>NC_041746.1:27998853-30398853 GCF_004115215.2 Ornithorhynchus anatinus
TATTTAAATCAAGGATCCAGGTTGGCCACATCCTGCTATTAGCAGATGAGGTTATATTTCTGTCTTCAGCTGTAAAGGTGTAATCTCCAGACATGGTCCTTTCAATTCCAGGCGCTTAGTACAGCGCTCTGCACATAGCACGCGCTTAACAAATAGCAACATTATTATTTTACCAGCCTCCCCCACCCCCCACCAGGAGGCGCCTCCCTTCCAGACTACATTTCCCAGGAGGCCCCGCGGCGAGGGGGCGGGGCCTTGGGGAGCCAATGACCAGCCGATTGGACGCCTCGCTCCCAGACTACATTTCCCAGGAGGCCCCGCGGCGACAGGGCGGGACTTTCGGGGAGCCAATGAACAGCCGATTGGACGCCTCGCTCCGACATTTCCCAGGAGGCCCCGCGGCGAGAGGGCGGTACCCGGGGCCAATGAACAGCCGACTTGCCTCGCTCCCAGACTACATTTCCCAGGAGACCCCGCGGCGAGGGGGGCCCTGTGCAGCCAATGAACAGCCGATTGACGCCTCGCTCCCAGACTACATTTCCCAGGAGGCCCCGCGGCACAGGGGGGGCTTTGGGGAGCCAATGAACAGCCGATTGGCGCCTCGCTCCGACATTTCCCAGGAGGCCCCGCGGCGAGAGGGCGGTACCCGGGGCAGCCAATGAACAGCCGACTTGCCTCGCTCCCAGACTACATTTCCCAGGAGGCCCCGCGGCTCAGGGGGGCTTCGAGGGACCCATAGGCGTTGGAGCCGGCGGCGGCCCCCTCCGAACTACGTTGCCCTGGAGCGCCGCGAGGGGGCGTGGTCCCAGGAGGTTATAAATGGCGGCGCGGGCGGCGCGGGCCGGCAGCGCTCGGCTCCGTGCGGCCCCCGCTCCATGGGCGTCGGGGGAGGCCGGCGGGGGCCCCCGGGGCTGGAGGCGCTGAAGCTCCGGGCGTCCGAATGCATCGAGGCGGCGGCCGAGCGGCTGGGGGCGCTGAGCCGGGAGATCTGGGCCGCGCCCGAGCTGGCCTACGAGGAGCACGGCGCCCACCGGGCCCTCACCCGCTTCTTCGGGCGGGAGGCGCCGGACCCCCCTGGGCCGTGCGGCCGCACTACCTGCTGGACACCGCCTTCCGGGCCGAATGGGCGGCGCCGGCCCGGGTCGGGAGCCCCTGCGGCTGGGCTTCCTCTGCGAGTACGACGCGCTGCGGGCCTCGGTCACGCCTGCGGACACAACCTCATCGCCGAGGTCGGGGCGGCCGCCCCTGGGGCTGAGGGGGGCCTGGAGACGCTGCGCGAGGCCGCCCCGCCCGTCCAGGTGAGGCGCCTCCCTCTCCCTCCTGCGTCACCGGCGCCGCTATTTATAGGCTTCCCCCGCGCCGCGGGGCCTCCTGGGAAACGGAGTCCAAGGGGAGGCCGCGAGCGCCCGGCGACTCCTCATTGGCTCCCGAAGCCTCGCCGCGGGGCCTCCTGGGAAATGGAGTCCCCGAAGCCTCGCCCGGAGCTCCTGGGAAATATGGCGCTCTGGAGCCACGCCCCTCGCCCCAGGGCCTCCCGGAAATGTAGTTCGAAAGGGGTCACGAGGGTCAGCTAAGCCTCGCCGCGGAGCCTCCTGGGAAATGGAGTCCGAAAAGGACTCCACAAGGGTCCGGTTGCACTCCTTATAGGCTCCGCAAGCACGCCACGCCCCTTGCCCCGGAGCCTCCTGGGAAATGTAGCCCGTAAGGGCGTCCCGAGCGCCCGGCTCGCCCCCTTATGGGCTCCCCTAAGCTTCGCCCCGGAGCCTCCTGGGAAATGGAGTTCGAAAAGGAGTCCACGGGGGCCCAGCTACGCCTCGCCGCGGAGCCTCCTGGGAAATGTAGTCCTAAAGGGAGTCCCCGGGGGCCCGGCTCGCCCCCTTATAGGCTCTCCTGAGGGTCGGCGCGGAGCCTCCTGGGGAATGTAGTCCTAAAGGGAGCCCACGAGGGTCCGGCTCGACTCCTTATAGGCTCTCCTGAGTCTCATCGCGGAGCCTCCTGGGAAATGTAGTCCAAAGGGAGTCCCCGGGGCCCGGCTCGCCCCCTTATAGGCTCTCCTGAGGGTCGGCGCGGAGCCTCCTGGGAAATGTAGTCCTAAAGGGAGCCCACGAGGGCCCGGCTCGACTCCTTATAGGCTCTCCTGAGTCTCATCGCGGAGCCTCCTGGGAAATGTAGTCCAAAAGGGAGTCCCCGGGGGCCCGGCTCGCCCCCTTATAGGCTCTCCTGAGGGTCGGCGCGGAGCCTCCTGGGAATGTAGTCTAAAGGGAGCCCACGAGGGCCCGGCTCGACTCCTTATAGGCTCTCCTGAGTCTCATCGCGGAGCCTCCTGGGAAATGTAGTCCAAAAGGGAGTCCCCGGGGGCCCGGCTCGCCCCCTTATAAGCTCTCCTGAGGGTCGGCGCGGAGCCTCCTGGGGAATGTAGTCCTAAAGGGAGCCCACGAGGGCCCGGCTCGACTCCTTATAGGCTCTCCTGAGTCTCATCGCGGAGCCTCCTGGGAAATGTAGTCCAAAAGGGAGTCCCCGGGGGCCCGGCTCGCCCCCTTATAAGCTCTCCAGAGCGTCGCCGCGGAGCCTCCTGGGAAATGTAGTCCAAAAGGGAGTCCCCGGGGGCCCGGCTCGCCCCCTTATAAGCTCTCCTGAGCGTCGGCGCGGAGCCTCCTGGGGAATGTAGTCCTAAAGGGAGCCCACGAGGGCCCGGCTCGACTCCTTATAGGCTCTCCTGAGTCTCATCGGGCCTCTTGGGAAATGTAGTCCGAAAGGGAGTCCGGGGGCCCGGCTCGCCCCTTATAAGCTCTCAGAGCGTCGCCGCGGAGCCTCCTGGGAAATGTAGTCCGAAGGGAGTCCACGTGGGCCCGGCTCGACTCCTTAGGCTCCTGAAGCCAGCCCCTCGCCCGGGCTCCTGGGAAATGTAGTCTGGCGCTGAGTGGCTCATGTGCTCCCTTTAGATTGTAAGCTCGTTGAGGGCAGGGTTGGAGTCTGCTTATTCATTATTCTTTCTCTTCATTCAACGTTTTATGAGCATGACTGTGTGGAGCACTCTAAGCGCTTGGAATGCACATGCATTGCTTATTCAGAGGGACTGTGTCAATCCGAATTGCTGGCTCACCCCAGTGCTTAGTCAGTGCCTGACACATTAGCACTTAAATGCCACAGTTAGTAGTAGTAGTATTACTATTATATTTGCACTTTAATGCTATAGTTATTATTTTATTGAGTGCTGACTGCACTGTACGAAGCCCTTATCGTCTTATTGGCTTCCCCAAGCGCTTATTCATTCATTCAATAGTTCTTATTGAGCGCTTACTATGTGCAGAGCACTGTACTAAGCGCTTGGAATGGACAAATCGGGAACAGATTTTGTTACCAGTCGGTAAGCGCTTCGTGCAATGACCTGCGCACAGTCAGCGCTCCATAAATACGATTGAAATGAAAGAATGAGTTTGCTCCTTCTAGACTGTAAGCTCGTTGAAGGCCGGGAATGTGGCTGCCTATTTATTCACTGGTATTTATGGAGCGCCGACTGTGTGCAGAGCACTGTACTAAGCCCTTATTGTTGTAGTGGCCTCTCCAAGCGCTTAGTGCAGGGTTCTGCACACAGTCCAGCACTCAAGAAATACGACTGAATTGGATGAATGAGTTTGCTCCTTCTAGACTGTGAACTCGCTGTAGGCAGGGAATGTGTCTGTATTATTGTTGTATTGTCCTCTCCCAAGTCCTTAGTGCTTTGCACACAATAAGCACCTCAATAAATATGATTGAATAAATGTCTTTGCACACAGTAAGCACTCAAATAAATACCACTGAATGAATACAACTTTACCCCCCCCACCCCGACCCCTCAGCTTTCCCAGTGCTTAGGTTCAATCTTCTAAACTTATTTACACGAATATTTCTCTCCCCCTCTAAACTGACAGCTCATTTTTAGGCAGAGAATGGGTCCGCCAACCTCTCTTACAATTGTACTCTCCCAAGTGCTTGGTACAGTGCCTTGCCCACAGCCAGCACTCAGTAAATATGATTGTTTGGGACCCGTAGACGGGTCACTTGAAATCACTTGGCAATCCCTGACCCTTGGATTGAGCAAATCGAAGGGGCCAAGGACCTGGACGTGGTCTTCAACTCAACTTTTCAGCTCCCTAGATGAGTTAACCGAGTGAGGATTGCTGGTTCCCACAGTCAATCAATCAACGTTAATGCATTTGGTGCTGATTCTGTGCAGATCACTGTGCTGAGCGCTTGGGAGAGATAATAGAGAGGCCTCCCAAGTCCACTTCCCCAGGCCTTAGTTTCCTCGTTCAACAGTACTTGAATATGCCCCTTTTATTCACCACCACCTTACTCACATATCCATGACTTATTTAATGTCCATCCCCCCCCCGGATTGTAAACTCGTTGTGGGCAGGGAAAATGTCTACGAACTCGGTTGTACTGTACAACTGAATGAATGCTCTCCCAAGCTCTTAAAACAGTGCTCTGCACGCAGTAAACGCTCAACAAATTCCATTGATTGACGGTAAATCCACCACTGCCGTCAAGGGAAAGCATTTCGAATTCTGACCGCCACTCTTAGGTTTTGGTTTTTTCGCCCAGGTACTTAGAGAAGCAGCGTGGCTCAGTGGAAAGAGCTCGGGCTTGGGAGTCAGAGGTCATGGGTTCGAATCCCGGCTCTGCCACTTGTCACCTGGGTGACTGGGCAAGTCACTTAGCTTCTCTGTGCCTCAGTTACCGCATCTGTAAAATGGGGATGAAGACTGTGAGCCTCCCGCGGGACAACCTGATGACCCTGTATCTCCCCCAGCGCTTAGAACAGTGCTCTGCACATAGTAAGCGCTTAACAAATACCAACATTATTATTATTATTATTTAGAAAGCTTCCTCTTTCTTGATGAACTCCGCCTCGCCCTTCCACCACTGCCCCATTGGCATGTCTCCCTTCAACTTCTCCTTGCCAATGGCATGCAACAGATAAAATTTTCAGAGCTCCTTTGGTCGCATTACTCAGGAAGAAAGGCTGACCATCCTAGGCATACAAAAAGCTTCTAGTGATCTGCATTGGTCACATACTGAACCTTGGGAGGCCTTTCCAGAATCTCAGGCCCGGAATCAAAAGGTGGAACCAGGGAGAAGCCCATCATTAAAGGCCAAGGCTCTGGGGGACTTGGGAATAGTAGAGGGAGGAAAAAGGCAAACATCGGCTGTCCTCAAGCAGCAAAAATCTGAAACGTGCATTTTACAGGAAAAAGGCAAACATCAGCTGTCCTCAAGCAGCAAAAATCTGAAACGTGCATTTTACAACTATTATAGTGGAACCACTAATCTTAGAGTATTTTCCTGCTTGCAAGATAGACTTCACGCCCACTGTATTTCCCTGCATTTTCAACTACAGTTTTGGTAGCCCAAGAGCCCCTTTTACAGATACCGCTTTCTTTTTTTTTTTTTTTTTTTGGTTGTTTAAAATTGTGTATTTCGACAAGTTGAGATTCAAATATTAAAGTAAAATGTTTATTCTGTAAAGTTCTTTTTTGTTTAATTAGGTGTTTGGTGACCAATAAATCTGCCTGGTTGACTGGTGGGAACAAATTAGTAAGTTTGTGTAATAGTTGGTTATTTCTAACTGGCATTAAAATTGCGTCATACCCTTCTAAAGAGGATTAATACGTTAACTTGAAAAAAATCTTAGTGAGATGGCAACAGGCTGGAGGATAAAGGACAGGACTGGAAATCAGGAAATCCGAGTTCTAATCCCGACTGCCTTTTCCTTGCTCTCTGCTTTTCGGGAAGTTACCTCATCTCAGGGCCTCAGTTTCTTTAGCAAAAACGAGGATAAACGTTGGGTGGCGGTGAGGATTAACTGATAATTGATCGTAATACTCTCTGGAAAAGTAGTGCTTATTAATGTCAATCACCAAGCTGAGGTCAAGGAAGTAAGAGTGCTGCAACAAAAGCTTCCTCTAAAAGATTTTAGGAGCTAGGTGACATCCATTTATTTATCCTGGGCATCTTGAGCGGCCCCTCAAACAGCCAAGACTTGAGTCACGTCAAAATCTATAAGCCGGGGGGAGGTGAGGGAGGGGTCTTGGCAACAAACTGAGAATTTCATTTGCCGATGCAATCTGTACTAAAATTCAGGAAGAGCCTAGTATTAGCTGATCAGGTCACACTTATGGACTGTTTGAACCCCAAACCCATGTCCCTTAGTGTGAGATTAAAAATAGATAACTCACTAAGTAAATAATTCAATAGAGATCCGTACGATATTGTCTTCTGAACTATTTTTAGACTACTTCTTAATACAGGCTTTCTTTTCCAGATAATTGTTCTGGGAACACCTGCAGAAGAAGATGGAGGTGGCAAAATTGACTTAATTGAAGCTGGTGCTTTTAATCACCTCGATGTGGTGTTTATGGCCCATCCATCCCAAGAGAATGCAGCTTATCTGCCCGATGTGGCAGAACATGAGTGAGTGGTCCAGCGGAGGAGAAATCTGTTTCCCCACCCCACCCCTTCTTGACATGAGGTGTTTAACTGCATGTTTCTGGAGACCGAGCGCCTTCTCTATCCCGCTTTCCTGAAACTGAGTGTTGAAACACTAATGCCTATAGATATTCCGGAAACCCAAAATTCATTTCCCTGATTATTTTTTTTTTAGTCCGATTGGGGAATAATGTAACATATCTAACTTCTAGAAAGACACCATTTGGTGCATTTGCATTTCACGAACCATTTTGTGAAGTCTGGAAAGGACTGCATAATCTTTTAAAAATTGTCTAGTGGTAATAAAGGCATTTACTGAGAGCCCACTGGGAGAGTACAATAGAATTAATAGACCTGCATCGTGCCCTTAAAGATCTTACAATCTAGCAGGGGGGAATGACACAGTATAATTTAGGTAGAAAGAAGTAGTAATAATTATGGCATTTGGTAAGCGCTTACTATGTGCCAAGCACTGTTATAAGCACTTGGGTAAATACAAGGTAATCACATTGTCCCACAGGGGGCTCACGATCTCAATCCCCATTTTACAGACGAGGTAACTGAGTCACAAGAGAAGTTAAGTGATTTGCCCAAGGTCACAGCAGACAAGTGGCGAAACCGGGATTAGAACCCACAACCTCTGACTCCCAAACCCGTGCTCTTGCCACCAAGCCATGCTGCTCCTCTGTAATGGAGAATATGATAGACTGTAAGCCCCTCAAAGGGCAGGGACTGTCTCTATCTGTTACCGATTTGTACATTCCAAGCGCTTAGTACAGTGCTCTGCACATAGTAAGTGCTCAATAAATACTATTGAATGAATATGTATATGTGTTACTAGGTGGTGAATACATAATTTAAGGTGAATTAAACATGAAATTTTGTTAAACATGTCTCAGTCTAACTCAGTGCAAATATTTTTAGCAAATAATCCTTTGGGAAAATGAGGAATCATTACCTCTTTTATTGAGACTAGGCTCCAGGTGGGACAGTGACAGTGTCCACCTGATTATCATGCATCTACCCAGCACTTAACACAGTGTCTGGCACTTTGTAAGCATTTAATAAATACCACCAAATTATGTTGCTAGTTCCCTAAACATTTGGAACATACTTGTTTCAATTTTTCTTGGTTTGGAAGAACATACCTTGATTCTTCAAACTAGGGAACCAAAAACCACCATTCTAAGGTTTGGTCTTATGAAAACAAAAGAACGAACAGGTTTTGCGTTTAAATTATCTGGGTTGGAGGGTCTCCACCAAAAATTAATTCTTGAACATCGAAGTTTGGGAACCAGGAGCTGAAACATTTGGGCAGAGCTTAGAAGGATTTTTAGTGAGTATCTGAGAAATGTGGTTGAAAAAAGAATTCATTAATTCTAAAATGCTAAGTATTCCTGAAGGGAATAAAAATCCACACTCACTAGGAGAGTCTGGCCAAACTGTAGCTTTTAATCCTCCAGCTTTTGGCCTTTTGACTTGGAGATGGTTTTTAACCAAAGAGGTGGATTAGTGTTAATGTTGTGTGGTTAATCTGAGGATTAGAATAATGCAGTCTATCCTGGGAACAACGGTGATTTAAAATCAAGTGTCAGTAACCCTGTGCAAATTGATTTAATAGCTCAAAGTGGGTCCTGAGTGAACAAATGCAAACTCTCCTAATGGTTTCCATATCAGCGATTGCTAATGCGGGTGGGCAATCATTAAATATGATTTGTCGATAATCACCAATAATTATGGTCTGAATTTTTGAAGACCTTTGAGGAGGCATTGGACGTCATGAAGATTTCGGAGTGGTCAATCGTGGGGAAATCTCCCATAACTTGAAATAATTTTCTCCTCCATTAGTCATTTTTAAATAATTTTTTTCCTTTACGTTGGCCAAAAAATGGATTTAGTAATCGGAGTTGAATAATTCCTAAAGGGCTGTTTGGAGAGGTTTTTGTTTTTTTTTTTAATCTGGTTGGGTGAACAATGGACGTGAATAACATTAAGTGGTTTTTATTTCCTAGTGTGACTGTGAAATACCATGGCAAAACTTCTCATGCTGCAGCTTATCCATGGGAAGGAGTAAATGCACTAGATGCCGCTGTCCTGGCCTACAACAATCTGTCAGTTTTAAGGCAGCAAATGAAACCCACTTGGAGAGTTCATGGTGAGAACTTGAGTAACTCTGGGCAGCAAGGTGTGCTTAAAGCTGTTAAGTTGCACCAATCAATCGCATTTAGTGAGTGCTTACCATGTGCAGAGCGCTGTACTAAGCACTGGGGAGAGGACAGATCAATAGAATTACAACGTTCCCCGTCCATAAAGAGTTTACAGTCTAGTCGAACCCGATGCTGAGTTGGTAGCAGTTGATAACTATTCCCATGGTTCTAAGCCCGTTGCTGTAGGTGAACGGTTTCGGAAATGCATTAGGGAGCAACAGATGCTGTGAAGAGATCCCTGTAGGTTTACAGTCATTGATTAAACACCTGGGCCTGGGCAATTATACTAAAGAAATAGATGAAATTTTCGAATGAGAATGAGGGCTTTCTTTCCACCCCCATTTTTACTCTCCCCAGGCTGTTAAACAGGTAACAGTTGCTTTCTAATTATTCATTCTTATAACATTTCCAGAGTTGAGCTGACTTTTCAGCACGTTCTGAGTGAAGTGGGATATATATACATACTACATACATACATATAAGTGGGATATATATACATACTATATATATATATATTGTCTTTGGTCAATAACCCAACACACTGACCTCAACGAGGCTCTCTTTGTGGAAGGAATGCCCTCTAATCACTTTCTAGCCAAAACATGCATTGAAAGCCCTAGTTGTACCATAGCCCAGCTACCAACCGGACAAGAGAAGCAGCGTGGCCTAATGGATAGAGCATGGACTTGGGAGTCAGAAGATCAGAAGGTTCTCATCCTGGCTCCACCACTTGTCTGCTCTGAGAGCTTGGTCAAGGCACTTCACTTCCCTCTGCCTCGGTTATCTGTAAAATCGGGATTAATAATAATATTTGTTAAGTGCTTACTATATGCCAAGCGCTGTTCTAAAGACTGTGAGCCCCACGTGGGACAACCTGATAGCCTTGTATAATAATGATGGCATTTGTTAAGCCACAGGAATTCCCAACTGAGGATTTGACTTTAGTTTCCTAACCAACTCGCTTTTATTTTCTCTTTACGCAGGCTGAAATGTTTTGACCATTGGTGTAAAGGTTAGAAGATCCTTGTTTTGAATCACTTTTTCTTTTGTCTTATTCATTTTTTGTGACTTCTCTCTCTCTCTCCCAGGTATAATAAAAGATGGTGGTGTGAAACCAAATATCATTCCTTCTCATGCTGAATTAGTCTACTATTTGCGTGCTCCATCGATGAAGGAACTATCAACTTTGACCAAAAAAGCAGAAGACTGTTTCAGAGCTGCAGCTCTGGCCACGGGGTGCTCTGTAAGACAGCCACTGGGGTTGATATTTTTAATAAAGGGTCCTCTGCTTTCAGACTGACTAAAGTTTAAGCTTAATCGATAACATTTGAGTGCCTCCGGTGGACTGTACTAAATACTTGGGAAAGAATAGTTCTCATGGATTCAGAAAATGAGATTTAAAAAAGGGAGAGAAGAATTAAAGCAGATAATTAAAGGGAGAGAAGAATTAAAGCATAATTATTCTTAAGCTATTTAAAAATAGGCATTTAACAAAGAAGTTTTCTCTCTGGCAGAGATTTAAGAGCAAAGGTGAGCAATATAGTCATTCAGTTGCCTGGTTAAATGGTACCTGAAAGGTTTGTCTTTCCTGATTTTTGAATTCAAGCTCCCCAGTTACTCTGGGCTGCAGGCCTGATGTAATTTTAGTTTGTGGGACAGCCACATATTAGACATATAGTAACTACAATAGTTATAGAGAATGTACTCATTTTGTAGCAGCAAACTAATTTGGAAGTTTTTGCGGGGGTAAAATTGCAAGTATTTGGGAGCAAGGAGATACATTTTTCTCAAATGCTATGTAAACAAAATAGTGCTTGAGTGCCCACAGGGTTGGCAAATTGATTTATTGTGACCTTCAAACCAGATCTGTGGTGGCTTACCTGTCTCTGAGCCAGCTGGTGGTTTTTACCTGCCTTTGAGCCTGCCACGTATACAGGTAGAAGCCTTCTTTTCCACCCTATGCTCCTCCAAAGAGCAGCATGGAGGAAATGGCTTCCTTACTGTACTCTCCACGGCTGACTTGGAGACAGATAAGAGAAACCGGAGGTGGGACTTGTGTGTCTGCCCTCAGCACTAGAGAGTTTGTGTGTGTAAATATTTAGTATTAGAATGTCAGCTTGTTGAGGAAAGAGAACCAGTCTTGTGATTTTGAGATATTTTTCTGGCACTCAGTGCAGTGGGTGCTCAATAAATGCCACCATTTATACTCCCATCTCTCCAACCTCTGCTGCTGGGCCACGGAAGATTTATTAAAAGTAAGTGGCCTGTGGAGTGAGATCATTACCGATCCCTGTTGTTAGATTCCATGTAGTCGACTAGAGCCCAGCTCCTCGAGAGACTCATGTGAGGGTTACAATTCCTGTAGTTAGAAGGTTCAAAGTTTCTTCTAACACTCGTGCGGGGGGTTACGATTCCTTTCGTTTAGAAGGTTCAAAGTTCTAATGCTAGTTTGTTTTTTGTCTAGGTTGAATTGATAGGAGGAGCACATGACTATTACAACGTGCTTCCCAACAGGAGTCTGGCCAAGGCATATGTGGAGAATGGAGAGAAGCAGGGGATTGAATTTATCTCCGATGATTCCGTCCTGAATGGCTTGTCAGGTAATAGGAGTGTGCATATCTGTCCTTCGATCTCATGTCATCCCTCTGAGCTGAGGGATTTAGCTTTGGGCACAGTGAGCAGTTTAAAATTTGAACGGAGCCTTTTTCATGGATAAGCAGGGATGTGCTGCCTCTAGCTTTTCTAGCACAGCCAGTAAGAGGAGGAAGGAACCTTCCCAAACCCCCTACCAAAAAGAAAATGTGAAACGAGCACAGTTTCTCGGTTGCAGCCCGGATACATCTCACTGTTTTAACCTTAAACATTTTGCTATGGCCAAGTCTGTTAATTTTTAGTAGGCATATCAGAAGAGGGCCACTTAAATCAGAAAATGAACCCAAACACCACCAAGCAAGATTGTCTCCAGGGCAACAGATATTTAATGTTGAAAGGAGGGCATTGTTTCAGCTGTTGCTGGGGAATGCAAACCCTGAGCAAAAGATTTAAACGAGGTTGAAGCTACTTTTGACTCTCAGGTTAGCCGCTCGCCAAACTGGATTGGATTTGGCACGGTTTGAAAGCAGAGACCAAATCTCTCCATATAATAAAATTAGCTTGGGATTGCCTGTGGGTGCCTGGAGCCATGACTCTCAAAAGAGGTCATTTGTCAACTTATTCTAGGAACTCATTTCTAAGCTCCTCTTCCCTAATGCTATTAATTTGGCTATGATACCAGGAAACTAATGGACCCTGTCCTGTCTTTTAGGGTCCTTAAAAGCATAGTCCTCCCCATTCCCCGCATTAGCCCCCCAACCTCTTCCCCTTCAAGTACTTATACATTTTTTGAGACTTTTAGGCCCATGACCACTTAGTAAATGAACTGTTTGTCTCTCCTTAAGGAATCTTGCCCACCCGAGACTGAGCTTTATAAGTGATTTGAAATTGAGTTGTTGACTTTCATTTTTCACTTAATTTTCTTTTCCCTCCCGCAGGTTCCACTGATTTTGGAAATGTCACTTTTGTGGTTCCTGGAATCCATCCCTATTTTTACATCGGTTCCGACGCACTTAATCACACTGAGGAGTACACGGTGGCTGCAGGTAGGGAATCACTGAGGGGAATAGGATTGGAGTAGGCTCAGTGCAAAGCAATAATAATACTAGTGGTATTTAAGTGCTTATTATGTGCTAAGCACTGGGGGACCTAAAGGCAATCATCTCAGAGGTGGTCTCTGTCCCATATAGTGCTCACAGTCCAGGGGGAGGGAGAACAGGTATTTTAAGTCCATTTTACAGGTAAGGAAACTGAGGCACAGAGAAGCTTAGTGACCTTTCCAAGGTCACACAGCAGGCAAGTGGTGAGGCCAGAATTAGAACCCAGGTCCCCTGCTTCCAGTCCTGCTGTATCCACTAAGGCCACCCTACTTCTCTGAAATGAAACATAACTGCAGAAAAAACCCTCCACTTCAGCCCCGGAGTGGTTGAAGCAGCCCAGCTTCCTCTGGAGAGGAAGCATAAGCATAACTGTAAGTTCATTACGGGCAGGGAACGTATCGGCTAATTTTGTTGTATTGTGCTCTCCCAAGCACTTAAGCACCCAAATATCATTCATTGGTTGATTTCTGTTTTCTTTTCCCCCCTCCTCACGCCTTAGGGTCACAGGAAGCTCAGTTCTACACTTTGCGAACAGCGAAGACTCTGGCAATGACAGCCTTGGATGTAATTTTCAAACCAGGTCTTCTGGAAAGGGTCAGGGAGGACTTCAAGCTTCAACTCCAAAAGGAAGAGTTTCTCAATGCGACGCGGGAAGACACCCCGGCTGTGGCCTAGGTGCGTTCTGGGAATCCCACTCAGCTCTTCTCCCACGGCCTGCTTCCTTCCTTCACAAGCAGGGTCATGGTGAGCTCCTGCTGCCTCAAAAGTGGATGACACCATGTGAGTGGGGAAAGCGCTTTACTTCCTGCCCACTAAAAGGAAAAGTTAAGTCAAATACTCTGTGAAAACAAGACCCTTTAGGACCTGACAGCTATGGAACAGAAACATCACAGAAAGACCTCAGTAACGGGTTGAAAAGATCTACTGCCACAGATGCTTCATCTATAATGTAATGATACTTGAGTGAAATTCACCTGTCTCCTTGTTATTGCATTTGAACAGGATCTGGGAAAGACTTTAAATTAGCCAGTGAGTTTTTGAAAGGAGGAGGAGATTCGGGATGGTGCAAAACTCACTGTAGATCTTCAGGGAAAAACTGTTAAGGCATAAAATCTGTGTGTGGCCAATGTTTGTCTGGATAAGAGACAATCAGCCTTGCCTCATCTTGATCGAAATGGAACCCAGATCATATATTGGGTATTTAAAGGGAAGCAGCTGGGGAAAGGAAGTACATCTAAAGCACAATCTGCCTCGATCCCACCATTCATGCTTTTGGAGTGTGCTGTGGTGGTGGTGGTGGGATTTTTTTGGATTTGGTTTTTTTGGTTTTGTTTTTTTTGTCTTGTATGTTTGTCTAGTGTACTTGTTGGGTAGTGAAGTCACAATATGGGCAATATACTATCCCAAATTCAGGAGAGGACATGACCTTGGGAGGAAGTTTTTCTGAATTCCCCTTGAACAAATAGGCACCATATTAGTACAAATGGAGGCATTGCTTTTTGCAGTGCCGGCACGTATATGGGGCATGGGTAAGGCTTAATATTGTGTGGACCTAGTTTTGTGTTTCAGCAACAGTGAGGGAAAGGGAGTGAGACATGGGCTAAGTGCTTAGTACAGTGCTCTGCACAGAGTAAGTGCTCAG
Source organism: Ornithorhynchus anatinus (assembly GCF_004115215.2). Lineage (NCBI taxonomy): Eukaryota > Metazoa > Chordata > Mammalia > Monotremata > Ornithorhynchidae > Ornithorhynchus > Ornithorhynchus anatinus. Next base: position 28,012,866 of record NC_041746.1, read on the forward strand.
ATACAGTCGAGTGATTGAGAGAACCAAACTCCACCAAGAATGACAAGAAATGCAATAAGGTGGCAAGAGGCATGAGCCATTTTAGCAAGCATTTGCCATCCTGGGATGCTGCTTCCTTTGTGTGCCAAAGTACCTCACTGAAATATATGAACAAAGGTTAAACCTAGTAGTGCCTTGTGCCTGTTTGACAGCCTTTATTCTGGTCAGCATGCAGTCACTCAGCTTGGTCCTGGCATTCAAATACTGTTGCTTTCCTGTAGTGCTGTGCCGGGACTGTTTTGATAAAGCTTTGAGAGTGATAAGGCCTAGCACTTGGGGTTATTTATTTTGGAGGTGCTGGATTTTTAGCAAGTGTGCTTTTTACCAGCTGTTAACTACTACTTGTCCTAGTGTGTGTGAGAATTCAATAGCCTTTTCAGATTAATTGGAACAGTTGCCTGTTTTACATTAACTTGGCATAAGTTCCAAGGTAGCAACAGGTCATTATTTCAAACGAATTTTGTGGCAGTATGTTTATCTTGGTTTCTCACATCAATCACAGAACAGAACTCTTTCACTTAAGGGTACCGTCCCTTCTAAGAAGGAGAGAATCATTTTTTATTGCCTTGCCTCTTATTTAGGAGTTAATGGTAGGTTGGATATGTTTTCCTAGAATAATTTAGACAGAACCACACACTGTAATCGGTGGAACGAGTTGTGTTACAGAATAAGGGGGCTGTAGAGGAGAGAGATCCTCTTGAACTCCTAAAGTTACCAAATATCCATAGCCTCCAGCCTAGTTCTACACACATCTGCAATGGTGGGATAAGTGGGATAACTGAACCGTATTTTTTTTCCCTCACTCTGTTGCTCATAATCTCTCTAATTTACAAAATTAGGTCTTAGCAACCCCTATAGTTTCCATGTCGGCAGTAATGAGCAAGTTAGAACTGCTACGGTTTCCTCTTTTTCTGTATGTGTCTTTTCCATATGGATTGCCTTTTCAGCCAATCTGCACTCGGTTGGATTATGGAGACTTCTGGCTTTCTTGGAAATCTGAAGAAGCATGCAAAATTTAAGTTCATGAGGCATTTGTGCGTGTGCAACTGGAAAAATGGAATGCGAAGCCTTTCCCCAACATCCTGATGATGAGGCTGCTATTGTACAAAACTGTTCCTTTTGATGTTTGTTCTTCTGCACACCAAGTTCTTCCATCTATAAACCAACTGTTTTATAACTAGCCAAGAGGATTGTTACAAGCAAATTCTTGTGTAATAAATGCCTGTTTGACATTTAGTCCTTTGTAAGGCTAAATGGGGGAAGATCTTCTGAGGAGACGTTTGAACTTTGATGGGGTACAGCCTCTGCTACCACAGTCTTCACTTGTGGTTGAGTTGAACATGGGTTGATTGGCTATGATCAGATGAAACAAACAATCTGTCTCTGTGGGTGAATCAAAAGTGCCTGTTCTCACCAGTTTGTAGTTTTGTGCAATATTATAAATCAGTGTGCTGGACAGAATATGTGAAAGAGCACTTAAAGTATAATTTTCTTGTAAGAATAAATGTGCTTATTAAAGACCCTTGGCCTCTTATTGTGTGCATTGGTTTTGGGTTTTAAGTTTGACTCTCATACCTTATTTGGAATGGTTTTCAGATTCCACCTCGATATGGTTCCTTCTGTCCTTTACCCTTCTGCAAAAACTCTAGCTTGTAGGGGAGCATATGGGTGACTCCACATAATCTAGTCTAATTTAACCTATAAAAAGGGAAAATAATCTGGCCAGACTTCCAAGATCATACTCCCCTCCTGTCCCCTGTCCCCCCAGCAGTTATACATTATAGTTTGAGAGTAGGAGAAGTTTTTTTTTTTTCTGGCAAATGAATAATAAATTGCTTTAGAGGCGGTAGCTTGCATCTTCTCCACCGCTCCCCTTCTCCCCTGTTCTCCACCTCACCTCCTCAACTCCCCTTTTCTAACCAGAGCCTTCAGCCTTCCTGGGTGGTACTAGAAGTGCATTGCTGAATTGACTGTAAAGCGTTTATCCTTAGAAGGGTTAGAGCAGGAGAAAGAAGATCAACTTACAGTGAAGCCCCTCTCTCCAAAATAGTGTAACGTCCGGTTTTCAGTGTCCGATCTGTCCATCTGCTATGGTCCAGTGAAGAGGGTTGACAGTCTGGGGTGTCAGCTTGGCCTCAGACCAAGTGCTAGGGAAAGGGGAGTCAAACACTTTATAAAAAAAAAAGGTATTTGTTAAGCACTTACCATATGCCGGGCATTCTACTAAGCTGTGGGGTGGACACAGGATAATCAGATAGGTCGTAGTCCGGGTCCCACGTGGGGCTCATGATCTTCAATTCTTATTTACAGATGCGGTAACTGAGGCACAGAGAAGCTGTGACTTGCCCAAGATCACCCAGCAGACAAGTGGTGGAGCCAGGATTAGAATCTAGTCCAGTGCTTAGAACAGTGCTTGACACAGCGAGTGCTTAAAGTAGAACCAACGTGTTTTAGAGACAGACGGAGAAGGGAGTCGAGGATAATGCCAAGGTTATGGGTGTGTGAGATGGAGGGGAGAGTATACAGCCCAGGCACCCGATGAAGCTTGACTAGTGACAGAACAGTTTTCTTTGAGGAGACTTGGGTGTGGGTGGAGGAGTGGAAAGTGAGAAGTGGGAGAGTATCAAAGGTATCAGATAATCTTGAGACTGATGTTGTGGGAGGGAATGTGTCTGCTGTTCTTTTGTACTCTCCCGAGCGCTGAGCACAGTGCTCTGCAAACCGTAAGCGCTCAATAAATACGATTGACCGGTCACCTTAAACACTCAATCCACTCTCACACAGCAACATCAGTCACTCCAGGCTCCATCCTCGCTCAGCACAGACCTGATCAGTCCCCTGCCTGGGCCTGTTTTGTGACGGCAGTCTCCTTGGTCAGAAGCCAAGGTTTGGCTCCAGCAGAAATGAAACATTCCTCTGGCTTCCGCTGACACTTCAACAGCTTGTAGGACTCAGACATAAACAGGAATGTAGAAGTAGAAGTGTGCAAATATACTGGCAAAGAGTTAGAAGTGTATTTTTTAAAGACCACCAATAAACAACTTTATTTGATCTTTATGGAAGGGGAGAACAGAAGGCTCATGCTTTTATCCCAAGATGTACATTTGAAAGTCAAAAACAGGTCGATTTCCTCAAGTTACCGATATTGAAGTAAACCACCGCTCACTTATTCGAAATATCCTGGTCTCTTAGAAAATAAAGACCCCAAAGGCACCAGCATGGAAAGTGATAGATTAAAAATATGGAAATACTGTAGAACTGGAAAAGCTAGAGCTGAAAAAAAAATCAGACTAATAGGGGAATGAAAAGCAGTGTAGCCTCATGGAAAGGGCACGGGCCTGGGACTCAGTGGACCTGGGTTCTAATCCCAGCTCTGCCCATTTCTGTGTGACCTTGGGCAAGTCACTTAACTTCTCTGGGCCTCAGTTTCTTCAATTGTACAATGGGGATTAAATCCTACTCTCTCCTTAGACTGTGACCCCCACATGGCCAGGGATCGAGTCCGACTTGATAAACGTGTATCTGACCCAATGCATAGAATAGTGCTTGACACATAGCCCTTAAATACCATAAAAAAATGAGGTGGTGTAAAAGGTATGCAGGTCTGATGTGTTGAAGTAATTTCTAAAACAAACTCTAAATTTAATGGTACTTAGCTTAAACTGTTTGAGGCAGCCATTATACTTCCTGATTTCACTTACTTAAGAATTCCAGTTATCACCATTGTTCTCAGATACACCGAAAGGATTTTTTTCCTCTGTATTCTGTGAGTTACTAGGAAGTCTCTTTTGAAGACTTCCACCTACACCGGCAATTCCTTGTAAATACAAGTTCTTTGAGGAAGGATATTTGGAAAACATTTTGGCTAAGGCCAAGTTCCAGGGTAAACTCAGTGATAAATAAGAAACACCACCCAATCTACCTGCCAGGAGGGCAGGAGAAAATGGTCTAGTACTTACAAGGGGGGAAACTGATAAATGTTTATGATAAATGGGAGACTGTAGAGAAATTTTTTTTATGGTATTTAAGAACTTACTATATGTCAGGCACTGTACTATGTGCTGGGGTAGATACAAGCTAATCAGGTTGGACACAGTCCCTGTCCCATGTAGTGTTCACAGTCTTAATCCCCATTTTACAGATGAGGTAACTGAGACTCCAGAGAATAATAATAATAAGTTGGCATTTGTTAAGCACTTTCTATTTGCCAAGCACTGTTCTAAGCACTGGGGTAGATACACAGTAATCAGGTTGTCCCCCATGGGGTTTACAGTCTTAATCCCCATTTTTACAGATGAGGTAACTGAGGCCCCAGAGAAGTGATGCAACTTGCCCAAGGTCATGCAGCAGACTAGTGGCAGAGTCAGGATTAGAATCACTGCTATTGCTTGCTATTCTTGAGGTCTCCTTAACTATGAACATTTGAGCTGAACAGGGCCCTGCTCAGGGTCCTTACTGAATCCATCCATGACTTCTGCCAATCACTTAATCACCTAATCAATTAATCACTAATCACCCTTCTTGATCACGCCTGGCTTCTGGATTGCTGTTCTCCTCAGGTCAGAGGGAGTCCCTCCCTTTAAGGAGAGAGGCTCGTTGGAGAGAAAGGGATGGCTCAGGGTCCATCAAACAGGGGTGGAAGGGGGTATGGAAATGTGAGAGCTGTTTTTATTCTCTTAAATCAGGCCCTGGAATACCGAGCCAGATAATTTGGCTATAAATTAGGAGTAATAGTAATATTTATTGAGCGCCCACTTGGTGCAATTTGCTAAAATTTGTAAAGTATTTGGAAGTGATATGGACCCTTCCCACAAGGAGCTCACATTCTAATGCGGGAGACAGATATAAAAAAAAGTCCCAATCGAAACAGAGACCCAGGTGAAATTATCCCCTGGGCAGATGGTTTTTAGACCCCTTTAGCCAGGGTGTCTTTAATCATGACTATCAAGTACCTATTCTATGTAAAGTAGGGTACTAGGTCCTGGGGGACGGACACTAAAAATCAAACTGGACGTACACTAAAAGTCAAACTGCACGTACCCGTGCACAAACGCACGTAAAAGTCAAACTGCTGGCTCTTATTCTGGAAGAGTTTACAATCTAAGGTGTGTTTACTGTCCAGGAGGTTAATTGTTGTCACGGCTGCCATTGGGATAAATTGAACCCCGGGAGTTGGGGAGAGTCAAGAACCCCTCCTGAGGAAGGGGCAACTTTGTTCTGGAGGGGGCTTCCTCTTCCCCAGTGCCTAAACCTGGCCCTGCCACTGTCAGCCACCGCTTCTAACGGATGCATCCATCGGCCTTTATGTTAAATATTCAGGGGCCCGTAGAAATGAACTGTGGAGACTAATTTTAATAGAGCTAGAACTCTGAATCCCCTCCCTTAGATACTGTGTCTTTCAGGTTCCCATTGCTCGCTGACATACCTCTACCATGACAACGGTAATAGTGAGTGAAGGTTGAAAATTTTGGCGAGCAGTTGTGATTACAAAAATCTCACTTGCAGGGCTGAATGAAGTGATTCTCTTCCCCCGTCGGTTTATGTCACTAATTGAGGTATTGAGAGAGTGAGTTCCTTGGGCCCATAAGTGTATTGAGTGAGCAGGGAGAAGGGTGAACATTTATGAAAAAATGGACCAGTATATTAAGTTAAATAAAATATACGCCGCTGGGAATATTATCCGGGAATACTTATCAATGGCATGGGTGTCAATCCGCATGCTTACGTAGCTCCTCTGGCTTTTCCTCCGGCTGGTGTTCCTTTCCGGGCCCAGAGTCAGCTGCACCATCATCCTGTCCGGTTTATCGCCATTTTCAGAAACAAAATGTCCCAGTTCGTTTACCTCTCCATCGCTGTAACTGCCATCCACCATCATGGGCCGGGGCTGAGGTAACCCACACGCGCAGGGAAGCTGGAACAGGGGAAGGAGTGAGACTCTGACCGGCAGAACAGGTCGCATTTTCCCTCTTGCCTCTTCCCCTGCCCCCACCTTTTCTGTTATTCTTTTTCTTTTCAGAGACAAAAGCAAAAATGTTCTGAGATACAGTCCCTGCCCTCACAAGACCTTACATGTTCATAGGGGTCGCAAGAAGAACATACAGTCAAGGTAAATCCAAATAAATTTAATCATTTTGTAAGGCCTGAAGGAGAGAGCCTGGTTGGGAGGTGAAAATAGGTGAGGGGTTAATCAAGGAAAGCTTCCTGGAGAAGGAGGAGTTGGTAAAATGAGGGAGTTAAGGCGTGAATAAGTTAAGTGACTTGCCCAAGGTTATGCAGCAAGCAAGTGGCAGAGCTGGGATTAGAACCTAAGTCCTCCCAGACCCGAGCTCACTCCACTAGATCATGCTGCTTCTCATTATTATTATTAATACTATTAATATAAGTGGAGGGCCCGGCTGGGGCACAGTCATCTTGATGACAGTCCCAGGGCTTTAAAGGTACCCCAAACTCACCCTGTCCCTCAGCTTCCTCTCCTTGCGCTCTTGGACGGTGGTCAGGTAATTCACCGCTGCATATTCTAGCACCGAGAGGAACACGAACACGAAGCTGACCCAGAGGTAGATGTCCACAGCCTTGATGTAGGACACGCGGGGCATGGAGGCGTTCACGCCCGTGATGATGGTCGACATAGTCAGCACCGTCGTAATACCTAGGGACAGATGCATCGGGCTTCAGTGAATGGTGCTGCAGAATCGGAAGAAGGGAGCAAGGGCAGGTGGGAGCCCAGGATGTCATTAGTCACAGCTACTCAGTGTGTTTCTGCCTCTTTAAAAATTCACCTTTCACAGGGAGTGATTCGCCTTTCTGTAATGGCATCTGAATATTTGGTGTGTTTAAATTCCCTTGTGAGAAAAAGCATAGTCACTTAAATCAAAGCCTTGGAAATATTAATATGCAATCATGGGAGAACTGGGAGGAAAGTTTGATGAACCGAATGCCTGAGATTTGTCAAACTACCTATCCTGAGCCACTTCAGTTCTAACTTTTGAAGAAAATGCAATAATCTTAATAATCATAAATTATCCTCAGTGGCTTCGCTTTCCCTTCCTCCAGCTCATTCCACTTCACCTGGTTCAAACATGAAATCACGATTATTGCCACTTCTTGGTCTGCCTAGTATTCCATCCAGTCCAAGATTCTGTCTCCAAGCAACAGGATACGTAGAGGAAATGTGGATTGGTTTCTTGCACTTTGCCCACAGAATCTGCAATATTGCCCCAAGTAACTTTTTTAGAGACCACAATCCCATGAAATCTGGATCCTCAGACAGTACTCAGACAGGTAGACCTTTTTAGAGAAGCAGTAGAACTGATCACTAGGTTTTAATCACAAACTTTTTAACGTGAAGCCAATATTAATGTGCAGATGCCAAGAGTTTTTCCATATTAATGACTCCCAGGAAATCAAGATACCTTACTCTTTAAATACTTGGATCCGAACCCTTCAAGCACTTGATATTCACCCCTCTCTTGACCCCACAGCACTTATGAATGTACCCGTAATTTTTTATTTGCATTAATGCCCATCTCCCCCTCTACAATAATAATGTTGGTATTTGTTAAGCGCTTACTATGTGCAGAGCACCGTTCTAAGCGCTGGGGTAGACATAGGGAAATCAGGTTGTCCCACGTGGGGCTCACAGTCTTAATCCCCATTTTACAGATGAGGTAACTGAGGCACAGAGGAAGTGAAGTGACTTGCCCACAGTCACATAGCTGCCAAGTGGCAGAGCCGGGATTCGAACCCATGATCTCTGACTCCAAAGTCCGTGCTCTTTCCACTGAGCCACGCTACAATGTAAGCTCCTGTGACCAGGAATTGTGCCTACCAACTCCACTGTACTGTACTCTTTCAAGCGCGTAGTACAGTGCCCTGCACACATTAAATACCACTAAATGATTACCTAGAGGAACCCTGGCAGGCACCGCTCTGCGATCGATCCAGAAGGACACCCAGCTCAGCATGACCATCAGGGTGGCGGGGAAGTAGGTTTGGAGCAAGAAGAAGAAGATGTGGCGACGCAAAGTGAAGTTGATGTACAGGCGGTTGTACCACCCTGTGGGACAGAGGGGAAAAAAGAGCCTTCCCTCAGCAACTCCAACCCTTTCCTAGAATACTTTTCACTCAAGGAGGCAAAGTTTAACAGTCATTAAACCCTGGCTTTCCTGCAAGTAAAGGGGAGGGAGCTGAGGTCCATTAACAGTTCAATCCTCCCATTAACCCCAAGCTGATCCAGGAGGGGACTAAGGAGAGTCAGCCAGATATACTCCCAGCAGTCTTAAATCACAGTTTCAGGGCTCCTACTAAGTTTATGCTTTCTCATAGTGGCATAGCCTAGTGGATAGAGCACGGGGCTGGAAGTCAAAAGGACCTGGGTTCTAATCCCAGTTTCTCCACTTGTCTGCTGTGTGACCTTGGGCAAATCACTTCACTTCTCTGTGTCTCATTTACCTCAGCTATAAAATGGAGATCCAGATTGTGAGCCCCATATGGGACAGGTGGATTAACTTGTATCTACCCCAGTGCTTAGAACAGTATTTGGAACATAGTAAGTGCTTAAAAAGTACCATAATTATTATCATGTTAAAATATCAAAGCCTTTTCCCAGAGAGACCCTTGAAGCCATCTCTGGGTTTTTTTTCTGCCCCTCTGCACCTATTTGCTATTCCAGAACACCTAGGTAGCAGTGGAAGGAGCAGAGGAGCTGTCAAGCTGCAGAGCTGGGGGCAGAGAAGATGAAAAAGCACAGATCTGCGCAGGTCTGATCATTCCCTATAGACAGAGAATATGCAATAAACAGGAATGATCACAAGAGACCTGGGAGTCTTTGAAGAGAAATTTGCCAAAGGTTCTATTTAGAAGCCCAACATCTACAGGGCTAGCTAAATAGCTAGCTTCCCTGTCTGTTCCTTTCTTGGGAAGCATGAGTGAAAGTGATCATGGTAGCCAGTCCCATCACTGCATCCCAGGGAGGCAGATTAGCAACATCTTGGATTGCTTTGCTGTGGTTTCCAACACCACCCCGTTAGGTGGGTATAAGGCACGCAGCATAAAACCCCACCTGCTAGTCGCACTTAAGGTAGAGCTTAGTGGTGAAAGGGAATGTCCAAATCGACTGCATGCCCCCACTTTTGACATATTGGCTCCTGCAGATTCAGATTTGGCTACTGGGCTGGGCAGAAGGTTGTCCTGGGCACGCATGTGAATTCGGTTTCCCTCATCCCCACTCGGGCCTCTCTCCTGCCTCTCCCCTCTCCAAAGCTCTCCCTCATTCCTCCTGTCCATAGCAGACTTGCCTGTGCTGCTGTAGAAGGCAAGTTTTGTGGTGGTGTGAAATTCTTGTATGAGGAACTGGGATAGTGAGATCCTCTCATCTGTCTTTAAAGAATCATTTCCTTTTTTCCAGTAGAGCATAAGATCATCTTCCGTGTAGGCATCTAACAAGACAGGAGCACATAAGACAGGTATAAAGCAAGTGCTTAACAAATCCCATCAAAATAACAAAAATGTAGTACAGAGAAAGGCAGCGTGGAGTAGTGAGAAGAGTGCAGGTCTAGAGCACAGAGGCCCTGCTTTCTAGTTCCTGCTCTACCTTTTGTCTGCTGTTTGACCTGAAGCAAGTCACAATCTCTCTCTACCTCAGTTTTTTCATTTGAAAAATGGGAGAAGACTATTTGTAATTCTTGCCTTTCTCCACTTCACAGGGAGGTGAGGGCAAAAATGGACCAAGTCATGTAAAAGCTCTACATAAAATCAAGGTGGTATTACTATTCTTGTTATTATTAATAAAGGAGGGACATCCTTTAAGAGTCAAGCAAGTAGACAAAAATCCTCTGGGAATTTTCTAGGGAGAGTGGGCTTTCTATTCCTGCACTCTCTCAGAGTTTCAGGTGGGGACCCTATGACTAGCCTTTTAATCAGCTATTGATACCCCCATTAGTGGTTCTGAAGGAGGTTTTTTGCAGATCTCTATTGAACTCTTGCTGGAAAGGGAGTACCACCATTGAGAAAAGCCCAGGGGGCCTTGGAGACTCATTTTGAGTTATCTCTGGCTTATCACCCCTTCTTTTGTACTTACAACTTTCAATCTCAAGCGAACATGTTTGAGTATCAAGGGGAAAGCGGCTGAAATCCATATTGCACATCGCAGTGACCGTGACCCTAGAAACAAAATTACATCATTGAAGATTTTTAATTTTACCAAATATCCTCAGTCTTCTCCTTGTCAGTACTAGGGACACATACTGTTCTGTAAACTTGTCCACTAAACTATAAGCTCACTGTGGACAAGGATGTGTTTACGATGTTGTATTGCACTCTCCCAAGTGTTTAGTACAGAGTTTTGCACACAATCAATGCCATTGATTGTTTTAGGGTAAAGACCAGTACAACAATACAGAATAGTATTTAACAGTCCTTGGACGTTGATACATCAGAACTTGTAGTTTACCACCCCCACAGTAGTTGGGATTTTAAAAAATTAATTTAATCTCCATCAACAAAAATAAAAATCTCTAATATGCATCATATAATGCATTATCCCATAACAGAGGTCTTGAGACCTCTAGCAATGGGCAATAAATATCTGACACAGACTGAGTTATAAACGTTTTTTAAAAAGAGGCTTTGGAGGGCAATACAGTGTCTGCACATAGTGCTTAACAAATACCATAATTATTATTTCTAAGCACAGATCACAATTTATGTAAAACTAGTAGAAATACCCAGTCTCCACAGGATTATGTACTTCTCTTTCTTCACCCACTTCTCCCCTCCTCCCGATCCCCGCCCCCACCATTTCCCTTCCCTAGTCCCTCCACTTTCCCTAGTTCTCCTCTCGTACCAGTCCACTCACTATTCCTCTTCTCCTGAAAGTGCTCTGGGAATAAAAGTGCTCTGGTGGTGACAGTCGGCTCTGCGGTGGTTCGATGGTTGAGGGCTGCAGGGCAGGGGACTGGGTCTGTCCCACCCCCAATGCCAATGGTCAGTGATGGCCTGCTGGGTCGCCTCCGAGCTTCCGCAAAAGACAGGGCTCGGCCTGGCCCCAAGTGGTGGCACCTCCTCTCTCCTGAGGGCAAACCAGGCATTTCAACCTTGCTTCCCACGACCTCTGGCTGCAGATGAAGTCCCCTGCTCATGCCTTCCCTCCCAGATTCCTGTGGACCCCTCCTCTCCCCCACCTCAGAGAAGGGGTGCTGGGCCGCATAAATTTTTCCTTCTCTTCTCTCCTCATTCTCCCCTCCTTCTTCCCTCCCCTCTGCCACGAGCCTCCCCAGCTACTCCCCAGGCCCTGAGATTCCCCACACCGATTCTGGAAGGACTCACCAGGGATCCCCAACGGCTGCCCTGCTTCCTGTTCCCTCTCTGGTTCTGTTTGGAGACTCCAGAGATAATAGAGACACCCCCTCCCACCCAACCAGAGGCCCAACAGTGTATGGTAATGATGGTGCTGCTTGGCTAAGAGTCACTTCTGTAGAAAGCCAGGTTTTCTCCAAATATCCCAAACCTGGTTTGGCCCCAGGACTGATCAGGGACAAGTGGAGAAGTGAATATAAATCTCACCCTTCCCCGTCTTTCTTCCATGAGCTTGAAAGGTATTGTTGCTGAGTAAAGAAACCTAGTGGAAAGAGTGTGGACTGGGAAGTCAGAGACCTGGGTCCTAATGCCGGAACTGCCATTTACCTGCTGGGTGACCTTGGTTAAGTCACTTCTCTGTGCTTCAGTTTCTTCATCTGTAAAATGGGGGTTAGGCAGATACCTGTCCTCTCTCCCCTCTAGGCTGTGAGCCCCATGTGGCATGGGAGCTGTGTCCAACCTGATTATTTTATATCTAGTACAGTGCTTGGTACATGGTAAGCGTTTAATATATAGCCCGGTTATTTTACCGTTGTCTTTGGCCCTGGTCTTTGGTGGGATGGACGGGCCTGGAATGGCTCTCACTGTTCTGTGTTTTCCTGACTGTCAGAACTAAATGCCCAGGAGAACGTAGGCTGGGAGCCGGGACATAAATCTGAAAATCTGCCTCACTGTTCACTGCCCATCTGGCCCTAGGGTGAGTCACCGGAAAATGAACACAGCCCACTGGTAGGGAGCCGGGCAGAAGGATTTAGAAGGTTGCACCCACCCCAGCCCTCCCCAAAGCCTTTCCTGTGGGAGCCATTTCAGGCATTTGCAGATGAAATTGCCATGAGAGCATTCTCCAAAATGATATCTGATACCAGACTTTCGGATAGCAACCAGGGAAGGAAAATACAATTTCTTTCTTTATCAAGGTTTAAAATATTGCCTTTTTTTGATGGCGGAGGCTGAATGAGCGGGGGTGGAGGGGCAGAAAAAAGTGTCTGGATACACTGCCATAAAAACAATGTCAGCTAAAGGGAAACTGAAATTATATGCACCAAAATACACGGTACATGAGCAAAGATGGAAATATAAACATTGAGATTTGGGGAGAACTGGTCAATTTAGCTATGGAAAGCCATGAGAGAAGAAGGGAATTTCTTAAGGTTAGGGGACTCTGCTCAATCATTCAGTGGTATTTAATGAGCACTTACTTTGTGCAGAACTTTGTACTAAGTCCTTGGGAGAGTACAAAAAAGTATTATATAACTGCTCCTACAGATGCATTTTAAAGCTCTATTAAAATCAAGAACGATCATCTTGATGCCCTCGCCCACAGGCCTGGTTGGATTTCCTACACTTCCAGAGAAGAAATAACCAGCCTGGAGAAAGAATCCTCAGACAAGCCTACAGAGTGGACATTTTTCAGGCCGAAAGTTTTTCTTCACTGGGCTTCAAAGTCACTTCTACCTTTTTTCTCCTTTTAAACTGCTTGTCAGAGGGAATTGAAGACCCTCCCCTTCTGTGCTCAGGACCAAGCCACCCGGGTCTGTCCCGGCCAGCAGCCGGGCAGGAAGGGGACCGGTAGCCGGTCGAGTACCTGAGGCTGTAGAGCACCTGCCCGTCGGGCTGGACACGCAGCATTACGTTGTCAGTGGTGGTGTCGTGGATGAACGAGCGCTTGGAGTGCACGAAGAACATGTCGGGGACCCAGATCTTCTTGACCAGCCTGCCGTCGAATGTCATGCTCTGGTTGTTGGTGCTTGGGAAGGACAGCCTCTGGTCCTTCCAGTAATGCCTCAGATACAGCGTCATGGTGAAGTCCTGCACCAGAAGAGGGGAGGCCACCCACTTAACCTCTTAGCAGCGCAGAGCACCCGGTGCAGAGGAATGGATGAGAACCACTTTTCGCCTCTCCTTGCTCTCTTCCTCCCAGGCCCCTCAGAGGGCCCAGAGATAGTGGGATGAAGCAAAGGAAATGTCACCTGTGTGTGAAGCCATTTGGGTGTGGTGTGTGTGGTGTCCCATCCTGTTATCCTGTCTGCCCCCCTAAACACACACACACACGTTGAACATGGAGGCCCCCCGTCTCCATCCCCACCCCATCTTCAGGACTCTTTTAAACTTCCATCCCCACAGTTCCCATGCTCCCATCCCTTATGCTTCCTTGAATCCTCATCTCACTTCCAGGAGTAATTTCTAAGGAACAGTTGAAAACCCAGTTCGAGCTATTTGTTGGCAAAGAGAAAAGGCAGTTTTAGAGACTGGGAATAGTGGAATGTAAAGGCTCTGGAGCAAGTCTTGGGAGGTGTGGGCAGCTCCCCTCCTCCCCCAGAGAAATGGCCTAGGTTTGGGCAGACTTGGTGGACTTCTGCATGAAGTTGTGTTTGATGTCAGTGTAACATATATTGTCACGTGCTCTCAGGGTGCAGAACCTGTGAGGTCCCTCAGTGGCCATGGTAGATAGAAGAGAGAGGGGATGGTTAACATGGATGCCCAGGGGTTTCCAGCTAAGAAAAGTGGAAGCTGTTGACCTCAGGGATGAGGCTAAGTTGATCCCAGAGTTCCAGGGTCACATCAATTGGGGTCTCAGAGATAAGACTCAGCAGTTCCTCGCTTCTGAGCAATAAAAGTCACCAGCTGCTTTGTGTTAAAGCCTGAGCAGCTACAGCAACACTTACCATATCCACCTCTGAAATGCTGTCCAGGCTCTCAACTTGCACATCTACTCCAACAGGGATGGCAGGGCCTAGATAATGTAGAATATATGCATATATATATATTAAAACAGATTATGATGAGACCAGATATTTCCCTTGTTTTGGTTTTAAAGTCACCACTTTAAAGCCTGAGGAAGTGGGCCGTCCCGCTGGAGCAGGGGTTCTGAGTGACACCAGCAGATCCATTTTTCACAAACACCCTGAGTCTATGAAGCCAATCACACCTGAACAGATTAGTCAAAAGCCACCTGAGAAGCAACCTGGAGAGTTCAGGCAGGTGACTCCAGCATCATGGTGCAATGTTCCAAACCAAGGTCAGTGTCTCAGATCATCAATCGATCAATGGTATTTACTGAGTACTCACTATGTGTAGAGCTCTGTACTTAACGCTTGGAGAAAATACGATATAATAGAGTTGGTAGACAAAATCTAGAGTAAAGGAGAGCCCTTATCGTCATCATCATGTTGATCTTGAGTAAGATTTTCCCCTCAACCCAGGCAAGAATGTTCATGCCTTTCCTACCTCCAAAGCCTGGCCTCATGCTGAAGTCATGGTCGTCTATTCTCAGAAGTTGTTCTGATTTCGTTAGTGGCGATTTGGTGATGTCAGGACTCCTTTTTAATATTGGGCTATTCAGAAAGCACAGATATGATTATACTTAGGCCTCTGCAGAGGAGAATCAAATTTATTCTAGCATTAATTCCTGTCAGGATTTTGCTGGTTAAAAAAGATACTGAAATTTCCTCCCTCCCTCCTTCCTCTTCCTTCTCTCTCCATGACTTTGGCAAATATTGAGAAGTACTCCACAAACATATATTCCCATGAAATCCAGAGTCCAAGGGGACAGGAAAGAGGGCAGAGCCTATTAAGTTTATTTGAGACTCCCTGCCTGATTTCTACTGAGGTCAACCTATGACTCCGAGGCATTAGGCTTGATGCCCAAGGCTTGTTTTCATGGCAACTATAGGCCTAGCCTAATTGTTCATTCTTCCTCATGCTCTGCTTCAGATTTCCTCTTCCCACTTGAATCATCAGAGATAAGGGAAAGCCCATGAGATTCTGGGGTTTGTTTAATAATAACTGTGGTATTTGCTAAGCCCTTACTGTACTAAATATTTTGGGAGATAGAAGATAATTAAGCTGGACACAGTCCCTGTACCACATGGGGCTCACGGTCTAAGTAGAAAGGAGAACAAGTATTAAATCTCCATTTTTCACTTGAGGAAATTGAGGCACAGAGAAGTTAAGTAACTTGGCCAAGGTCATACAACAGGCAAGTGACAGAGTCAGGGTTAGAATACAAGTCCTCTGTCTCCAAGGCTCATGCTCCTTCTACTCCCTCTCCCCCATTTCTCTTTCTCTCTCTCTGACTGAGAGTCCCTTGTGGGACAAGGACTGTGTCCAATCTGCATTTATTGTATGCACCCCTGTGCTTTCTTTGTTTGTCCCCGCAGTAAGCTGTTAAGAACTCCCACAACTATTATTGTTGTTATTCTTTTACTAACCCTTCTTGCACTTTTCCCACCCTTTACCTCCCAGAAAAAAGTGAGTGTGATGGGGAAGAGACCAAATTAGTGCATTGATGTTTTGGTTGCCTACCTGCCTTGTTTGGGAATTTCCTCAAAAGCAGCCCGCCTCTGTCGTTGAGGTCTGCTGTAAATAAAGCAGCAGAAAAAGCACAAAGTAAGAAAGCCTGAGTACTCAAACCTGTGCCTGTGCTTATTTCAATCAAATAGGCAGTCAGTGATATTTGCTGTGAACTGAGTCTAAAGCATTGTACTAAGTTCTTTGGAAAGTACAACAGAACCAAACATACATTCCTCGAAGAGTGTACAGGCTAATGGGAGAGAGATAATAATTATTTACAAATATTGGGACCAGGAGGGATAGGATTAAATAGGAAAGGGTACAAACAGATCAGCATGAAATATCAGAATAATAACTGTGGTATTTAAGTGCTTTCCATGTACCAGACACTGTACTAAACTCTGAGGCGGATATAAGCAAATCAGTTTGGATACAGTCCCTGTCCCATGTGGGGCTTACAGTCTCAATCCCCATTTTACAGATGAGGTAACTGAGGCCCAGAGAAGTGAAATGGCTTGCTCAAGTTACACAGCAGACAAGGGATGGAGTCAGGATTAGAACCCGGGTCCTTCTGAGTCCCAGGCCTGTGCTCTAACCACTCCACCAGTCCGCCACTTAATTAATCGATTCAGTAAGGCTTTCTGGAGGTGGTAGGTACTGTCCCTAGCAAATGCAAGGAAACCACAAAGGGTCCAGTCCAGTTCCAGTCAAGTATGGAAAATACCAACCATTCAGAGAGCATCTGAGGGTGAAAGGCATCAGAATCCACTTCCTTTTAGGGGATGTGAGAAACTATTTTCCCAGGACTGGTCTTGTGGAGAGATGAATGCTTGTCAAAGGTCAGGGGAGGACTGATGGTGCTTGCCCTGACAGGTACTCTGTCTCTCTCCTTCACCATCTTTTAGAGCAAAGACCTGTTCTAATCTCCCCAGCTGCATTTCATCAGCAGACTCTGTCTTGCTGAATCCCCAGCAATGACTCATCCGATTATATGAGGCTTCACTTGTTCTTCCGCGGACCCAGGAAATGAAAACTCCTGGGATTGACGCTGACACAGGACATTCTTTAGGACTTGTGACCTTCAGAATCACCTGGTCGGTAGAAGACTTGAGTTAATTCAGACTTGTTTGTCATATTATGCAACACCTGGGTCTCAGAAAGGAGACTCTAAATTAATTGACTTGGCTAGACAATCAACCAGCCTTTTAAATACAACAACAAAGCAATGTATTATTTTAACAGTCTTGTTTCCTAATCCTTTCCCTGCCGTGATTCTGAGAAAGGCAGGGGAAGTCATTAAAGGTCTACTAAGCATCCCTTTGTGATGGCCAAGAGGATACATTAGCTAGAGAAGGGCTTGAAGTCAGAGGACCTGAGTTCTAATCCTAATTTTGCCATTAATTTGCTGTGTGATCTTGGGCAAGTTATTTAACTTCTCTGTGGCTCTGTTCCTTCTTCTTCGAAAAGGGATTCAATACTTGTTCTCCCTCTTACACTGTGAGTCCTGTGTGGGACAGGGACTGTGTCAGACCTGTTTATCTTGTATCTACTTCAGGGTATAGCACACAGTGAATGCCTAATAAATGCCACTATTATTATTGTTATTATCATCATTATTATTTATTAATAATAATAAGAGAGGGTCTCAGGAACCTGGGTCATTGCAGAATGGATGGAGCGCTAAAGCTGCCAAAGATACTGGAAAGGAGGCCCTGGCCCTGAGATGTTTATAAGCTGAACAGCTCACATGGAAGAGAGATAGAAACTAGGTTTGGATTTTGATAAAAGACCTCAGTGTTCAAGGCATGAAGGTGGTCTTTCCTAAGGATGCCCTACTTCTGTATTTTAGAGCAACTTGAAATCAGCAGTGGAGTTGTTGGAGTTACTATAAATGGAAGATGGAATTTAAATAGGAGAAAACAGGCCCTCGATCTCTTTCACTTGCCTACCAAGAGTTCAATTTCTCAGACTTATTCTATCATGGGCTCCAAAAAAGAATCCCATATCTGAGGTCCTAAGAATATAAGGTCATCAGGTCTTGCTATGTGCAGAGCACTGTACTAAGGGCTGGGGAAAGTACATTACACTTGAGCGGACAGGTTCTCTGCAGATAACAAGTTTACAGCCTAGAGTTTGTGTGTCGGTGTGTTCCACTCAGTTGCCCAAAGCTGACTGTGCTGGAATTTACAGCCCAAATCCTACGTCAGGGAAACTAATGGACAGGACACTTCTGGACCCAAATAGAAATTGGCAAGTCACCTGGGCCCACTGAGAAATGGCAGGAATGGGAAACTTAATTTCAATGTGAAGCAAAGATAATAAGGTGGGACCCAAGATTGATAGGGAAAGGCTGTTAAAATTACGCATTTTCCCTTAGACTTAAGGGGAGTTGCTGAGAGATACAGGCAGCTTTGAAGTTTAATGAATCATATCTAAGATTTTCCTCTTGATATTTGATTAATGCAGGGGTTTATCCCTCCTTATAGAAAGTTCTGAATTTCTAGACCTAATTCTGGTCTAAATTGGTAGGTGAAAGGCAAACAGCCTAGGTGAGGAGGTTTGTGTGAGCAGATTGGTTTTGTCAAAGCAGGGTCAGGGAGATTTTTTAAAAAACCCTTCTCCTGCCACTTAACTTTTCCTAGCCTAGGGGATTGCCCTCCTGGCTGCTCTTTTTTTTTGGTTTTTCCTTCCCCCTCATGTGGACTGTTGACATTTCTTGGGCACTACAAGGTGGGTTTTTTGCCTTTCCATTCCTTTCTTGCCTTTCTACAGGCAAGAAAACTCCTGTAGGGGGTGATCCAGAATTTAATGTTAGAGAAAGGGCTGTAACCTGGGGTATACATTTCTTCTTCTTGACCTGGAGCCTGTTCAGCTCAGTCGCTGCCACTGTGGCTCACCACCTCTTAAGTAGACTAGGCTTCAAGAGAGAGTCATTGGGGATTGAGGTGGGTAGCCTGGGCTTAATCGAAGAATGAGGAGGGGAGGGTTTCATTAGGACATACCTCCATGGGAGGGGAATTTGGGGATAACTCTAGAGACTGAGCAGATTTGTTTTACTGCAAAGCAGAGTCTGCTCTACTGAATCCTGAGTTGGGTTTCTCTCTGAGACCCTTATTCAGAGCCGAAGTCCACTTACTGAACCTAGAGAGCTTTTCCAGGGGAGCCATGACCCTTCTATGTGCCTGAATCCTTATGCTCCAGGCCCCAGTCTCTGTATACACAGGCACGGCTTCCAAGCTGCGGAACTCAGCAACAGGAACCAAGGAGGGGGGCGAGCCCGGGTGCTTAAAATCAAAGTAAAGATATACAGTGAAGCATCTGGACCAGATAGAAGGCAGACCAACTGAAAATAAAGACATTGGGAAGCAGCATGGTGTAGTGGATAGAGCACGGTTTGAGGAGTGAGAAGATCATGGGTTTCTAAGACCGGCTCTGCCACCTGTCTGCTGTGTGGCCTTGGGCAAGTCACTTCACTTCTCTGTACCTCAGTTACCTCATCTGTAAAATGGGATTGACACTGTGAACCCCATGTGGGATAGATACTGACTGAGGGCAGGTAAGAGTATTTTCCTTCAAAAACCTAACACCCATCTTCCTGCGATGCCACCCCATCAGCTACATTAGCACTTGTGTGTATTATTTGTTATCAATTTATTTGTGGTTTTTTTTATTTGTCTTGACCCACTCTCTCTTTTACCTATTATATTTTTGGCAATTAGGATTGTCTTGTACCACCCCTTAAATTGTAAACTCTTCCAAGGCAGGGTCACTTGTATCATCCCAAGTGCTTAGTGCCAATCTCTGCACAAAAACGGCCTTCAATAAATAATGCTGCTGCCTGCTGAAAAATCCCTCCTATCAATATGCCTCTATCAATCAATCCATGATATTTACTGAATGCTTACTCTGTGCAGCACACTGCATTAAGCCCCAGGGTCTTGTTTTTTTTCCAGTTACATTTCATGGTAGGTATCGGTATGTGTTCTTATGTAGGTGCCTAATAATAATAATGATAATTGTGGTATTTGTTAAGCACTTCCTATATGCCAAGCACTAGGGTAGACACAAGCTAATCAGGATAGACACAGTTCATGTCCAACATAGGGCTCACAGTCTCGAACCCCATTTTACAGATGAGTAACTGAGGCACAGAAAAGTTAAGTGACTTACCCCAGGTCACAGAGCAGGCAAGTGCAGATCTGGGATTAGAACCCAGGTCCTCTGACTCCCAGGCCTGTGCTTTTTCTGCTAGGCCATACTGTTTCTCCTTGCTGTTTGCTTATTTTCACTAGTCAAGTTCTCTCTGAAAGTCTGCTGGCCCTTAGCAAATGAGTGTGCTGGAGGAGGCTGAGATCGCTGTGAGATGGGTAGAAAGGCAGTAGCCATAACTGTCTCTGGGCTGTAAACCCCATGTGGGGCAAGGACTGTGTCCGACCTGATTATCTGGTCTCTACTCCAGCACTTAGCACCATCCGTGGTACATAACAGTTGTTGTTATTCACAATTAGTAGTATGGACACATGAGCATATACCCTTTAAAACAGTGACCAAACAGCTAATTCGGTGACCCCACTTTCCTCGCATCAGATACTAGAACTGATTATGTTACCAGAATTCTCTGTCTGAGTTTGCAGAGCTCATTCTTTGTCCTCCCAAAAGGCTTGAAATACAATCAACAGGTATAATTAGACCTGACTGTCACCTCTTCTTGCCAAAGGCCCTCCATGTTAGGGCCTCCGTTTTTCCTCACTTGTAGGCACCAAAATAACCGTCTATGGTCCAACAACAAAAGTCATCCAAATCCCCTTATCCCAGAACAATCATTAAGAGATTTAAGAACGAGCAGCCTCACATTAAAAAAAAACCAACAAAACCCTCATGCAAGCATTTGAAAGTGAAATGAAATTTGTCTCCCAAGGGGTGTAAAACCCAATGGGTGAGATAAAATACTCAGGTAAAATACCATTTCTCTTTCAGCAGCACCACCTACATTTGAAACAAAATACTTATTTGCCCTGCTGCCGTAGCCTAAAAGTCAGATTTGACTAAGTAGCCTAAATCTGAATTCATAGACTCACCTGCCCTTCTTGGGAAGATCAAGAATTTCTTTTCCATGTCGGTGGGCTCTGACTTCAATGGCCCAAACCCATCCAAACGACAAAAGGAAAAGGCCAAATTGCATTGTGTGGGCCATCAACATGGTACTCCCAAATCCACACACGGCCCCCACGAGCAGCAAACCACAGAAAAAGTCGATTGCTTTTCTCTTTTAAGACATTATGGGTCTGTTCATTATTAGAGGGATGTTTATTCATGCAAAAAAAATCATCCTGCACCGGGTAATCTGGGCAGTGGGAGAAAGCAATTTCCACTAAACCTATAAATCCTCCTACGTCAGATGTCAGGGATTTTCTGAACTGGGTTGAATTTCTATAACCCCATAGGACAATTATTTTGGTGAAAATGGGGTAGTGTATAAATTGGTTTAAAGCGAATGCTGCAAGTATATTGAGAGTGGACAGGCATTGACCTGCCCTGTGATCAAAGGGAATTTGAAATAGACCAAGGCAGTCTCCAGGAATCCTTCATTATGCGTGCTCAGAGGGCAGCCAAACGCACCAGAAAACCAGCAGCATGCCAGACGGTGTCTCCTCATCCCTCCCTGAATCTCCACCTGGTACTGTCGCCCCAGTTTTCCTTGAGCTCTGACAGCCCCTCCCCTAGTTTCCTTCCTTGCAGGGAACTCTAATCCCGGATGGTCCAGGGCTGGTTTTCAGGGGGCCTGTTTGTGCCTAGAAAAAGCCAATCGAGGGGGGTTATGATGGGGAGTTGTGGGTGATTCTCCTATAGTCTCGTCATTTGGAAGCTCAGGCCGGATCATGGCTTTTTGTCTTTCATACAACCAAAGGAGATGAGATTAGGAGAATGGGTGAAGAGGGGGCCGGGGGAATAAAAGGGTTTCCATAAATGGAAAAGTGCTGTGGTCTGAATAAATGGCCAGGGGATTTTTATTACTAAGACCAGAAAGCAGAGAAACAACGAGATCTAGAGAAACCAGTACAGGCCTGGGTGTCGGAGGGCCTGGGCATCCTGGCTCTGCCACTTGCCTGCTGTGTGACCTTGGGCGAGTCACTTCACTTCGTTGTACCTCAGTTTCCTTGTCTTTCAAATGGGGGTTAAATATCTGTCATCCCTCCTACTTAGACTGCGAGCCCCAAGTTGGGCCGGGACTGCGCCTGACCTAATTAATACCTTGTAGCTACCCCAGCACTTAGAAAAGTGCTGGATGATGAAGTCATGAGCAAATAAGTAGCAATAATTGTGGCATTTGGTAAATACTGTGTTCCAACCACAGTTTAAAATGCTGGGATAGACACAGATAATCAGGATGGACCCAGGCCCCATCCCACAAGGACTTACACTGTAGGCGACCCAGAGAAGAGGCACCTAAATCCCCATTTAATAGATGAGTAAACTGAGGCCCAGATAATTTAAGTGACTTTCCTGAATCCACAATGCAGGTAACTCCCAGATCTGAGATTAGAACCCGGGGCCTATGATTCCCAGCCTGTGTTCTTTTCATTAGGCCACACTGCTTCCACAATAAGGATGTGGTTCTTCTACTCTAATACTTTCCCTATCTGTAATTTATTTCAATGTCTACATCCCTCTGTAGGCTGTAAGCTCTTTATGGGCAAGGATAGTGTCTACCAATTCTATTGTACTATACTATCCCCAGCGCTTAGTACAGCGCTTTGCACACAATAAGCGATCAATAAATTGATTGAAGCTAACAACTTGGCCCCAGTTGGAAGGAGGAGGGGGCAATAATGAACTACAACCTTGGGTCTCTTTCCATGGTGTCAATGCCATGAGACTTCCCAATTCTATAGAAGAAAATGCCAACACTTTTCCTTTATTTGAAATTTGTTTTAGCCTCTGTTTCTCCTGCTAAATTGCGTGCCCTTGAGGGCAGGGATTATGTCTACTAATTTTATTGTATTCTTCTAAGTGCTGGATACTGTGTTGTGCACCTGGTAAACATTCAGATTGTAAATTCCTTAACAGCAGGAGCCTTGTCTACCAATTCTTTTTTTCAGTGGAGCTTTTTAAGCACTAATTATATGTCGAACACTGTTCTAAGCACTGGGGTAGGTATAAATTACTTAGGTGAGACACAATCTCTGTCCTGCATGGGGCTCATAGTTTAAGTAGGAGGGAGGACAGGTATTTAATCCCCATTTTATAGTTAAGGGAACTGAGGCTCAGAGAAGTTAAGTGACTTGCCCAAGGTCACACAGCAAGCAATTGACAGAGTAATTGGAGGAGCCGGGTTTAGAACCCAGGTTCTCTGACTGGCCCTGCTCTTTCCACTGGCTTAGTGGAAATAGCCCGGGCTTGGGAGTCAGAGATCATGGATTCTAATCTTAGCTCGGCCACTTCTCAGCTGTGTGACTTTGGGCAAGTCACTTCTCTGCATCTTTCCCTCATCTGTAAAATGGGGATTAAGACTGTGAGCCCTACATGGGACAATCTGATGACCTTGTATCTACCCCAGTGCTTAGAACAGTGCTTGGCACATAGCACTTAACAAATACTATTATTATTATGCTTCTCCAGTATACTCTTTTGTAATGCAGTCTCTCAAGCATTTACTACAGTGCTCTGCACACAATACCATTGATTGCTTAATCCCTTCTACATCATCATTCTGCCATTAAGAGCTCATTTAAAGCTACAGTTCAACCATCCCCAAGCACGCTGCACAATACAAGGGCCAGGAAAGCAGAGAAGCGGGGCAGACAGCTATAAATTCACAAATGTGCTGTGGAAATGCATTCTGGACTGCAGCTGTGAGTCTAATGCTCTTTGCCAGAGGCTTGGGCTGACCTAGTTACATCAAGTCTAAAGCCTGAGAAAGATTTCTTGTTTAGCCCAATACTCTTATCGCTGTTCTTGAGTGTGTCTGGAGAAGTGTTCCTTTTTAAACTAGGAATTCTGGGTTGATTTGTGTTCATCGATGTTCCTTCCTTCTTGAGTTCCTTAGTGTCAGTCTGGATCCTTAGAAAAGCGGAAGAGGAGACATAGTTGGGTGTTTCTGGGTAGGGAAAGTGGTTGAATTTATGTGAAATCATTTTAATAAATCGCTGAGGCTGATGTATAGCATACATCTCCTGTACAACTTGTCATGTGAATTCATCATCAATCAATCAGTAGGATTCACTGAGTGCCTACTGTGTGCAGAGCACTGGGCTAAGTGCTTGGGAGAGTAGAGGTAGAAGACAACTGCCTGCCCCAAGAAATTTGAGTGGGAGTTGGACATAGGGTAAATTCACTATTACTATGATATAGTGGGCTTCAAACAGTAAGGGCTCAATAAGTGCTAAGCACTTGGGGGAATACAATAGACATAAAGACACAGCCCCTGTCCTCAAAAAACGTGCAATTTAAAAGGGAGATAAGCACAAAATTATTTACAGTTAGTGATACCAAGAAGAAAAGACCTGCAGCTGGAAATAGATAGAGAATGTAAGGACAAATAAATGACTAAAAAGTAGAGAGCAAGAATTACTGTAGACATAAGTACCAAGAGTGGTTGTTGGGATGCCTGGGAGTGGAGGGGAATGAATCATGGAAGGCCTTCTGGAGGTGGTAGGATTTCAGGAAAGTTTGAAGATAGGGAGAATTGTGGCCTGGGAGTCTTGAAGGGGTAGGGAGGGGAATGAGAAATGAGCCAGAGATTAGCAAGTGGGTGAGGTGGCAACGGGGTCTTGGGAGGAGCAGAGTGTAGGATGGGGTGTATCAGGTGAAAAGGGCAGGGCAGCAGGTTTCTAATAGTAATTGTAGTACTTGATGAGTGCTAACTATGTGCCAAGCACTGTACTAGGCAAAGGGGGTAGATACAAGATTATCAGATCCACATGAGGATCACAATCTAAGTATTCCTTTTCTCATCTCTCCATCTTTCTATGAAGCCACACATCTGTGATCCTTCCTCCCAAGGTTCCTGATTCCCAAGTTGTCACCAGAACTGCCCAAGATTAATCAGATGGTTGCATTTCAAAGGCCCAAATGCCCTCAAACTGAGAGCGAGAGAGTGGAGTTGGAGAGTAAGAGGTGAACTTGCCACAAGAGAGGGCTGTTGTTATTTTGGTAGCAGAGTCCTCTGTGATCACTCTGGAAATAGCCTGGAGTCTGAGTCTGCACATGTCTTTGAGCATGCATGAAGTTCAAGGTTCTGATTCTGGAACTTTTAGCCCAGAAACATCTGGGGCTATATTTCAGCTCCCTTCCTCACTATCCTTTCTGCTCATATCCACTCATACATTTCCTATGCCAGGAATCTTAATAGTCACCCAAACATAATCGTCACACTGCCCATTGAGGCAACCTTTTCGTAGTTATTTGTCTTTTATAGTGAGAAGCTTACTTTGAACCCAAATCACTACTTTTCTCCCTCTTTCTCCCCGTAGCATAAAATCCTTATATCAATTATTCTGTTATTTGTACCTCTTGAGCACTTTGGTGTGCTGCATTAAGTCCTTCTGCTCTTTCTGCCTGCATCTACCAACATTCCCTTGCAAAAGCCAGAGAACGTTATTGTTTTCTAAGTGTCTCAGCTTTTGGAAATTTAAAGGTGATTCCTTACCAGTATTCACAGTCTTCTCAGAATCTTCAAACCCAATCAATCAGTGGTGTTTTTGGAGCACTTATGGTGGCAGAGTACTATGCTAAGCCCAGGACAATAATAATAATGATGGTATTTGTGCCTGGTATAATAATGTTGGTATTTGTTAAGCGCTTACTATGTGCCGAGCACTGTTCTAAGCGCTGGGGTAGACACAGGGGAATCAGGTTGTCCCACGTGGGGCTCACAGTCTTAATCCCCATTTTACAGATGAGGGAACTGAGGCCCAGAGAAGTTAAGTGACTTGCCCACAGTCACACAGCCGACAAGTGGCAGAGCTGGGATTCGAACTCATGAGCCCTGACTCCAAAGCCCATGCTCTTTCCACTGAGCCACGCTGGTATGTGCCAGGCACTGTACTAAACCCCGGAGGAAAATGCAAGATAATCAGGTTGCACACAGCCCATGTCTCACATGGAGCTCACAGTCTTAATCCTCATTTTACAAATGAGATCCCATTTTACAGATGACCTGGGTTGTAATCCTGGCTCTGCCAGTCGCCTGATGTGTGAGTCATTTCACTTCGTTGTGCCTCAGTTCCCTCAGCTGTAAAATGGGAATTCAGTGCTTGTCTTCTTTTATTTAGACTATGAGTCCCATGTGGGACAGGGATGGTGGCTGACCTGATTAACTTGTATCTATCCCAATGCTTCAACAAATACCATAATAGTAATTGCAAAAATAATTAATCAGCGATTGAAGATTTCTGTGCCCCTAGATGATCATCGATAACGGAAATCTTCAACAGCAGAAACAGGATCTTGGAAACCCATAGACAACCTGGAAGAAGGAAATAGATCCAATAATCTCGTTTTCATTTTTCCCCAGAAAAAGGATATAAGCTTGTCTCCCTCTGCTGGAGTGTCAGTAAGATTGCTCGCTACTTTTTTTCTGCATCTTTCATTCTGATTTGTCTTCAGCCTCCTCTATTAGATCATGAACTACTGGAAGATGGAGATTGTACCTTATTCTTCATTTTGTATGCCATTCTCTTTGCCACCAGCACATACATATACGTGCTCTACATACACGGGCCCAGTCAGTTCCGCTCAGGGTGATACTAAAACTGTGAAAATGCTCCTTAAAGATAAGCTGTAAAGGAATTTATAAACTTTGGTCCTGGTCCTGATTGATCTGTCCTAACAGTGTGGCGGCTACTTTCCGTGTTTTCCAGGGTTCCGGGCCAAGGCTGCCCAGCATGCTGCTCTTCTGTTATTAATAGTAATAATAATGATGATGATACTTAAGTACATTCAGCCTATATATGAATGTACAGGTGCATGTTTAAGGAACCATGAGAAGAGAAGCAGCAGGACTTAAGTAGATAGAGCATAGGACTGGGAGTCAGAAGGACCTGGGTTCTGATCCTGACCCTGCCACATGTCTGCTGTGTGATCTCGGGGAAGTCATTTAAGTTCACTGGGCCTCAGTTACCTTATCTATAAAGTGGGGATTAAATGTGTGAGCCCCATGTGGGACAGGGACAGTGTCCAACCTGATTAACTTGTATCTGCCCTCATGCTTAGAACAGTGCTTGGCACATAGTAAGCCCTTAACAAGTACCATATTATTATTATTATTACTTTTATTATTAAGAATTATTAGGATTGTCATTCCTGATGATATGCACACGATGAGGAAGGCCTTTGAAGCAAACTTCAGGTCATAAGACTAAGTAAAAAGAGGACTAATGGTTTCTGTGGGGACCTAACAGCCATACTTTCCACCCACAGTAGAAATCAGTGAGATTTGTTGCGATTGAGGGGGAAAGAGTATTATTGTGGCCCTAACTTTACTTGGTATTTTACTGCCATGAAGTTTGCTTCAACCTCAAAGTTATTTAAAAAATTCCACAACTTTTCCGTACAACGTTCAGCCTCCTCTGCTCCAGAGAGCCTTTCCAGGATGTCTTTTTTCAATAAATTTTTCTGGTATTTGTGAAACGTTTACTATGTGCCAGGCACTGTACTAATAATAATAATAATAATAATGTTGGTATTTGTTAAGCGCTTACTATGTGCAGAGCACTGTTCTAAGCGCTGGGGTAGACACAGGGGAATCAGGTTGTCCCACGTGGGGCTCACAGTCTTAATCCCCATTTTACAGATGAGGTAACTGAGGCACAGAGAAGTTAAGTGACTTGCCCACAGTCACACAGCTGACAAGTGGCAGAGCTGGGATTTGAATCCATGACCTCTGACTCCAAAGCCCGTGCTCTTTCCACTGAGCCACGCTGCTTCTCTATATTGTTGGTATTTGTTAAGCGCTTACTATGCGCCGAGCACTGTTCTAAGCGCTGGGGTAGACAAAGGGGAATCAGGTTGTCCCACGTGGGGCTCACAGTCTTAATCCCCATTTTACAGATGAGGTAACTGAGGCACAGAGAAGTTAAGTGACTTGCCCAAAGTCACACAGCTGACAAGTGGCCAAACTGGGATTCGAACCCATGACCTCTGACTCCAAAGCCCAGACTCTTTCCATTGAGCCACGCTGCTTCAAGCGCTACTAAGCACTGGGGTAGATGCAAGTAAATCAAGTTGGACTCTCCTAAGCGCTTAGGAGAGTGCAATATAGCAGAGATGGAAGATACATTCCCTGCCCACAATGAGCTTACAGCTCAGAGGGTGAAATCATGCCACAGAAACTGAATGATAACAACAATAATAATAATGGTGGTATTTGTTAAGCGCTATGTGCCAAGCACTGTTCTAAGCCCTGGGGTAGATACAAGGTTATCAGGTTGTCCCACGTGGGGTTCACAGTCTTAATCCCCATTTTATCGATGAGGCAACTGAGGCCCAAAGAAGTGAAGTGACTTGCCCATGGTCACACGGCAGACTAATGGTGGAGCCAGGATTAGAACCCAGGTCCTCCTGACCCTCGGACCCATGCCCCTTCAGTTGATGTGCTGTCCTGGAGCATAAACCATTTTCCTAGTGGCCACAAATACCATCATTATTATTATTATTGTCCTGGGCTTAGCATAATACTCTGCTACTACAAGTGCTCAAAAAACACCACTGATTGATTGGGTTTGAGGATTCTGAGAAGACACCGGGTCCAACCTGATTAGCTTGTATCTACCCCAGCACTTAGCACAGTGTTTGGCACATAGTAAGCACTTAACAAAGACCACATTACTCCGAGCTCTTTTCGTGAAGCAAAGTAGTCTGGACCACCTGCCATTTACCTTCAGGCTTCACCGCCGATGATAATGTCCGAAGCGTTTCTTCAGGATTAGCGGGAGCAGGGAGTCCGCTGATCCCAATCCAGTACTAATCCCCAGAAAGTGGCCCCGGCCAAGGTCATCACTGCTTTTACGGAGATATAGGAAAAAAGAACAGGGAAGTACAGGGAAGAACATCCACCAGTCAATGGCATTTACTGAGAGCTTAATGTGTGCAGAGCCCTTTACTAAGAGCTGGGAGAGAACGATGCAGAAGAGAGGCAACATGGCCTAGAGGAAAGATCACGGGCCTGGGAGGCAGAGGAACTGGGTTCTAATCCTGGCTCTGCCAAATGGTTACTTCGTGACCTTGGGCACAAGTCACTCAACTTCCTTATTCCTCAGTTCTCCTGTTCTCCCCCTTACTTAGACTCTGAGTCCCATGTGGGACAGGAATTGGGCCCAAATTAATTCAGTCATATCTTCTCCAGCACTCAGAACAGTGTTTGACACATACTAAGCATTTAACATATACTAAAAAAACCCCCCAAAACCCCACCAAAAGCAAAGTTGGTAGACAGGGTCCCTGCCCACAGTGTGGCTTTGTGGAAAGAGCACGGGCTTGGGAGTCACAGGACGTGGGTTCTAATCTCAGCTCTGCCACTTGTCTGCTGTGTGACCTTGGGCAAGTCACTTCACTTCTCTGTGCCTCAGTTACCTCATCTGCAAAATGGGGATTAAATGTGTGAGCCCCCGTGGGACAACCTGATTACCCTGTATCCACCCTAGTGCTTAGAACAGTGCTTGGCACATAATAAATGCTTAACAAATATCATAATTACTATTATTATTAGGTTCTCAGTCCTTCAGGAGCATTTAACACCATCAGCCCACCTAGATTCTGGCAACTACTAATTAGGAGTTGCTGCCCTGAGAAGTCTATCAGATCATAAAATTATTCCAGGAAGAGATAGCTAGCCACATCACAAAGGGGACTTGTCTGACCCTTTTCCCATCACCAAAAGAACAAAGCTATCTGCTAGGCCATCTTTTTCAACCTATAATACACAAACCTTGCCTGAGGTTAACTGGAAGGTATCTGGAAGCAGGTATGAGAGGATGATTCTGATTCTCTGGGAAACTCTTTGAACAAATAAAGGATATTTTAAAAAACCTCTAAATCAAGTAGGAGCTTCTATAAACTGATGATGCACTCTATAAAGTCAACTCCAAGAACATGCAGCAAAGCATTAGGGACTAAGCACAATATCCCGAAGGAGATTCAAATTATGTTTCAGCCTGCCTATGGGGCACATTCTAAATGACTAAAGATTGTGGTAATATTTGTTAAACACTTGCTATATGCTAAGCACTGTACTAAGGGCTGGGGAAGATACGAGATAATCAGGTCCCACTTGGAGCGCACAGTCTAAGTAGGAGGGAGAACAGGTATTGAATCTCCATTTTGCAGATGAGGAAACTGAGGTACAGCAAAGTGAAGTGATTTGCCCAAGGTCACATAGTGGCAGATCCAGGATTAGAACCCAGATCCTCTGACTCCCACTTTATGCTCTTCCCACTGGGCCACGTTGCTTCTCTTTCTCCACTGGCAATACAGAGTTGTAGGTTGTTATGGTATTCTGTTACCTAGACACCACATTGTCCAATGGCTCAAGGATAGGCAAACAAGTAGAAAATCAAATCAAGAAAATCAGTCCGTCCTCTGGAGATTAATGTCTCACTTCCTTAACGTGGCCCCGAAATACAGCAACTGTAGCAAGCTTCTACGTGGCTGTGAAAATCATCCGGCTTCTGGAGCAGTTGGATCGATGTCACCTAAATGTCATTCTTAACCACCAGATGCTGAAACAGGATCCCAAATCGTGAGGTTCAGAAACAGTCTACTAACAGTGAAGCGATCCTTGTCATGTCATACCTTTGCTGAGCAAGATGTGGGAGAAGAATGGATGACAGCAGAATATCCAAAGTGCTTCTTGACAATGAGCTGAAATAGTAGTGGCTGCATTAACTGGCTGAAAAAAAAAACCTTCTTTGACTTTTATTTCTAAATAGAGTGGGCCCAAGTGTTTTGGAAATACCTTGGTACTCACACTGCCTCAGTGTAGTTTATGCTAAGCATTTAAATTTTTTATGCTAAGCATTTTAATTTCATACTGATCCAGTGAATGTCACACCTCTGCCAAGCATGAGAATGGGGAACAGGGGTGGGCTAATTTCTGGAAATTCTAGGCACAGGTTGAGGTTTTCCCAAGATAGATGGTGAACCTACTCACCAGTTCTATTTTCCAACTCTCTTATTATCTCTGGGACTTGACAATGAATCAACTCCTCTTCTCTAGTATATCTTAAATTGTGGAGCCCAAAATTGACACACTCCTCTAAAAACAGTCTGGCCAGAAGTGAAAATAATGGAAGAATGACCTCACAGCATTTCCATTCTATTCTCCTGTTTTTACACCCTAGTAATATGCCTGCCTTTTTTCAACAATGATGATATTCTTGTTCAGCCTGCAGCCCTAAATCATTTTGGCCAGATTTGCTCCAAGTTAGTCTATGTTTAGAATTTATACAGTTATTTTTCCTCCAGAGACTTATACCAGTTTACCTTTGTTTTGTTGGTTTCTCCATCTTTTCAAGACCTTTTTGAATTCTATCTCCCTCCTCCAAGAGATACCCACACATCCCTCAGTTCTCCCCCTGCCAAGCTTTATATCAATGACAAACTGTCTGAGCATGTGTCCTTTGGCAGCATGGCCTAGTGGATAGCTCATGGGCCTGGAAGTCAGAAAGATCTGAATTTTAATCCTGGCTCCACCACTTGTCTGCTGTGTGACCTTGAGCAAGTCACTTAACTTTTCTGTGACTCAGTTGCCTCATCTGTAAAATGGGGATTAAGACTGTGAGACTTATGTGGGTCTTGGACTGTGAGTCGATGGGGTCTATCCCAGTGCTTAGAACAGTGCCTGGCACACAGTCAACACTTAATAGATACCATGAAAAACAAATAAAAAAACCAAACACCCTATGGAGACTATTTCCTGAAGTTGACAGCCAGGACCGTTGCTAATAGTTCTGTTATCAATTCAGTCAGTAGTGCACAACTATGACACTTGTGTGGTCTCAGCTGAGTTTCCCTGCTTCTTGCTGAGCCTGAATTGAAAGCCTTTTGCTTTCCCTGATCTACAAGGAAATTTGTCATTGAAGGAGAATAGATTAGTCTGATGGGATGCTCCTCCCTGATTGATATACATGCTGGAAGCTGTTTGTGTGGCTGCATTAAGGATGAGGGACTTGCGATTTCCTGGAATTTTACCCCATTTGGTGTGTGTGCCAGAATCTGGACTATCTGTCACAGCCGGTTGGTCTGGATCGTAGGTGGGAGGAAATCAAAATCTCTGCCCCAGTGACAATTTCCATCCCCCATGGACTCACCCATGATACTAAGTGACTATATGAAGTGAGATTGTGGAGAAGTGAAGTGTCTTGTTCTGTTGTCAGGAGTTGATGAAAAGAAATACCCAGGAAAGGAGGAGTCCCGAGTTGAGGCTGAACAGTAGGTGTCTAGCAGGAATTACTTAAACTGGTCCTCTACCCGAAGTCATTCATGGTGCTTAAATTCATGGTGCTTTGGAATTATCCTAGAGAAAGTCAGTTTTCTGCCTTCCATTCAAAACTTGCAACTCACTGGGCTTTAAGATAATGTTGCCCTTTAGAAAATCGTGTGTTTACTATATAAGAAAAATAAAAACCATTTGCTTAGCTTGGGAAGTTCCCATTCTCTCAAGCAGCCTTGCCAAAGTGGGAAGCTGTGTGGTCTAATGGATAGAGCACAGGCCTGGGAATCAGAGTACCTTGGTTCTAATCCTGGCTCTACCACTTGTCTACTCTGTGACCTTGGGCAAGTCACTTCACTTCTCTGAGCCTCAGTTACTTCATATGTAAAATGGGGATTAAGATTGTGAGCCCCATTTTGTGACATGGACTTATCTCATATCTACGCCAACGCTTAGTTCAGTGCCTGTCACATAATAGGCGCTTAACAAATATCATTAAAAAAACCGCCTACTTACCCGGGTGTCACCAGATTACCCAAAGCCCTCTCCATCTGCCTCCCTTCACCACCTGAGTCTTGTCAGTGACACTCTTAGACAATATAAATCTCAAAGGGTTTGATTAAATTTGATCCTTTTGTTTCGGAAACTGAGTAGCCTAGGTCAGCAACTAGACTTAAATACAGATATAGAAGATGTGTATATAGACAATTGCTCAGTACTTGCAGGAAAGGGAGGTAGGACAGAACACAGAGCATAAAAGCCCAAAAAATGAGCTTGTGGCAGAACTTAATATGGCAAACTGTCTGGGAGCTATGATGGGGGCAACTTCACCCGCTGTGGGACTACTGTCCAGTACTTTCTGCTCTTAGAGGTCCACGGTAGACCATGTGAGCCCCTAGCTGAGTTGTAAATGTCTCTGGCCTCTCCCAACCTTGGCTGCTGCACGTCTAGCAAAAGACAGACCAATATATCAAGTTGAAAAATATGAAGGAGGCAGGGAATATCAATCTGGAATATTTGTCAATGGAATGGGTATTTTGGATGAGGCGTCGGCCTACGTGTCCTTTTAGGCCTTTTTTCCGGGATGAGTTTGTTTCATTGCTCAGGGCCAAGTGAACCGCTATCTTGTCCTGCCTTTCTTCCTCAGTCACTATCTGGCCTCTCGGATACCCGGCCAGGCTGTTAGCTTCAGATTCACTGTAGTTCCCATCCAGCATCATGGTTCTTGAATGAAGCATTCCGCACATGCAAGGGAACTGAGGAGTCAAACGAGCAGAGGAGGAAAGTCAGGCATGGTATGAACTGAGAAAAGACACGAGCAGGGTGTCGTGGAACTACACACGTCGTGGGTGGATTGTGAAACTATTTTAAAACTGGCTGCTGAACTGGTTTCCAGAGTTTACATTCACCACATAAATGCAAATCTCACCCTTACATCAATTGGAACTTGTGTGTGGGCATAAATGTTGGATTTCCTCTTCCATGAGACTTGCACTCCCTCTAGTTTGGATTGGAAGTAGAGGATTGGAATTTTAATAGGGGTTTCAAAAAGTTGTTTCTGAATTTAGTGTTCACTCTTTGCATTTGTTAGCAAGGACTGTTCTACCCTAGGAGTTTAGGCTCTAGAAAGTCCCAGAATGGATCATCGAATTCCCTTGCTATCGGTTCATTCTAAGGTACTGGGAATCCCCTGATTTAAATTTGTTCCTTTGCTCCAGGAACCAACAAGACATGTAGCTGTGTGGTTCAGACTGGAACCTCTTTGTAAACTCTTCTGTGATTTAGGATTTCCTCTCTATCTTCCTCTAAGGAATATTGACATGGTTGAATTGGTTCTGAGAGCAGAGGCATTTTTCCCCAAGGAACTCTTTGGAGGAGAAACCCCAAGCATCCTACTTTAGGACCCAGGGCTCCTCTCTGCTCTATTCTCTGCCCCTTCCACCTAAATATATTCAGTCCAGGCTTGGACTTTGGACCAAGGGAAAGACAAACTCACTGTGGGGAAGGGAAAAAAAAGCGTTTCTCACCCTGTCCCTCAGCTTCCTCTCCTTGCGCTCTTGGACGGTGGTCAGGTAGTTCACCGCTGCGTATTCAAGTACCGAGAGGAACACGAACACGAAACTGACCCAGAGGTAGATGTCCACGGCCTTGATGTAGGACACGCGGGGCATGGAGGCGTTCACGCCCGTGATGATGGTCGACATAGTCAGGACCGTTGTGATACCTGGGAAAATCCCCAGGCACGGTTACCTTGGGCACTGAGCTCACAACGGCCTTCATGTTTCAACTGGACTCTCATCCCAAACTTTACTTCTATATGTCAGCTTCAAAGAGTAAGAGAAGCAACATGGCCTAGTGGATAGAGCATGGGCCTGGGAGTCAGAAGAACCTGGGTTCTAATCCTGACTCTGCCTCTTGTCTGCTGTGTGACCTTGGACAACTCACTTAATAGTCAAGTTAAGAGACTTGCTCAAGGTCACACAGCAGGCAACAGAACTAGGATTAGAACCCAAGTCCTCCGACACCCAGACCCGTGCTCTTTCCACTAGGCCACACTGCTTCCCTGTGTTCAAACACAGACATTAAAATGATGACAAAACAATAAACACCTTCCTCCTAGCAAAGTATCCTCAGTGTATCTACGGAGGATCATCGTATGTCTCATAATTCAGAAAGGGAATCTGAGGCTGGGGGATTAAATTCTTCTTAGAATCAGTAAGTCTGTGATAAAGGCACGATAGATAAATTTCATCCCAGTAGAGAACCTTCTATCTTCATGAAGTAAGCTCATTTTTTTTTTCCATGGTATTTGTTAAGCACTTACTATGTGTCAGACACTGTTCTAAGTGCTGAGGTTGATACAACATAAATAGGTTGGACATAATCCCTGCCCCACACAGGATTCACAGTCTTATAACCCATTTTACAGATAAGGTCACCGAGATCCAGAGAAGTTAAGTGACTTCCCCAGGTCACACAGCAGGAAGTGGTGGCCTCGTTTTGAGCAGGGAACATGTCAAACATGTCTACCAACTTTGCTGTAGTGTTCTCCCCCAAGTGCTTAGTACAGTGTTCTGCACACAGTAAGCACTCAGTAAATGTCATTGATGATTAAAAAGCAGAAATCACTCTTCAACATTTGAAAAAAAAAAGCCCCAAATTTGGCCAAGGTTCTTACCCAAGGAGACCCTGGCAGGCACCGCTCTGCGATCGATCCAGAAGGACACCCAGCTCAGCATGACCATCAGGGTGGCAGGGAAGTAGGTCTGGAGCAAGAAGAAGAAGATGTGGCGACGCAAAGTGAAGTTGATGTACAGGCGGTTGTACCACCCTGTGGGACAGAGAATCGGTCAAGCAATCAATCATTGGTCTATCTTGAGTGCTTACTGTGTACAGAAAACTGTACTGAGCACTTAAACTATTGAGAGATCTTTATTCAATGCCAATCTGCCTTGCCCTTCTCTCCCTCACACAGCTCTGTTTGGTAGATTCATTTGCATAGAATTTCCAATAGATTAAATAAGAATCAAGAAATGTGAAGAGTTTGGATCTGTCAGAACCTTAATTGCCACAAGCATAAAGTGGTTTCTTAGACAATATCTCATTTGTCCTCACAACATCTCTGAAAGGTAGATGAAGGCAAGGATTGTTTTTCCATTTTATAGGTGAAGAATTGGAGGCTGAGGAGTCAGTGGACCTGAGTTCTAATCCCTAATCTGCCACTTGGCAGCTATGTTATTTTGGGCAAGTCAATGAGCTTCTTTGTGCCTCAGTTTCTTCATCTGTGAAATACGGATTCAGTACCTGTTTTCTCTCAAACTGTGAACCCCAAGTGGGACATGGATTGTGTCAGATCTGGTTATCTTGAATCTATCCCAACAGTTAGTACAGTGCTTGACACATATTAAGTGCTTAACGAATACCACAATTAAAATGATTATTTTAAGCAAATTGTGAAAGTCACACAACAGGTTAGAGGAGGAGCCAGGGTTAGAATCTAGATCTCCTGCCCTCAATCAGAGCGGTGATTTTTCACTAGTCTGCATAACTGCCCTGGATTAAAAAATTATAATTGTCAGTAGGGACTCAGGTAGATGTGAGAAATTTGTTCACCAACTCTGGTGAGTCTCACCCTCTCTCAGTTTAACCTAAGTCCTTCTGATTCACAGGCCCATGCTCTATCCTCTAGGCCATGCTGCTTCTGGGTTCTTTGTTTTGGAAGAATCACCAAGAACTATGATACTTGTTAAGGGTTTACTATTGCCAAACACTGATCTAAGCACTGGGGTGGAGATACAAGATAATCAGGTTGGTCCCAGTCTCAGTCCCACATAGGGCTCACAGTCTAAGTAGGAGGGAGAACAGCTACTGAACCTCCACTTTACGGATAGCAATAATAATAATGGTATTTGTTAAGTGTTTACTATGTGCCAGGCACTGTACTAAGCACTGGGATGGATTTAAGCAAAGCAGGTTGGGCACAGTCCCTGTCCCACCTGGGGCTCAAAGTCTTAATCCCTGTTTTACAGAGGAGGTTATCATGTCTCTAGGCAGACCACCTCATTTTTGTGGCCATTCTAACTATGCAGTAACCCCTTTAAACAACTGCGGGATTCTCCCAAGACAGCGCTGTAGGTTTCCAAGGATGTATGTACATAACATATATACATTTCCAAGGATGTATGTACATATTGAGGCACTAGAGAATTTTCTGGAAGGGGTTGGAATGCATCCCTCTATTTTTCACTGACAGAATAATTCTCTGTTGCTGATTTCACCATGGATAACTGGAAATAGCAGCGAAAGTAAGGTACCCGTGCTACTGTAGAAAGCAAGCCTGGAAGTGGTGTGGAATTTCTGAATGAGAAACTGAGACAGCGAAATCTTCTCATCAGTTTTTAATGATTCATCCCCATTTTTCCAATAGAGCATCAGATCTTCATCTGTGTAGGCATCTTAGAGGAAGAGAAAAAAATGGTTTGAAACCTTCGCTTTTAAAAGAAATTGAAATGACATTAAAACCACTGGCCTCCGAAGGCCTCCGAGTGCATTACGCCCACAATTTAGGCGAAATGAGAAGGTAGTCCCAACGACCCCAAGAAAAGAGAAATAGCACAAAGGAGCCTTCTGGGAGGGCTTGGAATTAAAAGTGAAGTGGCAACTTACAGCTTTCCAACTCCAAAGAACAGGTCTGTGTGTCCAAGGGAAAATGGCTGAAGTCCATGTTACACATTGCAGTTACTGTAATCCTAAACAATGCAAAAACAGGATGAGTCCTTAAAAGAGAATTATTGGTACAGTGCTCTGCAAACAGTAAGCATTCAAAAGCCATTGACTGATGGATAGAATGGCTTCAAGGCTCTTCCTTAGCTGGCTCCCTCACCTTCTTCTTCTTCTACTCCACCCCAGCTTGCTCTCTCTGGTCCTCCCATGCAAACCTTAGAATTCCTTTGCTCTCGACAGTGCTGACCTCAACCCATTGCCCATGCTTTCCCCCACTCTTGCAAATCCCACCTTCCCACCTTAGTTTCACCAAACCACATCCCTCCCTTCTTTGAAAGTCCTAAAAAGCCACCTCCTCCAGGAGGCCTTTCTTGGTTAGCCATCACCATACTGATCAGCCACTTCAGCACTCAGGGAGACATCTGTTCATTTGTATTGATTTGTTTATCCACTTTTAAAAATTCCCTTATTTGGTTCTTATAGTCTTAAACTACTATATATGGTATTTAGCAATTTAAGCCCTCTTGTCTTCCTTATTATATTGTAAGCTCCTCGAGGGCAGGGATTACTTCTTAAATTTATTTTGTATGTTCTCCAAATGTCTAGGACAGTGTTCTGCCCTCTTAACCCACTAAATGACAGCAGAGGCAAACATCACGAACGAGATAGTAAAAGAAAAAGAATCTTGGATTTATTTTACAAGATTATACAAGGCTCACAGTCTTGATCCACATTTTATAGATGAAGTAAATGAGGCACAGAATAGTGAAGTGACTTGCCCAGAGTCACACAGCAGACAAGTGGTGGAGCCGGCACTAGAACCCAGGTCCTTCTGACTCCCAGGCCCATGCTCTTTCCAATAGGCCACGCTGCTTTTGGGTACTCTTAGACAAACCACTTAACCGGCCTGGGCCTCAGTTTTCTTATTTGTAAAATATATATATATTCACTAGGCCACACTGTTTCCAACGCTGCTTACTATGTGCAGAACACTGTACTAAGTGATTGGGAGAGTACTGTACTTGGGAGAGAAGCAGCATTGCCTAGTAGAAAGAGTACAGACTTGGGGGTCAGAGGAGCTGGGTTGTAATCCCAGTCCACCACTTGTCTGCTTTGTGACCTTGGGCAAGTCACTTCACTTCTCTGTGCCTCAATTACCCATTCTGTAAAATGGGGATTAAAACTGCAAACTGAATGTGAGACAGGAACTGTGTGTGACCCAATTATCTTGTACAGTGCCTAGCACATAGTGTTTAAATACCACAATTATTGTTATTATAATACAACAGAGTTGGTGGATGAATTCCTTGCCCACAAGGAACTTACACTCTAGAGGGGAAAAATTAAGGAACACTTCAGAAATTTGCATGTCATCTTCTCCAGCATTTATTTATTTTGTCTTTCTTTGGCTATCGAGCAGTGGTGTAGCATCTTTCTAGCTTTTGGATTGTCTTCCCAGTGATCACTTTGGCCTCGATGGCTTTGATTGGACGGTTCAGTCTCCATCACACAGAGCCATATTGGAGCACATGAATGTCTAATTTAACTGGCCCCAATCTTGCTCCAGGGATGTCAGTTGAAGCCTCCCGAGTCAGAAAACTACCGGGTACACAAACGGCGACATTTTACCTCATGCTGTAGAGAACGTGGCCATCTGGGAACACCCTAAGCATGATGTTTTCGGTGGTGGTGTCGTGAATGAAAGACCTTTTGGAGTGAACAAAGAAGACGTCGGGAACCCAGATCTTTTTCACCAGCCGGCCGTCAAACGTCATGCTCTTGTTAGTAGTGCTGGGAAATGAAAGGCGTTCATCCTTCCAGTAGTGCCGGAGGTAGAGAGTCATGGTAAAGTCCTGTATTGGGAAGAGGAAGAGCCATCAGAAAGAGAAGAAAATGATTCTCTCCCAGTATACGTAAAATATAAGCAAAGCCACGCTGGGTCTGAACGGTGGTAGTATTCCTTGTGGGGTGGTGGCAATAGGATGAGTGGAGAAATCATGGGATGGTTGGCTTTTCGGACATCAAGCCGAATGGTTTGAGATGGGTAGTCTGGCAGCCTTAACTTTTTTTTTATGGTATTTGCTAAATGCTTACAATGTGCTGGGTACAGTACTAAGAACTGGGGTAGAGACAAGCTAATCAGGTTGGACACAGGCAATGTCCCATATGGGACTCACAGTCTTAATCCCCATTTTACAGATGAGGTAAATGAGGCTCAGAGAAGTGAAGTGACTTGCCCAGAGTCACACAGTAGGCAAATGGTGGAGCTGGCACTAGAACCCAGTTCTTCTGACTCCCAGGCCCACGTTCTTTCCACTAGGCCAAGCTGCTTTTGGGTAACCTTGGGCAAATCACTTAATCTGTCTGGGTCTTAGTTTACTTACCTGTAAAATGGAGATAAAATACCTGTTCTCACTACTCAGTAGATTGGATCCCATAGTGCAATAGGGACTATGTCTGCTCTGAGAATCTTGTTCTCTACCCCAGTTCTTAGTATAGGGTTTGGCACACAGTGCCAAGCACTAAGTATTGTTTTACTATTATTGTGATTTAGAATCCCCATGTTTGAGTTTAGCATTCCTGGATGCTGATAGAATTCAGCTTGCTCCTCTGTGGGCCATGGATTGTCCCTGGGCAGAAAGCCAGTAAGCAGGGTATGTTTCATTTCGGCAGTATTTGTGCTTGAATGATAGAGTGACCGATTTATACCAGAAAGTCTGTTTTTCACCTTTCCCTGTCCAGTACGGATATTGTACCAGACACCTTTATAATTGGTCATTTTAAGTTCCCCAAGCCTTTCTCCACCTTGACTTCTGCCACCGAGTTCCACAGCTTGGAAACGGCACCCGTGTTCAGAAGGACCTGAGCGGGGAATACAAAGCCTCCAGACCAAATGAGCGGGTCAGGGCCCCACCTGGAAGAAAGCTCTGGGTTGGGTGGTCTTCTCCCAAATGTTTTGTGTGACACCATGATGGTAAAGTACACTCCACGTCCAGCACAACACAGATAACGAGACCAACATCCGGGTGAGTCAATGGCTGCCCTATTTAATAACCACTGTGGTGGTGGAGTGGAACACTGGCATCAAACTTGGATTAGTGAAACAGTGTAATACCAAGGCCTGGGGGAGTCACGAGCAAGGGAGGACAGGCACAGGGGAAATAATTTTAGTAAATTTTTGATTTACTCAAATTCCACACAGGCAACAGAAGGTAGAACTGCTTTAAGGAGGGACACCCTCTAGTGAGCCTGCTGAGGGGACACGCTTCAGCTCAACTGGCTGAAACAAGGAAGAGTTGATGTAACAAGGAAGAGTTGATGATACAAGGAAGAGTTGATGTTACAAGGTTGTTACGTACCATATCGACTTCTGAAATGCTGTCCAAGCTTTCTACCTGCACATCCACCCCAACCGGAATTGCAGGGCCTGTAGAAGAGGCAAATGGAGATATTGAAAGCTGAGGTATTTTAGTTCTGTGTGAACCTGTCAGGCTGAATGCTTTTACTATTTCCAGTGGTCCTGGATCTGTGATTATTTGGTGAAAAGAGTGAATTTTCCAGCAATCAAAGCAGTGCTTTCGCCACTGACTAGTATAAGGAGCCCTTGAGATTTTCAAGCCTCAGTTTCTGCATCTTTTGAACTAGATTCATTCGAATTCTTTTTGACTGATTGATACCAGTACTAATTGATACTAATACTGATTGATTAATAATCCTAACTCTATTTCATTGGAGTGGGTGAGGGTTTTTTGTGAGCATTTGCTGTGTGCCAGGCACTGAACAATCCCTACTCAACAACGGGCTTACAGTCTAGAAGCGGGGAGACAGCACTGTATTAAACACTGGGATAGATACAATAGAGACAGATTGGACACAGTGCTTATACCACATGGGGCTCAACCTCTAAAGAAGAGGAAGATTCATCCCCATAATGGGGAAACTGGGGCACAGAGAAGCTAAGTGACTTGCCCAAGGTCTCACAGAAGATAAGTTGCGGACCCTACGTCTCCTGACTCCTAGGCCTGTGCTCTTTCCACTAGACCAGGCTGCTTCCCTACTAGTTCTGACCCAAAACAAAGGCAAGCATCAATCTATGCTTTTTGCAAATAAATTGGTGACTAGTGGTTTTAGATAAATTCAACATCTTTGAAGTTATTTTCAGCAAGTCATTAGAAATTGCAAGGCGAAAATTCACGCTGGTCCCACTCCCCCTCGCTAGTGGTATACCTCCTTTTTTCTAGCTCCCACCAACTCTCCTTGTGGTTCTTTTTGTTCCAAGACTGAAAGGAATTCATTCATTCATTCAATCGTATTTATTGAGCACTTACTGTGTGCAGAGGGCTGTACTAAGTGCTCGGAAAGTACAATTCAGCAATAAAGAGAAAAAAATCCCTCCCCACACTGGGCTTACAGTCTAGAAGGGGAGCGGGCTACCTAACAGCTCTTCACCTTGGACTGAGCAAGCAGGGTCACAGAGTGGCACCAGCCTCCCTCCCTCTCTCCCCAAACCACAGAGATGAATACATCTCTGAAGTGACTTGCCCAAGGTCACACAGCAGACAAGTGGAGGACCTGAGATTAGAACCCATGACCTTCTGACTCCCAGGCCAGTGCTCTATCCACTCGACCTTGCTGCTTATGATGGGGCACTGGGGAGCTGAAGTCTTCTGAAATCCATGTCTTCCTTGGATTTTATTCAAGTAAAACAATCCATAGGAGGTTTTTGGAGAGGCGTTTCAGTGTTCCTCTTTTAAATGGGTAACCTTTTCTGGAAGAAGGGCCATTTCGGTAACAAATAGCAGCCCTTTATTTATCATGAGCTGAAGTTTCCTCACTCCTGTATGTTCACTTGTCATTAAGACTGACTGGGGAAACATTTTACTTTAAAAGAGAGATTTACTGGAGAAGTGGAGGGGAAGCAATGCCCTCCTGGAGTCCCAGAGAATCAGACAGTTGTTGAGCCCAAGAATCCTCCATGTTAACCCTTCCAAAACCATTGAAAATCTGAGCGCAATAAAGGGAATAAAATTCCTACCTCCGAAGGCTGGCCTCATTGTAAAATCATGATCATCTACTCTCAGGAGCTGTTCGGTCTTTCCTTTTTGTGTTTTAGTTATGTCATGATTCTTCTTGAATATGTGACTGCAAAGACAAATAACAAAACTTCTTCCATTTGGGATGTGAAATGACACCGTAGTTCACAGATTAATTATTAAGTGTTATTATTATAATTATGGTATTTGTTAAGGGCTTACTATGTGCCAAGCACTGTTCTAAGTGCTGGGGTAATTACAAGGTAATTAGGTTGTCCTACGTGGGGCTCACAGTCTTCATCCCTATTTTACAAATGAGATAACTGAGGCACAGAGAAGTTAAGTGATTTGCCTAAGGTCACACAGCAGACAAGTGGTGGAGCTGGGACAAGAACCCACGTCCTCTGACTCCCAAGCCTGTGCCGTTTCCACTAAGCCACGCTGCTTCAGTCACCATTGTTGAAGTGTTTAATCCTGCCTATAGCCTTTCCTCTGCACCAGGCTAACTTTCCCACTAGCCTCCAGTTTATCAGCCACTAATGAAAAGTTCAAGATAATGAGAATTGGACAGTGGGGCAGGAGTTCAAAGAACCTGGAAACGGAAAAGGAGACAGAGATAGTGTAGTCCAATGAGGGAGAGACACAGAGAAAGAGAGAGAGACAGAGAGAATAAGAAACATGGAGATCCAAGTTACGGCAGAGACCAAAAGGGAGACAAAGAAAGAGAAACAGGGTCAGCAGAGGGAAAAAGTTACCCTCTCAAAAATGGAGTGAGTTGTAAGAAGAGTGGCAATTCAGGGGGAAAAGGAAATTGGACAAGCCAAGGAGGAGTTTGAAAAGTACCTTGTAAAGAGATGGCAAAGCAGATCATGAAAGTTTATTTACATCTGTCAAAGGCAGGAATTGAACTGGGCAATTATCAAGCAGGGCTACTTGATAATCAGGGTGTAAAAGGTACACTTGGAGTTGAGCCGGAGAGAGTCAAAACGTTCAACGATTTTTTAGTTTTATATGAGAGTCTGCCCCCAGATTGGTTTTAATAGAACCAAGGACAGAGAAACTGGATTAAATTATACTAATAATAATGACACAAGTTGTTTTAGACTGAATATAATAATCCTCCTGAGAGTTCTGAAGGAACCTACCAGTGAATGGATGGAACTAAATAATCATCATCATCATAATAATGGTATTTAAGTGCTTACTATATGCCAAGCACTCTACTAAGCATAGGGATAAGAGACAAGATAATCAGCTCCCACATGGGGCTTATAGTCTAAGTATGAGGGGGAATAGGAACCCCCCATTTGCAGATAAAGAAACTGAAGCACAGAGAAGTGATTTGCCCAAGGTCACAGAGTAGGTAGGGAGCTAGGATTAGAACCTAGGTCCCAGGCCTGTGTTTTTCCCACTTGCCCACGCTGGTTCCCCTAGCCACCCTGGTTCCCCTAAAGCATATAGCCTATCATTGCAAATAGCCGCTGTGAACTGGCACTTCAACTGTTAACTATAAGAAGTGTTTGCAGGATGACTAGTGACGGTGACTAGTGACTTCAAAACTTGCTAAATTGGTAGAATCTGTAAACAAATTTGGGATTGGTG
The DNA here is from genome assembly GCF_004115215.2 of Ornithorhynchus anatinus. NCBI lineage: Eukaryota > Metazoa > Chordata > Mammalia > Monotremata > Ornithorhynchidae > Ornithorhynchus > Ornithorhynchus anatinus. Next base: position 28,056,840 of record NC_041746.1, read on the forward strand.
AGTACCTAAACATACTCTGCTGGGGGAAAGATAACATGGTTTCTACAAAGGGAAGTTATGCCTCATGAATCTGCTGGGATTTTATGAAAAGGTCAACAAGCTTGTAAACCGAAGGGAACCATTTTAAAAAGGCTTTTGGCAAGCTTTCACCCAAAGTCACTGAAAAATTCTAAGTAATCACGGGATTACAGAGAATGTTCTGTCATGGTTAGAAAATGGGCTAAATGATCAGAAACAAACACTTTCAGATGGTGAGGTGTAAATAGTCCATTCCTTTAAATCGGTGCTAAAATCGGTTTTGTTTAACTCTTCATAAATGGTCTGGAAGGAGTAGACAGGGAATTCTCCAAGTTTGCAGATGTCACTAAGCTCTTCCGGGTGATGAAATGCCATACAGATGGGGATAAACTGCAGGGAAAACAGTACAAAAATGAGGGAGTGGGTGGGTTGAAAAATGGTGAATGAGTTTCCATGTGATTAAGAACAAGTGAAATTTCACAGTCCCTGTTATGAGATAAACTCTCATGCCCAAGTCTTCTTATCCCTTCCTCCTTCTAATGTTATTTGATTACTACTGACTTTTTTTCATAATAAAGCTGTGATTTTAATCTCTTCAGTCTAAAGAAGTGGTGGCCAACCATCTGGTTTCATACTGGACAGTTTGGATTTCTGCTGGTATCAAGCCGGATGACTGGCCACCCTAATCAGTGCCCTTTCTTCAGGGGATATTAGATACCGTTAGCTAGGGGAGAAAGGTGGGCCTGACTTCTGGGGGATAGCTGGACCCCAAACATCCTGGATCCTCATCTGCCCTGACAGAATGAGGTTATTTTGCTACCCCAGAAAGCTTTCCAAGAACCCAAGGAAACAGATGAGAGTTTCAAATCTCACTTTCCCCCATCATCTCTTTTTCCTTGCCAAACCCAGAGCACCAAGCTGAGGATTTTCTCTCCTTCTATAAGATTAATTGTGGCATTGGTTAAGCAGGTTTATGTGCCAAGCACTAAGGTAGATAGAAGAAAATTAGACTGGACACAGATATATTATGAGAGCAAAGGTTTATGGGAGCAGTGGCTTACCCCTTGCCAGCTGAAACAGATTTCCCATTCTTTGATCTCCACAAGTTGCTCCAGGGAAACTCCACTTTATGTAACCTCACAGAGGAACAGGAAGTTGTTTAAGGAGGAAATGGAATCACAGCTGAACATATGAGCTCAGGTCTGAGGAGGCAGATGGCAGAGGGAAAAGGATGTGGGTGGAAAGGAGGTGGAGGTGTGGAGTGGTGTAGACTTTCTGGCAACTGGATGATCCTTTGGAAGGATAACCAGGTCAATAATGAAGCTAGATTGTTGCTTATGTTTTAGTCTCTTTGTTGGACCAAAATAGAGGTTTGAGACTTGGGTGTCTCCTCCATGGGAAGTGTTAGTATGATCACCCCCACAACCTAGCAACGTGGCCTACCCAGTCAATCATATTTATTGAGTGCTTACTGTGTGCAGAGCACTGTACTAAGTGCTTGAGAGAATACAATAGGCTTAGTGGAAAGAGCAGAGGCTTGGGAGTCAGAGGTTATAGGTTCTAATCCCTGCTCCACCACTTAGCTGTGTGACTTTGGGTAAGTCACTTAACTTCTCTGTGCCTCAGTTACCTCCTCTGTAAAATGGGGATTAAGACGTGAGCCCCACGTAGGACAACCTGATTACCTTGTATCTACCCCAGCGCTTAGAGCAGTACTTGGCACATAGCAAAAGCTTAACAAACACCATTGTTGTTGTAATTATTATTATTATACAACAGACATTCCCTGGCCACGATGAGCTTACAGTCTAGTGAAAAGCAGCATGGCCTAATGGATAGAGCCCAGGTCTGGGAGTCAGAAGGACCTGGGTTCTAGTCCCAGCTCTGCCACTTGTTTGCTGCGTGACTTTGGGCAACTCACTTAGCATCTCTGGGCCTGTTACCTCATCTGTAAAATGGAGTTTAACACTGTGAGCTCCATGTGAGACAAGGACTGTGTTCAACCTGATTATCATGTATCTGAACGGTGTTTGACACATCATAAGTGCTTAAGAGATACCATAAAAAAGCACTGGGTCCATGGACATACATCTTTGATGGATGGCACAGTCAGGCAGAGGAAGTCAAATGGGAATCACAGAGGGTGACGCCTACAGGCCTCCATTTTAAAACTATGTCAGGTTCATGAAGGTCACAGGCTAAGTCAGAGGAAGGAGGATTTAATTCCCATTTTACAAATGAGGGAACTGAGGCACAGAGAAGTTAACTGACTTGCCAAGGTCTCACAGCAGACAAGTGGTGGAGCCTGATTTAGATCCCAGGCCCTCTGACTCCTATGCCCATGCTCTTTCCACTATGCCATGCTGCTTCTCAGTTCCGACAGGAACAGCACCAAGTTCTTAGAATACCTCAACCTAAAGGAGAGGAGTATAGTGCATTTCATATAACAAGTAGCTACTGATTCATGACAGAGAAATTTACAGCTACAGTTTTAAAAGATAAATTTTTTTCAACTTCAAAATCCTACCTGCAAACAAAACCAACATATATTTTATGCATAAAAGGGAAGCATCGTGGCCTAGTGGAACAAGCAAGTCACTTAACTTCTCTGTACCTCAGTTTCCTCATCTGTAGAATGGGGATTCAATACCTGTTCTTCCTCTTAAGTAGACACTGAGCCGCTGCCTGGGGGACAGGGACTGTCTCTGACCTGATGAACTTGTATCTACCCCAGTGCATACTACAGTTAAGCTTGGCACACTTGACAAATACCATAAAAAACAAAACAAACACAAAAAACAAAAATGGATCTCTGGGAAGGATTACTCAGATAGTTGTTTAGTATATACGATCTCAAGGAGGCTATCTATTTTTCTCATTATTCTCTCAGAATGCATTCAGATTTGAAATAACTGACTTTAGCAGCTGCATCTCTATAAAGTCTCCATTCAATGACCAAAATACCTTGAAGCATAAAGCTTACATTTGTAAGGATCAGCCACTTCTTTGAGAAGGAAACTATTTCGTAGAACTCTTTGGATTAAAGCGCTTGAATTGCGTATACTCACGACAACCTACCCCATGGTCCAAACTCAAATATTGACAGTTTCTGCTAATGTAAGAATACAAACCAACTCTGCCCCAACAGTGATTTTTTTAAAAATCCCAGCATGAACACTTTACTGCAATCTTTTTTTTTATTTAACTCCAATCCTCCAGCCCAAGTTCTTTCTCGTGGTTTTCCTAAAGGTACAGGACTCTCTGATCTCACCCAATAGTTTTACTCTGAAAAAGCAAAGGAGACAAGGTTTTCACTCTGTCTAGCCATCCACAAGTTGAAAAAAACAATCCATTTATGAGATCCATCTGAAAGCCAAAACATTATGTCGGTGAACCGGTATGAATAACTCTTGGGTCAAAAACATTCCTCTAGTACCACCGGTACCAGGTCTGTGGGTTTGGGGCATCTCCAAGAACTGTATTCATGGATCCAGTTGCTGTGACCTTGGTTAGGAACTGTAAACCACTGGGAAGATGGCGGAAGGGGCACTTCAGATTACCTGGAGGATTTACTGCATCTTCTTACCTGAACTTGGGGATCTCCAGCTGCTCTGCCCATCTTCTCCTCCTGTGCTTCTTGCTCTCCCCAAGAAGGATCAGCCATAAAATAAGTAGAAGGAGTTTCACAAAATGAGGCATTTTGGGGGGTTCTGGGACAAGACCAGTGCTGTCCTGGAACCGTTGGCTGGCCAACTCTCCCCGGGCAGAAGCATTGATTCAGCTGCAACTTGGAGGCACGGAGGTTGATCGGCCCTGGGGGTCACTGTCAGGATAGAACAGGTCCGGCTGACCTCCCTCTCTCATGGCTGCTCGGCGATTGGCCATTAGTCAAGAAGTTTGTCAACTCAAACTGCCTCCCCTGGGTCCTAAACCACAGCTGGGGCTAAAACTGTTATATAAAAAAAATACCCTTCTGTGTGCCAGCTTGATGCTTAGATATTAATCCCCTGACAGGCTGCCTAAAACCAGGCTGCCTCTTTTCATTAGAGCCCTAGCAGTGTGTGGGTGTATAGGGAGGATTTAGGGGGGTTTGTGGTCCAAGATGTAGTGGGTCTCCCAGTGGACTCTCTTGGGCCAGTCCACAACCGAGACAAGATTCCCCTTCCCTGATTATAGCAATGATGATTTGCTTGTATTCACCCCAGTGCACTTAGTACAGTGCTTGGCACATAGTAAATGCTTAACAAAAACCATTATAATAGCAATAATGGTATTTGTTAAGCGCTACTACGTGCCGAGGACTGTATTAAGTACAGGGTAGGTACAAGATCATCAGACACAGTCCTGTCTCACATGGAACTCACAGGGTGTCTGATATTTATTCATTTATTCTTCTTTATTGTACTCTCCCAAGCCCCTAGTACAGACTTCTGCACAGTAAGTTCTTAATAAATTCCCTTGATTGATTTTTTCAGAGATTGGAATGTAGTTATTCCAAAGAGAAAAGCAATGAAGAATTTCAATCAATCATATTTATTGAATGCTTACTGTGTGCAGAGCACTGTACTAAGTGTTTGGGGAAGTACAATAGAACAGAGTTTGTAGACATATTCCCATAAGGAGCTTACAGTTTAGAGGCACAGACATTAATATACACAAATCATAACATCATAATATATTACGTAGCAATATAATAAAATAATTAAAAATATATACATAAGTGATGTGGGCCTGGGTGGTTAAATACATTTAACCTAAGTATGGAATCATCGAGGTGTCTCATTCTCAACACTCCCATCGCTGATGTCTTGCTCACTTTCTTACCCTTCATGTCCAGCAGAACAAAAGCTCTCTTCCCATTTTTAAGCCCTTTTGATATTACATCTATTCCAGGAGGCCTTCCCGGATGAGGGTCTAACCTCCCACTTTTTAGCCCCCCTCAAACACCATTTCAGCCCTTCTACATCACCTAAGCACTCACAAGTCCAGTTCACTATTTTTTCACTTTTTAGTATTTGTTAAGCGTTTTACTCTGTGTCAAGCAGAGTTCTAAGCTCTGGAGTAGATACAAATTAATCGGGTTGGACACAATCCCTGCCCACACAGACTCCCAGTCAATATAAGAGGGAGAACAGGTAATGAATCCCCATTTTACAGATGAGGTAACTGGGGCCCAGGCAAGTTAAGTGTCTTGTCCAAGGTCACAGTAGGCAAATGGTGGACCAAGAGTTAGAACCCAGGTTCTCTGATACCCAGGCCAGTGCTCTGTCCACTAGGCCACAGCATTAATTCCTCTCATCTGCAATTTATTCTAGTGCCTGTCTTCCGGCTAGATGATAAACATTCTTAGCGAAGAGATTGCATACACTGGTTCCATTGTACTCTCCCAGGACTCTGCGCTCAGTAGGCTCTCAAAATGATTTTGATTGACTAATCAGTAAAATGAACTTCCATGCTGAGTATAATGATGAATATAAAATTTTGGTTGGCTGTTCTGTTTCCAAAGATGACAGAGATGGTGAAATTCAGCCCTCGGGGCAGGAATGACTAAAAAAGGCAGCTAGTGTCAGATCCTACCTCATTGGGCATACGTACAAGCCATTCTTGCCAGGGTGAGGTGCTTATTTTTCATTTTTCTTCTAGTACCCCCGCCTCTTCTCTGCTTCTTCTCTCTTGTAAGAGGTATTCCTTGCAGTGCACCAGGCCGATCTATCACTATTGTCTTCTGGCATTCAGCTGTGTGTAGGCAAGACACTGCTACCATCATTTCAGCAATGCAGAGCAATGAGAAACGCAGTCTAGAAGCTTACTGACCAACCCCCCCCCCCCCCCCCCCAGACCTAGTCTATTAACTCAGACATGAGATCTTTCCTGATGTGCTTGCTTATTTTGGAATCATGGAAAATAAACTGTCTTCAGTATTGGAAAAAGAAAAAAAACACATTATGTGGCAGGGCCACTTACCTATGCATCAGTGAGGTGAGGACAGAGGTGAGGGGCTTAAGGGGTTGCAGGATTATGGGATTTGAGCTGACAGTTTCATTTCTGCTATACTTGCCCCACAGAAAATCAAGGGACTAAAGCAGAGGGCATGAAGGAGTGGAAGGTGGGAGGTATGAGGATTGAGTGCCTCTCCCTAAGACAAGGGACCAAGGAGGTACAACTGTGGCCACCACCGGGGCTTCAGAGCTGGACTGGCCTAGCCCCTAACACCCCAGCGGGAAGAAAGAAGCATCTCAGAGACACTAGGCTGTCACATGAAAGATAAGTAAAAGTTACTCCAAAACCCCCTCTATAAACCCCCTCACTGCTCCTGTCAGACAATTGATAAGAAGGTTTAAAAGACCAAAGAGAGTGGGCTATTTTCTCTAATACAGTTAATACATCCTTATACTAGAATACACTGGGTTCAAGTGTTGCTTAAAGCAGGCTTTTTGCCGAAGAAATGGACGATTGATCTGAGGCATCATTAAGATTCCAGCTCATTTTGGCATATTCATGGGATAAACGTGAAGCAAACTGAAAAAGAAATCTAGAAGACTGATTCTTCAGAGCAGCTGGAGAAAAACAAGCAGACTTACACTCCTTTAGATAACTGACAACCACATATATCTTACGGCATCCACCCACCCAGGAGCCTAGCAGTATGGTTCCAAGCAAGGAATGTCTCCTAGGAGGAAGAAGGAGATGCAAGTTAGTGGGAACCAGTAGTGACCCACCTTTCCCAAGCAAGAAGAATTCTGGAAAAATGTGATTTTGATTCATTAGATGAGACTAAACATTTTCACTCAAACAGGGAATTTAGATCAGGTGTCACATTAAAAATAATGAGTGGGTGGTGATCTTTCCAAAGACCTTTCTTTAGAGTAGGATTTTACTCACCTTTTCTATGAAGGTTTCTAAATATAGCAAAGTTGAAACAACAAAGCCACGGTAAAGGCTTCTTAATTAAAAAATGCACATGAAACTTTTTTAATGCATTATGTATATTTCTGGAATAATTAAAAGACAATAGCTCTGGGTAAATAATTATATTACATATTTAATAATAACTGTTGCAAGAATAGACATGTGTTTATATAATCAATTTGTAAAATGCAAGATATACAACTGGTAGAGGACACATTCAACTTCCAGAATTATCCAATCTAACAACAAAAAAAAGTTCTGTCTGAACCCTTTTTTCAGTTAGGAACACAATTTTGTGGGGCTTGTCTCCTAGAACTCTCTCGATAAATGAAAGCAATTACAAAATATCAATTCCTTTCCTTAATTAACACCATTTCGGGGCAAAGATTTCTGTGAAAAGAGCCTCAGTCTGAGGTCACCTTTCTCCTTCATTCAGGACCCTGAATTCCACAGCCTCGGGAACAGGGATCTCCAGTCTGCTCTGTCTCCCGGGACTGCCTTTTGAGCAAGTGTCCAGAGCCCAGGTTTCTCTAAGTCTCTGCATGTCCCTCACGATTTTGCCTGGATGGAAACATAACGCTCACTACACGGGAACTGGACTACTGGCATTACATGGAACTTCGAAAACACCTTATATCCAAGGACCTCAAAAGGACTGACATCTAAATGTTACATTTACACAAAAAGAAGTCGAGGCACATAAAGAGTAAGTGATTTCTCCACAGCTCCAGCACATCAGTGCGGGGGTGGCAGAGGCTAGAACCCTGGCATTGAGCTCAGCCCCTTGAACGAACAACTAGACACTCCCTCTAGACGCAATTATCATCAAAGTCCGCCTAGAGTCACGTGCCTTAAAGGTATATACTGACATTCATGAGGACCAAAAAAGGGGATAAATACAAAAAAAAAATCCTTTGTAAACAATTCTTATATTATAGCCAATGCAGAATGTTTAATGAAGCGTTCAAGTCACAGCTGTTACGACAGAAGCAGTATTATTATTCAAAGTCAAATATGTACTCATTGGCCAGGTAGATCCGTCGGAATATAAGAGCTGCCAAGGCTAAAGTCAGGATGACGATCAGGGCGGCCGATCCGGCGTGATCTGTGTTTCGGTTGGCTCCGAGCTGTTGGGTCTGAATCACCTCAGGAGAAGTGGACGCTCCTCTCTGACTGTGCTGTTGCGCGCGGCGTTGGCGAGGGCTCAGAGAGGTGCTCTTCGGCACTGGCGGGGGAGGTTCTGGAAGGGTGGTGGCCGTCTTGTCCTCATCCTCTTGACCCTCTCTCTAAGATAAGAAACGGCTTTAAATGGGTGAAGCAGTGTACAGTGTTAGTAAATAAACTTGTTGGTAGCTAAAAGAGAAACTAAATAGGGAGCAGGGCAAGGACACTGGGATCCATCCCAGACCCTATGCCCCAGTCTCGCAACCCACTCTGATGAGGTTACCTAAGGACTTTAAAGTATGGAACAGATAAAATAGCTTACCCTCAGTCCTCTCTGCTTCATTTCTCAGCTCCAGACTTGCTGCCCTCCAGTTGCAAATCCTGGCTGACCTTGAAAGGGCCCTGTATCTGCCCACACTGTTTCACTCCCTCAGGAGGCCTTTGGGGACAGGAGACCATTTCCCACCAACTATATGATCAGCCATTCAATCAATCAACGGTATTTATTATGCATTTACTGTGCGCAGAGCACCGCACAGTACCCACTTTGGAGGGTACATTACAATGCAGTTGATAGACACATTCCTGCCCTCAAAAAGTTTACTTCAATCAATCTTATTTACTGAGTGCTTACTGTGTGCAGAGCACTCTTAAGTATTTGGAAGAGTACAACATAACAGAGTTGGTAGACAGACACCTTGCCCACAATGAGTTTACAGTCTTACTTATCTTGCCACTCACCATCTTTCTTCTAAATTATATAATGGAAGAGTACAACTGATTAGTTCATAATTTGGAGAATTATTTTTTCAGTTTTAAAGATTAATTATATGTTGCCTACCCCAATCTTAAAATACTCCCTGCTCCCCTCTATCTTGATGTCCTGATGTTTATTTTCCTCACAAATCCTCAGGCTCTCTCTGGTTTACTGCATTCCACTTTATTTTAATTATTTCTCTTTGCTCATAGAATCCAGAAGGTTCTGATATTACGGGTTCTTATTTCCTCCTTTCTCCCTCTTTTGTCTCTCAATAGGATATTGTCCATTAGAGCTATTTACTCTAGAATGACCTCATGATGTGTTTTCATTTCCCTATTTTTGTGTCTCTCTCAAATTATGTTTTTTATATCCTTTTGTCCACCTTGCTTTTTCTCTTTTTCTCAATTCCCCATACAGCAGGGCTTTGATTTCTGATCACCTTGGGGTAGGACATAATTCAGATGACTGATATTCTTGATAGTCCTGAGACACACTTAAAATGGGCCCTGATAATATTCACACATAATGTTCTACCGTTTGGTAAGAGGGGTCTGGGGGAATTTTAGAAGTGGCATGGATTTTGCTAGGGTTGAACCAGAGCCATTTCCTAAGCTCTAGTTTGAGAAATGGAGACACTTGGGTTTCTTTCTTTCACTTTCTTTTTCTCCTCCTTTCTTGGCTGTAGACTCACTAAAAGTTTTTCTCTCTTGAGAATTTCTAAACTAAGAAGGGAGATAGTCATAAATTGACATATGTAGTTAAGAGTGAGAAAACACATAAAAGGTATGTGAGCAAATAAAGAGAGAAATACGTGAAGCTGATGGTCATGAAAATAATGACGGCTGATGTCTTCCCTAAGGAATGACTGTTGGAACCTTGGTTCTGAGACTTCACAACTCAGAATCTGAGCAAAGGAACTGTGATGCTGTTTCCTGGGAGAGACCAACTTTTCCAGGATCAGGCAACAGGCCCATGACTCCTAACCTTCACATCTTCTCCACGAGACCTTCCCTAAGGCCTTATTTCCCTTATCGCCTTCCCCTTACCCTCAACTATACACTTGACCATGTACCCCTTAAGCACTTTGATACTCCAACTTCACAGCATTTATGCACATATCTTTTACTCTACTGTTTATCCTTTCTGTAATTTAATGTCTGCCTCCCCCTGTTGACTGTAAGCTGCTGGTGAGCAAGGGATCATGTTTACTAATCAATCAATTGCACTTACTGAGAACGTACTATGTGCAGAGCATTGAACTAAGTGTTTACCATTGTACTAATCTACTATTGTACTTTCCTAAGTGCTTAATACAGTGTTCTGCACACAGTAAGTGCTCAGTAAATGCCACTGATTGATTAAAGAAATCTGAGTTACAATAGCTACTACGCTCTGGATCCTTTTGGTCTTCAACTTGTTCACATAACTAGATCAGGAAAAAATAAACATCTAGAGTCAAATCCATTTCAGTTTTAAAAAGCCTGTGCCTGCAGACAAGAAGAAAAGCTGGGCAAGAGAAACAGCCCAAATAAATCGAGCAGCATGGCAGAGTGGATAGAGCACGGACCTGGGAGTCAGAAGGTTATGGGTTCTAATCCCAGCTCTGCCCCTTGTCTGCTGGGTGACCTTGAGCAAGCAGAGGCACTTGCCTCAGTTACCTCATCTGTAAAATGGGGATTGAGCTTGTGAACTTCATGTGGGATAGGGACTAAGTCCAACTCAATTTGCTGGTAACCACTCCACCACTTAGTACAGTGCCTAGCACATAGTAAGCACTTAACAATTACCATCATCATTATTATTACTATATTATTATAATTATTATTAAATCAAGCTACTCACTTTATAGAATTTTTTTCCTTCAGTAAAAATATTACAATGACCCCAAACCTGACAAAAATAGGCAGCCTATTACACTGACTGTAACTCCAGAAGGACAGTGGCTCAGTTTTTCAAAGGATTTTCAGACATATGCTTAGTGAGGCAATATGAGATATGGGAAATTTGATCTTTTAGAGCATTAATCTACTTGGCCGCTCAGCAGACCATCACATGCAACAAAGGTAAATATTTACAAAAGTGTAAAGCTTTAACTGAGAAAGTATCATAATAGCACAGACTGAAACCTGTTTGCCATCATTATGTTCTGAGCAATTAAAACTACTGCATGTACTATTTTTTACTTTTACATTTTTAGCCTATCATTTTCAGTGTCTTGACATCTTAAAGTCGAAGCTTATATTTACAAAAATAAAAGGCTTATTAAAAAGAAGACGTAAACAATTCTCCCTGTGGGGTTGGATGCCCATTTGTGTTTCTGCATTTCCACATAGCCGGGCAGTGAACTTCAACATACAGCAGATGGTCTGACGTTATTTGACGTGTTCTAGATTTTTACCAATCCCCAGCCCCCTCACTGCTAAAAAACACAGCTTATCTGGGATTTGACCATAACTTATCAGTCAATTTATATTGCATTTGCGGCAGACTAACAGCAGCTGCCCTGGCCTCTCACCAGTTTTCAGCTATTTCCATTATGGCCAGATTATATAAGCACCATCCCTAGCAGCAATAATAAGCACATTTTGGAAAAATGAGGTGTTTTTTCAAGTGACAGAAATGAACAATTTCCATAAATGCTCATATTTTTTGAAAAGGTGAAAAACACGGGAGCACTACGGCTATTTTAACAATGAAGATGAAATTGATTCCTATCTCACTTTGTGCATTGAGGTTCTGTCTTTTAACTAGACTACTTACAATATAAATGAATATACATTTACTAATGAAAATATCCACTCACAATTAGAAGCTCACCCCATATTTTTTCAGTACATTAAGTCAGGGGTAGTAAAATGCTCGTTACTTTCAGTTGTGACACTACTGGTACAAGTTTCAGGGACCTGGGAGTCCCCCTAAGCTGGACTCAGAAGTCCTCGTTCTATTTTCAGTTCCACCAAAACTTATTCTGTGGGTATCTGTGCTGGGAGTGGAGTCTTTTCACCGAAGAATGACTGAGAAAACACGGTTCTGAGAGGCTAAGAACTGTACACCACTCCAACTTGGTTCCAAGACCAATAGAGGTGAATAAGGCTGTCTTTTGGAGTTCAAAGAAGATACTAATGATAGCGAGACTTTACCTTTCTGGGTGGCTAAAAGATTAATTTATGACCATTAAATGGAATTAACTTGCACTAATTTCCATTGCACTAAGCACTGGGGAGAGTACAATATAGAAGAGTTAGTAGATATGATCCCTGCCCTAAGGGAGTTTACAGTAGATCTAGAGGAACAATCCCTTCCACACATGTTCAGGCCCTCTGCTGTAGGCACCCATAGTGCCCGCTGCCATCTCAGTGCTACCTCTTGATGCCATTATCTTCTCAAAGCCTTGTTCTACGAGAATCACTCCAATTCTAATCCCCAGGGGCTGGGCTGCTGTGTCTTCAGCTTCTTTACGCCATTAAAATGGTTTGTTCTACTACCCTGTTTATAATTTCCTTTGCTGCTTGGGAACCACCCTGTCACCTATGTTTCACACGTTCTGCCCAGTGAAGGTAGCCGATGGACCGAACATTGCTTTAATATTGGAAGACTGTTTACCAAGACCTCAGTGTTGGTGCTCTTTGGCTATTTAATATTATGAGTAGCAGCCTGAATTCCTGTGGAGTTAAAGTCTCACAGTTACCTAAAAAGGCGAAGCTACAATTGTTCCTTAGCCCTTCGGTTTGATCGTAAGTGTGATGCCATGTTGGCACCACACTCTTTCTCCCAGAAGGCTTGCTGGTTTCCTCAATTTTGTTTTCTCCCTCTTTGTCTACTCTGAACAAGGCTCAGACTAAAAAGTGAAATGAATTCAGTGACAGCCTACAACTTCGACGTCGGGGACTGTGTCGGGTGGTTTGTGGAGGCAAACTGATACGTAAACCTGGTTGCCTCCAGACTTCCTGTCTACCATTTTTTTAAAGCTGAAAAGCAGCTTGTAATCATCTGCACATTGTCTTGTGCAGGGCAGGGCCATCATAGGAGTCCAGTTCAAATCAATCAATCAGTGGTATTTATTGAATACTTATTGTGTGCAAAGCACTATACTAAGGGCTGGGAAAGTGCAGGACAACAGATTTGGTAGATGTAATCCCTGCTGAGAAGGACCTTACAGTCTACAGTACAAGATCTGGGAAGGCAGATGAACTATCAAGAGAGGGAGGGACCCAGGAATACACTGGGGACAATAGGAGTGGGGTTGATCACTTATTTCACTTAACTCTGGGATGTGGTTCCTGCATGGAAACCTTTTGGCCACTTTATCTCTCTCCATGTACTGTCTCTATTTTAATATTGTATTTATGATTACAGCAGCCTCTATGTTGTAGGGCTTTTTTTGCGGCTCAGAGGGTTTTATCAGCACAGTCACCTCATCACAAAGTTGTGAAATGCTAAATCCATAAAGTCTTGGCTGGATTTGGAAATTCTTCTGTCAGGAGCCGAGGTTTCTTGTAGTCATCTGGCAGCCTGGACAAACACCCCAAAGAAACAGCCCCAGTTCACACAAACCCACCTAGTATAGACACCTAGTATAGCCCTGACAGGGACAGGAACCGTGACTAATTCTTCCCACCTGTGTATTCTTTCCCAACACTCAGTACAATGCTCAGCACCATAGAAAACGCTCAATAAGCCCACTATAACTCCATGTCATTTTGGGCTAGGCCAGGGGCCTCGTCTCTGCGTCTGGTCTGCTGTTTGGTCTTCCAGCACAACGCAGATGCCCTATCAACGTTACCTGATGACAGCGATAAACTTAACGGGACAAGCAGCTGTTCATACCGATGTACTAGCTGTAGCATCCGGGAATGTGGTAGGCGTGTCTGCCTGGGGTGAATCACTTGAGGAGAGAGAGTGGTTGAGGTCCGGCACTGTGAGAGACTTTCCAGATGAATTGACTTCTGCCTACGCAGTTGAGATAAAGTTCATATTAAAAGAGACTGCAAGTCAAAGCTCCACAGCACTTATGTACAGGTCCATAATTTCTTTATATTAATGTCCGTTTCCCCTTCTAGACTTTAAGATCGTTGTGGACAGGGAATGTGCCTGCGATATTGTGGTGTAGTACTCTCCCAGGTGCTTAGTACAGTGCCCTGCACACAGTAAATGCTTAATAAATACAACTGATTAATTGTATCAATCAGCACCCCTTGATTTACCTGGGGGTCGACTGGTTCACTCACTTATATTTTTCTCTAACTTTTAAATGTGTTAGTTTACTACTTATGTCTCCTTCAGACTGCAAACTCTTCGAAAGCAAAGACCATATCTGTCCTTATTGCGGGTTTTTCAAGTGTCTAGTATAGTGTGCTCTGCCACTGTAGAACAGAAAAATATATAACTACAGAATACGATCTACTTTCTCTTCCTCACAAGAATGGAGAGAAGGCAAAAGGATTAAGCAGGCACCAGCAAGTTTTTTCCTTGGAATGCTGCTTCCAGGAAAAAAAGGCAGAACATGCAAGCTCCTAAAAAGTAGAATTGGAGAGGTGAAGGAGGAAGAGGAGGAGGAGACGTAGTAGTCTTTCAGTATTTCCCAGTTCTTCCATCCTAATCCACTCTCCCGCTCTGTCCAAGACCTTGGCTGGTCACGACACCCTGCCACTTGAGCGGCAGCGTGAGTATTCTAAAACAGTGCTTGGCACATAGTAAGTGCTTAACAAATACCTTTTGTTAAAAAAATGATTATTATTTAGGAGGGAGTAGTCAGGAACCTGGGACAGAAGAAGGGAGGCAGAGGAGGCCACATGGGAGATGGTTGGACTGCTCGGAGCAGTGGAGTCAGGGAAGCCTCAGCCCTCCTGGCACCTGTGCCAGACACTGGTCGACCAGGTGGAATGGCTTGGTGTGTCGTTATTTTCAGGTGCGCTGGGGGCTTCTGGTGCCTGACAAACACATGAACTCATTTCTGAATGCTGTTTTACCTTAAAACTGATTTGCCTAGCAAGCTCCTTGGCTTCCTTGTCAGCTTGGCTCGAGTCGCTTCCCGATGTTAAAGGCAGCAGGGCAATTTTCATATCCGAGCCACACCCTTCGCAACAGAAATCTTGTGACCTGGGGAGAGAGAGGACAATTCTAAGACTTGACGGTATGTACTCTCTCAGAAGCAAAGCAACAAGGTCTGCAAAATACAATGGCCTTGAATTTTCTCAAAAGGAAAATTTGTATTTATTTGTATGCTGTTCACATTTTACCCAAGACACGCTCAAGACTACAGGAAGCTTTTGACAAATGTCCTTTTCCATAACAAATCCTTTTAAGTGACAAATGCTGTGGCAGGATCCCATATGACAGATATAATTCAAGCAAGCAGCACAGTTCCCTAAGGAATTTACGTACCAAGTGGAGGTGAAAGTCCTTAGTAACGACTTGACTGGCCTGCTCACCTAATTATCTGAATACAAGACTGATAAATTTCCCAATCCCTCAAGTATTTAAAGTATGGTTTGATAAAAAGTGAAGACTGAGATCCCAGGTTTCCAGAAATGACTCCTCCAAATGATAACTTGAGTGTGCTCAACAAGCTCTTACTCTGAAATTTAACCCATCTTCAAGTGCTCTCTGTCCCACAGGACTGTTGTGAAGAGTAATGATGTGCTGGTACTTGGCCACCGAGTCAAGGTCTAATTACACGGTTCTTGCAATAGGGATCAGGAAGGACATATCCTTCGTACTTTTGTTAATGTTTTAACCATTTCCTCTTACCAATTTATGGTATTTATTAACATTCCCTCTTACCAATTTATGGTATTTATTAAGTGCTTTATTATGAGCCAAGCACAGGGATAGGTCCAAAATAATCAGATTGCATACAGTCTCTGATCCACATGGAGCTCACGACCAATGAGGGATGGGGAATAGAAGCAGCATGGCCTAGGGAAGCAGGGAGGCATAGTGGAAAGAGCACGGGCCTGGGAGTCATAGGACCTGGGTTCTAATCCCGGTTCTGCCACATGCTGGCCATGTGACCTTAGGCAAGTCACTGAACTTCTCTGTACCTCAGTTACCTCATCTGTAAAATGGGGATTAAGACACTGAGCCTCATGTGGGACAAGGACTGTGTCAAACCTGATTAGCTTATAACTACCCCTGCACTTAGTACAGTTCCTGGCACAAAGTTAAGACCTTAATTAAATACATTAAAAAAACACAGACACACAAAAACGGGTATTTAATCCCCATTTGCGGAAAAGGAAGATGAGGCACAGAGAAATTAAGAGTCTTTCCCCAGTTCAAATAGCAGGGAAGCCATCAAGCTGAGGCTAGAATCGGAACTCCTGACTCCTAAACCCCAGGCTCTTTCCATTGGGCTACTCTGCCTTCCCCAATTCAGTATCAATCAGTGGTATTTATTGAGCACTTAATGGGTGCAGAACACACTAAAGTACTTGGGAGAGTACAAGACAACAGAGTATGTAGACCGGAACTGTGCCCACAAGAAACTTACAGATTCATTAAGAATTTATGGATCATTTACACACATTTTTTTTCTTTTCCAGTGTGTAAAATTGGACGAAATCCTGATTTCCAAACGTCTCCTATGGCTGACTTTTAAAAAGGATCAGATGTAGGTGAAGAGGTAAGTGTGCCATTTGAATTTAGGTCAAGTCTGGGCCGTTAGCTCAGCCAACAAGAACTGCAGCATTTTTTTCATTCCCTCCTCCAACATAAGCCTGAAGGAATGACTTTTGTTTTAAAATAAATCCCAGATCAATATAGGGGATTCTGACAAACATCACAAAAATATCATGTCCTTTGGTCACAGTCAAAGAGAAAACCCAACCCGACTTACTTTTTGGCAAGAGCTCTTCGTTCTTCAGGGGTGTAGTCCAGAGACCCGATGGCACCTTCTCCTTTGGTTGGCATAAATCCAATGATGGCCAGTAATGCTGTTCTTACTGAAACACAAAGCAACAATCCACATAAAAGCATCCCTAAGATGGAATGGGTGCCCACATGCTTACGTTTGGATACGGGGACCCTCACATGCTTACGTTTGGATACGGGGACCCTCACATAGTCCCAGTAGCTTGGCGGAAAGCCTTTATGCACTCACTCTGTCAGTACTAAGAGCTTGGGAGAGTACACTAGAAGAAGTCATGATCCTGGGCCACAAAGGAATTTGTAATCTAGCAGCAGAGATAAGCATAAAATAGTTTACAGTTAGGAAGAAGTGCTCAAGAAACAACATGTTCGAGTGGAAAGAGCCCGGGCCTGGGAAGCAGCAGACCTGGGTTCTAATCCCAACTCGGCCAATTGCTTGCGGTGTGACCTTGGGCAAATGACTTCACTTTTCTGTGCCTTGGTTACCTCCTCTGTAAAATGTAGATTAAGTACTCCTCCCTCCAATTTAGACTGTGAGTCCTATATGGGACAGGGACTGTGTCCTCCCTGATAAACTTGTATCTACCCCAGCACTTAGAACGGTGCACGACAAAGAAATAAGCACTTAACAAATACCATAAAAAATAGCTGCTGGCTCATTTACTAACTCCCACTCTTGACCTGTCCTTCAATCTTTAGACTGGTCCTTCGGGAATTTGGGGGGCTGAGTCTTGTCAGAACTAGAAAGATCTAGACCAAGAATCTCTGCGAAGGAAATCCAGGGAATGATGATGGGACATTGGAATAGGGAAGGGAGTCTCTGTTCTACAAGAGGCCAGTCCAGGTTGTGGGGGCTGCCACCATGTGGAGACACAACCTCTGGTTGGGGGGGGGCGGGAAATTCCAACTGAGATGGGAGGGATATGGCCAAAATTGGTGACATTCAAACCTGAAGATAGGCCACTTTGATGTATATCATGTTATCCAACCTCTAAATTCAACTTAAGATACCTCAACTTCCTTTTCAGCAATCCTTAACAACCCTCACCATTGAGAAATATTTCTTCTTTTGAACTATTCTAATTCTTACTTCAGGCTAAACTCACTTCCTTTCATTCTGCCAGGGAAAATGGAGCATAGACATTCACCTTTATGACAAAAATGCCAATAAATCTGAAGATTATTATCTCCCATTCTTGATAATAACAATCCTCAGCTAAACTACAGGAACTCTAGTCCTATTAGTGAATTCCAACTGTACAAGCCAGACGGGGTTATATGTTGGGCTGGGGGATTTAAGTCATAAAAGACCCAACTTGTTTCCACATTCATCCAGAAGATAATTACAAATCTCAATACCCATTATAGTCTCTGCCAACAGTTTCCTGAATGAGGTTCATATTTAAATGTAAATTGATACTCACTACTCCATGAAGGCTGCCAAGTTTCAGGATGATGTCCTGAGATGCTCAAGCAGATTTTCTTTCCAACTTCAAACCTGCCATTGGCCTTAAGAAGAAAAGAATCTACTTGAAAATATTGTTTTAAGATCTCTAAAAAGAACAAACACCAAGCATTAGTTTTCCAATTAGCAGTACTCAATAGCTACGTATTTGTACTCCCAAGCAATCTCCTCGTCTTGGCATGCCAAACCACTGGTAAAAGAAAAGATGTACACAGAGCGTGACCATGCAGCAATTTAATTCAATTTACAATGGGCCTAATGTTTAGAATGTTCCTGGGATCTGCTCTTGTAAACCACAAAGAATATTTAAAATGATTTTAAAAGAATCAGCCATGTTCTAATTAGTCAAATAATTATCAATAACCACAGGACTAAGAATCCTTACTGTTAACAGAATAATGCTCGGTGGCTTCATGGGATATTCAGGTGGCAGTACTATTCGTCCATGGTAAACTCCGCCGTCAAAATCAGAATCTGGTGGTCCCCTAACAGTGAAGTGCCATTCAAAAAGATTATCCTAAAAAACAAATCAGTCACATGTAGCAATTAAGCATCACGGAAGAAAAGAATTTAATCACCACTTCTGAAATCTCCAAGATTCATTGACGGTTGGCAAAAGAGAATATAACTACTGCTTAAATCCAACAGGACATTTCTAACATTTCAAAAATCAATTTGTTTAAGGTCTTATGATTTTGAGAGCTCATAGGGGACAAAGTGAAACCTTTAGGCCAGGAATCACGTTATCTGGTGGTAGTTTAAAATTCAGTAGTGAGAGTTGCTTGGCAACTGGGGGCTGTAAAAATAGTTACCAAGAAACAAAGAACTGCTCTGCAGTGCACCATCTCACCCGGCCTTCTGCTCCTCTGATTTTCTTCCTGCTCCACACCCCATTCCCCCTACCTCCACCCCAGCAGATGCTGCACTGACAGCAGACCAATTTTCCCCCAAAACACACACAAACAGCCCAAGTGAGCTAAGAGGCAGGGTGAATTAGTGGAAAGACTCAGGGCCTAGGAGTCAGAAGTCAGTCAGGTTTCTAATCCTGGCTTTGCCACTTGTCTGCTATATGCCCTTGAGCAAGTCACTTAATTTCTCTGTACCTCAGTTAATTCATCTTTTTTTTTTATGGCATTTGTTAAGCATTTACTATGTGCCAGGCACTGTTCCAGGCACTGTAAGTAGGGATTAAAACTGAGTCCCATTTAGGACATGGACTGGGTTCAACCTGATTATCTTGTACCTACCCCAGTGCTTAGCACAGTGCCTGGCACATAGAGCTTAACAAATACCATATTAAAAAAAAGGAAGTATGCAAAGTACAGGAGTGGAACCTAGGCAGTAATTTTAAGATACTCCAATTTCTTGCCTTAGTTGTTGATTCCTAAAAATCAGCTGAATTTAATTCCCATGAATGTCGAAAACTTTACCATTTGAAATGTTCCAAAACTCAAATAATAAATTTCTAAAAGATGCTATTGCACTGGAATGCAGAATTTAAACATGCCAATCCCATGAAGACTTAGAAAAATTAAAAATACCATGCCTAAACTGTTTTATTCTAGCTTCTTTGCTGCATTTAGCTCCAGAAAAAGGAGATGGGCTAAAATTAACTTGCCTAGAATTTGGGGGCTGCAGAATTGTCAGGTTCAATTCTAGGCCTTGCATCCTTTCTCTGGGTCAGCTCAGACTGACCTTGCCGGAACAAATTCTTGGGCAGGATATCTTGAACCTTGTTTTCTATTTCCCACTTAACAAAAGTGGCAATTTTCTCACATGTGGCACATTCCAAGAAAGCAACTACAGGGTAATGATTTTGGTATGTGTCTTTAATATTCTTTAAACTAAAGTTCTTCTTTACAAATGAAGGTATAAAACAAAAGATTGCAGCTGACAGCTTTATAAACTACATTACATTTTCTCTTGGGGAGTGTAATCTTAATTTTAATTTGGATTTTTAATGAAGTTTTCTCTTGTTAATTTATAAAATCCTGCCCACTGCAGAGGCCCAACAAATGACCTGTCAGACACCAATGATGAAAGAAAACATACCAACTGAAGACAGCCAAACAGATAAGATGCAGCTTGATAAATAAGGTATGAAAATCTACTTCACCAAACTGGTAGCCACCAAGTAAAGGATTTAGAAAATCATACAGTTCATGGTATAACTGGCCTGGTTATACTGGCTATAGAAATGCCAACTTTTGTTCCAATTTAAGTCATTTAGGTGGCCTAACTGGAAAATAAAAGACCTTGAAAAAGCTAAAAATTTGGCAATATCCAAGCAAGTTCTCTCACCCTAAGAAACACCCAACTTGTTGCATAAGACCTAAAGCCCAAGTAAGTCTTTCAAACTGTTGATTTCTTTTTGAGCAGAGAGGCTATTGCTGCAACAGTGGCGACGTGGCAACTCACCTCCAGTGGCTGGGCGTGATAGTGATCAGTGGGATCTTTCAGTTCAGCTGCTTCTTTCATCAAACGCTTGACAGCTGAAACAGGATTCAAAATATAAGTACAAAATACCTCGAGAGCAACCTGCCCTGAAAGTGACTAAAAGATTATTAGAACAGTTCTTGTTGCACTTGGAAATAGGCAGGAATTAAAAAAAAACTGATAGCGGTGCAACTGTTAGTTTACTGAAGTGGATGAAATGAGGAATATCAGATCACTGAGGGGAAAGCTGGTATCCCCCAAGTAAAAGAGTTAAAAAAGAATACAGTTCACGGTATAACTGACCTGGTTGGGCCCCCTTACATCATATCTCCCTAGACTGATGCTTGTTACGGGCTGGGAATGTGTCTACCAACTCTGTACTCTCCCAAGTGCTTAGTACAGTGCTCTACACACAGTAAGCACTCCATAAATAACACCGATGATGATGATCTCTCTAGAATAACAAAGGATTAACACTATGATGTTCTCACGTTTTCCAGAGTTCGGCCTCCTCACAAAATCTGTTTCCCAATAAACCATTCATTACATCTGTGACCTACATGTGTACCACTGAAACACATCTTTTCTTTTGAGCAAGCGGTTGCTATAATGAATAGAAAAATTTACCAAAGATCATATTTCATCTTCCTGAACTGATTCATGGACAGGGATCAGGGAACCCAAGTCAGGACCTGCTTTGTTTCGGGAAGGTGGCAATTTTGATAGATTCACATAATTCACACTTCAAATTCTGATACAATTTAAGAACACTATTTCACAAATTATGACACTCCTCAATGAGTCACTTAGAGGGACATTAGAGGGAGAAAGAGGGCCAAGCCAAGTCACAAAGATAGTTCTTCTTCCATCTTGTCTGTACCTGGGGAAAATGCTGTGGGGGAATCAGGGAAAGTTTTTCTGACAGTGTAAATATTGGGATAGAATATGAAGCAGTGTTAGGAGACATGGTTGTGTGCGTGCTTGCAGCACCAGTTCAAGTGTGTATAATATGTGAGTTTTCCTTTCCACAGGGTTCATCAGGAATGTAACCCCCCTGCCCCCACGCCACAGCATTTCAGGACTAAATGTACTGAAAACCCTCCGGTCTGTGGGGAGGCAAAGAAGTTTGAACTGCTTCTCAGGGAAAGTACGAAGCATTGAGAGGAGCTTCTCTCTATGTGAACTCGTATCTCGAAAGCTACTCTCTTTCCAGAGATCCGGGGACTGACCAGACCAGGCTATCTCTGCGGAGGAGACCAAGGAATTCTGACGGTGCCTGGAAAATCAAACTGGGCAAGTGGGAGGGAGAGGGATGGGGATCCTGTCAGTCGAATGAGCCTAAAACGGTTCTGAGCTACTTCGGTTCCAGGTCCAGTGTGGAGTGGGATAGATGGAAGCAACCCAAGACAAGCTAGGATCTCTGGGGGCCTGAATCAGAGTGAACAGTGATTTGCCTACCTATAGTCTCCTTCCTATTTAACTGCCTCTACAGCAATTTCTGCTTAAATTGAAGCCTTCAGTTGAATTCCAATTCATCTCAATAATGCCTTCTGCGGGAATACTGATTTCCCTGAAAGAATAATTAAAAATACCAAATGACTGACGAAACCGGTTTTAATTCTTATGCAAACATCCTCCAGAAAAATCTACAATTAAAATAGTAAAGTTAATATAGATAAGCACCTTCCAGATTTTATTTAAGAATAAACTCGAACTTTCATTAAGTTGCAAAGACAGTACCCTTAAATTTGAACATGCAAATTTGCTTTCTTTCCAGATGAAGCCAATTTGTGCTTAAGGGGAAAGGAATTCTCATTTTCCCCCTTTCAATTAAAGAAGTGAAACGGGGAATACTGTATTTCAGAGTTAAGCTAGTTAAGCAGGACTAATTAACTGTTGTGCGTGGTTCTTGTATAATTCATTCTTTGATTTGCTTCACAAACTACATTTCAAATGGAATTAATATGCTTGACTGAAAACTGGGTTTTGAATTTACAGATGTGAACCAACATTGGCAATTCCTTACCAGCTGGAAAAATAATTCAGTCGGGCACCTAGTCAACTAAATTCTCATATGAACTTCATAAACATCACACTTTCAGGTTATCTTTACTCTTCCCTCTGGGTGTTCAACCCTGAACCAATTTTGGGACAGATAATGAGAGAGTCATGACGATACAGTAACGAAAAATCAACCTGGGTTCTGAGGTTTTAGGACTGAGAACCTGAAGACTAAAGAACTACGCAACCCTGAAAACTTGGCAGAGTCTTTAAATGGTCACAGAAAAAGGTTAAGCAGGAGTGTTGAATTCGATTTTGACCACATTTACATGCGTAGTGGATAGAGCACAAGCCTGGGAGTCAGAAGGTCATGGATTCTAATCCCAGCTCTGCCACATTTCTGCTGTGTGACCTTGGGCAAGTCACTTCACTTCTCTGGGCCTCAGTTACCTCATCTTTAAAATGGGGATTGAGACTGTGAACCCCACGTGGGGCAGGGACTGTGGATTTGCTTGTATCCACCCCAGCCCTTACTTAGTATACTTGTTGGAACATAGAAAGCACTTAAAAGACACCACAGTTATTATATACTAGAGTAGAAAACAGTCCCCAAAGCTGTCCTGCCATTTTGCCAGCAATCTTTGAGGGTCTCTTCTGCTGCCAACAAGGATGATGTGGCACTGCAGCTGTTTCTGGGAGCCTATTAACCATGTTGTTCAAAATTTCTCATAAATGGTCTCTGCTTTCACATGCGCTAGGAAGCATAGCCAACAACAAGATGATTTCAGCTGTGCTTGTGGTCAACTGCTCACATTCGCTGAGATTTTCATGTGGTTAATGTGCTTTGGCCGAGGGCACATACACAGTCCATATATAACCTATCTGCAAAGAAAAACGAAACTGTTTTATTTTTGGTCACTACCTCTCTGTCGCTCCCTTTGAAAAATTAACTGAGGCTCTTAGTAGAATTTTCTTTCTCAGTGAATACTGTCCTCACACAGTTCCCACTGTAATGCTGATTTTTTTCCTTCTCCTCTGACTCTTAAGGCTCCCGGTTCATGGGGCCATTATGTCAGACCCTTCCACGACTCTGCCTTAGGGTTTTGGAGTTTATGGTTTGCTAACAGTGTTGCTGGACACCTAAAGACTGACCAATGTGACTTAAAATAGAAAATTATTAAGTTAGTGTGGGATATGTACAGCCCTCTTTTTTTTCCTAAGAAAAACCTCGTTTCCATTTTTAAAATTGCCAATTTTATTTTTTATTTTATTAAAGATAAATTTACAGGTGTGAAAAAAAATCCACATCTGAGAAAAATCAAAAGAGGCACTTGACACAAGCCAGTCAGTAGGTAAATTAAAGGCTCAACCAGATGGAACAATCTAAAAGCTCCAAAATGACCTGGACGCTCCCTGAGGGAAGCTGGAATAATCCTCAATCTGAAGTAGCAAGATTTGGCAGAATTACTGGAAGCAGAGAAGCAGCTTGGCCTAATAGATAGAGCACGAGCCTGGCAGTCAGAAGGTCCTGGGTTCTAATCCCAGCTCCGCCACCTGTCCGCTGTGTATCTTTGGGCAACTCACTTCACTTCTCTGTGCCTCAGTTACCTCATCTGTAACATGGGGATTAAGACTGTGAACCCCATATACGATAAGAGACATTGAAACTGGGAGCTATGCGGCCCTTCTTCTTTGAAGACATAGTAAAAAAAAGACTGGAGAGATGAAGCAACACAATTCTGTCATTGTGGCCTGGACAAGCAAAAATCAAGCAGTAGGTTTAAAGAAATGGAACCTGCTCCACCCCTCTCACCTTACTCATTTAGTCAGATTTTCATGATAATTTTTGTTGGAAGAGGAACTCTGAGGAGTATATCAAGATGCAATCAATATGCAATCATATGAATGTCTATCTCCCCCTCTAGACTCTTTGTGGACAGGGCATGTGTGTGCCAACTCTGTATTGTACTCTCCCAGGTGCTTAGTACAGTGCTCTGCAAATAGTGAGCGCTCAATAAATATCACTGATTGATATTTAATGAGGAATAGAAGGAGGGGCTTAGCCAAAGGGGAGAGGGAATGCCCACTGAGAGATATCTGAGGGTAGGTTCAATATAGAATTTGCAGGCGAGTTCTGCAAAGCTGGCCACAAGGGACAGCAGTGCTTGGCCCAGAGCTAAACGAAATGCTGCGATAAGGGAATCAGATAAAAAGAGCTTTGTTTCTGTGGATAAAGCCCAGGCCTGGGAATCAGAAGAACCTGAGTTCTAATTCCAGCTCTGCCACTTATCTGCCATTTAACCTTGGGTGAGTCACTTCATTTCTCTGGGCCTCAGGTCCCTCACCTGTAAAATGGGAATTAAGACTGTGAGCCCCATGTGGGACAGGGACTGTGCCCAACCCGATTTGGTTTTATCTACCCCAGTAGTACAGTGCCTGGCATAAAGTAAGCACTTAAATACCACAATTATTATTATTTGACTACTGCTGCTCCTCTTGCTTTGTCCAAACCCTGGTCTAAACTTGCAGCCAGAGCTGCCTGTTCACTGCGGTCACTGGTGTGTGATGTTAGGCAGGGCTGGCCAGGACTTGGACTCCGATGAGGTTAGAGGAATACCCTGAATCCTTTCATTCTACACAGCAACATCCCACCATTTTAAGGAACTTCTTTCCAAGTAGGCTTTGGGCGGTTTCTCTTTAATCACTCTTCTTCCCTCAAAATGCTGGACAAAACTGATCACCTCTAGAAAAGCACAGCTATTGAATGTAAAGTATTCAGAAGATTAGAGCTGAAGTTAGGGTGATGAAGAGACCAAACTGAAAACTTGCCTCCACGCCTTGCACGAGGCTCATCAGCCAATATACGGACAACTGGACTGCACTTCATTCCCGAGCAAAGGCAAAGGACGCGTGAAAAACTGGCTAATGAACACACATAAATACAAGACAGTTGGGGCACAGCATGTATTTGGGCTACGCATTTCGGCTGGAATATAAATAGGGAGTTAGAGAATATTCTTCTGATGTCGTGAGCCTGTTTGGGCTAAGCGGGCTGGGTTACTGAAGAAATGTTGGGCACATGCATACGGTGGTGAAACAAACGAGTACAGTGCAAGTTTTTCTTTAGGTGAAGTTTCCCAAAAATAACTGCGATATTTGTTATGCACTTACTGTGTTCCATGCACTGTATTAAATACTGGGTTAAGTACAGTGTTAGCAGATTAGACGAAGTCCCTGTCTTCATGGGGCTGACAGTGTAAGGGGATTATGAATCCCCATTTTACAGATGAGGAAACCGAGGAACAGAGAAATAAAGTGACTTGTCCAAGGTCACACAACAGGCAAATGGCAGAGCCGGGATTAGACTCCCAGGCCTGTGCTCTTTCCGCTAGGCCAAGTTGCTTCTCCGGTATCCCTCGTGTTATAATACTGGTTCTATAGAGTGGCTATATTTATCCATCATCCCATTCTGTCTCCCCGCTCCTCCACCTCCTGCTTCAACACTTCTGCATCACCTGGGCCCGAGTCCTGGACTGGCTGGGCATCTGTCTTCGAATCTTGTGGTGCCCAAATCCCGGCTCTGGTTGAAGCCTTGGTCCTGGACCGGACCCCTGAACTCTTGGCCCATCCCAGGAGCAGGGAGTTGGGCAGCTGGGTCCCGAAGATGGTACACAGCAAAGCCTGAATCAGGGGGAAGGGATGGAGAGATCCTCTTTGTTACTTTCCTTCCTCTAATTGATGATGACGGTGGCATTTTTTAAGCGCTTACTATGTCAAGCACTGTTCTAAGCGCTGGGGTACATACAAACTCATCAGGATGGACACAGTCCCTGTCCCACATAGGGCTCACAGTCTTAATCCCCATTTTACAGATGAGGTAACTGAGGCCCAGGGAAGTGAAGTGACCTGCCCAAGGTCACACAGCAAACAAGCAGCAGAGCCGGGATTGAAAATCAGGTCCTTCTGACTCCCAGGCCTCGGCTCTATCCTCTACGCGCGTATGCCAATTTGCGGCGGGTGTTTTAAAAATCAAAAGTTTGGCCTTTGGTGAAGATGGCATAAGCACTGCTGAACTCCTACCTGTTTATGTCAGGTCAGGCCAAGCTAAAAGAAATTTGTTTTGTGGGATTTGCGTTTACTTTGGGAGCAAGACAAGAGTTGCTAATTTATAGAAAAATTCCGGCTTGACACGTCACTGGATTCTTCTCCATGGGGGCTAGAAAAGGAGGGGTGGCCACAGCTGAATATGGCTGTGTTTTCTCTCAGGCCCTGAATGAATTCACTCCTACTTAGACTGTGGATTGTGTCTGACCTGTTTATCTTGTAGCTGCCTCAGCGCTCAGTACGGTGCTTGGCACTTATTAAGTGCTAGCTACCTCAGTACCCAGTACACTCCTTGGCACTAAGTGCTTAAAAAACCACAGTTATTAAATATTATTAGGAACCTATCTGCTGCGCAGCCACCCACAGGCAGATTCCTTAAATCGACAGGGCTGCTGGCAGCAGACTGCAAAGCCATTTACCATCTCTAGGACTGAAATGAAAAACATAAATGCACACTTAACGAGGAGGTCATTTCATTTTCTGGGCCTCTTCAACAGTAGATTTACCGTACCAAGACCACTGTCACTCGATTCAATCCAGCAGCCTGGCCTAGAAGGTCCCACAGATTCTGACGGCTCATTCCATCTCTAGCAGATTTCTACTTAAAACGTCCCCGGACTGAGGAACGAGGGGAGCATTTTCACTAGGCCTTCTAAACTCTGTTAATCACTCATCTCTAACTCAATTGTTCCTATAAACATCTCCCTGCATTGGCCAAACCAAGCCTTTTCCTTTAGGAGGAAATGTAGCCCAAAACAGGAAAGAGCACATTAGACAATACCGAAATCCCACGTCCACTGAGTTGGTTTGTGTACTTTGGAAAAGAATAGGATTCCGTAAACCAGCGACACGCTCTTCACCACAATCCAAGGCCCCGGTGAAGAGAACCAAGCCGTATCCCCTCCTAGACGCATCTTTGACATCCGCCGGCCACTTATTCCCGAGAACGTCTCCTCGATTCCCGGGAATCTCTCCATATCTGCAAAAACTAACGGGTCGAACTGCATTCGAGGTCTTTCCAAATAGCTCAGTCTCACCATGTCAAAACCCCTTCTACTTCTGGACACTTAATGGGCAGAAGCAGAAACAGCCTTGGGTATCGCGAAGAGTGGTTGCAGGCACAAGGCCTTTCAATAGTATTTATTGAGCGCTTACTATGTGCAGAGCACTGTACTAAGCGCTTGGAATGTACAATTCGACAACAGATAGAGACAATCCCTGCCCACTGACGGGCTTACCGTCTAATCGGGGGAGACAGGCAGAAATCTGCATCTTCTAAACTCCTTGTAGGCAGAGACTGTACCTATCAACTCTATTATACTCTCCCAATTAATACAGTGCTGTGCACAAAGTAGGCGCTTAATACCACTGATTGAAGGATCAGAAGCAACATTTTCACCTCCCACTCTCTTCTTTATCGCCCTGACTTGCTCCCTTTGCTCTTCCCCCATCCAAGCCCCCCAACACCTCCGTATAAATCCGTAATTTTATTTATTTGGATTGATGCCTGTCTCCCCCACTCTACACTGTAAGCCCGTTGTGGGCAGGGCACGTGACCGTTTACTGCTATGTCATACTCTCCCAAGTGCTTAGTACAGTGCTCTGCACACAGTAAGCACTCGCTCTGCCACTCGTCAGCTGTGTGACTTTAGGCAAGTCACTTAACTTCTCTGTGCTCCTGTTACCTCGTCTGTAAAATGGGGATTAAGACCGTGAGCCCCACGAGGGACAGTCTGATGACCTTGTATTCATTCAACTGTATTTATTGAGCGCTCACTGTGTGCAGAGCACTGAAACTATCCCAGCGCTTAGTACAGCACCCTGCACCAAGTAAGCGCTCAATAAATATGAATGAACCATGTTAGGTACATAGTAAGCATTTAACAAACACCATTATTTCTATTCTATTTTTGAGGCTTTGGAGGGACCCCCAATTTAGCTGCTACGGCTGATCCATCATTCATGCATTCAATCGTACTTCCTGAGCGCTTACTGTGTGCGCAGGACACTGTACTAAGCGCTCTGATTAAGACTGGGAGCCCCACGAGCGACAGGGACCGTGTCCAACCCGATCTGCTTGATTCCACCCCAGCGCCTGGCACATAGTAAGCGCTTAACAAATACCATAATAATTCATTATTAATTTGGAAAGTAGAATTCAGCAATAGAGAGAGACCATCCCTGTGCACAGCGGGCTTATAGTCGAGAGGATTGTTAGGGTGTAATAATAATAATAATAATGATGGTATTTGTTAAGCGCTTCCTCTGTGCCAAGCACTGTTCTAAGCACTAGGGGTTATATTACCTTGTTTCTACCCCAGCGCTTAGAAACAGCGCTTGGCACAGAGGAAGCGCTTAACAAATACCACCATTATTATTATTAGAACAGTGCCTGGCACATAGTCAGCGCTTAACAAATACCACCATCATTATCAGAGCAGTGCTTGGCACATAGTAAGCACTTAACAAATGCCATTGTCATTATTATTATTATTATTATCCCGGCTCCGCCACTTAGCTGTGTGACTTTGGGCAAGTCACTTCACTTTTTGGGGCCCCCGTTCTCTCATCTGTCAAATGGGGATTAAAAACTATGAGCCCCACGGGGGACAACCTGATGACCTTGTATCCTCCCCAGCGCTTAGAACAGTGCTTGGTACATAGTAAGTGCTTAACAAATACCACTATTATTATTATGATTATTAGAACAGAGCTTTGCACATAGTAAGTGCTTAACAAATACCACCATTATTATTATGATTATTAGAACAGTGCTTTGCACGTAGTAAGTGCTTAACAAATGCCACCATTATTATAATTAGAACAATGCTTGGCACACAGTAAGCACTTAACAAATGCCATTATTATTATTATTATTATTATCATCCCAGCTCTGCCACTTGTCAGCTGTGTGACTGGGCAAGTCGCTTCACTTTTTGGAGCCTCAGTTCCCTCATCTGTCAAATGGGGATTAAAAACTGTGAGCCCCACATGGGACCACCTGATGACCTTGTATCCTCCCCAGCGCTTAGAACAGCGCTTGGCACAGAGTAAGCGCCTAACAAATACCACCATTATTATTATTAGAACAAGACTGCGGGCAAGTCCTTTGACTTCGGGGGGACCCCCGTTCCCTCATCTGTCCAATGGGGACTACAAGGGGTCGCGGGGGGTCAACCCGATGACCTTGCATCCTCCCCAGCGCTTAGCACATAGTAAGCGCCTAACAAATACCACCATTATTATTATTATTATTGTTAGAAGAAGACTGCGGGCAAGTCCTTTGATTTCGGGGGGGGGGACCCCCGTTCCCTCATCTGTCCAATGGGGACTACAAGGGGTCGCGGGGGGTCAACCCGATGACCTTGCATCCTCCCCAGCGCTTAGCACATAGTAAGCGCCTAACAAATACCACCATTATTATTATTATTATTGTTAGAAGAAGACTGCGGGCAAGTCCTTTGATTTCGGGGGGGGGGACCCCCGTTCCCTCATCTGTCCAATGGGGACTACAAGGGGTCACGGGGGGGTCAACGTGATGACCCCGTATGGCTCCCGGCGCTCAGTACATAGTAGGGGCCTGCCAAGGCCCAGCGTTGTTATTAAGGAGGGGAAGGACGGCAGGGCCAAAGGCAAAGGGGACGAGGTTAAGGCAGGGCGGGGCGGAGGGCTTCCCGGAGGAGGGGGCCGCCCCGAGGCCTACCCCGCCCCGGGGCCCCCCCGGCCCCGCTCACCCGGGCTCTTCAGGTTGTAGCGGGTCTCCATGGCCGCTTCGATCGGCTCCGATCGGCTTCGATCGGCTCGGCGGGGGCGATCGATCGATCGATCGATGGGCTGCAGCGCGGAGCTCCGGCCCGGGGCGGCGGCGGCGGCGGCCGGAGACTCGCTCCCTCCCTCCTCCCCCCCCAGGCCACGCCCCCTCCGCGGAGGGACACGCCCCCCGAGCTCCCATTGGTGGAGCCCGGAAGGGGGGCGGGGCCGGGGCGGGGTCACGAGGCCGGGCCGCTCCGGGACACGTGCCGGCAGCCCCGTGACGTGGCACGGCCCGGGCGGGGGCGGGGAGGCCCAGGGCGCGGGTTCGAATCCCGCCCCCGCCCCTGCGCGATCCACTTCTCCCGGCCTCATCTGGAAAAGGGGGGGGGGGGGCGAGGTTCATAATAATGATAATGATAATCACAACAATCATAATGATGATAATGACGAGGATACTGATCATGATACTGATCATAATAGTGATGATGACGATAAGAAGAATGGGGATAATAATGATAATAAGAATAATGAGGATAATAATGATCGTTATAATAATGATAATAACAGCGATAATGATAATGATGATAACAACAATAATGATCGTGATACTGATCATAATAATGATGATAACGATCATAATAATGGTGATAATAATGATAATAAGAATAATGACAATGATAATAATAATGACAAGTATAATAACGATAACAATAACGATAACGATAATAATGATAATAATGGTCATGATACTGATAATAATAATGATGATAATGATCATAATAATGGTGATAATAATGATAACAAGAATAATGACAATGATAATATTAATGATAATTATCATTATAATAATATAATGATATTAATAATTAATAATAATCAACAATTATTATTAATTATTAAATAATAAATAATAATTGATAATATGATAATATAATAATAATTATAAGGGTAATGACAATGATAATAATAATGGTAATAATTATAATAATGATAATAACGATAATGATGATAATGATAATAATGATAATAGTAATGATAATAATGATAATGACAGTAATAATCTTGGTATCCTGTCTCTGCACCTAGTAAGGGCTTAATAAATAATAATGATGTTGGTATTTGTTAAGCGCTTACTCGGTGCCGAGCATTGTTCTAAGCACTGGGGGAGACACAGGGTCATCAGGTGGTCCCACGTGGGGCTCACATTTTTTAATCCCCATTTTCCAGATGAGGGGACTGAGGCACAGAGAAGTTAAGTGATTTGCTCAAGGTCACACAGCAGACATGTGGCAGAGTCGGGATTCAAACCCATGACCTCTGACTCCCAAGCCCGGGCTCTTTCCACTAAGCCATGCTGCTTCTCTACCAACATTATACCAATATTATTATTATTATTATTATTATTATTACCTTCTATCCCAGTGCTTAGAACAGGGCTCGGCACATAGTAAGCACTTAATAAATACCAACATTATTATTATTACCTTCTATCTATCCCAGCGCTTAGAACTGGGCTCGGCACATAGTAAGCACTTAATAAATACCAACATTATTATTATTATTGCCTTCTATCCCAGCGCTTAGAACAGGGTTCTGCACATAATAAGCGCTTAATAAATGCCAACTTTATTATTATTATTACCTTCTATCTAACCCAACGCTTAGAACAGGGCTCAGCATATAGTAAGCACTTAATAAATTCCAATAATATTATCATTATTGTTACCTTCTATCTACCCCAGTGCTTAAAACAGGGTTTGGCACATAGTAAGCGATCAATAAATACCAACATTATGATGATGATTATTATTATTATTACCTTCTATCTATCCCAGCTCTTAGAACAGGGTTCTGCACATAGTAAGCGCTTAATAAATGCCAACATTATTATTATTTCCTTCTGTCTATCCCAGTGCTTAGAACAGGGCTCGGCACATAGTAAGCGCAGCGTGGCTCAGTGGAAAGAGCCCGGGCTTGGGAGTCAGAGGTCATGGGTTCGAATCCCAGCTCTGCCACTTGTCAGCTGGGTGACCGTGGGCAAGTCACTTCACTTCTCTGGGCCTCAGTTCCCTCATCTGGAAAATGGGGATGAAGACTGTGAGCCTCACGTGGGACCACCTGATGACCCTGTATCTCCCGCAGCGCTTAGAACAGTGCCAAGTGGCACTGATAAGATATAATAATGTCGATATACAATCAAATCAGACACGGTCCTTTTCTCACTTAGGCCTCACGGTGTAAGATGGAGGGAGAACAGCTGCCACAATGAAGTGGCAAAGCTGGGATAAGCTCTTACTATGTGCCAGGTACTGTCCTAAGCGCTGGGGTGGACACAGAAAATAAGGTTGGACACAGTCCCTGTCCACCATCAATAATAATAATAACGGTATTTGTTAAGCGCTTCCTATGTGCCAGGCTTTGTACTAAGCACTGGGGCAGAGACAAGCAAATAGGGTTGGACACAGTCCCTGTCCCACGTGGGGCTCACAGTCTCAATCCTCATTTTACAGATGGGGGAACTGAGGCCCAGAGAAGTGAAGTGACTTACCCAAGGTCACACAGCAGACAGGTGGCGGAGGCAGGATTAGAACTCATGACCTTCTGACTCCCAGGCTCAGGCTATCCAGTATGGCATGATGCTTCTCATTCATTCATTCACTCAATCGTATTTATTGAGCGCTTACTGTGTGCAGAGCGCTGTACTAAGCGCTTGGGAACGTGCAATGCAGCCATAAAGAGAGCCACAGAAGGAGCTCACAGTCTAGAGGACGGAGACAGACATCACTACAAGTAAACAGATATCAATCTAAATAAATAAAATTAGAGATCGCTACGTAAGTGCTGTGGGGCGGGGAGAGGGGGGAAGAGCAAAGGGAGCAAGTCAGGGTGAGGAGATGGGAGTGGGAGATGAGGAAAAGTGGGGAGTTAGTCTGGGAAGGAAGGTTAGGACAGAGGAACAAAGTGTGCGGGCTGGGATGGAGAAGGAGAGAAGGGAGGCGAGGGAGGAGGGGGCAAGGTGATGGAGGGCTTTAAAGCCAATGGTGAGGAGTTTTTGTTTGAAACGGAGGTGGATAGGCAACCACTGGAGACTTTTGAGAAGGCCCCGGGGGGTGACATGTCCTGACCGTTTCTGTAGAAAGATAATCCGGGCAGCAGAGCAAAGTATGGACTGGAGTGAGAAGAGGCAGGAGGTTGGGAGCTCAGAAAGGAGGCTGCTGCAGTCATCTAGGGGGGATAGGATGAGTGCTTGTACTAACGTGGTAGCAGTTCGGACGGAAAGAAGAGGACGGATTTTAGCGACGTTAGGCTGTTCCCTCGACTTCCATCCCAACAGCCTCAGTTCCCCCTTCCTTAACTCAGGAAGAAGCACCCACTTCCCAAGTACCCGGTTTTTCTCCATCCCGAGGCCCCGGGCTGGGTGACCTCACCCCAAAGACCACTGCTCCAACCAGCTCCCTCACCTCTCACCTCTAATGGGGCTCACGGACACTCCTCCATCCTGAAGATTATAGGTAAGGAACTCCTTTTCCCGTGCTTTAAAGTGGGTGGAATTGTTTTTGTGGATAGGGTAAATATATAACCTAGTTTGGCTGGGAGAAGTGGGAACAGCTGCTTTAAAATCAAACCACAAAACCCAATCATAATTAGCAAATTCTTGCTCATCTTATGGTAACCACTTCAAGTAGGAGGCAGGTAACCCAAGACCTCCGATTCAGTCCCGGTAACACCGGCCCCATTTTAGCTGTTATGCAGGGGGCAAAACGTATTCCACTTCTTTTCAGATTCTGCCCCAGAGCTTTAAAGTGCTTTGTCTCCTTAAATATTTGGATTTTCAACAATGAGCCACAACACTCCCGTCTCCCACTCATACAGGTGTTGCCTTCTTCGTGGGTAACCAGTGAGAGTGAGGTGTCAACTTTGAGGAACCTGTTCAGCGCTCAATAAATACAACTGAAGAATATTCAGAAATCCGAATCCCAAACAAGGAAAAAACATCATACCTCTGTCGAAAAACTATTGGGTAAAGTCATTTGCAACACTAGGTGATTGAAAATCATTTCAAATTTTTTTTTCCTGGATTAAAAGTTTCATTTTTCCAGATTCCAGTCGGTTTACCCACCGTATTGTACTGTAAATTCTACTGAGTAATTTGGATAAAGAGAAGTTATATGTAGCCAGATGCTAAGGTTCTGTGTTCACTGTTAGGAGTATAGAGTATTGCATTCCCTTTCCCCATCCTCCTTCCACATCACCTCACTGGGACCCCTCATTCTTCCATCCCAGTACCCCCATCTCTCCCTCTGCCAACTTTGGGATGAGACTAGGAATACATTATGACTTGCTGCTGCTTTTTTTTTCCCACTAGGCCACGTTGCTGTTCTCCCTCCATCTTACACTGTGAGGCCTAAGTGAGAAAAAGACCGTGTCTGATTTAATTGTATTATATCTACCCCAGTGCCGAGAATAGTGCTTAACATATAGTAAGCACTTAGCAAATCCCTCATTCATTAGTATTATTATTACATGAGAGAGAAGCTTATTGAAAGGAACACAGTGGCTCTGGAGCAAGGGAGGTCAGGGGGCTTTCCTCGGTGTTTGTTTTTTCTCTCAACCGTTTTCTCCATGTCTTTTCCTTTCTTTTTCTCCCTCTCGCTCTTTACATCTTTGCCTCTCTGTTTGCCGTGGTTTCTGGTAGTCCCACCTCCTGGATCCACCCTCTATTCTACTTGGGAGCTCTTAAAAAATCTGTCCACCTCTGCTGAAAGCAACAGAATGGCCTGTGGAGCACATGTAGCTTGACTTTAGATTAGATGGCATTCTTGCGCGTCCTTGGCCCGAAAGAGTCAGCATAATGAATGTGCCTTTTAATAAAAATAGATGCTTCGTAGTTGAGTTTTTTGCTACATTTTTATATTTCCGCTTGGTCAGTCACTGCATGATTTTCCTGGCTATTACTGCATGTCTGTTTAATGAGTTTTTAAAAGATGTAAGAAGTCTTATAAGTAAAGATGTAAAAGCAGCCAATTGTAATTCACGTGGCATTTAGGAAATTGCTGAAACAAAGGAAATTAAGCATACACATTCTGAAAGAGTGGCATTTATGACACTGCAAGAAGTGAGCTGACAGGTCCAAACCTGTGGCTTTTATTTTGCATTCTGAAAGATATCTGAGTTAACTTCATATCAGAGGGTTCCAACGATGGTGTTAAAGTCACAGTCTTATGACTGGAGGATTCTAAGTGCCCAGTACAGTTCTCTGTATTCAGTGGGCGCTCAGTTGAATACTACCGATTGACTCTCCCTGCTCCTCAAATAAAAACAGTACAGGAAACCTCTGACGACCCAAACCTGAAGTGCTACAATAGGAAAGAATAAAGGCTCCTTTAAGCTTTTCCTTTCTTATTTGACTGAGCTCAGAGATCAGATCGCGACAAGCACTATATACATAGACTTATCTGGGGGTCTTTATTGTAGAAGGCGTTTTCAATTAATGCATCAGGGAGTGATATAATTAGAAGTTTTTTTAAAAAAGTGAGAACTTCCTTATGTTCACTGATATTGAGCACTTACCGTGTGCAGAGCACTGTACTACGCACTTGGGAGAATACAATATAACGGATATGTTCCCTGCTCACAGTGAGCTTAGAGTCTAGAAGGGGAGACAGACATTAATATAACTAAATAAATTAGATATGTATATAAGAGCTGTGGGGCTGGGAGAGGGGAGATGAATAAAGGGATGAAGTCAGGGCGACGCAAAAGGGAGTGGAAGAAAAGGAAAAGAGGCCTTAGTCAGGGAAGGCTTATTGGAAATGTGCCCTTCAATAAGGTTTCGAAGATGGGCAGAATAATTGTCAGATATGAAGAGGGAGGGCATTCCAGGCCAGAGGCAGGACCTGGGTGAGAGTTCAGTGGAGACGTAGATGAAATCGAGGTACAGTGAGTAGGATGGCATTAGAGGAGCAAAGTGTGCGGCCTGGATTGTCCTACGAGATTAGCGAGTAGAGATAAGAGGAGACAAGGTTATTTGAGTGCTTTAAAGCCGAAGGTAAGGAGTTTCTGTTCGATGCAGAGGCGGAAGGGCAACCACCGGAGGTTCTTGAGGAGTGGGGAAACATGGACTGAAAGTTTTCTGTAGAAAAATGATCCGGGCAGCAGAATAAAATATGGACTGGTGTGGGAAGAGAGAGCCAGGAGCCAGGGAGGTCAGCAAGGAGGCTGATACAGTTATCAAGGGGAGATAGGAGAAGTGCTTGGATGTTCCGTGGTAGCAGTTTGGATGGAGAAAAAAAGGGTGGATTTTAGCAATGCCTCTAAAACTCAACATGTCCAAGATAGAGCTCCTTATCTTCCCTCCCAAACGCTGTCCTCTCCCTGACTTTCCCGTCACTGTGGGCGGCACTACCATCCCCCATCACACAAGCCCTCGACCTTGGTGTCATCCTTGACTCGGCTCTCTCATTCACCCCACACATCCAATCCGTCACCCAAACCTGCCGGCCTCACCCTCACAGCATCGCCAAGATCCACCCTTTCCTCTCCATCCAAACTGCTACCACTGTTGGTATAATCACTCATCCTATCCCGACTGGATGACTGCTTCAGCATCCTTTCGGACCTCCCAACCTCCTGTCTCTCCCCACTTCAGTCTATTCTACTGCCCGGATTATCTTTCTATAGAAAATTTGGGCACGTCACCCCCCTCCACAAAAATTTCCGGTGGTTGCCTATCAAACTCTGTATCAAGCAAAAACTCCTCACTTTTGGCCTCAAAACTCTCCATCACCTTTCCCCTTCTACAGCCCAGCCCGCAGACTCCACTCCTCTGGTACTAACCTTCTCACCGTGCCTCGTTCTCACCTGTCCCACCGTCGAACCCTGGCCCATGTCCTACCTCTGGCCTGGAACGCCTTCCCTCCTCAAATCCACCAAGCAATCACACTTCCCCCCTTCAAAGCCCTTCTGAAGGCTCGTCTCCTTGAAGAAGCTGTTTGGAGAAGCAGCGTGGCTTATTGGAAAGAGCCCAGGCTTTGGGAGCCAGAGATCGCGGGTTCTAATCCCAGCTCCGCCACTTATCAGCTGTGTGACTTTGGGCAAGTCACTTAACTTCTCTGTGCCTCAGTTCCCTCATCTGTAAAATGGGGATTAAGACTGTGAGCCCCATGGGGGACAACCTGATTACTTTGTATCTACCTCAGTGCTTAGAACAGTGCTTGGCACATAGGAAGCACTTAACAAATACCGTCATCATTACTATTATTATTAATACCCCCTCCAAGGCCTTCCTAGACTAAGACCCCTTTTCCTTAGCTCCCCCTCCCCACCTCCATTGCCTCGACTCGCTCCCTTTGCTCTACCCCCTTCCCCGTCCCACAGCACTTGTATATATATATGTACATAATTCTATTTATTTATATTAATGCCTGTTGACTTGTTTTGATGTGTATATATCTATTATTCTATTTATATTGATGCTTTTGATGCTTGTTTACTTGTTTTGATGTCTGTCTCCCCTCTTCTAGACTGTGACCCCATTGTGGGCAGGGATTGTCTCTATTGCTGATTTGTATTTTCTGAATGCTTGGTACAGTGCTCTGCACACAGTAAGTGCTCAATAAATACGATTGAATGAATGAATGGCTTCGATTTTTCTTAATAAAATAGGTGTCCAGGTCATTAGGGGCAAGAGATAGGGGAAGCTGGGGAACAGGGGGTTTGAGGAGGGAGTTAATCATCTGGAACAACTGGTGAGGGTAATGGGCCTGGGTGTCAATAAGGATGAAGAAATAATTTTTCCAGGCCAAGGAGAGGGCAGAGTTAAAGCGTGTAAGGATAAATTTGAAGTGGACGAGGTCGACTTGAGCTCTAGATTTCCACCAGCAGTGCTCTGTGTCTTTTGCACGAGAATTTCTCCAGGCGCAGTTCCTCCGTGGGTCCTTTTTTCAAGAAGACAATTGGGCTGGGTGGTCTGGTCTAGTAATACCGTATTTCATGTTTTCATGACAACTCTGGCAAATTACCAATTAGAAGCAAGGATAAAGTGAAATGAAAGGAAATAAAGGAAATGGACTTGAATAAACTACAAGAAATACATCTAGAGGAAAAACATCTTTCAACATACAGCAGCGTGGCCTAGGGATAGAACACGGGGCTGGGAGTCAGAAAGACCTGGGTTCTAATGCCGACTTGACTACTACTTGTCTGCTGCGTGACCTTGGACAGGTCACTTCATTTCTCTGGGCCTCAATTACCTCATCTGTAAAATGGGAATTAAGACCATGAGCCCCATGTGGGACAGGGACTGTGTCTAACCTGATTATCTGGTAATCACCCTAGTGCTCAGCCCTGTGCCTGGCACATAATACCACATCACCACAACCAGTCTGTATGGATTGAATACATACTTCACTTCGATCAAGATTAATTTAGCCTGAAAGTTATTTAGAACTCTGTTGTGAATAACCAGTCAGTACAAACCCTTGTATATTGCAATGCATTTATGGGTTTTAATGTTTTTACTCTTGGAGGTTCAGAACACTATGTTCATTTATTAACTGCCATCCTGTTTGGAATTTCCTTTCAGCAAAGCCCTCCAGCTTGGTTAAACCCATTAACAATCTATCCCTTCAAAATAATCTATGAAAAAAACAACTTCATCAAACCAATCATATCTCTACACTCATACATTCAGTTACCATTACAGTCAAAATATGGCCCCGCTCTGGAAAGCACAAATTCCAAAGCATATTTTGTGAATGACTAAAAATGCTCTGAGGCAAGTCATTGGAGACACCCACACATTTTATCTTCAAATTTATAGTATCGGGAGGAAGACCCACAACACCAACACAATCAATCAAATCCTGTGTCACAAAAAAAAAAGGGTAAAATGTTCAGAATAATATTTTCCCATTTGGGGACTCCAATTTTGTGTACCTGAAAAATTGTGACTTTGTCATTATAATATATGTCTTTTAAGAGGCCAACACTCCTACTGAATTACCAGATGGAAACAAAAATAATCTCTTTTGTGTGAAATATCATAGAGTTCACCAATAGGGGCTGGACAGATCTTTTTCTCCGCTAGTTTCTTTCCCAAATAATCATTTAATGCTAAGATAGGTTTTTAAGGCACATGTTTTTTGGTGTTATTTTTAAAATTCCAGGATATTAAAAACCCAGCATACTGAAAGGCAAGAGCCCATCTGGGTTAAATAAATTAAAGATATTTTAATAAATACTGTTTAACAGGCATTCCAGGATGGTTCCACCTTTGGGATAAACCCCCATTTAAAAAAACACACATTTGCCAGATTTTTTTGAACAGAAAAAAACTATTTCTCTGGGGAATTTTCAGAATAGGCAATTATCGGCCTGCCGTGCATTTGATCTCGGCTGGAATTTGTTCTGTTGGGATGCAGAGCAAGATTCAAAATCAGAGTCCTGAGTAACCTCAGCCATGACTTCCCTTTTTCCTGGGGGTCTTCGCTTCAAGATGACACATTCTTGTTTCACCAGCCACCATGTTTTACCAGCCGCCCTTCACCATAGGTGAGGAAACTGGCACCGAGAGCCAAAGATATCTCTAGGTTTCAATTCCACCCTCTTTCTCTAGGCATGGAAATGGTGGGCACCATTTCAAAAATTGAGTCCCTTATGTTGTTAAATACAGCAAAGAGCAGGCTTACCAAATAAATATCCTCTACGTAGAAAGTGATTTTAGAGGCTCTGTTGAGGTAAAATAGTTCAGTAAAAAGACCTGAAAAGAGAGAGGGCTATGGAAAAGTCTGAGAAATTGGCCTTCGGCCCATTTTACAAAACACTGGTCTTTGAACGGCTACAATTCCGGGGCAGATTCTTTTTGCAACCCCAAATTGCCCTAACTACAGATTAAAAAAATAAATGAAGTTGTTTGTATAGGAGATATCAACCAGTCACAAATTTATAAAAGGGCAATGTGGCCATCTACCATTTCTTGATTGATTTCTGATGGCCATATGTAAAGGTACTATGATATGGAAGTAATTGACACCCTGCAGGGAAATCTCCTTAGAAAACTAGTTTGCTTTTTTTTTTTTAATCAAAGTTCAGATCCATGAGGAAAAAACATGAAAAAGTGCAAAGTATTTACAGTACCTGACAATTCTCACTCTGACTTTTCTCATTAAGGACCAAAAAAGCTTACATTTCATGATAAGAAAATTCTTACAACTGACACATTGTTTATCTACAAGTTTTTTGCTCAAAGTGTTTACTTTGTGAAAAAAAAATTGCTGGATTGTGAGTTGCAGAGATTTTAGTGCAGTAATCCAGGTCACCTGCTCTATTTCACCTCCTGTTCAGGCGATGCAGCATTTTTTATTTTTCCCCTAAAGCAGGATTCTGGGTGTTCCATTAGAAATGGCTCCTTCATTCTTCTGCAGGTGATTCTGAAGGTTTCGGGACCTCACTATTTTCATTCTCACTTCGAACACTTCATGGATTGCTTTGCGAAAACAGTGGAAATTGTAGTCAATCAAGCCTAGGAAAGAAAATATAGTCATTTGAAAATGTCTGTTTCTTTCCAACTGGAAAAAAGTAGCACTGCTCTGACCACATTTATTCATTCATTTATTTTTTATGGCATTTGTTAAGCGCTTACCTTGTGCCAGGGACTCTACTAAGCACTGGGTAGATACAAGCTAAAGAGATTGGACACAGTCTGTGTGGCACATGGGGCTCACAGACTTAATCCCCAATTTACAGATCAGGTAACTGAGGCACAGAGGAAATGAAGTGACTTCCCAAGATCACAGAGGAGACAAGAGGCAGAGTCAGCACAGGAGACCCTAACATCCCAAGGATCAGGGTGGTAGGGTCTGGGGCAGTGGAGGGGGCTGCAGGAGATCTCCTAGAGCATGTCAGCCCCCACTCCTGGGCTCGGTGCTCTGGTCATGGAGGAAGGTGGGGTACAACAAGAAGTATCTCATCCACCTTCCTATCCACCTGTTTTCTTCCCATTCCTCCATTTCTCACATTCACTTCCCCTTTCTCCTCCTTTTCCTTCCATTTCTCCCCTTGTACTTTTTCTTTTCTCCGTTCTCCTTCCCTTTTTCTCTTTCTCCTTTTTTCCCTTCTTTTCTTTCCCCTTTTCTCTTTCTCCTTTCTTTCCCCTATCTCTCCTCTTTTCTCCTTTCTCTTTCCCTTTCTTTCTCTTTTCTCTTTCCCTTTCTTTCTCCTTTCTCTTTCCCTTTCCTTCTTTCTTTCCCTTTCCTTTTCCCTTTTTCTTTCCCTTTCCTTTTTCTCCTTTCTCTTTCCCTTTCTCTTTTCCTTTCTCCTTTCTCTTTCCCTTTTCCTTTCCTTTTCCTTTGCCCTTTTTCTTTCCCTTTTCTTTCTTTTCTCCTTTCTCTTTCCCTTTCTCCTTTCTCTTTCCCTTTCTTTCTTTCTCTTTCCCTTTCTTTCTCCTTTCTCTTTCCATTTTCCTTTCTTTCTCTTTCCCTTTTCTTTTCTTTCTCCTCTTTCCTTTTCTTTCTCCTTTCTCTTTCCTTCTCCTTTCTCTTTCCTTCTCCTTTCTCTTTCTCTTTCCTTCTCTTTCCTCTTTCCTTTTCCTTTTTTCTCTTCTTTCCCTTTTTCTTTCCCCTTCTTTCCTCTTTCTCGTTCCCTTTTTTCTTTCCCCATTCTTGTTCTTTTTTCTTTCCCCTTTCTCATTTCCTTTTATCTTTCCCTTTCTCATTCCCTTTTCTTTTCATTCTGGGTTCTATTTCCCTTTCCTTTTCTCTTCTTCCTTTCTTTTTCCTTTCTCTTTCACAATTTTTCACTCTCATTTCTTTCCCTTTTCTTTATTCCCCTTTCTGTTTCCCTCCCCTCTCTTTGTCCTACTCCGACCAGTTCAGTCAGGTTCCATTCCCATGCACCTAAAATGCCGAGTCTTCCAGTCCTCTGATTCTGGTCTTTAGGCTGAAAGAATTCATTATTAAAACTTCTCTCCCATCAATCGAATAGTCAGGTTGAATTGTTTCAACCAATGTAGAAGAGAGAATTAAGGCACAGCCCCACCCAAAGCAAAACACTCCTACCTGAATTATGCAGGAATGAAAATTGTTAAAATCCTGGTTAGCCCAGCTAAGGGCCTCAAATCACTGCTGAACTTTCCCTACCATGACCTGGGTTCTTAAATGTCCATCACCAACTTCACCCAAAACTATGGTTTAGCTCCCTCTTCTGGGCCTCAGTCACCATCCACCTTTTAAAAAGAAAAAACATTTTTGAGGTATTCCTTAAGCGCTTACTATGTGCCGGGCAGTGTACTAAGTGCTGGGGTAGATTCAAGCTAATCAGGTTGGACACAGTTCCTGTGACATATAGGACTGACCATCTTAATCCCCATTTTACTTGATGAGTTAAGTTAGGCACAGAGAATTTAAGTGATTTGCCCAAGGTCACACAGATGACAAGTGGCAGAGCCGGGATTAGAACCCAGGTCATCTGACTCCCAGGACCATGCTATATCTAGGCCATGCTTCTTCACTCCACCTGATATAGTCTAGAGCTGGGCTCCATCCCACAGATGATATATCCAGGCTAAGGTAATCCTGGCTTTAATCCTGGCTCTACCACTTGCCTACTGTGTGACCTTAGGCAAGTCTATGTGCCTCAGTAACCTCATCTGTAAAATGGGGATTAAAACCTCCTCCCTCCAATTTTAGACTGTGAGCTCCATGTGGAACCGGGACATAAACAGATACACAAACTTGTATGCACCTTAAGATGTGTCCATGGCGTCGCTATGGGTCGGACACGACTCCAAGGCACAAGACAACAACCTTAGTGCTTAGTGCAGTGTTTGACACATAGTAAGCGCTTAACAAATACCAGTAAAAAAAAAAGAGGAAGATGGCTGGGTCTGACTTCAGTGTCCTTTGATTCTGGAGCAATTGTGGGCTGCTCCTTGGGTAATAATTGTGGGTTTTATGTGACATAAAGAGGGCTTTATTGTACAGTAATTAAATGGAAGGAAGTTTGGTGAAATGGAGCAAGTCTTAACCACTAAAGTAGGAAAATTAAAGGAAGTAACCTATTAGTTTTGATACATCCTGGCTTACTGAATTAGTAAATTTGGCTGTATTAAAAGTGTCACGATTAAACATTCACTGCAACATTGGCTTTTAAGTGAAATAAACTGCCGCAAAAGATACTGGCTCGGGAGGTGCAGGCCTCAAAGTCCCTTCTGTACCAGTGGACTGTATGCAGCAGTATGATTTCAACCCCAAATATGACAACAACCGCTCTGCTGAATCTGAAACTAGAGGGGTAGGACAGGGAAGAAAGGGAAGAAGGAGTATTTTGGGAAACTCTGGGATTATCATAATCTGGGATTACTTACCTCACATAGGTTAGAAGGCCACCTAGGCATTTCCCACCCTTTCAACTGAGCATCAGAAAGAGTGATGTCAGGACGACATGACCCACTTTTTTCAATAATTCCATTCTCCAAAACAACGACTATACAGTTTGACCATTTTCACAATGTCTCAGATATTAGAGATGGCAAGGGAAGCAAAAATACCATCCTTTGGATCTTTAAAATTATTTTCATTTTCTCACCAGCAGACCCGGAAAATATTGCTTTTCCTTCACAAGAGTCGAGCAGAACCAGTTGGATAATGGCACAAGATCTGGGGTAGAGGCCTGACACCAGGATGTCATGATGTGATGACATCCCGTGCAGTCTGGACTGGTCCTCTGTCTCTCTAGGTCCTTGGGGAGGCTAGGGCAAGCGTGTGCGATTTTATTTGATCTTTTAAATTCCTCTGTTTTAGAATTATTAAGGCAAGCAACACTGTTTTTGAGTGTTAATGATTAGAAGAATAACAATCACTAGTTTGGGGGATAAATAATGGATGAGGGCAATGTTGAGTTTAGCATACGTGATTATACATGTGATTCTCTCCCCTGACCACCACC
This sequence comes from Ornithorhynchus anatinus, assembly GCF_004115215.2. Lineage (NCBI taxonomy): Eukaryota > Metazoa > Chordata > Mammalia > Monotremata > Ornithorhynchidae > Ornithorhynchus > Ornithorhynchus anatinus. The sequence continues at coordinate 28,101,263 of NC_041746.1, forward strand.
GCCTCCTCACACCCCCATGTCTGCCTTCCCCTGGATTTAAGCAGTCCCCAGGGAGTGGATTATCAAGAGGGCATGTAGAGTCTTAAAATGCGGGACAAACTGCCCTCCTCTACTCAAGGGCAGAGAATGTTCTGAGGCAGAGGGGTGTCCTTAGCAGAGCCAGGACTCCCCCAGTCTCAGGGGACAAGAAAGATGAGGCCTCCAGGGTGTAGCTACTGTAGTTTTTAGCAGCGATGCCACAAGCAGCTTTACTAATGGGGTCAGCTGGCTTCATTATCCCTGGGACTACAAGGGCTGCTGGGGCCACCACAGAATTATCTCCTTTTTTACAATATATATTAAGCGCTTACTATATATGAGGCAGTGGGGTAGATAGAAATGAATCAGGTTTGAACACAGTCCCTAACCCACATAGGGCTCACGGTCTTAATCACCATTTTGCAGATGAGGGAACTAAAGCCCAGAGAAGCGAGGTGATTTGCCCAAGGTCACACAGCAGACAAATGGCAGAGCTGGGATTAGAATCCAGGTCCTTCTGACTCCCAAGCCCAAGCTTCATAGAGAATTATCCCGGCCTACCCAAGGTTTATACTGAGTTAGCTTGCACATAAAGGGGAGACCAGAGTCCATTTCCTAGCCATGAAAACAGCAAAGCCCTAGAGTTTTTCCGTGACTGTTCGGCTAGCGACAAGCACACTATTCCTCTCAGAATTAATTCCCAATGAGATGAAAAATACCTTTTCTTTCAAAACTTTCTTCCCTGACGAAACAAACGAGAGCCAGAAACTTTGTCACCTCCTTTAAATAAAGAACCGTGGTGTTATTCAGTTTTATGATTGCTGTTGATTCTTTGTCATAAGGAGTTCCCGCACCATCTTCTTGGAGGCTAAATGGGGACAACAACAGAAAGATCATTTGACTTTTAATAAGCCACCACAAGTTCTAATCCTGTTTCAGCCTGCTTTCCCACATTAAAATTGTAACAACAGTTCCTGGTTTGTCCTTAGGGAATTTTCAGTTCAGTGCATCACTTAATAATTGTGGTATTTGTTAAATGCTTATTACGTGCCAAGCATTGTACAGAGCGGTGGGGTAGATATAAGTTAATCAGGTCAGGCACAGTCCTTAGCCTACATGGGACTCATAGTCTAAATAGGAGGGAGAACAGATATTGACTCCCCATTTTACAGATGAAGAAACAGACACAGAGAAATTAAGGGATTTGCCCAAGGTCACGCAGCAGGCAAATGGCAGAACTGGGAGTAAAACCCAGGACCTCTGACTCCCAAAGCCAGTGCTCTTTTCTCCTTTATGCAGCTGTATGAACAAGGAGGGCAACTCTAGCCCAGTGGTTGGTTGGTCATGCATGAATTTCATGCACTGACTGCATGCTGCAAATAGATATTCATATACATGTATGTATGGTCCACTTCATTTCTGTATGTACGGTTCCCAGTAATACTGTGTTGGTGGTGATCTATACTTCTCACAAGTCATACAAAGGGATATTTTCCCTGGTAACGATCTTGATTTCACCAAAAATCCCAGATCCCTAGAAGCAGCATGGCCTCGTGGATAAAGCTCGGCCCTGGGGGTCGGAAGGACCTGGGTCCTAATCCCAGCTCTGGCACTTGTCTGCTATGTGATCTTGGGCAAATCATTTAACTTCTCTGTGCCTCGGTCACCTCATCTGTAAAATGGGGATTGAGACTATGAGGCCCATGGGGGACATATAGAGAAGCAGCGTGGCTCAGTGGAAAGAGCATGGGCTTTGGAGTCAGGGCTCATGAGTTCGAATCCCAGCTCTGCCACTTGTCGGCTGTGTGACTGTGGGCAAGTCACTTAACTTCTCTGTGCCTCAGTTCCCTCATCTGTAAAATGGGGATTAAGACTGTGAGCCCCACGTGGGACAACCTGATTCCCCTATGTCTACCCCAGCGCTTAGAACAGTGCTCGGCACATAGTAAGCGCTTAACAAATACCAACATTATATACTATGTCCAACCTGATTGGCTTGTATCCACCCCAGCGCTTAATACGGTGCCTGGCACGTAGTAAGTGCTTGACAAATACCATTAAAAAAAAAAATTCCTTAGATCCTTCCACATGGCCCAATCAATTATTAACTAGCTCTTGGTTCAAATGGAAATGATGAAAATGTTTTTTCCATTACGAACAACTCAACGGTCCTAATAATGGGCTGGCCCCCCGGCATTAGCTCCTAGAAAAACGGTGATTCTCAAATGGAGGGCAGGAAAGAGAGAGGGATGGGAAATGGACCCTAATCTATTAACTAGATTAGGGAGAGGATTTCTTTTGAAAGTGACCCAACAGTGTGGGCCGAACTTAACCCCCTTAATCAAAACTGTTAGATCTTTCACTGCTACTTTCTTTAAGCAACACCTGTGTGTCTGTTTTTATCAGCTATCAGTTATCACCCATTCGTGAATGTAAAGACAACTATAAATCTCCCCAGTCACAGAAATTGAAGAATTAAAAAAGATCAAGACAATTAACTGATTTCTACCTATAGCCTTTTTTAATATTGTTGAAAATTAATACTTTTCATCATTATTATTATTGTGGCATTTGTTAAGCACTTACTATGGGTAAAACACTGCTCTAGGCCCTGGGGTAGATACAAGTTAATCAAGTTGAACACAGTCCCTGTTTCACATGAGGCTTACCATTTAAGTAGCAGGGAGAACAGGTATTTGATCCCCATTTTTTTTGATGAGGAAATTGAGGAAGAGAGAAGTTAAGTGACTTGCCCAAAGTCGTACCACAAGTAATTGGTAGATCTGGGATTACAGCCCAGGCTCTCTGACTCCCAGGCCCGTGGTCTTTCCATTAGCTCATGCTGCTTCTCTTGATTTAGTGCACCCTAAATTTATTTATCCTTATTACTTTGGTCCCTCCTTCTAAATATAAATGGACACTCTGGTTAAACTGAATATTGTCTAATATCAAAGGTATTGAGTAAATTAAATCATGAATCTAAATGTATTTCAGTTATATTTGGACCAAAAGAGGCCTATTTCTGACTGGCTCTGAATTAGTTTTTAAAAAGGAAAAACATTCTAGCCCTCCCCAAAGCTACCTAGCTATGACACTGGGCAGATTCAATTTGTCAATTTGCAGTTTCCAGACCTGTGGCGTTATAACACAGATGGTAAATATTAAAGCCCTAACATGAAAAGGGTATTTTTAATCTGAATTTCAAGGAGATAGGAGATCCTCAAAAAACAATACTTACCCATAGATACACGAAATGTCGATGACCACATCAATCATATCACAGCAGAGCTCATAGGTTTGCATGTCCACAGGGGTACTGTCCGTAGCGATGTAAATTTTACTGACCACATCGAACAGAAATGCTTTTTCAATCCCAGAATTCTGCAACCAAAGATAAAGGTCAATCAATCAATGATACTTATTGAGCGCTTACCTGTGTACAGAGCGCTGGACTAAGCGCTTGGGAGAGTGCAGCATGACAGAGTTGGTAGACACGTTCCCTCCTCTTAAAGGGATACTTGCTGATGTACCAACTCTCTGTTTATATTCAGTATTATAACCCTTCTTCCCCATGGATCATCTTAGCCTATTCTCCTCTGCTGGGCTTTCTCATCCCATGAACTCCTGGGACCAGAGGGGATTGGTCCTCGAGCAATCCCTGGCCCCATCCATCCTACCGTTAGGATCCAGAATTATTTGGAAGCTCCCTGTTTCTCTGTGACACTCAACCTGCCCAGCCACCACCTACATGTACTTTCCCCTGTGACCTCACTGCTGTCCAAACTCTTCCTTACCCTCACCATTGGAAATGTTCACTCACTGCCCACAGCTCCGTCCTTGCCCCGGCAAGGGAATGTTAAATGCTCCTCCTTTTTTGGACTCCTTTTACAAATTTTTATTTTGACTCCAGTTATTGTCTTTTACAAATCCTTTGGCTTTTCATCTTTGTTCCCTGTTCCCCGACTTGCCACCGTGATCTTTGATATTTCTCATTTTAGTGTTGGGGGGCTTCTCCTCAGCCTAGCCACCCGTCACTTCCTATGCATATCCTCTCCAGACCTACTCTTAGCCAGGCATCCCACTGAAACTGTTTCTCAAGGGACCCAAGGGTCAATCAGTCAGTGGTAGTGATTGAGTGCTTACTGTGTGCAGAGCACTGTAGTAAGTGCTTGAGAGAGTACAATACACAGAGTATTTTTATGGTATTTGTTAAGCTCTGTGAGAGGCATTGTACTAGTGTAGATATAAGCTAATCAGTTTGGACACAATCCATGTCCCATATGAGGTTCACAGTCTTCATCCCCATTTTACAAATGAGGTGAGTGAGGCACAGGGAAATTGAATAACTTGCTCAAGTTCACACAGCAGAAAAGTGGGAGGCTGGGATTAGAAACCAGGTCCTTCTGACTCCCAGACCCGTGCTCTATCCACTAGGCCATGCTGCTTCTCACGGACTATCCCTCTGTCATTGGCAAGGCCCATTTCCTTGCATTTGTTTCACTCTCCCTTTAGATACAGGCTCTTGAGGACAGGCTCATGTCATGTTCTTTCTTTTTCAACCCTTAAAACTCTTAGTACAGTTCTCTGCCCCAAATGGGAGGCTCAGTCAATTCAGCTGAATTAATAAATTAATAAGCATATGGATAGTTCAACAACAACAGGAAACTCAAAGTGCTCAAATTGAAAGTGTAACCTAAATCAGTAAAGATTTAGTTAGATGCCAGATAGATCTCTGCTCCTGTAACATGAGCGAAATTTCATTATAGAGAAACAGTCTTCTTGGGACTAGAATTTTCTCTGTCCAGACAGGTGGAAGAAACCATTACTGAAAGGTGAACAAAGCGGGAAATGGAATCCAGCTGGGAAAAGATGGTTTCTTTATCCTCAGGGAGGTTCTAGTGCTTAGAAAAGGGCCTAGAAAAATCACATTAGAAAAGTGGTAATAATAATAATAATTGTGGTATTTGTTAGAGCCAACCACTGTACTAAGCACTGGGGTAGACACAAAGTAACTAGGTCCCACATGGGGCTCACAGTCTAAGTTGGAGGGAGAACAGTTATTGAATACCCAATTTGCAGATGAGGGAACTGAGGCACAGAGAAGTGAGTTGCCCAAGGTCACACAGCAGGTAATATGGTGGAGCGGCAATTAGAAACCAAGACCTCTGACTCCCAGGCCCCTGTTCCTTCCACTAGGCCACACTGCTTTGGTCCAGGTGGCTCTAACATCTCAAGCCTAGGTTTCCAAATAATCAAAAGGGCCAGTACCAGACCAATTCCCATGCTAGATAATCGTTCAGAGACAAGTTGAGGGACCTCAAAAAGCGAGCAGTTCACACAGACAAAAACAACAACCCAGGAAGTAAACCTTTTTGGGTCTGGCACAGCAGTACCCACTGGGCGTTCTTCTTTCACTTGGCAAATTTTGAGAAAGGCCAAGGCTCAGTTTGGATCAGGGCCGAGCCCCAGCACCTTTGAAATAGCCCCAGCCCTCCTCCGGAGCCCCAGAGGAGACATGAAAGGGAAGTGTTTGAAGACTTTGTCTACCAGCTCCTTTGAGTCTTCACATCCCCTGACTCCATTCTGCCTCACCAGCCGCAACGGCTGTGGGAGTGGGGCCGGAAGCCAACGTCAAAAGCGTTCAGTACAGTGCCTCACATATAGTAAGCGCTAACAAATTAAAAAAAAAAAACATGGAGAAAGTGCCCCGGGTGTACTTACTGATATAAAGATGTTGAGTAAGTTCTCCAGTGTGGGGAGCTGTGGAATCAGCTTCTGAAACCACTTTGCTAAAAGTTCAATATAGAATGATCATAGATGCTTGTCAGATAAAAGGCTGAAGAGGAAACAGTGTTTCATCTCCTTTTTGAGGGTTACGAGGGATATGTTGCCTGGGTATATAAAAGCACTTTAACCCTAAACCTTTGAACAAACCGTGCGCTTAAAAAAGAATTTTTAGAAAGGTACAGGCATTTCTCATTATGGTTTAAAATTATGTAATAGTTTCCAGATGGTACTGGTGGGTGAAGTCTGTTATTTTCTTTTCCTCAACTCTATCTCATCTGCATCTGTTCAAATCCCAAACTCTGAGCCCACTTGAGCATATATATTAACTTGAGCGATGCTGAACTTGTCAAATAAACTGGTGCAAGCTATGGCCCAGGATCCTCAGGGCTGTAGAAATCACATAATTAAAAAATCCCGCTTCTCCTTTTTGAGGTCAGAAATCCAAACAACAAGGAGGAATCATCAAACATTACCAAAATTATCACTATTTGTCCAAATTAATAAAGCATAAGTGCCACCAAGAAAGGGATATCCTGAGGAAATTAGTTTCTTAGAGGATTAATCTTTTACTTGAAGATTTACAGGCTATGGCTTCAGTGATAAGACAAAGAATTTTATTTACTTTGTGGTTTCAAGAACTGCAGACTCTTAATGGGCAGTAACTCCTGGGGTGTGGGATACTTTCTCTTATCTTGATTTGAGTTTTAAATCTATTTGTCTAAAGACTAAGCAATCTTAAGAAATACCACAAACAATGGTTGTTTTTCAAAATAATCACTCCACCTTAATGTTTGCTGAAGACTACTTCAACAGTATCAAGCCATTGCACATTTATGCTGATCCCACTGTGGTGCTCAAGGGCAGAGAATCCGTTGGGGGTTTTTTGTTTTGTTTTACTGATATTTGTTAAGTGCTTACTATGTTCCAAGAACTGTTCTAAGAGCTTGGGTAGATACCAAGTAATCAAGTGGGACACAGTCCATGTCCCTCATGGGGCTCACAGTCTTAATCCCCATTTTACAGATGAGGTAACTGAGCCCAGAGAAGGGAAGTGACTTGCCAGGTCACATAGCAAGACAAGTGGCAAAGCCACCTAGCTCCTTCTGACTCCCCGAGCGCCCTGTGCTCTATCACAGGCCATGCTGCTTCCACTGTATATTTCCAAGCAGCCTGGCTCTTGGTCAGTAGAGAAGAGCACTGCTGTGGGAAGCAGGAGGCTTGAGTTCTAGTATCGGCTCTGCTGTATCTGGCAAATGGGGGGCGAAGGCTGCGGGTGTGAAATGTGCAGCTCCTTTGCCCACCTACCCACCCACTCGCTCGGTGTATTCTACACCCAGCAGCATGGGCGTACGAGTGGCACTGTGTAATCCCGCCAGTACCGGGCATTAACTCCCTCTGCCCAGGGTGTCAGGAGTGAGGCTTTATCCATCATTCTCCTGTGGGAGACACATCTCTCAGTGCTTGAGCTCCTGAAACCCAAAGCTTCTCTCAGTGCCAACTCAGTGTGCTGCTTCTCCCCTCACCTGAGGTGAATTTTTTCTAATCCAGCATCTGCCAGGTCATCATTTGCTCTCTGGTGAATGTCTCTTTGGGTTTCGATCTTGTGATCGTCTGACAGACCGTCAACTTTATGAATAAACACTTCAAAGTTGATGTCAGGATTTACTTTGTAGGCTCTGGTCACAGTGAGGTGCAGCCTGGCCAGGCTCCATATATCATCCTAAAGAAATGAAATCAAACACAAGTAAATCAGCCTATAAATAAAATGAAGCAAACTTCATAAAGATCCGAAGTAGAGCAAAGGGAACTCACTTATATCTAGTTCGGAGGAAAACGTCTTGGAAAAGGTCTCATTTTTTCCCTGAGAGCCCAGTCCACACTAGAGGGTATTCCAGATCTATTCAGGCCAATAGTACAATTTGACCTGATTTAGCTGGTTAACTGCATCAATTCTCCACTTCATTCTGCACGTATAAATGCAGCCTTATTCCAAAAAGAAGCTTTACTTCCTTAGAGCAGTTTTTCAGACCCTGTGTTCCATGCACCTAAGTTCTCTGAAAGTGAGAAGCGTAACTCCTCCAAAATTTCAAAGTGCTCAAGTGAAAGCTGGATCCAGTTTGGTAAAGTGAATCCTGTGTCATTCAAGTGGAACTCGGCAGAAGGGAGGAAGATGTACAGATTGCTCGAAGGAAGGCGTATGTATGTGTGGGGTTGTTCAGAGATGTTGCTAAGGACAACTGCTCTTTTCCACCTTTCCTACGGATTTTTATTTTATGATTGGTGTAGGGGGCAGGAGCACGTGAGCTCCAAAGGACAGAGTTACAAAGATCTCAATCTCATACATCTCCAGCTTGTTTGAGACTCAAGCTGTAAGATCTGATAAACTGAAACTGAGAAGCATGATGTGACAGCAGCAATTTTCATATGATATTGGGGCCTTCATTCTTCAAAACACATGGTAGTTTTTTTGTTTATTTTTCACATCTCTAAAACTGTTATGGTTAGCTGTAACCAGAACACCAAAGGCCGACAAGCACGAAATCAATAAATAGAGAAGATGCTTAGAAAAAAAAATGTGAGGGGACACTGTAAAAGGTGGCAGATTTGGAGCTGATGGGGAAAGGGTTATCAAAAGATAAGTCAATTTCCAGATTTCCCCATCAATAATGGCACAGTATCTGGTTGGAATTCTTCATCAGGAACCTAAAAAGAGATTCAATCATCAAAGGAACCCAGGCTCAGACTGTCTTTATGAAAGCCAACCACCCCCTGGGATTGCACCAGAAAGACAATAAATCAGTACACAGATGGCAAGAACGCAGTGGCTAATGCCTTTCCACAGACAGGAATCATCCTGAAAGCCATCCTGGATGCTGCTGAACCCCAGCCTAATGCTGAGAGGAAAAAATGCACAATTTGTAAATGCGTATTCATTCTCCTGTCAGTGACGCTTTTAACGGGCCAGCCTGTCACTGAGAAAAATTCACCAGCAAAATGTAAAACTGTGGGGTGTCAGAAAATGCTGAGCAGCTGGTAGAAATCATGGAAATACTGAGCTTTCTTCTAGGTACATGCTTTGCCCTGAGAACCTGAGTTTTGGTAGATCTACACACGCTCCATAATGACACTTTTAAATAAGGCACAGTTCTCTAAACATCCAGTTGCCCAGAATGCTTCCACTAGCTAGTAAAAACTTGTGTGAACAACTACTGAGAGGTGAACTGGGGGCCTTCCTTAGAGACATTTGAACTGTTTACCCTGAACTTGGTGTAAAAATGTTCAGCAAGGGGCAAGCTCGGCATCCAGGAATTTTAAAAAAGGCTTCGGCAAGCCTAAGTCACATGTCTTTTCCTTTGTTCTACTGAAAAAAAAAAAGTTATTTGGTTTCAACTTTAAGTTACGGGAAAGTGTTAAGGACTGCCAACTTTAAGGCCAGAGTTGGATACAAGTCAACTTCGAAGAAATGGAGGCTCATTGTTAGACTTGGTTTTTCTCTGACTTTCACTATCTGAAAAGAATATGAGTCTGATTCCCCCATTAGACTGTAAGCTCCTGGAGAGGAGGGGACATGTGTCTAGCTACTGTTAGACTCTACCAAGCATTTAGTACACATAGTAGGTGCTTATTAAATAACACTGATTGACTGGGCCCTGGAAGAAGTATCAGGGAAGTGAGTTATAATTACTATTATTATTATGGTATTTACTAAGTGCTTACTATGTGCCAAGCACTGTACTAAGCACTGGAGTATATACAAGATAATCAAGTTGGACACAATCCCTGTCCCACACGATGCTCACAATCACGACTAAATGAACTCTCCAAGAAGCGGCATTTGAGGTTCAAGACAATCAAAAGAGCACAGGCAGGCATCTGTTTGAACAGGATCAGGTTTGATCCCCTCTAAAGAGAGAGGTCTCCCAGCCCTTTCAAGCCCTGCACTTCTCCCCTGGAAGGGGAATTTGTGAAAAATTACGGTGATACCATAGGGATCACAGGCATTTTTGGTTCTACTGCCAGAACCACATAAAAGTTATGCATAAATAATATTTTGATAGCACCGTGCAGTTGCCAAGAGCCAACCAAATGTAAATGAAGTGTTCTACTAGATTTTGGGCAACTCTGACTTTCTGGAAGTTGTGAAAATCAACCAGCCATTTGGTTGTGACAATCTGTTTTACCTTCATCCTGTAATGAGATGAGGAGCAGTCTTCCACAGAGAGACCACCCTTCAGTATGCCCCAAACTCACTAGGTCCTTCATGGTCCCTGCTTTTCAGAGAGCCAGGGGAGATTATTATTCATCAGTAAAGGAGACGAATCCCCAAATATGACTATTATGCTACACAATTTCTTTTTTAAATTCACTTTACTCACCTAGATTAATCAATGGTATTTATTGAGCACCTACTGGGTGAAGGGCACTGTACTAACAGCTTGGGAGAGTACAACACAACAGAATTAGCAGACACGTTCCCTGCCCATACAGTGCTATTCTATGCCTCTATGTGAAGGCCTGGTCCTTGGCTACTCCCTCAAGATTCATAATGATTATATCTGAAAAAGAGCTCCAATTTTTTTGTATCTGCCCCTCGTGGACTGTAGTGGAAAGAGTTGGTAAACAAATCTGGCCTGGTAGATTTTTTTTTTTAAACATAGTACTTACTGCACAGTTAATAAGCTTTAGCCCTTTATCTTTACCTGGGAATCAATAACAAATATTAGTGCTCCTGTGCCCCTGAAGATCATCTCATAGTCAAATGTAGGGTCAAAAAAGTCAATCTGTCCAGGGAAGTCCCAGATCTGAAAGTTCACAAAGGAGCTGTTGGAAACGTCTTCGCGGCAGATCTTGTTGGTGCTCTCCAGGAACAGCGTTTCACTGGGTGACATCTTGTGGAAGACAACTTTCTGGATAGAAGACTTTCCACTTCTCCTCAGCCCCATGAGCAGGATCCTAGGTTTCACTTCAGTGCTGAAGGGGTCACTGAAGTCCAGAACTGAAGGAATCACAAAACAAGAATGGAAGAAGGACTCCTTAAGAGGGTTCTAAATGCATCAAATTATCAAGTTCCAGAAAAACTCTGATTCATTCAATACTCCGTACTATGAACCTAGGGCACACACAGCATGCACCAGAAAGTTCCCATGCAGAAGTAATGGTACTTGTAAGAACTATGCAGATATGGGTTTGTTGCTCTGTGCATTTGTCACCATCCATATCAAGGGCTAAAAAACAACCCACTTTGAAGCTTTTCTTTTATTAAACCTCTAATCCTTTATTAAAATCTCATCTCCTCCAAGAGGCCTTCCTTGACTAAATCCTCATTTCCTCTACTCCCTCTCCCATCTGCATTGCCCTTGCCTTGTAAACTTTATTCACCCCACCCTTGGCCTCACAGCACTTATGTCCATATCTGTAATTTATTTTAATGTCTGTCTCTCCCTCTAGACTGACTGTCGGCTCCTTGAAGTGGAGGGAACATGTCTCCCAACTGTTACAATGTTCTCTCCCAAAAGCTTAATATAGGGCTCTACACACAGTAAGCGCTCAATAAACACAATTGATTTGATCCCAAATCTCAAACCCACAGTCCCACTAAAACCAAAACACATGCGCATGTTTTCTCCTGACCTCTTAATTTCACAGCTTAGTCTTTCCAGGTATAACTCCAGTTCAGCCATCCAGTAATTATCTAAAAGTGTGTTTCAAGAGTAATTTGGCTAAAAGGGACTCTTTTCTTGTTGGCAAATATTGTGTCTCTTTTCTTCTCTAGTGTTTGTTGGGATGAAAGAGTTTATTGCCTCTTTGAATTGGACAAAAGAAAAAGCAACGGCATGCATATTAGGGAAGGAGTAGATGTGGAGGGAAGAGAGTTTGAAGATGGGGATGCTTCCTGTTCATGAGCATGAATTAGATGTAAACTGAGGAAAGGAGACTGTGGTAAGGCAGAAAAAAATGGACTACTGGGCTACATTTTATGAATGTCACTTTTACCAGATCAATCAAATCAAACGTATTTATTGAGTGCTTACTGTATGCACAGCACTATACTATGCTCTTGGGAGAGCATCCCATCCATAAAAAATAGGAATGTTTGTTTTACCCCATGCAGGCCAAATTCAGATGTTTCTCTTTTTAGGTTGTGGTACTTTTTAAGCACTTACTGTGTGCCAAGCACTGTAATAAGTGCAGGGGCAGATTCAAGTTAAACAGGTTGGACACAGTCCCTGTTCCATACAGGACTCATAGTCTGAATAGAAGGGAGTAGGATTTAAAACCCATTTTAAAGATGAGGCAAGTGAGGCAAAGAGAAGTTGTGGTTTGCCCGGGGCCACACAACAGGCAACTGGCAGAGTCATCTTGACAGTAAAAGTCCCTCACTGGAGTCCCCAAACCCATCCTAAGCTTGCAAATCATTAAAAAAATTTGTTTTCTTTACTCTTTGATTATTAACAGCAGTAAATAATCTTGATGGCCAAAAACCCCCAGGCTAAAGTTTTTATACTCTGGTGAGTTTTTGAAAAACAATCTACGTTGCTTGGCATCGGCTTATAATGTTGGATTGCTAATAAATTTTGCTCAAGTTACCTTGACTATTTACGCTTCCTCTTCACTGTTCAGGGGATGGGCAGGCTCAGGAATGACAGAGATGAAAGTTGTTCCATAACAGGCAGAAACCAGGAAGCGACAGAGGTCAAGAGTTTTACCCAAGAAAAGATTTGGCAGGTAGCCACTGGCTGAAAATATTGAGCAAGGTCAAACCATTTTCCTTAGGCAAGACCAGAGCAGCGAGGCTCTCTCCTCACTAACTTTCTGAGTGTGCCGGGCGACCTGGTGGCATCTCTGCCTGGGTGACTGGGTTACCTCTTTCTACCATAAGGTTGGCTGGGTTCCAGCGTGGTTCTGTCACTTGGTAGAGCCCTGGGACAAAGAGGGTTGAAATCACCACTGTGGGTCCTGATCAGTGACATGGTTAGTGTTAGAGTCCAAGTAAGTTTTTCCCTCTCTGGAGCAAAGAGAAAATGCCTCTGGACTAGAGCTAGAATTTACTGACCATCCTAAATTCAATTTAAAAAAATAATATTAATTGTGGCCTTTGTTAAGATTATCAGGCCAGACCCAGCCCCTGTCCCATAAGGGGCTGACAGTCTAAGTAGGAGGGAAAGGAGGTACTGAATCCCTATTGTACAGATGAGGAAATTGAGGCAAAAAGAATTGAAGTGACTTGCTCAAAATCACCCAAAAGTTGAGTGGCAGAGTCAGGATTAGAACCCAGGGCTTCTGACTCACAGACCCATGCTCTTGCCACTAGGCCTTGCGACTTGTCAACATCGGCTAGGACAGATTTGGGATTAAGAACTCCCACAGGCAGCCAGTGCCGGTAGAGGCCTCGGCGGCCATGACTGAACCAAACTCCCAGACCAAACAAGATCGAAATCAGGAGTTAATGAATAACACGAATGGAAAGATCACAACCCAGAATACTAGAGGAGAAGCAGCGTGGCCTAGTGGATAGAGCACGGACCTGGGAGTCAGAAGGACCTGGATTGCAAACGAGGGTCTCGATTAACGGACCACGTGTGGGCTGAAAGCCCAGATGGGGAAAACAGAGTTTAGTTCAAAATCACCCACCGTTTATGCTTACAACCAAATGGACTCACGCTAAATTTCCTTTTTACCCCAGATAGAGCTCGGTTAGAGGAAAATACAATACCGCAAGGAGATCATTCTGGCTGGATTCCAGGGGCTGGAGACAGGTGTGAAGCAGCAAAAAGCTTCCCTGCCTCAACCCTCGCAGTGAGCTCAGTTCCGACCCCAGGGACAGATGGAGTTTTTCCACCCTACTGGCCAAAAGCCAGTCCCCTCCCAGAATACTACAAATTACTCGGGGATGGGCGAGTCTAACCTGAGCCACCTTGTGACTCTGCTAAGGAGTTTGCGAGGTGCAAACTTAAAGGTCAAGGGCCATTGCTTAGGCAGCATAATTAGCTGATTGGCAGCCCTGCCCTCTCCCTGGCATCCCTCCCTGCCTCTCAGGATAGAATCAGGACAATCCCTGAGAGACTGGCAGAGCAAAGGAGAGAGCCCGCGGGCAGACTCGTGGGCCAATTAGGAGGCAGGTAAAAGATGAAGACTGAGGGCAAAATATCCTGTTTCTCTGACTTTGAAGTAATGATCTTAAGCCTCGCCATGCTAACTTGGGATCAAAAAAAGGACTTGCCTCCAGAGAGCCTTAGGAGGAGACATATTCAAAATAATTTAACAAATAGTAGGAAAAAGTGCTCAACTAGTAGAATATATAAACCAATATGGACTAAAGGACAATGGGAAGTAGTGAGTGCATATGGGCTATGGTAGTACAAACGTGCTGAGGCAATAGTAAGGAACTGGAAGAAGAAAACGAATTGGGGAAAGCCTCCTTGAGGAGGTGGCATTTCAGAAGGGTTTTGAAGATGGAGAGAGCAATGGGCTGGTGGATTTGAAGGGGGAGGATGTTCAAGGGAGGAGGAAGGGCCTAAGCCAAGGACCAGAGCAGGAGAGTTGAGAAATAAGCACAGTGAGAAAAAGTGAGCCCTGGGGGAAAATCTTGGACAAACTGGGTAGAGCGGAAGAGAACTGATCGACTGCCTTAAAGCCCATTCTTCGATCGACTCCCTCTGATGATCTTGTAACTGCTCCAGCTCTTAGCCTAGTGCTTGGCATATCTTCAGTGCTTAGTAAATATCATCATCAGTGAGAAGGCTATCACAGTAGCCAAGCCCCTGGAACAGGTTGCTGGTCATGGGGATGGAGAGGCAGGATGGATCTGGGAAGTGCTGTGAAGGAAAAACTGACAGGATTTGATAACCGACTGAACGTGACAGGCTAAGGAGGGTGAGGAATCAAGGATAATGCCAAAGTTGAGAGCTTCAGAGGTGGGCAGGATGGCGGTGTTCAACTGAGATGGGAAAGTTAGGTAGAGGAGAGGACTCTCATTTACCTTCTACCCGTTATTCTGCAAATGGCAGGGCGCATTGCTACTGATATTATATCTAAATGAATATAACCAATTACAACCTGAGGGTTTCTTTCTTTCTAGTGGCATCTTATTTTTCACCCCCATTATAATGTCCTTCTTTTAATGCTTCCTAGAAAGTGATGTTGAATTTTTTAGCCTTGGCTTAAGCTCTCCTTTCCCCTCTCTTTGAGGAATTTTGACAGACTTGATAGAGTGACTACAGAGCATTTCAATTCATTCAATCGTATTTGAGTGCTTACTGTGGGCAGAGCACTGTAATAAGTGCTTAGCACTGAGCATCAGATGATGACATCTATTTTGCATCGATACTGAAACGTCCCTTAGCACGAGATGTGAAAGATAACACCTTGAAAATTAAGTGTCATTCTGTATTTACAAACGAACACAAAGAAACTAAAGATTTTGAATCTTTGCCATTTGTTCCCATAACTATATTTTATTATGGCTTTACAATATATATTTTTATTGTTTTGGAAGGAACACTTTACGTGACTTCTTAGGGGGAACTAGAGTCGGTTTAGCGCTCTTTCGCTTAACACGCCATTTTTGTGGTACTAATTAAGAACTCCGACTGGGGTAGAACAGTACTGCATCTGGAGAGTCAAGTACAGGTGTCTATTACAGTCCTACCTTCCAGGAGTCCTCTGGTTTGAGTGGAGGAGCCGGGGCTACCGGCTACCTCGAAAACATTGAGTGGAGTAGCCGGGGCCACCGGCTCATTGCAATTTAATTACTGAAGGATGTAGCCCAGGGGTCTGAAGATACAAAACTTTGGCCTTCGGTAAAGGCGATCTGTGTGGAGCTCGGCTGCGGGGCCAATTAGCATCTGAGCTATGGGGAATAGACAAGTAACCGTGCAGGAAGTTCCTCTGCCCTTGTTTAGGCAAATGGGAAATTACACAAAAGTCCTTTGTGGTGGCAGTGCACTTTGTGAAAGCATAGTATTCTGCTTCTGAAAACCCTTTGTTGAGATATGCCGTATTTTCAATCATCAAACCCCCCCATTCCTGTGGTCCTACAGGAGGATGTTGGTAGAACTTCATCTTCTTGTGTGTTGATACTGGTTTACGGGCTTGTGAAACCTCCCATATGTAAAATAACCACAAGCAGGTCGTCCTTGGGGAAAAATTCTTTGTGGTTACTTACCCATAGGTAACATATGTAGGCTCCATCAGAGTCTTTTAAAAACAAAGACATTCACAAAAATAACTCTGACCTCAGCTACTGAGTACGGAAAACATCTTAGCAAAGTTAGGTGCTTCACGGGATTCCACACCAACAGTTCAAGAGATTAAAGTTTTTTTTCTCTTCTTCAGGATGACTTCCCCACTCCCCCCCCACCCACACCCCACCAAACTCTCACAACCGGTCCCCCTTCTCCCCGCCACCTCGAAAAAATATTCTAATGCGCTTGGCCTTCTTTAGTCCTCAGGATAAAAAGCGAGGGTATTTCAAAAGACGTCCTACTGGCTTTTGGCCTAGTATATTACCTCATCCCCCTTTCACAGGAGATTGTTGAACTCTTTGCTCATGAGTTCATTTCTTCTGGCCCCATCTCCTCATATAATCACAACTGCACAAGCCATCCTGGACGCACACATTCCCAGACATTTCCCCAGTCAAGGAGAGGGATGCACACCTAAAATCCCAGGCCCGGGAAATGCCCTTCGCTCCAACTGCCACCCCCATCAAGTACACAGAGGGGTACAGACCCACCTTTAATAAGACTACGTTAAGGATTACCAGGTGGCGAACACTGTACGAGGTGCTGGGGTAGATACGAGATAATCAGGTTGGCCGTGGCCCCTGTCCCACAATGAGGCTCGCTGTTGAAAGGGGCGGGAGCACAGGAATTTAACTCCTGTTTCTTGGATGAGGACACTGAGGCACAGAGAAATCAGCACTCAGCAGGCCAGTGGCAGAATGGGAATTCAAACCCAGATGCCCCGACTCCCAGGCCTGAACTCTTTCCACTAGCCTAGGCTGCTTCCCTGGGTATAAAACAGACTCTTCCTGCAGGCTGTACCAAGCCACTCATTCCCCCACGGAGGCCTCCAGCACGTGGTCCACCCTCTTAGGGATTGACATTCACAGCTGGCTCAGTCACGCAGCTCTGGGCTGCCTTTTTTAGCCATGACATCTGACCTCGACTCTATCGTCCCCGTCATCCAGGGTAAATTCCCGCTGCAGGATTCCTCTCTTCCCTGTGACACTCCACCCAGTTCACGCCAACAGGTTTGGACACACCCGCCCCCCTCCAGGTTCAAGAGAGCGCCATTCTCCCCAAGCTGACTGTTCCAACCTCGACCCTTACCTCCCCTCTCTTGACCTTCCTCCGTGCCTCAGTTTCCTCCACCTGATCGGCCGGCCTTTTTTTGCCTCTTCTCCTCTCCCCTTCCTTCCACCCCTTTCCCCGGCCTTGTGCTCCTCTCTCTGGTTTTTCTTTCAGCCCCGAAGAGAAGTACGGTGGGAGTGGCGAGGGATCTTGGAGGAGGAGGAGAGCCAGGAGAGGAGAAAGAGAGGGAAAAGTGGAGGAGGGTGGGAGGTTTCATTCATTCATTCAGTCATATTTATTGAGCACTTACTGTGTGCAGAGCCCTGTACTAAGTGCTTGGGAAAGTACAATACAACAACAAAAAGTGACAATCCTTGCCCCCCCCACAATGAGCTCATAGTCAAGGGGAGGGGGACACAGACGTCGATACAAATAAAAAGACATCAATATAACTTACTGAGTACAGAGCACTGTATTAAGTGCTTGGGAAAGTTCAATACAGCAATAAAGAGTGACAATCCCCACCCATAACAAGCTCAAGAAGACTGGGGCAAGGGGAGAGACATTCATCAATACAAATAAAGCAGCAGCATGGTCCAGCGGCAGGAGCATGGGCTTTCGAGGTCAGAGGATGTGGGTTCTAATCCCGGCCTCACCACTTGTGTGCTGTGTACCCTTGGGCAAGTCGCTTCACTTTTCTGGGCTTCACTTACCTCATCTGTAAAATGGGGATGAAGACTGTGAACCCCACGTGGGGTAGCCTGATTACCATGTATCTACCCCCGCACTTGGAACAGTGCTTGACACATAGTAAGTACTTAAATACCATTATTATTAGTATTATAATTAAACAGACATCATTATAAATAAATAAAACGGTAGATCTATACATAAGTGCTGTGGGGTGGGGAGAGCGGGGGAGAGCAAAGGGAGCAAATTGGGGTGGCGCAGAAGGGAGTGGGAGGATGGAAAGGGGGAGTAAGGAAAGGAGAAAGGGAGGAGGAGACGGTGGAGAGGGAAGAGAGGGAAAAGGGGGGAGGAGAGGGAGATGTGGCTCACCGCAGGGTGCGACTCCGGGAGGCCCGAGGTCCCTGGGGGTCAGAGGGTCGGGGTCAGGGGTCTTGGGGTCAGGGGGCTGGGGGGCAGAGGGCTGAGGTCAAGGGGTCCCGGGGGGAGTCAGAGGGCTGGGGTCGGGAGGTCTCGGGGGGGGGGGGTCAGAGGGCTGGGGTCAGGGGGATTCTGGGGTTGGGGGGCAGAGGGCTGGGGGCAGGGGGATCCTGGGGGCAGAGGGCTGGGGGTCAGAGGGCTGGAATCAGGGGATTCTGGGGACAGAGGGTTGGGGGTCAGAGGGCCGGGGTCAGGAGGTCCTGGGGGCAGAGAGGTGGGAGGCAGAGGGCTGGAGATAGGGGGGTCCAGGGGTCAGAGGGCTGGGGTCAGGGGGATTCTGGGGGCAGAGGGCTGGGGGTCAGAGGGCTGGAATCAGGGGATTCTGGGGACAGAGGGTTGGGGTCAGAGGGCCGGGGTCAGGAGGTCCTGGGGGCAGAGGGGTGGGAGGCAGAGGGCTGGAGATTGGGGGGGTCCAGGGGTCAGAGGGCTGGGGGGCAGAGGCCTGGAATCAGGAGGATCCTGGAGGCAGAGGACTAGGGTCAGGGGTGTCCTGGGGTCAGAGGACTGGGGGTCAGAGGGCTGGAGACAGGGGGGATCCTGGGGGCAGAGGGCTGTGGTCAGGGGGTCCTGGGGTCAGAGGGCTGGGGGTCAGAGGGCTGTGGTCAGGGGGTCCTGGGGGCAGAGGGCTGGGGGGCAGAGGACTGGGTCAGGGGGTCCTGGGGTCAGAGGGTTGGAGACAGAAGGGGTCCTGGGGTCAGAGGGTTGGAGACAGAGGATTGGATTGGGGGGGGTGTCCTGCGGGTCAGAGGGCTGGAATCAGGGGGATCCTGGGGGCAGAGGGCTGGGGTCAGGAGGGTCCTGGGGGCAGAGGGTTGGGGGACAGAGGATTGGATGGGGGGGGGGGTCCTGGGGGTCAGAGGGCTGGAATCAGGGGGATCCTGGGGGCAGAGGGCTGGGGTCAGGAGGGTCCTGGGGGCAGAGGGTTGGGGGACAGAGGATTGGATTGGGGGGGGTCCTGGGGGTCAGAGGGCTGGAATCAGGGGGATCCTAGAGGCAGAGGACTGGGGTCAGGGGGGTCCTGGGGGCAGAAGGTTGGGGGGCAGAGGATTGGATTGGGGGGGGTCCCGGGGGTCAGAGGGCTGGAATCAGGGGGATCCTGGGGGCAGAGGGCTGGGGTCAGGGGGGTCCTGGGGGCAGAGGGTTGGCGGGCAGAGGACTGGGTTAGGGGGGTCCTGGGGTCCGAGGGCCGGGGTGTCCCGGGTGTCCGGGGTGGGGGGATGAGAGGGGTGCGGGCTGTGTCCCTCACCTCCGTCCTCGGGTCCGCTGTCGGGGTCCCGGGGGTCGTTGTCGGGGCGGTAGGCGGAGAGGCCCCCCGGCCCGTCCCCCAGCCCCTCGGGCCCCCGCCGCCCCCGCCGCCCCTCCGGCTCCTCCTCCGCCTCCAGCTCCGGCTCCGGCTCCGGGCCCGGGCCCGGACGGGTCCCCCCGGCCCAGCCCCGGCCCGGCCGAGCACAGGGCTGAGCGCAGGGTTGTGCACAGGGCTGAGCGCAGGGTTGTGCACAGGGCTGAGCGCAGGGCGGCCGGGGCTGCGGCGGGCAGGGCTGCATCATCGCACCGCCCCCCGCGCCGGACACAACGCGGGGACCGGGACACGAACACACACACACACACACCCAGGGACACACACACACACACACACACACACACACTGCGTGACCCGAGTCACCTGACACACATTGTCACTCACACAGACACACACACACAGACACACTACGCCTCTCCCTCCTCCCTCCAGCAGCGGCCTCTCTCTCTCTCTCTGTGTCTCTCTCTTTCTCCTCCCTCTCTCCTTCTCCTTTTCCTTCTCCCAAAGAGGTTCTACACCCCCTCTTCCCTCTTTCTTCCTTTCCCCCTTCCCCTCTTTCTTTCTTTTCCCCTTCCCTCTCCCTTTCCCCCGGCCACACACACACACAGACACTACACCTCTCCCTCCTCCCTCTCTCCTCCTTTTCCTTCTCCCAGTGAGACTCTACACCCCCTTTTCCCTCTTTCTTCCTTTCCCCCCTTCCCCTCCTCTTTCTTTTCTTTCTTCTTCTTTCTTTTCTTTCTTCTTTCTTTCTTTCTTTCTTTCTTTCTTTCTTTCTTTCTTCTCTTCTTTCTTTCCCCTTCCCTCTTTCTTTTCTTTCTTTCTTCTTTCCCCCCTTCCCTCTCCCTTTCCCCCCGGCCACACACACACACAGACATTACACCTCTCCCTCCTCCCCCTCTCCTTCTCCTTTTCCTTCTCCCAGTGAGACTCTACACCCCCTTTTCCCTCTTTCTTCCTTTCCCCCCTTCCCTCTCCCTTTCCCCCGGCCACACACACACAGACATTACACCTCTCCCTCCTCCCTCTCTCCTCCTCCTTCTCCCAGTGAGACTCTACACCCCCTTTTCCCTCTTTCTTCCTTTCCCCCTTCCCTCTCCCTTTTCCCCGGCCACACACACACAGACACTACGCCTCTCCCTCTCCCTCCAGCCGCGGCCTCCCAATCAGACCCTACACCCCCTATTCCCTCTTTCTTCCTCCCTTTTCCTTTCCCTCTCCCCCCCCCCCCGCCCCAACACACTGTGCCTCTCCCTCCTCCCTCCAGCAGCGGACCCTCTCTTTCCCCCAGTCAAATTCTACACCCCCCTTTTCCCTCTTTTTTTCCCTGCTTTTTCCCGTCCCTCTCCCTTTCCCCCAGCCACACAGACACACATACACACTCACCCACACCCCACTCAACCCCCCTCACTAGGCCTCTACCTCCCCCCTCCAGCAGCCACCCCCTCTCTCTCCCACAAGCAAACTCTACACCCTACTTCCCTCTCCTCCTTTCCTTCCTCTCCCTCCTTTTCCCTTCTATCCCTCCTTTTCCCCTTTCCCCCTCCCTCCTTTTCCTCTCCTCCTTTTCCCCTCTCCTCCCTTTCCCTCTCCCCTCCCTTCCTTCCCTCTCCTCCTTTTCCCCTTCCCTCCCCCTTCCCTCTCCCTCCTTTTCCCCTTCCCTCCCCCTTCCCTCTCCCTCCTTTTCCCCTTCCCTCCCCTTCCCTCCCCTCCTTTTCCCTTCCCTCTCTTTCCTCTCCCTCCTTTTCCCCTTCCCTCCCCTTCCCTCTCCCTCCTTTTCCCCTCCCTTCCCTTTCCTCTCCCTCCTTTTCCCCTTCCCTCCCCCTTCCCTCTCCCTCCTTTTCCCCTTCCCTCTCCCTTTCCTCTCCCTCCTTTTCCCCTTCCCTCTCCCTTTCCTCTCCCTCCTTTTCTCCTTCCCCTCCTTTCCTCTCCCTCCTTTCCCTTTCCTGTCCTTCCTTTTCCCCTTTCCCTCTCCCTTTCTCCCACCACACACACACACACACACACACACACACACCCCATTAATAATAATAATAGATACTAATAATTGTATTTGTTAAGCACTTCCTGTATGCCAGACATTGTACTAAACACTGGGGCAGATACAAGCAAATGGGGGTGGACACAGTCCCTGCCCCAACTGGGGCTCCCAGTCTCCATCCCCATTTTACAGATGAGTTAACTGAGGCCCAAGAAAGTGAAGCAAGTGGCTGAGCCACTTATTTACGCTGGTTATGGGCTGAGCACATGTCGGCTAATTCTGTTGTAGGGTATCCTTCCCAGCGCTTGTCTCAGTGCTCTGCACACAGTAAGTGCTTGATAAATACAACGAATAAATACAATAAATACAAATGAATACAGAGCAGAAAACAGCCAAGAGGACCCTGGTAGATGGTTCACCCTCAGTCTCCCAACCACCAGTCTTCGTTTGCTGCTTCACAGACCCTGAGTGCAAAGTATTCATTCATTCATTCACTCAATAGTATTTATTGAGTGCCTACTGTGTGCAGAGCACCGTACTAAGCGCTTGGAATGGACAATTCGGCAACAGATAGAGACAATCCCTGCCCAATAACGGGCTCACAGCCTAAACGTAGAGCAAGCGGCGGTGGGCTGAACCCAAATGAAATGCCCTCGTGGGAATTGATAATCCCTTAACGCTCATGAACTCGTCGAGGGCAGGAACGTGTCTCTGTTCTTCCACTGTACTCTCCCAAGCCCTCAGTACAGTGCTTTGCACACAGTAAGCGCTCAATAAGTACGATTGAATGAATGAATTAATGCACTGTGCCCCCTGACCCCCGCATTCAAATCGAAGCTGTAAGGAGAAGCAGTGTGGCTTAGTGGAAACAGCCCGGGCTTGGGAGTCAGAGGATGTGGGTTCTAATCCCGACTCCACCACTTGTCTGCTGTGTCACCTTGGGCAAGCCGCTTAACTTTTCTGCGCCTCAGTTACCTCATCTGTAAAATGGGCATAAAGACTGTGAGCCCCCCCCATGGGCCAACCTGATTACCTTGTATCTACCCCAGCGTTTAGTACCGTGCTCTGCACAGAGTAAGCGCTCAATAAATTCGATCGAATGAAAGAATAAATAAAATAAAATACTTCCTAGAACTCACCAGGCCTTCTTCCCCAGGCCAAGAGATTTGCATCCTCATCCTCACCTGTTACCGATTGGTACATTCCAAGCGCTTAGTACAGCGCTCGGCACAAAGTAAGCGCTCAATAAATACTATTGAATGGGGGATGGTGAGGAGAGGAGGGTAGAGAAGGGGAAAGAGGGGCTTGACAAAAACCTTTGATCTGTCTTTGTTTTTATCTTCCTGATCATCGTGGGAACTACACGGAGGGCATACCCAAGGCAACGTGAAATGGTGATTCAACTAATCTTTCCAGGGAAACTCCCTGGAAGTGGCTAAACTATCCCAGTTGTTTCAGGGGGAAAGAGAGGCTCCTTCTCCAATTCCTCCAGCTACTCTATTCGGGGTTGAAATCGAGAAGACCAAAAATGGAAATGACCCCTCAAAACAGGGAGAAGGCAATACCGGTTTCATTTGATGTTTACTCAACATTTATAGGGTCCCGCCTGTGCTGACTCAATCAATCAATGCTATTTATTGAGCGCTTACTGTGAGTGCGTGAAAGGGTAAAATACAACAGGGTTGGCAGACGCATCTTCTGCTCACGAGCAGATGGTCGTTTCTTGCTCTCAGGGAGTTGGGCTTCTGAAATGAATCTTCACCTCTGGACAGAGAGTATAAATTGAAAATGCCTCTCGGGCAGAGGCCATGCATTTTACTTCTATTATTAACTGCGGTATTTGTTAAGCTCTTACTATGTGCAAGCACTGTCTTTAGTGCTGGATACAACAAAATCAGATCGGACCCAAGGGGCTCCTAGGCTAACGGCTGGGAGAAGAGACACCTAATCCCCATAGGGAAACTGAGGCACAGAAAAGTTAAATGATTTGCCCAAGCCCAGAGAGCAGGCAAACGGCAGAGCCGGGATTAGAACCCGGGGCCCCCGGTTTCCAAGGCTGTGGGTTTTTCACTTCATTAGGGCCCCTGGTTTCCAGGCCTGTGGACTTTCCACTACATTATGTCGTCCTGCCCGTGCCCGTGGTAAACATTGGTTGAATGTTGCTGCTGGGGCTGCTGATGTCATATAACACTTTATTTCCTCCCAATCTGCTGTTTAGGAGTAAAGACCTGCTCTGTGCTGAAGCCTTATTTGGAAGGGTTTATTAAATCCGTGGCCCACCTCCCTCTGGTAACTAGGAATTCTTCATCAGTTGATCAGTAGTATTTATTGAGTCCCTACTACGGGTAAAACGCTGTACTAAATTACCTGGGAAAGTACCATCGATTTAGAAGTCCCAGTCCTGCCCTCCAGGATTTTGCAGGCTACTGGGAAAGATTATAAATTCCAGAGGGCACTATGAATATAATTGCATCAGTTTACTCCGTTATCAGAAGTGAATGACAGTGACACATGTATCACTATTAAAACCAAACAGCATACTAGAAGATAACAGGCTTGATTAGGAAAGCTCTGTTTCACAAACCCTGATCATTTTACCCTCATAATCTTCCTTCAATATTCACTTACTTTTGAAATAAGGGTAAATTGACTAGAACCCCAGAAATGGAATAAAAAGAAAGTCCATTTTCTTATGAATGACTTACTGGATTACTCTATGAATTCATATTTTTTCCGTGCACGGATCTCTCCATCAGATCTGGAGTTTTTCATCATTCATTCATTCAGTAGTATTTATTGAGCGCTTACTATGAGCAGAGCACTGTACTAAGCGCTTGGAATGTACCATTCCATTCATTCCATTCATGATCAAGTTGGAACTTTGTTTAGGAAACCTGGTGCCAGTTGGCTCGATCAATCAATCGATCAATTGTATTTATTGAGCACTTACTGGGTGCAGAGCACCGTATTAAGCGCTTGGGAGAGTTCAACATAGAGTAGTTAGGCACGCTCCCGACCCACAACCAGCTTAAGTCTAGAGGGCTCTTAGCATTGGGTTGGCCCTGGGGAAGATATCGGCAAAACCCAGAATTTTCTACAGGAAAATTATTTTTCAAAATGATTCCCTCGCCTGGTGCCAACAAAGTGCGGTCCTTTAAGCCCAGGGTTACAAATCACTATCCAATGCTGTAATTAGTTCCCCTTTTTACAGGAGGTTGGGTTTGAAAGGTGAGTTCCAAGATAGCTGGCTAGTAGCCATTTTGATACTGTTTCAGTGGCCTGGAAACTTTCAACTGCACCAGGGAAAGCAACCGTTCCAAGAAACAGTCTAGTTTGGTGTTTGTGGAGAGCTTGTCATTACAAATTTAAATGTGCGGGCCGCTAAGCAGCCACCGCGGAGTCAAGAATGAACTGACACACAAGCCGAGGCTCTTGGGTCACCGGTTCAAGCCCGGCCTGGACCAAGGACGGAGCGCTCTAAAGTGACTCCCGAGCTCGAATAGAGGCTTGCTGGACCATTCTTTTATTTATTCCGTTCTTAGCTTCCAAGAAATGCGATCCACCTCTCAACCCGGCTCTGTGAGATAAAGTGCCATTGCCCAGCTTTGCCAAGAGTCCCCCACTTACTTGCCCGGGGTGAGTCATGATTTATGCCAGAGGATTCGCGGGGAATGCTGATCTCATTTATTGGGTTATCGGCAGTCACACTCTGTAGAGGGGGAACAAAATGTAGGCAGATTGCTTTTGGCGGGGGGTGGGGAGGAAGGGTAAAGGAAGGGACTTTAAGTAGCTTGTAAAATCATTCCCACGTTTTTCAGAAGGATTCACCGAAGCACTTCCCTCCGTGGAAGAAAATCCATCGTCTAAAGGAGGCTATTTATTCAATCAATCAAATTTATTGAGCGCTTTCGGTGTGCAGAGCACTTGGGAGGTACACGGAGACAATCCCCGCCCACGACGGGCTCACAGTCTAAACAACGGGCTATCGTCACCTTGGCTGATGTGGCTCGGGGGACAGGCTATGCTGGTGAGAAACCGTGGGGCGACATTGGTAGGAGAGGCAGTTAGATCTTCCAGAAGCAGTCGCCCGTTTCAATTAAGACGTCTTATCTTCCTAGGATCCAGGAGGATTAAACTAAAGGATCCCAATGTTGCACCCCCTGCCCACCAAACGGGAGTTCAAAAATAGGTCAGGCCACCCAAACTGTGGCCAGCTCGCACAATTTTTCACCGGGAGCTTCGACGATGGTTCGGTGAGTTACAGTCAGCATCAGTAGCCGAGGAGGTATTTAAACAGGGGTGTGAGCCTCATTTTCAGGAGTTATTATTTTTTTTTTTGAGGGGGGCAGGGCAGCTGGGGGTCCCAAGCTAAATTGCATGGCTGGTTGGAGTCTAGGAAAGGTATTGTTTTTCAGGTATTGCAGGGAGGATGGGCTAAGAAGACAGACTCTATGGCTCTGGGCCGCACCACTTCTCTCATTACAGGGGTCACCCTGGTCTGTCCTGACAGGGAAGTGGAAATAGCTCCACATCGGCCCAGTGGAAATCATTTCCTCCCGAAATGATTGCAATTTAGAGCTCTTCCTCTGACTTCACCAAGGAAGTCACTCATCCCCCTGCCCTCCTTCCTCCCCCTCCTCCTCCCGCACCACCATGAGCTTCCTCCTCCCCCATCCCGCCCCGACCGAGCCACAATCTCCCCCAGCCACGAGCTGCCGCATCGCTGCTGTGACATTCATTCATACATTGGAGAAGCAGCGTGGCTCAGTGGAAAGAGCATGGGCTTTGGAGTCAGGGCTCATGAGTTCGAATCCCAGCTCTGCCACTTGTCGGCTGTGTGACTGTGGGCAAGTCACTTAACTTCTCCGTGCCTCAGTTCCCTCATCTGTAAAATGGGGATTAAGACTGTGAGCCCCACGTGGGACAACCTGATTCCCCTATGTCTACCCCAGCGCTTAGAACAGTGCTCGGCACATAGTAAGCGCTTAACAAATACCAACATTATTATTATACACTCGATAGTATTTACTGAGCGCTTACTACGTGCAGAGCACTGGACTAAGAGCTTGGAATGTACAATTCGGCACCAGATAGAGCCCGTCCCTGCCCCATGCCGGGCTCACGGTCTAAACGGGGAAGACAGCGAAGCAAAGCAGAACGAAGCGAAACGAGACATCATCAAGATACGGGGGTAGCAGCAGCACTACCTACAATGGGAATCCAGCAACATCGGAGCTACGGAAAAAACAAAAACAGAAATTTCCAGAATCGATATAGAACAGCTGTGGCGGGGTGGGGGGAGGCGCTCGACAGGGAGGAGGAGGCGTACATAACTCCTGAGGTTCCCGAAGCAGCAAAATTTGCTGCTCCGATAGGCAACAACTGTAGGAACTATCGCAGATGCCAAACGTAATACACATATGCTGTGTGTAAACTTTAAGGTCCCACCTTTAGGTCCCTAATTTTCCATTTCCCTCCTAAGATTTTTTTTTCCCCCTTTCTGGTTAGGTTTTCAACAGTTGGCCTCTTGACAAACCTCTTGATGTGGTTTTACCCTGTTCCACGACGCTTCTCCTTGCCCCGATGGAGTTTTTCGACCGTCGCCACAAGCGGCACCGAGCGTCTCTTGAGAAGCGTTTGAGCGCTCAGAGAAATCATCCATTCATTTTGCCGAAAGAGAGGGAAGGGGAAGGCCAGCTGGCTGCGATTGAGTCCGGCTGCTCGGGGGGGCCTTTCAGGCAGCACCTCTGAAACCCCTTGATTAATTGGGCCCGGGGCTGTTTCTGGTCCCTTGGGCCTTGTAAGCGGCGTGGCCTGCCGGCAAGAGCAGGAGCCTGGGAGTCAGAGGCTCTGGGTTCTAATCCCCGGCTCCGCCACTCGTCCGCTGTGTGACCGTGGACGAGTCAGTTCACTTCTCTGGGCCTCAGTTCCCTCCTCTGTAAAATGGGGATTAAGACCGTGAGCCCCACCGGGACAACCTGGTGACCTTGTTTCACCCCCAGCGCTTAGAACAGAGCTTCGCACGTAGTAAGTGCTTAACAAATACCATCAGCATTATTATTATTATTAAATACCACAAAAACCAGGAAAGAAAGAAAGGGAAAAGAGCGGGGCAGGTGGGTGGGGTGGGGCAAGTAGCAGGTGGCAGGGCGGGGCAGGTGGAGGGGGCAGGGATTCCCCGGAGGCCTCCCGGCGGTGGGGGGTAGGGAGCGCTGCTGTTCCCGATGATCCCCACTTAGCCTCCGGACCAGGAAAGGGAGGGAAAAGGAGGGAAAAGGAGGGAAAGGGAGGGAAAGGGAGGAAAAAGGAGGGAAGGGAAGGGGAGGGACGAGGAGGGAAGGATTTAGGGGGCGCTACTGCCCAGGCTGATCCCCACGTGGCCCCCGGGCAGGGAAAGGGAGGGAAGGGGAGGGAAGGGAAGGATGGTAGGGGATGCTACTGCTCTGGATGATTTCCACGTGGCTTCCAGGCTGGGAAAAGAGGGAAAGGGAGGGAAGGGAAGGGAAGGGAAGGAAGTTAGGGGGAGCTACTGCTCCGGATGATCTCCACGTGGCTTCCAGGCTGGGAAAGGAGGGAAAGGGAGGGAAGGGGAGGGAAGGGAAGGGAAGGAAGTTAGGGGGAGCTACTGCTCCGGAAGATCTCCACGTGGCTTCCAGGCTGGGAAAGGAGGGAAAGGGAGGGAAGGGGAGGGAAAGGGAAGAAAGGGAAGGAAGGGAAGGAAGTTAGGGGGCGCTACTGCTCAGGATGATCCCCACGGGGCTTCCAGGACGGGAAAGGGAGGGAAAGGGAGGGAAGGGGAGGGAAGGACGGCGGGGGGCGCTGCTGTCCCTGACAATCCCCACGTGGTCGCCGGGCAGGGAAAGGAAGGGAAGGGGAGGGAAAGGGAGGGAAAGGGAAGACGTTAGGGGGCGCTACTGCTCCGGATGATTCCCCACGTGGCTTCCAGGTCGGGAAAGGGAGGGAAGGGGAGGGAAAGGGAGAGAAAGGGAGGGAAGGGAAGGACGATAGGGGGCGCTACTGCTCCGGATGATCCCCACGGGGCTTCGAGGCCGGGAAAGGGAGGGAAGGGAAGGGAAAAGGAGGGAAGGGGAGGGAAGGGGAAGGAAAGGGAGGGAAGGGGAGGGAAAGGGAGGGAAAGGGAGGACGTTAGGGGGCGCTACTGCTCCGGATGATCCCCACGGGGCTTCCAGGTCGGGAAAGGGAGGGAAGGGGAGGGAAAGGGAGGGAAGGGAAGGACGATAGGGGGCGCTACTGCTCCGGATGATTCCCCACGTGGCTTCCAGGTCGGGAAAGGGAGGGAAGGGGAGGGAAGGGGAGGGAAGAGCAGGGAAGAACGGTAGGGGGCGCTGCTGTCCCGGACCATCCCCCCGTGGCTCCCGGGCCGGGAAAGGGAAGGGAAAGGAAGGGAAGGGAAAGGAAGGGAAGGGAAGGGAAGGGAAGGGAAAGGAAAGGAAAGGAAAGGAAAGGAAAGGAAAGGAAAGGAAAGGAAAGGAAAGGAAAGGAAGAAGGACGTCGAGGAGGAGGAGGAGGAGTCGCTGTGTCGGTCCGCAGGAGGCCGGAGAGAAGGGGCCGCCGAGGGCGCGGCTCTTCACTCCTCCACCGCACTGACCCCGGCGCTCACTACACTGCTTCGCACACAGTAAGCGCTCAGTACAGAGGAATCGCTCTCTGTGTCCGGGGGGTGGGGGGTGGGGCATGGGAGTGCTCGCTGTGTTGTTTGCGGGGGTGCATTTGTGTGGGCGGAAGGGGGAGCGGTTGAGGGTTGTGTGGCTCTGCCATTTCACTGCTCTGTGTGTGTGTGTGTGTGTGTATTTGGGGGGAGGATTTGAGTGTTGGGTGCCTGTGCATTTGATGGGTCTGTGTGTGCATGTGTGGTGTGTCTGTGGAGGGGGTCTTTGAGGGTTCTCTGTGGGTGCATTTCTGCAGGGGAGGGGGGAGGATATTGAGTGTCCTGTGTGTTGTGTGTCTGTATTTGTGTGTGGAGGGGGTCTTTGAGGGTTCTCTGAGGGTGTATTTCTGCAGGGAGAAGAGTATATTGAGTGTCCTATGTGTTGTGTGTCTGTATTTGTGTGTGGAGGGGGTCTTTGAGGGTTCTCTGAGGGTGTATTTCTGCAGGGAGAAGAGTATATTGAGTGTCCTATGTGTTGTGTGTCTGTATTTGTGTGTGGAGGGGGTAGCTGAGGGTTCTCTGTGGGTGTATTTCTGCAGGGGGGGGGAGTATATTGAGTGTCCTGTGTGTTGTGTGTTTGTATTTGTGTGTGGAGGGGGTATTTGAGTGTTCTCTGAGGGTGTATTTCTGCAGGGAGGAGAGTATATTGAGTGTCCTGTGTGTTGTGTGTCTGTATTTGTGTGTGGAGGGGGTCTTTGAGGGTTCTCTGAGGGTGTATTTCTGCAGGGAGGAGAGTATATTGAGTGTCCTATGTGTTGTGTGTCTGTATTTGTGTGTGGAGGGGGTAGCTGAGGGTTCTCTGAGGGTGTATTTCTGCGGGGGGAGTATTTTGAGTGTCCTATGGGTGTGTATTTGTGTGTGTGGGGGGGAGTATCTGAGTGTCCTATGGATGTGCATTTGATTGTTCTGTGTGTGCATGTGTTTTGTGTATGTGTGTTTGTGTGGAGGGGGTACTTGAGTGTTCTCTCTGTCTGTATTTCTGCAGGGGAAGTATTTTGAGTGTTTTGTTTGTGGGGGGTATTTGAGGGTTGTGTGGGTGTGCCATTTCAGTGTTCTCTGTGTGTGTGTGTGTGTGTATTTGGGGGCTGGGGGGGGGATTTGAGTGGTCTATGGGTGTGCATTTGATTGTTTTGTGTCTGCATGTGTTGTGTGTTTGTGTGTATTTCTGCAGGGGGGGAGTATTTTGAGTGTGTGTGTGTGGTGTGTGTGTGTATTTGTGTGTGTAGGGGGGTATTTGAGTGTTCTCTGTATGTGTATTTCTGCAGGGGGGGAGTATTTTGAGTGTCCTGTGTGTATTTGTGTGTAGGGAGTATTTGAGTGTTCTGTGTGTGTATTTCAGCGGGGGGGGGGAGTATTTTGAGTGTCCTGTGTGTATTTGTGTGTGTGTGTAGGGAGTATTTGAGTGTTCTCTGTGTGTGTATTTCTGCAGGGGGGGAGTATTTTGAGTGTCCTGTGTGTATTTGTGTGTGTGTGGGGGGTATTTGAGTGTTCTCTGTGTGTGTATTTCTGTGGGGGGGAGTATTTTGAGTGTCCTGTGTGTATTTGTGTGTGTGGGGGGGTGGTATTTGAGTGCTATCTGTGTGTGTATTTCTGCAGGGGGGGAGTATTTCGAGGGTCCTGTGTGTGCATTTGTGTGTGTGTGAGTGTTCTGTGTGTGTGTGTTTGTGTATATTTGTGGGAGGGGGATTTGAAGTGTTCTGTATGTGTGCATTTGAGTGTTCTGTGTGTGTTGTGTATGTATATATATCTGTGGGGGGCTATTTGAGTGTTCTCTGTGTGTGTATTTGTGTGAGGGGGTCTTTGAGTGTTGCGTGTGTATTTTGGGGGGTGGTACTTGTGTTTTTTGTGTGCGTATTTGCGTGTGTTGTGTGTTCTGTGTGTGTATTTGCGTGTTGTGTGTGTGATGATAATAATGATGATGGTGTTTGGTAAGCGCTTACTATGTGCCAGGCACTGTTCTAAGCGCTGTAGTATATTGTTGGCAGCCCCTGGCAGAGGGAGGAGTGGGAGCTTGGAGACAACAGGAGGACCACCCCCCCCCCCCCAGCTCGGGTCTAGGTGTCAGAGGTCGTGGGTTCTAATCCCACCTCCGCCAGTTGTCTGCCGTGTGACCTCGGGCAAGTCACTTCACTTTCCTAGGCCTCAGTGACCTCATCTGGAAAATGGGGATGAAGACTGGGAGCCCCAAGGGGGACAACCTGATGACCTTGGATCTACCCCAGTGCTTAGAACAGTGCTTGGCACATAGTGAGCGCTTAACAAATACCAATATTATTATTATTACCTTGCTGAAACTGCCAGGCCTCGTGGGAGGGCGGGCACAGCTCCCAATTTCCTGCCCAACCCCAACCTCACGTTTCCCTGCTCGACCCTGAGGTGTGAACTTGGCTTTTCAGTAGCCCCCGGGCAACCGTTATTGCTTATCGCCCCTGGGAGAGGAATTATCAAGTCCCTATAATAATAATGTCGGTATTTGTTAAGCTCTCACTCTGTGCCGAGCACTGTTCTAAGCGCTGGGGTACATACAGGGTCATCGGGTTGTCCCACGTGAGGCGCACAGTCTTCATCCCCATTTTACAGATGAGGTCGCAGAGGCACCGAGAAGTCAAGTGACTTGCCCCAAGTCACACAGCTGACAGGTGGCGGAGCCGGGTTTAGAACCCGTGACCTCTGACTCCTAAGCCCGGGCTCTTTCCACTGAGCCACGCTGCTTCTCTGCACAGCTAATAGTATTTCTTGAGCGCCCGTTGTGTGCAGAGCGCTGCACTAAGCGTTTGGGAGAGCACGACAGATTGAATATACACGCTGCCTGTCCTCAAGGAGTTTGCAATCTAACAGGTGAGTCGGGCACTCGATTTCTCTCGACTGTGAGCTCGTTTTAGGCAGGGAACCTGTTTGCTAATTCTGCTGTTTTGTACTTTTCCAGGTGCTTACTACAGTGCTCAGCGCATAGTAAGCGCTCAATACCACTGCTCGATTGCAGGTGGAAGTACTAGTGTGTCGATCTGACCGTGTACCCATTGTAGGGCAGGGATTGTCTCTGTTGCCGAATTGTACGTTCCAAGCGCTCAGTTCAGTGCTCTGCACACGGCGCTCAATAAATACGATTGAATGAATGAATATGTGAATGAGGGCTGAGTGGGGAACAAGCAACAGGTTCTGAGTTCCTCTCTGTTTTGTATTGCATTTTAATGTATTTTTCTATTATTGTATTATTAGTAATTTGTATTGCGTTATTATTACTTTTACATTGCTTTCATTACTTTTATATTATAATAATTTTACTACTGTTGTTATTAGTAAGCTCTTACTGTAGGTCAAGCACAGTTCTAAACACTAGGCGTAGTTAGAAGTTAATCAGGCTGGATCTAAACACCGGGGGTAGTTACAAGTTCATCAGGCTGGACACGGTCCCTGGCTCACAATCTAATTTAGGAGGGGGAAACAGGTATCAAATCCCCATTTTACAAATGAGGAAACTGAGGCACAGAGCAGTTAAGCGGCTTAATCAAGATCCCCCATTAGAGAGATGGCAGAGCTGGGATTAGAACCCAAGTCCTCTAGCTCCCTGCCCATCTTCTTCCCACTTGGCCTCGCCTCGGATTGAGGAGGGGGGCTTGTCCGGGCTCCAAAATGCACAATTTCCTCTTCTCCCAGCATTTTCCACACCTACTTCAGGAGGCGTTTTCTCTCCCGTGCTCCTTGGGGGGCTGGGTCCGCAGCAGTCCAAGATGAAGTGAGGATTCCGGACGGTCAGTTTGGCTCGGGGGGACCAGTGGGATTATACTTTATTCTCCTCTCCCAGTTGTTTTTGTTTATCGCAGAGCCTCTCATTTGTCTGGAGGGGGCTGGGGCCCGTCAGGGTAAATTTCTCCTCTGCTGTTTCTCTGGACTTTGCAGGTTAGTGACCGAAGCAATGTTTCCTTTAAAGTGTGATTACTAACACCGGCAAGGTGACTGATCAATCAGTGGTATTGATCGAGTTTTTGCTGTATCCAGGGCACTGTACTGGGAAAGTACGATGCTCTAGAGTTGGTAGACGTGGTCCCCGCCCACACAGCGCTTGAGAGAAGTTGTCAGCTGAAAGATGTCGCCTGCTCCATTCGGCCTGAATACAGAGGATTTCTTCGGGGTAGCAGGACCCTCTGGATTGTTTTGGGTCCCCCGTACCCCAACTTTCAGGTCTGGGTCGCTACATCCAGCCACGGAACTCGGAATGAGGATCCTTGGCGACAGGAGGCCGGACCAATGTCAGCAAGTCCAGACACGCGGCCTCCTGTGTCCTTAATTTCCGATCATTCTGGATATAGGCCGGTTGTGGGGCTTTGAAGGACACAGTCTTCAGGTGATTTCATTTTTTAAAAAGCTTCCTACAGCTGAAGAGCCTCACTCCCTGAGTGAGGCAGGTGAGAGCTCCATAAAGAAAGTCCATGCAGCATAACTGGTGTGAGCCAATAAAGGTGAACCTAGCCATTTTATATCTCCTGTGCTTATTTGGGAAGGAACAGGGGGGATTTGCCTTGTTCCGAGTCACCCGGCCATGCGGAGGAGAAAGAGGATTTCATCTTGGAGATGGGACAAGAATGGGCATGTTTTATCGGTGCTGAAAGTTATCAAAAGGCTCTTATCCTATGTGAAAAGGCCAAATTTGGGGCCATCCCAGGGGATGAGGGCAGCCAGAGCCCAGTGAAGACCGAATCCTAAACTCCTACTGGATGCAGGGCTCTGTCCTACGTGCATGAGAAGGACAGTAGACTCACAAGATACGAGTCCTCATTTCCCTGCCCTCAAGGTGTTTACACTCTAAGGGAGATCACAGATAATCACAGACAATGACTCTCCCCTCCTTCAAAGAAGGTACATCTCCTCCAAAAGACCTTCCCTCACTAAGCCCTCATTTCCTCTTCTCCCACTCCCTTCTGCCTTTTCTTTGCACTTGGATATGCTCCCTTTATTCACCCCTCTCTCTGCCCCACAGCACTTGTGTACTTATCCCATCATTTCTTTTTTTATGTTAATATCTGTCTCCTCCTGTAGACGATAAGTTCGTGTGCAGTGAACTTGTCTACCGATTCTGTTATATCGTACTCCCAAGTGCTTAGTGCAGTGCTCTGCATAAAGTAGGCACTCAGTAAATACCATTGATTGATGTCAACGTCCCAGGCGTTTAGATTGGATCCCGGGAGCAGCCTGATTTCCCTCCCGGGTTCCCTTCTTTGCTGGAATTTGGTCTCAGATGGTTGCCCTGGGGGCTGTTAGGTGGCTCTTCCTGGTTTATTTGTGCATTCAGGTTCGGACTTAATTGGTAGGAGAAGCTCCAGCCTCACAGAATCCTCCACTGTGCGAGGTTTGGAAGAGTGTTCAAAAACCCCAGCAGGTTGGGGTGCAGGGGAGTGTAAATCTCCTTCTGAACCCTTCTGCTGCTGGGCACTGGGATAAGACTTGAAAGTTGCATTCCCTGGAGGGGGATAGTTTATATTTCAGCCCAGTGGGACCCAAGGTGGGGGAGAGGATCCCATTGGAATTAAAATGGCCTTAATAGCGCCAGCTTTCTCGGTTCTTTTGGAAATCAAGATAAAAATCAAAGCCAGGATGAGTTACGACAGGAGAAGACGCAGAAAAGCTGCAGAAGTGTTTTTGACATCCACGTTTAGAGCGGAAGCTTGTTTAATGGTTTAAATAGTTCTTAATCTTTGGAACGACTTGGCCAAGAGTTATAAGATGCCTAGTTAAAAGCTTGTCACTGAAGCTTTTGTTTTGCCATTTTTGCTGTACTAATCTAAGCAGTGTGGGAATTAGAAATGAATTTCAGTGAGAGCCCCTGGCACCGGTTAAGCTTTGTACATTACGGAAAAGAAAAATATTGTACTTCAAGAAGACAGTAAGCATCTTGGGCCCCAAGTAAGTATTCTGGGTAGGGCTCTTTTGAGGCTCTTCATCACTACTATACAAAGAAAAACCAAACCAGCTGACACTTTGGGTGTTCCAAGGTTGAAAAAGGTTCCAAGGTTGAAAACATTCTTGGTGTTTGGATGGACTTGAGTCAGAAAGTCGGCTGTCAGACACACCGAGATGTGAGCCAGAGTGTTTTGGTATTAAAAATGGGTGAAAGTAAACACTAAACTGCACCCTGAAGTTCTATAAGGGCCTTGTAAAAGAGTTGGGTGGAAGAGTGGGAGACATTTTAGCACCTTTTTAAAAACAGCATTTGATCCATCCGGGTAAAATACTTCAGAAGGGCCCAAGATTGGCTAGAGCGGGTGAATACTTAATTGCTGAAGGATCTGAAGGCCCTAGGGGTTGGTGGCAAGACAGCGCATCCAATCGCATCCAATCCCGTGTCCCTCCCTGAGCGGTGGGACCGGTACTGTTGTTCCCCTCCTGACATCTGGTCCAGTGGTTAGGGATGGATTAGCTTAACATCCCTAATTTTGCAATCTGATGACCCGTTCTGTACTGCTTGTCCTCGCCAAGATATTCATACGTTCCATCCGTACGACTTCCTGAGGGAAAGAATTCCAGTCACGTTGGGTGAAGAAGCGTTTTCTTTTGTTGCATTTGAACTTACATCTTGCCGAGAGGGTCATGGAAGGCTGCTGAACCAAGAGATGAGAAGCGGGAGTTAGAAATGGTGCCCTAAGCAATCTCCTGGTTGGCTCACATTGGCAATGCTGGCCCCTCCTGCCACCTTCAAGCCTCTGTGGTTGCCCCGTGCCCTGCTAGTGTGAAATGGACCGACCACACACTTTGTGGTTTTGGGCACTTGAATCATGTCACCTCGTGGCCTTCGTCTTTCCAGCCTGAAGAGCTCTAACCCTTTTAGTCCCTTCTTGCTTGGAAGGAGGCAAGGGGGAGGTTTAAATAGCAGAAACGTGGAATGGGATTCAAGGCAGAGGGCAGGGAATATATCTGTTGGTTGTTGTATCGGACTCTCCTAAGCTCTTAGTACAGTACTTTGCACACAGTAAGCGCTCAATAAATACGATGGATTGAATGAAGAGGAAGCAGCAGTAGTGGGAATCGCAAAATCTGCTGGCTCTAAGCCCTGACCGAGTTGGCCTCCAGGTACTTTTCTGACACTGCTTGTTTACGAACACTGAAATCAAAACAGATTGAATGTGGGATTGAAATCTTCACAGGGGCCGAGGATGGGTGTACTTAGGCACACAAGTGCAAGAGGCAGTTGTTGGCTTGATATAACTTGGGGTGTGGAGAACTGATTGGCAAAGGTGGGTTGGAGCAGGTGGGATTTTATTAGGAGGGCCTTGGAGGAGTGCAGAGTGTGGAGAGAAGGATGTGCCGAGGTCTGGTTGGGGGAATTCCAGGCCAGCGGGGCGACAGCGTGAGTAGCAGCATGGCCTCGTGGACAGAGGATGGGCCTGGGAGTCAGAAGGACCTGGGTTCTAATCCCGGCTCTGCCACTTGTTTGCTGTGTGATCTTGTGCAAGTCACTTAACTTCTCTGTAAAATGGGTGTGAAAAACTGAGCCCCATGTAGGATGTGGACTGTGGCCTACCTGATTATCTTGTGTCTACCCCAGCACTTAGTACAGAGCCTGGTACATAGTAAACTCTTAACAAATGCCATTAAAAAAAAGGCAAGGTGAGATTGGGGTACTCCAGGAGCTAGGCTTGGGGGTAGTAAAAAGAGTGAGCTCCAGAGGCCAGGGTGATTTCTGAGCATTTGTATTCCCTGGAGAGACATCAGGACCTTCAACTTTAAAAATGGAGCTTGAGTGTTTTTTTCTAAATACTAACCGATCTAGACATGGAATTTTCATGATTTATTCTCTAGCCCTCCTTTATTCAGCGGAGGCTGGAATAAGGCCTGGACCTAAGAAATGATATTTTGCACAAGGATCCCCTCCTCACATAGATTTATAAGCTGAAATTCAGCAGAGATGTCACAGCAGCCTCTGGGGGGCTGAGCGCTGCTCCTCTCAATTATTTTTCTCCAAGCTCGCCTGTCAGTGGCATTCTCTTAAGGAGACAAAGAGTGGAGCCTAACTGCTTTTGGAAATCATCTTGAATTTATAGCTATCGCTCCTCTGTGGGGTTTGGGGAGTGGTTGATTTCTCAGGGGTGCAGACTCCAGATTTCTATTATTTTGACATTTCATGGGAGCATTTTATTTAGTGTGTGGGTTGTGGACAGGGAATGTGTCTACCGACTCTGTTGTACTCTCCCAAGCGCTTAGTACAGTGCTCTGCACATGGTAAGCGCTCAGTAAATACCATCGATTGATTGAGCAAACCCATCAGTCTTTAGATGAGGGGAAACTGAGTAATTCCCGAGACCCCGTACCAAAATCCGCTGTATTGCTGTGGCATTCAGGGCACCATCAGTATCGTGCCAACATTAGCGACTATTGGTCTGCTAACCAGCATAAAAGGGCTCCACCAGAATCATAAATCTTAAAGGAAAAACTCTAGGATCGATTCTAATTTCCCCATAAGTCACCTGCAGAGCAATTTCTCCCCAGAACAAATGGATCTCATTACATTTGGATGTGATGTCATTTGAAGATCATGAGGACAGTTGCTTTGCTGTTCCCTGCAAAGCCATCTCGAGGGAGACGAATCGGGGTCTAGTGGATAGAGCACGGGGCCGGGAATCAGAAGGACCTGAGTTCTAAATCCCAGCCCCGCCACTTGTCTGCTGTGTGACCTTGGGCAAATCACTTCACTTCTCTGTGCCTCAGTCATCCCATCTATAAATTGGGGATTAAGATGGTGAGCCCCATGTGGAACATGGACTGCATCCAACTTGATTAACGTTTACCTACCCCAACACTTAGTACAGTCCGGGGCCCATAGTAAGTGCTTAACGCATATCATTAAAGGAAAAAAAAAGTGAAGCCTTCAGGGTTCACAAAGTTCTGATTCCTGAAACTGTCCTACAAATATAGTTTTGAGAAATAAAAGGGATTATGTCTAATTTTCCTGTAACACCAGGGTTGCTGTAATTCCATTCACTCATGCAGTTTTTTTTTTTCCAGTAATGGAGCTCGCTAGACCCAATCAGTTTGACATTGTCAGTAAACATTCCGTAATTCCATAACAGCATTCTACCCAAAATGTATGGGGAAAACCTGTGTTGTGGTAGAACTATGTGGGTCACTTTGCCTCATCATTCTTTTTCCTTTTTTTTTCTGAGCAGCTCATGATGAGTGACTCTTTGGGGGTCCAAGTCTCCCAGTTTGAAAAGTCCAAGTAAGAACTTGAGGAGAACTTGCTTCCCTCCGAGAAGTGGATGCCTACCTTAGCCTAAGCCAGTTTGGTTTTTTCTCAATCTGAGTTCAAATGCCATAGCCAACAAGCTGTAGATTCTCATCACAGCTCCGTCTCAGATTTTTTTTTTTTGGCCAATTCACTGGCCACTTTTTTAAAAAAGAGTTTCCTTTGGTCGGGTGAGCACTGGGCGAAAGGCGTCAGTTAGCTCTTCCACTATATGCTGGTCAAGCAGATTCAAATTCCCCTGGAATCTGGGATTATTTCTTCAGAGCAGAAATGCCACCCATGAAATGGGGCTGGAAATTGGCAGGCCAAATATGTGACCTTTTGGAAAACTGACTGGAACTTCACCTGCCACATAGGGAAATTGAACCAGAGCAACCTACCCTCCTCTCCCCTCCCCCTTTCCCTCGCCTCTCCGCTGTCAATAGGCCAATTGCACATCAAATGGTAGATTTATTGAACTCTAAAATATTGCCAGGAATGGGCAGGCCTGCGTTACAATGAATTAGTGTAGCTTGTTGGTTAAACCAGAGCCTGAAAAGTTTTGAATCAGTTCCACAAAGCTCAATCTTTCTAGGTTGCAGTTTTGTAATCGATAAAATGGGAATAGCAATCCTAACTCCTTTTTCTTCTTTCCCTCTCCCTTCAGTAGGAAACGAGGCTCCATGGAAAGAGTAGAAAATCCAGTCCCAAAGCTGGGAGGTAGAAAATTCAGGTTCTAATCCCAGCTCTGGGACTGTGAGCCTGGGAAAGTCACTTACCCTCTCTGTGCCTCAATTTCTTCACAAGTAAAATGGGGATAAGATACCTGCTTTCCCTTCCTCTTCAATTGTGAACTTCTCAGGGCAGACGTATCGTGTCCGACCTTAACGCCTTGAAACTACCCCAGGGCTTGGCTAGTGTTTGACGGATGGTAATATATCATAAATAAGTCGTAGTTATTGTAATTATAATTATTGTTACGAGCAAGGAAGAGCTTATGGGGAAGATGTTAGGAACCGGTTCAGCAAATTTAAGCTGCTCTTGAAGGGTACAAAATACATTCAGAGAGGGCAGGTGGTCTTTGGGCCAAGTCCAAGCTTGGGAATCCAGTGATTCCCTTTCCGATTTTCCACCCGCACCCCGTGTTCCCAGCAGGATACCCTTGGTTTTCAGTACCATGGCCAGCCGCCAGCAGAGCCCAACCCGAGGGCTGCCCCATCTCTGCTTGTTCACCAGATCCCGGATAATCGAGAGCAATGGAGCCGGGAACTAGCTGGATTGAAGTTTGTTTGTTGTCCCAGCACAACGTGGCCCTCTTCCTCAGAAAAAGCTTTATCATGTTCCAGACCTTCTGAGAGAATCAGAACCCTCCCAAACCCCCGGTTTTTCCATTCCTAGCGTGTTCCGGAGCAAGCTCTTTAGCTTAATTTAATTTAAAACACGGGCAGATCTCGGTGCCAGCCGAATCAGGGGAAGGATTAGAAATTGAACTGGCCAAGTGGAGACTGCAGGGAACTGCAGGTCATCTGCAGATAACTCAGATCTTGCTGATGGAAATGATTGGTTCGATTCAGATGCAGACTCAGTATCTGGCGGATGGGAAATACAACCAATCTCTACTCCCCTGTTTCTATAAATCCCCTCTCTCCCGCAAAGGGTCACCGTCCCTGGGAGGCAGAGCTCGGTATAGTCACGGGATGGGGGGAATAGAGGCAGCGTGGCCTCCAGCGCTTAGAACAATGCTTGGCTTATAGTAAGCACTTAACAAATACCATAATAATAATAGTAGTAGAGAGGGCACGGGTCTGGGATTCGGGAGACCTGCGTTTGGCACTGGGAAAGTCACTTAACCTTTCTATGCCTCAGTATCCTCATCTTTAAAATAGGGATGTGATGCCTGTTCTCTCCTCCTCTTAGATTGTGAGCCCAGTGTGGCGTGGGGACTGTCTGCTTAGCATCTAACAAGCGCTTAATAAACATCACGATTATTTAACCGAAGGGGTATAACCCAAGCATTTCTTGAACGGGCAGTCTGTTGCCACCTTCGTGGGCATTTCTCCATCCCAGTGCGACTCCCGCTACCTCCGTACCAGGGGCATCTCAGCCGAATCACCCTTGTGAAGACCCTAATGGTATCCTCATCTTCGCCATCGCCCCCACCCAGTCTTCATTAAACACTTAATTACACCTAAACCATACTCGTGAATCAGTGAAGCAAGAGCAAACACTGGTCGTGGAGTGCTCTAAGAGCACCCTGCCCTTACAGAGCTCCCAGTTGCAGCTGGAAACAAGACCCCTGTAAGCCTTGGTACAATTTTGGAAGGGTTTAGTCTTTGCTTTCTTCTTACCATGGCCGCTTTGTTCCTCGAGCTATATTTCTCCTCCTCCAACTTGGAGGAGGGAGATTTTTGGAAATATCTAGGTTGTGCGTGTGCCCTTCTGAGATCACAGTGCTCAACTAAGCCAAGGCTTTGGAAACTCATTTCTGGCAGCGAGAGGATGATGTTAACTAATTTTTTTTTAAAGATTTCAACTGTAACCTGAGCTTACCTGTTGGCTTGGGGGCCCGCTGCACTGTTAGAACAAAGAACTCGCTGTGCAGGGATCCTGGCTGAGGTGGACCAGCGCTGGGTCTGCTCTTGCCATTTCCTTCCCCCGGACACATGGCCAGGATGCTTATCTTTTTTATTTTTATGGAATATGTTAAGCGCTTACTAGGTGCCAGGCACTGTACTGAGCACTGGGGTAGAAATAAAGTAATCAGATTGGACACAGACCAGGACCCTCATGGGGCTCACAGTCTTAA
This sequence comes from Ornithorhynchus anatinus, assembly GCF_004115215.2. Taxonomy (NCBI): domain Eukaryota; kingdom Metazoa; phylum Chordata; class Mammalia; order Monotremata; family Ornithorhynchidae; genus Ornithorhynchus; species Ornithorhynchus anatinus. The sequence goes on from NC_041746.1 coordinate 28,142,502, forward strand.
TCCCCATTTTACAGATGAAGTAACTAAAGCACAGAGAAGAGACTTGTCCGAGGTCACCCAGCAGACAAGGGGCAGAGCCGGGATTAGAACCCAGGTCCTTCTGACTCCCAGGCCCATGCTTTATAATAATAACAGTAATGATGATATTTAAGTGCTTACTATGTCACTGTTCCAAGCGCTGGAGTAGATACAAGGTAATCACGTTGTCCCATGTGGGACTTACAGTTTTAATCCCCATTTTAGAGATGAGGTAACCAAGGCACAGAGAAGATAAGTGACTTGCCCGAGGTCACACAGCAGCCACTCAGCGACGAGGCCATGTGAAGCAGCATCGTCTAGTGGAAAGACCGTGTGTTTGGGAGTCCGAGGAGCTGGGTTCTAATTCTGGCTCTACCTCTTGCCTGCTGTGACCTTAGGCAAATGACTTCACTACTCCGTGCCTCAGTTTCCACACTTGTAAAATGAGGATTCGATACCTGTTCTCCCTCCTATTTAGACTGTGAACCTCATGTGGGATGGGGACCGTGTCCAATCTGAGTAACTTGTATTTGCCCCAGCACTTCGAGCAGGGCTTGACATATAGTAAGTGCTTAACAAATATCATTATTATTATTATTATTATTATTATTATTATGATGTTCAGGTGCCCTGTCATTTTTCCTGGCTCAGACTGCTATGGGGTCTTCCAAGCTGTAAAGTGATGCTCAGGAGGGCTCGCTTCTTCCTTCCTTCCTTTGTAGGATTTCTGAGAAAGTGAGGCACATAGCCAAAGCATGGGAGCAGGAGCAGGTTTAAATTAATAAGAATAATGATTGAGGTACTTAAGCACTTACCGTGGGCTAAGCACACAGGGCTAAGAGCTGGGGTAGATTCAGACAGTTTCTGTGAGCCTAAGCAGGAGGGAGAACAGGAATTTTATCCCCATTTTACAGAGGAGGAAAATGAGTTACAGAGAAATAAAGTGACCTGCCCAAGGTCACACATCAGGCAAGTGGCAGAAGCCGGGTCTCCAGCCTCCCAGGCTTGTCCTCTTTTACACTAGGCCAAATTGCTTGGCTTTGAGCAATCAGTAGCATTTACTGAGCGACCATGGGGAAACACCCACTGAAGTTATTCCCAATCTGTCCTATTTCTGGCAAGGTCCTTGTTGAAAAGAACAACTTCAGTAGAGGATAAATTAATGAGTCCTTGCATATCTGAGGCCTGGATAAGCCTTGTTCACTTCTGAGTGAAATTGTTGTCGTCTGGGGTTATGAGTTATTTGGGAGAAAGAAAAACAAAACAAAACCACCCCTCAGAAGTTGCTCCTTTGTACTTTGGAAAAGCAAAACAAAACTATCATTGTTTTTCCACAGGATAATTTCCTCTCTGCTGGTGGTATTTTATCTAGCTCAGATGCCTGCTTTCCAAAGGCAGAGAACTTCTATGGTTCAGATTACTAAAACTTTTTGCAGTTCTCTTCTGAAAGGGGTTTCCTTAACCCGCTGAAAGATCATCTTCAGAAGACCCTCACATAAACCTCCTCACCTCTCAGATGGTTTTAAGCAATGCAGTCTCCCTCAACCTTCCTCTGGCATTCTGTTGTTTGACTAGGTGGTATAGGAGTGTCATCCGATATGCAGGAAAGCCTTTATTTCAGTGCAGAGGCATCTGTGGGGATCTGTAACTATTTACAAGGGGGCCCGTAGTCACTTAACTTCTCGGTGCCTCAGTTACCTCATCTGTAAAATGGGGATTAAGACTGTGAGCCCCATGTGGGACAACCTGATTCCCCTGTGCCTACCCCAGCACCTAGAACAGTGCTCGGCACATAGTAAGAGCTTAACGAATACCAACATTATTATTAACATTATTAAAAATAAAGCTGTAATGCTGTAATAAATTCACTGCTATGTATTAATTGCAGCAGTACTGTCAGTCATTTTTTTGAACTACTAGTGGCAGGCAGCATAGCCTAGTGGAAAGAGCCCGGGTCTGGGAATCAGAGGACCTGGGTTTTAGTCCCGGTCCATCCCCTTCTGCTATGTGATCTTGGGCAAATCGTTTCACTTCTGTGCCTTAGTTTCCCCATTTGTATAATGGAGAGTCAATACTTGTTTCCCCTCCTCCTAAAACTGTGAGCTCTGTGCAGGGACTGTGCCTAATCTGTTTATCTTGAATCTATCCCTGAACTTCGTAGAGTGCTTGCACATAGTAGTTCTTAATAAATGTAATTTTCTTATTGTTAGCAATAATAATAATAATAAGCACCTGCTATGTGCATAGAACTGCATTCACTACTTGGGAGAGTAGAAAACCATTAGTTGTCTGGAGGCCTGTTCTCAAGGAGCGTACAACTTATAATGCAATTCAGTACAGTTAATTATAGTCTAGTAGAGTAATTACTGCTATATTATTAATATGGTAATTACAGCATTATCATATAGAATCATCTATTATGTGATAATTCCATAATATGATAATGCTGTAATAAATACAGTAATACTCTAATAAATACAAACCGGCAGCTACAATATTACTATAATAAATTCCATACTATAATTGTGGCATTATTATAACAAATACAATAGTTCTACTTTACAATTCAATAGCATTTTCCCCTTCCAGAAGCTGGCATTTTTTTTTTAACCTCAAGTTGCTCACTCATCCCCGTGACCTCTCCGAAGCCACGAGTATAAATTTCTCTGGAACAGACCTGGAAAGGGCAGTGTTTGCAAATGGGTGGGACATTCAACTCTCTGGATGGTTCCCAGTGAGGTCGGGGGGAGAGGGTACAGGTGTGTTTTTTTATTTTTTCCTCAGGCTTCTGAATTTGAGATTGTAAAGGCTGACCAGGTGCCCAAATCCAACCTGAGTGAATTTTCCTCTGGCACAAAGGGCCATTTCTTAAGAAACAATGTACTGAACTGACGGCAATAACGTCTTGAATTTCTAAGTCCCTTATGCATTTTTTTTCAGGGTTCTCTGACATAAATGATCCCTTGGTGAACATTAATAAATGAATTTAGGAATGGGGAAAGAACTGGTATAGTGAAAATTGGGCTGGTGGGGGTGAATTGAATTAAGAATGTAGGGTCTTTGGGATCCAGGCAGCTGACTCTGTCATCCTGAGGGGTGGTCATGGGGTGCAGGCCACCACCCTCTCTACTGTAAGCTCATTGTGGGCAGGGAAAGTTCATTCAATTGTATTTATTGAGCACTTACTGTGTGCAGAGCACTGTACTAAGTGCTTGGAAAGTACAATTCAGCAACAATTAGAGACAATCCCTATGCAACCACAGGCTCACAGTCTAGAAAAAAGCAAATGGCTTGTATGGGGATCGAACCCATGACCTTGGCATTATTAGTACCATGCTCTAACCAACTGAGCTAACCAAAAAGTGATTGTTATATCATACTCTCCCAAGCACTTAGTACAGTGCTCTGCACACAGTAAACGCTCAATAATAGTCAATAAATAAATTGACCGACTGGCTCATTTTCCGTGAATGAATGTGGTTAGGGAGAGAACTTAGAGAAACAGAGTAGCAGTCAGCCCCGGGTGGAAGAGATGGGGTGAGGGAGCTCTGCTGCCTGCGGTGCTGGAGATGAGGGAAGGGAGAGAAACAGTTTTGTCTAAGGGCAGCTATTTTCCCATCTAAAAACAGGCAATGTAAGGATGTTCCCTTCCTAAGAGGGTTTGTTGTTTCAGATTTGTGGGGATTTAGTGGTCTTGGAAGTGGGAAACGCTGCTGCTCTTGAGAAAAATATCAGTGCATTTTTGATCAAATGAGTAAAGGAAGAAAGGGACTCATCTGGTTTGTAACACAAGTTGAGGAGGTAGTTCATAGGCCTAAATTGGAAGGGAGATGCAGGTTTGTGCCTCTGAGCTGGCACTAGGATTGATTGATTGATTGATAGCTCTAGGGTGCTGGACGGTTGGGGGGGTGGGCAGGCGGAGAGGGAGGTGGCCTTCCCATCACTCACCTGATTGATTTAAGCCGTAGTTTTGGGGGACCTGAACAAGGAAAGAATTCCTGAAGACGTGTTCATTAGTCTTCTCCCTCCAGAGTTGTTGGTAGCGTTGAAGTAATTTTTAGGTGTAAAGATGGGCAGGATTCTGGGTTCCCGGCGCTTCTCCACTCATCAAGAAGGAAATTTCAGTCCCAAAGCTCTGAGAGGCTCTAATCATGTAGTTCCATGAAGCAGGGGATCGAAGGCCTCTGATGACTCAGTTACGAATATTTATGGGGGGAATCCTCCTAAATTTGTCCCTGTCCTTACTGGTTGAATAAGGAGAATGCTGTTTGAGTTCCTTCTGTAAGCTTGTTGCATCTATGACATCCTACCTCTCCCTAGGCTAAAAGATTTTCCCTACTTCTCCAGCCACCTGACCCGAGATTCCTACATGGGGTGTTTTTTTATTTTTTAATTGCTATTTTTTGAATACTTATTATGGGTCAGGCACTGTACTAAGCACTGGGGTAGATACAAACTGATCAAGTTAGACAGAGTTCATGTCCCACATAGGGCTCACAGTCTTAATCCCCATTTTCCAAATGAGGGAACTGAGGCACAGAGAAGTGAAGGGTCACCCAGCAGACAAGTGGCAGAGCTGGGATTAAAACCCAGGTCCTTCTGACTCCCAGGCCCATGCTCTATCCAATAGGCCATATTGCTTCTCATGTAAGCATCTTATGAACAGTGCTTGGCAGATAGTAAGCGCTTAAAAATACCATAATTATTATTATTATCATGCCTACAAACTGTTGGATTGTCCTCTCCCAAATGCTTAGTACAGTATACGGCGAGTCCTCAATAAATACCATTGATTGATTCCAATTGGAGTTTTGACAATTTAGGAACTTTCCCTTTAAAATCAGTTTTTGAAAGTGGCTGTTGTGCTATTTCTTTTTCACTTGTTACCTGATGATGGGTCTTGTGTTAACCTCCATGCCGTTATAAATTTGAAATGTGATGCAATTTTGTGTGTGTGTGAGAGATAGAGAGAGAGAGAGAGAGAGAGATGGAGATCAACTACTCCTGAATTCAGGATGTTTATGGTGAATTTGTAGTGTATCTCCACAATTCAAGTCTTGTCAGTAAGGCTCAAGGTTTGTCCACAGGAACATTTAATGAAGTGTTGTTTGGGAAAACTTGGTGGCTGGCCTAAAATTTTGGTTGTCATTAATCTAACATTTGTAAGTGTGAAAAAACATGCTAGTCAGTACTAGAGATAGACAACACTCTTCTCTGGGTATTTAAAAATGAAATGCATTGGTCAGCAGTCAAAAAATATGCCCTTTTAAATTATCCATTGTTTAAGTAAAATTCACAGGGGAACTTAATGTCATTAAAGGTAATGGATTTAGGTGGAAGTGTCTGTGCCAAAATTGAATTCGTTGTGTGTGCCAGGCAGGAGCGCATTTGGAAAAATGATAGCATTTTTAAAATGTGCTACTTCCTGTGGGGATTAAGATATGTCAGCACGGGCACTGACACAGGTGCGGGCTACATGAATTGCCGCAAAGAGGACTTGGTCATGATAGAAACTTGCAAACAAAGGCATTTCTGTTTCCTGAAGCTTCCTAAGCATATATACACATCATCGATTTGAAAGATCTGATTTCCCTGTGCAAAACCAGCAAAGACAGGCCTGCTATACAGTTTCCTTTAAAAATCAGTTTCATTTCCCCCCTTGAAAGCAGCAAAGATTTTCCCATTTCATTGTTCCTTTTACTGTTCCTTGTAATTAATTTGCTTTCCTGTCATCTCTCTTTTTCCTCTTGGAAAAATAGTGCTACATTTAGTAAAGCGGCTCTCATCCGATCAGGTTTTCTAAAGCTCTAGAATTCCTTGCTCTGACAGCTCTTACTCTGGTCTCAGTAAACACCATCTATCTAGTGGGGAAACCATCATGGTTCTTATTTACTCAGATTATAGCGAGAAAGAGATGAATGAGAGGACTGACTGGAAAACCAAAACTTCTAGCAAGACACTGCTTCCTGTAGCGAGGTGGTCTATAAAATGAGTATATCTTTCTATTTCTCGATTCAATTTTATAGCTCTTTTCCTCCTGAGGGGCTTGCTTGGGTTAGGTGGAGCCCCACGTGGGACAGGACCTCTGTCCAACCTGCTTAACGTCCGTCTACCCCATAACTTCACATAGTGCCTAGCACATAGTAACGTAGACCATACAAAAAATAAAACTTGGAGGAAGGGGGCATTTTTTAAAAATCTGAAATCAATTCTGCTTTTTGTGATGCGTTTTCACCTCAAAGACATTGTGGAAGTTTTTGTATTGACAAGAATAAAACCTCTGCAGATTTCCAGGCTAAATAGCCTGGATTCCCCACAGTTGGACCCAGAACCATGTGGGTGCTGAGACTGACTTGCTTGGTCGGAAGTTCTAGGTGCCAACTCCCCAAATGCAGTTCCTGGCACAGAGGAAGGTAGCAGGAAAGACAGGATAGCAGTAGAAGATCAGATCATGGGGAGATGATAAGGGAAAACAGAATATGAAAGTGGAACAAACCCAAAAGAAAATGTCACAGAAGAAAAAAACCCAGTCAGAGGATACCGTACTAGGCTATAAATTCCCTGCGATGATAATAATAAGGTAGGAAAAGCAGTCATCATAGGAAAAGTGGGAAAAAAAACCAGAGGGGAGAGAGAGCAAGGAGAAAGAATGGGGGTAAAGAAGGAGGAAAAAAAAATCTGTTGGCATAAACTTTGCAGAAATGTGTATTTTTCCCTAGTGTTGTAGCAAAATGTTTGGCATGTGTCCATTCCCTGAAAATCGTACGACTGTTATTTTAGTTGTAGTGATGAAGGTAAGGACGTCTGGGCCGTGGTTTGCCGAATATGGTGAGAATGAGCCGGTTGGAGGTTGTCAGGTGACCAGAGAGCTGAAAATTCCACTTTTGTAGCGTGAGGCAACTACTGCACACCTTGGAACATCTGAGCTTTAGTAATTGCTCCTTTGTTCGGTCAGTGGATCCGGCTTGCAGCGACTCAAGGAGAAAATACCCACTTAGGCTAGGAGCATGTGGTTTTGGGGGTGATTAGAGGCCTTCCGGGGTTTGCCTTTGGCACTCTGCCTCACTGTACACAAAAGCCTCACGTCCTGGATTCTTTCCCACCGCCCTCACTGGGCTCTCACTTGGGGATTAGAAGCGGCTGTCCCTGTGGCGATGGAGGCAGGTGCACGGAACCCATCGAGTCAGTTAGCAAACATGAGCGATTTACAGACTACGCGGCTGACTGTCCTCGGTACTTTTCACACACCAGCCGGCCGGCACGCGGTACGGATCGCGTAACGGATTCCTCTCTGCCTCCTTTTCCTCCTGAGAGTGGTACTTATCTCTTCTCCTCAGCCTCTGATTTTTGTTCCCAGAATGCGCCGTCTTTCCTCGTGTCTATCAACTCTGTTGTACTCTTCCAGACGCTTAGTGTGGTGCTTTGCCAATCAATCAATGGTATTTACTGAGTGCTTACTGTATGCAGAGCAGTGTACTAAGCACTTGGGAGAGTACGGTAAGGCCAAGTCGGTAGACCTGTTCCCTGCCCACAAGGAGTTTACAGGTCTAGAGGGGGAGACAGTCATTAAAATAAATTGGATGTGTACATAAGTGCTGTGAGGTTGAGGGTGGGGTGAATAAAGGGGACAGATTCAAGTGCAAAGGTGACGCAGAAGGGAGAGGGAGTAGGGGAAATAAGCGCTTCGTTGGAGAAGGCCCACAGTAAGCATTCACTAAACACCATTGATTGATTGAAAAGGTTGTCATCTTTCCAGTCTTGGACAGAAGCCTCTTGGATTCAAGTGGCACCTCTGCCTCTAGACTGCTTAGGCTTTTCCGTAATCTCTGTTTTATTTATGGCATGTATTAAGCACTTTTATTAGCCAAGAATTGTGCTAAGTACTCACTCGGGGAGACATATCCCCATTACACAATCTATGACTCAGTCTGTTCTCTCATACCTTTAGACCAAAAAATAGTTTACTCTTTTTAAAGGTGTTATCTTTAGGGGTGCTTGTTTGAATCCCATCCTCAGCTCCTCAATTCCCTTATCGGTACTAGGCATTCCCAAATATCATTTTACCCACCACAGGGATAGAGACTCCTCTTTGTGCCTGGAAGAAAGGGAGAGCTCCTCAGACTAGTTGTCCCATGAATAAAGTACCACCAGTTCTCTGCCTACACGAAGGTTATGTTCTTGATGTCTTCATGAAAATTCACATCACGACCAACGTTGTGCACATGTGCTCACCGTGTCACACGGTGACCAGACTGACGTGCTTTTGTAACCTTCCTAAACTTCTCAATAGTGCTCTCTCCAAAAGGTGTAGCTAAACGGGCTTTGTGGGAGAGCTGACTGTATTCATCTATTTTATTTCAGCATTTTCACCTGCCAAACCAGAAAGTCAGAAAAAAAAGCACCCAAAACCAACAGAAGATGACTTATTGGCAATCACTTAGCCAGTCTGAGGGTTGCTGAGAAGTTGGTTTTGAGAGCCGGGAGTAAGCAGCAATAAAACAATCACAGATTCAAAATTGATTTAATTTTCTTTCAAAGTTTTGGCAATGGTTTTGTTGCTGTTACTGTGGCTTTGATCTAAGTCTTAGCCCATAAAATCAGCTGCAGGGAGCAATCGGTTTCGGGAAACTGAACGAAAGGTTTTGAAGTGTTCGGGCAGCGTTCTCCACTCGACCACAGCCCACTTTTTGACACATACACATAACCGTGAGTCATTTCAGGGACACCTTCCAGGATCGCAGACTGAAAACGTGACTTCCTGTAAACAGGAAGAAAAAGGAAAATGCATTCCTTGGCATGAAGGAACACACCCATCCCTAGCCTAGATCGCTCTAGAAATCAAAGCCTGCCTCAGTCTTCGAGCGTCATTCGATAAGCCGAGAGCCGAACAGCCAACGATTCCAGACTTGCTTATTTCAGAGGATTCTCTGTTAACTTTGTTACAGGCAGGCGCATGACTTGAACACGTGCACGGAGGTGACACCGAGATCCTCCGTCGGTCCCCTGGAACAGAGCCAGCGAGGAAACGGACAGGCAGGGCCGGGGGCCTCCAGCCCCTGCCTACGAGGTGAGCAGGGGGTTCTCGGGGCATCGGCAGGGTCTCCCACTGTTGGGAAGTTTGTGTGTAGAGAGGAAGTGAATTTAACCGACCGAAAATGTCTGTGACCCTTCCGTCTGTTCGCTTTGCTAAGTCAACCTCGTGATCCTCTAAAATGCTGAAGCCCAAGAGAACAGAGCCGTTTGAACCGATTCCCAAAATGGATCACATTTCCAGGAAGCGAAAGGTTGGTTTTAGTTGCCTGAAGCTAAGTCAGGAGACACCTATGTGGTTTGCTCCCCTGGCTGGGAGGAATTGGAACGAGCCTGCAGCGGTAGCCATTTCCCGAGGCAAACTTCCACACGGCATATCCTCCCTTTGCCTCAGTTTACACTTTCCTGAGCTTTTGAAAACCATTATCCCCCTGAGAGCAGCTGTGCCAAGATGTGGGAGGTGGAGTGGTTTTGTGGAACGCGTGAATGAGGAAGTCAGGAGACCTGGCTACTAATCCTAGCTCTGCCGTGATCCTAGGTAGGACCCCAGGCAAATCAAGTACCCTCTCTGAGACTCAGTTTCCTCCCCTGTGAAATGAGGATAATACCAACTGCTTTATTCTACCTCATAGGTCTTGGTGAGGACAAGGGGAAAAATTTTTGATGAGCAAATGCTTTGGAAAAATTTAAATGCTATACTAATTCAAGATACTGGTGCTTATAGGACAATCAATAAATGATCTTACCAAGCTATACATATTACACGTGGCCTTTTGCCAGCTTTTCTGCCTTAGTCCTTCTAAAAGGAAGACAGAATAAACCACAGGCTGTTAAGTAACTCTGGCAATCCATGCAAGTTACAAGCTGAAAGTACAGAAGAAGGTGAGATATATATCTTTATTGCTGAATTGTAATTTCCAAGAGCTTAGTACAGTGCTCTGCACACAGTAAGTGTTCAATAAATATGATTGAATGAATATACACCACCTGCTCCATTACAGAATGACGTTTGAAAAATATGTCTCTTCCATGAGAGATTCCGCCGGCCAATGTAGATTCCAATGTGCAGGCTACAGTGTAGGCTGTCCAGTTTTTCACCCAGCTCTGCTTCCCCTGGGGATATAGCCTGGCCCCAGCTAACCCCACCTTCTCTCTAGGGACCCCGGGAAGATGGGTTTCGTTCCTGGCCATTCTGTGAAGTGCTCAGGGGAATGAGATTGTGAGTCCCATGGGGGAACGGAGGGCCTATTTGAACAGTTATATTTGATTCTCTCTCGGTGCTTTATAAATAGTAAAGACTTCCTCAATACCCCAACTAACCAACTGAGGTAGAGATCTTGCACGTGTCCAAGTTACCCAAACGGGCCTGCAGGAGTTCAAGGTGAAATTGTGGGTGGGGTCGGTAGGCGTTCTTTGCGAGCCCACAGTACACGGCAGATGGACTGTGAGGGTGGTTGAGGTGGGAGCAAAATACCCTATCAATTCCGGCCTCTGTGCCTAGGATCCATCACCGTGGGGCCTCCAGAAAACTGGGAGTAGTGAAGGATTTGAGGATGAATGTACCTGCTCTGCCCAGAACAGTCACTGAGCTAGAATGCTTCCCGGGGTGAAACGGCGTGGCTTAGTGATAGAGCACAGGCCTGGAGTCAGAATGATGTAGGTTCTAATCCCAGCTCTGCCTCTTGTCTGCTGTATGACCTTGGGCAAGTCACTTCAGCTCTCTGTGCCTCAGTTACCTCGTCTGTAAAATGGGGATTAAGACAGTAAACCCCACATGGGACAAGAACTATGTCCAACCTGATAAACTTGTATCTACACCAGCGCATCTACCCCAGCACATAGTACAGTGCCTAGCGTAGAGTAAGTGCTTAACAAATACCATTAAAAAAACACCCCAAAATACCTCCCAGTCCCAATCTGTGTGGTTCATCCAGAAGAGGCCTTGTGGCTGATACGTTCTTCTCAGCATCCGAGTCGATTTCAGTGCAGCTTAGATTATTTACTTCTTTGTTTTAAGAAGCGTAGCAAGGCTGGAACATGCTTGTGTAAAAGCCAGTTACCAGCTACTATTCTTGCCTCATGTGTACTGAGGTTTCTCTCCTTCTCGTTGGGGTTACCACAGCCATCCTCCACCACCAACCAGTGAACAGTGATCTCTTGCAGCGGGGGGACCCAATGCCCAAGCCAGTGCCTACTCCATTTTCTCCCAGATGGACTGGCCAATCCGTCAACAAATGGTACTTATTGAAAGCTTACTGTGTTCAAAGCACTGAACTAAGCACTTGGGAAAGTACAATACAAAAGAGTTGGTAGATAGTAATAATAATAATTGTGGTATTTGTTAAGCACTTACTATGTGCCAGGCACTGTACTAAGCTCTGGGGTGGATTCAAGCAAATCAGGTTGATTATAGTCCCTGCCCCAGGCGGAGCTCACAGTCTCAATCCCCATTTTACAGATGAGGGAACTGAGGCACAGAGAAGTGAATTGATTTGCCCAAGGTCACATAACAGACAAGCGGCAAAACCGGGATTAGAGCCTTCTGACTCCCAGGCCCATGCTCTATCCACTACGCCATGCTGCTTCCCCTCTTACCCCCGTTCTTGGCACACAGTAAACACCTAACAAACACTGCTATTATTATTATTATTATTACCGTTGTTGTCATAGTGGAACGGATTGTATTTTTAACCTATATTTTACCTATCACCCTTTTTGTAAATCCACAATTTTGACACTAATTTCGGGGCTTTGGGTGACAATACCGTGTTGACCAAAGGCAGACAGATCCTATTAAAGATCCATAGAATAGAAGTGACGTGACCAAGTGTTCATGAGTTGGCCAAACACATGCCAAGCGCAATTCGATTTCTCCTCTCGGCTGAAGGGAAGAGAATGGCATTATGCATTGCTTGACCAGCCCTGCCTGACCGAAGCGGCCTGGGAGGCCTTTGGGATGGGCCCCGGGGGATTTGGCCATTGTCATGGAAATGGAGCTGTCTGTTTTTTTGATTGTGGATTTGATGTCTTTGGCCCCAGCTTTTTTCCTCCCCACCTCCTCTCTCCCAGACTGCCCTGCCTCTCACCCTCTCCTCCCATGTCACTCATTTCACACAAAGCTTCTCACCCTGGGAAGTGTTTTGCAAGCTTTTGCCTTTGTGAGGGCTCTTTCCCGTTGTAGCTTCTGTGGCCGCTGCCGCATCTCTGGGTGAGTCTCGGGATTGTTCAGAAACAGTTGTTTCGGGTCTGGAGAAGGGGGGATTTTTCCCAACCTCAAGACAGGGAGAATATTTCACTTTTATCTGGTTGTTTTTAAATGGCAGACAAGATTGTGATTTAAGAAACAGGAAGTGAATTTTCCTTCCCTTATAGTGTATTAATACAAAGGATGTGTATGTGCATGGGTGTGTGTCATAGTGTGGATTCCTGGATATACTAGTTAAAATACCATACCCCTATAGCTTCAGAATCAGCCCTGAACACTTATGGGAAATGGAAAGAAATTGAACTATTTAGAATCACCACAAGTGACTTGTTCTCCCTTGGTTTTGTCTACTTTTCCTGCAGTTTTCCTGCAGATAAGTGGAAAATTGGGGTTCTGACTTAAAAGGGGGCATCCCACACGTATTTGGCTAGTTTAAGAAATGAAGGCAGAATTATTTTCAGAGTACTCGTCTGTCCAACGCCAGGGTGGTGGTTATTGAAATGACTCTTTCAGAAGTAAATCAAGCCATGTTGAGACTGTAAGATGGGAGTCACAGGCAGTGCAAAATGTAGATCTTAGTTTAGGAGATGATTTTAGCGCGAATCTTGATGCCCGCTAAATGTTTTATTTGATAAGATTATTCTAGTGGCAGGGCAGTAAACTGATTCCTTTTCCCCTTCATAAGTGGCCACTTTCAGTAATTAACTAGGCTAGTGTGGTAAGGAATATTTGCCTTATGAATTTGAAGGTATATTTCATAGCACACTCTCTGTATTAAGGAACATTTTCCTTCTGACTAGGAATATATGTTTCACAACACACTCTCTCAGGGGTGCTGACTGGGTTTCCTTTATGTTTTAGTGTGTTGATGTGTATCTGGAGTACTCCAGAGTCATTAACTGGTCAAAAGGCTAACCCCATCAGTTTGTCTTGGGGTTTAAAAAAAAGTCAAGTTAAATGGGTAGAATTGTGGCTGGCCTCTAGAAGGTTCTAACCCATATTCTCAAAGTGTGTATCGGACGACATCTTTTCTAATAACCAGACGCTCATCAGTTCATTCCCAAGCTCAGTCTTAATTTTCTTCTGTTCCAAGGAGCTCATGAAGAGACCATCTTCCTAATGAAGAAGGCTTGGGGGTTTGGCTGGGAACAGCAGGTGCCTGGCAGAGAAAATGTCTGCAATGATGCAATGGATGACTGGAATTTGAGTATCTCATGAGGAAGCAAGATGGCTGCTTAGTTCAGCAACCTGATTCACCCTCTTGCTCCCGTCAAGCAGAGCTGACCATTGGCTGGAGAGGTCAGAGTCCCTTTCAGCCCAGGCAGAGGTGAATTGGACCCATTTCTATTTAGCGATGAGTCGATGTGGTTGCTTCTCTGGAGGGGATCCAGAGGCTCTTTTCTTCAGAAGGGGGATTTATAGCCAAAGTGACTAGAGTCTCGTGTGGAAATTGGTCCCTCACATCTCCCCCTCCTATCAAATTCCACCTGTCCCCCAAAGTTTCCCAGTCCCTCTTGTGTCTTAACCCCTTTTTCCTCCACACCATCAACATATCTGTGCATTGAGACTAGACTTTACCTGGGTCTCGGACTCCTTTGGATGGAATCACCAGAATTTCAGAGAGAGCTCCCATTGAGACTCCAGGCATGAAGTTCTAAACTTTCCCTTCAGAACACTCTCTTAGCCTTCCCTCTGTCCTTGAAAGCCTCAGGGGCCATGATCAATTAATCGGTCAGTCCATTAGTGGTAATTATTGAGTCCATACTGTGTGCAGAGCACTGTACTAAAGGTACAGTATAACAGAGTTTTACGGTCACTGTATTCAGTGATCACTGGCTCCTTTTTTTATGGTATTTAAGTGCTTACTGAACTAAGTGCTGGGGCAGATACAAGCTAATCCAGTTGCACACAGTCATGTCCCGCATAGAGCTCACAGTCTTAATCCTCATTTTCCAGATGAGGGAACTGAGACACAGAAAAGTGAAGTGGTGTGCCCAAGGTCACCCAGCAGATAAGTGGTGGAGCGGGATTAGAAGCCATGTCCTGAGTCCCAAGCCCATGCTCTATCCACTAGACCATACTGCTTCCATCTCAAACTGCCTAACTCCTGGACTTGGGAGATTAATTACCTTTGACTCCAACAAGCAGATTATTCCGAGCCTCTCCAGGAAGTTCCCCTTCCAGCTGCCCCGTCCCTTATGATCGACACTGCCACCCCCTCACCATGTGCTTCAGAGTATACCCTCCTCAGTTTGAGCGTAAGATAGTGTAATATGTTCTTTGTACAAGCTGAAGTTTTTGTACATCACCCCGAGCCTCGTGTGACACAAGCTCTGGGTCCAATCTGATGACCTTCTATCTACCCAAGTGCTTAGAACAGTACTTTGCCCATGGTTAGCGCTTAAAAAATGCCACATCTTTGCCGAGATATGGAACATGCAGTGTGAACCTCTAATACCTGCTTCTAGTCGTCAAGGGTTCGAATCCCATGAAGCAGCGTGGCTCGGTGGAAAGAGCACGGGCTTTGGAGTCAGAGTTCATGGGTTCGAATCCTGGCTCGGCCACTTGTCAGCTGTGTGACTTTGGGCAAGTCACTTAACTTCTCTGTGCCTCAGTTACCTCATCTGTAAAATGGGGATTAAGGCTGTGAGCCCCACGTGGGACAACCTGATTCCCCTGTGTCTACTCCAGTGCTTAGAACAGTGCTCAGCACATAGTAAGCGCTTAACAAAATACCAACATAAAGTCACTTAACTTCTCTGTGCCTCAGTTACCTCATCTGTAAAATGAGGATTAACTGTGAGCCTCACGTGGGACAACCTGATTACCCTGTATCTCTCCCAGTGCTTAGAACAGTGCCCTGCACATAGTAAGCGCTTAACAAATACCAACATTATTATTAGTACTCTTTGTGTGGTTACATAATTTTCTGTGTAATATTGCTTTGAAGAATTAGCCTCTGAAAAAGCTTTTTCACGAGCAAGTCAGCAGGAAAGGTTGACAGGCTATCTTTCTTAGATTTACAATGGTGCTAACACAGTTTTGGTTTTATCTCCATTTTCCAGGAGTCTGTGAAATAACCTTGCGGTAGAAGCTATAAACCTCTTCTTTACAATACCTGGTAATCTACTTCCACTTGTGTTACTTCTAGTCCACTAGGGTCTTAACATTAGCAACCCAAATTTAAGTGCCAGTTTGCTTTAAAATAAAATAGAGAAACTTGAGTGGGTCTGGGCATCTGTGCATACATGATTTGTACTTTGGCTGACCGTATCATATTTCAAGAAAGTGTGTGTGTGGGGTAGGGCTTTCCAGACCTGGAATTATTAGGGCACTGACATGGGGGTGAGTGGAAGGATTAAATCTTCTAAAGAATTTAGTCTTAATAAAGGAACTCGTGAAGGGGGGCCACTGAAGCTCAGCTCAGGGGTGAAATCGGGAAGCCTCCAGCCCCCGTGCAGCCAGGAGCAGTTCCTGTGGGTCTTTTTATGTGCCACATTTAGGTGCTTATTTATACCCATCCCGGGAGCTTGTATGTATTTATTCAGTTATTTACTTTCCACTCCTCTGCAAATATTTGAATGCCGGTCTCCCCCGTTAAGAGTATAAGCACATTGTGGGCAGGCAATATGTCACTTCTCTGTTTTGTACTTCCCAATACGCTGTACTCAGTGGGTGCTCAGTAAATATTATCACTTAATATCTGTTGTCACTTAATATCCCTCACTGCTATTATTTGTGGTTCTCTGGCCCTTGCACTTTGTATGGTCGCATCTGTTTGCTTCTGCCCCTTTTCCTCCTGTAGATTTTAAGCTCCCTGAGGGCAGGAAACATCTCTTCTATATATGTGCATGCATGCACCTACACACAGACAAACAGAAACAGATTGACTATAAGTGAATAGTCTATAGTCTCCAGATTGTAAGCTTGTCGTGGGCAGAGAATGTGTCGGTTATATTGTATATTATACTCTCCCAAATGCTTACTGCAGTGCTTTGCACACAGTAAGCACTCCATAAATATGATTGACTGATGAGATAGATCTAAGAAGACCATAAGGGAAACGGAGAACTCCAGACATTTCCCCCCACAAGGCCGCCAGCCCCTGAGCCTCTCTCCCCAATATTTCACCTCCTTGGGAAAAACCACTTCTAATTGTAATGTGGGACGATTCTAGTGGGAACAGAGAAGAAGTGTTGCTTAGTGGGAAGAGCACGGACCTGGGAATCAGAGGACCTGGGTTCTAATCCTGTCTCTGCCATTTGCTGTGTGATCTTGGGCAAGTCAATTCACTTCTCTGGGCCTCAGTTACCTCATCTGTAAAATAATTCAGACCGTATGCCCCACGTGGGACAGGGATTGTATCAGTCAATGGTATTTATTGAGTGCTTACTGTGTGCAGAGCACTGTACTAAGCGCTACGGAGAGTGCAATATAACAGTAAACAGACACATTCGCTGCCCACAAAGAGCTTAGAGTCTACAAAGACAGTGTGCAGCTTCATAAGCTTGTATCTTCCCCAGCCGTCAGTACAGGGTCTGGCACATAGTAAGCGCTCAACAAATATTATTTTTAAAAAAGAAACAAACCCCCCAAAATTACTAGTTCTGTGGGACTCTGTTTCTTTAGAACAGTTTGGTTGTTGCCATCTGTTCCACACTGCAGCCTGGGCAAGGAAATAAACGGAGGAAATTGTTGGTGGTCCCTGAGTCCAAATTCTGTTCACAAGCCAGGACAGTCCCTTGTCTGATCCTGGGACTATGATCTGTCTGGCATCAAGAATTCCAATAAAGGTGTTAGAACAAAGAGCTTGGCGCCTGCCCCTGCCTCTGAGTGCTCCTAATCCCTACGAGTTTGTGTCTCTGGGTCACTGAAGATCAGCAAAAGTTCATGGCTAGTTGCTGCTTCTAAAACGTCTTATCTAGTAAAGTTTCTCAATCTGACAATAGATGCAACACCTGCCGGGTATCATCGCAGGGGTCTTAATTCATCAATAAAAAGTCTTCAGTGAAAGCATTTTGTCCAGACCCAGATTATAGTATTTGTAGAACAGAAATCCTTGGGTCTGCTGGAATAGAACAAAATCCTTGGCCACGAGACAGTTCTCTCTTCGGTGATTTTTGGCTGAGGATTTTTTCAGCCTGTTAGAGCAAGAATGCCTACTGGGAGAGTGCTACATTTTAGAACTATAAAAGGACATAACGTTAGTAAAACCAGACAGTTTTTCTGTTGCAAGGAGACTCAATCGGTCTGTGAAATTTTTTTGGCAGCACTATCACCTTTTAATTGAATATGGTATTTATAAGACACTTACTGTGTGCTGGGCACTGTGGCAGATACAAGTAAACAGTTCAGACAGTCCCTGTGCAAACAGAATTTAGTTGGGGGAGGAAATATCCTTTGAGCCTTTGAAATGTCTTTCATTTCACGTTTGGGAAAGTCAGGGTTTGGCAATCGCTGCTGCTCCTCCACCATTTTAATGACTGTGTTTTTCTATTTGTTTTGTAGGCATGATTGACAGCTCTGGTAATGAGAAATTATTGCTTTGTTTGCAGTGGTGGCTCAGAGGAATTAGGGATAAATTAGTGTGTGTCTACTGTTTTGAGTGTATGTCTGCCATCGAAAATTCCTGCCACTTTGTTAGTCCTTCAATAAACTGCAGTGAGAAGGTCCCTTTTACACTTCAATCTGTATTTAACATCTCCTCCCCACCCCTTTCCCCCCATAACAATATTCTTTTGATCTTTTCTCTGGATATTTCAGTCCTTTCTGAGGATTCTTCCCCTCTAACAGATTTCTGCAGTAGCAACTCCTTGATTAAAAAAAAAGAGGGAAAGAGGGCCCATTTCATTTTATTCTGTTTGAGTCCTTTCTCCTAACATTTACACTTGAACTCTTCCCTTTCTAAATGTCAAGATAAACCCCCATTTCCCGCGATTGGTGTAAGGGTGGTCTTGCCTGGAGACAGGAGGGTGGAAGAGTAAACCTCATGAAACGCCCACCCAGGTTTACGATTTGGGGCTTATTTAATGGGTGTTTGATGGGGATTGCATATATCCAATGATCAAGGATTAGGGGTGACTCGGGCTCCAATCAATCAGTGGTGCTTATTGAGCGCTTTCTCTTGCAGAGCTCAATGTATTAGATGAGTCAGGAAAAAGACTATAAGGTCCTTTCCTAATTGGGAGGAGGCAAAATGAATCTCTCAATCTCAGAGCATAGACAGTCAATCCATCAGTGGGATTTATTGAATGCTTGAGCACTGAACTAAGTGCTTGGGAGAATACAGTACAATAGAGTAGGGGGACACAAGGACCTCACATCCCACAGGGCTAAGGTTACGCCTCTTGACCCCAGTCCTCTGTAAAGGTTCCACAGGTGCACGGACTCCTTCTCCCAGAATTTCCAAGTTAGAGCACGTGGCCATTAAACCCTGAGCTGACAGTTTCACACGATGAGTTCTCAGTGGGGAAATATTGGAGTAGGTTATGGGAAACTGCAGGGTTTAAGGCTGATACGGCTCTAGTATCTGCTACTGACCTTTCTAGCCCCTTAGGTGTATCACTTCATATTTCACCGTACCTCACTTTTCCCATCTGTAAAATGGATACAGTCACACTTGCCCCCAAACAGAATGTCAACCACTTGGTAGAGTGCTCTGCGCACTGTAAGCATTCAATAAATACCATTGATTGATTTGATGTTATAAAGAGACAGCATGCCTACTGTAAAGAACTTGGAATTGGGGTTCAGGATACCCTGGCTTCTAACCCCGGTGATGCCACTAGCCTGTTGCGGGACCTTGGGCAAGTCACATAGTTGCTCGGGGCCTTGGTTTCCTCATCTGCAAAATCAGTCAATCAGTTGTATTTATTGAGTGCAGTTGTATTTATTGAGTCCTTACTGTGTGAAGGACACTGCACTGAGCACTTGGGAAAGTACAATATAATAAAGTTGTTAGACACATTCCCTGCCTACAAGGAGCTTAGAGCCTAAAGGGCTACTTTCATGTTTGATCCATGTGTGATTATCTTGTATCTATCCCAGCACTTAGCAGAGTGAGCTAGTGAGCACTTAGGAAATGTCATAATTAAGCCTATTGCAAAGATGACAAAGCTAGTGATTTTGAAGAACTGGGGGGGCTCACGGAGGATGATGCTGTACAAATAAATATGAGCTGGGATTTCAACAGACTGATTTTTTAAACACTAGTGAAAGTACAGTAGATAACGGCTATGGTATTTTTAAGCACTTACTATGTGCCAAGCACTATTCTAAGCACTGAGGTAGACACAGGGTTATCTGACTGGACACAGTTCCTGTCCCATATGGGGCTCACAGTCTAGGTAGAGTGGAGTAGGATTTAATCTCCATTTTACGCATAAGGAAACCGAGGCACAGAAAAATTAAGTGGCTTGCCCAAGTTCACAAGGTGGATGAGTGGTGGAGCCGGGATTAGACCTTGGTCTTCTGACTCCGGTTCCAGGCTCTTTCTACTAGGCTATGCTGCTTTTCTAGATGCCCAGAAAACTTTGTTGCAGTATGCTGTTGGGAACAAAATTGGTAGCAACATAAAAATCCTCAAAAGAGATTTGGTAGAGTTTCTACCAGTTCTGTTATATTGTACTCTCCCAAATGCTTAATACAGTGCTCTACACACAGTAAATGCTCAATAAATACCATGGACTGATTGATTCAGGGAGTTTGGAGGAGTCCTGAGCCCTGTGAGTTCTCTGGGATTTTTTTTGTTTTGTTTAAGTGAATTGTGGTTTGTTCAGGCGGCAACAGAGTACATTGTTGTTGATTCCTGCTCAGAACTCAAGCAGCTCTGTTCACCGGGGAGGAGAATAAGTGGTTCGCCCCAGTACTTGATGAGATTGTCATGGCAGCTATTGTTCAGTGAAATTGTTTGAGGAGAGAAATGAAAAATTCATGTTGTTTTTGTTCTGGTTTGCAGCTGACAAAGCCTGTGACATACGGCTTCCCAATCTGCTGGTTTTTAAATAGATGAATTTATAGCTGCCAGTTTATATTAGTAGTCCTGTCTGGCCTGCATAAATGCTAATGGGTCAGAGAAGCAGAGTATATCTTAGGCAGTTGTCTCGGAAGAAAGCTTTTTTTGTGTTTACAACAGCCCAGATTCATTTCAAGTGATTTTATTCAGTTGTCTTCTGAATTAAAGGAAATCTGTCTCCAAACATCATTGTAGGGTAAAAGAGACACTCTCCCAAGAAATTTCAACATTCCCTTTTAGACTGTCCCACCCTCATCCTTGCACCAAAGGTTATAGACCATCATTCCCTTGTTTGGTTTTCTAAATTTCTGCTCTGGAAAGATCAGTGATTAAGATTCCTCATCAAATTCAAATCCCTTCCCTGCCACCTATTTATAGGACTGTAGAAAGCAGAAGCTTGCTTAGGCCAGGGCAACAGTAATAATAATGTAATAATAATCATAGTCACAATAATAAGTGTGGTATTTAAGTGCTTACTATCTGCTAAACAGTTGGGTAGATCAGCTTAGACACAATCGATCGTATTTACTGAACACTTACTGTGGGCAGAGCACTGTACTTAGCGTTTGGGAGAATGCACTTATCACAGATGCAGTGCCTGTCCCACATGGGGCTCCCAGTTTAAGGTAGAGGAGACCAGGTAGTGAATCCCCATTTTCAGCTGAGGAACCCGAGGCCCAGAGGAGTTAAGTGACATGCCCAAGTTCTCTTGGAGGGCAAGGGGGGAGAGCTGTAAATAGAACACAGGTTTCCTCACTTCCAGTCCTATGCTCTTCCCATTAGGTCATGCTGCTTCTCCAACCAAACTTGGGTTTGGGATGGATTCAAATGAGATAAGGTGGCCCATCCCCTCCTCTCTGTCTTCCCTCTCTCCCCTATTAATAGTAATGATGACTGGTATTTGTTAAGTGCTTACTATGCTCCAGGCACTGTACTGAGCTCTGGGGTGGATACAAGCAAATCAGGTTGGACACAGTCCCTGTCCCACATTGGGGCTCATAGTTTCAATCCCCATTTTACAGATGAGGTAACTGAGGCACAGAGAAGTGAAGCGACTGGCCCCAAATCACTCAGCAGACAAGTGGCAGAGCTGGAATTAGAACTCATGTCCTTCTGACTCCGTGGCCCAGGCTTTATCCACTAGGCCACACTGTTTCCCTGACACACCTCAACATCCACTCTTTTCCTGTGAACTCTTCCTGGGCTCGGCCTTCCCTCCTTTTCTTGATCCAGCCATCCTAATGGGGTAAGGAAGGAGTTTGGGCCCAGGACTGATCGCTTTATTTATGATGACTATTGGGTTTGGGCCTTAAAATGTTAATCCTTGCAGGGCTCTAGTAGAGAAACAAGCACTCTGCCCTTGGTTGGGGAGCCCCTTCTCTGACCCCTTGACATTTGGGAGGCCCATTGCCCAGACCCTGTGGCTTAAAAGGAGAAAGGAATTTCCTTCTGCCAGCAAATAACCTTCTAGTGTGATTATCAGTGGTAAAGGCAGATGGGATGGAATGGAAAATTGAAACCCACAGGTGATTGATTAGAAACATGTGTTTCAGTGGGTAATTTCACCCTCCCCTTTGTCCCAATTGCTAGAGATTCTAGCATTGTAGGAAATGGAGCAGATTTGATTCTGAAGTCTTCTTCCGCCTTTGACTTTTGCCATGAGGAGGTCCTAATAGAGGGCCCTTTATAGTTTACAAACCAGTTGAACCGTCCCTGAACAGCCTAGATTGAACTGGGCTGCCAGAATGGACTATGGGTGAACAACAAAACTGGACATTACATTTCTTTTCCTTTTCTTTTCTCTTCTTTTAAAGAACGATTTAACCCATCCTTTTGGATATCTATCCTTTGAGTTTCGAAAGCCCTGAGTGCAGGTTTTTGAAGGAAATCTAGTATTCCCAGATGGTGGGAAAAGAAAGACGGTCTTTTTTGGATTAAGAAAGAACTTCCTAGTTTATATTCTCTTTTCTTTAGTGACTTTGGTTAGATCGAATTCAAGAGAAGAGTCAGTCAGAACTCAACAAAATTGACCAAGAAAAACTGTCTGGATTAAGTCTTTGAAAGCCTCTGAGACTTAAAAGATTCAACAACTGATAAAAAATTCTTAAGGAAAAAATAACAGGGAGTCACTTTCAGGGGAGGGACAGTAAATAGAAGTTGTTTTGAGAGTGAGGTCTGTGATGTTTCAGGAGCCGTAAAATGCAAATTCTTTTAGAGATGTTTATCTACAACCATTTCTGACCAGCTCCTGATGTTATTGTTGTGTTGTCATGGAGTCTGATAGTTCTTTCTTCTGATCCGGGACTCTAGTCTGTAGCACATAGGGCTGCTTTCTGTGGTCATTCAAACATTTAGTGTGGATCAATCGATCAGTCAGTGGTATTTACCGAGCACTTAAACCGTGCAGAGCACTGAACTGAGTTCTTCGGAGAGTACAATAGAGTGATCGGACAGATCCTGCCCTGAAGGAGTTTATCTAGCAGGGAAGAATATGATGAGAAACACAGGCTACACCTCACGGTCTCCCTGCCCCCATATCTTCCCTAGGCTCTGGACCATTGGTTGTCAAAGAAAATTTTACTGGGTGCCCCAGACCCAGTGCATTTTTTTCTATTAGATGAATAATGGACAATGAGAAGCAGCACGGCATAGTAGGTAGAGCACAGGCCTGCGTGTGAGAAGGTCGTGGTTCTAATCCTGGCTCTGCCACTTGTCTGCGGTGTGTCCCTGGCAAGTCACTTTACTTCTCTGGGCCTCAGTTACCTCACCTGTGAAATGGTGATTGAGACTGTGAGCCCCATGTGGGACAGGGACCGTGTCCAAACCGATTTGCTTGTATCCACCCCAGCACTTAGTATGGTGCCTGGCACACTGTAAGCGCTAAATAAATACCACAGTTATTATTTTAAGATTTTAAAATATGCGGGTTGTCTCCCAATGCTTTAGTAGCTTGGGTCTGTCTGTTTTGTCATTTGATCTCTGTCTCTGTAGCCATCTGTCAGTCAGTCAATCATATTTATTGAGTGTTTACTGTGTACAGAGTACTGTAATAATAATTATTATGGTATTTGTTAAGCACTTACTATGTGCCAAGCACTGTTCTAAGCGCTGGGGTAGATACCAGATAATCAGCTTGTCCCACGTGGGGCTCACAGTCTTAATCCCCATTTTACAGATGAGGTAACTGAGGCCCAGAGAAGTTAAGTGCC
Source organism: Ornithorhynchus anatinus (assembly GCF_004115215.2). Taxonomy (NCBI): domain Eukaryota; kingdom Metazoa; phylum Chordata; class Mammalia; order Monotremata; family Ornithorhynchidae; genus Ornithorhynchus; species Ornithorhynchus anatinus. The sequence goes on from NC_041746.1 coordinate 28,165,978, forward strand.
TTACCGAAGGTCACACAGCAGACAAGTGGCAGAGCCGGGATTAGAACCCACGTCCTCCGACTCCTAAACCTGCGCTCCCTCCATTATGCCACACTGCTTTTCTACTAAGCATTTGGGAGAGTATAACAGTATAACAGACACATTTCCTGCCCACAACGAGCTTAGAGTCTAGAGGGACTGCCTCCCTTGCCCTTCTGAGGCTGCACGAGAGCTTCGGAGGGCCGTGGTTGTGCTTCGCTCTTTTCCGTCTGGCACGGCACTTTCTCCTGCTTGTTTAAGAGGTGGGCGGGGGGGCCTTCAGAATCACCCCAGCGGTCCCCAGGGTGGCTGGCTAGCTGGTCTGTTTTCAGAGGAGTAAACCCTGTATGTTCAGGCTTCTGGATCAACCAATCAATGCTATTTTTTGAACGTTTGCTCTGTGCACAGCACTGTATGAGGCGATTGGGAGAGTGTAGTACAACAGAGTTGGTAGACACTTTCCTTACCCACAATGAGTTTACACGTAAAAAGGGATGGAAGGATGAGGTGGGTTGAGATAAGTCTCTACTTTTTAGGTCCCCCCCGCCAAAAAAAAAGGCGGATCTGGGATGAGAAGCTGAATTAGGCCAGGAGCCCATTCGAAGCAGAGAAAGAATTGACGTGGGATGAGAGAGAAAATTCCAGTTTCCCTTCTAATTCCCTATAGGTTGATGCCCAAGGCTGTTTTTGGAGGAGATAATAATAGTTATTGTTATTGTGGTATTTAAGCACTTCCTAAATGCCAAGTACTCTATTAATCCCTGGGGTAAAATACAAGATAATCAGGTTCCTGTCCCACGTGGAGTCTAAGTGGGAAGGAGAACAGGTACCATTTACAGATGAGGAAATGAGGCACAGAGAAGTCATGACTTGCCCAAGGTCACACAACAGACAAGTGAGTGGATCCACTTCCAGTCTGCCCCAGCCCCTCCCCAATACTTACTCATGTCATAGAAAATGTTCTCTGATTTGGCCAAGATCCTCATTAGCCAGAAGGCATTCAGTGCGTCGGGCCATGGTTTGTTTTTTTTCCACTTCTATTGAAATTCTTATTAGCCTGATTGAAGGCCAGCACAAACTCTTTGAGATCCTAGCCTAGGGCTATTTTTGTTGGTAGATGTCTCTAAGGAAGTGGCAGGTGGGCCGAAAATGTCTGGAAGTCACAGTGGCTTCATAAACTCCTCATTGTATTTCCACCCATGGGAAAAAGCAAAGGGGTCTATGTTCGTAGGGAAGGAATGTATGACGTGTTGTGCATTTGAGAGCTTTGAGTGTTCTTGAGAAATAACCTGTGCATTCATAATAAACTTGGTGTAGAGGGCTGGATACTGGCGTTCATAATTAGAATGTGTTAATGAATCAATAATTTATCAGTTCATCTATCTTGTCTCCCTCGAAGAATGTCCAAATGACTGTTTTCTCCCAAATGATTGTTTTCTCCCCTTGAAAGTACCAGGGTTCTTTTCCTCATAGTTTTGTATTTTTGGTTCCAGAAACCAAAATACCTCCTGTTCAGTCCAGTTGGGAGTTCCTTCTGCTTCTCAGTCAATCAGTGGTATTTATTGAGTGCTTGCTGTGCACAGAGCTTCGTGCTAAGCGCTTGGGAGAGTACAGTGCAACAGAATTAGTGGAAATGTTCGCTGCCCTTAAGGAGCTTACAGTCTAACCTCCCAGACACCTGTATCACCCCCAGGGTCTGATCTGCATTTGTATGCGGAAGGGAAATCCTTTCCTGAGTCCAATCCCAGCTGATATCTCCTTTGTTTTGAATTCCTTAAGCTTACTTAAACATTCTTTGGAAATAAATCCCTTTGAAAGTTTCAATAGATAAAGGATCCCAGTAGGGAGCTATTGCCTGGCTTTGCCCATAACCAAAACCTGTATTTCTCTTTCACTTACCCTTCAAAGACCTCTGAAAGTAACGGGGTACCTTGTAATGTGGAGCCTGGGTTTAGTCGTTCTTTTCATCAATTTTTTCCTGTGGTCTTTTTTGTGACGTTCACTATGAGAGGAGTGAAGTTGGTCTGTTTTTCCGACTTTCAAGCTAGTTGGGATTTCTCTCCCAAGACCCTCCTGGTCACTAAAAAAAAACAACAAAAAAACCTTTCAGTTTTTATGGTATTTAAACACTTGCTATCTGTGAAACACTGTTCTAAGCGCTCGGGCATATTCGCATTCTTTCTTCCTTTGTAAAATATGCTGCCTTTACTGGTCTGTATATTAACAAGTGATCATTGTCAGAAGACAACAGGCACTTTTATGAAGACATTATCTTATTTATTCTCATCTCAGGGCTATTGAGGGAAAAATGAGATGGTGTATAAAGTGGTCCAAAGGGTGAGCATCATTATTAAGTACCATCTGGACCATCTGAAATGTCTGTTTTCTTAGTACCTGCTGCCGGCGTACCTCAACACTATCCACTGTGACTATCGCTCCATATGTCCCCGTGTTTTTATTTCTTAAAAAAAAGTATTTAAGTGCTTATTATGTGCCATGCACTGTACTAAGCGCTGGGATAGATACAAATTAACCAGGTTGAACACAGCCCATGGCCCCCGTGGGGCTCACAGTCTTAACCCCCATTTTACAGATGAGATAACTGAGGCCCAGAGAAGTGAAGTGACTGGCCCAAGGTCACACAGCAGACAAGCGAAAGAGCCGGGATTAGAACCCAGGTCCTTCTGACTTCCAGGCCCATGCTCTATCCACTAGGCTATGCCGCTTCCCCCACTAGGCCACCCTGCTTCTCAGCCACATGTGAAAGGTTGGAACTGGTGGTCGGGCCTGGAAGGTTTCTACCCTTTTGTAGATGTTTGATTCATTCATTCAATCATATTTACTGAGCGCTTACTGTGTGCAGAGCAGTGTACTAAGTGCTTGCGTCTCTTACCACAACCATGTGCCCGTGGCAGGAATCCCGGTTGGCACAGCGATCAGCGGGTAGCCACCAGCTCCGGAGTGGTCAGAAAATGTGGGGTGTTCCTGGCACGACTGCAGGAGCTGACACCTCAGCCACGTCACCAGTGGCTCCTTTGGGGAACGTATGCCAGGAATAGATTTTTGGCAGACTGTCGAGGAAAGAATAGATTAAGCATTAACGAAGGCTTGTACGTGTGATTTCCATAAGTTCCAATTGGTCTTTAAGAGTCATTCTTCCCTCCTGAGTCTGTTCCACAGAAGTCTATTCTAGCCGCCTTATCCTTCTTCCCGTTCTTTGCTCCTGAGGGGATTGCAAGTTACTGATGGGGTAGATGGGGATAGGTTTTGAGCGAGGGGTGGAGGCTTACAGGAGTAGGGTGAGAAAGGGGGAGACTGAGAGACTAAATGAGGCCCAGTGTTTCCGAAACAGGTACTGCTTTGGAGGAGGGAGGGTGGCCATTTTTCTGGTTTTATTCCAGAAGAACCCAGGTTTCATCTGGTTTGTTCTGGAACACATCCTAGGTCGAGCTGGCTGTCCCCGACTGGGATGGCTAATGGGATGGAATGAATGAGAACGTCTAGGACACTAGTCTAAGGGAAGCAGCGTGGCCCAGTGGAAAGAGCACGGACTTGGGAGTCAGAGCTCATGGGTTCGAATTCTGACTTTGCCAACTGTCAGCTGGATGACTGTGGGCAAGTCACTTCACTTCTCTGTGCCTCAGTTATCTCATCTGTAAAATGGGCATCAACTGTGAACCTCACGTGGGACAACCTGATTACCCTCTATCTCCCCCAGCGCTTAGAACAGTGCTCTGCACATAGTAAGCACTTAACAAATACCAACATTATCATTATTATTATCTCCCCAGCTGATTTCCTCTCCTACTGCCATTTTAGCATTCCTCTGTCACCTAAGTACTCATCCCCCCATCTCACCCACTCCACAGCTCCTTATATATTTATATATTCTATTACTTCCTCCTATCTGTAATTTATTTTAGTGTCTGGCTTCCATAATTTGGGAAAATCATATAATTTCTCTGTGCTTCAGTTACAATGGGGATTAAGATAGTGAGCCCTATGTGGGACAGGGACTGTGTCCAACGTGACTACCCTGTATCTATTCAAGTGATTAGAACAGTGCTTGGCACATAGTAAGCACTAAATAAATACCATAATTATTATTATTAACCCAAGACCTGACTCCCAAGCCCGTGCTCTATCCACTAAACCATGCTGCTTCTCCAGTGCCTGGCACATAGTAAGTGCTTAACAAACACCATTAAATAAAAACAAAACTCCTTGAGGGCAGGAACAATTTCTACTAACTCTGCTGGACCCTCCCAAATATTTAGTACAGTGTTCTGGACAAAATAGGCATTCAGTAAAAACATCTGATTGATTAATTGACAAGAATCTTTGACTAATATCTAGCAACTCGCAGAAGACTAAGAAACACTGTGGTCAAAACTTAAGAACCTTCCAAAGCTGAAATGTTTTCAGGCTCAATTTTTAAACTGGCTAATTCAATCAGAGGTATTTATGGAGAGCTTACTTTGTGCAGAGCCCTGTACTAAGCACTTGGAAGAATATAATACAGTTGGTAGACCCGATTCCTGCCCTCCAAGAACTTACAACCTCAAGGAACTCCTGCTTGATGGTTAGCAAAATTAACCAAATTTCACATGGATCTCCAAAAAATGCCTTAATGCTGCTGGGCATAGAGGGTGCATTTGCTAAAAGTGACTTAAAAGCAAGAAACAATCTTTCAAATCAGTTAATCATATTTACTGAACACTTACTGTGTGCAGAACACTGTGCTAAGATCTTGGGAGAGTACAGTACACCCGAGTTGGTAGACACATTCCCTGCCCACAAGTTTACAGTCTAGAGAGGGAGAGAGACATTAATATAAATCCTCTCAATTACTGCTGCGAGTTAACCATAGAGTTTGACCGTTTGGAAAAAGGCATCTTTAAATCGACGCTAACAAATTCACAAAGCTGAAGAAGCAGTGCGGTCTAGCGAATAGAGCACGGGCCTGGGATTCAGAGGACCTGGTTTCTAATTCCAGCTCCACCACTTCATTCATTCAATTGTATTTATTGAGCAGTTGTTGTGTGCAGAGCACTGTACTAAGCACTTGGAAAGTACAATTCAGCAACAGATAGAGACAATCCCTATCCCCAGTCTAGAAGGGGGATACAGACAACAAAACAAAACAAGTAGAGAGGCGTCAATAGCATCAAAATAGGTAAATAGAATTATAAGTATATACACATAATTAATAAAATGAATAGAATAATAAATACATACAAAATATATATCACTTGTCTGCTGTGTGACCTTGGGCAAGCCACTTCACTTCTCTGTGCCACATTTACCCGAACTGCAAAATGGGAATTGAGACTGTGAGTCTCATGTGGAACGTGGATGGTTTCCAAGCTGATTAACCTGTGTCTGCCATAACACTTAATTCAGTGCCTGTCACATAGTAAGCGCTAAACAAATACCATTCATTATTAATTGTAGTAATTATTAAGAGTAATTAATTACCTTACATTTCTCTGTAAGAAGAAATGAATAAGCCCTATGTACATAAGTACTGTGTGACTGGGAGGGGGGATGAATAAAGGAGCAAGTCCGACACACCGTCCACCATCCACACCGGTTCGGCCGAGGGATCCAGGGTGGTGAACATTGGCACGGTGAATATCGTGAGCAGCGCACCCCACTCCAATCACATTTCTGCCCAGATAAGCACTTCGCCTTCAGAAGGTGTCATTAACTTAACTCCCCGTCTCTGGGCACCGCTGAAATTGCTGTTTGTGATCTCACCCCAGACAGCTCCGACTTGGCCCTGGAGTTTCTCCGGGACTTCTTCAGTCAAACACCTCTCAAGTGCATCGGCGATTTTGCCAGGCTGCCGCTGGAAGCCGAGCTTATTTATCTAAACCCCGTGGGAGAGGGGAAGTGAGGGGTGAAGTGAGAGCCATATCGGGGTATCCTACTTCCCACCCCACCATCATAAGCACCACTGTTGCTCACCCCAGTAGTTAAGCTACGACTGAGATCCAGCCACCACAATAGCGATGGGGTTTATTAAGCACTTTCTTAGTGCCAAGCATTGTGGTGATTGCTGGGAGTGTTCAGTCAGTCATATTTATTGAACGCTTACTAAAGTACAGAGCACTGTACTTTCATTCATTCATTCATTCAATAGTATTTATTGAGCGCTTACTATGTGCAGAGCACTGTACTAAGCGCTTGGGATGAACAAGTCGGCAACAGATAGAGACAGTCCCTGCCGTTTGACGGGCTTACAGTCTAATGGGGGAGACGGACAGACAAGAACTTTACAGTCTAGAGGGTGAGACATTCATTCATTCAATCATATTTATTAAGTGCTTACTGTGTGCAGAGCACCTTACTAAGTGCTTGACAATATACATGAATTTACAGATATGTACATAAGTACTGTGTGACTGGGAGGGGGGATGAATAAAGGAGCAAGTCAGGGTGACACAGAGGGGAGTGTGAGAAGAGGAAATGGGGGCATAGTTAGGTGACCCCGGGGCGCATGGAGTGCTTAGAATAGTGCTTTGATGTAGTAAGCGCTTAACAAATACCATAATTATTACTATTGCTATTATTATTATCCCCGGCCCTATCATGAGGTGGGTCCTCCTGTGCTACTCTCCCTCCCCTCTGCCCCCTCCATCCCCTAACTCAGCAACAAATGGACATTCTTTATCCCTACACATACATACACACACAACTCTGGCTTCAGTGGGGGAATGGGTCCTGCTACTTCCCGCTCCCCCTAAAACCTCCCCCAGCCCTGCTCTGGAGATGTCATCTAAGTCACAGGACCTTGAACATTTTCACTGGGCAGTGTAGAATCCAGTGTGTTAAATGCTAATGTCAACGAACATAGTCTTTCCTTATAATAATTTGGTTTTTGACAGGCACGGTCACGTCGATTAATCCATTAGGAAAGCGTGGAAGTTATTTTCCTGGCAATGTCAAAGATGCTGTTAATTATTAGAAAAAGGTTGCTCCAACGCTTCTGTTCCATAATACCATTTTAATGAAAGATGTCAACAGGTCATTTTTATTTAAGGTCATTACACTCAGAATGCGCATACTAGAGTGGAATGCCATGCCGGGTAGTTGTTCAGTACTCTTATGGCATTCATTTTCTAGCTTTTGATTCCATTCGACATAAATTAGTTGAATGCAAATCTGCTTTTGAAAGTAGCAGTGGCACAGCACACCCGAGGGACGATTATCTTAATTACCATCCTGGCCTGCTTGGTGGCAACAACATGATCCACAAAATTAAGGACCAAAATCAAATGAGATTAAGGATACTGTGCTCATTACATTATTAATTCTCTTAACATTCGTCATTGAAGGGTCATGGGCTTTGTTTCAATGTACCGAGGTTTAAAAGCTTGATTATAACGTTAAATTGCATTCTGTGACCCAGGTAGACTACCCTAGCTTTTCCTTTGGAATTTGTTCCCGGGATATTCCAGTCTTTTGTTTAAGAAGAATTATTCATCTGAAAAGAAACCTGGGGTTTTGTTTTTTCATGGTATTTAAGCACTTACTCTTTACCAGGGATTATACTAAGCGCTGGTGTAGATACAAGTTAATCAGGTTGGACACAGTCCCCTATCCCACATGGGGCTCCACCGTCTTAATCTCCATTTTACAGATGAGGGAACTGAGGTACAGAAAAGTGAAGTGACTTGCCTAAGGATACACATCAGGATTAGAACCCAGCTCCTCTGACTCTCAGGCCTTTGCTCTTTTCACTAGGCTGGGTTGGGTCTGGAGTCTGGGTTGGCCAAGGCAGGAGTGAGTGGCTGGAGTGAACTGGCATGAAGTTGGCATTAACAATGGCATGGTGCCAACCTGTGCCTTTCTGCTCTTTTTCCCCCGCATTGGGGACCAGTCATAAACCAGCCACCATTCTTATCTTCAGTGCCTTCCAAGCCAGAAGAAATTCCACTTTCTTTTCTGGTGAGGGAGGTGCTGGGTTTATAGAGGAAGAGATTCACTGAGGTGAAGATGGAAGTGAGGAAAAAGAGGGAAATGAGTAGTAGGACTGAGATTAGAACCTCTTACCTCTATGGGCTAAAATCGAGGTGCTCACAGATCTGATGAGAAGTTGGCGGGGAGGGGTGTGGATCTGATGATAATAATAATGACAACATTTGTTAAACGCTTACTACCTGCCAAGCACTCTACAAAGTGCTAGGTTAGATACAGTAAAGTCAGATTGGATGCATGAGGCTCACTGTAAGAAGTGGAGAGAACAGATATTTTAACCCCATTTTACAGATGAGATACCTGCGGGACAGAGAAGTTAAGTGACTTACCCAAGATCACACAGAAGACCAGGGGCAGAGCTAGGATTAAGACCCAGGTTGTCTGCTCTCTCTGATCACCAACCAAGACCCGTGTCGTTTCCATTAGGGCACACTGCTTCCCATGGTATATTTCTTTTGAGATCCTTAGAGCCGTACGGGCTGTGTCTCCGTCCCCTCTCCAGTCAGGCAGTAACTCGGGCCAGATGGAGAGACAGAAGCATGTTGCTTAGGCCAGGCTAGAAATCTGTCAGCCTGCAAACAAATTACCAAGCAAAAAAGGCATCATTGGTAAACGACAATGGAAAAAAGAAGGGAAGCCCAAGTCCGTGTCCAGGTAGTCTTAGGGTAAGACATGCACAAGCCCCAGTTCACTTTGGCTACCTCTTCTGAGACTGTGAGTGCCTCTCTAGACTGTAAACTCATTATAGGCAGAAACATGTCCAGAGGAGTCTTAGGAGGAGAGGGAAAAGGGGGAAGGGGGGCTAGTCCAGCCTCCTATCTGGGGGCACTATAGACAGCTGGTCCGGACGCTGGCCTTGGAGTTCAAGGGTTACTGGGATGCCATGAGCCCCTGCAGCGATTGGCGTGGGACAGTGGGTGCCCAGCCACCACAGTCCCGCCGTTCTGACCCATGCCAACCTGCCCTGCCCCCCAGCCTGTGGCACTGGGGGGTGGTCTGCTGTCCCAGGGGAGGGACAGGAGGCAGCTCCCATGACCAGATGGACCCTGCAGTCCACGGTGGAGACCGTCAGCTTTCTCCTTCCCTTCCACTCCCTCCCCCGACCCACCCACCTTAACCTTCCTCTCTTCCTTGCCCATCTCCTTCTCATTCCATCTCACCTTCTCCTGCCTTTCCCCCACCCCCTCTTCATTTCCCATCGTCATCTTTCCTTTTCTCCTTTCCCCATTGCCACACTCCCTCTTCCTCTCTCCTTTCATCGTTCCTTTGGCTACACCAAAAATGACCGATTTTTGGACATTTTAGTGTATGTCTCCTGCATTCTCTGCATCCCCTCCCTCTCTGCTTTTATTGCTCCTTCTCTCCCCTTATCATTTTCTTTCTCTATCCCTCTCCCTCTTTCTTTTTATTGACCTTCCCTTTCCTGGTCCCTCATCGCCTCACTTTGGCTCTGTCTTTTGATCTTTTCGTACCTGATCCCACCCCTCCTTCCCTTTGGCTTTCCCAAATCTGGGAATTCAGCCCGGGTCCGTCAGGTACAAGCTTGTTTCTCAGCTGGTACAGCACAGCCTCTGGATGAAAGCTCTTCACTTGTTTCCATTCCACACTTCTTCCCGCTCAAGGCTCTCAAGCCCTTGGTAATGTTGCACGGACACTGAATGCAAATAGGATTTGTGGGGGGATGTGAGGGGATGGGAACTGTCTGGAAACGGAAGGGTTGTCCCACAGAGGACGATCTGTTGCTGGGAGTTCAGTGCTCTGACCAAGAGGAGTCACAAATAGAATTCAACATCCAACAGTCAAATTTGGAGAAACGCCAGTTGCCTGCATTGCCAAAAATCAAAATCAAGCTATTGGCAAAAATCAAAATCAAGCTATTGGCAATCTCACGGTGAAATAGTCTCTCAGCAGGCTCCCTGTTATCTCCCCACCTCTCATTCCCCCATCCCTCATTCTATTATTCTTTTGCCGCATCTCCTGGGGGTTCTCTCCCACTCCAAATGGATCAGACAACATTTATTCATTTAATCATTCAATCGTATTTATTGAGAGCTTACTGTTTGCAGAACACTGTACTAAGCACTTGTAAACACATTCCCTGCTCACAGTGAACTTACAGTCTGGGGTGGGGGTTGGGGAGAAAGTAGATATTAATATAAATAAGTAAATTACAGATATGTTCCTAAGTGCTGTGGTGATGGGAGGGGGGAAGAACAAAGGGATCAAGTCAGGGTGATGCAGAAGGGAGTGGGAGAAAAGTGGGTGTTTAGTCGGGGAAGGCCTCCTGGAGGAGCTGGGCCTTCGATAAGGCTTTGAAAAGGGGAGGGGAGTAAGACAGGATGTGGGCGAGGGAACGGAGGCGAGATAGATGAGATGGAGACACAATGAGAAGGTTAGCATTAGAGGAGTGAAGTGTGCAGATTGGGTTTTAGTAGGAGTGAGGTGGGATATTTATTGAACACCTCCCCGTGTGCTGAGCACATTAGTGACAGAGCTGGGATTTGAACTTCCAGCCCCTGGGGTTTGAGTCAGCTAAATTAGTCACAGAGCTAGCCAGAGGCTTATGACAGGAGGCAGGGGAAAAGTGGAATAATCCTCCCCGTCCTGGACAGAACAGGACAAGTAAGGGAGAAGCTGGGAAGTACACAATCACGCCAATACAATCATTGGTATTTACTGAGCAACTGAGGTGGGCTGAGCACTTGGACAGCAAGGGCAAGCTACTCCTCCCCGGTGCAGTCTAGTAAGAAAGATAGACAGAAATGGTTTGCAAATAGTGGGAGCAGGGGGAAGAACCAGGATATGATAGCTAGTGAAAGCTCAAATATCTCAGGAAATGGCTATCAGACCACCATCCCAACCCCCAATTCCTTTTTAGCATTTCCATCAGCCTTTAATTGTTTCTCTAAAATGGTTCTGCTCAGCTGTTGTCTGGCACATTAGGAGGGAGATCAGAGACAGATAACTAACAGCCTTACCTGCAACAGGAAGCTACAGCTGAGGGAGAACAACTAATGGTTCAGGGCTGCCGAACTTTGTTGTGCTGAACAGCCCTACCATCTTCCTTTCCCTCTTGCACAGACTTGCGAAATCAGTGAAGATGTGCTTGAGCCGTTGCTCTGGACTCATATAATAATGGTGCAGTTTGATTTCTGTGGTCCTGGTAATGCGAACCACAAATTTCTTCTACCCCGGGGTGTGCTGCTTCTCACTGCTGAGGGTTCCCAGTGCAGCCAGCCAGAGGGCAGGTCTGAACGTGCCTCCCAGATTCCAAACAGATTTACAAATGCGATAGGATTCACAGGGAAGAACTAGTGAGAGAGTCCCAGCGCTGCCACAGTAGTAGTAATAGTATTTATTCATCACCAACCTTGTGGAGAGAACTGGACTACTTGTGTAACGGTGGATAAGTGTCTTAACTTCCTTGGGCCTCAATTTCCTCATCTGTAAAATAGGGATAAGCTACTTGTGAGCCCTATGTGGGACATGGACTGTGTCTAGTCACATTACCTTGTAGCTACCTCAGTTCTTAACAAAGAGCAACTGGTTAGGAACCATTGTGATAATAAATCATATTATTAATAAATAATTTGTGTGCTCTTTGGAAGAACCCCTGTCTGTAATATAATGTCTGTCTCCTCCACTGGATTGTAAACTCCTTGAAGTCAGGGATGGTGTCTTTTGACTCTGTTGTATTCTTTCAAACACTTTGTACAGTGCTGTGCAAACAGCGAAGGATCAAACTTAATTCTGTTATATTGTACTCTCCCAAGTGCCTAGAATGGTGCTCTGCACGTAGTAAGTGCTCAATAAATTTAATTGCCTGATTGATTGATTTCAGGCAAGGAGAAATGAGTGCAAGGAACATTGAATCCTGAACTCCCCCCCTTTCTCCCTGACACAAATCCTCGGTCCTTTAACGCCTATTTAGTTAGGCTGTGAGGTATGTCAAAAAACAAATGTGCAATTTTAAAAAATCAAAACACAGTGGTTTTTAAGTGAAACACTGGTCAAAAATCCAGTAAGGATTCATTTGGTCATATTTATTGAGCGCTTACTGGGTACAGAGTACTGTACTAAGCGCTTGGAAAGTACAATTTGGCAATAGAGAAAATCCCTGCCCACAACGGGCTTATAGTCTAGAAGTAAATAACACTGACAATGTCTTCATTTTAAACAAGTGCCCAGAACCATGAATTTCAATACACTATTCCTAAAACAACATTCAGAGGACCAAGGCCAAATCTTAGGGGAATAACCCCACTAAATCATGCATCTTGTAATTCCCAGGAACTGGGTCATATATGATAGAACATGAGGCTGTAAGCAGAGGTAAGCTATAACTGGGGTGGTACTACAATTAAGCCCTTTTTTTGGCATTCTTTTCTGGATGTAGCAAAATTGGAGGCAGGGGCTTTTTAAATTTATTCATGCTGCTAAGATCGCCTTAGGTGGAGATGCAGAGCTGGGTTTTTTCTGAGGTCCATACTGAATTCATTACAGGGGAAAAAAAAATCCTCAAACAGGTGACCAGCAGGCTCTAAGAACACCCAAAATGGTTGGGTTGCTTTGGACATTCGATAGTGGCTCTGCTTCATGTTCTTTGAAATGGCCAAAGCACCAGTTTCTTTCTGCTGGCAAAAAGTCAATCACAACTAATCAATAGTATATATTGTCACCTGACTCAGGCATTTTTCTGTAGGTAGCAAGGCATATGACATCATCCCATAAGACAGAAACCAAAAAATCAATCGTTTTCTCAAACTCTGACCACTCTGGAATCCTTTTTGGAGTGTCCCACTCTAAAACCCCAACATTTCTGAAATGTTTACAGAACCCAGCAGAATCAGCGTGACTCAGTGGAAAAAGCACGGGCTTGGGAGTCAGAGGTCATGAGTTCGAATCCCGGCTCTGCCACTTGTCAGCTGTGTGACTGCGGTCAAGTCACTTAACTTCTCTGTGCCTCAGTTACCTCATCTGTAAAATGGGGATTACCTGTGAGCCTCACGTGGGACAACCTGATTACCCTGTATCTACCCCAGCGCTTAGAACAGTGCTCGGCACATAGTAAGCGCTTTACAAATACCAACATTAATATTCTAAACTGCTGTAAAAGTTGCTTTTTCCTGCGGCCTCATCAATGAACCAGACACCTTTGAAAGTGCAAAGGTCAGCTCTGCTGAATGCAGCAAAACCAGAATTGATATCAGGTTAGCTGGGCCATCTGTCAAGTCTCTGAGCAGCCCTAACTCCCAAAGCTGGAGTGTTTCCAGTCTCTGGTTTTTTTTAAAACTGGCATGTTGTCCCTAGATGTTAGCAAAGTCAGTTGCACTTCGGAAGGTTTGTCTTTGGAAAAAAGTTCTCCTTGTCACTAGACTTATGGGAGTACTAGAAAAAGATGCTTTTTAGAGCAGGAGCCCACTTAAAATCCTCTTGGGGGGCAAGAAGAGTGTTAATCAGTAGTATTTATTGAGCGCTTAGTATGAGCAGAGCACTGTACTAAGCGCTTGGGAGAGTACAACACCACAGAGTTGTACCCACAACGAACTCACAGTCTAGAGGGGGAGGCAGACTTTAATATAGATAAATCATCTATAATATATAATCTATAGATATTTACATAAATTTTGTGGGGCTGAGGGTGGAGTGAATACCAAATGCCTACTGAGTTGGGCCATATTGCAGAGGTGCCTAAAATTTGACAGCCACAAATTCACCAAGCTGCCCTAGTTCTTTCTTCTCCCCCAGAGAAATATGAGTGAGCTGTCCTTCCACCACCACCCACACCGGTTGGCCCAGGGGGCCCGGGTTGGTGAAAACTGGCAAGGTGAATATCGTGAGCAGTGCACCCCACTCCAGTCACATCTCTGCCCAAATAAACACTTAGCTTTTGGAAAGTGTTATTAACACCCCGTCTCTGGGCTCCACCAAAATTGCCGTTTGTGATCTCACTCCAGACAGTTCCGACTGCCCTGGAGATGGTTCTCTCCAGGTCTTGAATCAAACACTTCACAATTACGTCTGCGATTTCACTGGGCAGCAGCTGAAAGCCGAGCATGTTTACTCCAAACCCCATCCTCAGGCTAGAACTACGGGGCTGTGACTGGAAACACCTTTGCCCAGCAGATTTGGATGATTCTGGAACTGGGTCCCACAGTGAGATCTTGCCCCCTTTTATTTTTGACTATAAAGTGAAAGTGGGACAATCACGTGCACAACAAAGCTCTAGCTTTCGTGCTCTTGATCTGTACTTGGCTTGACTTCAAAACTTACCCCCCTTCTCACTTTCCTGCTTGGATCTGTTTCTTCTTTTCTCTTCCTTCTTTTCAGGAAAAACTGGGATGGAGGGATGTAAGGAGAGGTCATTCATTCAATCGTATTTATTGAGTGCTTATTGTGTGTAGAGCACTGTAATAAGCAGTTGGGAGAATACAATACAACAGTAAACAGACATATCCCCTGCCCACAATGAATTTACAGTCCAGATGGGGCAGGAGGGAGAGGGAACAAGAGATTGAGTTGGAGGTACAAGGGAGAGACACTGCGATGAGCGAGGCTTGGGAATCTGGCCAAATCTGATCCTCCTCTAACCTTTTTCTGAGGGGGCTAAATCCACCCTGCATCAGGCAGATGTTTTGCTCTCGGGGTGAAGGATAGGGAGTGAGGCAGGGGACTGGGTTATGTGTCTTGGGGTGGGGGAGTTATCTCCAGCCCCCTCCAGGAGCATGAGCAGCCAAATTATTGATGGCTGGGAAGCCTTTGGCCACTGTGAATTAGGTGTGGTGGCGCGGTGGGAGAGAGACCCTGATCCTTTAAGGAGTCTCCACTCTCGTTGCATAGCCTATAGCTGTGCTTGCTGGAGGGGCATCAATCCAAGTTCCCAGGATGGCATTCTGTCCACTTAGCGCCCAGCAAATGCTGGGGTCACTGGACGTGTACCTCTGAAGGCCTCCTATTGTTAAAAAAAACACCCAAAACCTATTGTGAGGTCTGCCCATGGCAGGTGCAGCTCATTACTGTGCCCCCTGAGCTTATTGTGGCCAGAGGATCGAGCCTTGGCCCAGGTAACTCTGAGTCAGTTGAGATGGGATGTAAGTCATATGGCGGGGGACGGTTAAACCTGTTTTCAAAGGGAGGCAGTTATTTCCTGGGGTTAAGCGTCTTGCCGTTTAATCAGTGGGGTTTCAGTGGGGTTTGGGCAGTGTGGTTTCCGTTTCTCAATGCCTTGATTTGAGGACCTGCTTTCCAAGCCCCTGGGAAAAACAGATGGCGGCATTTTAGCCTGGGATCATTTTGGAGTGATGGGGATGACGACGACCTCCCTGATGTGCGGCAGGTGAGAGAGGGGCAACTCCTAAAGCAGGGAGCAATCCGGTCAATGTCCAACCAGAGGCCCGTTAGAGGCCGGAAACTCAGAGCAGAGCACGTTGTCGGCTGAGGATGGGTTCTTCCCGCCCTCCCCTTCTTGGGGATAGAATCTCACTCTCCTCCGCACTGCTGGTTTTTATGGGCTGTCCTTGAGTCCTCCCACGAAGCTTTGTGGAAAGGGGAACTTGAGTTTAGTACCTGCCCTCTGTCTGATGCCCGCTGGCCAGTGGGGCCACAGCCTAGTCCTCCGAGAGAGCATCGTGTCGTGCCCAGCCTGAGGCGTGTAGTTGGAAGGAAGCTCCCTGGTCTACTTCTGCCACTGTGTTCTAGTCAAGATGAGTCAAATCAAGTTCTAGTGTTCTAGTCAAGATGGGTCCATCGCTCTTTGTGAGTCCATCTCTGTCTCTGGAGTAGATGCAAGATAATCGAGTTGGATGCGGTCCATGTCCCACGTGGTGCTCACAAGTCTTAATCCCCATTTTTCAGATGAGGTAACAGGCACAGAGAAGTCAAGTGTCTTGCCCAAGTTCACACAGCTGACAAGTGGCAGAGCTGGGA
This sequence comes from Ornithorhynchus anatinus, assembly GCF_004115215.2. NCBI lineage: Eukaryota > Metazoa > Chordata > Mammalia > Monotremata > Ornithorhynchidae > Ornithorhynchus > Ornithorhynchus anatinus. The sequence goes on from NC_041746.1 coordinate 28,181,905, forward strand.
TAGGAACCCAGGAACTCCTGACTCCCTGGCCTGGGCTGGTCTAAGTCAAGTTCCTCCTGGCTCAAGGAATGTGGAGTGCAAGCAGTTGGAACCCCTGCCTCTGTTTGACTCGAAGATACAGGAGACCAGTGTGGACTAGTAGCTTGGCACACAGTAAGTGCTTAACAAGTACCCTAATTATTGTTATTCTCTGCCTCAGCTACCTCATCTATTATTATTCTCTGCCTCAGCTACCTCATCTGTAAAATGGGAATAGAGACTGTGAGCCCCATGATAAGCCCGTCAAAGGTCAGGGACTGTCTCTATCTGTTACCGATTTGTACATTCCAAGTGCTTAGTACAGTGCTCTGCACATAGTAAGTGCTCAATAGATACTATTGAATGAATGAATGATGGACAGGGACTGTGTCCAAACAGATCTGTTTGCCTCTTTCCCAATGCTCAGCACAGTGCCTGGCACATAGTAAGTGCTTAACAAATACTACAATTATTATTATTATTACTATTATTAAGGAGACCCCTCTGGTGTTCTCAGTTAGGGATGGAGTGAGATTGGCCTGAGTTAACCACCCTCTCCTCCCCATCTCCGGTTCCCTTTTCCTCTCCTCTCTCCATTGGCTTTGCTTGCTTTACCACAGCCTTCCCAGTGCTCCCCTCCCCTCAGAGGGCAGGAAAGAGGGCCCCACCGTGCCAGCTGTGTCTAAAGTACAATCAAGTGGGGCTAATTGCAGGTTAATCGTGCCTCAGCCTAACTGTTTCATCTGCCCAGTCGGTCCTTCTGTGTGCTTGGGCCTCCCGGGCTGTGCTGAGTGGTGGTTCTTGTCCTTCCTGCCGCAAGTCTCTCCACCTGGTCTGAGGGCCAATTCTCAGAGGGCCGGGGCTCGGCATCTCTATCCGCTCGGGCCCATACCCGGGGAGGCAGGGGCAGTGGCAGGCTCCTGGCCGAGAACTGCAATGGAACGGTATCCGTCAGCTTTCCAGACAGTCAATCGATCGATCGATCATATGTATTGAGTGCTTAATGTGTGCAGATCACTCAACTAAGCACTTGGAAAGGTAATAATAATAATGATGGTATTTGTTAAGAGCTTACTATGTGCTAAGTACTCAACCTCGATAAGTTCATGGTGTGGATGCCCTGCCGAAAGGCACGGTGCCATCACAGGACACAAAGTGGCTTTCTATGGGATAGGATGTAACAGATAACACTTTGAAAATCAAATATTTGTAGGCTCACTGTGGGCAGGGAGTGTGTCAACCAACTCAATTGTACTTTTCCACGCACTTAGTATAGTGCTCTGCACACAGTAATTGCTCAAAAAATACCACTGATACTCTGCATGCATAAAAAATGGAATTCAGAGAGCACTCCAACAATATTTATATTTCTCTTTGATCGTGTAATAATATTCATTATGCTTATCATTGTTGAAAACATATTGTTTTGGTTTGTTTCTGGGATCTTGTGAACACAGTAGTTCTCATTACAGTGTTTCCCATGGAAACGCTACTACATTTACTGATCTTCTGCTTAATATCCCATTATCCTGGAACAAATTCAGAGCACTAACTGGGGTAGAACAGTTTTTGAATATTTGCTCGGAATAGATTGAACCTGCAAGCTTGAATTCGTAAACTAGCAGGCTTATTGTACCTGCTGCTGCAGGATAATTTCAAAGCTTGAATGCTTTCAATTGGATCAGAGACTGTATTTTTTTTATGGTCATTGTTAAGTGCTTGCTATGTGCTAAACACTGTTCTAAGCGCTGGGCTAGATAGAGGTTAATTAGGTTGGACACAGTCTCTGTCCCACATGGGGTTCACCGTCTGGTTTCTAGTGACAGAGTCTAGATGTGACTGTCTTTGGGTGGATGCCAACTAAAGTGGTAACGTTGATCTAATGACTTGCCTTAGGTTGTTGTTGACCAGGCTAGCGATTGTCTGTTTCTCTTCTGTCTGTCACCCCCATTCCCTTTCTGGGCCTGAAAGTCTGCAGGGTTGGGGAACCCCGGCCCAGTCTTTCCAAGTCTTCAGGGGACACTTAACTCTACAGAGGTTCAGCTCCGAGGGACTTGAGATGATTTAAAGTCCTACGCATTTATCCTAAAATACCCGCCAATGCTCTAAGAACCGCTACTTGCAGGAAAAAAATCTGATATCTTGGAAGTTTCAGCCTCTTCTACATAATATCTGTAATTTTCCATTTTCCTTCATGACCTTTTCAGAAGCTGATCCCGTGAGAAAGCTATTAAGGGAGTTTGCTCTATCAGATGGGTAACGTGGCTTGATTCTTCCTCCGGAGTCTGTGGAGTTGAAGCCGCGGTAGATTGATTCCTCCCTTCGAACTCTTCTCCGCATGTCTTTTTTCTACATTTCTGGACCTCCTCTTGGAGTTCCCCCATCTTGAGTTACTTGCTTCTGGGGCTGCCGAATCTTGCCTTCCTTCTTGGCTTTTTGTGAGGATTAAGAGAGCTCCAAAGGGGAGGAAAATTCTATTCTACACCTTTTTGGTGAGGTAGCTTTCCCCTTGGGCTGACACCCTGCTTGTCGTATTAATTTACGGGGCTAAAAAAATGTCCCCAAGACACTCTCAACAGCTCTGAGTCATCTGTGCCAGATGGAGCTCATCATCCAGGGAGATTTTCGTTGTCACAGCTGCTGCTGCTGCTGCTGCTGCTGGTGTCAGAGAGAGGCAGGCTCAGGCCACAGACTCTGTCCGGGTCCCGGCCCCTGTCTGGGAGAACCTCAGTTTCCTCCCTCACCCATAAAGGGGTTTGACAGTCAATCAGTAGTACTTACTAAGCACTTACTCTGTGCAGAGAGCACTGTACTAAGCACCTGGGAGAATACCCTGGAGATAGTAGTCGGGATCCCCGAGGAGCTTAAACTGTATCTCCTTATGGGCAGGGAACTTGTCTACCAACTCTGTTCTGCTGCACCCCACGCAGTAAGCGCTCAATAAATACCTAGCTTCGGGTGGGGCATGGGCAGGAGGTTTCCTGGGGTAGGGCCAGGGGGACACCGGCTCATACTTCTACTGCTCCTACTGGTCCCGCTCTCTGGCTGGCAGGAAGGAGCCCCGGCCCGAGGGCTCAAGAGGCGGCAGTTTCCCCTCGTCCACGGCAGGCTGCAGCTGGGAGCTGGGGTGTCGCCCCTGCCACCAATGCCAGAGTTTGAAAAGCCTCGCTTCCCTGCCCTGCCTCCCACGCTTGCAGCATCGGGTCCGATCGGAAAATTCGGGCACTTGGAGATGGCTCAGCCCCAGCCGACGTTCCTGGACACTCCATGTAATCATCGTAGGATTTGTTAAGTACTTTCCCGCCTGCCGAGTACTGGTCGAAGCGCCGGGATAGACACGGGATCATCGGGTCAGAGACGGTCCCTGCTCTGCACAGGGCCGACGGGCTACAGGGCGGGGAAAACATTTAACAGATGAGACACACCGAGGCCCAGAGGAGTTGAGGGACTTGCCCAAGGTCACAGGGCAGGCAAGAAGAGGAACCAGGATTAGAACCTCTGACTCCAAGGCCCGTGCTCTCTCCACTAGACCCCGTTCCTTCTCCATATTTACCTTCAGCCCTGGATGCTGGAAACAGATCATCCAGAGTCCTTGTGCTTCAGCAGGTTTGAGGCTAGTGGGGGAGTCACAAAGCAGCAGAGGAAGCTGGGAAACGATCTTCCATCCCTCCTTCCACTCGCCACTGGACGAGCTCTCCGGTAATTGAAGAGTGGGGGTTCTCGGCAAAGGGCTGGGGGAGTTGGGGGGGCCGGATTTCGACGAGGAGCGAGGATCTGAGAGAAATCCGGACCCGGCCCGGCTTATCTACTGGATGGTATCCCCAAGGCCTGCACCCAGCGCCTCGTACCTCGCACCCCTTTTGCTTTGGGCCTAGAAACTGTGCCCTCGGGGAATGGAGCCCTGCCCAGCCCTGTTCCCACGGCCCGACCCAGCTCTCCTTTGCCTCCTCTCCCCCTCCCCAAGCAGCCAACGGGCCGGAGGGGCCTCCTGGAGAACTCAGGGCCGGGCGGGACGGTGCTGATGGCGATTTTGTTTTCTGATCCCCAGGTGGGAACGATGGCCTAGACGGACGGACGAAGGAAGCTCACCTTCCGGTGAGCCCGGGAGCGGCTCGGCCCCGGCTGGGGACCGTGGGCGGCCGGGCCCAGCTGTCGGCCCCGCTTCGGACGGCAGGACCGCGGACACCCCCTCCCGGCTTGCCCCCCAGATCCTTTCTCTCCTAATTCATGAGCCGGCAGGATGCGGTCGCCGTGCTTTCAGAACGCCTTCTCGTAGCCGCCTACAAAGGCCAAGAGGATAATGTGGTGCAGCTTATCAACAAGGGTGCCAAGGTAGCAGTTACCAAGGTAACAAGAGGAAGAACTCAGTCTGTACCAGCTCCCCGGGAACCACCCTCCTTCCAGCTATTGTCTGTCACAATGTTCTTTGCGCTTTGCGCCTCTGAAAGGGTCTCTTTGAGGGGTGGGAGGAGGGGCGGGAGAGTCGACTAAAAATACTCTGCTTTAATTGGCGACTTTCCTGAAGAAAAGTAGCTGATAATTACCGTTTTTTAGAAATGCATTAAAATCATGCAAGGTTTTTTCTGCTGCTGCTTCTAATGAGAAGGCAAATCAGTGGTTTGAGTGAATCTCAGATCTCTCTGTCTCTCTGTGTGTCTCTTTCTATCTATCTATATATATAACTCCCAAGCTGAATAGATAGGCAGAAAGTAAATATGCATTAGCCTTTGAGGATTGTACCTACCGATAGGACTGATTGCAGATAAAAATGGCAATTATGGAGGGAATGGGCAAAGCCTTAAGAATAAAACTGCATGAAAAGGTGAAACAGGATAAGTTGTCCTTTAGCCTGTTGAAACTTTTTTCCCTTAAATGACCCTCCCATCCCTCTAAGGGGGGAGCATTTCCTTTACAGACCAGAGAGGCTTGCAGTAGAAACAGACAAGGGAAGGGAAGCAGCGTGGCCTAGTGGATAGAAGCACTGCCCTGAGTGCCGGAGGACCTGGGTTCAAATGCCTGCTCCGTCCCTTGCCTACTGTGTGACCTTGAGCAAGTCACTTAACTTCTCCATGCCTAAATTTCTTCAACTGTGAAATGGGGGTTCAATATGCATTCATTCAGTCGTATTTATTGAGCGCTTACGGTGTGCAGAGCACTGTACTAAGCGCTTGGAAAGTACGATTCGGCAACAGATAGAGACAATCCCTACCCAACAACAGGTTCACAGTCTAGAAGGGGGAGACAGAGAATAAAACAAGCAGACGGGCATCGATAGCATCGAAATAGATAAATAGAATTATAGATATATAAAAATCATTAATAAAATGAATAGAACAATAAATATGTACAAATATTCACAAGTGCGGTGGGGCGGGGAGGGAGGTAGAGCAGAGGGAGGGAGTCGGGGCGATGGGGAGGGGAGGAGGAGCAGAGGAAAAGGGAGGGCTCAGTCTGGGAAGGCCTCCTGGAGGAGGTGAGCTCTCAGTAGGGCTTTGAAGGGAGGAAGAGAGCTAGTTCTGCTCTCCCTCCTTCTTGATTGGGAGCCCCAAGCGAGAGAGGGACTGTGTTCCACTTGACCAACTTGTACCTACCCCAGCATTTAGAACAGTGCTTGGCATTTAGTAAGCGCTTAACAAATTCCATTAAAAAAAAAATAAGGTGAATGGGAAACTCAGTTTTGGAGGATTCCCCCGGCTCCTAATCCCGTCAGGCTGAAGGGGAACAGAGAGTGGGGCAGCAAGTGGGGAACCCAGAGGTACCGGAAGTTCCTTGTGGGCAGGGATTGCGGTTACCAACTCTGGTGTAGTGCACCTTTCTAGGTGCTTAGTTCAGTGCTCTGCACACAGTAAGCGCTCAATAAATACAATCGAATGAATGATTCAGATTGGGCAGGGAGGGAGAGAATATGGACAATAACAGGAAGCCGGGCTCCAAAGCAAGCATGGCCTAGTAGATAGAGTGCGGATCTGGAAGGCAAAACGATTTGGCTTCTAGTCCCAGCTCTGCCACTTACCCGCTAGGTGATCTTGGGCAAGTCACTTTGCTTCCCTGGGTCTCAGTTCCCTCATCTGTAAAATGATAAAGACTTGTGAGCCCTGTGTGGGACAGGGGCGGTGAGCCTGATTAACTTCTGTCAACCCCAGTGCTTAGAACATTGCCTGGCTCCTAGTAAGCACTTAATAAATACCATAAAAAGAAGCACGAGTTTGTCCTTGGGACGGGAGACAAGTAACTGTGGCAGGGTTTGAATAGACTGGGAAGGGAGAGGACTTTCAGCATGGGATTCTGGTCCGATTGGTTATTGTCCACAGGAAGGTCAGAGAAGGGGGGCATCGCCCTTAATCTAGTGCCGCTGCTGGCCAGGGAGCACGATGGCTGGGGACTGAGAGGGAGGAAGATAATAAAAATAATAATGGAATTTATTAAATGCTTGCTTACTGCGTACCAACCACTGGTCTAAGCCCTGGGGCAGATACAAGGTGATCAGATTGGACACAGTCCTTGTCCCGCATGGGGTTCACAATTTTACTCCCCATTTTACAGATGAGGGAACTGAGACCCAGGGAAGTGAAGTGACTTGCTCAAGGTCACACAGCAGACAAGTGGCGGTGTCGGAATTAGAACCCATGACCTTCCGGCTCCCGTGTCCGTACTCTATCCACTACACCACGCTGGGGAGGAGCCCTCTTGCTTGGTGGTGGTTCTTCTAGCCTGGGGAGAGGCCCGTTTGCACAATGTGATCACAGGGGATCAGTTTCAACTAAGTGAGCTCAGTTTGAAAAGAGCTGGGAACGGCTTGGAAAATGGCCAAATTTATAGTCTGCCATCAGATTTCCTTTCGGTTTTTAGCAGGTTTGCAAGTTAGAGACATCTAGGGGACTTCATTTGGGCTCCTGTTTGTTTATTTTCTTTTTAAGACCCTGAAGCTCCCTTGGTTAAGTGAGATGGCGGTTCTAGGAGAATTTACTGGTGAACCCGTGGAGGCAACAAGGGGTTGGGAAGAGGTGATAGAGAATTATTTCAATTCAGGTTTTGGTACTCATCTTGGCTGCCTATCTTGCCCCATTTGGCCCAGTCACAATCAGTCAATCATATTGTTGAACATCTCCTGTGTGCAGAGCACTGTACCAAGTGCTTGTCCGAGTAGAAGATAGAAGGCATGATCCTCGCCTTTGAGAAAATGAGTAATCTAGTGGGGGAAATGGACTCCCCCCCCACCCAAAATACAGATGGGAGGAAGAAGAGAATAAAAAGATGCATCTGGGGATGAGTAAGTGCTAGAAAGGAAAGCTATGAAAATGGATATATCTTGAAGTGCTTGTGAAAACTGAGATCATGTCACTCTTAAAGTAATGATAATAATGATGGTATTTGTTAAGCGCTTACTTTGTGCCAAGCACTGTTCTAAGCCCTGGGGTAGATACAGGGTTATCAGGTTGTGGAGCTCACTGTCTTAATCCCCATTTTACAGATGAGGTAACTGAGGCTCAGAGAAGTGAAGTGTCTTCCCCAGAGTCACAGAGCTGACAAGTGGCACATCCGGGATTAGAACCCACGACCTCTGACTCCCAAGTCCGTACTCTTTCCACTAAGCCACGCTGCTTCTCTAGTGGAGGCCCAGGAACCCAGAGGACATAGTAAGCGTTTAACAGATGCCATTATTACTATCCTTATCTCTCGGGCATTAAAACTTCCACCTGTAGAGATACCCCTACAGTGCTCTGGGTCTAGGGCCTGCCCACTGTTACAATCATAGGAAGTAGCGCCTGGGAGTCAGAAGGACCTGGCTTCTAATCCTGGCTCTGCCACTTGGGTAAATTACTCTGTGCAGAGTGCTGTGCTAAACTCTTGGAAGAGTACAGTATAACAGAGTTGACGGACCCGTTCGCTTCCCACAACGAGCTTAGGGTCTAGAGAACTATCGCCTTCAGGTTATCCACCCCGAGTTTGGCAGCGTTCTTGATTTTTCTCATTTTTAAAAATGTGATGCTTTGATTCCCTAAGCACTTTTACACTTCCTATTTTGTTTTTGCCCTCACAATATCCCTCGGAGGTAAGAAAAGGCAGGAAATTATCAGCTCCATTTTACCAGAGAGGAAACTGAGGCATAGAGAGGTTAGGTAACTTGCCCGAGGCCAAGCAGCAGGCTAGTGGTGGGGCTGGGACTGGAACCCAATTATCTGGCTCCCCCTACACCAAACTGTGTTCTTGGGAGGTCTTCTGAAAAGGAACAGACTGCAAGGTTAAGAACCGAGGGAGAGAAGAGTTCCAAGTGATAGCTATCTCCCCCCCTGCAAAAAACACCTCTCTTTCCTCCCGGAATTTATTTTAAGCTCATTACCTCTGGCTGCCCTCCAGGGTTTTCTTTCCAGTCCCAGATGGTTATCTGCTGGGGGAATTCTCAGCAGAATGTTTCCCCTACAGCCACAGCAGATTCCATCCTGCCTCACCCTCTGCACCCCCTCTAGCCCACACAATAATAATAATAATAATCACTGTTATTATTATTATGATAATTAGCGTTGGTTAAGTGCCTATTAGGTGCCGATCCCTGCACTAAGTGCTGGGGTAGATACAAGATAAGCAGAATGGACAAAGCTCCAGTCTCTCCTGGGGCTCTGGGTCTAAGCGGGGAGGGAGATGAGATATTTTATCCCCATTTTTATAGAGGAGGAAACCGAGGCCCAGAGAAGCTAAGCGACTTGCCCAAGGTCACACAGCAGGCAAGTGGAGTTGAGTTTAAGTCTCTTGACTCCCAGGCCCGTGCTCTTTCCACTAGACCGTGCTTCTTCCCGTGCGTTTTTAAAGGGTTGAGTGCGGGCAGCCGCTGGTTTTCACGTGTGTGTATGTGTGTGTGAGAGAGGGAGAGAGAGATTCCGTGTTATTCCCCCTGTCCGGCCCAGGGGATCGTGGTTCCCAGATGCTTTGTCCTGAGGAAACGGGAGACGCGACCCGAGCGGGACTGTTCTGTGCGAGGGGGCTGGCCACAAGCAGCCGGGCCTACTGCTACCATCGTGGGACTCAGCCTGCTCCGACACCTCTCATCTGTCCATGGTCCCCCAGAGACACCCGGCCCCAGAGTGATTTCTCAATTTGGCCATTCGGGGATGTTGCCTAGAGACCACTCCAGTCCTAACACGATTAAGTTACCGGAAAGCTACCCTCCTCCACAGCCTCGTCGGAAGCCAACGGCAACAGACCCTCCGTGGTTTGGACGGGCGTCGAGTCTGTCCTTCCTACCGGCTTTTGGGTGGGCGGGTGGCACCTGGGGGCCAGTTTCTGTTGGTCGAGACTTCAGTGTCTCACCCTCCACACCCCTGGGCCTCAACTGGGACAGGTGGCTGGAGCCAAGGAGGGCTGAGTTTGGTCCACGGGTGTCTAATGGCGGGGAGGACTGGACTCTGGCAGGGGCTACTAATGATGGTGGTATTTGTTAAGCGCTTACTAGGTGCCGAGCACTGTTCTAAGCGCTGGGGGAGATGCAGTGTAATCAGGTTGTGCCACTTGGGGCTCACACACTTTTAATCCCCATTTTACAGATGAGGGAACTGAGGCACAGAGAAGTTAAGTGACTCGCCCACAGTCACACAGCTGACAAGTGGCAGAGCCGGGAGTCGAACTCATGACCTCTGACTCCGAAGCCCAGGCTCTTTCCACTGAGCCATGCTGCTTCTCCAAAATAAAAACTGCCGAAACCCGGGATCGAACCAGGGACCTTTAGATCTTCAGTCTAACGCTCTCCCAACTGAGCTATCCGTACTACAGAATCCGAGTCCCTGGGTCAGTCTGGTGCTCGGCCCAGTGGTCCCACAGTCCTCTGAAGTAGTCGTTTCCTCCCTCTGCCCCCACCACTGCCTTGGGCTGGTGTGATCTGGAAGAGCTCCATCAGTCCCACCCTGATCTGGGCCCGCACCCCTGGAGCTGGCCAGGGTAGGAGGGGGAGAGAGAAGGAAAATGAGAAAACGAGCAGGTTGACACCCATGTGAATTTTTAAGCCCTACTGTAGTCAGTGACCGAACAAAGTTCCTCTGCCCCAACCCCCAGCTCTCCCGGGCCTGGGAATCAGAAGGACCTGCGTTCTAATCCTAGCTCTGCTACTTGCTGTCTGTGTGACTAGGAGTGAGTCACTTCACTTCTCTGTGCCTCAGTTACCTTATCTGTATACGGGGATTAAGACTGTGAGCTCCACGTGGGACAGGGACTGCGTCCAACTTGATTTGCTTGTATCCACCCCAGGGATACAAGTACAGTGCCTGGTACATAGTGAGCAAATACTTACTTAATAACACGATTATTGTTATTAGTACTTAAGGGATACCACAGTTATTCTTAATGGTAACCGACGACTTCTTAAGAGGAAAGAGTGCAAGCCGGGGATTAGTGAGAGAAGAGGGTGGAAAGATAAGGAGGAGACAGCCGATGGAGAGTCTTAAATCTAGTGGTCAGGAATCTGGGGGCAAGAGATGGGGTCCACTGGAGGTGTTTGAGGCGGTAAAATAGTCCCCCTCCCCTGAGGGTACTGAGGCTTTTTTTTTTTTAAGTGGTATTTGTTAAGCCTTTACTATATAGAAAGGGAATAGCAGTAATAGGCCTACTTAAACCGTGAGCCCCAGGTAGGACGGGGATGGTGTCTGACCGGATGAATTTGTATGTACTCCGAAGCTCAGAACAGTGCTTGGCACATAGTAGGCGCTTAAGAAGTACCGTAGCAATAACAACAGTAGTTGGAGCATTTATGGAGCACCTATTTGGAATAGGGCACTGTATTAGAGGCTTGGGAAGAACAGAGAGTCAGAGCACGACTCCCTCTTGCTTCTGCATAGTGAAATCTGCCCTGCTCATCGCTGTCGGAGGGCGGGTGGGAGCCGATGGTTACGGGGGCGGGCGGTGCCGGGGTTGGGGGGTTGGAGGGTTCCCCTCAGGTCCGAGCCCGGGTCTGACGGCAGCATTCCCTTTGCCTCGGCAGCATGGCCGCACCCCCCTGCATCTCGCTGCCTACAAGGGGCACCTCTCTGTGGTGCGGATCTTGCTGAAGGCCGGCTGCGACCTCGACATTCAGGATGACGTAAGTAGAGGCGGGCGCGGGTCCGGCGGTGGCAGCGGCTGTGGCGGCCGGTAGCCCCGGGGCTCGCCGGACGGGGCCGGGCGGGGGACGGGGCCGTGTCGGCATTGAGGCCGGGGGGACGACGGCCGGTAGGGGCGGATCCGATTCTTCACCCCCGGGAGGGTGGACTCCGAGGCCCCCCGCTTCTGAGCCGACCGGAATTTTAAGAGCCCAAGTCTCGCGGAAGCCAAGGCAGATAGCTACGCTGCAAACGGTGAAACACAGCTGGTGGGAGCGGGATGTGAGAGGGGAGTGCACGGAGGGAGTCAGAGTTCATGGGTTCGAATCCCGGCTCTGCCACTTGTCAGCTGTGTGACCGTGGGTAAGTCACTTTACTTCTCTGGGCCTCAGTTCCCTCATCTGTAAAATGGGGATTTAATGTGAGCCTCACGTGGGACAACCTGATGACCCTGTATCTCCCCCAGCGCTTCGAACAGTGCTCTGCACATAGTAAGCGCTTAACAGATACCAACATTATTATCAGCGTTGTCCCCGCTGCCACCACCGGCACCCATCCTGTTTCGGACAAGTCCCGAAGTCTGCCGTCCGGCAGAAAAGCCGACCCGAACGGAAGGCAGGGGTTGATAGGAAAAGCTGATCTTGGTTCATTCCAGAGTTGTCCGCCGATTGTATAAGGACGCCTCTGGAAGCTCCTGGACTGGGGAAGAGGAACTCTGGCCCTTCCCACCGATCTTTGTGCCACCACTGTCTGGTGAACATGCTTGGGACAGGGCAGTGAGAGCTCACGGGAAGGTTAAACTCAGATGAACTCTTGTCCCTGACCTCCAGGACGCTGAGGATTTGGCTACTCTGGGGCCAGCCTGCTCTTGCGACTTCCAGAGTGTTTCCTTGGGTCTTGAGACTTATTCGGTGTCTGGGAAGAAATCGCGGAAGCATGGGTCGCTGAGAGTTTTAAATCTGGAGTGCAGAAGTTGGGTGGGAACCACAGCCCGGAACTTCCTGCGAGGTGTGCGGCTGGCAGCGGAGCTGGGAGCGGAGGAGGGAAAGGGGAGGCTGCGGGGAAGGGTGAATGGGTGAATTCCCGAGAGAAGCTGCCTCTTCGTTCTCCCCAAACCCAAGGCTTGGCCAGAGTCCATTGCTCTCCAGTGGCCCCCAGCCTCTTCCCGGGGCTTGGGACGACATTGTTCAGTTCACCGGGGCCTCTCGGTGCCCGGGCGTTACTGGTGGCTTTGCCTGGGATCCAGGCTGGACTCTGGCCCCTCAGCTAGGAAGCGGTTTGCCGAGGGACAGGTAGACTCGGCTCCGTGTGGCCACCCCAACGCTCCCTGTTTTAGACAGTGGAAAGAGCACGGGCTTTGAAGTCAGAGGTCATGGGTTCAAATCCCTGCTCGGCCACATGTCAGCTGTGTGACTTTGGGCAAGTCACTTAACTTCTCGGTGCCTCAGTTACCTCATCTGTCAAATGGGGATTAAGATTGTGAGCCCCACGTGGGACAACCTGATTCCCCTGTGTCTACCCCAGCGCTTAGAACAGTGTTCGGCACATAGTAAGCGCTTAACAAATACCAACATTATTATTATTATTAGACACCCCCCGGTGAGCCGGGGCGGGGCAGAGGACTGAGATATTGTTGCTCTCCTCTGGCCAGGAGGATGTGGTCTTCTGAGGGTGGGAGAGTCTTGAGTACCTTGCTCAGGAGGGCCAAGAGGCTACAGTGGCAACTCATACTAGCCACCTGCGAGCCCAGGGCCCCTTCACCACCCTGAGTGAATCTCCCTGGAAGTTGTCTGATCCCAGCTCTGCCACTTGTCTGTTGTGTGACCTTGAGCAAGCCACTTAACTTCTCTACCAATGACCTCATCTGTCAAATGAGGATTAAGACTATGAGCCTCATATGCGACAACCTGATTATCTTGTAGCTACCCCAGCACTTAGAACACTGCCTGGCACATAGTAAGCGCTTAAATACCATAATTATTATAGTCATCTATATATCCCACCTATTCCCTGACTCTGAGGGTGGGGACGAGAGTGCCCTTCCCTTCTGTTTTTCAAAAAGAGTCCCGGGAAAAGTTAGAGGGGTAGAATTTCCATCCTGACTGGTCGGAATCTCCGAGGCGGGGAGCCCATCCTGAACAGCATCCGAATTGTGACTTTAAAGCGCCGACTTCATGTTCCGCAGATGTTGGTCCTTAAAGTCATTGTAAAGAGGCTGAGGATTAGTTGAAGAATGACCTCCAGTGGCCTGGAGTGGGATTATGAATTTGAACCCGTGGAGGTGAGGTTCTTAGGGGGGACAGCGCCGGGCGCTCGTCCCCTCTTGCTGTCGTCGGTGAATCCGGCCCCCTCTTCCCGGAGCTCCCGCGTCATCTCCGACTGGTCCATGAGCATTGACCGGCCACACACCTCAGAAATAGTCAAGGCGACCGTGGCCCCCGGGCAAGGCCTCCAGGAAGAGAAAAATCAGAAAGACCAGAGGAGACAGGCTAGGAAGGATGCTACAAGATCAGAGAGAGAGAAGGAGGTCAGCCGTTTCCGTCCTCCCCTGTCGGGTGGCTTTGGGGCAGCGTGGCGTGCTGGAGTCCTGGAGAGCGGTGTGCTTGCATGGCTTGGGGGCATGCGGGAAGGGGGACTTCTCTGGGGACTTTTTGCCCACCTGTTGATGCCCCTTTTCTCTCTAGAGCCTCAGAGCGGGACAGGGTGCACAGCACCGGCCTTCACTTCTCAGTGTCCTCGGGGAAGTCCGGGTTTGAATTGACCAAACTGCCGTGCGAAGTTTAATCGATGCCCAAGACTGGTCGGCTTCACTTAACCATCCCTTGGGCTTGACCGCGCTGTCGGTGGGTGGGGGCAGAGTGCCCGCTTTCCACCCTCTCTCCGGGTGCCTGGTCGGAGGGCAGCCTTCGTGTGAACCACCGTGGAGGGAAACCCACCTTTGTAGGACGATCGCGGGGGCCTGCCCGGCGATGGGAGGACCAGCGTCCTCTGGAATCCGCGGCCTCAAAGCGGCCACTCCTGGCGGCGGCGGGCCTGAGCCGTTGCCCACTGAACGGTCTCTGATGGCAGATGGTTGCCAAGTTGGGGCCCAAACTCACAAATCCCCATTAGAGGAGAACACTTCTTAAACCTTCCGGAGTCTTCCGCCTGCACTGCCGCCCGGGCGGGCCAACTCCCTATGTTTCCGGCCTGCTGGTGAAGTTGTGGTTCCCACTTAATCTCCTTCAAGCTTCAGCGGACGCCCCCCTATCGTGGGATTTGGCAAGAGTCAGGATTTTGTCCGCTTCAGTCGTGCCCTCAGTCTGCATCTTTGCACAGTGAAGAATCTTGAGCTTTGTAGTGTGGCTCTTGATTGTCTCTCTTGCCCTTCTCGGTCCCTTCTCCCACTGTCTTACGTCCTGTCCCATTCGGTTTGTGGAGACCAGCAGTAGCTTCAGGTATGAGGACCAAGTAGTGGCAAGGTCTGCTCCGGGCACACGGCAGAGTGCCCAGGGCGGATCCTCTTTTCCATAGGCCGGGTCTTGGGGGTTTCCCACTCTCCATCGCACGCCTGCCCTGGCCGGATCGCCCTTACTAGGATTTGCTGCTGCCTCGCCGCCTGCCTACCAGGGCCGGACCCTAGGAAGGGTCCTGTGCCGAGGGGCGGCTTCCAGTCGGCTTCCTACTCGTCCAGCTCTCGTCCAGCTCTGTCTTGACTGTAGACGGAGCCGTCTCCCTGCCCGCTGAGGTTCCCCGAGCTTCCCCGAGGCGGCTAGGGGAGCGTGTAAAGTGGAGGCTGCGAGGAGCCCAGTACAGTCTCCGACACGAAGCTGACCGAAGTGCACGTAGGTAACCAGACTCCAGGGAGCCTCTTGGTGCTCGATCTGTTGAAGTCACACCGCACAACGTCAACTTGAGTGAACTCGTAGCATAGTTAGTTCAAGAAGAGAAGCAGTGAGGCCTAGTGGGTAGAGCACGGCCTGGGAGTCAGAAGGATCTGGCTTCTAACTCCGTCTCCGCCACTTGTCTGCTATAATAATAATAATTGTAGTATTCGTTAAGAGCTTACTGTGGGCCGAGCACCGTTCTAAGTGCTGGGGTAGATACAAGGTAATCAGGTCTTAATCTCCATTTTAGGGATGAGGTAACTGAGGCACAGAGAAGTTAAGTGGCTTGCCCAAGGTCACACAGCAGACAAGCGGTGGAGATTAGAACCCACGATGTGACCTGGGGCAAGTCACTTCACTTTTCCGTGCCTTCGGCACCTCATCAGGAGAAGCGGCGTGGCTCAGGGGAAAGAGCCCGGGCTTGGGAGTCAGAGGTCATGGGTTCGAATCCCGGATCTGCCACTTGTCAGCTATGTGACTGTGGGCAAGTCACTTAAATTCTCTGGGCCTCAGTTACCTCATCTGTAAAATGGGGATGAAGACTGTGAGCCTCACGTGGGACAACCTGATTACCCTGTATCTCCCCCAGCGCTTAGACCAGTAAGCTCTGCACATAGTAAGTGCTTAACCAATACCAACATTATTATTATTATCATTATCGGGATTAAGACCGTGAGCCCTCTGTGGGCCAGGGGACTGTACCAGGCACATAGTAAGTGCTTAACAACTGTCACTAAAAAAAAAAGAAGAGCCTTGGGGTCACACTTGCTACCACGCTCCTTCCGCTGTGACCCGGCCCAGTGGCTCAACGAAAGACTGGGCAACCTCTCTGGCCCCGACGATAGCCCACCCGCTGGGCGTGCGCCCTTCGGGACGGGGTGGGCCGGCCTCCGCGTCGGACGAGGGCTCCCGCCACGGGAGCTGAGCGCTGAGTCCCGGCCTCCCTCTCCTGTCCCCACCCCCCAGGGCGATCAGACGGCACTGCACCGGGCGGCGGTGGTCGGCAACACCGACGTCATCGCCGTGCTCGTCCAGGAGGGCTGCGCGCTGGACCGGCAGGACAAGGTACGGGAGAGGGATCCCCCAAACCCGCTCCGTACTCTGGGAGCGGGGTCCCCTGGGAGGGACTTTCATTCCTCACCTGCTCACTTCCCGCTCCTCTGCTCACTCCTGCAGGAAGTCACCGGGTTTTCCGGCTGGTTAGCCAGCCCTGCCCGGCTCACGGCTCCATCTGTGGCAACGAAGTCTGGGCAGCTCTGCCCAATCTCTCTCCTTGTCCTCCCTGCCCTCCTCCATACCCTCCCCCTCATCCAGTAAACAGAAAGAGCCCGGCGCCCCACGTATTGACTTCCTGCTTCAGCGGCGGGCAGACTTGGGCTCCCACCCACCCCCGTGGGGCCCGAGGCCTCGAACCCCAATCTGCCCAGGAACAGCGAGGAGGCGGGGGGGATCCATCGATCGATGGGGTTTATCGAGCGCTTACCGTGTCTGCAGAGCACTGTACGGAGCACTGGGGACAGTGCAAATCCCATAGCATCGGTAGCCCCGATCCCCGCCTTCTGAGTGGCTCTGGCAGGGGGAAGGGCTTGTCCGGGCGGCCCGCCGAAGGGATGGAAAGGGCAGGCAGGACGTCGGCGTCTTTCCCGGCCCGCGGGCCCCGGGAGAGTGGAGCAAGGAGAGGAAGGGGGCGGGGGCCCGGATCGAGGCTGGCTCGACTCCCCCGGCTCGTCCCTCGGCCGCCACGACCCGCCGCCCCTCACCCTCCCGTGGTTCTCTGTGCTCTGCAGGACGGGAACACCGCCCTTCACGAGGCCAGCTGGCATGGCTTCAGCCAGTCGGCCAAACTGCTGGTTAAGGCGGGAGCCAACGTCCTGGCCAGAAACAAGGTGAGACCGCGGGGCCGGGGCGGGGACCCGGGTGGGTCCTGGGTTCAGGTGGGACCAGCCCCGCCTGGGACAGGTTATATCGCCAAGATCCGCCCTTTCCTCTCCACCCAAACGGCTACCTTACTGCTAAAGGCTCTCGTTATATCCCGGCTAGACTACTGTGTCAGCCTTCTCTCTGATGTCCCTTCCTCCTCTCTCGCCCCGCTCCGGTCTATTCTTCACTCCGCCGCCCGGCTCATCTTCTTGCAGAAACGATCTGGGCATGTCACTCCCCTTCTTGAACAACTCCAGTGGTTGCCTATCGACCTCCGCTCCAAACAAAAACTCCTCACTCTAGGCTTCGAGGCTCTCCATCACCTTGCCCCTTCCTACCTCTCCTCCCTTCTCTCTTTCTACCGCCCGCCCCGCACGCTCCGCTCCTCCGCCGCCCGCCTCCTCGCCGTCCCTCGGTCTCGCCCATCCCGCCGTCGACCCCCGGGCCACGTCCTCCCGCGGTCCCGCAACGCCCTCCCTCCTCACCTCCGCCAAACTGATTCTCTTCCCCTCTTCAAAACCCTACTTAAAATTCACCTCCTCCGAGAGGCCTTCCCAGACTGAGCTCCCCTTCTCCCTCTACTCCCTCTACTGCCCCCCCTTCACCTCTCCGCAGCTTAACCCTCTTTTCCCCCCATTTCCCTCTGCTCCTCCCCCTCTCCCTTCCCATCCCCTCGGCACTGTACTCGTCCGCGCAACTGTATATATTTTCATTACCCTATTTATTTTGTTAATGAAATGTACATCGCCTCGATTCTATTTAGTCGCCATCGGTTTTTACGAGATGTTCTTCCCCTCGACTCTATTTATCGCCATCGTTCTCGTCCGTCCGTCTCCCCCGATTAGACCGTAAGCCCGTCAAACGGCAGGGACCGTCTCTATCTGTTGCCGACTTGTTCATTCCATGCGCTTAGTACAGTGCTCTGCACATAGTAAGCGCTCAGTAAATACTATTGAATGAATGCATGAAAGGTTATGGTGCAGCCTGGGAGGTGGGGATCCAGACGTCCGGCATGCCCTGCACCCGCCGCCTGCGTGGTGCCGGAACCCCGGGCTCTGGGGGCTGAGGGCTGGTGGTGTTTCCTAACCCTGCCCTTTCCCTCCTTTCCTCCCTCTCTGCCCCCGCAGGCGGGGAACACGGCCCTGCACCTGGCCTGCCAGAACAACCACTCCCAGAGCACCCGCGTCCTGCTGCTGGGAGGATCTCGCGCCGACCTCAAAAACAACGTGGGTGACTCCAAGCGACCTCTGACCCACCCTTCCCACCCCGCTTCCAGCCAAGCAAACTTTCCCTAAAGGTCCCGCATGAAGGGGTGGGACCACTTGGTGAAGCTGTTTATGGAACGCGGAGGCTAACTGGGATTTCCCAAGGGGTCGCGAGAGGATGTTTCCTTAGATAAGGCCAGGGCGCGGGGTGGTGTTTGCTGGGGAGATTCAGCCAGTGCTCTCAGGCCGGACCCTAAAAGGAGCCTCCCCCATCCCTTACGAAGATGCGAGCCAGATCGCCACCTGGGAGCTTTTTGGCCCGCTTTACCAAGGCCTTGGGAAAGATGGGTTCAGTCCACTCTAGGCCAAAGTTTGGTTCTTTCAGAGCACCGGGAGCCAGCGAGTGCACGGACTCATCTGCCCTATGCTCACTATCGTTCCCCCTACGTTGTTCCCGGCCCGTCAGTCACCGCTCCAAGGGGGTCGGACTGTCGGCCAGGAAATGACTGAGTCTCAGAAAAAATGTGCTCAAATGCTTAGGCAGGGGGCCGCGTCGGTTCTTGACACTGACCCGGATTTCTGGCGCTGGAAGACGAGATTCCCGATTCACGGCATGGGGCCTCACGCTCCGGGGTGGGAAGCAGGTAGCTGGGAGGTGAAGGGGAGGCCCACTTGACTCTCCAATGCTCAAAGTTCATGTATCGCTGGAGGAGGCTTGTGATGGATTGACTGTGGTATCTGTTAAGTTCTTACTATGGGTCCAACACTGTTCTAAGCACTCGGGAAGGTACAAGTTAATTAGGTTGGACAGCGTCCCTGTCCGGCATGGCGCTCCCGCTCTAAATGAGGAATGGGAGGAATGGGAAGAAGGGAGGGAGGTGACTGGTGTGGGGGAAGCGGCAGGTTCTAGAAGGATTCCCAGCAGAGGCCCCTGGAACGGGAGGGTTCACACTCAACCCTCCTGATTCTGAAGGAGACTCTGTGTTGAAGCTCCCCCTCTTCCAAAACCTACCCCTTCCCTGCATTTTCTGCGGCCGTGGCATGTTTCCCGGGGTTGCTCCAGATTTCGCCCCCGGCGGGGTGGTCACACCGTTCCAACGCTGTGCCCCCGTCCCCGGTTCTGGGCCCTGCTCCCGGCCCGGCTAATCTGGATCGAGCTCAGGAGGGTCCCTGCAGGATGTGGTATTTTGCGGGGCCACGGTGAGCTAGCGTGGGTAGAGTGGCCTGCCCGGAGGGACCGTCCCTCCCGCCCCGTCCCCATGGGAAGCCACAAGTGGAAGGGTTCATTCACTCACTCCCCGGCACACCTGTGGCTCCTCAGGCTGGGCAGTGCTGGATCTCCTGGGTCTTCCCAAACTCCCAAGAACCGCCACGCTGGTCGGCCCTGGTGGACGGGGGCCGGGGGTGGCGACTAGAGCTCCGCTCCAGAGGAGAAGCGGCGGGCAGAGGCCGCCCCATCCTCGGACGTCGCGGGGCTAGCGTGAGGTGCCGGCCGGTCGCTAGCCCGGGTGTCCGAACGGGACTCTGGGGTCCCGGTTGTCTCGGGCTCTCCGACCTGCGGGGAGCCCCGTTTTTTTTTTTCCCTAAACGGTGTCTGTTAAATGCTTACCGTGTGCCAGGCGCTGTTCTAAGCCCCGGGGTGGATACGAGGTAATCCGGTTGGACACGGTCTGAATCCCCATTTTACAGATGAGATGACCGAGGCACAGAGAAGTCGAGTAACTTGCCCAGGGTCACACAGCAGACAAGTAGCAGAGCCGGAATTAGAACCCAGATCCTTCTGACTCCCGTCGTCGGTCGGTGGCACGGCCGGGCAGGGGTGGGCGCGGGCAGTCCGACTGCTGGCAGGTGGCCCCCGGCTAGCTGCGGGGGTGGAGGGCGGAGGGGGGGGGCGGGGTTGGCTGCCGACCGGCTTCCGCTGCCTTGGCTGCGTCGTCCCCTCCCGGCCCCGCTCAGGGCGGCGTTGTTTCTGTTCGCAGGCGGGAGATACCTGTTTGCACGTTGCCGCTCGCTATAATCACTTGCCCATCATTAGAGTGCTCCTCAGTGCTTTCTGTTCTATCCATGAAAAGAACCAGGTCAGTGCATGGGCTCGCCCGCCTCGGGGCACCCCCTGTACCAGGCCGGCCGGCGGGGCGGCCCCCCCCGTCGGCGGAGGCGGCCGGACCCCGCTCCCCGAAAACCGTGGGAGTCGGGCCGGGAGCGGCCCCGGACGACGACGGGGATCGCGGGGGGCGGCTTTCGGGGGGGATCCCCGACTTCCCGCTTCGCCTCCCCGGCCTTACAGAGAGGGTGTCCCTGTGGCTTTCCATTTCAGCGCCTGTCACCCCACGTCGCCTCCCTCTTCCATCCCCTGGACACCAGTCGGGCTGGGTTCGGTTCCTCGCTCGGCTACTCGCTTCGGTCTGGGCCCGGCCGAGCTTCGGCGGCCCCCGCCCCGGGCACGGCCGGCCGGTGCGGGGCAGGGCGGTGGTTGGCGGGAGGGGTGAGGCAGACCGGCCTAGGAGGATGCCCCCGTTCCCCTTCCCCGGGTCTGTCTGGGCAAGGGGGCAGGAGACCCCACAGCGCCCCGTCCCGCTGGGGCCCTCCCCCTTGAACGAAGAGCCCGGGACGGGGAGGGTGGTCTCTCGGAGCCACGGCCCGACCGTCCGCTTCAGGCCGGGCCCTGGCTTTACCGGTCCCTCCGGCCTCGCCCCTCCGCTCCGTTCCCGGGGACCCGGGGCCGATTTTCTCGCGGGCCACTGGGAACGGGGTTGCCCACCTGCAGGCGGGGAGGAGCGGACGGGGCCGCAGGCTGCAGGCCGGGGTCCGGAAGGGGGCCGTTTGGCGGTTAGCGGTCACCGGGCTCTCTTCTGTCTGCCCACCTCAGGCCGGAGACACGGCCCTGCACGTAGCCGCCGCGCTCAATCACAAGAAGGTGGTGAAGATCCTGCTGGAAGCCGGGGCCGACGGCACCGTTGTCAACAACGTGAGTGGAGGGGCCCGGGGGACGGGCTCATGGGGTGGACCGCAGCAGCGTGGCTCGGTGGAAAGAGCCCGGGCTGGGGAGTCAGAGGTCTTGGGTTCTGATCCCGGCTCTGCCACTTGTCAGCTGTGGGACTTTAAGCAAGTCACTTCACTTCTCTGGGCCTCAGTGACCTCATCTGAAGAGTGGGGATTAAGACTGTGAGCCTCATGTGGGACAACTTGATTGCCTTGTATCTACCCCAGTGCTTAGAACAGTGCTCGGCCCCTAGTAAGCGCTTAACAAATACCAACACTGTGCCTCAGTGACCTCATCTGTAAAATGGGGATTAAGACTGTGAGCCTCACGTGGGACAACTTGATTGCCTTGTATCTACCCCAGTGCTTAGAACAGTGCTCGGCACCTAGTAAGCGCTTAACAAATACCAACACTGTGCCTCAGTGACCTCATCTGTAAAATGGGGATTAAGACTGTGAGCCCCACGTGGGCAACCTGATTACCCTGTATCTCCCCCAGTGCTTAGAACAGTGCTCGGCACACAGTGAGCGCTTAACAAATACCAACATTATTATTATCCACCTCCTACACCCTTGCTCCCCAGAGAAGGGTGAATCCACACTGGCAAATCATGCAGGCGATTGAGGCCTACGAACAGATGAACGTTGGGATTGGCCTGATTTACCGCCCACCTAAGGACCGACCTCCGTTCCTCCACCTGCAACATAGAGAAGAAATCTCCTCCCCACTCTCTCTGCCCGATTTCTCCCTCCCGCTCATTTCTGGCCGGCTGCTGCCGCTAACGCCCCTTCCCTCCTACTTTGTTCTCCAGGCAGGCCAGACCCCACTGGAGACCGCCCGCCAACACAACAACCCCGAAGTTGCTCTGCTTCTCACCAAAGCACCGCAGGTAGGAAAGGGGAAAGCAGAGCGGGTTTACGAAAGGAAAGGAAAGGAAGGGAAGCGAGAAGCCGGCCGGGGAGCCCTGTGCCCGCACCCCCGGGGCGGTGGAGAGAACACCCAGGACCTGCGTGCACGGTCCTAGGAGCCAGGAGGACCTTGGGTTCTAATCCCGGCTCTGCCAATTGCTTGCCGTATGACTTTGGGCGAGTCACTTGGCTAGGCCTCAGTTTCTTCATCTGTAAAATGGCAATCAAGACTGAGCCCCACGTGGGATGGGGACTAAATCTGACCAGATTAGCTTGCACAAGCCCCAGTGTTCAATACAGTAGTAAGCGGTTACCGTACCATAAAAGAGAGTGATTTTTTCTCACCCAGATGTTGTCAAACAGATGAATGTGAGGATGACGAGAGGAGCCCGTTTCGAATATTTTCTTTTCCTTGGTTATCCCCTGGGTCGCCTTGTTGCTTGGAGAAGCAACATGTTGCATGCTGCTTGGAGAAGCAGCATGGCTCAGTGGAAAGAGCATGGGCTTTGGAGTCAGGGCTCATGAGTTCGAATCCCAGCTCTGCCACTTGTCGGCTGTGTGACTGTGGGCAAGTCACTTAACTTCTCTGTGCCTCAGTTCCCTCATCTGTAAAATGGGGATGAAGACTGTGAGCCCCACGTGGGACAACCTGATTCCCCTGTGTCTACCCCAGCGCTTAGAACAGTGCTCGGCACATAGTAAGCGCTTAACAAATACCAACATTATTATTATTATTATTATTGTTCATTTAAGATTCATGAGATGGGAGGGAGTGTCATTTGTGCCCTGACGGGCAATTAAGCTACTTTTGCTGATGAGAGGGATTTTCACGGCTGCCTCATCAGCAAGAGCAGTTTAAACTGAGGCCACTGATGATCGCCCGGGGCCCCTTGCCTTGCGGTCGGTAGGGACAGTTGAGCCCTCGGCCACACGGCTTCAGTTTCTCCCCGCTGCGGTGTGAGAGAAGACGGAGCCTCCCCCAGCCCCGGCCCGGGGTCGGCGTCGCTGTGTGTGGAGCGCTTTCCGCTCCTCTGGGAGGTGTAGGGGTGGCAGGGATGGTGCTCCCAAATCCGGGCTCAGACGCGGCCCTCCCTCTCGGCCCTCGCCCGGACCGCGGTCCCTCGGTAAAGCTCGGCTCGCTCTGGTCCCTCGTCTCTCTCAGGTGCCGCGCTTCAGTCGGGGCAGGAGCCTGCGAAAGAAGAGAGAGAGACTCAAGGAAGAGAGGAGGGCTCAGTCCGTGCCCAGGGAGGAGCTAGTGCCCAGTAAGGTATGGGGTTCTACCTACCCTGTCTGGGGGAGAGGGCCCCCCTCCCCTGCCCCCGTTGCCCTGGGGCAGATGTGCCCCAACCCCCACGGTCCCATGCCCCTTGGCCAGTCCTGGGCCGTGCGACCCTCCACGAGGGCCCCCCGTAATCGTAATTGCGCCCCATTAGTCCCCCTTTCCCCGCACGGGTCCCACAACGCACCGCCTGGTCTGGGGCCCTTCCATCCTAAGCCCTCTGGAATGAGGGGAAATACCCTACCATCCCTCGCCGGGGGAGAATCCAGCATCTGGGCAGCAGCGGTCCCCTCACCCACCCGTCTCTCTTCCCCCAGTGTTTCAACCCAAATAAAGTAGGCCGAGGAGGCGGGTGGGGGTTCACTGTCAACTCACTGGTTCGGAGCGCATCTGGACCACCCCGTGGCCGCAGCTTGCAAGGCAACCCCAGCACCGCGAGCGAGCATTTCCCGAGTGAGAGCAACGTGTCTTTTGAGGCACCTCGGGGCGCGCCTCGCCGCTCCCACCCCCGCGCGAGGCCGGCCTCCCGGGCCGGGAGGTGGACTTGCCGGGGGCCAGGCCCCCCTTGAGCCCGTGTGTGTCTGGCGCAGGGCAGCGTTTCGGCGGCCGACACCCCCAGCAGCGAACGGGCGGCTCCCCGGCTAGGGGAGGCTAAGGAGGAGGCCCGCTCGGCTTCTCCAGAGCCCCGAGCCAGGGCGCACAGGAAGAAAAGGCCGAAAGAGAAGGTACGGGCAAGGGGAGAGGGCCGGGAGGGTGCACGCACGTGCGTGTCCCCGGCCACCGGCCGACCGCGCCTCTGCTCCACCTCTCCCCTAGGTCTCGGCCTTCTCGGACCCCACCCCCCCCGCGGACCAGCAGCCCCTCCCCGGGCCCCAGGGGCATCTGCGGAACAACCCCAAGAGGAGGAACAAGCACCGCTGCCCGTCTCCGCCCCCTCCCCACGAGGTCCGGGCCTACCAGCTGTACACCCTGTACCGCGGCAAGGACGGCAAAGTCATGCAGGTAACACGGCCGGGTGCCCGGGGTGACCGTCTTCCGGTCCGTCGGGCATCCGAGGAAGGGTCACGGTCCCCACCTGCCCGGGGGACGCTCTTTGGCCCTCTGCGGGCCGGACGAAGGGGAGGCCGCCACACGCCGGCCCACTCGGACTCAAGATGGCCACCGCCGGTGGTGATGGGGGCCTGTTTTAGGTCCATGGGACCCACCTCGCCCAGGCAGCATGGCAAAGCGCACCTGTCCGGACCCTTAGCCTGTGCTGAGCTCCGGGGAGATCATCCGGGGCGGACCTTTTGAACGGGGGGGGGGAGCAGGGATCGTGGGGTCGACCGGTCCCCTGCCCCTCTCGCCGGTGAGGGCTTGTGGACGGCAGGGCCTCCCCTTTGCCCCCAGGCTCCCGTGAAAGGCTGCCGCTGTGAGCCGCTCATCAACAAGCTGGAGAATCAGCTGGAGGCCACAGTGGAGGAGATGAAAGCGGAGTTCGGCACCGTGCGGGACAAGATGAACACCAAGCTGGGGCAGATGGAGGACCGGACTCAGCACCAAGTAAGGCCTGGGTTCGGCCCGGGGGGCTCTGGGCCAGCGGCCCCCTCGGTCTGGGGGCCGGAGACCCAAAAAACCGACCCTCTCGAGCATCCGCTGCCCTCCAATTCCCCCAGGTCAGGGCCCGCCTTCCCAGCCCGGCAGCGAGAGAGGGGCTCGCTCTCCTTGACTCCTTCCGTTAGACGGCGTTAGCCTGACCAGCTCTACCTCCTTTCCCCACCCCAGGTGCCGACAACACCTGCGCCTTGGCGGGGAGGGGGGCAAGAGGAGGGGAGAGGGTGTGTGTGTGTGTTTTGTTGCCCGTGGCCCCCATCCATCTCCCTGCCATTAATCCGGGGCCCCGCCTGGCAGCTGCGGGTCCTGGACAAACTGATGGGCGAGAGGATGTCGGCCGAGAGAACCGAGTGTCTCAACCGCCTGCAGCAACACGCCCAACTGGAGAGGCACGACGGGGAGAGACGGCAGGTAGGGAGCCGAAGCACCAGAGTGGCCTTCGGCGGGGAGGGGGACAGACGAGCATTGTAGACATCACCCCGGTTCGACAGTTCAGATATTTATTGAGCCCCTTCCAGCTTCACAGAACCAAGGAGGCGAGCCAAAGCTTGGTTTAGGAGAAGGTTGCGGTCTAAACCCCGGGGTTTTACCCAACAGCTTGCAGCCGGTCGGGTACCTGGGCCTCTTTAAACGGCCTCTTACTTTAAGGGGGGGCCCACGGCGAGAGGCTGCCTCGAACACCCACTTTTGTGGTGACGCGCCCGTGTCCCCCTCCTCCCGGTGGCTCCCAAGGGCCGGGGCAGGGCAGACATCCGGGACGTAGCGGGTTGGTCATCGGGCGGAGCGCCGCAGCCTGATGCGGGGCCTGGTGGCAACTTTCCCTCTAGGTGTCCTTGGTGGATGAGCTGAAAAACTGGTGCCTGGGAAAGATTCAGAATCTGGAGCTGAAGCTCAGCGGAGAGTCGAGAGCCTCCGGGCCACAGTCGACGCCATCTCCGGGTGAGTCTCCCGCTCGCTCTGTCTAACCTGGGGCGGGTAGGGGGTGGAGGGCGCCATCCTGACCTGCCACGGCAGCGAGCGAGGAGACGCCGGACCAAAGTTTTTTGGACGGCATTCCCTCGTCCCCAAGCCGTGTGTGCGCTAGGGAAGGGTCAGCATAGCAGGCACCAGGCGTGGGCCTGGAACCGGGAAAGTCGGCCGCGGCGTCTACCTCCTTCCGCCATCCGGGGCCTCTTGGGGTTGCGGAATTGAGGACCCCGACCCTCACTCTTCTGGGAATGCTCACGGACTGTCCCCTCCAGGGGATCACAAGGTCCAGCTCCTCTTGAGATTGTCTTTTTCCTGCCCCGGGCTTCCTCCGGTCCCTACAGGGGTGAAAAGCCAACGGTGATAAGTATCTTAGATTTCCCTGGTGCTTTCACTCTGATGATGTCATGTTCTTAGTACAGTCCTCTGCACCCAGTAAGCGCTCAATCAATACTATTGAATGCATGTTCTCTTCCCTCTTGTCACCCTTCCCAGCTGTCTGTTCTCTAAAGGATACTCCTTTCTGCTTTCAAAATCCTGGTCCTTTGAGACCCTGTCCCCCTCTTCATCCGTCTCCTCCATAAAGCCACTTCACTTCTCTGGGCCGCAGTTCCCTCATCTGTAAAATGGGGATTAAGACTGTGGGCCAGGGACTGCGCCCTACCTACCTGGTACCTACCCCAGCACTTAGTACAGTGCCTGGCACATAGTAAGCGCTTTAAAAAAAAAAAAAAGAAAAGGCTGCAGAGCAGCGATGCGCCTCCCCTCCGGTGGGAGAGGCACCGTAGTGCCCCCGGGGGGGAGGGGGTGACCTGGGGCACTTTCCTCACCTGACTGCTCTGCCCTGTTTGTTTACTCCAATCAGATCTCGACCAGCTGTCGGCGAGCCCGGAGGTGGTCCCGGAGGTGGCCCCCGAGGTGGCCGTGCGGCCCAAAGACAGGGCTCCGGGCGCGGCCCCGCCCGGCCCCAAGCTGCGCCACGTCAAGGTGCAGACGGCGTCGCGGGCCGAGCCGCCGCCGGGGCCCTGCGTCCACAGGGCCACCCAGACCAGGAAGGCGGACAAGGGCGGGCAGGGCAGACACCGCGCCCAGCACCCCCCGGCCCCCGCCGCCCGGCCCGACCCCCCGCTCCGAGACAGGACCCAGGCCCTGGAGATCACCCAGTACTTCTTCGAGGCCGTCTCCACGCAGATGGAGAAGTGGTACGAGCGGAAGATGGAGGAGGCCCGCTGCCAGGCCACCCAGCGAGCACTGCAGGAGAAGGCCGCCCTGAAGGAGCACATTCACAGCTTGGAGGAGGAGCTCACCAAGCTGAGGACGGAAGTGCAGAAGGACAGCTAGCCGGAGGGAGGGTGGTGGGCGGGCCAGGCCCCGTCTGTCCCAGGAATAACGCTGCAGCTTGGGGGTCCTGGAAGCGACACCCCACCCCTATCCGGGCCGGCCCCCGGGCGAAAACCGCTGCGCCACGGTCACACAAACCTTCGGTGCCTAAGGGGCGACCGTAGACCTCCGACGGACGGATGGACGAGCGGCTCAGACCCGTCCGGCCGCCTGCCGCAAATCCGCGAGCGGACCGGCTTCCCCAGGACCGCCAGACGCCCAAACGGAAGGATCCGGACAGCTGCCGGCCCTGGCACCTCTCCCACGGCCGTTTCTCCCCAGACCGCGCGCGTCCTTCCCGGCGGGGTGAAGATTCGAGTAAACCCCCTCATCCAGGTACCAAAGCGTCTGAGCCAGCCAGGTGGGAGTCCGGTGACGGAGCCGAGTTCGTTTGAGCTACTGGGGCTCGAGCCACGCGTCTGGGGCTAGCCTTAGTTGTAAAATAAAACGTTTTCCATTCCTTTGCTACCTCCGTTTCCTCTACGGTGTCCTTTGGAATCTGAGCCCAAGATAAATGCCAGACTTTACAGCCAAGGGAGATGTTTATCGGCGGTTGCCAGGGGAAACTGTCTGACCCTTTGTCTGCCCTCTGGACGGAGGGACGCTGAACCCAGAGGCTGGACTAAGGGAAACCCGAAGGCTGTCAGCGAGCTCTCGTCTCTGGTAAATAATAATAATAGTGATGGCACTTGTTAAGCGCTTTCGATGTGCCAAGCACTGTTCTAAGCACGTGGGGCTCACGGTCTTCATTCCCATTTTACAGATGAGCTGAGGCACAGAGAGGTGATGTGACTTGCCCCAAGGTACACGGCTGACAAGTGGCGGAGCCGGGATTAGAACCCATGACTCCCGAGCCCGTGTTCTTTCCACTGAGCCACCCTGCCTCTCTAAACCAAGCCAGGGCCGGGACCCCAGGAACGTCTCTACGACCACCCCCGGTTCTTCTTCCCCTCCCCTCTCCCTGCCCCGACACACCGGCCTAGCAGGCCCTCACTCTCGTGCTCATCCCAGAAAGCTGAACTCTAGGGCAGTGTTAGGGCTCATGGCATAGAGGAGTCAGGCCTCTACTCCTAGGCCTGGGAGTCAGAAGGTCATGGGTTCTAATCCCCGCTCTGCCACTTGTCTGCCGGGTGACCTTGGCAAATCACTTCACTTCTCTGTGCCTCATTCCCCCAACTGTAAAATGGAGATGGAGACCGTCAGCCCCATGTGGGACAGGGACTGTGTCCAATCCAATATGCTTGTACCCAGCCCAGCACTTAGTACAGTGCCTGACACATAATAAGTGCTTAACAAACACCACTATTATTTTTATACTGTCTTAGTATTTTGACAGTATTTAAAAAAGTCAAACATTAAGCTTTACCAAGACACAGCCACGTTCAGGATTGTCTAATTTTTAACAGCTTGAAATAAGTGGTTTCGTTTCCAAATAATTAAACTCACTTGCTTGAGCCCCTTCTGGGACAACCTGATGACCTTATATCTCCCCTAGAGTTTAGAACAGTGCTGAGCACAAAGTAAGCGCTTAACAAATACCATCATTATCATTCCCCTATGTCTACCCCAGCGCTTAGAACAGTGCTCGGCACATAGTAAGCGCTTAACAAATACCAACATTATTATTATTATTAACCCGATGGCCACTCTACATCGCGAGGAGGACAGAGGCGGGCGTTCTGATCCCGGCTCCACCACTTGTCTCCTGTAGGGCCTTGGGCACGTCACTTCACTTTTCTGTGCCTCAGTTATTACAATGGTAAAATGGGGATTGAGACTGTGAGCTCCACATGGGACAGGGAACGTGTCCAGCAAATCGAGTGCACACAGTACGTGCCTGGCACATAGGAAGCGCTAACAAAAACCCTTATCTGGGGGAACGGGAGGGGACGGACCATAGAGATAATAAAGTTTGGGCCTATGGAAAGCACCTCCACCAAAGACTGCTCCTTGTAGAAAGTTTCCCGGGGAAACGACACGTTTCCAGCCCCTGAGCTCAGCAGCACCCTGCGGGCGGGAGGCTCGCTGGCCACTTGGGAAGCGCCCCGGGAGCGTCTCCTGGAGGAGGTGGGTTTTTTTCCACGTCACCCGCAACGAGGCCGCCGACCCTCTGGCTCCTGCCCCGCGCCCGCCGCTGAGTAACGTCGCGCCGGCTCACCTCAGAGGTTCCGGGGGACTGAGGAGGCTCTGCGGGATGGAGGCTATGACTTGGCCAAGTCCAAGGCTCTCACCAGCTCCTTGAGTTGCATGTTGCCTTGGGTGATCATCATGCGAATGGCATCCTACACAGAGGATGGAAAACAGTCAGGGAAACGAGCCCATCGTCCCATGGCCGGCCCCTCTACTTACGGGCAGGGAACGCATCTATTTCTGTTGGATTGTACTCTCCCAAGGGCTTAGTACAATGCTCTGCACATAGTAAGCGCTCAATAAATTCTACTGATTGACCGATGGCCGACAGGACCGTCTCTGCTCACCATCCCGGCAGGGAAGGCGCGCCATTATTTTGTGCTGGGAAAAGAGAGTCAATTCCGCTGGGCTTCTAATCAGTCCCAATCAATGTTATTTATTGAGCGCTTGGGAGAGCACAATATAAAAATATAACACACCAAGTTTACAGTCTGAATTCCAGCTTAGGTCTCCCGTCCCAAAAGTCTGAAGATTAAGTGGCAGTCTGTCCCTCTGAGGGAAGAAAGATAGCAGCAGTGAACAAGGAATGAAAAATGTGCACCAAAAGCTTTTGAAGAATGAGATGAGAATATCCGGATCCCACTGCCATCAGCCAGGTCCTGCCCGGCCTGTGAGGAGAGGATAGTGGGATGGCCAGGGCTGGGAGAGAAAAAGCGGGGATGAAGCTGTGTTCCTGAAGAACCTTTTCCTCATCCTTGACATAAACCAAGTGCACAACACTGCGCTGAGGGCTTAGGCGACTACGCAGGAGGCAAAACCCCTGTTCCGGCCCTCCGGGGATGTCCAATCTAATGGTGGAAGTACGCAGGCAGGAATTCTTTACAAAGTGTAGGAACCAGGAGGAAGAGCGAGGATATAACACGAACGTGTTGGGGTACAAGTCTTTCTCTACTAAAACACCGGATATATCCATAAAACATATACACTGAGAAGCAACCCGTCCTAATAGAGAGAATCCGGGTGTGGGGAGCGAGGGGACTTGGGTTCTAATCCTAGCTCTGCCACTTGCCTGCAGTGTGTCCTTGGGAAAAAATCACTTCATTTATCCGTGTCTCAGTTTCCTCATCTGTAAAATGGGGATTCAACACCTGGACTCTCTCCCACGTGGACTGGACGCCCCATGTGGGACAGGGACTCCGTCCCATCTGTGAAAACCGGTCGGCCACGTAGTACACGCCGAACAACAACAATACTAATGTGGGTTGGAGGCAGGAGAGCCATGAGCAAAACAGCTTGGGAAAGTTCATTCATTCAATAGTATTTATTGAGCGCTTACTATGTGCACAGCACTGTACTAAGCGCTTGGATGGCAGAGTGGTGGTAGTGAGGGGGGAGCCAGCGGAAGGCCTTCAAGTCCACGGTACGTGTTTCCACCTGATGTGGAGGGAAGGGCAGCCCCCGAAGGGCTTTTTGTCGCTTTATGAGACGGGGGGAAATACGTGCCGAGTGACCTTGCAGGAGAGTGATGCGTGTGGCAGCGGGGAGGACGGACGGTGGGGGCAGAGGCTGCAGAAAAGTGAGACGACAAGCCGGATTTACGGCGGGCAAGAAGTGGGACGGACCGGTGAGACTTAGTGCTTACGATTACCTGCTTCCCCTACCTTTTTTTAAATTAAAATGGTATTTGTTAAGCGCTCCGTATGAGCCGAAAAATGTACCAAGCGCCGGGACAGGTACAAGCCGATCAGGTCGGACACGGTCCGCGTCCCACATGGGGCTCACAGTCTTCATCCCCATTTTACAGATGAGATATTTTCGGCACAGAGAAGTGAGGTGGGATTAGAATCCAGGTCCTTCTGACTCCCAGGCCTGTGATCTAGCCACTGGGCGACGCCTGAAATCTCTTTTAACGGCCGCCTCCCCGGCTAGACCGTGAGATCCTGAAGGGCCGGGACCGAGCACAGGGCACGCGTTCAAAAAATACCAGCGACTGACTGAGTGTCGAGTGAGGATCGCGGCCCGCCCCCGGCTCGACGGGCATCCAGCCCCGTCTTCCTGCGGGGCCCCGGTTCCCTCCTCTGTAAAATGGGGCTGAAGACCGTGAGCCCCACGTGGGACGACCTCATCGCCTCGTATCCCCCGGCGCTCAGAGCGGTGCTCTGCGCATAGTAAGCGCCGAACAAGTGCCGCTGTTGGTTTTTATTTCTAACCCCGCGGAAACGGAGGTAACCCCGCGAGTATCCTACGCGACCGGGTGTCCCCCTCACCTCGTCGGTGGCGCTCTTATTCCTCCTGAACTCTTGTCGGACCCAGTCCCGCAGGTGGCCGCGGTCGGGGCGGGCGGGGACGCGGCGGACGGCTCGCAGGATGCTCCGGTACAGGCCCAGCACCTGCTGTCTTCTCAGGAACTGCGGCCGGGGGCGGGGATGGGCCGAGACACACACGTTTAATAATAATAATAATAATAATGTTGGTATTTGTTAAGCGCTTACTAGGCGCAGAGCACTGTTCTAAGCGCTGGGGGAGATCCAGGGTCAGCAGGTGGTCCCACGGGAGGCTCACAGTTGATCCCCATTGGACAGACGAGGGAACTGAGGCCCGGAGAAGTGAAGTGACTCGCCCACAGTCACACAGCTGACAAGGGGCAGAGCCGGGATCCGAACTCATGACCTCTGACTCCCAAGCCCGGGGTCTTAGGGCGAACGCACACCCGGCTCCTTATGCCTTCCGGAACTGACGGCAACGGCCCCGGTCACAATGATGATAACGGCGGCGTTTGTTAAGCCCGTACTATGTGCCAAGCGCTGTTCTAAGCGCTGGGGTTGACACGTTATCAGGTTGTCCCAGGTGGGGCTCACTGTCTCCATCCCCATTTTCCAGATGAGGTCACTGAGGCCCAGGGAAGTGATGTGATACTGTTCTAAGCGCTTAGCAAATACCCTCATTATTATTATTACTATCTGGGATTGCGACTGCGAGCCCCACGGGGGACACAACCCGATGATGACCCTGTATCCCTCCCAGCGTTTAGAACAGTGCTTAGCACATAGTAAGCGCTTTAGCAAATACCACATTATTATCTGTCATTAGGGATTGAGATTGTGAGCCCCACGGGGGACACAACCTGACCACCTTGTATCCCTCCCAGCGTTTAGAACAGTGCTTGGCACATAGCAAGTGCTTAGCAAATACCTTCATTATTATTATTATTATTATTATTATTATTATTATTATCTGGGATTGCGACTGTGAGCCCCATGGTGGACACAACCCGATGATGACCCTGTATCCCTCCCGGCGTTTACAGCAGTGCTTAGCACATAGTAAGCGCTTTAGCAAATACCACCATTATTATTATTATTATTGTTATTATCTGTCATTGGGGATTGCGACTGTGAGCCCCACGGGGGACACAACCTGATGACCCTGTATCTCTCCCAGTGTTTAGAACAGTGCTTGGCACATAGTTAGCAAATACCCTCATTATTATTATTATTATTATCTGGGATTGCGACTGCGAGCCCCACGGGGGACACAACCCGATGATGACCCTGTATCCCTCCCAGCGCTTACAACAGTGCTTAGCACATAGCAAGCGCTTTAGCAAATACCACTATTATTATTGTTATTATCTGTCATTGGGGATTGCGACTGTGAGCCCCACGGGGGACACAACCTGATGACCCTGTATCCCTCCCAGCGTTTAGAACAGTGCTTGGCACATAGTAAGCGCTTTAGCAAATACCCCCATTATTATTATTATTATTATTATCTGGGATTGCGACTGCGAGCCCCACGGGGGACACAACCCGATGATGACCCTGTATCCCTCCCAGCGCTTACAACAGTGCTTAGCACATAGCAAGCGCTTTAGCAAATACCACTATTATTATTGTTATTATCTGTCATTGGGGATTGCGACTGTGAGCCCCACGGGGGACACAACCTGATGACCCTGTATCCCTCCCAGCGTTTAGAACAGTGCTTGGCACATAGTAAGCGCTTTAGCAAATACCCCCATTATTATTATTATTATTATCTGGGATTGCGACTGCGAGCCCCACGGGGGACACAACCCGATGATGACCCTGTATCCCTCCCAGCGCTTACAACAGTGCTTGGCACATAGTAAGCGCTCAGCAAATACCCTCCTTATTATTATCATTATCATCATTCTTCTTCTTGTTCTCTCCCAAATGGGGATGGAGGCTGCGACTTGGGCGCAGGACGGACTACCGTAATTACCGTAGTTACCACCCCCTCCCCGGGAGCAAGGTAATTACCGTAATTACACCCCCCCCCCCCCGGAGAAGAGTCTCGTGGCCCGGGAGACCCCGGCCGCACCGCGCCCCGCCGGGGAGGGAGGGAGGGAGCGGCGGGGCCCCGCACTCTCCGCACAACGATCGGTCCCGGGCGCCGCCGTTACCTGCTTCAATGTCAGGGCCGCCGGGGGGAGGCGGGAGGCCGCCATGGCGGGGTGGGGGGGGGCCTTCGGCACCGCAGCGCGCAGGACCGGAAGTGCGTCACGGGGGTCCCTCGCGAGCGCCCCCTCCGGCCGCGCCGTCCCGCGCATGCGCCCTCCTCCTCCCCCGTGCGCGCGCCGCCCCTCCCTCGCGCGCCCTCCTCCTCCCCCGTGCGCGCGCCCCCCCTCCTCCCTCGCGCGCCCCCCCTCGCGCATGCGCCCTGGCGCCCGAGGCCTTCCAGGACCTGAGCGTGCTGGTGGTGTCCTCCCCAGCCTCCTCGCCCCCGACTGTCAATCAGTGCTGTGTACTGAGCGCCTATCGACCCCGGCATGGGCACAGGGGGATAGAGCATGGGCCTGCAAGTCGGGGGCCGGGGTGCTAATCCAGACCCTGCCACTTGTCTGCTGTGCCACCTTGGCGCAAGGCGCTTCACTTCTCTGGGCCTCAGTGACCTCCTCTGTAAAATGGGGCTGAAGCCTGTGAGCCTCACGAGGGACAACTTGGTGACCCTGGATCTCCCCCAGCGCTTAGAACGGTGCTCTGCACCTAGTAAGCGCTTCACAAATACCAACATTATTATTATTATTCACTCCTCTGGGCCTCGGTGACCTCCTCTGTAAAATGGGGATGAAGACTGTGAGCCTCACGAGAGACCACCTGATGACCCTGTATCTCTCCCAGCGCTTAGAACGGTGCTCTGCACCTAGTAAGCGCTTAACAAATACCAATATTATTATTATTATTCACTCCTCTGGGCCTCGGCGACCTCCTCCGTAAAATGGGGATGAAGACTGTGAGCCTCACGAGGGACAACTTGATGACCCTGGATCTCCCCCCAGCCCTTAGAACAGTGCTCTGCACATAGTAGGTGCTTAACAAATACCAACATTATTACTATTCACTCCTCTGGGCCTCAGTTACCTCCTCTGTAAAATGGGGATCGAGACCCACGTGGCGATAAGTCGCTCGCTGTGGGCGGGGAACCTATCTGCTGTGTTGTGATTATAATAATGTTGGTATTTGTTAAGCGCTTACTAGGTGCCGAGCACTGCTCTAAGCGCTGGGGGACATACAGGGTCATCAGGTTGTCCCCTGTGAGGCTCACAGGCTTCAGCCCCATTTTCCAGAGGAGGTCACTGAGGCCCAGAGAAGTGAAGTGGCTCGCCCACAGTCACACAGCTGACAAGGGGCAGAGCGGGGATTCGAACCCATGACCTCTGACTCCCCAGCCCGGGCTCTTTCCACTGAGCCACGCTGCTTCTCCATACTCTCCCAAGCGCTTAATACGGTGCGCTGCACACTTTTAAGTGCTCGCTATATATCATCGATTGATTGAGGCGCTTACGTCCAGCGAGTTTCCAGCGGCAACCTGCCCGGCGGAGGCATTTCGAGGCCCTACCAGGCATTTCACCGAGGCCTCCCCTTTTCCGTCTCGTAGATCTCGTGACTAGCAGACCCGGCTCTCCTCCAAGGATGACCGTTACTCCTCTTTGTCCGGCCCTCTCCTCCCCGCCCCTCGCTTTCAACTCCGTCACCTCTGTTACCGACTTGTCCACTCCAAGCGCTTAGTACAGTGCTCTGCACAGAGCGAGCGCTCAATAAATACGATTGAATGAATGAATTTAATCCCCAAAATATCGAGTTGGAAGATGCGGGGATCTTCACCCCCACCTTAGAGACGAACTGAAGTGGGAGAGGTTAAGATCCTTGCCCCTCCTGACGGAATCGCTCAGTACAGTAAGCACTTGCTAAACACCGCCGAGGGATCAGATCACCCCTCCATCCCTCCTCCTGAGCGCTTTCTGTGTGCAAAGCACTGTACTAAGTACTCGGGAGAGTACTGTGCATTCCAAGCGCTTAGTACAGTGCTCTGCACATAGTAAGCGCTCAATATATACTATTGAATGAATACTAAATAACAATAAACAGACACACCCCAGATCGGTCCACTCCGGGGCTTCATGCAAGCCACTCCGGGCCTCAGTTTCTTCAAATGCAAGGCGATCGTCCCCCAGGTCTCAGTCGGAGGGGGCGGACACCCCTTCCCGCCCCCACCGTTTCACTCAAGGAGAAGGGCCATCCGTCACATACAACACCAGAACATCTTTTTATTGGGTCCATAGAATAAAGCTGCAATGAAAAAAGTCATGTACATGCTTTCGGACATTTGGCCAATAAACAAACCGTGCCCCCGACAGCCACCGGGGCAGCGCGGCCTACCTGCAGTGTCCGGTCGCCTGCCCGGAGGCAGCCTCCGCCGGACGGGCCGAGCTGCAGCGACCGTCTTCGCTCGCGTTAAATAGACTCTCTCATCCACCGAACAAGACTTTCAAGTATTCGAGCCCTTTTTCGAAGAGCCCCCAAGAACCACCTGTGAAACTCAACCGGCTGATCCGGCCTGACCCTGCCGGGGGTCGCGAGAGGCATCTCCCCCCGGCCCCGCCAGGGCCCAGTCCCGCCGGCCTAGGAGACTCTCGGCCGAAAACCCCGACGGCCCAAAACGGGGGCGGCGGCAGACGTGCGGAGGCCGGAGCCCCGTGGCGCTCTCCGTCACGGTCGGTCCCCGTGCCAGCAGACGGGAGGGAGGGAGGGAAGGAGGGAGGGGGAGGGCACGGCGGGCGGAGCGCGCAAACGATCGATCCCCCGAGGCCCGAAGAAGGGCGTCTCCGGGGGCACGGCCACAGACCGGTGCCCGGCCGCACCACCAGCCCACCGGTCCCGTCGGCCGGAGTCCGCGGGCGCCGCCGGGCGAACCGACCGGTCGGCCGAGGCCGATTCGACCCCTCGCCGCCGGGAGCCCCGGGCGGCCCCGGGAGACGAGAACCGATCCCCGGAGCCGTCGCCCGGGTCGCCATCCCCTCCCGGCCCGGTCGACCCGAGCCCTGCCCCGAGCCGAGGCCGGGGGCGGGCGTCTCGGCGGCAGCGTCCCGGTTGCGGGCCGCCCGGAGCTCGGGCCGAAGCCGAGCTGCCGCCTCGATTTTGCCGCCGCCGGGGTTGCTTCTGGAAGGGCTGAGGATTAAAGGGGAAATCGGACCTGGGTCATCATTAAATAAAAGGGAGGCCGGGGAAGGGGGTAACAGAACGACCTCTCCCGGGGCCGGGGCCAGGAGCCGAGGGCCGCCGGGGCCTAAGGGCCGTCCGAGGCCGCCACCAGCTCGAACCACTGTCGGAGGGCATCGCTCAGAGTCTCCGGGAGGGCGTTCACGTCCCGGAGAATCACGTAGAAGGGGAAGGGGAACTCCTCCATGTAGGACCGGATTTCGGGAAGCTCCCTCGGGCCCTTGAAGATGGGAACTTTAATGTCCAGGATGGAATCCTGTCGGCGCACAGAGAAGAGGAGGAGGAAGGGGTGAGGTGGGTGTGTCCCCTCGCTCCCGCTGGGGAGGGGAGGGGAGGGCAGAGTGGGGCATCCCAGAGCAATCCGGAGGACACCCGTCCTCTCCGAGCCACCCACCCGCTCGGGAGCCTGACGCCGTGGTGCCCTGGTGAACACCAGGCTTCTGGAGAGTTTCCCAGCGGGCCGGGCGGGGTGACAGGAGGGGGCGGGGATAAGGCTCCCGGGACCCGACCGCTCACCCGAGAGTTGGGGTTGTCCAGCACGACGAAGATGACGAAGACGTCGGCGTTCCGGACGGCCTGCACCGCCGCCGTGACCCGCTCTTTGCCCTCCAGGAACAGGCCCCGCCCGTCGGAGACGATCAGGAGCAGCTGGGCCGTTTCTAGTCACCGGGGAGAGGAGCGGACACGAGTCGCCGCCCACCACACGCAACCAGCCAGGGCAGGGAACCCTCCGCCCCGTGGGCGCAGACCCCGTCTCCCCACCCCCGGTTCCCGGCCGGCGGCCGAGAGGCCGGGCCGGCCGTCGGTTAGGCCGGTCAGGTGGGAAACGTAATCGTAGAGGTTGACGGCCGGGCCTGGGGGGCCGCTCCACACCCGAGAACTCGTTTTCCCTGCCGCAAACTCCACGGAGCAGACACCCGAGCCACAGGGCCACAGGCCTCTAACAACCCCTCCTCTCCTCCCCCGCCCCCTCCCATCCTGTGGACTCCCAGTGGGAAAGGCCCGGAGGGAGTTGCCCTGGAGTTGTGGGAGCTCTGGGAAGCGGGGACTGTCGGAGCCCGGAGATGTCTCGGGAGGGCAGATACCCACGGCCCTGCCTCGAGGAGCTCGGCCCAGATGGATCCGGGTCCGGAAGCAGGCCGGGCCCAGGGGCGGAGGGAGGACTGAGAGCCGGGTGACCTGCCACCCATGTGGCCACGTTTACTGGCGGTGACCCGTCGTCCTCCCTCTGGCAGGGAGGACTTCAGCCCCGGGTCCCGGGGGGACTTGAGGTGGCCGGCTCGCTCGGACCCGGGGGCGGCCGGAGGGCCATTTCGCTCTCCAGCGGGATGATGGGACTCTTACCTGGGCTGGTGTTCTGAGACAGCTGCTGGGCCGCCAAAAACATGCTTGCTGACGACTCGAGAAACTGTAGGGGAGAGTCGAGTCGGATGGGTTACTCGGTTGGTTTGGAGCCGTCGGTAGAGATGAGGTGGGTAAGCCACGCCCCTCGCGAGGGGCTCTGGGGCTGCCAGCTGCTTCCCTCGGGGAAGGGGACGTCTTTCCCGAGGCCAGCCAGGTGCAAGGAATGGAGGAGGCCTCGTGTTAAGTGAAAGACAAGCCCTATTGTGGCTAAAGGTGCCATGTGGGAAGAGGGTTTTTTTTAGAAGCCACTGGGGCACCCCAACTCTCTTCCAGCCCTCCCGCCCTATCCCACGCCACCAAAAGCTCCCAAGACGGAGGCACCGCTCTGGGAAGCCAGAGAACGGAGCCCCCGTCTGGCTCTGAGCAACTCCGCTGGGGATGACGGGCCAGTCCGGGCTGTCTCAGAGCCTCGGTTTCCCACCTTGGATGAAGGGGGACGATGCTCCCTGGCAGTGGGGCCGGCCAGACGAGATGACGTCGGGGGGACACTCAGTGCATGCCCTGTGTAGGAGGGACCCGGTCTGGGGAGGAAACAGGACCTATACCTGAGCGATCTTGGTTTTCTTTTGCTGGAACTGGCAGAGCTGGAGTATCCGGGCCCCTGACTGCTCACTGAATTGCTCGTGGAAGGGGTGCAGCAGCTGGACCGTTTCCCCAAAGCTTTGGGGCGGGGAGGGAGGGGAGAGAACAAGGGAACAGCTAGAGGTGAGCGGGCTCCACGGCGACCGCGAAGGGCCGGTCGACCGCTCGGGTTCCGCTCGCCGCAGAGAAAGGCGCCCTTACCTGCACACGGCAATCTGGCCCACTTCCAACAGAGTCAGCGCGCTGCCCAGCACCGCCAACGACTCGTACGCAAGCTGCCAGAGGGGATACTCGGGTTACACACCGACAAAACATCACCCGATTCTCCCGGAATCCTCAGGGGCCGGGGGTGGGGGAGGCGGGAGAGCCGGCCCCGCGAACGTCTACACGGCCTCCGTGCCGGGGGACGGACGCTTCCACCTAGCCACCATTCACACCCCAAACCAGGAGTCGGTTGGGGAGGGTGGAGCTGACCACGATGCCACCCCGACGGCTCCTTCCCGAACCCTGCCGGCCACAAGGACGCCTTCGCCTGGCCAAACCTCCGCCTCGGGCTCCGCCCCTCACCGGAGCGGCCGACCCGCGGCCCGTCCTCCGAGGGGGGTGACGGGCGCTGCCGCCCGGGGCCCCTCCGCCTACCGCTCCCCGGCCCGGTAGAGGGGTCGTCCGGCCCAGACCACTCCGCGGGCAGGATCTCGGGGTCACCCATCAGCCCGGCCCCGCAACGCCATCCGTGCCGAAAAGCGAGCCACGGATGCCCAGAGCCCCCCAGGCGACTCCTTCCGCGTGGCAGCCGATGCTTCGCTCCTGTCCCGCCTCAGTCCTCGTCCCAAGAGGAACTGTTGCTCTCAGAGCCCGGCCCCGAGGGAGGGCGGGGGCCGCGGGACCCGAGGCCGCCTGATCGGCGGCCGGCGCAACGGGAGGGAAGCCCGGGGAAGTCTACGTGACCTCGTTCCGACCTTACCGGCCTCCGGCCGGAGGCGGATGTAGAGTGGATCGGCCTTAGCTCGACTCCTACGGCTCCGGGTCGAAAAGGAAACGCCCCCCTTCCAAATGACACTAAGCGAGAAGACCATTCTCCACACTCCGCGGAACCTCCAGGCCCACGACTCTCAAGGGGGCGGACACCACGACCAGCTCCTCGCCAGCACGTCCACAGGCCCCTTACCTGCTTGGTGTGGTTGTCCAGCATACTGGAGGAGTCGTCGATGGCCAAGCAGATCTGATACTGCCGCTTGCTGGGCTTGGTCCTGCGCAGCCAGATCTTGTCCTTGCGGAACTGACTGGCGATGTAGGGGATGACCTTCCGCATGTTCAGCCGCTTTCCGGTTCGATAGTCGCCCCTTCACCGGGCAGGGAAAACGGAACACGCGCGTTAACGAGGGAGCGGCCTCCCGTCCGGTCACAAAATGGCGAGGGTCTCACTGGCTGATCAGACCGGCGGTGCCCCTGGCCAGATGAGGGAGTGGTCGGGGGGGGGGACACACAGGTCTAGAGAGGTGAGTTGGTGACATGGGACCATTTCCTCGGAGAAGGGGAAAGCGGGGCCGAGGTTCCCGGCTCAGTTTTAGGGCAGCCGTCGACAGGATGAGGCCACCCCTTGCCCTCCGGCCCCGGGAAAACTGGGAAAGGACCAAGTCAAGAGCTTTGACTCGTCTCTGCGTCTCCACCAAGGAGCGGGCTGGAGCTTGGCTAACGTTGCTACGGGGACATTCACGGAAGAACGAAACGCCGCCGATTCAGAGTCCCCAGGGCAGGAGGTTGGGAGGTCACTCCATGTCCCGAGCTTCACGTGGGAGGCGGCCCCCCCCGGTCAGCTCTGAGTCGTCTGGACGGGCCTCGGGGCGTGGTGGGAGCGCTGGGTTGGCGCCCGCAGGACTCACTTGAGTTTGGCGGCCTGGGTGGGCTCGAGGATGAGGCGGAGCTGCTCGCAGAGCTGCTGGGCCAGGGGCGCCGTCAGGGCCAGGTACCGCTGCCAAAGCTCCACCGCCACCTTCTCCTGCAACGGCCGAAGCGCGAGCCCGGGCGTGACCGGCTGGACCCTCCCCTCAGCGCGAGGGTGAAGGGGAGGCGGAAGGCGGATGGGGGGGCGAGCAGTACGGGGACGACCCAATCAGTGCGCTCTCGGAAGCTTTGTGGCCCCAAAGAGGAGGAGCGTGAGGAAAAGTCTACGCATCTCATCTTTTCCCCCGGCTCCCCTGCCCCACGAACCCCGCTGCCCGGGACCGGCGCCAACGAGGGTCTAGGGGGGCGGAGGCTTACCTCGTCGGGGTTGGAGGGCGGATGTCCCTGCCAGGCTTCCAGCTGTCTTTCCAGCTCCTGGCGAAGCTCTTCTGGGTCCTGGACAATGTGCTGGCAGAGACAGAGAGGAGACGGGCCGATTGGCTGCGTACCACGTTCGGCCCTTCCCGAACGTGCGTTCCAAGAGTCTGATCGAATTTAAACTCAGCTCGCCGAAGCACCGGCCATTTCTTCTTCTCCCATCTCCCCCACCCCCATTAGACCCAAAGCCCCCATTGGGGGCGGGGACCACGTCCCCTCCTCCTCCTGTACCCGCCCCAACACCTGGAACAGCGCTCCTCACCAGAGGCCTCCGCAAAAGTTGATCGGTTAGAGCCGGTCCATTTAACGGCTGGCTCCGGGCAGGGGCCGGTGAATGAATTCAGCCTCTGCAGCTCCCCCAATAAATACTCCAAACTAATCGGTGTCTCCCTTTCCCCACAGGCTGCAGATCAGACTGTCAGCCACCTGGCTCCTCAGGAGAGATCCAGGGATGCCTTCACCAGCCACCCTCTGAAAAATGGGGATTTAGAAAA
Organism: Ornithorhynchus anatinus; assembly: GCF_004115215.2. Lineage (NCBI taxonomy): Eukaryota > Metazoa > Chordata > Mammalia > Monotremata > Ornithorhynchidae > Ornithorhynchus > Ornithorhynchus anatinus. The sequence continues at coordinate 28,223,541 of NC_041746.1, forward strand.
TGAGCCCCCCGTGGGACATGGTCTGTGTTCAACCTGATTAGCTTGTACTTATCTCAGTGCTTAGTATAAACCTGGGACACAGTAAGAACTTAAATACCATTTAAAAAAATTTAAAAAAGTAAAAATTGGAAATGTCAGCAAAGCACAGGGAAGCAGTGTGGCCTAGTGGAAAGAGTGTGAGCCTGGGAGGAGGAGCTGGGTTCTGATCTCTGCCACTTGTCCCTTGTGTGACTTTGGGCAAGTCACTTAACTTCTCTGGGCCTCGGTTTCCTCATCTGTGAAATGGGGAGAAAATACCTCTTCTCCCATTTAGACTGTAAGACCCCCATATGGGACACGGACTGTGTTCAACTTGATTATCGTGTATCTACCCCGGCACTCAGTACAGTGCTTGACACGTAGTGCTTAATTAATACAATTATTATCATTCTTGCACCGCTCCACCTCGTAATACGGCAGGGATAAGACCTAAACCGTGTTCCAGTATAACAGTGCTGTGAATTCTAGCATCCACATTTGGAAAGGAGGCAGTGCTCCCAAGAGGCAGAGACAGAAAGACGCAGAGAGAGAAAATGTTCTAATGATTCCAAACTCAGCCCCACTACGCCTGTGCCCATTCAGAACATTTGTTTCGAACCCAGCTCCCCTGGCCTTCCGGGAGACCGTTCACAGGCTGTGACGCACACTCTGCGGCAAAGCGGAGCCCTCTGAGGGGAGAGAGTCAGTATTCTTTCTAGAGTGCTGCTTCGCCAGGGGGTGACCCAGGAGCCGGGAGAAGTGGGATCAAAGCGGCGGGACGTCCGGTTAAGAGCAGCTCATCGGGGTCTCAGTACCTGGGCGGTGGCGTCCAACAGGAACTGATAGGCTGTGTGGATGGTGGAGTCTCTACTTCTCTCTGGCTTCTCGCCCTCCGGTGCCTTGGGCTCCCGCTCCGTTCTGGGGTCCGGGCTTCCCTCCGGCTCTGCAGGCTGCATCTCCACCGCGGCCTCCTCGGAACCTGTATTTGCAGAGGGTGTCCCTGAGCCAGTTGCTCCCACTCCCCAGGCGCTGCCGGGAGCGGAACGGAAAGGCCGACGGGTGACGGTTTAGTGGTCAAAGGGAGCCCCCGGGGGTTTGGGGGCGGGAACCAGCGTCCCAGGGTCCCGCGGAGCGGCTCACCCTGGGCTTTGGGGGCGCCCGACTTGACTTCCTCTGACTTCAACTCCTGGACGTCCACGGCCTTGAGCTCCTCCGGCTCGTCTTCCATTTCTACGGCAGCATCTTCTGGGTCTCCTTCCTCCTGCTCCTGGCTGGCGGGGTTGGCAAGCTTCTGCTGCTCTTGATTTGCTACATCTAAACCAAAATCACATATCACAAATCACCCTAGTCTTGATGTTTATGGTCGGTCAGTCAATCGTATTTATTGAGGGCTTACTGTGCGCAAAGTACTGTACTAAGCACTTGGGAGAGGACGACAATCAACAGACACATTGCCTTCCCACAGCCAATACCTCTCTACCCGACACTGGCGCCGCCGTCCACCCCGGTGCCGTACCGTAAGTCTGGGCGTCGTAGGCTTCGCTGCCTTGCTTGATGTGCTCAAACACGTCCGCTTCCTCCGCGTGGACTCCGGGCGGCTGGTCCTCGCGCTCCGTGTCGCCGTTGGACTCCACCGTCCTCAGCCGCTTGTGCACCCGCTCGCTGTGATCTCCCATGGTGCGTTCGTGGTCTGCCTGCCCGGGCTTCCTCCTGAAGCTCTGGGGACGGATTAGAGGGTGAAGAGGGGGCCGGTCTGCGGGGCTCCCGCTGAGTTTCAGAGGGGGTGGGTGCTGGGGACTACCCATCCCGGCTTCCCAACTCTCCCCGTCTTCAACTCCCTTCCTCCAACCCAATCGGGCAGGTGGGAGTCACCCGGGCCGCGGCCCGGCATCGTGCTTCTCCAGACGGCCGCCCGTCACGGTCGAGAAGGGACGGAGAGGTACCTGCGTGTTTTTCCGGCTGCGCTTCCGGGAGGCCAGCCGGGCCAGGAGCTGCGATTGGTGACCCTCCGACTCTCCGGCGTCCGCCGCTCCGTTCCCGTGCTCCTACAGACCCGGTGATGAGAGCGGAGAAGGTTCAAGGGTAACCGCCGTGGTTCCCGGTGGCCGGCCCACCCGACCTGGCCAGGCACGATTCCCGGGACGGTCCTTGCTTCTCCCCGGCCAGACGCACGTGCCCCTCCCTTTTTATTTCCCAGTCTCGGACCTTCCTCTTCCCCCCACGCCGCCACCCAATGGGAACGGTAACTCTGTGAGGAACCGGCAGGGAAAAGATCACCCCTTAACGCTCCCAAATATAAGAGGGACCCGAACGCCAGCCGTGCCCCATCCCACCTCCTTAGCTTGGTCCCTCTCCGACGCAGTTCCGGCCAGCTCCACGGCACTCTCGCTCTGCAGTTTCTCCTCGCCCGTCTGCCCGCACGTCTCGTGCTCCTTTCTCTCTGCAGCCTCAGGGGTGGCTTCCTCCATGGCCGGGTCCTCCCCCTCCTCTTCTTCCTGCTCTTCCTCCTGCTGCCGGGGCAAACGTGAACACCCCCTTGAGCCCTTTCTTGAGGAAGGAGAGGGCCCAGATCCGGATGCCCTGGGTGGCTGGTCACTGGCTAAATTTCAGGGTCTCTCTCCTCCCCGAACAGGAAGCTTACAGGGTAGGGCCCTGAAGCTCCTTGGGAGAGGAGGCTGCTGCTGCCAGGAGCCAAAAACCTGAGAAGAGCAGTGTGGCCCCCACCGTTCATCCCCGCCAGGAACGTGGCAGGTGCCCAGGCCACAGGTGAAGTGGAGGGGAATTGACCGATGCTGGAAGAGGCCCAGGGAGACATCGACAAGTCTCGGGGCCGGAGTGAGGGGGATGTGCTAGGAGGAGCGAGGCAGTGCAGGATATGGTTAAAGCCGGCAACCTGCTCCCACTTGGCGTTGAGCTCCGAGGCTTTAAAAAGAAAAAAAGGGGGGTGGGTGAGGAGATTCTGTGGGGAGGAAGGGGAGATTCCCATGATTTCCTGAGAGAAAGGCAAACCTTGGGCTTCAGCCCCTGGTCGGCGGGGACTCCACCCTCGTCATCCTCGTCGCCCTCCTCATTAGCTTCATTGTCATCGTGGTCCCGGGATGCCTGCGGCTCCTCCCCCTCCTCCTCTTCCTCCCCTGGCTCTTCTGCGTCGTTTTTCTCTTGGTCATCGGTCCCCGGCACGGTCTCCTCCTCCCCGTCCATCTGGTCTTCCCTGTTCTTTTCTTCTTCCGGATCACCTTGTTCCCGATCCTCCTCGCCTACGGCGGCAGCATCTTCTGGGCCGGTCTCTTCTCCGTGACCGGCCTCGTCTGGATCTTTCGGCTTCTCGTCTATCTCAAAGGGATTCTCTTCTGGGTTGGAGGAGAGGAATTTCAGAAAAGTGAGTGGTAAAGGGGATACATTTCAGGGAAGAACAATTAAAAAAAATCCAAATGCTTTAAAACCCGTATTGGGTCTCTAAATCGAAGGACCAGCCTAATTCTACCGTACTCTCTCAAATGCTCAGTACAGAGCTCAGTACGCAGGCGGCTTTCGATAAATAAATATTACCGGTTGACTGGATAGGACAGGATGTGGGGTAGGCCCTAGGTATCTCAAACTTGTTTTTGGGAAATTTTCCCAATTCCCAGCTAGTTCCCTAATGCATTGTCTGAATTGTGTTTTAATGTTTCATCATTCCTGATGTGGCTGCCCACTTATACTCTTGTGAGTCCCCACAGGAGTGGGGACCTAAGTACTCCCCCTCAGCACTTCAAATACTGCTCTGCACTCAGAAAGCATTTATACATACTATTACTACTATCTCAAATTCATTAAGTCTGCATTAATCCATCAATGGTATTTACAGAGTGCTTACAGTGTGCAGAGCACTTGGAAGAGTGCAACAGAGATGGCAGATATGAACCCTGCCCTCAAGGATCTTACAATGTAGCAGAGGGAGACAGACAGTAAAAGAAATTACAGGTGGGGGAAGCGACATTTACTTGTATCCACCCCAGAGCTCAGTACAGAGCCTAGAACATAGTAAGTGCTCAACAAATATAAATAATAATAACTGCAAATAAGTGCTGAGGGGGTGGGTGAGTATCAAAGCCCTTAGGGAGTGTGGGCGTGAGTGCACAGGTGCATGATGTGGGGAACTTAAGTCATTGATTTCAGTGTGATTTTCACCAGCTAACCGCTTATGCAGAGTGGAAGTGCTCAGATCACTCAAATGCAGGACAATTCTGTGTCATCTCCTGCCGGACCTTTCCACGGAAACAGGATGGACCTGATTCCATCGATACGGGATCCCTCGTGGTTCTTGTTAACCCGGATCATTCTATTCCATCGGGCAAGCTGATCCTCTCTGCCCGATCTCCTTCACTTGGCACATACGTTCACATACGCGTTCTAATACGACTCACTCTGCCCAAGAATAGTTCAGTGACAGATGCTATATTGTCCACAGCCAGGGCAGGGAGGGCTCACGAAGGCCGGGACGAGCCCTTCAAACTCACGTTGCGCTTGGCTAATTCTCAGGGGGAGGGAACAAAGCGCCGGGGAGCTTGGCTCCGGCTTCAGAGGCCTGGAAGAGCCGAGCCCTCTCTCGTCCCCCGAGCCAAGGACGAACAGAGAGCACCCGTTTAGGGCTCTGCTATGCTCCCTGAGGGGATCTCGCTCCCCAAAAGCGCCCCTCCACAAAACCACAAAACACTGGCATTCCGCAGGGGCAGCAGCGGGTTCGGGCAGACCCGCACACGCCCAGTCGTCTCAAGTGCCGAAGCCCCCAACCCAGGCTCTGCCCGGCTGTAGCCCGAGTCGCTCGGCTTGACTTTGGGGCTCCGGAAGCGTCATCTCAGACACTCAAATGGTCTGGAACTAGCCCTGCTGATTCAATGCCAAACTAAGTTTGCTTTGTCCTACCTCAGATCTTGACAACGATGAGGGGGACCCTGGAAGTGCCTGCTATGTGCCAAGCACTGAGTTAAGCCCCAGGGGAGGTGCAGAAAATCAGAACAGATACGATCCCTATCTGACACAGAAGAAGGGAGAGTGAGCGTTTTATTTCCATTTTCCGGAAGAGAAAATGGAGGCACAGAAGCGGGAGTGTCCTGCCCAAGCTCACACAGCAGCCCGGGACAGAGCTGGGACTAGAATCCAAGTCTCGTACGGTGTTTGGCACATAGTAAGGGCCTAACAAATACCACAACTACTGATACTGTCATTATGACTGTAAACTGTTAACTATGACATCTCCTTATGACTATGATTCTCATTTAGTAACAATGGGTTGTCAAGAGGGGTGCTCCCCACCGAGGTGGCTCTATTAGTGGATAAAGCACGGGCCTGGGAGTCAGAAGGTCCTGGATTCTAATCCTGGCTTTGCCATTTGTCTGCTGTGTGGCCTTGGGCAAGTCACTTAACCTCTCTGTGCCTCAATGACCTCATCTGTAAAATTGGGATTAAGACTTGAGTACACCATGTGGAGCTCCACCCCAGTGCTTAGTACAGTGCCTGGCAAATAGTAAGGGCTTAACAAATACCACAATTATTATCATCTTTGAGCCTGAGAAATCTGTTCTGAAAAACCAGTCTAGTTCTGGAGGAGCAACAGAGAACCGCCTGCCTGCTGCCCTACTTCTCTTCCAAGAAGCCGACCCTTGGAACGGAAATGAAAGCAGAGAGCTTCCCTTCCGGACAACAGGAAAAAAGCAGACGGGAGTCCAGCCTCGGGGCCTCTAAATGAATGGCCCCGAAAGAGCCCTCAAGATGCCGGAGTGGAGAGTTAGTCTGATTTTGGGGCTTTTGTGTTGAAAACGATTCCATTCGTGCTCCCCATGAGAACCGTCTCCCGGGGCCATTTACCTCCTTCCTCCCCGTCGCCCTCGTCCTCATCCTTGTCCCCGTGGTCGAGGGTCAGGTCGTCCGGCAGGTCCAGGGGCTCCGGCTCAGGCTGTTTCTCTTGGTTGCCCTGATAAGGGTCCGTCTCGTTCTCGTCGTATTCTCGCTGGGAGGCGGGAAGGCACAAGTCAACAAGGCGACGGCCGACAGGCAAGTGTTTTAAAGCAACTGCACCCGGGCCTAGCATGGGGCACTGCTCCGGAGCTCATTAAAGTCCTCCGCCCCAAAGATGGGCCATTATTTATGTAATTTATTTATTTATAATCATGTCCGTCTCCCCCTCTAGACTGTAAGCTTGTTGTGGAAAGGGAATGTGTCTGTTTATTGCTGTTTTGTAGTCTCAAAACTTTAATATAGTGCTCCACACAGTAAGCAATCAATTAAATATGATTGAATGAATGAGTCCTCTTGGGGCTTCAGCCCCGTGTTCACCCTGACTTGCCCTAGCGCTTAGTTCAGTGCGCGGCGCACGGAAAGGGCTTGACAAATACCACAATCATCATTATTATTATTATTATTATCCAATGCAAGCGTGGTTGAGTGGAAAGAGCACAGGCTCGGGAGTCCGAGATCGTGGGTTCTAAACCCGGCTCCACTACTTCTCAGCTGTGTCACTTTGGGAAAGTCACTTAACTTCTCTGTGTCTCAGTTACCTCAACTGTAAAATGAGGATTAAGACTGTGAGCTCCACATGGGACACCCTGATTACCTCGTATCACCTCCGGTGCTTCCAACAGTGCTTGGCACATAGTAAGCGCTTAACAGATACCATCATTAGTATTATTATTATTTCAAGGTGGAAGCTGTGAAGGCAGCGGAGAGAGAAACAGTCACCCAAAGACTTCATTTCCTGGAAGAGACTGACAACTAAGAAGGGATTGAAGGCAAGTCTGGGTTTCCAGCATTAAAACCCAAGAAAGATTTCCCCGAGCAGGGGCCAGTCTGTGGGAACGTTTGCCTGCCACAGCTACTGTGAAGGTCTTTGTGTCTTTGGTGCCTGATTCATGGTTCGGACAGGCTGTACAAAGCCCCCCCTCTCCCTTTCTACACATTCTGCCCTTTCAAGTGCAGCCGGGAAGGGACCTAAATGGATGGAACACAACCTCGGCCATTCAGCTTTCAATAGCGCCTCCCTATCTGTTTTAAGAACGGTCAATTCACGATGCTAATGATATCTGGCTATCCGGCGAGGGTCTTTTCTCCCGGAGATCAAAGCCGACATTATCTAACGAATAGTGCGGTGCCTTGTGAGGTCATGAGGGGACGGGATGGACAGCAAGAACTTGGAAGGGAATCTTGGGGCTCCCGTTTCAGGGCTGCGTTCCCGGGACAAAGGTGCCTCTGAGCACCGAGTTTCATTTATCGGAACCAAAAGCACTGAGCATACTGGCTCCGGGCCAGGACACCAGAAACCCCAAGCTACTCACACTCACGGGCTTCACCGAGACACAAATTTTTACACTGCCTCATCAGCCCCCGGCCCCCATTTCTCGGTTTTATCACCTCGTCCATTTGTTCGTGAATCTTTTCTGCGCCTTGCCCGTCGTCATCGGCTTCGTCTTCTTGCTGGCTTGGCTGTTTTTCACGCTTGTTCTGACTCCCGGCATCCAGGTTGTCGTCCTTGGCCACGAGTTCTGAATTGCTCTGAATCGTGAAGGTGGAGGGATTAAAAACAGAGCAGAACAAAAAAACGCTGATTATTCCGAAACCAAAACCGCTGATTATCCCAAACTGTTGGGGCCTAACTTCTGGTACCCGGGAAGCTTCAAGAACACACCCGAGGCAGTGGGCAAGTGGGGCACCTGTGACTTTCACTCACTCGGTGACCCCGAGAGTCATGAGATTTCTTGGGAAGTCGGGGTAAGGAAAATTAACGTTTAAGATGATCTCTTCTTGAATGGTGAGGTACAGGGTGTAAGCTCCTGGCGGGTAAGGATCGTGGAAACTCACTCGACTGTATTGTACTCTCCCCGGCGCTTAGTACAGTGCTCCGCACCCAGCGAGTGCTCAATAAATACCGGTCTCCCCAACACTGCCCTTTGCTGCTCCAGTGAGAAGCTTTCTAGACACTTTCCCACAGATTTTTCCCAGAACCATCAAGTGCCAGGCCTGGGGTAAGTGAAAGAACCAAGTGTGCTCTAAAAGGGCAGTGGGCTATATGTCCTTCCCCAGATCTCTATCCAGAGGCCACGGTGACGACCCGGAATCCGGGTCCTGGGGCCCCAGCTGAGGGGCAGGGGCAGGAAGGCTCAAGACTGTAAACTCTTTATGGGCAGGGAATGTGTCTGCTTATTGTTGTACTGTACTCTTCCAAACACTAGTGCAGAGCACACACCAAGTGCTCAATAAATACAACTGACAATGAATGAATGAAAGGCTACGGACCTCGTCCATTCCTGGCCCCGTCTCTTCGGTTTTGCTCTCGTCATCGTCTTCCTCTTCGTCGTCCTCCTCGTCCGCGTCGCCCCAGAGCCTCTCGTCTAACTTGTCTGCTTCCGCGCCGTTGAGGTCTCCCATCTGTTTCTCCAGTTCTTCGTTTTCGCCGTCTGATCTCTCTTCTGGAACAGACGAGACCCGCCTTGCTGGCTCCGGACCCGTCCCCACCACGGTCCCTCACTAGGTCCCTCCTACCCCGCCCGCTAATCTCGGACGACGGCAGCCGACCTTCGGCCTTGGCCGGCAATCTCAGGATCTCGTTCTTGGAGAGGAGAGGAGAGGGTCGGTCACCGACCAGTGTCAGGCTCATTCTGGCCGGGCCAGGATGTGACCTCCCCTTTTGCCTGTGGCATCTCACAGACCTGACCGCACCAAGGTGATGTAAAATTCTCATTCCCTTACGCTGATAGGTCTGATGATACTGTACTGCCATCCTGCCTTTTGAAAGTCTTCCTGCCTTGCCTGAACTAGTTACTCTTGGTCTCATAAGACAGGAAATGTGATTAGAGGAAAACACTGTTACCAACTTGTCCTTAAGGAGCAGTGGTGGCCTGGCTTGGCGAGCACAAGGCTCACCACAAGTAGCCCCGGGCATCGGAAATACAGAATGGTCGAGGTACTGACCTTGCTCTTCAAGTTCCCCGTCATGCATTTTCCCTTCAAAGTCTTCTGACATCTCGATGGCATTATCCTCTCCTTTAATATCGGGCTTGGCATCTGGATCCTCTTCTTCTTTCTCTTGTCCCTTCTGAAAACTGTCCTCCACCTAGATTGGGTCATATCAGAAAATAAACATAATATTTTAACTATCATAACCTCCACAGAGAGCTTATTCCTTTTCTTTTTAGAAAGAGAAATGTCAGTCTTGTAGGGCGGCTTTCCTTCCTCCGTAAGACTTCTTTTTCCTCTAAAGACTTCTCTGGAAACTAAAACCCCGGGGGTAAGAGTTCACCTTCAGATTGCCCTTCCAGTAACTCTCTGATGAGAAAGAAAAATGACTCCTGTTTCAGTGGAGTTCTTTTGTATTAACAGGACCACGGGTTTAAGCGCTTAGGAGAGTGCTCTGCACACAGCAAGTGCTCAAAATTTATGGCTGAATAGTTCTTGAAAGTGGCAGTTCCAACTTTTACGTTCCCAGTACCCCCTTTTTGCTGGGAGTATCACGCCGATTGGATTGTTGCATCCAACAATCACATTCTTTCCCGTGTCAGCTTCTGAGGGCCATTTCGGCTCAGCCCATCTACCATGCGGCCTGTTGGACCCTTCCCCAAAGTGGTGGGGCCCCCCTGCAATGTTGACTTTTTGGGTGAAGGGTGGCGTGAGGCCCAAGGACTCCTAGAGCAGCGGCCCTCGGCTCCCATCTGCTAGCCGTTTGACAGTACGCTCCTTGTGGCCAGGGATCGTGGCTTCCTCTCACCTCCGCTTCCCTCTCTTGAGAGCTTAGTCCGGGGCTCTGCACCCAGCAGGTGCTCAATAAACGCTACCAAGTGACTGAGGGAATGGTTGTGAAAAAGACCTTGGTCGCTAGTTTGGTTCCCAAAGTTGGAAGGAATATGGTGCCCTCTCCCCTCCCTCCTCCTTCCTCCCTTCATACCTGATCTTCACTTTCAATTTTGTCGCTCACGTCCTTCATGCCTTCGCCTTCCCCAATTCCGCCTCCCTCATATTCGTGGAATTCCGTTCCCCCATCTCCTGAGGAATCCTCCATTAACTCCTTCGGCAGGCAGAAGCCCTTTAAAGAAAACCCAGGGGTCAGGCCAAGAAGATGGGCAGGATGAGGGGTGGGTAAGGGAGGGTTTTTTCCCAAGGTAAGCCGCAGAAGATGGTAATCTCATCATTCCCCCCAAAAATGCTTTGCCTCCCTGGGCCATGTCCTTCTTCATGGGTGAATTTCAGAATCTTGATGAAGATGCAAGCACCGGTGCGGGGACTCCAACTACACCAGAAATAAGTAACCACTATATGGTAAGAACGAGATGTCATCCCGTCCGCTGGGTGGGGTTTCAGTGAGTCACATATGCCAGCTACGGAACAATCACGACCGCTCATCAGGGAACATCTCCTAACGTCCCTCCGGAGGCCCCAGGAGGGTCTGTGAGGGTCGGGGGGACCAGTTGATAAATACAGAGGTGGAACAATAAACCAGAGGGCAGAGCCGAGAAACAGACCTAAGCAGGAAGAGGGAACTCACTGGTTTCTGAAAGCTCGTGGCAGTCGGCCCGTCAGACCGGCAGCGAGGCCACATCGAGGGCTCAAATGCTTGCCAACTGCTGTGCCACCAGGGACCAGGTGACTGATCTGGGTGGCCCCCGGAATGGCCCACCTGTCAGTGTTTTCTTAAGGCAAAGGGGCCAGCTCTGTTATCTGTCACGCCGACAGAGCTCTCTCTTTCAGCCCCAGCGCACTTTCACCATCTTGGTCCGAGTTCATCAACACACCTGGTTTATCCAGGGGCCCGTGGCAAATGGCAACACTCAATCTCAAGAAGAATATGGGTCCCTTTGATCACTTGCTGATTCTGTTGGCAGCCGCTGCCCCGAAACAGTCGGGAACCCCCTCGCCCAGAGAACCCCTGCCTTGGGTCCGGCAGTGGTTCTGAGTTCTCCTCCTCCTCTGGAATCAGTTCTCAGGAACGGCATCTCTGAGGGAGCCCACACAGTCTGGGCGGCCAGGTTGGGTTGTGCCACGCTTAGAATATACATTTACAAACTCCCCCACTAGACTGCAAGCTCCTGGAGGGTAGGGATCACTTCCATTAACTCCACTGTACTCTCCCAAGGACTTAGGACAGTGCTCTGCACACATTAAGCGTTCAAGAAATCCCACTGGTCCACCGATTCATCGTGGAGGAGGAGGAGGCAAGAGTAAGGGAGGCACGGTGCGGGGGCTCCAAAGGGTCTTACCTTCTGGGATAACTCCGTGAAGACCTGAGCCAGGACGGAGAGTAGCTTCCCAGTGGCCCGGTGGGTCGTCAAGGACACCGTGAGGTAAAAGAGGACGAGGTCTGAATAGGTGGAGATCATGGGGAAGAGGCGACCCAGCGAGAAGCAAGACTGGTTGAAAAACTACAGGAGAACCCGAAACCCAGGAGGCAAAGATTAGTCTCATCCTGTGGGCTGGAAGCTGCTCAGTGAGGCCACCTTCCACCCCCAACCAAGAGGCCAGAGTTCTCATCTGTCAGGCCAGATGTAGTCTCTGCTTCTCATGATGCTCACAGTACATACCCCCCAATTTACAGATGGGGAAACCGAGACACAGGAGTTGACCGACTTGCCCGAGCGCGCGCCGCAGGTGAGTGCGAGAGCTGGGTTAAATTCCAGGGGGTATAAAAAAGTTTAATACGAAGGAATGGATGTCTCCCAGCCCTTCCTTCGGAAAAGGAAAATGGACTGCCAAAAGAGGAACTCCAGCGGCACGCACCGACTAACCTTGTTCCTATCTGTTGTGCAGTCTTCTCCGTACGATTTTAATCTTTCCAGGAGCTCGGAAATGGCTGAGATTATACTCTGCACGTGCAAAGAGCTCACATCTGAGTGGAGGTCATCTTCTAAGAGTTTGGTTAGGAGTCCCATCTGGACCCTCTCGTCTGTGCCAGCTGCTTCAGTGTGCAAACGGTTTAGGAAGAAAAAAGTTAAGCACAGGGTCTTATCGACAGATTCTCGAGCAGTCTCCTGCTGCCAGAGCAGAAGTTTGCCCGTTTTCCATTTCCTCCCCTCTCCCAACCCAGCCGGCTCGAAACCTGCTCGCGTTTTCCTCCTCAGCAGGAGGAAAGTGTGGTTTGAGATCCTCAGATGCACACCAAGGGAAATAGGCGACTCTCCCCCGGACTTACCACTTTCTTCTTGACCCGAGGCTGGTTGCTGGTCACCCCCCGTCTCCTCGCTTCTTCTCTCCGCCAAACTTTGAATCGCATAAAGGATGGTCCGAATGGCTACCTCCACTTGTTCTGAGAAATCCTCCACAAAACCTTCGCTCAGCTCTTGGTTACCTTGGGAAATAGGAGACAGAGAATAATAATTTGAAATGGAGACACCGTTTCCAGCTGACAGTGTGCCCTGGGTTAGAGCAGCTTGGATCTGGAAGACTGGCAAACTGCACGGAAACGGTTGTCGGGCTTTCTGGAGGGAAACGCTGTTCCAGAACAAATCTCAGCCCTAAGTTCTACTAATGATCGGTATTTATTCCACACTCACTAAGGGCCAAGCACAATGCCGAATCCCGGGCTAGATACGATACCAGTCCTTGACCCAGCAGGGCTCAAAGGGAGAGCCGGTTTCTTATCCCTATATTACAGAAGAGGAAACTTAGGCACAGAGAAGTTTAGCAACTGGCCTAAGGTCACATAGCTCCCACTGGCAGAACTGGAATTAGAATCCAGGTTTCCTGACTCCCAAGCTCTTTCCATTAGATGACTTATCCTGCTAGCAATCTTCTGGATGCTTTTTTCTCCTAAGATTCTTTTCTAATTCCAAAGAACCACCTCTTTTCCTCATAGCAAGTACACCGGAATGTCTGGCGGGAACGTAGCTGAGTCGACCTTAATGCTCAACGCCAACAGGCGGACAGCCTGGCCCCGGAGAAAGGGTCAGACAGTGACGACACCTGGGGTTAAAATTCAACCGTTGCTCCGGACAAGTCACTGAATCTCCCCGGAGGCAAAACCACTCGTTTTGCCTGGTATCTCGGTTCCAGTTGTGGGACAGACTCGTCACCTCCAATGGACTGATCTTCTTCCCTTCCTCGGGTCCATTTCCCCTCCCCGGACCCCACCCCCACCGCCTGACGTGGCCCGGCCGGGTGGCGTGTTCGTGCTTACTGCTTTGGCCGGGGGTGGCTCCGAGCAGGTGGGTTTCCCAGGTGGAGAAGGCGGCGGCGGTCCTGTTGATTTCTCCTCGGAGGTATTCCAGACTCTTGACCAGGGCCATCTGCGGGGCGGTCTGCTCGCCCTCTGGTCCCGGGATGGTGAACAAGGCCTCCAGGCCCTGTAGCTGAGTGGAAACTTTGGCCAGGGAACTCAACCCGGTGGCGCAGACTTCAAAATCCCTCCTGCAACCGCACAGAAACACCTCAGCGATGAAAAGGAGGACGAATACAAACGGCACGGGCCCTCCCTCCCTCCCTCGCACAGCACAAACCCATCTTCCACATTATTGCTCCTCCAGGGATTGAACAGGGGTTCCATCCCCCGGCCCCAAGGCACATCTCCTCCAAGAGACTTTCCCTGACTACGTCCCTCCCCCTTTCTCCCATTCCCTTCTGCAATTGACCTGACTTGCTCTATTTCACCCCCGCCCCACAGCCCTTATGTACATCACTGAAATTTATTTGTATTAGTATCTGCCTGCTGTTATACTGTGCTGTCCCAAATGTTTAATACAGCGCTCTGCACACGGTAAGCGATCGATAAATGACTGACTGAACCCCAGACGTGAAACCCTGCCCAACTGATCACACACCAAGCCTTTGCCAGTTCTCTCTTTCTCTCTCACACATGCAAAAACACACTCACTCACTCACCAAGAATAAAAAAGAGCCTCGCAAGATTGCTGCCTGATCTTGTCCACCTCGGCCTTCACGGCCTTCACCTCCTTCAGCATCTCGGTGACCTTTCCCATCGACTCCTGCCACCGGGCATCCTGCTTTTGCATCCGGCACCCGGCGGGCAGTCGATCCAGGGCCACCGGGGTGGGGCAGCTTAGTTCTGGGGAGGGTCGGTGGCCCAGATGCATTCCGGCTACCTCCCCCGGGGAGGAGGGTGGCGGGTCCCCAGCCCTGACGCCGTGGGCGCGGGGAAGAGGCGGCGGCCCCGCCGGGCAGCACCACAGGAACCAGGAGAGCTGCTCAAGCAGCACGGCGCACTGCATGGCCAGGCGCTGCAGTTTTTCTGTCCACTGCTGGACGCCGTCTTGGGGAGGGAAGGCCACTTGGTAGCCTCCTTGGCCCGCGGTCAGCCGGGAGTGGATCTCCCGCACGCAGCTGCAGAGGTTCCTAGTGGCAACGAGAGAATCTAAATTGGGTGCAAAGCGCAGGCCGAGTGACCTAGTGTCACTGGGAGAAAGGGAGAAACCCCCACTTTCACTGCACTTCTATTCTGTTTTCCTCTTACTGTAACTGATTTTAATGTCCATCTCCCCTGCTAGATTTTTAAGATCCTTGAGGGTAAGGATGGTGTCTATGTACTGTACGTTTAGGAGAACTCTGCTCTGCAGACAATAAGCACTCAATAAATGCCCCCGACTTGAGGTGGGGCTCGATTCCGGCTGGTGGAATGTCTCAGGTACAGCAGAGCTGTTTGTTGGGGGGCTTTTTTGGGATGGTATTTGTTAAGCACACCTGCCAGATTCTAAGCGCTGGGGAAGATACAGAGTAATCAGGTCGGACACAGTCCGTGTCCCACTTGGGGCTCACAGCCTTAACCCCCCATTTTAGAGTTGAGGGAACTGAGGCTCGGAGAGGCTCGGAGAAGTGAAGCGACTTGCTCAACGTCACGCAGCAGCCAAGTGGCAGAGCCAGGACCTGAAGCCGGGTCCCTCTGGCCCCCAGGCCTGTGCTCTATCCACTTAGCCAGGCTGCTCTTCTACCATCTTGCTCTGCTCCCAACGCCCACGACAGGCTCTCCCTTTCCTGCATTCTGGTGGCGCTCTCATACAAGAACACTGACTGCTTACCCGAAGGCAGGCGGAGACAAATCGGAAATTCCTCACCTCGCCTTTCGGTCTGATTGACTGGGGCTTCTTTAGGGCCGCTTGGCTGAGATGGCTGGCGGTCCCTCCAACGCCCCCGGGCAGCCCCCGCCAGCCGCCCCCCTCCGCCCCTTCCCGGACGACGGATACCTGAGGATGATCCACTGCTCTGCCAGGAGGGTCAGGGCCTGTCGCTGCCGGATCAGCAGCTTCACGAGGTGGCCGGTGAACCCCTTGCATCTCTCGACGCTGCCCACGCCGACCTCCTGAGGCGCCGGGGGAGATGAGCGTCAGGAGCCGGCAAACAGGGTGGGCCCGGGCCCCGACACCCAGGGTGGGCCCCGTGGGGGAGACCTCCCTGCTTCCACGCTACAGACCATCGGAATGACTCCAAGTGAGCCAGCCAGACCCCGGCCGGGAGCGGCTGCCCTCGAAACAGCACCAGGCAAAGGCAGATCCAGAACGCGCCACCCTTCCCCGTCCACCTTCCGGCAACCGTCCGTTTACCTTGGCCGGGGCCGACAGAGCCGCTTGAAGTCTAGAGTGGCGGGCGAGGCAGCGGTAAAAATACTTCTGGCAGCCGTCCCAGGCCGAAGCGATCTCCGCGAGCAGCCTGACGGAGAGGTTGGTCGAGGTTCACTCTCTCCGAGAGCTGCCCCGTCTAGGGCTCCTCGGGCGGGTTCCCGGACCCACGTCTCCACCCGGGGCCTGACCGCCTCGACGGCACCCTCGTCCCCTGGGGCCCCCCCGAGGAGCGGCCGCAGCAGGGTAACGTGCCGGGTGGGCTCGGGCCGGGCCTACCCCTCCGCTTCCAGAGGCCGGAGCCATTACAGCGAGTCGGACCGAAAACGGCTCGGCGCGGCGCGGGACCCGGAGAGCTCTGCCGGGCCGTGCCCACCCTGCCGGACGCCTTTCGAGGACAAACCTGGCATCCGACGCTTGGCCGCAGTTGACAACCGTCAAGGCGCTGCGCAGATCCAGCGGGTGGAGGCGAAGCATGTCTTGGGCGTCGTTGGCACGAGCCCAGGCAAGACCCTTGCGGTACGACAAGCCTAGGAGAGAGACGAGCAAGTGGTGCCTTCCCGGAGCAGAAGGCGGGAAGGGGGCCCTGCCGGTTCGAGTTAAATCTTGGATCCTTTCTCCCGTCACATCTGCCCTGTATCCTCATCAGCCACCTCAGCGCTTGCTGATTTATTCACCTGGCTTTTTTTTTTTTACTAAGATCTAGTCTCTCAACTACGGTGTGACAATTGGGGTCCGCTCTGTCAGCCGACCAGAGCGTCCTCGAGGGCAGAGACTGCCTGCTATACTGTAAGCTCCTCTATTGTGGCTACCTACTCTACTGTGCTTCTCCAAGTACTCGGTCTCTGCTACGTGCACAGTAAGCGCTCAGTGAATACCACCGTTGGACTATCACACAGCAGGCAAATGGTTGAATCAGGATTAGAACCCATGTCCTCTGACTCCCAAGCCCAGGCTCTTTCTACACTAAGCCACTCTGCTTCTCAGACAATACATTCTGCACACCAACAGGCACTCGATAAATGCTGCAGATATTAATGGGATGAATCCAGAGGCGGGATGACTTTACTCTAGGCTGGATGCCCAGAAACAGTCAGCCTTGTGGAAATCACTCCAAGTGACATTTTCACCCCCAAAGACGATGGATTTTAGATGCTCTCACCGGTTTGCGTGAGGTACTTGAACAGCTCGGACAAAGCCCGTTGCTTCTGCATCAGAATGTGCTTGACCTCCGACCTCTGTTTGTCTCTATCGACGCTCGGGTCTACCCTCAAGCCCTGCAGCTCATGCACCGAGGAGATGATGGCACCTGTGGGAGAGACCGACGGAGGGAAAAACAAGAGATAATAATAATAATAATAATGATGTGGGCATTTGTTAAGCGCTTACTATGTGCCAAGCAAAGGTGGGTCCTTAGGTGGGCAGTAAGTCAGGCCAACCTCAAGGTTTGTTTGTTTGTTCAATTATCTGCAAGATTTGCCAGTGTGAATTCACATCTCTCTGGGGAGCAAGGGGTAGGAGGTGGATAACAATAATGCTATTTGTTAAGCGCTTACTATGTGTCATGCATTGTTCTAAGCGCTAGGGTAAATAGAAGGTAATCAGGCTGTCCCCTGTGGGGCTGTCTTCATCTCCATTTTACAGATGAGGTAACTGAGGCACAGAGACATTGTGACTTGCTCAAGGTCACACAGCTGACAAGTGGTGGAGCCGGGATTAGAACCCATGACCTCCGAATCCCAAGCCCATGCTCTTTCCACTAAGCCACGCTCCCCCCTACCATCTTCGCCGGCGGCTCTGATGGTATTCTCCCGGAGACATCAGTATGCGAAGTGACGCAGAGGTATTCGGATAATCATTATTAATACTCGTGGTATTTATTAAGCAATAGCTATGCGTCCGTCAAGTACTGTTCCGAAATTAACTGTTTGGACGCGGGGGGCTCACGGTCTAGACGGTACTAAGCTTAGGACAGTGCTCTGTACATAGTAAGTGCTCAGTAAATACAACTGGCTGATAACCCCCAGGTGAAAGAGCGGGGCCATCCCTCTCCCGGCCGGCCCGACCCGCACCTGTGAACTGGTCGAGATCCTCCACCAGGCCCGGCAGTGGGTTCCGCTTCAGGAGCTTCAGGCAGATCTTCCTGGCCCGCTTCGTGAGCTTGGGCAAACGGGTTTGGAGCTCCCCATCCGAGGGGAGGGCGCCGTCCGGGTCCGCTGGCACGGGGGCCTCCTGCCGAGACATCGTAGGGTGAGCCCCGGGCCCAACCGGGCTGCCAGCAGGTCACACCAACAGGGGCCAAGTTCAAATGTGCCGATGCTCCGTCAACCTCCCGGCCTCTTTCAGGTCTCTTGGATGCAAATGCTAAAAGCTGAGTGAGTGTATGCGCTTGTGTGTTTTTTGCAGGAAGGACCAAAACTGTCTGTCCCCTTGCACACCCATCACTTACAGAGGCACCAACGGGAACCAGTTGGCCAGGCGTGGCCTAGGGGCAGGCCAGGAGTACTTTTAAAACACGGGACCATGGGCAAAGGCATCTAAAGGATACGACCCGATTCTCTCTCTCCTCTATTTCCAACACTCTCCTCTCTGAGTTCTCTTGCCTCCCACACTCCCCCAGCACCTCGCTGGATTGCTGCCGACACACCCCTCAACCCCTCGTGCTTTTCCGAACACACCCAACACCCCTCTCCGTCTGTCACCAACGATCTTTCCCGCCCACAAAACTCCTGCTGAAAACGGATCTCGGCCGCGAAGAATGGGGAGGGCCTGGGATAGTCAGAGGAGAAGTATCTAGGCCCCAAGGCCGAGGCCGAAAAACGTGGGTGGATTGTGGGCTGCTGTGGGGAGAGGGCACGGAGAGAGTGTTGACCCGGGCAAGGACAGGGCAAGAGCTGGGGCCAGGTTCCACGTCACTGGACCAGCAGTTTATTTATTTATTCCTATTAATGTCCTTCTCCTCCTTTAGACTCTAAGCTTGCTGTGGGCAGGGAATGTGTCTGTTTACTGTTATATTGTACTTTCCCAAGTGCTTAGTAGAGTGCTTTGCACACAGTAAGTGCTCAACACACACGACTGACTGAATGAATGAAAGCAGAGACCACCCATTATGAAAACAGATGAAGTGATACGGTATCATTCCCTGCCTCTGCATCACTCTGAATAGGGGAAACTGGGGAGATGAAATAATCCACCTAAGGTTAGGGAGACAGGGAAATTGCTGGGAGCGTCTGAAACTTCTCTCCGGGGGCAGGTAACGCAGTCCCTCCGAGAGGATCCGAGGGATAAGGCCAATAATGATGAGCGGGGGGGCCGCTCTTCCACCAAATCGATCGACGGAGATGGTGAACTGAGCGACAGAGACGTGGGGAGAGGAGGCGGGTGAGCGTCGGAGGTGAGGGGAGGGCCGGCCGTCACTGGCAGGAGAAGGCCTAAGCTCATTCTCTCCCAGGGCCCGCCTCGGCCATCTGCTCTTCCCGCCCTTGCAAAGCAGCGGAGACAGATCCGGACGGAACGGGCCGACGAGTCTTGGCGGCTCCGTGTCGGAAGCCGGGAGACGGCCGAGGACCCCGCCCGGTGCCGCCTGGCTCCCAACTCGCCCCGCTCAGACAAGGGCTGCTTCAGGGTGGGTACCTGAGGGCGGCCCGCTTTAGAGCCCAGAGTGTCTCTCAGTACGCGGTTCAGGCTCTGCAGCCGCGTCACCGCCTCCTCCTCCTCCTCCTCGGGCCCTTCCGGCTTTTGCAAGCAGTCCAGCTGTCCCTCCTTGTCACTTTCCATCAGGGACGGCCGGCAGGGCTCGCCTAGGACGACCTCAAATTTCTTCATGAATTTAAAGAGGGTTCTGGCCGGGGTGACACGGGAGTAGTTGAGGTAGAGGTGGGGAAAGAAGGAGGGGAGGAAGAGAGAGCAAGGGAGGGAGGAAAGGAAATTGATAATTGACAATAACATTAATATTAATGATGATGACGATGAAACGAATGACAATAACTGCAACTCAAACTGGGAAGGGGGGTCCACCGGTCCCCATTAAATAATAATAATAATGATGTTATTTGTTAAGCACTTACTGCGTGTCAGGCACTGTACTAAGCGCTAGGGGGGACACAAGCAAATTGGGTTGGACATAGTCCCTGTTCCACATGGGGCTCAGTTTTGACCCCCATTTTACAGATAACTGAGGCACAGAGGAGTTAAGTGACTTGCCCAAGGTCATACAGCATACAAGTGGCAGAGCTGGGATTAGAACTCATGACCGTCTGACTCCCAGGCCGGTGCTCTATCCACTACACCATGTCGCTTCTACGCATCACGAAAGTACATCACTCCCAGCCTGCCCCCGGAACCGGTTTGAAGGTATTTAGCTCCCGTGGGCGGGAACCGGGCTGCTTTGGAGTCTCGGCTTGAAGATTAGGTCCCCCTCAAGGCCTTTGCAAAATTCCAAGTTCCACACCTGGCCCGGTGTGGAAATGCATCTCCCCTCTACAAACCTACCTGTGGGTCTTCTCCACTGATTGCTTGATAGACCAGAAGCTGACATCATTCCACTTGGAGATCTTGACAAATTCCTGTGAGACCAACGGGAGCTGGTCAGACGGGTTGCTAGGGGCGGGAGCTCACGTCTGGCGACCGTCTCTTATTCGCCGCTCTCCCCCCCGATCCAAATGACCGGCAGGGCTGCGCGCCCAACGTACCAAAATAAGGCCAGGCCGGGAGAGGCCGAGGAGGTCGGTCAGAGCCGATCGACTCCTGCTCCAAGAAGTGAGCCATTTCAGTTTCCCTGGAGGACGGGAACTCTCTAGGTTGTTTGATGCTTCTTATGGTATGGCCAGCCCAGAACTAACTCCCGGTGTAGACCGGTTTTTTATGGTATTTGTCAAGTGCTTACTATGTACCAAGCCCTATTCCAAGAGCTGGGGTAGATTCAGGTTAGGCGCAGTCCCTCACCCACACGGGGCTCACAGTCTGAGTAGGATGGAGCAGGATTTAACCCTCATTTTACAGATGAGGAAAATGAGGCACAGGGCAGTTAAATGACTTGCCCAACGTCATACAGCAAGCAATCGGGAGAGCCAGAAAAATACTCCCACTGCTTACTTTCAACTCCTTTTCCAAGGGACGGCGAAGCCCCGCGAGTCTGGCCTGGACCGGTTCCAGGAACTGCTTATAGTAATGGTACAAGTTCCACAGGACACTGCAGAGGCCATCTGCAAGAAAGCAGAGAAGAAAGAGTCATTCGGGTCCCGGACTGGGACACCGAACCCAGCAGCTGCAGATCTCCCCGAGCCCGGACAGTGAGGCGGTGGGAGGCCGGGGGTTTCATGATCCACCCACGTTGGCCGTCTCCAGCCCAATGCCCGAGAATTTTGGAACTGGAAGTGAACCTCAGAGATGCTGTGCCGAGATCCCTGATAAACAACGCGCCAAACTGTTAATCTTTGAGGTCCGAATTAGGCAGAACGTGCACCAGTCGTTTTGGAAGAAGCCTCCAGACTTCAGCACGACCCTGGCTTGCTCAAGGAGGATAGCCAAGTGACTCTGTGGCTACTTGTGATTTAATGAAACCCTGCCCGACAGCAAGAAGCATTACAGTGGAGCCAAGTCAGAAGCTTAACAGAAACTCTGGATAGTCTAGACTCAAAATATGCTGGTTTCAGCGAGACGTGTCTGACTTGGAAACGTTTATCTTGCAATTTACACCTTCGAGGGGGCATTACGGCTGTTACTTAAACTGTACCCGGCTCACCCCCGTCTTTGAACTCTTCACCCCTCTTTAAATCTAGATATCCTGTTGGTTTTTTGGATATTCTTCTTTTGAAAAGCACTGAACAAGGGCCGGGAACTCGGGACCTCCTCCATTTCTAGCAAGCTGCCTCACGACCAGTCATCCCACCCCAAATCCGCTATAATGACCCGCGGAGGCTCGGGAACGTGACGGAGAGCCTTACCCTTCCCTTCCACCTGCGGCATCAACAAGACATGGCAGTGGAACACCAGCAACATCTGGAGCCGGGTAGGGAATTCTCCCAGGGAAGACCCTTCAACAAAGGCCTGTAACGTGCTGACCAACGCTGGCAGGGTCATCTCGCGGTCACCTTCACGGGGGAGGGGGCGGAGAGAGAGATTCCAAGAGGGAAACACAGTTACAACCGGCCAATCCTGAAAAAACATTCGCTTCCCGCCAGGAGGCGGAGGCTAAATTTAGTCCTCGGCTCCGGCTAGGTTCCCAGACAATTTACGTCGCGGGGCACGGTCTCGGTGACTGATTTAGGAGGTGTTCGTTCCAGATGTGAAATCTTTCACACCGCCACCCAAAAAAGAGTCTGCTTTTCGGGAGCAGGCTTGTTCTGTCTCCACCACTAACCACGTGACTCTGAATATATCTAGGGTGACTCTGTTTCCTGGAAGGTAAAATAGGGACACTGCAATTTGACCTTGCCCTCAGAATATCGATGGGAAGATGTGTCACACATCTAAGCATGGGACCGTGGTTAGAAAGCAAGACTCAGAGGAATACCAGGTATTATTATTGTACGGCTATTGCTTCTTTGTTTCTCTGCCTGCCTGGAACCCACCAGCTTCAGATTTACCACAGAACTGGTAAATCTGCTAGCGATATTTACCTTCCTTCTCTTCCGTTTGCTCTTGCATGTATTTCTCAAGCATCTGATAGAGAGAGAACCAATGCTTGGAGGATTTTTCCATGTGTTTTTTCATGGTGTTGTCCAGACTCAGGGACCAGCAACTGAAAGATGAGATGCCAAGGACAATCGATCAATGGTATTTAGTTAATGCATATTATGTGCAGAACACTGTAAAGTGAGAATATAACAGAGTTGGTAGACATTAAAATAAATTATGAGTATATACTCAAGTGCTGTGCAGCTGAAGGAGGAGTGAATATTAAGGGGTGAAAGGGGTACAGATCCAAGTGCATAGGTGGTGCAGAGGGGAAAATGCAAAGGGGAAATGAGGGCTTAGTTGGAGAAGATGTCTTAGAGGGAATGTGATTTTAATAAGGTTTTGATGGTGGGAAGAGTGTAGATTGTTTGTTGTATGTGAAGGGAGAGGGAATTCCAGGCCACAGGGAGGATGTGATCAAGGCATCAGCAGCGAGATAGACAAGATCGAGATACGGTGTCTAAGTTGGAGTTTGAGGAGCGAAGCGTGTGGGTCGGGTTGCAGTAGTAGATCAGTAAAGTAGGGGAAGAGTGGGTGAGCTGACTGTGTGCTTTAAAGCCGGTGGTAAAGAGTGAGTTTCTAATTGATGCATGGATGGGCAACCACTGGAGGTTTTTTGAGAAGTGGGGTAATGGGAACTCGATTATTATTTTAGAAAAATGGTCCAGACAGAGTGAGGTAGTGACTGGAGTGGGGAGAGATAGGAAGAAGGGAGGTCAGGAGGGATTGATTTAGTAGTCATCGATAAGTGCTTGGATCAACATGGTAGCAGTTTGGATGCAGAGGAAAGGACAGATTTTAGCAATGCTGTACATTTGGTGACAGGCTGAATGAGAAAGATGAGTCAAGGATTATGCCACAGTTATGGCCTTGTGAGAAAGGGAGGATAGTGGTGCTGTCTGTAGTGATAGGAAAGATGTGGGGGAGGACAGGATTTTGGTGGAAAGAAGGGGAGTTCTGTTCCGTTCATACTGAAACATAACTTCGAGTCCCAAGCAGAAGCTACCTACCTGTTTGCCCTCTCCCTTAGCCTGGGAACCCCATGTTGGTTGGGGATTGAGCCTGACCTCGTGATCTTGGATCTACTTCAGTGCTTAGTACAGTGCTTGACACACAGTCAGCACTTAGATACACAATGATGATTATTATTTTTTAGCAGAATAAGCCCCTCCTTTATCAGATCCCAGTTTGGAATTTTATAACTTTGCCAAAATGCGTACCATGGGAAAAAGTTAAAATACACCACCGCGGTGGGGGAACCAAATGCGATTATTTTTCCACGATGCATATGATGGTTACCTTACTACTGCCTTGAGAAAGGAGGACCCGTGCTGAGAGCCACACCGTATGGCCTCGAAGTTCACTTCCCAATGCTCAGCCTGCCCCTGGCCCGAACCCGCCAGGGCCCGTTTGTTCTTCTGTCCCCTCCCCAACCCCACGGATGTCCCCCGCCACTAACTTCAGTTCCAGTTTTCGCCACCGGACGATCAGCTGGGTGACGGAGTCGAGGTGCTTCCGCAAAGACAGGGCTCGGCTTGCGTTCTCCTCCCAATCCTGAAAGGGACAGAGAGACGCGGCCCCTTCGTCGGCTAACCCAGACAGGGACAGGAATCCAGAGACCCGCGGACGGGCGCGTCCCACCGACCGACCCACAGGCTGGGTATCTCTGTGCCATCGGGGGAACCAACTCTGCCGGCTCCCTGGATGTTAATTCAATAGCACTGAATCGAGCGCCTGCTGTGGGCAGAATGAGGTGCTTGGGGTCATACAATCTAAGTGAAAAAGTCACGGTCTCTGCCCTCAGGTAGCCTATAACTGAGGACGACAATCACACGATCCTCCAGCCTTTGGTGCCACTATCACAGACAGTTGGATGGATTCTTCTGACCCGCATGGGCCTCCTTCTGATAAGTGACGATCTCGCTTACCTGAGACTTTGCCAGCAGAATCTCCAATCCGTTCAAGAACTTTGAGAGAGGACTGGAGAGTGGAAAGCTTTGGATCCTACCCATGACGACCAAGAGCTGTAGAACAAAGAGACAAGGGATGGGGAAGGGAGCTTCGAATTCAGTGCCCTTCACCCTTCCACCACCATCATCACTGGAGCTCAGGGAGTTATAAATCAACCCCCATCCCAGCCTGGGTCTGCTTTACGGGTGAGCCGCCCGATCCAGTCCATAGACGTGGTCGGAGAGCCGGCTTTCGGCATCGGAGAGTTTTTTAAGATAAAGGGAACCGAGTGACTGCTGAAACAAGATCCAACTCTATCAACAAGGTTACTCTGGCTTTTCTGCAAGAACACTAGGCGGTGATGAAAAAGCTTGGAGTCAAAGATTTTAATTCACTCTGATAAGCAAGAAAGAAGTATGATGCTTGTAATGGATATGAATATGTATTGGGGGATGCCAGAGTGACACAGAGCCACTAGGACCTTGATGAACTATTAGTAGACACCTTTTGCTGTGGGAATATTTTGTATGCCTCCTGTCGCTCATTAATCAGTCAGTCAATCGTATTTATTGAGTGCTTACTGTGTGCAGAGCACTGTATTCGGTTTTTGGGAGAGTACAATATAACGAAAAAACAGACACATTCCCTGCCTGCAATGAGCTTACAGTCTCACTGATTATTTCCTGGATCAACTAGAAAAGTTTTAAATCAATCAACAGCATTTACTGCGCATGCAGAACCTGGTGCTTGGGAAAGTTCGGCAGAGGAAGAAGACACGATCACTGCCCTAGAAGAGCTGATGATCAAGGGGGAGAGAAAGAACTGCCCACGTGCAGGCAGGTCGAGGGCACCGGCCACCCTGGCGCCGGGCCATGGCCGTCTTACCTGCACCAGGGCCGGGTGATCGGGCCAGTCGCCTAAGAGCCTGTTCACCTCTGCCGAGAAGTATTCCAACACGGGCTGGCACTGCCGGACCTCCGGCACGTTGGGATGCTGGTAGAAGTCATACGGTCCATCCACCTGGAAGACCAGGTCAGAGGCCGCATCCTCGAAGAGGGTGTTGTACAGGACGGTACTGGCCAGGAGCTGGCTGCCCAGCAGGCAGTCGTTCAGCTCGGCACCTGTAAGGGCCAAAACCGGGGATGGGACTTACCGAAGCGTATGTCACTGCACGGGCCCGAGAACTTCCGCGGGGCAGGGGGCCGAAGCCCCTTTCCGGCCGGAGGAGGTTTTGGGAGCGCTCGGGAGAGTATGATGTAAAATATAACGGACATATTCCCAGCCCACAACGAGCTTGCGGTCTGGCAATGGTCCACCCACTTACCCATCACGGGGAAGAAGCGGGTCACCAGAGGGGCGCCGGTCTGATAACAGCTCAGAAACAAACTGAGGAAGTGCTTGGCCTGATGTGTGGGCAGATCCCGCTGGTACCAGAGCGAACGGGCAAAGTGCAGGCACAGCTGCTGATGGACCTCCATCACTGCCTCCATCGAACTCTTGGACAGGACAGCCGAGCTGGTTTCTGCTCCGTCCTCTGACGCGTCCTCGGTCTCCATCTTCTCCTCTAGGGTGGGTTGGACGATGATATCGGCAAAGTCCTGAAAGGTTGGTGGTTTTTTTCCTTTTAAATGGTATTTTTTAAGTGCTATTTGCTAGTCACTGTACTAAGCACGGGGGTACATACAAGCCAGTTAGGTTGGACACAGTCCCTGTCTTAAATGGGGCTCACAGTCTTAATCCCCATTTTACTGTTGGAAGTAACGGAGGCATAGAAGTGACTGACCAAGGTCTCACAGCAGACAGCTGGTGGAGTTGGGATTAGAACCCAGGTCCTTCTGATTCCCAGGCCCGTACTCTATCCACCAAGCCATACTGCTTCTCAAAGTCCCCCTAAAACCAGTTAACACCAGAACCCTGACCCAATGGCAGCAAGAGGCTCCCAGAAAGAAGGGGTGCTGGTGGGGCTGCAGGGCAGTGGGGAAGCAAGGAGGGGATGATGCCTCGGTGAATCTGAGAACCCCAAAATTTGCTGGTGGACAAGTTTTAAAGTGGGGAAAGGGAGTATGTGTAGTCAGAAGGAGACAGCGAAGGCCCTCAGCCGGCCTCTTACCTTCTCGTGGAGCGGGAATCGCTTGCGGAATTCTCGTTCTTCCGCCTCCTCCTCGCTCAGTCCGGCCCCGTGGCTTTTACTCCTGTATCTGTACAAGCTGCTTTCCTGCTCCTCCTGCTCCTGGGCCTGACACTCCTGTTCGTCCCACTCGTTTAAGATCTCCTGAGAAGATCCATAGACATAGGCGGAGGCTTAACTGCCTGTCCCCTCAGAACCCCCTTAGAACCAGCAAGGCAGATATTCAGATCTTGAGCTCCCTGAGGACAAGGATCAGATCTTCCACCTCCACTGTAGTGTACTCTCCCATGCGCTAAGTATGGTATTCTACACACAGCAGATGCTCAAAATAAATGGTTTTCCTCTTCTGACACTAAAGAAAAGGTTAACGAGAGGGGAGCAGTGACCGGGACAAGCAGACACGGCACACTATCCAAACTGTGAACCCAAATTCCAGAGAAACCAGACCCCTCAAAAAAAAAAAAAAAAAAAAAAAAAGGCCTGCATTGGCTTTTGGAGCACTCTGGGTGGTTTCACGAAGATTAATCAAAAAGCCAAACTTGTGGACAAGGAATGAGAAAAGGGACAGGTTAGATAAGGGTTTGCAACCCCAGAGGCCCGCGGGCCAGATGTGTGCACGCCGGCTCTCCGGGCAGCCCGTGAGATGGTTCTGGGGGTGCCGGTGTCCCGGGGAGCTGGGCCGAGGATGCCGGTCCCGAGGGGCCCGTCTCCCGGCCGTGGGAACACCGCCACCTTGGGTGCTTTCGATCCTTCCCTCCGGTGCCTTGGCTGGGGTCCGGGCTACACCCCGTTGTTTGGGGTTCTCGCCGGGGAGGAGGAAGGGCGGGGGGCAAGTGTGAAGATCCCTCACCTGGCAGATGTGTCTAAAGAGCCGCAAGGCCTTCTGATCCATTTCTCCTTTACACAGAACGTGGGAGCGGAGGTACAGCAGGGCGTTGACCAGCAGCTGTTCTCGGGTCGGGCAGGGCCACCGGTCCTCGGCTTCGGGCTCCTGGCTCTTGGAGTACTTCAGAGACAGCTTCTTGAGGCCCCGCAGCACGTCCAGCGACTTCCCGGAGCACAGAGCGTCCGCGTGGGAATAGTAGGTGGGGAACGCGGGGCCCGTCGACGGGAAGGCCAGCAGCGCGCGGACCAGGGCGCTCGACTGGGCCGGGCAGGCCGCCGCCCCGTGGGCTGTGGCTTGGGCTTCGGCGGCCACCAGCCTCATGCCGTGCTGCATCTGCAGGACGGCCGCCAGCAGCGGCGTCACCACGTCCGGGTACGGGGCGTATTCCTCCGCCAGGTGTTTCCTGAACTGGTGATGGGACCGCTGCCAGGAGGCCTCCTCCTTCAGCAGGTTCTGGGCCGCCTGGGCCGGCCGGGGCCCGGACCCCCGGAGGGTCTGCAGGAGCCGGCGGAGCAGGCCCTGTACCTTGGCCGTCTGGGCGACGCTAGTGGAGTAGTGGAGCACCTCCTGAAGTAAGGAGTCGAACCCGGGCCCGGGGGGTCTAAAGGCCTGCTTTTTGGACAGCTGGCCGATCTGGTCTTTGAGCCGCTGCATCCTTTGCTGTAGTAATCTGGGAGCGAGAGAGCAGACAGGCAGGTTAGTGACCGAGGCTGAGTCGGCAGCCCTCAAGGTCCACAAAACTCTGGGCGGCGTCAGGTAGGGATGGAGAGTTGAGAGAGAGTACTGAATAACTCATAAAATCAACTACAGAATCAACAGGTTCACTCCACATCGCCAGAGCCACGCAGCGACCCGTCGTTACCTGACGTGGGGATGACTGCAACTGCTAATCGCTTCGTCCTCGAGGTCCCTGCCCGTCTGCAGCCGGGACAAGAGATTCCGGGTTTTCCATTCGCACCGCAGCTGGTGTAACTAGCGGGAAAAGAACGAAGCCGGCGGGTCTGTCTGAGTTCCAGTGCCAGCGGCAAAACAGCCCCGACTGTCACCGGAGTGGAACGGGGATCGAATCCTATCCCCTATCTCCCCCAGTGCTCGGCACACAGTGAGCGCTCGACCAACACCGTAATCCTCAGGATGGGCTCTGGGGAGTCCGGAGGCAGCCCCGAGGTGCCGCTCCCGCCTACCTCTTCCTCGGCGTACTTGAGTTTGTACTTCCTCTTCAATGCCGGGTCAAACAGGGTCTGGGGAAGCCACATCTGGAGCTGCAGCAGGCCCAGGTTCACCCAGAGGCTCCCGCGCTGGGCGGCCTCGGGCAGCTCCCGGCCGCTCTCCGCTTCCCCGGCCAACTGCTGCAGGCAGGTGGACAGGAGGCGTGGCAGCTCCTCGGGCAGCGTGTCCTGAGCGAGCGTGTCCCGCAGCAGCCGGCCCAGGTGCTGGAAGGCCGACGGGTCCCGTAGGGGCAGCCTGAGGCAGTGCCGCACGAACTCCTCTCGCGAGGCCTCGGGGACCAGCTCTGCCAGCCCCATCAAATGGCGCTGCAGCAGAAGCGACTGTAGCCGGGAATCCGTGCTCCTGCGGACGGACGGATGGACGGACGGGAGACGGAGAGGCAGAGGGGCCCATGAGGATAGACTCGGGGAAACGATCATCATCGGAATGATAATGCTATTTGTTAATGTGTTAAGCGCTTACTATCTGCCAGGCGCTGTTCTAAGCACTGGGGCAGATATAAGATCAATGAGGTTGGACACAGTCCCTGTCTCATGTGGGGCTCACATTCCTTATCCCCATTACAGATGAGGACACTGAGGCTCAGAGAAGTTGAGCGACTTGCAAGTCGCTCAAGGACACACTGTAGATAAAGGGAGATGTACTGAATATTTCAAATCTGTTCGACAGGCAGGTGGGAATGGCGACGATGGGTGAAAGAGGGACCTGGATTCTAATCTAGGCTCCGCTACTTGCCGGTTATGACCTTGGACTAGCCACCTAACTTCTCTGTGCCTCAGTTTCCTCATTTGTTATGAGGGAGAGTCCGTTCTCCCTCCCCTCGGACCACGAACCCAGTGTCCGACCGCCCCGTGTCCGACCCGATGATCTTGCATCGGGCCCAGCGTCTAGTACGGCGCCTGACACATAGCGCTTCAAATAATACCGCTATTAAGGGGAGGAAGGCAGGGAAAAAGTACCTGAATGCTGCCATGGATGGCAGGGCCATGTTGGCCCAGAGCACGGTGCCGATCTCCTGAAGCTGCTGCAGTCTCTCTGCCCATTCGCCCAGGGTGACGTGAGAGGACGAGAGGGCGGGCAGCCCGCTGACATCCCAGGATACCGCTCTGTGGCTACTGGTCAAGACTTCAAAGAAGCACTTGGCGAGAACCGCTCTATTTAACATCGCCGGCCCCTGAGGGTCGAAACAAAACCAGGGAGGATCGCCCGGCCTTAGCATTCCCTCGCCAGCAAATCTCTTGGAGATAAACAGAAAGTCAACTCGCTCTGGGGACACGCTTCTACTCCAACAGAGTAAGTCTTCTGCCTTTGCCTTTTACATGCACCGTGACTCTTTAAGTAGCAGGGAATGCCCAATGCAGGAAAAAGACCATATGTGGCTAGAGATAACAGAAATAGGTTGTTCTCCCTGAAAGCCTAAACTTCTACAGAAATCCCACTGGTCTGTTATCCTGAAGACCCAAAACCTAAGGACCTTAACCCTACAACTCTATTCTCCTCTGGATCAGTATTTGCACCAGGTGATTCTTAAACTAGTCAAGCGATGCTTTGGGCCTCACTACCGGGAAATTCCTAACATTTTCAAGGTACCCCTTAAAACCCCACACCAGGAGAGAGAAGGGGCAGTGAGAGTCCAGCAAGATAGAGAAAACATCCCAAATGACACCGCTTTGCAATGTGCCAACAGGAGTTAATTAAGAATAAAGGAAAGGTTTGAAAGAGTTCAGAGACTCTGATAAATTAACTTCCTCCCCTATGACTTTTCTGGGGGCTGCCTTTGATTTTGGATACTTCCTTGTTTATACGCTATTAAAGCTTACTGTCATGTTTTTATTCCTCTGAGGCAAATGGAATTATATTTACTTTAGAGTTTCACTCCTCCCTGGATGCCATCCATTTTCCGCCCCTGCAGACAACTGATAGGGCTATAAAAACCAACCTTCAGAGATGGATCCGCTAGAAATCTGGGCATCTCTTTCTCCTCTCCTCCAGGCTGAGGTGTCCAGGTGAGCCAGTGGTCTGGGCTGGTGGTCACTGTGCTGTTCCAGAAGGCCCCAAGGGCCGAACTAAGAAGCTCTGACCACAGAGCGTTCGTTTCCTGAGGGGTCACCTGGAGGCAGAAGGTGGGTGGAAAGGGAGAGGTGATGCCCTCTCTGAAGCCAACAAGTCAAGAAGCACAGCTCTTTGGGGGAGCCCATGGGGATGTGATGCTCTTAGTCTCCCCGCTGATTTAGAAGGAAACCAGGGCTCGCTGTTTTTCTGGCCGGGCTTTCACTTCCATCTGGAAAATGGGAGTGACTCCCATTCCCTCCCGACCCATCCCGGGAGACCCGAGGACGCTGTATTCGACCACTTCTGAAAACACATATTTAGAGCAAGTTTTCCAATCAGAAGCACAGAGCAACTGAAACGCTGGCCGCTCGAGCTCGCTGGCTAATAAAGGGCCAGACCCCAGAGCTTTTGACTAGGTTACCTTCTCCTGATGCAGTAGGTACCACAGCTCGTGGAGCTGCTCAGGGGCAACCGGAGTGTGCTTGAGGCAGAATGTGATATGATGCTCCAGTTCCTCGCCCAAGTTCAGGTGTGTATCGCTCCCGCCCCTGGCAAAAAGAGAGAGAAAGGGATCGGTGCTCCTGCAAGGGAAACGAGGCACAGTGATAACCCTCGCCTCCCCAATAAGCTGGATCTCCAGTGAAAACCCAGGGAGAGCTCACTCAAGCCCTACATCCTCAACTTCTTTTCCCTTAGGGAAGAGGTGAGGAAAAACTGACGAATACAGATGGGGGATGGAGGGGCAGATGGACAGAGAGACAGAGACAGAGAATGTGTATGTGTGTGTTTTTTTTTTTTCAGGGGCCAGAGGGAGGTTTCCAAAATGGATTCCCGCTTCGGAGGATGAAACAGGACACAGGCGTCCTGGGGGCCACAGGCCGGGACCAGGCTGCGGGTGGCATTCTAACCCAGGAAGAGGGGGCACTCTGACGGGATCCCTCCTGTCTTTGAGAGGAAAAATATCAGGACCTTTCAAATTGCCTTTTGTCTCACTGGCTGGTGCTTTGGGATGCCAAAACCAGCCTCTCGCTGGGTCACGTTTTGTTTACTTCTCTTCTCTCCGGGTTTCCATTTCCTGGTTCGGTCTGCCTGTCGCTTCTCTGAGTCCCCTCCCTAAAAACACATCCCTTCTGTCTGGGGAAATACGGTTCCCTCCACTCCCTCCAGGGTTTCTGCTCCCCGGCCCTGCCGCCTGGTGGTCACTCGGGCTTCCCGTACTACTCCGCATGGCCCACCATCACTACATTTCTGTTCTCTCCCCTCCCACCCTTCCATTACACAGCCCAGCTAAACTTTATCCCCAACCAGTGTGTGCATTCATTCATTCAATCAGATTTATTGAGCGCTTACTGTGTGCAGAGCACTGTACTATGCGCTTGGAAAGCACAACTCCGCAATAGAGATAATCCCTGCCCACACCAAGCTTATTTTACAGATGAGAAAACTGGGGCACAGAAGTGAAGTGACTTGCCCAAGATCACACCGCAGAGAAGCGGCGGAGCCGGGATTAAATCCCAGGGCTGGACTCTTTCCACTAGGACATGCTGCTTATCATTAAACTAAATCAGAGATGTGTGTTACCAACCACTTCTGCCACGCCTCCTCGCTACGGTACTATTTTCCTGTGCCGGGAGGAGTCCCCGTTCTATCGTGGCAAACCCCTCGGCCTCTACCAATCAACCGATCGATCTACGGTATTTACTGAGCACTGCACGAAGGACTTAGAAGAGGAAACTTTAACAGAATTACAACAGAATCCCTGGCCATAATGTGCTTACAGTCCACCTGCTCCTGATCTGCTCTGCTCCACTGCCTCACAATCGGAGGCCTTGGCTACCGGCTCATCATGCCGCTTCGCCTGCTACTCCTTCCCAAGGGCTCACCAGATCTCATCCCCCAGCAACCGAGGCAAGGTGGGAGGACCGGCTGATTTCTCTCCCTTAGTGCTGCTTCTGGACCATGGTAACCCCAGCAGTTAGCTTTCATCATCAGACTCACCCAGGACTCTATGCATTTCTGGATCTGTTTGCTGATTTGCTCCTCTTTCTCTTCTCTATCCATCACCCACAAGGATCCTAAGATCACTGTGGGCAGGGAATATGTCTTTGTTGTACTGCCTCCTCCTAAGCGCTCAGTACAGTGCTCTGTACCCAGAAAGCGCTCAATAAATTCCTTGGATTGAAGACTTCAATATCCCTCTAACCTCTTGCTTCTGTATAGTTCTAAAGTCTCACGACCTCCAGCTTCACCCCATAGCTGGCCACACGTGAACATGGCCTAAGCCCAGACATTACCAACCTCTTCCCCTAAATCTCTGAATTATCACTTTCTGACCACACTCTCTGTTGGACATTACCAAAACTCTCTGCCCCAATTTCTGGCAAAGACAAGAAAAGAAAAGGAAGGTTAATTACAGAAGAACACACAGGAGTGCTATGCTGTAAGTGTAAATGCTAAGGGCAGACCTGATGGCGGGTTTTCGGAAGGTGGGGAGAGTCAAGGGGTGTGGCAGATTTGAAAAGGCAGCGAAAATTCCAGACATGAAGAAGGGCATGAGCAAGAGGTCATAACTGGGAGAATCGAGAGGACGAGAAGACAAGTTGGATGAAGAGAGAGAGCTGGGGCGTAGGAGGAGAAGAGAGTGGCTAGTAAGATCGTGGGAGAGGGCCCTAAACCCAATGCTTGGGAGGTTCTATTTGATGTGGGGCGTTTTCACAAGTGGGGCCACGCATGCAGACGACGCTGATGATACATGGAATATTGTTTAAATTCACACTAAGGCAAGCAGTTCAATTCCTCACCATCTCAAGGAAGCCTGCATCGCACAGTCGGCCGCCACCTTGTACTGCCACAGAACAGCCAGGTACTCGGTTGCCGGCCACAGCTGCACTCTCCGGGCAAGCTGGATCAGGGAGGTTGGGTCGGGCTGAGTCCCAGGAGAATCCTCAGGGTGCTTCTTTCCAGGGAGACCAAACGAAATGCCCTCTGCTCTCAGCTGGGAGCTCTGTGTGCTCACAAGATCCTTCAATTCCTCTGGTTAAATAAAGTCTTGGTTAGTGTAGACCCCAGGGAAATGGCAGGGCCTGAGTATAGACCTTTATGCCCACGGCACTCCACCAGCTGGCATCAAGGTGGGTGTTCAGACAGCCCCCTGTCTGGGGTGACTTTCCCCTTTTTCCCATCTGTCTGCGGAAAGGCCTCGCATCCCACCTTTTAAAAACTTGCTACAGAATGAAAGCACAGCATGCAAGACCAATACAAGATGATATCGACTGATGACATCAGTTTCTCGGGAGAAGTGAGCTGGCTCCCTCTCCACCTCTAATATTCACCGCTGGCGACTTACCCGGGTCGACGTCTTCTAAGCGACTGGCACGGAGCACCAGTCCCCAGGCCTGTAGCAGGCCTCTCTTCACCTCCAGCCCAGTCGCGGCCACGGTCAGACGTCGGATTTCCTCTAGCCGGTCGCTCTCCCCAAAGGCAGGGGGCCGGTCCAGGATGCCGAGAGCATTGCTGATGTGTTTCAACTGGGTCAGGCATTCCACCACTGCTTCGTTCTGGCAAGAAATTCACGCGTCACTGGAGGGGAGCACCCCACAGAGGAACGGTGCAATGTTCCACTGCAATAATGCAGCTCCCACTGCATGGTCATGTGGCCTCGCATTCCGACAGTGGTTCTCGGAAGGACAGTAACCCAGGGATTTCCAGGGGCTGGAATCCTGGAAGGTTTTTTATTATTATTCTGATGGACGGTCTCTGTCCTACATGGGGCTCCTGGTCTTAATCCCCATTTTACAGATGACGCAACTGAGGCCCAGAGGAGTGAACTGACTTGCCCAAGGTCACGGAGCAGATATGTGGCAGAGCCAGGATCAGAACCCAGGTCCTTCTGACTCCCAGGCCTGCGCTCTGCCCATTAAGCCATGCTGCTTATGGGTTTTGAACCTGTTCTCCAGGATCAAAGCATTAAACATGCCACAGCTTTAGATTAAGAGCAGGCTTAACCCTTCCCAATGGGTTTAAATAACCAACAACAAAGAAACACACCATCCACAATGCACAGAAAAGCCACAGGCTGGCTAACTGCACAAGCAGCAGCAGAATATGTTCACATTGAACTAGAAAGGAATGGATTCCTAGGGTCCAAGACCCTGCCTCCGATCTGTTATGTCCCTGAGGGCCACTGGATGTTGGGGGGGGTGGGCTGTTCTCAGTTGATCAAAGGTGCCTGACCCAAGAAAGTGGGGTACCTTGAATGGGAGTGGCCTCCCAAGGGATTTCTGCAGTATCTTCACACCGGAAAAGGCTCCAGTTGGGGAGCCCAGGCAGCTCTGTATGTGGTCTGAGACGGTCAGGACCTCCTTGTAAAATCTTCAAACAGGAAGAGGAGAGAAGGGAGGCAAACAGACAGAGAGAGGGCAGTCGGGCCAGGTGAGGAATATTGAGAGAGATGCAGGGGCCAGAGAGGGCTTTAAGTTTTCAGTGAAGTGTTCAGGATCCCAAGCCCAGGGGAGACAGGCAGTTGGAGTCTGGAATCCTTTTTCTCCTCGCTTCCTTTCCTGGAGGAGACGCCAGAGCGAACCGCAGCAGGGCCCCCCCTCCATGGCCACAACTTACTTGTCTTCATGGTCCACCAGCAGCTGGGGAATCCTGTTGACCAGATGCTTCCAGACCCAGCGCCAGTGGACGGCCAGGAGGGCCAAGCCCGGGGGGTCCAGCGTCACCATGTCTGAGGTCACCCAGAACCGGTCCCGCCACCGCAGGGAACCCAGGATCTACGGGACAAGGTGGGGGGGGGGTCATAACCACGCCCTCCTTCGAGATGTCCACCGATGCCAGGCATATGCCTAGTCATCGTGGTAGGAAACGCACTAAGCGTCCAATTGGCGCAAAGCACTGCGAAAAACAACACAGGTGAGACGGTGACCCAGTCCCTGAACCCCAGGGGTGTTCACAATCTACAAATAAATACACTGCATTAGTCTTGTGAGGAACGTTAGAAGCAAGCAGAAGGTGGGGTTCCGGTCACATGGTCGTCGACTCCTCCAACAGGGTCTGATGAGGGTCACTGCTCTTCCCCTGCAGGGGAGAAGCCCCTGATCCATGGAGGGGGGGTCAAGTGGCACTGCACCCCAGTAGAAAGTTGGGGTGTTGGAACAGAAAAGCGAATTCTTAGTTGTGGTGGACTGAAGAGGAGGCCTAATCTTAATGTTAGCTTCCGATTTTTGCTGTCTTTATTAGGCTATTTCTACTCAAGCACCCGTCCTCTCTCTGCTCTATTTCAAATGGTGAGCCCCTTGTGTGACAGAAACTGTCCAAATTAATAATAGCTATATACATTTCCTTATCTCTTACAGCAGTGCTTAGCACCCAGTGCTCATCAAAGGTCACAAAAACAGAATAGGTACGAAAGCAATGACCTGTCTTTTTAGTTTAAAATCCTGCATAGGCTGGTAGTTGCTTTAAAATCGTGATGTGAAACTACTACGGCAGTCTCTCCGGAGGTTGAATCCAGACCCAAGAAAGAGGTAGAGTTTTCTTTCCCCGGCCCCATCAAAGCCCCCATGCATGGTCTTCCCTAACCCGGACACGGTCTGTGCCGGTTCTGGGAGCCTTTTCCCAAGGTCGCCCTTTCCCAGCTACCTCCCAGATGCTCCTCACCTCCAGCACGGTGGCATCCTCCACGGCCAGCTGAGTGGCCTGCAGCCATAGGACCACCAGAGCATCGCAGAGTTCAAAGAAAGGAGCCAGGTGTACCGCCATCGGATGGGGCATGCTGTGGTAATTCTCTTGATCTTAGAGTTTGCCAGAGCCCAAACGGGGAAAAAATAACCGAAAGGTGACATTGCATTTAATAAAGGCACTATTCGTCAAGCGCTTATTAAGTACTACGCACTATACTAACCGCTGGGGTAGAAACAATATAATAAGGTCCCACGCAGGACTCACATTCTAAGTAGGAGGGAGCACGGGCAATAAATCCTCATTTAGCAGATAAGGGAACTGAGATACAGAGAAGTGACTTGCCCATGGTCACACAACTGGATTAGTACCCAGATCCTCTGACCCCCCCAGACCCATGCTCTTTCCACTACGCCATGTTTCCTTTCAGTGAGAAATGGATTAGAGTCACCCTGGCCATTATCTTACTCCTGTTTCAGGATCACTGACCAAGTTTTCAGAATTGGAGTTGATACCCCAGAAACATGAGTCGGTGGGGGAGGGGAGTCTGAGGACTAAGGAATGAAGACAGTGGGTGGTGCCCTAAATAGGCTCTCCACCCCCACCACTTCCCTGTAATCAAACCCCCCTGAGTAAGGAGATCTGGAACGGGCAGTCCAGGAAAATACGGGAGCTTTCAGATAGAAGAATGATTCCCTGGCCTGCTACTGAGGCTTAGAGCTAAGATTTACCACACAATCTTTGGAGAATCGATGTCGGCGGGGCAAACCATCTAGATTTCAACCTCCTCTGGGACAAACCCCAAAAAGCGTGGTTAAAATAGCAGTTCTACCCCTTGTGGTCAAGTCATGGCTGAGGAATCGCGGAAAAATGGGTAGCCGCAGCCTGAACCCACAGGCACCTGGGGATCCGAAGTGATGTATATGAAAGAGCAATCGTATGTTCTGGCTCCGCACTCCTCACCACCCTGGAAGTCAAAGTCACTGCTCCAATGGTGGAAGCAGGGTTGGGGCCGGAAAGACTGCTATGAGAGCCAATGCCACCACGGGATGGAGATCCTTCCGCTACAGCGTGCCTCAACACCCTCCCCAGTTCACCGCTAGATGGTTTGTTGTGGTCAACATTCAAGGAAGGTAATAAGAAGCCCTGCATGGGGAAGAGTTCCTAATCTACTCAAATGCCTCCGTGCCCCCAAAACGGCAGGATGTGGGACCATCTGAAGCAGACAGGCCTAAGTAGAATCAATCATGCCAGATGGGAAGGGCCATTCTAAAATGAGACTGAGAAAGTCCAAAGGGCCCCAGCCCCTTCCTACCTCTATGGAATGCCAGGGCCATCTTCAGGGCACTAGTCTGCGACTTCTTGCCTCCACCCGAAATCAACTTGGTCTCTGTTCTGGTTCTTTTTTCCCGGTCCAGAAATAACACACTCCTGGATGGAAATGACGAAATCCACAAAATGGTCAAATCAAGTTACTGGGAAAGATTAAAAAACCAACCAACGGGCTATCATCAGCCAGCGGTCTGTGGAAATATTATGAGGTGAAAGGTTGTGACGGCCACGGCAGACATGGCTACCTGTTGTTGCTCAGCTGCTTCTCGTGGGCTCCCCTGACAGGAGAGACCTTAGGGAGCCCAGCTCACTGTGAGCAGGGAATGTGTCTGTTTACTGTCACATCATACTCTCTCCAGCACAGTGCTCTGCACACAGCAAGTCTCAATAAGTACAAATGACCGACAGGAGGGGCAACAGCCAAGAACACAGCAAGAAGCCGGCACAGTCTTGGTATTTATCGAGTGCATACTATGTACATAACACTGTTCAAAATGCTTGGGAAAATACAATACAATAACTCCGGGAGACGCTGGCAGTAGCAGTCGTTCTCCTCACCTGCTCGGGTGAATCCTCCAGTAGGTTACAGGGAGGAGGGGAGAGGAGGACTAAGGGTAAGGGTAGGGATGAGGAGGGGCTGTGTGTGAGAGAATCCAGGAGTTAGAAAGCTTTAATCCTAGCCAAAACCTGCCTCAAGGTTGGCAGCAGTGACCTTACTGGGACAACTCTCACCTTTCATTATACATCTACTTTAGCCAACTTCCCTTATAACCCGCTTTGAGATCGGGGTGCCCAAGCCACAGGGGTTTGTGCCAACTGGTGGCCACATGGACCCAAGGACTGCCAGGATAATCAGTGGACCCCGCTGCAGACTGGAGTTGCCGGGCTTGAATGACTCGAGGCAAGAGTCCCTAAAGCCACCTCGGCAGTCCAGTGGGAAGGATTCAGGCGATTATCCCGGGCCACCCTGACTCCCGAAGCCCAACGGCTTGCAAATCTCCAACGGACGATCCCCTGGGGTGGTCTTTCCATGCCACTGGGTAGCAGTGGCCAGGATCTCGGGCTCCACTCACCTGTTTGCCGCTGCCTTCAAATGGAGGAGGAGCTGATCTGTGTGATCCACTTCCGTGTCAAAATCCAAAGAGTTCCGAAAAATGTCCAAAGCCTGAAGGTTCCACCGTGGATCCAGTGCGATCACGTGTTCGTCTAGGGAAAAAAAAACCAACCGCTTCAGCAGGGTCCAGGTCAGCCCTTCTGTGTGAAGCACTGCTGGACCACGTGCGAGATGGACCCTGAAGCGATTATGAGGAGCTTACAATCTGCTGGGGAAGATAAACTATGTTGAAATTGGCAAATATGTAAGTTCAAACCATAAGAAAGGATAGAGAGATACAGGAGAGGATATGTAAATCAATACTGAAGGAACGAATCAATGACTGTGGCAATTGTTAAGTGATTACTACATGCTAAGCATTGGGGTAAATTCTAGATGACCTATTGGACACAGTCCCTGACCCACATGGAACTCACAGATTAAGGGGAAAGGAGAAGAGGTAGTGAATCCCCATTTTACAGATGAGGAAACTGAGGCCCAGAGAAGTGAAGTGACTTGCCCAAAGTCACACATTTGACACATGGCAGAGCTGGGTTTAGAACCCAGGGCCTCTGAGTCCCAAGCCATGATTTTTCCACTAGGCCATGCTGCTTCTCTGTAGCATTTATTGAGCACCTGTCTTAGGCTGGGCTTGGGTGCAACAGTTGAGCCTACAAAGCAACTGAAGCGGCTGACTGAGCTTGAATGGGATGCAGTCCTTTATGTGGACCCCACGACCATCGACTGCTGGGCCGCCCCGACATCCCGCCTCTGACCTAGCTACCGGCAAGTGCAAAAGGCAACATTAAGTTGCTCAGAACCAGCCCAATTCCACCAAAGGACAATCTCTGGCCCAAGTTGAGTATTCGCTTCCATGGGCCAGAGTGACTGTAGCTGAAAACAGATGATGTGCCTTAAAAAGCATCCTGTGATGCTTTAATCTGCATACTAGAAAGAGGGGTGGAGGAGGGGAGTACTAGGTGTTACCTATTTTAAATAAGGAAAATTTCTCACTCGCCCAGGCTCCTGTTTGCCAATTTATATTACATGTACACATCCATATCCAAATATATGGAGAGTTTGCCTTGCAAAAACCAGTTTCCATTGTCTATTTCTCTTAGTCTATCAATGGCATTTATTGAGCGCTTACTGTGTGCAGGGCACTGTATTACATGTTTGGGAAAGTATAATGTAATGGAGTTGATAGACACATTCCCTGCCCACAACCAAAAGCTGTCAAATATCAAATAATTTTTTTAAACTAGTATTTACGGGTGCATGGGGACATGAGTGAGTTTAGCGGGGTGGATAAGAAGACACCTCTGTATTTCCCATGGGAACAATAGTTTTCAAATTCCCATTTTTCTAGTTAGGTTTCCTGAAGAATGTTATTTATGTGCATCAGCGAGGGACAAGCACCCCGTTAACCACAGAGTGACTATCCTCGGGATCTTATACCCTCTCAATGGTTCTCTGTTTTCCTAGCCATTAAAAGCATTATCCTCTTTCTTGCAGGCCATGGAAACACTGATGGTTCATTCATAAGACTTCCAGACTTTATCCAAGGGCCTGAAATTCAGAGCCAAGAATAAAGCACCTGGCCCCAAGCCAATCTCTCATTCCCCAGAACTCATCAAATGCACCCCAGGGCCCCGAACGGGGGCGAGGAAGGAAGCAGCGTGGCCTAGTGGGTAAAGAACTGGTCTGGGATTCAGAGGACCTGGGTTCTAATCCCGGCTCCACTACTTGCCTGCTGTGAGAGCTTAGGCAAGGCACTTCACTTCTCTGTGTCTCGGTTATCTCATCTTAAAAGACCGTTGAGCCCATGTGGGACATGGACTATATCCAACCTGATTAGCTTGTATCTACCCTAGCACTGAGCAGTGCCTGGCACATAGTAAGCATTTACGAAATACCACTTAAAAACAAAAAGAGGAAGGGGAAGTGAGCTTTGGGACTTACCTGTCACATTTGGCTGTAACAACTTAATGAGATTACTGATCCGGGCAGAGATGGGAGATGCATAAAACTCGCTCAGAGATTCTGCACTGGTTTCCAACTGCATCTGCACTGACTCTGCAAGTGGAAGGAAGAAAAGAAAATCACCAGGGGTGGCCAATAAGACTCACTCCGGGCAGGGCCAGCCCGACGTCATCGCCAGTCACGAGTCCAGGGCCATAACTGAAGACCACAACCTAAAGGACTCCCCCACACTCTGCTGGATGTCAGCCAGAGGGAGGGAGATGCTGCAACAGGAATGGTAACACATAAGGCAACAAAATCCTGTTCGCCTACTTTCTCAGAATAAAAACACTCATGCCACCCACGCAACAAAAAATAAAATGAACAACCAGGCAGCAAAGCAGGGAGGATACCCTTTCAGAGAGGAAACTAAAAGCAGTCAGCTCTCTCGAACAGATGAACACACATTAGCCAGACTGCCCAGCCCCTACCAATTCCCAGTAAGAAGAGGGGGTTGCTTATGCTCTGGAGGAAGGAAGGTCAGAAGGAAACCAATAGTCAACTCTATGAAGAATCACCACTACTCTCCTTCCACCATATCTCAGCCAGACATATATAGATACTAAAAAAAAATAAAAATCAAAATACGCCTCAGCTACCACAGCAAGCAATTATTCTCCTCTTAGGGTCTCTTTGGCAAAGCTCATCCTTTCCATTTTTACCTCTTAGGGTTTAAACAATCGTCCCAAATGGCAGCATCTTAGTGGTAGCTTATCATGGAAAGTCATTCCGTGGGATTCATTCATTCATTCAGTCGTATTTATTGAGTGCTTACTGTGTGCAGAGCACTGTACTATGGATCAGTGGCCCATTCGGCTGAACAAATAGCATAGGCATTATCACTGTGAGGGCAGTGATACCGTATTGGAGAGTTCTTGGGGGGAAGGATGGGGTAGCCTGTATTTTATTTTATTTTTTAAGAGCAGAGGAATGGCTTCTTAACAAGGTTCAGGGGTCACCACGATGGGATGGCCTCAAGAGGGGAATAGTGAACTGTACCACAGTACCTCGCGAGTGCCATCACCGTGCACTTAACCAACCAGTCACACTTAAAAACCGCTAACTAACAGGAGAGGAATGGGCACAAAGGAGAGATGAAAAGAACCTTCAGTACCCACCGAGTCCCTGGGGTATGTTCTTGGCTAAATGTTTAAGCCACCGAACTCTCAGCATCCAGTCTTGATTGGTTGCTCTCTCTAAGAGCAGTTTGATGGAAGCAGTGAGGACCTCACTGTCATCAATCCAGGAAGCGTTCGTCTCAACCGAACTGAAGTTCAGACTCTCGGAGTTCGGGGACTGCATTATCTTTTCCAGGTCTTGTAGGGTAAGAGGCAGAATCCTGAAACGCATTAGAAGAGACCCAGAGTTAGTGTGAAGCAACTCTACCAAACACAAGGGGCATCACCCACTCATCAGGGGGAAACATGCCTTAATTTTATATTTCCATGGGATAAAAACAGTTGCATTTCTCCAAAGAAGAGAGCAGAGAATACTTATGTGTTTATTGGAGTGAATACTTATGTATTCACACGGCAATGAGGTTAGGCAACTGACCATACAATTTTTAGTTCTGGCCTCTGAGACACCTCTTTCTGGCTGATCTAGGTGGGGAATGGACCGAGGAAAGACAAATGAGAAGGGTGGTAGACTGTGGACCCCCGGGCCAGGAAGGCTGATGAACAAGCTTCTCCAGTTCTAATCAATCTCCCAGCCGACCGGTTGCACCACGCTCTATCACGCTCCACAAAATTCCTCCCTCTCCCCACTCGGCACGCTAGGCACTGTGGTTCTCGACTCCTCTCTTCTCCTGCACCGCCGCCACCTCTCCTTCTCTACTTTGGCCGACAGACCCCACTCCCCGGAGGGGCGGGGAAACCCAAAGAAAGGAGAATGAAAAGAACTAGGAAGCTTCTGAATGGTGAAGCTTTCACTCGGAAGGCGGGAGGGCTTCCTCGCGTCGTCGGGATCTACCTCGGAAGGAAACGCTTCGGGCCGACCGGGCTCGGTTCCGGCTGTTGCTCCGGACACGCGGCCGGCAGCGCTCCGAGTCAGAGTCGGACGGACCCGTGCGTCCACAAACCTGGTCGGCGCCCACCTTGCCCACCTGCTGTTCCTCAGGCTCAGCCGATTCAGGCAGAACATTAGGACCTGTCCGTGGCTCCGGACCGTGGAGAGGAGAGAGTCCTCTGTGGTAAAGAGGACCGAAGGCAGAGAGTCTGGCCACAGCCCCATGGCAAGCAGGGACTGACCCCAGTTTTCAGGTGAAGACAGAGCAGAAACGTGTTTCATCAGCAACTCCTGCACACACTGGAACAGAGAAGAGAAATCCCTCTGAGCCCCAGCACTACCACACTGACCGCCACTTGCCATTTCAGGCTATCTGTTCCTCTTTACGTTGATATATCTAGAGTCTGAGAGCCCTCAGTGACTTTTCTAAATACAGTTATTTCCCGCTTTCTCCCACTCTAAATTGTCAGCCCCTTGAGGCCAGAGGATATCTGCCTTGCTTCTCTCTCATTCTTCCCGGTAGTGCTCCGCACTCGGGCGTTGGATGATGAGCCCCAGAAGCGAAGGCATTTCAGAGGGATGGGCAGCTGCTGTTCAACGGTTATCCGTCGCGCACACGGATCCTCACAACTAGCTTCACCGACAGCATGGTTGGAACCTGCCCTTTCTCCCCATCAGCACGGTGGCAGATCTTACAGAGTGGATGAGCTAGGAGTATGGGCGGCTCAGAAGGAGACTTCTGGCTCAACCTTGTTCAAAATAGCCTGTAGTTCACCCCTCGGCCGCTGTTCGGAGACCTCTGCAGTTCTGTCCAAAACCCATTCGGAACTTCCCTAAAACTCCTTGGGAATTTCCGAGCCCAGGGATAAGAAACGCTGATCTGCTAATAAGAACAATGATCATTATTATCAATGAGACCGGCGTTCCTTATTATTCAATTTTTAAATATCAATGATTTAATTGATTACTATTATTATTATGGTATTTCTTAAAACATCCCCCTCTAGATTGTAAGCTCACTGTGGGAAGGGAATGAGTCTACCAACACTTTGTAGAGTGCCTGACTGATTGATTCACTGCTAGCCAATCAGATCAGGCCCGGGCCCTATCCCACACGGGGCTCACAGTCTAAGGAGGAGGCTCAGACACTGTTTTCTCCGAACATAAATAGCAAAGAAATTCTCCCCTGTCTAATCCCCACAACAGCATGATGATCAGTGAAAGATCTGATCCTCCCAGTATGAAGACAGTAAACTGTGTCAGGAGGTTCATTAGCTTCAGGAGTTACTTGATTAACTGTCTTCTTGGGCCTGCGACTGGTGATTTACTTCTTTTCTAAACCCTCCCGCCCTGTGTGACAAAAAGCAAGGAGGCTGTACCATCAAAGGTAAGTTACCTGTTGGTGCGCAGGACAGTGCTGGGAGCGGACGTACACTTCCCAGCATGCTCCAGAAAATGCCTTGGCTAAACTGAGTCCTCTCTGTAGTCGCTGAGAGATGAGCGTGGCAGCCTGAATGAACGTGGACAGGGACGAGGCTGGAGACCCTAAAACGGAGGCAGGGGAGCAGCAGTGAGCGATCTG
The DNA here is from genome assembly GCF_004115215.2 of Ornithorhynchus anatinus. Lineage (NCBI taxonomy): Eukaryota > Metazoa > Chordata > Mammalia > Monotremata > Ornithorhynchidae > Ornithorhynchus > Ornithorhynchus anatinus. The sequence continues at coordinate 28,267,725 of NC_041746.1, forward strand.
CTCACAATGCAGTGTCAATCATCCTCCCTCTCCCCTTCCTTCCCCTTCCCTCAATGTACTAAGCTCCCAGACGGCTCTTCACTTTTCAGCCCCCGTCGTCCCATACTGAGTGCATTCTCAGCCTGGTTAAGTATGTTTCCTGTGGCTCCCCACGCTATTGCACTCTCCCAGGGGCTTAATACAGTGCTCCTTCTGCACAAAGTAAGGGCTCAATAAATACCACTGATAGACTGATTGATTCATTCGTTCAATGGTATTTATTGAGCGTTTACTGTGTGCTGAGCACACGGCCGTGGTACAGAGGGATTGTGCCTCAGTCGTGAGCACGGAGGATTCTATTTGGGCTTCTCCCGACTCCAGTCCGAAAGAGGGTACAGAGAGCAAACGCGGCGGGGGTCCAAAGCCACATTCTGGTGTCTCCGCTTGAGAACTTCCAGACCTTGCTTCAAGTTTAGCCCACAAAACCCCCTTCCTCAGGATTCCCCTCTACCACCATGGGGGCATCCCTAGGGGGCTGAGAGAAAGCAGAGGGAGGATAGGGCTCGACATCAGGGGTCCCCCAGAGGGTCAAGAGGGGAAACCCAAGCTCGGGACGCCTGCTCACGGTAGTGTCCGGCGCACGTCTGACCTGTGACGGCTTCTTTGGTTTCGGTGTGGAGGGCCATGAGGGTGTCGCACACGCTGTCTCCGACCACGCCGAGGCTGTGGAGCAGGACCTTCCAATCCAAGGAGTCCGGCGGACTCCCGACCCCCTCCTCTGGGATGTAAATCTCTACTCCTCGGTTCCTCATGGCTCTGGAGATTTCTCCGTGGGAAGGGTCCATCGCGAGGAAAAGCCTAGTTCCCCGGAACCCAGGAAAAGCAGTCAGGAAAACCCGAAAGGAGACTAACCTTGCCAGTAGCCCGCAGACAGGGTCGGAGAGAGATGCCATCTCTTTTTCATTCCTTCCCAGGGTTTACTACGGCCTGAAGAGCTGCACTGAGACGGGGCTGGGACATGGCTGTCGCCACCCTGGGTTTCGATATTTAAAATTAGGACGTCAACAGAATAGCCCTGCTCCTTGGGCTATTTTCTAAAGCTGACCGCCACTCTAAGTGGCAAAGCTAGCGTGCCTCATTCGGTGGCGGTTCCTTGGGTGATCAACCACCCCGACCCTTTTGGTGTGCCAGGTCTTCCTGCCCGCTTTGACGTCTTGCACCTCACTGGGATGCGATGCTGCAGGACACAGGGATCCCCGCTCGCAGCCACCCTGCCCCGAGTTTTTAGGCGGAAAAGAAATCAGGGGGCTACCTGAAGTTGGGATGGGGGGTGATCCTGGGGGTGGAGCCGTCCAACATTCCTCTCTCGCTCAGAGTGAGCACGCCTCCAGGCTCCAGCAAAGCATTCAGGCGATCCAACACCGAGGGGCTGCAGGAGAAGAGAGGCAAATGGGGGAGCTCGGCAACCAGCCCGCTTGGTTTAGGTCCCAGAAAAACAAGATTCCCCAAAAATCACGCAACGGGGGAAGAGGAAAAAGAGCCACGGTGAGAGGAACGAAGAGTGTGAGCTGGGCCATAATGAAAGATGAGAGGACAAATTGGAAGGAGCTGGCTGCTTGAAGGCCTTAGAGTCAATGGTCAGGAATTTCCACTCAATGCTGAGAAGCAGCGGGGCCTAGTGGATGGAGCATGCGCCTGGGAGTCAGAAGGACCTGGGTAATAATCCCAGCTCTGCCACTTATCTGCTGTGTGACCTGGGGCAAATCATGCCATTTCTCTGGGCCTCCGTTTCTCATCTGTAAAATGGGGGTTAAGACTGTGAGCCCCCTGCGGGACAGGGACCGTATTCAAACTGATTAGCTTGCATCTACCTCAGCACTTAGTACCACGGAAGGTTTCCAAGGAGAGGGAGATGAATGCAGAACTATATTTCAGAAAAATAATCTGGTTATCAGAGCCAAGTGTGGCCCGGAGAAGGGAGAAAGTGCTGGAGGCAGGGAGGTCAGAGAGGAGGTGGAGGCGATAACCAGAGTTCACAGCGATGCTTCCCAGCCATCTGGAATCTGGAATCTTCCCGTCGGGGCCTAGCGGGTGCTTCCCTACCCTAACAGCCACTGGCAGAAACCACCAGCATCTTACTTGCAGAAATTGGCGTTGTCCATCAGGAGCCAATCCCCAGACCGCAGGGCCTGCACCAACATGCTGTCCACCCACTCGAATGTGCCCTGGCTGCCACCATCTGCAGACTGGAGAAACTGTCCCTTGAAACTCCGAAAGTCTTCCACGAGCCTGGAAAATTCTACAATATTGCAGGGGGAATTTAGGGATTTGCCTTCTAAGAAATTCACAGTTTCAAATGGCAAGAACCGACCACCTTGTCAGCCCATTAGCCCAGAGAACTCATGACCATGACCTCAGGACAAAGTCGACCGTGAAATGCCTGGACGCAAAGTTCATTTACTACAGCTCAGTCGATCAATGGTATTTACTGGGTGCTTACTGTGTGCGGAGCACTGTACTACGTACATGGAAGAGCACAATATAAAAAGAGTAGGCAGACGTGGTCCCTGACCATAGCGAGCTGACCGTCTACAGGGAACTCACAATGCGAACTGCTGAAAAATGAATGCCACCATTATGGGTATCCCTGTAAGCTCTGCTCTAGGTCCTTGGAGAGGAAAACCTCCTAGGAGCCGACCATTTAAAAGGGATGGCAGCTTCTCATCAGGAGGAAAGAATAGGGCACTGGCTGTGGACTTTACTCAGGAGCAGGTCTTTTCCCCAAAGCCACCCCGATGAGGCCTCTCTCTCTCTAGCTCTCTCTCTGTCTCGAGTTGGCCGGCTTTCTCGGCTCCGCCGCTGTGGCCTCTGGCCTGAGATCTGGGGGTTTCAGGAAGAAATCTACCTGCTTTGGTGTACGAGTTGATTTTGTTGTTGAGGCGCTGAATAAGCAGTAACAGCCCCTCGAGCTTATTCACCAGCTCAATTGTTACATTTTTGCCGGCTTCTCCCCGAGACTTGGACTTGTGCGCCAGCACGAAGTTACTCCACGCCCGCAGTACGATCTCAGCGTCGTCCGAGTACGTGTCGTTCGTGAGGAGGCTGTCCCGGAGCAGTGTGTTCACAGTCAACTCCGTCTTCTCCAACAGCTTCTGCCAAGGGCGGATGATGTCAACCTGAAACATTGAGGAGACGGCAAGTCATCATCGTGATGAGCCAGGAGGATGCGAGACTACATCTATAACAATGATAGTAATAATGATGAACGTGGGATCTCTTAAGTGCTTTACTCTGTGCCAAACACTCTACTAAGTGCTGGAGGACATACAAAATAATCCCATAAGGCTCTCAGTCTAATAAGAGGGAGAACGGGTATTGAATCCCCATTCTGCGGATGAGGGAACTGAAGCACAGAGAAGTTAAATGATTTGCCCAGGATCACAGAGCTGGCAAGTGGCATAGCTGGGTTTACCAGTGATAATTATAATAATTGGTAACTAATAATAATAGTAATGACCGTGGCATTCGTAATGCGCTATGTGCTGAGCACTCTACTGGGTGCTGGGGTAGATACAGATAATCAGATAATCAGTCCCAGTGCCACATGGGAGAGGGGGAGAACAGGTCCTGAACCTCCATTTTACAGATGAGGATACTGAGGCACAGAAGTGAAGTGGCTTGACTGAGTTCACATAGCAGGCAAGAGGCAGAGCCGGATCAGAACCCAGATCCTCGGACTCCCAGGTCCGGGCTCTTTCCATTGTAGGTCAAGCGGTGTCTCTTCGCTACTTTCATTACTTCGGCTACTAGCGTGACCCGTGTTTCTGGACGGAGTCGGCCCAGAGGGTCACAGGATTCCCGAAACGGAGAGATGGTGATACCTGCTCAAATCCACCTAGGAGTTCGGTAGTGTCCATGGCGCTGTTCATGGCCATGATCTTTAGCGTCCGGCCCGTCAAGTGGGCCAGGAGCTGGACCAGGCTGGTCTTCCCAACGGAGGCGGGGCCCACGAGGATGACCATCCAGTCCATCTGCAGGCACTTCATGATGGACTCGAGGGGTTGCAGGGACTGGTGGAGGAGACACAGGGGTCGCTGGGACAAAGGAGGAATATGGTTGCTCCGAGAGAGAACCGAGTGGCCAACCTGAAAAGAACCAGAGAGGGTCTGTGAGATCGCCTGGCGGTGCGAGGCAGAAGGGAATGCTGGAGGAATAGCAACAGAGATAATAAAAGTGATATCTGTTAAGCGCTTACTACTTACCAAGAGGTGTGCTGAGCGCTCGGGAAAATACAATCAGTGGAATCTACTTAGCACTTACTGTGTGCGGAGCACTATACTAAGCACTTGGGAGAGTACACAATATAGCAGAGTTGGTAGACACGTTCCCTGCCGACAATGAGCTTAGAGTCTAGAGGATGAAAACGAATGAAAGAACACTTGATTCTGTACCTGAACGCTGTACGGAGTGATGTGAAAAAGTCGGGAGCTCGTGTATGCTGGAGAAGGGGAGTCAAAGACCTCCTGGAATAGAGACAAGACCTAGAGAGGAAAAACCAAAGGAAACAAATGATTCAACTGGTCTTTAATTCAATTCTACCGGGCCTTTAAAATTCCTGCTCCTAAAGATGCAAATCACACAGTTCTGAAAATGTGTTAAAATCCCACATCTTTCCCCATTTTCCTACTTAACAAGCAATGATTCAAGGAAGTAAATCAGTAGACTATAAGCCCCTTGTTGGCAGGGAACATGTCTACCGTCTCTTGTCCTGTGCCCTCCCAAGTGCTCAGTACAGTGCTCTGGGCATAGTAAGTGCTCAATAAATACCATTGCTTGAACTGGCAGTTGAGACCAGAGTAAAGGCACATTTTCAAAAAACAAAAAAGGAAGAAAAACAACACTTTAGAGAAACCCGTGTAAAAAATCACCTTCTTTCTGTCTTCTGCTGTTCTCATTCTCTCGCCGTAGACCAACCCCACGTGCTGACCAGGATTATAGCATCCTGGGATCTGGTCCACTAGGATCAGCTGACACCAGCGAAAAAGGTCCCGAAGGTTGAACTCCCAGGGCCCTCCTTTCTGCCCCCACTTCCTTTCAATGGTCACTTCTTGCTCAATCTAGAAAAAGAACCATCCTTAACCAAAACAATGTACTACTGGCACAGGTAGCTCGGAAAAAGTCTTTCACCAATGCAGTGTGGTTGGTATTCGATTGGGGGGGTGGGAGGGGGAGGGGAAGGAGGAGAGCAATAGACATACAATTTAAAGCTCCAGGCTTGGCACCCGCCTGCCAGAAATGTTTCTTGGACACAGATCTTCAGGAGAAGCTTTAATCATAACTTAGACTCTTAGAGGGGCCAATACGCCAGCTTGTCTCTATTTTCAGAGGCTGTCTTAAGAGCAATGTTGGCAAAAATCGATGTCAGGGAAACAAATACGCGTGGTCTCTTACCCTGTTGTTGAAAGCCACCATTTTTGCCACGATGCTTCTCCCAATTGCAGGAAACAAAGTATTGGCGATGAACTCCATGTCGGAGCCAGAGAGGGGATCCACATACACCTGCAGAACCCAAACAGGGTGTAAGAAAACACCATCTTTCCCAAAACTAAAAGTGATCTTAACCCCAAGCCGGGAGGGCACTTAAAAATGACACAAAAAGCTAAACTGCTTTGTCTCCTGTTGTTCAGTTTGGTGGAACCCCTTGTCATTTCCAGCTAGCTGCACTCTCCCCGAAATCCCCCAAACCTCTCCAATCATTCCTTTGTGTTTATTGAGTATACTGTGTGCAGGGCACCGTACTAACCTTGTGAGTAGTTCACAAACATTGCCCAGGCCCCACTGAACTTAAACAGTTACAATTAAGTTTTAAACAGGCTTAGAAAGCTTTCCCTCCAAACAAAATCAATCAATTGTGTTTTTAGAATGCTTAGTGGCTCAATGGAGTGGCTTACATTTTGGCCAAGGGGCCGGAAGCCAGTGAGTCCCTAACTGGCTTTATTCCACAAGCCAGTGGTCTCCCCCAGCCATGGTTTTGCCAACTGCAGGCACTTTCAAAAACCTATTATTGAGAGGTTAGTGGCTCCACGAAGTGGCTTTAATATCGCCCACGGGGCCTGGAGCCAGTGAGTCCCTAAACCTAACCACACCCAGGTTAAACCCAGGCAGCTAAAACACAAGAATGTCAGTCCCCAAAACGTTCCAACCTCATAGTCTACCAACGAAAGAGGACACAACATGTTTGGAGGAGCTGGGTAAATGTTGTCCTCTTGACCATTCACTTTGAGGGTTTGGGTTTTTTTGAGTTGGAGTTAAAAAAACCCTGTCACTCCATCCCTCAAACTCAAAACCCCCAAAACAAAACAGGAAAGGATTTCTGTTTTATTTTCTACCACAGCCCTTTCAAGACTAGAAGTCAAAGGGTGGGCGGCAGGAGATAAGCACAAGTAGTCGGCATAATCCACCTTGGAACGTGCGTCATGTTCCCCACCCACCCTGGCCTACTAAGCATCCCCAGGCAGAGGAGGGGAGGGCTGATATCAATCAATCCCCTTGGAACATTGACTAAAATTTCAGATTGCCAATAAAAAAAGTCGCTGAGGGTCCGATGGACATTGGCTGCAAGGGGGCCCCTGGAGGAAGCAACCTCCGGACTCTTGTCTTCATGGTCCGGGCATCAACAGCGCTAAGCACAGCGCTCTGCACCAAGTGACAGCTGCAGCTATCCAAGCAGGGAAAACAGAAACCTGATCCTTCATTATCTTACACTTGGATCACAGGCCATGCCTGCAGTGGACCTTCTGAGCCGGGACTCTCCTAAACTCCTCTCAGAAAACCAGACTTGGGAATCCCGAGCTAGGTTTTCCTTGGCAAAAGCTCCCCAGGTGGACACCTCCGACCCGCCAGCCTTATTGCTACCCACAAAATGACAGAGCTGCCTCAGTGGCTGGAGAAAGAGACCTTCCCTCTTTATCAATCATCAGCCAGACCCTCAGATCAACAACTACCACTCCGAGAGCTGGACTGGAGCAGCAGTGCCGGCGCTAGGTTTCTCTGTGTGCTCCGAGGGCTCCTGGCTGCCATAAGACTTGCCTGGGTGAAGCGGTTCAGGAAGGACCTCGGCAGGCCCTTCCTCCCGCCTCCTTGTCTGTATGGGTTCTGGCATCCGAATATCTTGGTCTTCTCGTGCTGCACTTGGAAGGTCATCCCCAGCTCGGGGATGTAGATTTCCGCTCGGTGGTCAAAACATGCATTCAGCCCTTCTAGCACCGACTGGGAGGCCAGGTTCAGCTATTAGACAGGAGGGGAAAACAGAAGGAAGAAAGTCTTCGACGTGTACAATGCTCTGAACATCATTCAGCCGACTGATGTTATTCACTGAGCGCCTGCTTTGTGGAGAGCACTACACTAAACATTTGGGAGAGTGCGGCAGAGTACACAGCAGGATACGACCAGGAGGGAGGGGATGGCGAGTGACCCTGCACAAACCACTAAGCTTCCAGTCAATTCCCCCAGCGAGTTCTCAGTTAAAAAGGCTTAGGGACTAGACTGGGACTTTGTCATTTACTTTGGATCTCAATGAAGGCCATTTTCCAATGAGCCCTGTCAAAGGTCCTCTCACAGAAAGGTAGATTTACTCACCCACGACTTCCTAAAAAGGGAGAACATTAGGTAGCGGGGCTTTAGGAAAACTGATGTTTTACTAGGTGAACTCTGGCAGCCTCTAAGAAGGAGGACAGCATCACACCCACCTCATCTAGCACGATCCAGTGTCCTGCCTTCAGGGCGGCCAACAAGGGGCCATCGCGCCATGCAAATTCGCCCCCTTTGCCCCCCTCGACTGGTAAATCTGCCCCAAATAAGTCAGTGATGTCCTGTAGGAGGAAGAGGAGAAAATGTCATGGGTCACACAGAGGCTCCAATGAATAAACAGTTAACGACAACACTTAATAATACTCAAACTGTGCCAACAAAGAAGATAATCGGATCAGGAACCATTGCTTTTACTATTACTATCCTACTGCGTGACTTTTCCAAGGGCATGCAGCAGACCAGTGGCAGAGCTGGGACTAAAACCCAGGTCTTTTGACTTCCAGACTCATGCCCTAATGGTGGGTTTTGTTAAGCATTTTCTTGTGCTAGGCACTGTACTAAGCGCTGGGGGTAGATAAGATAATCTGGTTGCACATGGTTCCTGTTCCACAAGGAGGGAGAATGGGTACTGAATCTCCATTTGACAGACCAGCAAACTGAGGCGAAGAGAAGTGACTGGCGCAAAGTCACACAGCAGGCAAGTAGAAGAGTTGGGATCAGAATCCCAGTCTCCTGAGTCCTAGGTCCATGCTTTTCCCACTAGGCCGTGCTGCCCACTAGGCCCCCACTGCCCCCCGGGCTCCAGAGGACCAACTGACCGCTCCCACCTACCGTTTGCTCAGACAGGTTGATGCGAACCAGACGATTTCCAGAAGCCCTTGCCATGGCGGCGACCAGACTGGTCTTGCCTACACCTGGAGAGCCCTCCAGGAGAATCGGTTTGTTCAACTTTGAGGCTCTTAAGAGTCTTTGAGCATTCATGGCTGTTGTCCCTGCGTTGAGGGCGTAATCAGAGAGGCTGTTCCTTTGCGATGCGGGGCCTATGACGGGAAAGGGAACAGAAATCACTCAGCGCCAGGGAGACTGACGACGGGCTGCCCCACCAGAAGGACATCCTAATGCTTTATGTGACGATACACCGGTCACTCCCTGCCCACAACGAGTGTTCAGTCTAGAGTGGAAGACAGCCATAAATACAAATGAATAATCTATAGATATGTACGTAAGTGTTGGAGGACTGAAGGTGGGGAGAAATGCCCAAAGGGTACAGATCCAAGTGCACAGACGATGCAGGAGGGAGTCTTCAGAGCCGAGCGGACCCTCTACCTCTCAAATCTCGGACGGCACGACCCTCCGGCCAGTGGCTCCAGTCCACTACTTCTGTCCGGTGCCGATCTTTCCAAGCTCATCTGGTTAGTGAGCATCTGGCTTGGAAGCTTCTTCTGCTATCGGGTCGCCAGCAAACCCATTGGAAACTGCGAACCACATGGTGTGTCCGGCCATACTCTCGCTCAGAGGGACGAGTCGCAGAGAAATTGGACATGTATTCGTACGATTTCACTTGGAAAAATTTTTCGGGACCAAGCATTCGAGGCTAAGAGGTAGACGTCATCTAATTCCTCACCTCTTGGGATGAAAAATGGCCGGATCCCCCAAAAGGTTTCCATCGAAACGAATTCCTTATGCTTCGACCGGTCGTAGATCCTCAGTTGGTCCTTCTGATATTCGGTAAGAGGGACGATCTTGGAAAGTTTCTTGGTCAGAAACTTCAGACACTCTTTGCGAGCCAAGAGGGCAGTCTCGAGTCCACAAGAAGCCGCACCTTCGAAAAAGACAAATCGTTTGTTTGTCCCACGGTGCAGGAGCAGTAGCATTTATTGAGCATCTACTGTGACTGGGATCAAATTCTGCTCTCCTTCCCCCTTAGACTGTGAGCCCTAGATGGGACAGGGATTATGGACAATCTGATTAGCTGGAATCTACCTAAGTGTTTAGTACAGCACCTGGCACATAATAAAAGCTTAACGAGTACCACGATTATTATATTACCAAGAACTGTACTAGAGGGTAGGGAGAATCCAGTAAATTGTAAGAGTCAGGCTAAGATTCATAGGGCTTCAAATTTAAAGGGGGACAGACAAAAACCGCATACCTCCAGTGGGACAAAGAGGAAAAATAAAATAGAGATACACATGGCAAGAGCAAGAGTTTGGAAAATGAAAGAAATTGAATAAACAAGATGAACATGGAAGTCTAGGTACACGTAAGTGTTACAGGTGGGTGTTGGGATGGTGTGGCCAGAGGTGATTGGGGAAGGCCTTCTGGAAGAGGGGAGTAATCAAGATGACCCTCTGAGGACTGGGGTCCTCTAGATCTGAAGAGAGGGAACAGGAGTACCGGGTCGGGGGTGGGAAGGGAGGAAAGAAAGAAATACTGGGAACAAGAGAGTAAGGAGAATGAGGAGGAGGAGGAAGAGGGAGGTGGGGGGAGCAAAGAAGACAGAGTCAAAGATGGAAGATGAGGAAACAGAGTGAAGAAAGTCAGAAAGATGAGGAGGACAGAGTTAAGGAGAGAGAAGAACACAACAAAATGGAACAAAGAGAAAACATATTTGGGGGTGGCAAAGGAGGGACAGGGACCCAGAAGCGAGACTCCAGCGGATATTGACAAGTTTCAGTGACTGGACACATTCTTCGTCATTTAAAAGAAGAAAAAAGAAGGCTTTGTCACTAGATGGCACCTGTCATTTAGAGTTTAGGGATTTCCAGGGGGCCCGCTGACAGATTCATTCATTCGATAGCATTTATTGAGCACTTACTATGTGCAGGGCACTGTACTAAGCACTTGGAATGTACAGTTCGGCAACATACCACATCTCAGCCCTGATTCAGTGAAGAGGAGGGAAATTGGGAGGGCAGCTGGTGTTTGGGGATTTGATCCAGTTGGCCAAAGGGTAGGCGGCCTCTCGGGAAGAATGAACCGCTTGGAGTTTGAGCCGGGGGGTGAGGGGGCTTCTTCCAATTCGGGCCCGGGGTCACGTACCTGACCCTATCCCATCCACATACACCAGACACGCGGCGTGGATGAAAGAGGTCACGGGGGAGATGTAGAACAGGCTATACTCCAGATCCTCGGGCTCCATCTCGTTCTCGTCGGCAGCGCCGTCCTCCTCCATGGTATTCATGAAGTTCACCCAGGACAAGACATCTCGGATGCTGATGACGCACCTCCGGCCAAACTCCTGGTGGGTCAGCCAGTCGATGAAGTCCATCATGAGTTCCGCTATATCGGTCCCTTAAAGCGAAAAGACGGTCATCTGAGGAGCTCCTTCCAGGCTCCTCCCAATCCTACTCACCCACACCGAGCTGCTGAGGCCTCCCCGGTTGCGATCCCAACCCCCCGCACTCCCCTCTCTATCTCAGAGACCCGGTGGGCCCCCACATTGTTGCTACTTCAATTTCCCCCCAGACTTAGGGATGGGCTGATTAGCTTTCTCCAGGGATAGCCCGTGTTAAAAATCCCCTTCCTCCACACCCTCTTTGAAAAATTCCAAAGCTTCTCCTTATTCCACTTCAGATTGCATCTTGCCATTCTTTTTTTATTAGAAGCCAAAATAGAAACCCATGGTCTCTAGGCCCTCCACCCCTAGCTATGAGGGCTAGTCTGAAGGAACAGGGACCCTCTTCCCCGCAGCTATGCCAAAAAAACACACTCTTGCAAACATCACACCGAATAGCCGGCGGGAGAAAAGCCAGTGAAACATAAAATACGAAACTGCCTGGTGCCTGCTGGCTCATTACATACATAAGAAATAAGGCCTGTGGGGTAGGAATTTTAGAGCGGAGCTATGGGGTAATGATTAAGCAAAGGGAGACTATGCTTCCTCTGCTTCCATACACTCTCATTTCCCTAGACTTCTTAGCGGCTCACTAGGCAAGACAACCTCACAGTTTGGCAAACACTGGAGTGGGCAAACTCCTTAAGGATGGGCTCAACTAGCAGCCAGGCCCGCAAGCCTCTGGGCCTGGAAGAAAATCCCTGCTCGCTGCTCACAGAGAAGTTTTTCATTAATGGGTCACCATTATTGAGAAGTACATTTCTAAAGTTTCGGTGGGGACAAAAGAGATCCACAGACAATGCGACATTAAAGCAGGTCTCCTGCTACTCTTGTACACAGCTAGCTGTCAAATCACAGTCACCTGCTAAAAACAGGGACCGAGAAAAGGGCTTCTGGAACATGCACTAGTATATATCATGTTGGTGTGCAAAGGGAGAGTCAAAATTCTCCCGCACCAGTACCGACTCAAGCCAAGCAATACTTGGATCCAGCTACAACATGGGAGAACGATTCCTGAGTTGTATAATGAAGGATTCCACTGACTCTAGCAAAACGGGTCACCTTGCTCGCAAACCCTGAGCAATTATTAGTAATTATAATTAGTAATAATTAGTAATTATGCTCTCTCCAAGCCTAGGGGGAGGGAGTGAGGAGGGAGGAGTTAGGGAGGGAGCTGCAGTACCTGGCTCTACTCTCTTTTCACACACAGCCCCTCTGGGTCCCCCTTTCCCAAGACTCTTACCTTGGTGGTCTTTCCTCCCCAGAGAAAGCCCCGGACGAATATTGCGTTTGACGATCTGAATTAAATCTCTGCGGCTCTTGCTTTGGGGGCACCAGATCTCCGTAAATCTATTTCGCAAAGCGGGAGAAAGCTGCAGGGAAGAAAAGACACTTGGTGTTGGGAGTAGAACCACTTTAGACGGCCATGATGGCGTTGCCGGAGACAACAATAATGATAATAATAACGGTATCTGTTAAGCACTTATTATGTGCCAGGCACTGTACTAAGCTCTAGGGTGGATATAAGCACATTGGGTTGGATGCAGCCCCTGTCCTGTATGGGGTTCACAGTCTTCACCCCCATTTTTTAGATGAGGTAACTGAGGCACAGAAGTGAAGTGACTTTTCCAAGGCCACAGAGCAAATAAGTGGCAGAACTGGCCTTAGAACCCATGACCTTCTGACTCCCAGGCCCTTGCTCTAACCACTACACTACACTGCTGCCAATGGGAATTGCGGCTTATCTCCACCTGAGAACTGTAAAATAGCGTGACTGCTGAAAAGTCTAACCCTTCACCAACTAGAAAACCAATTGATTTTTTTTTGTTATACATGTATGAATACCAAAGTATATATATTTTTAATTAAACTAAAATAGATGCCCTCTTATATCCCTCCCATATAATGATGCTGCAGGCCACCCGAGCTGCTTGGGCTAAGAACTTGAAGAAACACCCACAGCGGGATCATGAGAAAAACGTCTATGTCGCTGAACAACCTAGCTGCCACCATTTAGGATCAGAAGTTTAACAACCCATCGGTTTTCCAGGAGAGGAAATCTCCAAATGCCTCGGCTATCTGAAGTCTCGACTCATTCCCCGAGTTGAAGTTTTCTGCCCGTCACAAACATTAAAACAAAAAGTATGCGCAGCAACCCACAAAATGAAAACCGCAAGAGTTTCAATATGGTCGACTGGCAATGCAAACAAAAGGAACAGTGGAATTACTTTTTCTCTATTGAGCACGGGGAGGTGAAAGGGAAAAATATTTCATGCTCATTTGGGGTGGCGGCCTTAAAATCCAGTTTTTAGTTCCTTCTCTCATTCCAGAATTTGAAGGGATTTTCCATGGCTGATCATCATGCCCTAGCCTCTTCTTTTTTCCCATGCAAAAGAGGAGGGAAGGATTTCTAGCTGACAAGCTAATGAAGAAACAGTTGAAGGAAATGTACAATATTTGAGGTGAACCATGTTCGCTTTTTTTAGACTGGAGTCCAGCAGTCAGGCATTCAATCGTACTTACTGAGCGCTTACCGTTATAACAATATTAACAGACATATTCTCCGCTCACAATGAGCATAAAGCACCTACTCGGAATCCACAATCACTATCCTTCAGGATCAGTGTCTCTATTACTTCTCAGCTCAAAGACCCAGGGTTCTGTTGATCAACTTGCACTGTCAAAAGAATTGGTTTATGCGCTGCAAATATACTAACTCTTGTCGGTTTCATCCTCTAACTGGATGGAGCAAGTAGACTGCGACTGTGCTCAGAAATGAGGAAACGGTTCCTTAAAATATCAAAATAGTCATCTATTTTCAAAGATGACTCCTGGCTGTGAGAGCAATATCTATGTCTGTAAGCTGTCTACTGTTGCATTGTCCTCTCCCAAGCGCTTACAACAGAGCTCTGCACAGAGAAAGCGCTCGAGAAATACGACGTACTGAATGAAAACGTGGCTGGGAAAACTGCTGCCCGACTCAAATTCCCTTGTGTCAGCACATGAAGACAGAAACATCCTTGCAGTGTAATGGGCCTGGTCCCGGAGAAGGCTGTCTCGGTCCTCTCAAGGTCCCAGCTCTGGAAGAAGCATGTGCTTCCGGCTGCTGGCCCCTCAGGTAAGTCTCCCTACTGCACCGTGGTCTCTGCCGCGTCACATTCCCGAGACCACACTTTGCTCTGTCTTTAAAGCACTTATTCCATCCTTCCAGCTGGCATGACAGCCCCCGCCGTCCTCTCCCTCCTCACCATTCACCAATCAGCCCCAAACGCCTTGCTCTGGGCCAACCGAGGCTCCAAAATTGGCTTTCTGTTCTTTGTTCCCTTGGCCAAGCTCTGTAAAGGCAAATCCCCCAACCCGACTGTTCCCGTGAAATCCAGAGACCAGTTTGCTGAGGGTAAGAAACGGCTGCCCAGATTGGGAACTATTTCCCAAGGGGCAGTTAACTTACCTCTTTTTTGCCAAAGTCCCCCCCGGGGTTCATGGTTGCTAAGATACGGAATTTTTTTCCAGCAGTCAGCAGTTCTACTTCATTATCCTCTTCCTCTTGGCTGCCCTTTTCGGCCAACACCAGAGTCTTTTCCACTTCAAGAACGCTATACAAGGGAAGAAGCAAACAAGTCAGACAAATCTCACGCAACATTTTTGTGCCCAGGGCCTCAAAGCTGCTACCTGAAAAAGGACCGCTTACCTCCTGTACTCCTTATTACAATGGTATCTTCCCTGTGCCCAATTCACAGTGTTAAAACCGAATCCCAGAAATTCTGCACAAAGATTGGGTGACCCTTTTTGATGGTCTCCTTAGCCCAAAAGGAATTCAGTTCAAGGTGCCTGCTTCCCAAACGTGTGACTAGCTTATGCATTATGGCAAAATTAGTTACAGTTAGTGACAATCCTCAACCTGCTTGCTTTCCAATAGGCAAGAAGACGGGTGACACAAGCAACAATTTATGGGGAGAATATTTTTGTGGGTTTCATAGGACCCCTCGTCTTAATGATGATAACAATTATAAGAGTGGCATTGGTTAAATGCTTACGACGTGCCAGACACTGCTGGGGTAGATACAATACAATCCGATCAGATGGTCCCCTGTCCCATCTCACAGTCCAAGAGGAAGGAGAACAGGTAGTTAAACCTCAGTTTACAGATGACGAAACTGAGGCACAGAAGATCATACAGCACTTGGAAACATGCATACCGAAGCAGGTGACTCCTTAGCGAAGCTCTGATTAGCAATTATTGCCACAGTACATAAGGGAGCAGCGGATTCATGCAAGAAGGCAAAGGTTGGGTCGAAAAACCCACCAACATCACACATTTCTTGGACCACTTGGGGGGCACGGCCTCCTCTAACTGCAGGGGCTCTCTCACTGGAAACACCAATCCCACTGTTCCCCACTACAAACCTGTTGAGTCTTTCCAAGACGGAGTCATCAGCGAGTGAAATTTCATCCAGGAGAAAAAAGCCATCCTCCCGCATGGCCAAAACCAGGGGCCCGTCATGCCACTCGAACAGTCGGGAATTGTCTGAGTCCTCCTACGTCGGGGGAGAGAAACAAAGACCCAGATGGGGCACCAGAGGTTTGTAAAGTTCCCCCTGGGGTGGTGGGTTGCTTGGGTGGGGAGAGGGGAAGACCCAGCTGCCAGCCCCATCCTCCAGGCTGAAATAACCCACTCTGCTCCACTACAACCAGTTCTCCATCACTCAGGGCAGCGCATCCAGAAAGAGGTAGGAGGAGAGGGGCGAGTGAGGAAACTGTCTGTCAGCAGTCCCCCTTCTTCACTGTCCTTTCCCGCCAATCTGGGCAGTGGTTCGCCAGAGAGGCACAAAGTCCAGAGCAGAGAGTGGCAGGGAGCTGGCGGTTGGGCTCTCCGCAAAGTCACGGGCAGTGTCCCACCGTGATGAGAAAGTTTGGCAGGAGCATCTCTGGGAGCGCCATCCAGTCACCCGTCAGGCACACCATCAAAACAAGGCTCCCCCTGGGTTACGAGACCAACCTTGACATTGGACCTTTGTCTGACGGGCCGCAGCCCTCCCAAGAAGTCCGAAGTCTCCATGTGTGAGTGGCAGTTGACGGAGTACAACTTCTGATTTGCCAGGGCTGCAAAAACCTGGCAGATGGTGGTTTTCCCACACCTGTTGCAGAGACAGACAGAATCAGAAAGGTAGGCATCTCTCGCTCTCTCCCTGAAAAGACCAGAAAGCTCTTTGGCCGTTCATTTTCTAGAAAAGCCCCAGGAAAAAGATTCGCCAAGAGGAAAAGGCCCATCTGACTCCTTTTGGTGTCACAATTCCCCTGAATAGGACAGAAGGAATTCAGTTAAACGTCGACAGAGAGGAACTTCAGAATGACTACGGGAGCTTCGGACTTTCCCAAGGAAAGATGCTTGAATCTACTGTGGGTTTCTAAACCGTCCGGTGCAACCGGGTCTTGTGTGGAAGAGGCAGCTTACCCAGTATCTCCCACCAGCAGCACGGGCTCGCCAAACTCCAGGGCTCGCCCCACCAGAACCGCCAGTCTCCGCATCCCCTCGGTCCACACGATGTTGCAGAACTTAGTTTCCATTAAGGAGGTCTGAGCAGACAGTTTCCCTGTGAGGCACAACAAGCTGATTTAGCACTGGCATTGGAGCTGCTGAGGCCCCTCCTGGGCCCTTCATCAATCCTACTATTGATGCCAGTTTACTTATTTTGATGCTTGTCTCTCCCCTTCTAGACTGTCAGCCCACTGTGGGCAGGGACTGTCTCTACTTGATGCTGAATCGTACTTTCCAAATGCTGCTCTGCACACAGTAAGCGCTTAATATGTACGACTGAATGAATGAATACTCACCCAAGAGTTTTCTGACGCTCTCCTCTGAGAAAAGGGACTGAGGGCATAATTTTTTCTTGAAATGCTTTTCGAGGATTCCCTGAATCACATCCGCCTCCTCCTCCTTCCGGACTCGACCCACCAGCAGCATAAAACCTGAAAATAAAACAAGAGGAGGCATCAGGGTGGGCCAGGGTGCTTTTTCTCCCTCAATCCCTTGGGTTCACACTTCAGAAACCAAAGAAACGTAAATCGACTTGTCTGGGCTGAGTTCAGTGGTTCTTTGGGTTTGTTTCTGGGAAAAAAAATCCATCCATCTTCCCAGAGACCCCCAAAACAAATCAAACCAAGAGAAGCAGTGTGGCCTAGTGGAATGAGCATGGGCCTGGGAGTCAAAGGACTTGGGTTCTAATCCCTCTCAATTACCACTCCCTCAAGTGCCCACTGTGGGCAGGGAGCGTTTCTGCTAATTTCTCTTGCATGGTACTCTCCCAAGCACTTAGGACAGTGCTCTGCACAGACTAAGCACTCGATAAATACCGACTGTCCACTGAGTGACCTTGGGCAAGCCACTTCTCTGTCCCTCAGTTACCTCATCTGTAAAATGGAGATTAAAACTGTGAGCTCCAGGTGACACATGGCCGGTGTCCAACCTAATTAACTTGTGTCTACTTCAGCACTTAGTACAGTGCCCGGCACATAATAAATGCTAAAATACCATTAAAACAAAACAAAAAACAAAAAAAGCCACCCTACCATACATTTACAAAGCTCCACTCATGAGAAGACATCAAAGTTCTAGTTTGTCAGTGTCAGCTTCCAAACCCTGCTGGTTTTCAAGGGCAGTGAGGGTGGGGTGGGGGGGATGTCGGGGCATGAGGGGGACCACCCAGCTTCTCCTAGGACCCACAACAGATCCAAGGTAAGAAGGGTCAAACCTACCATCATTTGCTAAATGCTGGAGCCAGTCATACTCCTTCTCCATCTGCTCTGCTAACCTGTACCTCTCGGCCCAGCGAAACAGATCCCTCAGGGTAATGAAGCCCTGCTTACCAGCAAACACAGAAGAACTTCTGCGATAGGACTAAGTGACCAAAAGAGAGAGAGAGAGAAAGAAAGAAATAAATACACAGCAACCATAAATCAGAATGTCCCCGAATTCCACTCACTCCATTCAGCACGACCCTCGGGTACCGAAGTCCCGGAAACGGTGGCTCTTTGGGGTTATGTTGCACTATCTCCCAACCCCAAGTGTACTCTTCCATTACCTGCAGGTCCAGCATGACTTTGACTAATTTGCTACAGTAGGACGGAGGCAGGCTGCAACGTTTATGCAGGATCGTTTCCAGCTCTGGGCTAGGAAGCTCATCGAAATGCAGTTCCACAAATCGGTTTCTGAAGGCTCGCGAGAGCACCTAGAAGCAGGAGAATCGATCAGTATCTCCGGCGGAACCCAAATCTCAGGCCCGAACGTGATTCTCCTGCCCAATGCTACAGGCAGGAGAGAATAATACTTATCGTTTCACTCCCTCCTTCTCCATTCGCTTTGATGGCAAGAGTAGCATGGAGGAGGAGCATGACGAACCTTTCGGCCCCCGTAGAGCCCTGGGGGATTCTGAGTAGCAAACAGCATGAAACGAGGGTGTGCTTTGACCACTTCTTGCGTCTCTGCTATGAACAGTTCCCGGTTATCATCCAGAAGTCTGTTCAGTGCCTCGAGGACATCTGTGGGAGCCAAATTCAATTCATCCAGGATAATCCAGTAGCCCTTTCTCATGGCATCAATAAGGACACCTGGAGGGAAGAAAATCAAAAATCGGCTACTGCGGAGGGAGCCACATTACAAGATGAAGCGAGGCAAACTTTGTGAAATAAGTTTAAGCGTCAGTGAGCTGTCAGAGAAACTGACGTGAGGAGCTTCATCTTCAGACAGCTGCATCTCTTATCTGGCTACTTCCCAACTGCCTCTTTGCTACGGAATGATGAAGAGGCCCATCACATTCCCCTGGGGTGGAGAAAGATGGGAATGAAGATTCTGAAAGGCTTGGATTGGATGCGGTCGGGCTTGGTCAGCAGAACGGTGGAGCCGGGAGCCAAGACGGAAGAAGAGGGAGGCTGGGAGACGGTGGCCCTCTTAGGCCAAGAGCCACTGCCAGTTCCCTGGCCTGGTCTCTTTGGTACCCTTTGGGTTCCCCCCCAAAGCAATAGTGCTGGCACCCCATCATTGGGAAGGGGAAGGTAAGCTCAGCAATTGCTTTTTTTCCTTGGCTTTTCTTCCTCCTCACCGACTTGTTCCCCAGGGATCACTGTGCTCTTTTATTCCCTTGGCCATAGTTCACACCTGGGAATGCACACCTTTTGAATGAGGATAGCGCTTGGTGGCATCGGCCGCTCCACGGCCTACGGGATCCACCCGGCTGCATCGGGTGACGGAGCCCGAGGGCCCTCGGAGTGGCCAGACTGACCTGGCAAGCATGCGAGAAGCAGTGGGATCTAGTGGGAGGACCATGGGCCTGGGAGTGAGGGGACCTGGGTCCTAGTCCTGGCTCTGCCACTTGCCGGCAGGGTGACCTTGGGCAAGTCGCGTAATTTCTCGGTGCTTCAGTTTCCTCCTCTGTAAAGTGAGAATCTAACACCTTTTCTCCCTCACCCTTTGTACTAAGAGACCAGGTGGGACAGAGACTGTGCCCGACCTGATAAACTTGTCTCTACCCCATCACTTAGTACACGGCTTGGCACAGAGTAAATGCTTAACGAATACCACAATTACTATGAGCCACTGTGAGGAAGGGCTCTGGGAGATTTTCAGAGCACAGAGGCTGCTCAAAGCTTGGGAAGTCAAGACTGTCGGAGGCCCTCTTTTTTTTGGTGGGGGACGGGGAAGGACTGCAAGCTCCTGGTGGGCAGGGAATGTGTCAACCAACTCTCCTACTGCCCACTCCCAAGTGCTTATTACAGTGCTCCGCTCACAGTACAGGCTCAATAAATACCATCTGATTGACAGTTTAGAGTTGCTCCCAATAGCTGGATGGCAACTGACCTTCCTTAAAGACTAACTTCCCAGCAGCATCTGAGGTGTAGCAGCCAATGTACTCCTGGATGTCCGTGTGCTCATGGTTGTTGATGCGAACACAGTGGTTCCCACTAGCAGATGCCAGCCAGCGAATCAAGCTGGTTTTTCCGACCGAAGTCTCTCCCTGAATCAGCACCGGGTAGGTCCTTTAAGAGACGATACTGACGTTAGGCAAGGCGAGGGAGAGTGGAGCGGCGAGGAAGGGGAATTCTCACCACGCGCCCTCAGGTTCACTCCCTGGGGACCTTGTTTAAAATGAGAAAGTTGCCCGAGTGTACCAAAGCATAAGATGTTTCTCCTGCCTTTCTACATTCAACCTGGTCCTCAAAAATCCTCCACAGCACATCTTCCTCAACAGGGACCACGAGAGATTCTTCCATTTCCCAAAATTACACTTGGAGAGGCACTAAAAGAAGAGTCATTTTCATTTCTGCAGGATCAGAAGATCTCTGTCCAAGTGACAGCAACGAAGGAGGCGGCCTTGCTTTCCTATTAAGCCCTCCTTTCCTCTTCTCCCACTCCCTTCTGCGTCGCCCTCGCCCTGGGTTTGTTCCCTTTAATCACTCCTCCCTCAGCCCCATGGTATTTATGTACATATCCATAATTTACTTATAATAAATGTCTGTGCCATTGTATTCTCCCAAGAGTTTAGTACAGTGCTCTGCACCCAGTCAGAGCTCAATAAATACAGCTGGTTGGGTTAATGACTGGGGGGATTCAAAAGAATCTCTGCTGCTCAGAAGCAACAGAAGCCTTGATTAAACGCTCTTATGAAGACTCAGAATGGAAAATGCTCTGTGAGATGGTGCTCGCCCTTATTGTAATTCCTATTCTTTCTATTTATCAAGTGAAAAACAGGCGGTT
This sequence comes from Ornithorhynchus anatinus, assembly GCF_004115215.2. Classification (NCBI taxonomy): domain Eukaryota; kingdom Metazoa; phylum Chordata; class Mammalia; order Monotremata; family Ornithorhynchidae; genus Ornithorhynchus; species Ornithorhynchus anatinus. The sequence goes on from NC_041746.1 coordinate 28,288,382, forward strand.
TCATGAACCAGAGGGCTTGGTACAGAGCAAGTGCTTAACAAAATATCACCATTATTTTTATTATTAAAGCAACACCTTCTAAACTGCTTTGAAAAATAACGGGATACTAACGTTCAACCGACAAACAGCTAATCATATTTTACTTCTGAAGATATGCCTCCTATGCCTTCTTATGATTCCATTTTCACCTGAGGACCCCACTTAACACCTTTTCCATACATCTTCCCATCCCAAACGCTGGAGAGGAAAAACCCAAGGAGACCAATGGACACTTACCCTGCAGACACCACTCTGACGATATCTCGCAGATTAAGTTTGACGGAGGCTGTCAGGACGTACGTCTCATCTATGGCAGGTTCCTGGTCCCCCACCGGAATCCAGTATCCCTCGATCTTGACAAATCGTCCCCCTTTCGGTTCTGGTAAGGCCTGAGAGGCAGACATGCAAAAGTATGACTCGCGCAAGGAAGGCGTGACGGATGAAAGGATGGGGGAAGAAGAGAGCAGGAGTGAACCTCAAATATTACATTCTGGCACCCGATGAGACGTGCAAAAAATGCCGAGCTTCATCCCCAGCCCGCAAGAGTACTTCACCGAGGGAGTACTTTTTAATCTGAGAAGCTGAGAAGCAGTGTGGCACTGAGAAGCAGCATGGCTTAATGGAGAGAGCACAGGTCTGGGAGTCAGGAGGATCTGGGTCCTAATCCAGGCTCCACCACTTGTCTACTGTGTTACCATGGGCAAGTCACTTAAGCTTCTCTCTGCCTCAGGTGCCTCAATTGCAAAATAGAGGTTAAAGCTATGAGCCTCATGGGACATGGACTGTGTCCCATCTGATTATCTTGTGCTTTCCTCAGTGTTTATACATTGTCTGGCACAGAGTAAGAGCTTAACAAATACTATTAAAAAAAAATCAAATTCCTCCCACCCCTCAAAGAGTGAATAAAATTACAAATCTCTCTAGACATCCTTCCCCCACATTGTTCCGGGCCATATCTATTTTCTTCTTCAAAACCTTCAGCTTGTGGAAGAGGAGAAAACATTCCTCTTACTCTTCCATAAGGGACACTTTCCATAAGAGTAGGCACGGTTTTCCCAATCGGGTAAAGGGCTTTCCCGTGGAGTGTTAAATCTCCCTGGAATAAAAATGCTTTTGGCTCATTTTTTTCATTTCAAAGCCTTGCTGAATTTCCAAACCGGGGTAGGGGAGAGGGTCTAATAGTTAGGGAACTACAGTAGCCAAAGGGCACTCACCTGCTTTAGGAGGCTTTTGATGTTCCCAGAGACAACGTGCTGGCAAATGAGATTTTGGACGACTGGGTGAGACACCCGATCCAACTGTGTTAGGAATCCCAGGCAAAAGCCCTACAATAGAAGGAGATGAATGACTATTTCTCAGCATCAGGTCCTTCACCGTGAGACAGGCGATTCTGCCTCTATTTTTTGAGGCTCGCATGAGTGGAGAGTGCTTATAGGGGGTAAGGGAGTGGTAAAATGGCAAGCAGGAACTTTGCACCCACAGTCCTGAAATTCTAAAGAAATTAATGGGAAAATGTAACCGGGCTGAACCATCACAGAAGACCTGCTTCCCCCTCAACCCCATCTCTTCCCTCCCCTCAAAGCTTTCCCGAAAATGCTCCCCCCGGGAGTCACCTCGTAGAGCGAGCGCTGGATGCTGCTGCAGGGGTTGGAGGCTGCGAACCGCAGCGCTCTGCAGAGGGTGCGAAGGCTGTAGTGAGGCCTGTGGCCCATCCCGTCCACCAGTTTGGTTTCCGCCTGCTTCCGCACGGCTTTGTAGAAGCTGTGGACAGAAGCTAGTTCAACGGGCTGCCCATCATCCTACTCTAACTCCCACTGTTGGGCTGGTGGAGCCTTTGCTAATGCCTTGGCCTGTGTAAACCGAGCTCCTCGTGACTGCATGGTTTCAGTCAGTGGGCCAATCGTATTTATTGAGTGCTTACTGTGTGCAGAGCACTGTACTAAGCACTTGGGAGATTACAACGTACAGTAAACAGACACTTTCCATACCCATAATAAGCTTACAGTTTAGGGTTTCCTCAGCTCTAATGAGCCCAGATCCAGAGACATCCCCAGAGAGAGGAGGGCGGACTCCCCGGGAAAACATTCTCTTGGATGGGTAGCATTCGTAACAGGAAACCCTAAAGCCAGCTGCCCCTAGGCAGGAAAAGAATATTTGAATTTTAAAAAGTTCTACCTTTCAAGTGTCACATTTTTTTCATTCTGACTCTATGAATTTGTGCTCGCAAATGCTGATGCTCTTGCACGATGGCCCATCTTATTTTGTCCACTCTATGCCCCACACCAGCCACTAATGCCCGTGATTTAGCTTGATGGTTGGGTGAATTTTTAAATTGTTTTTAATCAACTAACTGGAAACTAAGACCATCCCCAAGTATAAATGCTTCTCCCCACCCCAAGACCACAGAACCTAATAAATGAAAGAAAAACTAAAAATTACAACAAATCAACCTCACAATTACTAAACGTGTGCACATAGTTCATCTTTTAACTTCCAGATGCACAGAGCTTACTTTATGATTCCTTGCACTATGTTTTTGTTCACATTCAATCCTTTCAGATAATCCACAACAAGAATCTGTAAGTCGGCTTCATTTTCCAATTCTTCAACATAAAGTTCTGTGAATCTGCAGGAAAACAAATGTGGAAAACTTCTATTGGCCATGACCCATCTCCCCTATCGGTAATCAATTTGTGTCTGTCTTCTCTGCTAGACTGCAATCACCCTGAGAGCAAGGTCACGTTTATTAACTCTATCCGACTCCTGCACAATGTAGAGCTCAAAAAAATACTACTGACCGGAGAGAGAGATTTCCCAAACACAAAAGCCTTAGTTTTCTTGCATACGATGCAATCGCCCAGGGAGTTCAACAAGTAAGAAAGCACTCATTTTTCCCACAAAGCGGAGGTTACTTTTTGATGAACATTACATTTGAGCAAAACATATTGTAGTAGGAGCCCTGTGACCAGCGCCATGTTCACCTGCAAAACTGTAATTTCGGGAACCGTAACTGTATTCTAATGTTGGGAAAACATTCTCCCAACGGCAATCTATTCAAAACACATTACCGAGAGATGTGTTACAGAAGAATGACGTTTACTCTTTTAAGCATCCACGTGTGTTGGCTGGAAATTCATTTTGACTTTGGTGATGCGGAGGGTTATGAAGCACTCATGCCCACCCCGGAAGAAAATCACTCCAGGGTGGGGCTAGCTGCTCATCAGGGCATAACGGCTGCACTCCACACCACTCAGGGAAAGGAGAGGCCGGGGGAGATGCCGTTCCCTTCCTCAAGCCTCTGTGGGGAGGGACCTTGGGGAGGTGGATGGGGATGGGAACGGGAAGCTTCCGTTGGGCTTCCGGGGTAGAATTGGGCTCTGAATTGGGCTCTGACCTCTCCTAAGATGCCCCTCCGCGCCCCCAGCATGCTTAACGCCACACAGGCAGGGGTTTGGCGACAAGCCCCACTGCTACCACCCAGCCATTGGCCTTCACCTGTTTCTGATTCCTGGAGGGAGATTTCTCTTGCCCACGTCGGTAGCTGGATTCATGCAGGCGAAAAGACGGAAGTCGGGATGCCGTACCAGTGGCTCTAATAAGCAGGAGGGAGAAAGGTTGCGATGAGTCTCGCGGTCTCTCGTGGAAACAGAAAACAAGCGGACCAGGGAGCCGGACCTTTCCTGATCCGAGAGGAAAGAGGGAGGACTCCACCAGCCAACTTTCCCTCTCCCTAGAGTGTCTTCTACTCCCGGTTCCAGGGGCAGGGGTTACCTCCTAGGAGTCATATGTCACGCCAGGCCGACTCCCGTCCCAGAGCTGGATGGATTTGGACCCTGGCCCGATGACACAATCAATCATATCTATTGAGCGCTTTCTGTGTGCCGGGCACTGCACTGAGCACTTGGGAGAGTACAACACAACAATATAACAGACAGGTTCCCTGCCCACAACGCACTTACAGACTGGGGGGAGCTTGAAAAGACAGGGAAAAACACTGAGGCCTGATACATGCTTGCTCACTCACGCCCAGCACGCACACCAACACAGAGCTGCCGGGGAAAGTACAGTCAGTGTGTGATGAAAACCGTCAACGGGAGACCCACGGTCCGTCAATGGGAGACCCACGGTCCCAGGGCCTGTCACCATCTCTTTATCCTCTGGCTTTTGAGGGACTGGTTCCTCTAAGGATATCCTATGGTCTTAGAGGCCAGGCTCTTAAACTCCAGCAAGGCACCTTGGGGACCCTTCAAAGCTTGGCACAGACCTAGAGAGAGTGCTCAGATTCCCACAACCTGACTCAGCCCCACTGGGGTGCCAGAATAATCAAACTCGAAAAAGACCAGGCCATTTCACTGCCTGCTGCTGATGTGTGCCCAGAGCCCGCCAGTGAGAGTACTGGCCGAACGAATAAATGAACGAACAAACGGCTGTCACCTGTGTCTCCTCTGTCCAGCAACACCAGGGATCCAGAGCACCCTTCCAATAACCCGCTCAGACATTCCAAGGTCTCCGCCGAAGCTAAGTTGATCTCGTCCAGCAGGATCCACTCTCCTTTCTTCACCGCCTGAGCCAAGGTGCCCTAGAGGCAGGACAGACGCCCACTGAATATAGTTCACCCATTCAACCCAAAACAGGGAGCTGGGACAAAGAGGCGGGAGACCATGTGGTAGATGGCAACTATCTTTTCTGATTCAGTCAAACCCATCCTCTACTGCTACTGGACCTGATCCCAGGCCCGCTATCTGCCAACAGTCCCAAAGCCAAACAGGCGAGACCAAGAAAACGGTCCTGAATAGCCAGCAAGATGCAGGTGCGCTCTGGGCTGAAAACTGGGAAATCAGGCAAATGCATAAAAATGCATCTTAAGTCAGAATGCTAATGATGGGGCGTGCCTAGGTGTGTAGAAATGAAATGCTTCCCTGGGATGGATTCTCAGTGCTCTCAAAAAGTAAAAATTAGCTCTCAGTGGTTTTCATTACCCTTGAAAAAATTCAAAACGTACATTCTACTTGGGTTGCTAACGATGATGAAAATTCTTTTTCCTCAGTCAACTCTAAGTCAATGGAACATGTAATAAAGTCTGCATCTTCGCAAACACAAGCCAAGAGTTCCAATCCCCATTCACCACACTTTTGAGATGATTTTTAAGAAAGCCAGTCCTCCCCAGCTGGCTTGTACCAGCAAGAAATTGCTCACTTCTAGGCTTTACCCCATCCTGACCAAAAACGCTGGCCTCTCCACAAAGTGAATACCTACTAGTTCAGTTTCTACTCTCCGTCATCATTGACGCTGGGCTGCAAATGGACCAAGATTGGCATCCCTGTTTCGGGGACAGTTTCCACGTAGGTGACCATTTTTCATCCAGAGACTCCAAAGACACTAAATACATGAACTTCCAAAACTCATCCTCTTTCAAGTGGTATTACTCAAACCCAAATCCCTGTTGAAGTCCTAACATAGCTCCTCACAAACATAACCATGGAAAACAAAATTACCTCCACAAATGCAAAGAGCAAGGCATTTTCCGTCATTTTCATCTGCTGATGGGCATGGGATAGTCGGAGACCAAATGCTTCCCATTTCTCCTTCAGAAGTGACCCTGGAAGCCGAAGAAATTTAGATATCACACACATCGGCGGGCCCTTAATAAAACTGCTGGACCCCCAAACCCTAAAAAGCAAGCATGAATGACAGGGGATGAGGAATCCGGGGCACAGGCAGGGTACCACTGGCTTTTAGGACAGCGAGAGCAAGGCAAACCACTCTCAGAATCTTCGATTTCAGAATCTTTTCTTGTGGTTCACAACTCCTGGATGAAAACCTTACAGAGAAGCAGCATGCTCTCCTAGAAAGAGCAAGGGACTGAAAGTTAAAGGATCTGGGTTCCATTCCCAGCTCTGCCAATTGCCTAATGGGTGACCTAGGGCAAGTCACTTCACGTCTCTGTGCCTCAGTTTCCCCATCTGTAAGATGGGGGATCAATATCAGTTGATTTAGGCCCCACCCTACTCTCCTCCCCCAGTACCCAAGGCAGCCCAGTCTCTACCCCCATCCCCAGTTTCCCCAGTTTGGAACCTTACCAGTTTCCTTCTCCTTCGCCTCTTTGTTGATGGCAGATTTGTGCACGTGTTGCATTAGTTTGAGCAGATCGTGCCAGCGTCTCTGCCTGTAGCAGGTCTGAATATGCCCCAAGAAGGTTAGATTCTGCTTCTTGGAAAACGTCTGGGTGAAGAGTTCCTCAAAGCCCTCTCTCAAAGGCAGCCAGATCAGTTTATGATCCACGGGTTTATACCTGGAACGAAACCCACAGGGAAGATTAGCTGCCCCAAGTCCTACCCTAATAGATCCCAGCGTGGTGCAGGGAAAATGACTTCACTTCATCTCATTAAGACCAGAACACATAGAAAATTACCTCCACATTAGGGCCTGAATTTTGCCCACGAAAACGGTGTGCTGGGCAGCCTGTTTGGGGGAGTTGGCTGAAAACCACCTCCCACAGGTGAAATTCTAAATGCAGCTATGGTGAGCTGGACAGTCCCTTGCAAATATGGAAATTGGGGACGTGTGGAGATGAGGCAGACCACCAAAAGCACTGAGATGGCTAGTTGGCGCAAGATACGCACCAAATCTGGCCAGAATGACACACGGAACAGAATGGAGATGCTTGGAATATTTCAGCAAAGAGAACCGAATGACCTGGGATCCTTGCCCTTCGAACAGCGTCTCCATGCTGTGAGTGTTCACCTTTGCTCCCGAAAAACCATCATTCCTTTGAGCACTGACTTCTCCCTAGTTTGAAGACGTTTAAGAGATGCTTTTGGAAAGCAGCTACATCCAAACAGCTCAGGGGAGGAAGAATAAACTTTGAAGACTACTAACTGGCCCTCAATGACAGGGGCAGTTGAATCCTCCGAGAATAGGGTGGCAAAAGAAGTAGGAACTGTGGCCGACGGACTACGTTCACAAGATGGCATAATAATAATAATAATATTGTAGTATTTGTTAAGCTCTTACAATGTGCCAGGCACCGTACTAAGCACTAGGTTGGATACAAGCAAATGCTTAGGGCTGCACACTGAGCAGGAAATACATTTTGCAACACTGGCATTCTGCCACCCGCTGCCCGACCAAGTCCTTGGGCAGGAAGCAACCGAGCAAGAAACCCGTGAAAACTCACCCTCCCAGCAGGTCTGCGGTGTCGCTCTGTTGGTTCATATTGACAACCCTCAAACGGTGACCTTCAAACAGGAAGGAAAGGGGGTCAGGCCTCAGGAAGTGCCAGGGAGCAGTCGTTTCCTGAGGGGAGGGGTGGAGGAGGGGAGGCGGGAGGCAGGCCGCCCGTTGGCATGGCTCGGGCCTACCTGTTACGTGAGCCAGGTACTGGACGGTGGAAGTCTTGCCCGTCCCGGTCTCGCCCACCAGCAGCACTGGCTCCCCTTTGCTGACGCACACGGCCAGCTGCTCGATCAGAACGGAGGACGGCCGGGTGGCGGCGAAAGGGTGTTTCTCTCTGGTGGGGAAAAGCGGGGGAACGGTTACAGCCAGGGTCCCGACTTGCCTGGGGGGAGCCGGATCCTGCTGAGGAGTAATTCCAGCTTCAAAGGGAGGGTTTCCTCGCTTGTCTTCTGAATTCCCCCAGCTCTGCCCTTAGCATGTTGTTTCCACTCTACATTTCAGCCAGATGACTGGGGCTCAATCTCCCGCCAGCCGCTCTAGACTGAAAGCTCTCGTTTCGGGTGGGGAACGTGTCAAGCTCTGGGCTTTCCGTTGGACAGAAATGAGACACAAAATGGTAGATCAGTGGAAAGAGCCCGGGCTTGGGACTCAGAGGACATGGGTTCTAATCCTGGCTCCTCCTCTTGTCAGCTGTGTGACCTCGGGCAAGTCACTTTAAGTTCTCTGTGCCTCAGTTACCTCATCTGTAAAATGGGGATGAAGACTGTGAGCCCGACATGGGACAACCTGATTACCTTGTATCTACCCCAGCGCTTGGAACAGTGCTTGGCACATAGTAAGCACTTAAATACCAACATTATTATTATTAAGGTGAAAAGGCATCTCTCTCTCTCACATACACACGCACTGTTCAATGGGAATGAAAAAACACCCATATCGCCTGGACACTTCTGGAAAGAGGTCTGAATCCTGGGGTTCCTGCCCGAAGGCAGAGGAGCCCCCAGTGGGCTTTTCCCAAACCAATGGTGGTCGAGTGTGCCAACAACTTTACCTTTCTAAGAGGACAACCTGGCTTTGCTTCCGGAGTAGTTGTACCCTGCCGATCTGCACTTCCAGCTCCCCAATCACGATCTCGGGTTTATAAAGTTGACAGAAGAACTCAGCCTGTGGGGAGAACAGAACTCAACTCAGTACAGCTTTCTATTCACCCAAAATGGTGGTCTTTGTTAGGTGCTAACTAGGTGACAAACACTTTAATAAGTACTAGGGCAGATACCAGATCATCAGGTTGGACGTAGTCCCTTGTCTCACATGGGGCTCAAGGTTTAAGTAGGAGAGAGAGAGAGGACGTACTGATTCTCCATTTCACAGATGAGGAATTGGAAGCCATGAAAACTTGAGTAATTTGCTCAAAGTCACACAGTGGGCAAGTGACAGCCAGGATTACAACGCGGGATTGTGCCTAGTGGATAGAGCATGGGCCTGGAAGTCAGAAGGACCTGGATTCTAATCCCAGTTCCTCCACTTGTCTGCTGGGTGCCCTTGAGCAAGTCACTTAGTTTCTCTGTGCCTGTTACCTCATCTGGAAAATGGGGATTAAAACCAGATTAGCTTGAATCTATTCCAGCACTTCTGTGCCTGGCACAAAGTAATTACTTAAATACTATTTTTTTTTAAAGCTAGGTAAGGGATGCTACATAGTACATTCCTAAACCTCACAAGGGTTGTCATGGAGGGCAACTGACTTCCAGTTCCTCGAGTTTTTCCCAGTCAGACAGAGAACAGTGGCCCGGACGGACCACTGGTCTGACCCCATGGGGCATCTGTTCTCCCCACCTGGCCCTGGGTCAGGGAGGAACTAACCAGCTCTGATGCTTCTCCCACTTCTGACGGCTGGTATCTGTCCCTCCTGTGACTGTTCCCCCAATCAGCCCCGGGCAGTTTCCATCTCAACACGTGCTTGTCTGAATCCACCAGAAATGAGGCTCCAGGCTGAGATTTCTGACATACCTGTTTCTTGGAGATATTTAACTGGCTTCCAATCACTTCAGCCATCTTCAGCCGTCTCCCTTGCTTGGACAGCATTGCCGTGAAACAGTCCAAAGCCTGTAGAGAAGAAAACAGTCCTTATTGTATTTGGAAAAACCACTAATTGGTAGCCTTGTTTGTCCTCTCCCTGATGAACAGTTGTGTCTATCTTGCTGCCGACCTCTTGCCTACATTCTGTCTCTGTCCTGGAACACCCTTCATATCCATATCTATCGGACGATTACTCTCCTCCTTCAAAGCCTTATTGAAAGCACACACCTCCATCAAGAGGTTTTCCCTAAGCGCTTTTTTCCTTTTCTTCCACGTCACCGTGACTTGCTCTCTTTATTCATCCCCCCCCCTTCAGCTCCACAGCACTTATGTACATACGTGTAATTTATTTATTTATACTAATGCCTGTCTCCTCCTCTGGAATGTAAGATCGTTACAGGCAGGGAATATGTCTGTTCTACTGTACTCCCCCAAGTGCTCAGTACATTGCTGTGCACACAGTAAGCGCTCAGTTATATACAATTGATTGAGTCTTCGAGGGGGGTTGAGAACCACCGGCAGGTGGCCGTGTCTCACCCTACAGCCCCTTACGGTCCTGGGCTGTGCTCAGAGGAGCCAGGGAAGATGGAAGCTGCAGCCTCATCAACTGAAGCACCGTGCCCTCACTGAGTCTGAGAGATGCTGCTGCCCAAGGGGCCAGTCACCCAAACACGTCCTGACCCCAGGTGAGGTGACTGAGGGAATGCCAGGCCAGGTAGTCAACCCTGCTCTGGGCCTGACCCGATCCTGAGAAGCGTTCTGCCCCACCTCCAGTTTCTTACTAAAATTAAGACGGGAAGAGTTCGTGACTTTGCTCACAGTAGGTCTGCTGAACTGCAAAGTCTACAGAGGCTGAGAAAAGCAGACTCCCAAAGCCTCCTGATCTATCCAGCTAAGGCTACAGACCTCAGCCCAAGCCAACCTGTATCCCCGGACCCCAAGACCCCAGAGGAAGGAAACACAAAGGGACTAATTCACCGTCAAGAGGCAGCCCCAACCACCTCTCTCCGTTCACCGGTGCTAAAGATGGCTGCCTTTCCTCCCCCATGATCCACCTTGAACTGCATTCTGCAGCCAAAGAGCAGAGCTAAATTTTATGAATCCAGAATACTTTGGTGGCCAAAAGACAGAGTACCGTGGAGGCAGACGGAGGAGCCTCTCTTTCAAGGAGGAGGCAAACTCAAATGTATTTGTAGGGAACCGTGGGGGATGACTGGTGCCTAACATTTAGGAAGCACTTCATTCTCGCAAATTGTTCCTCTGTCATTTTTCATTTCTTTTCATCACCTATATTTTGGGAGTTATTACTCTGCCACTCTCTTCAGGGACGGTTCCTATGAGACTGGTGTCTTCCTAACCTTCCATTCACTTGGTTTCTTCCCGTTAATCAGCTCTGAACTAGCTGTGTGAACTCGGCCGACTGTCTGAACGACTACAGAACAAACCTGGCTTAGAAGAAACCCGATGGCAGACAGATGGAAGCAGCTAAAAAGATCGGCGTGTGAAATGGATAAATATTCCACCTCTCTTATTATCAGAGGCTGGAGATGGCCACCCAAGGATAACGGGGCGGTGGAGACTTACGCCTTACCTCCTGAAAAACGTTCAGTGGCGTGGATGAAGAAGAGCTGTCGAAGCTGTAGGCAATCCTATTGCACCAATTCAATAAATCCCTAAGCCAAGAAATGGGAGAAGGAATAAGTGATGAGTTGAGGGGGAAGATATGGAACTCTTAGAACCCAGTTTTGTGCGCGTCGATTCATCCTCCGCTAACCCTAGCTTCCAGATCCCCGCCAAAACCTCTCGACTTTTCCCACGAGAGATGATTTGGTTCTTTTTATGCAACGGACCTGGGGAATGCTGACCTTCCAAGGGTCGCTCCCTAACAGAGGAAGAAATCCAGGTCAGGATCTGACTTCCTGTGGACGAGGTAGGGATGGGAACGAAAATGAGGGTTCAAGCAGGAAGGGGAGGGTGGCGGGGTGATTGTAAATGCTAGAAGAGCCCAGGCTTCGCCCTCACCCAACCCTGCAAATGACAGAAGCAAAGTGCTCCTTCCTAGAGCATTCACAAGCAAACTTAACTACCCCTCGTGCTTGATTCCCCTGCCTTTCTCCGTGCCCAGAATGCTCTAACTCATAAAAATAATAACAATGATAACACGTTAGGCGCTTACTATTCATTCATTCAATATTTATTGAGCGCTATGTACAGAGCACTGTACTAAGCGCTTGGAATGTACAATTCAGCAACATATAGAGACAATCCCTGCTCAATGACGGGCTCACAGTCTAATCGGGGGAGATTAGCCAAGCACCATACTAAGCTCTGGGGAAGCTCGAACAAGGCATTTATAATCCCCATTTTACAGATGAGGAAGGTGAGGCACAGAAGGGAAGTGACTTGCCCAAGGTCACACAGCTGGCAGAAGAGCCAGGATTCGTACCCAGGGCTCATGTCTCCCAATCCTGTGCTCTTTCCAAGTCATGCTGCCTCACTTTAGCCAAACCCTGAAGGTGCCTCTGTCAGGAGGCCTTCCGTGATCAATCCCCCACCATCCCGATGCCACCATTCCCTCAGCAATCATGGATTTTTGGGGGGTTGGCTGATTTACTTTGGCCCTTTTGTTTACTACTGTTGTCATCAGCAGGAGTGAATGGGACGTGCGCGCCTTATGTCATCCTTTGCAAAGTACATGAAATGTTTGCAGCCTTTCAGGTTCAGGGGTTGTTCATCCATCCCAGCCCACAGGGGTGTCCACTTCACAAAAAGGACGAAATCAGCCCTCTTTTCTACCAGCCTGTCACTCTCTTCTAGTGAGCAGGTGAGCGCTTTTTCCCAAGGCTGCGGAGAGCTAAGTGACCTGCCAAGCACCCCACCTGCATCACGGGGAAGATCTGTTTGGAGGAACAGCTTCTCTAGAGGCAACTCCCCAGAGCGTTAAATGGAATACCTCAGAGATAATTCTCTCCCCTCGAGGCTTGGCCTTTGGGACTCTCCTCCGGTTTCTGAGCCCTCCCCGGCCCCTGGCTCACTGCCCCGGCAGTCGCCTCTCCGGGCCTGGTGTTTGTCTCCGGTAAGTTGGATGTATATGTCCAGGAGACGGTCGGTCGCGGTTGCGAGGCTGGGGTATCTACTCTGAAGGACCTGAAATGACAAACGGAGCAAAATGATGCTACTTCTCCAAAGATTCGCTTACGCGCTCTAATCTGGTTTCTCTCCCTAGGATCGGAATCTTTTAGCCTGTCTGGGACAAGTTACAATTCAGGTTCTCATTCCTCTAATAAGTACGCATCTTCGGAAATCAGTGGATGCTGTGCAGTGCCCGAGAGAGGAAGACATCAGACATCTTAATAGTTTGGAAGAAGACCAGCCGGTGGGGAGGGGGTTGGGAAGGGACGGGCAGGGTGGTGATGTTAGAAGAAAAACCCATTTGCAGAGAATTCTCTCAGCCCACTGCAGTCCAATTTCAAGATGCATTTAAAGGATGCCCAGGGAGAGAATTCTGCCATCATCATCATCATCAGAATGGTATTTAAGTGCTTACTATGTGTCAAGCACTGTTGTAAGTGCTGGGGTAGATGCAAGGTAATCAGGTTGGACACAGTCCCTGTCCCCCATGGGGCTCACAGTCTTAAACTCCCTTTTACAGAGGAGGGAACTGAGGCAAAGCGAAGTTACATGACTTGCCCCAGGTCACACAGCAGACAAATGGCCATAATGCGTGTTCTCACTAGGCCTTCTGGCCAGATCATTGCTAGGGGATCGGGAAACGTTCGCCGACATGCCGTGCTGTCGGAAGAAACTACTGTGATGATGCAGGTGGCTGAGGGACCGGAGTGTTTTCTCTAACACCAAAGACCAGCAGCCCCCGGCTAGGCCAGAGTTCCGGGTGCCTACCTCTTTCAGTTCTGCCTTATCCATGTTGTCCAGCCGAATTTTGGTCCAGTATTTGTCCAGCAAAGTCGCATGGCTGTTCTGCTGACGGTACCAACCGCCTCCACAGCCGACGAGTCTGAATTGCAAAATGAAACACGGACTTGTGTGGACAACGACCCTGACCTACCTCACGTTTTCAGGCGTGAGGGTTTAATCCCAGGACGGGACATCTATTCTCACCTTGAGATGTTCCTGCCTGCCTAAGGAGACTGACCGGCATTCTGTCCTCAAGAAATTAAGAGGAGAAGAATAGTTAAAAGAATGGACACCACTCACAATCCTCTCGACCTAGGTTTCAAAGAGGAAGGAGCTCCGCTACATCACTTGCTTTTCGCAGTTATCATATCGATGTGTCGTCCTCAGTAGATGCTCAATAAATACCATTACTACGGCTACACGAGTCACTGGCCAAACCGGACACATCTGGATTAGTTTCAATTTCCTCAGTTTAGCAAAACTTAATGCGTGACTATATACAGGTGTGCAATTGTCACACAAGTGTGAATGGCTATTGTGGGGGATTGGTTTTCGCTTAGTCTTTCTCTAAATTCTGAAGGCTCCCCGAGCACTGAGGAGGCTAAGAGAGTGACGCTGAGCTTTCAATCAGTGGTATTTATCGAACGCTTCTTGCGTGCAGAGCACCGTAACAAGCACTTGGAAGAATACGAGGCATGTTCCCTGTCCACGACAATCTTAAAGTCTAAAGAGGGAGAGCGACGTTAATATAAACCGATAACTTATAGCTTTCCTGGCCTACCTCCTGGTTGCAAAGAACTGGAATCCAGGAGCCACCCGGAGGCAGTCCCCACGGCCAGGAATCAAGAGTTCTCCATTTTCCAAGAGGGGGATGAGCACCGAGATCTAGAGCAGAAGGAAGAGGTGGTCACTGAAGGTTCGGGGCAACAGACGGACACGTTGACGACTACGTGGATGCACTTCTCCTGGAGTGGACAGCTGCACAGCCTGCCCTCAGTAAGGGCTGAAAACAGACTTGGAATAGAGCGGATCATCCGCAAGCCACTCCACGACAGATGCGTTAACCCAGTAACTTTGCCCAAAACGTTAAGAGTTCCAAAGTGTCGCATATGCTGAGTAGGTGTCACCGGCCACAGATGATCAGGACCTCTCAGAGGGAACGACAAAAAAACCCCACCCTTCCCATTCTCTCTAGACCACCACTACCACTTGGAACTCTATTCTGAGAAGTTGTTTAGCCTCCCAGAAGGAGCACAGGACTAAGAATCAAGGGACCCGGGTCCAAATTCCAGCTCACGTTCTCTTGCCTACTGTATGACCTCGGATAAGTCAATGTCTGTGGGCCTCAGCTTCCTTAACTGTAAAGTGGGGATAAAAATACCTGTTCTCCCGCCACTCTTAGACTGGGAGCTCTGTAGGGGACTGTGCTTGGTGTGACTGTACTGTACCGGCCCCAGTGCTTGACATAGTGAACTCTTAACAAATGACACAATTGCTGCTATTATTATTATTATTATTGTGAGAAAGAGAGAGAGTGTGTGTGTAAGGGGGTGGGAGGAACCGGCCCAATCAGTTCAGGTTAGCTGTCACAGCAGGCAAAATTCTCGGCCAATGATCACCTGCTAAGCTTAGTCAGTTAGTCATCATCATCATGATGGCAGACCATCATGTTTGGGAAGAGGACAATACCACAGTAAAATAGACACAGTTCCTGCCTACAACAAGCTTAACAGTCTAGAGGGGGAAACAGACATTAATATAAATAAATTACAGATACAGATAGTTTACCGCAATCCCCCACGATAACGGGAAATGCCTCCTTACCACGTCTAGAGGGGCATAGTCAATGTCCTCCAGAAGTATCCAGTGGCCTTTGGTGACAGCTTGAGTCAGCGTTCCCGGCTGCCACACAAACTCCCCCGGAACGTCAGTGCAGCGATACATCCCCAGCAGCATCTGCGAACAAAGCATTTTCTTGGTCAGTCAATCGTATTTACTGGGCGATCACTGGGCGCGCAGAGCACTATACTAAGGGCTTGGGAGAGCACGATGTAACAGACACATTCCCTGCCCACATCGAGTTTACTGTCTAGAGGGAAAAGAAATGACCTCGCTGAGGAGGGTCGCCCCCGCCACAACACGGCCACGGTCCATCACGGAGGAGACGCGGGCTCGGCCGGTGCCGAGCATGCAGCAGGACCCGTCCACGGGGCCCGGCCGGGAAGCCGCCGCCCGGGAAGATCTCTGGGACGACCATTCGGGCGAAGACGGCGGAACAGATATTCTGGCCCGGCCCCCGATCTTGGAGCACCCCCTGCCCCGATACCTTACTGTCCGTCTGGTCCCCGAGCTGGACTTTCAGAAGCCGGGGGGAGCTCCTCCTCCCCGTCACGGCGGCCAGGTGCTCGACTAAGGTGGTCTTTCCGGAGCCGACGGGTCCTTGCAGCAGCACCGCCTTCCTGGAAGCCACGGCCGTGGCGAGGCTCTGGAGGTTTTGGCAGATGGATTCCACCAGCACAAAAGACCGAAGGTCGGCATCCTGTTTAGGGAGACAGAGAACTCGGTGTCACAAGCAAAGCCACTGAGGACATCCTTCTTTCTGAGCACCTCGAGGGACAGGGGAGTTGTGTATTCTCTTCCGGTGATTAGTTCAGTGCTTACGCTTAATAAATATCATTAATACTAAAAGGTGCCTATTGGCTCCCCAAGCAAGCCATGGGTATCGGGCTCTAACTCCCAACTGCTGGGACCATTTTCCTCCAGAAACATTCAGTTCGTGTTTCCCACTCCTCAATAACTTCCCAGTGGATGCCCATTCACCTCCACATCAAAGAGAAACTCCTTCATGTTGGCTTTAAGGCATTCAATCACCTTGCCCTCTCCCACCTCACCTCCCTGATCTCCTACTCCGACCCAGCCTGCACACCTCACTCCTCTAATGCCAACCCACTCGCTGTACCTCGATCTCGTCTACCTCATCGCCAACCTCTCGCCCGCATCCCGCCTCTGGCCTGGAACGCCTTCCCCTCTTGATATCCAACGATGGCTCTCCCCACCTTCAAAGCCCTACTGAAGACACATCTCCTCCAAGAGGCCTTCCCTGACTGGGCCTTCCTTTCTCTTCTCCTCACTTCCGTGTTGCCCTTGTGCTTCGATTTGTTCCCTTTATTCAACTCTCCCTCAGCTTCACAGCACATACATCCCTATCCGTAATATATTTATCTATATTAATGTTCGTCTCCCTCTCTAGACTGTAAGCTGACGTTGGGCAGGAAACGTGTCTACCAACTCTTTTACATTGTTATAGTGTATTCTCCCAAGCGCTCAGTCCAGTGCTCTGCACGGGGTAAGCACTCAAAGCATGATTAATCGACTGCAACAGAGATAACGGAATCCTTGGACCCGGAGATCTCCGGGGCCTCAAAAGTTTTTTTTGAGGAACTTCGGGGGACAAGCTGTATTTAGACTCCCTTTCCATCCGTCCCCTGTCACCTGACTGACGAAGGGGCCTGGAAAGGACCTTTCAACTGTATATAAGGTGACCATTGGGAGCTGAAGGGGGGAAGGGGCCCCCCTTCTTTTGAAGGTGTCATTAAGGTACCGGCACCCACCGTCTCCACATCCAGAAAACCCGGTAGCTCTCGGAAGGCTCAGGGAGTAAGAGGGATCAGGGATGGGGAGACTCCATCCTTGAGCGGGGGAAGAAACTCTCCCACCGCCAAGGTCTGCACGTACTTGCTCTTGGGAGGCCGGCTGCTGCCGTGGCAACAGCACCCCGCACACCGCCGTGACGTTGGCCGACAGGTCTCCGGACACGATGGTTCCCTGGGCGTACTGTAGTTCCTGCTCCCTGACCCACAGGGCGGAGTCTGGATTAGCCAAAACCAAGGCCTTCTCGACATCCTGCAGCTGGGCTTCTTCCATTAACCTGCGGGAAAACCAGATCTTCCTCTTAGCTAACCCAAAGGCCAGGTGCTGCGTGGCCCCTGCTTGACAACACGGCCATACCAGAGGGAGCGGGAGGGGGCCCGGCCCCCACTCACTTCAGTCGGAAGTGGATCAACTCCTCCTCACTGAAGATCTTCTTGAGGAAGGCCGACTTGTGCTCGTCGTTCATACAGGTAACTAGAGCAAGGCAGTTGGCAGTGTACCTGAAAAGAAGAGACAAGACAAATGAAAATCTGACACAGCCCACCAGGTCAGTCACGCTCCAGAGAGATCTGAGTTTTGGAGACAGGCCTACTGCACCTGGTGAGGAAAAACACAGAGCACAGTTGGAGAGGAAAGAACCGGGCCATCTTCCCCGGGCAGATGTGTTTCCCAACCCCTACGTCCCAAACGTCAAGCCTCCCTCCAAATCGACGTGTGACTGACAAAGAATCCAGTGTCGGATCTCCCCTACGGTGGCACAGAACCAGGGATATTATAAGTTAGGCAAGATTCATGGGTGAGCATTCCTTAATGCGTTACTAGGAGGGAAAGTGAGGGAAAGGAGAGCTGTTGGATGACCCATCCAAAGGCTTAGGATAGGGGTCCAGCTGGGCAAACCGTCACAGAGCTCCTCCCTGCATCCTGCTGCCTGTGATTATTGTTATTTATGATCTTTGTGAAGCTCTTACTATGCACCAAGCATCATTCTAAACACTACGGTAGATTCAAATTGTTTGGGTCAGACACAATCCCTGTCCCCCTCGGGGCTCACAGTCTAAGAGGGAAGGAGAACAGGCACTGAATCCCCATTTTACAGATGAGAAAACCAAGGCACAGAGAAGTTAAGTGACTGGCTTAAGGCCACCCAGCAGACAAGGAAAGGAGCAGCAGGTCTAGTAGAAAGGGCTCGGGCCAGTAAGTCAGATTGACCTGGGTTCTAATCCTGGTCCGTTGGGTGACCTCGGGTCAATCACTTAACTTCTCTATGCCTCAGTTACATCGTCTGTAAAATGGGGATTAAGGCTGTGAGTCCCATGGGGGACACGGACTGTGCCCAACTTGATTAACTTGCATCTACCCCAGCACTTAGTACAATGCCTGGCACATAGTAAGCGCTTAACAAATACCATTAAAAAAATGGGAATTGGGGGGCAGAGCTGGTATTAGAACCCAGGTCCTCTGACTCTCCAGCCGGTGCCCTTTCTACTACGCCCCACTGCTCCTTTCCTTCTTTTCCTGGCCCTCAGCTAAACCCAAACAGTATTTATGTCTCAATATATACATTTCCCGGGCAGCTTAAAAGGAAGGGATGAGGAGGAGGAGAGGGAAAAAGTGTTTCGGGTTCCCACTGAAATGATTGAGTGAGAATCACCGCATTGGACGGACTTCTGGTCCGCCCTAGGAATGGCTCTGTTTTTGCATTCGCAGCACTCCAAGTGGGGTAGGACGATACGCTATCACTTCCATCAGGGCCGTCGGAGGGTGTTCAAAATTTCTTAGGAGAGCAACCACCGCAACGATGGGAGGACACCGAAATCTCCACGTACCATCGGACCAAGGTGTCGTGGCTCCTGAGCAGCGGGACGCACACGCTCCAGTCCCACGCCTTCCGGAACGCCTTGGGCTCCTGCCGCAGGAACCGGAAGGCCGCCTCCATCAGGTCCCGCAACTTCATCCGGCGGAGCCCGTAGCGGACCGGGTTCGAGTTCGAACTCTCCAGGAACAGCCGTTGGAACACCGGGGCCGTGTCCTGAAAATACTTCAGCGCGAACCTTCCGAGAGAGGAAAGTCAGTCAGCCGTACTTAACGAGACATCAGAACAAGTCGACAGGCATCAATATAAATAAATAGAATTATAAATATATACACCCATCAAGACAAGTAAACAGGCACCGACAGCTTCAATATAAATAAAATTATAGATATATACACAACGAAACAAGTAAACAAGCATTAATATAAATAAATAGAATGATAGACATGTACCTATATACACAAGTGCTGGGGGTTGCGGGGGGGAGGGGGGTAGAGCAAAGGGAGAGAGTCGAGGCGATGGGGAGGGGAAGCTGAGGAAAGGGGGGGCTTAGTCTAGGAAGGCCTCTTGGAGGAGGTGAGCCTTCAGTAGGGCTTTGAAGGGGGGAAGTGTGCACTCAATACAGTACATTAAACTCAGTGGGCCCTTTATAAAGACCACTACTTCTATCGAATAATGCAAACAATGATGCTGTCCACAAGACCTCCACAAAACAAACTCTCTATACATCTAAGCCCCTCAAAATTGGTCCCTGTGATATTTTTAGTGGGCTTTTGCTGAGCTGTGTGGGGTACTTGTCTTCCGAAAGGCTCAAAGCACTTCGATTCCCTCCTCTTCCCACACTCGCAACAACCCTAAGAAGTGACAAAAATTTTAAAGCGGGCTCTCAGCTATTAATCTATCAATCAAATGCATTTACTGAGGCTTACAGTGTGCAGAGCATTTTTTTTCCCCATTAAAGACGAGTTCCTTGGAATCCCTGGTCTTCCCTTCTTTCCAGGAAAACTCATCCCATCCTGCCCAGACCTGACTTTCGCCGAGAAAGGCCGAACCGTCATCCGGAGAGATACCATTATGGAGAAAAAAACGCGTCTACTCACGGAAGGACATCAGGGTGGTTATTGATAAGTTTGCTCATGGCCACACAGAGCCTCTCATGCAGATCGTGGTTCAGTAGACCCCCGGCTTTAATGGTCTCGGCATTTCTTTCCAGCAAATCCAAGAGGAGAGGGCGTAGTTGGCGGCTGATCAGGATGGTGCATTCTTTATCCAGAAGCAAGTGTGCTAAGGTGTTCAGGAGGCATTGGCGGTCTTGTTGGGTCCAGACCTTGGGGAGAGGAAAAAAGGGCACTGAGATAAAGGGGAGTGCATCATCATCATAAATAATAATGATAGCGTCTGTTAGGTGCTTACTACGTGTCAGGCGCTGTACTAAGCGCTGGGGTGGATACAAGCAAGTCTGGTTGGACACAGTCCCTGTCCCACATGGAGCTCACAATCTTAATCCCCATTTTAGAGATGAGGTAACTGAGGCACGGGGGAGTGAAGTGTTGCCTCTTGTCAGAAGCAGCAAACAGGAAACGTCTATCAACCTCAGGATGTGAGTCTGCAGACAAACTCCTTCCCTCTGGTGATTCTGCGGGAGGCTCAGAGACCCAGGGGGTTCTGGGGGTGTCAGTCCCAGCTACGGCTTGCATTTTACTTGGCCTCCCCAAGAGGACTGGCAAGTCAGTTTCCAGCAACCAGAGCAAAAGGCGAAGAAAGAAAACCACAGCCCAGCCCCCAGATGCCACCTGCAGAGCGACAATGGGGCACGGGGGAAAACCACATCTCCACATCTCACTAGACTAACAAACTGCACGCAAAAGAACGCGAGAGGAACCATTTCATCTGGTTCCCCCGCCCTCCCGGACCAGGTTGGACGGTGGTATTTGTTAATTAGTTTAAGCCCGTCAAACGGCAGGGACTGTCTCTATCTGTTGCCGACTTGTTCATTCCAAGCGCTTAGTACAGAGCTCTGCACATAGTAAGCGCTCAATAAATACTATTGAATGAATATTTGTTAAGCGCTCACTATGTGCCAAGCACCGTTCTAAGTGCTGGGGTAAATACGAGTTAATCAGTTGGACCCCGTCCCTGTTCCCAAGGGGCTCACAGTTGTGATCCCCATTTTACAGATGAGGTAAATGAGGCCCAGAAGTTAAGCGTGGCTCAGTGGAAAGAGCCCGGGCTTGGGGGTCAGAAGTCATGGGTTCGAATCCCGGACCTGCCACTTGTCACCTGGGTGACTTTGGGCAAGTCACTTCACTTCTCGGCGCCTCAGTTACCTCCTCTGTAAAACGGGGATTAAGACTGTGAGCCCCACGGGGGACAACCTGATTCCCTGGTATCTACCCCAGCACTCAGAACAGTGCTCGGCACATAGTAAGGCTTAACAAATACCAACATTATTATTATTACCCATGGTCACACAGCAGACAAGTGGCGTAGCTGCGATGACAACCCAGGCCTGTGCTCTGCCAACTAGGCCATACGCTGCTCATTTTAGCAGAGTTTCTGGGGTCAAGGAGTTAGAGGCCCGCTCAGATTGGTTCCAGATTCAGAAATCCTGCCACCCAGGATCAGAAACATTTACTTTGCCCACCTTCAAAGCCTTACTGAATAGACACATGTCCTCCAAGAGGCCTTCTCTGACTAAGCCCTCATTTCCTTTTCTCTCACTCCCTTCTAAGTCACCCTGCTTTGCTCCCTTTATTCGCCTTCCTCAGCCTCACAGCAGTTATATCTATATCTGTAATTTCATTCCTTATATTCATGTCTGTCTCCCACTCTAGACTGTAAGGTCGCTTTGGGCAGAGAATATATTGGTTATACTTTACTCTCCCAAGCACTTAGCGCTCTGCACATAGTAAAGTGCGCAATAAATCTGATTGACTGTCCTTAAGAAGTTTCATAGCCCAGTGGAAAGAGCACAGGTCTGAGTCAGGGGGCCTGGCTACTAATCCCTGCTACGCCACTTGTCTGCCGTGTGACCCTGGGTAAGTCATTTAACTTCTTGTGTCTCAGTTACCTCATCTGTAAAATGGGATTTGAGGCGGTGAGCCCTACGTGGGACAGGGACTGTCACCAACCTGATTATCTTGTATCTACCCCACTGCTTAGTACAGTGCTTGGCACATAGTAAGTGCTTAACAAATATCATTTAATAATAATAATAATAATAATAAAACCCCCCAAAACACACCTCTGCACCTAAAGACAGATGGAGAGAAGCGTCCTTCACCTCCTCCCGCTCACCTCTGCCACTTGTAAGAGACAAACCAGAGTTCTGGGAAAGCCTGACAGAACAATTATTTCTTCCATTCATTCCATCGTATTTATAGAGTGCTTACTCGTTGTGGAGCACTGTACTGTACTGTGTCCTCTCCCGTCTCTTATCTTGAATGGCAAGATCGAATTTTGTTAGACTCTAACTCCAAAAACTGCTGAAGTTTTAAAACGTTCATTCCACAACAAGTTTACAAAACTCCAAAGATTACTCCCCAGAAATATCACTTCTGTGGTAGGCGTGGCCCTTCACCATTCTGCTTTCTCACGCCTTAAGGGGAGCAGGGGTGGAAAAGCGCTCTGTTAAACAAAAGCCTGAAGGCCAATTTATCAATCCCCCACTTCTGTACTCCTTCAACAACCCTGGCTTCAAATAAGTAGGAAAGACGATGGCTTTAAAAAGTCAATGCTGTCAAAGACTTTGCACCTACAACTCTCCACGGGCTTGGCAAGAACTATTTTGGAAGGCCTAATTGAATTATCTTATGCTACTAAGGCAAGGCCAAACGTGCAGCGCTATGCCAACATAAAAAGTGCTACGTACTGAAAGCGTCACCATCCGGTTCCTTGAAAACAGAGTGCTAACAGAATATACTTTCCCATCGGAAAAAAATGTAAAACACATTAGCAGGCTCCCAAGATCGAGCAGGTCGACCAAAACAACCTGGAGGGCAGCAATCCCCCCAAATAATCTCGTTTGTCCTTTCCTGCAAAGGCATTACTGAGTTGTAGTACCAGGTGTGCCTTTTTTGATAAAAAACAAGGGGTTCTGCAGTCAGAGGATCTGAGTTCTAATCCTAGCGCTGTCAATTGCTGGCTGTGTGACCGTGGGCAAATCACTTAACTTCTCTGTGTCTTAGTTTCCTCGCCTGCAAAACGGGGATTAATTCCTACTCCCTCCTGACTGTCAATGCCATTCCACATGCCTCTTTTCTCACTCGGCATGAACAGCTGCCACTCTCTGTGTCTTTATTTAAAATGACATTTGTTCATTCATTCAGTCGTACTGATTGAGCGCTCACTGTGTGCAGCGCACTGTACTAAGCGCTTGGAAAGTACAAGGCGGCAATAATCTGTCGAGCGCTTACTATGTGCCAGGCACTGTACTAAGCACAGAGGTGGATATAAGCCAATCAGGTTGAGCAGAGGAGGACTCGCAGACTTAATCCCCATTTTACAGATGACATAACTGAGCTGAAGACTGTTGTGTTTATGTGTGTGAGACAGAGAGAGACCCCCCCAGGATATGTTAGCGTGTGCTTGAGTATTTCTATTTTTATGAGTCTGAGAGGCAGGCCACCCTGGACGGCTTTCTTTTCTTCTATTGTTCTCTCTGAAAGTGCTCAGTACTTAACAGTGATCTTGCCCATAGTAGGTACTTAACAAATACTCCAGAGCCCAGGGCGGATCAGCAGGTCAAAGCGGGCAGGCAGCAAGGGCCAGAGAAGAGCAGAGATGTAGTATGTCCAGGTTTGGGGTTTCTCCGGCCTTGAGCTGGGCCCCCTTGACCCGCGAAGCCAATCTTCTCGAGATCCGGCATTCAGATTTCTGAAACTCGGGCGCCTGGACTCGGCTCAGTCCTTATCCCAGCCGAGCCCCAGCGTCCTCGAGCAGAGGCAAATTCCCTTTATTTAAATTGATGCTACTGATGCCTGTTTACTTGTTTCGATGCCTGTCTCCCCCCTTCTACACTGTGAGCCCGTTGGGGGCAAGGACTGCCTCCCTTTGTTGCTGAAATGTACTTTCCAAGCGTTTAATACAGTGCTCTGCGGAACGGAAGCGCTCAATAAATACGACCGAATGCTTCAATGAGGCACAGGCAGCAGGGCATGGAAAGGCAGCAATGCAGATCCTGGAGAAGAAGGCCCAGACAACTCTCCAAACAACACCAGTCCACCATGATTCTTTTCATTCATTCAATAGTATTTATTGAGCACTTACTATGTGCAGGGCACTGGACTAAGCGCTTGGAATGGACAAATCAGCAACAGAGACAGTCCCTGCCCCTTGACGGGAGATTCTTCTGAGTGTGTAGAGTGAACCGATGCTTTCTGCTCGGATTACAACTCCCAACCCCTGAAACAAAATTGCTCTTTGCTAATCTGAAATCCCAGGGGTGATTCCAGGCCCTCCCAGAAGCCTTTCCAGGGAAAGGGTCTACCGGCTCTCGTATCGCACTCTCCCAAGTGCTTATAACATGGCTCTGCGTACAGTAAGCGTTCAGTAAATATCACTGAATGATTGGCTGATTACCTAGCCCACTAGGCTACCTCACTGAATTTAGTAGCGCTCTGCACACTGTAAGCACTCAATAAATACGCCTGAATGAACCCTCTCTCCAAGACAGCGGGAGCCCAAGTTTTCCAGTAAACTCTGGATATATTCCCAGCATCAACACAAACTTTGCTCTCCTTTCCACTGGCCCAATCGTTCTTGATCTTTGACTTTTTTTAAAAAAAACCCCACACATTTGCAACTTTCTACTCCATCCACTACCCTCTAAGACCGGCTTTTCGACTTCAGTTTCCACTGGTCTTTCTAAAGACCTACAGCTTTTAATTAGGATGAGAACTGCATTCGTTCATTCAATAGTATTTATTGAACTGCATCATCCGATTCTGATGATTTCCACCCGGATTTAACACACGCAACCACAAACGACTGTTCGACGATCCTTAGTTTTTAAATAAATGCGGCCTCCACCTTTACCCACGGAGAATAAATTAGTGAACATCGCTCCTCAATGTCCCTGTAGGAAGCCAACGGAGAAGGTCACCCCTCGCAACCACCCCCAACTTGGGGTTCTGCTCTGAGAAGAGCCTTCGAAAAGCTTCCTGAAATGACGATTTCAGGAATTTTTGATGCTGAATGTTCATTCATTCATTCAGTCGTACTGATTGAGCGCTTACTGTGTGCAGAGCACTGTACTAAGGGCTTGGAAAGCATAATTTGGCAACAGATAGAGACAATCCCTACCCAACACGGGCTCACAGTCTAGAAGGGGGGAGACGGACAGCAAAACAAAACGAGTGGGCATCGCTACCATCAAAATAAAGAGAACCATAGAGAAATGCACATCATTAATAAAATAAATGGAGCAATAACTATGTACAAAATCTGCACAAGTGCCTTGGGGAGGGGAAGGGGGTAGAGCAGAGGGAAAGGGAGGGCTCAGTCTGGGAAGGCCTCCTGGAGGAGGTGAGCTCCCAGCAGGGCTTTGAAGAGGGGAAGAGAGTTGGTGTGACTTTTGGTTACCTTCTCCCGTCAGGTCCCGGGGTTACGGGGCCCGGGGAACAACTTGGGGGGACGAGAATCCCTGGCTGGGGTTTGATTTGGGAGTGGGGATTGGTTCTGCGGAGGGTGGAAAGGAAGACTTGTTCATTCCAAGCGCTTAGTACAGTGCTCTGCACATAGTAAGCGCTCAATAAATACTACCGAATGAAAGAAATGGGGGGCAGGCGGCCCACGGTCCTGTTCTAAACGCTGAGCCCGTCGCTGGGCAGGGATTGTCTCCGGCTGCCGCCGAACTGTACTTTCCAAGCGCTCAGTACAGTGCTCTGCGCACAGTAAGCGCTCACTAAATACGTCTGAATGAATTGAATGAATGAACCCGGTTCCGCCCCTTCAATCAACCTGACTGCCTTGTATCTACCCCAGCGCTTAGTACAGTGTTTGGCACATAGTAAGCGCTTGACAAATACCATTATTATTGCCATTCTCTGTGCCTCAGTTCCCTCCTCTGTAAAATGGGGGATGAAGCCCGTGAGCCCCACGTGGGACAACCTGATCACCTTGTAATCCCCCCCCCAGTGCTTAGAACAGTGCTTGGCACATAGTAAGCGCTTGATGAATGCCATCATTATTATGATTGATTCTCCGTGCCTCAGTTTCTTCCTCTGTAAAATGGGGGTGAAGACGGTGAGCCCCACGGGGAGCAACCTGATCACCTTAGCATCTCCCCCAGTGCTTAGAAGAGTGTTTGGCACACAGTAAGCGCTTGACAAATGCCATCGTTATCGTGATGATTCTCTGTGCCTCAGTTTCCTCCTCTGTAAAATGGGGATGAAGACGGTGATTCCCCACAGGGGACAACCCGATCACCTTGTACCCCCCCCCGGCGCTTACAGCAGTGCTTGGCACAGAGTAGGCACTTGACAACTGCCATGATCATTATGATGATGATGATATTCTCATCATAGGGATGAGGAGGAGGAGGAGGAGGAGGATGGTGATGGTAAGTGTGCCCCCCTTCCCCCCCAGCCCATGTCCCCGGGTCCTGGGGTCGGGGCTCCAGCCCTTCTGGCTATCATAATAATTATTATTATTTGAGAAGCAGCGTGGCTCAGTGGAAATAATAATAATAATGTTGGTATTAGTTAAGCGCTTACTATGCGCAGAACACTATTTTAAGCGCTGGGGTAGATCCAGGGTCATCAGGTGGTCGCACGTGGGGCTCACAGTCTTCATCCCCATTTTACAGAGGAGGTCACTGAGGCCCAGGAAACAATAATAATGTTGGTATTTGTTAAGCGCTTACTATGTGCAGAGCCCTGTCCTAAGCGCTGGGGGAGATACAGGGTCCATGGAGCTCACAGTTTTCATCCCCATTTGACAGATGAGGTCACTGAGGCCCAGGAAACAATAATACTAATAATGTTGACATTTGTTAAGCGCTCAAGATGGGCAGAGCGCTGTTCTAAGCGCTGGGGGGAGACCCAAGGTGATCAGGTTGGTCCATGTGAGGCTCACAGTCTTCATCCCCATTTTCCAGATGAGGTCACTGAGGCCCAGGAAAGAATAATAATAATGTTGGTATTTGCTAAGCGCGTACTATGTGCACAGCACTGTTCTAAGCGCTGGGGGGGGGAGATCCAAGGTGATCAGATTGTCCCCCGTGGGGCTCCCAATCTTCCTCCCCATTTTGCAGATGAGGTCACTGAGGCCCAGAGACTAATGATGCTAATGTTGGTATCTGTTAAGCGCGCTTCCTCTGTGCAGAGCACTGAGCTAAGCGCCGGGGGAGATCGAGGGCCCATGGGGCTCCCAGGCTTCCTCCCCATTTTGCAGACGAGGTCACTGAGGCCCAGAGAATACTACTACTAATGTTGGTATCTGTTAAGCGCGCTTCCTCTGTGCAGAGCACTGAGCTAAGCGCCGGGGGAGATCGAGGGCCCATGGGGCTCCCAGGCTTCCTCCCCATTTTGCAGATGAGGTCACTGAGGCCCAGAGACTAATGATGCTAATGTTGGTATCTGTTAAGCGCTTACTCTGTGCAGAGCACTGAGCTAAGCGCCGGGGGAGATCGAGGGCCCATGGGGCTCCCAGGCTTCCTCCCCATTTTGCAGACGAGGTCACTGAGGTCCAGAGACCAATGATGCTAATGTTGGTATCTGGGGGAGATCGAGGGCCCATGGGGCTCCCAATCTTCCTCCCCATTTTGCAGATGAGGTCACTGAGGCCCAGAGACTAATGATGCTAATGTTGGTATCTGTTAAGCGCTTCCTCCGTGCAGAGCACTGCGCTAAGCGCCGGGGGAGATCGAGGGCCCATGGGGCTCCCAGGCTTCCCCTTTTGGCAGATGAGGTCGCTGAGGCCCGGGGAAAGCGCGGGGCCTCGGGAGCCCGAGGTCCTGGGTTCGAATCCCGCCAGCGGCGCGCCCTCGGGCCGGTCCCTCGCCCGGCGCCTCAAAAGAGGGGGGGGGGGGAGATGCAGGGGGCGCGCGCATGCGCGCGGGAGGGGGGGGGGAGGGGCTCTCCCGCGGCGCAGGGCGCTGTGCTAAGCGCTGGGGCCCGCGGCGGGGGCGGTGGGTTCCGGCTCACCCGCTGCTCCAGGAGGCGGCTCAGCTCCCCGGGGCTCTTGTCGGCGACGCCCCGCAGCGCGGCGGCCTCCGGCCGGAACCGCAGGGACTCCATGGGGGCCCGCAACGCTTCGCGCAGCCCCGCCACCGCCCGCCGTCCACGTGGGCCCAGCACGGCGGCGGCGGCGGCGGATGACGTCACCGCCCCCGCGTCATCACCCCGCGCCCTCCCCTCCCACCGCGCAGACTCCCTGCCCCGGGGGGGGGGAGGGGGGGGCTGCGCGCCGCCGCCGACAGACTACAAGTCCCGGCATGCAGCGCGGCCGCAATGCACGCTGGGAGCTGAAGGTCCCTTTCCCCCCTTTTAGTCCTAGTCATTCATTCATGCACTAGGTATGTAGTGAGCGCTTCCTAGGCGCAGAGCACTGGGCTGAGCGCTTGGAAGGGAGAGATCGGTGACAGATAGACATTCATTGATTCAAGAGGATGTGTTGAGCGCTTCCTAGGTGCAGAGCCCTGGGCTGAGCGCTTGGAAGGGACAAATCAGTAACAGATATTCATTCAATAGTATGTATTGAGCGCTTCCTAGGTGCGGAGCACTGGGCTAAGCGCTCGGAATGGACAAATCGGTAACAGATAGGCATTCATTGATTCAAGAGGATTTATTGAGCGCTTCCTAGGTGCAGAGCACTGGGCTGAGCGCTTGGAAGGGACAAATCAGTAACAGATATTCATTCAATAGTATGTATTGAGCGCTTCCTAGGTGCAGAGCACTGGGCTAAGCGCTCGGAATGGACAAATCGGTAACAGATAGACATTCATTCATTCAATAGTATGTATTGAACGCTTCCTAGGTGCAGAGCACTGGGCTGAGCGCTTGGAAGGGACAAATCAGTAACAGATATTCATTCAATAGTATGTATTGAGCGCTTCCTAGGTGCAGAGCACTGGGCTAAGCGCTTGGAATGGACAAATCGGTAACAGAGACAGTCATTCATTCATTCAAGAGGATTTATTGAGCGCTTCCTAGGTGCAGAGCACTGGGCTGAGCGCTCGGAATGGACAAATCGGTAACAGACATTCATTCATTCAATAGTATGTATTGAACGCTTCCTAGGTGCAGAGCACTGGGCTAAGCGCTTGGAAGGGACAAATCAGTAACAGATATTCATTCAATAGTATGTATTGAGCACTTCCTAGGTGCAGAGCACTGGACTAAGCGCATGGAATGGACAAATCGGTAACAGACATTCATTGATTCAAGAGGATGTGTTGAGCGCTTCCTAGGTGCAGAGCACTGGGCTAAGCGCTTGGAAGGGACAAATCAGTAACAGATATTCATTCAATAGTATGTATTGAGCGCTTCCTAGGTGCAGAGCACTGGACTAAGCGCATGGAATGGACAGATCGGTAACAGAGAGAGACAGTCCCTGCCCTTTGACGGGTTTGCAGTCTAATGGGGGAAGACAGGCAGATAAGAACAAGGTGGTCAGGTTCATTCATTCATTCACTAGTATTTACTGAGCGCTTCCTAGACAAGAACAAGGTGGTCAGGTTCATTCATTCATTCACTAGTATTTACTGAGCACTTCCTAGACAAGAACAAGGTGGCCAGGTTCATTCATTCACTAGTATTTACTGAGCGCTTCCTAGACAAGAACAAGGTGGCCAGGTTCATTCATTCACTAGTATTTACTGAGCGCTTCCTAGACAAGAACAAGGTGGTCAGGTTCATTCATTCACTAGTATTTACTGAGCGCTTCCTAGACAAGAACAAGGTGGTCAGGTTCATTCATTCACTGGTATTTACTGAGCGCTTCCTAGACAAGAACAAGGTGGTCAGGTTCATTCATTCACTGGTATTTACTGAGCGCTTCCTAGACAAGAACAAGGTGGTCAGGTTCATTCATTCACTAGTATTTACTGAGCGCTTCCTAGACAAGAACAAGGTGGTCAGGTTCATTCATTCATTCACTAGTATTTACTGAGCGCTTCCTAGACAAGAACAAGGTGGTCAGGTTCATTCATTCACTAGTATTTACTGAGCGCTTCCTAGACAAGAACAAGGTGGTCAGGTTCATTCATTCACTGGTATTTACTGAGCGCTTCCTAGACAAGAACAAGGTGGCCAGGTTCATTCATTCACTAGTATTTATTGAGCGCTTCCTAGGTGCAGAGCACTGGGCTAAGCGCTTGGAATGGACAGATAGGTAACGGAGAGAGAGAGTCCCTGCCCTTTGACGGACTCACGGTCTAATCGGGGGAGACAGACAAGAACAGAGTGGTCAGGTTGTCCCCCGTGGGCCTCCCAGTCTTCATCCCCATTTTACAGATGCCCCCATTGCTATTATTAGAGAAGCAGCGTGGCTCAGTGGAAAGAGCCCGGGCTGGGGAGTCAGAGGTCGTGGGTTCGAATTCCAGCTCTGACACCGGTGAGCTGGGTGACTGGGGGCAAGTCACTTCAGCGTGGCTCAGTGGAAAGAGCATGGGCTTTGGAGTCAGAGGTCATGGGTTCGAATCCCGGCTCGGCCACTTGTCAGCTGTGTGACTGTGGGCAAGTCACTGCACTTCTCCGTGCCTCAGTTCCCTCATCTGTAAAATGGGGATTAAGACTGTGAGCCCACGTGGGACAACCTGATTCCCCTGTGTCTCCCCCAGCGCTTAGAACAGTGCTCTGCACATAGTAAGCGCTTAATAAATACCAACATTAACTTCACTTCTCTGGGCCTCAGTGACCTCATCTGTCAAATGGGGATGAAGACTGTGAGCCTCACGTGGGACGGCCTGATGACCCCGTATCTACCCCAGCGCTTAGAACAGTGCTCTGCACAGAACAAGCGCTTAACAAACACCAACATTATTATTATTTATTATTATTATTATTTATTATTATTACCACCTCCCTGCTCATCAGAAAAACAAGGGGTGGAGACGGTCAGCCCCATGGGGGACAGGCACTGTGTCCAACCTAATTACTTTGCATCCACGGCGTCGCTTAGAACAGTGCCTGGGCCCACAGTAGGCGCTTAGCAAATACCATTATTATCATTATGACTATTATTATGATTATTCCCAGCTTCCAAACCCTTGCGAGCTGAGCTGCACCTCGCGCATGCGCACATCACTAGGCTCGCCCCCTCGGACTGGGGCGCGCCCCTAGGCGCATGCGCCCATCGCTGTGCTCGCCCCCTCCGACTGGGGCGCGCCCTTACGCGCATGCGCCCATCGCTATGCTCGCCCCCTCCCCCCCATGGACTGGGGCGCGCTCCTAGGCGCATGCGCCCATCGCTATGCTCGCCCCCTCCGACTGGGGCGCGCTCCTAGGCGCATGCGCCCATCGCTATGCTGGCCCGCTACGACTGGGGCGCGCTCTTAGGCGCATGCGCCCATCGCTATGCTCGCCCCCTCCGACTGGGGCGCGCTCCTAGGCGCATGCGCCCATCGCTATGCTCGCCCCCTCCGACTGGGGCTTGCTCCTAGGCGCAGGCGCCCATCGCTATCCTCGCCCCCTCGGTCTGGGGCGCGCCCCTGTGCGCAGGCGCGCTTCGCTATCCTCGCCCCCTTGGAGGGGGGCGCGCCCCCGTGCGCAGGCGCGCTTCGCTGGCCCGGCCCCTCCGTGGGGGCTCCGCGCGTGCGCCCTTCGCTGGCTCCGGCCCCGCCCCCTGCCTCGCGCGCGCGCGCGCGCCTCGCTCGGCCCCGCCCCTCCCCCCGACGGCGCGGCTTTGGCGCCAAATCGGGGCCCCCGGCCCGCCCCCGTCGCGCGGCGCCCATTGGCGGGCGGGGTCCGGCCCCGCCCCCGCCCCCCAACGCGCCTCCCCATTGGCCTCCCCCGCCCCCCGCCCCGCCCCCGCCCCGCCGGGGAGAGGACAGGACAGGCCCGGCCCGGCCCGGCCCGCGCGGGGGCACCGGGGGCGCCGCCGGCCTCCCGCTCCGACACCCGCACGGCTCACCGCCCCGCCCCGCCCCGTCCCGCCGGGTGAGTCCTGCCTGACCCCCCCCCCCCCCCCCAGCGCGCCCCCAGGTCACCCTCCATCCCCCCCTTCTCCAGGTCCCCCCTCCTTCTCCTCCAGATCGTCCCCTCCCCCCCATCCAGGCCCCCCCTCCTTCTCCAGATCCTCCATTCCCCCTATCCAGATCCCCCCATCCAGATCCCCCCTATCCAGATCCCCCCCACCCAGATCCCCCCCACCCAGATCCCCCCCACCCAGATCCCCCCCACCCAGATCCCCCCACCCAGATCCCCCCCACCCAGATCCCCCCATCCAGATCCCCCCTACCCAGATCCCCCCATCCCCCCCACCCAGTTCCCCCCCATCCAGATCCCCCCACCCAGATCCCCCCACCCAGATCCCCCCACCCAGATCCCCCCCATCCAGATCCCCCCATCCAGATCCCCCCCATCCAGATCCCCCCATCCAGATCCCCCACCCCTCCCATCTAGATGCCCCCTCCCCCCCTCCAGGTCCCCCGTCTCCCCCACTCAGATCCCCACCCAGGGCACCCCTCCTTTTCCTCCAGGTTCCCCCCCCCCCATCCAGATCCCTTCCACCCGACCCAGATCACCCCTTCTTCTCCAGATCCCCCACCCAGATCCCCCTGTCCCCCCTCACTCAGATCCCCCCCCTTCCCCCCACCCAGGTCACCCCTCCTCCTCCAGGTCCCCCCTTTAGATCCCCCCCTCCTTGGTCCCCCCATTCCCCTCCCACTCATCAATAAATAATCATAATGTTGCTATTTGTTAAGCGCTTCCTAGGTGCGGAGCGCTGTTCTAAACGCTGGGGGAGATACAGGATCATCAGTCATCCCCACCCCCCGGTCACCCCCCCTCACTCCTCTCTTCCCCCCCACCCCCAGGTCACCCCAGATCCCCCCAACTCAGTCACCCCAGACACCCCCAGATCTCTCCTCCCCCAACCCCCAGCCGAGGTCACCCCTTCCCCCCCAGCTGACCCTTTCCTGCACCTCCCTTCTTCCCTCCCCCACCCCGATAAATAATAATAATGTTGGTATTTGTTAAGCGCTTACTATGTGCCGAGCACTGTTCAAAGCGCTGGGGTAGACATAGGGGAATCAGGTTGTCCCACGTGGGGCTCACAGTCTTCATCCCCATTTTACAGATGAGGGAACTGAGGCACAGAGAAGTGACTTGCCCCCAGTCACACAGCTGACAAGTGGCGGAGCTGGGATTCGAACTCATGAGCCCTGACTCCCAAGCCCATGCTCTCTCCACTGAGCCACACTGCTTCTCCTTCCCCCTCCTCCACCCGGACTCTCCGGGTCTCCCGGTGGGAATATCGGGACCGGGAAGGGATTCCCAGGCTGGGCCCGGCGGGGGTGGGTGGGTGGGTGGGGTTCAGCCGGGCCAAGGGGGGGACCGTTGGTCAGGTTTGCTCGAGTGACCCGTCCGGCCAACCATCCCCTCCCCGAGGGCCAGCAGATTGCGAGCATCCTGAGGGTAAGGGTCACCTTTGCATCCTCCCAAGCGTCTAGTACAGCGTCCCGCCCCGTCGGTCACCCTCGCCGTGCTGTCCTCTGAGCTCCTTGTGGGCGGGGACCGGGTCTAAATCGTCCTGTCGTATTCTCCCGAGCGATGAGTAGAAGCAGAGGGGCTCGGTGGAAAGAACCCGGGCTTGGCAGTCAGAGGTCGTGGGTTCGAATCCCCGCCCCGGCAGCTGGGGGACTGAGGGTGAGTCACTTGGCTGGGCCTCAGTGACCTCGTCTGGAAAATGGGGGGTGAAGACTGGGAGCCTCACGTGGGACAACCTGATGACCCCCGTATCCACCCCGGCGCTGTGCACATAGTAAGCGCTTAACAAATACCAACGTTATTATTATAGTCTAATGGCTACCAGAATAAAGAGAGGACTTTTTTTCACACGAAACTAAATCCAAAATAATTAACTGAGCTCAGCCAAACACCTCGCCGTGGTGCAGGATGCCCCGAAGTTTGGGGAGCTCTGGCACTTGGGTGCTGTGGACCTCCGGCGCGTCATTCACGTGCTCTACCTCGGTTTCCTCACCTGTAAGATGGGGTGACCAGCCTAAGTTCTCCCTCCCCCTTGGACTGTGAGCCCTGCCTCAGTTTCCTCACCTGTAAGATGGGGTGACCAGCCTAAGTTCTCCCTCCCCCTTGGACTGTGAGCCCTACCTCAGTCTCCTCACCTGTAAGATGGGGTGACCAGCCTAAGTTCTCCCTCCCCCTTGGACTGTGAGCCCTGCCTCAGTTTCCTCACCTGTAAGATGGGGTGACCAGCCTAAGTTCTCCCTCCCCCCTTAGACTGAGCGTCCTACGTCTGATCCGATCATCTTTCGTCTAATCCAATGCTTAGTACAGTCCCTGGAGCACAGTAAGTGATCCACGACTACGACCGGCCTCGTTATTTTCTTGAAACTTATTTTTTAGCCCTTCGGCTCCCAGGGCCTTGCAGTCAGCGGAATGGCTTCTTGGGAGTGAGTCTCTGAAGAGCACGGGCTTTGGAGTCAGGGCTCATGAGTTCGAATCCCAGCTCCGCCACTTGTCGGCTGTGTGACTGTGGGCAAGTCACTTAACTTCTCTGTGCCTCAGTTCCCTCATCTGTAAAATGGGGATTAAGACTGTGAGCC
Organism: Ornithorhynchus anatinus; assembly: GCF_004115215.2. Lineage (NCBI taxonomy): Eukaryota > Metazoa > Chordata > Mammalia > Monotremata > Ornithorhynchidae > Ornithorhynchus > Ornithorhynchus anatinus. The sequence goes on from NC_041746.1 coordinate 28,322,782, forward strand.
CCACGTGGGACAACCTGATTTCCCTATGTCTACCCCAGCGCTTAGAACAGTGCTCGGCACATAGTAAGCGCTTAACAAATACCAACATTATTATTATTATTAATCGTACGGTCATTTTTACGGCGCGCCGACTGTGTGCAAAGCACCGGACCGAGCGCTTCAATTAGTTCGTTTCCACCCTCACAACAACCCTGTGAGGTAGGGAGACAGGGCAGGGATGATTATCCCCATCTTGCAGGTGGGGAAATTGAGGTACAGGCAAGTTAAGTGATTGGCCCACGGTCACACGGCGGGTTAACAGCACCGGTGGGATTTGAACCCGGGTCCTCCGGCTTCTAGACCGGCGCCCTCCCGCTTCTCCCCGCCACGTAGATAATAGTTTCGGGGGGACCGTTTCTAGGATTCTGATGCTCCAAGTGTGTTGACTTAATAATGTTGGTACTTGTTAAGCGCTCACTATGTGCAGAGCACCGTTCCAAGCGCTGGGGAAGACACAGGGGAATCAGGTGGCCCCACGTGGGGCTCACAGTCTTCATCCCCATTTTACAGAGGAGGGAACTGAGGCACAGAGAAGTGAAGTGACTCGCCCACAGTCACCCAGCTGACAAGTGGCGGAGCTGGGATTCGAACTCATGAGCCCTGACTCCCAAGCCCGTGCTCTTGCCACTGCGCCACGGTGCTTCTCACGACTTTCCCAGGCGTGACAGTAGTTCTGTGACCCTACTTATTCCCTCATTCGGTAGTATTTATTGAGCGCTTCCTAGGTGCCGAGCACTGTACTAAGCGCTTGGAATGGACAAATGGGCGACAGATAGAGACGATCCCCGCCCACTGACGGGCTTGTGTGAGCTCCCTCTTTTTCTCCCTCTTAGAGACTGGTCACTTATCTCAGATTTGGGGGGGCCGGAGTGGCTAGAGGCCTCCGAGGCCAAAGGAGGTGCTAAGTAAATAACTTAAGGAATAATAAGTTAGTTAATATTAAGTTGCTTAATAACTTAAGGGCTGAAGGAGCAGGTCTCAACACCAGGCCCGAGGCCCCAGACTAGAAGAAGCAGCGTGGCTCAGTGGCAAGAGCACGGGCTTGGGAGTCAGGGCTCACGAGTTCGAATCCCAGCTCCGCCACTTGTCAGCTGGGTGACTGGGGGCGAGTCACTTCACTTCTCTGTGCCTCAGTTCCCTCCTCTGTCGAATGGGGCCGAAGACGGTGAGCCCCACGTGGGGCCACCTGATTCCCCTGTGTCTCCCCCAGCGCTTAGAACAGTGCTCGGCACATAGTAAGCGCTTAACAAATACCAACATTATTATTCCCGATGGTGACTTCTGGCTCAGGGTGGGTGGGAGATCTGGCCCAAGGAGGTGCTAAGTGGCTAATGGCCCCCGACCTTAAGACCCCCGAGATCTTGTTCAAATCTTGTTCAAGGCCGCGGCCCGCCAAGTTTAAGACCCAGTTCTCACTTAGGGGTAGGTGCCGGCTCCTCCCGAGGCCTGGATTTGGCTACCGAAAAGCCCCGCGGGTCTTTAGAGAAACAGCCTGGCTCAGTGCAAATAATCATCAGCATAATGTCGGTATTTGTTAAGCGCTTACTGTGCGCCTAGCACTGTTCTAAGCTGGGGTAGAACCAGGGCCATCAGGAGGTCCCACGCGAGGCTCCCAGTTAATCCCCATTTTACAGATGAGGTCACTGAGGCACAGAGAATAACAATAAATGATGTTGGTATTTGTTAAGCGCTTACTTTGTGCAGATCACTGTTCTAAGCACTGAGGGAGATCCAGGGCCATCAGGAGGTCCCACGGGAGGCTCACAGTCTTCGTCCCCATTTTCCAGATGAGGGAACTGAGGCACAGAGAAGTGAAGTGACTTGCCCACAGTCCCACAGCTGACAAGCGGCAGAGCCGGGAGTCGAACCCGTGACCTCTGACTCCCAAGCGCGGGCTCTTTCCACTGAGCCACGCTGCTCTCCCTGCAAAGAGCAGAGGCTTAGGAGTCAGGAGGTCATGGGTTCGAATCCCTACTCCTGCCACCGGTCAGCTGTGTCACTTGACTTCTCGGTGCCTCAGTTCCCTCATCTGTCAAATGGGGATGAAGACTGTGAGCCTCCCGTGGGGCCGCCTGATGACCCTGGATCTCCCCCAGCGCTTAGAGCAGTGCTCGGCACCTAGTGAGCGCTTAACAAATACCAACATTATTACGATGAGTCTTTAGAAGCCAGGCTGAGGGACAGCAGCAGGAGAGAGAAGTTCATTTCTCTGTCGGACTCTGTGGTGCTGGTTTTTCTGGGGGTCCTTTTCGGAGTGGTCTCCGGCCAGAAATCTCTTGGCCACAGGAAGGGCTGGGCGATGGGAGGAGCTGCAGTGTCAACACCTGGTCCCAGGCCTGGTTCTCACGTAGGGGAAGGTGATGGGCCCGAGGGGTCTGGCCTGGGCACAAAAGAGCCCTGCAGGTCCTCATTTGCAGCCAGACTAGCAGGAGACAAAGGTAAGCAGGAGTCAGAGGTCATGAGTTCGAATCCCAGCTCTGCCACTTGTCAGCTGCGTGACTGTGGGCGAGTCACTTCACTTCTCTGGGCCTCAGTTACCCCATCTGTAAAATGGGGATTAAGACTGTGAGCCCCATGTGGGACAACCTGATTCCCCCGTGTCTCCCCCAGCGCCTAGAAGAGTGCTCTGCACATAGTAAGCGCTTAACAAATACCAACATTATTATTAAGCCCCCTTTCTCTTGCTCTCCCAGACCAACAGCCTTCCTTCTCGGTGCTCAGTCATAATAATAATGGTATCCGGTAAGCGCTTACTATGTGCCAAGCACCGTGCTAAGCACTGGGGTAGATACAAGACAGGTTGAACCGTCCCCCATGGGGCTCACGGTCTCAACCCCCGTTTTACAGATGAGATGACCGAGGCCCAGGGAAGTTAAGTGACGAGCCCCAGGTCACCCAGCAGACAAGGGGCAGAGCGGGGATTAGAACCCACGTCCTCCGACTCCCTGGCCCGGGCTCTTGCTGCTAGGCCACGCCGCTTCTCTAGACGCTTGGGGACGGGAGGATCGCCAGGGGCAGGAGGGCGGGACTGAAGCCGGGGGGGGCCGGGACGGATCCTGGGAAGAATTGACGAGAAATTGGAAGTGAAAGAGTAGATTGTGGCGCTCGGGGGAGGGGGGAAATGGCAGATGGGGTCATCGGGTTGGAAGTGGAGTGTAAGAATCGGTGGAGCTGAAGGGGGTGAGGTGGAACGAGCAGTGGTTTGTTACCCCAACCACAGCACTTGTTACGCACCTACCTGATACTCTGTGGTTTCCCCAGCTTTAATTCAATGTAATGTTTGTATCCCGCTCTAGACCCGGTGGGCAGGGATCCCGTCTTGCAACTGTATTGCATTTGCGCTCTTCCGAGCCATTTTTCTTTCAAGAAAAACTTCCGTGACTTCCCTTGATAGTCCATTCCAGGGTTTCATCACCCCGATAGCGAAACCTTCTTTTTTTATGGTACTCTTTAAGGACTTATGATGTGCCAGGCCCTCTATTAAGTGCTGGGACAGGTCCAAGATTGTGAGGTTGGAATAATAATGTTGGTATGTGTTAAGCGCTTACTATGTGCAGAGCACCGTTCTAAGCGCTGGGGGAGATACAGGGTCATCAGGTTGTCCCACGTGAGGCTCCCAGTTAATCCCCATTTTACAGATGAGGGAACTGAGGCACAGAGAAGGGAAGTGACTCGCCCACAGTCACACAGCTGACAAGTGGCAGAGCCGGGAGTCGAACTCATGACCTCTGACTCCAAAGCCCAGGCTCTTTCCCCTGAGCCGCAGAATACAGTCCTTCGTCTCTCATGAGGCTCACAGTCCTAACCGGGGGTGGGGGGGGGAAGGGGATTTAATCCCCATTTTATGGAGGAGGTAACTGAGGCACATCATCGAGGTACTGAGCGTTTACGGTGCAGAACAAGAGTGCAGTACAAAAGAATTAGCAGACACATTCCCTGCCCACAGCGAGGTTGCAGTCTAGAGGGAAACCTAGAGTCAAATATTATTATTGTTGTTGTTGTTATCAAGAGGGGCAGAGAGGCATAGATAAATTGATCTATATTCAAAAGTAAGCGCCCTAGCCAAACCAAGATCTGTGTTCTCTGCCTTGTGGAAAAATTAGTGCGTGACATGACTGGTGAAGCCGCTTGATTTTTTTCAACGTCCGCAGATGGAGTACGTCAGAGGAAACTAGTAACATGGCAGCGGATGACGACACTGGAGAGAAGATGACATTCGATGTTCTCTGTGGTAATATATTGAAAGGCAAAGTGTTTTCCTGCATTATTTTCACGCGTGTCTAATCAAAAGCGGTCCAGGTTTGAAAGTCAGTGGCGTATGCTGACCGATGGGCAGTTTTAGCACGGCACCGCTAGTTTGGGAAATGGTTCTGGATAGTGTCTGGATTATGTATTGAGAAATCGTATTCTTAAACACGTCATTTTGACGAACAACTTTCAGAAGAGAACCTATGCAAAGTGCTGGGTATTTAATCCCTTGAAGGTGCGCTAATTTAAATACGATAATGAGAGTGACCGCTTTGAAGTACTCTATAAACTGAGCCCAGATTAAAAAAAAAAATCAGCACACTGATTACTGTTGTAATCATTTGAAGGGAGTAAAGTGCCACTCATATTTGCATTGAATATGATAAAAGAAAGGCGTTCTTCATAGGGTAAAGGTTAAATACATTCGCTCCTCCTTCTGGAATCTCATTAACAGGTTAGAGTTTGTGGTTATCTCCTATAGCTCTTAGCGGGAAGAGTCACATGGGTAGACCCGAAGACGTAAATTCTGAGCGTGGTTAAATGTGGTTTATCCGTACCTAGCGAACTCCGGGAGTGCTGGTGGTTTGATCCGCAAGGCGGGTCGGGGCTAGATTTCAACTAAAGTCGGTGGAATTGAAGCTGAAGTTGGTGGACAGGCTCAGCAGAATCAGGCCGGCAGTGGCAGCAGCGTCTCCCAGGGTGGCTGGTCACTTCTGACTCACAGGTCACCCGGCTCCTGCCCCCGCCTAAGAACATCATCTCTCCTCAGCTCAGAATCATCTCATTTAGTGGCACTGTTGGTTTGTGGGGGGGTGGGGTTGGGGGTTTAAGCACATTTGAGAAGCTTAGTTCGAAAGTAACGTTTGCCCCTTTCCTTGCAGCTTCTCCTCTGAAGAGCAACGATGAGAGCTCAGTGGACATTTACGCAGGGTTGGACCCCAATGTCACTGGTACGTTGACGGTGTGAAAGCGATGGTCGCAGCAGATATTCACCCCGCCCTCAGCCCTACAGCACTTAAGCGCATGTCCGTAACTTACCTGTTTATATTCTTGTCTGTCTTCCCCCCTCCTGGCTGGTAAACTCCTTATGGGCAGGGAATGTGTCCACCAACTCTGTCGTACTCCCCCGAGGGCTCAGTGTGGCATTCAGCACGCAGTGAGGACTCGATAAATACCATCGACTGATCGATGGACTCATTAGAATTACCTAAATAGTATCCAGCTGTCATTTTTCCTTACCAAGTGCGAGGAGCTCGGTTCTGTAAATAGCACGTTGACATCAATAAGTGTGGGAACTCAGAAATGTATTTTTTCTGATTGCCTCGCCCAGGATTTTTAACTTTTTCTTCTTCTAAATTGCACCTCTGTTCATAAAGTTTCCCTCTTCCTTGCATAGCTCCCTTGTACTTGTTCCTCTTCATTCCTATGCATCCAGTACATTTCCTCCCCACCCCCTCTAGGCAGCTCCTGCTGCTTACCATCTTTACCCCTGGTTGGCCAAAATGGCTGGTCACCCAGTGTTCGTTGACAGTCTTAACTTTCCAAGATGCAGACCTCATCATGGAAAATACATTCACCTCCCAGAGGTTTAGTTCTCTCAAATTGGTTCATTTGCATCCAGGAGGCACTGATTAATAGGCCTGGTTTATTGCCACGCCTCTGTCTTTCTCATGGAAATTCACCCTTTCTCTCTGAGCTATATAATGATGTCTCCGCAAGCCACTACTGCGGGGGTTTACTTCCATGCTTCACGTTGGCCTTTTTAAAATTACTGTTTAAAACAGCCTTTCAATAATAAAGTTGCAAAAAATTTACCAGCTCTCCAAACATTTTTTCCCCAGTTTATAATCTTTACCACCCCCGAAGAATTTACCCTTTTTGTTCTCGCCCCATCTTCACCTCAAACTCTGGCAGAAGTGAAAACCCATAACAATCAAATCCTTTTCTTTTAAGCCCCCTAAAGCCCTAAATCCAGTGGAAGTAAGTTGACGTTAACTTGCCCAATTCCCTCACCCTTACAGGGAGGGAAAATAGATCAGTTTAACTCTAACCAAATGAATGTTTACAAAGACTTCAGTATGAGTGTGCCTGTGTGTCTGTGTTAGTGTGGGTGTGAAAGAGAGTTAGTAAGGGCACATGGGCATCTACGTGAGTGGGCATTTCAGGTGCTCTGCTGACGATCCTCCCCTAAGCAAGGTCCCACTGCTCTACTTTGGGCCCGTTATGGCTCAAAGAGTCGGGCAAGGATGATTCTTCGTGTTGTGTAAGGGAGAGGGGAAATGGATGTTGTTTTCCCCTCTGAATTTGGCTTCCTGTTATTACCTGCCCAATAAATGTACCCTCCATTCATCTGTAATAATTGTGGTATTTATTAAATGCTTTCTCCATGCCAACCACTGTACTACCTGCTCGGTTAGATACAAATTAAGCAGGAGGGACACAGTCCCTTCCCCATACGGGGTTTGTGTTCGAAATAGGAGGGAGAGGAGGTATTGAAACCCCATTTTACAGATGAGGAAACAGAGGCCCAGTGAGGGGGGAGTGACTTGCCCAAGGTCACACAGCGGGCAAGTGGCAGAACCGAGATTAGAACCCAGATCTCTCTGATCCGGAGGCCCGTGCTCTTCCCACCAGGCCAGATCTCCCAAGTTCCCTCTTAAAATTAACAAAAAGCCAAATAAATGTTGCAAGTGAAGCGTGTGCGTTTTTCCCGGGGAGAGGGAAACAGTCAAGCTATTATAACCTTCGAAAAACCTTTGTTCCAGAAAATACTTCCAAGCCTTGTACGCCATCTAGAAATTGTTTAGACCTGTACGAGGAGCTCCTGACTGAAGAAGGAAATGCAAAGGAAGCAACATATAATGAAGTAGGTGCTAATATTCGATAGAGTAAATATTCCTGAAGCCAATACAAGACTGCATAGACTATAAGCTTACTGTGGGCAGGGAACACGTCTACCAACACCGTCGTATCGAACTCTTCCAAGCACTCAGTACGCTGCTCTGAACACTGTGAGCACTCAAAAAATATATTTAATCACTTAATTTGATTGATTTGGGGATGTCCTATTGGAAAGAGAGAGTGAGAGATACTTTGAGAGATTTTAATCCATCTTGACAAAGTTTTTGTAATTCAGTTAACTTAAATTCTCAGGAAATAATTCATCATGCAGCCATTATCCTGAAACTTTTGCAATGTCTTAAATTATTGAACACAGAAAGCAGTTGATAGCTGCGGTAAGTATTTCTTGAAGCGGAAGATGTCTCCCCAACACCAAAAATCACTCAAATTTTCTGTCAGCATTTTAACTTCATCCTGTAGTTGTGATGTAGTGAACACCCCAATGTGCCAGGATACATCGGGACTCTCCCCCTTTGCGACTGTAAAATCTCATGGTAGAAGCATGATCATGAAATCATCACTGTTGTCCCATATTGATTTTACGGCTACCTTGAAATTCTTAATTGAGCAAATGCAAAAAATCAATCCTGTGTTTTGCAGTTGCAGGTGGAATTTGGGAAATGCCAGAGACAAATCAAGGAGTTGATGAAGAAGTTTAAGGAAGTTCAGACACAGGTAGAGTGTGTTAACAGAATCTGGGCTGTTGGGAATTGCTTTAATAGAAATGTAATACTTTATACTGGGGTGTAATAGAGTAGAAGAACCCATGGCCTTCTGACTCCACTGTGCCATGTTTTGGAGGCCCAGAACTGCCATTCTTGTCCCTGGACGAACTTGAGGATTCCTGGTGGATGTAGCTTTTTGGCCTGTCCTGCCCCAGGACCCGGGCAGCTGGCAGTGGAAAATGGTATGGGCGGTACCGGGCTGCCGGCATTCTCCGGAAGGCAAACTTACCCCACTCCGACGCTGTTTGGGGCTGTTGAGTCCTCCCTGGGTAGAGTGGGGTCAAGGTACTTGTTCTTTTCCCAAGGTTATATCTGGCTTAAGGAGGGAGATGTGGCTCAACAAGACCAAATTCTAGACGAGTGGTTTCATCCTACCAAAAGGTGTGCCCCCACTGACATTTAGGTTCGAATTGGAATGAAATGTCTGTTGGTTTTGTAGCGCACACTTATCGCGGGAAAATGAGCTCATTCAGATTGCATGTAGCTTGCCAATAGCTAGTACTTCTTGTTGCCATGGCACTTTGAAAGGTTTCCTATTTTGATTGCTGTCATTTTGGGCTACGGTTCATCTATTCACACATGTTTCTTCAACGCAGAATCTAAGTCTGCAAAGTGAAAACCAGTCCCTGAAGAAGAACATTTCAGCACTTATCAAGACTGCTAGAGGGGAAATCAATCGAAAGGATGAAGAAATTAATAGCCTCCACCAAAGGTACAATGAGAATTGACAAATATACTGCAGTTACTTAAGTCGTATGACTCACTCTTTAGAATCGGTCCCAGGAATATTTGGTGCATTAAGTGGAGATGGTTGAGAAGCATTTTCATGAACTATTGGTCTGTACTGTAATTTTGTGTAATCCAACTTTAAAAAAAAAATGTCGATAACAGATCCCGACACTTTTAAGAAAAAAGGGAGTAGATTTAGTGTTCTGCCTCCCTCTGGCTCTGTCTTCCGTTCCTCAGCCTACGTGTGACTTTGAAGGTCCTTGCTACATTGTTCACTCCTCGAGGGGAAGGATCGTGTCTGCTAACTCGCTTGTACGCTCTCAGTAAGCATCGATAAGTCCTTTTGATTATTGGAGCTTGGGCAACTTGAAGCCCATGTCAGACTCCGGCAAGGTAGGACCACCCATCTAAATAGGAAGTATCTGACTCCCTGTTCACTGGACCCACAAAGATGCTGGAAAAAAATCTGGTGGACCAGGCATAAGGTGACTCTCATTCCAAAGTCCCGAGCTGGTGTGCTACGTGCTCTGCGGGGAATGTGAGCAAAATCAGTGAAGACAGAATGCCCAGAAAATTATGCATAGGAGCCCCATCTGGGAGCAGACCCATTGGCACACAGTGAGGAGAAAAAGGATGACACGCATAGATCAGAGTCTGTGAAGCGATCAAGATACTGAGAAAGAGAAATGGGTGGCACATGAAAAAGTGTAGCAGGGGGCAATCTTTACATATCCACAATATGAAAATGATTGTCTGACGATTGTCTAAAGATGATGCGGTGTCGTCCTGGCACTTGGATTCGCACCCTTTATTCACCCTTCCCTTAGCTCCGCAGCACTTATGTACATAGTCATAATTTGTTTTAGTCTCCCCTCCAGACTGTAAGCTCTTTGTGGGCAGGGAACGTGTCTGCCAATTCTGTTATATCGCATTGTCCCAAGAGCGTATTACAATGCTCTGCACACAGTAAGCGCTCAATAAATATGATCAATTGATTGAGTGCCATTTACAGTTGAATAACTTTCATCTCTTTCCAACCAGACTCTCAGAATTTCCACATTTTCGAAAGAACTACACCAGAAACTACCTTCCAGGGTCAACAACTTCAAGATCCTCAGAGGCGCCTAAAACGAAAGATTTTAAATCCAGAACTTCGCATTTAGACGAGAGCCCGAAGACCGATCCCAGACCGAAAAATGACTCCTCAAAGGACATTTCCCACAGCACTTCATTACCAGACCTGGAAAAGGAAGTCAAAACACACGTGGAAAAGAAAAGCACTTCTCATCTACCAGCTTCTCCTGAGAAACACAGTAGCAGCGGCATCCGGTCTCGGGCACACAGTCAGACAGTTGACCGTGGCTCGAGTGAGGAGAGAAGGGGAAGGAAAGAAATAAACTGTAGCCAACAGTACAGCAGGGAAAATGATCGGTGGAGAAAGGATGGCCCTGGTGGCAGTGCAGAGAGGGAGTCGAGGGGTGCAGACGTTAATCGGCGGTCCCAAGGGCAGCCCGAAAAATACGGGAAGAGTGAACAGAAGCCAGAATACAAAAATAGCAAATGTCGAAGCCACCCAGATCCAGAGTATAAAAGTCCCCATGTAAGTTCTGTGCGGGAGAAAGAGAGCAGCATTAGGGAGAGGTCACATCAGCGAGGAGATTCCCAGGGGGACGAGAGAGTAGAGAGACAGAGTGAAAGATCCCAAAACCTAAATAGAAAAGAGCTTAAATCCTACTTCAAAGATGACCGGAAAAGTGACCCAAAAGCCAAGTTCTCGGAAAAGGACGAGGAGCAAAGGCGACGGTGTGGGAGAGGCGCCATCCCCCATCCCAGGAGCGAAATGGGGAGAGACCCTCATTGGTCAACAAAGGGCCATCCGGAAGAACGACGAGGAAGGGAAGGAGACGGTAAAAGAGACAGAGGGCCCAGTGACCAAAGTTTCTGGGATGGAAGACCTTCCCCTTCCACTTCTAGCAGTAGGAACCACAGGCGCCCTTACTCGAATGAGAGCAGCAGCAAGCACGAGTGGGAAAACTCCTACTCCAAAGCAGAAAGACACAGAACCGAAGAGAAAAGGAAAAGAGAGAGAGAAAGCAAAGAAGAATCCAGACACAGATCTGAAAGAAGAGGGTCCAAAGACCATCTCCAAAAGGCTGAAAAAGAAACAAAGAAAGTTCCCATTGAAGGAAAGCCAAAGAACGGGCACGAGCAAAACGACCGAAGCAAAACCTCTAAAACGGAAGACGTCCCAGAAGGGACCGTCAGAAAAGAACTCCACCTGGAGAAAGTCAAAGACTTTCCGACTGCAGTAAAAGGCAAGGATCTAAAGCTGAGTTTTATGGAAAAGCTGAATTTGACTCTCTCCCCTGCTAAAAAACAATCACTCGGTCAGGAAGATCCAGTTGAAACGATGGATCGTCCTAAATCCTCAATTCGAAGGGATACTGAGATCCCAGTGGAAACAGAAGCGGTGCTTTCTCTTCGCTGTGGCACAGTTGAGGCTTCAGAGGAAATCAAGTCACCATTACAAGAACCAAACGATAGCGTGCGGGCATCCGAAGAACCCAAGGTGAACCCTCCCGCGAGCCAAGTGGAAATTGAAACCGGTGATCTGGTTCAGAGTGGGCAGTGCCCTTTGCCGGGTACCGATACAGAGTCCTCCCCCCACCCAAGCGTGGGGCAGGAGGGGCTCAGTAACGGAGAAGTTCCAGCGTCCGATACAACGGCCCAGTTGCATTCAGATGTTTCTCCTAACCTTGGCTTAGAACCGGAGACCGTAAGTAATGACGGAGTCGGTTTGCCTGACATCCTCGAAAATGCCAAGGAGAGGACATCTGACACCTCCGTGGGGATGGTCGACACCAACGACGAGAGCCTCGAAGGAGACGGAAACAGCGTTTTACCGGCAGTCGTTTCCGAGAAGGCGGATGTCGTCTCCGAGCCCTGCCTGGGGGACGGGCCAACTGCCTTTGATAATGGTGGAAATTTGGAGTCCCTCTTCTGCAGACAAGGAAGCTTAGAATCCTCGCTTCAGAAAGATTTGATGGACAATAGCCCTGAAAACAGAGACATGAACCCTCGATACCATGATGATGAAAACAGAGACATGAACCCTGAATACCATGATGATGAAAATTCCGTTATCAGCATTGACCTCAATCATTTGCGATACATTCCAGAAGCCATCAGCCCACTGAACAGCCCAATTCGGCCCATAGCTAAAATTCTCAGGGTAGAAAGTCCTTGCAAAGTTCCGGTGTTGAGAAACAACCATAAAGGTAATTGTTCTTTTTTTTTTTCTTTCTGTTCTTTATCTGTTCGGGGGAAAAAGTGACTCAATGCATCCATTTTTGGAGACGTCTGCCCAAGCCACATTTAGTTATCCTTTGTCCACGGTTTGTGGCAAGGGACCGGCCTCTTTGAGGATCGTTGTGGAATCTGAAAATGGCCGTCCTGTTCTACAAGGCACCAGAGGACTGTCAGCCTCACTGGGCGGGGGGGGGGGCGTCCCGAGCCTCGCTTTTGCCTGTCTGGGGCTGTTGTAGGGGTGGGTATCGGGCCTGGGGAAGAGAAACTGCCAAGGAGCAAGAGCAGGCTCTCCGGGAGCTCACATTAATGTTGGTGTTTGTTAAGCGCTTACTATGTGCCGAGCACTGTTCTAAGCGCTGGGGTAGACATAGGGGAATCAGGTTGTCCCACGTGGGGCTCACAGTCTTAATCCCCATTTTACAGATGAGGGAACTGACGCACAGAGAGGTTAAGTGACTTGCCCACAGTCACACAGCCGACAAGTGGCAGAGCTGGGATTCGAACTCATGAGCCCTGACTCCAAAGCCCGTGCTCTTTCCACTGAGCCACGCTGTTAATTAATCTGGGTTATCTATATTGAATATTGAGCACTTACTGTGTGCAGAACTCTGAACTAGGCTCTTGGAAAAGTACAACAGAGTTGGTAAACATTCCCTGCCCACAATGTTTTGGGTTTTTTATGGTATTTGTTAAGCACCTACTATGGGCTGAGGACTGTTCCAAGTGCTGGAACAGATACAAGATAATTTCTCTCAGATTCTCGAGGTTCACCATGGCACATTTTGGTTGCCCACATTTGTACTAAAGTAATGAATCTCTCAATAGTAAATGTCATGATGGGTTCTAAATATTGAGTAGTCATCCTGAACGGATTATGGACTGATGTTAACAGGCTTTTCTTTTCGTAGATTTAGCATCGGCCGGCTTGCTCAGTTCTCCCACGAAGAATTTATCCAACGAACTCAACAAGGAGAATCGAAAACCAGTTTGCAAGCCCGACAAATGCTCAGAAACGGACCCCCATACAAATAAATATTCTGACGAACTAGAAGAAGGAGAAATCGTAAGCGACAGCGAAAAGCCCAATCTGGACAGAAAAGCAGACAACGGCAAGAGTCCCAACCCCAGATCCTCTTCGGCTGTGCAGAATGGAAAGAATCCACGAAAAAGAAAGATGAGCACTACGCACCTCGATGAAGACACTGGAAAGACAATCGCCGTCAAAATCCATCAGGTCAAGAGGAAGAAAGATAAAGCCTCTAGTAACTCTCCCAAATCTCTGAAGGCGGAAGAAAAAGATAAAGCCACAAACAGTTCTCGCCTTGAAAAAATTGTCCAGATTATTGTCGAGCCGACGTCGGTGCAAGAGGTTATGCAGATGCTAAAAGTGATAAGGAAGCACGTCAGGAAGAATTATATGAAGTTCAAGATCAAATTTTCAGTCATGCAGTTTCACAGGATTATTGAATCGGCGATAGTGAATTTTACATCACTGATCAAGTACCTGGACCTGTCTAAGATATGTCAGTCGGTAGACTTTCTCAAGCGGAGCCTCTGCGATGTTATAGAATCGAAACTGAAGCAGCTTAAAAAGAACGGGATCGTGGATCGCCTCTTCGAACAACAGTTGCCAGATATGAAAAAGAAGCTGTGGAAGTTTGTAGATGAACAACTCGACTATTTGTTTCTGAAGCTGAAAAAGACCCTCATGAAGTGGTGCGATGCCCTAAACCCGGGAAGTGATAGCGATGAGGGAAGGCTGGAAGCGACCGAGAAAGAGAAACAAAAATGCTCGAACAATCTGAGAGATGGGGTCGAAAAGGCCAAGAGGAGGACCGTCAAGGTCAGGTCAGAAAAGATCGGCGGTCCGGTCGACCGTAAATCTATGCTGGGGGGTCAGTCAGGGAAGCCTAACCCAGACAAAACCCAAAATATAAAACCGGATGCCTCGAAACAAGCCATTCCAACGTGCTTAGGTTCTTCGGTCGACAATGTGAAAAATTCCCGCCCCAAAGTCAGCCCCCCGGCGCCCAAGGAGTTTCAAAGCACACCGCTTTCCCTCAGACCCTCCAGAGACGCGCCCGAGGCCGAACAGGCCGTCCGATCCGGTCCCCAGAAGCCGGAGCGGAGTTTTGAAATTCTCACCGAGCAACAGACCTCGAGCCTGACTTTCAATCTGGTGAGTGACGCCCAAATGGGCGAAATATTTAAAAGTCTGCTACAAGGCTCCGACCTCCTGGAACAGAGCGTAAACAGCATCGACCGAAGTCAGTGGGAGCTGGAAACGCCAGAAAAGGCCCCGGCGGAGGCTCAGAAGCGCGAACCGGTTTCCGTTTGCGCCGCCGACGAGGCGGCCTCGGGCGGGGCCTCTCCGGTTCCGAGGGCAACGGACGACGTACCCTGGGCGCCCCTGTCATCTGAGAAGACTCCGGCTTCGTCCACCAGGCTCCAGATGCCCGTCCACCCCGATGTGCTAGATGAAAGCTGCATGTTCGAGGTGTCCACCTGCGTGGCTTTGAGTAAAGAGAACGCGTGCAGCACGGAGAAGAGGTCTTGCATCTCCTCCATTCTCATCGAAGACCTGGCGGTTTCCCTAACGGTGCCCTCGCCCCTCAAGTCGGACGCGCACCTGAGCTTCCTGAAGCCCGAGACGTCGTCCGGCTCGACTCCGGAAGAGGTCATCAGCGCCCACTTCAGCGAGGACGCGTTACTCGAAGAAGAGGATGCCACCGAGCAGGACATCCATCTGGCTTTGGAGTCGGATAATTCCAGCAGTCGATCGAGTTGCTCCTCCTCGTGGACCAGCCGGCCCGTGGCTCCCGGCTTTCAGTACCATCCCAGCCTCCCCATGCAGGCCGTGATCATGGAGAAGTCCAACGATCACTTCATCGTGAAAATCCGGCGCGCGCAGCCGCCTGCCGCCTCCCTGGGCCTCGATTACGGTCGGACGAGTGATGAGTCGGTGGCGTCCTCGCTGCGGGTCAGAGAGGCGACCGATGAGGCGACAGAAGAAGGAACCGCCGGCCGGGGGCCTGCCGACGGCTCCGGAACTGAAGCGGAGATGTCCCAGAGCCACGGAGATGGCCGACTGTCTAATGAGGGAGAGAGCTCGACTCTTCGGACCCCGGTTCTCGATGTCCTCGAGCTCTTTGGAGAGACCTCAGAGTCCATGGGGATCGGGGAGGAGCGTGGAGACGAGGGTCTCACGGTTCGGCAGGGGCCCGGACCGAACGAGTCAGAGGAATCGTGTGCGGCCGTGGGGGTAGCCTCATCCCCCTTAGCTGGCCGCCTCGCCGACCCGCGCGTGGACTTGACCCCGGAACCTGCGCCGGTGGATGGAAATCTGGGCGAGCTTCTGACAGCACCGGGTTTCAAAGTTCATCAAACGGGACCTACGAGAAAGGACTCGGATTCCCAGGACCAAGTGGGGGAAGCGATGAGGGACAAGCAGAATGGGGTCGGAGAGGGCTCCGTCGACTCGACGCAGACTGCGAGCGAGAGCCGTCTCGGAGGGAACTCCAGAAGCTCGGGGAAAAACCGGGATCCAGGGAGCGGCAAGGAAGGAGAGGAGTTATCCTATGCAAATCCATCTCTAGGCTGTGAGGCTAAGGATTTGGGTCCCGATTTGACAGTGCAACCTCCCAGTTCGAATGAAGTAAAGGAGGATAAGCTGGCCTCATCCTCCACGTTCAGTGGTGTTGAAGAATGCCCCGACGTCTTGGCTAAAGCTCACAGAAAGCGGAAAAAGGATTTCAGTCTAAGTCATTCGAAGAAAAGAGAGAAAAAGGAATCTCCCCAGACTGAAGAGGAGTCTAAGAAAAATTCCCCAAAATGTGAAGCTAGTGATTCAGCCTCCCAGAGGAAATCAGCGAATAAGAAGCACTCACCGCTGGAGAATAAAGATTGTTCATCTTCCAGCGCTACCTCACCCACGAGCCTCTCTGCCAAAAATGTCATTAAAAAGAAGGGAGAAGTTGTCATTTCATGGACGAGGTAAACCTGCGTGTCCAGGTTTGAAGGGTCTTTTTATCCACAGCCTCCTGGGGATAGCCTTATCGCTTGAACCACCTTGATGAGAAGACATTTTCCAGGAGCGGGGGCCAGGTCACGCCGTACCCCATATAAGCTAAATTGGAAAGGAATCTCAGGGCACCATCTCACTCTGGTGGGAAATAATCCTAATTAAGCTCCAGGGACCACATTCATTTAGATTTTCACATTTCTGCCAATGGCTAATAGTAGAACCAAATTCCCCAGATCTGTAAACTTATTTTGGACCTTTAGCTTGGGAAAAAAAAGAGGGGGCGGGGGGCAATTTCTCCCCTTAACGGTGGGCTGGCCTGTCTGGAGCTCAAATCACTTCCAGGCAAAACCTCTCAATCAGTCGGTGGTATTTATTGAGTGCTTACTGTGTGCAAGTCGGTGGTATTTATTGAGTGCTTACTGTGTGTGCAAGTACTGTGCTAAGTTTGGGAGAGTACAGTTCAACAGAGTTAGTAGACATTCCCTGCCCGCAACGAGATTGCAGTCTAAAGGGGGAGACCACCATTGATATAAATAATGTATAATACATACTTTGTAGATGGGACCCCTCCAAGGGGGAAAACTGGAATCCTTGTTCCGTCATTTCTGTGACCGAGTACCTTCTTTGCATTCCCCGACGGTAGCATTGTTCCAGAGTTAAACGACCTTTCGTTTTTTGTTTTCCTCAGAGACGACGACAGAGAAATTCTTTTGGAGTGCCAGAAAACAGGGCCATCAGGAAAAACTTTTACCTTTTTAGCTGCAAAGTTGAACAAAAATCCAAATCAGGTATCTATCTGTTTAACATTCTCCTTGACTCCTCTACCCCACAGCGAGGGGGCTCATAGGATTCAAATTAAAGACATTGCACTGTCCCTTGCTACAGAATGGATCGACCAGGAAGTAGAGTTGAGTTTTCTGGATAGTTGTAAGCAGTTCACAGCATCGTTCTCAGCAGCAGTAGAAGCACGTTCAACATGGGTTGTTGAAGGAGAATCTGATCTTTTCCCTGCACTTCCCACTGAACGTATTTGACTGGAAAATTTTTAATCTTTATTTTGACTGGGAAAGTTGCTCAGTGCAAAAAAAAGAGTCATATTTATTGAGCACTTAACTGTGTGCAGAGCACTGTACTAAGCACTTGGGAGAGTAATAATAATGATATTTGTTAAGCGTTTACTCTGTGCCAAGCACTGTCCTAAGCGCTGGGGTTGATACAAGGTTATCAGGTTGTTAGGTTAGTTAAGTTAGGTGACTTGCCCAAAGTCACACAGCTGACAAGTGGCCGAGCTGGGATTAGAACCCATAACCTCTGACTCCCAAGCCCGTGCTCTTTCCACTAAGCCATGCTGCCTCTCTGTATGTAGTATAACAATACCATAATGTATACAACAAGATACAATTTACCTTGTATAGTGTATACACTATAACAATAATAATACTGTATACAATATAACAGATGCAATCCCTGCCTCAATCATTTTATAATCTGGGGTGGGGGAGAGACAGACATTAATATACATAAATAAATTACAGGTGTATATTTAAGTGCTGTGGGGCTGGGAGAGGGGAAGAACAAAAGGAGCAAGTCAAGGTGATGCAGAAGCAGGAGGGAGAAGAGGAAAGTAGGACTCGATCAGGGAAGACCTCTTGGAGGAGTTATGACTTCAGTAAGGCTTTGAAGGAGAGGAGAGTACTGACTCCTGGGAATTCATCATTCATCCGACTAAGAAACTCAAAATTGGGATTCTGCTCTCTACCAATGCCAAAACTCCAAGGACCTCATCGCTAATGTTTTTTTTTTCCTTCTGTCTTGCAGGTTTCAGAAAGATTCCAGCAGTTACTGAAACTGTTCAAAAAGTCAAAATGCAGGTAGCCTTCAGCTAACGCTGCTGTAGTGGAACAGGATGGAGTGGGTTTTTTGTTTTGTTTTTTCTGCATTCGTAGAAAACAAGAATGCCCAATGTTAGGGCGGCTGAACTGGGTGAGATGGCCGGCTGGACACCGGGGCGCCCCTACGTTGCTGCCCGCTTGCCTGGGTGACGTCAGATGCTCTGCCATGGTTCAGATCAGCACGACATTCTCTCTCCATACTTTGCATCGCTCTGCTGGTCCAAATTCGATGGAATGAGCAGGAGAAAGAAGATTTTATAGTGCTGAAGGAAAGTAAAACCGTTGAAGCCTCTTGGACAGTGGGTCTTACAACCCTAGATTGTCACGCTGCTGGTTCACAATGGAATGAGTAGAAGAAAGGAGTTGGTTTTTTTTTTAGTGCTGAAAGTAAAGCCATCAAAGCCTCTTGGATAGTGGATCTTACAACCGTGAAGTCAAAGTCGGTTTTCCCTCCAAGAAAGTTCTTGCATCAGGTTCAAGTCGACCACAGCCTTTAAGAGCCTCTGACCCTGTCATCCCAAGTCTGTTTTCAAGCACGACGAGAAGAAAGTCATTTCCAACTTGTCTGTACTTAATGCAGTCACAGTATCACTGCTCACATTCTCCTAACGACCTGTTGATTTCTGGTTCCGTGGGTTTATTAAAGCAATAATTATGCAGCCTGTTTAAAAATAGTGGTGAGCACACTTTGGCCGTTGAGCCTTGCTCCCTGTGGGAGGTGCCACATCGAGAAAAGTTTATCCTGCCCAAGGAGCCCAGCCAACTGTCACATCACTCTAACTTTCCAGATCCTTGCTGAACCACCATGGAAGTCTGTCCCTCAGCAGGTATGCTGGGAAGGGGAAAGGCTAATTGAGCCCAGTGCCCAATTCCCTCGGTTCACAACTGTAATTTGAAGGAAAAAATACCTTTTGGGAGCACCATTCTGTCCGTGGATTTCTTTTGACACGAAAGCACAGGAATGGTCCCTCAAACAGAAGGACCACTACAGCCGACTCCCAACTCTTTTCTGAGGTGTTTTCTTCAGCCTGTCTTTCAACAAAAGTGATATCATCTAAAGATTACCAGCTGCTAATGAAACTCGCCAGCGGAATTAATGTACTTAATGGATTGGGCAGCTTTCTAAATGGAACCTTTGTGGTCAGCAGGCAGAAGTTGAGGTACAAATCTTCCTTTAAATGCTTTCTCAACTGTTGAGAAAATTAAGTTGTTGACAGTGTTCCAGGTTCTGTGGATGCTAACTTCCTGCGTTTCACATTCTAGCATGAAATTCCACGTCGGTTCTTACTCACCTTTTATTCCGGGACTGGTACCTTCTACCTCCAAACTGAAGATCCTTAAGGCTATCATTTCAGGTGACCTGCATCCAAGCACTCTCTTTTAGAGCTTAACATCCTATTTTCCTCCTTGAGTCATTACAGTTTGAACTTTTCCATATGTCTACTCCCTTTCAGTCTTCGGAGTAGCCCAGCAATTAACGAACTGGGCTTAACCGTTAAGGGCGAAGCGTCGAAAGATTTCCCGTTTAAGGGTCGTCACTTCTAAGAGATGAGTCGCTTTTGAGGTTGAGTTCGAGAACCATACCCGTGGGAGATCTGCATTCACACATCACATGGTAAAAGTCCTTGGAGTCCTTTTGAAGACTTGCATTAATGTCACATGAAACTGATTTTGTAAATCAGTTTATTGAGCATGGGCTACCCCGGCAGAGTTTTCCTGTTCCCGTGAAGTTCCAGTTCCGTCGGAGCGTTTTAAGTGCTCATCTCGTTGTGGGGAAAAGCTCACAAAGATTCAGTACTTTCACAAACTAGGATTCATATTCCAAACATTTCCTTTTTTTAATTTAATTTCATGGAATTGTTATTGACTATTTAATTGGCCGCTTAATGTTCTATTTTTCTTGCCTCTTTTTTTGATGTTTTCTCTTGTAAATATATGTACAGACATGTATGGTAATGTAAAGTACTTTGTGTATATGGATATATATATATATATGTATATATATATATATGACTATATATCTTTGCTTAGCCAAAGAATTTTTAACTGTACAAAACAAATTTTCCTTTTGTATAATTTAAGTTTGCTTAACATAATAAAACCTGTAAAGCTCAGTTTGGATCAAAATGTTTTGAGTGTTTTGTGTCGTGTGCCCCCATCCCTTTCTATCCACTCCCAAAACAAAGTATTTCGACTTTTGGCGGGTTTTAATGGGTGGAACTGGATCCGCTCCTCTCTTCCGGTCTGAGATTTCAATTGTCTTTTCCTGAATTGATCTAGAAAACTCACTGTGTATGATGCCTCACCAGCAAGGGTCTGGTCTCTCTGTCACAGCTGTTATAAAGCGGTGGCCAGAATTTAGAACGGCCAGGGCCAGGAGGGGAGAGATCTGGGCATCAGAGTAGTTTTCACTGGTCCGTTTCTTACCCCTCGTCATAAATTCAAGTGGGGCTGCAATTTGCTCTGAAAAGCAGGTGCTGCCTAGTGGTTAGAGTATGGGCCTGGTAGTTAGAAGGGCTTGGGTTCTAATCCTGCCTCTGCCGTTTGTCTGCTGCATGGCTTTGGGCAAGTCACTAAACTTCCCTGTTACCTCATCTGCAAAATGGGGATTAAGACTTTGAGCTCCATGTGGGACGGGGACTACGTCCTACCTTATTACTTTGTACCCTCCCCAGTGTTTGGTACAATGCCTGGCACATAGTACTTAGCAAACAACACAGTTATTATTATTACCTTGGGGCTGCTGGGATTCACCATACTCCCTGCATAGTCAGTTTGGGTCAATCCTCAAGAGATCCTCTCCTCCCGAGAGTAAGATGAGGAAACAGGTGCAGAGAAGCAAAATGACTCGCCCAAAGTCCCACAGCAGACAAGGGGCGAAGCAGGGATTAGAACCCAGGTCCTTCTGACTCCCAGGCCCATGCTCTCTCCACTGGACTGCTTTTTCTCCATCATGATAGAGATGCTGGCGGAAACAGAACCTCTGCCCAAAGCCTCCCCGCTCCGGAAACGTCTGGCCCTGAGTCCTCCCCTCGCTCTCATCCGACCCCTGGGCCTTCGGTGCAAACAGCTTGCCAAAGTGGCAAATTGGATTTCACTATGCAGGCTGCACTGTGGCCATCGGAACTAGATGCTGATTAATGACAGGCTTTAATCACACTCTCTCAAAGTGCCCAAAAGCTTTATCGATAAATGTCGGCCGGCCATCAATACAATTCCGCGGTTGCGTTGCATTTACTTAAAGCACTTCTTGGGTTTTTTCCATCACTGTTACCGACCCAGTAGATGTTCCCGAGACATCCATCTTAGAACGACGGCACCGGCTAAGTGGTAAATTGGCACTGTGTGTGGAGATGGACAGCGTGAACGGGTCTTTCCAGAAATTGCTTAAGGACTTTGTGCAAGGGCACAAGGAACTGCATCCAACCTGATCTGCTTGCACGGTGCCTGTCCCACATAAGCCTCACAGTCTCAATTCTCATTTTACAGATGAGGTAACTCAGACACAGAGAAGTTAGGTGACTTGCCCAAGGTCACTCAGCAGACAAGTGGTGGAGTCAGGATTGGAACGCAGGTCCTTCTGACTCCCAGACCCATATTCTATCCACTAGGCCACGCTGTTTCTCTTAAGGGAAGTTCCTCTTTTCTCCTCCTTCCAGGCTTTCTCAGAGCAGCCCCGGGACACCCTGTGACAATCAAGAATGCTCTAGAACAAAATTCCAACAGCCGGGCACCCAGGCAGAAACTCAAACCAGATCCAGGGGAAATAGCATTGGGGTGGAAATGGGGGAGGGTGAAGTAAAACCCGAGAGAGCCTGGGGCACAGAAAGTCTGGAGGCAGAGAGGATTAATTTACAATACATAATGATATGTCTTTATTTCATCAACAGAAATGGTGTCTAGACAAAATTCAGTTAACACTAGCAATTCAAATGAATGAAAAGGGTTTTTCGGTTTTTTTTTTCCTCCACAATACTGTATTTACAATGAGTAAATGAAGTTAATTCATTAGTTCATAGCAATGCTTTATTTTCCAAAAAGGTAAAAATTCTTAGTAACAGAGAGTAAGCATCAACAGCCATCTCATTTTTACAATAAAAATCACGAGAAACCACAGTCACCTAGAAAAAAAAAATAATAGACAGGCTTAAGAACTAGTACAATAAAATGATGCATTGAATTTGTTACATTAATCGCATAGAATCTGTGTAAAAAGTATGTAGAAAAACACCTGATGTAACCTGTTACAGTCATTGACCAGTTATGAGAGGTACAGAGGAGTATACAGGTAGATATGTGTGAAAACTGTCCATATTGTCTGACCTGGGGAGGAAGAGGAGAGGGGCTTTGTGCCCCTTGCATACACTGGTAAAACCCTGTTTTGAATATGACCTCTGCAGGTTGTAAGGCATAGATTAGAGGTGCACTTGGACCTGACTGGTTCTGGAACAAATTCGAGGGGGCAGCCCGCCCTCCAAGCCAAGGGGGACCCCTGGCCCTCGACTCGCCCTCCGCCGGTGGGGGGGTGGGGGGCCGGGGGAGCCTTTCTCCCGAAAAGGGAGAGCTTGCGGGTCCTGCCGTGCCCCGCTCTCTCCTGGAGGGTCCAGCTCAGACCCTCATCCCGTCCTCCCACGTCCCCCCGGGGCCACTGGTAAATAGAAGCTACGCCGACCGCCCTCCCGACAGAGTGGTTTTCTTCATGAAACGGCAGCATTATGCTCATTTTACAATTGAAAGCGAGTCGCTGATATTCATTTGATATAAATAATATCCATCGTGGTGGAGTGTAGGAAAATACTGTACATACACTTTTCAGCGCCAGTAAGACCGATGCCCTGTCCGATTAATAGCTCATGCCCAATCTACCACAATAGGTCTTTTCTATATACACACGTATCACTGGCACACACACGTGTGCACAAATTATGTAGATAGATATAGAGATATATGTGTGTGTGTGTACACACACACATATATCTATAGTAGTCTACAGCATCACATCCGATGCCTGGGTCGTAAAATAATTCAGACGATATAAATACACATATACATATTATACACAAGCACATACATATACACACCTCCCGTGTGGATATGGATACTCCATCCGCCCAGAGCGTATCACCATCTCTACTGCCTTGCCAGAGACATAACCCACATCGAGAGCCTTTCCCTCCGGAGGAATACTCAGTTTTTAGGATAAGACCGTCTTGTGGGGGTCCCCTTTGCTATTCGGCCTTCGCAGGCTCCCGCAGGAAACGAAGTCTTGTGGGGGAACTTTTAAGCTGCACCCACCCTACGTTTAACACAAGCGTTGAAACTGTCTTCTCGGATCCTCCTGCCCCAGCCCCATCCTGAACAAGTGGGCGACTTTGGACGCGGTCGGCTACAGGCTTGGCTTGAACTCCGTGCAGTGAGCCTCGCTTTGAAAGCTTTCTGAGTTCCTGGGAAAAGACCCTCACCTAGGGGCAAGCAGCCTGTTTTTCCAACTTCCCGTTTACTTCTAATTTCAGCAAAACTCCCGCCTCCCCAGGGATTTTAGCACGATTGGTCTCCAGAGCTTCCCTGTAGGCGCTTTGGTGACTGTAAAATGAGCCAGAAAATTTGCCCGGCGACTACTGGTGTCGGTGGGGTTGAACCGCCCCGTAGCCATTGCCCGTCGAGCTCGGGGCCGGCCGCCGTTTTCCATCATGCTCGGGGCCGGCCGCCTCGCACTCCCTTTTAAGAGACCCCTAGCCGTCCGGCACCACTAGTCTCCAGGGTCAGCCTTTGCAAGGAAACAGTTTTACTTCCTTGGGAAAACAATACTCGAAGGATTAAATCCCAAAATATAGTGCATCTTCAAAGCAGCATACCCTTAGAAAGAGACATTAAATAAATTACTTGTACAATATACAAAATAAGAGCTCCACACTGCAGCATCAACTCAGATGCCTGAGTCGTCAATTCCGTAGGATGTCCGGGATATAAATATCGGTACGACTGGGTTGACTTTCCCCTCTCCACCCTCCCCTCTTCTCTCAACCAATTTGTTCCAGAATCAGTGTGTAGTTCCATTTTAGTTTCAAGGCACCCCCAGATAATGCAGAGAAATAAATATATTATGGAGTGAAGCACACACCTGACAAAAAGCATCCTAAGCCTAAATGAAATGAGGTTTTCTGGCAAAATACAAGTAGAACCGAGGCAGACCTCACGGTTGGTGGTGGGGGGGGACGGGGGAGGGGGGTCCGAGACGTAGGCAGAAAGAGGAAACCAAGGTTGGTGTAGCCCACCACCCAACTCTTCCACTGGGGGGGCTGCCTAAAAGACCCCAATTTCAAACCAACATGGGTCCAGTTGGGACCCCTGGAGACCATTACCCGGCAGCTGTTGTGTTTCAGGGGGAAAGCAATCGCTGTCGAAAACACTTCCACAACCGCTGTTATTTACAAACTTTTTCTTTCCACTTTTGCATCTTGATTTTGGGGGCGGAGGGAAGGGGGGAAAGAGAGGGGATGGTGGGTTTGCTTTTGAATATTTTAGGCCATTCAGCTGGACCCGGGGCTGGAGCGAGTCCTTCTCAATGTCCCCTTCTGTTCATCCAGCAACAGTCTGACAGTCCCACAGCTCAAAAGAGCAAAGGTCAGACGAAGCCACTTCACCAAACCAGCCACGCAGGGCTCACGGTAAACAATGAAATAGCCAAACGATCCGGACCTGCTCGATGAGACCTCTTCGGAGCCGCTCCCCCCCCCCCCCCCCAGGATGGGGGACAGAAAAGAACCAGGGGGGTGCAGGGGGAGGGGGAGGGGGGGAAAAAGAGAGGCCAGAGGTGCAGCCCAGAGCCTGGGCCAATGGAAAATGTCCACAGAGATAACCCACAGATGGAATGCAGTCAAGGATACCAGTTGC
The DNA here is from genome assembly GCF_004115215.2 of Ornithorhynchus anatinus. Lineage (NCBI taxonomy): Eukaryota > Metazoa > Chordata > Mammalia > Monotremata > Ornithorhynchidae > Ornithorhynchus > Ornithorhynchus anatinus. The sequence continues at coordinate 28,347,543 of NC_041746.1, forward strand.
ACGTGAGTCGTCTAAACAGGGTTAATCAAGCCAAAAAGCCGGTTTGGATTTCGTAACTTACACACTCGTTAAACACGTGTTGGTTTTTAAAGGAAGAGGTCACTTTAAACAACAACAGCAACAACAACAACAACAAAAAATAAGGCAACACAAGAGAGTTAAAAAATACTGTCAGTTGACACCTCTCCTCCCCAAAGCACAAGCCTATGAAGCTATCGTGTGATTCACATTTAGTTTTAAATTCCATCTGTCACCGCCATCCTCCACCATCCCAAACCTTGGTGAGGGAAGTACGGATTTGCTTCACGAGGTGCAGAAATTGAAACAGCAATGACAAAAAGTGGAATTCTCCGAAACGAGTGCTAAAAGAATTTGTGTCCTGGGAGAGCACGCATGCGCACATGTACACACACACACACAAACATGCACGCACGCACACGCACACACACACACACACAATCCCAGAGGCAGAATTATAAAAAGAAAGCATTGGAAAAAAAGAAATTACTTTTTCTCCTTACTGACTGGATCAGCAATCTCTGGGATCAATTCATAGTTAAACATTCAGGGCGAGTATTTTGTACAGAAAAAGTTAATACTAAAACAAGGTATGATGGTTTCACTTTTCTCCTACGTTAGACACTAATTTTCTCTTTTTCACGCGGCTCAATATTGGCCCAAAGAAACAATGGCACAAACGAAGAATCGGAAAGACCGCCCTCCACTCCCCGCCGTCCGGCACCCTAACCCCATAGGAAATCATCCGTGGTCCTCCTTCGGAGCTGGACCGGAGCTAGGGATGAGCGAGGCGAGAAATCGCGCTGGAACACGGGCCGGAGTCCGAGCGTGGACGGTCAAAAGCACTCCGGGACTGGGAAGGGGGTGGCGGAGATGAACGTCTGCCTGAAGAAAGACGCTGGCTGAGCCAAGCTGAGCGACCGTGAGCCCCGCCAGAGATCTCGAGAGGGTAACACCTTACTTGTAAACTTTAGCGTGAGAGGAGAACTCCGGCTTCCAGCCAGAGGAACGGTGTCCACGGGTCATCCTGCTGGGGCCTTAGGCCCGGCCTTGGCATGAGGCAGGGGGTCGGGTGCGTGGAGGGAAAGTCACCTTGGGAGATGAGCGACCCCGGAGCCAAGCACGGCTCGCGGTCTTCCCCATCCCAGGGAAAGTCGGCTTGGATTCCTCGGCCCGTTTGAAGACTCGTGACTCCGGTTTTTAGCCCATCAACTCCAGAAATTCCCTCGGAGGGTCGTCCCCATTTCTTTCACAAACTCGGCGGGAGGACGGCCGGCCTTCAACGTGTTTGACGCTTTGGAGAGTGAGCGCAGATCGACTCAAGGGTTGAAATGAACATGACTTGCTCGCTGCTAGGGACGGAGGGGAGGAGAAGGGGGAGGTTCAGGTTAAATCTGATTTCCGAAAGCAAGCCCAGAGAGTCAGGATGAGGCCTGGCAAGTAGCCCAAATAAAGGCATTTCGGGAGAGAAGTCCGATCTTTCTCACCACCACCACCACCACCACCACCACCTCCACCAACCTAACCCCCCGGGACTCCCGGCCGTGAACTCGGGCATCGGCTTGGTGGGTGAAAGGCGGGGATGGCAAGGTGAGCTACAAAAATATTCAAGCGGATTATCACCTGCACACTTGTAGGGCGAATTCATTATTTGGCAAGACTGTTTTTCTTCCTACATAATTATCACCTGAGTGCTTTTAGTAGCTAAAACGTTTTTACTTTTTGAACTAAAAAGCAAAGAATATACAGTATATGTGAGTTATACTGAAGTTGCGACTTCATTTATGAAAATAGGTTTGACCCAAAACTCAGTGCAAGTGGCAAAGCTGACCATTACTGTACAATGTCTGCTAAGGGACAAACACACCCCAAATTCCACAATGCTCAGATGGCCACACCTCGAATGGGCCCAAGGCAAAGGAAAACAAAAAGAGATAGGTAATAAACCCTCAGATGAGCTTCCGACGTTGAAATGTTTTATAAATAAGCACAAACTGAGTGAAATTGCTGAACGGGGGAACTCGGGTGGGAGGTGGGGGTGGGGGATGTTGGAGAGGGGAGAAGATGAAAAAAATCGCCTTTTAACAGCTACCAAGCTAACGGCTAGCAACGAAGACAGAGGGCAAGCGGCGGGGGTAGGTGGGAGGTGGGAGGCGGGAACTCGGAAGGAATGTTGGAACTGCTTCTATGTGAGAAATGAAAGTTTCCAGTTTGGGGGATGAGAAGATTGAGGCATGCAGGGAGTTTTGCATATGGAGATAGATATTTATATATATATATATATGTATTTATATATTATATATAATATGTACAGTTTAGCTATAAAACTTTGATGTGTATAGAAGCTGTCTTCCATGAAAAATTGAACATTCAGAGGAGATTCCTGAGATAGGGTTCGGTGACATGGGCCACTGAGAGAAAAAGCTGTGTGGTTGGGGGGTCCTCAGAGGTGTCGTGTCCATCCCTGTTACGATTGAAATCAACATACAAAAACAGACAGTGTTCCCACTGTTCGATTCCCTGCTTGAGCGAGCGAGGGATAGCACCATTGTGAAGGTAACTCCTGCTTAGAGAGAGGAGGGAATACTTAAAAATTCAGTATTGCTGCTAAGATCACTGTAGTGTGCACCAAATTCGTCCTTTCCAGACGACGCGTGAACGACGACCCGCTAGAGCGTCAGAGCGGCCGTCCCGCCCACCCCGCCGGCTTCCCGCCTCCGCCGCCGCCACTAGGTGTAATCTTTCCGGGGCAGCTCGTCCGTTGTGCATTTGTCAGTCATCTCCTGACAGAAGTCCACGGTCACCGTCTGGCTGCCCAGGTCCAGGGGGGGCCCCCTCTCCGAGAACGTCCCCTGGCCCGGCCCGTCCGGCCCTCTCCCCGCCGTGCAGTTCTCGGCCGCGTTGTTGAGGAGCCAGGGGCTCGGCTCCGGGCAGCACTGCATCCTTTCCCCGGCCGAGGTGGGGGCCGGGCCCGGCTCCAAACCGGCGGGCGCGGGGTTGATCCCGGGGGCCGCGGCGGGCAGGTCCACGGGGCGGAGGACGGGGCAGTAACGATGTAGGGCTTGGAGCTGCTCGGGACTCTGCATGTCCCGGCACACTTCTTGGGAAAGGCAGGAGAAGTTGTCCAGGAGCTCCCCCATGCACGCCTTCAGCTGGTTTCTCTCCGACAGCAATTTTTCTTTCTCGCACACCTGGAGGAGGCGACAGAACCACAGCCGAGGCGGTGAATCCCGGCCCGGGCCGGGGTGGGAGAGGGTCCTGGCGCTTGGATTTGCTCCCTCCCTGGGCCACACGGCCCTTGGGTCCGTATCCGTCATTCCTTTCTTTCTATTCGCGTCCGTCTCCCCCTCTAGACTGTAAGCTTGCGGCGGGCAGGGAACGTGTCTACCGACTCTACTGTATGGTACTCGCCCAAGCGCTTAATACAGTGCTCTGCACACAGTAAGCGCCCAATAAATATGACAGATTGATTGCCTGCTGTGTGACCTAGGGAAAGTCATTTTCCTTCTCCATCCCTCAGTTTCCTCCTCTTTAAAATGGGGATTAAACACCTAATCTCGCTCCTCCTTGGACTGTGAGCCCTATGTGGGACAGGGATCCTGTCTGACCTGATTGTCTTGTAGCTACACCAACACTTTGTAAGTGCGAGGCATAGAATAATCGCTTAACAAATACCATAGTTATTATTGATATCATATTATTATTATTCAAGTTATTAATAGTTATTATTACTGAATACCATATTATCATTATTAAGAGAGGCAAAGGGAGGGAGAAAAGGAACAAGGTAAGGGAAAAGGAAAGGGAGAGGGGCCTGCGTGGCTGGGAGAATTGGATTGGAAAAAGGCCCCTGTGAAAATTCTACCTCTGACCAGACTCCAGGATTCCAAGGTGAAATGGTGATAGAGCTGCACGGGCCACGGAAGAGGAATCTGAGGGTCGAGTATGAAAACCGGATAAAGACGCTAAAGGCAGAGGATGGGAATGGGAACACTGGAAGAGTTTGCAGCATCCCTGGAAGGCCAGAACGGTGTCCAAAGCCAGGGGATATGCCTTTCATGTAAATGCCATGTATATGCAGCAGGGGAAATAGAGAGGGTCAGAAAACAAAATCCAGTCATCACCATCTCCCAGGGGGCTTTCCTTGGGGGACCTGCACTTCTTCGATCGCTACTTCCTAATCAGCATGGTTGAAGGCAGTTTGGGTCTGGGGGCAAGTTGTTTAACCTCTCTGAACCTTGTTATTCTGTACGTACAATAGGGGCCATAATCCCTGTCCTTCAAATTCCCCATCTATCTATGTGCTAGCTTTGAGGTCCCTTTCAAAGGACCGGAAAAGGTATCTATTAGTCTTTGGAGTGATGTGAATGAAGATGGGGGGGGGGGGGGGGTGTCTGTGTGTGTGTCTGTGTGGGGCAAGAGTGATGGAGAGGGATATAGATACAAGGAGAGGGAGATAAGGCTGTAAGCTCACTGTAGGTAGGAAATGTGTCTTATTATGTTGTACTCTCTCAAGTGCTTAGTACAGTGCTCTGCACACAGTAAGCGCTCAATAAATACCACTGACTGACCGACCTACTGAGGGAGAAGGAAAAAGAGAGGAAGAGACAGCATAGAAGGGAAGAAAACAAAATGATGGCATTTGTTAAGCGCTTATTATGTGTCAAGGACTTGTCGTAAGTGCCAGGGTAGATACGGGGCTCCCACATGGGACTCTCAGTCTCAATCCTTGTTTTACAGGTGAGGTAACTAAGGCACAGAGGAGTGAAGTGACTTGCCCAAGGGCACCCAGCAGATAGGTGGCAGAGACAGAATTAGAACCCAGTCCCTTCAGATTCCCAGTCCCATGCTCTACTCCCTAGGTCACGCCATTTGAGGGAGCTGTCCTTCACTGGTCACTCACCAATTTGCGAATTTCACATTCTAAGTTTTGAATACAGTCCAGTTTCCTCTTGCGGCAGCGCTGAGCGGCGATGCGATTCTTACTGCGCCGGCGAACGTCGTGAATGAACTCGAGCTGTTCTGAGGTGAGTTTGTGCATCTTTATCATCATCTGGAAATCGTTCCTCGGAAGATCGGTGATTTGATCCACAGGAAAGGGAAGTTTGACCTGCAACCCAGAATGAGTGGTGAATTGGTGAGCCTGCAGGCACAGTCTGTTTTTACTTCAGGCAGAAGGGAAAATGCTTTAACTGCAGGGGAACTGGCAAAATCCATGGATGAAAGACCTAAAATGCTGCCTTGTTGGGATTAGTGAAGGGGAGAGGCTGAATGATTCTCTTTTAGGTTTTGAAGCTGTTTTAAGATGCTGGTTATTACATCCAATGGAGATTTTAAAAATAAAATTTACCACAAAAACACTGCAACAAGAGGATTTTCCTACCTATGCTGGTGCTCCAACTGATTTGAATCAACTGCTCTCCTCCACGTAGCAAAACCTCAAGATACTGATAATAATAATGATTACGGTGGTATTTGTTAAGCGCTATGTACCAAACACTACACTAAGCGCTAGGGCAGATACAATACAACCAAATCAGATGTGATCCCCTTTTTATAGAGGAGGAAACTTAAGCCCTGAGAAGCTTAGTGACCAGCCCAAGGTCTTGCAGGTCGACACAAAATGGCAGCACGTCCATGACGCTCGAGCCTCGGAATGAAAGGGGTGACCTGAGTCCTCAGAGAGTTTGGGGTAACCAGAAACAATCACGGGGAATTTACAACCCATCCACCCGTGCTGGGCCTTCAAACTTTCCCTGGATAGAACATATCCCACTTGCGATGCTTAGATGAACCAAGAGATATTTCTTCCCAGATTTAGAATGTAAACTCCTGGAGGGCAGAGGACTGGCAACAGGAGAGGGTAGTTGACGAGAAATGAGGCAAGGCCAAGCTGGAGACATCTCTTGTGTCTTTTATCACTAAGGAGGGGAGCCCGAAGTGACAGCCTATCATATTAAAGCTTGCTGGGGACATACGCCTTATGGGAAATGCTCATAGGGAAAAGCATAGGTTTGGGAGTCGGGACACCTGGGTTCTAATGCCAGCTCTGCCCTTTTTTTTTCCCCCACAGTATTTTTTAAGCACTTACTATGTGCCAGGTACTGAACTAAGCGCTGGGATAAATACAAACTAATCAGATTGAATATGGTCCACGTCCCGTATGGGGCTCACAGTCTTAAATCCCCATTTTACAGATGACGGAGCTGAAGCACAAAGAGGTTAATGACTTGTTCAGCGTCACATGGTTGAAAAGTGGCAGCGCTGGATTAGAACCCAGGACCTCCTGACTCCCAGGCCTATGTTCTCGCCTGCTGTGTGACCTTGATCAAGTCATTTAACTTCTCTGCGCTTCAGTTTCTTCATCTGTAAATTGGGGACTAAATATCTCTTCTACTCTTTGGACGGTGAGCCCCCTGTGGGACAGGGACTCAGTCTGCTCTGACTGCTTTCCCAGTGCTTAGCACATAGTAAGCACTTAACGAATACCACTATTATTATCATTCTTCTTTTTCTTCTTCTTAGCTCCCTGGCTTCTAGTAGCTTTCAGTTTCACATTACTCCCCACCTCTTACTGGCTGGGCTTCTTCTACATTACTGCTAGAAACCCAGGGGTGGTGTTTTGCTTTTTCTAGCTCTGCTGTCCCACCCGCTTTCCTAGTTTCTTAGAAAAAACGGGTCCACAGTCAAGGTGTCCCCTTAGGACTCTACTAATTCTTTTTCATTTCCGAGTGGCCTGTGTCTGCAGTGTCCAGGAGATGGCAGTGAAGTCTACATTTCCCTCCAGCACAGCCCTGAATCCTTTCTCATCTGACCATCACCAACATCAGGTGGAGAAGAATAATTATGTTGGTATTTGTTAGGCGCTTACTATGTGCAGAGCACTGTTCTAAGCGCTGGAGTAGATACAGGGTAATCAGACTGTCCCACGTGAGGCTCGCCGTCTTCATCCCCCTTTTACAGATGAGGTCACTGAGGCCCAGAGAAGTGAAGTGACTTGCCCACAGTCACCCAGCTGACAAGTGGCAGAGCCGGGATTAGAACCCGTGACCTCTGACTCCCAAGGCCGGGCTCTTTCTACTGAGCCACACTGGGGTGGGGTGGATATGGGCGGTTGAGGGGCAGGGGGTGTTACTGGCTTCTGCGGTGGGCAGGGTTCTACAGCAGCCCCCTAATAATAATTAGCATTAACTCCTCTAATGCTAACCTTCTCACTGCGCCTCCAACCTCTCGCCCACATCATTCATTCATCCATTCAATAGTATTTAGTGAGCGCTTACTATGTGCAGAGCACTGTACTAAGCGCTTGGAATGTACAATTCGGCAACAGATAGAGACAATCCCTGCCCATTGACGGGCTTACAGTCTAATCGGGGGAGACAGACGGACAAAAACAACAGCAATAAATAGAATCAAGGGGATGTACCTCTCATTAACAAAATAAATAGGGTAATAAAAATCTATACAAATGAGCGGATGAGCACAGTGCTGAGGGGAGGGGACGTGAGAGGGGGAGGAGCAGAGGGAAGGGGAGGAAAAGGGGGCTTAGCTGAGGGGAGGGGGGGCAGGGAGGCAGCAGAGGGAAAAGGGGAAGCTCAGTCTGGGAAGGCCTCTTGGAGGAGGTGGGCTCTCAGTAGGGCTTTGAAGAGGGGAAGAGAGTTCCTGCCTCTGGTCTGGAACTCCCTTCCTCCTCAATCCGACAGACAATTATTCTCCCTCCCTTCAAAGTCTATCCAAGCGCTTGGTACCGCGCTCAATAAATACTATTGAATTAATTAATTAAAGACACATCTCCTCCAGGAGGCCTTCCCTAAGTCCCCCTTTCTTCTTCTCTCACTCCCTTCTGCGTCTCCCCGACTTGTTCCCTTTGTTCTTCCCCCCTCCCGGCCCCACGGCACCGATGTACAAATCTGAAATTTATTTGTCTATATTAATGTCTATCTTTCTCCTAACCCTCCAAGATTTAAGCTCATTGTGAGCTGGGAATGTGTCTATTGTTGTACTGTATACTCCCAAGCACTTAGTAGAGTGCTCTGCACACAGTAAGTGCTCAATGAATATGACTGAAATAAATACGATTGAATGAACGTATTGATGAGTCACATTCAGTTCCTTTCATTAGACTGTAAGCTCATTGTGGGTATGGAACATATCTGCCAAGTCTATTATATGGTTCTCTCCCAAGGGCTTAATATAGTGCTCTGCACACAGTAAACACTCAGTAAAAACCATTGATTGTTTCGGTGCTGGTTCAGAGCAACTTTAGCAACAAGTGTTCGCTAAAGCAAATTTTCTTTGCCTCCACACACAAACACAGACCCTTTCCTCCCCCAAGCGCACAGCCTGGCACCTGAGACTGGCTGAACCCTGGGATTTCTGGCCAGTGAGCCTCTGATTTTCCTCTTTGTTGAGATACTCCACTGTCCCTCTCTAAGCCCACACCTTCTTGTGGGAGACACTAAAAAGGCTTCCCCTTGTGTCCCTTGACGAGCCTTGTCCCAGTAACTCCTGGGAAATTTCAGCCCAGACATAGCTTATTATTATTATTATTATTATTTCTACTACTACTAATGACGATGATGATGATGATGACATGCTTTACGCTCAATGCCTTGGCCAGCTTAGTGCAATTTGAAATGCTTAGTCAAGGCAGCCAGGAAAAACCGCTCCTTGCTTGTGTTCCAGAGGCCGACCTTAGACTATTATATTTGCAGACGGCTAACAAATGATATGAAAGAATATTTGATTGCCCTTTCGTGACCTTTGGACAGTAAACGTACATTCAGTCCCAGGCGGGGCTGAAAAACCTCGGCCGGCTACAGAGCCGTGTGTCAGATGTGATGACTGGTCATGGCGGGAAATACGTCGTGGCTGCTTTCTGGGGTAGGGGCTTGGTTTCTCTCTAGCCTTTGGATGCTGACCCTAAAGCGACTCTGCTTTCCTCTTTTCCAGAAAGTGGGAGGGGAGGGGAAGGGTATTTCCAGAGGCTCAGTGAGAGAGTTTCGAGGAGTCAGTTTGGGAAGAGCCACTTGCATCTATTGGAAACTGGCAATAAATGACCAAATATGCAGCCGGCAAGTGTAGAGATCAGATTCTCCAAGGAAATGCAAGCAGCCAAAACACAAATAAATAAAATACATTCATATATACCAGCACAATTACTTCTCTCTTTTTGCAATGGCTCTAAGGAAGGGATTCCTGCCTGCCTCAATAATTTACAGTGATTTAAAGAGCTTAACTATTACCACTACTGCTGCTGAGAAAACAGGCTCAGAGCGGAGCTTAACAAATGCTGAAACTTCACGTTTCCCCTGCCTCCTATCTTCTCTCTGCTTCTTCACCGGCCCCGCTTCCAGCCCACCTATCCCGGGTTCGAAATGTGCAGTGAGCTGCCACAGTTTCGAGGGACCTAACCGGGGAACAAAGTCAGATCAGCGGGATCCTTTGGGTGTTTCCTCCTTCGAGGCTGTAAATCCTTCGATCGCAAGCTCCTCGAAGGCAGCGGAGGGGTCTCCTAATTCTTCCGAGCACTTTAGTGCAGTACCTTTCACACAGTAGTTGCTCAATAAGGACTCTGACTGGCTGAATAAAGCGGACAGGCCCAACAGTCTGCTGGGACAGCCACCGTTCTCAAACCCGAACGACAGCACCTGGCAGGATCCATGGGAAAGAAGCCTCCGTATGCAGGAGCTGAGGGTTTTAAACAATACCTTTCCCGCCCCCATGGCTCCCTACTCAGAAATCTTCTGCTTGGCATCTTCACTGGTGCCAAAGCCAAAGCCAAGCCATTGTTCTCCTCTGCCTTCCAGCTCCCGCCGAGGAGCGCCTAAGCCACTGACTAGAGGCTCTGCATCTGTCTCTGTGGGTTGTGCTTTTTCAACGGGGTTGTTGAGGGGGGCTGTCTCCCCGGAGGGAATCAAAATTCGGAATTCAGGTCGGTTCCAGGCAATCCAATTCCCTTTCCTCTTCCGATAACTCCCCTCCCTCACCTGCCCCGCTTCCCGCCCATCCATCCCTCTGAGGTGAGTCACCTCCTCCCGGAAGACTGGGGGGGGGGGTGTGAACGAGAGCTGAGGGGGTCCCCAGGTCTGAGAGTTAGAGGACCTGGGTTCTAATCCCAGCTTTGCCATTCTTGCCTGCTGTGTGACCTTAGGCGAGTCGCTTCACTTCTTTGTGTCTCAAGTCCCTTCATCTGTGAAATGGGGATTCAATACCTGTTCTCCCTCCTACTTAGACTGTGAGCCTCATATGGGACCTGATGATCTTGTATCTATCTCAGTGATCAGTACAGTGCTTGGCACATAGTAAGTGCTTAATAAAAAACACAATTCAGCCATTAATACTGATCGCTTATTGGGTGCAGAGCACTGTATCACGGGCTCGGGAGCGTACTCTCAAGTTAGTTCATTGTGGGCTATTTATTGCTATATTTTACTCTCCCAAGAGCTGAGTACAGTGCTCTGCATAAAGTAAGCGCTCAATAAATACAATCGATGAATGAATGAAAGATGTGATCTCTGCTCTCGAGGAGCTAACATTGTAGATAGAAATAATTTTAGGACAAACCAGTTTATCAATCCTGCCATCTTGGTTATTGCTTTCTTTAGTTCCAGGAAAACTTGAGTATAAGAGTGGGACAACTTTAGACTTTACTGTAACAGTGTCAGAACAACAGGGAATATGTTTATACAATGGCCCATTTCTTGGGTAGATTTCTCTCTTTCCATTGTTCTAGAACCCAAAAAGTTTACTCTTGCAAAGTGCAAATGAATATTTTTCTAAAGCAGGAGATTACAGGAGAGGGGAGTTCCAATTCCGGATTATTTTACGGGCTGACATGTCCTTCCTTACGGGATTCATGATTTCCAGGCTATTCTTGGGGTTGCTATTTTTAAGACGGACTGCTGCTGGACCCTAACGAAGCAGAAAAAACATCTGTAATCTTGTCACTGGGATTAAATTCCAATAAATAACCCTAACCTTCCTCTTGGGGCAGCCACGGGGCAGACTGTCAGAGGAAACTACCAGCAACTCGTAGGTACCATCAACCACTAAAGCAGCTTTGACACAACTGTTCTGTCTTCTTTTTCGGGAAGAACAAAAATAAACCAGTGGAAGCATTTTCTTCATTCTCCCGCATCCACCCCATCCCTAAAAAAAAAATATTAAAAAAAATAACCCTGTCAAATGAGACAGACTGTCCATATTTTGGGTGGGACTTGCTCTCTTATCAGCAATTCCTCTGGACAAGACACAGACATCTGAGCTAAAAAAAGGAGAATAAAGGGATGGAGGAAAAAGAAGGAAAAGAGAGGAGTTGCGCAGGATGGGGCAGCAAGTCACAGTTTTGGTATTTGTTAAACCCCTATGATGCACGCAGCACTGTACTGAGCGCTGGCTGGGGGAGATACAAGACAGGCAGGTTGGACCCAATCACTACCCGACATGGAGCTCACAGCCTCATGAGGAGGAAGGGAAGGAGAGAGGGAAGGAGGCAATTCCGCTTGGATGTAGTGTGGACTCCAAGGCCCTCTTCAGGTCACGAATCAGCTGGGATTTCCGAATTGCAAGCAGGCCGGGTCGTGGCTTGTCCTCCCCCATTCCTTTCCCCGTTCCTTTATTTATTTATATTAATATCTATCTCCCTCTCTAGACTGTAAGCTCATTGTGGGCAGGGAATATATCAGTTATAATGGACTCTCCCAAGCACTCAGTTCAGCGCTCTGCATACAGTAAATGCTCAATAATTATGACTGCTGGAACAGCTATTTTATCCCCATTTTACAGATGAGGAAACGGAAGTTCAGAGAAATTAAGTAACTTGCCCAAAGTCACACAGCAGGCAAGTGGCAGAGCCAGGATAAGAACGCAGCCATGTGCCTTTTCATTAGGCCACGGTGCTTTTCTGAGGCAGGCAGACATATGCAGACACACACACACACACATATCAGAGAGCGCTCTTTTGCCTAACTCACAAACCCTGCTTGCCCCAAGGATATTGGCCCTTATATGCACACAACCCCGGGGCCCAAGACACGACCCCAAATTTAGATGAATCTGATAATCTCAGTCAGGAAAGTTTTCCAATCAATTCTCTCACTGGGTGTTTGCCTACATTCTTTTACTCTTTTCCTAGCTTCCTCCGGAGGACGCCCAGGTGACCAAGGACAGAGGTCAGGCTCTGGGGCAGAAGGAGCAGGGTTCTAATCCTGACTCCGCCACATGTCTGCTGGGTGACTTTGGGCAAATCTCTTCACATCTTTGTGCTTCAGTTCCCTCATCTGTAAAATGGGGATCGAGGCTGTGAACCTTATGTGGGACAGTGACTGTGTCCAGCATAATGAATTGTATCTACCCCAGTGTTTAGTACAGTGCCTGGCACAAAGTAAGAGCTTAACAAAAACCATTAAAAAAAAAAGAGGATGTTCAACACAGTCCTGAGAGCCCAGAATCAGCGCCTGGAACCCAATGAGGCACAGGTTTTGTGAGACTTCCAGCGTCCTCCCCAGCGACTGAACGATCAATCCACTGGGCGCTTTGAAAACGACCATCCTGCCTCCCTTCTCCGGTTACTTAGAGATTCCTGAGCCTTCAGCAGAAATAATCACCCAGGGGTAGCACGAAGCCAGGCCTAGTGGGAGGAGCTGGCTCCCAGCTCCGCCGCTTGCCTTCCGGGTGAACGTGAAGCGAACGACTTCACTTCTCTGGACCTCCGTTGCCTCATCTGTAAAATGGGAATTTAATATCTGTTCTCCAGCCCACTTAGATTGTGAACCCCGTGTGGGACTGGGATGGTGTCCGATCTATCTGGTGTCTCCCCCAGCGCTAACCACAGTGCCTGGCACATAATAAACGATTTTAAAAATACCACAATTCTCATTATTACTTTTGAGAATGAGATGCAAAGGAGGCCCAGTTCTTTTGGCAAGAACTCCGAATTGCTTTTGCCTCCTCCCCTCCCACCTGCGCAAACTCTGTTTCTGGCTCTCAGGCTAAGGTACCCAGATCCCTGGGCTTCTACCCCTTCCCCCTGTGCTCAGAGTAACCCACTCTGAGTTCTTCCCACAAGTGTCCACTCCACAGAGGAGATGGAGGCTCCCTGCCTTGCTCATCACAAGACTCTGACAAATTGTCCATCAGGCCTGAACATAATAATAATAATAATAATAATAATAATGATGATATCAGAGGTATTTGTAAAGCACCTACTACATGCCAAGCACTGTACTAAGGCCTGAGGTAGCTAGAAGATAATCAGGTCAGACACAGTCCCGTAGTCCCTGACATACATGGGACTCACAGGATAAGCAAGAGGGAGAAGGGGCTCTGACTCTCCATTTCGCAGATGAGGAAACTGAAGCATGGAGAAGTGAAATGACTTGCCCAAGGTCACCCAGCAGGGCAAGTGGAGGAGCTGGGATTAGAACTAGGTCCTCTGACTCTGCTATTTCTAGTAGGCCATGCCGATTTTCATGAAAAGACTCCCAACGGCGGCTCTCTGGACCTATGAACCCTCTGCCCCAAACTCCCGCCCTTCTGAAAATCCCGGCAGCTCCCTTCTTGCCTTCCCGCACTTCAAACGCAAAAGCTGTTTCCTTCGGCTCCCGCCGGGATACTGGCCCAGCCGGAGGATGGGGCAGAGAGGAGGTGGGAGGAGGGACAGGGCAGAGAGGGATGGATAGGTGAGAGATTCACCTGTCCTGCCTCCCTCCCTGGCTCCGGCTCGTCGATTAGTAAATTCTTCCTCCGGGTCCGAGACCTCCGGGACCTCTCACAACCAAGTGACAGGGGTGGATCGTGGGGACAGGTGGGCGAACGGGACGTGGGGAGGAGCGGGGCCTGGCTGGAACAGACCCTTAACCCTCTGCCGTGGAAAACCAGAGGTGGGAGAGAGGGCGGGAAGCCGGCACCCCGGGGCGGGGAGGGGGCGGCTGGCCGGTCCCGGGCCGGCGGAACGGGCGGAGGGGAGGAGGGTGACCGATTCTCGCCTTCGTATTCCCTACCTCGTGTCCCCTGTCTTGCACCGGGCATGACTCACTGTCTGCTTCCGAGAACGACCCCGACTCGTCGCTGGAGTTGGTTCCGTAAGACTGCTCGCATTTGATCTGGGGCCGAGCCTGGCCGTACAGCCCGTCCCCCGCCAGCCCTGGTTCCTGCGGCTCGGCCGCGAGGCAGCGGGCCCCCTGGGAGCAGGGGGACGAGGAGAACTCACACAGCGGGAGGCTGCACGGTGAGCCGCCGCTGCCGTCCTCGGCGTACGAGTAGGACGAGCAGGAGCTCGAGGTCCGGGTGCGCGTCTCCGGGGGCGGGGAGCGCGGACACACTTTGATGGGCACCGGGCAGCTGGGGTTGGGCCGCAGCCTTCCAGCCAGGTGGTCCGGGACCGGCCCGCCGTGGGGGTAGGGCTGGCTGGCCCCGGGCCACACCCCCTTGGGCGCTGGCTCCAAAGGGTCTCTGTCCAGCCCGGCGGGGTAGGGGTGGGGCGCGGGGCTGCCCTGCTCGCCGGCGCCCGGCGAGAAGATGACGCTCCTGCGGTCCAGCTCGCCTTCCTGCTTGCACGGCGCCTCGAAGCCCGGGCCCCGGAGAGGGGAGCAGGCCCCGAAGGCGGCCGTGTCCTTCTGCGCGGCGGGGGGCGGCCCGTAGCCGCCCGCCGGAGGGCCGTAGTCCGTCCTGTGGTCACCCTGAGAGGCCCTCTTGTCCGGAGGGGGGCGCGCCGGGCTCCGGGCGAAGGGCTGCTGGGAGGAGGGACCGGACGGGCCGGCCAAGTCCGCGCTCTTCGTCCCATCCAAGAAGGGCCGGAGGCGGGGAGGGGGGGAGGCGCCGCCGCCGGGGGGCCGCTGGTCCACGTAGGCCGCGGCGGGCTCCCTGCCGTCCATGTCCACATCCCCCTCCCTGTCCCGGCCGTCCGGCTCGTCCGCGGACAGGCAGAGGGTGACGCTCTCCTCTTCGTTCTCCTCGCCCTGAGGTTCGCTCTTGATCTGGCCCAGCACCAGGGCCGTCCGGAGGCCGGGCCCGGGGTCCTCTCCGCCGAATGTGCTCGCAAAACCTGAGGTACCGATGAGGGGGGCGGCGAAGACGTTCTTGGCACAGGCCAGCTGGTATTTCTTGTATCTCGGGTAGCGGGGGAGCGCGTCTCCAGCCACGTGGTCCTTGCCCCCGGCCGGCGCGTCAGGGCAGGGCGGGGGCAGGCCCCTCTCGCCCTCGGCCACGGGCGCCACCGGCTCCGAGGGGAAGGGCTCCGAGCGCGTCATCCTCTCCCTCGGGCAGGACGCCTTCGACGTCTCCGACTCCATCGTCTCCTCCTCCTCCTCTTCCTCCCCCTCTGAGTTCTCGGCGTCGTGCATGCGCTGGCACGGGGTGTCCCTTTTGCGCAGGAAGAGGCCATCCTCGCTGTTCAGCAGCTGCGTCTGCAGGAAGCGGAAGCAGGAGTCCTCGAGGTTGTGCATGCGCAGGAACTCGGCACAGTGGATCACCTCCTCGATGTTCTCCCGGCTGAGCAGCAGCTTGGCGGTGTAGGCGAACTGGAGCAGCGGGCCGAAGCCCCGGGCCGTGACCTGTAAAACAAACCGGAGAGATCGTCGGCGTTACCGTCGGCTCCTCTACTGGCCCACGGGCCCCAGGGTGGGGACAACGATACCGATGATAATTGTGGTATTTGCTAAGTGCTCACTACACGCTAGGTACCGTCCTAAGCGCTGGGGTGGTTACAAGCCATTCGGGTTGGATGCGGTGTCTGTCCCGCCTGGGCCTCACGGGCTTACCGAGGGAGGTCACCCTTGGCTCTGACGCCCTCGGGATGCTCCTCGAGGGCGGGGGTCCTATCTGCTGACTCTGCGGTACTCACTCAGTACAGCACTCTGCACCCAGAAGGTGCCCAAAAAGCACTATCTGTCTGTGGGCTGAAGTACTATACGGTAGCATGCAAGCTCCCTGTGGGCCACTTCTTTATCTCTTACTTTATTTTGCAAGCGCGTAGTACAGTGCCCTACACACGTCAGGCGTTCAGTGAATACGACGACAGACTGAAACTGATTGAAGTAAGCTCCCCGTGGGCAGGAAACGCATTACTTTTGCTTTGGGACTGCCCAACAGCTTAATACAGTACTCTGCAAAGGGTGTGTGCTCAGTAAATACCACTGATTGACTGAATGGGTCACTCCTTGGTTTTACGTCTCCCAAGAGCTCAGTAGAGCGCTCTGCACGCAGTGGGCACTCGGCAAATGCTATTACTCTTCTCGGACTTCCATCCGCCCCATCTAACGACTACTACTCCCACTAAGAGAAGCGGTTTAATCTTTAACCCGGTCAGTGGTGATCCTGCCTCTAATTCTGTCTCCCTGTGGTCACAGCTGCCCCTTGTCATGACACGCTCAGATGGGGACAATTCCCAGACTGGGTGACTGAAAGAGACCCGGATCCTGGGAATGCCGGAAGCTACTCATTCCCCACCTAATCAATCTTGGAAGACAGATTGGAAGGGGTTTTTATTATTATTATTATTATTATTCTTGATAGTTCTCAGCAATGTTGAAATGACTGCTGCTTTTTTAGAAGGAACGTGGAAAATGTGGTGGAGGTGGGGAAGCACAAGGTAAATATTTCATTCCTGCTCGAGTGAGGAGAAAGGACGGGTAAAACCCGCGAGTGTTGTTGGATTCAGCACTCTCTAACGAGTTTAGGTTGAACAGCATGAGCTAAGGGAAACCCCACGTAAATAAACTTGAGGTTCACAGTACCCCAAAACTCTCGAGGATCTCAGCCATTTCACTGGACATTTTGAAGACTGTTTTTCTTACTGATATGATTTCGGCAAAACCAAATGATGGGATTTCCCGAGCAAGTAAATGATACGAAAGAAGCAAGGCATTGTTTTAAATAAACTACACCTTCCTAGCTCCCTCAGTACATTGTAAGCTGTTTGAGGACAGGAAGATGTTTCTTGTAAACTCCTTTGTGAGCAGGGAACATGTTTATCAACTCTGTTATACTGTACTCTTCCAAGTGATTAATGCAGTGCTCTGCACACAGTAAGTGCTCAATAAAATACCTCTGATTGACTGAAAAATCCAATAGGCCTCAGGGGGAGCGACAGTTCTAATCTAGCAGAGTGCCTTGCAGAATTTCTATCACTGAGACCCTAATCCCTGTTTAGAAAAAAAAAGAGATGAAACAACTGCTTTAGAGATCAGTATTTTGGAGAGTCCCGGGGTCTTTGTAACCGAAAAGGCCCATGACTCTAACCCGGATGAAGGGGCAGCCTGATTTTTTGGTTTCTTTGGTATCTGTTGCGACTCTACTGAGCGGAAGCTCACTTTGGGCAGGGGATGTGTCTACCAACTCTGTTGTACTCTCCCAAGCGCTTAGTACTCTGCATACAGTAAGCACTCAATAAATAGCACTAATGATGTGAATCCCTGTACTAGGCACTTGGGAGAATCCAGCAGCAGGAAGACCCAGCCATGACCCCTGCCCTCAAAAAGAGATCACAGTTTAATGGTGTCTTTAAACACTGTGATTCAGTCCTGTCACGACCACAGCACATCCATGAAGGTGCTGTGGACCAGAACCTGTTAATCAGTGGTATTTATGGAGTGCTTACAGATTTGCTTAATCTACAAAATGGGGATTAAGATGAGGGAACTGAAGCACAGAGAAGGGAAGTGACTTGCCTGAGGTCACAGAGAAGACAAGTGATGGAGCCAGGATCAGAACTCAGCTCTTTCTGACTCCCAGCCCCATGCTCTATCCACTAGGCCACGCTGCTTTCCATCTCTGTGCCTTAGTTATCTCATCTGTAAAACTGGGATTAAAACTGTGAGCCCCCTGTGGGACAACCTGATTACTCTGTATCTACCCCAGTGCTTAGAACAGTGCTTGGCATAGTAAGCACTTAAATACCATAATCATTATTATTAACTCAGTTGTACTGAATTCTTTCAAGTACTTAATACAGTGCTCTGTACACAGCCAGTGATCAATAAATATCACTGATGATGACGCCCAGCCCTCAGTACAGGGTTTAACATACGGTAAGCACATGATGAATACAATTACTATTATTGATTCCCATGAAGGGTTTTTTTTAAGAGGCAGAAAACCTCTGAAAGATACTTGACTTTGCAATCACATTATTGAAGCACACGAAGGAGAACCAGAAAATAAGATTAAAGGCAGCTAGCTCTTCCCTTATATTTCTCTCCTAGCCTGGAAACTGTTTTAAGGGATTAGATAGAACTTCTAATCTTATTTACTACAAATAGCAGATATTTTTCCTCACTGGCTTTTTTTTTTTGAAGTCAACAATGGATGCCCACTACACCAATTAAATAAAAAAATCAAAGAAACTGAGGACTTCATGCCTTTCTTTTTTTTTACAGTAATGAAAAGAAGTCTTGCAGTGTATGGAAAGCAGGTCAACTTGGAAGCTCTTCCACATTAATGGAAAATAGCATATTCCCCAACAAGCCTGCCTCTTAAAAAAGGATGAAAAACAATGTATTTAATTTTTTAAGATTTGCTTACTGAGTACTCTAGTCATACAGCTTGGACTGGTAAAGAAAGAAGATCAGGTGAATGAAAATAATAATAAAATGGGGATTTAACAACTCTAGTAATGGGGGTGGATTGAAAGTCTATTTTCTGGTTGGCTTCTCAGCCATTGGAGTAAAATCGGCTCTGAGTTTTACCAATATAGTTTCAATATAAAGGGCCCAGCCCCCAAACGGGGATGGGGCAGATGTTTTTACGTTTTAAAGTATAAAGTGAAAGCAAAATCAGCCACCCCCAGTGATGTGGTGAAACAGGCCTGCAGTTCCCCTTGTAAAACGCCTCCATCGAAAGTCAATTTTTATCTGGGGTTTTGGTTGAAGACCATCTGGCCCACCCGCAGGCCGAAGAACTTCTCAAACTGAGGCATTCCTGCTCTCGTGTCCCCGGGAACCCCCTCAGCTCCCTCGGCTTCTCGGCAAAAGGCGTAAACGTTCTGAACGGAAGGTAGCGCAATGACAGAAACCCTAAAGGGAGCCTTTGTCTTCTCGACAACCAGATTTCCCCTTTCCCCTCGCAAGACCGTCCTGTCCCACTTCTCTGTGAGTGGCCTAGTTACTGTTCCGCTTGGACATCCAAGGGAAAAGGAAACCTGCAGCGGCACGGAGGAGGGAGGGAGGAGGGGAAGGAGGGCGCATCCTGGAAGGATCAGGGCGTCCAACTGAGGCCGCAGAGTGAGAGCAAAACTCCCGAGAGGAGGTGGCCTGGCCCGGGAGTCAATCCATAAATGCAGTGTATTAAGCACAGAGAGCTTTACTAAGCGCTTGGGAGAATACAACAGAAGCATGACACCCGATCCCTGTCCTCAAGGAGATTCCACTCCAGAGGACCCTCGAACTCATGACCGCCAGCTCCTCTGGGCAGAAACATGGGCAAGGCACCAAAGTTGGGCCAGACTAAAAGCTGGAATTCCATCGGCCAACTCAGTTGATTCAAAGACACGGGTTCCAAAGCTTTGGACCTGGAGGCAATAATAATAATGATAATGATAATGACAATAACAATAATTTCGGTATTGGTTAAGGACTAAGATAATCAGGTCGGACACAATCTCTGTCCCTCATTGAGTTCACAGTCTAATTAGGCGGGAGAACAGGTATGGAATCCCTATTTTATAGATGAGGAAACCGAGGCCCAGAGAAGTGAAATGACTTGCCTAAGGTCACCCGGCAGGCAAATGGCAGTGTCGGGATTATAACCCAGGTCCATTGATTCCCCTGGGCCCGTGCTCTCTCCATTAGGCCTTGCTGCTTCCCGCAGGTCTCTGGCTCTCACCAGTTTCCCTTTTTGTGCCCTTCTCCCTCTCAAACCCAAGGGGACCTGGTGGCTGCAGGCTCAAAACTGACATCAGCGTGAGTCAGAGCCAGGATCGGCTCTCCAGTTCCCGGGCTGCCAGGGGATGATGTATGCGTCCTGCCCTTGGAGGATTGTGTCATGGTTGGCAAGGGTACAAGTCGTCCATTACTGGCTTTGAAGGCCTGAGAAGCCTGAGAAACCCAGTCGTGGCCGCTTCCAGGGTGCAAACACCCACCCCAGGGGGAGGGAGGCAGGAAAGACATAAAGGCCGCAGTTTTGGGCCTGGTAAATCATCGCATCTCCAGCAGTTCTGCCCCAGTGTCCTCACTGACGTCTCCGAAACGTAGCAGGGACAAAGCCAAGCTTCTTAGAGAGTTGTGGTATTGGTTCGGTGCTTACTAAGTGCCAAGCACTGGACTAAGTGCTGGTGCAGATACAAGATAATGAGGCCAGACACAGTCCCAGCCCCACTCGAGGCTGACAGTCTAAGGAAACAGTGACAGAAAGTGTGGCGATAAATAGACTCATAAATGAGAACTGACTGCTGGCCCGGCCCTTTGGTCCAGTCTGGAAAGGGGGAGGAGAGGAGGAGCGTAAGCTCACTGTGGGCAGGGAATGTGTTTGTTTATTGTTATATTGTATTCTCCTAAGCTCTTAGTGTAGCGCTTTGCACACAGTAAGCTTGCACACAGTAAGCGCTCAATAAATATGATTGAATGAATGAATACTGAGTGCTTATTGTATGCAAAGCATTGTACTAAGCACTTGGAAGAATACAATACAACAATAAATAGACACATTCCCTGCCTTTAGGGAGCTTACAATCTAGAGTGGGACGCTTGACTGTTCTTCTGGGGTCCCTTGCTCCCCTTTCAGAATCCTCTGGGCCCCCGCCTCTGAAATAATGGTGGGGAGGGGCCCTCTACTATGCCCCTCTGGCAGCCACTTCATGCAGGAAGCATGTCTTCATGCTTAGAGAGAGGTGACACCGAGAAGAAGGAAGAAAGTTGGAACAATCATATTGCTCCTGCCGCTACCGAATGGAGAGGCTGATGGGAGAAAACCAATTACAAAAACGTTGCCAGTCACCAGCCTGAAAGGAGGATCTGAAAGGTGACATGACTGAGCGAATAAGAAGCTCGTTACTATGCCGTGTGACAGTCAGAGGAGAACTGCCCTGAAAGTAAGGGGAGAGGGACTTTGTGGGCTGCCCCTTGAGGGAGGAGCTCTCCTATTTGGGAACCTGATTTTGTGTCCACCCCAAACCTCCATCCCTCTGCACACATTCCCTAAAGCAGGAGGGCCAGCCTGCATCAGCTGACAGTAACATTGAGGAAAGCGCTTCTAACCTTCTGACTCTTAAGGGGTAATTGCATTAATTTAAAACTCTAGACTGTAAGCACCTTATGGGCAGAAATCATGTCCAGACTCCACCACTTTTTTTTTTGTTATGGCATTTGTTAAGCACTTACTACATGCCAGGCACTGTTCTAAGTGCTAAGGTAGATACAAGGCAGGTTGGGCACAGTCCATACCCCACATGGGGCTCACAGTCTTAATCCCCATTTTCAGGTGAGGTAATTGAGGCACATAGAAGTTAAGTGACTTGTTCAAAGTGACACAGCAGAAAAGTGGCAGAGCCGGGACTAGAACCCAGGTCCTTCTGACGCCCAGGTCCATGCTCTACCAACTAGGCCACTTATCTGCTATATGACCTTGGGCAAGTCACTTAACTCCTCTCTGCTTCAGTTCTCTCATCTGTAAAATGGGGATTCAATAACTCTTCTCCCTCCTACATAGTTTGTGAGCCTTGTGTGGGACAGGGACTGTGACCAACCTGATTAGGGCTTAGTACAGTGCTTGACACATTCTAAAAACTTAATATATGCCATTTTTATCAACTTTACTGTTTTGTGCTCTCCCAAATGCTTAAATCACTTCTCTGCACACAGAAAGTGCTCAAAAAATACCACTGATTGAATGATTGATCAACAAATGATCATCAAACCAATTCATCCCATTTCCCCTTAGTAGAGGAGGAAGAAATAGAAGACAGAACTTGAGTGGCAAAACTATGATATTGATCTCAATTTGCCTTCAAAAATTGACGGTCTTGACTTCTGCTTATCTCCCACTTGCTCTTTGGCTACCCAAGGCCCCATAAAAGTCGAGGATTACCTTGATTTTGACCACCCCTTGTTTTCCAGAAGCACAATAAAAAATGGTGAGGATTAACTCCTCCATGATCACAATCCCAAACCCCTCCCCTGTGACCACTGTGAATAGCGGTGGTGGTATTTAAGGATTTACAGTTGGCCAAACACTTTGCTAAGCACCTGGGGTAAATAATACAATCGGATCAGACAGAGCCCCTATCCCACATGTTGCTTGCTGTGTAAGTGGGAGGGAGAATAAATATTGAATCTCCAGCTACAGATGAGGAAACTGAGGTCCAGAAAAGTGAAGTGATTCACCCAAGATCACACAGCAGGCAGGGGGTGGGACTGGGGTTAGAACCCAGGTCTCCTGATTCCCAGCCCCGTGCTCTTTTCACTGGACCATCGGGCTCAGCCCTCCTGAAGTGCTTAGTCAAGGTCATTACTGCATCTCCACTAAGGGCCTGACATAAATCATCTATTTCGGAAAAGGAAACCAGGAAGAGAGCAATGAAATCTTCCAAAGGGAAGAGAGGGCTGGGGGTGAGGGCCCAGAGGAGGAAGGGCAGGCAAGCTAAGATGATCAAGTGAATCTGAAGGCAAAGGGAGGGAAAAATTTAATGGACAAGGTGAGGACCCGTGGCATACAACGGGTGGACAAAACCAGTTGACTCAAAAGCCCAAAATATCAGCAGAGAATGGGAGCACCCTGAGCTCAATAAAGAAAAACACACCACCCTGAACTGAGGGAATCAACAACCTGTTCAGAAGGGCTTCCAGCAAACCAAACAAAGAGAAAAGAGGATGTGTAAACACAGAAGGAAGCTCCCTAAATACCAAAGAAATAAATCAGTCCAGGGAAGTGGAGGGGGTGGGAGGCAGGATGGGAGGAAGAGAGGCCAGCAACTGGCTGAAAAGTTCATTCATATGGGGCTCAGGGTGGCCTCGGGTCAAACTTGATACTTTCTCTCTGCCCCCTAAAGGAGGAATAATAATAATAATAATAATAATAATAATAATAATGGTATTTGTTAAGCGCTTACTATGTGTGAATTCCCTGACAAAGCAGGAGGGAACACCTCGGATTTCTTTCTTTCTCTTTCTTTTTGGTTAATGGTATTTGTGAAGTGCTTATTAATATCTGTCTCTCCCTCTAGACTGCAAGCTCGTTATGTGCTGTTATATTGCACTCTCCCAAGGGCTTAGTACAGTGCTCTGCACACAGTAAGCACTCAATAAATACGACTGATTGATTGATTGCTTTACTATGTGTCAAACACTGTTTTAAGCGTTGGGGTAGATACAAATAAATTAGGCTGGACGCAGTCCCTGTCCCGCATGGGGTTTACCATCTAAGTAGGAGGGAGAAAAGGAGAACTGGGGTACAGAGAAGTGAAGTGACTTGCCCAAGGTCATGCAGCAAGTATTTGGCAGAGCTGGGATCTGAACCCAGGTCCTCTGACTCCCATGTTGCTTCTCTGTTACCCCTGTTCTTTTCTTCCAGTCCTACAGGAAAGCACAGGATGAATCAACCAAGCAAAATCATTTTGCTTTCTCACCCGGCCGGCCGGAAGAGCGTGTGGTTTAATTCATCAGCATTATGACTTACTGGACTCCAGGACAATACATCTGGCATATGCAAGAGGGGAACATCAAAATAATGGCACATGACTAGATAATTAGGCAATTAGCACTATTAACAGGTGGGGCACAACCGTATACCATATATAATCTGTTTCCCTGCAGGGGGGCATTTTTTTTTTTAAAAGAGAAATTGGTCAAGTACCTTCCTTTAAAAAAAAAAGGAATAATGATAATAATGATGATGGTATTTGTTAAGTGCTTACTGTGAGCCCAAAACCGTACTAAGTCCTGGGGTGGATAGAAGCAAATCAAATTGGACACGGTCCCTGTCCCGTGTGGGGCTCACGGTCTCAATCCCCATTTTATAGATGAGGTCTCTGGGGTCCAGAGAAGTGAAGTGATTTGCCCAAGGTCACACAGCAGACCTATTTTACTGTTGGTAATCTTTAGTAGTCCAGAAATGGTCGCACCCCCAGTTCTGCACATCGTAAGTGCTTAAGAAATGTCATCATAATGATGACGAAAATGATGATAACAATAAAGGATGGAGCCCTTTTCCCTTTTCCACCGGAGAATGGAGAGATTGACTGATTCATTGACCGCTGGGTGACTCCTGGCTCTTCCCTGTGATAGCCCAATTCTGGTTTCCTTCCGCCCATGAGATCAGCATAATCGAAGGGAAGAGGGTTTTGCTGACAGTCAGGCGGAACCAGAAGAGGGAGCCCAAGAATACAAATTGTTTTTATCTGGGTCAGCAAGAAAGAGAGTTGAGAGAAGAAAGAGAAGGAGACACACAGGCAAAGTGATGTTGTTCCCGGAGGGAGGCTTGCATTCTCTCAAAATGGGTGCTCACCCGCTAACTGGGAGGAGGGTTCAATCATAATATGGAAACCAGAGTTTAGGCAACACATGGAATCAATTCTAAGTCACAAAGCATCCTGGCCTAGTGGAAGGTGCACAGGTCTGGGAGTCAGAGCACCTGAGTTCTAATCCGGACCTGCCAGTTGCCTGTTGTGTGACCTTGAGTAAGTCACTTCACTTCTCTGGGCCCCAGTGACCTCATCTGTCAAATGGGAATTAAGAACTTGCCTGCTCTCTTCCCTACTTAAACTGTGCACCCCACGTGGGACAGGAGCTATGCCTGACCCAATAAGCTCGGTACAATACTAGACACTTAGTAGGTGCTTAACGAATGCCACAGTGACCATTTCGTGTCAATACTGCCCAGAAAGCTTTATCTCAAAAGTCACAAAATTGGCCAGTGAAGAATAACTTTTATCTTTCATGTAAGTTGAAAAAGTAGCATGACCTAATGGAAAGAGCACAAGACTGGGAATCCGGAGACTTGGGTTCTAATTCTCGCTTCACCCCTTGCCTCCTGTGTTACTTGGGGCAAGTCACCTAATTTCTCCGTGCCTCGGTTCCGTCATCTCTAAAATGAGGATTCACAACTTGTTCTCTCTCTCCTTTATGCTCTGAGCCCTCTGTGGGGCAGGGAGTGGGTCTGATCTGATGGTCCTGTATCTTCCGCACAGTCCCGGGCACATAGCAAGGGCTTAGTACAGCTCCACAATTTATTAGTTACCCATCTTTACTCCCTTTCTGCTTTTCCTTTGCCACCAGATGGCGGCGGAGCAGACGTGCAGCAGCAAAAATAGAGCGGGAGGGTGTCGGGCTGCGCTTAGAAGAGCAGATCAAATTTAGCATTACTTAGCAGGATTAGGTTTACAGGCTGACAAGAGATTGGTGTCACTCAATGGAAGGTGGCAACACCAAAGCCCTAAAAATAGCCCTGGGAACCATAGTCCTTGGAGAACCCGACATTGCAGCCTGCAGTGGAGTCTCAGCAGAGGCTACCCTGAGGACTGAGGCTATTTGGCTGAAGTGGCCCAGCGACTGAAAGCATGGGAACGGGAGGGCTGGGGGTGGAAGAGTCTAGGAAAATAGGGGGTCCGGAGTGCGCTCTTGCTCACGTGCCTCCCACCCTTGCTCCTCAAGGGGAAAAATCCAAACGACTCACCTTTTAAGGGCCTGAAGCGGTAGGAAGGATTAGAGAACGGGGCTCCGCAACACATTTTTTTTTGTTGTTATGGTATTTGAGTGCTTAATATGTGCCAGGTACTGGTGTAGAGACATCTAATCGGGTCGAGCACAGTCCATTTCCCACATGGGGCTCACAGTCCTTAGCCCCCATTTTATAAATGAGGGAACTGAGGCCCGGGGAAGTGAAGTGACTTGCCCGAGGTCACGCAGCAGTCATCCGTTCATTCAAACGTATTTATTGAGCGCTTACTGTGTGCACAGCACTGTACTAAGTGCTTGCGAAAGTACAACAATAAACAGACACATTCCTGGCCCACATGAGCTTACAGTCTAGAGGTCTACATTTTATAGCAGATAAGTGGCAGAGCCAGGATTAGAACCCAGGTGATTAGAACCCAGGTCTTTCTGACTCCCAGGCCCAGGCGCTAGCCACTAGGTGGGCCTCTCGGAGTCTAAGGAAAGGAAGGTACTTTGCCAATTTCTTTAAAGCAGGGCAGAAGAAAGAGATAACAGGAAGGTGGTTCAGTTATGAGGCCAAGTGGGGAGGTGGGAAAATGGGGGGGAGGACTGGAATTTGAGGAGAGACAGAGCGCATCTGTCCAGTATTCAGGGTGATTCTAAGATGGTCTCTCGCACTAAGTTTTTAAGAGCAGGATCCACATTTTTGTGTTCCCCAAGTGTCTAGTTCAGTGCTCTGCACTTGGCAGGTGTTAAATCAATTGTGATGATGATGATGATAATTGTGGTATTTCTTAAGCACTTACTAAGCTCTCTATGTTAAGCAATGGGGTAGATATAAGCTGTGATGATGATGATGATTATATCTGTTGAGCCCTTATTATGTGCCAAACACTACTCTATACTCTGTAGATACAAGATGTGCAGGTCGGACACAATCCCTGTCCCAAATGGGGCTCACAAACTAAGTAGGAGGAAGTAGGATTTAATCTCCATTTTACAGAAGAGGAAACTGAGGCCCAGAGAACTGAAGTGACTTGCCCAAGGTCACACAGCAGACAAGTGGCAGAACCGGGATTAGAAACCATGACCTTCCAACTCCCAGGCCCATGCTCTATCCACTACACTATGCTGGGGGAAAGCAATCCCTAAAGGTTGCTTTCTCATCCCATGGCCCACACAACCAGTCTGCAGTTTGGGTGAAAATGTTTCTTCCCTGACCCTTGACAGTGTCCTTTAGGGGACTCCACGTCAGGCGGGAGGATGGGAATTGAGCGATCAGAGCGTCTGGCCCAGGCTTTGTTCGGAGCTTGAGTTCCTTTGCAGTCCATCCCACAGATGCTTGATGTGTTGGGAAATGGACTGTAAACAGACCGGGGCAAGAGCCAGCAGATAAAGCATTGCCTTGTTTACGCTAGCTCCCTCACAAAGCTAGGTGTATCACTGAACCTAAACATATAAACACAAGCACTATAATTTTCTCTGGATCAAAGATCACTCACTAAATAACATGCATACACACATCCCTTCGTGGAGGCCTTTAAAGAAAGTGGTACAAGGCCTGACAAGTCAGTCTTGAGACGGCGCCTTCCAACAGCTCTCGTCAATGGCTGTTCTCTCACATTTATAGTAAAAATAATAATAATAAGAGTAATAATTGTGGTATTTGTTAAACAGATACTCTTCTAAGCTAATCACTATTCTAAGTGCACTTTTCTAAGCTCTCTTCTAAGCTAACCGGGTTGGACACGTTCCCTGTCCCACATAGGGCTTACAGTCTTAATCTTATTTTACGGATGAGAGGACTGAGGCATAGAGAAGTGAAGTGACTTGCCCCAGGTCACACAGCAGATGAGTGGTAGAGCCAGGATTAGAACCCAGGTCCTTCTGACTCTTATGCCCGTGCTCTATCCACAAGGCCATGCTGGTTCTCATCTGATGAGGGAGGGTGGAGGGGGCACGTCTGATTTTCGGGAACAGCAACAGGAGGGCTTGTGGTTCGCTCGCTCTTGCAGCAAAGGAGGAGGCCGTCGCGGGGTGCGGGGGAAAGGGGACTTTGATCTATCTATCCCAGTGTCTACTAGGTGTCACATACAGTGCTAAGCGGTGGTGTAGATATGGGATCATCACATCAGACACAGTCGCTGTCCCACATACAACTCCCAACCTAATATCATTTTACTGAGGCCTTGAGAGGTTGTGACTTGCCCAAGGTCACCCAGCAACAGAGCTGGAACTGGAAACTGAGTATCTTGACTTCCCACCCCAAATGTTCGGTCCACTAAGACGTCCTGCTTCCACTGATTTGGGAACTTTATTTCCAAAACCTGTGGAACCGAGCTACCTTGAAAGAGTTTTTAAGCAGTAAGTATTCAATAAATAACACTGATTGATAGTATGTGCCGAGCGCCTACTAGATGCAGAGCACTGCGCTAAGGGCTTGGGAGAGGAGAAGAGAGGTCAGACATGATCCCTGTCCTCAAAGAGCTTGCAGTCTAACGGTGAAAGGATTCCACTCTCTCGGCACTCTGTGTTTCCTCTAGCGCCTTCCTCATCATCGCACTGGGGATCCTCTCCATAAGTGACGGTCACAAAGACCCCTGGACGGCTTTTGAAAAAATCAGATGTTATCAGCACCATCCATTGTCCTCCTGTAAGCGGTGAGAGGAGAATAGGGGATTGGGAGCGGAACACTCTAGCAGCCGGGCGCTACGATGCTGGGAGGTCGGGGGCGGCCCTGCTCGGTAATCTCCAGAAAACCTGCTCGCCTGTATTGTCATTTCCGGTCCATCACGTTCTGGGTTGTGCTCACAAAGACGAGGGCGTCTTCATCAAATCAGGTCCTCCCTGAAATCCACCCCATTTGCCGGCTGGTTTGGTGAGGCAATGAATATGCCCCTCTGAGGAACTCATTAAAACCGAGAAGAAAACAGTCCATGTCGGAGAGCTTCGCACCCCAGACCGGTGATTATGCTAATCCCCAATTCAGTCATTCCCCTCTTTCTAAGAAACCCCACCATTCAGACCCGGCTGAATGGATTAATAATGCCACAGCTCAATTTAGTTAAGCGGGCAGGCCCTTCCTCAAAGACAGAAACAGGCGAAAACCATTTCCTTTTCTTCTTTCTCTCCAAAAAGAGCGTTCGGCTGCTCAGCTCACAATCTTTGCCGGGAAAAGCCCCATCGGAAGGGCAAATTCTCAGAACGATGCAAGAATCGGCGGAGAAGAATGGAAGCTCATTTTAAATCAGTGTACCATGTACAAACGCTGTCTTACAAATAGGATTATTTAATTTAAGCCTCAGATTTGTCAAGCTCCATTACTTCCAATGGGGCCTGTCGTTTCTTGAGTTCATTATGGATCAGGATTATATTACAATTTATGTTAGGTTAAGGCATCGCTTAGCTACGAGGAGGTTTGAGGGGGAAAAAAAACCCTACACAGCAGTGTCAGTGAAGAGAGCAAAGTCACGGCTCGGCTCTGAAGGGCAAAAAGTCATTTTGTTAAATGAGGATCCAAGCCGGCTTCTCCCGAGATTGTTACTAATAAATAAAAGGCCTCTGGGAAAAGAGCTATGCGTACGCTGGATCTATTTTCAGCTTGCATCAGCAGCAGCTGCTGCCCCTGGGATCACAGCTACGCATCCCCCTCCACCACATGCAATCACGCCAGTGTTGCAACCAGGAAGATAATGAAAGAGCATGGCATAAATCTATACTTGAGTGGAATGCTAAATGAGAAAAATAATACAAAAAGGGGGGGAAATAAACCACATTTTCGAGTCATTAGGAAGAAAGACTTTGACACATGAAGTGTTGCAACCATTAATAGCACTTATCATATAGAGTGGAGACAAAGAGACAAATTAATCAAACTGACAGAACTGGGCCATTTTATGCTAATGCCGGCTCCGGGGTTTGGCTCGGTATTCCTCGGTGTCTGGAAAACTGATACCATTACAGGGCAGGAAATTTCCTGAATGACATGCAACAGATCATAAAAATTCACACACCGACTGCAGAAACTCCACCAAGGGCTCCCTAAAAATGAGATGCACAGTTCCACAGAGAGAGAACCCAGAGCTAAGGAATGCAGGGATGGAAGGGAATAGTTCCCATCCGTGCCACGCGGTGAGCCGCCCTTTTCTCGCCCGGAAAGACGTGGGGAGAAGCCACGGGCCTGGGAGCTGACAGGGACGTAGGCGGAGCCGGGCTGGGCCACGCACTCGGAGGCTCTCGAGTGCTTTTGCAGGAGCCCGGCCCGCATTTCGAGGGCCTGTGGGGAGGCCGCCTTGGTCTCAATTTAATGGCCATTTCAGGTTTTTTCCAAGATAAATATTTTTCAAAGGGAATCAGGAACTCGGACTCCAAAGAGGAAGAAGAAATGTGACAGTAGGGAAAATGAACCAGGCCAATGAGGGTGATTCCTGAAAAACAATGGCTGAAAGCAGAGTGATCAATCGATGGTATTTACTGAGAGCATACTGTGTGCAGAGCACTGAACTAAGTGCTTGGAGAGTACACTGTAACAAGAGTTGGTAGACACGTTCCCTGCTCCCCTCTCTGGACTTCCTTGCGGGCAGGGAACGTGTCTACCAACTCTCTTTTAGTATACTCTCCCAAGTGTTTAGTACAGCACTCTGGCTCAAATACCATAAAAAATAAATAAAATTGATTAATGCAATAATGCTGAGGCCTAGTGGAAAAGGCACGGGCCTGGGAGTCAGAGAACCTGAATTCTAAACTCAGCTCTGCCACTTTCCTGCTGCATACTACTACTACTACTAATAATAATGTTGGTATTTGTTAAGTGCTTACTATGTACAGAGCACTGTTCTAAGCAGTGGGGTAGATACAGGGTAATCAGGTTGCCCTACGTGAGGCTCACAGTCTTAATCCCCATTTTACAGATGAGGTAACAGAGGCACAGAGAAGTTAAGTGACTTGCCCACAGTCACACAACTGACAAGTGGCAGAGCCGGGATTCGAACCCATGACCTAGGCAAGTCACTTCACTTTTCTGGGCTTCAGTTTTCTCATTTGTTAAATACTTGTTCTCCCTCCTACTTATTCTGCAAGGCTCTGGAGGGAAAGGGACTGTGTCAGACCCAATGATCTGATATCCACCCAGTTCTTGGTGAGGTGGGTGCTTGTCAGCACTTAAACAAATATTACAGTGGAGAGGGTGGAGAGGTTTATCAAGTGATCAGTCCTACACCCAATATATTTTATCTCCTGATTATTAATTCTTCATTACGTATGCACTGACACTAAATTGGGAGGGGTTACTTGAGGTTTGGGAACGAAGGAATGAAACTCAAAGTGACTGTGAAAATTAAAGAAAAGAGGCAAAGACAGAATATGATCAATTAATCAATAATACTTATTGAGCACTTACTGTGTGCAGGGCGCTGTACTAAGATAGTTATGGGCAGGGAATATGTCTGCTAATTCTGCTGTATTGTGTTGTACTCTCCCAAGCACTCAGTACAGTGTTCTACACATCATAAGCACCACTGATTGATTGGGAGAGTTGGTAGACGTGTTCCCTGCCCACACTGAGCTCACAGTCTAGAGGGGGAGACAGACATTAATTTAAATAAATTGCGGATATAATGTTCTACAAGGAAAAGAAGTGTAAAACCACTAAGAAAGATAAACAGATGCTCTAAATATAAGGTAGGGAATGATCGAGAAAAGATAGACTGGTTATAGCACGCCATCCCCACTTCCCTCTTCTTCCCTCCCCAGAAATTAAAAAAAAACACGTGATACCAGGAAATTCTCAGTAGCTTGATGGACAAGATTGGCATGAGTAGAAAAATTGTTGATCCAGAGAACCTCTCTGACAATAAAAACTCTTCTATTAGGAAAGTTAACAGAGGTGTGATCATTGAGCCTGGAGAAAGGCAAGGTTGAAGGTGACTTAATTAAGAATGATCTTGAGGTACACAAAAGGTCATTATAAGAATGATGCCTCCATCACCCTTAATGGCCAAACAAAAGAGAAGTGACTTGCAGGAGAGAGTCAATAACAAAGGGATGAACTTCCTGACAGTATGAGCGATTAAATACCAGGAAAGAATATCAAGGGAGATTGTGAAATATCTCTCCTCGGAAAGCAGTAAAACCAATGGGGAGATCTCTAGGATTCTCCAGGCAGTATTGCTTGGAGGCAGAAGATGGGATCTGATAACCTAGTGAGATCTCTCTCTCTCTCTCTCTCCCTTTTTGTTTTGTTTTGTTTTTTGATACCCTGGGTAATGATGACTTGCTTTGGAAAGTCAGGATTTAGAAGTCTTCATCGAGCTTCATCTAGGCTGCGACTTGCAGGCATAGAGAGGTAATTTCAGTGTGTCTGAACTCTGATGAAAACAAAATTCCCACCCTAAAAACGATTCAACACAAGTGGTTTTAATGTATTTCCAATTTTCTTTTTCCTTCCTCCACTAAAGCAGTGCTCTGCTGTGGCTTGATTACTACCACTGCAGGTTTCAAGGTTTGCTAGGAGGTGGAGAAATAGGATGACGAGAACAAAGAACTAGAAAATAGCCTGACTTCCTCATCATTTTACAAGGAATGACCTACTTGTGCCCGTGGAACCAAAGGAATAGAGAGCTCTGGGTGAAAGGTTGGGATAGTAGGGGTCAGTTTGGAGAGATTCTCAAAGATTATCCTTGAGCAGTAGCGTGGCTTAGTGGAAAGAGCAAGGGCTTGGGAATCAGAGGACGTGGGTTCTAATCCCAGCTCTGCCACTGGTCTGCTGTGTGACCTCGGGCAAGTCACTTAACTTCTCTGTGCCTCAGTTACCTCATCTGTAAAACTGGGGATTAAAAAATGTAAGCCCCACATGGGACAACCTGATTACCCTGTATCTCCCCCAGCGCTTAGAACAGTGCTCAGCACATAGTAAGTACTTAACAGACACCATAATTATTATTATTATTATCCTTCCCTCCACCAGGAAACTGTCCAAACCCTCAAGCTAATGATGCATGTATTTGAAAGTGTCTCAATCCGCTCTGTTTTCTAATAATAATAGTTGTAATTATAGTCATAAGCCTGGTATTTGTTATACG
This sequence comes from Ornithorhynchus anatinus, assembly GCF_004115215.2. NCBI lineage: Eukaryota > Metazoa > Chordata > Mammalia > Monotremata > Ornithorhynchidae > Ornithorhynchus > Ornithorhynchus anatinus. Next base: position 28,380,223 of record NC_041746.1, read on the forward strand.
CTTACTTTGAAGGGCTGGGGTAGATAGGAGTTAATCAGGTCAGACATGTTCTCTGTCCCACTGGGACTCACAGTCAAATGCACACAAGTGTCCCTGACCACTTAGCTACGGTCTGGTGAGTCTGAAGTCGGACAGGTGGGTCTCCGAGGGAGGTCAAGCGGAGAAACCAGTTCCCCAAATGTGGATGAGCTCATTGTGGGCAGGGAATTTGTCTGCCAACTCTGTTATACTGTACTCTCCCAAGCGCTTAGTACAGTATTCTGCTCACAGTAAGAGCTCAAATACCACTGATGTACTGATTAAGTTGTGAGCCCAGTGTGGGATGGGGACTGTGCTTGTTCCAACTGACCTGTCTTTTGGTACAATTCAAAAAACCCAAATAGGTAAAATCGGGCTGGCCCTGGGGCACCCTGCCGGCTAGCCACTGTGGCCCCTGACAATTTAGGGGCATGTAAGTCTTCACCCACCAGAGTCTTGGTCTAGCCTTAGTAGCAACAGTAACAGTATTTATTAAGCATTTACTATGTGCAGAGCCCTGAATGGCTCACGGATACCAGCAAACCAAGACCCCAGCCAGCACACCCTGACTCCGGCTCACAGGTACCAGTGAAATAAGCCCCCGGCTTACAGTTACCAGATAACTGAGATTCTGGTTCACAGAAATCAATAATAATAATAATGATGATGGTATTTGTTAAGTGCTTATATGCCAAGTGCTGTTCTAAACACTAGGGTTGATACAAGGTAATCAGGTTGTCCCACGTGGGGCTCACAGTCTTCATCCCCATTTTACTGATGAGGTAACTGAGGCACAGAGAAATTGTGAGTTGCCCAACTAACAGCTAAGCGGCAGAGCCGGCATTCAAACCCACGACCTTTCATTCATTCAATCGTATTTATTGAGCACTTACTCTGTGCAGAGCACTGTCCTAAGCGATTGGAACAAACAATTTGGCAACAGATAGAGACAATCCCTGCCCAACAACGGGCTCACAGTCTAAAAGGGGGAGACAGACAACAAAACAAGACCTGACTCCCAAGCCCGTACTCTTGCCACTAAGCCACACTGCTTCTCAACAAACAAGGACCCCAGCACAATGATATCAACAAAGACCCCGGCTCAGAGATACCAACCAAGGAGGACTCCAGCTCACGTGCACCAACAAAGACCCCGGGCTACCACTGGGGCAGCCCGGTCAGGGAGGTGATGCGAACAGCAATGTACAGAAGGTAGACCGAAGAGGGGAGAGTCCGGAGGCAATCGTCATAGCCCCACTTAAGGAGGGCAGAGAAGAAAGATTCATGATATTTAGAAAGGAAAAACAAGCCACAGTGAGAGACACACTGGAAGAGGAAGCTAGATAAGAGAGAGGTGATAAAAGATGGACCACGTCTAGGTGGATTCTGAAGTGGGGACCTAAAATGATTTCTTTACAAGGGGAGTCCCGGTGCTTCCCTGAAACTCTTATGTCCTGGATATACGTCACGGGGGAATAAAGTGGAAGCAAAAGGAGTAGGGTACGGGGGGTGGGGGGGGCAAGGAGGGAATAAAGAGACTGAGGTGGATGCTAGAGAGGGAAAGAGCAAGAGGGGGATGGAGGGAGAGGGCAGGAGGGGCATGGAGAGACTGCGGTGGGTGCTGACAGTGGGGAGTCAGGGACCGGAGGAGTGGGAGAGATGGCTGGTGAGAGAGGGGAGGAGTGTGCTGAAGAGAGGGGAAGGAGGGGACTGAAGAGAGGGACAAGAGGGGGCTGAGAGGAGGAGAGGAGGGGCTGAAGAGGAAGAAGGAGAGGAATGAAGGAGACTGGAAAGAAAGGGGGGGGCTGAAGAGAGAGGGAAAGGGGGACTGGAGAGAGGGGGGTGGAAGGGAGGAGGGGCTGAAGAATCATGAAGGCATCCTTTGTTTCCAGATGGCATCCAAAGAGGGTGATCCCTGGTTGCGTTGATGGTCGGCAGGGCCCAGAGAGAGCAGGATGGGTTACAACCTGTCGAACAAGGGCGGCCCCAAGCTTTCCCTGCTGTGGTGCCTACGGGGGAGTCAGTTATAAATGCATCTGAGTTACCAAAGACCTCCTCACCCTCGGTCCCCGGTCACACCATCCAGAGAGATTCAGCCATTCCACAGGAAATGGGAGGGAGCCCCATTCGGATCTCCACGTCTTCAATTTCTTCCCTATGGTAACTGCTAAGCACTTACTGCGTGCTAGGCCCTATTCTAAGCGCTGGGGTAGACGCAAGGTTGGACGCAGTCCGTGTCCCTTGTGGGGTTCATTCCCCATTTTACAGTTGAGGCCCAGAGAAGTAAAGCGACTTGCCTAAGTGGTGGAGTGGGGATTGGAACCCGGATCCATCTGACTTCCGGGCCCGGACTCCATTCATTCGTTCAGTCCTATTTATTGAGCACTTACTATGTGCAGAGGACTCTACCCACTAGACCACGGCTGCTTCTTCCTGGGGTGGGGAGGAGGGACGGGCAATAGTAAGAGCTGAACTCCAGCTCTGCGGAGGTGTCCGTGGGAGAGCCTGGGGGCACGTGACCCAAAGGCAGCCGGCTGCCAGGGTGTGCTGTTGAGGAATGGCTTGTACCCAGAATACAGTGTCCCTGCCTCAGCCACGGGGTGAAGGGAGGTGACTCATTCTTCCAAGCTGCAGCTTGCACTCCCTCCCAACGATCCTCCCTCCGGGGACCATCCCACCGCCCGGCCGAATTGGCTGCCTTCCTCTCCTGCGGGTGGCAGAAATTCCTTCAGTCAATTGGATTTACTGAGCCCTTACTGTGTGCAGAGCACTGTACTAAGTGCTTGGGAGAGTGCTTGAGAAGCAGCGTGGCTTAGCGGAAAGAGCAAGGGCTTGGGAGGCAGAGGTCTTGGGTTCTAATCCCGCCTCCGCCTCGTCAGCTGTGGGACTTTGGGCAAGTCACTTGACTTCTTTGTGCCTCAGTTACCTCATCTGTAAAAGGGGGGATTAAGACTGTGAACCCCACGTGGGATGACCTGATTACCTTGAATCTCCCCCAGAGCTTAGAACAGTGCTTGGCACACAGTAAGCGCTTAACAAACACCATTATTATTATTACTATCGTTACTGTAGAACAATAAACAGACACATTTCCTGCCCACGCGAGCTTACGGCGGGGGACACATTTCCTGCCCACGCTAGCTTATGGAGGGGCGTGACGCCCGGGTTCTCGTGAGAGTCCTTGGAGGTGCTGGGGGGTGGGCTGAGTGTGGAGGCCTAAGGGAAGACGGGGTGGATCAGAGTTTTTGCCGAGCGTAACAAGTCCCATCTTGGCAGCAAGAGAGGGGCCAGACAGGAAAAGAAAAACACAACCATCTCATCCAACATCACCCTTGCTTATGCAGACCACATCTGCTTCCTCTTCAGTAGGAAAATTCTCTGGAAACCCAACAATTCCTACTGTTCCCACCCTCCAGACCATTAAACACAGACCGTCTGGTGTTTGGCTGAGATGAAGCATATTCCTTGAGCTTTCCAAGAAGACAATCAGTCCGTAGTATTTGTGAGCATTAACTGTGCGCAGAGCACTGCACAAAGTGTTCGGCAGAGTACGACGCAACACTAAACAGACACATTCTCTGCTCACGGTGAGTTCACAGTCTAGAGAAGACAGGGAGAAAAGAATCTGATGGACTATTTAACCACGGAGAAGCTAATAGCTCCCTCAGCCGATTGGTTGAAAACACCAGGGTTTTCCAAAATTAATTCATTTATATTGATGTCTCCCCTTCTAGACTGCAAGCCCATTGTGGGCAGGGAATATGTCTACCAACTCTGTTTCACTGCACTCTCCCAAATGCTCTGCACAAAGAAAGCACTCAATATATACAATTTGATGGATTGATTGATTCCCCCGCACCGGAATATTGCAGGGGTATCTGCACATGGAAATTCATTTTCTTTTTCAGCAGAACCTTTTGAAATCTCCTTCACATGTATGTCAGCCTGTCATCTTTTTGACAGGAAATGTGAGAGAGCACAGGGAACTTACTCTTTAAGGAGTTGGGAAAGGAAAAAGGTGGAATTACTCTCTGACTGTGTGTGTGTGTGTGTAGGTGAATGCATGTGTCTCTGCTGGTGTGTAATGACATGTAGGTATGATGGTGTGTGCATGATGGTGTATGTGATGGTATGTGCGCATTTGTGATGGTATGTGTGCATATGTGATGGTATGCACGTATATGTGAAGGTATGTGGGTATACGGGATGGTATGTGGGTATATAGGATGGTATGTGTGTATGTGAAGGTACGTATGTGTGATGGTGTGTGTGTGTATGTGATGGTACGTATGTAGGAGATGCGTGTGTGTTTCTTCAGGATGGACTGCAGCTAAGCTTTAAAGTAATCTTTTTTCTTGGGCTAAGCAGAATTAATCAGTAAGTGGTATTTATTGAGCATTTATTGTGTGACGAGCACTGAACTAAGTGCTTGGGAGAGTAAAACAGAACCGGGTTGGTAGATGTGATCCTGACTACAAGGAGCTCACAGTCCAGGGGGATCGCCCTGTCAGGACTCCCCAACTCCGAGGGGGACGGCCACTGTCAGAGGGTCCACGGGACCGGGGACGGGGGGAGGCTGAGAGGTCGGGGAGGATGGCCTCCACCGGAGCAAGGACGGCTCTGGCCGCCAAGAGAGCACTGGTCTCCACACCAGCGGGCAGAGCACTGGTCTCTGTACCAGTAGACAAAAGACAGGACTCCACACCATCAGATCCACAAGGATCGCTTCCAATGACCACCAGTTTCCTCAACCCCAGGATGTTCTCTGCCTTCCCAAAATTCTTTCCAGGAAGCCCAGCTGGAATGGTATCTGTACACATCTGGGCAAGGTCCAAATGGAACCACAGTGGTTCCACATTTATCAGCTGTGTGTCCTTGGGCAAGTCACTTAATTTCTCTGTGCCTCAGTTACCTCATCGGTAAAATGGGGATCGATTGTGAGCCCCATGTGAGTCATGGACTGTGTCCAATTTACTTAGCTTGTATCTACCCCAGTGCCTAGGCCAGTGCCTGGCACAGAGTAAGCACCTAACAAATACCATTTAAAAAAAAAAAACAGAGAGAGAGAGAGAGAGGTCGGGATAATGATTTTGCTGTTCCCACACCTGAACCTAGTGCACAATAACGGTCAGACCCAATTCCCTGGCTTTGGCTTTGGGGATATCATGACCTCTCGAGGCTCTTTAGTTAGTTGGGCATACTACCAAATGCTTTGTGCTAACATCTTGGGAAGACACAAGACACAATCCCTTCCCTACATGTGTCCGTTTATCGTTGTACTCTCCCAAGCGCGTAGTACAGTGCTCTGCACACAGTAAGCGCTCAATAAATACAATTGATTGAAAGAGCCGGGATCTTATCCCCATTTTATAGATGAGGACATTGGGGTCCAAAGAGGTTAAGTGACTTGCCCGAGGTCACAGAGCAGGCCCGAAGTTGAGCTGGGATTAGATTTTGGCTTTCCTGGCTCCCAGTCCCATGCTCTTTCCACAATCAGTTGATCAGTCAATCATACGTTTTGAGTGCTTATTCTGTGCAGAGCACTGTACTTAGTGTTTGGGAGGCTTACAAAGTAACAGAGTTGGTAGACACATTTCCTACCCATAGGGAGCTTACGTTCTAGAGGGGGAGACCGACATTAATATAAATAAATTATAGATATGAACATAAGTGCTGTGGGGCTGAGGACGGGGTGAATAAAGGGTCCAAATTCAAGTGGATAGGGCAACACAAAAGGGAATGGGAGAAGAGGACATAAGGGCTTAGGGAAGATCACTTGGAGGAGAAGTGCTTTTGCTTGCTGGGTGTAGAGCACTGTATCAAGTCTTTGGGAAAGCCTGAATACAACAGACCTGGTAGACCCGATCCTGGTCCACAAGGAGCTTACAGTTTAGAGGACCTCACACAACTGATGAGGACGAGTCCCACCTATTTCCCAAATGAAGCCGAATCCTCCTGAGCTGCTTGGGTAGGGGCTGTCCAAATCTCAGAGTGGAATGCTAAATCACCAGGGGGACTAGGGAACTTCCCACACCTCTTAGGGTTCATGCCAATCACGAAAACCCCAAGAGAAAAACCCCCCGACGAAGCCCGATTTTTCAGTTTGGAAATGGTATTTTCTTCTCACACACACTCACGTAAAAAAAAAAAAAAAAGCCTTCGCCGTTTAATTAAAATCTCACCTTTCAGGAAGCAAAGAGAAATGAGATACATAATTGATGTTACTCTTCCGCTGAGCTTTCAGCCCCTGGTTATGGACTAAATGGTTTTATACTTTTATTGACAAAGTAGGGCAGGTAATAACAGTGAATAAGAAACATATTCTAAGAAGAGATTGGCTCTTTCTCAAGTAAAGTACCACTACACCATGAATGACTCAATCATCTACTCAAGAGCTATTACTTGCAACGATGAAGCAATGTTAATTGGATAATGGCTTGCTGCCAGCTAATATTGGCATGGCCTACAATCTCCTTGGCTGCCAGCCACCAAAATCTCTCTATCACACCTTTTTTTATCATCTGCGTTAGAGAACTGAAAACCATTATATGTACATATATATATATGTATAAAACTCCTGAATGCTATTTACCTTCTTATTGTGAATTAAATGTATAACTGCCTTTTTAAAGGCCCAATTTGAAGGAGAAAAGCAAACAAAATTGGTCAGGATGCTGGCTGATAGAATGGCCAACATCCCAGCTTGGAACATGGGTTTTCTGGAAATCATGGAAAGATATGTAAATCTGAACAGAAATTGCTCAGCAAAGACCAACCCCCGTACTGAAAAAGATGGACAAGAACCTGGAAAAGAGGGAAGGTGTGATATGAGGCTTCTTCTCCTTCACCAAATCTTTAAAACTTGCTAAAAACACATCAAGTGACTTCAACATGAATTCTTTACAAAATAGATTCATTCCCCCTTTAGGGGAAGCAGCGTGGCCTCGTGGAAAGAACACAGGCCTTGGAGTAAGAGAATCCAGGTTATAATCCTGGTTCTGCCACTTGTCTGCTGTGGGACCTTGGGCAAGTCGCTTAACTTCTCTGTGCCTCAGCTACCTCACCTGTAAAACGGGGAGAAAGATTGTAAACCCCGTATGAGTCCAACCTGACTAGCTTCTACTTACCCCAGTGCTAGTACAGTACCTGACCCAAGGTAAGTACTTAATAAATATCACAGAACAAACAATAATTAAAATTATTTATCGAGTACCTCCTGTACGAACAGCACTGCACAAGGCACTTGTACAGCAGAATTAGTACACACGATCCCTGCCCTCCAGGAACTAACATTCTAGCCGCAATAGCATTCTTGCAAGCTAGACTTACCTTGTATTATCACCCCCAGTATCGTGTCAAAGATTCCCTATCGAAAACCCTATTCTGTGGGTTGAACTCCCAGTGATTTCAAGGAATTTGGGGTTGAAATCTTATCCATAATAGTAATAATAATAATCGCAGTATTTGCCAAGCACTCTACTAAGCACCAGGGGAGATACAAGACAACTAGGTCAGACACAGTCCCTATCCCACGAGGCACACTGTCTTAATAGAAAAGGCATTTGATTCCCATTTTGCAGATGGGGAAGCTGAGGCACAAAGAAGTTAAGTGCCTTGCACAGGGTCACACAGCTGGAAAGTGGCAGAGCCAGCATTAGAACCCAGGCCCTCTGACTCCCAGACCCGAGCTCTTTCTACCTACAGCATGCTGCTTTCAAAATCATGAGCAGGGTACATGTATACTCTGGCTTTGAATTCAGGTCACCCTTTTCTCAAATCAGGTGAATTTGTACAAGCATCACCGGTTCATTCCCAACTGCTGAGCCGAGGAAAAACTCTCCACTCAGCCACCCCGTCTCTTTAAATAGGCTTGCCCTGTATCAAAACACAGAAGGGCTCTGACCCAGCGGATGAAAGTCTGCTTTGAAACTGCCTTTTGCATTCCTATTTTTCACACGGAGTTGTTCCTCCCCACTGCCTCCACACCTCAACACTGAAATCTGTCCTAACCGAGACCTGATTCCTCCCGGCTTTGTGAACCAGGCTGATATGCCTCAGTTCCAGCTCAAGACTTCAGTGAACATATTCGCAATCTTGAAAGTCAAGTTTTGGAAGATTTAAAAAAAAAAAAGGGAATGCCATCCCTTTAAGGAATGAAAAACTGATCCGTTCCAGTGTAGATCCTGGAACCCTCTTACACCGGGCTATGCGGTTACCTGGGTTCTCGTTATTTGTTTCTTCATCACCAGCCAAGTCTCACGGATGCCCTGAAGATTGCACCTTGGGTTTTAATGGAGGTTCTCAGTTAAGAGCCATTATCCTGGGGAAAGCTGGGTTTTCCTTTTATAGTCATAACACACATTGTTTACATAGTCTCCTTCTTCTAAGGACTCTTACCGAGAGTGCTTTATAGACCACATCTCATTAATCTTCAGAGCATTCCTGCAAGTTATGTCTAACTTGTACTGCTACTCACCATATCTGCAGATGGAAACTGGGACTCAGAGAGATTAAATCTCCTAACAACTCGGGGGCTGAAACGCTCATAAAATGGTGGGCATTTGTTAAGCACTTACTATGTGTCAAGCACTGTACGAAGCGCTGGGGTACGTGCAAGATAATTAGACCCTGTCTCTCAACGGCCTAAACATCTCAACGGGAGGCATGATGGCAGAGTGGAGAGTGAATGGACTGGATTTGCAGATTTCTCATCAGAGGTCCTTTTATTTTTTTCTTCCCCTTTCCTATGACAGATAGCAGACGAGCCTATTTTCCCTGCAGAGAGGCCTTCCACCCCATGGGGTGGGGGAGATGCTGGCAACAAACTGCTTATTTTGTTTGGCTTCTCTGCCACTGTGTTTTCAACTGAATATAGCCCCTCCCAAAACAAGTGGGACAATTGCATCATGGGTTTCCACAGGACTCCGGATCAGCATCACATCCAGGAATCCGGACCTCCATCTTCCGGGAAACCCAAGCTACACGGAGGAGAAACCCAGTCTTGCAAGCAGCCTCCTGTGAGGTCTTGCACAGAAGGCCACCGTGGTAGCTCTGCACCCGCAATTGCCAGCTGCATTACAGACTGACCTGATCTGTATCCGCCAGAATTGAAGGAGGATCCGCCTACTGGGACCGTGTCCAACCTGATTCACTTGTAACTATCCCTGCACATAGTACAGTGCCTGGAACATAGTAAGTGCTTAACAAATACCATACCGAAAAAATGACGTAGCTGAGGCATAGAGAAGGTAAGTGACTTGTCTAACGTCACACATCAGACAAGTGGCAGAGGTGGGATTAGGACCCAGGTCCTCTGATTCCTCGGCCTTATCCTGACTAAAACTCTGAAGTATGAACCGAGGATCCCATAACTTCTCCTGCTCTTTGTCAACAAGCTGATTCCACTGTGGAAAGGAAACTCTGCCCAGCTCTTAGTGGTCAATCAATCGCTGGTGTTTTTTGAGCACCTACTGCATGCAGAGCTCTATACTGAGTGCTTGGGAGAAACAGAATTGGTAGATACGTTCCCTGTCCACAATGAACTTACAGTCTCTAGGGGTCTCAGAGGATTGACAGTGATAGCATTTGGAGACCCCCGTGATCTATAATTCTATTTATACTGATGCCTGTTTACTTCTTTTGATGTCCTTCTCCCCCCTTCGAGACTGTACGCCAGTTGTGGGCAGGGATTGTCTCTCTTTATTACTGTGTACTTTCCAAACACTGAGTACAGTGCTCTGCATACAGTCAGTGCTCAATAAATACGATTGAATAAAAAGTGTTCATTCCACTCAGAGCTCCAGCCAGCTCCATTTGGTAAACTCAGGGGAAGTAGTGCTTGGAAGCCGACTTTTTTTTTTAATGGAATTTGTTAGGCATGTACTGTGTGTCAGACACTGTACTAAGAACTGGGGTAGATACAGGCTAATCAGGCTGGATACAGACAATGTCCCACTTGCGACTCACAGTCTTAATCCCCAATTTACAGATGAGGTAACTGAGGCAAAGAGAATTTAAGTGACTTGCCCAAGATCACACAGCAGACAAGTGGCAGAGCTGGAATTAGAACCCAGGTTCTTCTGACTCCCAGCCCCATGCTCTATCCACTGGACCATGCTGCTTCTCTCCACTAATACTAAGTGCTGTTAAGTGCTTACCATGTGCTAAGCACTGGATAGATACTAGGTAATCAGGTTGGACACAGTCCTTGTCCTTCATGGGGCTCACAATTTTGATCTCCACTTTACAGATGAAGTAATTGAGGAACAGAGAAGTTAAGTGACTTGCCCAAGGTCACGTAGCAGACCTGGCAGAGCCAGGATTAGAACCCAAGACCTCTGACTTCCGGGCCCACTCTCTTTCCACTAGACCATCCTGCTTCTCAAAGCCACACTGCTTCTCTTGATTAGTTACTCGTTATTGCCCAAGAATCTCACACCCTATAGAGGGGAAGGTATTTCTTAGGGGTCTTGAGGAAGCAAATAGAAAACCCAGATGAAGTCACTCTCCAGGGTGAGTTTGTAAAATCTCCACAGAGTCATTTTAAATAAACATCTGTCCTCGCTATGACCCATTCCCCCTCCCTGCCTTTTCTTCCTTAGGCCTGCTTATTTTCCATTTTCTTTCCCCTGTGCAAATGAGCTCGACCTGAGTCACGCTGCCTAGGGCATCAGCCCTCAGCTGGAGCCCCCTGGGAGGGAAAAGACCATCTAAACTCAATTCTGTTTCATCCCTAGAACAAACACTGGAAGGCTCTTCAGGTCCGAATGATGCCAAACTGATGCCAAATGATGGAAGCCACGATAATGAAGCAACCTGTTTGGAGAGTCTTTCAAGGACAGAAAGGAGGGTACACCCAATATGAAGCGTGAGCTCTAAGTCACTGAAACAAACGCCCCACCGCTTTTTTGGTTTTTTTTTCCCAGCCGGGAAGATCTTGTGACTGTGTTTGTTCTATTCCTCTCAAGGGGCATTCGCTAAGCCAATTTGAAGCGGACAGAGATCAAGGCAACAGGCCCGGAATCAGAATCACCACGGCATTCGGAGCCTCCTTAGGTAGCATTCCTCCAAACCTAAAAGATCACGACCAGCCAGACCCTTTAAACCCTAGACGCTGGTAACCTGTTTTAAATCCACACCCCCACCTTGCCAACCGAGACTTCGAATGCACCACCCAGTCTGTCCGACGCGAGGGTGAGGAGAGGGGAAGGATGGGAGGGGGGCCACGCGGTCGACGTTTAACGAGTCGGCGGATTAGCCAGCCTCCGGGGACCGTACCTCCTCGGGTAGGCTGACGACCAAGTCATTTTCCGTCTGCCCGACGAGCACCTGCAAGAAGTATTCGCTGCACGCGGCCAGGACGGCCCGGTGGGCCCGGAACTCCTTGCCCTCCACAATCAAAGTCACATCACAGAGAATATCCTGCTTCCGCTGGTCATTGAGGCACAGGAGGATATTGGTGCAGTGGACTGTGGACTCATACACATACATGGGGGATTCAGTCTTCTCATCCACAGACATTCCGTTCACACCCTAAAAGAGAAACAAGAGAGTTATTACAGATAACTGGGTTTTAGACACATACACACTCACACACACACACACACACACACACACACAGCCTACACAGCCTGCCAGAGAAGGATTACATCATGGTTTTCGGGTCCTGCAGGATCTAAGCAGCAAAATGTGGAACTGCTGATCAGCACGTTAATTCTCAGAACAATGGAGTCAGGGAAAAAAAAAATCTGGAAAGGCATTTTTTACTGCACACTTTCGCCCTCTCTATCCATCTTCTAGGGCCCTTATGCCCTTCCTTAGAAGAGACAGCTAGAATTTTAGAACTGAAAAGAATGCATCTCTAACAAGAAAATCACTCTGTTGGAAGTTTAATCTCTTTAAAAAGATTTTACTAGTTAAAGGTCTAATTACGGACTCAACGAACAAGAGAGAACTCACTCTAAAGCACACGTACACTCACGCACACACATCTGAGTCACTGATGCTGAGAGCATAACTAAGGTGCTTAAAAAATGGCTAAGACAACAGGGATTTAAATTGGGTAAATAAGCAATAATGATATACAATATATTACCAAAGAACACAGAAAGAGAAATGAATCATGTATCAGCTTCTAAGACTGCTGTCCTGTCTCCTGAATAATTTATTGGTAAAAGCAGCATGGTCTAATGGAAAGAGCAAAGATTTTGGAGTTAGAGGCCCTGGGTTCTAATCTCGACTCTGCCACTTGCTTGCTGTATGACCTTGGGTAAGTCATTTCACTTCCTCTGTGCCTCAGTTCCCTCATCTGCAAAATTGGGATTCAATACCTTTTCTCCCACCTACTTAGATTATGAGCCCCATGTGGGAATGATTATCTTGCCTCTACCCCAGCATTTAGTATAGTGTTTGATACATAATACGCACTAAACAAATACCACATTATGTGTTGCTATTCTTGAATGAATGCTATGCAGATTGTTACTCCATTAGCTGATAAAAGTATGTAAAATAGGATTTAAAAAAATACTGTCAACAACCAATGTTGTAATGAAGATTTTACAAATATAAACTAGGCATTTCACTTTCCTACAACAATGAATCCTATATAAATACCCTCTGCTTTGGGGGAAGTGTTGTGTGCATTTACCTGCTCATCAGTACAAAATGTACTATTAATCTTTCTAGCATATTTGTAGAAAGTAGTATTTTGAGAAGGAAACATCTCCAATCAGGAGTGGCAATTGGATGAATCTATTACCACAAGAAGTTGTAAAGGCTGAAGAATATTAGTGAGTTAAGCCTGCTAGAGATCAAGGTCCTTGAGGGAAAGGAATGTCAATTCTTTTGTTATGTATTTCCCAAGGGCTTAGCATAGAGCATAGCTCCCAACTGGTGCTCAATCAATTAACTGATCAAAAGAATTTACTGAGTACTTACTGTGTTGAGTTTTACTGTACCAAGTACTTGGGAGAGTATCACTGAACTCAGGAAGCTTACAATATAACGGGGGAGGCAGTCTTTAAAATAGATTACAGGTAGAAAAGCAACCAATAACACTACTATTACCACCACTAACAACAACAAAGGGAAGTAGGAAAAGCTAGGGGGACTTTAAATGGTTCACTCTTTAATATTAGAACGGACACCAAGGTAGGAACCCAACTTGCACTCTTCCGAGCATCCTGTCACCTTCTGTCAGAGACAAAGTACTTAACTGGATGGATCCAGCAATGGCATTTCTCATGCTCTTATTTTATGGAATTACTTTTCACTACAATTATAAGGGCATCCTGTCTGGCAAGACTAAATATCACCCTCATCAGCCAGTCTGGCTGAGGAAAAAGAGAGACACAAATGAGAAAAAGAGAGACCCACACAAACTTACACCTTAAACGCTAGAATGGTATGTAGGAAACTGAGTGCAAACTATTCGTTGCTTAGAAGACACATATTTTCCATAATTGTTTCCTCTGATTCCCCTATCTTGTCTGCACTAACCCTTGGGTCCTCCCCTCCCACCTCTCTCACACGAAGACAGCTGCTGACGCTGAAGGAAAGGCAGTTTGTAGCATCTGACAAAACAGAAAAGAAAAAAACCCACTGGAGAAACACAAGTTTCGAAAAGGTCCCATCTAAACTTGTCAGGGTAAATGGAGTGTTTTTCCTTATAGCACATCCTCCAAAGGATTTCCCTATTCTATTTAAAGACATCAGTACCTTCGAGAAAGTTACGACCCTGAGCCGCCAGCATCACTGAGTGGATCTGGTTGCCCACCCAGCTCAGAGGCAGTAGAATTATTGAAGGAAGTGTATGGATGGTTTTGCCTTCCTTGACAACCAGTCACAATATTCTCCCAACCTAAAATCTCTCAGTTTCCCCTCGAGCACCAATTATTTGGAGAGATTTATCTATGTTATTCCTCTCCCCCTCGGTCAATCAATCAATTGTATTTATTGAGCACTTACTGTCTGCTCCGCCCTTCTCTTCTTTAAAATATCAGTCCAACTCTGTCATTCCCCTGCCCTGCCCTGCCAACCCACAAATGAACAGGCTCATACTTCCCTTCTTAAATCTCCCAACATAAATCAATCAATCTTTCCTTTCCCCCAGTTATCTCGGATTCTCTTCTCTGAACTTCCAATTTGGCTGGGTCTTCCTGACATCAGCGGGCCAAAAAATGAGTTCTGCTCCTCCTCTTCCTCCTATTTTATATGGCAATTTAAAAAGGGTTGGTGTGCATTTCTTCCCCTGTGCTACAAGTATTAATCGAAGCCTCCAAGGGCACTGGGACAGTTCAGAAAACTCAGTGAGCCTGAGGTCCTTCCCGACAAAGAAAGAGAGCTCAAAAGGCGCACCCAGGAAGCTGCGGCCAGTCCCTGGTCTCCAGGGTGGGGAATGGAGAAGGGCAGAGGTGCTGAAGACTTCCAGGGGGTACTTATTGAGCACTCACTGTGTACGGAGCATTGCACTAAGCACTTTTGAAGAGGCTAGAATTGGTCAGAGTGTTGTCTTCTTTGGAGGCTAAAGTCATACTTGTTTACTTGTGTACTGACACACACATTTTATCATACTGGAGGCGCATTACCAAGTTTGTCCTCTTCACTGCCACTGACTCAGAAATTAAGATGCTTAAGCGCATTCTGAAAGTAAAAGGATGAAATCAAGTCTTTCAAAAAATTCTGTGGGAAATCTGAAAAGCTGCAATTCACCAACAAGAAAAAGGGAAACTTTTCAAGACAACCTGTCATGTCTAAAACGTTTCTGATGAATTGAGATGAATAAGAAACCTGCCAGATAATGAACAGGAATAAAATTATAAGCCATTTCATCTGAAATGCCAACCTTCCCCCCTTAAAAAGTGCAGTGCCTTAAATGTAAGTCTTGAGAGAATAAAAGACTGAATTACTTAGCCTTTGCTGAGTAAATCCCTGTTCTTACTGATTATGTTTTATTAGTGATTTACTAAATGAACCCAAGGATTCATTTTAGAAAAGGAAGCTATCGAGTTAATAGGCATTTGAGTATCTACAGACTTATTACTTCGGGTTGGGGAAGAAATGTCTTAAATATTGTTCCACCACAACTAGTGCCAAATTTCTTAACAAATGGACACTTAACCATCTTACATAGCGGCTCTCTTCACCCTTTACTCTCCAAATAGCTCTCTCTGCTCCTCTCAAGTTCACCTTCTAACTGTACCTCACACTCCACAGGTCCTCCTTTGCCCTTGCATTTATGCTGTTCCACTGGCCTGGAGCTCCCAGCCTCCACAAATCAGAAAGATCCCCAAATTCAGTGTCTTCTTAAAATCCCACCTCCTCCAGGAAGTCTTCCTTAATTTGTTCCTAGAACCATCGGCATTCTCCAGCACTTAGGCACATATTTATACCCAACCCAAGCACTCCTGTATATGTGTCATTCAACTGTATGATTATTTAAACAGGTTGGACACAGTGCCTGTCCAACATGGGACTCAAAGCCTAAGGGAGAAGGAGAACAGGCATTTTACCTCTATTTTATACATGAGGAAATGAAGGCAGAGAGAAAAGTAAAGTGACATGCCCAAGGTCTGGCAGCAGGCGAGTGGCAGAGTTGGGATTAGAACCCAGGTTTTTGTATTTTCAGCCTATAATCTTTCCACTAGGCCACGCACGCCGCTCTCTCTTGTCCGAGGAAGGTAGTGGAGAAGCACTTATAAGCAGTGTAGGAGGTTAGAGTTCTTTTCACCTTTTATAAATACAGTTGTCTTCTACATTCAACCCAGATCCCTCAAAAATTCAATTACCATGTTCTCTTTGATGGCAGTTCATGAATTGATTCATTCTTACAATTGCTCTTTACCTGTGGTAATAAGCTATCTACACTGGTTTAGGATTTAACATCCCACGTTTACTCAACTAACCCGCCCACCACATTGAAACAAAAGAAGGTGGTTTTGAGTACTCTGCCTTTCTTCCATAGTTTCCTCTTTGCTCTCCGGCACCTGCTAGCAGCCCCCATTACACAGACGAAAAGTCAGGGCCTCTCTTGGTCTCCCTGGGTTGGGCATTTTCTTTTTGCTTCCCTTCCAGAAATCCCAGGAGCGATTTGTCTCCAGAAACTCTCTGGAGATTTCAATCATTCGATCGTATTTATTGAGCACTTACTAGGTGCAGAGCACTGTACTAAGCACTTGGGGGAGTACAATATAACAGAGTTGGTAGACACATTCCCTGCCCTCAACAAACTTACAGAATCCTCACTGGGGTTTTGTCTCCAGAACCAGTCCAAGCTCACTGAGTTTCTCTCTTCATTTGTTATTGTCTTTCAGACCCCCTCCCCTGCTTCTGTCCATTATCATTTCACTAATGATCTGACATCACTTTAAGGGTAAGACGAGGCTTGGTGTGTGTGTGTAGGGGAAACTGAGGGAGGCTGAGAAGTGGGTACACTGCCTACAGCCCACTCTGGGCATTGCGGGTTCATTCATTCATTCAATCATATTTATTAAGTGCTTACAGTGTTGCAGAACACTGTACTAAGTGCTTGGGAGAGTACGATATAACAGGTTCCCTCCTGAAGCATTCTTCCTCACTTCTCAGTAAAGAAAGATGGTATTTGTTAAGCGCTTACTGTATGCCAAGCACTGTTCTGAGCACTGGGGTAGATACAAGGTCATCAGGTTGGATCAAGTCCACATGGGGCTCAGAGTCTTAATCCCCATTTTACAGAAGAGGTAACTGAGGCACAGAGAAGTGAAGTGACTTGCCCAAGTTCTGCCTCATAGGTTTCAAGGTGCCTACAGATCGGGCAGCTACGGCTGGCCCTTGGGGATTCCGGTCACCAAGGTGAGCGCAGCTAGATGACATCTTATGCATCGTTTTGTGGGAGTCTGCCCACGTCCACTCTGACCTACAGACTTCCTCTGGAAGGACCACCCGGATTCCCGTGAGAGTGGGTGCCTCTTCCGAGCCACGGAACTTGGCGGCTGGAACTGAGGTGGAGAGAGGTAAAATTCCGGAAATAAGGGCATCCAGAGCCACAACAGTCCCGGACAGGGGGCTGGCTAGCTGAAAAATGGGCTGCTGGAATAAAACTGGGTAATAATAATAAGGATGATGGTATTTGTTAAGTGCTTACTTTGTGCCAGGCACTGTACTAAGCGCTGGATGAGAAGAAGCAGGAGCCATATAAACTAGCACGGGCATAGGAGTCAGTAGGACCTGGGTTCTAGTCCCGGCTCTGCCGTGATCTTGGGCAAGACACTTAATTTCTCTGTGCCTCAGTTACCTCATCTGTAAAATGGGGATTGAGACTGTGAGCCCCATGTGAGTCAGGGAATGTGTCCAACCCCATTTGCTTTTGTCCACCCTGGCGCTTAGTACAATGTCTGGCAAATAGTAAGTGCTTAACAAATACCACAGTTATTATTATTATTATTAATAAACTCCCTGGGTGTCAGGGAGAGGGAGAAGAATTCACTTGCCTTCCCCCTAGAGCTTAATGGGAACTCTTAAGAGCTAATACCAAAGGTACAGAAGCTCTGTTTTACTTAAAACAATCTTCAGTTTGCCTGAATTCTATCAGTCCCCTTCTCCAGGGGGAAATCATTAGGAAGAAATGACATGCAAAGTGCACTCTGAAGCTTCTGAGTCAAACCAAAGAGAGATGACTCAACGGATCACTTTACATGTTAATAGAAACGCACTGCAGATCGGTGCCTGGTGCACAGTTCAAGACTCTGCTGCCTTCTCTCCCCTCCCACACCCCTAGGCAGTTCTCCATCAAGAAGGGATTTCCAGAACCGTTTTAGCGAGGAACAGAGTCAAACCCCACACATCTGCTGAGAAAAGGCAAGAGCCGCCGATTTCCTTCCAATTCAAGCATCATTGTCAGATATCAGACATTAATGTACCAAGAAGAAAAAAACCCTGAACTCATTAACAGGCTTCTCGTTTCCAAAGCTTTTCAGAGCGGCGATTTTGTTGTCTTCAGTTTCAGTGGAATCTTAGAGAAAACTTTGCACCTCAACACAAGCAGCCGCCTTTAGGTCCGGATGAGGCCACTCAGCTGCCCTCATGTGACAGAAGACTCCCCCCCGCCCCGCTACTACAGGGAAAAGAAGGAGCCTCACCATCACTTTCCCCCTCCAATTTTGGGCCGTTCCTTTCTTCCTGCTAATCAGTCATTACACCATTCACTGCAGCAGCATTAAAGCACTCTGAGTGAACCAGGCCAAAGATTCAGGTGGGACAGGGAAATTGCTTCTGACTACTGGTAGGAATAATGTCTACTGAGTCTTTACTGCGTATGGTGCCTGGAACATAGTAAGTGCTTAACAAATACCATAATTATTAATTACTACTAATAATAATAATTATGGCATTTGTTATGCGCTTACTATGTGCCAGGCACTGTACTAAGCGCTGGGGTGGATACAAGCAAATCGGGTTGGACACAGCCCCTGTCCCATGTGGGGCTCATAGTCTCAATCCTCATTTTATAGATGAGGGAACTGAGGCCCAATGAAGTGACTTGCCCAAGGTCACACAGCAGACAGGTGGCAGAACTGGTATTGGAACTCAAGACCTTCTGACTGCCAGGCCCGTGCTCTATCCATTACGCCATGCTACTTAAGTGCTGGGGGAAAACACACAAATGACAAGTCATTCCAGCCCCTGACCCTCAGGGCTCACAGTCTAAGAATGGGTGGAGATGGGGAATGGGGTTGCTGACAGAACAAAAAGAAGGATGAAACAATCAAAAAGGAGGAACAATAGAAGAGATAAGGACCATAATAAACACTGCAAGAGCAACAGGGTAGAGTAGCAGAGTTTCAGACTCCTTGCAGGTCAGAGTCCAATTGAGAAGCAGTGTGGCCTAGTGCATTGGGCTCCAGCCACTTTTCTGCCATTTGTTGATCAACTGTACTTTCCAAGTGCTTAGTATAGTGCTCTGCATGCAGTAAGGGCTCAATAAATACGATTGAATGAATGAATGCTGGGTGACCTTGGGCAAGTCACTTAACTTCTCTGATGCTCAGTTACATCATCTGTCAAGTGGAGATTGAGACTGTGAGCCCCATGTAGAGCTGTGTCCAAAATGATTAGCCTGTAACTACCCAGCACTTATTATAGTGCCTGGCACATAGTAAGGGCTAACAAGTACCATAAAAAAATAGACAAAAAAAACCCTAGCAACCTGCCTTGAATGCCAAGCCCAAAGGGAACAAGGTGGAGGATTTGTTAATATCTGCTCATAATCACGCAGGTGCTGAAAAGCAGGAGCTTCCACAGCTCAGCCAGGGATGGTCGGGAAGAATCTGTGGTGGTCTACCCACTGTGCTCCAGTTACCGTTTCCTCTTCAATAATTCATCTTTCAGAACTGCAGGGCACCAGGACCCGCATAGCCAATGTAAAAAACACAACACATGGTTTCACTGGATGCACGGTCCTGGGTTTGCAGAGGCTCCGGGGAAAAACCCCTTGGGAATTTTTCCCCCTGATCAGTTTAGGAGAAGGCAGCTCCTCTTCTCCCATTTAGAATTTGCCACTGATGTGATGATTCAGTAGGAGAAAAATGATGTTCATCTTCAAAAAAAAAAAACCTTGAATG
The DNA here is from genome assembly GCF_004115215.2 of Ornithorhynchus anatinus. Classification (NCBI taxonomy): domain Eukaryota; kingdom Metazoa; phylum Chordata; class Mammalia; order Monotremata; family Ornithorhynchidae; genus Ornithorhynchus; species Ornithorhynchus anatinus. The sequence continues at coordinate 28,399,839 of NC_041746.1, forward strand.
ATTCTAAATGGGCCATTTAACACCTCAAAAGAAGCATGATGGGCTAAAGTATTTTGGCAGAAATTCAAATGAAATGCCATACTGTTTTTTCAAATGGACCCCGGAAGGGTGAAAGGTGTTTCAGCTTTAGGTATTTCTTTCCTGCACTGGATACCAAAGAGACTCAAGGCTAGAATGGCCTGTCATCTGGTTTTATACTAGACAGTTGAGATGGCCTGTTGGCTTTTTATTTTAAGCAAACAGCGTTTTCCTTAGTTCCTGCTGCTGAGTTCCATGTCTTGGAAGCAGCGCCTGTGTTTTACAAGGACCTGTGAGGGGGAATACAAAGATCTTGGAGCAAATCAGAGATGAGCAGGGATTCCTCCTCCCTGCCTCCCAAACCCCGTTCCCCTCCATCCCGGAGAAGCGGTCTAGGATTGGGTAGTGATGGATGAATTTCTGTAAAATGGTGCCTACGATGTCACAGCAACCCAGCATGCCTGGCATAACACATGATGTTTTGTTGGATTGTGGGTCCAGCATCTATGAGGACTGCCAGAGTGGCCACCGTACTTACGTAGCGACATTTAGTTAGAATATTAGTCGAGGATCAATTCATAATCCTTTCTTTTTTAAATAGCTTATGTGTGTATTATTTCAGGCATCGGAAAAGTGGGTTAGATAAGTCTTTGTCCTTATGGATACATATAAATACATACGTATATACATATATATATGTATGTACATATCTATACATAGAGTTCTCAAAGGATAAGAGGAAAGTGGATTTTCAGGGCTTTTCTTAGTTCCTTAAAAAAAAAAGTTCTTGAAGATTACTATCTTAATTAAAGCACAATTTGGTCCTGGGAGAAATTTACCTACCTAATATAGCCCAAGTGAGGAAATTTCTTAGAAGCACTGCTCTGTTCACCTGAAACTGACCAGTGTGAAAGCTTCTTGGTGAGGCTTCTTAATTATCTGCCTGTACTCACAATTCCGAAAGAGATAATTGTATCTCTTCTGGCTTCTTTAAGGAAACTTGAAAAACCCAGTGATTAATGCACGGATTTCAATAGCTCACTGCTACACACCACTCCACGGTCTCTCCGGTGAGATCATTAGAACTCTATTAACCCAGCGAGGATCGTGTTGGATAACCGGGCCCTTCTGCTCCCACACCAGGAGTTTCCGAGCACTGAGCAATGGCAGAGGAATGGAAAGAGAGAGAGGGGGAGACAGAGTGCGAAAGAGGGATGGAAAAAGAGAATATGACAGCGATAGGGAGGAAGAGGGATTATTACAACCGAATTAGAAGCCACAATCCTGCCCTTGAGGAGCTAACAGTCTGAGGATAATAATAATAATAATAATAATGTTGGTATTTGTTAAGCGCTTACTATGTGCCGAGCACTGTTCTAAGCACTGAGGTAGACACAGGGGAATCAGGATGTCCCACATGGGGCTCACAGTCTTAATCCCCATTTTACAGATGAGGTAACTGAGGAACAGAGAAGTTAAGTGACTTGCCCATAGTCACACAGCTGACAAGTGGCAGAGCTGGGATTCAAACTCATGACCTCTGACTCCAAAGCCCGTGCTCTTTCCACTGAGCCACGCTGCTTCTCTAATGGTTAACCCTTATTGACCGTCCTAATAATAATAATGATAATAACAATAATTATGGTGTTTGTTAAGTACTTTCTATGTGCCAAGCACTGTACTAAGTCCTGGGGTAGATAAAAGATAATCAGATCCCACATCAGGACCACAGTCTAACTGGGAGGAAGAACAGATATTGAACCCCCATTTTGCAGATAAAAGGAATTGAGGCACAGGGCGGTTAGGTGACTTGCCCAAGGTCACACAGCCGGTATGTGGCAGAATCAAGATTAGAACCCAGGTCCTCTGACTCCCAGGGCCATGCTCTTTCCATTAGGCCAAGCTACTTCTCAAGTGGAGGTTTCCACTGAACTCCTGACCCTCTGAACTGACCTCTCTAGTTTCCCCCACCCCCTTCCTGCACGGCCCCCTCTCGATAGTTCCCGAAACTAGTTTGAGTTAATAAACTCAGACCCCAGAAACGTTTCCTAGCCACCTGAAACTCCCGAGTACTGTGAGAGTTTTTAACCGATTAATTATCAATTACAACATCATAAAACACCCGCACAAAAATAGGAATAATGAAACTTAATTATACATTATTCTTCTGAGTTGCGGCAAATACTATACAAGACTGATTCTGATTAATAATTCATTCAGCAATAAAGAATCAGGAAAGATAATTATGCAGTGCCACAATTCTCGCACTGATTTCTATAATTACAGATTACAACAGTGTTAGCAATTTAAAAGGTTAGAGAGTTGTGGTAATTTGCTATGTCATCCCTCGCTATATTAATTCCTTTTTCTTTGAGCACCAAGATAATTGAAAACACAATAATGGACCGAATCGGAGGACATGGACAATCATTCCTATCTACCTACAAAGCACGCTGAACCTGAGAACATTGGAAGTCAAATCCGTGGCAATCAACTGATATTTAAATAGCCCAGGCTAGATCCAGTGAGTAAGCAAATTAAAAAGAAAAACTCTCCGAGTTTATCTGGGTATGTACATAAAGTATAACCGCTCATATATACCCATACATATTCTGCATGGTCTTCAAAAAGAGGCCGACGCTGATTGAGAGGAATAATAAAAGCAAACCAGTTAGCGGGACAACCTTTACCCAATTAAATTTCTAGGGTTGTTTATGTATTGTGACGCACCACCTATTCTGAGCTTTGTGTTCCTTTACCCTCTGAGAAGAAAAATAGATTCATGATCCATGATTGCTTCCTCTCCTCTACCTCACATTTTATCCCTGGATGCCAATCCCCAATCATCACTGCCTTAACTGTGCACCGTATCTTCATTCAATCATATTTTTTGAGCACTTACTGTGCACAGAGCAGTACTAGGCACTTGGGAGAATACAATTTAACAATAAACTGAGTCTCTGACCACAATGAATTTACAGTCTAAGTTGACAGCCCCAGATGAAACCTTCAGTTCCAAAAATCTGGAAAAGATCTCCTCTACTTTTCAGTGATTTCAGGAAAAATCTGTTGTAAAACCTCTTGACTTTCACTTCATAAACCATTTAAGTGACTGACAAACCATTCCAATGCCCCCATGAGTGGAGAAGGGGGAGAGAGAAGGAAAATTCCTCTGGACTGATTTTCAGTGCGCAACTGGGAAGCAATGAGAATTCAAGGCTTTTTGGTTTAAGGCTAGTCATTCATTCTTTCAATCGTATTTACTGAGTGCTTACTTTGTGTGGAGCACTGGACTATGCGTTTGGGAACAATAAACAGACACATTTCAGTGTCCTCAGTTCCTGGTCTGTGTCCACCTGTGAAGCCATGCTACAAATTCAATCAATCAGTCCTATTTAATGAGCATTTACTGTGGGCAGTACTAACAAAACTCTTCAGAGAGGATCATATAATACAACAAAATCGGGAGATACGTTCCCTGTATTTACTGAGGGCTTACTGTGGGCAGAGCACTGTTCTAAGCATTTGGGAGAGGACAATATAACATTCCCTGCCCACAACGAGTTTACCATCTAGGGGGGACTTTAGTGGAAACACTAAATTTGGGACCCGTATGCTGGCAGCCAGTTGGAGAGAATCGGTGGGGAGGAGGAGGGTGTCAGTGTTGTGGTCTTCACTGGGCGGGCAATGGGAGGGGTAGGCTGGTGATGGAACCGCACCCCTTTTGCAACACTGACGGCTACAATTTCATCATCAGATCATCATAAAGGAGCACTGTTGCCTAGTGGCAAGAGCAGGGATCTGGGAGTCGGAGGACCTCGGTTTTAATCCCAGTTTGGCCAATTGCCTGTTGTGTGATTTTAGGCAAGTCACTTAATTTCTCTGGATCCCAATTTCCTCATCTGTAAAATGGGGCTTAAATATCTGTTCTCCCTTTGACTTGGATTTGGACTGTATGCTCTCTGTGTCAAAACTGATTAATTTGTATCTACCCCAGTGCTCGGAATAGTACTTGACACACAGTAAGTGCTTAACAAATACCATAATAATAATCACTTATTTGGTGTGCACTGTGTGCGGAACATAGTTCATGACCCTTGGGATTATAAAATGGAAATAAAATCGCTTACAGTCTAATTAAGGAGGCAAGCAGACACAAATTGCAACATTTAAGAGAGTGAGAGCATTGATGGAAGTGATTAAAAAATAAGAGCAAACACTGAAATCAATATAGTCACTTAGTCGTAGTATTTATTAGGCATTTACAATATGCCCTGCATTATGCTAAATGCTGAGCTTTAAAGAAAAATGCAATTCAGGGGATGGACCAGCCGGACACAGGCGGAATAGTTCCTCTAGCCACTCCCTTCACACCTCGCCCACTCAATGAAGAAACACTCAACCTTGAGAAAATGTGAGGAAAAAAAAATTTCCAAAGCCTTCCGAGCTACTGCTATTGTTTTCATTTTAAATATATGACAAGCGGGTACTACATATTAAACATCTCTAGGGCAAAATTCAAGCTCTCAGAATTAAGGAGACAAGAAAGACATGTTTCATTTTCTCACCAAGCTCCTCCTTTAGACTGTAAACTCATTTTGGGCAGGGACTGTGTCTACCAGCCATGTTGCATTCTCCCAAGCACTCAGTATAGTGCTCTGCATACAGAGCAATAAATACCCTTGATTAATTTTTAAACAAAATAGGTCATCATTTTGGCTACCTGGAGAAAATCTACATACCCCAGTTCTTAACAGATCTTAATTAATCTGGGGGGAATCTGAATAGGCTTCTGGGGATTGTGTGAACGTGAACTGAGTAGAGGAAGGAAGGGGAGCAGGGGTGGAAGAAATGATTATCCATCTTCTCTCCCTTCACTTTATCTGAAGATGAAAATGAAGAAGATGATGGGGGAAATGTGAGAAGAGATTTGAAACTCAGGAAGAAAAACTTCTATTTTCCGGAGAACCCAAAGGAAGTTCACGGAAGCCTTTCAGGAGGGACCACAGTAACAAAAATAGTTTAAGATTTCCCAATGAAAAGTGACTTATAGACAGAGGACTGTAGATATAGGTAGGTTGTTTCTTACTGATATGGTGAAGAAAGAAGCATGAGGATTTGGCAACAAAGCAGGGTGGAATCAAAGATAACTCCAAAGGTGTGCTTAGAAACTAAGAATTTATACCGGGAGTCCCAAGTGGGACAGGGACTATTTCTGGCTTGATTAACTTGTATTTTACCCAGCGCTTAGAACAGTGCTTAACACACAGTAAGCACCTAACAAATACCATTTAGTAAAAAGAACATTTAGCCAGCGGTTGAGTAAATATTCTTGGAAATCATCAAATACGATCCAAATAGACAGCAATTAGAAGAAAAATTCCTTGAGGGCAGATTTGGATCTATTTCTTATTCTGTACTATGCAATCCAAGCACTTAGAAGAGTGTGCTAGCTTCAGGTATTTTGTCTTTGTTGTTTTTGTCGTTGATATATCAAGTCTTCAATTTTACTGAATGATTCCATCACCAGCTTTAGATTGCTGGACAAGAGAACGTGTTTGCTATTTTTGACACTCCACTTTAACAGGGAGAAAATGCATCAGTAGCTTGGCACCTTGCCCTGAGCAGAGAGGTATTCTTGAGTAATGATCCCCAGTGAGCTTCCGAGAGAGGAATTCTCATTCTTAATTTTCTCATCTGTAAAATGGGGGGGAGCACTTTTCACAGGGTGTGAGGGGAAAGAGTTCCTACTACTTTGAGACACAAATATATTCTCCAAGGGTTACTTCTATTGCCTTTAGGATTGTTTCCCCCTCTAGGCTGTAAGCTCTTTGTGGGCAGGGAACATTATCTTGTATTGTATACTGCCAAGTGCTTAGTACAGTGCTCTGCACACAAGAAGCACTCAGTAAATAACACTGATTGCAAGACAGCCAGTGCAGGCAAAACCTAGTTTTTGTGGGGGATCAGGAGACCATCACCCTCTAAAGATGTGGGACACATTAGATCTGTGCCCATGACACAACTTGGGATGAGCTTCCTGTCTATGATGCCAGAGGCATTCACCTCCCCACATCAATGGCACGAGGAGCATTCTCTGAGCTCTCTCTGCAGGACCTAAATGGCTGGCTCCAGGAAGAGTTCTGGCTCTCAGGGAGAATCCTGGAAACAGAGATTGCGTCTCCTCTCCCCCAGTTTTGATGCCATGTTGGGTCCTTCAAAAGAAAGACTTGAATCCTTTAGGAAGTGCCTCTCCTTCTTCCATCCCTTCGAAATGACACAGACAATCTAGAGGCTTACGCACCCAGCCATATGAATATCAGAAGGATGCTGGCAAGCTTGGAATTGTACAATTCCAGTGGATTCTCCTTTGTGGTAGGATCCGGGGTACTGCCCTCAGCGGGGAATCCCGTCCAAAAGATGGTAATCAACAATGGTATTTATTGGGCATTCCCTGTGTGCAGAGCACTGCATTACGTACTTGGGAGAATGCAATGTGATAAAGTTGGTAGGCACATTGCTCCTCTAATGCTAACCTTCTCTTGTACCTTGATCTCACCTCTTGCCCTCATCCTGCCTCTGGCCTGGAATGCCCTCCTCACTCATATCTGACAGACAATTACTCTCCCCTCATTCAAAGCCTCATTAAAGGCACATCTCCTCCAAGAGACTTTCCCTGACTAAACCCTCTTTTCCTTTTCTTCCATTTCCTTGTGTGTCACCCTGATTTGCTCCCTTTATTCATCCCCCCTCCCGGCCCCACAGCACTTACATACCTATGCGTGATTTTATTTATGTATATTAATGTCTGTCTCCTCCTCTAGACTCTAAGTTCACTGTGGGCAGGGAATGTGTCTGTTATATTGTTATACTGGGCTCTCTCAAGCGCTTAGTACAGTGCTCTGCACACACATAGGAGAGTTCAATAATAGTAATTATGGTATTTGTTAAGCACTTACTATGAGCCAGGCACTGTACTAAGCACTGGGGTAGATACAAGCAAATCGGGTTGGACACAGTCCCTGTCTCTTGTGGGGCTCACAGTCTCAATCCCCATTTTACAGATGAGGTAACTGAGGCACAGGGAAGTGAAGTGACTTGTCCAAGCACACACAGTAGACAAGTGGTGGAGCTGGGAGTGACCTTCTCACTCCCAGGCCCGGGCTCTATCCCCTTACACCATACTGCCTTTCAATTCTAGAAGAAGCAGTCTGGAGGACCCTCCTTCTGCCCAGCAGGCCTGTTCTCTACAAAGTGAGATCACTTCCCAGGCAGCAGGACTGTGTTCATTTGTTGCCTGGGGATAAACTGGTCATCACTAGCTCCAGGGAGCCAATAACAGGGGCAGGTTCACCTGGGTTCATCTAGGATGGGCCTCAGGGTCATCTTTCTGAGCTCAGTCGCCAAGAGTGTTCCCATTTGCCCTGTGCTTGCTGCCAAATATGAGTCATTTTGGGGGGTTTGCATGATTTCAGTGATTTCTACTGGAAGGAAAAAGGTGATTTAGGGGACAGAGCATAGGACTGGGAATCAGGAGACCTGGGTTCTAGTTTAGGCCCCACCACTCATTCATTCATTCAATAGTATTTATTGAGCGCTTACTATGTGCAGAGCACTGTACTAAGCGCTTGGGATGAACAAGTCGGCAACAGATAGAGACAGTCCCTGCCGTTTGACGGGCTTACAGTCTAATCGGGGGAGACGGACAGACAAGAACAATGGCACTAAACAGCGTCAAGGGGAAGAACATCTCGTAAAAACAATGGCAACTAAATAGAATCAAGGCGATGTACAATTCATTAACAAAATAAATAGGGTAACGAAAATATATACAGTTGAGCGGACGGGTACAGTGCTGTGGGGATGGGAAGGGAGAGGTGAAGGAGCAGAGGGAAAAGGGGAAAATGAGGCTTTAGCTGCGGAGAGGTAAAGGGGGGATGGCAGAGGGAGTAGAGGGGGAAGAGGAGCTCAGTCTGGGAAGGCCTCTTGGAGGAGGTGATTTTTAAGTAAGGTTTTGAAGAGGGAAAGAGAATCAGTTTGGCGGAGGTGAGGAGGGAGGGCGTTCCAGGACCGCGGGAGGACGTGACCCAGGGGTCGACGGCGGGATAGGCGAGACCGAGGGACGGCGAGGAGGTGGGCTGTGTGTTCATGATCAAGTCATTTAACCTCCCTGTGCCTCGGTCTCTTCCTCTGTAAAATGGGGACAAAAAAACCCTGTTCTCCCTTCTCTTTTAGACTGAAAACCACAGGTGGGGCTGTGTCTGATCTGATGTTCCTGTATTTACCCCAGTGTCTGCCACCTAGTAAGTGCTTAAACAAATGCCATCTTCAAAAGAAAGTGTCAGTGCCTCAACCCTCTCCCCCCCTCACATTTCCCTTCTCATCACTTTCTTAAGGTCAAATTCCATCGATTAATCAATCAATGGTATTTATCAAACATTTACTCTGTTCAGAGCATTGAACCAAGTGTTTGGGAGAGTACAGTACAACAGAATTGGAAGGCATGGCCCTTTCCCATAGGAGCTTACAGTTGAGAGTGGAAGTCTGGAAGTCTGCAGCTGAAAAGTGCATTGGGCTGATCTCTTGGGTCAAGATGGAACTGGAGAAGATTAGACTAACCTGTGACACGTCACCCATCCTCAGGAAAAGACATCTGCTGTCAAAGTGCTTCCAGCTCCTGGAATGGGTCATTTATTCTAGGCTGTAAGCTCCTTAAGGGCAGGGAATTTGCCTGCTAATCCTTTTGTATTGTACTCTCCCAAGCACTAAGTACAGTGCTCTGCACATAGTAAGCACTCAATAAATATGCATGATTGATAATAATAATTGTAGTATTTGTTCAACCATTCAGTTGTATTTACTGAATGTTTACTGTATGCAGAACTCTATTCTAAGCACTTAGGAGAGTACAATAGATTTGGTAGACGTGATCCCCCATCAGGAAGGAACTAACAACCTTGACCTCTTTCTGTGTGTCAAGCATTCTGCTAAGTGCTGGGGTAGAAACAGGATAATCAGAATAGGTATTTAATTCCCACTTTACAGAGGAGGAAATTGAGGTTCAGAACATTCGGTGACTTGCCCAAGGTCACACAGCAGGTGATTTGTAGAACCAGGATTAGAATAATAATAATGGTATTTATTAAGCACTTACTATATGTCACTGGGGTAGATGCAGGTTAATCAGGTTGGACATAGTCCCTGCCCCGCACGGAGCTCACAGTCTAAAGCAGGAGGGAATGCAAAGATTTCATCCCTATTTTACGGATGAGGAAACTAAAGCATAGTGAAGTTAAGTGTCTTGCCCAAGGTCGCACAGCAAGTAACTGATAAGTGATTGGCAGAACTGGGATTAGAACCCAGGTCCTCTGATTCCCAGGCCCGGGCTTTTTCCACTAGGCCACGCTGCTTCTCAACTGCTTCTCAAGGCTGCAGCGTCGAGGTGACTGTTCCCAAACTTCCCCAGTTGAGCATTGGCTCTGCTCCACCAACTGAAGGCATGAAGCACCCAATTAGTTCTCTCCCCACTACTAATCCTCGCTCCTCTCCCACTACACCCCAGCTCACACACCTCGCTCCTCTCAAGTCAACCTACTCACTGTGTCTCATTCTCGACTTTCTTGTCCGCGATTTCTAGCTCATATTCTCCTTCTGCCTGGAACTCCCTTTCTCCCCCTCCCCACACCCCTTCACATCTGTCAGTCTACTGCTTCCCCCAACTTCAAAGCCCTTCTGAAACTGCATCTCCCCCAAGAAACCTTGCCTGATTAATCTCTCATCTCCCCATTTCATATACCCCCAAACTATTGCTTTAGCACTTCTGCATCACCTAAGCACTTGGGTATTCACCCCCTCTCAATTTAACACTTAGCTACATATCCTTTAACTCTACTGTTCTCCCCATCAGGAATTTACTTTAGTGTCTTTCTCCCCCATTACACTGTAGATTTTTAGATCGTGGCTACTAACTACCATACTGTTCTAAGGGCTCAGTACAGTGGTCTGCACAGAGTGAGGGTTCAATAAATAATACTGATTGACTGGAGCTGCTGTGTGACCTCGGGGATGCCACTTAACCTCTCTGAATCTCTATTTATCCAGCTTTAAAGTCAGGGAGTCCCTCAAGAAAGGTTTTGATAACCCCCCTCTGGAGTGTAAAATCCCTAAGGGCAGGGAACGGGTCCACCAACTCTATTGTATTGTACTCTCCCAAACGCTTATACAAGTGAGTGCTCAATAAATACCACTGATTGATCAAATTGAAAACACCTCCAGCCCCCTCTGGAATGTCAACAGGCCTCTGTGCAGGTTTTTCAATCCTGTGCTCTTTCCACTAGGCCAGGCTGCTTCTCCAAGATGGAGTGAAGACTAGGTTGTTGTCCACATCAGACTTGACTTTTAGTAATTATCCACAAATGGCTTGGTACCCAGCGAAAGATTCCTTTTCCACCCAAATGACTGGTTTAGCCGGCACCTTCTGAATTTTCACCAGGCTCCAGTGCCTTAACTCAGTGGAAAGAGCCAGTGAAAGAATACCAGGGGCAAGTTTCCATTTCTCAACATGGTTGAGGAAAGGTGTGTCGACCTACTTTGTGGAGATCTGTTACCAAATATTTCCCTTTGGTGAAAACCCCATCATTGCAATATATATCTGGGCCTGTGTGAGGCAAGCCCTATTTGGAAGGGGGGGGGGGGGAATCTACCAGATGTTTGCAATGTGTGCCAAGTTAAGAAAGGGAGGGAAAATGTTACAAATGTGGCATTTGTCGATTCACTTTCCGTGCAACATTTCGCCTCTGATGAAGACACCGGAGGCAGGTTTCTCCGGTTACGTTCGGCTGCATCTTTGCCGAAAGCGCAAGGCCAAGTTTCGTAGAATTTGAGACAGTTAGTTTGGGTTTCTCAGAACTCAAAATCAGGTCAGCATGTCCAGCAGTATTCTTATGGTTATTTCAAATTATACAATTAGCCAACAAAAAGCCAAGCAGGAAAATAGCGCCCATGCCACACTGGAGTGCTCTCTCCTTAACAAAACTTTCAAAATTTTCCTCAGAACAGTCCAAAACAATCTTCCTTTCCTTACCCAATTCAGAGTTTCATCTCTGGTTCGGTTCATCAACTACCCTCTCCTGCAGGATTTCCACGAGTTATCAACAACCATTAACACATCTCAGATGGTGATAATGATAATAAGAATAATAATAATTGCATTTGTTAGGTGCTTCCTTTATGCCAAGCAATGCACTAAGCCTTGGGGGTAGATACAAGATAATCAGGTCCCAATTGGGGCTCACAGTCTAAGGAAGGACAATAGGTATTCAATCCCCATTTTGCAGTTGAGGAAACTGAGGCACAGAGAAGTTAAGTGCCTTGCCCAAGATCACCCAGCAGGTAAATAACAGAGCCAGAATTAGAAACTAGGGCCTCTGCCTCCCAGACTCATGCTCTTTCCACTAGGTTAACGTGTTGGAAGAGCATTTTCTGTGTGTCTGCACACAGGAGGCATCCAACCGAGGAAGCAGCGTGGCCTAGTGGAAAGAGCACGGGGCTTGGAGTCAGAGGTCCTGGGTTCTAATGCAGGCTCTGCAAATTGCTTGCTGTAAGACCTCAGGCAAGTCATTTCACTTCTCTGTGCCTCAGTTTCTTCCACTGTAAAATGGGGACCTGTTCTCCCTCCTACTTAACTGGGAACCCCATGTGGGACAGGGACTGAGTCTGACCTAACTGACCTGTACCTACCCCAGTGCTTAGACCAGTGTTTGACACATTGTAAGCACTTAAAAATATCATTTAAAAATGTACTACATGCTATTGATTGATTGATTGACCAATGGCACCAAGCGGGGATTCAGCTAGGGTGAGCCACGAGAGGAGAAAATTCAATCCCTTTTCTCTCTCCTACTTGGATTGTGAACCAAATGCGGGATAGGGACTGTATACAAACTAAATGCCCTGTGCCAACCTAAGCACTTAGAACAGTGTGACACATAGCACTTTACAAATGCCATTTAAAAAAGCACTACAAGCTGCTGATTGATTGAAGGATGGCACCAAGCAGGAATTCAGCAGGGGTGAGGTACCAGCGAAGAACAGGCAGAGGATAATGCCTAGATGGAGATATCAATAGCACAGGGACAATAATAATAATAATAATAAATTCAGCCTTTTCAGAGGATAGGCCACAGAGAGCCAAGGATGGAGCGTGGCTTAGTGGATAGAGAACGGGCCTGGGAGTCAGAAGGATCTGGGTTCATTCATTCATTCAATAGTATTTATTGAGCGCTTACTATGTGCAGAGCACTGTACTAAGCGCTTGGAATGGACAAATCGGTAACAGATAGAGACAGTCCCTGCCCTTTGACGGGCTTACAGTCTAATCGGGGAGACGGACAGACAAGAACAATGGCAATAAATAGGATCAAGGGGATGAACATCTCATTAAAACAATAGCAAATAGATAGAACCAAGGTGATGTACATCTCATTAACAAATCTAATCCTGGCTCTACTACCTCTCTGCTGTGTGACCTTGGGCAAGTCACTTCACTTCCCTGCACATTAGTTATCTCATTTGTAAACTGGGGATTAAGACTATGGAGCCCTATGTGAGCCCTATGCGGATCAGCGACTGCATCCCAATCTGATCAGCATGAATCTGCCCCAAGGTTTAGTACGGTGCCTTGCACTACAGTAAACTCTTAACGTATGCCATAAAATAAAATAAAAAAGATTCTACTGTAAACACCAAGGGGAAATCCAAGGAGAAAAGGATTCCAAACCAGTCCTATAACCCTGCTGGGCTGATCTCTGCCTATCCCGCTCTCAGGTCTGGTATGCAGGTTGAGACCTGCTTGGGCAAATCTCTGTTGGGAATGTCAGAGACTCTGCTGAGATTTTCACTTCTTCAGCATTTCAGGTCTTTGCGTGCAGGAGAGAGAGGGTCAGGACACCTGTGTCTTAGTACTGGTTCGGCCACTGTCTCATCTTGAGCAAAGAACTCTAGACCGTAAGCTTTGTTGTGGGCAGGGGATGTGTCAACCAACTCTGTTGTGTTGTACTCTCCCAAGTGCTTGGTACAGTGCTGACAACAGTGAGCGCTCAATAAATACCATCGATTGATTGATATGGCACCTAACTGTTCTCGGTCCCCATCTCTAAAATGCTAGGAGGAGAACCAAGGTTAAAAAAAGAGCCTTTTAGGTCTTCAGAGGAAATCTGCCACCAAAATCCATCGAGTTTCACTGGAGAGTAGTCGGGTGTTCTGAGATACTTAATGGGCATTGGTCGTTGATGACGACGAGCTAGCAGGCAGCCCAGATGTCTGATTTCTATCTGTCTGGCGACAGGTGATCGCATCATGTTCTTTGGAGGTTATCAGTCCCTTCAAGATTTCCCTGTGGCCTCTCCGTGGTGGAGATAACCTGGCGGAAATCACTTCCTGTCAAAGTGATCGCTGGCTTCAAGCTGGGAGAAACCGTGAGGCCTTGTGGTGGGCGGAAATATGCACGATCAGCATCTACTTGGGCCCGGCACACCCAGTTCGGCTATAACACATGTTTACATTACCCAATTTGGATATAACTCGATGGAGGAACGAACACACACACACACACACACACACACACACACACACACACACACAAACACACACACCCGAAGTGAGATGAGGATGACACATTTCAGCTTTAAGGGAGTTTTGCTTGGAAGATTTTAGAGAATGAAGCAAACATCTTCATCTTTCTCCTAGCTGTCGTTTATTTTAGGGTCTGCCTCCCTCACTAGACTGGAAGCTCCTCGAAGTCAGGGATCGTGTCGACCATCTCTACTGTAATAACAGTTGTAGCACTTGTGAAGCATTGACTTTGTCAAGGACTGTACTAAGCGCTGGGGTAGTTCAAGATGATCAGGTCCCACATAAGGCTCAGAGTTTGATAATAATAATAATAATGACATCTGTTAAGCACTTACTATGTGCCAAGCACTGTTCTAAGCACTGGGGGGATACAAGGTAAGCAGGTTGACCCACATGGGGTTTACAGTCTTAATCCCCATTTTACAGATGAGGTAACTGAGGCACAGAGAAGTTAAGCAACTTGCCCAAAGTCACACAGCTGACAAGTGGCGGAGCCGGGATTAGAACCCGTGACCTCTGATTCCGAAGCCACTGCTCCTTCCACTGAGCCACGAGGGAGAACGGGTATTGAATCTCCATTTGACAGATGAGGGAACTGAAACACGGAGAAATTAAGTGACTTGCCAAAGGTCACATAGCAGGCAAGCGGCGGATTAGAAACTAGGTCCTCTGGTTCCTAGGCCCGCGCTCTGTCCATTAGGCCATGCTGCACTTGCCTTCTCTCAAGTGCTCTGCACACATCAGGTGCTCAATAAATCCTTTTGACTGACTGACTGACAAAGGGGGCAGGGCAGAGGTGGATTTGGAAGTAGCCTCCCCATCTTCTCCGGAGCCAGACAGGTGTCAGCACGGCGCTCCTCAGCATGTGAGAGGGGAGAGGAGGGGGAGAGCGGATCAAGAAGCCGACCACACAGGAAGTGGTGAGATGATGTGAGATAATAACGCGACGTGAATCTGATGCTACTGTATGGCAGCAGCTGGCAGCCTATTTAAGCCCCCAGTGTCAAGACATTGGATTTTTCCACTTCTTCGACCCGTTTCTGATAGGCTGGGGGGGCCGGGCGAGGGGAGCCCCTTCCCTGGCTCTCCCTTCTCCCCGTCCCCGTCACCGGCCTTGAACTCAGTTATGGAGATGGTCCGGGGGTGCAGGGCATTGGCCGAGAAAGAGAGGGGAGTTCAGCACAGCCCCTCCTCTAGACCGTAAGCTCCTCCTATTTAGACTGTGAGCCCCACGTGGGACCTGATTATCTTGGATCTACCCCAGTGCATAGGACAGTGCTTAACATATAATAAACGCTTAACAAAGGCCAGAGTCATTATGGGCAGAGATCAAGTAGGCTCATTGTAGGCAGGGAATGTGTCCGTTTTACTGTTCTCTCTCCAGCGCTTAGTACAATGCTCTGCACACAGTAAGCACTCTATAAATATGACTAACTCTATAAATATGACTAACTCCGTTATACTGTGCTCCCCCAAACACTGAGTACAGTGCTCTTCACACAGCAAGTGCTCAAAAAATACCATTGATTGGTTGATTAGACTGTGCCATGGGGGGCCCTTTCCTCCCTGAGAAGAGCACGAACGAGGAAGAGCAGTGAGAACTATCCCCAGCCCCTTCGCAACTGATTCCATTGTCTCCACCTCCAAGAAGCCTTCCATGACTAAGCCCTCATTCCTCTTCTTTCGCTCCTTTCTGCTTTACTGTGCACTTGAATTCACTCCATTTCCTCAGTCCTTTCTCAGCCCCATAGCACTTTTGTGCATATCTGTAACATTTCTTTATATTAATGTCTGTCTCCCCCTCTAGACTGTCAGCTCATTGTGGGCAGGGAACGTGTCTATTGACTCCGTTATATTGTTCTACTCCAAAGTGCTTAGTACAGTGCTCTGCACACAGGAAGCACTCAAGATATACGATTGATTGGTTACGAAGCACTGTGGCTTATTGCAGGGAGTGCAGGCTTGGGACTCGGTGCCGCTGGATGGGGGTTGAGGGGAGGAAGGATTCTGAAATTCCTAGGGGACCAGGCCCCCCGAAGATAATGGCAGTAAAGCAGATTGTGTACAAAACTCTAAGAAATCCTGCTTTGATGTAGGGGAAGCCCAACAGCTGACCTGCGGCCTCCATCGCGAACACACGCGGTAGCAAAGGTGACTGTTTTTACCTCGCTTGAATGGTCATATCAAGCGTATACGGTAGACGAGTGTACGCTAGGCCTGTGCAGTAGATCGTGTGGGCGGGAAAGGAAATGACCAACATCGCTCCTCCTTCTGGGTGACTCGCACGCCAACCGTGGGCAGTAAGATTGTGAGCCCGGCTTGTAGGGGTGGGGGGAGAGGGAGAGAGTGGTTCTGTCCTGTGGTTTGGCAGCAGTCAGTAGAGAAGCTGGCAGAGGGGTCCTGGTGGGGTAGGGGTGTTTTTGTGGGAAAAATCTGCCCAGGAATTCAGGCAATACACTCAGCTCTGGCCACACAACGGATGTACACAGCTTTGGCTGTTGGATAAGGAGGGGAGGTATGGCCTAGTGGATAGAGCCCAGGCCTGGGAGTCAGAAGGACCTGGGTTCTAACCCGGGCTCCACTGCTTGTCTTCTGGGCGACCTTGGCCAAGTCACTTCACTTCTCTTTGCCTCATCTGTAAAATGACGATTAAGACTGCGAGCCCCACATAGAACACAGTGATTTATAAATATTACAGTTACTGATTCTGTCTCAGCTTAATATCTACCCTCAGTCACACCTACTTTTCTGCCAGCCTTGATTCTTGGATCTCAAAAGTCTCAAAGTTCTCTCAAAAAACCTTGTTCTCCCTCACAATTCTGGGGCTTTCCCCCTCCAGCAAAAGCCACAACCTTTTCAATGTAGCAATTTATTATGGGAGGAGTTTGAGACAAAAGAGTCTTTTATCACTTTTCAAGCAAATGGAAGGTTGGTAAATTCCTCTACACTGTGAGCTTGTTGTGGGCAGGGATTGTCACTCTTTATTGTCATACTGTACTTTCCCAAGGGCTTAGTACAGTTCTCTGCACACAGTAAGTGCTTAATGAATCTGACTGAATGAATTCCCGTTGGGTGTGTGTGTTTGTGTGTGATCCTGCTTGCTAATTACTATCCAAAATAATCTAAACAGCCAACAACCATTCTTAATTTTGTGAAGCAGCATGAAATCTCACATCATGCTGTATTATGTTTTGTCAAATGAGAGGACGTTCCTGGAGTGATATGACAAAATAATAGAGCTAGAAAAGAGCACCGCATTAACTGTGGTGGGTTCAATGGGGAGGAAGAAGGTGAAGGTATGAATTGACAAGCGGGCATTGGTGAATCAATTTCAATCACATCCAGAGCCTTGTTGAAGAGCCTGGGCAATTCTGCTCCCCTAAGGAACAGAGAGGACACTGAATGAGGTGAGCTGCAGGTTTCCTTCCTCTTATCTGTACGCTGGCCTGAGAGACAAAGAACTCTATGCCAGATATACAAGGTAATGGGGGGGGCATAAAAATGATGGTATATGCTAAGCGCTTATTATGTGCCAACACTGCTCTAAGCAGTAGGGTAGGTACACTTCATCACCTTGGACGCAGTCCCTGTTCCACATGGAGTTCACAGTCTAAGTAGGAGGGAGGAGAGGTATTGAATGCTCATTTCACAGATGAGGAAATCGAGGAACAGGTGACACCACATACAGCAGGTAAATGGCCGAGCCGGGATTAGAACCCAGATCCTCTGACGCTCGTGCCCGTGCCCTTTCCACTAGGCCAAGGTGCTTCTCTAACAGCAGTAGTAATGGACACGGCACGTATTAAGTGCCTACTAAATGTAGCGCGCTCTACTAAGAGCTTGTGAAAGTACGACAGAAGCACAAGACTTACTCCCGCCACACAAGGAGTTGACGCTCTAATGGGGTAGACATTTTCAGGAGTGATAATAGTAATAATGATGGTATTTGTTAAGCACTTACTATGTGCCAAGCACTGTTCTAAGCGATGGGGGTGATACAAGGTGATCAGGTTGTTCTATGTGGGGCTCACAGTCTTAATCCCCATTTTACAGATGAGGTAACAGGCACAGAGAGGTTAAGTGACTAGCCCAAAGTCACACAGCTGACAAGTGGCGGAGTTGGGATGAGAACACAGATTAGAGTGATCTGTGAGTACAGATAGTGGCCGCATCTGCCTCAGCTAATGAAAGCATTATATGGGCTTATCCATTAGCCAGTTACTTACGGAGTGCTTACTTTGTACAGAGCACTGTACTAAGTGCTTAGGAGGGTACAGTGCAACAAAGTTAGCAACATATTCCCTGCCCAAAACGAATTTACAGTCCACATTCTAGAGCTTGGGATACTAGTCTGTTTTGGACTTGGTTCATGTGGAAAATTTGACTTGCCCAAGTTCACACAGCAGGTGAGTGGCAGAGCTGAGATTAGAACCCAGGTCCTCTGACTCACGGGCCTGGGCTCTTTCCACTAGGCCACGCTGCTTCCTATTCTAGCTCTTGTGTACACATGCGTGCACACATACCCCCCCCCCCCCCCATAAACGCACACCACAGAGCATCTTTGCAACTCACTAAAACACGAACCAAGGCGGGGGAAAAGCCCACCCACAAAAGAAACACTCCCGAGAAAACACCGATTCACATACAACCTAAAATTCTTTTTTGAACGAAGAACAAAGGCAGACAGCAGGCGAGTCTTGCTCTCGGGTCTCGAACGCCTGCCGTCGTGGTAAGTTTCCTGTTAGAGGGAGATTTCCTTGAAATCTCTCTGCTCACTGCCTCACCAGACCAACCGTCTTCCCGTCTCTAATCACACACTTGAGGAGATTCTGGAACAACAAAACTCAACTCAGAAACATGCAAGGCACCTTTCTAGATGCTGCCTCCAACCAGAATACTGATGCTGGTTTACAATTTAAAAATTAGAGAAGGAATTGATTGTCAACACACTCTTGCTCCTCAGAGGTCAACGGGTTTAGTAAAAGTTGGCATGTTCCATTCCTGGCTTTAAAGATGACTCAGGTCAATCCTGGGGTCAACATACTCAAAGATAATTTTGCCATGTGAACCAGAGGGGAGGTCAGTTGTAGTGATCTGGGTTCTACTCCTGGCTCCTCCACTTGCCTTGTGTGAGACCTTGGATGAGTCCCTTCACTTCTCTGTGCCTCAGTTTCCACATCTGTAAAACGGGGATTAAATCCTACTCCCTCCTATTTAGATTGTGAGTCCCATACGGGACAGACATCTGTGTCTTATCTGATTATCTAGCATCTACCCCGGGGCTTAGATCAGTGTTTGGCACATAGTAAGCACTAAACAAATATCACAATTATTAACTATTATCATTAGGAGAGTGAAAAATACTACTTAAGTGCTCTGATCTCAAGTATTTATTTCAAGTCCATTTAGGAGCAGTGTGGTGGAAGATTGGGGGGAGTGTAGGAGAGGTAACTTCAGTGATGTTAAAGATATTCCAGGAATGGCAATTTGTTCTCTGAAAAGTGGAGTTTCACTTACCGACTTTTTCAAAAACCAAAACCAAACCAAACCCCTGTCCTTCAGTAAGGGTCTGGGAGAAGGGAAGATCCCCTAGACTGTAAGCTTCCTGTGGGCAGGGATCAGGACTTCAAATTCTACTGTATTCTCCCAAGCACTTAGTCTGAAGCTCTGCACACAGAAGGTGCTCAATAAAAACTACTGGTTGATTGATTTTGGTTCTCTTTTCCACTATCGGGCAGCATTTGGTTTCCTGAGTCTAAGATTGTGACTGAATGTAGGCTAAACACGGGATTCTTCTGACAACTACCAACTCTAAATCTCTACTGTGAAGCAAATGGTGAGGAACAATATTTTCTGGTTTCTCAGTAGGCCCACATGGAGCTCACGGTCTAGGTAGGAGGGAGAATAGGTCCGGAATCCCCATTTTACAGATGGGGAAACTGAGGCACAGAGAAGTTAAGTAATTTGCCTAAGGTCACACAGCAGGTAAGTGGTGGAGCCGGGATTAGAACCAAGGGACTCTGACTCCCAGGCCCATTCTCTTTCCACTAGGCCATGCTGCTTTTCAGCCTTTCATGGTGGTAAGGTAAGGTGCTCCTTTTGTGGCCACGGATGAAGGCAGACTAACTGTTCTTCTCAGTCTCTTTCTCCCTCTCTAACCTCCTTCTGACACGTCGGTCTCTCTACATCTCTGTACATGTATGTCTCTCCCCACGGTTATGTCTCTAGTTATCTCTCTCCATATATCAGGTCTCCTTCCCTCCAAATCCCTACTCCTACAACCCTTACGTACATATCCTTCCCCTACCTGTAACTTATTTTAATTTCTTTCTCCCCGATAAGACTGGAAGCTCCTTGTGGGCAGGGGTTATGTCTATCAACTCCACTGCACTGTACTCTCCCAAGCACGCTGAACAGTGCTCTGCACACAGTAAGATGATTCATATCTTTTGCCCTGTGTGTTTGTATGTGTGCCTGTCTCCTCAGATTCACTTTCCAGTTCTATAAATCTAGCCCTTCTCTATCAGCATGAAATTCATTTTTAAAATGGGGATTTTAAAAAAAACCCTCTGCCTTTTCAATTTCTTCAAGGTGCTTTTCTGCATAAAGCCAAAATGGAAAGATTGAAAAGCAGTCCCTGAAAACGACGATGCCTCAATAAGTCTGTCTGTCCTAAGCAAGTCTGTCCAACGATACTGACTGTTTGAGCGCAAACTTATTTTTCTGCTCCCTGTTTGTTCACTGATCGCTGGGCAGTGAAACAGAAGGGGATACCCAAATTTCCTGGGGGCAATTCAGGTCCTGGGCTAGGGTTGGGGCTCACGCCTTTTTATGGCCTGCAGATAGTTTTCCACTGATGGGCCTTGTGAATACTGGACAAGAGGCATGTGATGTAACACACACTACACTGGATATACAGGGTTATGTGATGATACTGTATATATCATTTTGCGTACCTTCACTGATTTCATGCTTTCAGAGAATACTTCCCTGAACCTCCGACTTGCTCCAAAACCCTTAACCTTAACCAGGCCTAATAATAATAATAACTGTGGTATTTGTTAAGCACTTACTATCTGCCAGGCACTGTACTGTACTGGATACAAGCAAATAGGGTTGGACACAATCCCTGCCCCTCGTGGGGCTCACAGTCTCAATCCCCATTTTACAGATGAGGTAACTGAGAAATGAAGTGGGTTGCCCAAGGTCACATACAGCAGACAAGTGGCAGAGCTGGGATTAGAACCAATGCACCTCTGACTCCCAGGCCCGTGCTTTATCCACTACACCCTCAGACACCACACCTAATCCCCTCAACTCAGAAAAAGGGGATGTGATAGAGGGAGGCTCGGCTCTGGAAATTAAAGAAAACGTCAGGGGTGGGGTGGGAAGGGGCATAAAAGCATCCAGTGCT
Source organism: Ornithorhynchus anatinus (assembly GCF_004115215.2). Lineage (NCBI taxonomy): Eukaryota > Metazoa > Chordata > Mammalia > Monotremata > Ornithorhynchidae > Ornithorhynchus > Ornithorhynchus anatinus. Next base: position 28,420,903 of record NC_041746.1, read on the forward strand.
ATATTGGTTCCAGACAGGGGACAGACCACCCAAAAAACAGACTGTCCATTGTAAAGTGGACCAAATACCACCTTCCCTACAGGGAAATATAATACCTGGTCAGGACTCTGACCCTTGGGCCTCTCAGAACTGCTTGCTTCAGGAGAGCCGAGCACAGCGGTCCGGAATAAATGAATTGTTGAAACATTCAATGGGAGGAAAATCCTATTTTGCTGTGAAGAAACCATCCCGTAAGACTCTTCCTCCAAATGTCATTCTGTCCCGGGCCCAGACTACCTGGGATTGGGCAGGCTCTGAGAGATTCAAATAACATTCTGGCATCACACTCATTCATTATTTACAAGTCTCCACTCTGCTGGATGCTAATAAAAGGTTTAGCTTTGCTTCCTTCATTATTCATCAATGGGCTCGCCGTGTCGGAGGTAGGGCGGGAAATGGAATTGGCCGGGATGTGCCCTGTGAATGAGTTTGAGCAGAAAAACAAGCCGGTGCCACAGCTCCCATTCACCAGTGACAGAAGTGCTAATTACCCGAGGGAATGGAAGATTTCAAAGAAAGGTAACACGCCTTACAAAAATGAGCAGGGAGACTATACGAGGTAAGGCGGGGGCGGGTGGGAGGTAACCGGGAGGTAGCCCATCTGGGAAGCAGGAACGTCAACAGAAATTTGGATAAGGGAGGGGCCGGCCTTGGATTGAGGCTGGAAGCGAGAAACCCAGAAAAAGAAAATGGATTTGATGTCAGATCCGAGAGAGAAAGAGAGAGAGAAATGGAGATAGAGAAAGGGAGAAAAGAGTGAGAGACAAAGGGAAAAGGACAGAAGGGTGTGAACTTGAGCAAATCACTTCACTTCTCTGTGCCTCAGTTACTTCAACTGTAAACTGTAAACCCCACATGGGACAGGGACTGTGTCCAGCCCAATTTACTTGTCTCCACCCCAGCACTTAGCACAGTGCCTGGCACATAGTAAATGCTTAACAAATGCCATTATAGGGGTAAACAAGAGAGAGAAGAAGGTCAAGGAGAGAGAAAAAGAAAGAGAAAGGGGAACAAAGTAGAGAGAAAAGGGGAGATACCCAGCCCAGCTCAGCCCAGCCCAGCCCAGCCATGAAGGAATACTGAAGCTGTGGAGATGTTCCTCTTGATTCTGGGGTTGGTGAGAAAGGTTTGTTCTCTCTCCTGTACTTGGCAGGGATGGTGGGAGAAACCACAAATGAGGGGGGCTATCAGCATGGCGAAGTGGATAGAGCACTGGTCTGGGTCCTGGGTTCTAATCCTGACTCCGCCACTTGACTACTGTGTGACCTTGGGCAAGTGACTTCACTTCTCTGGGCCTCAGTTCCCTCTTCTGTAAAATGGGGATTGAGACTGTGAGCCATACCCATGTGGGACAGGGACTGTGTCCAACCCGATTTGCTTGAATCCACCCCAATGCTTAGTACAGTGCCTGACATACAGTAAGCGCTTAACAAATACCACAATTACTACTATCACATATGGCACCTAACCAGAGCACAGGTAAACAGCTCACTTCATACCTGTAGGTCAAATCAGGTCCAGGGCTCTGAGACATCCCCTATACACCCACATCTCAACCAGGACCTCTGCTTCCCAACTGCTTCCCCAAAGCGCTGTCGATATTTCAGAGAGGGAAGTCAGGGCAGGGGCCGTCACTCAGCATTCTTCCCAGCTCCGCTCTTAGGCACAGAGAAAAGCCTCTTCTTGGGAAACGAATGACTGCTATGTAGTCCTTATTCATCTCAGGACTTGAGTAAACCAACGGAAGACCCTTGAGGGTAGAGACTGGATTGGTCTCCGTACAGTTTTTATTTCAGGAGGTCCTCAGTAAATACTCACAGCAGACTAGACTTTCATCTCCAGGGTCTAAGACTGCTCTCATCTTCTTCCCTCCCTCCTTGCTCCGCTTTTCCCTGGTTTTTCCCTTCTTTTTCCCACATCTTTGCTTGCCATGTGGACTGCTTTCGATGCTTGGGAAATACAAACTATTCTAATACCTAAAAGTTCCAAAAGAGTTAAGTGCTCAACCTAGCTCCAATGATCCATGAGAAGTGAACACGACAGTTACACTTTCAATACCAAACTAATCAATCAGTCGATGGTCTTGACTGAGCACCTATTAAGTGCATGGGGTGGGTGAGTCATTTTGGTAAGAGCAGGGATGGGAGCGGAGGCAGACAAAACTTTACCTTGTATCATCGACCGCAAGACACCAACTCTTGGAGGGAAACCTCTTCCAGGATATCACCTCTCTGAGCGAGAACTCCAGCTAACGGATCACTGGGACAGGATAGATCCATCAATCAATCATGGTACTTACTGAGCGCTTACTGTGTGCAGAGCGCTGTACTAAGTGCTTGGGAAAAACGAAGGTAGATGTGGTCCCTGCCCACAAGGAGCTTAGGAGAGTAGAGAGACGGCACCTCATTTTTCCCCAGCCGGAAATACTGTGCCCACCCTTCCGCTTATGAAGGCAGACTCTTCTCTCATGAAGGTGGTCTGAGAGTCACTGGTGAGGGGTCCGTGAGACCCAGTAGGTAGCCACTTTGGGAGCCTTGAAAATATAAAACCACCCAACTCTCCCTTCAGGGTGCATTTCCACCTTCCCCCCCAGCTCCCTCTCTTCCACTCCGGCAATCTTCCGTCCCCATATGCACTCGTCGGGTGTGTCACTGCGAGCGCCTCTCCAGAGTGAAGAGGAAGAGGCCCAGCCCTCTGACAGCTGCACAAAGAGTCGTCCTAGTTCATCAATCCTTGCTGACAGATGATAGAAGACAGCCCTTCAGTAAAGAACCCAAACATCCCACCAGAAAGTCCCCAACAGCCCTGGAGGTGAAAACAAAAATGCCCAAACGTCAACCAGCTCATACTTGTATTTCTAGGGAAAAAAAGAAGTCAGCCAACGAGTGAAACCCATAAGGTGGACATCATCTTGCCATCATTCACCATGCATCCTTCCCTAGTAGAGCTTATAGAACATATTCTGAGGCTCTGCTCAGGTACAGAAAATGGATGGAGAAGAAGGACATGTCATAGACTGTAAGCTCCCTGTGAGCAGGAAACGTATCTATAAACTCTGTTGTATGGCACTCTCCCAAGTGCTTAGCACAGTACACTGCACATAGTAAGTGCTCAATGAACACATTTGAGTGATCGACTGAGAAAATGACACCCTGCCACTGAGTCACCTGTGCTGGACGATATGCTGAATGTCACGATCAAGTTTAAGCTCCATTTTTGTTTATGGTATTTGTTAAGCTCTTACTATGTGCCAGGCTAAGGCTGTACTAAGCACTGGGGTGGATTCAAGCAAATTGGGTTGGACACAGTCCCTGTCCCACATGGTTATGGCTCACAGTCTCAATCCCCATTTTACAGATGAGGGAACTGAGGCCCAGAGAAGTGAAGTTACTTGCCCAAGGTCACACAATAATCAAGTGGTGGAGTCAGGATTAGAACTCAGGTCCTTCTGACTCCCAGGCCCATGGAACAAGACTCATGTTTCCGTTGAGCTTTTCCAAGCGCTTAGTAGAGTACCTCCTCCCAGTGGACCTTCAGACGCACTAAATGAGCTTCAGATCCACCCAAGGCTTGTTAATTCTCCAGAACAATGAGACTATCCAAATGAGCGCTTCTGATTCTTCCTCTTGCCACACCCCTCCGACCCCAGCACACAGACCTACTCTATCTAGAAGCACATCTCGTGCTGATTTAGGGCTGACAGGTGGTGCATGCATAATTAAAGATGACCTAACATCAGATGTTCTCATTCCTGGCATATTATCAGACACTTAAGCGAAGCAATTATCAGTAGGCAATCTTTTCTGTCAACAGAGATAGAGATGAAACATTTCTCCCATCATGAGGACTTAGGGAGGTTGTGGAATGCCTGTTTGCAAATACTTGAAACATTTTATGGATTAGAGTGAAAGCCATCTCTAAGGAACATCTCTGACATGGGCGCTGGCCACCTGTTTTTTCCACTTTTCAGGAAAAGTCGCTTTTTCAATCTGACCAGAACGACAGTCTGAGGACACAGTAAGCGCTCGATACATACGACTGAAAGAATGATGCTGCATGAGACCCTCCAACCACAGAGACCAAGAAATCTTTGCATTTCCCGCTCCACCATGGGATCCTGGGCCACACACTAGATGTCCAGGTTCAATCGGAAAAACGTAGAACTTTATTTAAATCGAAGCTCTTCATCATCATCAGTGGTATTTACTGAGCCCTTGAGAGAGTGCAATGCAATGGAATTGGTAGATACTTTCCCCACCCACCACGAGCTTACAGTCTAGAGGGGAAGACAGACATTAATACAAATAAGTTATAACCTACAATTTATACATATGTACCTAAGTGCTTTGGGACTGAGGGTAGGGTGAATATCCAAAGCCCAAAGGTCAAAAATCCAAGAGCATCCAAGCCCCGTTAATTCTTTCTTCAAACAGTAGCAGTGGAAGTATTTACTGAGCACCCACTTAGAGTGGTGCACTGGACTAGACACCTGGGAAAGTGCAGAATAACATAGTGATATGGTACCCAAATAATTTACACCTTATCGGGGGAAACAACTATAAAAATATTCAACTCAGTCAGGAGTATTAAGTGCTTACTGTGTGCTGAACACTATACTCAGCTCTTGGGAGCATGCAGAGCACTGTACTCAGCTCTTGAGAGAGTACATGAGAAGATAATGACATGATTCTAGCCCATGGGGCCCTTATAAAGTAACCACATCCCCCAGAGATGCAGAAAAATGTAGAAACTCAGAATCTTCATCTTGAAAACAAACAAAAAAAAAAGCAAACCTTAGTGATTTTTTTTCAACTCGAGAGAGAAAACTTAATTTTGGGTAGTAGGCTCCTGGCAGAGTTGATGGATTTCATAAGCCAGGGGTGGTGGGAGGGAAAGAAAAGAGAAAGAATTTGAAATCACTTTTCAATTTTTTGGGGAGGGGGAGGGTGGCCGATTACCACATACATGTTTTCCACAAATGATTGCATTTTACCTTGCAAAATCGCTCTCCTTAGCAGAGAAATTGCTTTAACGTTACAGTGAGATGAGCTTTAGAGAGGGTAGCTTATAAGATAATGGATTTTCCAAGCTAAGGCTAGGCTGCCTTCCATGAGATGGGGCTTTAAGCACAGGGAACTCCACAATGTCTCTGGGGCGCATTTTGCTGTATTTCACAAGATCAGCTATTGTTCAAATTTTTCTATCCCTATGTCATACGTGAACAAATGTCTTTATTGTTCCTCGGAACACGGCTTTAGAGGAACGGTTCTGGTGCTGGGGCTAGCGAGGTTGCTTTTTCGCATTTTCCCCACCCCCTTACCAAGGTCGGAACAAAAGTCTCTTTTACTCCAGCCAAAGGAACTTCATGCGAACAGCAACTTCAGGCGGCCCTGGTGGGTTACGGGACGTTCTCTAATGAGACTGCGCAGGGCGAGCCGATGCTCGTGGCCTCAGAGACGAGTAAATCGAGGTCCGCTTTGACTGCACCGTGCCGCGGGGCCCAAAGTGTTTTCGGTGAAAACAGAAACTCGACTGGGAAACTGGAAAAGGGAAGTGTTCGCCACACCAAACGAGCTCGTTTCACCCGGTGATGCGTGGCCACTTAGAAAGTCCTCCATGGACAGACGAAGAAAAAATCTCAGCCGTCTTTGGGGAAAACAGGAACTACTGATCGGGGAGGGGTGGGGGTGGTGGCAAAGACCACATCCATCCATCAGTTGATAGGATTGATTGACTGTGCAGGGCACTGTACTAAGCTTCTGGGAGAGGGCAATAGAGTTAGTAGAGAGAAACGACAGAGTTTCAAGAAATGTACAAAAGTGTTGTGAAGGGAAGGGCACGGGGAGAGTACCTAAGTGCTTAGGGGGTGAGGAGTCATGTGCATAGGTGACACGGTAGTGGGGTGGAATGGGGGGAAAGGGTGAAGAATTGAGAGGTGAGTCAGAGGAGGCTTTCTGGAGATGAGATCTGAGAAGGGCTTTGAAAATGGAGAGGGCAGTGATCTCTTGGACGTGAAGCAGGAGGGAGCTCCAGGCAGGAGGGAGGGCATGAGCGAGGGGGTTCACCGATAAGAGAGAAGAGAACGAGGCACAGTTGGTAGACTGATGTGAGAGGAACGAAATGTGCAGGCTGGGTTATAGCAGGAGAGGAGTGAGGAGAAGTAGGGGGGATCGAGTGCCTTAAAGCCCCACAGTCTGGAATTTATGCTTGAAACTCACCCAAGATTCAGGAGGGCTTGAAGCCCAGGAGCACTTCTTGGGAGAGCAGGAGTTTCTGAACAAGGGTGTGCCCTTCTTCTCAGATCTGATCTTCCCCAGGGATGCCCTCCCCCTCCCCTGCCATCCTTCGGTCTGGGGCTGAGAAGAGGGCAGCTTTGGGGAGCAGAAACAAAGGCGTTTTTATGGATCGGAGGAGGAAGCTTGCACCACTCGACCAAGGCTGCTTGGCACTGGCTCTGCCTCATTACAACCCAACTCTCTCACGAGCTCTCGCCTCGAAAGGCGGAAAGGCGCTCTCCCAGGAGTGTCCACCCTCTGGACCCTCTGCCCTGGAGTAGACACAAGATAAGCCGGTCAGACACAGTCCCTGTCCCTCATGGGCCTCACAGTTTAAAAAGGAGGGATAGGCATCGAATCCCCATTTTACAAATAAAGAAACTGAGACTCAAGAGTGGTCAAGTGGCCTGCCCAAAGTCACACAGGAGGCAAGCAACACAAAAACTGCACTCGTGTCAAAAGACAACATCCGAGAAACTTAATTTCACCAACCTCTCCGCAGTGTCTGCCCGCAGATACATTTTATCTGCAGAAAAACAGGGTATCGCAATGTGGTTTGTGCATCCTCTACAAATCGAGGAGCAGCGTGGCCTAACGGATAGGTCTGAGAATCAGAATGATCTGGGTTCTAATCCCCGCTCTGCCTCATGTCTGCTGGGTGACCTTGGGCCAGTCACTCAACTTCTCTGTGCCTCAGTTCCCTCCCTCATCTGTAAAATGGGGACAATACTGTGAGCCCTATATGGGACATGGACTGTGTCTAACCTGATTAGCTTATACCTACCCCAGCTCTCGGTTCAGTGACTGCCACATAGTAAGTGCTTAACAAATATCTTTAAAAAACAAACAACAAAAAACCCTTCTCTGTGCCTCAATTACCTCATCTGCAAGATAGAGATTAAGACTGTGGATCCGATGTGGGACATGGACTGCACAGCTTTTATTTACCCCAGTACTTAGTACAGTGCCTGGCACACAGTATGCACTCAATCAATCATACTTATTAAACACGGTGAGCAGAGCACTGTACTAAGCCCTTGGGAGAATACAACAGAATTGGTAGACACAAGTCAGGACGAACGGGATGAGAGAGAAGAAACATCCCCTAATTGCACCTTTGATTTTCTAACGGGTCAGTGTCCCCAGCTTCTCTTTCCAAAATACTGGACATGGCGATGCCCTCAGCCTCCAAGACTACCCTCTCATGCAGAATGCCTGTCTGAGACATGTGCTTCACATGCGGTGGTTAAACCCTTCACCCTTAGATTGCACTGGCTCCCCTGACTGTCCCTTTTAGGGGAGGGGGCGCTGACATAAAGTGAGAAGTCGTCATTCTAGCGTCGATCACTTTTTCCACTCTCAGAGTTGAGAGCGCATCTCATTTTCACTGTTGCTTGACTGGTGAGTCACAGACAGCAAAATTGCAATTGCAGTACAAAACGGAGGAACGAGTCAAAAGGAAGGAGATGATGGGTGTCCATCTCAGGAGGCAACCACTCAGGACGTCGCTTACGGGTCCTGCCCTAAGCCCGGGCCGATCGAGAGAGAGGCGGGGCATCCTCTCTTAATAATAATAGCAACAATAATAATGATAATTGTGGCATTTGGTAAATACTTATTCCGTATCTAGCCGCTGGGGTAGTTATGAGGCAATCGGATTGGACATAGTCCCTGCTCCGCATAGGGCTCACGGTCTCAACCCTCATTATACAGATGAGGTAACTGAGACACGGAGAAGTGAAGTGATTTGCTCAAGGTCTCACAGCAGACAAGTGGTGGAGCTGGGATCAGAACCAGGTCCCTTTGACTCCCAGGCCTGGGCTCTATCCAGTAGGCTACATTCCTGCAGATGCTTCCCAAACCGCCTGCGATAGAGAAGGGGCCCCGACCCCCACCCATCTACCGGATCGTTGGGAAGGTGAGGACTGATATTGTTTGGTGCCATCGGCCGGGGGGGTGAACTTGGGCTCACGAAAAACCTACCCCCAATCCTTTCAGGAGATCGCTGACCTGGGCTCATTTTTTAAACCACTCTGGTCTGCCTTTCCAAGGAAAGGTACCCGACTGTGGAGCGTCTTCAGACCCAGCAAGGAATGGCCGGAGTAGGACGGAACCGGCAGGAAGAATGAGACCCCTCGCCGTCCGGGAGAGGCGATTTTCCCCAAGCCACGCAAGCAGGCAGTCAGTGACTAAGCAAAGGGGCAACCCCCTGAAGTCTTGACTTCCGGTCGCCTACCACAGAGTCCGGATCGGAAGGGCTGTAGTGGCAGAGAGGGCCACCTGCCCTCGGGAGATAAACCAGGGGAACCCTGGGGAGGGAGAACAGATGAATGGAGCTGGGGGAGATGGGCAGGGCAGGAAGGGGATGCTACTTTCTGGAGGAATATTAAAAGCAGCAGGTTTCAAAAAAAAACACAAAACCCCAAAATCAAAAACCCCTCGGAAAGCATGGTGGTTAAATACGCTGAACCGCTGATGGAGTCTCATAACAAGACTACAGAGGAGCTCCTCGTTCAAGGTCTATTTCCCAACCACAAACAACAACAACAACAAACAACAACGGCGGCGGCGGCAATCACAATGGCAGGCTCGGCAACCCCCGGCTCGCGATCGTCTTGGGAGGCACCCGAAGAAACTCCGCTGACTTTCCCGCGTCCACATCCGTCACTTCGTAAACCGATTAACAGAGGGGGAGGGCGGATGGAAAATGCCCGATGAAAACTCATAATTCCTCCCCCCTCACAGCCCATCGTACTGTAATATCGCCCGCTTTGTGCTGACAACCTTTTCTTTCCTCCCCTCATTCAGACACAATGCCTTCAGGTCTGTCTAAGTAATGTAATTTACTGGAGTGGGACTCCCTTGATACTTTCTGCAGCAGCACTCTGTGACGGTATCATTTATACTCTACACTGTCATGCCCTGATACATCGGCTTTTATCCCTCATTCATCGCCGAGTGTGCCATTTCCCTTTCCATTGTGCCCTTTTCTCCAGCGTGGGTACAGATTTAACTCCATTCATCCCTAATTACCAAGCCCACTCGAAATCTCTGCGGCAGATGGATATCCTGCCTCCGAATGTCAATCGCGGGGAAAATTCCGATTTTTCCTCGAGATCCATCCATGAACAATAAACTCTAAAGTGTTCCGTGTTGGGGGGGGGGGGGGTTGGGGGAGAGTCCATTAAAAATGAAACCAGTTATGCAGAGATGCACTTACCATACATCATTAGGGTTCGTCTTCTTGGCTAATGTCTTCCATTAGTCTAGCAAAGTAATAACAAGCCCCAGACTGACCAGTGCCTTCCAACGGGATTCGGAAGACGTCAGCTCAAATGCGGCTGTTGTGCAGAGCTCGGACGACACTACGTCAGGGTGTGGTGGACTGTGGGTTAGGGGTTGGGGGGGTTCCCCTTTGGGTAGGGGAGGCACCATGGGGGGAAGATTCAACTCATCACCTTCTCCAGCCTGTGACTCTTCCCAGGAAGGTCAGGTTAGGACATGGGGACACGGCTCCTCACCGTCAGATTTAAAGCACTCAATCACCTTGACCCCTCCTACCTCACCTCGCTACTCTCCTACTGCAACCCAGCCTGCACCCTTCGCTCCTCTAATGCCAAACCTCTTACCGTACCTCAATCTCAGCTATCTCACCGTCGACCTCTCGCCCCCATTCTGCTTCTAGCCTGGATCGCTCTCCCTCCTCATCTCCATCAGACAATTATTCTCCCCCACTTCAAAGCCTTATTGAAGGCACACCTCCAGAGATCCCTAAGTCCTCTTTTCCTCCTCTTCAACTCCCTTTGTGTCATCCTGACTCGCTCCCTTTATTCATTCCTCTTCCCAGCCCCAGAGCACTTATGTACATATCTGTCATTTATTTATGTATATTACCGTCTGTCTCCTCGGAATGTAAGCTCGCTGTGGGCAGGGAACAAGTCATATTGTTGTAATGTACTCTCCCAAGTGCTTAGCTCAGTGCTCTGCACACAGTTAAGCGTTCAATAAATACAAGTGACTGACTGAAGCAAGAGTCCTGGGATGCAGTAGGCACGAGGATAGCCAGAGATGAAATGGGGCAACTAGACTGGAGGATCCTTGAGGGCAGGAATAAAATCTAAAAATAAATTGTGGTATTTGTTAAGTGCTTACTATGTGCAAAGCACCGTTCTAAGGACTGGGGGATACAAGTTGTCCCACGTGGGGCTCACAGTTTTTTAATCCCCATTTGACAGATGAGGTAACTGAGGTACAGAGAAGTTAAGTGACTTGCCCAAGGTCACACAGCTGACTAGCGGTGGAGCCAGGATTAGAACTGTGACCTCTGACTCCCAAGCCCGTGCTCTTTCCACTGGGCCACGCTGCTTCTCTAATAGTGTCTACCTGCTCTGTGGTACTGGACTCTCCCACATGCTTCATACAGTGTCCAAATAATAATCATTGTGTGTTTTGTTAAGTGTTTACTATGTGCCAAACACTGTAGTAAGCACTGGGGTAATACATGAAATCATCAGGCTCCATATTGGGATCACGGCCTAAGGAAAAGGGAGAGCCAAGTAGTCAATTCCTATTTTGTAGATGAAGGAACTGAGGCACTGACGAGTTAAGTGACTTGTCCAAGGTCACGTTGTAAGCAAGAGGCAAAGCAGGGAATAGAACCCGTGCTCTTTCCACGGGTTTCTCCTCTACACAGAGTAGAGAATGCTCAAACGCTGCTTCTCTACGTGCAGTAGGCACTCAGTAAATAGCATTGGTTGATTGAAATGAACTTCTCTGAGCGGAGAAGCCCTGAGAAGTGCATGATGAGGGATGTATTCTGAGTGGCATACTTTCTAGACAGCTTTGCAAATGGGGTTGGATTTAATCAGGAAAAAAAAAAAAAAGGAGGGAGCTTCACTGATCTGGGTGACTTGGGAAACACCTCAGTGTCGTCTTATAAGGAATTTCGCCACGCTCCTGCCACCTCTTTGAAGGTGATTTCACAACATGGGGTCTACCCACCCCTGGGACACTAGGGCAGATCATGGGACCCTAATTTTAAGGATAAAAAGAGCAGACAAATAGGCAAACCAAATCATCCTATAAATGGTCACCCACCAGAGCGGACCACCTAAATCCCATAAGTGGAAAATGACTGCTACTGCTTCCTTAGCAATTTCAATCCATTGTTTTGGGATGATTCTGTTTCTTCTTCTCCTACCAGAAAAGTGGGGAAACTGAGTCCCGGACAGGCTCAAGGTCTTGAAGAGAGTTAACCGCAGAGTAGAAATTGCGAGCCTTAGTCGCAGAGTCTGTATAAACCCTCCTCTTCCAGATGTGTACCATGTGCAGTGTAAGGTTTACAAAAGATAAGACAAAGAAAATGTTGCACTGCCTAGCAAACAAAGAGACTTTTCCACAGAAAGATAGCACATGTTTCTTCCTTGTCAGCATCTGGTCACGGCCCGAATTGAGCCGTACCTATGATTATAACAGATGTAATATTTTCCACAGGGAATTGCACACCGCCACGGAAGCTAATTGCTCCTGAAGTTTTGCCCATTCCCACCTGAAATATTTAAAACCTTTCTTGATTACATCATTAGCTCTCTCTCTCTCTCTCTCATAATGTACACCAGCAGGTCCTACAATTAGCACACCCAGATGTTGGAACTGAAATAGCCCCGCTTAAAAGGAAAAGCACAAGCGGCGGGTAAAAATAACCCGATGCGCTCCATCCAGGACTGATTTTCAAAGGAGAGGGAGGGTCATGTCGGACTAAATTCATGGGATCCTGGCGGGCATGGAAGAAAACCCTGCAGACAACCCATTAATCCGGGGGAAAAAAAGCAGTTTCTGTGAGGTTTGTCCCGATTAGTGGGATCGGGGGACTGGAGTCGGAGTTGCTTGACTCTTCACCGGCTCCTCTGGTCTTTGCTGGGTTCATTATTGAATTCCAGGGGCATCAAGGGGTGGAGGGAGGAGGAGGAGGCCCCCGCTCACCCCAGCTTGGAGGGAAACCCCACTCGACCCCCGAAAATCTGTGATGCAAGCTCTTCCCGCTGCCTGTCGTCACACAAACACACCGTGCGCACCCAAGGCGGAAAGGAGTCTTGCCCCGGTGTTCGTTCTGGCTCCGGGGGCTTCAGCGATGCACTCCTCCACGCCTGCCACTTGACTCACCCCCTTTCACAAATGACGTCAAACCGAAAGGCTCAGAGCCCAGGCCGACCGACACATTCTTCGGAAATGCCACAGCCACTTGAAGAGCAGAACGGGGACAGCACCCGGGCCGGGACCGTCGAGGTCTAAATTTCCCTGCGAAGGCTGACATCACAGCTCTTGCGCGCTGCCTCTGGCCACAAACCGACCAGCTATCACTTACTGCGGTTGGCGTCGATTTAGCCACTCGGGGTAGGTGGATTTTCACTTTAACAGAGCCTGCAGGCCTCTGAGGTTCTCTACCCCAGCTCCTTGGAAGGCTATACCTTCCTCCGGTTCTAGCTGCAAGATCAAGGGGTCTTCCCATCGCCGTGGGTGACCCTAGGTCTCCCATCCCGGGGACTCCCAGATTCCCAGGCAGAGGCGTCCTAGCCCAATACGGACGCGGTGGACCTTCCCAAGTGCAACCGTCAGCCTCCCGGCGACACAATCTGCCTCTGAACAAGCTGAGCATTTTTCCCCCTCCCGCACAGGAGAATGCCGACAAACACTCACATGCCCTCTCCCCACCATCCCTGCCCCCCACTAAAACCAACCCCAAACCGGTGCAGAACCCTGACTGCGATGTACTTCTCCCAACAGACTACTTACCAGGCAGAGCACAGAGGTGTGTCAGCCAGTCATCAGAGCTAACGGAATGATTCTGCTTGCACCACAGATTCTGATTTGTATGAATCTTATTTTTAGCCACGCACAAAGAGCAATAAGTGGAAAATCTTATTGTAACCACTACTGTTTCTGGGCCTTCCACACCTGCCCACCTACTGCCCAAGCTGACAAATGAAAGAAGAAGAAGAAACAAGAAGAAGAAAAAAAAGCCCAGTACTTGGGCTCATCCTAACGAGAGATGCAAAGTGCCTCGAATGTGCTACATCTTTCCAGTTTCAAGTCGGGAGGTTCACTGTTGATGGCGGCCCCTCTCCCTTATATGCCAGGCAACCAGGAGCTGCCCCTCACTCTACAGAGGCTCTGGAGTCTAGGACCCACTCAATCGATCTGCAAATAGGTGCCGTCACTGAGTCCACAGAGAAGAGGCTTCCAAATGCAACCGGCAAGCCCCTGACAGAGTTCGTAGAGAGTCTTTAGTGAAGGAGGCACCGGGGAATTGGAAGGGAGACAAGGCATGGATTTGGGCCATCCTCAACCAACTCACGATAGAGCTCGCAAAAACCACCTTCCCTTACAGTCAACGAGAAAATCCCACACACTCAAAATTCTGTCTAGAAATTGGTCACCCCCAAAATTAAAGAAAAAAAAATCCCTTTGCATTCATAAAAGGAGTATCGGAAAGGCTCAACTGACAAACAGGGAACTTTGGGGGCAAGATGGATTTTGCTGGCTTCGAAAATTCCACCCGACTTCATCGTGCCCTGCCAGCACCGATTCCACTTTGAATTCCACTGGGCTCCGGGATAAGCCTGCCTCCTCCCTTACGTATCCTGTCTGGGCATCTCCAGATGACACAAGCACGGGGAAACCAGGCAATCGGTCACCAGCACAGATCACCGCAGGTTGTGGGCACGACCACCACCGTCCATGCTTGCCCAAGGCCCCTGGAGAGGAGTGGATTGTGGGCAGGGGAGGGCGGAGGCGGGGGAGAGGTGACAGACCATTTTTGCTCTTGAGCTGAGCAGATTTTTCTTGGAAAGGCAAACTGCTCTACTCTCCGAAGCACCAATGATAAAGCTGGTGCTTCTGAGTTCCCTCTGCAAACCACAACAGCCAACCTGCACCGCCAACCCCCACAACCCCGGGTTCGTGCCGGGGGTTAAAAGAGCCATTTCCACAAAACAATCAAGGCACAGAAAGGTGTCTTTACCTGGGCTGGCTCATTATCCGCAGGCTATCGGCAATGCTTAGTCGTCCTCTGATCGATACGAGCCAGTCCCATCTTCAATCCTCCGAATTCACCTCTCCGCCGACCACTCGGCGACCAGAAATTTTTTCGGGTCTCAGCCCGGTATGTCCAGAACTTCTGATGTGTGTTGTAAAAACACGGGCAGTGGAGTATTATGAAAAAGTGGGTCATACACCATGGAACTACAACCACACCACCCCCAAATCAACCCGGAATGACTCTCCTGCAAGGAGGGTGGGAGGGGTTAAACAGCAGCGAAAGCAAAACTTTTATGTGGTGAGAAGTGTTTTAGTTTTCACTGGTTTAGGTTAGAGAAAGTTATTTCAATGTCAACTGCAAAACCAACCCTCTTTCAGGCCCTTCTTGAAATTAAACGACAAGGGTTGGCTGAGGATGCTTTTCTGTGGGAAACTTCAGACCCAAGGAAGATGGCTCGCTCTCTCCCCACCTCCCGCCACCCCTCCCCTCCAAAGGAAGGTTGGTGATCTCAGTCCCGGGTGACCAAATACACATCCTCCAACTGGGCTGGTAGCTGACTCAGCCTCCGTTAGGTGAGACTGACACAGCCTGGAGACAAATGGTTAGGAACTTCATCACCTATTCCAGGCCCAGAGACATCAAGAGGCTTAGCTCTCCCTAACTGGGTGCAGGGACAGACCAGACTTCTAAGCAGGGCAGGCCCATCTCAATGGCGCAGGGATGACTAAACGGCACAGGGACGTCTAAATGACGCAGGGATGTCTGAACGGTGCAGGGACACCCAAACGGTGCAAAGACACCCAAATGGTGCAAAGATATCCAAATGGTGCAGAGATACTCAAAAGTGCAGGGATGCCCAAAGAGCACAGAGACGCCCAATCAGAGCAGAGGTGCCCAAATGGCGCAGTAATTCCCAAACAGCACAGAGACCCCCAAACAGCACAGAGATAACCCAAACAGCAGAGAGATCCCCAAACAGTTGAGGGACACCAGGCAGTTCAGTTATTCTGTTGAGTGGGTCAAATTTGCCCTTTGAGCAGTGAAGAAAGGCAGCAAAGGGGATTTCCTCCAAAGGAGATGCCTCCGCTTCACTGGGGACTGATTTACTGGATATTAATGATGGTGGGTTTTTCCCAATCCAAAAGCCACCTCTAGCCTCATATTTATATGCATATATATATGTATATATATATATATATAAATGTCTCCTCCCTTATGTATATATAAAAATGTATGTACATATTCTCCAATCCGACAGCCACATATTGATCTGTACCTATACTAAATACTTGTATATATAGGCATGTATTTTCATCATCAGTAGTACAGTTCATTTTATCTTGATTATTCTTTTAGTAAATGTTTTTGTCCCTCTCCCGTACTGGAACGTAAGCTCCCTGTGGGCAGAGAACACATCTCAGTTTTTTGTTGTACTTCTGCGAGTGTTCAGTTCAGCTCTTTGCACTCAGAGGATGCAGGTTTATAATTTAATGATAAATGACATTATTTCTACCACTATTATGACTACTTTTACTACCACTACAAGGTGGCAGTAATCAAGCTAGGCAGATCTGTGAAATAATAGGCAGGGTGAACCAGCAGGGTTTTGGGATAGATTGAATGTGGAAGTAAGTTCCAGGAACTTAACTACCAACCCCAGGAACTCCCCTGGTCCACCCTCCCCGCCGCCATCTCCCTGACCTTTCAATTCTATTCAATCGTATTTATTGAGTGCATACTTTGTGCAAAATGCTGTAATAATAATGATGATGATGATGATGGCACTTGTTAAGCGTTTACTATGTGCCAAACTGTTCTAAGCGCTGGGGGTAGATACAAGGTAATCATGTCGTCCCATGTGGGGCTGACAGTCTTAATCCCCATTTTACAGATGAGGCAACTGAGGCACCGAAGTTAAGTGGCTTGCCCAAGTTCATACAACAGATGACGGAGCTGGGATTAGAACCCATGTCCTCTGATTCCCAAACCTATGCTCTTTCCACTAAGCCACGCTGCTTCTAAGTACTACGCGCTTGGGAAAGTACAATACAACAATAAATGGACATATTCCCTGCCTTCTGACTCAGAACAAGCCAATCCCCTGCCACTCATTCCTTTCCTCATCCCACACCATTCACATCAAACAAGAACCTAAAGCTTCCATTTTCCCAAGCAGTTTTCACATCAATTTAATCCCCAAAACAATGAGGGAGGAGGGAGAGACAAAAAAAGAGAGAGAGAGGAGTTACTCTTCCTAATTTTTAGATGAGAAAACTGAGACTCAGAGAAGTAAAGATATTTACTTGAGGTCACCCAGCAGGCCAGGTGCAGAGTTGGGGCTAGAACCCAGGACTCTGGATGCCCAGACCTGTCACTCTTCTCAAATGCCAGATGCCATCATATTTATTCTCACCAGATCCTGCTGACTCCATCAGGTCATCATTAAACTCTTTCCCAGGAAATTCATTCTATAAACCCAAACACCAAATGCCCAAGGCAACTCTGAGACTTTTGCCAGCATACGCACCGCCCATTCGAAATTTAGGATCGGGCCCTGACTGTTCCAGGGAAGCGGAACGGCCCAGACTTTGAAAACAGGGTCAGGCAACTTCCCAAGGATTAAAAAAAATGTGAATCATGCATGTTTTCACCTGAGTCAGTGTCTTGAGACTTTCACGGCCACCCAAATGCACACCAGGTGAGGCCCAAGGGACACTGTTTCTCTCAATCAGACATTTTCAGGGAGACCCCAAAAATGTCTGGTGTCAGCTGGAGACCGTGGCCCATCCTGGGCCAGCCCACGAGTCCTGAGGGTGAGGGATGGGCAGGGAACGTGTCTACCAACTCTGTTATATTGTACTTTCCCGAGTGCTTAACACTGTGCTCTACACACAGTAAGAGCTCAATTAATATGACTGATTGATTGATTGATTAAGGGATGAACGGTTTCCAGGAAGGTTCGACCATTTGATTCTGGGATTCAGTGACTCAAAACTGGCCTGGTTAAGTGTCCTGTCTGGGGAGATTTTGGTGACGGAGCTTAGCTCGGGGACACGAGGGTGGGAAAGTCTCATTCTTAGTCCTTGGAGCCCCTCCCCTATCGGCAGGGAGTCCCACCTCACAACATCTCCATTTGGCAGGTGGGGACATAGAGAGGCCCCCCAGAGACCGGTCTGTGGGGGGAGACATCTGGTGGGCCACATCAAGCTTCCTTTATCCGTCACCTGAGGCCTTCACTGGCCCAGTGAACCATGTCACCCCCTGGGGTCCCCTCCACCCGACGAGTATGACAGAAATGAAAGTGACTCATGTGCCCCGAGCCAGACCAAGGGACTTCGCGGACTGAGGACAAGCTAAACCATTTGGCTCTTTCAGTTAATAAGCAATCAATCCACTGTATTTATCAATTAATCGATCGGCTGTATTCTAGCGGGTGCTTACTGAGTGCAGACTACGGTACTGAACGCTTGGGAGAGTACTTATAACAGAGTTGGCAGGCACTTTCCTTGCCCACAACGAGATTACAGTTTAGAAGGGAGGAAAGACATTAATATAAATAAATAAATAAATTACAGATACATGCGTAAGTGCCGTGGGGCTGAGGGAGAGGTGAATAAAGCGGGCAAATCCAAGGGCGAGGGTGATGACGCAGAAGGGAGTGGGAGAAAAGGAAATGGGGGCCTAGCTGGGGAAAGTCTCTTGGAAGAGAAGTGCCTTCAGTGAGGCTTTGAAGGTGGTGAAGACTGATCATCTGTTGGATAGGGAGGGGAGGGCGTTTCAGGCCACAGGCAGGACGTGGGCAGAGGTCGGCAGCAAGATAGAAGAAATCGAGGTACAGTGAGTAGGTTGGCATTAGCGGAGCAGAGTGCGTGGGTTGGGTTATAGTAGGAAAGTAGTGAAGGAAGGTAGGAGGTGACAAGCTGCCTGAGTGCTTATAATAATGATGGTATTTGTTAAGCGCTTACTATGTGCCAAACCCTGTTCTAAACGCTGGGGTAGATACAAGGTAATCAGCTTGTCCCATGTGGGGCACACAGTCAATCCCCATTTTGCAGATGAGGTAACTGAGGCACAGAGACAGCACTTGGGAAAGTCCAATTAAACTGAAAGCTCCTTGAGGACTGGCACTGTGTCCACTAACTCTACTGTAGTCTTCCCAGTGCTTAGTACAGTGGTCTGCACAAAGTAAGTGCTCAAAAAATGCCTTCCCTTGATTGACTGATTTCCACTGAGTCCCAGCCCTCCAGCAGCTCACAGTCTTAGGCCTTCCTGCTTCTGTTTTTTGGGCTTTCCCACCCCAGTTCCGCAAGGGTCATCCCACCTTCCGGCCTCCTGTCACATTCGGATCCCAGAGGTGACCAGGGACAGGTCTTCTCTCCAGGGACACAACTTTTCGCATGCATTTGCGAGACAAGAACTCCCCCTTCTAGACTGTGAGCTCCTTGTGGAGCAGTGTGGCTTAGTGAAAAGAGGACGGGCTTGGGAGTCAGAGGTCATGGGTTCAAATCCCGGCTCTACCACTTGTCAGCTGTGTGACTCTGGGCAAGTCACAACTTTTCTGTGCCTCAGTTACCTCATCTGTAAAATGGGGATTAAGACTATGAGCCCCAGGTGGGACATGATAACCTTGTATCTACCCCAGCGCTTAGAACAGTGCTTGGTGCATAGTAAGGATTTAACAAATCCCATCATTATTATTATTGTGGGCAGAGAATATGTCTACCCTCTCAGTTGAATTGTACTCTCCCGAGCACTTAGTACAGTGCTTTGCACACAGTAATAAGTGCTCAATAAATACGACTGACTGACCAGTATGTCCCTGTGGTTACTAACTTGAGAGTGATTGGGACCAATATCTACTGGCCAGCCTGATGAAGGCTACTAAGCACAGATGGGGGCCAAGGGAACATTTGGGGATTTCCCCACGAAGGTGCAAGCCCTGGTGTGACAGGGACCATGTCCAACACGTGTCCATGTGGATAAAGCACAGGTCCGGGAGCCGGAGAACCTGGGTTCTAATCCCCACTCCACCACTTGCCTGCCGTGCGACCCTGGATAAGTCACTTCGCCTCTCTGGACCTTAGTTCCCTCAACTGCAAAATGAGAATTACGTACCTAGTCTCCCTCCTGTTTAAGACTGCGAGCCTCATACGGGACAGGGACTGTATCTGACCTGATTCATTTGTATCCAGCCCAGCCCTTGGAACAGTGATTGACACATAGTGAGTGCTTAACAAATACCATAAAAAAGATCAACTCATATCTTGTCCAAAACTTAGGATGGTGCTTGGCACACTGTAAACTCTTAGCAAATACCACAAGTAGAAAGTGTCTCAGGTCGTCTGCTTCCAAGACAAGCACCAACTACTCAAGTGCTCACCAGCTGCACTTTCCTATCAGGACAAGCAAGTTGAAATTCACCTGCCCTGCCCAATGCAGAACTGGCACAGGGGGAAGGTTTGTTAAGAATTTTGAGCTCTTTCAAAAGTTCAAAGGTACATCTCCTTATACTCTATTTCCCCTAGATGAAATTCATTTAATTTCTATTCTCCCGGGACTGTAAGCTCCTTGTGGACAGGAAATGAGTCAACCAACTCTATTGTATGGTCCTCTTCCAGGAGCTTAGTACAGTGCTCTACACCGAGTAAGCACTCATTTGAGTCTTTGAATGCATTCTGGCCTCGCAAATAAGTCCCAAGAGCGGCTCAGCCCACACAACTCCTCCTCTCTGCCTTATCGTACCAGAAGGCTAGTAAAGTCAGTGCAACCCAAAGCTTTTCTACTTGCCTGATATAACTTGCAACTGGCCCTGGGCTATGTCCAGGGCTAAGAAGGTGCCATTATCTACCTTAAAGGCAAGATCAGCATTGGGCTTCTTGCCCTCAGCCGGCATTATATATACCCATAAGAAGTGTAATCAGTCATAACCATTTAATACTCAGAAATACACCATAATGAACTGGGCCTAAGTACACCATAATCTCCTGCCCCCTACATTCAATTTCTGAAGGTGATTCTGAGACTATTTTTGGGTAGGGCCTCAGCGTATTAGCAGAGGATGAAATTTAATAATAACAACAGAGGTATTTGTTATGAGCTTACTAGTTCCAGGCACTGTACTAAACGCTAGGGTGGATAAAAGCAAATCGGGTTGGACATAGTCCCTGTCCCATGTGGGTCTCATAGTCTCAATCCCCATTTTAAAGATGAAATCACTGAGGCCTAGAGAAATGAAGCCATTTGTCCAAGGTCACACAGCAGACAAGCGGTGGAGCCAGGATTAGAACCCATGACCTTCCAACTCCCAGGCCCTTGCCACGCTGCTTCTCATATCACCCAAGAGATGGAAACAGAGACCAATCTTCCTCCTGAGCTCCATGTTCTCCATCGTACTTTTCTTAAAAGGCGACATCGATGATGCATCACCTTTTAGCTGGAGTGGGGGAGAGGGGGCTGAATTACAACTTTTAGACTCATTTTTAAAACTAAAATGCTTGATGGGCTTTTATCCCCCGATCAAACATTCTCACGATTCCTACTCGCCTACACTATTTTACTTGGGAGGAGGAATCGGAACCCAAACTTACATGTAATTTTTCTAGGTCCTGCGCTGCCTTGGATCCTCACGACGTAAGGGACTGGATGAGTGGGGCAATGAGAAGGCTATAGCCATCACTCCAAGTGGGGACCCCAAAACGTTGGGGGGGGGGCGGGGAAAGCCTGTGGCAAGTCAATGGGCTTCCACCTAATTAGGGAAACAAAAAGTACCGATGAGTAGAGCAAAGGTGTCTGATTTGCATGGTAAAAGTACTCTTCGCTCCCCTGTTCTGTCTGGGTGTTTTGGAAGCTGTGTTGCTTCTTCTTCGCCACACATCATGGCCCATGAATCAGCCCATGACCGGAAGAACGGGGTGGGGGGGTTGGCTTCTAGAAAACACAAGAATCCTCTTCTCTTCCAGCCCGCGCCACACTAATGCCACAGGCTCTTCCCTAAAGCCTCGAGTCCAGGAGAACTCTAATACCTGTTGAGAATTTCCTCAGGATCGTTTCTGACCTCCAGTGATTTCCTTTAGCAAAATCGACCCAAGCTTTTGGTGAAAAAGAGTCTTCCCCTGTGGTTCCAAGGAAAAGAAGGCCAGAAAGCCAAGTCTAACAATTATCGCTTCCCTGAGAACCCTGTTTCAACCTGGATGACCATTCTCGTGCTCAGGAAACTCTGTTTTCATCAGAGTACAACCAGCAATCCTCATCACCACCCGATGACCCTGTAACTACCCCAGAGCAAAGTAGAGTGAGTGCTTGGCACACAGTAAGTGCTCAACAAACACCATAATTAAATTAAGTGGATCAACTCGTCGGCCAAATCTGACCTTGTTCTTCCGATCGATCTATCAATCGTATTTATTGAGTGCTTACTGTGTTCATTCAATTGTATTTATTGAGCGCTTACTATGTGCAGGGCATTATACTAAGTGCTAGGGAGAGGACAATACAATAGAGTTGGTAGGCATGGTCCCTGTCCACAGGGAGCTTACGATCCTGGTATCTGTCCAGAATCAGTGGGCATCGAAGAATTTGCATTCCCTTATTCTACTGTACTCTCCCAAGCGCTCAGGATGGTGTTCTGCACATAGCAAGGGCTCAGCAAATACCACGGCTTGCTTGCTTGATTGAATAGCTTCTTTCTTTCCCCAACAGAATTGCTCACTCGAAAGGCAGGTCAAGATAATCTGAAACAAAAGTGTCTCCAGAGTACACCTATTATTAGCTAACAGTGCAGCTGCCCTTGTCTGCTGTGTGACCTTGGGCAAGTCACTTCACTTCTCTGGGCCTCAGTTACCTTATCTGTTAAATGGGAATTAAGACTGTGGGGAAAACCCGATTACTTTGTATCTACCCCAGCACTTAGAGTGCTTGGCACATAGTAAGCACTCAACAAATACCATAATTATGATTACTATTATGACAATGGGTAGCAGGGAGTCCCCTTAGTGAGGGTAGCAAATTCAGGGTGTGGGGGAGGCATCTGGCGTCAGGAGACCCTCGGGGGCTCCCGACAGGTAAACACCCCTGTTTAGACTGTGAGCCCATCACTGGGCAGGGACTGTCTCTATCTGTTGCCTAATAGTACATACCAAGCACTTAGTACAGTGCTCTGCACATAGTAAGTGCTCGATAAATACTACTGAATGAATGAAAGGGGAACCTTCCCTTTGGGCAACCATTTGAAACCCTGGCCTCTTTGCTCTATTTCAATCAATCAATCGTATTTATTGAGTCCTCACTGTGCTTGAGTTAACACGATACAACAGAACTGGTAGGCGTGATTTCTGCCCCCAAGGGGCTTATAATCTAGTGGGGAAGCTACTGGGTCCAGTTAATTTCATCTTCAGTTCATCCCCTGTCCCTTCTACTTTATGAGAGCTTATTATAATGTGGCAGACCCTATTCTTTTATGGCATTTGTGATGCGCTTACTATGCCCCAGGCAATGTGCTAAGGGCTGAGATATATACAGGCTAATAAGGTTGGACATGGGGCTCACAGTCTTAATCCCCATTTCACAGATGAGGTAACAGAGGCACAGAGAAGTGAAGTGACTTGACCAAGGTCACACAGCAAACAAGTGGTGGAGCCAGGATCAGAACCCAAGTCCTTCTGGCTTCCAGGCTTGTGCTTTATCCACCAGGCCACGCTGTTTTTCTGTATTGTACTCTCCCAATTACTTAGAATGTTACTTTGCACAAAGTAGTTGCTCATTAAATATCACTGATTGATTTGAGTGAGTGAATGACCCCAAGAAAGGCCCTACCTCCTATGGACTGAACGGTGGCTTGGGGACGGTACAGAGGGCAGTCTGGATGATCTGGGGATGACTGACTACAAGCTGCTTGTGGGCAGGGAACATGTCCACAACCTCTATTGGACTGTACTTTCCCGAGTAATAATAATAATGTTGGTATTTGTTAAGTGCTTACTATGTGCAGAGCACTGTTCTAAGCACTGGGGTAGACACAGGGGAATCAGGTTGTCCCACGTGGGGCTCACAGTCTTAATCCCCATTTTACAGATGAGGTAACTGAGGCACAGAGAAGTGAAGTGACTTGCCCACAGTCACACGGCTGACAAGTGGCAGAGCCGGGATTCGAACTCATGACCTCTGACTTCCAAGCCCGGGCTCTTTCCACTGAGCCACGCTGCCGAGTACTTACTACAGTGCTCTGCAAATAGTAAGCACTTAATGAACACCACTGATTGACTGACTGATGGATCGATCAGCTCTCCCACAGGGAATCGCTGAAGATATGAGGACTTGTTAGACCGGAGAGGTGCAGGCTAGACTAAGCCCCTCTTTACCTCAGCTCCTCCTCCCCTCCCCATCGCCCCAACTCACTCCCTTTGTTCTACCGGCCCCCACCCCGCTCCAAAGCACTTGTGAATATATGTATTTATCTATAATTCTATTTACTTACATTAATGTCTGTTTACTTGTTTTGAGGCATATATATCTATAATTCTATTTATTGCTATTGATGCCTATTTATTTGTTTTGATCCCCTTCTAGACTGTAAACCTGTTGTTGTGGGCAGGGATTGTCTCTATTGCCAAATTGTACTTTCCAAGCATTTAATACGTGCTCTGCAATATGACTGCTGAATCATATTGAATATGATTATAAATATGATTGAATGAATGAAAGAATAAATGGGTGTGGGCCATGACTGAAGTTAAAAATATTTACAGAGGTTAAGAACAGGGATGAGACGGAATTGTTCTTCATCAAGATTCCCAATACTGGGAAGAGAAGAATCTTTTGAAGTTGGAAGAGGGATGGCCCCAAATAACCAGAAGGAAACCTTCTCTGTGACTGTGCAGGTTGAAAACACCTGTTCTTTCCAAATAAATCCATGATGAGGGGACCATCATGAGTCACTAGAAGAAAATTTAGGGATGTAGAGGGAAATAATAAGAACAGTAAAATTAAATGCTTATTATGTGCCAAGCACTGTGCTAAGCTCCCAGGTAGATACGAGATAATTCCATCAGACGTGTCCTACTTGGTGCTCACAGACCCCTCTGGACTGTAAGCCCCCCTCTAAGTCAACTCTGTTACACTGTATTCTCCCAAGTGCTTAATACAGTGCTCTGGACCCAGTGAGCACTCAATAAATACCATAGATTGGAGGGAGGAATTTTACAGATGAGGAAACAGACGCAGAGAGAAAAGTGACTTGCCCAAGGGCACATGGCAAGCAAAAGGTAGAGCTAGGATTAGCATCGATCAATCAACTGTATTTATTGAGCACTTACCATGTGCAAAGCCCTGTACTAAGCACTTGGGAGAGTACAAACCAACAGAATTAACAGACACGTTGCCTGGCATAATGAGCTTACAGTCTAGAGGGGGAGACAGACAATGATGATGACGATGGCATTTACTAAGCGCTTACTACGTGCCAAGCACTGTTCTAAGCACTTGGGGGGGATACAAGGTGATCAGGTTATCTCATATGGAGCTCACAGTCTTAATCCCCATTTTGCAGATGAGGTAACTGAGGGTTAGAGAAGTTTTATGACTTGCCCCAAGTCACACAGGGTACAAGTGGCGGAACCGGATTTAGAACCCAGGTCCTCGGACTCCCAGGGTAATGCTCTTTCTCCTAAGGCCATGCTGCTTGAGTGTTATTAGAACTAGTGCCTCCTGATTCCCAGCTCTTTCCACTAGGTCACCCTGCCTCCCTGGGAAATGCAAAGGTTACTAGGCGGAACACCCACAACTCAGAGGACAACTGTCCCAGAGACCGAGGGTCTCCTGGCTCCTCCTGGAGAATGCTGTGGCCATGACCAGAGACAAGGATGGGTGAGCGTGCATCTGTCTGAGAGCTGGCCCTGTTCTAACCCCTGAGGGCTGGTAAGCACACCCACCCCATCTGCAAAATGCATCCATAGTTTTGAATGAAATCTGTTAACAAAGAAAGAACTCCGTCAGCTCTCCCACGGACCATCCTCAATGCAAACACACACACCCCGGAGAAGTGGGTTTTCTTGGGGGCTTCTCTCTGACCCCCTCTAATCTCCGGAAGGGCCCTCAGGTTTTACACAAGACCAACACATGAAAGCAAGAGTTTTGACGCCTACAGTTGCTCTTGAGACATGTGACACTTCAACGCCCTGAACTTTACTGAACATCTTGAGCCAGTGCACACTACCGCGCTCTTCCATTTCAGGGAAACAAAATGGAAGGGGTGGAGGAGGAGGCTTAAAAAAATATTAGGAAACAGTAAAATAAACTTTCCTTAATGATCACACCCCAGAGGAAGAGCAGTTTACAATAAAAAAGGAACCCCAGGCCAAAAGCACAGCAAGAAGTGGATCATTTCCTGAAATTTGTGGTATCTCAGAGGATAGTATGTAGTGTTCTGGTAATCACCAAAATCCCCAGTGTGGCAGAAATGGCTTTTTATACCGTGTCATTTTCTGCTTGGATGTGCACCTTTCACATGGCCAAAGTGGCCACAAAGATGCAGAGTTTGGGAGCAGAGTTTGGGAGGCATCATTCCTGTTCCAGAGAAGAAGGAAAAAAGTTATGGTACTCGTTAAACACTTATTATGTGCCAAGCACTGTGGGTATCTACAAATTAATCGGGTTGGGGACAGTCTCTGTCCTACATGGGGTTCACAGTCTAAGTAGGAGGGAGGAGGATTTTAAACCCATTTTAGGAGGTGATTGAGGCACAGAGAAGTGAAATGACTTGCCCGACATCACAGAGAAGGGTTTAGAATCTGGGTCCTCTGACTCCCAAGCCAGTGCTCTTTCCACAGATGAGAGTCCTAAAGCAGGGGATTGATCACACTGCGGAATGGGCTCACTCATTTTGGGGATATAAATAAGACCCGTGGAACCAGCTAATGCTCAGAAGCCCAAACGGCACCACCCCAATCTGTCAACCTGCAATTCCCCAATTGAAGCCTTTTATCAACATCAGTGGTATTTATTGAGCCCTTACTTTGTGCAGAGCACTCTAATAATAATAATGATGGCATTCGTTAAGCGCTTACTATGTGCCAAGCACTGTACTAAGCACTTGGGAGAATACGATACAACAGATTAGGTACATATGTTCCCTGCTTACACAGCGCTTACAGCCTAGAGTGGGGTAGAAGGATCCCCACAGTTTGTACAACATGGATGTTACCAGAATCAGAAGGGAAAAGTCCAGACTCCCCCTCTTCTGGAAATACTAGAAACTTAGAACTGCCTAACCCAACTCATTCAGAAGGTGTTCAGGCCTTCACCCTACCAATCAATCGTATCTATTGAGTGATTCCTGTGTGCACAGCACTGTACCTAAGCGCTTGAGAGAGTACAATGCTTTGTAGACTCATTTCCTGTCCAAAACACGCTTGAAAGCATCCAAATGCCTCTCCAGTGATTGCCCAAGCACTCAATCACCTTGCCCCCTCCTACTTCACCTTTCTGCTCTCCTACCACACTTCGTTCCTCTAATGCCAACCGCTCCTGGACCTCGATCTCGTCTATCTTGCCCACATGTTGCCTCTGGCCTGGAATCACTCCCCTTTCATATCCGATAGACCACCACCCTCCCTGCTTTCAAAACATTACGAAAACCCCATCTCCTCCAAGAGGCCTTCCTCGACTCCCCCTCTCTATCTCCAACTGGACATTTCCAAAGCTTCCTACTTTAGACACCTTCTGGCTTCTTTGTTCAGTTTCCACGTGAATGCAGCCTCATTAAATAGTAAAGAAATCCACAGACTGGGAGCCCTCTGTGGGGCAGGGACTGCTTCTGAGAGCAGAGTCAGAGCTTAGGACCTTGGGCAAGTCACTTAACTTCTCTGTGCCTCAGTCACCTCATCTGTAAAATGGGGATTAAGACTGTGAGCCCCAAGTGGGACAATCTGATTATCTCGTATCTACCCCAGCACTTAGAACAGTGCTTGGCACATATAAGCACTTAACACATACCATAATTATTATTAGTATTAGGACATTGCTGGCACATACTAAGTGCTTAAAAATACCAGTATTATTATTACTTGGGAATTTTGTTGTATCCATCCTCAGCACCCAACTATATACATGTACGTTTAGTTATTTACTTTGACCTTTTTAGTAAAAAATAATTTTGTCTGACTCCCCTTGAGAGTGTAGGCTCCTTGAGGATCCTTACTGTGCCACTTCTTTACCCTGTCCTCTCCCCAACAATTAGTACAGGGCTCTGTATAAAGTAAG
Organism: Ornithorhynchus anatinus; assembly: GCF_004115215.2. Classification (NCBI taxonomy): domain Eukaryota; kingdom Metazoa; phylum Chordata; class Mammalia; order Monotremata; family Ornithorhynchidae; genus Ornithorhynchus; species Ornithorhynchus anatinus. Next base: position 28,448,509 of record NC_041746.1, read on the forward strand.
GGCTCGATATATATCATTGATTGATTGTTTGAGATTTCCCAGACAATCACAGGCAGGCGGCTGGCATCCTAAGAGACAAAAACCTCCTTTAGAGTGGGGCCAGAAAAGAAGGCAGTCTAAATTTTACTTTACGTTACCATTCCTCAGTTGTTGCTATTGCTATTGTTACTATTGTTATAGCTCCTGTAAGGCCAACCGAACCCATAAACATGACAGCATAATAATAATAATAATAATGATCAAAAAATGAGGTGGTATGCTAAATTCATTCAATCTTATTTATTCAGTCGCATTTACTGAGCATATACCGTGTGTAGAGCACTGTACTAAGCGCTTGGGAGAGCAGCATATAACAATAAACAGACACATTACCTGCCCACAATGAGTTTACAGTCTAGAGGGATTATTCTATGAGAACACTGTGCTAAACACTGGGGTAGATTCAATCTAATCGGATCAGACACAGTCCATGTCCCATATGGGGCTGACAGGCTAAGGGGAAGGAGAATGGTTAATGAATCCCCATTTCACAGATAAGGAACCTGAGACTCAGAAAAGTTAAGCGACTCACCCTGGGTACCCAGCAGGCAAGTGGCAGAGCCGGGTTTAGAACCCAGGTCCCTTTGATTCCCGGGCCCGTGCTCTTTCCACTAGACCATGCTGCTTCTGGGTGCCCCCTCCATTTTGTAAAGCTTCCTAGTTCCTTTTGAAATGGTTCACCTCGAATCTTGGCAACTGGCCCATCTGCCCACCTGGTCTCTCTTCCTTGGAACTCGGGAACCCCAGGATTCTTCTACTCAGTATTCACCCTTTGCCCACCGTCTCCAGTTCATTTCAGGCTACCCACTCAACAGCAGTGTTCAACGCTCAGCCCTTCACCAGAACGCTTTTTGGAGAGGGTGGTGGGTGAGCAGAGACGATACCTCGACAACTAAGTGTGAAAGCATTTTGTGTTTTCATTTCTTCATCTTTACTGTCAAGGAGACCTGGGGCAGCGGGTGCGGGGAGAAACAGACAGGGCCCAGAAGCTATCTGGAGGGGACAGATTTCATTCATTTCCAAGTCGAGCAGCAGCTCCCAGATGTGGTTACTTCTGTGAAGCCATTCCTGTTAGTGCAAACCTAAGTGTGCTTCAAGAAGGCCCTTCGCTGCTGAGAAAAAGGAAATGGTATTTGACTACAGAAACAGCCATAAATCTTCTAAGTGGATCCCCAACTGCAAACGGCGGGTGGGGGAACTTTTTTTTTTAAAATGGTATTTATTGGGCGCTTACTATGTACCAGGAACCGTTCTAAGTGCTGGGGTAGATACAATTAATCAGGTTGGACATAGTCCGTGTCCCACATGGGGCTCACAGTCTTATTCCCCATTTTCAGATGAGGTAACTGAGGCCCAGAGAAGTTAAGTGACTTGCCCAAGGTCACCCAGCAGACGGGACAGAGCCAGGATTAGGACCCAGGTCCTTCTGATTCCCAGGCCCGTGCTCTATCCACTAGGTCATAGCTGCTTTTCCCCACCCGCTGGGGTTGTGCTACAAGGAAGGACGCCTTCAGACTCCATCGCGTCAAACTGTTTCCTCCACCTGGAGGACCTTGAAGGAAATAGGAAGGCCGGGGTTTAGAGCTCGCGGTTGGGAAGGGACTCCCTCCCTGCCAGCATTCAGATGGCTGGTGGACCTGGGGTGGAAACCTCAACTGAGAACTGACTCACCCCATCTCTCGGGCTCCTCCTGAGGCCTGTGGCCAAAAGAAAGCAGGGGGTAGAGGAGAATTGGTATGGCTTCCCAGTTTCATGTGTCCCTTTTGGGTTTTCCACTGCCTAGACCCCTGCCTCGTAGGGTTTTTGATAAGTCTCTCATAACTCTCTCTGTGCCTGTAACTCTCTATCTCTCTACATCACATACACACACACACGATCCCTTTCCATCTACTAGTTTGATGGAAGGCCAAGGGGGCCACACTTCAGGATTAAAACAGCATGGCCTAGTGGATGGAGCACAGGTCTGGGAGTGAGAAGGACCTGGGCCTTCTCTGCCATTTTTCTGCTAGGTGACCTTGGGCAAGTCACTCAACTTCTCTGAGCCTTAGTTACTTCATCTGTAAAAAGGGGATGAAGACTTTGAGCCCCATGTGGGACAAAGACTATGTCCAACCTGATTCACTTGGATTTACTTGTACAGTAGAGAGCCTGGCACATAATAAGCGCTTAACAGACACCTTTTAAGAGAAAAAAAAAGGCTTGTTCACACTGCATTGAGAAAACGTTCAGGATGAAGTCATATCACAAGATTCTGTTTCATTTTAGCATGAAGTTCCTGGAATCTGATGGCAACGTTAACTCTAAACATAGAGTCAAATGGTACTTATTAAGAACTTACAAATAGCCATACACTCATAGACTGATGGGCTGTTTTTTAACCCCCAAGTTTTTAAAATGACAAGGAGCAACTGGCGTCAAATATATTACTCAAAAAAGCCGCGCTATAATGATCTAGAATAAAAAATAAAAAATGAGAAAGTACAATTCTGGTATTTTCTTTGGAACAGTTCTGCCTCACCCAAGATGTGTTCAAGGCAGGATACCCTAAAGTTTCCTCTTTTTATTTTTACTTTTTTTTGGGTGCCAGTAAGAACAATCATAATTGTGGCATTTATTAAGTAGTTTATATGTGCAGGCACTGTGCTAAGCAATACGAAAAGGCCAGTCACAATCCCTGTCTCATGTGGAGCTCACAGTCTGAGGGAGGGAGAACAGGTATTGAATCACCATTTTTTACAGATGAAGAAACTGAGGCACAGAGAAGTAAAGTGACCTGCCCCAGGTCACACAGAAGGCCAGAGGAGGAGTTGGGATTCAAACTCAGGTCTCTCAACTCCCAGTCCATGCTTTTTCGAGGTAATCTGATTTTTTAAAATGGTAGCTGGCAATTTGAAGATCGAGATCATGGGCAGTATCTCTTTTACCTTCAGGATTCATTCATTCATTCAATCGTATTTATTGAATGCTTACTGAGTGCAGAGCACTGTACTAAGTGCTTGGAAAGTACAAATCGGCAACAGAGACAATCCCTACCCAACAACTGGCTCACAGTCTAGAAGGATGCTAAGACAAGAGGGCTTGAGGTAGAGCACTCCTGGCTTGCACTCCCATAAGCAGCCTGGAAAAGTCTGAGCAGTAAAAATTATGGTAATTGTTAAGTGCTTAATATGTGTCAAGCACTGTTCTTGCTAGTCACTGCAGGGAGCAATATGAGGCCATCAACCTAACAACCCCTCTTCCTTTAATTCAACCGTATTTATTGAGCCCTTACTGTATGCAGAGCACGGTACTAACCCAAGCTGCACAATCGGTAGCTCGTTTTATTTTTTAAAGTATGTACCTAAAGTGGAGGTTGTTCCAATATAATGAATTTTCAAAAAAAATTTGCAAGAGTAAAGGAAGTTATTGAGCACCCCTGAGGGCACTGAACCCTCTGAACACAAAGGAAGTCCAAAACATATTCTCTGATCACAAGGAGAGGATACACAGAGGAGACAGATGCAAAAAAAAAAAATTTAAATAGTGGCATTAGAATACCTACATACGTATACACAAGTGGTCGAGAATAGATGTAAATCAATACATATAGGAAGACTAAGTTGCTATCAATCAAAGGCATTTATTGAGCGCTTGCTGTGTATAGGGCACTGTACTGTTTACAACTCAGGCTTCTGGGCATTAAAGGGGGAAGGCTTCTGGGACAAAGTGGATTTTGAAGAGGATTTAGAGGTAGGGGAAGAACTGTGGTCTAAGGGATTTGGGGCGGGGCTGGGGGGAGTTCCAGCCAGGAGAACAGTGTGAACAAAGAGTTGAAGGTGGGTGAGATGAAAATTGGAGAGAGTTGAAAAAAGTGGGGTCTAGTGAGTCTGGGGTGAGTCAGAATGAAGAGTGCGAACCGGAGAGTGGCGGGTTGAGGACCTGACATGTAAAATGGAGATAGCTGGTAGGCAGCCTTGAAGACAACCAACGGTAAGGAGCTTTTGTTTGGGGTCAAAGGAGACGGCAGCCATTGGGAGTTTCGATGACTGATGCGGTCTGAGCCGTGTTTCATAAAGTTAATCTGGGAAGGACTGCATGTCAACAAAGAGCCAAGTGAAAAAATACAAAGTCATTGTACCCGCAGCTAAGAAACAAAGAGGGAGGTAATGTGTGGCAAATATGTGGCGGTCTTTCACGGGGAAAGAACTACAGAAGTTAGAGATAAGGAGGGAAAAAGGTAAAGGGGTCTGTGGGACAACTCCACTGATTATGATTGATGCCAAATGGGGCAACCCGCACATGGATGATATTATTGCTACTGTTATTATTGATAACAATAATATTGGTTAAGTGTTTAGTACAAAATAATCAGATTGGACACCATCTCTGGACCACGTGGAACTCAAAGACTAACGGGGAAGGGATAATAATAATAATAATAATGATGATGGTATTTGTTAAGCGCTTACTATGTGCCAAGTACTATTTTAAGCACTGGAACAGGTAATAATAATAATTGGGGTATTTCATTCATTCAATCGTATTTACTGAGTGCTTACTGTGTGCAGAGCACTGTACTAAGGGCTTGGGAAGTACAATTCAGCAACAATTAGAGGCCATCCCTGCCCACCACAGGTTTACGATCCAGAATGTTAAGCGCTTACTATGTGCCAGGCACTGTACTGTACTATGAGCTGGGGTGGATACAAGCAAATCGGGTTGGACACGGTCTCTCTCCCATGTAGGGCTCAAAGTCTCAATCCCCATTTTACAGATGAGGTAACTGAGGCACAGGGAAGTGAAATGACTCACCCAAAATCACACAGAGCCAGAATTGGAACACGTGACCTTCTGACTTCCAGGCCCGGGCTCTATCCAATATGCCACGCAGCTTCCCTATTTTGTCCCCATTTCCCAGACGAGTAAACAGGCACAGAGAGGCTAAATGACTAGATCACACAGCAAGGCAAGTGGCGGAGCCAGGATTAGAACCCAAGTTCCTTTAAAGCAACCTATTGTCAGAGTTGGAAACAGGGCTGGGCAGGACGGACTGTTATGACGATTAATAGCAGATCTTGTGTCTCTGTGGTAGACGAATCACCTCTCGATCTATTACTAACTACATAAATTATTTAGTGTTACAAATTATGCTCCCTTCCAATGCTTTGCTTACAACTTTTTCACCTGGATGCTGTTAGCACGTTTAAAAGAAAGATTTCTTTTCCCAAATGGTAAACACTCTCTCACTTTTTCCATATGTTCACACCCTTGTCCCTGAAACAGGGGCAGTGAACACTCTAACAAGAATTAAGGGATCCGGAGCACCGGGATTTGTGTTTTTTTGTGGGAGGGAGAAGGACGGAGGAACAGGGTTTTTTAGTTAACAAAATTATCTCTTTACCTATCGAGTTCCTCCTCAACATATTAATCCTTGTTTTCCTGGCCTCGAGAGAAGAACTGCAAGAGTCTTTGGTAAACAGATGCAAAGTTTGCCTTTCGTTATTTCTCTAAACTGGACACCTCTGCATCCTGGACAAACAAACAAAAAATGCTGACATTACTTCCTTCAACCAGAACGTTCAATAAAGCACAACTCCCCATGCGTTTTCTAGAAACAGGCCCAGGAAAGGGAGAATTTACTCATTTACTCATTCCCAACTTGGGAATATTGGCAAATAGATCTTTTGCCAGGGGTTTCTTGTGAATGATTCTCTAGGGAAGCAGCCTTAACCAAGTAGAAAGAGCACGGGCCTGGGAGTAAATTGACCTGGGTTCTAATTCTGGCTCTGCCATGTCTGCTGTGTGACCTTGGGCAAGCCACGTAACTGCTCTGTGCCTCAGTCAGTTTTCTCATCTATAAAATGTGAGCTAAATCCCTCTTCTCCCTCCTAAAGACTGTGAGCCCCATGTGGGAAAGGGACTGGGACCAACCTGATTAGCCTGTATCTACTCCAGTGCTCAGAACAGTGTTTGGCACAGAGTAAAGGTCTAACAAGTACCACAATTATTATTATTGCAAAAAGGTATTTCTACAGCAGAGAGTCTACTAGTATCAAAGGACAAGCTTCACAAATACTGGTGTGGAGGGAAGAGGGGAGTCAGTAGGCTGTTCATTCTGTGTTTTTCTTTAATGACATCAAATTTGCCAGAACTTCTCTTACCTAAGCCTCCTAGCAAGTCCTCTCAAATGCACCCAGCAGAATCCGAGGCACTGCAGAAAATGGCATTATTCATTAAGTAGCCATTGTTAAACCTTTAAAGGTTCAAGAGTTAGGGAATTCCACCATGGTGCCCTTAGAGAAAGAGAATCTCAGAAACTCATCAAGGTGCATCTCCCCACTGCCCTGCTCCTAATCTAAGTGTTGGGTCTCAAAGCCCCTTCACCCACTCATGTGTGTAAGCACACACAGACAAACACACACACAAAGTCGAACGCTATGGTCTGCACTTTGCTTCAGGTTTTAAGAGTTGATTTCCAGCCACCGTTGAGAGTCGTGTATCTCGACGTCTGAGTCACTGATTTGAACTCACACACAGTGCGGCCCAAAATACCCGACTAGGTGAAATGATCAAAATAACCCACTTTGATTGATTCAGAAAGTTCTTTTCCACCACCTCAGAGCTGGAGAGTTTCTGTGCTGCATCTGAGTAATCGGGTAAGTGGCGGAGATGGGGAGGAAGAGCGATTTGAACTCTGGACCCTCCGATGCCCCTTCCTGGGGGTCCGGAGTTCTATTGGGAGCTCAAGGGGGTCTCACGTGTGTTGATGGCACCAGGTCAGTGGAGCCCCCTCCCCAGCCCCTAACGGTGGTCGCTTTCAAGGGGATCCCGAGGATTTCGGTTTGACGAAAATCGAGAAAACGTTTTTGAAAGAAAAATCGGATTTGTGTCAAATGAAGAATATTCCTGAAAAGAAACTCATTTGCGAAACTGAAATCTGGAGACCGCGGCAGTGCTAAGTTGAGTCATCAGTTCCCTTTACACCCTAATAATTGTCGGCACTTTGATCACAATGACTGATCTGGGTGATAGTTCTGTTTGCTTTTTTAGATACTTCCCCGTGTAAACAGGTTGTCTTGTTCTCATCTTGCAAACATGTTTACTATTGGTGTGGGGTGGATCGGCGAGAACATCTGTAAAACGCAGATTTCACTCTTTTCCCTTTGACTTGGGAAGTGCTGTATCACCTTTTTGGGTTACTACCGGAAAAGGCGCTCTCGTGGAGTGAAATGAAATCTGTACGGACCGGGGCTTGATTTGGGATATTTCCAATATAATTTCTACAGGCCTGACTCTCCCAGTGCCAAAGATTTCTCCCTGGAGTATAACCCACATGTCGGGGGTAGCATTAACGTTCAGATGCCCAGGGGACTGTTTACAGCCCCTCTAGACTGTAAACTCATTGTGGGCAGGGAATGTGTCTGTTACATTGCTATGGTGTACTCTCCCTAGCGCTTAATACAGTTCTCTGCAGACAGTAAGTGTTCAATGAATACCACTGATTAATTAGCGCACTGCAGCCTGCAACCTATATATACCACTGCAATACATTAAACTATCTAACTGTCTGAGTCGACATGCCTCCCAAAATACCCTGGGTAATAACTTTTGACCCCGGCAGAGATGTTCAACCATGCTTCCACCCTCCCAAGGACCAACGGTTCTTCCACGAAGTGTTTTCTCAGTGGTCCTCCCTGAACAGGTTTGGGAGCGCTGAAGGAAGGAACAGAAACTATTCAATCAGTGGTATATATTGAGCTCTTACTACGTGCAAAGCAATGTTCTAGGCACTTGGGAAAGTACAGCACAAAAGTGCTGATGGACACGTTCCCTGCCTAAGAGGAGTTTACAGTCTAGAGGGGGAGGCAGACATTAAAATAAATTACAGATATGTACAAAAGTCCAGTGGGGCTAAGGGTGAGGTGAAAATCAAGGGCTTACAGGGTACAGATCCCAGTGTACAGGTGAAGTAAAAGGGAGAGGGTGTAGGAGAAATGAGGGTTTAATCGGGGAAGGTCTCTTGGAGGAGATGTGATATTAATAAGGTTTTGAAGGTGAAGAGAGGGGTGGTCAGTCACATATGGAGGGGCAGGGTGTTCCAGGTCAACAGGAGGATGTGGGCAAGGGTTTGGCGGTGAGACAGATGAAACTGAGGTACAGAGAACAGATGGGCTTTAGAGGAGCAAAGTGGGCAGGCTGGGTTATAGCAGATCAGTGGGGTCCAGTAGGAGGTGAGACCTGATTGAGTGCCTTAAAGCTGACCATTTCTGTTTGACGCACAGGTAGATGGGCAACCCCTGGAGGTTGTTGAGGAGCGGGGAGATGTGAACTGAATTTTTTTTTAGAAAAATGATCCAGGCACAGCAGACTGAAGAGAAACTGAAGCCAGCAGGGAAAAGAGGTTAATTGATTTGCCCATCCGATCCCACTCAGAGCTAGGAAGTTACGCGCTGCACTGGTAGATTCTGTCTTCAAGCCTTATTGGGTTCCAGCTGGATTTAGCTATGACAATCTTGGTGCATTTTCAAAACTCAATCCTCCCCCTAGCTGGAAAGAGCCTGGACTTGGGAGTCAGAAGTCATGGGTTCTAATCCTGGCTCCGCCACTGGTCTGCTGTGTGACCTTGGGCAAGTCACTTAACTTTTCTGTGCCTCAGTTACCTCATCTGCAAAAATGGGGATTAAAAAATGTGAGCCCCATGTGGGACAATGTGATTATCCTGTATCTACCCCAGCGCTTAGAACAGTGCTCTGCACATAGTAAGCACTTAACAAATACCATAATTATTATTATTATACTTTGTGTCTGTGTGGGTAAGAGGGGTGATGGGTAATGCAGCAGCTCTGGAGCAAAGCAGGAGGGGTGCGGGGGCTTTCGAGGCCCCGTGAACACGGGCTCCCCTTCCGAGACATGGAACAAGACACAAGCAAGCAACTGTTTGCTCTTGCCTAAGGCAGCTGCCTCTCTTGCTCACCGCCTGCAGCTGGCCTCTGCTCCCAGGGTAACTTGAAATGACCACGCTACTATTTGGAGCTGCCTACATGGCTGACAAATCTTCTCTTACCCCTTTTTTTGTTTTTAAATCATATTTGTTAAGCGTTCACTATGTGCCAGGTACAGCACTAAGGGATGGGGTAGATATAAGTCAACCAGGTTGGATCCAGACCCTGTTCCAAATAGGGTTCACTGTCTCAATTCATTCAATCATTACGTACTGAGAGCTTACTGTGAGCAGAGCACTGTACTAACAGCTCAAACTCCATTTTACAAATTTTAAAGATTTTACAGATTTCTCAATCCCCATTTTACAGATGAGGTAACTGAGGCCCAGAGAAGTGACTGGTCCAAGGTTACCCAGCAGACAAGTGGCAGATCCGGGATTAGAACCAGGTCCTTCTGACTCCCAGGTCCATGCTCTTATCCATTCTATCCACTAGAGCTACTCCTAATAATAGTAATAATAGTAATAATCAGCCACGAAGCAGCATGGCTTAGTGGCAAGAGCATGGGCTTGCTCTTTAACTCATCTGTAAAATGGGGATTAAGACTGAGTCCCAGGTGGGACAAACTGATTACCTTGTATTTACCCTCATGTTTAGAACAGTGCTTGGCACAAAGTAAGCGCTTAACAAATACCATCATTATAATCATAACTGTGGTTTTGTTAAGTGCTTTTGATTAACTCTTAGGTAGATACAAGACCAACAGGTCCCACATGGGGCTCGCCGTCTAAGTAGGAGGGAGGACAGGTTTTGCATCTCCATTTTGTAGATGAGGGACTGAGGCACAGAGACGTAAACTGCCAAGGTCAAACAGCAGGTAAGTGGAGGAACTGAGATTAGCACCCAGGTCCTCTGACTCCCAGGCCCGTACTCTTTCCACTAGGCCACGCTGCTTCTCCCTAAATCAGAGTATCCCTAAGTCAGAGTAAAGACAGGGAGGGATCGGGTCTCAGAGACAGGGGAAGGGTAAGATGGCCATCGCACCACTGACTCTCCAGCTTCCCCAAGATTTTGGGTCGGATGTAAATGTCCCCCACCTTCTTGGCTGATTGTTGAGAGTGGACTAGTTGAGGACTCTAGATGGTTTGAACTGGCGGCAAAGGTCACCTGAGGTCGGATCTGGCCTGGGCCTCAAGGAAACCAACCAGGTCACGATTCTGTGGTCTCAGGGGAGATTGGTCCAGTCCAGACCGGGAGCCCAGTGAAGCGTGACCCAGAATTCCCGAACCGACCCTGGTTCCCAGAGGCTCAGGAGAAACTGGTCCAGTTCTCGCTGGAAGGTCACCAGATCTGGGTACCTTTTCAGTTTTCCAGATAATAGAGAAGCAGTGTGGCCTAATGGATAGAGCATGGACTTAGGCATCAGAAGGACTTGGGTTCTAATCCTGGCTCTGCCACCTCATCTGCTGTGTGACCTTGGGGAAGTTGTTTTACTTCTCTATGCCTCGGTATCCTCATTTGTAATATGGGGATTAAAACTGTGAGCCCCATATAGGACATGGTCTGTGTCCAACCTGATCTCCTAGTATCTACCCCAGCACTTAGTACACTGCCTGGCATGTAGTGAGCGCTTATCAAATACCATAAAAAAATAGATAAAATCTCATACACCCAAATGTGCCTGTGAAGTACAACTGAGCATCTTTCCTCTCAATTCCCTCTGAACTGGCAAAGAGAAGACTTGAAACGAAACAGACTGTAAACTTCTTGAAAGCAGGGATAGTGTCTATTCACTACTCAACACTACCAAGCACTCAGTACAGTGCTCAGCACAGAGTAGGTGCTCAATCAATCAATCAATGGTATTTGTCAAGTGCTTACTGTGTGCAGAGCTCTGTACTAAACCGCTTGGGAGAGTACAATGTACAACGTCTCTCTAGACTGTAAGCAAGCAGCATGGACTAGTGGGGAGAGCATATGCCTGGGAGTCAAGGGATGTGGGTTCTAATCCCGGCTTTGCCATGTGTCTGTTCTGTGACCTTGGACAAATCACTTAACTTCTCTGTACCTCAATTACCTCATCTGTAAAATGGGGATTAAGATTGTGAGTCCCACGTAGAACATAGACTGTATCCAACCTGATAACCTTGTATCTATCCCAGTGCTTAGAACAGTGCTTGGCACATAGTAGGCACTTAACAAATACCACGATTATTATTACTATTCTTGTTGTGGGCAGAGAATGTATCTACCACCTCTATTATAGTGTACTCTCCAAAGCGCTTAGGAGAGCCTTCTCCACATAGTAAGTGCTCAATAAATATCACTGATTGATTTCAATGCAATTGAGTTGGTAGACATGTTCCCTGCCCACAAGGAGCTTACATATGATTGATGGAATGAAGAGTGATAAGGAGACTGCCCCCCAAAATGGTGCTTTGCTTACTAAAGAAGAGTGCAGTGTGACAGTAACCAAGTCCCGAGAGGGATTGCCCCGCAGTCAGTGTGTGTTTTGAGTTTGATTCCTGCTTAATAATTTGTGAAGAGGAAATTCCGAATATGTGCACTCATATTTATCCCTCCTCCCTGACCCTCTCGAGGACAGGAGGACGTGTCTCAGGGTAGTGATGAAACAACACTCCAGAGTCGGGTCCGGCGACAGACTGTGCTCTCTGTGCAGGAGTGCCCCTCCAGACCCTGCATCATAATGAAAGCAGACACCGTTCACTTCCTCTTTCTCCACCCCCTCACCTGGAGATTGCGCTGCAGTGACACAGAGTGACTCATGTAGTTGTGACCGTCAGTGGACTCTTCACACGTGCCAGCTCATTTTTCTGAAAGCCCCCCATTAGAAGGATGGACAGCACAGGAAGGAGGCAGAAGTTGGAACCTGGAGTCCTCTCTTTGGGATCCTGAGTCCAGAACCCGGTACCTGTTTGTTCTACTGACTTCTGCAAGGATAGGGAAGAGTATGAGCCCGGGAGTCAGAAGACCTCGGTTCTAATCCCGACTCTGCCGCCTGCCCTCTGAGAGACGTCGGCCAAGCCGCTTAACTTCTCTGGGCCTCCGTCTCGTCTGTAAAATGGGGGTTCAGTACCTGTCCTCCCTCCTACTTAGCCTGTGAGCCTCATGAGAGACGGGTACTGTGTCCCTCCTGATTATCTCGTACCAATCCCAGTCCTTGGTACAGCACTTGATAGGAAGTAAGTGCTTAAACACCACAACTAAACGGCTTTGTGTTAACCTTAAGTTAGGTCCTACTTCTCAATCTAATGGGACGTACATGCAGGGGAAGACCAAGAGTGGGTACTGTGTTACACTCACAAAGCGACGGAGTAGGGTGAGGGGGCAGGGAACCCTCCACCCAGATCACAATGCCTTCTCTGTGACATCGCTCTTGTGCTGCTGAGAGACAGGACCGTGTCATGGTTGTCCTTAGCTCAGTTCCCAGCTCAACGTACAGATCCGTGACGAAGCTGCTTCAGTCTGGTGGGGGAGGAGGGGGCGGCTGTGGCCTGGGCCTTCCTGGTCTTTCCACACAAACAAAGGGAAACATTTCTGATCACAGTGGGTGGCACGAATATCGCACATGATTCCCCCAGGAGGAGGGCAGACGGAAGACTGCAATATATTGGGGGAGTAGGGGGGAGGATTTTGGATAAATTACAAATGAGAGGCCTGAAATGACTTAGACTAAAATGGTAAAATCAATTAATCATCATTTCTTGAGCTCTTAATATGTACTAAGTGCTTGGGAGAGTAAAATACAACAGAATTAGCAGAAAAGTGCTTTGCCCATAACGAGCTTACAGTCTAAAAGGGGACACATTAATATGACGAAGTACTTGATAATGCATAATTTAAAGATATGTACGTAAATGCTGTGGGATTGGGGTGAGATGAATATCAAGTGTCCAAAGGTCACAGATTGAAGTGTACAGATGACAAGGAAAGGAGAGCGAGCCGGGGAAAAGAGGGCTTAATTAGGGGCGGTCTCTTGAAAAAGATGAGATCTTATTAATGCTTTGCAGGTGGAGAGAGTGGTGGTCCAGCCAATATGGATGGGGAAGGAGTTCTAGGCCAGGGGGGGAATGTGGGAAAGGGACGTGGGATAGACAAGATGTGAGATAGACAAGATGGATCTAAAAGCCTCAGAAAAAGTTCCACAGATGAATGGATTGGTTGACTTGTCCGTGATGGGTTTCTAAAGGGGAGGGCACATGAATGAAACTTCTCTGAGGCTTTAGTTACTCTTTATTATTATTAAAAGTACTTATTTTTAATAATAGAGCACTTACTATGTGCCAAGAACCGTACTAAGTGCTGAGGTGGATACAAAATAGTTGGACATAGTCCCTATACCACATGGGGCTCACATCAATGGTACTTACTGAGTACTTACCATGTGCAGAGCACTGAACTAAGTGCTTGGGAGAGTATACTACCAAAGAGTTCTCTGCCCGGTAGAAGGGAGAACAGAGATTGGACCCCCCACCCCCCATTTTACAGATAAGGAAAGTGAGGCACTGAGAGGGTAAGTATTTGCCCAAGGTCACACAGCAGGAAATTGGCAGAGCCAGAATTAGAATCCAGGTTCTTTTGATTTCCAGGCTTGTGCCCTTTCCACTAGGTCACACCGCTTCTCTAGAATTTTTAGATAAACATTCATTTCTTCAGGATCTTACACTGGCTTAAATATCTGGGCTTGCACAAGTGAAGGGAATAAAGAGGAGTAAGATTCTTTCTAGAACAACTGAGACATTAGCAACAAAGAAAAGTCTCTTTAAAGAAAAATCAGCTCAATTGGTCACAGTACCTTAGTGGGTGGGTGAGAAGGCGGGGGGAGGTCCCCTGCATCCGGAATCCCTGACCTCTCATCCAATCACACCTCTTTGGCCCAAATTTGTGAAGTGTTCCATATTTTTCTATTGTTTTAATGAGATGCACATCCCCTTGATTCTATTTATTGCTATTGTTTTTGTCTGTCTGTCTCCCCGATTAGACTGTAAAGCCGTGAATGGGCAGGGACTGTCTCTATCTGTTGCTGATTTGTACATTCCAAGCGCTTAGTACAGTGCTCTGCACATAGTAAGCGCTCAATAAATACTATTGAATGAATGAATCTCTGAGCCAGAGTGCTCGGAGAGGGCAATCCAGGCGACCCGACTTTGATGTCATACGGGGATTATGCATCCTCAGCAGAAATGAACTCTTGCTTGTAAAAATGTCTTAGATCCTGTTTTGGTTACTTACTTCTGCCTCTCTTCTTGTTTACACATGTTCAAGTCCCCACATTGAAATGGTTTGTGTTGCTTAGGGTTACACCTTTGCTTTCTTGTCTCGTGAATCACAAAGACTTTACAGTACGAGCAGTGAAGTCAAAAAGGCCAAGTGTTAGTAACCAGAATGACGAGGTTCAAAATGGGAGTGCTTTAAAGCAAAGCCAAAATTTGGGGGACAGTCTAGAAGGCTATAAGCTCCTTGAGGGTACGAATCAGGGCTTTTAATTTTTAACTCTCAATCAATCAATTGATCATATTTATTGAGCGCTTACTGTGTATATCAAGTGTTAGGGAGAGTACAATATTACCTAATTGGTAGACGTGTTCCTCGCCCACAGAGTTTACAGACTAGACGGGGAGACGGACGTTAACATAAATCATTATGATCCAAACTTTCAGTACACTTTTAGGAGCTTTTAACTTGTCCCTTGTCCAATACCACTGATGGATTGCTCGAGGCTGGGAGGATATAATTCATATCCCTCAAAGGCATGAGTTAAAGTTTTCCAACCAAGCAATAGTTCTTTCCTCTTTCAATTTCTGTGTCGTCTTGGAGATTTCCATGGAGGGACCAGCTTTGGTTTCGATGTCTGTATGCCACAGCACTGCCACGTTCGAGTACATAACGAGGTGGGCTTTGTCTAAAAGTAGCTCTGGGTCATGGGCTTCTGGAAGCCAGGCACTGTGGGAGTCCTCCTCTCTTCCCTCATACACAGCCTTCTGTTGGGTAAACTGAAGCTACCCTCACTCCCGTCTGCCTCTCTGGTGTTGGCTCGATCCCTGAAGGAAAGAGGTTGGGGAACAAGCTGTGCCAGCATCCCATTCACAGACCCCTCCCTTCAAGATCCTCCTTCTTCTCTGGAGTTTGTTCAGTTGGAAACTGGACTCCATGGAGGGAGCAGGATCAAGAGGAAAGAGCCCGGACCTGGGAGTCAGGAGATCTGGGTGATAATCCCAGCTCTGTCCCTTGCCTGTTCTGTGACCTTGGGCAAGTCACTTTACTCCTCTGTGTCCTCAGCTGCAACATGGGGCATCGATATCTGCCCTCTCTCCCACCAGACTTTGAGCCCCAGGTGGGACAGGGACTGGGTCTGACCTGATTATCCTCTATCCATCCCGGTGCTTAGAACCGTGCTTGGCACATATTAAGCATGTAACATAATACCAGAATTATTATTATTATTGCTATCCCAGCTCTGTCTGTTTGGCTTCTCTGGCCTCGGATTTCTCATTTACAAAACTGGGGGTCTGTTCTCCTTACTTTTTAGGTTGGGAGTACCACATGGGACAGGGACTCTGTCTAATCTGATAATCTTGCACTTTTCCTAGTACTCAGCATAGTGTCTCTAGACTGTAAGCCCATTATGGATGGGGAACATATCTATTAATTCTTTTGTACTTTATTCTCCCAAAGACTTAGTACAGTGCTCTGCACATATTAAGCGCCCAGTAAATACAATTGATTGATTAGTGAGAATACAATAAATGCCTTAACCAAAAAGAGTGCATTGCACCCAGAGGACTCTCAATAGATACATTACTACCATCATAACTAGCTGATTTCATGCAAATCATGTAATTTCTTCAGACCCAGGGAAGAGCTCCTGGAAATGACAGGGATGATCTGTGTGTCAGTTTTCATCAATCCTTCCTAATTAACTGGGCCTTCTTCCTAGCATCTCCTTCGGGTAGGTCAGCAAGAAGTCCTCACTCCGCAGATGAAAGCCCCGAGTCACTGAGGGGTCAGTGGTCCCCCTCCCCACCTCCGGCTTTGCTGCTATCCCTCCCATAAGAGCCAAGACTGAGGCAACCACTCAGCACTCCTGCCTTTGGTGGAGGTTAGAGGCCACTGGCCTCTGCCACCTTTCTTATGTAGCCCTGCCACTGCTGGGTCAAAGGAGGAGGAGGCGAATGATCACGTTCGATGTCGGCTGAAAGAAAAGGAATCAAGGGCTGGGATGAAAATCTTTCCCTCTTTCCCATCCACCATGTGAACCGACTTCCCATAAAGCCCGGATCTTTGTCTGTTTGGGGAATCTGGGCCTGTTTGGTGGCCACTCACTTTGCAGTCATCAAGAGTAAAAGATTTGAAGGAGCCGCTGTGGTGTCGCTTCCACCCGCCAGGCCTCGGTATGACCCAGGGCATTGATGTGTTATCCTGCAGGGCGGGGAAAGAGGAAAGGATTTGGACTTGGAGCAGGGGGTGGGGAGGCTGGGGCTTGGAGGAGGCAAGGCAAAGAGGAAGAAGAGGGGATGGAACTGAGGAAAAGAAATGGAAAGGGCCATAGGACGAGGGAAAGGGATAGAAAAGAGGAGAGGAGAGGGGGAGAAGAGAGAGAAAAATAGGAAGAGGCAGAGGATGAGAAGGTGGAGGAAATGGAACGGACCGGGGGTGTGGGGGGGGGGTGGTAGTAAGGGAAAAAAACAAGGACTGGGAGAAGGAGGAGAGAGGGTGACAAGGGAGGAGAGGAGGATGAGAAGGTGAAGAAAGGGTTGGGTTTCCTCTCAAGGAGAGAAGTAGCATGGAGTAGTGGAAAGAGCACAGAACTGGGAGTCAGCAAACTTGGGTTCTAATCCAATCTATTCTCTCTCTCCCTTCGACTATGAGCCCAGTATGGGACAGGGACAGGGCCCCTCTGATTACCTTGTACGTAGTCTGGGGCTTAGCACAATGCTTGGCACATAGTAAGTGCTTAATTGACCAACTGTACTTATCGAGTGCTTACTCTGTGTCGAGCACAACAGAGTTGGTATACATGTTACCCGCCCAATATGAGCTTACAGTCTAGAGGGGGAGGCAGACATTATATCTAAACAAATAAATTACCGCTATATACTAAAGTGCCATCAGACTGAAGGAGGGGTGAATAAAGGGTGGGTATCTGAGTGCGAGGGTGAGGTAGAAGGGAATAGGAGAAGAGGAAATGAGGGCTTAGTTAGGGAAGGCCTCTTTGAGGAGATGTGCTTTTTCTAAGACATTGAAGGTGGGGAGAGAGATCATCTTGTAGGATATGAAGAGGAAGGGTGTTCCAGAACAGAGGCAGGTTGTTGGTGAAGGGTTGGTGGCGAGATAGATGAGACCGAGGTACAGTGAGTAGGTTGGCATTAGAGGTGTGTGTGCTGGACTGTAGTAGAAAATCAGGTAGGAGAGGTAGGACGGGGCAAGGTGATTGAATGCTTTATAGCCTATGGCAACGAGTTTAATAAATATCATTGTTGTTATTAAGAATGCTCCTAGTCCTGCCAGTAGAACTGAGTGTATTCAAGACAGCCACCACTAATAGGTAACTGAGATACACAACACTTTGATGATACCTAAGCCTTTCAAGGCAAATACACATTGTTGTTTGAATTAAAACGAAACCACACAGAAGCTGAATGGGGTAGAGTAAAACAGCTGCAAAAACAGCTTTCTAAAAATTTCCTAACACTGTTCAGCAGCCAGCAGAGAAATCATTTGGTGAAAATACCCGGCACTTGGTGGAACCCAAAGCCTGGAAAAGCTACTGCTGAAATATAATTAACATTTACTTAAGCTGTCTAGGTTACAGCAACAAAAAAATATTTTCAATGAAACCAACAACCCAGAACTCTCAGTGATTTGAAAGGGGACCCTTAAACATCGCTGAATATTTAAAGAACTACATCTGGCTCCCAGATCAAAGCTACCAGCACGAACTTGTCAGAATCATCTCAGAGCCCAATTTGATGATAAAAGCCATCTCTTCCCATAAAAGCGAAATCTGCATGAAAGCTTACTGGCTACGTAATAGCTTGGTCCCTGTACAATTAGGGAGTGTCCCCATTTGATCAAGGCCTGGGTTTCTACAACTGAAAACGCACAATTTTGCACCTCAAGCTGGTGGAAGCAATCGGTAAATTAGATGAGCCCACACACGAGTCCTGTTTATGTTCAGCTGGTAAAGCCATCCAACGCATAAATGCGAATCTGCAGATTTGAGGGCGATGAATCGAGGAAAGAGGGAATGGACAACGGGAAAAATCATGGGTAAAGAACTGAGCAAGACAAATGACTGCTGAGGGCATCAAAATCAAAGATAAATAAAAGCTTACTCCACATCTGGAAGGCCAACTCCTCCCTAACCAACCACTACCACCCAACTCTCGCTCACAGTTTCTAGCTGTCCTCTCTCACCTCACCTTCCCAGTGTCTTATTCCTCTCCTCCTCTGGATCCACAGAATCAAAGGCTCCCGGGGTTATGGTGCTATCAGTGGCTCATTAGCATTGCCCAGGGGACTGATAGCAATCCTTGCTACCCGATTTCCTGGAAACTCAACTCTAAGCTCTTGTAAATTGGTTCCTTGGGCTGGGTTAATGAACTGGAGAACCGTCAATGTATTTACCACAGTTTTCAGTGCTTGGCACACAGTACACGCTTAATAAATACCACAGATATTAATTACTGTTATTATTATTTGGGGTTTCCACAACCTTCTTGAATTTTGCCATAAGTGACAGAGAGAAGTAGCATTCAATTATGATTATTTCTTAATCATACACCCTCAGCCCCTTAGTCACAATGCCATTAGCTGCCTACTCAGCCTTCTGCTGCAGAAACACTTACCTAGGCCTCAGTCGGGGCGGTTCTGTTTCTGGAGGCAGAGTACTACCTGGTGAACTGGACGCTGAGGCTCCAAAGCATGACAGTTACACCTACAAAAGGAGACAAAAGCAGAAACGCATCCTCAGGAGATGGGGGACAAGTGCAAGGGCATTCAACCCATCTATCTATGGTATTTACTGAGCGCTTACGTCATGGAGAGCACTGCATTGAGCACTCAAGAGAGTCCGATACAATAGAGTTGGTAGATACTATTCTTGCCTTCAAAAGATCACGTCTACACAAAGCTCTATTACAATGCTGGGTTATACTCGTGATGATCTCACACCATAACAATACCGTGATTTTATATAATATAGCGGTTTCCTTCCCCAAAATGCCGTCGCATTACTTAGCTCCCTCGTGTCCTCACAAAATCCCTGAGAGGGAAGGCAGGTATCATTACCCTCATTTTATAGAAGACGAAACTGAGGAAAAGAGAGGTTAAGTGACTTGCTCAAGGACACACAGCAGGCCAGTGGCACAGCCACGATTAGAACCCAGGTCTTCCGACTCCCAGACCTGTGTTCTTCCCATTAGGCCACGCTGCTTCTCTTTGAGAGAGAGAGAGACCTGCATCACTGTGTGTGCGTAAGTAACACATCGCTCTCTATCTGGACAGACCCTCATTATCGGAAGAACGTCTCCTAAATCCCCAACGCGGTTCTAGCCGAAACGCATAGTAAAAGCCCAGGCTATGGGAGAACTGACTGGGCCGTCTGTGCTCCCAGGCACCTGGAGGTGAAGAGGCTGACAGGGCTCCTCCGACGCCAGCCACACAAGCCAACTACCCCAAGAAACCCAAGAGCACGGCGGTTGGGGGGGGGAGGCTGGCAACGGTACCTGAGAGAAGGACACAGGAGGAGACAGAAGAGAGAGAAGAAAGCAGCAGCAAAGCCACCTCTGTAGCTGAGGAAAGTAAGGCACAGGCGAGTACAGCGACTTGCCCAAGGTCACGCCAGGAAGCCAGTGATGGAACTGGATCTAGAGCTCGCATTTTCTGACTCCTCCCAGTCCTTGGCTCTTTCCATGAGGCCACACTGCTTCTCCATTTAGGGTGGAGGGGGACTACTACGGAGAATGGGGGAACCACAAACTGAAGAAGGGAGGGAGAAGGGAGGCTGAGATCTCACTCGTTTAAGGGAAATGGATGAAGGAGAGAAAAAGCACATTTCTAACCTGCTAGTTTAGATTGTTTGGGATAATCACAACGGACGCTATGGTAGAAACACGTGGTTTGGAGAACCAATTCAATCTCAGTGAATAGAAAAGAAGAAAAAGGAGAAGGAATGAAGGGAGAGGAAAATGTGTCATTTTACCAAAAAAAGGATAATCAAAACATTAGCTTGTATGTTTATTTATAGAAACTGGTAATAGCATTCCAGTGATGAGGCAAATTAACACAGCTGTCTCCTCCCCAAACAGTCCCACATCCCCTTCCATACAATGCCACCTGCCATTTCTGTATTTTCCACTCACTCTTCTCTGCCCTCTAAGGTTCTGAAGGCTCCTCCTCATTGACCTGGGAGCCGGTGGGGGATACCACAGAACCTCCCCATTCGGTGCCATTAGTCTGGCTGGGGCAGCTGCCCCTGGGGTGTGAGGGGAATAAAGAGGGGGAGGTTTGGCCCTGGAGCAGCTGTGGTGGTGGTTTAGAGGCACAGGGTGAGAGGAAAGCAGGTGGGTGGGGTTAGGAGTCTGTGTGAGAGGAGGGAGCTGAGAAATGAGGGCAGCCCACAGCACCGCTTCCTTGATGATGGTTAGATTAGACTGCAAGCCCCTTGAGCGCAGGCAATGTGTTTTGCTTCTAAAAATAATAATAATGGTAATAATGATAATATTAATCATAATGGTATTGTTCGGTGCTTCCTATATGCCAAAGACTGTTTTTTTAATGGTATTTGTTAATTTGGCCTCTTTGCTCCATTTCAATCAATCAATCGGTTTTATCGAGCAGTCCTGTGCTTGAGAGAACACAATACAGTAGAATTGGTAGGCATGATTTCTGCTCTCAAGGGGCTTACAATCTGGTGGGGAATCAACTGGATCGAGTCAATTTCATCTTCGGTTCCTCCCCTGTCCCGCTTCCTTCACCAGAGCCAATTACAGTGGCAGACTCAATTTTTTAAAGGTATTTGTTATGTGCTTACTTTCCTTCAGTTATTCATTCATTCCATTGTATTTATTGAGAGCTTACTGTGCACAGAGCACTGCACTATGTGCTGAGATAAATACAAATTAATCAGGTTGGCAGATTCCACGTCTCACAGGGGGCTCATAGTCCTTATTGCCAGTTTACAGATGAGGTAACTAAGGCCCAGAAAAGTTAAGTGACTTGCCCAAGCTCACTGAGCGGACAAGTGGGCGAGCCAGAATTAGAACCCAGGTCTTTCTGACTTCCAGGCCCATGTTCTATCCACTAAGTCAAGCTGCTTCTCTAAATGGTGGGACAGTTAATACAAGTTAATCAAGTTGGACACAGTCCCTGTCCCACATAGAGCTCACAGTCTATTTCCTCAAGTAGGAGGAAATATAATTTAATCCCTATTTTACAGATGGGGTAAGTGAGGCACAGAAAAGTGACTGGCCCAAGGCCACATAGCAGACACATGGCAGAGCTGAGATTTGAATCCAAGTCCTCCAACTCCCAGGACCATGCTCTTTCCACTACACCATGCTGTTTCTCAAGTAGTCTCCCAGAACTCACCGTAGTGCTCTGCACTCTGTAGCCCTCAATAAATACGATAATTGATGGTCTGAGTGACAGTGACCCTTGGGCGGAGAGGCAGCCTACTGTCCAGGCTTTGATGGCAGTGGAATTAGCAGAAGTCACTTGGCTTGGAAGTATGCACATTCTTGTTTTAGGGAGTCTGGGCAGAACATCCTCTGGCATACAATCTAATACTTTAACACAGTTAATACAAATGAGTTTGGGAAGTACCTCTATTTTATGCCACTTTTGTGCAGGGAGTTGGGAGGGATTAGATTTTAGGGAATGGGGAGAAGGGGCTAGAGATAGAAAAGTCTCACCCACCTCTGTGTCAGGGCCTCTAAGAATAATAATAATAGTATTTGTTAAATGCTTGCTCTGTGCCAAATACTCTATGTACAAGGTTATCAGATTGTCCCAGGTGGGGCTCACAGTTTTCACCCCCATTTTACAAATGAGGTAGCTGAGGCAGAGAGAAGTAAAGTGACTTGCCCAAAGTCACACAGCTGACAAGTGGCGGAGCCAAAATTAGAACCCACGACCTCTGACTCCCAAGCCCGGGCTCTTTCCACTATACCATGCTGCTTCCTGATGAGGGTGGTTGCCATAGCTGCCATCTTTTTATTTTGGGTAGGGGGTGACTAAAGGCAAGGGGCTCTGCGTGACTTCAAACAGCTAACTGGCCAGGGAGCCGTCATATTGAGCCTTTTCAGCCTTAATTGTAAACTCTCAGACTTTTTTATTAAGAGCTTGGACTGGGGGATATTGGTAGCTTTTATTGCTTTTGGGCAGAACTCTCCCCAGCAAAATAGAAAGCACTCACACTAGCAATATGAATCATGGTATTTGAAAATTGGGTTAGCAGAGCTGGCCTTTGTTTGGGGCTCCTCTCGCCACAGTCCCCTGTGAGAATACATAGTAGCTGAAATCTTCTGATTTGAAGTTCCCTAGGAGCCCTCCCAGAATCACCGGATTCTACCACCCTGTAATTACTTCAATCAATAAATCAATGGAATTTATTGAATGTTTACCATGTGCAGAATACTGTACTAAGTGCTTGGGAGATTACAGTACAACAGAATAAGCAAAATGCTCACTTTATTTCTGCTGCATTCTCTAGGTGCAAGATCGGACACCTAAAAGAATGACCTCAAAAAGATTATTAAGCAAGGTTTGCCAATCTCCTAGCCTCCAGAAGTCAAGTGTGCTGTCTAGCTAATACTTCAAGCTGCGCTAAAATCCACCACCTTCTCCCCATCTTCAAAGCCTTATTAAAAATCCCGTCTTCTCCAAGAGGCTTTTCCCAACTAAGCCCTCATTTCCCCTTCTCCCTCTCCCTTCTGCGTCACTTGGATCTGCACCCTTCATTTTCCCCATCCTCAGCTCCACAGCACTTATGTCACAGCCATAATTTATTTTAATGTCTGTCTACCCGTCTAGACTCTAAGCAAACTGTGGCCAGGGAACATGTCTATCAGCTCTGTTATACTGTACTCTTCCAAGCACTTCAGCGAACCATAAATACCCCTGCCGAGGATGATGATTGCCTACTGAGAACCAAGCTCCTCCTCCCCCACCTCACCTGTTTTCCTCCTCTTTCTTTCTATAACACAACAGAGTTGGTAGACGTGTTCCTTGTCCACAAGAAGCTTGGAGTGGACAACGTGCCCACCAGGAGCTTTCAGTGGACAATGTGATAAGAGGAGCACAAGTCTTCACTTTCAAACGTTCACTCCCCAGCTCAGGAGTTGCAGTGTGTAAACTGACAGATTAATTTTATGCATAAAGCAAGAAAAGGATGTACTGGGATGTACTAGTTCATTGTCTAGAAAGGATTAAATAAATCAGAAAAGCAGCCCGGCCTATTAGAAAGAGCCTACTATGGGGAGTCAGGACACCTGGGTTCGAATTCTGTCTCTGCCACTCACCTGCTGTGTGACCGACTTGACTTCTCTGTGCCCCCTTTTTCTTCTGTAAAATGGGAATTGAATACCTCTTCTCCCTCCCTCTGACAGCGAGCCCTGAGACTGTGTCTGATCGGATTGTATTGTATCCACCCCAGTGCTTAGCACAGAGTAAGTGCTTAACAAATCCCGCTATTATGATTATTATCCTTTCACTGAGGAGGTGATTTTTTTTTCCACTACTGTAACACTGCCTCTAGAAATAGAAGTACTCTGCAGCTGTGGCGGGAGAGACAGGAATGCATAGTGAGAAGGCAGACAGTTTCCAGTGTGAGAGCTCTGTGGAAGAGATTGGGTCATCGACACCGAAGGCAAGGTGGATGGAAAGTCAAATTCCTGGACACCGCTCAAGGCATCGAGGGTCAAAAGCTGCTAAGTGCAAGCTGGTCCAGAGATAAGCAGAGCAAATTCAAGCTTACTGTGATCGGGCCACAGCGGGCTTAGAAACCAGGTTCCCCTGGGACCAAGTCACAAAGCTGGCCGGATTCTTGCTCAACATGAGTTCAGCCATTTGAGGGAAAACTCCAGTTCAGTTCCAGAGGAAGGAAAACCATTAGAAGAAGCCAAGGAAAACCTCCATCCTCAAGCTTATTTTACACCAGTCAATGATCTGCTGTCTCTGTTTTTTTCTTAAAGGGGTAGATGGCAGGCTGCTGTCAACTCACTCTGCACAAAGAGTTGTTCGCACCGCAAAAAGTGTTTACCGCTCGCAAGTGACGCTACAAATTAATTCATAGCGGCAACACCAGCAGCTAGCTTTGACAGACTGTCTGCATGTTGACACAGTTATAAGTTGTGAGTTAAAATAGGAATGCATTTTCCCTTTTCTTCAGCTGCCACACACACAGAAGCCAGAGAGAAAATGCAGCCCAGATTGAAATGTGGACATGTCCCTTTGCAGGTGTGGGGCTTGTCGTCTGGGCAAAATGAATCCGGGACCAGGTTTTGTCAGTGTGAAATGATTCGATGTTCTCATCCAAGTAGGTAGAGCTCCAGGGAACATGGCTCTCCACAGAACAAACTGGTTTGAGGCCATTTATTCATCCCACCTCTCATTCACACCACTACTCACATACACAACCATAATTTATTTTATGGTCTGCCTCCCCCTCAAGGCAGACATTAAGCTTCTTGTGGGCAGAGAATGTGTTTATTGTTGTATTGCACTCTCCCAAGCACTCAGTAGAGCACTCTGCACACAATAAGCACTCAATAAATAGCACTGATTGAAAGACAAGGAGGAAGTACAGCCTCAAGGAAGGTGGCTTAACAGTGGACTATTAGGAGACAGCAGCAATAAAAGCAATAACTAATAATTGTGGTATTTGTTAAGCACTTACTATGTGACAAGCACTGTGCTAAGTGCTGGGGTAGGTACATTAAGATCAGACAGAATCTCAGTCAGTCCCCACAGTAGGCTCACAGTCTAAGGGGGAGGAAGAACAGGGACTAAATCTCCATTCTACAGTTCAGGAAATGAAAGATCAGAGAAGTCAAGTGACAGAACCGGGATTAGAACACAGGTCCTTCTCTTTGAGCAGAGGTTTGGGGGAGATTGGGAAGGCAGAAGGCAGATTTTAAAACAGCGTGGGGCATCCCACATGGTGCAGAGTTGTTTTTCAGCCACACGCATATGCACAAGCATATTCATTTGTAAATGCACACACATACACACACAAAAATAATGATGGAGTTCAACCAGGCCTTACTGGGTTAATAAAAGATAGTCACAGAAGAGACAACTCTTGCCTCAAGGGGCTCACAGTCTAAAAAGGGAGGGAGAAGTAATTTATGCCCACTTCACAGATGAGAAAACAGAGGCAGAAAGCAATTAAGTGACCTGCCAGAGTCATGCAGCAGGCAAGTGATAGAGTTGGGACTAAAATCAGGGTCTCCTGACTCCCAGGCCTGAATTTTTTCTTTTCAACTGACTCACCCATCTTCTAGACTTCTCAAGAATAGCCATGATGTGTCTTCATGAATATGTTTGCAGTGGAAAACAAAGTCATTTACCTTTGAACACTAAATGACTGACCCATTCAATCACCAAGAGTGGCTCAAAACAGTTCCCTGATTATCTCTTATCTTCCCCATCGCTTAATATAGTACTTGGCACATAGTGACCATGAAACAAATACCACCATTTTAAAAAATTATTATTATGATGATTATTTTAAGGATTGGAGCCAGCTATAAGACCGTGACTGTGCCTGATCTGATTATCTTGTATCTATCCCAGTGCTTAGTACCGTGCTGGGTACCTAGTAAGCACTTAAAAACCATAATTGCAATTACTATTATTCCCAAGACTCCATCAAACTCCAACTTTAGCCCGCGCCCAAGCCCTAACTCAGTCCTAAACATAGCTGGGTTCAGAGCAAGAGGACGGTTTGATTTGCCTGCCACGGACTGGGCCAAAAACTGAACTTCAGTTTTTGCCAACGTGGACGTTTGAAGGTGGTGGCTGTGTCGAAATTCAAATGCAACACAGTGTGTTTCTGAGGCTCCTTTACCTCAACCCCTCCGCTGCTCACATTTATGCATGGTGGGTATGATGGGCAGGAAGACTTCCTGTTGAATGTTCAGTCTTTGCCTGAATGTTCTGCAAAGACAACTCCTCGTGCCTTTTACCGTCACCCCTGGATCTTCTAGTGGATGAAAGCCGCTGTTCTTCTTAAATCCAGACAGTTTGAAATTCGCCTTTAGGCAAGTTGACATTTATCGTCTACTGAAAATAATTAAACCTCCAACTTTCAAGTAACAACCTGGAGGAGATATGACACACTGCTTGCCAAAAAACACACATGTATAAAGTATCTTGGCTAGAGAGAGATGGTCACAAGCACCATGAATTGAGCATTGCGGACTGGTCAACGGCTAAGAGCCCCGTAACCTCTGGGCTGGCTCGGGGCAGATGTCTGGCAGGATTAGTGGCCAGGCTGGTTAGCTAACCTTAATGAACCTAAGGACCATTATTAGGAAGTTTCTTTCAGAAGGGAACTGCGAGTCATCCGGTGGACCTCATTCATTCAGTTGTATTTATTGCGTGCTTACTGTGTGCACAGCACTCTACCAAGCACCTAGGAGAGTACGATACAAGAATAAACAGACACATTCCCTAACTCATCACAAGCATCGTGACCCAACTGGCCTCCAACTCACGCCAAGGAGAGTCTCAATTCTGGCACCTGGAAAATGGTTTCGGTCACCCAGACCAGTGGATTTTAAGCTCCTTGAGGAAGGGGACTTTGTCTACCGAGTGCTTAGTAGAGGGCTCTGCACACAATAAGTGCTCCAAAACTTTTGACTGATTGACTTTCGATCAATCGTATCTATTGAGCGCTTACATTGTGAGGAGCACTGTACTAAGCACTTGGGAGAGTATGATATAAAAATATAACATTGTGGGCTGTACGCCCACAATGAGCTTCCGGTCTAGAGGGGATTTGAATGACTGGAAGTGAGCGATCGGTCCTCCACACAGTTCTGCTAGGCTGCCCAGCTTGGTTGTGACTTAACCTGATGGAGGCAAAGGCGACGGACACACTCAGTTGCCCTCTATGACATCTCCAAACAGCCACCTCATAAACGAGAGAGGCGAACACACTGAGCAATGATGTGAGAGACCCATCCCAGCCGGAGGAACAAGTTTCTCTGCCAGGTGCATCGCTTCTAGTTGCGTGCTCAGGGCAAAGTCGACTGTAAAAATCCGGGGCAGTGAAACAACCGGAATCAGCAAGTGGGGCAGGTTGGGGAAAACTGGAGGCAGTAAAAAACATGAAACTAATCAGATTTGGGTCTCACTGAAATAATAATAATAATGATGGAATTTGTTAAGTGCTCACTATGTGCCAAGCATTTTTCTAAGCGCCTGAAAGAGACAGACAAACCCAACCAATTGTGACCCTGACTCTGGGTGATCTAAATGAGTTTCGGCTTCTGAATCAGCTTCTGCAGTGATGAGCCCACGGTTGTGAACTCAGCCTCATTTTCCCTCCTCCTTTTTCCTGTTGTGGCTGCTCATACCTTTTGGCTTCTAGCATCTGTGCCTGGGCACATCTGGGAATTGAGCATTAAGTCGGGCCTACGTGCCCGAGGACTAAAGGAAATCAGCCCTCAGGCTTAATGAAAATCAGGCAGAGGGCCTAAATGAAATTTAAGAGAGCCTGCCCAGTCTTGGACAGAATGCTGATTAGAATGAGGTTCTCAAGGGGAAAACAAGGACAAAATCAAGGCACATGGATTGGAAAAGTCACGGTGAGACTGTCGTCACTCACTAGCTCTCAGTTTTGCAACCAAAGACGCCACAGCCGAAACTAGAATCCCGTAGTCCACATTTTTGTCAAACCTCCCTTGGCAGGTGAAATCTACTAGAAAGGGGGAATTTCTCTAATGACACTGGCTAGTTGCCTTTTTTAATTGGGAGATTTCACCCTGCAGGAGGGTTTGACATCTGACCTGAAAGCAGATGCCCAAACTGCATCTTCAGCGATTTCCTCCAGAGGAGGGGAAGGGAGAGGGAAGGGATGGAAGGATTTAGGCGGGTGGAGAAATTTCAAGTTTATTGTTGTCTAAAGATGTCACTCTAGTGTCATTTTACGGGCCAGACTTTAAGGAGATCAATTAAAAGCATATATTGAGTACCTACTGGTTGTAGAACACTGTGCTAAGCACTTGGGGAAGCAATCAAACATGATCCCTGTCTTCAAGGAATTTACAATCTAGCAGGGGGAGACAGACACTTCTCCGTGGTTGTTAAACCTTCCTCAAAATGCCCGGTGTTGTGTGACATCTGCACAGGTTTTACTGAGAACCATCAAACAAAACAATTGTGGGCCTGTCCGAAGGAATGCAAAATCCTGGGCTTTGAATGGGCTTCAATGTCCACTCTAAGTGATGGGAGGGGAGTAAGAAGTGTCTCAAGCTGTTCTACCTCCCTGACTGAAGCCTGCTCCTCAAACAGCCACTGGACAAACTTCAGCAGATTGGAAGCAAGCCCGACTAGGATAAATATGGAAAAACAATCCGTTCTGCTTGCCGATTCCAGCCAGCTTAAATCAGCCAATCAATCAATGATATTTACTGAGTGCTTACTATGTGCAGAGTGCTATACTGAGTGCTTGGAAGACTACAACAGAATTAACAGACATGCTCCTGCCCATATTGAGCTTACAGTCTTGAGAAAAGAAATGAAAGGCAGAACCAATCCCTCAGTCTGCCCCTTTCCCTTTGGAAATACTACCGGCTCAGCTTGGGTGCTGCCTGCTGATGCATCAGTTTTCAAAAGCGGGGTTGGGAAAACCTTAAAAAGCTCCTTTCTAGAAACTAGAGGACGTCCAACTCTACTAGAACATGGGTTTCCATTACACAATTTGGTTATAACCTGGTGGAAGCATGAGGGAATGCTCTTCCCACAACAAGAGTCTGTTCCGGTGTAATACAGTCTGGATGTTAGCATTAGAAGATCTGATCGATCAATCAATAGCATTTATTGAGCACTTACTATGGGCAGAGCACTGTATTAAGCTCTTAGAAAGTACATCACTACAGAATTAAACAAACAATAAAAGCAGCATGGCTTCATGAATACAGCACAGGCCTGGGATTTGGAAGGACCTGGGTTCTAATCCTGGCTCCTCCACAAGTCTGCTGGTGACTTAGGCATGTCTCTTAACTTCTCTGGGACTCAATTACCTCTACTGTAAAACGGGGATTAAGAGTGAGAGCCCCATATGGGACGGGGACTTTATCCAACCTGATGAACTTCTATATACCTCAGTGCTTAGAACAGTGCTTGGCACCTTGTAAGTGCTTAACAAGTACTATTATTATCATCATCACCTACCCTAGCATTTAGAGCAGTGCCTGGCACATAGCAAATGCTTAAGAAATTCCGTAAAAAATAAAATAAATAAAAACATAAATATGTACCTAAGTGGGGCAGATGGGAATTAAATATCTAAGTGCCAAACTAAGGTATCTCTCTGACACAACTTTGGCCTGCCTTGGGAATGAAGCCACAGGTACAGTCTGGCCCAAGATTAAGTCAATTGGACCTCCTCACCCTAAAAGACGTTGGCTGTGGTGACTTCCAGTGGTTGGCCTGTGGTTTTCATTTGCCACTGCCCAATCTCCTTATCTCTCCTACCCTTATGCCCCTCCTTACTCCGTTGCTTTCTCCTTCCTGTCCCATCCCCTTCTTCCAGAGTTATTTTTACACTTCAGTGTCCCCTGGACACAGATGTCTGGACGGAGAGTCCTTCGGAGTGCCCTCCAGTCACACAAACAACCTAAGGACGGGCCCACGGTGAGGGAGCAATGAGAAAGAGGGGAGGAATGCGGGATGTAGGCCATTTACATTCAAGGGACGGGTTTCCTGGAGACGGTCGGTCGTGTCTGTTTGCTGCTGAGTTGGTAGTTGCACTACAAAATGCTGTCTCATCCTGCTGCTGCCGGGTCATTGCCTGACCTACTTTCTGAGAGAGCAAAATCCGTTCGCACACAAAACCTCCTTCAGGCGCAGACGCTCGACAAAACCCTCAGGAGATCTCAAGCAGGCCGGGCCGACGGACCTCGGGGGGAAACTTGGGGCCGCGCTCCGGGGAGAACCTCGTGATCCTCAGTGCTCGGACACAAGATCAGGAGCTGTGCTGCACGGTCCGAAGCAGCTCCTCCTGAGCCAGGAGCCCAGCACAGGGATTGCAGAGATGGGGGGCAGAGGGAGGGGACCATAAGGCTTCTGGAAATGACCCCGATTGATCAAATGATTGGAGGAGAAGCAGTGTGGCCTAGTAATAATAATAATGATGACGGTAATTATTAAGCACTTCCTATGTATCAAGCACTGTTCTAAGTGAGGACTTAATCCCTGAAAGATGCAGGAGGGGAGGAGAGTAGGGAGATGGGAAATTTGTCAGAGAAAGCTAAAAGCCGGCTTAGTGTTAATCCTTGTCTTCTAAGACTGCCCCCCCAGGATGCGGGCTTTGTGACTTCCCTTCTTTTACACTCTGCGGAACAGAGAAAAAAAATTGTCACCGCCCCAGATAGTTCCATTTCCTAAGTCTCACAGTTCCTCATTCCCACTAAATTTTAGATTAGTTATTGCCAGTAGCCATAGCATTTACTGAACACTGAATGAAGTGGACCGGACCAAGCGCTTGGATGATACAACAGCAGCATGGAAGCAGTGTGGCTTAGTAGAAAAAGCATGGGCCTGGGAGTCAGAGGACCTGGGTTCTAATTCCCAGCTCTGCCAATTGTTTGCTATGTGACTTTAGCCAAGTTGCTTAACTTCTCTGTGCTTCAGTTTCCTTAACTGAAAAAAAAAAGTTCTCCCTCCTACTTAGTCTGTGACCCCCCTGTGGGACCTGTTTATCCTGCATCTACACCAGCACTTAGAACAGTGCTTGACACATAGTAAGGTGAATAATAATAACAATGATAACAATAATAATAATAATAATAGGCCCACAAGATAAGTTCTTGGACCACAGGAGGTTTCATTCTAACTGGAGAAACAGACGTTGAAATATCCACTATGTACTGATCCAAGTGCTCAGTCTGAGCATAAATACACACATTGATATGAGGGTCCCAGAGAGAAGGAATGAAGAGACATAACAAGCAATTTGAATGATGGGGTCCCTGGTGGTTACAGTATTATTTTACAATTGTAATTAATGCCAGGGACCATGAGATAGACAACAAATGAAGTTTCCGTAGAACGCCAAGCCGAGATGGGGTGGGAAGTTGGGGAGCGGAGCACACAGCCTAAAAGGTGCAAAATGACTATGGCCTGCGGTAGAAATGACCACAAAAAAAAACACAAAACAAATCCAGAAAGGACAAAAGCGAGGCAATACACTTCCGATTGAGAATAAATATGCTAAGAGGCCTAATCAGCATGAAACAAGGCAGTAAAATAGATCAGGGTGCCCCCATGCTCCATAGTGACACTCTCTCTCGATAGCGCTAAGTACTTTCATGCCAGTATTTCCATCGGCACGCTCGCGCTTCAAGACACAGCGTCAAGTTGACCTTGGCTTCAGCCACTCTCTCCTCTCTGAATATTTTGACTGGTTAGAACAGAATGATTAAATCCCGTCTACTGAGCAGTTGATAATGAGAAATTTATTTAATCAATCAATCGATGGTATTTAGTCTAGATAATGACAGATCCGTAGTGTGCCAAAACTTTCCGCTGAATAGGATGTGAAAAGGGACCCTGCAAAAATTAAAATTATTATTATCATGACCATCATTTTTATGGTACTTATTAAGCATTTATTACATACCAAGCACCTTATTAAGCCCTGGGGTAGATACAAGATAATCATACTGGACATAGTCTCTATCTCACATGGGACCCACAGCTAAGTGGGAGGGAGTAGAATTTAATACCCAATTTATGGATTAGGAAACTAAGGCACAGAGAAGTTAAATCAGTCGATCATATTTACTGAGTGCTCACTGTGTACATATTGGGAAAGTACAATATCACAACAAACAGACACATTCCCAGCCTATAACGAGTTTACAGTCTAGAGAGGGCCTACAGTCTAGAGTGTAGGTGACTTGCCCGAGGTCACACAGCTGGGATTCGAACCCAGGTCCTTCTGATTCCCAAGCCAGGCCTCTTTCAACTGGAGGTTAGTCCAGCATCACAGACTGACTTGGTTCCAGGACCTGGCTGTGTTGCTTGTCAATTGCAGCTCACAAGGGACACAGATGGAACTGGGCTACAAACAATAATAATAACTGTGGTATTTGTTCAGCACTTAAACCCTGGGGTACCTGCAAGATAATCAGGACAGACACAGTCCTGAAGGGGCTCATAGTCTCGGGACTGTGGTGGGGCTGGCCTCTCCCCTAAAATGAAGACAGGGCTTCTGTGGGCCTTCAGTTGGGTCTGGGGCTCACCGCCTTCTTGTGGTCTGACCATCTCCTGAACACTGTACTGATCTTCCTCACTCAGTCTTCTAGCTCCTTGTCTATTTATTCATTCATTCAATTGCATTTATTGAACACTTACTGTGTGCAGAGCACTGTACTAAGTGCTCGGGAGAGTACAATACTACAACTGACTCATTCCCTGCCCACAAAAGTGGCTGGACAGTGCGGCGCCTAGGTGGCAGAATCCTGTGAGGGCACTCAGTTTCCTACGGTTAACAAGTCAGTCAGAAGTCCGCTTTTACAAGGGACGGTCCAGTTCTCCGCTGGTCCGTCCTGAGTCCAGTGCTGATATGGTACTGGATACTTTCACACATCCGTTTATCTTATTTCAGCATTGAGTCTCTCTCCCCGCGGCTCCTGCCTAGTCGATTTAGCAGTTGATTATGAGAAGTTTATTTAATCAATCGATCGATGGTATTTAGTCTAGACGGCAGATCTCTACGGTGCCGGCACTTTCTGCTGAGTAAGATGTGAAAAGGGACTACTGAAAATTAAAATTATCATAATCACCATCATTGTTATGGTACTTATTAAGCACTTATTACATGCCAAGCACTTTACTAAGTCCTGGGGTAGTTCTGCGGTTGCCTGGGTTCATACAGATCTGGGAAGACAAATCAGCTGTAGAGCACACGGGAAGCCCTGAGGAGACTCCCCCCCCCGCCCCCCAAAACTGCTCTAGAATCACACCACATCAGCCAACTTCCATAAAATGGCACATATGATGTCATACCATTACATGGTGCCCAGCATAACACGTTTGATATCCTATGTGGCCTCCCTAATTGTGAATGAACATCTTTGGGTGTGGATTTTTCTGGTGCTTCCTGATACACTGCCTCAGTTTTCTTCAAACTTAGCATCAGTCCAAAGTGCTGGCTGCCTCCGCAAAGTGATTCACTGAAAAATTTGACATGATAATGAGCTGTATTATTAACAGGATTGGGACATAAAGGAATTAGGCTTCGAGAAATAGAATCTCATTTTGAGCTCCGGAACTGAAGACAAATGGGGGGAACTTAGGAGGACAAAAGAGAAAGCCACAGAAATCATCGTTAGTATTTACTGAGCACCTACTATGTGCTGGGCACTGTACTAGGCACAAACTAACAAAAGAGACTAGGGTTTCTGCTTGTGGAGGTGACAGTTCAATGGAAAATTTTAGGATGAGAAAACAGGCTCGAAAGGTTAATGTTATAGGAACTGGAATTATTCAATCCAAAACAGAGGAAGGTGACCAGTTATGCCCTAGCTTCACTTCAGTAAGCTTCACTTACTGAGCACTTATTGTGTGCAGAGCACTGTATCAAACACTTGGGAGAGTGCAATAAAACAGAGTTGGTAGACACAGTGAGTTTACATTGCAGCAGGAGGAATTTAAATTACACAATTAAGATCTTGATTTCAAGAATTGATATATCATGGAGTGAGTTACTGTGTAAAGTCTGGAATTTTGTTTCTGGCACCTTTTGGTTATGAGACAGCCACCTGCCTGGAGCAATTCATCAACAGAATTCCCCATGGAGAGGGTTGGATGGTTCACCCTACGATGTCATGCACTTAGCTGGGGCCCAATTTGTTTCCTTTTTACAGTGCAATGTAGATTATGGAAGTAAGAACCAGATTAAGAGTAGGTAATTGTTTTATTGTTCAAGAACCTGAAAGCTAACACTTGAAATAATGGTAAGATTCATGATCCACTCTGATTAATAGATGGCAATTCCCTTAAAAAGGATGGAGATGGGGAGAGGAGGGGAAAGAAAAGGAATTGGAATGAAGGATGGGGGGAGGAAAAAGAGAAGAGATAAAAGGATGGGTGGGGAGGAAAAGGAAGAAAAGGAAAAGGAAGGATTTTCCTGAAGTCAATCAATGGTATTTACTGAGCGCTTACTGTCAGAGAATGATGCAATAGATTGGGTAAGCATGATTCCTGCCTTCTAGCAGCTAACAATCTGGTGGGGAGTTAACCATCTGGTAGAAGAGTGGAAGGATGGATGGAAGGAAATAAAAGGGGAAAAAAATAATGTGCTCTTGATCATCTTTTCCAGGAAGTTTTGATCCACAGATTTTAAATCTCTTCCACCAGTCATCACCCCGATGGACAGATCAGCCACTGAGATCACCAGACATTCTCCCTCTTGCTCAATAACCCAGCACGAGTCAATGATATCTGCTGGGAATCCTGAATCCTGGAGCATGTAGAGGCTAATCAGGTTGGACGCAGTCCCTGTTCCACATGGGGCTCACAGTCTTAATCCCCTTATACAGATGAGGGAACCGAGGTGCAGAGAAGTCAAATGATTCTCTCAAGGTCACACAGCAGACAAGTGGAGGGGCCAGGATTAGAAGCCAGGTCCTTCTGATTCTTGGGCCCATGCTCTACTGTCCACTGTCTACTGTCCCACCAGGCCAGTCTGTACTCAATGTCTCCTGGGGTCCAAAGCTTCACGTGTGAGACCCTGACCTGTAGGAGTCGACAGTTTAATTGGTTCACGATCTGTGTGGCTCGTGGGAGGCCCACAGGAAGAAGAAGGCAAACCCCAAGCTCAGTTACAATGAGTAATATCATCGTCCTTTCCCTCTGGTCATGACACCTCCTCTGGTGGTTGTTACCTGTGGGCGTGAGCAGAGTTGCAGAGAACAAGGCGTGACCTTTTAGAATGCAAAAGTAGAAAGAACGACTTTCCCTTCTGTTTCCCCAACTACCAGGGGGAGAATGCAGCCAATGTGGCAGACACGGAAGCAAAGGCTCTGAAGTCACTGGCTGGAAAGTCACCGCTTTGCGTCAAATAAATGCAAGAAAATGACAACATCGACTGAGGATTTATTACGCGCTTTGTCAAGTGTTTGTGGTATTTGTTAAGCGCTTCCTATGTGCCAGGCACTGTACTAAGTGCTGGGATGGAAACAAGCAGGTTGGGTTGGACACAAATCCTGTCCCGCAAGGGGCTCGCAGTCTTAATCCTCATTTTACAGATGAGGTAACTGAGGCATAGACAATTATAGTTACTTGTCCAAGGCCACACAGATTAGAACCCAGGTCTCCTGAAGAGACAAAGAGTTGTTACACAGACAACGAAGAGGAGGGCGAAACAGAATTAATTAGCTGACAAATTGAGGAATTGAACAAATACTTTTTTCTTTATTATCAGGATGATTCCCCCCTCCCCACCTTCCCTTCCAGGCTGAAAAATATGGATTTCATCCTGGACTCAAAAATTTCCCTAAAGAGATAATAGCGAAGATTGAAGAGATACGGAGGCTTTAAGGAAAGAGGAGATCCAAATTACCCTCAGGAAAGATTTTGGAACGACTGATCAAAAACCCAACACTCCTAGGAGCTGCGGGAGGAACAGACCCTGAGGGGTAGAAGGGAAAGTATCACAGACGCTGGGAAGGATAACGAGCATGTCAAGGGAGGTCACGTCACTGCCTCTTTCCCTGAAACCTGCTTCCATGACCGTACCAAAGAAAGACTTATCATTCCTCCAGAAAAGACATCGTGGATGGACACTGGCACCATGCCAGGCTCTGAAGATTTAGGTCATGTTGAATAGATGATGTCCAGCTAAAACTGGAATATTTACCTGCGGCCACAGAACCGCAGCTGAAAAATCCAAGCAAATTCAGCCATGGCAGTTATGCACGTATCCGACATTCTCTATCGCTTCCTCCTACCTCAAATTTATTTTAGTGCTTATCTATCCCATTCCACTGTAAACTCCTTTAGGGCAGGGGAACTCTTCCAAGCGCTTAATATAGTGCTCTGCACACAGTAAATGTTTAATATTAGTACTGCTATTGCACTCTCCCAAGTGATTAGTACAGTAGAGAAGTAGCGTGGCTTAGTGGAAAGAGCACGGGCTGGCGAGTCGGAGGTTGTGGGTTGTAATCCCGGTTCCGCCACTGATCGGCTGTGTGACTTTGGGCAAATCACTCAACTTCTCTGTGCCTCAGTTACCTCATCTGTAAAATGAAGATTAAGACTGTGAGCCCCACATGGGACAGCGACTGTGTCCAACCTGATTAACTTGTACCTACCCAAGCGCTTAGAACAGTGCTTGACACAAAGTAAGCACTTAAATATATTTTTTTACTTGACTACTATGTTTTCTGCAGTACTGTAGTACTACGGTTAACAAATACTACAATTATTATCATTGGTAGTAGTAGGAATCACAGGTCCTCCTGTATTTGCAAATGTCACTCTGCCTGCCTACACCAGAAATGCTAACACTCCACAAGATGTCACAGAATAAAAACAATGCTATTGCTGACCAAAGGTCAGTAATCCCCCAGCTGCCCTTAGAGAAGGCAAACAAAAACCATGGGCTCCCACCATCCTTCCCCTGCCTGGCCACGCTTTAACTGCAGAAACCTTTCCAGATGCCACTGCCACAGCACCCTGAGTAAAAAACGTACCTCAACCTCACCCCTCTCTGGCAGCCATGCCTATCTGTCCTACCATCTCGCTCGTTGTGGCCTTTATCACCACAAACCGGACAACCAAAAAACTAGAGTCCTCTAACCCCGGGATTCCTCTTGTGAAAAAGGAGAGCGGCTATATTTCTCTAAGTGCTTCACAATATATGGAGATCGGCCATAAATGAAATTAAAGTAATCAAGATGGTTGTCATGTGTCCCTGGCCTTGCTGGTGATGTAACCTATATAAACGGCACAATACTGCACCTTACATTAACTTACAGAATTGAATAGCAGATTGTGTTGATCATGAATAATCCCAAACAGTAGTTGAGAGGCTCTGCTTGACAAATAAATTAAAGTATTAAATCAAAAGTCCAATATTAGAGAGAAAGGAGAAAGTATTGTTAGAAAAGGAAAGCCGATTAAAAAGAGACACAGAGGAGTCTCAGATGAGAGGGAACGGTATCAGCAGACGCTTTCCAGAGGGAAACGGCCGCAGAGGAAGAGGCTTTCAGGGTGCTGGGGACTAATGTGGGGAGAGAGGGAAGACTGAGGCAATCTTAGTTTGAACAGGAGCAGAGAACCGAGTGAGCGAAGTGGCCAAAATCATGTCAGTCAATCAATCAATTGTATTTATTGAGTACTTACTGTAAGCAGAGCACTGTACTAAGCGTTTTGGAGAGTAGAATTTAACAGAGTTGATAAACATGTTTCCCGCCCACGTGGATCTTACAATTTAAAGAAGAGCTTTTGGTCTAGGGTCATGAAGTTAATGAGGCGTGACGGTACTCGAGCAAAGGCTTTGGAAGCGGGGTAGATTTGACAACAAGGACAGGCCTGAGGTAGGATACAGCATAACCTAATGTATAGAACACAGGCCCGGGAGTCAGAAGAAGCTGGGTTCTAGTCCTGGCTCTGCCACTTGACTGCTGAGTGACCATGGACAAGTCACTTAACTGTTCTGGGCCTCAGTTCCCTCCTCCTCTTCACCAGTGGTAGTTATTGAGCTTCTACTTGGCACGGAGCACTACTAAGCACTTGGGAGATTCAACTCAACAGAGTTGATAGAAACATTCCCTGCCCACAATGAGCCCCTAATTATCAATAAAATAGGGATGACACCTACTCTCCACCTTCCTCAACTTGGAATGCTGTTTGAGACGGGGGTCTGATTTTATCTGATTATCTTGGATCTATGGCAGTGTTTAACACAGTACTTGGCATATAATAAGCGCTGAAAAAATTTTACCATTAGGCTAGGATCCTCATTAGCAATCTCTAGCCTAGTGCAAGACCCACTAGAGGGAAAATCCAGTTGGCCCGGAGAAGTGACTGACTGAACTGGATTTTCGGAAACACCTCAGCCAATCACGGAGGGTGGATAAAGAAAGATGCCATTTCACCCACTCGACAACATTCCTCAGTCATCAGCTGTCATGAACATTTTTCAATTTTAGTGGAAGGTTTTCAGAGCCCAGGACACAGACATCAAAAACAGTAATTCATGAAGAAATCCCCAGACACATCTACGAGAAAGGATAAGGCTGCCCTCCCAGCCATCTATGGAGCTCCTTCTTGGATGCCTATTCCAGTCTGGGTTTAAGGAAAACCCAATCCTTTTCATCCTTACCCTCACCCTCACCCTCTCAAATGTAATTTTCTTTATGTCTTGGAATTGAAAGATCAGCCGACTTAATGGATTTCTTTTGCATTTGTAGGTTCATCCTCTTTCTGTTGAAAATCCCTTGACATTGAATTACTCCAGCCAAAAATTAAAAAAAAGGGCTAACAAATTGCTGAATACGATTTGCACTTTAAACAATCATGCAATTAATGGCATTTTTAGCAACAACCCACATTCTTTTCTTTCCAGCCATAAATCAGCATTTTACCCGTTATAAATTGCTTGGTCAGCTTCAAACGGCTACAAAATAAATCTCTTTACATTCTGCCTCTCTTATCTGCTTTAAAGAAAGGAGACAGAAGGTGATCCTGTGTTCTGTATTCACTGACACATCATTTTCATGCTACGCTAGACTGGAATTTATTCCTAAAAGGCTAAGCCTCTTATATTCCTCCATTGCTCGCACAATCATACACACACACACACAGATACACACAC
This sequence comes from Ornithorhynchus anatinus, assembly GCF_004115215.2. Taxonomy (NCBI): domain Eukaryota; kingdom Metazoa; phylum Chordata; class Mammalia; order Monotremata; family Ornithorhynchidae; genus Ornithorhynchus; species Ornithorhynchus anatinus. The sequence goes on from NC_041746.1 coordinate 28,487,548, forward strand.
ACTCAAACACACTCTCTATTAGTCCTAAAAGTGCGGGCCTGGCAGGTGTAGTGCTCAGGGACAATGTAACAGTGGAATTTTGATGCCTACTGCAAATTTCAGTAATGGTGCAGCTGTGCAAATAAATGGAGTTACTCTAATAATTAAAATGTGTTTTCATTCTGCCCCCACCCTCGGATCTGGGTGAGTACTCTAGACTCACTGGTTGGGTAAAAATCCTCAACACTCAATTCAGCTTTCTAATTAGGGCAATTCTCCCCGCTTCAGTCTTCTCCCTTTCTTCTGAAATCTTTTAATGGATACAACGTTCCAGGCAGCCTTTTGGGGAATTCCAAGAGGACAAAAGATAGGCAATAGAAAGACCCGAAGAGGAGCCTATGGAGGATATTTTCACTTCCCCTTTCTTAGTTATTCACCTTCCAGCCAGAATATTTTCCAATAAAGTTGACTTCTGTTATTTCAATTAAAAGCAGGACTCTGCCATCAAACCACTGATTCCCAGACAGACTTATTTTCATGACTGTCTCCACCGGACTAGAGAGTAACCGCCTTGTGAGCAAGGAATGCATCACTTAACCATCTTGTACTTCCCAAGCACTTAGGGAACAGTGTATTGCCCCCAGCAGGTGCTCAGTAAATATTATCATTCATTCAATAGTATTTATTGAGTGCTTACTATGTGCAGAGCACTGTACTAAGCGCTTGGAATGTACAATTTGGCAACAGATAGAGACAATCACTGCCCAAAGACTGGCTTGCCACCACTACCCCTTCTCCTCTTAATAATGGTATTTGTTAAGTGCTTATTATGTGCCAAACTCTGTACTAAGCACTGGGGTAGATACAAGATAATCAGGACCCACATGGGGCTCACAATCTAAGTAGGAGAAAGAACAGGTATTGAATGCAGATGAGAGAACTGAGGCACAGAGAAGTTAAGTGACTTGTTCAAAGTCACAGGGCAGACGAGTGGCAGAACCGGGAAACCAGAATGGCTGCCATGGTACTGAACCTAGAGTGCCTGCAAACACAGGAAAACAACAGGTGACTTCTTGAGTTGCTAAGAGGTATGGCCAAGTCCCCAGTTTAAATTTTTTGCAAACGGTGGACGATCCAATGGACAAATATTTTTATCTTTAAAATCCAACTGATTGGAAGGGTTAATAGGTTTCAGGTATCAATTGGTGGTGTTGGTGTGCATTTTGTTTCCTCTCCCCTCCACTTAGGTGTATATTTACACACGCACGCACGAACACACATACACACCCCAATGGCATTTACTGAGCTTTAACACTGTGTAAAGCACTGTATTAAGTGCTAGGGTGAGTACAACAGAGCTTTTAGATGTATAATTTTATTTGGATTTTCATTTGTATATTCAATTACTCATTATGCTCCTTCATCCTGATATACTTGAACCACTTCCTGTCATCTACTCCTACACACACACACACACACAAACACACAAGCACACTTTATTTGTAAACAGTTTTGGTCTTCCCCATTAGACTGAATGTGTGGTGAGGGCAGGTACCAAGTAGCCTGCTTCTGTTGTGCTCTCCCAGGAAATATCAGGCACTGATTGACTGATGGATGATATTATTCTCCTACAGCTGTCCACAGCATTTTATAATCTACACCGAGAACATAAAATTCTTACCTCACAGCAAGTTTAAAAATCAGGCAAGTATTTTTTTGTTTCTTTGGGGGTGGGGTGTGCTACGGAAGTTTGAATTGAACCAGATTTTGAGAAAATATTGCCAACCTAGGCCCTCTTGGGTCTCCCTGACCAGGAGCATCCACGTGGTAGAGTAGAGACACTCAATGTGATAGAAAAATAATAGTTGGTAGACATATTCCCTGTCTACAACAAGCTTACAGTCTCGAGGGGATAATGTCTACCAACTGTTCTGCACATCCAAGTGCTTAGTGGCATGGTATAGTGGATAAAGCACCAGTCTGGGAGTCAGAAGGCCATGGGTTCTAATCCTAGCTCGGCCACTTATCTGCTGTGTGACCTTGGGCAAGTCACTTTACTTCTCTGTGCCTCAGGTTCCTCATCTGTAAAATGGGGATTGAGACTGTGAGCCTCCTGTGGAACAGGGACCGTGTCCAACCTGATGTGCTTGTATCCACGGAGCGCTTAGTACAGTGCCTGGCATGCAGTAAACGCTTAACAAATATAACAATTATTATTAGTAGTAGTACAGTACTCTGCACAAAATAAGAGCTCAATAAATACCACTAATTGTTAGACCTGAAGATGGGCAAATACCTAGCCTGGCTATGAACTAGATTCCCAGGGGACTCTGTTTGGTGGCCTCGTTCCATACAAGAGTAGCCATGGATTATGCAGCTGCTGTATGGTGAACAGAGAAAGGAGGAAAAACCCGCACCTGAAGGTCAAAAGAAATGATTCAAAGAACGCTGAAGTGCAGTCTCAAACCACACACCATTGCATGGCCTGTTGGAGACCCAGCAACTCTCAGACCACTCTGGCATGCAGCTATTGGGAGAAGGAGCAATGACTTCACAACAATAATTATGGTATCTGTTAAGCATTTACTATTTTTCAAGGACTGTTCTAAGCACTGGGATGGAGACATACCAACCTGGTCAGACAGAGTTTCTGTCTCACTTGGGGCTCAGAGTCTAAGTCTAAGGAGGGAGAATATGTACTGAATCTCCATTTTACAGTTGAGGAAACTGAGGCACAGAGAAGTGACTTGCCCAAAGTCACACCCCAGCATGCAAGTGGCAGAGCCAGGATTAGAACTCAGGTCCTCTGACTTCCAGGCCCTTACTCAACCCAATAGACCATGCTGCTTCTCTTAGGTTTCCAAAAGGTAGACTTAGAAACAGGCAAGCCCATTAATGAAGCAAGATTCCATCCTAAATCAATCAATCATATTTACTGAGTATTTACTATGTGTTGAGCATTGTATTAAACGCTTGGGAGCATACAAGGCAACAGAATTAGCAGAAACGCTCCCTTGCCCGTAATGAGCTTACAGCCTAGAGAGGACAACAGGGCAGGTTGTATCAGTTTTGTACCCATCTTTCCAGTCCCAGTCATACGCATGGATCGGGCCTCCCTGTCGGGAGCACCATCTTAGTCACAGAGGACAGTTCCACATTTGGGCTTCGGTTTGTCTTTCTGAACAGCACACACCTTGGCTCCGAGGGGAAGCCTGAAGATGACACAAGGCGGTTGTTTCCCATCCATGCCAAGTTAATTCACAATAAGCGAGCGCCAGGTCCCAGGGGCAAACCCTACCACACATAGGAAAAAACAAATTGTGTATGCCCAAGAGATGGGCTAAAGATGGCAGGATGGGGGTGGGAGACTTAGGAGAGAGGGAAGGACAGAATCTAGAAAGCCAGAGGCAGGTATCGGGTAAAGGGGCTGGTTTAAAGGTTCTACAAAAAAGCAGCATTTTGGTAAATGGCAAGACACAGGTCCTCATTACGACAAAACAAATGTCTTTGGGCAATTAGGAATCCAAAATTACATCTCTGGACAAAGAGGGGAAGGTGCAACGGAATCCAATAGAGACATTTAGGTGAGCTTAGACATAGGAAAGAACACCCTGAATTGAAACAAATAATTTGACGTTTCCCAGGCCGGAGGAGAACAACTGTCGATCAAGTTCAAGCTCCAAAACATGGGAAGAAATCAGTTGAAAATGTTCAGATCCTTCTAAGGTATCAGAACCTGTCGAAAATGGAACTGTAGGAGGTACCGAGGGGAGGAAGCCAAAGAGGAGGATTTCTCCTGGTGGATCAGGAGCTATAAAAAGCAGGCAGATGCCTGGTCCATTGACACAGAGGCTGAGAATATTCAGACGGGAAGGCTACCTCCCCCCAGCTGAAACACATCTCCCCACTTCGCCTCAGAACGTCTGCCCCTGAAGAGAAGCGATGGGAAGAAGGGACGCAAAGATGGATGGGGGCGTTGGGTTAAGGCGCACGAACTGACAGATGAAAAAGTAGAGTTGCATTTAGCTCTGAGACGAAGGGATTGGCTAGAGGGATTAGGGGAAGGAGGAGTATAAAGTCCTATATGGCTTTGTTTAGACAGATTAGATTTTCCTCCTCTTGCTGCCGCATCGCACAGGGGTGAAGGACATCAGTTGAAAAGAGAGTCTATCTTCCTCCTCATTCCTCCCAGCTGGCCTCTTGTCCTCAGAGAAGGGCACCGTGGGAGAAAGGAGAAAGAAGACACAGCCAATCATGGGACATTCCAAGGGGGGTGGTCTTGTTCATTCCCAGCAGGCCAAGGAACTGCTCTGGTCACTTATCCCCTTGTGGAGAGCTAGTTTAGTAAACAGAAACACAACCGTTTCCGTTGGACGGTTGCAATTCTGTTCGGTGGAAAGGCACAGCTGCGGCGCTCTCTGCTCTGGAGAAGAATAACTGCAGGCAGTGCTACAACCAGAAGGGCTTGGATTCACATGGCTTGGTAAAAGAGGCTGAAAATTGGCCTATGTAGATATGACTAGGGAATGGAAGGATAGAAATTCTACTTCAAGGTACAGTACGTATTCATTTAGTTGTACTGCTTTTTCGAAGAAGACGTCATCGATGATGAGATTCACCTCTTGAGGGCATGTGGGGTCGAAAAGGTCAAGGTGGGAGCCACAGTTCTGGACATCTTGGGCACACAAAGAGTTTGTCCCTTGTCATTTTGTGGTGCTCAACATGTGCAGCGCTAGATGCTGCTTTCTCTTTTGCCTCCTTCTCTCTTGTTCCCTATGAAGCTTTTGCTTGAAAAGAGCCACGGTAAAACTTCTATGTAAGAAGATTAAAGATCACGTACAACTGAAGAGAAAAATTTTCTAAAACAAAGTGCATAGTTGGAACAAGACTGCAATGTCCTTACCACGGCCCAGAATATCAGAGTGTGTGTCTCCTCCCCAACTTCAGTGAATCAGGCACCCCAAAAAATGAGGCATAAAGGCTCTCCTTTTTAGTGGGTGCAAAAATTCAACCTCAAAGGACCTCTTGCTATACAATTCATCCCAGGGGCTGCTGACCCAATGGAAAAAGAACTCACAGATAACAGAGAGAAAGATGCGGAAATAGATGATCAGAAATGAATTCTGATTTCCATGAGACAATGACACTGCCCTAGCCCCATCTGAGAGGTGGAGGAAAAAAAAGACACAGGGTTTGCTTTGTTCCCTCTGAACAAACGTTATGCATACTGGGGCTTCTTTAAAAAGAGAGGGGATAAGTGATGATAGACAAGGGTTGGAAGGAAATCGTCATCAAGCACACGCCGTGCCTGGCATGTTTCAATGAGCTAGCAAACAAAGGAGTCTTCCCCTTGACGTTTGGTCACGTGCTAAACACACTGGCTGCAGCTCTTTCTTTCTCCAAAATAATCAAAGCCAATCAATCAATCAATCATATTCACTGAGTTCTTATTCAGGGCAGAGCTGTTTGAAGCGCGTCACAGAGTATAGCAGAAGTAAAACCCACCTTCTCCGATCTCGAGGAACTTGCAATCAAATGGAATATCTAAAGTAAATACAGTTTCTTCCATTTTGGGAGCTGTGGAAGTTAAACCAAGCCAAGAGTTTTCAAGGAGACTTGTAGGCCTTGGGACCACCACAGTTCATAAATTGATTCCTTCTGGAAGCTTGGGATTTAGGTAAGAGATCCCAGCAGGGTAGTCACTTCCACCCAAAGCGCTCCGGATATAATGATTTACTTCATAGCAGCATTAATGGTCCTTACTGAGCATCTGCTGAATGATTATAAGTTGTTGGAGTGCACGGAGCATGTTCAGCTCTTGGAACAGTACCTGGGACATAATAAGCACTTAACAAATACCATAATTATCTTTATAATCTACTGTACTATCCTAAGCATGTAGTGCAGTTCTCTGCTCAGAGAGAGCACTCAGTAAATACTACTGATTGACTGACTGATCGCAGTCAGAGAAGGAGGGAGAAGAGGCATTTGGCCCTCTTTTTACAGATGAGCCCCAAAACGTTAAGTGCCTTGTCCAAGGTCACACAGTAAGCGAGTCACGGTGCCAGGACAAGAACCCTGGTCTTCTCACTCCCGGTCCCAAGTTCTTTCTACCATCAATCAATTGATGGCATTTATTATCAGTTTACTGAGCGCTTACTGTGTACAGAGCAATGAACTGAGCACTTGGGAGAGTTCGATATGAAAATAAATAGACATATTCCATAATGAGCTTACAGTCTACACGGGGAGACAGACATTCATATAAATTAATAAATTACAGATCTGGACATTAGTGCTGTGGGGCTGGGAGGGGGGATGATTAAGGGAGCAAGTCAGGGCGACACAGAAGGGAGTGGGAAAAGAGGAAAGGAGAGCTTAGACAAGGAAGGCCTCTTGGAGGAGATATGTCTTCAATAAGGCTTTGGAGCGGGGGAGAGTAACTGTAATTGGAGAGCAATTAATTGGGAATTTACTGTGGGCAGGGCACTGTATTAAACACTTGGGAAAGTACACTACAACAAAGTTAATTGACACCATCCCTGCCCACAAAGGGCTTTCAGTCAACAGTCTGAACACTCCCCCACACCCACGTTTTCCTAGGACCAGTTGCCATAGCAGCTGCACACCCCTCCAAAGACCCCCACCCCTACTCCAAGCAGGCGCAACCCATCAATTTCTACCCACAATCCCCACAGATCCTATTTCTCTGGGCAAGCAAGTCCTGAAATCCAAACCCCAAACTGACCACTGGCCTCTTTTAAAGAAAAGGCAGACCCACCTCGGCAAAATTCCCAAACTGAGACTGAAGGGGAAACACTGCTATTCAGGGGAGCACCACACCCAGACTTCCAGAGGCTATGACCTTCTCTATTTCCACACAGGGTATATAAGCTATCTCAGTAGTTTGTCTGGGACAACCCAGGAGAGACCCAGAGATCATCTCTGCTAATTCTTTAAGGGGGTTGATTCAAAGAGATAAGAACAGTCGTGGCTATTCACTTCTCCCCGCTTTGAAAACACGTATTTTGGAAATTATCTCTCAGATCCATCTGGAGCTTCGCGTTAACCCAGTAGAATGACTAGCGTTGGAAATAATCCTGTTTACTTTGCTATCGAAGATGGAACTAAATGCTGCTGTACATTCTTATGGCTTTTCTGGCCCAGGACTGGGGGAATCAGGGCAACAGGGCAACTCTCCCCATGAAGATTGACTCCATCTACAAACAGGTAAATGCTACCCAGAATATTCCACCTCAGAGAAAGACATCTCCTGTCACTTAAACACAATGGAAAAGTCTGAAATTTTCATTTCCCCAGTTTCTCTGGCTTGAAAGCGCTCAATAAATATGAATGATCAATTGACTGCAAACAAACAAAAAAACCTCCCAACTAATGCTGAAACTCACTGTGAAGTTTGAAAATGGCCTCATTACCCATCTTATTACCCCATTTCACCTATGGAGAATGATTAATATGCACAGCTGTCTTCATGAAATTAAATACTTTAACAATCAATGGTATTTACTGAGCACTTGCTGTGTGCACAACACTGTACTAAGCACTTGGGAGAGTACAAAATGAAAGAGTTGGTAGACCTGTTCACTGCCCACAACGAGGTCACAGTTTAGAGGAAGCAGAACATTGCTCAATAACATCTTCTACTCATTAATTTGGGTGGGCACCGGGGGGAGATGGGCATATTATATTTACTAAGGGCAAAGCACTAAGGTGCTTGGGAAAGTACAGCACAAATACAGGACTTATCCCCTGCCCACAGGGAGCCTACACTCTAAAGGGGAGGCAGATGTGAAAATTTTTACAGTTACAATAATGAGAATAAGTAATTAGCTGTACAATTAGTTGTACATATACACACAAGTAAAGAGGAAGGGTAGAAATGAGTATGTAAGTGCTGCTGGAAAGAGCCAGGGACTGGAAGTCAGAAAACCCAGTTCTGGTCTTGGCTCTGTCACTTGCTTGCTGTGTGACCTTGTCCAAGTCACTTAACTTCTCTGGGCCTCCACTTCCTCATCTGTAAAATGGGGATAAGATCCCTGCTCTCCCTCGCTCATAGACCAGGGTCCCTAGGAGAGACAGGGGCTGTACATGATTTAATTTTCTTGAATCTTAGCACGATGCTTGGCCTGTCCAGGCTGAAAAAAACACCACTTTAATTTTTATTATGACTTCTCCCTGATGAAGTATCGAAAGGAAATAGTTTGAGGCTAGAAATCCAACTTGGTTGCTAAAACGGTGCTTTGGGACACGGCCTCTCAAAAGTTTTACTAAGTCTTAGGAATCATTTAATTACCACCTAAGGAGTTTCATAAACACAAATTATTGTTGGGCAACTGGTGCCCACTACCCAATTAGTGAAATAGTGCTCTTTGATAGTTACCCATGTAGGAGTATGTGCAGTAGTAGCTATATTTAAGTGAACACTTAATCAAAAAAAAAAAAGGTGGGGGCAAGGAGGAGTGAAGGAAGAGAAGTAAACAAAGTGCCAAACCCAGATAGTAATGTCACCTAACACTGTAGACTAGAGGCCAGCTAACGACACCTCAGTTAGCTGAGCCACCCGACCACTGGTACAGAAGAAGGACCCTCTGCACCATTCTTTCATTAAATCGTATTTATTGAGCGCTTACTGTGTGCAGAGCACTGTACTAAGGATTGGAAAGTACAATTTGGCAACAGAGAGAAACAATCCCTACCCAACAACAGGCTCCCCAGCTCTAATCCCTACCAACCTAAAGTCCACCTTTGGTGCTCAAGTATTCATTTATAGACGTGCTCAGGATTTGCATACAATGTATACTCAACTTTCAGAGTTAGAGGACCTGGGTTCTAATCCTGACCCCTGCCTCTTACCTGCTGGGTGACTTTGGGCAAGTCACTTCACTTTTCTCTGCGTCAGTTCCCTCATCTGTAAAAAGGGGAATTCAATGCCGGTTCTCCCTTCTACTTAGACTGTGAGCCCCATGTGGGACCTGATTGTCTTGTATGTACCCCAGCTCTTACTACAACGCTTGGCACATTGGAAGCACATGACAGATACCACAGTTACTATTACTGTACCTTCGGTTATTGATTCTCATTACTCAACTTGAAAAATATTTCTCTGTTTCCCTCTTTAGGGCAAAAACTTCTTGTGGGGCAGGGAATGTGTTGATCCAGTATTTATTAAGCGCTTATTACGTACACAGCACGGGTTCTTGCTTCCGTTGTACTCATGCAAACACTTACTACAGTGTTTTGTACCCCAATGTACACTCAGTAAAAACTGTAACGAGTGCCACTTCTCCAACTATTACTTTTTAGGAGAACTGGACTGTTTCAGAACAACACTTTCCCTTTCTCCTTCCTACCAAGCCCAACCAAACAAGTTGGTTGTGGATCCAAGTGCAGCTCTGCTCAGTAATTGCAGCATTTACCCACTCAATCCAACAGTGGTATTTATTGAGCACTTACTGTATGCAGAGCACTGTACTAAGTGCTTGGGAGACTACAATACTCTAGAGTTGGTAGACATGTTCCCTGCCCATTCATCCATTCAATCGTTTTTACTGAGCGCTTACTGTATGCAGAGCCCACAATGAGCCTACAGTTCAGGGGGCCCCGTAAAGAACAGCATATCTTTGAACCGACAAGATCGCTGAGAATGGTGCTTTCTGGACCCCTTTTCAGACAACAACATATTTTAAACTCCGTTCAAACGTTGCAGAGGGTGTGTTACCAACAAAACCTCTACCCTCCTTCCTGGGGAAATGCAGTGTTCGCGGTGGCCTTTTACACAAACCTCGGAGAGGATAAAATGTCAGCTGTAACTCAATTTCCTGGCCGCTTCTAGCTTGCTTCACCCACCCATTTATTTACTATTACTTAAAACAATGTTTTGGATATTAATATGCTCCATTGGAACACACACGCACACCCCACCCCTCCCACAGACAAGCTTCCTGCAAATATACAGTTGAGTTGAACAGCTGCTCCTTTAACAAACAAAACAGACGTGAACATTTTTCAAGGAACCAAGTGTACATTCCTTCACAGGTGTCCCTGGAGCCTACACAGAAAAAACACATTCATTTTTCTAATCTAACAGAAGTACGGCAGCCTAGCCCCTCACTAACGTTTATACGGCGGCTCTCAAGTAGCCCAAGAGGCATGCTTCTTTTAAAATTGGACACGAGGTAGATTCTAATGCAGGCCATAACCGTTCTTGTTCCTATTGATGCAGAAATGACATGATTTCAACACTGGGCCCACACCCACAGCACAACCCAACGGGCAACACGAGTGAAGACTGACCTAATTACCCCACGAATGAATGAATGAGTCACCATTTGAAGGCTTCGGATTGTTTGGATGGAAACGTTCAGAGCAAGCTGCCAGAAACCTTAGCGTGTCAGCTCCTGGGAGGTAGGGAACTTGTCTAATACTTCTGGAGAAGGAGCATAGCTCAGTGGAAAGAGCATGGACTTGGGAGTCAGAGGTAATGGGTTCTAATCCCGGCTCCACCACTTGTCAGCTGTATCACTTTGGGAAAGCCACTTAACTTCTCTGTGCCTCAGTTACATCATCTGTAAAATGGGGATTAAAACTGTAAGCCCCATGTGGGACAATCTGATTACCTTGTATCCCCCCAGTGCTTAGAACATTGCTTGGCACATAGTAAGCACTTAACAAATAACATCATTATTATTATTATTATTTTGGACTTTCCCAAATACTTAGTACAGCACCTCCCATTCAGGAGGTTCTCAATAAATAATTCGAATGCTTCTTTATATGGATGATTACATAACAATTGTGATATTTGTTAAGCACTTACTATGTGTCAAGCACTGTTCTAAACACTAGGGGTAGATACAAATTAATCGGATTGGACACATTCCCTGTCGCATGTGGAGCTCGTAGTCTAAGGGGGAGGGAGAAGAGGTATTTAATTGCCATTTTACAGATGAGAAAAACTGAGGCATAGAGAAGTTCATTCAACTGTATTTAGTGAGTGCTTACTGAGTGCAGAGCACTGCACTAAGCACTTGGAAAGTACATTTCAGCAACAAACAGAGACAATCCCTACCCAACAACCAGCTCACAATCTAGAAGGAGGGGGAGACAGATAACAAAACAAAACAAGAAAACAGAGAAGTAAAGTGAATTCCCCAAGGTCACAGAGCAGGCAACTGGCAGAGCTGAGATTAGAACCCAGGTCCTCTGACTTCCAGGCCTTCCACTAGGTCACAATGCTTCTCCCTCAACGGCTCCTTCCCATGAGGTATTTAAGGAGTCTTCCTCCCCACCCCAGGTGCCATGTTATCTTACCATTAAGGCAGGTCTATTCCGGCACAGTGATAAAGATCAAATGAGATCTTGCGACATGGAGGGTTCTTTTTGTAACCTACAGATCCTGTTCATTCTCCAGCTAATCCACGATTGAAGGCACACTTCCCCTGGCTGTTCCTCCTCCTCAGCATAATGGTGGTATGTGTTAAGTGCTTATCAAGTGCTAAGCACTGTACTAAGTGCTGGAATAGATACAGGATAAACAGATTAGCCCTTAACACATACCACACTTATTATTCCAGTTTGGCCTGCTCCTCCCATTTAAGGAGATTTATAAATGAACAAAAACATCAACGATAATAATAATAATGACAATAACTATGGTATATGTTAAGCACTTACTATGTGCCGGGCACTGTACTAAGTACTAGGGTAGATACAGCAAATTAGGTTGGACACAGTCCCTGTCCCGTGTGGGGCTCACAGTCCCAATCCCCATTTTAGAGATGAGATAACTGAGGTCCAGAGAAGTGAAGTGACTTACCCAAGGTCATACGGCAGACAAATGGCAAAGCCGGGATTAGAACCCACAACCTTCAGACTCCCAGGCCCGTGCTCCATCCACTTGGCCATTTACCGAAGGCCTTCCGTTTGCCTGTGAACTCACAACCCTAGAAGTGAAAAAACCTTCTTTTCCTGGCTTCTGAGAGAACCACATTTAAGTTATGACTCTGCCTGGAAACATTTACTTTCAATTAAATTGTTTTGATTAAAACCGGAAAACCAATTAGGTGCCGGTCCCCGAGGCGAAGCAGCCAACACAGCCTGTACTGTTCCCTAGCTAGGAGCCTCCTTTCTCCCGCTGGGGTCTGAAAATGCCGGGCACACCACGAGCCGGGGTGAGGCCCTGGACGGACTCCTCTGCCAGGCCTGGAAACTCGACCCCATCGTCATGGAACACGAGGATGCCTACGGTTCGGCGCTGGGCAAATAGTCAATCGTATTTATTGAGTGCTTATGGTGTGCAGAGCACTGTACCAAGTACCTGGGAGAGTGTAATATAACAATAAAGAGACACATTCCTTGCTCACAATGAGCTTACAGTCTGAAGAATGAAGTCACGCACATGCGGTCTTTGACTTAAGACACGAAGCCAAATGGTACTTACATGCTTTGTTCAGTGCTCTGCACATAGTGCTTAATATGCACCACTGATTATGTTTCTGATGGTAATAATAACTGCGATGCATGTTAATCCTTCAATGCGTGCAGAGCACTGTACTAAGCACTTGGGAGAGTATAATATTCTAGAGTTGGTAGACACCACAATGAGTTTACAGTCTAGAAGGGGACTTGTAGAGCCTACAGTCCAGCTGAAGTGCTATACTCTGTGCCAAGCACTGTACTAAGTGCTAAGGCGGATATGAGATAATCTGGTCGGATACAGTCCTTGCCCCTCTTGGGGCTCACAGTCTAAGTAGGAGGAAGAACAGGTATTGAATCCCCACTTTAAATGTGAAGAAATGGAGGCACAGAGAAATTAAGTGACTCGCCCAAGGTCCCCTGGCAGACAAGTGGTGAAGTCAGGATTAGAATCCAGGTCCCTTGACTCCTAGGTCTATGCATGCTCTGCGACAAGGCCATGCAGCTTCCAACTTCCACCCTGTTCAATCAATAGGTATTTCAATCAAATGGTATTTATTGAGCACTTATTATGTGTGGAGCACTGTACTAAAAGCTTAGCACTGTTCAGCTTTACAGCACATCGGTTTCAACACTAGCCTCCTTTAAGGCACTAGCTCCAGACCGGGGTAGAATGTGGGAGGGAGATGTGTGTGCAGAGCAGTGAGGAAACAGTTTATAAAGCCATGATATGGGTGGGCGGGTGGGGGGGGAGGAGGGGGTGGATGATGGATGGGGAAAGGTTCATAGATGTCACAGAGCGACAAGCCAGAGAGCCTGGGGGACTGGGGTTACTTGATCACCAGGAAGGGTCAATGTGTCCATTTCATTTCCAGGTCAGCTACCAAATCGTGGCAACCTCCTGACTCAACATTAAATCTATTACTGTAGCTGCATTTTTCTTCTTTAATTGAGGACCCAATTTCGGATACTTTTGGAAAGAAAAGACTCTTTCACCTTGCTTCAGGAACCAATTCTCCCTTAATAATTTAGTTCTTATGAGAACACCGGTTCTGCCTTTTCAGAAATCAACTGGGTGGTAAGTCCGAGCATGGCTGTCATTGGTGGTTGGTTGGGATGGTGGAGGGCTGGGCTCTGCTTGTATTCTGGAGTCAATCCTAGGTTCCAATCTCAGCTCCGCCACTTGTCTGCCGTGTGACCTCTGGCAAATCGCTTCACTTCTCGGTGCCTCAGTTACCTCAGCCGTAAAATGGGGGTTGAGACTGAGAGCAACATGTGGAACAGGGACTGGGTCCAATCTGATAGAATTGTATCCCCCCCCCCGCGCTTAGTACAGTGCCTGACACTTAGTAAGCGCTTAACAAATACCATAAAAACAAAACAAAAAAAAACCCTTCTTTCCTGGCAGGAGCCAAGGGGAAAGACTGCGCCGGAGGGGTGACGCCTATGGTTAAATTCTCTCCTCACTCACAGCCTGGCCCCAGAACTCCACTGTCTGTCTACAGTCAAGCCTGGAGTGGGAGGGTGGGAGGGGAGGGAGGAGGGTGAGGAGAAGCAACCCAGTTCTGATCACGGCGGAGGTTCAGAAAGTCGAACTAGTTAATGAGTGATGATTGGACTGTATCCCAAGATTCCACATCATCCAGCAAACAATAAATTGTGCATTTCCTGGCCCTCCCCTCAAAAAGCGATGGTGGGTAAATGGCCTTAATCCACAGAGATGGGGAGGGAAAATTCTACGGGCCCTGGAATAGGGCAAAATACAGATTTTCCTAATCCATCAATGATCAATCAGTGGTATTTACTGAGCACTTACTCTATGCAGAGCACTGTACTAAGCGCTTAGGAGAGTACAGTACAACAGAATTAGAAGACATGTTCCCTGCCCGCAACGAGCTTACAGTCTGGAGGGGGAGACAGACATTTATATAAAATACATCAATTATGGATATGTGTGTAAGTCCTGGGGACAGAGGGAGTGTTCAAATGGTACAGATCCAAGTGCGGATTCTATATACCCCTTTTCAGCTGGAAAGAAAAAGCACTGACCCCTGCTACGCACATCCAGGTCTTCCCTCCTGTCCATCTTTCTGCAGGGAACAAACACTTTACGGCTTCATTCCTGTGAACCCATGTACCCTGATTCACAGGAGAGATGCTCTTGGAACTGCTTAAGGAACAACTACCATAGTGATGTCTTTTTGGAAAGATCCAAGCCAGAGACCTCCGATTACTGTGTCCCAGAATATAGAATCCAGAGGGATTTGGAAACAGGCTCTAGACTTTAAGCTTGTTGTGGGTGGGGAACGTGTCCTCTGACTCTGTTGCATTATGCTCTCCCAAGTGCTTAGTAGTGTTCTGCTCACAATAAGCGTTCAATAAATACCACTGATGATGATTGCCTTCTGAGCCGACCAACCACTCCTCCACAGAAAATCACTTGGAAAGGACGGTCCATGCATTTCCTATTGGATCTGGGCCTCTCTGTTTAGCAGGGTGGAGGGCTCTGGGGAAGGGAACGGGGTTGGGCATGAAATACAGTCTGTATATCAAACCAACTGTGCTCTCTAGACTGTGCGTTCCCTGTGGGCAGGGAACCTATCTACCAACTCTGCTGTATTATAGTTTCCCAAGTGTTTAATGCAGTTCTTTGCACACATTGCTCAAAAAATATGAGTGATTGCCTGGATTTTTTGGATATAACCTCTGGGAAGCCTGTTCATCAAAGCTCAGAGAAGAAGGTACCTCCGAGAATTGCCCAGTGTCACGGATAGAGTTGAGTGCTTGTACCGTCTCACTGTCGGTCAAGGAAAATGAGCATAACTCTGGAGATCAGGAGAGCCGGACCCTTGTCCTGGCCCTGCCTGGAACGTGGGCGATGACTAGACTAATGCTTTGTCACGTGCTGTGCCACTTTGGGCAGGGACCAGACAGTGTGAGTCACACTGCGCCAGCTACTGGTACTAGAATCAACTCTTCTGCACGGGTTCTTGATCCCCAAAACTAGGGGCTGAACCTCTTCTGTTGTTCCTGACAGAAGACCCCATCGTCGGGGCTTGGGGAGGCACAGAAAAACTGTCCCAGGCTCAAGCATCAAATCGACCAGGTGTGGTTACTACACAAAGTCTCTTTAAAACAATGCTCAGAAGGACATTTTCCCCCTGAAATCCTTTCTTCTTTCTCCTCAGACATAACAGTTGACCCATCCCTTCAGGTCATGCCGGGTGACTAAATGAGAAGAGGGGGGTTTGGTTGGCATTTTCAAAAATTGGGGGAGCTGCTAAAGGGGTCCAGGCTGCTAGATCGGCACCTACACAGTTGGAACCATAACTGCAACCTATTCTCCCTCCCACTTAGACTGTGAGTCCCACGTAGGACAGGGTCTGTTTCTGACCTGATTATCTCGCATCTAAGCCGGCGCTTTCTACGGTGGCTGGCACATAGTCAGTGCTTACCAAATAGCGTTACTCTTATCAGTTTTGTTATCCATGCACCTAAAGATGAGTAGAGGTTGTACTGTTAGAGAAGCAGCATGGCTCAGTGGAAAGAGCCAGGGCTTGGGAGTCAGAGGTCATGGGTTCGAATCCTGCCTCTGCCACTTGTCAGCTTTGTGACTGTGGGCAAGTCACTTCACTTCTCTGTGCCTCAGTTCCCTTATCTGGAAAATGGGGATTAAGACTGTGAGACTCATGTGGGACAACCTGATTACCCTGTATCTATCCCAGAGCTTAGAACAGTACTCTGCACATAGTAAGCGCTTAACAAATACCACCATTATTATTATTACTGCCAAAGGAAGGACTGCTTCCATGAGGGTAAGTTTCTCGGGAACAGACACAGAATCTCCGGTAGGCTCAGCCCGTGAAGATTCAGTGGTGCCCTTTACCGTTCACGTAGGCTTTGGTAGGACACCACTTGTGAAGAGGGGGAAGGTTTGTCCTTCCTGTCAGCAGGACCTGCACCTGAGTTGTTTGTGCAGTAGCGATGATGGTTTGTGCTGAGTCATCCACACTCTCTCTCTCACCCGGTCCTAAACGTGAACTAGTTCGCAAACAGTGTTTCTTCCTCTACTTATTGAGTAAGGCCTGGCCTGTCTGGGGTTTTTGTTGTTGTTGGGGTTTTTGACTCACTTGAAAATTTAAAAAAAAAAAAATCCTAATGAATCTTCACAGTATCTCTTCAGCCAAATAAAGTGCAACTTTGAGGTTATCATCCATCTGATCCAGCTGATCACCCAGAAAGCCCACTTAGAGCTAAATGATCAACCAATGGTATTAATAATCATAAAATGGTGTTTGTTAAGCACTTACTATGTGCCAGGCACTGTACTAAGCGCCGAGAGGGATACAAGCAACTCAGGTTGGACAGTCCCTGTCCCACATGGGGCTCACAGTCTTAATTTCCATTATACAATTGAGGGAACTGAAGCCCAGAGGAGTGAAGTGACTTGCCCAAAGTCACACAGCAGGCAAGCGTCTGAGCCGGGATTAGAACCCATGACCTTCCGACTCCCGGGCCCATAGTCTATCCGCTATGCCTTGCTGCTTCTCTACTTATTGAGCCCTTACTATGTGCAAAGCACTGTTCTAAGACCTTGGGTTTCTACTGGGTGACCTGCCCATCCCAGGGCTGTCTGTGTGTGGAGACAGTGGTGCAATGACCCACTGGGGAACTGTTTGTATGAAAGTTTGTGCATGGACGTGTGTGCCGAGTACTGTACTGAACACTTGGGAGAGTACGATATGAACTAACAGACACAGTACCTGCTCTCAGCGAGTTTATAACGTAGACGGGGAGGCTGACAATAAGATAAGTTAAGGGGGACAGCAGCAAGTATAAGAATATGTATATAAATGCTGTGGGGCTGGGTTATAAAAGTGTTTAGAGGATATGGACCAATCCACCCAATAATCAGGGATATTTATTGAGTGCCTACTGTGTACAGAGCACTGTGCTAAGCACTTAATAATAATAATAATGTTTGTATTTGTTAAGCACTTACTATGTGCAGAGCACTGTTCTAAGCACTGGGGTAGACACAGGGCAATCAGATTGTCCCACGTGGGGTTCACAGTCTTAATCCCCATTTGACAGATGAGGTAACTGAGGCACAGAGAAGTTAAGTGACTTGCCCACAGTCACACAGCTGACAAGTGGCAGAGCCGGCATTCGAACTCATGACCTCTGACTCCAAAGCCCGTGGTCTTTCCACTGAGCCATGCACTTGGGAGAAGACAGCAAAATAGAACCAATCCCGGGCTTCAAGGCGCTTCCAACCTAGGAGGGAACACAGACAATAAAGTGCATTCTAGGTAAAATCCTAATAGAAAGATATGCACAGAAGGAGTGAGTACCTAAGCGCCTAGCGGGTAGTTTTCTCCATGCACTGGCGATGCAGAAGGCTGGGAGAACAGGGTGGGGAGCGTTTCTGGAAGATATGTGATTTTAGTCGGATGTTAAAGACTGCAAACAACCTCTAGACTGTAAGATCGTGTGGGCATGGAATATGTCTATTATCGTATTGAACTCTCCCAAGCACTTAGTACAAGGCTCCGCACACATTAAGTGCTCAATAAAGCGATTGAATGAATGAAAACGGGGAGAGTGACGGTCTGTCAGATGCGAAGGGGAAGAGAGGGTGAGTCGACGGTGAAAGGGATGAAGTGGGAGCCCAGTGAGAAGGTTGGAGAAGCCGTACCCGTGGAGCTGTCGGAGGCCAAGAAAATGGAATCGACTACACGACACCCATCCTGTGTGGCACAGGGTCGGGCAGAGTGTAACTGCAACACAGAGAAATCCTTCAGACCCACTGATGAGCTACAAAGTGCAGGGACTCAGATCAGCCCGGAGCTGCACATGGAAGTTGAGGGGAGAGACGAGGGACCCACAGTCCAGAAAGGAGAGGCTCTTTTCAAGCAAAAGCTTCAAGAGGATGAGGAGGTTAGGAAGCAAAACCAAAACCAGCCCAGGTGCAGCCAACAGCAGACACGTCAGCGCCAAGGGGAAGTCTCTCTCTGCGTGTGCTAGTGTGGTCGAGACCGAGGGTCCCCACGGCGGCCTTTCCTGCCACACTTTTGCAGCCGAGGGTAAAGTTCATCATCTGTAGCATCATCTTCGAGCGATGGAGTTTCCCCGTGAAGGACGTCAGATGGTGCCTCGGCGCTGGGGCTCCGGGGCCGACAGCCTGTGTGGAAGAACTGAATCTAGTGCGGTGGCTTCGTACGGAAGCTCTTCGCTCTGTCGGCGCCCTCCGGGCACACGC
Source organism: Ornithorhynchus anatinus (assembly GCF_004115215.2). NCBI lineage: Eukaryota > Metazoa > Chordata > Mammalia > Monotremata > Ornithorhynchidae > Ornithorhynchus > Ornithorhynchus anatinus. Next base: position 28,506,224 of record NC_041746.1, read on the forward strand.
ACCAGTCGACTTGCAAGGTGGCAGACAGGGGCCAGCCCACGGCCAAAGGCACACCCATGGTCTTTATAATAATAATAATAATGTTGGTATTTATTAAGCACTTACTATGTGCAGACACTGTTCTAAGCGCTGGGGTAGATACAGGGTAATCAGGTTGTCCCACATGAGGCTCACGGTATTAATCACCATTTTACAGATGAGGTAACTGAGGCACAGAGAAGTGAAGTGACTTGCCCACAGTCACACAGCTGACAAGTGGCAGAGCCGGGATTCGAACTCATGACCTCTGACTCCCAGGCCCGTGATCTTCCCACTGAGCCAAAGGACCAGTGCCTGCAGCACAGTGCCAATCCTGGGTAGGACAGCCCCATAACCCAGACTCTAAGCTTGTCATGGGCAGGGAATATGTCTGTTATATTATGTTGTACTCTCCCAAGCGCTTAGCACACAGTAAGAGCTCAATAAATATGATTGGCTAGCCTTGCATAAGCACACATATGCATATGTATAATACATACATATACATATACTAGGATTCTGACTACATATATGGGATGTGCTTATTCCCTGACACATGCTAATCCCAGTGGAACGAGCAGGGGCCTGGGAGCCAGAGGACCTGGATTCTAATCTCGACTCCGCCGCCTGCCTGTTTGACCACTTAACTTCTCCGTGCCTCCATTTCCTCATCTGTATAATGGAGGTTCAATATCCGTTTTCCCTCCTAAAGTGTGAGCCCAACGTAGGACAGGGGAATGTGTGTGACTTGATTATCTTGAATCTATCCTATGCTTAGTACAATGCTTGGAGCATAGTAAGTGCTTAAACACCAAAATTATTATTCTTATTTGTGGTGAGGGTGAAGGAGGGTGCTTGCTAGGGGTCTGAAGAGCGGTTTCTAGCACATTTTATGTGGCAGCCATTTGCACTGGTATCTCTGAACCAACCATCGGGAGTTACAGATGCATATTGTCTCATACGTGCTGGAGTCTCCCCCACTGATGGGTCCTTGGGTGGGTTCTGCTTCTGGTGCCGGCAGGGCAACTGCCCAGTAAATGGTTATTATCTGTTGGTTTGATTTGGGTCTCCGCTGGCTCTCCATCACTCCCTGGATGGATGCATTAGACTCTGGGGATTTTGTGAATTAGCTAAGTCCCTCTTTACCAGCTCCAATTTCCTCGCCCGTGTAGGTGGAGGGTGCAGCTGGATTTAAAAAAAATGGGGGCGGGGAAGGATTCATTTGTGGATTATTTTACTGAAGAAAATAGAGGAGGGCTTCTGTCCTACCCACCCAACAAGGACCCAGACCTTCTAGACTGCAAGATCCCTCTAGATTGTAAACATGTTGTGGGCAGGGAATGTGTCTCCCAATTCTATTATACTGTACTTGCCCCCAAAAACTCAGTATAGTGTTCTGCATTGGTAAGTATTCAATAAATACAATCGATCGATTGATTCTTTCCGGTCAGCAAGGGGGCTCGTCCCATCCGAGGGGAAGCTCATAATCAGCCCCAACTTCCCTTCTCTGATATTGGTTAAATGCTCACCATGCACCTAAACTAACACTGTGCTAAGAGCTGGCGTAGATACAAGATAATGAGATCAGACACAGCCCCGTCCCACATGGAGCTCACAGTCTCAGGGCAGAGGGAGGATAGGCATTGAGCCCCTACTTTACAGACAAGGAACGTCTCCAGGCTGTCTCCCCTTTGAGGGGCCAGAAGGACCCCAGTCTCCCATGACAAGAGAGCCCCACTCTAGATGCTAGCCACACTCTAGACTGTAAGCTTGTTGTGGGCAGGGAATCTATTCTGATCTATTGTTATATGGTCCTCTCATGCAATCAATCGTATTTATTGAGTGCCTACTGTGTGCAGAGCACTCTACTAAGCACTTGGAAAGTACAATTCAGCACAGAGAAGCAGCGTGGCGCAGTGGAAAGAGCACGGGCTTTGGAGTCAGGGCTCATGAGTTCGAATCCCAGCTCTGCCACTTGTCGGCTGTGTGACTGTGGGCAAGTCACTTAACTTCTCTGTGCCTCAGTTCCCTCATCTGTAAAATGGGGATTAAGACTGTGAGCCCCACGTGGGACAACCTGATTCCCCTATGTCTACCCCAGCACTTAGAACAGTGCTCGGCACATAGTAAGCGCTTAACAAATACCAACATTATTAATAAAGAGAGACAATCCCTGCTCACACCGGGCTTATCAAAGGGCTTAGTACAGCGCTCTGCCCACAGTAAGCGCTCAATAAATATGACTGACTAACTTGGTTTGACCCCTGCCCATGCTAACCCGCTTGCCATGCCCGGTTCCCAGGATCCCAGCATGACCCTCATCACCCACAGGGGCCTGGCTCTCCAGCTCAGACAGCTGCTCTGCTTGCAGCGGGTGGCAGACAGCCTCTTTTTTTTTTTTTAACAGTATTTGTTAAGCGCTATGTGCCAGGCACTGTTCTAAGCGCTGGGGTAGATTTAGGGAAATAAGGTCCCACATGGGGCTCACAGTCCTAATCCCCATTTTCCGGATGAGGTAACTGAGGCACACAGAAGTGCAGTGACAGCAGACAAGTGGCAGAGCTGTAATTGCAACCCAACTCCTTCTGACTCCCAGGCCTGTGCTCTAGCCACTGGGCCACCTTACTTCTCCTGGCCTGAGCTTGGAGTGGAGCTTCTAGCACCTGTAAAACGCAGGGAACGTATCTATTACACTGTTCTCCCCCAAGCGCTTAGTAGAGTGCTCTGCACACAGTAAGCGCTCAATAAATACAACTGACTGGTTTCTGTACCCCAGCCTTTCAGCCCCTAGCTTCTTGCTCAGGGGTTAAATACATTCACAAGCCGCATTTCTGGGTGGGGCACTACCCACAACCATCTATCCAACAGCTGGCCACCCCTTCCCTTCAGAAAAAGGGGCCGCTCTCCGTCCGTCCCGTTAGCTTATCTGTGGGGAAGCAGACGAAGAGCCTTTCTAAACCCGGGCAGATTAGAGAGGCCTGTTCAAGAGGGGGACCAGACCAGGGGGTCCCAGGGCAAATCGGGTTCAAAAAACACCAAAATCCCAAGCGAGCGTAACCAAAAGCTTTCCACCAGTCTGGTCAATCTGTTCAAGAATCCTCTGGACCCATACACGTTTTCTCTCCACCTGTAAACTTGAACCTGCAGCCAACTGTGCCACTTCATTTCCTGGCTCTGCCAACTGTCTCGAGCTTAACTCTTCACTTCTATTCAGTTTCTCATCGATCCAGCCATCGGTGGTATTTATTAAGGGCTTACTGTGTGCAGAGCACAGTTCTAATCCTGGCTCCGCCATTTGTCTGATGTGTGACCTTGACCAAGCCACTTCACTTCTCTGGGCCTAAGTTCCCTCATCTGTAAAATGGGAATTAAGGCTGTGAACCCCAGGTGGGACAGGGACTGTGTCCAACCCAATGATCTTGCATCTACCTCAGTGCTTAGAACAGCGCCTGTCACATAAATAAGCACTTAAATACGATAATTATGATTACTAAACCATTGCACGAGTAGATTAGAGTGAGTTGCCATGAACTCTAGAAGAGCCCGGAAAGAGCCCCATGTGGGACATGGACTGTGTCCAATCTGATTATATTGCATCTGCCCCAGCGCTTAATACAGTGCCTGGCACATAGCAAGCACTGCCTGGCACATAGTAAGCGCTTTACAAATAGCATAAAAAAAGAGTTTATACTCTAGAGAAGACAGAGCACACCTGAATGGTAGCGTTTTTATTTGTTTGTCGAGCCGAGGCAACCTTGGTTGAGCTTATGGACTAGATATTTTTAACCACTGCTTAAAGAGCGAAAAAAAAATACAACCACCGAAGTTACTGCAACACAACTTAAAAGGATGCGAAGGCAGAAAAAAAAAGCCATTCTCGGATTTCTCTATATCATGTTCTATTTCAGAACACAAGCAATTTGTTTTACTTCCCCATATGGTTCAAAAAAATCCAATGGTTTTTAACAGCAGTGGGCCTGAGTTATGAGGCAAGGACTGGGGCGGTGGTTAGGCCATCCTAGGCCAGAGAAGCAGCGTGGCCTAGTGGATGGAGCATGGGTTTGGGAGTCAGAAGGTCATGGGTTCCAATCCCAGCTCTGCCACTTGTCTGCTGTGTGACCTTGGGCAAGTCACTTCATTTCTCTGGGCCTCGGTTACCTCATCTGTAAAATGGCAATTAAGAATGTGAGCCCTATGTGGGACAGGGACTGCGTCCAAGCCGATTATCTTGTATCCACCCCAGCGATTAGAACAGTGCTTAATAAATACCATTATTATTATTACTCTCTCTACTGTTCACTTTTGTACTGGAGTCCTTGTGGCTATTTTCACTTACTGGCCTTATAGCTTTTGACTAGGAAATATCCTAGCTTTTCTCAACCTCAAAATCAATCAATTATATTTACTGAGTGCTTACTGTGTGCAGAGCACTATACTAAACACTTGCAAGAGTACAATATAACAGAGTCGATATACATACTCCTTGCCCATAAAGAGCTTAAAAGCTAGGAAATAAAATGTAGATAGAAGGAATATAAAGGTATGTACCCAAGTGTTGTAGGGGGAGTTGTGTGCACTTACTGTGTTAATCTATGAACTGTAAACTCATTGTAGGCAGGCAATGTGTCTGTTATACTGTCATACTACTGTCATAGTACGGTGCTCTGCACAAGTGCTCAAATCCTATAGACTGATTGACACAAGATAATCAGATTGGACACAGTCCTTGTCCCACAAGGAGCTCACAGTCTAGGAGGGAAGGAGATCAGGTATCTTCTCCACATTTTGTAGGTGAAGTAGCTGAGGCATGGAGGAGTTAAGTGACTTGCCCAAGGTCACATAGCAGGCAAGTGGCAGAGCTGAGACTTGAACCAGAGTCTCCCAACTCTTTCAGCCAGGCCCTGAACAAGACTTTCTGCACCTAACTGCAGAGTTTCATGTCCCATGGGAACCTCCAGACTAACTTGAGTTTCTGTGCTGCCCCAGAGCCAGGATGGGTGCCAAGCTCTTGGGGCTCAGTTTGAGCGAGGCTGGACTGGCTTGGAATTGGCTCAAAGCTCCTTAAAGGACAAAAGAAGCAGCATGGTCTAGTGGATAGAGCATAGGCCTGGGAGTAGGGAAGGACCTGGATTCTAATCCTGGCTCCACAACTTGTCTGCTGAGTGACCTTGGGTAAGTCACTTCACAGTGCCTCAGTTCATCTGTAACATGGGGATTAAGACTGTGAGCCCCACATGGGGCAGGAACTGTGTCCAACCTTATTAACTTGTACCTCTCCCCAGCGCTTAGAACTGTGCCTGGCACACAGTAAGTGCTTAACAAAAATAAATAAATAAAATGGATACTGCTTCCCACTAATATGGAAAGATCCACTGGATTGATGTAGGGCCTTTACGCCTACAAACTCAAAGCTCTTTTTTTATGGTATTTGTTAAGCGCTTATTATGTGCCAGGCACTGGTACTAAATGCTGGGATAGAGACAAGCTAATCAAGATGGACACAGCCCCCCATGGGGCCCACAGTCTCAATCCCCATTTTACAGATGGGGTAACCGAAGCACAAAGTAGTGAAGTGACTGGCCCGAGGTCACGCAGCAGATGAGTGGTGGACCGTGATTAGAAGCCAGATCCTTCTGACTCCCAGGCCCGCGCTCTACCCACTGAGCCATGCTGCTTCTCTTTTTCACTTCTACTTAATCCAATTCTTCCTCACATCCTCATCCTGCCCCAGCAAGGCATGCACCACTGTTCTGTTCACTGATGGGAAAAATGAGGCGCAGAGAAGAGGCTTGAACAAGGATACATAATCAGCAGCAGAGCCAAGCCTGGAGCCCACATCTCCTGGGTCCATCTGGGTGACCTTTCCCTCTGGACCGTAGTAAGGATAACGGTATTTACTGAGTGCCTACTGAATGTGTTTCACTGTACTGTGTTTGGCGATTACAAGTGCCCTGCCCACTGAGAGTTTATAACTCTAATGGAGAAATTACCATTCTAATGAAATGGAATGCAGCTTGAGCTCTCAACATACCACGGCAATTGTTGAATGGGAAGAAGTGATACTTCACGCAAGTGACAATACAAGACCCTCTTAGGTTTTAGTAAAAAGTATGAAGTTCCCTGTGCTTCCACGGTGTTTAAAATCAGCATCAGAGACAGACGGAACCCAGATGAAAGTCAGCTGGGCACAGAATTTCGGTACTTGTGGACATTAAAGAAACTGCAGTATTTTAATGCTTTAAAGATGCCTACCAAGTTTTGAATCTGCACTCAACTGCTTTATACCCTGGCATTAAAAGTTGTCTTTTCCTCAAGAAAGATCTAACAATCATTCTGGGAAACCAGAAAGCATTCGGTGGAATGGCTTTTATTTCCCCCTAATTATTTCTTAGGCCAAAATTATTCAACAGACAACTCCAAATACTTTTAGCTGTGCTAAATGTCGAGAAACCCTGACTTTTTACCGTAATTGAAAGGGAACATTCAAAGCAATTACTTATAAAACCCACGGTTCAACTTTAGAAATGATGACTAACCTGATAAGAGAGACAGGACTTTTCATAATTAAAACCAAGAGTCTAGCCAGCCCCGGATGACAAGCGCAACAGAAATGTATTGCAATTCCCTTCAGTGTTCAATTACGCCAGATGGTTTGATGCAGTCGCACGTTTAGAATGTATCTGAGCATAACAATCTTCAGGAAACAGGTGAAAACATAACTTAAAAAGCACAGAAGTCTCAGCATTCTAAGTAGTGTGGGCAGGGAACATATCTATCAAATCATATTACGTTGCGTACTCTCCCAAGTGCTTAGTACAGGGCTCTGTGCCCAGTAAGTGTTGATTGATCGATAGCAATATTAGTTATTAAGCATCTACCGTGCGCCATATACTGTTGAGATTGCATCTGCCAATGCTACTGTATTGTACTCTCTCATGCACTTAGTAAGCTCCTTGTGGGCAGGGAACGTGTCTACCAACTCTGTTATATAGTACCCATCCAACCGCTTAATACAGTGCTGTGCACACAGCAAGGGCTCAGTAAATACTTTTGATTGGAAAAGGTACATGGTAGGAATCAGGTCCCCTCAGGGAGGTTCACAATCTATAAAATGAAATACTAGCTTGAAGATGGAATGTTAAATGGTGCACAGCCTTTTGACCTTGACTTTCCAGTGAAATGACAGATGCTGACAACCCCAGTGGGATCCTTGCAGCCTCGGTTTCCTCACCTGGAAAATGGGGATACAATTTCTGTTCTCCCCATCTCTTAGGATGTGAGCCCTGGGTAGGATAGGTACCATGTCCAATCCAGGTATCTCGTAGCCACACCAGCGCCAACCAAAGAGCTGGGAAATTAACCAAGTGTTGAAGAAATTCCATAACTGTCATTATTATTATTATTCACATGCTGTACAACAGGAGCGACACAAGTCCATTTTTGGACTAGTAGGACAGTTTGTTTTTTTCCCTCGGAGAGAGGAGAGAAGAGGCAAGGGATACCCATGACAGCATAATCCGAGTCGTCACTCAGAATACCTCAAAAGCTGGGCTGGCCGCCGGGCCGGTGTGTTTACTGAAATGTTTGGATGATTCAGACTGAACTCAAGAGCCCAAATTAGATCAGAGCCGTCTGAATTCAAAACACATCTCAAATGTGGAGAGTGTCAAGCTTCCAGGTCATGACTTCTCTGGAAGGGCAGCCCCTCACCAGAACGAATACCAAATAGGCAGTGCAGGACAGGGTAGGGAGAGAGAAGCCAGTCATTGCGGGGCCAAAGAATTGGCTCCCAAATAGGACCAACTGCTGGCTAGTGGAGAACGCCAAGATTCTCCAAGCTTTGGCTGCCACCCAAGCAAGACTGCCCAAAGACCAAGCACAAAAGGTATGGAGCTGAGAACCAAGAGCCACCAATGCCAATTTACCTGGCATTCATTAAGCACTTACACTGGACCAAGCCCCGTGTTAAGTTCTCGGGTAGGTACAGTTACAGACGCATAATAGCTCAGTGGATAGAATGAGGGCCTGTGAGTCAGAGGACCTGGGTTCTAATCCTAGCTCTGCCACTGGTCTGCTATAAGACCTTGGGCAAGTCGCTTCACTTCTCTGTGCCTCAGTTACCTCATCTATATAATGGAGATTAAGGCTGTGAGCCCCACACGAGTCAGGGACTGTGTCCAACCTGATGATCTTACATCTAGCCCAGTGCTTATTACAGTGCCAGGACACAGTAAGTGCTTAACAAATGCCATAAAAAACTTAGACGCAGCTACTGCCCCATTGTTCGTTCCTCAATCGATTAATAGTATTTCTTGTGTACTTACCTTGTGCAAAGCACTACTTAGCCCTTGGGAGAGTAAAACAGAGTTAGGAGATGTGATCCCTATCCTCGAGGCACTTACAATCTAGCTGGGATAGAGGCATGAAAATAGGGGTAGCAACTGAGTATAAAGCTATGCCCTACATGTTGTGGCAGGGAATGGGTGGAGTATCTAAGTGCTCAGGGACTCGGGACCCTGTACTTCCTCTGTGACATCACTGGTGACCCTAGGGAATCGGGGAAGAAAATACAAAAATTCATGAGGCAGGCAGAGTGATAAAGATCTGGGTCCTTGTGAATCATCACTTTGAAAGGGTAAGAGGAGAAAGAGAAGCTGTCTGAATGCATTTTCTGAGGCCAGGGCTAATCAGTTAATCGTATTTGTTGAGCGCTTACTGCATGCAGAGCACTCTACTAAGCTCTTGGGAGAGGACAATATTCCCTGGCCACAGTGAGCTTACAGTCTAGAAGAGGCATAGTCATAGTTCTTCTCCTCGTTCTCAGGGGTCTATCTTGGGTATCTATTGAGTGTGAGACACTGTACTAAAGGCTTTTTTTAAAAATTGGCACTGGGGTAGATGCAAGATAATCAAGTTGGACACAGTCCGTGACCCACATGGGAGGCACAACCTGAATCCCCATTTTACAGATGAGGTAGCTGAGGCCCAGAGAAGTGAAGTGACCTGCCCGAGGTCACACAGCAGACAAGTGTCAGAGCGGAATTAGAACCCAGATCCTTCTGACTCCCAGCTCTTTGCTCTACCCACTGGGTCATGCTTGGGAGAGTACAGCAAGAGTAAGTCACACTATCACTGTCCTTTAGGAGCTTACAACTTAATGGGGTGGGCAGGCAGACAAAAACACCTTAAAGATCTTGCATAATCATTACAGAATGAACAGATGGATAGGAAAATGAAAAGCACTGTGGTAACGCTTCCCACCTACTGTCAATCTTGACCAGAAGTCACCTTGCTCCCTTAGTCATCTTGACCATTTACAGATTTTCCTTCTTTTTTTTTTAGATATTCAGGTTCGGTCCGTGAATTTATCCTCCTGCTGCTTTAGTTCACTTATCACCTCTTCCCCTCTCTGCTTCTCCTTTGCTCCTTTCTCGTCTACTCTCTTTGTCAGTGAACCTCAGGGGTATAGGTGTCACCGTGTCACATGATTAGTGCTGCTGACATTACACCATTGCCTTAAAGGAAGCAGGCAGAAAGCATAGAAGGGAGTGGGGGTGGGGGAGTGGGGAGAATAAATACTCAGCCATTTTAAGAATGTGAACTTTAATAGGGTTCAGTAACCTTGAGCAAAAAAAAAAAAAAGAAGGATCCCTTCTTCCCGATTTCTTTGCGCTTCTCTGATTATAATGGACACGGGATGCTGCCTGCTAATCTCTGATTTTTCCTATTCATCCATTCTGAGCCTTCATCCCTCCTCTCTGGGTGTCCCTAAGGTATAGTCTCCAATCTCTGAGATTAAAACCATCGACTGTAATAACAGATAAAACGTGGACCCATGAGTCAGCGGATTCTAATGTTCCAAAGTATGGCAATCTGTGTACTTTTGAAAGATAGTGGCAGTCCATTACAACTATTGATTTGCAGCACTTTGTCAGCTCTAATGATGTTATCTCATTAAAAGAGATAAATGCCCCTACTGTTCTACCAAAAGCATCTGCCGCTGCTTCTTTCTCTCTGTCTCAACAGCAGGGCTCTCAGCAGCCGCGCATTAAAATAAGATTGAAAACCAACGTTAAGACTTGGTTATCCAGTTGCTTACTAAGACTTCCTTTCTATGGGTTTTTCCTGCTTTCGATAAACGCTCTGGCCCTGTCTCTGGGCCAAAGGAAGAGACAGAGGGATTAAGGAGAGGCAGGGATTAGTTGGAGGAGAAGGCATAGGGGTGGCAGAGGAGTATGTGGGCACAGGTGAAGTAGTCGACTGATTGTTGGACTGAGTGAGGAGGTTTTCTGCAGGGGGATGGGCGGGGGCGTTCACGGTGGTCTGAGGGAAGGCGGAGGAGGAGACCATGAAAGAAAAGTCTGCCACAGGTTCAGACATCGCTCAATCAATCCATAATATTATCATTGATCTAACCATACGCAGGGCAAAGAACTGGCCCAGGAGCCAGAAGGTCACGGGATCTAAATCTGGCTCCACCACTTGTCCGCTCTGTGACCTTAGGCAAGTCACTTCGCTTCTCTGGGCCTCCGTTACTTCATCTGTAAAATGGGGATTTTAGACTGTGACTAGACTGTGAGCTCACTGTGGGCAGGAGAGTGTCTGTTTGTTGTTACATTGTACTCTCCCAAGTGCTTAGTACAGAGCTTTGCACACAGTAAGCGCTCAATAAATAAGATCAAATGAATGGGGATTGAGACTGTGAGCTCCACAAAGGACAGGGACCGTGTTCAACCTGATTTGATTGTATCCATCCCAGCGCTTCATACTGTGTCTGGCACAGAGTAAGCACGTGGCAAATACCACAATTATTATTATTGTTATTATTATTATTAATACTTAGGGGAGTGTACTAGAGGTAGGAGACACGGTCCCCTATCAATCAATGGTATTGAGAGATTCTCATGTGCGCAGCGCTGTACTATGTGCTTGGGAAGCTACTAAATATGATAGGTAGACACGCTCCCTGCCTTCTAGCACCTTACAGTCTATTGATCCCTGTCTAAAACATGTTTAGGTTTAGCCCAATGGAAGCCACCTCTCTGGGTGGAAGAGGCAGCTTGGTGGGTACATTCCTAAAACTCTTATTTTTACTCTTAAAAATAAAGGCCACACTGTAGAGGCAGCGGGGCTTAGTGGACAGAGTACAGGCCTAGGAGTCAAAATGACCTGGGTTCTAATCCCAGCTTTACCACATCTGCTGTGTGACCTCGGGCAAGGCACTTTCTCTGGGGCTCAATTACCTCATCTGTAAAATGGGGATTAAGAGTGAGAGTCCCAAGTGGGACAGGGACTGTGACCAACCTGACTAGCTTATATTTACTTCAGTGATTAGAACAGTGCTTGGCACATAGTAAACAATTAACAAATACTATTCTTACTCTTATTTAAAAATTAGAAATAATTAATTCACTACTCCCCAGAGCAGCTTTTAAAAGATGTTCTTTAAAACAAATCACAGTGTGCAGTTTCCAAAATGAAAAACCAAAACCAGAAATCAGCCCCATTAGCCATTCTGCTTGCCAGAAGTAAAAGAGAGTCAAGATGGTGGCAATGATTATTCCTCCTGATATGCCCCAGGAATAGTATTGTTTCAACTGATTTCTTATTAAATAAAAAAGGTAGCAGTTTTCCATAGTGTATGTTTCATACATCATTCCCTTTGTGTATAAGGCCTCTAAAGTCCACATTATTAAAGTCTATTAAAGTCTCTATTTAGCTGCATTACTAATGTGTCTTTTGGGAAATTATTACAATGAAACGGCAACAATCTCTCACAAAATGCCAATGGCTTAATATTCCTGTCCTTGTCTCCAAACTGTGGGTGTATTTTTAGCTCAACTCCATCCAGAAGGGTAAAAATCCTAACCTATCGCTGCTGTAGCATGTCCTGTCGGTGGGTTAGGTTGGGAAAAGTGAAGAGATAATGACATTGCTAATTTCACCCAACACATTTTTCTGAACTCTACTCTCAGGTTGCCAATGTTCTAATTAACAAACACGTCTTGCTCAGCCTAATGACACTTTACCTCCATGGCTAGACACCGATGCTGTAATTAACTGCTTACATCCATGCCTAATTGAGACAAACCCTTCAAGATATTTAAATTGGAGGGGCAGTAGTAAGTTCTAAAATGACAAACTTTTTTTAGAATCAGAGCACTGATTCATTGAGATCAGTAAGACCTTGGTGTTTCAGCCCAAACTTAAGCCCCGAAACTTCTCAGGACCTTGGGGAAAAGAAATGATTCTTTCAAAAGCGTTTGGGGAAACACTGAAAATGATTTGCTTGGAAATGGTTTGAGTGAGCTCCCATGTCACCCTGACAAGCTGTCTTTGAAAAATACATGTGCTTCACCATTTGAATTCTGATTGCAAATAACCATAACTGTGATTCCCAAGCTCAAGAAAGGCACGTGTTCCCGCAAAAACATCCCAAATAGCCAACATTCCTATGCTCATTAGCCCCAGGGCAGAGATCCTGCTAAGGGCTGGAAAGATCCTGTAGCTAAAGTCAGTCCTGACTCATGGGAAGACACACTTGTGGTATTTGTTAAGCACTTACTATGTGCCAGGCACTGTCCCAGGCCCTGGTGTAGATAGAGGTAATCAGTTGGACACAGTCCCTGTCCCACATGGGACTCACAGCCTATGTAGGAGGGAAAATGGGTATTGAAGTAGGAGGAAGAAGGGGTATTGAATTCCCATTTTACGGATGAGAAAACTAAGGCAAAGTGACTTCACCAAGGTCAAAGAGCAGGCCAGAAAATTTCCATGAGATTTCCTTTCCCCTCCAGAGTATCTAGCTACTCAAATAGCCAGGCTGGAGTCTTTCTGCCTCACTTCTTCCTCTGGTCAGAGAATGACCTCTGTCCTGGGAACAGGGAGAAAATGATGTGTCCAGCTCCTGCAGCGTGGTCCAGTGAAAAAAGGATAGATCTGGGAGTCTGAGGACCGGGATTGTGATCACAGCTCACTTGCCTGTTGTGTGACCTCGGGGAAGTCACTTCACTTTTCTGAGCCTCACTTTCTTCCTCTGTAAGATAGAGATAAAACACCTGTCCTCCCTCCTGTAAGCTCCACGTAGGAGATGGCCTCTGTCTGACCTGCTTATTTTATCTACCCCAACACTCAGCACAGTGCTTGGTGCACAGTAAGTGCCAAACAATGACCATAATTATTAGTATTACCATTAGTTGCAGGTACAAAGTATATGGCCCTTAACTAAGTAGAATGCAGAGTGCTGAACTGAACCAAGAATATGGGAAGAATTTAAGATCCATCCTCATTCTGCCAAAACAAAGAGAGCACAAAAGCAAATCTCCACCCTGACAGAGCAGAGCAGAAGACAGAGCCTCTTGCTTCCCTCCTTTGTGTCTCAACGGTGCCCTGCATCAAAGAAACACAACCCCATCATCTGGCACCACCATTCCTGCCCCACAAAGTTATAATTCGACCAAAGGACCAATTTAGGTCAACGCTAGATTGCAGGACAAAAAAAAAAGTCATGCCGGTTCTTTCAGCATTCAAGTCAAACTCCCACAAGTCTTTCGAGCACCAAGAAATAAAGCACACTTATCGAGCGATGACAATAAGCCCAAACAACCTCCCTCAGCTGGGACGCTGTCAGCCCTGGCCAAATCCTCGAGAGAAAAAAAAGCAGAGAGATGCAAGGATGACTTCAAGAGACTAAAAGAAGGACTGTCTGAAATTCCAATAGTGAAATTATTTTATTCATTATTATTCATGGTATTTGTTAAACGCTTACTGCGTGCTGGGCACTGATCTAAGCACTGGGATAGAGTCAAGGTAATTAGGTAATTAGATTAGACACAGTCCATGTCCGACATGGGGCTCACAGTCTTAACCCCCATTTTACAAATGTGGTTAATGAGGCACAGAGAAGTGAATAGATTTGCCCAAGATCACAGAGCACAGAAGTGGCAGAGTGGGGATTAGAAATCAAGTCTTTCAGACTCCCAGGCCCATGCTCTAACCACTTGTCTTCGCTGCTTTTTGTGAAAAAGCAAACCAACCCTCCCTCTCCTCACAGACAGCATTATGATTCAAACCGGCCTGCCCTCTACCCACCTTCACCTATTGATAGGCTCCATTTTTCTTTTCCCCAGTCAGGAACCTTGGGATTTTGGTCATGCTGCTTTGTACCCATAAGACTGTGGCTCAGCCCGGGCTCCAACTTGAAGGTAGATCTGGTTTAAAAGCCTTATACTCCCCTCCCACCCCCACAGATGGAACCAAACCGGGGAAATCGCTGTTTGAAGAGTCACCACCTCCTCTGTCCCACCACCCACTGCTCTGTAGTAGGAAGTCATACCCGCCACCCCCACTGAAACGTGCTGTTTTTGGTAAGGCCGAAAGGAGCACTGGGCTTTCAGATTGAATTTGGTGGCAGGTCTTCTTTCTGATACTTCTGCATAAGCTTGCTGAAAGATGCAGCGTGGCTTAGTGGATAGACCCTGGGCTTGGGAGTCACAAGGACCTGGGTTCTACTCCAGGCTCTGCCACATGTCTGCTATGTGACTTAGGGGAAGTCACTTCACTTGTCTGGGACCCAGTTACCTCATTTGTAAAATGGAGATTAAGAGTGTGAGCCCCATGTGGGCCAGGGACTCTGTCCAACTTGATTAACTTGTGCCTATGCTTAGGACAGTGCTTGGCACATAGTAAGCACTTAACAGGTACCACAGTTATTGTATAAAACATGACCCTACTGACTTGTCACCGAGATTAATGTACAAAGGGAAAAATCCACATTCAGATTTCTCAAAGTCTCTATCGATATCGATCAGTGGTACTTACTGAGTGCTGACCATGTGCAGAGCACTAAGCGCTTGAGAGAGTATGATTCAACAGAGTTGAGAGAAACTATCCATGACCACAAAAATTCCATTAAATTGTGGAAGTTCCCTTTTCTCCCCACCTATACTCAATTGCTAAATTCAGTGCGTTTTGGAATATTTTCATTCGTGCATGGGAAGCAATGAATGGGGGGAAGAGGAGAAGGAAGAGGGAAAAGAGGGGCTTATCTCCCTCTCCACCCCAAAAAAAGTTTCTTTACAGCTTTACAAATGCAGGGGAACAAACACAGTGTGGAAGACTCATTTCTCATTCTCCATATGCATTTCATCAATAAAACCAGATTTAAATGACTATAAGTGCTTGTGGCTATAAAGTCCCCTTCAACCTGAAAACCACCCCAAGTAAGAAAGGATTAAAAAAAAAAACAACAAAAAACCTTTTCATCAAACCAGGAAATGAAGACAGCCATGTTTGAATATTTGAAGGCACCACGGTTACCTTCTGTTCAGTTTTTGATAAATATATTAGAACTACCAAACATTAACTGTAACCCCCACCAGTCTGACTCCTCTGGTGTCCATCTGACCTACCAAGAGCAGAAAAAGGAAGACCAAAGAAAAATTCCAACTAAACTGAGAAGAGAGCTAAACCTGGCATTTTGAAAGTTAGCCAGCATCCTATTTCCAAAATGCCACCTACCTTTAAATGAAGTCCAAATAATTGTGGATGTCTTTAGTCCTAACTTCTGTATAGATTGACTTTTTATCCCCAAAGACATTCTCATGAAAATCTCAGGGACTAAAAATGACCAAAAAGACATTGCTATGCCATTTTGCAAGTGTTAAGTAAATGAACAGAGGCTGAAAATCACAGCTGTTGTTTGCTTGGGAGCCACCATGACATAAATGAGGAGACTTCACTCAGCATCAGCAACAAGTGGGTCTTTCAGAGTTCGGTTTAGTGAAAAATTTCACCTCTCGATTTGTCATTTGTTCATTGCACTCAGTAGGCTGGAGGCTAGTTTGATGGTTGATACAGGTCACCTGCAGCCTTATCTCTCAGTGGCACAAAGACTATAGTTGAAGGTGAACAGAAAGTGTTCTGGGGATGCAAATACTGAGCTCTGGTCGCCAAGGTAGGGGGATTGACACCAATCTGTTCTCTTATAATAACAGTTGTGATATTTAAGTGTTTACTATGTGCCAAGCATTATCCTATCAATCAGTGGTATTTACTGAGCTCCTAATGTGCTCAATAAACTCTTGGAAGAGTATGATAGAATTGGTAAACAGGAGCCCTACCCTCAACAAGCTTTACCATCAGTCAGGGAGACAGACATTAAAATAAATTACAGATAGGGGAAACAACAGAGTACAAGGATATGTAAACAAGTTCTCTAGGGGTGGGGTGAGTATCAAAGTGCTTAGGGGGTGTGAACCCAAGTGCCTAGGCGATGCAGAAAGGAGAGAGAATAGGGTAGGGAGATGATGAACCTTCCTGGAGGAGATTTTTTTTAGTAAGACTTTAAAGATGGAATAGAGAAGCAGAATGGCCTCGTGGGTAGATCTCAGGCCTGGGAGTCTGAAGGACTTGCGTGTTAATCCAGCTCCACCACTTGTCTACTATGTGACCTTGGGCGAGACACTTAACATCTCTGTGCCTCAGTTATTTCAACTATAAAATGGAGATTAAGACTGTGAGCCCCAAGTGAGATGTGGGCCAAGTCCAACCTGATTAGCTTGTACCAACCCCAGCGCTTAGTACAATGTCTGGCACATAGTAAGTGCTTAAGAAATACCATAAAATAAAAGAAAAAATAGAAACGATACAGATTGGAAACAGTCTCTGCCCAACTCGAGGCTCAACAGTCTAAGGGGAAGGCTAAAGTGGTGCTTAACCTCTTTCTACAAATGAGGAAACTAAGGCACGCAAATCAATCAGGTGATTTACTGAAGGTCAGGCAAGTGATGGAGCTGGGATTAGAACCCAGGTCTCCTGATTCCCAGTCCTGTGCTCTCTCCACTAGGCCATGCTACTTCTCACAGGCAGGAAGAGGTGAAGAATAAATCTTATAGAGGGTGCTCCATAAGCCTCTAAACTATAGTGAACGCTCGTTGCAGTTCAAAACATCATGTAAAATATACATCACTTCAGATGCCCCAAAATATGGTGTAAACACTAGCAATGAAAGAAGCAGAAAATCTCGGCAGGGAACATGTCTGTCAACTCTGTGGTATGGTATTCTACCAAGTGCTTAGTATGGTGCTCTGCTCAGAGTAAGCGCTCAATAAATACTAGTGATAACGACGATGTTGATGATATAGAAGATTTAGGACACGTCACTCACTTAATCTGAGAAGGTGTGATCATCTTCCACAATAACATGATTGTTCTAGAGAAACACTTTCTTACACACCAGTTTCTGATCAGTGCCGCACTAGACAAACCTAACATTGGGTTGAAAATATTTTACAGGGTACATACCTATCAACCCCATTATATTGTACTCCTCCAAGGGTTTAGTACAGTGCTCTGCACCCAGTAAACGCTCAATAGATATGACCCTCTGCACCATTAAATGCCTCATCATTCCACATTCTTATGATGAAAATCACTTTACCTCCTTCAGCAATGTATCTTTTCTTACTGATTTTGCCGCTGGATATTAAGTAGGTGAAAAGGGAAATGAACTTGGAAAGAGGCTAAAAAATGAACTTTTCAGTTTCTGCTTTGAGTTGACTGTGGAGATAGTGAGCTGTTGGGTAAAGGTGAAACTGCTGCCAAATTGGCAGCAAAAATGTGGAGCTGAATGTTTAACTCTGCAAACAGGTTGGGGAAGAAAACACAGGAGGCTCTTAAAAGCAAATATTGAGGAGGACAGAGGGCTCGTTGTGGTCAGGACCTACCAACTCTGTTATACTGTACATTCTAAGTGCTTAGGACAGTGTTCTGCACAGAGTAAGTGCTCTAATACCACTGACTGGTTGACCCTATCCACCAAAAGAGGGAGAATTAATTCAAGAATTAGATGCAAAGGGCAACAGTGATAATAATAACAATAATAATAATAATTATGGTGCTTAAGCACTCCCTATGTGCCAAAAACTGTTGTAAGCACTGATAGAATCAAGTTAGTCAGGTTGGACACTGTCACTGTCCCACATAAGACTCACACTCTTAAACCCCATTGTACAGATGAGGTAAATGAGGTCAAGAGAAGTGAAGTGACTTACTCAAAATCATACAGCAGACATGCGGCAGAGCTGGGAGTAGAACCCATGACCTTCTGATTCTCAGACCCATGCTCTATTCACTAAGCTGTACTGCTTCTCCAGAGAGTTATGGTATATCTATTAAGTGCCCACTGAATCGGGGCACTGTACTAAGCTCTTAATGGATTTTATAGTAAGGCACAGAGAGTATGACACCTCAAAATGGCCACTCCATTAGCCCTTGTTCTTCTGACACCTAACTAGTCCCTCTAGACTATAAGCTCATTGTGGGCAGGGAATATGTCTGTTTATTGTTGTATTTTACTCTCCTAAGCACTTAGTAAAATGCTTTGCAGACAGTAAGCGCTCAATAAATATGAATGAATAGTCCATTCCAGATGCTGGGCTAATAAATGCCAAATGGTTCAAATGTGAAATTCCATGGAACGAAAGAGCAAGTCTCCCATATCACAGATATCACAGAGAAAGTACTCTCACAAGAGCTTAATACAGTGCTCTGCATATATTAAGCACTCAAATAGGATTGACTGAACGAACTCACAGCCAGAGCTAGCTGCACAACAATAATAATAATAATAATCATAATTGTGGTCTTTAAGGGCTTACTATGTGCCAAACACTGTGCAGGGGTAGATACTAAATAATCATATCAGACTCAGTCCTTATCCCACAGTTAAGGGGAAGGGAGAAAAGGTATCTTACCTCTGTTTAACAAACGAGCAAACAGAGAAGGTAAGTAACTACCCCGAAGTTACCCAGGAGGTTAGTGGTGGAGGCTGAATTCTGGGCCTGTGTTCTTTCCATTAGGCCATGCTGCTCCTTAATAGTCCCTGACTTCCCTCCCTCATTCAGCTAGGGTCAGGGAGGTCTCCTCTGAAGGCTCTAATTGGTGGGATGAGGGGAGGAACGTCCAAAGAGAGTGAACAGAGGGGCCACTCGGGACTCAAACTCACAAGGGGAATCCTGATTGGGCTCTTGAGACGGCCTTTTTCCTCAGCTTTTTCAACACTTTCTCACTTTCAAAGGCAAGGTAGTTTGACCTGCTCTACTGACCCAGAGGCACGGAGGCCTAGTGGAAAGAGCACAGGCCTGAGAGTCAGGAGACCTCAGCTCACACTTATAAATCCAGCTCACACTTGCCTGTTGTGTGCAATCCCTCTCTCCCTCAGTGTCCTCCTCTGTAAAGTGGGAATAAGATACTTGCTCTCTCCACTTCTTATATTTAGAGCCCTGTGTGCGACAAGGACTGTGCCTGATCTGATTATCACTGATGGTTCTAACACTGAGTGTGGTGCTTTAGCCCAGAACAGGCAGTTAATAAGTGCCATTACTATTAGTGCTTACTGCAGTGCTCTGCACACAGTTAAGGGCTCAAATACCATCACTGTTATTGTTGTTATTATTCCCTGACCATCTCTACAACTAGCTGCTTGCATTAGCATGAAGGGATCATAACCCTTCCCCAGTGGGATGGAGATGGATAATTAGGCCCAAGAGGCAATATTGCCTAATGGAAAGAATATGGACCCAGGAGTCAGAGGATCTTGGTTCTAATACCGTTCTGCCAGTTGCTTGCTGTGTGTCCTTGGGCAAGTCATTTCATTTTTCTGTACCTCAGTTTCCTTAGCTGTAAAAATGGGGATTAAATACCTGTTCTCCCAACTACTTAGACTGTGAACCCTATACGTGATAGGGACTCTGACCTGATTAACTTGTACCATACCCCCCGGCTTAGCACAGTGTTTGATACATAGTATGTGCTTAACAAATTCCATAAAAAAAGAGGAGGAAGTTATGGGGCGGAGGGGAAGGGCTCCAACTTTTCAAGATGTCCAGTGTACCAGCTGCTCGTTGCCCAAGCAAACAACCTCAGGGTCCCTGGACCATTTCATATGAGGAAGCGCGGGACCACCAGGTGCGCGGACACAGAGAAACAGCTCAAATTGGGTGGGGGAGGGGACGGGGAGACCACCGCCTCATACAGGAAGCCAAATTCCCTCACACCCTCGGAAACCAATGCTAAGTTTGATCTGGGGAAGATTCCAGTATCACGAAAAAGACAAAGAGGAGTGTGAAAGTATGTGGAGGGGAGGTGCCGGGTTGGGAGAGGGGATGGGGTGCCCACATCCAAATTCTGCTTCTCTGGCTCAGATCGTCTGCATATTCCATTTATCACCTCTCTTGTAAAATACATCTGGGGTTTCAAAACGCTTCAAATTGCTTGCTTTACAACTTCCCCAAAGGAAGCCCAGGTTACAGACTATGTTGCCAGGACATGGAAGGCGCAAGGTCATATTTCAAATTTGGTCCCCAAAGGACCAGATTCCTTTCCTGACGCCGGACGCTTTGATTCAGGCTTGGCCGGGGAGAGGTCGGTTCTGAAGGCATCTTTTACCTTGTACATGTGGCATGGCCTGGAGCCAAGGGTCAGACATGTCCCAAAACACGGAAGCTCTTGACCATCCTCTTTCCTCCTCCTCCTCCTCGTTCTTCTCCTCCTCTATGGTTCTTCTCTCTGGGAAGGAGTGAGCACTGACGGAAACACAAATCGAGAAGAAATCGGTGAGAGGACATGCTAGGTTCCTGTCAACTACAACCTGAGGGTGGTGGGCAGAGGGACTGTAGACAAAGGTATTTATTGAGCACTCACTGTGTGCCAAGCACTGCACTAAGCACTTGGGAGAGGACAATAAAATAAAATGAGCAATGGAGGTACATCTTGCTACATAAGAACACCCTATTCACTTGGGCAAGGAAAAGAGCATTTGGTTATGTTGCCCTAGCTCAGTCTTATTCCAGGGACCCCCAAAAGTAGAGATTTATATGTCATAAATCCTCCAAGAGGCTTTCCCCGATTAAAGCCCTCTTTGTCCTGCGTCATTCTCCCTCCTATGTCATCTATGCACTTGGATAGTGATCTTTGGACACTTGATATTCACCCCAACCCCAACCCCAATGCCACAGCATTTATAGACATATCTTTAAATTATATATTATATATTCTAAATGACTTATTTATTCCTTTGAACGCCTGTCTTCCCCTCTAGACTGTAAGCTAATTATGGGTAGGGATGGTACTGTACTCTCCCAAGTGCTTAGCACAGTGCTTTGCACATGGTAAGGACTCAATAAAGGCTGCCGAAGCAGTGTGGCTTAGTGGAAAGAGCACGGGCTTGGGAGTCAGAGGTCGTGGGTTCCAATCCTGGCTCCACCACTTGTCAGTTGTGTGACTTTGGTTAAGTCACTTTGCTCCTGTGTGCCTCAGTTACCTCATCTATAAAATAGGGATTAAGACTGTAAGTCCCATGTGAGACAACCTGCTGACCTTGTATCTACCCCAGCGCTTAGAACAGTGCTTGTTATATTGTAAGCGCTTAACAAATACCATAATAATAATCATTATTATAAATACCATTGATTGATTGATACTTAAGTTGAAATGAGTGGATCATCTTCCAACTAACTGGGGCGCTGGGGTGGGTGGGGGAGGAATTTCTTCTTCACTGGAAATTTCATAGTGATTTTTCATTATCTATAAAGGAATTCCCTGCCCCTTTAACTCTGGTCAGTGTGGTTGATAGAGCCATGGTTTCCTGGTAAGACCTGAGGTCACTGCACTGTGGGGCAGTCATCTGTCCATCATTCGCTGATTCTGTGATGACTAAGCATTTTAAAAGATCCCTTCCCAACCTCAGTGAGAAGCTGCGTGGCTTTGTGGAAAGAGCACGGGCTTGGGAGTCAGAGGTCGTGGGTTCTAATTCTGGCTCCGCCACTTGTCAGCTGTGTGACTCTGGGCAAGTCACTTCACTTCTCTGGGCCTCAGTGACCTCATCTGTAAAAATGAGGATTAAGACTGTGAGCCCCCCACGGGACAACCTGGTTATCTTGTATCTACCCTAGTACTTAGAACAATGCTTGGCACATAGTAAGCACTTAAATACCATCATTAGTGTTATCATTATTATTAAAGACAAGTTTATGCCTGGAGCCATATTCCTCTCAATCCTGAGTGCCCAAATCACCTTAAAAACAGCAATCGGATCTAAGGTGTTTACTGACTGATAACCAACTGTGGGCACTGTACTAAACTCTTGGGAGGGCACGACAGAGGCAGAAGACACGAGTGCAGCCCTAAAGGAGTTTACAATCCATGAGGAGTGGATTTCCAGAAACCCCATAAGCGGAATCATGGGGTTCATGTTAATGACCGTCTTCCCCTCTAGAATGTAAGCTCGTATCTGCTAATCCTGCTGTATTGTACTCTCCCAAGATCTTAGTACAGTGCTCTGCACACAGCTCTCAATGAATGCGACTGATTGATCAATGGGTTCAACTTGTCTTTCTGTTCTAAGAATGAATCGCCACCTGGCACCCAAAAAGGCTCCACTTGGGTAATTCAGAAACCCACACTTTGCAGTTTTAAGTCATAAATGACGACGAGGAGATTAAAACCTGATATTCCTCAAGCGCCAATTTCAGCTCGACATTAATATTTTACTTTATTCCATCATCTGTATTGCCTCCAGACATCATGAATTAAATTTATCAACTACCTTCATGCACATGGCTCTGTGCCAAGCTATGACATCAGCATTGGCTGAATGGAAAGAGCAGGGGCCTGGGAGTCGGGCAGCCTGGGTTCCAATTTCAATCAGCCACTGTCCTGCTTATGAGGCCTTGGATAAGTCTTGCCTTACCTCTCTGCACCTCAATTCCCGCATCTGTAAAATGGGAATGAAATGCCTTTCCTACCTCCTTCTTGGACAGCGAGCTATGTGCAGGCAGGGACCATGTCCAATCAGATTCTCTTTGGGAATTTACACAGCATTAAGCATGTAATGTTTTACTACCATTATTAGTATATTCTGAATCCAGGGTTGTTAAATGCCAAGTTGCTATTTAAACCTCAAATTTCTCAGCCCAAAATGTTCAGTTGAACTCCCCAGCGAGACTCTCTGCCAGATGGGAAAAGTCTTAATGGTTAAGACTGGGTTTTCTTCAACGGATGAAGCAATTTCACAAGTCCTTAAAGTGAGCAAGTCAAGCAGTGTTATTTATTTATACTTAGACTGTGTGCTCCATGTGGGATAGGGTCTGTCTCTGACCGGATGAACTTGAACCTACCAGTGCTTAGAACAATGCTTGATACATAATAACAGTTTAAATACAACAGTAATAATGATAATATGAGAACTTACTATGTACAGAGTACTGAACTAAGCGCTTGGGGGAACACAATAGAGTTGGTAGACACGTTCCCTGCCCGCAAGGTCAAATTCAGTCAGTCCTGTGGACGGGGTGCTTAAGTGCTTAGACATCCATACTTGGGAAGCACTTAAAAAGCAAATGACAATAAATTACTACTAAAGTAACTAGGAGCCTAAACTATTATTATTAAATATATAATTATTAAAAAAGAAAATAAAATGGTAGCTGTTGTCTTTATCTCCCTAACCCCAAGTACTCATTCATTCTATAGCATATCCAGCACTTAGAATAATGCTTGGCACACAGTAAACGCTTAAATGCCATCTTTATTATTTACTGAGTGCTTACTGGGTACAGAGTAGTGTACTAAGCTCTTGGGAGAGTATAATATAACAATGAACAGACACACTCCCGGAGCACAGTCAAGTTTACAGCTTAGAGATTTTAAGCTCCAAGTGCAACAGGGAGGAAGTCTGATCTGTTATGTTTCCATGGCCTCCAGCGCTCAGCACAGCGCCTAGGACACAGTAAGCACTTAACACATACTATAATAAACCAAATTAAACATGATACTCCTCCTCAATGATTCCTGCAGAGGGGGTTCACGGATGGGGTTCTTACGGAGCCTGGGGGGAAGTGGTTCAAGATTTTGGGGGGAGCGGGGAGATAAAAGCAGGAGAGGCACACTAAGTAGGGAGAACGGGACCCCTCTCCACATACTCTCACACTCAGCCTCTGACCCCACACCAACACGTGCGCACAAGAGGGAACTGCAGCAAAGAGATCCCTCCCCCCTGGCTAACTGCCCCCAACCCTGGCTTCCAGCCGATGGAGCTGCTGCTGCTGGTTGGGTGGGTGGGTAAGGTTTGGGGGTTGTCATCTAGCCAGGGACCTGTGACCAGAGAGTCGTCCCCTCATTCCCAGAGGCCTGGAGACCAGCTCCCCGTGTTCAAGTGGCGGAAGCGGCACTCATCGGAGGCTCCGGCAGTATCCCAGAAATGGAGTGCTGCCTGGACCTGGGATCCCCATTCAGGGCAGGCTGCTGCAAGCCGGGGTCTGAGCGTGCACCAAGCACTTGAAGGTAGTAGAACTGGCTACCTTGTTGTGAGAGGGGAATGTGTCTTGTGACTTACTGTACTTTCCTCTCCCAATAATAATAATAATAATGGTATTTGTTAAGCATTTACTATGTGCCAGGCACTGTTCTAAGTGCTGAAGTAGACCCAAGGTGATTGGGTTGGACACTGTCCCTATCCCACATGGGGCTCACGTTCAATCCCCATTTTACAGGTGAGGTAGCTGAGGCACAGAGCAGCGAAGTGACTTGCCCAAGGTCACATAGCAGACAAATGGCGGAGCCAGGATTAGAACCCAGGTCCTTCTGACTCCTGGGCCCGTGCTCTATCCATCAGGCCACGCTGCACAGTAAGTGCTCAATAAATACCACTGATTGATTGATGTCTGTTTTTAATGCACACCTTAGAGGAGGTACACCCAAGCTCTGAAATCTCCTCCACTAGACGGTAAACTTCTTGAACACAAGGATCATGTCTACCAACTCTCCCAAGAGCTTAGTATAGTGCTCTGCACATCATAAGCACTCAATAAATACCATTCATTGATTGCGACCTCCCTCTACGTGAACCCGTTGGTCACATATTGCATGGATTAGAGAAGCAACATGGCTTAGAGCACAGGCTTGAGAGTCAGAGGACGTGGGCTCTAATCCCGGCTCCGCCACTTGTCTGCTGTGTAACCTTGGGCAAGCCACTTAACTTCTCTGTGACTCAGCTCCCTCATCTGTAAAATGGGGATTAAGATTGTGAGCCCCATGTGGGACAACCTGATTACCTTGTATCTATCCCAGCGCTTAGAACAGTGCTTGGCACATACTAAGAGCTTAACGAATACCATAAAAAGAGAATTGCTTTCCCCAGCTGAATGTTGCTGCAATAGACATTTTCTCCCTTAAATAAATCACTGTATATTTTGCAAAACAAATTAAAGTACAATGCCAACCATCACTCACATTTCTGTCCCAAGTAAATAATACTTTCCCTCCCTCTGAAAAATGCAAACCGGCTTACAAAATTTTCAAGAGGTTTCACAACCTCCCAAGACACTAAATATTATTCCCTGGATTTTTCAGGAAAAAGGCAGGGAAAGGGGCTGCCCAATAGTGATCATTTTCTTCATACTTGTAAAACCTAAGGAATCCCATATTCTGTACCAGCAGCAGCAAAGATGGCGACGGTATCTCTCAATGGGAACGCTAATGATTCCCAGGAATCTCAAGAATCTAGAGGTGCCCATTTTATTTTTGGCTCAAAACATTTTGCTGATTATAAACGCATTCCTATGTACAAATATGTATACATATATATGAATATATGTATATATGAATATATGTACATATTCAGTTACATATATGGATTACAGAGTATTTCTTAAATGTGCACGAAGCACTAATCAAAAGTATTTATTAAGCGCTTCGTGCTAAACATGGAAGTAATAATAATGATGGCATTTGTTAAATGCTTACTATGTACAAAGCACCATTCTAAGTGCTGGGGGGATACAAGGTGATCAGGTTGTCCCACATGGGGCTCACAGTCTTAATCCCAATTTTACAGATGAGGTAACTGAGGCACAGAGAAATTAAGTGACTTGCCCAAAGTCACACAGCTGACAAGTAGCGGAGCTGGGATTAGAGCCCATGACCTTTGACTCCCAAGCCCGGGCTCTTTCCACTGAGCCACACTGCTTCCTTGTCCTAAACACTGGGGTAGGTGCAAGATAATCAGATCAGACACAGTCCCTGTCCCACTGTTTTAAGAGATCAGGAGCCCAAGTATCTTACTGCTATTTTACATAAGGGAACGGAGGCCAGCTGCATTTAAATGACTTGTCCAAGGGCACAGGGTAGCAGATATTAAATGTTTACTGTGTGCAGAGCACTGTACTAGGCACTGGGAGAGAATATACAAGTAGGAATGAGACACTCCCTGTCCCTTGGTGCAACTCACAATCTAAGAACAGGCCAGGGTAAGGGCTGGGATTAAAACTTGGGTCTCCTGCCTCTCATCTTTGTGATCTTCCCATTAGGCCACAAAAATACACGCATGTGTACACACACCCACACACAAGAGGTTGTTGGTGAAACCCATCCATGGAGCTGGGGATCCCTGTTCCACCTAAGGCAGGTAAAGAGTCACTTGTGCTGATATGAACAAAGCCCATATGGAGCTTGACTCTGCTTTTGAGGCTGCACACAAAGGTTAGCAAATTCAACAGTAGTAAAAGATAGCCCAAAACATGGATCAGGCCCAAATGTTTGCAAGCCAGAAATCTAAGGTTGTTTTTTTTCCTGATATTTGTTAAGTGCTCTGTGCCAGGCACTGAGATAGATATGAGACAATCGGGTTGGGCACAGTCCATGTCCTACTTGGGGCTCGCAGTCTTAATTCCCATTTTACAGATGAGGCAATTGAGGTCCAGAAAAGTGAAGTGACTTGCCCAAGCTTACCCAGAAGATAAGTGGCAGAGCCAGGATAAGAACCCGGGTCCATCTGACTCCCAAGCCTGGGCTTTATCCACTAGGCCACACTGCTTCCATCATGATTGTCAGTGCTCTGACACCAGTTTACGAGGGACTCTTTAACCGCTTTACTACACTTGAGTGCCAACCTTATCTGCTCAGGTTGCCCAAACATACAATGTCAAAATTCAATATAAAACCATGAATTATTAATACTACAAGAAGGGAAGCTATCAGTCTAACAATGCCGTAAAGGCTTAGTAAAGGAAAGATCAGAGAGAGGGCTCCTCTTTTACAATACAATATGGGATACCACATTGCAGGAGCATGTAATGTATTGTAGGAGATACACAGACATAAACTGATAAATGGATAATGGATAACAGAGTAAAGGGAGAGGGAAAAAAATGACAAAAGCAATTCAATAAATAGTAAATGTAACATTGATTTACCCAAGCCTACGCACGGCTGATAGGGTACCAGAACCAGGAAGGTTGGGGAGAATTATCATTGATATTATTATGGTATTTGTTAAGCGCTTACTATGTGCCAAGCAGTGTTCTAATCGCTGGGGTAGATACAAGGTAATCAGGTTGTCCCATGTGGGGCTCACAGTCTTAATCCTCATTTTACAGATGAGGTAACTGAGGCACAGAGAAGTTAAGTGGCTTGCCCAAGGTCACACAGCAAACAGCAAGCAGGATTAAAACCCACATCCTCTGACTCCCAAGCCCATGCTCTTGCCACTAGGCAACACTGCTTCTCTTAGCAGTGTTCTAAACACTAAGGTAGATATAAGATAGGTTGGACACAGTCCCTGTCCCAGATGGGATTCATAGTCTAATGAGAGAGGGAGAAAAACTACTAAAAGCCCATTTTACAGATGAGGAAACTGAAGCCCAGAGAAGTTAAGTGACTTGCCCAAGCTCCCACAGCAGACAAGTGGCACAGCCGGGAGTAGAAGACAGGACCTCTGATTCCTTGTCCAAGAATGTTTTTTGGATGACTTTGAAGGGGAAGAGGATTATGGTTAAGAGGAGAGAGAGTTTTGTGCAGAGGGAGGGCATAAGCAATGGGACAGACAGAGGAGAGCCACAAACAAAGCACGTGCTTTGGTTGAGAGAAGCAAAGTGTACAAGTGGTATAACAGGAAAAAATGGGGAAGAGGAAGGAAGAGGGCCAGTGGGAAAACCTTTCAACTATACCCATGCCTACACTCTTGAATTAACCTGTTTATGTACACTTTTGCCTTTTATTTTGACCTGTTCTTTCACCCTTCACTGTGGTTTGTTTAATTAGGGCCTACAGCTTCTCCTATAAGAATTAAAGAGAAGCGGCATGACCTAGTGGATAGAGCCCAGTCCTGGAGGTCAAAAGGACCTGGGTTCTAATCTTGGCCCTGCCACTTGTCTGCTCTGCGACCTTGGGCAAGTCACTTCACTTGTCTGTGCCTCAGTTACCTCATCTGTAAAACAGGGATTAAGTCTGTGAGCACCACATGGAACATGAATGTGTCCAAGTTGATTAACTTATATCTACTAAGCGCAGTGCCTGGCACAGAGTAAGAGCTTAACAAATGCTATTTTTTTAAAAAAAAAGTCCCCTGAGGACAGGCATCACGACTTTGCCCTTTTTTTTGGTATGTTCTCCAGAACCTAAAATAGTTTTCCATACCCAGTAGCTGCTCAATTAATTCTGTTGATACTGATTCGCCCAGAAAACAAAAAACAAAAACTACAGCCTGGCTATGCAGTTGACACTGCAATGGAAATAATTTTCATCCTTTTGGAACGAAGCAAATGGAAACCACACACGTGCATCAGACCACAAGAACAGATTCTGGGAATGAAAGACGTCAAATAGCCTGTGGATTCACTGAGCAATAGAGTGGTGCTAAGAGGCGAGGTTAGAGTGAGAGGAGAGAGGAGAAGGGAGAAAGGGAAGGGAGGAGAAGGGAGAAAGGGAAGGGAGGAGAAGGGAGAAAGGGAAGGGAGGAGAAGGGAGAAAGGGAAGGGAGGAGAAGGGAGAAAGGGAAGGGAGGAGAAGGGAGAAAGGGAAGGGAGGAGAAGGGAGAAAGAGAAGGGAGGAGAAGGGAGAAAGGGAAAGGAGAAGGGAGAAAGGGAAGGGAGGAGAAGGGAGAAAGGGAAGGAAGAGAGGGGAGAGAGGTCTTACCCCCTCCACCCTTAGCTCTCAGAACTGTTCACTAACATTTAATTGTAGATTCAGCGGTGGAGGTGGGCGGAAGGAGGAAAGCGGTGGTTGAAGCAGAGAGGAGGGAAGATTGTGAGTGGAAAGGGGAAATAAGATAAGAAAAAGGGGTGAAGAGAAAAGGTCAGAGGCTGTAGGGAGAGAAACAAGAAGGGCAAGAGAGCAGGCCTGCTGTGCACAGACCTGGGTTCCAAAATACACTCACTTCAGGAGGGTAAACACAAACAGCGAGATACTTGGGATCCCAGAATCAGTAAATCGCTGTGATACACCACCTGGGGTGAGGGAAGAAAAGGCAGGGAGGGGTGTTCCACACGAGGGTCCCTCATGGATGAGGGACCCTCCCCTCCCACATCCACAGCCCAAAAGGAGGACCAAAGGAAGAAAAGAACTATCTCAGGCTTCATCCATGACCAGACACCTATGGTTTCTGGTCTGCACCCTGACCTGCTGATGGAAGAATTGGTGTGAAGGGAACTGAGAGCACAGTTGCAGAAAACAGTGTGACCTTGTGGAGAAAAGCATGAGATTGGGAGTCAATCTGGGTTCTAATCCCAGCTCTGTCACATACCTGATGTGAACAAATCACTTTTCTCTGATTTAGTTTCCTCATCTGTAAAGTGGACCTTAAATACCTGTTCTCCTTCCTTCTAGGACTGTGAGCCTCATGTGGGAAAAGGGTTGTGTCTGATCTTACTGTATTATCCCCAGTGCTTAGCACATATGTTTTTTGTTTTGTTTTCTGGTATTTGTTAAGTGCTTACTATGTGCTAGGCACTGTACTAAACACTGGGTATATTCAAGCTCATCCAGTTGGATACAGTCCACATCCCTCATGGGCTCACAGTCTTTATCCCCGTCTTACAGGTGACATAACTGAAGTCCTGATAAGTTAAGTGACCTGCCCAAGGCCTCACAGCAGACAAGTGGGGGAGACAGAATTAGAACCCAGGTCCTTCTGCCTCCCAGGCTCATGCTCTATCCACTAGAGCAAGCTGCTTTCCTAAATGCTCATTAAATACTAAAACTATTATTATTATTTTATTATTAGTGAATTGGCCTGTGTCTTAGGGCTATAAGATTTAACTGGAGAAATGCCTTCTCATACACTTGAATTGCTGGCATCCATAACTATCATGCTGGCCAATGGTGATCCCAGCATTCGATGAACTGGTCAACTTCATGCTCTCTCTCTCCCCGCCCAGCTCATGAGAGGATATTCTTAGGTCTGGAGCAGGATTTTTGATTTCCTTCGGGAGCCACAGACCAAAGGCGGACCCCTGAAATGGTGAGCTCAGAGGTAGGGGGGAGGGGAAGGCTGAGGCGAATGGAATCTCAGCTCTCCTTTCCCCCCCAACACACGTACCTTCCTGAGAACATGCCTGGACAAGGCCATTTGGGTAGGGCAGGTCCATCGACACGCTGTGTGTCAGACCCTCAGGGCCCAAGAAAAGAAAGGAGACATTAAAGGGCACGCCTTCCAGTGTCATCATTGGATAACATTTCTTAAATCTCCACAAGGGCCTGGCACCGAGACTTGATTTTTACTAGACTTTAAAACAAGCTGACTCCAATCTGTACCCCAGGAAATCCAATACCTGAACCTCTTGACTGTTTTGAATATGAGAATCAGTACACTGTACTAGGCATTTGGGAAAACACAGAAAGAGTCATAGACACAATGCCTGCCTTCAAGGAGAGTTTACAATCCGCTAGGATGCTCAGAAGAACTACATATCGGCTGTCCCCCTTTCACCCATCCATTCGTTCATTCTATAGTATTTATTGAGCACTTACTTGACTGGGCAACAGGCTGGACTAATCTCATTTCCCTTACCCCATTTTCTTCAGTTCATCACCAAAGATGCCCACCATTAACTCTCTTTGCACCTAAATAATTTCTGCTTCCTTCCTCCTTGGGTACGTTTTGAGAAAAGATGCAGAAAATAAAATCTCACCTGCTGTGATCTTGTTCTGCACATAATTAGTGCTTAATAAATACCAATGACTGACTGATAGTGAGAAACTCTGAGACAATATGGAGGAAATCCACCTGGATCTTTTCAGGCCCAACCCCTGGACAAAGCAGCAGTGAAACTGTGGAAAATGCATTAGGGACTAGCTTTTAAATGGGTCAAAAGACATCCTAGAAGCACTTCCAATCTGATTCCATCAATCAGTCAGTGGTATCTATTGAGCAGAGCACTGTACTGAGCACTTGACAGAACACAATACAATATTCATTCAAGCGATTCAATTGTATCCAATGAGTGCTTACTGTGTGCCCAGCACTTCACTAAGTGCTTGGGAGAATACAAATAAACAGACACGTTTCCTGCCTTCAACGAGCTTACAGCCTAGAAGGGGGCAGATATTAATATAAATTACAGATGCATAAATAAATTACAGATAAAATTGAGTTGTAGACACAGTCCCTTCCCTTGAGGAACTTTCAATCTCATGGAGGACCTTTCCATCTGGATCTGGGCAGAATTAGTAATTCAGAAACTCTGAAGAATCTCATGAAATGAATAGAAAAGGTTCTGAAAGGCGACCATGTCAACTCAGTAAGATACCTAAATACTCGGCAGGGGCAGTAAAGCAACTGCTGGGGCCTCTTTGGGGAAAGTCCAGTCCTCCAGCTTCAGAGCCAAGAGTCACCCGGGAAGGGTGGGGAGGGGGAAGGGGGAGTGAGCCAAGCGAAACCATCTCATTTGGCAGTCATGAGGCTTGCTCCAACCCTTGAGGGAACGGGTCCCGGCTGGCTTGATTTAGATCGAGGCACCCTAACTGCTAAGGCAAACCCAGGGTAGAAACCAGCACTGGGTCGACACTCAACCCCTAAAAGACTTTGATTGGGTTCATTTCAGCAGAAAATAAGAGAGAGAAAGACAAGAAGGGGGGAGAAAGGGAATGAAACACAGGGAGAGAATGAAGGAAGGACAGTGGAGAGGGATGGAGTGCCACCATCTAAAGTTGGAGGTTGAGAGCCCTCTGGGAAGGGAGTAATCTGTCCTCGGCCGGAAGACGGTAAACCAGTGGGTTACTCAATCAACATTTTCAGCAAACCAAACTCTCCAACTTGGAATGCAGCTTCTCTTTCAGCATCAAGTCTCCCCCGCCAGGGTGTGGGAACGTGTTTGTCTTAATCAGCAGCGTCTCTGTGTTATCTTTTTCCTTTTTTCCCTTCTGGAGGGAGCTGGAGGAGAGGCCAGAGTTGTGGGGAGGGGAAATGCTTTGTCCAGGCCAATTCAAGGGAAAGGCAAGGATCACGTTAGGCCTGAGGGAAAGTCTGGGAGGGTCACGGCCTGCCTGGGAGAGTTGGAGGCAAAGACAGCAGGCAGGCAATCCGGATCCAGGGCCTAATATTAAGCTTTAGCCCTGGCGGAGCCTCAGATTTCATTCCTCCAGGCCGCCGCAGGCCTCACAAAACAAGTGGAAGAAGCTCACACATTCCTGTACCTCCTAAGCACTCTGCACATAGTAAATGCTCAATAAATACCACTGATTGACTGGTTGATAAGGATAGTCTCTACATCCTTGGATGGGGTCGTGGGTGGGGAGGGGAAACTGTCTTCATGGGTATCAGCCTCCGCTGTCCCAAACGATCCTGCCTTTCCTGGGCCCAGGGCTGAGACTTGAAGAGTCCTTTGCTACCGAAGGCTCCGCCTTGGTCCGGTGATGGAGACTCAACCCTTTCTGTCTACCCCTGAACACTGAAAGCTCCTTGTGGGCAGGGAATGAATCTAACAACTCTGTTGTACTGTACTCTCTCAAGTGCTTACTACAGTGCTCTGCACACAGCAAGTACTCAAATACAGTTGTTTAAGGGTGTAAGTTATTTGAGGGCAGGGAACATGTCTACCAACTCTGCTGTATTGTACTTTCTCCTAGGTATTTTTTTCCAAGTATCTGTTAAGCACTTAATATGTGCCTGGCACTGTAATAAGTGCTAGGGTGGGTATGAGTTAATCAGAATGGATGCAGTTCCTGTTCCATTTAGGACTCACAGTTTCCATCTCCATTTTACAAATGAGGTGACTGAGGCACAGAGAAATTAAGTGACTTACCCAAGGTCATACAGCAGATAAGTGGCTGAGCCAGGATTAGAACCCAGATACTTCTGGGTTCCAGAAATCACAAGTATCTGGGTTCTAATCCTGGCTCAGCCACTTCCAGGCTTGTGCTCTATCCATTAGTTAGAGTGCTCTGCATGTACACACTGTAAGCACTCGATAAATTCCAATGACTGATTGATTGATTCTGCTTGGGTCAACATCCCACAGCTCAAACAGAAGACAGACACATTTCTCCCCTGAAAACTTTGGGCAATTATTTATGCTTGTCTTTGAAGGACATTTCCTGTCAGGGCTGGAACTACAAAACCCAGTGATCCTGCAATCATTAGAATATTCTTGAGGAAAGGCCCTACTTTAGAGTTCTCTACTGATTGGTTAGTATTATTAATAACAATAATAATAATAATGATAATAAATAGTATTTGTTAGGCATTTACTATGTGCTAAGCACTGTTGTAAGCTCTAAGGTAGATACAAGTTAATCACTTGGGACACAAGTCCCTGTCTTACATGAGGCTCAAAGTCTAAGTAGGAGAGAGAAGGATTTAGTCCTCATTTTACAGATAAAATAACTATGGCACAGAGAAATTAAGTGACTTGTCCAAGGTCGCACAGCAGATATGTGGCAGAGCCAGGATTAGAACCTAAGTTCTCTGACTTGTGCTCTTTCCACTAGACCCTGTTGCTTCTCAGATTCATCAGTTTCAAAAAGATTCCACCTCTGAGATGTCTTCCTTGGGATTTTTTTTTTCCAACAGAAGAGATAGCAGCAGGAGGGCAAAGTTGTTTTATGCCTTTGGAATTGATCCCCTTTCAATTATAAATTCCTTGTGATCAGAGATTATATCTACCAACTCTACTGTACTCTCCCAAATGCTAAGGACAGAACTCTGCACATGGTAAGCCCTCTACAAATACCATTCATTGATTGGTCTTCAAGGCAACTCAGGGGCCAACTTGACCAGGAACTTCGAAACCAAATGTGAAATTAGGAAGGAAGCTGAAACCCTGGTGAGGCGGGTAAGAATACACACACAAGAAGATTACAACACTACCACGTTACACCAGAACTGAAGGACAATAGCATTACCACAATAACATTGAAACCATGTTACAGTAACATAATTCACATATAAGTCCAAAAAATGAACCAACCACAAAGAGCTCACTGTCCTTCCAGGAAAACAACTGAAAGCGGCATGCTTTCCTATCCACCAGTGACTGCATAGACAAAAATAAAGAACACAGGAGACCTGGATTCTAATTCCAGCAATGCCACTTGCCTGTCATGTTACCTTGGGCAGTAATTTGCCTTTCCGTGCCTCTGTTTCTTCAGTGGGGACTAAACACCTCTTTGCCCTCACCCATAGACTACCAACTCCTTAGACTCTGTCCTGTTCTGACTGTATGTACCTCAGTGCCTAGAACAGTTCTTGGCACAAAGTAAGGTTTAAAAAATATTCCAAATATCTCTATTATTATCACATCCTTTCTCCTAGAACATGGTGGTTGTATTCTCGCTGAAAACCACATCGAGGAAAGCTCACACTGCAGAATACTGTGCATCAAGCGCTTAGCACAGTGCCCTGCATCCAAATAAGAGGACTACTCTTACTACTCCCTGTGGCCAATGTGACACAAGTGCACACACTATTTCTACATCCAGGTAAATGTGCACTGTTGGAAGCACTTTCCCAAATTCTGCCATCTCCCAAAATGAGAAAATGTGCTCAGGCAGAAATGAGTGTGTGATCACAATTTTAATCCAACAAGATTAATTCTTGAGTTTGTATTGGAGTGATCCAACACAATCGAGGATGGCAACACAAAAGAAGAAGGTAGATCAGATAGATAATGATCTACTGCGACTATAAGCCCCATGTGAAACAGGGCCTTTGCCAAACCTGATTATCTCATATCTACACTGATGCTTAGTACAAAATGCTTGGCCCAGAGTAAATACTTAAGTACCATTATTAGTATTATTACCCAAGTTGGGTACTTGAAGGGGTACCAGCTCCGATTATAAGTCAGGTTACTAGCTTTCAATGGGATTTTACAATTAAAGGTTGGCACCTCTAGATTGCAAGCTCCTCCTGGGCAGAGAACGTGGACACCAACTCTGTCGCAGTGTATTCTCCCAAGCACTTAGTACAGTGCTCTACATTCAAGTAAACACTTAAATACCATTGATCGCTTGATTGAATTCCCTCGGACAAATTTGCAAACAAGTGTCTTTCAGGGAAGGAGATGAGAACCAACATAACCAGTTTTCTTCATAGGGTGGTGGTGAAATGGTTATATAAAATCACTGTAAAGTAGACGACAATGAAGGCATGTTATAGTAACAAATGATTACCGTACATTCAGTATTTTTCCCCCTTCCTGTTCTCTTTTCGATCTCAATTTTACTTTCATTCCATTTGGATGCATTTGGATAATCCATGTTATTTTTTCCCCATCCAAAAACCAAATTAAAAGGACTAAAGCCTTTTCCCCTTTGGATGGATTTCTCAAAACTCCACCTACCCCCCGCCAAAAAAAAAACCCAACCAACAACATGGTGTGATAAATATACATTCCTTAGAGTTTCTAGGGTTTGTTGGTTGAGCTATCCAAATTTTAGGTGGGTTTAGTTTCCAAAAATGGAGAGCCCAGGGGCTTGAGATGCCTGCCACCACATGAGCAAAATAGCTTTACTTTTCAAGGCTATTTACTGGGGTGCTAATTTCAGGATTTGCAGAGTCCTGCAGAGGTACAAAGGAAATTCATTCCTTGGGGTAGTAGAACTACTTCTCGCTTGAGTTCCTCAAAAAGTAATGGGTGAAAAACAGCTGGAAAAGTCACGCCAGGCTCTCTCTGTTCTACCGGAGTTATGGAATACTTCATTCTGGCTCATATCAGGGACGCTTCTTCGCTAAATCTGCCCTCCATCCCCACCAACCCAGGAAATAACCTCAGGAAACTATTGGCCAATAGGAACGCTCTAATTTTCCCTCTTCTCACTGCTGTCCCAGCCACGCTGGCGTCAAGACAAAGCAAACTCATATTACATCACAGAGCAAACTAATTTTCTATAAACTATCCTGTTAGTACTTTACCACTTCTGTAATCTAATGCTGTCAACAGAGCGCCCTTTGTCTCCAGTGCACATGCTTTTTCCAAATTAAAAAAAAAAAGGCGTCCTATTTTTTCCCCCTCTCCTCCTCCTCTACTATAAATACAGACGGTCTATTTCCAAGCGAACCTCTCCCCTAACTCCACCCCACTCTGTAAACTAGACATTACCTTATACAAGAACGAATCTCCCGCATTCCTCTGTCTAGCTGCTTCCCAAAAGATTTCCTAGCCCGGGCGCCTCCTCCTTCCTCTTCTCCCTCCCACCGCCCTCCCCTCGGCCCGCCGTCGACGAGTCCTCGCCATCCCCATTTTTTTTTTTTAATTTCCACTGCCTCACTGTGTTTTTGTGTAAATGATCTCACATGACTCAACAAATCCATCTGCCTGAAGCGAGCCAGGTTTGGCGCCCTCCTAAGAGGGCGGAGAAGAATCGGTTTGTGGAAAAGACCTGGAGTCTTGCCCTTCCTCCGGCTCGAATTACCCGCCTGTCAGAACTGACGGATTTGGCTAAAAATAAAAGGAAGCGGGCCGTGAAACGCAGATGGATGATCTCAGCAGCTCTTCAGATAACACTGCCGGCTGTTGCCCGCAGCTCCCAGAACAGAAACTTCCAGTGACCGCAACATCGCCGCCGATCCAGGCCGACGAGGAGGCCTAGACGGCGGGGCCGATGGAGAGGGGGAAAAAATGCCCGCTGCCCCTGTGTGGTGGGGTCGGCCAAGAGGGAGAAAGGGGGTCCTGGCCTGTAAACGTCGACGCTGTCGGTGTTTTCCCTGCTGCGGGAAGGGAGATGGAGAGAGCGGGGCGGGTGGAGACAGAGTTGGGGACATCTCCAACCTACCTATGAGGTCAACTCCCGTTCCGTGCCAGCGAGGGCTGAGTCGTTTGTGTAAGTGTGTGCCCAGTGCCCGCAGTGGGTATTAAGCACTTAGCTTGGCAATGTAATGACACACTGTAACAATCTGTAATGCGAAGCAGTCAGCAAAGCCCTGGCTCTGGAAGCAATTGCTGCTAACCATTAACCATATGTTTGGCTCCTCGGCTAGCTGAGCGGGTGTTCCAGCTTACCATCTGGTTCCTATCCACACAAGCAACTGTAAAGCAGAGTATTTCCCTCTGGAGCTGCCTGTTTCTCTCTCTCTCTCTCTCTCTCTCTCTCTCTCTTTCTGCCTCCCTCCCTCTGCTCCTTCCTTTCCTCCTCCTCCCTCCAAAGCACTCAGCTCTCTCTCCAGCAAGAATGCACGCTCTCATTCACCATTTTCCAAGCAAATGTTACCTCAGAGGGCCGGAGGGGCCTTCGTTATAATCGTTACAGAACGGACAACTGGCAAAGAAGTGAGGTTGTAGGCCGGTTTGCCGACTGCAAAATTTGCACGACAAATTCACTCTGCCTCCCACATATTGGGCTCCCCCCTCCCCGCCCTCCCTCTTTCTCTGTGTTAAAAACTGGCTGTGCTGACACTTGATACAGCAGGTTAAAAATAGGTACATTCTTGACACATCCAGGAATTGCTGTGTGGCGCCCTTCAAACTCACTTCACATACTGGGGGATGGGCTTTAGAACACGTATGCGCGCGCACACACACACACACACACTCTCTTGAGAGAGTACACACATGAAAAAAAAAAAGCTGGCTTCTGCATTCAATCTTCATTACTTCAGTTTCATTCTACACTGCAAACAAAACTTTACTGTGGAATCAGAATTCTGGCTCTCTCTCCCGTCCAGATACAAATACACATTTTCTCCAAAAAAACCAAAAAAGTTTAGAAATGAAATGAAAAATGCAAAAACTCCCAGCCAGCTGAAAAGGTACAAAGTCTTTATACAAATATGTACATATACACACACATTTTTACATATGTTTATCTTTGTGTGTTTACATGTGGATATGATTGTGAAGGGTTTTACTGTTATGAAAGGCTGGGCATCAGCAAACCCATTAACACAAAATCTAATATGTGAGCTTTTGGAGTTTTACTATAGCGTTTGAAAATTTCTGTTTACCCAAATGCCTATTTGTAAAATGCTCTACCGTTTCGGTTACTTGGACATCCTAATTTTTTTACTTGCCAAAAAAGCCATGAAAGAACAGCGAACAGATATGTGCATACACGTACTTTTCTTTTCTCCCAAATATCCCATATGAGAAAGAAAACCGTGATGCCCCAGGCCAACTGAATTAGGAAACCTAGCTAATCTTTTCCCACACCTTTAAAAAAGTAGTTGTTTCCCTCATGCTCACAGCAAGCACACACACATGCACATACACACACACACACAAAACAAAAGGAAGAATGTCATTAAAAAGTGATTAACTAGAACGTCAGATTTTATCAACTCGGCAGAGCTATTTGTGATTTGTCATGGGAGCTGAGTTTATTCAGGCTAACAAGGCTTCAGGGAAGGCCATTACCTATGCAAATATGGTCTAAATTTCTTTAACATATTGCCCACGTCAGTTTTTATTTCCACGATTTGGATGGGATTTTGCGTTCAGTAAGAGTTCCGACGAATTTCAGTCACACCTTCCTGGTGCTGGGTAGGCCATTTCATGGAACAAAACTGAAATATGCAGTCTTGGTTTTCCGAAAGAATTCTAAGCACACTAACTCACCCTAGTATTATTAAATTTTGCTTTTGGCCACCACACCATGGTGCAAATTTGAGATTGTTTTAGCTCTCCACCCAGAGCGGTATTGACAGAATCTAATAAAAGGAATACAGGAGAAATTACTTGAAATTTTCCAGTCAGCTACTTGGTTCTATGCACAGAGTGCTAACACATGTGTAGACCTTCAGCAAATCAGCACAATTGCACAAATACACCTGGAGTGTGTGAGCACTGAACCAAGACACATCACCGTAGTTACCTGAGTGCGAATATGTGTGTGCGCACATATGCATGGGCGTTTTATTTTTCACAAATCAACTTTCCACAAGGATTTTTCTTTCCAATATAAGCCATATTCTACTCCTGGCTGTCCCACAGCCATTGACTAAAACTGGGGGGTCGATCCAGAATCCCCAAAAGGCACAGGAAGGTTCCATCCACCTAGCCCCTCTAGGTGCCATTTTGAGGGTGTGCAATCCCACACAAGATGGATACCACTTGACTGTAAACTCCTTGAGAACAGGGATTATGTTTATACTAATTCTAGTGCACTAACCCCAGCTCTACCTCTTGCCTCTTGATATCAATCAATCAATCAACTTAAGTGATATCTGTGCATAGCGCACTATACTACAAGCTTGGGAGAGTACAATATAACACAGTTGGTAGACATGTTCCCTGCCACAATGAGCTTACAATCTAATGGG
Source organism: Ornithorhynchus anatinus (assembly GCF_004115215.2). Classification (NCBI taxonomy): domain Eukaryota; kingdom Metazoa; phylum Chordata; class Mammalia; order Monotremata; family Ornithorhynchidae; genus Ornithorhynchus; species Ornithorhynchus anatinus. Next base: position 28,545,771 of record NC_041746.1, read on the forward strand.
GAGACAGACATTAATATAAATAAATTACATATATGTTCATAAGTGCTGTGGGGCGGAGGGAGGGGTGAATAAAGGGAGGAAATCCAAGTGCAAGGGTGATGTAGAAGGTGATGGGAGAAGAGGAAAGAAGGGCTTAGGGAGCGAAGGTCTCTTGGAGGAGATGTGCCTTCAATAAGGCTTGGAAGAGGGGGAGAGTCACTGTCTATCAGATATGAGGAGGGAGGGCATTCCAGGCCAGAGGCAGAACATGGGCAAGAGGTCAGCAGCAAGGTAGGTGAGATCAAGTACACTGAGTAGATATGTGATGTGACCTCGGGCCACATTCCCCGACGAGACAACTTCCCAATAGGTGGCAGTCTGCTTTGGGGGTCCACCACCCTACTGCCTTAACCACCTTCTTCAAAACATAAGGCCGTAAACAAGTCCGTTTCTGGGCCAAGCAATCGTCTGTCTTCGGTACCTAACAGGATGCTTGAAAGAAGGGCTGAAGGGATGCCTGGCCTCCTTGATGTTCACCAAGGTTAAGGACAGTCCTTCCGACAACCCTGACTTCCCCCTCGATCCTGAGACTTCAGAACCCACTTAGAGGAATTGATTCTAGTGTTACTGGCTTGGACGGTGTCTGTCATGCTCCCCTTTCCCTGCCAACCACTTTTCGGCTGGGATACGGGATACAACAAGTGAGGAAGCAGGGGCAGATGGAGGGGCAGCACGATGTGAAATGCATACATGATCTTCACCCACGGTTAGCCTACATGGACAGAACCCAGATCTCCCAACTCCCAGAGCCTTGCTCCATCCACTGAATCCATAAGAAGGCTTCCAAATGCCTTCCCAGCTAGAAGAGGGAGGAAAATAAAGGTTTGAAAATCATCTACTGCCTCAGAGACCTCTCTATAAAATGCTTTCTGGGAGCCAGTGAGAGCTATTCCCAAATCAAATTCAGACCCTAATTCCTCTGGAGTTACCGTGTACGTGATGAGAGTTCACATTGTGTACCGGAAACCCTCAAGGGTAAATGATCACAATCTCCTTCTGTGGCAGTTTATTTGGGTTTGGAAGGGCAGCTCTTCCCATTATATATCTTCCCTCAAATCACAGTTTTCACATTGCCACACCCAAAAAAAGAATGCAGTAAAATTCCCCTTTTTATGGTACTTGTTATGCATTTATTATGTGCCAGGTACTGTACTAAGCGCTGGTCAGTCCCTGTCCCACGTGGGGCTCACAGCCTTAATCCCTATTTTACAGTTGAGGTAACTGAGGCAAAGAGAAGTTCAGTGACTTTTCCAAGGTCACACAGCTGATAAGAGGTGGAGCTGGAATTAGAACCCAGGTCCTCTGACTCCCAGATTCACGCTCTTTCTTCTAGGCCACACTGCTTCTCAGTGTCAGGCACTGAACTAAGTGCTGGGGTGGACACAAGCTAATTAGGTTGGACACAGTCCCTGCCCCTTCTGGGGCTCACAGTCTCAATCCTCCTTTTGCAGATGAGGTAACTGAGGCACAGAGAAGTTAAGTGATTTGCCCAAGGTCACACTGCAGACAAGTGGCAGAGCCAGGATTAGAACCCATGACCTTCTGACTCCCAGGCCGTGCAACTTTGGTGAACGAGGAAACTTTTACTCTACCTAGTGGAACCTGCCGATTTCTCTCAATCATAATGGACTCCAGTCTTGGATGAAATAGTAGGGCCCTTTGATGTCAAGGAATAAAAGCTCAGAATCCTTGATAAGGCCAAAGAGTGTGCTTTTGACATGGCTCTCCACCCACCCCCACACTGTTGGAGGCTGTGAAACCCCCACATGTCTTAACCTTTGCCAGCCAATGAACAACTGGTCTCTAGCTTGCACTCTTGCAGAAACAATGGTTTCTTTCAGGCCATTCAATCTTCTGAAGAAACAGACTGCAACGTCATGGGAGAAATTAGGAAATTGCTGAAGAAAACGGTTCACAAAATATGGGCTGGAACAATTCGCTTAAGCGAACTAAAGTCAGAACCCAGACACACCAGGCATAGGCCCCTGGACTCACCATGGACTGTCTGATTCACCCAAACTGGCAGAAAACAAGAACATGCTTATGGGATAACAATAGTAATAACAAAGCATTTTCAAGCACTTTGTATCAAGTGCTACACTAAACACTAGGGCAGATACAAGATTATTGGGTTGTATGTGGACCCTATCCCACATGGGGGTCACAGTCCAAGGAGAAAGGAGAACAGGGATTGAATCCCCGTTTTTACAGATGAGGAAACGAAGTCACAGAGCTGTTAAATGACAGGGTCATCCTACAGACAGGTGGCATTGCTGGGATTAGAACCGAGCTCTTTGGACTCCCAGGCTCGTGCTCTTTCCACTAGGCCACACTACTTCACAGATTTAGTTTACGAAAAGCTTTACATTCAGGAAAAACAAAAATCACACAACCAAAATTCCAAGCCACATCACAGCTACCATACAATGGATCCTCACAACTGAGAGAGGCAGCGTGGCCTAATGGAAAGACCTTGGGACTGGGAGCCAGGGGACCTGGGTTCTAATCCCAGTTTCCACCACTTATCTGCTGGGTGATCTTGGGTAAGTCACTTAAATTCTCTGTGCCTCAATTACTTCATCTGCAAAATGGGGATTAAGACTGTCAGCCGTATGTGGGACATGGACCGTGAGCCACCCAATTTGCTGTATCAATCCCAACATTTAGTACCGTGTACGGCGCACAGTAAGGGCTTAACGAATACCATTAAGTAATAGCAAGAACTGTGGGTCATTTGACCATTTCAACTTCCTAACATGGAACCAAATGAATCCTGAACACACTTTTTCTTAGCTTGTCACAACTCTGCTTGGAAACCTGAAAACAAAATATTGTTCTTCTTCCTTCTCCGCACTACCCCCAAAAAGACTTGAAACAAAGCAACAACACAATATTTGAAAAAAGACATCAATCCAGGGAATTGACTTTGACTTTCAGGCTAGAGAGTCATTTTGTTTTAGAAAGAAAAGAGCAACATTAGTGAAAACTGCAGAATTAAAAAAAAATCCTCTAAGATAAACAGGAACCTTGAAAACCGATTTAACACCAAGATGGAATGGGTCAAGCAAAGTCTAGGAAACCTGAGAGTCTATCACATATATTTCCCAGAGGGTTGTCACCAAAGATTTCCTGGGTGCTAGGTAGCAATACTGAGAAAATAGTGAGAAAATCATTAAGCATTTACCGATGAATAACAATGTTGGTGTAGGGGTGGGGAGAGCAGTCAGAACCAATGTAACTAAATGAAATGGGATAAAGACTACAGGGAAACATATGTCTCATCTGGGAATTCAAGATGGGGAAATACAAGGTGGGAAAAAATCAGTTAGCTATGGTATTTTTTGAAGGTCTATTATGTGCCTAACATATTGCTAAGCACTGGGGCAGATACCAGGAAATGGCAGACTGGACCCCATCCCTGTCCTTCCAGGGGCTCAACCTCAAAGAATATTAGGTGTCAAAGAACACTGCAGCCTGGGATGCCCAGACTATAGCAGGGTGTCATCATTTGCCATCTCCAAGTAAATTATTGTTGGTTTATGCTTGCTTTTTCACCACCCTTCAGCCAAGCCAAGAGCTTTCTGAATTCTACCCCTTGGTATATCTGGAGACAGGTGTCCTGGTAAAGCCAATCTGAGAGAATGCTCCACTTTGATAGTCTTGTTTTTCAAATTGCACTTTACTTTGGACATTTCAAAATCCCATCCTCACTCAAGAGCAGCAGGGAGGATGTATTTACAAAGAAACTGAAACCAGTGTCAATCAGAATGCACACGCCCTTCATATAGAAACTAAATGATTACAGGAGAAAGTAGACTGTTTTTATGTTTACCCCAAGACACTCTGGCTGCTGCCTAATTCTCAGAATTCTCCTTCCAAGCAGTCTCTTTCTGACAAACGGTCTCTTTGCCAAGACACTCCAGAATTTACAGATTCCCACACTGGTTTCTTCTTCTTCTGGCTACACTACAGCTCCAACACAATCAAGTTGGGATAAGCCAGTTGGATTCCTTCCTCCCTTTCTTCCCCAATCTCATTTCAATCAGGGCCCTTAGTCTAGAAGCTAATCCAACGGATTCCGAAAGGACCCCCAGATGAGTTGCTATGGCAACCCCTCAATGTCACACGTCACAGGTCCCAAGGCTGTGAATTCTCATCTTCGGTCTATCCATATCCTAGTATTTCGAGTGCAACAACAAACCGGAATGCAACTTGATATATCAGTTGCCACGGGGAGTCAGAAAATACCACTTGCTATTAGAACTGACCCTAAGGGACTTTCAAACTGCTTCTGCTTCCGCCCTCCTGTCAATTGCCATGTGCCCTAAAAGAGAGGATGGTTAGCTCAGCCTTTCTCCATTTTCACTTAATTGGTCAGTATTTGAGAAGTCCTTCGATATGAAAAGTATTCTCCTGAAAGCCAAGCTTTATTCTTTCCTGAACAGGAGAAAGTTGGCCGACAGATTCGGTACCTGCCTCCGCCACTTGTCTGCTGTGTGACCTTGGGCAAGCTACTTAACTTCTCTGTGACTCAGTTACCTCATCTGTAAAATGGGGATTAAGACTGTGAGCCCCATGTGGGACAACCTGTTTACCTTGCATCTACCCTAGTGCTTAGCACACAGTAAGTGCTTAACAAATACCATTATTATTATTATTACCTTTCTCCTTATTATACAATACTGTAGTTGATTCTCACTGCCCCCACCTCCTCCAAGTCTTTCCTGTTCCTGTCCAAATACACGTAAGGAAAGATTGATAAGAGAGTCAGCTCTCGATTAACTATAGCCCTGGAGAGCACTGCAACCAACGTTATCATCATTTTAGCAAAGAGTGTCACCTTCCTCCCCATTGAATCTTCTGCTAGAGTTAGCAAAGAGTAAAGTCTACCTAGCTTCATCCCCTTGCGTTTTCCCATTAGACACTAAGCTCCTAGGACAGGGACCGTGTCAATCATCTCTATTGTATTGTACTCTCCCAAGAGCTTAGATCAGTACCCTGACCACACAGGTACTCAAATATCATCGACTGATTGAATACTCATGATGTGATGGGCAGGTGAACAATGAGAGAGATGGTGTGGAAAGCAGGCGATATTCAAACCGGCCCCAATCCCCTGCCTGAGAACTTCCAGGTCTTATTCTAGTTCTAGAAGCCTCTCCCCTTCACCCCTTTTCCTTTTGTTCATCCAAGTCATGCCTACTTCCCTCATGAAGTCATCTTTGGTTTCCCAGAAGAGTGAGACATAGTTAATTCTCCATGGTCCAATGACTGTCCCTCACGTTCAAAGAGAATACTATGGATGGAAAATTTTTTATCGTGTCTGTTAGGGTGGCTGATGAGGCTGTGAATGGGCTAGAGTCTTTTACAAAATGAGGACGTATTTTCTTTTTTGGAGTTTGTGTCTCATTGACTTTGTGAAAGGCCAAGAGAAGGTCCTGCATAGTGAACCTTAGAAATGGTGTTTTCTCTTCTCTTCTCACGGGCTCATCATAAAACAAAAAACAAACAAAAAAATCAGGGCGCTCTCATTTCTGACACCTAGCTTCGGTCTCCATTAGACTGTAAGCTCTTTGGGAGCAGGGATCACATCTTTTCTTCTTCGATATGATTTTGTCAGTGATGATGCTTTCAATCAATCAATGGTATTTGTTGAGCTCTTATTGTGTGCAAAGCACTGTACTAAGTGCTTAGGAGAGTACAATATAATAGTTGGCCAACATGGTCCCTGACCAGAACGAGCTGACAGCCTAGAGGAGGAGACAGATATATTAATAGGAATAAATAATAAATAATGGATATGCACATAAGTGCTGTGAGGCTGAGGGAAGAATGAATAAAGGATGCAAATCCAAGTGATTTGACCTTGTCACTTCAGCTGTTTTACTTTGCTCCCATTTTCCACAGCCTCAGGGTCTGCGAATGGATCAATCCCGTAGTCTTGCCAAAAACCTTAACAGCATTAATAAGAATGAGACACTCAAAAAAGTCTTCCCCGAACCAGAAAAGTCTTCCTCAAATATCCTCGAGGGCTAGGTGAGCTGGGGAGCCACTTAGGGCTGAAAATTTTATGGAGCAGTGGGGCAGATTAGCCCGTGAGAGTCTCCCAGGACTAATGTCTCGTGGAGTCCAAGACATAAAGGGAACGTGGATGAGATTAAAGTGGAACATCTGTAGCAGCAAATAGCTTTTCAATCAATCAGTCAATTAGTTGAGAGCTTACTGGAGGGAAAAGCACTGTACTGAGCACTTGGGAGACTACAACATAACAGGGCTGGAAGATGCATTCCCTACCCACAGGGAGTTTACAGCTTTACTCCTTACACACATTCTCACACACCAGAACCAACACTAGTGGTAGAACTGGGGAATGTATGGGATTCAGCAAGACTGAATTGATTCCTTCTCCAACGAATTCTCAGCACCCCAAGTTGTGCCAACCCAGTGAGCACCCTTTAATGGAAATTGTGATTCATCAACTATTAGCTTAGCTCTCCAGTCAAACCGAAAAGACACTCATCAGAAGTTCCCTGCTTTTGCCCAGTGTGCTGTCTTTTGCCTATTTATTTTCGCCTGCTTACTAGCTTATCTCGAGAGCTCTTTGCCTCCAGCTGCTGTATTGGCTAAATATAAAGTTACGCTGACACTGGATCATAGTTGGAAGAAAAGAAATGGAAGATTGGAAAGCAAATTTAATGAACTCCCTGAAACTCTCACACAGAAAATGCGGGAAGATCCACATTGGCTAGACACATTTCTATAGTGGTTACCATAGAAACAAGTTGGCAGGTTTCATTTTGGGAGTTATGCATTTCTATAAAATATTAAATTTCTCATATTTGCATATGCACACAGCAGTGCATTTGGCAATGACCGCCTGAAATCATATATCTTAAGTTTTTCTTTTAAGCTGGTTATCATTTTATCTCGCCAGCATCTATCAAGAAGAATTAAGCCATTTTTAGTTGACTGCATTTAAACATTTTCTTCTGCTTTCCAATTGTTTCCCTTAGGGAAGCCAGAATCAAGATGGTGATGGCAAGAAATTGAGATACAGAATATGAGCCAAAGAAAAACAGCTTAGCCTTGCAAAGGAGAGGTGTTACGGAGTGAGTTTCAAATTGTTTATGTTGAACCCCCCCGCCCCAGTGGTGTAGATCAATCAGTGACATTTTTTTGAGCACTACCTGTGTGCTGAACACTGTACTAGGCGCTTGGGTGAGTTCAACAGAAGCAAAAGAATAAATTCCAGGAGGCTGCAATGAGGGTGATCTTATCTTCTAGACTGCAAGCTCACTATGGGCAGGGATTGGGTCTGTTATATTGTTATACTGTACTCTACTAAGTGCTTTGTACTGTGTTCAGCACACAGTAAGCACACAATAAATACAACTGATTGATGGATCCAAAATCTTCCCTCATGCTGGGGCAATGTTTCAGGGCTATATGATTTCAGTATTGACCAGCAGAAGTAGTTAATTTGATGGCCGTCAACTCAACGCTTGATCACTTCAGCTTTAGCATCCTACCACTGATTAGGGCTGTTTCTAAGCTTCAAACCATTTTATAGATGTTGAGCATTACTGAGTGCAAAGCACTAAAATTAGAGCCTGGGACACTACAACGGAAACAAGACACACAGTCTCAGGTCTTGAGGGACAGCGCTTCAGAGAAGAACCCACTCTCCATTCACCCTGGGACTCATAATTGGGATTCCCTGCAAATTCCTTTGAATGACACAATCAAAGAATTTGCACTGGCAATACCGAATTTAATGCTATTACTGAATTCTGTTAAGTGTTTAGTACAGTGCTCTGCACGTAGTAATACATCATTTACTGAGGGCTTGCTGTGTGCCCAACACTGTACCAAGTGCTTGAGAGAGTACAATAAAACAGAGTTGGCAGACAGGTTCCCTGCTCACAACGAGCTTACAGTGTAGAGTACCCTAAGCATTTACGGTAGAGTGCAGTAAGCACTCAATGCCATTGATTGATTGACCCAAGAATACACTCCAGTGATGCTTAGACAAAGAAGTACAACATAAAATTAAAAACGGCAGTGTGGCTTTTGGGAGTTTGACAGAGTTTGGTGATAATGGAGTTCTAAGTTACATGCCCAGGTGAAATTCTGTGAGGTGGGGAAGGAGTCCAATCTGGGAGAACTGGATCTACTGTAGAGTAAATACTGTAGAGTATTTCACCAGAGCTCTCTACAAACAATGCTCAGCATCAAAGGGCAGGACAGGAACTTGGAACAGTCAGTTATAGGAACACCAAGGCAAAGCTTACAGCAACACAGCTTCACAAGGAAGAACGTGTGAGGAGAACAGATAACAGCAAGCTACCCTAGCGGATGCTAATTGTGAGCTGAAAGGGGATAGGTATGTATGAGGGAGGGAGAAAAACTGACTTAAAGACAAACTGAAGCCCGACACATATATGTAAGGAAGGCAGAATAAATGACAAAGACAAACTGAAGCCTGGTCTCAAACATTGTGGTGTAGCAGCTAACTGCCGGGAGATAACTGCAGGAGACAGACCAACCTGGCAAGCTGCAATTGGGCAGAAGGTTGCTCTCCTTAGACAGAGGCTTTGGGAAGATCGAGACACCAAGAGGCATTCTCCAAAAGAGTGCCAATGCCGCAGCACAATAACCAACCATCAGTAAGTGTCCACAATGCAGAATAGATTGTCAATCACTCATCATCCTTTTTCAGCCACATCCACAATCACGGATACAATTTCACTGTCAGCAGATTATCTCTGAAAATGAAAGACAGCTCCCTCTCACTAACATACACTAGATTAATCTACACAATATGTGAATATACACATTTACATATATATTCATATACCATATAGATGTATATAGTAATAATTGTTGTAGCCTACTTAAATAGAATCTGGTGATATAAATATGTATCTGGGATATATATCATCAGATTCAATTTAAGTAGGCTACAATAACTCCAATCACTTTTCTATTTGTACATGCATTTTACATTTCTATGGAATCCACTCTTCATGGGATGTAAAAAACAATGACCCATTTTCTTCTCAGGGGCAGAGCAGATGGCATTTTAAAGTGTAGAGCTCATTAGGAGAAGACCATCTCTTCTCCCCTTTCCATTGTTTTAATATTATGCTTTCTGCCAGCCTCGCAAACCCCACAGAACATGCTGCACTTTCAGTTTGGGAAATTAAGAAAAACAGTCCGCTTTGCCCCAGGGCTGGTGTTTCAAAGATTCAGCAAGTTCAACCCTAAAAGAGTGGATTAGCTTTCTTAAATGTCTGCCCTAAAACATAAGGCCAAGTGAATTGCTACACCGAATTCTTCAGCTTTAATTGATTAAGTAGTAGGTCAGAAAAACAGTTTCAGTATATTTTGAGGAAGGAAACAACATGAAAATTAAATGTCTTGTTCTTTCAATTATAGCACTAGTGAATGCAACACATGGTAGTCCTTAAGCAAGCCTGGTTTAGCATCCTAAATATGAAAATTTGTAATAGAGTTCTAAAGCACTCAAAATGGTTCACACATTCAGCAGCTGCATTAAAAAGTTTTAAGTGAAGATTAGAAATTTTTTTTAAAAAGCAATGCATTTTCATTTACATGATCTTCACTGCTTTATAGTAAAAGAACAAAGATGGTATTTTTTTTCTGCTAGGACGTAAAGGATTCACATATTAAGAAAAAGCAACCGTTTAATCAGAATATAATTTCCTCTGAACCATTTAGAACATCGACATATATATATAAACTCGCCTTGGTACTTGGTAGAAGATAAACCAAGGATTAGCTTTTTGCCTGTTCTTTTCTACTGAAAACAAACATTTGCCTCTGAATTCTTATGGAGTACGGGACTCTCCCAAGCCCTAAGTACAGTGCTCTGCTAACTGTAAACGTTCAATCGATACTGTTGATTAGCTTTCCATTTCAATTCCCAACACTAGATTCGTCACCCACTTATTAGAGCCCACTGAACTTGAACTCCAAAGCAGACCTCAGGATAAAACTTGCAAATTGAACTGGTGTTAGTGCTTGCTGTATTTAAAAACAAAAGTCAAACCAAAAAAAACACCCTTGCTCCATCAATGGTATGAGTGCCTATTATGTGCAGAGCACTGTACTAAATGCTTGGGAGAGCGCAATACAACCTCAGAAATATTATAACCTTGAAACTGGAAAGAAATCACCTACTCGATTTCCCTTTGTCTACAGTAACTTTCTGCCTACAAATGCACGGTATAAGGGGAAGCATGGCCTAGTGGAAAGAGCATGGGTCTGGAAGTTTGAAGACCCAGATTCTAGTCCTAGCTCTGTCAATAGCCTGCTGTAAGCCCTTAGGAAAGTCAATTAATTTCTCTGTGCCTTAATTTCTTCACCTGTGAAATGGGGATAACGAGCTCCACATGGGACTGAGACTTTCTATCTTGTATTTATCCAAAGCTTATGATACAGTAAGTGCTTATTAAATCCCATAGAAAGAGAATTGTGTTTTTTTCCTGGAATTTTTGATACTATTTATCCCCAAATCTAGTACCATAAGCGGAAGAAATGGGGCGGCGTGGGAGCCCCAAGGAAAGTGGTGTTGGGAAGATAGCTAAAACTTCAGAGGTGGCAGAAGAGCTAAACCAAAAAAAAGTTGAAGTGCATGTTTTTCTGCTCTATAGGCTGAACACTGAGAAGGATACAATGGGCATTTGAAGTATTCTTTTTTTGTACATCAAAGTTTCTAGAACAGTAACTTCAAACTATATCTTCCTTTGAAAGGACTCAGGGGGCTGGGGATGAGGAATAAATGGGAGACTATGAGGGTTCATTAAGTGACCTGGCACCTAGCTAGTGTCAGAGAACTGGCAGAAGCCAGGAACCAACAGAGGATGAACAAAGACCCGGGAGTCAGGAGACCAAAGTTTTAGCCCCACCTCATCACTGGCCCGCTGGGTGACCTTGGGTAAGTCACTTAACTTCTCTGAGTGGAAAAATGGGTTGAGATCCTTGCCCATTCTCTCTCTACCACTTAGACTGTCAGCTTCGTGTGGGATGTAGACCGTCTCCGACCTGACAATTTTGTTTCTACCCCAGCGCTTAGCAGATAGTAAGAGCAATAAACACCGTACTTAATTATAGGGTTGGGGAGGAGAAGGATGGTGGAGTCAGAAATAGAGAGCGAATGTTTGAATGGGAGTATGATGGCGGGGGTGAGGGGGGTTAGGAAAGGAGGGCCGGGGGGGTGGGGTTGGGGGGCAGGTGGCCCTGAAAGCAACAGAGCAAAAATCTAGACGTCTTAGGTAAACAGTGCTCCCTTGTGACCTACCAAGAGAACTTAGCAGCAGTCTCATTTAACAGAAAAAAAATCTTCTATGACCTGCCCTACGTAACACATGGTCCAGTTCTTTCCCACCAGGGTTAAAATTTAGCTCTTTTTTTCCCTTTCTTTAAGAAACATGCATATTACAGGCCTGGAATTATTGCAAACTACAGGCATTCCTTCTTGCCTTAGAGGTTCTAAATTGAAGATGATCAATTTTCAAAGAACAGATAATAAAATCTCTCTTTTTCCGCGAAAATTTCTCTCTGGTTCAATTTCAATTCAGAGCTCCTAAAAGTAGGCTACAAAATGGGGGAAATTCATCCTTTTGGCCTTGAGAATGGAGTGATGCAGAGCTGCACAATAGTTTAACATACTACCTACCGATATTCAGAAAGGACATACTTTTTGGGAAAAGTTAATGTGGGGAAAATCAGGTATAGTTTTCATTTTCATTAATATCAATTGGAAGCCAAATTAAAATAATTCCATTAGAAAAAAATAAACGATCAGAAATTATTACACCACATGAAAACACCAGCTTGATGTCTACCACTGAACCAAAGTTATTTACAGTCTGACCCTTATCTTTTTATAGTTGGGCTATTTGCTGTGTTTCCCAAGGGGAAAAACACAGTGCTAAATGCTGGGGTAGATAAAAGAAAATCAGATCAGACCCAGTCCCCGACTCACTTGGGGTTCACAGTCTAAGAGCTGGCGAGGGCAGCTTTTACCAACCGTTAGGGAATTTTACCCCTCCTTCTGCTTGCTGTACAACCAAACCGAAAGTTTCCTCTTTTAAAAGATCGGGCAAGTCACAAATTACCAGGGCTCAACAATCTAATGTTTTTAAAATGTTGATTTACTGTAAAAACATTTCTTTATACCTGGAATAAGCATGAAATTAATATGTAAACCGAAGGCACTTTCAACACCAACATAAACACATTCCTGAACCTCAAAAATGCAATACAATTAGGTTCTTTAAATGAATGAAAGTATCCAATTTTTCCCATCTGACAGGAATATTTACATGCCTCTCTGACAGTCTAAACACCTTCTATTACATTAACACGATTCTCAAGACAGTGACAATAGTGTAGATGTGTGCAGTGGAAAATAGCGATATAATTACCTAACTGTTCTGGATAGTTAAGAGTCGTGCTGCCCTGAATTGCTGTTGATCAAACCTTATGGTCAGGGCAAAAGCAAAACCAGCCTCCTTAATAATACTAACTGTGGCATTTGTTAAGTATTTAATAGGTGCCGGGCACTGTTACAGAGGCATAGAGAAGTGAAGTGATTCGCCCAAGGTCTCACAGCAGACAAGAGGCAGAGATGGGATTAGTTCTGAGAGCCTTCTGACTTCCAGGCCCATGCTCTATCCATTAGGCCATGCTGCTTCTCCTCACACACCTCTTTCCCTGTATAGCCTGAAAATTTACAGTTCCCCAAGAATTCGAAGCGTTAAGATATCCACTGACTCTTTTTTTAAAACTTTCAGCTCTTAGCTCTCCTGAAGAACATGCCCACTGTTAGACCTTAAGTTTCTTCATGCACGGTAGGGTGAAAAGTTGGACGGTGAACATAAAAACAAAGGCATTTCCATTCAAATTCCAGCTGCAGCACAGACCACCATGGCTAAGTCCCAACCCTCCCTGATGCTTCCTGGGGCCCCTTATGAAATTGGAACATTCCCAGGCTTGGGGGGATTCATGAAGTGCTGTTGGTAAACTCCTTACTCAATCATCTTGCCACCTGGTATCTTACCTCACTGATTTCCTTCTACAACCCAACAGGCTCACTTTGCTCCTTTTAAGCAAAACCACTCGCTAAACCTCGATCTTGCTATCTCGCCGACTGACCCTTCGCCCACGTCCCGAAACTCCTTCCTCCTTTATACCCGACAGACCAACACTCTTCCCACTTTTAAAGCCTTATTAAAAATCACATCTCCTCCAAGAGGCCTTCCCTGACTTAGCCCTAAGGAGCTTATGGTCTAAGTGCTTTCTGGGTACTGGGCAAATACAGATGTATTACAAACTAACCATAGCACACTGATGGATCACTCCATCAACGAAGCATCTGAGGAAAGTCTTAAATGATCAAAAAATGCCATCTTCATGGTCCATTTACAGCTTAAGTGGTCTAAAAGGCAGATTCTATGAATCTTCGTTGTGACAGGAACGTGGTAACTCCACTACAATGGAAAAGGTTAGCCAAGCTACAAGTGGCTATCAGATTGGTGCAGTTCTTTTTCCCCTCACCCCACCGCTTCCAGGGTGTGTGCAATAATCTGGGAAGGAAGTGACTTTTGGCCAATAATCCCATTTGTTTCTCTTGCCTGTTTGTGAGCGCAGTAGTGGAAAGAGCACAGTCCTGTTGGGAGTCGGAAGTCCTGGTTCTAATCAGCTCCACCTCTTGCCCTCTGGGTGACCGTGTGCAAGTCACAATTTCTCAGTCCCTCAGTTTCTTCAACTGCAAAATGATGATTAAACACCAAATCTCCTTCCTAGATTGAGCCCCATATGGAACAGGGACAGTGTTTGATCTGATCACCCTGTATCTACCCCAGCACTTAGTAAAGTGCTTGACACATAGTAAGTACTTAAATACTATAATTAGTATTATTCTAGTATTTACTTAACTCCTGTGTGCAGCACACTGTACTAAGTGCTTGGGAAAGTGCAAGAGATTTAGTAGACATGATATCTACGCTCAAGGAGCATACAGTTATGGGCCCTGGAGTTATAGTCTTATTTAGACATGATTAGCCACGGGCAATAATGTTGAGCTTCGGGTAGCCGAACGTTTCAGCTCTCGAGCAATGGGGTTTAGCAAAGCAGCCCCAAAATCAGTCCAGGGAGAGCCCAAATTCTCCTTCAGATTCTAATGACTGTTCAGGAGACCAGAGTTATCATTTCCCCGATTTTTTATTCTCAGGCAAGAACAGACCATCGCTGACTCACTCTGTGCAGCTGCCCTGGGATTTGTAGGGATCTCCCTCATCCCACATCCCACATCCCACAAGCCTCTTCTCCAGCATGCCGAGGCCTAAACTGATCCACTCTTGTTTTCAGATGACGCTCATCTCCCAACTGCTGACGCTAAGCCTCTGGGCTCCGGAGGAAAGGAAGCAATGACTCAGGCCCTGAGGAAAGAGTAAATCTGATGGGTTTACATGGGAATCAGAGTCAGAGACTCGACATCCAACTCCAACCCAACTCATAACAGTCTCACTGAGGCAGGGCTAAATCACTTAGCCTCTCTGCCTAGCTCTTCCCCCTTGCAAAATAAAAATAATACCAGCAGAAGTAGCTGTCAAAGAACGATACCGGGAAGAAAAATGAGTTACTATTCACAAAACACGGTGATGATAATAATTTTGATGAACAACTCTAAGTATTTTCACCATCTGGAGGTACAAAAATAAGCATCCCAGTTGTTCACGGTATAAAGCTATTAACCCTTTTTTAAAATCACTTTTTTCCCCTCTGGATTTGCCGTTTAAAGAGACTGAATCCCAATGTATTTTCCCTAAGACACAAATATAGACAAGCCACTTTCAGCTGCCTCCATCTGAGCCATGGTCTAGTCTTATGAAAAAAAGAATGGGGAGGGGAGAGATGGTTTGTCCTAAAATAGGGACAATTCTGTAAGTGTAAATATTTTTAGTCCTAAGTACTTTTCATCCAACAGCCTCGCTGAGAATAATACAGAAACATTTAAAAATAGCCATCCAAAACTTTCAACCCATTAAACATTTTAGTACATGCTGACACCTGCTTGACTCCTCTTGTTCAACTCTTTCTTGGAAACACATTAAAAGAAAGTTTTCTTTCTCCTTAAAACTAAATGCATCATCTCTGGATTTCTGTACAGAGTGAAGCTCAGGCTATCTAGCTCAGAAATAAGTTGAAGCAGCGTGGCCTAGTGGATAGAGCATGGGCCTGAGAGTCAGATGGACCCGGTTTCTAATCCCATCTCTGCCACTTATCTGCTGTGTGACTTTGGGTAAACCAAAGATGTGCCTCAGTTACCTCAGCTGTAAAATGTGGATTAAGACTGTGAGTCCTGGGGGTACATGGACTATAACCAACCTAATTAGCTTATATCTGCCTGGCACTTAGTAATCAATCAATCGATCGTATTTATTGAGCACTTACTATGTGTAGAGCACTGTACTGAGTGTTTGGGAGAATAAGATACAATGGAATTAGCAGACAGGTTCCCTGCCCATAACAAGCTTAAGCGCTTAATACCATAAAAAAAAAGAAAAAAGAATAAGCCCCAATGCTTAGTACAGTGTTTGGCACTTAGTAAGCGCTTAACAAATACCATTAAAAAAAAGAAAAAAAATGAGCCCTTAGACCAATTCATGGGTATCTAATGGGTATCTATACAGTTTTCCTTAGAATAACAAAAAAAAAATCACGAAAGGAGGAGCCAACAAAACCTCCAAAATTCCAAAATGATTTCTGCCACAAATTGGTTATGATTTGAGTTGTACAAATATTTTAATTTAAACATTAATGTTACTTATAAAGTTACTGAAACTCAATATCAGATATACTACCCTTTAGATAGACAGTCCTATTTTATAAAAATAAATCTCAAAACTGAAAGAAGACTTGGTGACAATTTACTTCTAAATGCAAGCATAACGAAGCTGAAAGCACGAAGTACAAGAGTGTTGGCTTCCATTTTATCACTGCCACAAAATACTTGTGTCTGAGCCAAGACAGTCGATCATCTTTTCCCTTTCAACCACACAAATATCCTCCTCCCTTTGACAGGTTTAAATAATAATAATGTTGGCATTTTTTAAGCGCTTACTATGCACAAAGCACTGTCCTAAGCGCTGGGGAGGTACAAGGTGATCAGGTTGTCCCACGTGGGGCTCACAGTCTGAATCCCCATTTTACAGATGAAGTAACTGAGGCACAGAAAAGTTAAGTGACTTGCCCAAAGTCACACAGCTGACAAGCGGCGGAGCTGGGGTTTGAACCCATGATCTCTGACTCCCCAGTCTGTGCTCTTTCCACTAAGCCACGCTCCCCTGGGGTGACTGATTTACTAGATTTTTCCAAGAAGTCTGCGAAGCAGTGTGGCCTAGTTGAAAGAGCACGGGCCTGGGAGTAAGACGATCCGGGCTCTAACCCCAGCTCTGCCACTTGTTTGTTATGGGCAAATCATTTCACTTCCCTATGCTTCAGTTACGTCATCTGTAAAAAGGGGATAAAGATTGGGAGCTGATATGGAACAAGGACTGTGTCCATCCTGATTCTCTTTAATCTACCTTAGTACTTAGTACTTAGTAACGTGCCTGGTATATAGTAAGTACTTAACAAATATCATAAAATACCATAAAAAAGATCTAAGTGTTTATTTTCCCAAAGTTTCATCTTCTTCTAGATAGAAAATACTGGATGAAACCAATGAAGAACAGAATTGCAATTCTGTAAATACAATCCACTAGATCGCAAGCTCCTTGAAGGCAGAGATCATAGTTACTAACTGTTATACTGTCCCAAGCATTTAGTTAGTGCTCTACGTAGAAAAAGCACTCAGTAAATACTATTCATTGAACAGAAAAGACAGCTTACTTCTCAAGGTTGTAAGACCACTTCCAATCCAATGCGTGTAGAAAAATGAATCCTTCAGAAGAAAAGAGATGAGCCCTTCACCCCAAAAAAGGGAAAAGGAAAGAATTGATTAGGTGGTGTTCCTCTCTCAGAGCCCTTACAGTGGAGGCCTTGAAGCTGCCTCTTAGATTCCATTCATCAGTTCAAGAGCTTTCTGTCTGCCAAGCTGTTGGTGAATGGAATGAGGGGAAACTCAGTGAAGAATGTCATGGCATTTTTAATGAAACCAGTAGTGGCTCTTCGGCTTGGTTATCAAAAGGGCCCCGACCAAAGGAAATCTATGAATGGCTACCTTGATAGTACGGTGTGAAAACCCCCTGAAATGAGCTGGAGTTCTGGGTATCCAAAAAATTACATGTGTAATCACACAGACTTTCCTGCCAGACTGTTTGTTAAAATTCTTGCTATTGCACAAGCCGCCTTTTAACACAGAAAGAATTCTGGTTTCAAAGTACCTTCTGTACACAGTTATGCAATATATCTTCATTTTCATCTTACTGTGCACAGTCCCTATTAAAACAAACATTTTCAAAACAACTATATTCATTTTAAGAGGTTAAAATGCAGACACTCGGTAACAAGATTTACTCGGTAGTGGCAAAGTTTTTAAATTAGGTTGATAGATTGAAACCAGTTTAATAGGCTGGAATGGTTGGATATAAATGAAAGAATGAACTACCGGACCAGAAATCAAGCTGAAAAGTCTAGGTATGAAACAAGAAAAATAAAGAAATAAATCACTGTCTTAGAGGATCAAGTCTCTTTATAGATAAATATTTCTGTACAGTGCATACGTGCATATTTTCAAAAGGAGCCTATGTATGAGTGTGTAAGCACACGCACACACACATACACCAAGCCTTTTTCAAAATTATTTCCCCTAAAAGTCCAAAAGCAAAAGAGGCTTGAAAAATCTTGTGAAATAAGAAGTTTCTTGAGGGCAGGAATTAAGTCCACTCACCCTATTGTATTCATTCATTCAATCATATTTATTGAACGCTTACTGTGTGCAGAGCACCATACAGAGTAAACCTTCAATAAATGCTGCTGATTAATTTCTGAAGAGGGCTAGTTGTATAAAAATCATCTGTGGGTCTGAGACAACCCATGAGGTAAACTCTACTAAACGGATCCTGGGAGGATGTTGGGAATTTCTGTCCGGTTTGGAACTGGCACATGCCGACACGGGAAGATTCTCAGTCCTGACTGGTTCATTAGTATTGGTTCACTTCCCCTCGAGACTGTAAGCTCATCATGGGCAGAGAACGTGTCTACTGACTCTGTCACATAGTACTCTCCCAAGTGCTTAGCATACTGCTCTGCCCACAGTAAGAAGAACTCAGTACATATTGACTGATTAGCAGAGGTCTTGAATTGGGGGAGACACTGCCGGTCTGGTCAGCTGTCTTTGGGGCCCTTATTCCACAAACCGAATCTGTATTAGCAGCCATCAGCCAAAAAAACAAAGCATTTGGCTAGTACTAATGATGATGTACTTTTCTTCCTCTGAAAAAACAAACCACAATGCTTTTCAACACCATCGGAATAAAGATAGCTCACTTTCTGCTCATTCTTCATTTTCCCACTTATCTTCCAAGTCTTTTTATGAATTGCTTAAGAAAGCTTCCTAGCCTGTGGTCTCTACTGAAATACGGTTTGGGAACTTGGAACAGTCGTCTCGAATAACAAGAAGCCTGGCACCTCCCAAACCCAACCACAGCACCTCCAAAGAGCTGGTTTCGAACCCTGGCTCTTTTTGCTTTCGCCCTAGGCGGTCCACAGCTGGAACTATGAGGAAAGAGTGAAAGAAAGTTAGCACTCCCTGATCCGGCTTTGTGCCTTCACAACCCAAACTGACAGAACTACCCCAAGGCAGTACCCACGCTCATAAAAGCAAGCAATAGTCCCGATAGCCAGTGACTCGAGAAATCCCGAGAGGTCTCTTGGCCACAATCCTCCTGGGTTTTCTCAACACTCATTTCCCTCTCTGGATATTCAGCCAGGTGATGATTTTGATTTTAAGGAATGCATGTTTTTTTTAGCTGGCTACTGCCAGGTCCAACTTAGCCCGGAGTGAGACCGTTCACCCTGGATGGCCTGAAAACCAACACTCTACTGGGCTTCTCAACCTTTTTTGTCAACATCCCATTTCTAAACATGAGGGCAGTTTGACCACAAGAGTCTCAGAGAGGCCAGTAGCCTTGGCTTTAGCTTTATTGAGACACGGGGAGGGGGCAGCGATGGTTCTTGGGAAACACTGGATGTCACATGCAGCGAACAGGGATGATGTCACACATCCCATTTGGCAGTAGAATGCCAACCTCAACCTAGACTGTGAGTTTGTAGTGGGCAGAGAATGTTTCTACCAACTCTTGCGCTCATCCAAGTGCTTAATACAGTGTTCTGCACACAGTAGGTGCTCAATAAATGCTACTGATGGATTGACTGATGGATAGAACTCCTGGCCCCCTTGGGTTACTCATTCGATCAATCATTCAATCAGTGGTATTTATTGAGCACTTACTGGGTGCAAAGTATGGTTGGTTGTTGATACAATCCCTTCTAGACTGTGAGCCCGTTGTGGGCAGGGACTGTCTGTATTCGTTGCTGAATTGTACTTCCCAAGTGCTTAGTACAGTGCTCTGCACACAGTAAGTGCTCAATAAATACAACTGAATGAATGAATGAATCCCTGCCCTCAAGGTGCTTACAGTCCTACAGTCTTTTTAGATTGTGAGCCCGTTGTTGGTCAGAGATCGTCTCTATCTTTTGCCAAATTGTACATTCCAAATGCTTAGTATAGTGCTCTGCACAGAGTAAGGGCTCACTAAATACAACTGAATGAATGAAAGGGATGACAGACTTAAAATGAACTACAGATAAGAGAAGCATGAATTCAAGTACTGGGTGGATGAAGAAGGTACCAAAGTGCTTAGAGGGTGGGAATAAGTGAAGATGAGGCAATAGGGAGGGAAAATAGGGTGGGGAAGTCAGGGGAAGCTTCCTGGAGGCGAGGTGGTTTCAGCAGGGCTTTGAATATGGGGAGAGGGCTGGTCTGTCGGATATGTAAGGGGAGGGAGTTCCAGACTTTTCTATTTGCATGTTAGTCAGGAGTTACAAAGCATTAACAGGATGAGGAGTCAAACACTTTCTCCTGGATTTAAGATGGTTGCAAAGAAAATCCAGCGTTCATGGATCCATAGAAACTGCCATTAACTTTAGTTTATAAAGAACAGTGACCCCTTTCCAGTCCTCCATCTCACCCTGCATCCCGCCCTCCTCCATTTTCCAAAGTAGCAGGAACGAGAGACGAAGTTTGGCCGAGCAGTGGAAGCACTCGGCTATAAATACACCGCATAAGCTACACGCGCATTACCTCATTTGTTTTTTCATTTGCTTGCACATGAAGTTTAGGCACTGGCTCGTGAAATACAAGAAATTCATTGTAAAGGCCCAGGATTTCATTTAACATGCAAATCAAAATAAAGTTTAAAAAAATCGCCAAATTCATAAAATAGCCCGGCAGTGCAGCATGGTCTAGTGGAAGAGCATGGGCCTGAGTGTCAGCTGACCTGGGTTCTAATTCCAGCTGTGCCACGTGTCTGCTGGGTGACCTTGGGCAAGTCACTTGGGCCTCCATTACTCATCTGTAAAATAGGGATTGAACACCCGTTTTCCTCTCTGACTGTGAGCCCCCTAATGCAGGATGTGTGAAAAATGCAACCCCTGCATTGTCATGTGATGATGACGGTACTAACTGTGGTATTTGTTAAGCAGTTATTATGTACCAAACAGTCTACTAAACACTGGGGTAGATACAAGATAATGAGGTGGGACCCGGTCCCTGTCCCCAGTGGGGCTCAAAGTCTGAGGGGGAGGGAGAACATACTGAATCCCTATTTTATAGATGAGGAAACCGAGGCACAGAGAATTTAAGTGACCTGCCCAAAGTCACACAGCAGGCACATGGCAGGGCCATACTCTATCACTAGGCCGCCTGCACCTACTCTTATGGTCTCCCTCCTCAACCCTGTAGACTTATGTGGGTCATTACATTTAATACAAATTAAGTCCTTCATACTTACGGATTAAGAATCCACTCCCTCACTCTCATTTAATAGCTTTGCAACTCTAAAATTCAGCAGGGCAGGTAAAATGACCCTTAACGTGGATATTCACAACCCAACCACTTCCCTTCAAATATCAACTCCCCCCCCCCAACACACACACAAAAATAACCCGACACACAAAACATGCTGAACTTTTCACAAAACGGCAAAGGGAAAAATGACTCAAGAGGCTTAAACCCAGCATCTATGAATGAAACGTTGGGCTATAAGGATCACTCAATTTCCCAGGTTTGAAGTGTGATTTCACCTACAGGCTGACAGAATATTCGCCAAGAACTCACGTCTTGGAGAGGGAGGCAATTTCTGCGACAATTAAAACATCATCAAATAGAAATACCAGCTGACAGGGACTTGTCTACAAGACTGGAGGCTTGGGTTATGTAGTGAAACATTCAGGAAAGAGCTGAAAGGGAGGCCACCGCTCTGCTTTGGGTAAAGAGAAGATTCACCTCTAAATGCATCAGGAAACACATTCCCCCACCTGTCCTCTGTCTCCCTCCCTGCCCATTTGATCTTGGCCTCTATGATAGAGATCCCTGTCCCAAGCAAGAGACCCACGTGGGCTGGTGATTAATGTGCACGCTACAATTCTGGAAGAGAACACACACTCCTCTTTGTCAGCCTTTTAAAGATGAGATACAGTCAGTTTGGCAAAGACGAAACCCCACCCAGCGTCTTTTATACTGTACTCTGCTCACGACAGCTCAGAAGGATGGGTTTCCTGTAAGCACCGTGATCTCTCAGAAAGAAAAAGGAAAGGGGATGATTATCGCCTTCCCTCTTCAAAAAGAAAACACCCCACATACTAGAAGTAGAGAAATCCCAGCCCTAAAGTGCACTTAGTCAAATATAACCCATCTTCAGTAATAATTATGGTATTTGTTAAGCGCTCACTACGTGCCAAGCAATTATTGGGGAATGGGTATTGCCCAGATAAACAGTCTCCTGAGCTAGAAGTTGCTGCCTCACACCTCCTCTCCAATGAATGTTTTTTGGAAAGGTGTCAATCCATCCATCAGTAGTTTTTATTGCGCTCCTATGTGTACTAAATTATTGGGTGAGTCCAAAAGAAGAAGTTCACATGATCCCCGTCCCCCGGGCATTTGTAATCTAGTAGGATGAGAAAAAAATATTCTGATTTTCATCTTTTCTCCTTTCTCTAGAGCACACTCCATCAGAGATGCTGATGAATATGAAATAGTCAAAAGTATCACAGGAAGAAGCAATGGACTGGATAATACCCAAACTGGATAAATCACCCTTGTATAAACAAGGGTTCACATTTAACTTTCACTAGGGGTCCCAATTCCTCTGCTAGGGAATTCTTGTTGCTTTCTGGGTCCTTGGAATTCATCTTTTTTGAAGAATGGATGAGAAAAGAATATTGATCACAAGAAACCAGTGTCCCTGGAAGGAACGATCAATCAATTGTATTTATTGAGCACTTAGTGTGTGCAGAGCATTGTATTAAGTGCTTGGGAGAGTGCACCCTAACAGAATTGGAAGACACATTTCCCCACCCACAGGAGTTTACAGTCAAACAATAGTATTATTTCTTGAGCACTTACAATATGCAGAGTACTGTACCAAAGGCTTAGGAGAGCACAATACAACAGATTAGCAAACACATTCCCTGCCCCATAATGAGTTTACAGTCTAGATGGCATCAATATAAGGTAATTTAAAACGTATAATTTAAATACATGTACGTAAGTGATGCACTTGTACATAAGTGCTGTCTGGAGAGGCACGTGGGATGTGGTCGGGGCAGGTGGGATGCGGTCAGGGCAGGGAGAAATAAAGGTAAGATACACATATCTGCAATCCAGAAGCTATTATGTGTAAATATTCATGTCTTCTCGTCTATTTATAAATTTGTTGGGACTCCAGACTAGAAATTGTGATTTGTGTTTTGGGGCACCAAAAGTCTCAGAATTAGCAGCTGTGATACACAACAAAGCAACCTGGTATTGAGAGGTTTGTGACACTCTCTTAGTATCTGGCTTTTAAACATTCTCTCTACACACTTAGTCAAAGAGTGAGCGGCCTGGAATGTGAGTGAATTATATCAGACAGTGGAGCAAGCTGAACGACAAATCTCACTGTTTCGAAAAGACTCTTGTGAATACACATACTAACCATTGTGTGTCCAAGCTATGAGCATGGATAATGTGTGTTTCCTTCCTAATGGCCCTCTGCTACACTCACTAGGAGTGTAGGCTTGTTGCCAGCAAGCCACAATCTCCTATGTCCATCAGCAGAGAGATCAGAAGAGTGAGCAGTGCAGGAGAGAGCAATTTAACCTGTGTATTTCTTTTCCGGCACAGTCCAGCACAGCTCTGCCCGAAGTAAGTGCTTAATAAATACCATTGCTACTATTATTACTATCAGCCAAATCCCACAAATCTGGCTTTCAAGAGACCAGAATTCTCAATCATCCTCCACATGGGTTGTTCATGAAGTCTTATCTTATGCAGTGATGGGATAAACAAAAATACAAGACCTCCAAGGGTTCTGCACATAGTAAGCCCTAAATATATGCCACTGATTGAGCCAAAGTAAAACTAGTTTAACTTCAAATGAATGTCATATTGTTAGGAATGGAGAGAGACCATTCAAGGTCCAAATATGCCCTTTTCTTGTGCTTCAAATATCCAGATTTTTCAACTCTCCAGAAGGTACTCAATTGCAAGGATGCTGAATTCCCAAAGTTATTCGGTGTTTAAATGAACAAACAGACCAATAGGGGAAATATGCAATGGACCAGAATGTAGCTTGGCTTCCAGGCAACCAGAGGGATCGAGTGAAAAATAGCCAAAGATCCCTTCCACTCTGAATGAAGCCAGGAAAATGTTCTGCAAAGCTGAGCTTTTCCATCTCTATTCTGAACGACAAGCAACATTTTCCAGTCTAAGAAGTGGCCATATCAATCAAAAATGCAGACTGAAGGGAATATATTATCCACCTGACCTTTGCCTAAAAGGTTATATCTTTGATTTGGCAAAAAAAGGATGCCTTACTGGTCTCTGCAAGTTATGGAAAAAATAAAGGCAAAAGAAGGCCACCAGAAAAGAAGAAATAAAATGCAACAAGATCATTTGAAAGATTTTTTTTTTCATACCTAAAAAGGGCATTTTTAACCACAACCTTAGTCATAAACCTTCAGCGGGCCCAGAAGGCACAGCGAAAGAAAAACTACCACAAGAAAATCCTGTTCGAGTGTGACTAGAGTTTGGGACTGTGGGTTACAGTGTATCACAACATTTGCCAAAGGAAGTGGGTGTAATACCTTTTTCATTGCCTCTCCTCCGCCCTCCCACCCCCAGACACTGCCCCCACCCCAGTCGGGCTCTGACCACCTGTGGAAGTCTCAGAGGAAGCAAGACAACCCCACGCACTTTCCAGCTGCATTTAGCCGGCTGCAAAATACGCACACAATCAACTGACGTATAAAAATATATCACCGGCATCAATGTCGGGGAAAATGAAATAAAAATTAAAAAAATTTAAAATAAATAGTCCACGCCGCTACCTCGGGAGAGGGAACCACGACACCAAAATGCCGACTGGAGCCCCCGGGATCCCAACCCCCACGGCCCAAGGTTAAGTGAGGACAGGGCATCTTACCGAGAGGAGCCATGGGTAACTCACTGGGACGCTAAAGATCACGGCTGCTGCCTTCAGAGGGCAGGTTTCGGAGGTTATGACCCAAAGCTGGTTTATGGTTGGCAGGGAGGACCACTTAAGAAGTGACCACCATCCTCTCGAGTCCCCTTCTAAAATGCAAGTGCCCATCCTTAAAACTAGCTCAGAGCGAGTAACTGAGTGGATGCATCCACTCTGTTGTCAGGTACCAACAAGGCAGCCCTAGCAAGCCCGACGTTTCTCTGCGGTGGATAGAATTCTGCCACTCCCTTCGTATTTTCGCTCTCCAACCCACCCAGGATGGGTAACTGGGTGAGTATCCCCTCGCGGCTGGGCCTCTCGACAATGAACCTTATTCTCGGCCCTTGGGACTTTCCCCCCACCTCATGCCCCTGACGGGGGGGAAGGGGGTGTGCAAGGGGACCAGCCTGATGGTTGAAATAACGGTCGCGGGGACATCTGTTGATAGCCGACTCGTTAGCAAGCTACTTTGAAGGGGTTTGATACACGGGTTCTTGGGTGGAATTCTGCACAGAAGGGCTGAAGAGTGCTAGATGGAGCTCGTGCAGATGGTATTTTTTTGGTGAGATTGTGTCCTCGTGTAAGGCTCCTAATTGGACTGGAAGCCTGCCCGATTGACAGCTGGTGCCTTAAGGTGCTGGCAGCTTTGTGCTCTCTCCTGAGCACCACGTTGCCAGCCTGCCAGGCCTCTAGCATGGGGGCTGGGAGAGGGGAGGGAGACAGGGGACAGAGATGCACTAGGGAAGCCGGGCAGCCTGTCAATCGGGGGGTGAGGTGAGGGGCAAGAGAAGAAGGTCAGCCTGTCAATTAAGTAGACCTGCTAAAGTGAGGGTTCTGGGGATGGGGCTGGCGGCATAGGGGACTCCAAAAATCTCGTTCTCTCTGCATGTCCCAAACCCTGCAGATTGTCAGGGTTGCCACTTAACATAGGTTTTTAACTTGAAGGGGTTGGGGTCAAATATCATGGGAAGATTCTCGTCCAGAAATCTGCTTCACCCAACACTAGCCTGGACAGTGGCAAATCTCAATGGCTCAAGGATTCCTTAGGAGGTTGGTTTAAGGTCAGTGTGTCAGGAGCCTCCTGCTGAGATACTACTACTAATAATAAAACTGTATAAAAGTGCTTACTATGTGCCAAGGACTGTACTAGGCATTAGGGCAGGTACATGATAATCAGGCTGGACATAGTCCCTGTCCCACTTGAGGCTCACAGTCTAAAGGGGAGGGAGAACAGGTATCTTATCTCCATTTTATATAGAGAGGAACTGAGGCCCAGAGAAATTAAGTGTTCTGCCCAAGGTCACACAGCAGACAAGTGGCAGAGCCGGGATTAGGTCCTGCTGCTCCACTAAAAGCATTTATTGAGTCCCTATTGGGAGCAGTACATTGTACTAAGCGCTTGGGAATATACTCTAGAGCTAGAACACTCAATTCCTGCCCCTGAGGAGCTTACAGTCTAGCAGGGAAGACATCAAAGTTGCGAAACTGTAAATGTTATACAGATTGCAGATGTAAAGGTGGCCTTGTCTTAAGCAAGACCCTTCTTAAATTGGAAACATCTGGGGCTGTGGGAGCTGATTCTACAAACAGAGGAGGGCGGGGAGGGAGAGAGAAAAAAACGTAAGAGAAAGTGTTTACCGGATTTTTGTTTCACTTGGGCAATTTATTTTCTTTGAACTGCTATTTTAGGCCATTAAACAGAACCTCCAGAGTAAATCATTGTAGAAGACACCTGCTCTTTAAATATGACTTGGAAAGATTAGGGGTTTACTTTTACTATTAAACTGAAGGATGCCTTGCTTTCCACTAGTAATAATAATTGTGGTATTTGTTAAGTCTGTTAAGTGCTTACTATGTGCTAAACATTGCAGCATGGCACAGTGCATAGAGCATGGGCCTGGGAAACAGAAGATCATGGGTTCTAATCCTGGATCCTCCACCTGTCCGCTGTGTGGCTTTGGTCAAGTCACTTCACTTTTCCGTGTCTCAATTTCCTCACCTATAAAATGAGGATTGAGACTGTGGGTCCCACACGGGACTGAGACTGTATCCAACTCTGTTTGCCTGTGTCCACCCCAGCTCTTAGTGCAGTGCCTGGCACACAGTGAGCGCTTAACAAATACCATTATTATTATTATTATTACAGAGAAACAGCATGGCCTAGTGGACAAAACACAGGCCTGGGAGTCAGAGGGGCCTGGGTTCTAACCTTACCCTGCCACTTGACTGCTGTGTGACCTTGGTCGTTTCACCTCTCTTTGCCTCAGTTACTCCACCTACAAAACGGGGATTAAGACTGTGAGCCCCATGTAGGACATATTCTATGTCCAATCTGATTACCTTGTAGCTACCCCAGAATTTAGAAGAGTGCCTGGCACCTAGTAAGCACTTAACAAATACCAAAAAACAGAACAAAACTAAGTTTTGAGATAGATACAATATATGCACACTGAATACAGTCCCTGTCCCACATGGGGCTTATAGTCTATGTGGAAGGTAGAACAGGTACCTCTGCCCCAATACTCACTTTATCTTTAATTGAGGGAGAATGAACCAGTGGTGAATTTGTTCCCATTCCCAAAGTAAATCAATCAGTGGCATTTGTTGAGCACTTACTGTGTGCAGAACACTATACTAAGCACTTGGGAGAGTAATCATGACTACTCTGCTTTTCTTAGGCAGTGATTTTGCTGTTAATTCAACTTGAGTTCCAGGAAAACATCAGGGGAAGAAAAAAAGGCTCTCTCTCCTGAAGACAAAAAACCCTTGGGATACATTTGGGGGCCATTTCCCCCACTCCATCACTTTCTTTCCTTTAATGACAACAGTGCATTTAATGACCGACTTGGTCCTGAGAATCCAGGAAGTTTTCTTGTTGTCATAACAACACAAAATCTTTCTTTTTAAATGGCATTTGTGAAGTGCTTTTGTGTCAGGCACTGTACTAAGCGCTGGGGTAGATACGAGGTAATCAGGTTGGACACAGTCCCTGCCCTATGTGAGGCTCACAGTTTTAACCCCCATTTTACAAATGAGGAAACAGGCACAGAAGTGAAGTGACTCACCCAGGGTCACACAGCAGATGAGTAGTGGAACTGGGATTAGAATCACACAGTTCCACCATTACGCCACACAGCTTCTTGCAGCCATCAGTTCATCACTGATGCATCATCAGTTCTTAAGTGAGTTGAGCTGCTGGTCTTGTGGGCAGACCCAGCTCTGGGAATGAGGAGACCTGGGTTCTTGTCCCAGTTCTGCCGGTAGCTGGTTAACTTGGGTGAAACAGCAAGTGTATTTTGCCCGTCTACCCAGCAGAAATTTGACAGGCAGGGACGAGAGAGAACAAGTAGGGCAGTGCAAGCCACTGGAGCTAGAATCACTTCCTCTGCACGGGTTCTTATCCATCATCCCTGATAGGAGACTATCAATTTAAAATTATCAACTTAGAATTAAATGATGTTTCTCCTCAGACCTGCTTCCTTCTCACATCACCTTAAGTTTGAGGCCTTGACAGGCCTACTGCTTAACATGTGGTAAAAGATGAATAAATATAGCAACAGCCTGAGGATGGACAACTGGAGCTTCAGGGCTTGCTGAATGAGAAGACAGCGTTCGTCTGGTAAAGAAGGCAGAGAACGTGTCCAGCGACCATTGCATCATACTCATCCAAGCGCTTCATACAGAGGCACAAACTAACGCTCGATTAACACTGATTAAAGGAGAGCAGGTGTCTTGGACACTAGACCCAGTAACCAGAGATAATGTTCAGAAAGGGAATTTACTCTGCATGGAAAAGCTCACCTTTGCAGAGTACCTTATTTATAAAAACTCTCCTATCTACCTCCCTGACTGGAGTGTAAGCATTCTGTGGGAAGGGGATGTGACTCATACTTCTGTTGTACTTCCCAAGTGCTTATAGAGTGTATTGCTTCCAAGGGGTGCTTAATAAATACCATGACTACCACTACTCCTGTATCCTGCCCATTCTTGCCTTAGAAGGGAAAATTCTTTCCTTCTGTGTCCCATGCAGACTTTTAAGAACACTCGACAAATTTCCAACCATCCTGAAAGAGCCCAGTTCCAACCAAGCAAGGCTTACTAACCCTTAAAGGCTTTTCCTGCAAAAAGAACTCTCTTTCATGGCTATTACTTCCAGTATTGTAAAGCCAGGCCAAGGAGCTTGGCCACTGCTGATGAGGAGATGTTACCATTGGTTCTTGGCCAATTCACTAATTTGCTTTAGTCATTAGAGAATCCCAAAGCAACTGCAGATGTAGCAAAGTGCCCTAGGCCCTAGACCTCAGTGTCTCACATCATTATCAGTCAGCTAGCATGATGGAGTGTGCCACCACTTGTTCACAGGTATTTACGGATTAAGGAAACAAAACCAGAAAAAGCCCCAGGAAGGCAGATTCTCAAACATACTATACCGAAAACCTCTCTTATTTATGAAAAGTTCTTATCTCTGCCTCTCTCGGTGGAATTTAAGAAAAAAGGAAACACGTCCTATTTAGTGAAAAATAGAGTTGCATTACAAATAAAATACATACTTAAATCTACACAAAGAGGATGTGTATATGTGAAGATATGAATGTATGCATATATATGCATACACTTATGTGTACATGTATGTAAGGAAAGTTTTCATGACTGCTTCCCCCAGTGGAGTTAAATAAAAAAGGGAAAATTACCTTTTTAGTGAAAAAAACTCAATATAAATAAAATACATGCCTAAATCTACACATAGTGGATGTGTATATGTGAAGATATGAATGTGTGTGTGTGTATATATATATGCATAACAATACATATATACACACACATACATATACACACATCCTCATGTATAGATTTCAGGTGGAGATTACTACTGCTCTCTGAGAGAGAGACTGAGAGAGAGGGAGAGGGAGGGTAAGAGAGAGAGAAGGAGAGAAGGAGCTAGTTGTAGGCAGGAAAAGTGTGTTATATTTTATTTTGGAATCTCCCAAGTGCTTAGCACTGAGCGTTGCACACAGTAAGTGTTCAATAAATGATTAATTGATAGAGAGAGGAAGGAGGGGGGAAAGAGAGGAAGAGAAGAGCAAGCACATAGAAATAGTATCCATCTGGGTCACTGATGAGTGAGTGCTCTGACTTGCTTGGGGTCAGCTCCCAGGTGAGAACTGGCTGATAAGTCTGGACTTCTCACCCCCTGCCCAGGAGGGAGGGGAGGAAACAGGGAGAAGGAGGGTGAGGGAGGGAATAGAGAAAAGAAGGGATGGGGGTATAGGAAGAGGAGGAAAGTGAGGAAGAGAAAGGAGCAGAGAGGGAGGAGGGGAGGGCCGAAGAGAGGGAGGAAAGGAGGCAGAAGAGAAGAGAAAGAAGAAGGGAGGAAAGAAGAGAAGGAAGAGGAAAGGAAGGAGGGGAGGGAGAGAGGGAGGAGAGGAAAGGGGAGGATGGAGGAAGAGGAGAGGGAAGAAAAAAGGAGAAGGGGAGACGAGGAGGAAAGGAAGTGGGGAAGAAGGAGATAAGGGAAGAAGTGGGGCAGAAGAAGAGGGGTCAGCAGTGTGGGGCTCTGAGAACTGGAGGAAGGAGCTGAGAAGGCAGGAGGTGCCTGGGCTGTGAGAACCTGGAACAATCAGGGCCCCTGGGGAGAGAAGTGAGGCTGGCTCTGGGGAAGGAAGAGCAACCAGGGCCAACCTGTCCCTGGGGAGAGAGAAAACCTGACTGGCAGAGCAAGTTGAGACTACCAAGATCCCCACCGGGTATTTCTCTTAGGGATGCTAAGTCATCTTGCAAACATAGCTCCTGAGGGTTTGTGCTAAAAAGGAAAGTACCTGGCAATGGGAAATGATAGCATTCATGGAAATAAAACCATTCTTTACCACAACACCTCCAAAACCACTAGCAATCCCTTTGAGTCTTATCCTCCTAAGCCAATTCCAGCTCTCTGCCTTAAAGGGCTTTACGTCTTCCTTCGGGGTGGACCCTGAGGATGAAGGCATTATGCAGTAAGCAGATGTTGGAGCCAGCAAATGGCAAAACCCAGAGGTCAGATGAGAACTATCTGCAGTGAGACAGCAGTGGCAAAAGAACTCCCTGAGCCGCGTAGGGCCTGAAAAGTATAATGAAGCTATGAAAAGAGCTACGTGAAACAGCCACAGTAAGACTGTAAGCTCCTGGTAGGCAGGGAATGTCTATCAACTCGGTTGTATTGCACTCACCGAAGTACTTAGTACAGTGCTCTGCACAGAGCGAGTGCTCAATAAATATCATCGATTGATAGATTCTGTGTTCACGGTCTCTGCTCTGATATCTGAAAGATGAAGTATGAGAGCATAAACTCCTTGAAGGCAGTGAACACATCTCGGGCTTCTGTTCAGTCTTCCTAAGAACTAAGTATGGTGCATCATATTCAGTAGATATTTAGTAAATACCATTGCTACCTATTAAACTGTGGTTTTACACTGTAAGCTTCTTGTGAGCAGAGATCATATTTACCAGCTCTAGAGGACTGTATTCTTCCAAGCACTGTGTTTTGCACACAGTATGTGTTCCATGCCACTGAATGACTGATTGATGACTGAAGATTCTGGGGAAATTTAAGTCAGAATAGAGCATGGGCCTGGGAGCCAGAAGGACCTGGGTTCTAATTCCGGCTCCACCACTTGTCTGCTGGGTGATCTGTGGCAAATCCCTTCACTTCTCTGGGCCTCAGTTACCCCATCTCTAAAATGGGAATTAAGTCTGTAAGTCCCATGTGGGACAGGAACTGTGTTCAATCCATTTTTCTTGTATCCACCTCAGCGCCTATAATAAGTGCTTAACAAATATCACAATCATTATTATTACTATTACTATTATTAAGCCACTAGCACTAGAATCAACTCTTCTCTGTCTGAGAATTGAGGCTCATGTGTCATTCAGGATGGGGGACTCCATCCATCCATCCTTCGGCAGTTTCTTAATATAGTTTAAAATCTGGTGTTTTAAAAAATGTATGTATCACCACTCCTGAACCATTATTCTTTCCTCTTGTAGTTTTCAAACATGCAATCCTATAAAGGACCAGTAGAACTTTAAAAGGTAACCAGCTGGTCCTTGAGATGAATGGTGAGCAGAGGCTCAAGTCAAAAATCACATTTTCCACTTTTTCATCCAGACTACTGTTACTAGGCTACTTCTAGGCTACTAGAAGCAGGTCCCACATAGAAAATCCTACAGGTTGTGCGTGGGTGTGGGGGTATTTTTAGGCAGTATAAAAAGGTTTTCTTTCTGCTGAGAAACTAGAAATATCTCAAATTATTTAAGTATCACTGTCATCGTGGTTATGACCATTATATATCATATTCCCTTTGTAACAAGACTCTCAGCAAGGAACTGAAGCTACATTTTTAGAGTTCCTTCCATTGTGTCAGCCCAAAGTTGAGTCTTAACATTTTCATTTACCAAAATGGTAATGTCCACTGTTTGTTTCTTAAGTACACTATTCACTGGGAGTAATGTCAAAAATGTAAACTTCATCTTAATAGACTGAGATCTGCGCTGTTAGGAATTGTGGCAAGAGAACAATGCATCAGGAATCCAGTCTCACAAATATTGATTCTTCAATCTCATTGACTTCAAAGACTCTTTTCCTTATTGTTTTGGCAAAACATCCCCAAAACCTTTTAATGTCATCACTGTCCTGAAATCAAATGCAGTGTGAGGTGTATACAGTAACAAAACAAAAACAAACAAAACACAACATAACAAAACAAAACCTGCAAAATCTGGGGAATGTAATTAATTGCACTTGTAACATTTTGATAGAAATAGAGTACACCTGTTATCCATGTATCTAAGGCATGCATACATGATTCTGTCCACCGACTGTGCATACAGAAAAAGTGCAAAGAGCCCCAGCAGTGAATCTGGAAAAAGGGAGAGATAAGGGAGTTATCGCTGGAATTCTAGAGAGCTGGACAATGAAAATGCTTTAAAGGAATAATGCACACCGTAATTGGAGAGAAAATAGATGGGCAAAGCATATAGACAGATAAAATATACGGATTATATGTTATCTCTGCATACCACCTGAATGGCCAGAAAGTAAACATTTACATATATATATATTTATGGGGGAAAGTGTTCTTTTTGTAACTGTTGCCTTCTGCTTTTTATTTTCTGTTAACCTTAGAAGGCATAGTAGTATTCCTTAAGCACCTACTAGGTGCAAAGCACAATACTGACTTTCTATGACTGCTACCTGCTCTTTGACTCCTATTTGTCTTCCCAATCAATCACTGGGCACTTTGTGCCAAGCACTATACTATGCACTTGGTAGGCCAATAAAGTAGAAACCATAAAGAAGTTGGAGTATCACCAGTATAACGGTATTTCTTAAGCACCTACTGTATGCAAAGCACTGTACTAAGTGCTGGGAAAAAAATACCTAGATGAGATGTAGAGCTCGCCAAGGACTCACAAAGAGTAAATGGGAACAGGGAGGATTAGCAACAGGCACCTAAGGAAGATGGAAACATAAAAATATGAGTCAAAGATTCCCCTTGGAATACTGCAACAATTAGCAGCATGGTCTAGGGAATAGAGCACAGGCCTGGAAATCAGAAGGACCTGGGTTCTAATCCTGGCTCCCCCACTTGTCTATTGCGTGACCTTGGGCAAGTCGCTTAACCTCTGTGCCTCGGTTCCCTCATCCGCAAAATGGGGATTAAGACTGTGAGCCCCGTGAGGGACATGGACTGTGTCCAACCTGATTAATTTGTATCTACCCCAGCACTTAATACAGTGGCCGGCACACAGTGAGCGCTTGACAAAAACCATAAAAAAGTAACAATAATTCAAGGCTGCTCAGCTCTGCCACTCTCTTTGCAGCAATTTAACTGAACGTGCCAGGGAAGAAGCTGAAAGATATGTGAGCTGAAAGAGGATGTGCCAATATTTTCCTTCCTCAGTTTTTTATTGTTTCTTTGTCTGTCACCAACCTCCTCTCCTAATTCAAATTCTTAGACAGTAAAGTTCCAAAGGGATTCGAGAAAAGGACTAACGTTCACCGCTGTAATCTTTCCCAGTATTTAGTAGAGGGCTTTGCACCTAGTAGTTGCTTAATCACTATTACTATGAAGCTGAAGGAGACCTTGCTTTTAGTAGTAAGAATAATTGTGGTATCTGTTAAGCATTTACTATGTGCCAAGCACTGTACTAAGTGGAAAGGTAGCTAAAGTATATGCAGATTGGCAGAGTCCCTATCCCTCTTGGGATTTGTAGTCTAAGGGGCAGGTTGAATAGGTATGTTATCCCCATTTTTACAGATGAGGAAACTGAGGTACAGAGAGGTGACTTATCCCAGGTCGCACCACAGACAAATGGCGAAACCAGGATTGGAACCCAGGTTTTGTAACTCACAGGGTTGTGGTCTTTCCACTAAGCCATGCTCATTCCCATAGTCCTCTGGAAAGGGATTGTCTCTGTTGCCAAACTGTACTTTCCAAGCGCTTAGTACGGTGCTCTGCACATAGTAAGTGCTCAATAAATACTATTGAATGAATAAATGAATGGAAACACAGAACCAAGGGTGGCCGATGCCCAGATTTTTACACGGCTCAGAGCTCAGAGCCTGACTTGTTAATCATAATGAAAGGTGAAAATGCAAAAAGAGTGGGACCATAATGGCCACTTAAAAACAACTTCATATTTTGGTGCAATCATGAGATCTGAAAGAAAAGAAAAAAAAAGAAAAGACAAACTAATATTTTCCAACCTTTCACTACCAGCAGGGGCTAAAAACCACATGTTTTGAAGATCTTGCAGCATGTTATTATTAGAAGTCACAACTCTATTGATACTGATGAGTCACTTGTATTGGCGGAAACCAAGAAGTCTCATCAGCTTTTGAGTTACACAGCAGCACTCTGTGTGGTTTGTCTCTTTATTACTGGTCAGAATTGCTATCGAAAGCTTATCAACACTGACTGAAAACAAAACTAGAGGCCAGGCTCACCTTTGTGTTAAATACATTTCCTATACCAGCTGATCTCCTGTTCATCACGGTACTAGAGTCAGGCAGGTGCCGAGATGGGAGGAAGTTTATTTCGGAAAAAAAAAAAAGCAAGCCAAGAAAATAAGTCATATTGAATTCAGCAAAAATCGAAAGCAACCCTGAAACAATCTCTTCAACAAGAGATCAAGTGGAGATGCCTCCGTGGTCCACCAAAAGGAATTGGCAAAATCTACCAAAGGAGTTGGACCAAACCCAATAAATGCATTCCACTGGGCACTTCTCCCAAATCTCTGGGCTCAGGGCTGCAGCAGCAGGAAGGCGAAGAGGAAGGGGAAACTTGGTTGGGCTTTTGCTGCATCTGGAAAATGTCTTATTCCACACCCCAGAATGCACTTCCAGCCACTCGTCCCATGTACCCATGGACACATGGAGGCTGGACTAGGGAGTGAGGATGGGATGGTTCGACATAACCACTGCTGGAAAAACCGCTCAAGCAGGAGTCCTCTGACAGTAGACCATCCCTTTCCCCATCCCCACTCCCGAACCTGAATTAAAGCCTCATGGAAGCAGCTCGGGGTCAATCTCTCAGTACGGCCTAGTGGACAGTGCTTGGCACATAGTAAGTGCTTAACAAATACCGTAATTGTTATTATTATTATTATTACTATTATTAAAAAGCCTGGGGCTGGGAGTCCTGGGACCTGGATTCTAATCCCGCTCCAACCCTTGCCCCCTATGTGGCTGTGGGCAAGTCAGTCGATTGAATTTATACACTTACGATCTGCAGAGCACTCAGTACTGGGAAGAGTACAATATAAGACACATTCCCTGCCCACAGTGATGTTACAGTCTAGAAATCACAACTTCTCAGTGCCTCAGTCTCCTCATCTGTAAAATGGGGATAAAGCACCTGTCCTACCTCCCCGCTTTAGCCTGTGAGCCCCAGGTGCCAGAGACAGCCTCTCATCTGACTGTACTGCATCTATCCCAGAACTTAGTATATATCATTGTCCTTCGTATTTGAAGACGCCGCTGATGAGAAAGTTTACCTGTGACCACGGGGGTGGCTGAGAAGGCCGATGTGGGATCCACAGGCCTGGCTAAACTGGACTCATAAATAGACTGTCCCTTGTTGGGTTGTAGTTAATGTTTGTAGTGCCTGGCTTTGTTTTCTCTTTCCATACAAAGCCTTTTTCTCAAAGAGAGCCACTCCCTTCTTGATGGAAAGGTGCCAGACAGATCTGTAGTCCTCAACAACTGATTCCCAGTTTTCAGCTGGGATGTAGCATGATCTGAGGCTCGGTTTTTTGTGTGTGTGTTTTTTTTAACTGATCCGTAGGAAGTGCTGAACAAATACCACAATTATCAAGATTTAGTGCCTTTTTCCAGAGCCCCTGGTGTCTGAATATTCAACACGGGACACACCATCCACCCCGATTGGTTAAGGGGCTAAGGAGGGGCCCGTTATCTTCTGGAGGCAGAGGGGGGCTTTTCAGAAACTCATTTCCAGGGAAACAATCTCACCATCAGTAGCATCATTCAAACCCAAAAGCCAGGAATCATAGTTGTGTATATAAATACATATAATTATATACATATACACACACTTTATATATATATATATATATATATATATATATATATGGGGACCAACTACTAATGCAAATTCTCACACAAGAGGAGAAACTACCTGATGCTACTGAGATCTTCAGAGGCCTACTATAAAATGGGGAAAACTACTACCAACAACAAGAAGAAGAACAATGGTATTTGCTAAAGCACTTATTTCAGGGGGTAGGGAGGATACAGCGTAATCATATCAGACACAATCCCTTGTCCCATACAACGCTCATAATCTAAGAGACAGACTATCTCATCCCCATTCTACTGATGAGGAAACTGAGTCCCGGGGAGGTTAACTGACTTACCCAAAGTCATATGACAGGTCAGGGCCGGAGCTGGGATTGGGTCCCGGGTCTTCTTGGCTCTCAGACTTTCCACTTGACCACACGGCTGAACTCCGGGCTAATCCTACATAATGCAAGATTTCCGGAAAGGGTCTTCCCTCTTCCCAGGTCTGCTTTTCCACTCCTGACCAGGATATTCATTTCCCCAAAGCAACCTTTGGAGAAATGGCAAGTCACGTACGGACACCCTGAATGGAGGCCCACGGTAATCTCGTTTTCTGCCTCACGACAAAAGGGATGTGTCTGGCTGTTGGAAGGGGAGGGGACCGCCCGTGGAGCAGTGACCACAGGACTGAAAATAAACGCTGAGAGACTCAATGTGCTGTTGCAGACTTGAAGCCTGTGTCTCCTACTGTAGGCAGTTAGTTGACAGTGAAGCCCATTAGGAGCTGAGGCAGAGAAAAGTGAGTCAGCAAGAACCGCCTGGAGGAAAGTGCTGACGGACAAAAATTACTCTTGCATATACACTCTGCACACACCTACCCCTAAATAAAAACAAGGTACATGCAAATCATGGCACAGGAACATTTCCACATTTTAAGAGTTCCTGTTTGCCCAATTTAGACCTCAACGGTATATTTTTAAATAAATCGGTAGCCCTGCTCAATAAAACAACAACAAAAACAACCAGTCCCTTCTCTATGAGATGAGCAGCTGCACTGAAATCTCCAGGGGCGGCTTTTATTTAAATGGATCTAACTGCTTCCCTCCCACCCCAGCCCGCAGAGAAAAAAACTACTAGGTAAGACCTAGCAGCAGACATGCTTAGTTCCTGTTTTTCAGTGTGGGACTCCTTTCGAACCTGCAGTACTGAAACACTGAAAACAAGTGGAAAGTACGTATTTATTTTCCCTTCTTCTCGGTCAGTATTCAAACCTGAATATCCAAAACAACCGTTAGCTTCCCTATCTAATCAACTTCTAGTCTTTCTTCCTTAACTAATGGGTCCACAAGTTCCTTACAGAGCCATTTCTTTGGAGATTTCTTTTTTGGACTTATCAATCCTAAATGTGTGGGGGAGTGATTTGAACAGAAGTTATATTTAGAAAGAAACTACCACCCAAACGGCTTTTTCTTTAACTCATTAAAATTTAATACTCGGGGATAAAAGAATTCCAGGATAAAAGAATTTGTCCCTCATTAAGGGGGACAAAAATGAGTCGAATCCATAATTATAGAGCCGGGTGACTTTCCTTAAGGGCTTGGTTGAAAATGTCAAATAAAATCACCGACTGGCATGGTTTGTGCTTCAGAGTTCAGAGGTTGGAAAGAACACAGGCAAAGATGGTACTCTCTGCCAGTCTATTATAAAATGAAAAACCATCCCCCTTAAGGGTATTAATTACCTCAGCAGTTTCTAGCTTCTAATCTGTTAGGCTGAGGAATACTCTGGCTTTCTCGGTACAGATGTGGAGAAAGTAAAGGATAAAATCCTTAATCTATCTACATTTTTCTTACTGGGATAAAGCAACAGAAGCCAACCTATTTCATTCCCTTTCTTTCCCAGGTGGGTTCTTTGGTGCTCATGGATTTGCATAATAAAGTATTTTGAACCCTGGACAGATATTCCACAAATCAATGCCGGTAATTCTCATATGAAATCAGTAGCTGTAAATTAAGCTCCCCATTGTTCGCCTCGAAATGTGTATGCACTCATCCACTTGATTTAGGAAAAAAACCAACCAAAAATAAAAAACACCCAGATATAAAATTCCCGACGGTGTTATGCTAAGCACAGGGTTTCTCAGTGTGTTGGAGATTCACAATTCAGGTCCAGAGCTAATATAAGTGGCCAGCCTCTCGGCCGGCTACAGTCATACATTTTCTATTTCTCAAGGCGAGCTTCAAATCGGCTGCCAAGGGTAATGTCTTTGGGCCGATGATTAAGAAACGGGGATGGGTTCTGTTGATAATGCAGTGTGGGCATTCTCCCAACAATCCAGCAAACCTGAGGAAATATGAGGGTTAAGTAGCTTCTTGCACTCCCAGGACCCAATTAGAAAAAAAAACAAAACAAAAAACAAAAACAAAACAAAAAACCCATTGAAATCTTTAGGCAAGAATTGCAACACATTTATCTTGCAAGATAATCTCTCCCTGAAATGGACTGGAATGAGAAGAAAGGTTACCCAGCTTGTATGGAAAGCAAATATTTATAATTGGGAGCTCTAAAATAATTGGGTCAGAATCCAGTTTTTCTCCTCTCTAAATAAACATACACCGGACGTGTTAAACACTTCCTCCCACCCCACTCCAGAAGACATTTTTCAATCGGTATCTTCCTCTAGTAGGAGTAACAGGAGGCATAATAGCAATAGTGGTAATAGTATCTGAACTTAGTGAGGAGCCACTAAATGCAAAGCACTGGTACTAATCGCTGGAGTAAGAACAACAGAATCACTCCCTCTTCCAGCCAAAACTGGATCTCAGGGTCCGCATCAGGAGAGTGCCTTTTTCGGAACGTGAATCAGCCGCACAAAACCTCAAAGATCCCCTCACTCAGGAATAAAAGGGAAAAGACTTTCTTCAATGTAACCAAAGAATAAAAAAGGACAAAACCCTCGGATTCGTGGGAAATGGGGTGCACTGAGCCTCCCAAGCACACCCAGATCTTCCGGAACCCCATCGCAAGGAAAACTCGCACTGTAGTAGCTGCTGTGTCTGTTATCACACACAAGCACATGACCGTTACACATTACCCCCAGACAGATGGCTATTTTTGGAAGAACGCTCCCTAATTCTGTTGTGGCACTCTAGCCAAACGGTACAGTGAAGACAGGCTAGAACTGAGTTCATATGAACACCACCTCCGCCACTTGCCCGCTTTGTAACTTGCGAGCAAGTCACTTAACTTCTTCCTCATTTATAAAACAGGAATTGAATATCTGTTCTCCCCCGCTTAGACTGTGAGCTCCATGGTGGACAGGAACTGTGTCCAGCCTGATTATCTTGTAGCTACCCCAGTGCTTATTACAGTGCTTGGCACGTAGTAAGTGCTTAACCAGCACCGCTTACCGTTATTGTTACGTTGACTCTAAGAGGGTCTTAGCACTGGAGGAACGGAATAAATTTTATGAACACCCCATCTTTAACGGACACTGGCAATGTCGTTAAATTATGCTAATGATCTACTACCTAAAACCGTGACTCTGATAATGGCACTGGCCAAAGGTGGGAACTCTCTTTTTCTTGCGACAGCTAACCCTTCTCTGCTGAATATTTGGCAACTAGAGGGCTTAATATGCCCTCCAAGTCCCCAGTATAATGCTCTAGAGAGTCAGCTGCATCTGTGCAGGCATGTACTTGTCCTCCATATCTAAAGACGACGCCCCAGATGTCAAAACTCACCTATGGGTCCAAATGTGACCGAAAAGGCCAGTATGGGACAGATCCAACCACATGGTGTGCTCCAAGACAGAGAAGCAGCGTGGACTATGGGAAAGAAAATGTACATTCCAAGCGCTTAATACAGTGCTCTGCACATAGTAAGTGCTCAATAAATAATGAATGAAAGACCACGGGCCTGGGAGTCAGAGGACCTGGGTTCTAATCCCGGCTCCACCACTTGCCGGCTATGTGGCCTTGGGCAAATCACTTAATTTTGCTGTGCCTCAGCTTCCTCAACTGTAAAACGAGGATTCAATTCCTGTTCCCTCTCCAACAGACTGTGAGCCACATGTGGGCCGGGGACTGTGACCAACCCGATTAATTTGCATTCAGAACCAGTCCTCAGAACGGTGTTGACGTATAGTAAGCGTTTAACAAATACCATAAGGAAACAACAAACACCAGAAATGTCCTGTTGTGCTTGTGGTTTGCTGCACCTGATGCCGTTAAAGGGGCAGTCAGGAGCTACTGGTGCTTGTCTGGCACCCAGACCCTCTGCTCTAATCTCTCTCGGTGCAGGTGGGAGTCAGATGTTTGAGAAGCAGCATGGCCTAGTGGACAGAGACCAGGCCTGGGAGTCAGAAGGACCTGGGTTCTAATCCCTTCTCCCCCACTTGTCTGCTTCACGACCTTTGGCAAGTCGCTTCAGTGCTCCAGACCACTTAGAACAGTGCCTGGCACCAAGTAAGCGCTTAACAAATACCATAATTATTACTTCACTTCTCTGTACCTCTGTTACCTCATCAGTAAAATGGAGATTGACTGTTAGCCCCATGTGAATATGAACTGAGTCCAACCTGATTAGCTTGGATCTTCCCCAGGGGTTAGTTCACTGCATGGCACATAGTAGGTGCTTAACAAATAGCACAAAAAGGGGGTTATTAAAGGTGCTGTCAGGTATTCATTCGTTCAATGGTCTTTATCAAGAACCCTTATTGGAAAGAGCATAGGACAGAGTCGGGAGACTCGGGTTCTAATCCCAGCTCTGCCACTTTCCTGCATGGGACCTTGGTAAAGTCACTTAACATCCCTGTGCTTCAGGTTCCTCACCTGTGAAATAGCAATTAAATACCTGTTCTCCCCCTCCTTTAGGCCAGCGATGTGCCGGACTTTACCATCTTGCGTCTTCCCTGTAAACCGAGAGCTCACTGTGGGCAGGGAACATGTCGACAAACACTCTTGTACTGTACTCTCCCAAGCGCTTAGTGCAGTAATCTGCACAGGGTAAGCACTCAAATACCACTGATTGATTGGTTTAGCATGGTGTTTGGGACATTAGTGTTCAATCGATATCATAATTATTACGATCAGAGCCCAGAGGCAAGCGGTTTCAGATGGGAGTGAGAGAACAGCTGCCTGGGTGTGGATTTTGAGAGGAGGGGTGGCTGTGGGGTAGGTCAGTCACCGTTGAAAATGGAAGGCGCTCAGCTTCCCCTCCAGGGTCAGAGGTGGCATCTGCTTTAACAGGTCTCTGTTTACCGGGGCGGGGAACGCAGTGGCTCTGAAACAAGGTCACATGTTCCCCCCAGTGATTCCCCTGTAGCACCCCCCAAAAAAGCAACCAGAGAAGATGAGAAGAAGCATGGTCTAGGGGAAAGGACACGGGCCTGGGAGTCAGAGGAATCACTTATCTGCTCTGTGACCTTGGGCAAGTCACTTACTT
The DNA here is from genome assembly GCF_004115215.2 of Ornithorhynchus anatinus. NCBI lineage: Eukaryota > Metazoa > Chordata > Mammalia > Monotremata > Ornithorhynchidae > Ornithorhynchus > Ornithorhynchus anatinus. The sequence goes on from NC_041746.1 coordinate 28,587,567, forward strand.
TCTCTGTGCCTTAATTTCTTCATCTGCAAAATGGAGCATTAGTCAGTCAGTCTTTCATATTTATTGAACGCTTACTGTGTGCAGAGGAGGGTACTAAGAGCCTGGGAGGGTACAATATAATAATAAACAGACACACTCCCTGCCCCCAAGAAGCTTACACTCTAGAGGGGGAGATAGACATTAATATAACTAAATTACAGATCTATACATAAGTGCTGTGGGGCTGGGAGGATTTCATGCTACCCCTCTTACTTAGACTGGCTACACCATATGGCATTGTGTCCAACCTGATTATCCCACTGCTTAGTGCATTGTTTGGCGCCCTGTGTGCATTTCACAAATCCTACAATTATTAATATTATCATCATAAATGGAGTTCTGCTCTTGACAGAGACACTAACCCTTGCTTAAGGGAAAATCGAAGATAGTGTCTGGAGAAGCCGAAGATGGAGATAGGTGAGGAAAACTAAAGTTCAAAGTTATCATCGTGCTATCTGCCAAGTAACTGATGAAAGCGGAAATGCAATGGCTAGCACTGCAGAAAGACAGTTTAAATGTTTTAGAGAATGTATATACATATGTGCACGACACACCAGAAAACGTTTTTCAGTTTAAAAAAAAAATCCTGCAAAGATTAATGAGGTGCTTGAATAAGACATGTCCAGAAAGTGCTTTGTTCCCTTTAAGAGGCTGGTCTGGCTGTTCACGGCACTTTGATACTTTAGCATATTGCAGCCCTGCATCCTTGCAATGCCTTTGAAGGAAAATAGCGATAGTAAGAGCATGGACTGTATTTATGGAGCCCTATTTGTCCAGGGAGCAAAAAGTGCTTCACAAATCACTCTCTCCCATTTCCCACATGCAACCACAATTCATCGTGACTCGAGCTAAAGTCGGAATTCAGTTTCTTGAAAGATGTCAAGGCTCTCTTCCTCAGACTCAAGTCTAACAGGCAAAACTCCATAATCCGTGCCTGTGTTCTCTCCATAGAGACTTGTAAAAGCCATCAGTGAGAATGGATGGGAATTACCCATGCATAAGGGGAGAATCAAAGACACCCTTTAGCATGGATGTTAGACTCAATCTCATGAATTTCAATAGGCTGGCCAGACTTCTTGGTGCCAAACCTTCCAAGTTGACTTGCTGGTCCCATTAATTAGGATTTAGGGCCTCAGTCTCATCAAGTAGCACATTACTCTTTTTTGGAAAGCATGAAAAAAAAAAATCCAACAAGTCAATCCCGCAATGTCAGAGTAGCCTGGGTCGAATAAAGGATTCTCTTTTAAAGCTGGCACACACCCGTAACTCCCATTGATACAAAGATCCTGGCACTTGGTCCTAGATGAAAGCTCATGCTTTAATCTTAACTTGATTTTCCAGGTCTAAGGTCGAAACCACTGGGTAATGGCTTGACGAAGAGTAACGTTTAGATCTCTGCAGTCGGGCGAATTTGTATGGGGGGAAGGGGGCTAATTCCACTTTATCTTAGGGAAGGAGTGAGAAATTACATTCTGGCTGGTAATAGCTTGGAACAGGTTTAGACTACAGCTTGAGTTGGAAGGGGCCCAAATTTGCTTTTCATCAATGAAACAAATAAAAAGTGGCAGGGAACCCTTTTAATCTGCTTCCAGGACTTGCAGGAACAATGCAGAATGCTCATTACTGTTCATGTGGCCAGCCGAACACGCATTTTGGAGAAAAAATACTTCCCAAAGTAAATGTCAAATCTATACGGGGTGAGCATGAGGCTCGACCAAGGTGAATGGCAATTGAACTGGGCAAAGGGAAAAAAAAAATCAACATTTTCAGATCCAGTAGTTCTCTATCCCTGTGTACAAACCTGCTTTCAGGTCCTCAGACTCCATCGCTCCTGGCTGATGACCAGAGAGCATCCTGGTCTCTCAAATGGCTGCCCATCCACCACCGCATCAAATAGAAACTTCTTACCATTGGTTTTAAAAGCACTCTACTAGTTCACTCCCTCATTCGTTCCTACGTATTTATTGAGTGCTTACTGTATGCAAGCACTGACTTGGGAGAGTACAATATAACAACTTACCTCATTTCAGTGATCTACTATAGTCCAGCCCGCACACTCGGCTCCTCTAGGGCCAATTTACTCACTCGGCTCCTCTAGGGCCAATTTACTCAATGTGCCCCCGATCCCGTCTATCTCACCAACTCTTTTCTCACATCCTCCCCCTAGCCTGAAACTCCCTCCCCCTCCATAAAACTCCAGACCCCCACTACCTCCACCTTCAAAGCATCAATCAAGGTGCCACCTCCTCCAAGAGGCCTTCCCCAATTAAGCTCTTTTCCCTAGCTCGCACTCCCCTTCTGTATCATCTACACAACTGGATCTGTGACCTTTAGACACCTAATACTCAGCCTACCCCCAACCCCAGAGCACTTATATATACATCTTAAAATTATATATTATAAATGATTTATTTATTCACATTAATGGCTGTCTCCCCCTCTATTCTGTAAGTTTGTTATGGGCAGAGAACATGCCTGCTAATTCTGCTGTATATTCTTCCAAGTGCTCTGCACAAAGAAAGCGCTCAGTGAATACCAATGAATGCTCGATCAGTCTCTGAGTGCCTCAACCTCCGAATACTCAAGGGAGCAATCCCATGGCAGGCATTCAAGCCTTGCTTCCTCGAGCCCAATCTTCGAGACAAAACTGTCATCTTGAGCCCAATCTGGCCCTTGGGGCTTATGACCAGCTGTATTTCTCCTCAACTTCCTTGCAATGACCTGACTCATTCATTCAATCATATTTATTGAGTGCTTACTGTGTGCAGAGCACTGTACTAACCGCTTGGAAAATACAATTCAGCAATCAAGAGAGACAATCCCTGCCCACACCGGGTTTACACTCTCGTGAGTTGGGTGACGTAGGCTCCATTTAGAGGAGAAGTCAAGACACTTGAGCTTTTTTCTCCTTGGTGTCAGGTTCTCCCCGAGCTGACTCAAGCCCTATCTTGGTCCTTCCCAAGGTGCAACACAGCTCTCGCCGACCCACTGCTCCAGCTCCAAAGGAGTTAAAAGTATTCCTGTTCCTCTCCATCATAACATAACGTGGCTAATGAGCATACCCAGTTTCCTTTCGAGCACACTACAGGAGTTAATCTGCACTCCTTTCTAGTTTTAAAGGCAGGAGAGGGCAGAAGAGTAAAAGACCAAGGAAAACAAGCAGACCATTAGCTCCAACATGGGAACTGAAGTTGAAAATGGTCAGGGAACTGAAGTTGAAAATGGTCAGAGCGGGAAGGAACAAATAGGAGAAACGCTTAGGAAAATGCCTCCAACTCTGGCCCGATTTTTCTGACATCCCTAAATAATCCATTCTCACCGTAGCTCCTTCCATACATACCTGCCCAGCTCTTGGATCTCTGGTTATCAACGTGGACACCAGTGGAAAGGTTTTTTTCAGGGATTAAAGTGGGGGTAGAGATTTTGTTTATGAGTTTACTTTTTCACGTTACCCTCCCAGTCTTTCAAGGTTTTGTTCTGGAGTGGAAAACAGCTCTCATCATTATATTTCTTTTTCACAGATCGTCTCCTCCCTAGATTACCTCAGCATTTTTGCACTCACCACTCGGGTTGCACTTTGGTATGTATCATTCTACATGCATATTATTATGCATTATTATTGGGGTTTTTCTTTCTCCTATTTCTTTCTCCTATTGGTCAAATTATTTTACGTCTGCCTCCCCAGCTAGATTGCAAACTCCTTGGGGAAAGGGATCCTGACTTGTTCTGTTATACACTCCCAAGTGCTGAGTGCAGTGCTCTGCAGTGGCAGAGTGGAGAGAGCATGGGCCTGGGAGTCAGAAGGTCATGGGTTCTAATCCTGACTCTGCCACTTGTCTTCTGTGTGGCCTTGGGCAAGTCACTTCACTTCTCTGTGCCTTAGTTACGTCACCTGTAAAATGGGGATTAAGACTGTGAGCCCTATGGTGGGAGAGGGACTGTGTCCAACCCAATTTGCTTCTATCCGCCAGCGCTTAGTACAGTGTCTGGCACACAGTAACGGTGTCTGGTGCTTAACAAATACCATTATTATTAATAATATAAAATATTATTAATAAAATAGACTATTGATTGAGCTATACAGTATTTACCAAATAGAGGTAGTAATTATTGAGTGCTCACTTAGAATAGTCACTGCCCTACACACTCGCTCCCTCTCCAAAGAGTTTTCACACTATGTGGGGGAAGGGGGGGAGATGCACATAAAAATATTTATAATTTGCCTACTGTACTCTAAAGACTTGGTGGGGGTCCATAGAGAAGGCATCTGACCTTGAGAAGTTTAGATATAGCCTCTAGGCATTTTCCTCTTCTGAGCCAAAGTGGGTGAAATAACACACTTCTAGGAAATAACTCCTAGAAACAACCAGATCCATTTAAGGCTGGGCCCAGCCTAAGGAAAACAGGTTGGAGCCAATCCAAGCCAAATTAAACCAACCCCCAACAATGACAGATTGGTTTAACACCCTTTTCGGGTGTTGTGGGAGTTTCATCAATGTTAATGACCGCTCACAGCACTAATGAATAATTCCCTCAGTGCAGGGGGGTGGGGGGAAGCCAGGGCTGTGAACGCGGAACGGGGTTCGACAAGGGAGTTCAATATGGTCCTCCCCAACGCCTAAAGGCCGGATGGCCTGGGCCTAAACCCACTTTTAGACACTCATCACGGTTCTATCTTTCCGACCAGGCCTCCGACTGCATTGTTCCTGCCACGGAATAACCATCATGAACAGCCAAATCGGAATGAACGGCAGTACTCTGCCTTGGAGGAGGTTTTCCCTCTAGAGATTTCAAAGCAGTTTGCGTATCATTAAGCCTCTCAAATGGCTGTCTCAGGAGGAAAGGGAACTTGCTACCTCGGTCGTGGAGCCGATGGGAGACAGTCAACAGAGAGAATAAATGGTTCTCTCCCACACACTCCCCATTGCTCGCATGTCTAGGTCTCTCTGAGACGATTGCTCGCGTCCTCCCTCTGGCCTGGAACCTCCTGCCCCTTCATATCAATCAATCGATCGATTTATTGAGCCCTTACTATGGGCAGAGCACTGTTCCAAGTGCTTGGGAAAGTGCAGCACAACAGAATTCCGTCAGACCACCGTTCTCTGCACCTCCGAAAAATCACTTCTCCTCCAAGAGGCCTTCCAAGACTAAACTCTCGCCTCCCCTATTCTCCTTCCCTTCTGCGGCACCTATGCACTTGAATCCGAGAACCCTTAATCACTTGATACTCACCCTACCTGTAGCCCCATGGCATATGTAATAATTATGGTATTTGTTAGGTGCTTACTAAGTGCCAAGTACTGTACTATCCACCTCCCATTTCCCCTACCCCTGCAATTTATTTTAATGTCTGCCTCTGCCCCTAGACAGTAAAATCCTAGAGCACAGAGATCCTCACTACCAGCTTGACTGCACTGTCAGCTCGTTCTGGCAGGAAACATGTCAGCTAATTCTGTTGTATAGTACTCTCCGCAGCGCTTATCACTCTGCACATAGTAAGCACTCAATAAATACGAATGATCGGTTGCTTATCACTGGTATTTGAGTTTGGAGAGTACAGTATAAGAGGCCTAGTAATAGACACATTCCCTGCCCACAAGGAGATAAGTCTAAAGAAGACTGTACGGGTACTCTTCAAAGGGTTTAGGGCAGTGCTCTGCACACAGTAAGCGCTCAATAAATACCACTGATTGTTTGACAGAGACCTTCAGATGCCAATTCCCCATTCTCTGCCCCTTCTGTTTTGTGGTTTGTGGCAAACCAAGGTTCCCGTCACAGCAGAAAGAGTCCAGGAGTTGGGAGAGAAAGGATCCGCGCCCAAATCCCCAATCCACCACTTCCCTGCTTTGTGGCTTTGGGCAAATCACTTAAGGTCTCTGGGCCTCTGTTTCCTCACTTACAAAATGAAGATTAAATACCCATTCTGCCCCCACCTCTTAGATTTTGAGCCGCGTGTGGGACAGAATAGGTCCAATCTGATTATTCTGTTCCCACCCAACATTTAGCACGTGTTTGGCACATAGAAGGCACTTAAACCCAACGATTATTACTGAGCGTTCTGAATACCTAACGTTTGGACCAGACCAAACCTCGGGTAGCCATAAAAAAGGGTAAAAACCGGTGGTACATCCGATAAATGGCCTCACAATCCCCCTGCAGGGCAAGCTGATTGTGCAAAATTTCAGAAGGGCGCATAAAGATCTGGGAACATTACTTCCTTTAAACCCAACAAGCTTTAAAAACCCTTCTAAGAAAAATTCGGGTTGAAAATCCTAGCTGCCCAGGCACAGCGGCTAATTTTTAATCCTCCACTTCAATCATTTAACTCCTTTTTCTCCCAGCACCCAAAATAGGGACCCTCCCCACTTCACCTTACGCCTCTGCGGCCTCATTTAGACACAACTTTAGAAGCACGGGCACAGAAATCAAAGTAGACGATCTCTCTCTTTTTTTTCTTCATTTTGGGCAAAGATTTAGCTCTAAGCACAAATGCGTTTCAGAAAGTTTTACGGCGGCATCATCAACTTGTGAAAAACAGGATTTGGAAGGAAAATGCTGACACGCTTTAAATCTGATGGGATGAGCGGTGCAGGCTGCAGTTTAGGAATTCTTAACAAGGTGCTATTGGGGAATCCCGTTTTCTCCCTCCCGGAAAGGCTGAGAAAACCCTTTTCTCCGGGGCAGCCAAGGGGCTCGGGGGAATCTCCGTCGCGTTGTAAGAGAGAGGACCCTCGTACTCCCGAAATAGCCCGTTTCACAAAAGGAGAGGGGAAGGAGGAGAGAGGCCACCTTGGGTTTCTTGTAGGACATCCAAAACCTTCCTTAGGAGCTCCTTTTGAGCCGGAGAAAATCAGGATTAATAGCTCGGATTTTGCTCCAAACAGGAACAAAATCATCTCTTTACGCGCCTTGGATTCCGGAGTTCCCGTAGTGCGTAAAAGGGAGCAGAGGATTTTTATTTTCTTTTTGGGGGGGTGTGTGGGGGGGTTATATATCGAGTCCCTTTTCAGCTGGACACTCGTCCGAGGGGAGAGGGGGGCGATGGACCCGGGCTGGGTGACCTTTGGAGGGTCATAATAATTATTATTATGGTAATAATTATTATTACGATATTTGTTAAGCGCTATGTGCCAGGCAATGTAATAAAAATAACAATAATAATCATTGTGGTATTTGTTAAGCACCTGCTGTGCGCCAGGCACTGTCCTAAACGTTGGGGTGGATCCAAGCAAATCGGGTTGGACAGAGTCCCTCTCTCACTTGGGGCTCAGTCTCAATCCCCCTTTTCCAGATGGGGTCACTGAAGCCCAGAGAAGCAAATATATAGAGAGATATATAGATATATTCAGATATATGTACAGAATATATACATGCAGAGTAAGCACTTAAATCATCAACTTGTGAAATATATATATATATTCATTCTGATATTTGTATATTCTGGTATTTGTATATATGTATTACGCATTAACGATGTATGTATTAAAATACCAAATACCACTATATGTACATATAGTAAGCGCTTAACAAATCATCAACTTGTGAAATATATATCTATATATATAGATATATATTCTGGTATTTCTTAAGCGCTTACTCTGTGCCAAACACTATTCTAAGCGCTGGGGTAAATACAAGGTAATCAGGTTGTCCCACGTGGGACTCACAGTCTTAATCCCCATTTGACAGATGAGGTCACTGAGGCCCAGAGAAATGAAGGGACCCGCCCAAGGTCACCCAGAAGACAAGTGGCGGAGCCAGGATTAGAACTCACCTCCTCTGACTCCCAAATCCAGGCTCTTTATACTCAACCACTCTGCTTCTCCAAGGGATTTACCCAAGGCCTCAGAGCGGGCCAGTGGCAGAGGCGGGATTAGAACCCATGACTCGAAGCAAAGAACTTCCCCCTTGCCCAGCCTGGAGAGGTGCTGGCCTGGGGCCACCGGTCAGAGACCCCCGGCCCCCACCGCAGGACTTGAACCCAAACCTGAGATCCCCCTCCACCCCCCAACCTCGGCCTGGGACCCCAAAGCCCCTGGGCCAGGGAGGGATGAGCGTGGTTTAGGTCATGGGTTCTAATCCCGACTCCCTCACCTGGGTGACTTTGGCCAAGTCACTTTCCTGCTCCGTGCCTCAGTTTCCTCCTCTGGAAAATGGGGATGGAGACTGTGTCAGGGACAGTGCTCAGCACATAGTAAACGCTCAATAAATACGACCGAATGAATGACAGGGGCTGCGTCCAACCTCATCGGCTTGGATCCACCCCAGCGTTTAGTACAGTACCGGGCACAGGGCAAGCGCTTAACAGCTATCATCGTTACTATTATTATTACTATTTATTAGGGGCAAGGACTCGGAGGATATGGGTTCTAATCCCGCCTCCGCCACTCGCCTGCTGGGTGACCTTGGACAGTGCCAACTTCCCATCTCCGGGCCTCAGTTCCCTCCTCTGGAAAATGGGGATGAGGACCCTTGAGCCCCACGTGGGCCAGCCTGATTCCCACGCTTAGCACGCAGTGAGCGCTTAGAACAGAACTCGGCACGTAGTAAGCGCTTAGAAGGGAGCTCGGCACGTAGTGAGCGCTTAGAACGGTGCTTGGCACATAGTGAGCGCTTAGAACGGTGCTTGACACATAGTGAGCGCTTAGAGCGGTGCTTGGCACATACTGAGCGCTTAGAATGGTGCTCGGCACATACTAAGCGCTTAGAATGGTGCTCGGCACATACTGAGCGCTTACAACGGTGCTTGGCACGTAGTGAGCGCTTAGAACAGAGCTTGGCACGTAATGAGCGCTTCGAACGGAACCTCGCATGTAGTGAGCGCTTAGAACTGAGCTCGGCACAGACTGAGCGTTTAGGGCGGTGCTTGGCACATAGTGAGCGCTTAGAGCGGTGCTTGGCACATAGTGAGCGCTTAGAGCGGTGCTTGGCACATAGTGAGCGCTTAGGGCGGTGCTTGGCACATAGTGAGCGCTTAGAGCGGTGCTTGGCACATAGTGAGCGCTTAGGGCGGTGCTTGGCACATAGTGAGCGCTTAGAGCGGTGCTTGGCACATAGTGAGCGCTTAGGGCGGTGCTTGGCACATAGTGAGCGCTTAGAGCGGTGCTTGGCACGTAGAACGGAGCCTGGCACATACTGAGCGCTTAGACCGGTGCTCGACACGTACTGAGCGCTTAGCAGAGCTTCTTCTGATGATGCTAAGGGCTACCCCGGGGAGGGGGAGGGGGCGGTGGTGGCTCCGGACAGCGGCCCCCTCCCCCCCGGCAATCTGCTCATTCGGATAGATTATTTATTACCCTATTTATTTTGCCAATGGGGTGTACCTCCCCTTCATTCTATTTATCTCGATGATGTTTTGTTTTCTTCTCTTTTACTCTGCCGCCTCCCGTTGGGACGGGGAGACCATCGTTGGTCTCTGTTGTCCCTGCCAAGCGCTTAGCCCAGTGCTCTGCACATAGTGGGCGCGCCAGAAATACCACTGAACCCCCCCCCCCGACCCATTTCAGACGTCCCCCGTCGTAGACGCCCCCGCATTGGGGCTGGGGGAGGCGGGGATCCTTGGCTCCGTGGCAAGAACCCGGCCTGGGGACCCAGGGGTCGTGGGTTCAAATCCCCGCTCCTCCCCCTGTCGGCCGGGTGACTTTGGGCGAGTGACTTGGCTTCTCTGGGCCTCAGTTCCCTCGACTGTCAAATGGGGATGAAGACTGGGAGCTCCGGGAGGGGGGCAACCTGCTGACCTGGCATGCACCCCAGCGCTTAGAACAGGGCTTGGCACGTAGTAAGCGTGCAAGCCCGTCAAAGGGCAGGGATTGTCTCTCTCTGTTACCGATTTGTCCCTTCCAAGCGCTCAGCCCAGTGCTCTGCACCTAGGAAGCGCTCAATAAATCCTCTTGAATGACTGTCTCTGTTACCGATTTGTCCCTTCCAAGCGCTTAGCCCAGTGCTCTGCACCTAGGAAGCGCTCAATACATACTATTGAATGAATATCTGTTACTGATTTGTCCCTTCCAAGCGCTTAGCCCAGTGCTCTGCACCTATTAAGCGCTCAATAAATACTATTGAATCAATGAATGTCTGTTACCGATTTGTCCATTCCGAGCGCTCAGTCCAGTGCTCTGCACCTAGGAAGCGCTCAATAAATCCTCTTGAATGAATGAATGACTGTCTGTTACCGATTTGTCCATTCCAAGCGCTTAGCCCAGTGCTCTGCACCTAGGAAGCGCTCAATGCATACTATTGAATGAATATCTGTTACTGATTTGTCCCTTCCAAGCGCTTAGCCCAGTGCTCTGCACCTAGGAAGCGCTCAACAAATACTACTGAATCAATGAATGTCTATCTGTTACCGATTTGTCCATTCCGAGCGCTCAGCCCAGTGCTCTGCACCTAGGAAGCGCTCAATAAATCCTCTTGAATGAATGAATGACTGTCTCTGTTACCGATTTGTCCATTCCAAGCGCTTAGCTCAGTGCTCTGCACCTAGTGAGCGCTCAATAAATACTATTGAATGAAAATCTGTTACTGATTGGTCCATTCCAAGCGCTCAGCCCAGTGCTCCGCACCTAGGAAGCGCTCAATGTGCTCCGCACCTAGGAAGCGCTCAATACATCCTCTTGAATGAATGACTGTCTCTGTTACCGATTGCTCCATTCCAAGCGCTCAGCCCAGTGCTCCGCACCTAGGAAGCGCTCAATACATCCCCCTGAATGAATGACTGTCTCTGTTACCGATTGCTCCATTCCAAGCGCTCAGCCCAGTGCTCCGCACCTAGGAAGCGCTCAATACATACTACTGAATGACTGTGACCGATTCGTCCAGGCCAAGCGCTTAGCCCAGTGCCGTGCGCCTAGGAAGCGCTCCATAAAGCCTCCGGAATGACCAAATGTCATTATTATCAGGCTTCTTCTTCTGATTAACCCTCCTGCAACCCCTCCCGGACCGTTGGGGGGGGGGGGAGGGGTCGGCATCAGGCGTCTCCTCCAGCGCCCCTCCCCCCGCGGCAGCGTAGTAGACGGCACTCACCTTCTCCGCCGAAGTTTGGGGGGGGGGGTCTCCGCGCCTCCTCCCCCCCCGGCCGGTCCCGGGGCGGCGCCGCTGCGGGGCGGCTAGAGGACGGCCCCCCTCGGGGCGCTCATCACGCAGGCAGGGGGCGGCCAGACAAGTCCGGGGAGGAGGGAGGGGGGGGGGGGTGGTCCCGGGGCGGGGGTGCGGGGCGGTGGCGGGGCTGCGCGGTGCAAGCGCTGCGGGCGGAGCTGCGTTGCGCTGCGCTGCGGACCGGCTGCGACGCCCAGCCCGGTCGCTCGCTACATTGTTGACATGGGGCCGCTGACGTCACCCGGCTCGCCCCATTCACAATTCGGCCGAGCCCACGCCGCCCCGCGCAGGCGCACTGAGACACCCCCCCCTCCCTCCCCCTCCCCCCGGGAGCCCCGCCCCTCCCCGGCGCTCCGCCAATGGGGAGGCGCCGCCGTCGGAGGGGGCGGGGCCGGCCCCGGGCGGGGGGCGGGGCCGGGGCCGGGAGCGCGCCTCACGCACCGCCCGCGGCTGCTGGGACTCTGCCTGCTGCTGGGACTCTGCCTCTGGCGGCGGCGGCGGCTGGGACTGGTGCTGCTGGGACTACTGCTGCTGGGACTGGTGCTGCTGGGACTGGTGTGGGATTGTTGCTGCTGGGACTGGTGCTGCTGGGACTAGTGCTGCTGGGACTGGTGCTGCTGGGACTACTGCTGCTGGGACTGGTGTGGGATTGTTGCTGCTGGGACTAGTGCTGCTGGGACTACTGCTGCTGGGACTGGTGCTGCTGGGACTAGTGCTGCTGGGACTGGTGTGGGATTGTTGCTGCTGGGACTAGTGCTGCTGGGACTAGTGCTGCTGGGACTACTGCTGCTGGGACTGGTGCTGCTGGGACTACTGCTGCTGGGACTACTGCTGCTGGGACTGGTGCTGCTGGGACTACTGCTGCTGGGACTGGTGTGGGATTGTTGCTGCTGGGACTACTGCTGCTGGGACTAGTGCTGCTGGGACTGGTGCTGCTGGGACTACTGCTGCTGGGACTGGTGTGGGATTGTTGCTGCTGGGACTACTGCTGCTGGGACTAGTGCTGCTGGGACTAGTGCTGCTGGGACTACTGCTGCTGGGACTGTTGTGGGATTGTTGCTGCTGGGACTACTGCTGCTGGGACTAGTGCTGCTGGGACTACTGCTGCTGAGACTACTGCTGCTGGGACTACTGCTGCTGGGAGTGGTGCTGCTGGGACTACTGCTGCTGAGACTACTGCTGCTGGGACTACTGCTACTGGGACTGTTGCTGCTGGGACTACTGCTGCTGAGACTACTGCTGCTGGGACTACTGCTGCTGGGAGTGGTGCTGCTGGGACTACTGCTACTGGGACTGGTGCTGCTGGGACTGGTGCTGCTGGGACTACTGCTGCTGGGACTGTTGTGGGATTGTTGCTGCTGGGACTGTTGCTGCTGAGACTCTTGCTGCTGGAACTGTTGCTGCTGGGACAGTTGCTGCTGGGACGGTTGCTGCCTGGGACTGTTGCTGCTGAGACTCTTGCTGCTGGGACTGTTGCTGCTGGGACAGTTGCTGCTGGGACGGTTGCTGCTGGGACGGTTGCTGCTGGGACGGTTGCTGCCTGGGACTATTACTACTGGGACTATTGCTGCTGCGACTCGCTGCTGGGATACTTGCTGCTGAGACTACTGCCGCTGGGACTATTGCTGCTGGGACTATTGTTGCTGCTGGGGCTATTGCTACTGGGACTATTGCTGCTGGGACTATTGCTGCTGGGACTATTACTGCTGGGACTATTACTGCTGGGACGGTTGCTCCTGAGACTATTCCTGCTGGGCCTGTTGCTGCTGGGGCTTTTGCTGCAAGACTATTGCTACTGGGACTTGCTGCTGGGGCTATTGCTACTGGGACTATTGCTGCTGGGACTATTACTGCTGGGACGGTTGCTCCTGAGACTATTCCTGCTGGGACTGTTGCTGCTGGGGCTTTTGCTGCAAGACTATTGCTGCTGGGACTATTGTTGCTGCTGGGGCTTCCCCCCTTTACAGACAGTTTCCTCCCCTCCTCTCCCTCTCTAGACTGTAAGCTCGTTGTGGGCAGGGAATATCTCTCTTCTCTGTTTTATTGTACTCTCAGAAGCTCGGAATACAGTGCTCTGCACACAGTAAATGCTCAATAAATACAATTGAATGAATGAAAGCTCATCCTTGGTCCAGCTGCCGTGGGTGGGGGTCCTCCATATTTCCCTCCCAAGTAGTACTCACGGTATTTAGTAAGTGCTCACTGTGTGCAGGACACAATACTAAGCACAGGGATAGAATTCCACAGGTGGGAATTCGATTATCTGGGGAAGCTGCACTGGGGCGTCCTCAGCCCCTGGATCGGTGGAGAGGGGGAATTAATCAATCAGTCACATTGTACAAAATGACAATAAACAGACACATTCCCTGCCCACAGTGAGCTTGTCGTCTAGAGCGGGAGACAGACATTAATATAAATAAATGACATATATGTACATGCGTCTTGTGGGGCTGGGAGGGGGGAATGATAAAAGGAAGCAGGGCAGGGTGATACAGAAGGGAGTTGAAGAGGAAAGGCTTAGTGAGGGAAGGCCTCTGGGAGGAGATGTGCCTTCGATAAGGCTTTGAAACGGGGGAGAGTAATCGTCTGCCGGATTAGAGGAGGGAGGGCGTTCCGGGCCAGAGGCAGGACGTGGGCGAGGGGCTGGCAGCGAGATAGATGAGATGGAGGCACAGTGAGAAAGTTGGCATTAGAGGAGGGAAGGGTGTGGGCTGGGTTGGAGTAAGAGTGGTGAGGTGAGGTAGGAAGGGGACAGATGGTTTGAGTGCTTTGAAGCCAACGGTGAGGAGTTTGGGTTTGATGCTGAGGTGGATGAGCAACCCCTGGAGTTTCTTGAGGAGTGGGGAAACGTGTCCCGAACGTTTCTGTAGAAAAATGATCCGGGCAGCAGAGTGAAGTATGGACTGGAGCGGGTAGAGACAGGAGACTGGGAGATCAGCAAGGAGGCTGTTACGGTAATCAAGGCAGGAATGTTCCCTGCCCACAGTGAGTTTACAGTCCAGAGGGAAAGACGCACATGACTATAAATAAATTTATTACAGATATGTACGTAAGTGCTGAGGGGTTGAGGGAGGGCTGAATAAAGAGGGCAGGTCCAAGTGCGAGGTTGACGCAGAAGGGGGAAATCACTGGCGGTCAAGGGTGGGAGGCCTCTAGGGGCCCCATGGTGGGGAGAGGGTCTGCCGCAGGAGAAGTTGTAGTGGTGGTAGCACTCGGAGCTTACTTTGTGAAGAGCGCTGCATTGAGCAACGGGAAAGAATACACAGGGGGAAATTAGATACGGACACTGTCCCTTGCGGGGTGGGGGAAGGCTCACATTCTAATACTAAAAAGGGAGAGTGTAGAGATAACAGACTCAGGGAACATGAGACCAAATCAGGTCTGCAGGGAGGAGGGGGCTTCTCCCAGAATGACAAGCGTGGGAGACCCCAGACCAGGGCCTTTTTGTGTTTGCAGGGGACACTTGGCCTCCCGAGCTTCTATTAAGTAACCAAAGCACAGCTGAGTCCCAAGCTCTCCCCAGTTCGCTCCTAAATCAGAAATCTGCCAGTGTGAACCCCAGGGGTCCCTTTCTGACTTTCCAAGGTCCTTCACTCGGCATAGACCCCTCGCCCCCCGAGAGAAAAGCTCTGAGCCTAAGCCTCAACTAAAGTCAAGCTGGGCCCCCTTTTTATGGTGTTTGTTAAGCACTTATTATGTGCCAGGCACTGTTCTAAGCACTGGGGTAGCTACAAAGTAACCAGGTTGGACACAGTCCATGGCCCACATGGGGCTTATCGTCATAATCCTCATCTTACAGATGAGGTAACTGAGGCACAGAAGAGTCAAGCGGCTTACCCAGTGTCACGCAGCAGACAAGTGGCGGAGCGGGGCTTAGAACCCGCTTCCTCTGATTTCCAAGCCCATGCTCTTTCTACGAAGCCAAGCCGCTTCCTGGCTCCACCACATGTCTGCTGGGTGACCGTGGGCAAGTCACTTCACTTCTCTGGGCCTCAGTTACCTCACCTGTAAAAGGGGAATGGAGAACGTGAGCCCCATGGGAGATAGGGACTGTGTCCAACCCGATTTGCTTGTATCCACCTCAGTGCTTAGTACAGCGCCTGGCACATAGTAAGCGCTTAACAAATACCACAATTATTATTATTTACCAGGCCTGTTGGTTCCTTTGGTGTTCACGTCTGCCCAGAGAGTTCTGTTTGGCAGGCTGAGGAAACTGGTTGGGTGGGAGAGGGGGAGGCAGGGCAAACAGGTGGAGGTGAGCTTTTAAAGGCACTAATCAGCGCTTAAAACAAAACTGCCATAAGGGAAGGGCATGTTAGCACAATGCTGGTGGTTGGGATGCCCTCAGCCAAAGTCAAGAAATTCAAAATCATAGTTTTCCAAATAACCAGCAGCGCTCTTGGGTCTAAGGAGCATTCTGGATTAGAGCACGGGTTTTGCTTCTAAATACTTTGAATGTTGGCTTGTTCTGGAGACGGTGAGGAACCCAGAATCCCAGGCTAGGCATCTGGGACGTAGCACGCCGGGAATCTGTCAACCTCACGGGGGGATGAAATCGAAAGAGGGGCTATGCTCAGTACTTCCCTGTGAAGGATGTCCAACCGTTCAAAACCAGCACCAAGTCTCTCCATCTGTGGCTCCTCAGGGTGAAGCCACGAGGGTTAGTTTGCGTGTGGTATCATCGGGAGGGGGCTGCAGTTGATCAATAGATCAATCAGTGATATTGCTGCCACTGCGAGGGAACAGGGGCCAATTTCCCATTTGACCCTAGAGACCCCAGCCTAAAGCGGTCGAATCCTAGCGGCAATAGAGACGTCTTTGGGTTCAAGCGCTTAAGACAGTGCTCTGCACACAGTAGGCACTAAATAAACAGCATTGAATGATTCAGAAATGGTGAAACCGCATCCTAGAGCATCATGGAGATTGACCTTCATGCACACTGTAGCCATGAAAATACACCAGGAACAATATAAATGATAGGCAAGACAGAGCCAATAATCATAATGTTGGTATTTGTTAAGCGCTTACTATGTGCATAGTACTGTTCTAAGCGCTGGGGTAGAAACAGGGTAATCAGGTTGTCCCATGTGGGGCTCATACTTTTAATCCCCATTTTATAGATGAGGTAACTGAGACACAAAGAAGTTAAGGGACGTGCCCACAGTCACACAGCTGACAAGTGGCAGAGCGGGGATTCGAACCCACGACTTCTGACTCCAAAGCCCGTGCTCTTTCCACTGCTTTTCTAAGGGGAACCCTTGATATTAAAGAACTAGGTTCAAGAGGAATAGAAAGCTATATGAATCATTCTAGAGAGATCCTCTTGCTTTCAGGAGAACAGTCTCTCCCTGCGAGTGCTAGGGAGAGACTTCTCTTTCTCTAGAAGTGCTCTGCTTTCACTGCACCCTCCCTCCCTCTCCTCTCTATCACTTTAGCTCATAATTATGATGGTATTTCTTAAGCGCTTACTATGTGCCAGGCACTGTACTAAGCACTGGAGTAGACACAAGCGAATCAGGCTGGTCACAGTCCGTGTCCCACAGGGAGTTCCTATTCTTAATCCCCATTTTACAGATGAGGTCACTGAGGCCCTGAAAAGTTAAGTTAGGGCAATAGGTAGTAGCCTATCTTGAAAATATTCTCGTATCTACTCCAGTGCTTAGTACAGTCCCTGGCACATAGTAAACCCTTAACAGATACTATAAAAAAAAAAGCTAAGGGTTTCAGAGCCACATTGGATTAGCCAGCTCAGACTATCTCTGGCCACAGTGCAGTGAATTAACAGGTAGGCTTTTATTTCAGTCTGGTAATTGCTCAGAGAAAAATCACTCCATAAGTCAACGGGTAATCTCTGCTATGCTGTATGTTCGGCACTTTGGGATTTTTTTCCCGATTCTGAGGTATCCTTTCATCCCTGAAGCAATGATGTGGTAAACAATATCCCACTAGCAGAGTAAATGCCACAAGCCAGGTTTCCTAATTTTAAACAAAGAGTACCTTGGGCACTGGGAGAATCTGTCTTATTGATACATGTGGTGAAATCTGTTCAAACTCGGGCGTAATTCAAAGCGAGGACTATTCTACTGTCCACTAGGCTGCCTATCGATCTTCAGTTAAAATATTGGATCATCTGAACCCTGCGCATCCAAGGCCCGCTTCTTCCGATCGCTTGTGTTCAGAATGATTCAGTTTTACGCTATGTCGAAGACGTATGTTAGATCGCACCTCATTTTGTCTTGACAGGAGCTCCGGGTACTTCCCAGACGAGTTCTAGTCAAGGTCAGATTAGCCCACTGGGACCTCGGGAGAAATCTCAGTGGTCCAGCAGGCAGCAACAATAATTGCTGCTCTGGCTGCCGCTGACTCAGCTCTCCTCCTTCTTAAGGAAAAGCACCCACGTCGCTGGGAGAATTTACCGTGAAATGGGATGGTGTAAAAAGGCACTAAAGGTGCTGCCGGAAACATCAACCTGGAATCCGCTGAAAACCCAAACTTTAGTAGGAAATGAATGGCCAAAACGTTCCTTTTGAAATACAGCTGTACTGGATCGGTGATCGTTTTGGGAGACATCTATGTGGTGGTTCATTCTGTGTTGGAGATTTTTTCTTTCCTCTTGGGCCGGCCAGCCACTCGACTAACTGAAGCAGCCGGCCCTAGAGGTTAAAGCACAGGCCTGGGGAGTCAGGAGGACCTGGATTCTAATCCTCACTCGGCCTCTTGTCTGCTGTGTGACCTTGGGCAAGTCACTTCACTTCTCTGGGCCTCATTACCTCGTCTGTAAAGTGGGAATTAAGACAATGAGCCCCCTGTGGGACAGGGACTGCGTCCAACCGGATTACACCGCATCTACCCCAGCGTTTAGAACCAGTGCCTGGCACAGAGTAAGCACTTAACAAATATCATTAAAAAAGAAATTTTCTCAAATGAGCAGATAGTGCTTTAAAAAAGGGGGTGGGGTTAGGGTGTCCTGGACATTCTCCAGTGCCCAGATACCAGCCCGACCTGGCTATATATATTCTGGGCGTGGGCTTAATATGTAGTGAGAGCTGCAGGCAGATGCATTGTAGGAAAGGAATGTTTACTCATTTGCAGCTTGCTTCACCCCAACCTTCCAACACTGCCAAACTTTTCCCCAAACCAAACTTTGCAGGAGATCGTTAGCCTCCCTGTCTAACTCTCTCCTTGTTCTCATTTCTTGCAGGCTTTATGCCTCCGCTGGGGACACCCGGCCCATCTCACTTCCATCAGAGAGCCCTTAGAGAGTGAGAAATAGCCAAGACAATGTTTAAAATAGCTCCCTTCCCACGAGTCTGTAAGCTCATTGAGGGAAGAGATCAAGTCTTCTTAATACAGCTCTACCGCCCCAGGTGCTTAGCGCAGTGTTTTGCAAACAGTAGAGCTCAATACGTTAGGTGGATTAATTGATCTTTGGTTAAAGGATGGAGAAAGATAAGGAATATTTCTTTCATATAGTTCCTGAAAAGAGTATTTACAAGCGTGAGACCATCCAGCACAGGCAACAAAGATGAGATAGAACAGAGGCCTTTAGCTGAAGATTTGCAAGCCCCCTGGGGTACTTCAAAGCATTCCACAAAGGAAGCTAAGGCAACTATTGGATTCGTAGAACTGCCGTGTCCCCCTGCCAAGCACTGTATGGACTTCAGCCATTATGGCATACAACACTAAGGGAGGATGAGGACTTGGGTATTCAGGGGTTGTTTGCTTTAGTCCTTTGTTTACTGCTGCTGCTCCTCTCAATCAGTTAATCCATCAGTGGTATTTATTGAGCACTTGCTAGTGTACAGAGCAACTTACTAAGCATTTGGGAGAGTGCAATTAATAGGCTCGATCCCTGCCCTCAAGTCAATCTTCAGCCAGTCGATCGCATTTATTGAACGCTTACTGCCCGCAGAGCACTGAACTGAGCGCTTGGGAGAGCACAGTATAACAATATAACAGATACATTCCCTGCCCACAAAGAGCTTACCGTCTAAAGGAGCTTTTGGCTTTTTTACAATCTTTTCTCTTGTGTACGGGGAGGGACCAGGATGCCTGGGTGTTGGGAAGACAGGGAATGGGGAGGAGTCTATGGAGATGGGGTGGGGGGCTTTACAAGAAAGAGTGGGGAGGAGGGGATGGATTTAAAGCTTGCAGTACTGACATTACAGTTTCTGGAAGAGGTTGAAAACCCTGAGATAGACTGAAAATAGGCAATAGCATGGATCCTAATGGTACCATAGTCACTTTGAGAGTTGCATTAGAACAAAATGGGGTGGGGAGGGATGAGGCATGGGAGGCAGGAATATCAGACCCAGTGGCAACATCTGGAAATTTCCCTTCATCTGGAGAATTCCCCTTAGCATGGCTAAATGTCCTGGGGGGAAGCAAACACCTTGATGAAACCTTTCTTAGGACAGAACCGGTTTCCTTGCTCAGAAGCGACCACCCACTTGTAGGCTGAAGTCCTTGCTAGAACATTTATGTGGTGCTGGGGAGGTCTGTCCTTAGTTGGCTTGCTTCTCTTCTCTATCTTTCCGTTCAGAATGTCAAACATCGGCTCCACTTTTCACATTCTCTCTCAATAGATGAAAAACGAGACCAGCGACCCATTTCTCAAATCGTTCTAGGGGAAAGATGCATTAGAGTCAGCCGTTTTACTCCTTTGATTCTCCTTAGTAAGATTTAACCAATCTGCCAGGCTGCTTGAACCGTAGCTCCTTTGTTTATTATAGATTTATATTTAACCTAATGAGCATCCATGCAAAGAGATGGCCCCTGTGCTACCGTCCTTGAATGTTAACGTAATTTTTAAAAGAGTGAATAACAAGTTGAAAAAAAAAAGGAAATGAAATTAAAAACAAGATTTTGTCACAGCACCAGGAGACTTAAAATGACAAGATTTACCCTCGGTTTTCTTGACTCATAGCCCAGTGAATCGTGTTTCAGTTTACGTCTCATCTGATTCGGAGAACTGAACGGTGACGGGAGAAGGGTCAAACCTGAACTCCCTCAACATTTTTGCTTTAAGCTGGGCAGCTTCACGTTTCTGCATAAGGGTATTGCCATTTGGGGATTTTCTACTTCCCAAGCAGAGTGTGCCGCATTCAGTGGGCACTCAATAAAAGCTACTGCTACTACCGTCATCTCTACTTTGTCATTAATGAAAATGCAAACGGGAGTGGGTCTTGGGCAATTTTTGAAAGGTTGAGGATTTGAGTTTGATTAGTCTTTTTTATGGTATTTAGTAAGCACTATGCATCAAACATTGTTCTAAGCCCGCGGGTAGGTAAAAGTTAATTAGGTCAGACACAGTCTCTGTCTTATGTGGGGCTCACAGTCTAAGTAGGAGGGAGAAGAGGTATTGAATCCCCATTAATGTTGAGGTAACTGAGGCCCAGAGAAGTTAAGTGACTTGCCCAAGGTCACACAGCAAGCAATCTATAGAACCAATCAGATGAAGCACTTGCCCTACAAGGTCATGGCGAGGCGTCTCCATTCCCCACCGAATAGATTGCTCAAATAATCAGTAAACAGGGAAGATAACTTTCCCAACTTGCTCTTCATTTTTCTAATGATCAATTAAAGTTTGCTGAAGGCCTTCTGTGGGCCAAGCGCTGTACTAAACTCCTGGGACGGTATGATAGAAGCAAAACACATGGAAGTCATTATTACTAAGATTTAGAGTCTTGAGTGTGGATCAGAGCCCTGCACAAAAGGATGGCTAAGGAAAAGAATTCTAGACTCCCTTCACATGAGAGCTCACATCTTCTGGAGCAGCTGTTTGAATATTAGCTTTACAATCAGCGGGTGAATCTTGTGGTTTTCAGATATTCCAGAATGTTTTATTCTCCTGTGAACTGAAGAGTTCCCCAATTGATCATCATTAGGTCAAAATGAGATTTAGTCTAATGAAGTCAATCCATAAAATTATTTGTTCAGCTTTTAAGGTCATTCTTTAAAAATCCACTTACTTTAGAAACTTTTCCTCTGGTTCAGTTATTCTCCACCCAAGCATCTGATCATCAGCGGGATGTGTGAAATGACCAAGCTGCAGTCAATCAGCATCACAAAAGAAGTAGAACAATGCCTAGAGATAGAAGCTCTGACTTCCCATAGTATAAGATTCATTTCATTGTTTATTATTATTACTATTACTAATAATAATGATGATGATGATGATGATGATGGTGATAAAAACATTTGTTAAGTGCTTACTATGTGCCAAGCAGTGCACTGAGCAATGGGGTAGATATAAGATAATCAGGTCCCGCATGGGGCTCAGAGAGGAAGAACAGGAATTGAATCTCCGTTTTGCAGACAGAGGAACTGAGGCACAGAGAAGTTAAGTGACTTGCCCAAGGTCACACAACAGACAAATGTAGACCTGGGATTAGAACCCAAGTCCTTTAATTTACAGGACTCTCCTCTCATTCTTTCCATTAGACCACACATCCGTCCGTGCTGCTCCGGATTTCTTTAGTAGAAATGTTGAGGAAACTGGTTTATTTCATTCTTCCTAGTAGATTGTTGAATTCTTCTCCACAACTCCTGTATTATATTCATATCTCACATTCCCTACTACTAAAGCATTTCTTTCTGGCTTCTACCTGTAAATTAATTTAGTGTCTGCCTTCCCCGCTAGGTTGCAAGCTCCTTGAAGGCAAGGTTTGTGTCTTCTAACTCTATTGCACTCTCTCAAGAGCCCAAGAGAGTACCCGCACACAGGAGTTGCTTAACACATGAGATTGACTGATTGACTGACACCTTGCTAACCGGCTGGATGAGGCTCCAGTCAAAATACGAGGGGAAAAATTAGTGAAACGTGTCAGCAAAAATCCCCAGAAGTTTCCGAGATTGAGTCTTGGTGGACGCAGCAGTGATCCAAAAAAGGCCACCCTGCGGACAAGAAAATGACCAGTGGTGTTGGGAAAGATGGGTGGCGGACTGTGGAGTAGGAATGGAGAGAAGCCCCATTTCCACACCCAGCTTGGGAATGATTAATGCAGCCCTTCCAGCTCCACGTGGAAGGAACGGAGACAAGATGGAGAGTCCAGACCCCAGGGGATTAGTGTCGGCTTGCCTGCCTGAGCAGGGAAAGTGGTAGGTTTCCTCTCTGAGTGGGCCTTTCTTCTGCGGGGGCTTGATTTGGGGGTTTAAAGGAGCTCCCCCCTTTACCACAGGCTTTCTGGAGGTGTGGAATCAGAGGAGGAAGAAAGTGGAGGGAATGTGCAATTTTACAATCCAATTGCTTTTAGAGAAGCGGTGTGGCTTAGTGGAAAGAGCACAGGCTTGGGTGTTAGAGGTCGTGGGTTCTAATCACGCTGCCTCTGCCGCTGGTCAGCTGTGTGACTTTGGGCAAGTCACTTAACTTCTCTGTGCCTCAGTTACCTCATCTGTAAAATGGGGATGAAGTCGGTGAGCTCCTTATAGGACAACCTGATTGCCTTGTATCTCCCCCAGCGCTTAGAACAGTGCTTGATACATAGCAAACGCTTAACAAATACCATCTCTTACCCCTATAGTAATAGGAATGGTAATGATAATAACAATGATGATATTTGCTAAGAGCATACTATGTTCCAAGCACTGTGCTAAGCACTGGGGTTGTTACAAGATGATCACATTGGCAAAGAAATGGGACCCACAGTCTAAAGGGAAGAGAGAACAGGTATTTCACTTCCGTCCAGGTCCCTAATATAGTGCTTTACACACAGTAAGCGCTTAATAAATGCAATTGAATTGAATGAATTTTGTAGATGGGGCAACTGAAATACCGAGAAGTGAAGTACTTTCCCAGGTACTTAGTACAGTGCTCTGTACACAAGAAGTGCTCACTAAGTACTATTGATTGATGGATTGGTGAGGCATGGAGTCAAAGGATGCTTCAGCACTGTACACAGATCTAGGAGAAAGAGTGTGATTCTGGAAGTCCTCATTTCCCATTTCATCTCTTCCACTATTTTGCTGCTAACAAGAAGCAGCATAACCTAGTGGAAAAAGCAGGGTCTGGGAGTCAGAGGACTTGGGTTCTAATCCCCTCTCTGCCACTTGTCTGCGTGTAAACTTGGGCAAGTCACTTCATTTCTCCACACCTCAGATTCCTCATCTGTAAAATGAGGATTAAATCCTACTCCCTCTTACTTAGATTGTGACCCCCATGTGGGACAGGGACTGTGCTCAACTCGATTATCTTGTATCTGCTCGGGCACATAGTAAGCACTTAACCAACACCATAATTAATCATTCTAATTATTAACCTCAGGGTAGTCACTAAATCTCTTTGGGTCTCAGTTTCTCATCTGCAGAATGGAAAGAATAATACTGCCCTAGCCTTCCCTTCGCCCAAGCTCATGACAGAGAGAGTCCCTTGGAAAAAGGAAAGCATTGTAAGAATTCAAGTGTTATTAAGGCATTGTAAATCAGGGGTGTTGGTCTGGGCTTGGGGGTAGGGAACAAACTGAGAAAAGCCTGGAACAGTCCTAAGTTCAGATCAACTGGTGCAGAGGAAACAAATTGCAGGGAGGGGATAGTTTAAGGGACACAGAGAGGCGTAAACCCAAGACATGGAATAGCCACATCGAAACCTAAGTTCCTCCAAATCATGTACCATCAGAGAAGTTATGGCACGGCCGCTGGGAAATCCTGAATCCACGTTTTTATTATTTTTCAAGGGCTCTCGTCTGTCATAATTCACTCTGCCTTAACGGGCCATAAACTGATCCTAGATATGTTTTGATCAACGTAATTTAAGACCATGTGTAAAATGCATAAAACCTTATTGTTTCTTCTTTATCAAGTAAAAAAGCAGCCCCCATTAAATTTCTCTTGCAGCCTGTTGAAAAGCATATTGGTTGTTCAACTAGTTTTAAAAATGAATAATGCATTAACAGCACATTTTGCATTTTACATTAGTTACTTTTGTACTGTAGCATAGAGGCGTGATAATGTACTATTCAGCATTCTCTAATATGATTTATACATACACTCTGTGGCTTAAGTAATTCATTATGTCCTTCACAGTACATTTCCTGGACACATATGCTTAGGCTTTGCTACAGTTAGTATTTCATTTGTGAGGTCTAATGGAGAGTTACATATTGAGTAGTTGAAAAGCTGGGTTCTATTTTCAGCTCATCCTCTGGTTCCCTGTTTGACCTTGTCCCAGCCGTTCATTCTCTCTTACGTCTTGATTTCTGCCATTTGTACAACGGGTGATCTTGCTCACTGTGTAACTGCAGGAGACCAAACAGTCGAGTGGTGGTCTCGAACCGCCCCCCCCATCCTCATCCCTCACTCCCCCTGGCAACCCTCCCCCCACTATCATTTCCTTCCCTCCTCAACAGACTGCCTGCAAGATACTCCCAGCCACCTTTCCCAACACGCTAAGCATGCAGGCCAGCTGAGGACTTAACCTTGGGGATCAAACCCGCTTGTGTGGAATTTGGAACTGATGTGAGAGATCAATCGATCAATCAGTCAACCAATCGATTATATTCATTGAGCAGTTACCGTGTCCAGAGCGCTGTACTAAGTGCCTGGGAGAGCAAAGCACAATGTGGGCGGGAAATGTGTCCGTTTGTTGTTGTACTGTTTCGAGCGCTTGGTACAGTGCTCTGCACACAGAAAATAATAAATATGACTGAATGAATAACAGACGCATTCCCTGCCCATAGAGAGTTTACAGTCTAGAGGGGGAGAGATGCAGCTGGAACTTAGAGGTCTCAAAGTTGTGTCCTCACCAGATAACGGCACCTCTCTCCAAGAGAAATTTCTCTGAACCAGTGCTCGAGAGCAATCATTCCCAAGGCTATTTCATACGAAGTGTTCTCCGTTCGAAGCTAGGTCTCTACTGGAACACCAGAACCTCCTCACTAACAGAGACTTATTAACCTTTGGAATCTCCCACTAGACTCCTTGAGGGCGGGATCATGTCTTCTGACTCAGTCAGTGGTATTGATTGAGTGCTTCCTGGATGCAGAGCACTAAGCACTAAGCACTTGGGAGAGTAACATAGTAAACCCAGTGTGGGCAGGGATTGTCTCTCTTTATTGTTGAATTGTACTTGTCAAGCGCTTAGTTCAGTGCTCTGCACACAGTAAGTGCTCAATAAATACAATTGAATGAATGAATGAATCCATCATCAATCAGACAAAAGTATTTATTGAGGACTTGCTGTGTGCAGAACACAGGACTGAGGAAGCCCTTAGGCGAGAACAGTAGTAATCAATCAATCAGTCAGTGGTATTTATTGAACACTTACTGTGTGAGGACCACTGTACTAAGTGCTTGGGCGAGTAGAGTAGCAATCACTCAGTCAGTGGTATTTTTGAGCACTTACTGGGTACAGAGCACTGAACCATGCCCTAGGAAAAGTACACAACAATAGAATCAGTAGTCATAATCCCAGCCCTTTTAGGAGTTAATGAACTCTGATGTTACTCCCCCAAGCCCTTAGCGCAGTGCTCTGCCCACAGTAGGCGCTCGTTAAATTCTCTTGATTGATTGGTGACATGATTATTAGGCAATCCGCAGGTTGACCTGATCCACTGCATTGAAGAGAATTTTCCCATGCGGCTTCCGTGATAATTGTGGGCGGTGATAAACACACAAGTTTCAATACTAACATAATGTACCTATTTTCTGCTGACCTTTAAGGGCCAGAGAAAATGAATCAGTCACATAAGGTGAAATAGATGAAATGGGAAAATGCTCAAATCCTGAAAGGAAGCACCACGGTCGGTGTGGTTCAGAGCTGGTATTTTTATTTTTCCGGGAGAATTTTCATCTTGTTTGGCAAGACTCCACTTTTCTTGTTAAAATGTAAAATGGATATTGGGCTCCAGGGCAATTTGCATAAAAAGTGATGACAAAGAGCAATTAGTACTTCATTATTATGCAGTGAAATGCTACTTTGCTCAAAAGTGACTGTACACTTCTCCCCCATATCTAGTGCAGTATTGTTCTAAAAATAGCACTTAAAGAAACCTCTTTTGCCAACCAGGGTCTTTGACTTTCCACTCAGCATTTCTGGGAGTAATTTGCAGTGAGACATGAACACAAAATAAAGCACTACCCCAAATGCTTATAAAGACAACAAGTCCTGGAATTCTGGTAGCCAAGACAGGTGGGAGGAATTTAGTATTTCATCAAATCAGATCCCTTATCTTTTCCTCCCTTCTGAGATTAGCCTCCAAAGCAGACTCAGATCGCAAACGAACATACACTCACACACAGGCATTAACACATTTACACACACACACACACACACACACACACATTCCCCCATCATCCCTCGCCGCCCCCTATCCCCACCACTCTCCAGAAACGCAGTCATGCCACACACAGCTTCTCTGCAAAGAACAAACAGTCCTGAAATATCTCTTGTTAGGAAGACAGTACAGATTTCATTACCATGAAATTCCTTTAGGGCAGAGATGAGCTGCCTCAAAGCAGTAACTCTGGTAGGCAGGGCTTTGTTCATGCATGCAGTCACCTGTGTTACCAGTCTGTGCCTGTCTTTAATTTGTCAGGAAATGCTAGTAATTCAATACCTTTTTATTGGACCCACACAGACCCCAAGAGCTTTCTGGTCCTCTGGGTGTTTGTGGTGGTGATGGAGGTGGGTGTGTTGGGAACCATAGAGGAAGAGAACAGGTTGGTCTGAAACATTTTGGAAATGCTATCCCGGATCAATTGGTTTATAAGATTTTTCCCAGGTGAATTTCCTGGAATGAGTCCTGGGGTGGACATTGACTTATCTACTGCACGGTCAGCGGGGGTGAGCTTCCACCTGGGACTAGACTGAGGGAATGGGGTGGAGGATTGATAATAATAATTGTGGTATTTGTCAAGAGCTTACTATGTGAAAGCGCTGGGGTAGATACAAGCAAATCGCATTGGACACAGTCCCCGACCCCTGTGGGGCTCACACTCTCAATCTCCATTTTACAGACGAAGTAATTAAGGTGCAGAGAAGCAAGGTGACTTGCCCAAGGTCACACAGCAAACTAGTGGTGGAGGTGGCATTAGAACCCATGACCTTCTGACTCCCAGGCTCTACCCATTATGTCATGCTGCTTCCCGTTGGTGGGGAGGTGGATGGAAGATTCTACCTTGGTGGGCAAGGAGCTCTAGTGCCATTCCGCGGTTTCTGGGGCCTCCCTGAATAATAATGATAATATTAATAACTATGGTATTTTGTTAAGCGCTTAGCACTGTACTAAGCGCTGGGGTGGATACAAACAAATCGGATTGGACACTGTCCCAGTCCCACATGGGGCTCACAGTCTCAATTCCCATTTTACAGATGAGGTAACTGAGGTACAGAGAAGTAAAGCAACTTGCCCAAGGTCACACAGCATCAATGGGGAGAAGATTCTGGGGAACCTAGAGGATAAAGAGGAGGGGAAAGGGCAGGAAGACCACAGACTAAACCAGCATCTTGGGCAAAATAGGGGTTTGCCAAGTACCTGGGTGGTGGGGAAGGGGGACTCCCTCCTGGACTTCACGTCGCCTTCCTGAGCATCCATAAGATCACAAAGGATCGGGAAACCAGGTCTCCTCTCTCATCCTTCCATGGCAACCTCTTCTGACCTGGCGCTACGCCATGAATGGACCTCGGGGCTCTTCGATGAGGCAATCTCCTACATATCAGCTGCCTTTGTTGCAATGGTTGGACACATGTGAGCACGTGTGGGTGTGTGCAGCCATTCCATTATATAGAGGGAGGGACCGGCACTTTAGAGAGGAGTCAGTCAATCAATCAATCACATTTATTGAGCACTTACTATGTGCAGAGCACTGCTCTAAGCACTTGGGAGAGCACAAAGATATATATCTGTACATATGTACATATCTGTAATTTATGTATTTATATTAATGTCTGCTTTCCCCTCTAGATTCTAAGTCACTGGGCAAGGAATGTTATATTGTTATACTGTACTCTCCCAAATGCTTAGTACAGTGCTCTGCACACAGTAAGTGGTCAATAAATACAATTGAATGAACAACTACAACAGAATTAGCAGAAACTTTCCCTGCCTTCAGTGAGTTTACATTCTAAAGAAGGGGACAGACATTAACACGAATACATAAGTAATTTCTAATACATAAGTTAAAGATGTGCACATAAGTGCTGTGGGATTGGGTGGGGTGGGGCAAATATCAAATGTCCAAAGGTCACAGATCGAAATACATAGACGCTCCAGAAGGGAGAGTGAGCCAGGGGAAAGAGGGCTTAATCGGAGAAGGCCTCTTGGAGGAGATATGACCTTAGAAATGTTTTGAATGTTGGGAGAGTGGTGGTCTGGTGTATATGGAGGGAGAGGGAGGTCCAGGGAATGTCCCTGGGTGTGTGCATTTCCTGCCTCTCAGAAGGGAGTGTGAATGAGTAGCAGTACTGGAACAATAGAGGTGGGTTGGGACCAGAAGCTTTGAGCTGTCGCCTTGTAGTAACCTCAGTCTGGATGGAATTTTGGGTGGGTCCCTGGAGTATTTCCCTGGACATCAAGGTGGGAACTAGCTAAATAGTAATAATAATAATATTTGTTAGGCATTTACTATGCACCAAGCACTAAGGTAACCGCTGAGGTAGTTACAATTGAATCAGATCAGGGCACACCGTCCTGCGTGTTTCAGTCTATCAGTGGGATTTATTTAGCTTTTACAATGTGCAGAGAACTGTACGGAGCCCTTGGGAGAGTACAGTTCAACAGAGTAGGTAGATATGTTCCCCGTCCACACAAGCTTGCAGTCTAAAGGGGAAGACAGACATTAATATAAACAAATCATTTAGAGTATGTAATTTATGAATATGTAGATAAGTGCAGTGGGGCTGAGGGTGGGGCGAATACCAAATGGCCAAAGGTTCACAGATGACACGGGGGAGAGGGAGCTGGGGAAAAGAGTGTTTAATCAGGGAAAGCCTCTTGGAGGAGATGTGACCTAAATAACTCTAAGGATTCACCACAGGTCTGAGGATAGAGTCTTACCCTATCACTTCCCAGAAGCCAGAGAGGAAGCTGAAGGATCCTTCCCCTCTGTGGTGAGGTATGAGGGGTTAGAAGAAGGAAGAGAGAGGGGGACCCAAAGAAAGAATCATCATTTTATAGAACATAAACGACTAGGCATCTTCAAAATTTTTTCTTGATCATCACCACCCCATCCTTATCCTCCCCATTAGTCTTTTTTGAGCAACTACCGTGAGTACTGAATAATGCCTCTGGGCACGTACAATAAAATAGAAAACCCAGGCCCTGTTCTTGAGTCGCCTACGATCAAACGGATTCCAGTTGGGTTTTCTCTTTCAGTGCAGTTTTTTCTTGAAATTGACGATGATTACTTCCAGTCACCAATGAAGAGTGTGAGGTCACTAACAGCATCATTATGGAAACGAGTGAACCCGAACGGGAGGTAAATGTTCCAGGTGTTCAAGCATATGATCATCATCTCCACCCCTGCAGTTTCATTATTCATGTCATTGTGTATTTATTTTTAAGGCATCAAAGTTTCCATTTCCTTATTTATGATAGACTACACAGTGGTCAGCTGGATTCACTGAGCTTTGAAAAATGGCCCCTAAGTTGTTTTTGGAACATCAAGCATCTAACCACTAAACAACTTTTGAGGCTTGAGGAAAAATAAGTTGTTTTTTACCACACATTTGACATTTGACTAAATCTATGTGTTATCATGTTGCTCAATCATCCAATTAGTCAGTCACACTCTTCTGGAGCACCTAATAGAGTACCGTTCCAGAATAACTACTAGAAGACCTAATGTCGTACTTGAGATGGACCAATAAAAGTAAAAGACAAGTTCCCTCCCCACAAGATTCCTTCCCGTGCCATGGGAAGCAGTGCAAAGAACACAAGTCAGAAGAGTCGGAAGACCTGAGTTCTAATTCTGGCTCCACCGCTTGTCTGGGGTATGATCTTGGACAAGCCACTTGAGTTCTTTGTCCCTCAGTTTCTTCATCTGTAAAATGTCGATTAAATCCTATTCCCTCCTATTTAGATTGTGAGCCCCTTTTGGGACAGGAACTGTGTCCAACCTGATTATTTTGTATCTAACCCCGTGCTTAGTACTATGTGCTCGGCACATAGTAAGTGCTTAATAAATACCATAATTAGTCTAAGGAGGAGATGGGCATACAAAAGTCTTACAAAAAGTGGGAGCAGTAGGAAGAAGGATCAGATGAGCAATAGGTGAAAAATCAGAATAAATAATTGAATGTGCAGTTGAGTATCCATAGGTTGAATGCTTGCTGGGGGCAGGGAACATGTTTATTCATTCTGCCCCCAACAAGCTAACTGTATCATACTCTCTCAAGTGTTTAGTACAGTGCTCTGCACACAGAGCACATAAATGCTACTGAAGGATCAACCTAATTTCAAAGGTGACTGTGGGGAAAAGTCACCATGTTGTCTGTAGCCGCTGTTGTAGTAGACATTGCGGATATCATTTTGACTGTGGACTCTGAACCGTGAGGAGCCTGAAATTCTGTTCCTAGCCCCAGTAGATCTATAGATCTTTGTTTTTATCTTCATGTTATCTTACTGTTTTGTTTAATCTCTCCTTATGTATGTCACCAGTTTCCTTTTTATTTTCGATTGTGAACCTCTTGAGAGACAAAGACCGTGCCTAATTCCCACCGAATCCTACTGTTTAGCACAGTGCTGTGCACTTAATAAATACGACTCATACTACTACTGCTAAAGTTCCCCCTCTGGACGTGTCTCTTCCCACTTTGACCCTGATTCGGTGTTTGAATCAGAGGGAGTCAGAGAACCTGGGTTCTAATCCCATTTCTACAACCTGTGTGCTGTGTGACCTTGGGCAAGTTACTTTACTTCTCTGTGCCTTAGTTACCTCATCTGTAAAATGGGGATTGAAACTATGAGCCCCATATAGGACAGGGACTGTGTCCAACCTGATTATCTTATATCTACCCCAGAGTTTAGCACAGTGCCTGGCACAAAACAAGTGCTTAACAAATAGCTGTAAGAGGAAAAAAAAAAGGGGCCCCATGTGGAATTCAGATTCTTAAGAAATTCCCTGGATTGTCCCAGACAGGGACTGAAACCCAGATCTTCCTGCTTCTGTGCATGGATTTTTTTTTCCCCTGCAAGCTCCAATCTATAAGAGCAAATGGCAATTCCAAGTCAGCAGACTTCTCATGGGCAGAAACCACTGGCACTCTCAAAGATCTATGACATGGTTGGGTTAATGCTTGGCTCCATATTTTATTTCCTTCAGAACCTCCCGGATCAATAACTGCCCCTGTTATACTGATTTACTGAGGCTGGATTTCTCAAAATGCTTCATTAGCTCTTTTGAAAGGTTTCTCTTTCTTTGAGCATCAGGTCATAGTTTTCCATAAAATTTGCCCTTGGGATAAGAATCTCCCTATCATTTTCTGGAGCAAAATTCATTCAGTTTCTCCCCGACCTTTCATACCTCTTAGTGGGGCAGAGGTCTCATGAACATACCTGCAGACTTTAGATATTTAGGATGAAACACCTTTTATCTTGATATTTATGGTGTTTGCCCAGGTAGGTGTGTTAATGTGTTCTTTGCCCCTATTACTTCCAGCTTATGTTTCACCAGATGTGGTTTATGTTTCGAGCCTTTTTTTTCAAATGGTATTTGTTAAGCACTTATTCTGTGCCAGGCACTGTACTAAGCGCTGGGGTAGATACAAATTAATCAGGTTGGACACAGTCCATGTCCCCCACGGTTTACACAGTTTACAAGCTAATGGGGAGACGTACAAAAAATAATTTTCGGGTAGGAGAAAAATAAAGAAAAGGCTCTGTAACAAGTGCTTACATGCAGAAGGTGATATGCAGAAATGGTAGGGTGGATGCAAGGGATGACCAAGTCCGTGAATTCATTCTCCAAGTTCCAACCTTGACACGTAACTGCCCTCACTCAGTGCCAGGCTCAGCTTTTCTTGTTTCCTGCTATCAAAGGACATGCTGCTATTATTACACCCACTAACTGACTGGTGTTTGCAGGCTCCTATCAGCTCTTGGAAAGCAGTCTTTTGGTATCTTCTAATATCTCCAGCTAGTCTCTCCAGGAAGATGGGGAAGAATAATAATAATTATGGTATTTGTTAAGCATTTATTATGTGCCAGGCACTGTACTAAGGTCTGGGGTGGGTGCAAATAAATCAAGTTGGACACAGTCCCTGTCTCACATGGGGTTCACAGATTCAATCCCTATTATTCAGATGAGGTAACTGAGGCACAGAGAAGTGAAGTGACTTACCCAAGGTCACATAGCAGACAAGTGCGGGATTAGAACCCATGACCTTTTGACTTCCAGGCTCATGCTCTTACCCACTATGCCATGCTGCTTTCAACAAATACTTCAACTGGGCTAAAGCGTGGTTGTGGGAAGGGAATGCGCCTACTGACTCTGTTATTTTGAACTCTCCCAAGAGCTTAGTACAACTCTGCACACTTAGTGGGCTCAATAAATACCATTGATTGATTAATTGTTTTTCCAAGGATTACTGGAAAGGAAAAAGAATAATCCAGCATGGACCAGAAAGCAGAATGTTTGTGCTGTGAAGTTACCAAGTGAAAACCAAGCACTTAGGACACCGGGAAGGGAAGCTCAGACTGCTGGATGAACCCTCCAAATCAAAGGAATAAGATCCGTTTGTCTCTAAACCAAATCCTCCTCTTGTCCAGGGCTTCCCAATCAGTCAATCAATCAGCCGGTGAATCAATCCCTTATTTATTGAGCACTTACAATGTGCAGAGCACTGTACCAAGCACTTGGGAGATGCAACAGAGTTGACACTTTACTGCTCACAACAAATTTACAGTCTACCAACCAAAAAGAAGTAAAGAAAGACTTTTGCCATGTCTTACATGAATTACTGGCAATGATCAAGTTTTTCCATCAGGCAGATGGAGACATCTGAGGGCTTCAGGTTTTAGGCAATTTGACTTTTGTTGCTTTGCTTTAGATGATGTGTCTAAAGACCAAATAGACACACTCACCCACACACAAACACACACAGAATATTGTAATTTTATAGGAAAAGCAATAGAGCCTTTTACAAATTCTCGCAGCTGTATCCCATGCCTCAAGTACACTCTAAAAATAATGATAACAATAATAATACTTGTTGCATTTGTTAAGTGCTTACTATGAGTCGAGCACTGTTCTAGGTGCTGGAGAAGGTACAAGATAATCAGGTCAGACATAGTTCTCGTTCCACACAAGCCTCGCAATCTAAGTAGGAGGGAGCACTGATATCCAATCCCCATTTAACAGATAAGATAACTGAGGCACAGAAAAGTTAAGTGACTTGCCCAAGGTCTCACAGCAGGCATGTGTTAGAGCTGGGTTTAGAACCCAAGTCCTCTGACTCCCAGAACCATGCTCTTTCCAGTAGGCTATGCTGCTCCTCAGTGTAACTCTATGTCAACTCTTCTGAACTTTCAAAAGCCAGCTAATTATGGAATGTATTAAGGGCTGCTCTGAGCCAAGCATTGTGATAAACACCCAGGCAAGCATAAAATAATCAATTCAGTCACTGTCCCTACTTCATCAGAAGCTCACAGTCTGAGTGGGGGAAGACACATAATACAATAAGAATGAATTACGAAAAGCAATAAATTACAAAAATAAGAATAAATTAAAGATTAAAGGGTATTCCCTTGAGCTTTTATGTACTCACCTTATTCTCACTTCTACAGCATGTATATACACATTGCCTTATACTCTGTTGCTTCCCCTACCTGTGATTTGTTGATATATCTGTCTTCCCTCTAGACTGTAAGCTCCATGACAACAGGAATCATGTCTACTTACTCTCTTGTACTCTTCCAAGTACTTAGCACGGCGCATTGCTCCCTGTAAGTGCTCTAATAATAATAATGTTGGTATTTGTTAAGCGCTTACTATGTGCCGAGCACTGTTCTAAGCGCTGGGGTAGACATAGGGGAATCAGGTTGTCCCACGTGGGCTCACAGTCTTAATCCCCATTTTACAGATGAGGGAACTGAGGCACAGAGAAGTTAAGTGACTTGCCCACAGTCACACAGCCGACAAGTGGCAGAGCTGGGATTCGAACTCATGAGCCCTGACTCCAAAGCCCGTGCTCTTTCCACTGAGCCATGCTGCTTCTCCATAAATACCACTGATTGACTGATTGAAAACTCCAATTGAACAATGGCAAATAGTAGCTAAAAGAGAAGCAGGAAGGGGCAGTCTTCATGCTCCTCCTGCTCCAGGTAACAGTTCTTGATTAAAGACTTCTCCAGCCTTCCCAGGGTTCTTTGGGTTGTAAGTTCCTTGTGGGCAGAGTGAGTGTCTGCGATATTGTACTCCCCCAATTAGGGGACTGTGGTGGTGATTAGACTGTAAGCCCGTCAAAGGGCAGGGAATGTCCCTATCTGTTACCGATTTGTACATTCCAAGTGCTTAGTCCAGTGCTCTGCACAGAGTAAGTGCTCAATAAATACTATTGAATGAATGAATGAATGAATGATTAGGCAAAATGGGGATTAAGACTGTGAGCCCTATGGAGGACAGGGACTGTGTCCAACTTGATTATCTTGTAACTATTCCAGTGCCTAGTGCTGTGCCTGGTGCTCCGTGGAAAGAGCACGGGCTTGGGAGTCAGAGGTCATGGGTTCGAATCCCCACTCCGCCACTTGTCTGCTGTGTGACTTTGGGCAAGTCATTTAACTTCTCTGTGCCTCAGTTATATCATCTGTAAAATGGGGATTATGATTGTGAGCCCCATGGGGGACAACCTGGTTACTTTGTATCCCCTCTAGCGCTTAGAACAGTGCTTAGCACATAGGAAGCACTTAACAAATACCAATGATTGATTAATCAATCAAAATTAATCAAAAATACCATCATTATTATTATTACTTAGCAAATCCCATTTTTTAAAATGTCATTTTATTCGCAATAAGAAGGAAAACTCGAGTGAGCATCACCAGGACTGCGGTAACCACTCACCGTCTAACTGCATATTATTATGGACTTTTAATTCTTTAGGGTTATTGCTCTGAGATGCATATTTGGGGTGTCAGATTCTGTATGAGTCAAGTGCCGCAAGTTGGAATTAATTTCTACTGATAAGTAACTTTTAAATCTTTCTTTCTATCAGTTTTCTTCCCCAGCAGAGATGACAGTGATAAATTTAGTAGGGGCTGGAGAAACCTGAAGCACTGCTTAAAGGCACTTTAAAACCCTAAAGAGCATCAAAGGGGGGAAGAAACAATAGTTGTTTTTACCCTGCCAAACCATTAATGGAAGATAAAGTACTCTTTTTTTCCTGGTAAGAGATAGCATTTCCAGAAAATGGCCAAAGAAAAATAGAGCATTCAGTCAAAGCTAAAGTAGAGCTCCTCTTATAGGAAGACACTAAGTTGAACGTGTTTTCTATTGTAGTTGAACCAAAGTCACAGACAGTAGTCTTTGAAGTAAGGAGGAAGTTAGAAGTTAATACATCTTCCTCAACCAATAAATGTCCCAGATAAGTTAATCAAAGGGGAGGAGGAAAAAGCAGAGAAAAGCAAATAGAGAAATGGCCTGCGACCAGCAGCATTTTACAGGGTATCAGAAGATGCTATTTCCCCAAGCTTTCGGAAAAAATTATCCTTCGGACACAAAGAAAGGCAGACTTTCCTGCAGTCGCCTTTGTTGTGGCTTATCTAAAATGTTAGGCGGGTGGTATACTTACGTATAAGAGAAATGGGGAGGATTTCTTTTTGGGAATTCAAGGGGAGGCACATTTTACCATGTTATGTGATTTAACGGAGACACATAGATGTTCTAGAGGCCATGTGCATATCATTTGGTTCTCTGTTCGTTCTCACTGGCTCTAGGCTGTCTCTTTAATGGCTCATTCCTCATACTTGCTGCAAAAAGGCCAACAAGTAATAATAATAATAATAATTATGATGGTATTTGTTAAGCGCTTACTATGTGCCAACCACTGTTCTAAACGCTGGGGTAGATATTAGGAGATCAGTTTGCCCCACGTGGGGCTCACAGTCTTACTCTCCCATTTTACAGATGAGGTAACTGAGGCCCAGAGGAGTGAAGTGACTTGCCCAAAGACAACCAGCAGACAAGTGGCAGACAGGGATTAGAACCCGTGACCTCTGACTCCCACGTATACTTTCAGGAGAAAATGTGCTGTTGGACCTTGAGGATTCTAATTTCTATTAAGATCGATTAATCAATCAATCATATTTATTGGTCATTTACTGTGTGCCAAGCCCTGGGAGAGTGCAGTATGATAGAGTTGATAGACACAATCCCTGCCCTCAAAGGAGCTTAGCTAGCTACAGCCTAGAGCAGGAGGCAGACTTTAAAATAATTACAGATGGGGGAAACAGCAGGGTGTAAGGCTATGTACATAAGTGCTACGAACTGGGGGTGGGGCGAGTATGAAAGTGTCTAGGAGGTACCGATGCAAACAGGAGGGCGAATTAGGTGGGGAAAGAATTTAGTCAGAGAAGGCCTCTGGAGGATATAATTAGCTCATTGCTCGTTTGCTTAATTTCCTGCTAGACTGTAAACTCCTTGAGAGCAGGGAGTTAGCCTATTAACTCTATTGCACTCTCAAAAGTGCTTAGCACAATGTTTTGAACACCTTAAGCTCTCAGTAGACAGCACTGATTGGTTAAATGATTGCCTGCTTTGTTGGTTAGATTGTGAGCTCCTTGAGAGCAGGGTTATTTCTACTATTGTATTCTCGCAAGTGCTCAGTTCAGTGCTCTGCTCAGCGTTTGGCACATATTTTAGTGCTTTATAAAGGCCAAAGCTAAACACACACAGTAGTAGTTCAACAAAAACTACCTACTGATTGATTTGTTGGTTAATTAAGAAAATCATACAGGTCGGCAGAAACAGACACTATTTTGTAAGGTTATAGGGATAGAGGCTCATTCTAACTCCTATTGAGAAGAAAGCAGCTTCATCTCAAAAGTTCTGTGTCTAATAATGCCCTCATCATTTCAGAGCAAGAGTTTGCAGTGTTGGGACCACCTATCTGCAATATAATGATAATAATGATGATAGCATTTGTTAAGTGATAATAATGATGGTATTTGTTAAGTGCTTACCATATGCCAGCCACTGTACTAAATCCTGGGGTCGATACAAGCAAATTGGATTGGACACAGTCCCTTTCCCACATGAGGCTCTCATTCATTCATTCATTCATTCATTCATTCATATTTATGGAGCTCTTACTGTGTGCTGAGCACTGTGCTAAGCACTTGAAAAGTACAGTACAGCAATAAAGAGAGACAATCCCTGACCACAATGGGCTTAAGGTCTAGAAGGACTGTAAACACACACACACACACACACACACACGGCTCATGGTGGGTTTTGGCCTTTATCCAATGGAGGAAGGTTGCTTTGGTTAAACACAGGAAGCAGCCTGGTCTTCTGTCCACAATAAACCCATATTCATGGAATGGCCCATTATGGCACGTCAGTAGAGGTCTTTGTTCAGATTGAGATGTATCGAATGACACTGTTGCATATTTTTCCATCCTGGCAGAGAATCACTTTCCCTGAGTCATTCCCATCCACCACAATCCCATCCGTGACTCCTCATGCCTCTCCTTCCGGCCGAATCCTGTTGACAGCCCGACACTCGCAGTTTCCTGAGGAGACACGGGAACTTGTGCTACCGCTGTTTACAGCATCTTTGAGCAACTGAGCTCACATTCATGCCACTTTTTCTAAGAAAGTTCCAAATGATTAGAAGTTCCAAAAAAACCTCCTGAAGTTTGTAAAGGAATAAAGGTGGAAAACCTAGACC
The DNA here is from genome assembly GCF_004115215.2 of Ornithorhynchus anatinus. Lineage (NCBI taxonomy): Eukaryota > Metazoa > Chordata > Mammalia > Monotremata > Ornithorhynchidae > Ornithorhynchus > Ornithorhynchus anatinus. The sequence goes on from NC_041746.1 coordinate 28,625,521, forward strand.
CCCACTTCTCTTCAACTCTTCAAAGAAACCTTTCAACACCAGGCAGGCAGTGACTAAGAGTTTTCAGGGTAAATGCAGCGTACTTTGTCCTCTCATAAAAAATGCTTTTACTACATATTTTGGATAGAATGCACTTTGGGAACTAGCGGATGCTTTCCTGATAACACATATTTATAATGATAGTAATAGTGGTATTTGGTAAGCACTTACATGTGCTAAGCATTGGGATAAATACAGTGAAATCTAGTCAGATAAAGTTCCTAACCCCCAAGGGGCTCACTAGTATTTAGTCTCCAATCAATCAATCATATTTACTCAGAGTTTATTATGTGCACAGCAGTGTACTAAGCGCTTGGAAGATCATAGAATTAGCAGCCAGATTTCCTCTCCACAATGAGCTAACAGTCTAGGGGGGAGACGGACATTAATATGAATAAGTAATTCATAATATATAGTTTATATATAACACCTGCATTTGAAAGATGAGGAATCTGAGGTTCAGAGATTTTAAGTGATATGCCCAACAACACACAAAAGGTGAGTGGCAGGGCTGGAATTAGAACCCGGGTCCTCTCACTTCCAGGCCTGGGCTCTTTCCTCTAGGCCATACCGTTCCTCTAGCTGGATAGAACTTGATATAGTGTCAGAAAAGGTGTTCGTGTGTTCAGCATTGGATCTGGTGGGAGTGCTGTAGTGAGCACTGCAATATGTACCCAGTTTTCTAGAACAACTGTCTTGTCTTCTAACTCTGTTGTCCACTCCCAAGTGTTTAGTTCAGTGCTCAGTACTCAGCAGGGGTTTGATTGATTGAGTGCCTGAGCTTTGACCAGAATCTAGAGGGAACACAACTAGTGCATATGGGTTATATGTTCCTATTCCTCAGGTTGCTTACTCTGCTGTACTCTTCCCAGTGCTTAGTGCAGCGTTTTACAGAAAGTCAGCACTCAATAAATACTAACGTTTGATTGACATATGTTTCAAATATACAGAGCTGATCTTTGTGCTCGAAGGTGAGGCTTCTTGCTGAATTGTACTTTCCAAGTGTTTAGTACAGTGCTCTGTAAATGGTAAATGCTCAGTAAATATGACTGACTGACTGAATGAATGAATGAATCTACAGAAAGATGATTCTCCTCAGTGTTTTTGTATTCAATTCTTCTTCTTGTTTTCCTGATCTTTTGACATTCAGCCACAAATCACCTGATTCCCCCTAGCCACAGGCTAGGTTAGCCCTCTCTCATGCCAATGTCTTCCAGAATTCCAGAGCTGCACCCCATGATTTGAAGTGGTGTTTGGTTAGCCTTTAAAACGCTTTCTCTGGTTTCGTTCTCACTTCAGCTCACCACAGAGCAGCTGCTCAAGGATTCACCATCATTCATTCCCTCACTTGGCTTGCCTAGGGAAACGCTGATGTAATGAACGCCGCTTCGATGCTGGGAGATTAGCTGTTTTCCAGAATCTCATTGTTGGTGATTCTACTGAATGAGAAGTGAGGCGTGTCACGCTGATGGAATGTCTCAAGAAGCTGGATGTGATTTTAGGGAAAGATGTAGATCTCGAAGCCATACAGGAAGTTGGAAACTACTAAGTGCTCTGTGGACTTTAGTTCGGTCTGAGGTTTGATTGTAAATATAATAAAAAGGCTTATATTATTAACACTTACTATCATTATGGTATTTAAGTGCTTACTATATGGGTCAAGTACTGTTTCAAGCCCTGTAGTAGACCTAAGTTTATTAGGTGGGACACAGTCCCTGTCCCGCATGAGACTCATAGTCTAAGTAGGAGGGAGAGCAGGGACTGAATCCCCATTTTGTAGATGAAGGAACTGAGACTCAGAAAAGTTAAATGACTGACCCAAGGTCACAAAGCAGGAAAGTGATGGAGCCAGGATTAGAACTCGGATCTTCTTTTTCCGCTAGACCATGCTGTTTCATTTATTAAGTGATTATTTCGTGTCAAACACTGTGCTGTGTGAAACATAATCTGATCACAGTTCCTGTCCCAGATGGAGCAGGTATTTTCTTCCCATTTTACAGAAGAGGAAACTGAGGCACGGAGAGAGCCTGCTTGTATCTATTCCAGCGCTTAGAACAGTGCTTGATGCATAATAAGTGCTTAACAAACACTGTGACTATTAATGCTCTCACGCCCTGTTGTGCCTCATTCTGTCTGATATTCTGTATTCTGTTTTCTTCTCCAACCATCCTTACTTTGAAATACGAAGTCTTCTCTAGGTGGCAGGATCCAGCAGTGATCATATTTAGCCCCGAGTTACTGATGAAGACTTGGGGTTGTCCATAGAAAGTCCAGAGATGGATAGGTCCATAACTTTGTTCTTCTTCAAGCTACTATCCAGAGAACTTTCTACAAAGCAACTCTACAAAATGACGTATAATCATTTGGATGTCTTATATGTGCCTTGACAGTGCACAATCATCAGCATATGAAGGAAGGTTTCGAGGACTTTGAATGATGCTCTTAGCCATTTGAGTGGAAGGATTTCCCAGGAGGCAGGAATTATATTCTAATAACAGTTTTGAGGCTGCTGGTTGCATTCTCAAGCAGAGCTGCAGAGAAGAGATTGAATAAAGCCGGATCTATAACACAACCCCTGCTTTGTTTTCCCTGATGAGAGGGATAGGAAAGATAAGCCACCTTCAAGTGTGACACCGCTGCCGTAGTTCCCTGGGATCTTGATAACCTGAGGCTAGTCAATCTAGTTGATAACTAACAGAGCTCAAAATTACTGAGGGGGTCAACAGCTTTTGTGTGTGTGGGGGGGGTCTCTGAATACAGACTAGAGATCTTGATGAGAGATTTCCTGCAATTCTCCCAGGGCTGACACCTAAAACAATGGCAGTGCAGTGGAGAGGAGTATTGGAGGCACTATTCTGCTCTACGACCTCCCCCCCACATCAGCAAGCTCACTCTGCCAGACAATCGAGGGTATTTCAGTTTTTCCCAGTTCAGTTAGAGTGTAAGCTTGCTAGTTTGTATTTCCTAAGTATAGCGTATCTCTCCCAAGCATGTCGTACAGTGCTCTGCACATAGCAAGCACTCAATAAATAACATAGATTGATTGATTGCTTGCTATGTTGAGCTCCCACTAATAATTAGAATTGTGATATTTGTTTAGCCCTTACTATTTGCCAAGTAGTGTACTAACAGCTAAGGAAGATACAAGATAATCAGGTCCCATACGTGCCTAGCAGTCTAAACAGGAGCGAGAACAGGTATTGAATCCCTATTCCGTTGATGAGGAAACTGAGGCGCAGAGAACTTAAGTGGCTTGCCCAAGGTCACACAGCAGGTAGAATGCAGATCATCTGATGCCCAGGCCCAGGCTCTTTCCACAGATAATAATGATAGTGGTATTTGTTAAGGGCTTACCATGTGCCAGACACTGTACTAAACCTTGGGGTAGATACAAGATAATCACGTTATAATACCATCCCTGTCTCACATGGGGATCACAATCTTAATCTCTATTTCACAGAAGAGGAAATTGAGGCACAGAGAATGAAGTGACTTGTCCCAGGCCACACAGCAGACAAGTGGAAGAGCTGGGATTAGAACCAAAGTCCTCTGAATCCCAGGCTCGTATTCTTTCTACTAGGCCATGCTGCTTCCCACTTATTGCAGAACATTGTACTAGGGGTTTGGGAGCACAAAGCCCAGTTCCTGCTCTCAGACAGTCTTCAATCAATAGAGGAAACAATAGAGTGAGGTAGCAGTATAAGCATGGCAGGATGAAATAACTGAATAAACGACTGAGTGAAAAACAGAATAATGAAGGTCTTCGATTTAAGATGTTTTGGGCTTTACAATTGGAAAAACATCCCTTATACCATTTCTGAATTAGCACCTTGTTTCAGCTATATATGAGATTGGTTTCCACTCCACAATGCTGGTTTCTTTTAGGTCATTAGTGCTGATGGTGTGGGAGACATTTGGGAACAATGGGAAATAGGGAGATAATTTTAAAAGTCTAATCAAAAGTGGAGGGGAGGAGAACAGTATAATTGGGGCAGGAGGAGGTGAGTGGGGTAGAAAAGCTGGGGGAGGGGGTGGGGAGAGAAAAATCTACAGCAGCGTGGTTTAGTGGACAGAACACAGGCCTGGGAGTCAGAAAGTTGTGGGTTCTAATCCTGAATCTGCTACTTGTCTGCAGTGTGGCCTTGGGCAGATCATGTCACTTCCTTGTGCCTCAGTTACCTCATCTGGAAAATGGGGATTGAGAATGTGAGTCCCAGGCGGGACAGGGACAGTGTCGAACCCGATTTGCTTGTATCCACCCCAGTGTTTAGTGCAGTGGTTGGAATACAGTAAGCACTTGACAAATACCACAATTATTTATTAATGATTATTATTATTAAGCAATCATGAAACTTCTCTGTCTCAATAAAACTATAAAGGTCCAGCTATATTACTCATCTTTTATTGATAGAGTAGATTATTCTGGGTAATACTGGTGAAAACCAGGGTGACCACATTTGGGTCTAGGACACAGTCTCTCATTAGCAACATGTTCAGATGATGAAAACACCTACAACGTTTCGACTTACAATATCATTTTCAGAAACCAATTGTGACACAAGCCCAGGGAAGTGGAGGCAGACTGATAGGGGGCTGGTGGTGGGGGGGATGGAGGAGGCTCCCAGCCCTCCCAGAGGACAGCCGTCAATCACACAGACTCCTAGGCAATTGCTGTCAGTCGCAAGGATTCCCGGATGACAGCTGTCAATCACACAGACTCACAGTGTCCCTTAGTGAATCAGCTTAAGCTAGTGCCTTTGAATCTCCTTGCTTCCCAAAAGGGCAACTCTCCTTAATGGTTTGTCTCTAGTCAGTAGAGACAGACAGTGCTAAAAATCCTGTGGATGCCAGGACATTTTGGGAGACCTGCTATATAAAATGGGTTCCTTGCAGACCCAGTATAAATACAAGTGGCACCGAAACGACACCTACTTTTTCTTCTATAAGAGGCCATCAGGACTGTTTACTTTTCAGGCAAAGAGCCAGTCTTTTCTGCTATCAAGCATCCTTTTTTTAGAAGAGTAGATCTCTAAACACAACAGCAGTGTGGCATGTTATGTAAATAACAGGGATAGATGATTGTCCTTTGCCTTGTAGAGTAGAAAACCATTTACTGAATGGGTGAGGCAGGTGGTGGGGGAATGAGGATGCCCCGAGGATTTCTGGGCTTCTCCCACAGTCGAATCTAAATTGCCTAAGAGCATCAATAGTAGTAGTAGTAATAGTATTGATTTAATGAACATTGAGTGCTGTGCATGTACTAAGTGCTTGGAAAGAACAAAACAATGAAGTGATCCATACCCTGCCAACATGTAGCTTACACTTTATTGGGAAGAAGTGCCTCTCCTCTATTCAGTATATAGGGTATTATGAGTGTTTTAGGAATTCCTTGCTCTTTCCTCTAGGCTGTAAACTTGTTGTGGGAAGGGAATGTGTCTGCTATATTGTTCTCTCCCAAGTGCTTAGTACAGTGCTCTGAATTCAGTAAATGCTCAATAAATGCAATTGACTGACTGAATGTGCTGTATTCTTGCCTACCTACTTGCTCACTGCACTCTGTGCCTAAATGGGAATAAAACTGATAGGGAATGAGAGGTGTGAATAGCGCCACCCAAGCCACTAGCACTATAATCAACTTCTCCGCACAAGTTCTCGTTCCTGGGTGGACTGAAGCTCAATTTTTGATTTTGAAGGGAGACTCTTACTAGATTACACGCGTCTTTATGGTAGAGTGTCTGTCAACTAATTTTATTGTAATCTCCCAAGCACTCTGTAAAGTGTTCTGCAGAAAGAGGGACTCAAAATACACTTGTCTGATTGCTAGCGGTTCCTTAGTGGCCTAGTGGAAAGAGCATGGGCCTGGGAGTCAGAGCACCTGGGTTCGAATCCCAGCTCTGCCATTGACTTGTCCATTGTGTGCCCTTGGGCAAGTCACTTAATTTTTCTGTGCCTGGACATGCCTCTTAGACTGTCAGCCCAATGTCTGAACTGATCATCTTGTATCTAACCCAGCATTTAAAACAGAGCTCGGCACATAGTAAGTGATGAACAATTGCTAGGCCTAAATTTAAAAACTGTGATGATAATTTTAGGCACTTAGGCACTGCGCTAAGCACTGGGGTAGGTACAAAATAATCCGGCTGGACAGAGTCTTTCTTCCACATGGGGCTCCTTGTCTTAATCCTTACTTTGCAGATGAGGTAACTGAGGCCCAGAGAAGTTAAGTGACTTGCCTAGTGTGACACAGTAGACAAATGGCCGAGCCATGATTGGAATCCAGGTCCTCTGACTCCCAGGCCCATATTCCATCCACAAGGCCATGTTGCTTCTCAATGATATACAATAATGATAATGATGGTAATAATGCTAAGGATAATTAATAAGATAAATATACTGATGAGAAAACATGTGGGTCTCCTATTTTGCTCCAGCCTTCTGCACGAACCTTCCCTCTCAAGTGCTTTTTGGCAATTAATCAGGGTAAAAACAGAGGACTTCTCAACAGGAGGACAGAAGTTCTTGGGCTGGAAGAGTGCTGTGCCACTGTAGCCTCATCCACAAGGGGGCTCTGAACCCCTAAAGCACTGAGCACCACCAACACTTTCATTCATTCAATCGTCTTTACTGAGCGCTTACTGTGTGCTAAGCACTGTGCCAAGCGCTTGGAAGAGTACAATATAACAATAAACAGGCACATTTCCCCCCCCCCCCCTATGAGTTTACGTTCTAGGGACGAGCTTACAGTCTAGAAGGGAGCTTATAGTCTAGAAATGAGCTGGTAGTCTAGAGTTGTTGTTGGGTTGCCACTGGTGGAGGCAGTGGAGCTGCTCTTCAACCAATCAGTCAATCAGTGGTATTTAATGATGGGCAGAACACTGTACTAAGCGCTTGGGGGAGTACAGTACAATAGACTTAGCAGACACAGTTCCTGCCCATAACGAGCTTACTGTCTAGAGGGAGAGACAGACATTACTATAAATAAATAATTTATAATATAGAATTTAAAGATATGTACTTATGTGCTGTGGGATTAAGAGTGGAGCAAATATCAAATAACTAAAGGTCACAGACCCAAGTGTACAGATAAGGCAGAGGCTGGGGAAAAAAGGCTTAAATGGGGAAGGTCTCTTGGATAAAATATCTCCTCTACCCCCTTCTCCAAGGTCTCTCTAAGCTTTGCCCAAATGCCTATATGGACAGTACCACCCTGCCTGCAGGCTTCACATTGATAATACTACTATTACTAATGCTAGTAATAACTGTGGTATTTATTAAGTGCTTACTACATGCCAAGCGCTGGGGTAGATACAGAACAATCAGATCAGACACAGTCGCTGTCCCATATGGGGCTCACAATCTATGACTGAAGGAGAACAAGTATTGAATCCCCATTTTACAGAGGAGGAAACTGAGGATCAGAGAAGTGTAGTGACTGGCCCAAGGCCACACAGCAGGCAAGTGTCAGAGTGGAGAGAAGAAGCCTAGTCTACTGAGTTTCAGGTTTGTGCTCTTTCCAGTAGACCATCTTGCCCGTTCCGGCAAGCTGACCACCCCACCTCCCCTCTCCCTTTAATTTAGGACACTAAGCATCTCTAGAGTCCATATCTAAGCTTTGCTCTGTAGCTCCTTTACCCCATAATGGGGCAGGCACCCAACATGCTCCACTGAGATTCCTTGCCCAGAGTAATCCAGGGTTACATCCCGTCCTGACCCTTGTCCCTAAATGAAGTCCCACTGAGGGTGGTAAGGAAATTTCTGCCTACAATGTGAAAACTTCAGATCTGGCATAAATCCATCACCGGGCCATGAGCCCTTATCGGCACTCTCTGCTGCCTCTCCTCATTCTTCTAGCCCAATGACTCAGGCCGAAAGCAGAAGTTATCTGTGTCAGGTGGGCTTCACCGCCCCCTCCTCCACAAATTGGCCCCTTTCTGGCTTAGAATACCCCCTCTGCTCCACCTGCTCTCTAGAGGAGGAAACTGAGGGTGTAGCCCTGCTAGTAGGTGCCTGACTTGGGGGTAGTGAAAACTCCCCCACCACCTAACCTCTAGCCAGACCTTCCTTTGGGTCATTTGAGAGGTCACTTAGCTGTGGTACTAATTTAATGTTTAATGTGTGCTAAGCACTGTGGTAGATAGAACATAATCAGGTCAAGCACAGCCCCAGTTTCCTTGCAGAGCTTACAGTCTAAGAACTTGAGAAAGTGGGTGTCCTTATCCCTATTTCACAGATGAGGAAACTGGAACACATAGAGGTTCAGTGACTTGCTCAAGGTCTCACTGCAGGTCTGGGGTGGAACTCCCTAGTCTCCTGGCCCTCGAGGCCCAAGGTCATTCCACTAGACCACATTGCCTCTCCATGAAACCAGGGCCTGAATCTGTATTGGGGCCTCTTTGTTCTAAGAAAAGCCAGCTGACCTGGGTTATGTTAAACCAGCCCTAAAAATAGCAGCTGTAAATGCAAACAACACATGGTGGGCTTTTTCCACTGTAGGGGTCTCAGAGCCAAGGTAGTGTCCAAGGAGCTATGGCTGTGCATGACAGATCACTCTGGAACCATTTCTCCTTTGGAAATTGGGCTGCTGTCTCAAGAACACAGGCTGGGAAGGGAGGGAGGAAATGGGGAAGAGAGACAGAGAGAGAGACAGAGAGAAAGAAAGAGAGAAAGAGAGAGAGAGCAGTGGAAACAGGAGGAAAAAGAGAAAGTAAAGCAGCAGCAGGGTGAGCTAGCCAGGTCCTTTTGGCTTCCAACCCTACTGATAAAAGCATTCCCTCTCTTCCCCTTGTCTCTTAAAAATGAGATGAATGGAAGAAGAGGTTTTGGCATGAGTCATGTTTGAGACCTTGATTTGTAAATGGATTGGCACCCCTATTCACCCCTCCCTCCGTCCCAAAGCACTTATGTACATATCTGTAATTTACTTGTATTAATGTCTGTTTCAGCCTCTAGACTGTAAGCTCGTTATGAGCCGGGAACATCTACCAACTCTGTTATACTGTACTCTCTCAAGTGCTTAGTATAGTTCTCTGCACATAGTAAGTGCTCAATAAATATGTTTGATTGATAGGCTCCCTCTGCTACAGTGGGAAATAAGAGGCAGCACTGTTGAGTGGAAAGGGTGCAGGACTGGACATCAAAAAACCCAGCTGTCATTGGCATGCGGTGTGACTTTGGGCAAGTCACATACCTCTCTGGGCCTCTGTCATCTCAGCTGTAGACTGGGGATAAGAGCCCTATTCTCCCCAACTCTTACCGCAGGACAGGGACTGTGTCAGATCTCGTACCTACTTCAGGGCCTGGCAATAACAATCGCTTAATGAATACATCGCTGTTGTTATTCATGAGTTCAGGGGGAAATGCGGCCGGGAATGAGGAATTACCGGTTCGCCCCTGATGGTAGGTGGGTGCTGATTGGAGCTGTTCCCTGGTTCTGAAATCCCACCTGGGGAACTTGAGGAATGAGCAGTTTTATAAACAAAAGCTCAGACATGGCCAGGTCTGATCTTCCTTGGAGCTCATTACCACCCTCAGGACGAGACTGAGAAGAGATGAAAATAAGACTCTAGGCTGGAAAGCACCATGACACCTTAGGCAAAACGATCTTCTCTGGGATTTCACCGTCTGCAGAAAGGGAGAAATCCCAGCCCCCACTCCCCGCCCCACACACACCTCTCCTCCCAGTAGCACTGTGGGAAAAAAGTTCAGTTTTGGAAAGGGCTCCTGGCAGTTAGGAAAGATGGTGCCATGTAAACATCGGTATTTTTGATAACGACAGGAACTTCCTGACCCGACCAGATCTCCACAGATAGAGAAGAAGGGTCACTAGACAGATTAAACAGCCTAGAAATTCATCTCATTTGGCAAAACTCATTGTAGGCAGGGAACACGTCTACCAACTCTGTTTTATTATACTCACCCAAGCGTTTAGTAATATGGTACTAATAGTAATGGCACACAGTACATGCTCAATAAATACTATTGTTTATTGATTAATGGCCCTCACTGTCCCTTGTCCCTGCTGATTAACATGGTGCAGTGGCAAGGCATAAGCCTGGGAGTCAGAAGTCTACCTTTTTGTCCCAATTCTGTCACTGGCCTTTTGTTTGACCTTGGACAAATCACTTAACCTTTCTGAGCCTCAGTTTCCTCACCTGTAAAATGGGGATAAAATAGATCGTGAGCTCCGTGTGGGACAGAGACTGTGGCTCATCTGTTATCGTAATCTTGAATGTATCTCAGACCTTAACTCGTAGCAAGCACCAAATAAATGCCATCATCATTATTAGTCCATCACCAGCTACCTGGAAGTAACTGGATTGTGTTTGCTGTTGCTACTGTTGCTCCTGCTGCTGCTGCTACAGTGATTCCAGAAGGACTGAGATAAGAGGGGTTTGAGCAGGGCAGTGCTCACGTAGACATTGTTATTTCACATTCAAACGGGGGACTGGGGAAGAGGGTATGAATGGTTCAGTACAAGCCATCATTACTATTACAAAAACAACCTAGAGCATGTCCTGATGTCAGTGGGATAAATCTTTCCCCTCTTTACCAATGGAATCTGAACAATGTTCACTCAAATGGAAGGGGGCCAGAAAAGGGATAGCACTGTATTTCATGAGCAAGTGGGCAGCAGATTCTCTCTCTCAAAGATATTCACACTCATAACTGGCGGCATCATCTTATGATAATAATGAAAGTAATAATAATCGTGGTAATTGTTAAGTGCTTACTATGAACACCGTAATAAGTGCCAGGGTGGATTCAAGATAATTAGATCAGACACAGTCTCTGTTCCACACGGGACTCAGAGCCTAAGGGGCAGGGAGAACAGGTATTAAATTCCCATTATACCATTGAAGAAACTGAGGCACAGAGAAGCTAAGTGACTTGTTCAAGGTCACAGGCAAGTAAGGACAACCGAAGTTATTTCACAGGAGAGAAGGGAAATGTTTCAAAGCTGATTTCCTTCCTAAAAGATACCCTAAATTAAAGGATCAAAGTCCTTTGATTCCCATAGTTACCGCATGCAACACATGTTTACCATCAACAGATATGATTTCACTTTAATGCTTAAGTTTATGTTGGAAGCCAACTTCAAGATGGTGCCTAACAGGGGAATGTTGGAAAAGTGTGAAAGATCCGGACAGGGGTAAAATACGATCAGCCCTTTCATTTTAATGGGGACGGGACAATCTGTTTCTTATTTCTGCCCCACACATAAATCGCAACTATAGAAATGTGATCCAAAAGCTATTCTCCAGGTTTATGGGTCTAGAAGAAAGAACCTTTTTGCACTGGGGCACAAAGGCAGGCAAAAAGGAGAGAGCAAAGGAATGACAAAGGAGAAACCTCAGAAGGAAAATCTCAGCCACTGGAGGGCTGGTTTCTGCTCCAGAGAGTCATCCTGAGCATACATTAAACTGGGTTCAGCTGCTCAGTGTACCATCAAATATTTCATATTAATAATTAACAAGTCACTGGCTGTCAAAGCAAGATTCAAATGGATGAAGGAGAGGCCGGGTCACCTGTTTTAGGACCGGGAGACTTAATGAGAGTATAGCTTCGCTGCCGCCTTGAGAGATGATAACATGCTAGAGAGAAGGATTATGGGTTATACATCTCCAAGGCTTCCTCCCGCCACCTCGATCTCTTAGGTCTTTCATTTCCTCCCTTTAGTCTTCCTTTTGATTCTCAGCAGCTCTGTATAACTATTTCAGAGCTTCATCTCTCCTTCTAATGGCGGGAGGTCATGGAGCCCACTGGTCCCCCTGGAGTATCCCCTGGCCCCGTGAGTGATGAAGAGCTGAAGTGGGGGAAGCAAATGTCAGAGAGGGCTGGGGGAGACACAACTATCCCCCCACCCAAAAAAAAAAATGTGGGGCCGGAAGAATCCATGAGATCACTGGGAAGGAGTTGGCTAATTCACTGCTCCTTTGGCGAGGGATGAAAAACAAAGCCGAAAGCTGCTCAAAACGTGTCTGATTCATGTGAATCCGAGAGGGAGACCATTCCGGCAGGAGCGCGCAAAATCCTTGTGATCCCAGCGCCAAGAGAGCCTAGTTGAAAGCACTTAATGCATTTTTCTCCCCCCTCCCTCCACCCTTAAAGATGTATATGCTGATGGTAATTAGCCTCTCTTTCTCCTTGTGATCTTGGCAAGATGTTTAAAAAGAGATAGGGAGAGGGAGCTTGCTTGCCAAGCGGATTTTTCTAAGCTCTCTCAGCCCTAATTAAAAATCCTTTGTGTCAGACCAACCAGCAATCAGATTTCTAATTAGAGTTGAGCCAAACTGCTTTGGCCAGTGGCAGCTTCTCAGAAGAAAACATGTCCACCTGAACACTGCTATTTACAGAAGGACCCCTCTGATCTTTTTCCTTCTCTCCTTCCCTTTTTCTCTCTCTCCTCCCCTTCCTACCTCTCCCCTTCTCTTCTTCCCTCTATCTTTCCTTTCTTCCCTCTCTCTTTCCCTTCTTCCTTCTCACCTTCTATTACTTAACATTTTCCTTGGACTCAAACCTCCTCCAATCAAGTCACTACCCAGGGCTGATTGCCGGATGGTCATTATTAATTAGAACCTCAGTTAAATAGGGTCTTTTTGACCACGTATGGTGACCAATGGGTCTTGAAGGTGTGATCAGTGCTGTGAACACATTACATAAAATGTTAGTGTTTCTTAGGGACCAATCATTCAATTAATCAATCATGTTTATTCATCCTGCAAGCGAGAACCTGTCACAGGATGCTACCTCCCCCTACCCTCCAACTCTCTCCCATTGCACTTCATGCCTGGTGGTAACACAACGGGCAGAGACTCAAGTAGGCAAGTAATGCTATGTAAACCACTATTGCTCAATCACATTTACTGAGCACTTAATGTACTGTACTGTACTAAACACTTAGGAGAGTACAATGTAACAGAGTTGGTAGAAACACTCCCTGCCCACAAGGAGCTTAACCATTAGCACACAATAAATTTCGTACTGCAAGATCTCAGTTCTGAAGTCTTAGGGCTGAGGTTCACCTTTGTTCCCATCAGGATACTCAATCAATCAATCAATCAATGGTATTTTTTGAGGGGTTGCTGAGTATAGAGCACAGAATTAAGCCCTTAGGAGAGTATACTACAGCTAGGAAGCACGATCCTCATCCAGCAGAGAAGCAGTGTGGCTTAGTGGAAAGACCAAGGGCTTGAGAGTCGGAGGATGTGGGTTTTAATCCTGTCTCCACCATTTGTCTGCTGTATGACTTTAGGCAAGTCACTTAACTTCTCTGTGCTTCAGTTACCTCATCTGTAAAATGGGGATTATGACTGTGAGCCCCACGTGGGACAACCTGATTACCTTGTATCTACCTCAGAATTTAGAACAGTGCTTGGCACATAGTAAGCACTTAACAAATATCATTATTAATTTAATCAATTCGTTAATACCAGCTCTTTATCTTGAAGTTTGGGGACTGAGGCTTACCACCTTGTTTCCTGACAGAAGACTCCTTCATCATCTCTGGCCCAGGACAGAGTTGTACCAGTAAAACTACCTAAGAATCTGCAAAAGAGCACATTTGTATATTCCCTCCTCAGCAGCAGCAGAGTTGGCACAGGGTCACTCTCTTGGGTGCTTAGAAGACATACAAATGAAGGGCAAGATGCACTCCTTGTCACTGAGGTGTTTATAATAAAAGGGGAAGGCAGAGCAAGAAAATAGGATTTTATTTTTTTTAATGGCATTTGTTAAGTACTTTCTATGTGTCAGGCACTATAATAAGCGCAGAGATAGATACAGGCTAATCAGGCTCGATATAGACAATGTCCCACATGGGGCTCACAGTCTTAATCCTCATTTTACAGAGGAGGTAACTGAGACACAGAGAAGTGAAATGACTTGGCCAAGGTCACCCAGCAGACAAATGTCAGAGCCAGGATTAAGACCTCAGGTCCTTCTGGATCCCAGGCCTGTGTTCTATCTGCTAGGCCACGCTGCTTATTATCTAGTTATAACTAAAGCATAATTGAATATACAAATGAGCACATAAAGACACAGAGTGGCAGAAGGGGGAATGACTTGAACAGGAAGGAGACAGAAGGGTTTTGAAGGGGGAGAGGGACAAATTTTGCACAATCTAAGGTGTGACACTCAGATCAATCAATCAACCAATCAGTCAATAGATTTATTGAGCACTAACTTTGTGCACAGCACTATAATAAGCACTTGGAAGGAGTACATTACAGCAGAGTTGGTAGACATACTCCCTGTCCACAACAAGCTCACAGTCTTTAGAGGGAGATAAACATTAATATAAATAAATAATTTATAATCTGTAATTTATAGATAAGTACATAAATGCTGTGGGGCTGAAGTGGGGAGAATGCAATGGCCTCACAACTGGGGTGAAGGTGCTGGCAAAGGACAGATGTAGGGAAAGCAGAGGATAGGCAGGAGGTTTGTTCTGGAGGAGGCAAGAGTTTGAGAAAAGCAGGAGAAAAGAGAACAAAGAGGAGACGGTTCGTCTCTAGACCATAAGCTAACTGTGGGCAGGGAACATGTTTACCAACTCTTTTTTATTGTACTCTCCCAAGAACTTAGTACAGAGCCCTGCACACTTTAAGTGCTCAATAAATCCTACTGATTAATTGTTTGATTGAGAAAGTGACTTGGTTAATGGGAGAACCCTGAGTCAGTGACTACTGTGAAGTCACTTTTCTATGGTTTCTTCCCAATTACACTGCACAGTTACCCAAGATCCACATGGTTTTGTAAATTCCGAAATGTTGGCTTTTACCGTAAAAATGAAACCTGGATATTTTTCACTTTTTCTGGTGGGATAAAGACAACCAGGAAGGAATTCACGGCTCCTAAATTCCATGTAACCAGAAGCCACAGGACATAAGAAGCACACCACAAAGTGTTGGTGTCCTGCAGCTTGGACAGAGATTCTCATTTCCCTTATTTTTTCCAATGGTTTACATATCACCAGATCGGCAGAAAAGTTGTCTCGTGGTTCATTCTCATTATTTTCCATTCAATTGACTATCCTATTCTTGGGAAATGAGGCTATCTGAACAAGAGGGGAGACAAACCTCAAATCTACAGCTGGAAAGCACTCTGACACCTTAGCCTAAATGATCTTTCTCTTGAATTTAGGGGAAGAGGAGAGCAGAGAAAGAGCTTTTGATTCCAGAAATCTGGAGAACTTTTCTCTGGATTAGGACCATTGTGTATGGAGAGGGTCCAACTTTGGGTTGATTTTGCATGATTCGGTAGAATGTGAATGGACACCTCTCATTCCCTGACACAAATAAAGGCCCTAACTTGTGGTGGGAAGAGTAGGTTCTAATAATGATAATAATGGTGTTTGTTATGTGCCAAGCACTGTTCTAAGCACTGGGGTAGATACAAGTTAATCAGATTGGTCACAGTCCCAGTCCCACATGGGGCTTACAGTCTTAATCCCCATTTCACAGATGAGGCAAGGGAGACACAAAGCAGTGAAATGACTTGCCCAAGGTCACACAGCAGAGAGGTGGCAGAGCTAGGATTAGAACTCATGACCTTCTGATTTCCAGGCAGGTGCTCTATCTGTTAACTTTTCTGCGCCTCAATTCTGCTGGCCTTCCTCCTATTTAGACCGCGAGCTCCATGTGGGAGAGGGGCTGTATCCAATATAATTGGCTAGTATCTATCCCAGTGATTAGAACACCATTTGACACATAGTAACCGCTTAACAAATGCTACATTTTAAAAAAGGGAAATTGGAAAGCACCACTGAAAGCAGCACAGTATGTAAAGAGGCACAGCATGGGGACTTGGGGGGAAAGAGGTTGGGAGTCCCTTGGTGATATTCTCGAGGTTTGGCATTCTCAGGGTGACCACCATTTGACATTGTTGTATTCACTCTCCATATGCTTGTGATCAAGCAAATCAATCATATTTATCGAGTGCTTACTGTGTGCAGAACACTGTACTGAATGCATGGGAGAGTACAATATAACAGGCTTGGTAGACCCATTCCTTGCCCACGACGAGCTTACAGTAAGAGGCATAATAAGCAGCTAATGTCATGATGTCAGAGGCAATGGGAGATGGGTGGTGAATTTTTCTCCATCTTAGGGAGGAGGCCAAATATCTAGACCGTGAGCCACACATGGGAGTGGGACTTTGTCCATTCTGATTATCCTATATCTCTCCCAGGGCTTAGTACAGTGCTTAGTACATCACAAGCATTTAACAAATATCACAATTCTTTCTATTAGTAGTAATTGTTAGTAATTAGTAAGGATAATAAAAAACCCGGTCCTGCAGACAACCAACCCAATATCTAATCAATTAATCAATTGACTGATCAATCAATCATACTTACAGAATGCCAGCAATATGCAGAGCTTGGGTGAGTACAACAGAGTTAGTAGGTAGAATCCCTACCCTCGCAGAGCTTGTAATCTAAAGGTTGAGATTGACACTAAAATAATTTACCGATAGGAGAACAAAGCTAGGAATATGACCATTTT
This sequence comes from Ornithorhynchus anatinus, assembly GCF_004115215.2. Classification (NCBI taxonomy): domain Eukaryota; kingdom Metazoa; phylum Chordata; class Mammalia; order Monotremata; family Ornithorhynchidae; genus Ornithorhynchus; species Ornithorhynchus anatinus. Next base: position 28,642,065 of record NC_041746.1, read on the forward strand.
CCTTAAAGGACAGAATTAAAGGGAAGGACAAAGCTGTAAAAGGCAGAGAATAATTTACGAACCTCTCTCTGGAATTTACAAGGAATAAGTCAATGCCAATATTTTAGAATGAATTACTTAGGGTCACCCTATTAGAATCATGTCCTTTTTTTCCCTGACAAAATGTCACTGAGGAATCCCCCACGTCCAACTACTGTAATTCCATCCAGTTTTCCGGTAACATGGTCAGCAGTGGTGCTCTTGCAGAATCCTGAGTTCAGGAAAATCCAGGCTAATTTACCTTGTCTGCACCACGTGCATGAGACAAACTCATTATTTCAGCTCCGCTCTCATCCTCCATTGCTTAAGTACTGACCCAGCTGCATATCCATCTTTCCATTCTCCTTTTCTTCTTATTTATTGTTATTTTTTTGTCTTCTGTCCTGCTGGATCCTAAGCTCCTTGTGGGCACAGTTCATGTCTTCTAACTCTACTACTATTTACTACTACTACTACCACTACTACTATTTTCACCCAGGGACTTAGTTCAGTGCTTGGCAGTTAATTTATCATTAATGTCCTTTCGCCTGTAAGCTCCTTGTGGATGGGGATAGTGGCTTCCAACTCTCAAGTGCTAAGAATAGTGCTCTGCACACCATACGTACTTAATAGATATGCTCGATTAATTGATATTTACTGCGCATTCACCCTGTGCAGAGCAATACTCACGATTAAAGTCTCTAGATTGTAAGCTCATTATGGACAGGAGAAGTGTCTGCTAATTCTGTTATATTGCACTCTCCCAAGTGCTTAGTACAGTGCTCTGCATATAGCAATTGCTCAATAAATATCATTGATAGACTGATTGATTTACTCTGACCTCTTGGCATGTCTTATTTAAACAGACTTGACTAGTCAGACAGACATTCCTTAATTCCATCACAACATCCTAGGGAAAATGTGCAGAACAGCGGGTATTGTAAGTAAGAAGTTTACTCATTTTCTGTTTGAACTGCAAAATCCTGACTGCGTGTATGAATGCATTGGGTCTATGTGCATTATACAGCACTCTTTGTTTTCTGTGCACAGATTTGGGAACTCCCTTATATTTTTAAGCCTTTCCAGCTAACAACATTAAGATACAATAAAGGTCTTTCCTGGATCAAGTCAATGGTCCACTCATTCCCCTTTTCTGCCTCCAACCTCAGGATGCTTAGAGTAACATGGTGAGATCAGCCTCTCTGAAACCCTCTAACCCTCCTAATCTGGAATAGAATCCATTTTGGGGTGAGGAATGTGTCCGGTAACAAATATAGGTACTGGGGTGGACACAAGAAAATCGAGTTGGACACGGTCCCTGTCCCAAAATGGGGCAACCACTCGTATCCCCATTTTACAGTTGAGGTAGCTGAGGCACAGAGAAGATAAGTGACGTGCCCAAGGTCTCATAACAGACATGTGGCAGAGCTGCGATTAGAACCCAGGTCCTTCTGACTCCCAGGCCCATGCTCTAGCCATAAGCCACTCTGCTTCTCCAAATCAGAGCGGTCCTTTGAACTCTTCACTCGACCAGCTGGAATAGCCTAAGAATCTTGTAGGTGCACAATACATAATAAACATTCAATCCATCAATCAATCAATCATGTTTATTGAGCCTTTACTATGAACTGAGCACTTAGGAGAGTACAATACAACAGCATTAGCAGACATGTTCCCTGTCCATCAGTCCACCATTCCCTTAAATAATAGAATGGATGTGATAGCGGCCAGATGTCTATGCCATTTATTTGGGAGAAAACCTACTCATTGGAAATAGAGCAGTGCTTGGCACAGAGTAAGCGCCTAACAAATACCATCATTAAGTAACCATCAAAGAGACCATGTTTGCAGGAGACATTGAGGGATAGGAATTTTCTTTTCTTGCAGATAATCTCAGATGTCTGAAATCCTCCATTTTTTTAAGGCCAACTTCCAGCGATTCAATAGTTCATAGGACCATCTGTCACCACTGTTAGCATCCTCACCTCTATGGGTGACCTTTGAATCATCGCATCCTGAACCTCTTCATTTTTATTCACATCATATTCAGTTTAAGTGGATGGAAATTGATACTCTACTTTCCTAACACAAGTGAACTAGCTTTGTTCAGTCTGGGAAAACAATTAGTTGCTTTTCTTGGGTGCAGGAAAAGAGACATTGCTAATAATATGTTGTCTCATTTCTAAACAAGAACACCTAATGGATTCTTGCAGCCAAATATCACTATCATTATTAAGAGCATTTTATTCATACCTAGGTGCTAGGGGAGCTTACTGAATAGTCCACCAGTTTCATTGTATTGTGCTCTCCCAAGCGCTTGGCACAGTGCTCTGCACATAGTAAATGCTCAGTAATTGCCACTAATGATAACAATGATAATAGACCAGAAAGAGGATTTTCAGCTTCTTGAGGTCAGGGACTATGTATTTTATTTCTAGTACATATAAGGGTCTAGAGTGCTCTGCACACAGAAAATCCTTGGTAATAACTATAGGTAATGATGATGAGGATGTAGCTAATGAAAACAATTGAAATGTTTCAACCTATCAGGCTTGAAGGATAAAATATGATTTTTGGAGCCAAAACATTTTTGCTGTGCTAGTTTAATTGAGGAAAATAGCTGTTGGCAAGAGGTAAAGTCTGTTCCATCGCCTCTGCTCAGACAAGTAGACGATTGTTTTGGGTCTTTTCATCTTTCACAGACAGAAATAAAGCAGTGCTGCTTATTTTCCTATTTCCTTCCCGGGAGAGATGCGGAAAATCCAACCCAGACCCAGATGGAAGGTGGCTCATCTGTAACGTTCTCAAGAGGGGCTCTCTGTAGCACTGCAGTGTCTGTTTATTGTTGTACTGTACTCTCCAGAGTGCTTTGTACAGTGCTCAGCACACAGTAGTGCTCAATAAACATTATTGAAAGAATGAATGAATTCAACAGCTGGGTTGAGTGCAGGGGTTGGGGAGTCCCCCTTTCGGGGGAGTCATCCAGATCAATTCTGGCTTGGGGGAGGCAGATGGTCACCTTTTATGATTGGGTTGTGCGGGGGTGTCATTCTGGTTGGTTTCTGGTCAAAGCCCAAACCTGGGAGTCAGAGGACCTGGGTGCCAATTCCGGTTCTGCAATTTGCCACCTGTGTGACCTTGGGCAAGTCGCTTAACATCTCTGGCCTCAGTTACCTCATCTGTAAAATGGGGATTAAGAGTGTGAGCCCCATGGGGGACAGGGACCGCATCCTATCTGATTAAATGGTATGTACCCAGTGCTTAGAACAGCAGTTGACACATTGTGAACACTGAACAAATATAATTTAATTAATTAAAGATTAATCATTTGAAAAATAATTGCCTGGCTCCAAACTCTCTGTTTCCCTGGAGTAGTAAGGACACGTCCAGTAGAGAGTCAAGGTGAAAGAGGTCAGAAGCGTTAAGTCCCTCTAGGCTGTAAGCTCCCTCTGGACTGTAAGCTCCTTGTAGGCTGTGAATGGGTATGTTAGAGTGAACTCTCCCAAGTGCTTAGTACAGTGTTCTGCACACAGTAGGTGCTCAATAAATAAGACTGACTGACTAAGTTTGTTGTGAGCAGGGAATGTATCTGTTATATTGTTATATTCTACACTCCCAAGTGCAGTAAGGGCTCAATAAATATGATTGATTGATTGATTGATTGAGGGTCACGCCAGGGTTTTTCTGAGCTATGAGCGACGGCCTCTTGGTGGACGAGTGGGTTTACCGCCATTGGGAGATTTCCCCTGTGAGTTGTCCGGCAGAAGGTCCCCAACCCTTGACGAGCAATTCCAAATCAACCGGAGAGGGGAAGAGAAAAAGGCGCACAGTGAGCTGTGAGAAGCAGGCATGTACTGGTCAAAGAATTAGATTACTCAAAGGGGTGAGTCATTCAGAAGCTATGCAGCGTTTGCGGTTAAGAGAGAAAGCTCTGCCAGAGAATGACTAAAATCCATTGGCAGCAGCTTTAAAGGAATCATGACGGGGCCTAAACCAGCAAATACGCAAGTGAGTTGTTGTTCCTTTTCTTTTCTTTTTTTTTCCTTTCCCTTTCTACTGAATCAAGGCTGAATGCAAAAATAAATAATTAAAGTATCCTGGTTTATGTATATCATTACGGCATTCTTATAGCTCTGGGACATCTCCAACCCTGTTCTCAATGGGGCCAGGTTCAGACACACATTTCCTTGTTTGGGCTTGGTTGTCGTGAGTGTGTGTGTATGTGAGTGTGTGTGTGTGAGCGCACACAAGGATATGGTTAGCTCCTAGATATTCAGGATGGACACCCTCCACGGGGAAGCATTTAGGAGGATACCATTGAATGCCCCTGCCTCATTGCTTCTGCTCTTGGGAGCCGACAGCTGAAAAGAAAGGCGGACCTGAAAATCATTGATTTAATTTGGAATCATAAGTCGCTAATGTAAGGATCGAAGGCCACCCTAAAAGCGAGGGGAAAAGATTTTCCTGAATTCTATCCTCTTCACCATTCAGCAAGCGGTGGCAATGAATCTACCAGAGATCAGTAAGACTGGGAAAGCGGAGGATGGAGAAAGGAAGAAAAATCAACAATTCATTCCAATGCTCTCCCCAACCCATTTCCAGGGACACTTCGAATCTCTAGACAAAAGATCGAACATACACCCCACTGTGGCAAAATGATTCCTGTTACCCTAAAACGTGGACAACCATGGAAAAAAGCATGGAACTTAGTTTGGATTTCCACCCCAAACCAAAAATAGTTTCAAAAATAGGATGAATTCTGCGTGTTCCCCAAAGCTGTGTTCCAAACCTTTACCTTCCTTTAACAAAATAGAATGATCACCCTGGAGATAGAGTGTCAAAAGCCACTGAAGTCTGCTCTTGGCAAGCAGCATGGTGGCAGAGTTTAAAAAAAAATGTAGCATTTTTGGCTGGGTTTAGTAGCTTGACCTCCACGTCTGTGAGAAGCGATGTAACAAAGAAGGCCCAGGGTTTTCACAGACACATATTTCTCTTTAGCAGAATTAAAAGGAAGCCCTGGCAAAGCTCAAGGAAAGCTTCCCACACCTGCTTCTCATTTCCTCTAGTTATTTCTGGTAATGAAAATGAGACCCGTTTGCTCCAGATTTGAGGCATAGAAGGCCTATACATTTCTCTTTCTGAAAGCATGCTTGTGATTAAACGAAAGCCCCATACAAGGAGACCCGTGAGTTCCAGGAAGGAGCAGGAAAAATGAAAAGAGCCATTTCCTTTTTCATTTTTCTCTTCAAACCCTGTATCCAGCTGGAAGAATCAGATACCATCGCAGGGTTCTTAACTGTCCGCTGATTTTTTTTTTCATCTAAAATTCTCTTTACCTTGCTCAGGACTGGCTTTTCCCCTCATTAGGGGCTTGAATGGAAAAATGGAATAATAATAACAGCTTGTTTTAAAGCAGCTGGGAGAATACACTGCTGAAATCGAAAGCCTCATTTCATCTTTCCCCTCTGCCCATCGTTTGGGAAGTGGATTTTCCAGAGAAATGAAAGAAGCAGTGTGGCCTGGGAGGCAGAAGACGTGGGTTCTGATCCCACTCCTGCATTTGCCCACTGTGTGACCTTGACCAAGTCACTTAACTTCTCTGTCCCTCAGTTTCCTCCTCTGTGAAATAGAGATGCAATGCTTGCTCTGTCTCTCTCTTGGGTCTTGGGTCTGTGTCCAAACTGATTACCTTGTATCTACCCCAGCACCCAGTACAGTGCTTGGCACATAGTAATCACTTAACAAATGCCATCATTATTACTAGATATTGGTTCCAAGGCTCCAATTCTGATCTCCCTTGGAAACCTTCTCTTCACTTTGGGAGCAGTTGAGGGTTGAATTTGGCCCCTCCCATAATACATTCACAGTAAGTTTGGGGGCCCCATTTTCATTACTTCCATGCTTGCCAATCTCTCGTCAGAGCCACCATCTGCTTTCAATTACCCTTGGGGAGTCAGCACTATTGATCAGGATCCTTTAAAGTTCACTGTGGACTAGTAACGTCTGCACCCACAGTTCTATTATAGCTGTAATTTATTTATTTGTGCTAATGACTTTCTCCCCCTCTAGACTGTGAGCTCAATTTGGGCAGGGATTGTGTCTGTTGTTATAATGGACTCTCCCAAGCGCTTAGTACAGTCCCTTGAGGGGCTCACAACCTATTATTCAGAGGCCACAGCCTATACTGAATCAGCACTTACACCATTCTAAAGAGGCGGCAGCCAGCTTTGGAACCAGATTGTACCTCAGCTGTGGAAATAGCTGCATACCTTCTTGCCCAATTGAGCCCCAGGGCCTGCCCTGCAGAGAAGAGATTCCCGCTTTTGTTCATTCTGTTGTCTGGGCTGGACATTCCTGACAGCTGAATGGGTTGAGAAAAGTGTTTCATTTCCAGCTAGAGTAGTTGGATGTGTCCCAGCTGGCCCTGGGGGGTACTTTCCCCCCCATTCTTCCTAGAACTCAGGAAGATAATAACAATAATAACAATAATAATAATAATGATAATAGTAATGATAATAGTAATAGTATTTGCTAGGTGCTTAATATATGCCAAGCATTTTACTAAGTACTGGGGTGGACATAAGGTAATCAAGGTCCACCTGGGGCCCACAGGGAGAGCAGATATGGAATCCCCAGGGAACTGAGACACAGAAAAGTTAAGTGACTTGCTCAAGGTCACAAAGACAAGTGGCGGAGCCAGAATTAGAACCCAGATCCTCTGACTCCCAGGCCCTTTCTCTTCCCATTAGGTCACATTCCAAATTCTGGGAGCCTCTGAACAGGACTGAGATGATCCCAAATTGAGTCTTTCTCGCCCTGGCCACCTGCCCCTCCTATGCCCCATCTTGTAGACGTCTTTCAAAGACCCTTCTGCCTTTTCACTCTTTCTGCATTCGCACCAGCCCCCAGGATCACGTGGAATATCGAATGATGCAGAACCATCAGGACATCGGGAATGAAATGGTTGGACAGAATCCAACCCTCAACAGATGTCTCCATCTCTAGGAGAAGAGAAGAGAGGAGAGAAGAAAAAGAGGATTTTCTCTAAGGAGAGCAATCTGTTGCGATTTTCCAAATGAGACCCATTTCCCATCAATGCCGCTCTCGCTAATGGAGACTGCACCAGCAGACAACTATTGCATAGGAAGAGAGGAGAGCTGTTGATTCAAATGGGAGACAAACGAATAGGTGGAATCAAAATAAATAATTGTTTTTGTGAGGTGCTTACTACACGCCAAGGTCTGTGCTAAGCCCCTGGGTAGATTACAATACCATCAAATCAAACTCCAAATTCTTTCACCATGGATATTTTGGGATGGGTTAGATATCCCATGTGACCTTGAATGAGGGCAAGAGGCAGGAAGCTGGACAGTGAAAGAGCTGCTGGCATCAATCCATCCAAGATTCCAGGAAAGAATTTGGGAAGCCCAAGCCTGAGAATTGGGAGCTGGCAGGAGGCAAGCTGGCTTGGGCAAACGAAACTAAGCTGGCATGGGCATTCTTCTGAGCAACCAGGGGTCACACCAGAGACTGCGGATCCCGGGTCTTCTCCAGCGACGAGAAATGCCAACTGCAACAGAACCACAGGAGTGGAGAGAGACCCTTGGGTGGCCCCAAGTCTGTCAACTGATGGCCTGTGGTGACCCCTGGCCCAGCATCTCAGGGTAGGGATTCAAGGGAGCAGATTTTAGATGTCCCCTCTTTTAGTCAGCGGGTTAACACTCAGGAAGGTGAATCCTCTAACCCTAGGCGGAGGAACCTCCAGTTAAAGAGGAGGACCAGTTAGTCATGCTCAAAGGTCTCCTCACCACCTCCTGCAGGAAGCCTTCTCTCATTAATTCCCAACATCCCAAGCTGTATCCATCCAACTGCCAGCCTTAGCATTTTGTGTATTCCACTCTCCCTCAGTATTCTATGTATATTATGCATTTGTGTGTATATGTGTAACTAAGCACACAACCATACATTCCATTTTACGTTCAATTAATTATTCAGCTTTTTCACCCTGCCATATTTGTGCTACAATCTGTGGCATCCTTGTTCAGCAATCAATCAATCAATCAATCAAAAGGTCTTTACTGAGCCTCAACTGAATGCAAGGAACTTAGAAAGTGAGGCCTCTGAGATCAAGGAATGTAGGTTTTGTTTCTGTGGCACTCTCCCAAGCATGTAGTACAATGCTCTGCACATAAAACTGCTCCATCAATACCAGTGAGAGATTGATGGATTGATTGTAGGCCTGCTGGTGGGGAGGTTGCAAGCTCTCCAGCCAGGGCGTGCAAAACTTTGGGCAGGAACAGAGGACCAGCCCAAGGTGTTGGCTTCTAGTCGCTGTTATTTCTGCAATCCCTCATGCGTACCACCGTTGAGAACTCAAAGTGCACCTGAATTCAAAGCCGCTTTCAGAAAATAATTGCTCTGGGTTTTAGCGGGGGTGTTTTTTCTTTGGGGGAGAGAAAGGAGAAGCTGTCAAGAAGAGACTGCCAGTTTTTTTTTTTTTCAGAAAACAACAATAACAATAACAACCACCCAAAAACACCTTCCTGTGTGCAAACATCAGTGGTGCTTAAGCATTTCCTTTTATAGCATGGTGACCTGCAACCCAGACGGCCCCCTCTGCCTTCAGATGTCTTGGCTCACCTCTGCAGCTGTTTTGTTGTTTTCTTTTACCCTGTGCTTTTTATAGTTCTTCGGTTGTTTTATAAAAAAAGTTGCAGATATCAGGCCAGTAATAGGGCCTGCTCAGGGCTGGGCTAAGCAGTGCACACGCCAATGGAATATTTTGGGTCTATTTTCTGTCTCCTCCTTTTCCTCCACTCTTACACATTTTCCCTTTGGACTCAAATAACGTCCTTCAAAATCCAACACTTTTCTCCTTTCTTCCAAAATTTCCGTCATAATTCATTAAAGGGTCCATCCAGTTAGCTGAGATGGTAGTGAAGTAGAAAAATCTCAAACCAAGCATCAAAGTGTCAGTCAGTCTGTTCAGAAAGTCAGTTGTATTTATTGAGCATTTACTGTATACAGAGCACTGTACTAAGCACTTGGAAGAGTACAGTGCGATGGAGTTGGTAGATGCATTCCCTATCCACAAGAAGCTTACAATCTACAGGATATGCCGTTCTGAGCTGGAAATGTGACCAGGTTTTAGTCAGCAGATAACTGAACAGATCTCCTGGGACAGACTTTTGACAGGGCTGTTATAGAACAAATTGCAAATTCACATATCCTGTAGTTTTAGAGTCTAACAGGGTGCTTATTAAAATGTCCTATTTTCAGTCATCTACCACTTGCTATTAAAAAACTCATCCTAAAGTTGGACCAAGGATCTGGATTTTATAGATGAGACATTTTAGTTAAGGGTTTCAGACTCCGCTTTGTTCTGCTACAAAATCACCCCATTTTGTTGAAGTGTCCATAGCAATTATTTTCTGAAGTGTCCATAGTGTTGAAGCCCAGACAGATTCATTTTCCAGATTTTCTTACTCTAGGATACTGTTGGTGCCAGCTAATGAAATTGGCTCTTTGGGGCAGCAACTCTGTTCTGTTCCAAAGTCAAAGGCTCTTTGTTTGACCCCAGACTCATTTTACAGAAGAGGAAAGTAACTCACAGGTGATTCTGACCATTACTTAATAAAGACAGTAGTGGTATACCTTGCCTTTGGTCCAAGCCAGCATGACTCTGTATTTAAATATAGTTATCCATTGTATTCAAAGAAGACCCCATTGATGGTGATATTCAATCAATCAGTGGCATTTACTGAGCGCTTACTATGTGCAGACCACTGTACCTAACTAGGAGTCCATGTGCAGCTGAAAAAGCTGATGCTGGACTAAAAGTTCTGGCCACAAGGTACCCACAAAAAGCCTCCTTTTGCAGTGCCTGGTGCTGTTTTCTCTTTGATCTCTTGGCATCTCACTGCATTTGTAGGTTTTACTCCAAACTGTAAGCCTGTTGTGTCAGGGAACATGTCTATCAATTCTGATGTATTCTACTCTTCCAAGTGTTTAATACAGAACTCTGCACATGTTAAGCTCTCAATAAATGCCATTGATTAATTAATTTGGCTCCAGAGAGGCACTCTTTTCTGGTTGGCAGTGCACCATGAAGGTCTGTCCTCCACAGCTGACTCCCATGTTTCAGGTGGGATGCAGTATTGTTTGAGGCTTTGTTTCACTTGTCCTTGAAATGTTTCCTCTGCCCTCCTTGCTTTCAGTTTCCCAATTTCAGCTCTCCATACAGCAGCTATGTATTTATAATCCTGGGAAAGACTATGTATAGACCAGTTTGAAACAGGATGACTTTATCTAAAAGATATGTTACACGATTTGAGAAGCAGCATGGCCTAGTTGAAGGAGCACAGGGATTCCAGGAATTTAGGAGACCTGGGTTCTGATTCTGGATCCAACACTTGCCTCTTCTGTAGATAAGTCACTTAACTTCTTTGCGCCTTAGTTTCCTCTCTGTAAAATGGAGATAAAATATTTTTTTCTCCCTCCTTCTTAGACTGGGAGCTCCATATGGGACAGAGACAGAGTTCAACTGAATCTATCCTAGTTCTTAGTAGAGTGCTCAGCACATAGTAAATGCGTAGCAAGTTCCAAGATTATTATTACCATTTCAAAGAGTAACCTTCTTTCATCTCCCACTGAAATCTATATACATATATATGCATATGTATAATATATATATATACTCTGTTACTTAACCTACCTGTAATTTATTTTAACGTCAGTCTTTCCTACTAGAATGTAAAGTTCTTGAGGGCAGAAATCACATCTATTTACTCTATTTTCTTAATACAGTGCTCCCCACACAGTAGGCACTTGATAAACGACAATAATAATAATAATAATGAAGGTATTTATTAAGTGCTTACTATGTGACAAGTACTGTTTGAAGCTCTGGGGTAGAGACAAGGTAATTAGGTTGTCCCACATGGGGTTCACAATCTTAATCCCCGTTTTACAGATCAGGTAATTGAGGCACAGAGAAGTTATGTGACTTGCCCAAAGTCACATGGCTAAGTGACAGAGCCGGGATTAGAACCCATGATGTTCTGACTCCCAAGCTCGGACTCTTTGCACAAATCCACACTGCCGTCAAACGGCAGGGACTGTCTCTATCTGTTGCCGACTTGTTCATCCCAAGCGCTTAGTACAGTGCTCTGCACATAGTAAGCGCTCAATAAATACTATTGAATGAATTGAATGAACTGCTTCTCACGCTGCTTCTACTACAGATTTATCAGCTGGCATTCCAAAAATACCATGGATTAATTGATCTCCTTTTGAAAACACCTTTTCAAATGTAAGAATGGGCAGCGAGTGCATTTGTACTTGGGGCAATTACTGGTATCTGGGTACATTTATAATGGTGTGCTTTTTAAGGTATTTGTTAAATGCTTATTATATGTCAAGTAGAGAGTAGATACAAGTTAATCAGGTCATAAACAGTTCTTGATCCACACTGGGCTCACATTCTAATTAGGAGGGAGAACAGGTATTGAACCCCCATTTTGCAGTTGAGGCAAAACTGAGGCACAGAGAAGTTAAGAGACTCGCCCAAGGTCACACATCAGGCAAGTGGCAGATCCAGGGTTAGAACCCAGGTCCTCTAGCTCCCAGGTCCGTGTTCAATCAGCTAGGTCAGGCGGCCTCCCCTATATGGGCATATTTATTGGCTTCCTTTGCAAGCTACTCTAGAAACTCTGTTTTCCCTGGCTCCAACAGAGCCCTGTGCACATGTGGATATTTCACAAATGTTCCTTGATGCGGGTACACTCCTTTCTCCCAGAGGAATAATAAAAAGAAATCTGCTCCGTTGAATTCCTAAAAATCATATATGAAACTCCCCGTGGAGAAGGAGCACTCTTTGCCAAGAAGCCTAATGTCAATTCTGAGCCCTTCTTAACGAGAGTAGAGAGTTGTGGCAGGCTAATCGTTCCAAGTCAGACATTCTTCACAGAGGACTCTAATGTCTGAAATTCCTCTCTTCTGTAAAGGTCTGAGTCAGATGATCTTCATGGGGCAACATAAAATAACTTTTTTTTCCCCTCCGGCTTTCGGGGAATTGGGGGTTTGAGTAGAAGAATCAAAGTGCTTGAGATCTCAGAAGACACAAGTTTCCTTGCTTTCTCTCTCCCACTAAGCCCCACGCAGCTCTCTAAAGCAGAGTTAAATCTCAATCAAGACAAATGGTAGCCTTTCCCATCCCTAGAAATCTCCCTCGGACACCGTTCCAGGGACTCAAAAAACTAGCAGTGAATATTCGTTTCTGTCGTTTGAGGCAAATTTGCCCAGAGGCTGAGGAAACTTGTGAATCTTCATGGATTGGGGATCAATTCAGGAAGGAGTATCCAACTCTTCCCCCAGCATCCATGCATGGTGCTGAATCATTACTCCCAAATTCCCCAGTCGCCTGGACAAAGATTCCAAAGGAGGGATTGGCCAGTGGGGCTTGACTGAGAATCAGGAGACCTGAGCTCCAATCCCAGCTTGCTCTGTGATCTCTGGCAAGTCACTTAATCTCTCTAAATCTCAGTTTTCTCACCTCTGCCTTTCCCCACTAGCCCCTCATTTCCTCTTCTCCCACACTTTTCTTCAAAGGCTTTGCATTTCATTCATTCCATCGTATTTGTTGCACGCTTACTGTGTGCCGAGCACTGTACTAAGCGCTCGGGAGAGTACAACAATAAACACATTCCCTTGGTTTTGCACCCTTCATTAACCCCTACCTCAGCTCCATAGCAATTATGTACATAACTGTAATTTATTTATGGATACTAATTTATTTATGGATACTAACCTAAGTATCCCCCTCTAGGCTGTAAGTTTGTTGTGGGCAGGGAACAGGTATACCAACTCTTGCACTCTCCCAAGTGCTTAGTACAGAGCTCTGCACACAGTAAGTGATCGATAAATGTGATCGATTGATTAATTGAGGATTTGATACCTCATCTCCATTCCTCAGCCTCTGACCTCCCTGTGAGGGACAGGAACTGGGTCCTTTCAATCAATCAGTAGTATTCATTGAGTGCTTTGTGTGAGCAGAGAACTGTACTGAGTGCTTGGGAGAGTATAATACAACAGAGTTAGTCACATTCCCTGCCCACAATGAATTCACAGTACTGCGTAGGCACAGCGCTTTGCCGCATAGCAAGCGCTTAATAAATACCAAAATAATAATCGTTATTTCCAAAACATTATTTCTCTGGCCCAGAATCCTTGGAGTGAAAAATAAAAAACTAAACCAAAACCCCATGGGTGATGACCAGAGACTGTAGTGAACCAGAGCTGTCTAAGAGAGGAAGTGTTCATTAGATTCCTTTCCCCAGAGCCTGCCTGAGGTAACTTCAAGATGGCCCTGAGATGGTTTTCCACCAACCCAATCCCCAACAGGCTTGTCCCTTCAGGCAAGCCACTTATGTACTCCCCTCAGCCTACAAAGCCAGGACAAAGACAGCAACGCTGTGCTGACAAGGGGGACTGTGGAAATTAACTCACTAAGGGTTATAAAATGTTTTGCAAACATGAAGCTCCACATAAATGCTGGGAGGCAATCACTTCATTCTCCTCCCCAGTCCCATTCCTTAAACCTAAGCCACACCTCTTCCAGCATCTAACAAAGCCCACTGAAGCTTAGCTTAAAACAATTATAAACATCAGCCGCTCCAAAGAGCTTAAAGTAACAGAACTTAATGTGGGCATATGCCCAGAACACTGAAACTGGGGCTGCAGGAGGAGCAGAGAAACTCCTTTCTGTGTGAGTGATGATGGAGTGTTTGCATAGCTCACCCACCACACTACCCCACATGCATGTGAGCATTTAGGCTCCAGTTCTCTAAAGTAAAAGGCACCTTCAATTTGTCAGGGAATTGAATGCAGGAGAATGAATATAAGGGATGAATGGAGCTTTTTCAGCAGAGCGGTATATTGGCAGTGCCCTCCCAAAGTTTTCCCTGGAGGCTTTCCAGTGTTCTTCTCTCCTGACTTTGCAAACACGCCCTCTCTACTCCTGACTTCCTCTCCAGATAGAGCTGCCAATCATTTTGTTGGCAGGTGTGCTCTGGTCTTGTGATGTGCACTGAGAGAGACTTTTGTTACAGTGTACTCTCCCAAGCATTTAGTACAGTGCTCTGCACACAATAAGCGCTCAATAAATACGACTGAATGAATGAATGACTACAGGGAGACCACTAATCATTTGGGTTTGTCAGGGTCTCACTCAGGCCTCCAGCACGACCAAAGCAAAGCTCACGGCCAGAATAGAGAACCTAACAGTTCAGAGGGAGGTGGAGAAGAAAAGGTGAGGGGAAGAGGAGAGGATCTGAGTCGAGGATGCCACTCATTGGCAGATTGCTTTAAATCCTTTAGCACCATTGAGACAATTAGATCGCTTGATTGGCCTTAGCATTGCCAAATGGTGAAGTAGCCTACTTGATGTCACACACCACAAAACAGTGGTCCCTGTTGGAAGGGTGAGGAGGCAAGACTTCCTTTTCAACCCAAAATCTGAAGTTCTATTATCTCAGACTGGTGATTTCCATGGTGGATAAGTCTCAGAGCTTCTCTGAACTCTGTTAATGACATACATCTTTGGTTTCCCAAGTTATTTATGTAAGCTAAATTGGGAGATGAATTATTTTGACATTAAAAATGATTAGCAATGGACCTCCCTCCCTTGCCACCAATCCTAATATAGCCATTCACACATGGTCAATAGTCAATATGAATAAAAACCCATACTGTTGTCCCTAGTTTAGAGGCCTGTGGGACAAAACATACCCAAATTATATAAACTGATAGAATTTACTGAACACCTGTTCCGTCAACCAGTAGCAATCCTGGAGTGTTTACTGAATGCAGAGCACTATATTAGATGCTTGGCAATATTATAGAAATAAAAGACTTGGTGGTAATAGCAGCAGTGGTGGTAGTAGGACTGTAAACTCGTTGTGGGCAGGGATTGGGTCTGTTTATTGTTGTATTGGACTCTCCTAAGAGCTTAGTACAGTGCTCTGCATTAAATATGATTGATTCAGTGAATAATAGTAGCAGCAGCAGCATTTATTGAGGACCCACTTGGTTCAGTGCACTATACTACATGCTTAAGAATCGCTGATGATGAAGAAACACATTCCCTGCCTCCAAAGAGCTTACACACTAAATGGGTCCCTGCCCTCAAGAAGCTTTACTTTATTTTGAGAGGAGCAAGGTGAACCCCTTGCCCACATCCTGCCTCTGGCCTGGAATTCCCTTTCCCTTCATGTCGACAATCACTCTCCCCATCTTCGACGCCTTATTAAAATCACATCTCCCAGAGGCCTTCCCTGACTAAGCCTTCATTTCCTTTTCTCCCACTCCCTTCTGGGTCACACCTGCATTTGGAGTTACATCCTTTATTCATCCCCACCCCTTCAGTCCTGCAACCCTTATGTCCATATCCGTAATTTATTTATTTATATTAATGTCTGTTTCCCTTTGTGGTCAGGGAATGTGACTACCAACTCTGTTGATTTACTCCCAAGTGCTTAGTGCAGTGCTCTGCAAATTGTAAACACTCAATGAATATAATTGATGGACTGATAAATTACTGACAAAACTAGGCACAGGAGGGAGAACAAGTATGCAACTGGAATAGATAGATGGAAGAGACGAATAAATAAATGAAGAAGCATCTATAGATAAACTCTGAGGCCGGTTGTAAATACATTAAGTCGGGTGGCCAAGCTTCAGGACCCAAAAAGCCTAGGGAGAAGGGTTTGAACTTGCCTCGGCTTCCCCTTTGGCTCTGCAGGGGGGTGGGGAGGGAATGATAACAATAATAATAATGATAATAATAATAATAATAATGGTATTTGTTAAGCGCTTACTATGTGCCAAGCACTGTACTAAGTGCTGGGGCAGATACAAACAAATAGGGTTGGACAAAATCCCTGACTCACGTGGGGCTCACAGTCTTAATCCCCATTTTAGCGACGAGGTAATTGAGGCACAGAGAAGTGAAGTGGCTTGTCCAAGGTCATACAGCAGACAAGAGGTGGAGGTGGGATTAGAACCCATGACCTTCTGACTCCCAGGCCCATGCTCTATCTGCTAGGTCATGATGTCCTTGGAGTTGTGGGGTACCCTTGAAGGAAGGGCTTTGTTGAGTTGGAACCATCCCTGGACACTGGCCAGATCGAGCCTTAGCTGGTGCGTAACCATGACAAGAAGGCTCTTCTCACACGCCAACAGGCGCGGCTCTCAGAGACCCTCCCGCCCCCTACAAACACACCTGAAAGATTGAATACAGTAGGGCCCATGTGGGAAAGGGCAGGGGCAAAACAACAGAAGCATTGATCGGATTAGCAAATCTCTCTGCACCAGAGCCAAAAGAAAGCAGCAATCTCAGAGCTAACAGGAAGAGGACCTATTATTTTTACTTAACATTTACTAAGTAAAGCAGCGTGACAGAACAGGTGATCCTAATCTGAATCCCTCTTGGCAGTGTGAACAGGGTCTTTAGTGTAGTCAGGAATCTACTAAAAAAAAAAATTCCCTTTTCCCTTACAAAGGTGGTTATTGACTTCATTGACTAGGAAGAGAGAAACTATGTCATGGAGGACGGTCTGGGGGGAAAAAATGGCTTCAGAATCAATCAATCATATTTATTGAGTGCTTACTGTGTGCAGGGCACTACACTAAGCACTTGGAAGAGTGCAACATAATAACATTAACAGACACATTCCCTGCCCACAATGAGCTTATCCATCTAATGGATCCAATCCATTGTCCCCATCATCTGGTATCTTGCCCTCAGTGGCTCAAGGGCCATGAAGCCCATGCCAGAGATTCCATTAGGACTCAAGTAGGCAGCCAAGGCTGCCTCTGACCTGGAATTTTTTTTTTCTTAAGGTATTTGCTTAGCACTTACTATGTGCCAGGCACTGTACTAAGCACTGGTATAGATACAAGCTAATTAAGACGTACACAGTCCATGTCCTACATGGGGCTCACAGTCTTAATTCCCATTTCGCAGATGAGGTCCCTGAGGCACAGAGAAGTGACGTGACTTGCCTAAGGTCACACAACAGATAAGTATCTGAGTCAGGATTAGAACCTGGGTCCTTCTGACTCCCAGGTTCATGCTCTATCCACTAGGCCATTCTACTTTCTTGGAGACAGGCAGTGAGATGAAAATGATGTTCATTTCTATGTTTTGTTCCTCATCTCCTTAGTCCCTGAACATGGACATTTAGACATTACTTTTGGTAATATTTTTTTTTTAACCACAAGTCTTATTCTGTTTCTGCTGTTAGTGAATATTTTTATGTCAGTCATCTCTCATTAGAATGCCAACTCCCTATGGACAAGGGATGTGTCTCATGCTTCTGTTAATAATAATACTATTAGTGATAATAACAACTAATAACAACACATATTAATACTAACAGCATTTGTTTAGTGCTAACTATGGGCCAATACAAACATATCAGGCCCTGTTCCTATTCCACATGGGGCTTATAGACTAAGAAGGGAGAATAGGTATTTAATCCTCATTTTAACAGATGAAAAAACTGAAGCACAGAGCAGGTAAGTGCTTAGAACAGTGCTCAGCGTTTAAAACAGTGCTTTGCACATTGTAAGGGCTTAACACATACCATTATTATCATTATTATTATTAAGTAACTTGCCCAAAGTCACATAGGAGGCAAGCAGTAGAGCTAGAATTAGAGGCCGGGTCTTCCGACTCCCAATTCTGTGCCATTTCCCACTAGAAAACACTGTTTTTCCAGCACTTCCCTAGGGCTCATACCAATTCTATGTCCCTGGGGACATTCGATAAATACTTTTATTACTACTACTCATTTCCCGTTTGTCCCCTCTTGCCAATCAAGAGCAACTTCTCCCTTGGACTGGCAGTTGCCAAGCATTTCCTGTTC
Source organism: Ornithorhynchus anatinus (assembly GCF_004115215.2). Lineage (NCBI taxonomy): Eukaryota > Metazoa > Chordata > Mammalia > Monotremata > Ornithorhynchidae > Ornithorhynchus > Ornithorhynchus anatinus. The sequence continues at coordinate 28,660,010 of NC_041746.1, forward strand.
CAGCTCATGGGAAATCACAGCCCGCTAAGGTCAGTTCAGGCCTCACTGTTGTCATCCTCAGGGCCCGGTACAGAGGGCTCCTTTCTGACATAGCTAATCCAGAAAATGACCCTTCAGAGCTTCTGAATTGAGACTCCTTTGTGCCACTTATTAGGTTTTTTTTGTTTTGTTTTTTGAGTAGTATTTAAGTGCTTTCTATGTGCCACGCACAGTTCTAAGTGCTGAGCTAGATACAAGATAATTGGTTTGGACATAGTCCCTATCCCACACAGGGCCCATAGTTTTAATCCCCATTTTACAGATGAGGGAACTAGGGCACAGAGAATAAGAAGAAGAAGAAGAAGGAAAATAATGGCATGCACTGTTCTAAGCATTGAGCTAGGTACAATTCATTCAAACGTATTTATTAAGTACTTACTGTATGCAGAGCACTGTACTAAGTGTTTGGGAAAGAACAATACAGCAATAAACTGTGTCAATCCCTGAGTCAAATACACTAATCATCATCTCAATCAGCAACACTGAGTGCCGAAAAGGAAACGGATAAAGAAATCTTACCGTTTACTCTGTGAGAAGCACTGGGGTAGACAGAAGATATTCAGGTCAGACATGATCCCCATCCCACATAAGGCTCACAATCCAAACAAGAGGGAGAACAGGTATTGCACTGGCATTTTACAGTTGAAGAAACTGACACCCAGAGGATCAAGTGCCCATGCCTGCTGTGTGCAGAGCACAGTACTAATCTTCAAACCAGTGCAATGCACATGGTAATGGTTCAATGAATGCTACTACTCTTCTCAGGGCAAGGGAGCATAAAACAGAAGCAAAAGATTGAAGGAATAAGCAAAGATGACCCCTGAGCATTAATTTGTGTCGATCCCAACTGCAGAGTTCATGGAGAAGGGCACACTAGAGCTCCAACACAGTCTTATTCTTCTGAAAATAAGGATGCTCTTTGGTGTCCTGCAGCTCCAGAAAACTGAAAAGCCTTAGGGATAGTACTGCTTACCCCCAAAATAGAGAAGTAACCCAGAATCAAAATAGGCTCAGAGCTCTATAAATTCTTAATCAGTACAGCTTCCTGAATGAGCCCACAGCAGACCTGGATCCAAAGATCTCCAAGCAAAAATACTTCCTTTAATGGCCTACCAATCCCATAGTGCTGTTCCTATTAACTCGGACAACCAATCTATCAACCGATCAATGGTATTTATTGAACACTTACTGGGGGCAGGGCACTGTACTAGCGTCTGGGAAAGTACAGTACTTTACAGTTGGTAGGCACAAGCCCTGCCAACTCCCTTTGCCAAGGGTGATTGTGCTGACTGATGGTCTAGACAAGCTGTGTGGCTTAATGGAAAGAGCATGGGTTTGGGGATCAGAGGACATGCGTTCTAATCCCTGCTCCGCCACTCATCTGCTGTGTGACCTTGGGCAAGTCACTTCACTTCTCTGTGCCTCAGTTCCCTCATCTGTAAAATGGGGATGAAAAGTGTTAGCCCCACGTGGGACAACCTGATTACCCTGTATCTACCCAAGCCCATGCTCTTGCCACTAGGCCATGGATTGTGTCCAACCTGATTAACTTGTAACTACCTCAGAGCTTAGTACACTGCCTGGAGTGTGGTAAGTGCTTAATAAATAGCATTAAAAATGCACTGTGAAGTGTGGGCCGGTACCACTGCCCTCTACTGGATAGCGACTCACAACTATCACCTCACGGCTCTGAAGCAGAAGTCCTAATCAAAGACTCCCAGGCTCCATCTAACACCACTATGGGTTGCTCTCTCCGTTGTGGGTAGCCACAGTTCATCTGAAGCCAAAGTACTTCCCTTTCCAATTCGTGGAAACCGAGAGGAAATTCTATCATCTGACCACCTCAACTCTTCACCTACCTTTAACTAATATGGAGTCTGCACAGATATTGATTTTTCCGCTCCTACCCCACTGCACTCATCAGTCATTTTATTTTACCGTTGAAGCCGTTAGCCATAAAAATAAAGGATGGGAGACCCGGAGCACGTCAGAATAGTCTCTCCACAGGTCTGAAGGGTGAGGGAGACAATTAAAAGCACGTCATCCTTGAAACTAATTAATCTGGTCGTTAGATTGGTGAGGTAAAGCCAGGATGTGCCCGTAAGGGTCAGTGACCTGACCCCCACAGCCCACAGCCCAGTGGGGTGAAAAGGGAACCCGCGGGTGAGTTGAAAAGATTAAACAGTGGAATCAGAGACCGCTGCCTGATGAAGAATCAGCTGAAGCACTATACATGAAGGAAGTTCAGGACCAGGTTGGTAAAACTAGATTAAAAACCAAAAGCCGAGGAGGAAGCTCAGTTTCAGAATGAATTAATGCCAACAGGAAAGTCACCTATGTGGAGGAGGAGGGGAAAGGAGATTAAGAGGAGAAGGAGGGGGTGAAGGAGACAGGTACTTTCCTCTTGATACGTGAGCAACTCATTAACCAGCCCTGAGTTCTCGTCATTCCCTAACATGAAATGAGGTCCTAGGAAGCAAAACTCAACTGAGTAGGAAATCAGCCTCTTCCTTTTTTTTAAAATAGTATTTCTTTAACGATGGTATTTACTGAGTGCTTACTGTATGCAGAGCACTACATTAAGTGCTTGGCAGAGTACAAAACAACAGAGTTGGTTGACACAGTCCTTTCCCACAGTGAACTTAGAGTCTTGTGCTTACTTTGTGCCAGGCACTGTACTAAGCCCTGTGGTCGATACAAGATAATCAGGCTGAACCCAGTCCATGTCCCACATGGGCCTCAAAGTCTTAATCCCTATTTTACCGATGAGGTAACTGGGGCACAGAGAAGGTAAGCAACTTGCCTAAGGTCACACAGCAGACAAGTGGTGGAGCAGGGACTAGAACCCAGTCTTCTGTCTCCCAGGCCCATGTTCTTTCCACTAGGTCATGCTGCATCTTCTTTGGCAGAGGCCTTAATTTTACATTAGCATCAGAGGCCTATACTCAACCCTCCTTGGCGGGAGATTTAGTAGACAAATTCCTTTCCCCACCCCTATGTATTTATATGCATAATCCATTATAATCAATTACGCTGTCTATTATATATTCTGATCACTCAATTTGTAACTATTTCTACATCCGCATCTCGCATTAGAGGGTAAGGTCTTTGGCGGCAAGGGACATGTTTGGTCTACCTGTTGCACTTCCCCAAGAGGGCTTCTTCCAGTCTTAAATTATCACACCTGTTCATGCATGGTGAAGGTCACCATGTCACTCTTTTTTATTTTTTTGGCTGGGCACAGACCTCTGCGTAGAGCAGACACTTTGATTCAGCTTTCCCAGTATTAAGGGTCTTCTGGCTTCACAATTACGAGGCTTCACAATTACTGGGGAGGATCAGTCAATCAATCGATCAATTAATGGGATTTATTTACTTTTTATGGTATTTGTTAAGCGCTTACTGAGGCCCAGAGAAGCCAAGTGACTTGCCCAAGGTCACACAGCAGACAAGTGGCAGAGTCAGGATTAGCTTCTGACTCCCAGGCCCGTGCTTTATCCACTAGGCCATGCTACTTCCCCTAATTATTGAGCACTTATTTTGTGCAGAGCACTGTATTACGCATTTTGGAGAGTACACTAAAGCAGAATTACCAGACACGTTTCCTGACCCTAACTAGTTTACTGTCTAGAGAACTTGTCCAAGGCCCAGAGTTCTTGCCGTATCAAGTGTTACATCACTTTCTTTATCAAGATTTCCATATTTACCGGGAAAGGCACTCTCCCACACCTTCCCCCAATGAAGTGAGGCATTCCTCAGGCAAGAGGAGTTAGAGTTATCTCCCGGCTTGCTCCTAAAATCTGGTCCTACTGCATTCCTAGCCCACGAGATCCCCTATCACCTCCCTGGAGAATTCATCGTCTTTCCGGGGATGGAAACGCCGGGTTGTCCCTTGCTGGGTTTCGACATCCCTCTTTCTCTCCGCCCTCTCAGCCCCCAGGTGGAGGGAAGGGAAATGACAAATTTGTTTACAAAATCAGTGGAAGTATGATGTGTGTGTGAGTGAGGTGTGGGTTTAATCCAGCCTGATCCTTTCCCATTGCTGTCAGGAATCCAAAAAAGCATCTGATAAATCACCTCCCCCGTAGTGAGGGTGTGGCAGGCTTGGGCTGCCGATCTGAGAGGTTTGAGCTGGGGAAATCCCATTTTGGTGGAGAATAGTTACAAATCACATCAGATCCAGAAGTGAAAAGGAGTGTACTACTTTCGAAGTACATCTGTTTCTTCCCCTTCCCTCTGCCCTCCCTGAACCCCAGTTCTACTCTCCAATTAATTTCCCCCTTTCTTTTGTCAGTTCTAACATTTTCTTCGTAGACCCACAGGCCAAAGAGACCTCCAGAGGTCGGCTAGTCCAATCCCAAACATCCAGGGAGGACGATACTGACCCCACTCGAGACAAATGATGATTGAAACTAAATTTCCAGGATCTCCAGGTCAAACATTTGTCATTCTAACCCTATACTCTCTTTCTGATGGCATGTAGGAATAGGGCAAAGAATTGGGGTCTTAGTTGCCTCATTTTATTCCTCTTTCAATCCTAAAGTGTTACATTTTAGAGACCTTTTGCTTTCCAGGATAAGTACCATTTTCCCACTCCACTTCCTCTGAATCACCAGGAATCTCCAGGCCCACCAGCTCCAGGAAACTTTCCCCAAAGAACTCTTCCTACTGGCCAATCCGCCAGGATGGCTCTCACTTCCTTCCCTTCCCTCAAGCAATCCCACAGTACATTGCCCCTAGTGGGTGTTCAGTAAGTACTATTACTGTGACAGAAGATCTCTCTCCCCCACTTCAAAGCCTTATTGAAGGCACATCTCCTCCAAGACACCTTCCCTGACTAGGCTCTCATTTCCTCTTCTCCCACTCTCTTCTGTATCATCTTTTCACTTGGAATTGCACCCAATATTCACCCATCCCTCAGCCCCACAGTACTTTCAGTGCTTAGAACAGTGCTTTGCACATAGTAAGGGCTTACCAAATGCCATTATTATCATTACTATTATTATTATGTCCACATCCATAATTTACTTATTTCTACTAATGTATCTCTCCCCCTCTAGACTGTAAGCTTGTTGTGGACAGGGAACGTGTCTACCAACTCTGTTATACTGTTCTCTCCCAAGCAGTTAGTACAATGCTCTGTACACAGTAAGTGCTCAATAAATACGATTGATTGATTGATATAACTGCTACTACTACCTTCAGCTCGCTCTTGAAACTACTGAAGCAATCTCGACGGTTATGAGGATGAGTGATTGACTCACTCATTTCAACTAAGAGTGTGAAGGTTGGGAACCGTACCTCTTCTGTAAGATCTACTCCTAGTGTCTCATCTTGATCTGTGCATCCTGGGAAGTCCTAAATATCTGTTGGTTGACTGGATGTCTCTAACCTACAACTTTTACTCAAAGTATCACCTCAGGTAGTGTCACCACCGGCTTTTCTAGGGCCCTGTGGTCTTGGGCTGGTGAGAATGGGAGCCATGGATGATGACTGGTGGGTGAGACAATCTGGAAAGGGCTTCGCCTCTCCCATCGGGCCGCCAAGTTTCTACTTCGTCTCAAGACTCTTGTTCTCTCCTTTCTCTGGATTCTTAGTCCTTTTCTCTATGGAAGGAACTCTGAGGTCCTAGAAGGAAAATTCATTAAATGGCTTTTAAGATGGTTTATTAGAGAAAGCCTAGTGGATGGAGCCTGGGAGGAGCCTGGAGGCCTGGGAGTCAAAAGAACCTAGATTCTAATCTTGGCTCTACCACTAGCCTGCTGTGTGACCTTGGGCCAGCTACGCTGCTTCCTTTTCTTCTACCCCCTTCCACTCCTCAGTATCCTTAAAGAAAGGCTTAACAGTGGCTTGAATGGTGATTTGGAAACTGCCACCAACTGGATAACCTGGCCTGAATTCTAAGGGGTTTGAAGGATTAAAATGGACTCATTCTCCCAGACCTAGGGCCAATCCCACCTTGACTTTCCTGAAAAGTAACATGGCCTAGTGGAAAGAGTGCTGTCCTGGGAATCAAAAGTACCTGGGTTCTAATCCTGCCTCTGCCACTTATCAGCTCTGTGGCCTTGGGCAAGTCAGTTCATGTTTATAGTTACTACACTCTCTGATTATAGTAAGGATAAGAGATTGAAATTAAAGGACCCTTTGGGAAAGTCTATTTTTCGAAGGGCTTTTGGATTCATGCCTGAAACCAGGAAATCTTAGAAATCCCATAAGATTTATGACCCGATTTTCTGATCAAAGGCATTTAGGCAAGTTTCAGACAAACATCCAAAGTTTATACTTACTTATCTGAAGTCTTGTGAACCGAACTTCTTTCATCCAAACTGGATGCTGTAGCCTTTGAAATGTCTCCACAGCGCATATCTGTTTATGCAGAATCCAGGGTGGGAATTTTCCACCATGTCGTTTGACTCTAAATGGAGCCACACTACCCAGCATCCCCATGCACACATTATCTCTCTTCACGGTGCTGGAGAGAGGGTTAGAGATAAGGCGGGTTAGAATCCTAGCCAGATTTGATGCCGGGAGGCCTACATTGCACAAAATCAGCACCACTTACCGAGTATCTGCTGTGCACTGTCTTAAGCACTCGAGTAAATACGGCAGAAGCAACAGACACAATCCCTGTCCTCAAGGAGCTTAACAGTATAATAGGGAGACTTTTGATCTATATGGAAAATAGGAAATCTGTAAGTATTTTAAAGGCCAGCATCCTGTCTTCTAACTCTCTGTTCTCTCTCCTGTGTTTAGCTTGGAACAACCAAAGAGAACCAAGTTGCTTCTTGGGAAGTTTTCCTTCTTTCTCTTCCCCCAGCATCCCCATTCCTTTGTCTTTTTTCCCTGCCCATCTGCTAGAACTTAAGTGGTGCGACTCTCTGAGGGCATTTAAAACCCCTAAGTAGGGCTCGGATATTTATCCTAGACCAAATGGAATGGGTACTGGAAGCCTTGTTGTCCTTTCAATAAAACTTCAATCAATCCTTCATCAATCAATAATAACAAAAATTGTGGTATTTGTTAAGCCCTCACTATGTGCCAGGCGCTGTACTAAGCCCTGGGATAGATTCAAGGTAATTGGGTTGGACACAGTCCATGTTCCCCATAGGACTCACGGCCTTAATCCCCATTTTACAGATGAGGTAACTGAGGCCCAGAGATATGAAGTAACTTGCCCAAGGTCACACAGCAGATAAGTGGTGGAGCTTGGATTAGAAACCAGATCCTTCTGACTTCCAGGCCTGGATTCTATCCACTAAGCCAAGCTGCTTCTTGTTGAGCAGTTACTGAGCACTTACCAGTGCTGAAATTGGCTCTCTGGAGGGATTAGGAGGTTACCTAGTAGAACCAGCAAAGAGCATAAGAGAGGGAAGCCAGAAGAGCCATCCAAAGGAAATCAGGTCTGCTGGTCTCATGTTAAAAATAGACATGCAAGCTATCCCTCCTAACTTACTCTGAAATGACGGGCATTTCTCTCCCGCCAAAGAGGAAATGCAGCAAGGGTAATGTTGGAGAGAACCCCGCCAATAAAGTCAAGTGGAAATTTAAAGTCATATGTTTACATGAGTAATATTCCAATATCTGTTCTACACATGTCAAAGGATATTCTTTTTCTAACTTCATAAAACTTTTCAGCAGAAAATAAATGCCAGATGCCCCTCTCGAGTGGCGATATTGAGGATAAATAAAATAAAGTGAAGATGTATTTGGAATTTGTATACATTTTAGTTAGTGTAATATACAGTGTGCAGTTCACGGGCACAGAGGCGCTGATGTTTTGGTAAGGATTTGCTGTCAAACCAAGCCTCCACATCTCCTTGGGTTTGTGTTTTTCTCTCCCTTCTCTAAGATTTTTCCTTTTCTAACTCTCAGCTGCCCGCGGTATTTTGGTCTATTTTTTCTCCAGTTCATTTTTCTGTCTAGACTCTCTCCTTGCTTTCTCCTTCCCACTGCTTATTCCCTTTTGGGATACTCTAGGGTTCTTTTGGCAGTCTCAGCCTCCCCATACACTGCTTCTAGTTTCACTCTTTGATCTTAATCCCCTTTCTGTTTTAACTCCTAATCTACTCTCCCTCCCCACCTTCAACTAGGGCTCTGGTCACTGCCCAGCAAATTTGGCCAGGCAAATGAGAAAGTCACGGTGGGGTTCGGTTGGGGCTGGATGGGACTCTTACCCCATCACCGCTGGAATAGAATAGAGCTGGGTTCAAGCTCTAATGTTCCTTTTCAGTTACTCTGTCACCTTGGTTTTAAATTTCTGCATGGGCTACATGATTTGCATGCTCTGACTTCATGCTTCTAATGAGTGATAGATACTTACCACATATCTATGAGGATATGCATTTCAGTGTCTGCGTTTGTGTGTATGAGTGTGTGTAAAGGTGTGTGTGTGTGTATTGGATGGATGTCATGTAGTTTGCTCCTGTTTGGGTTAGCACTTCTTTCAGTTTTCATCCAACATCTTTAGGTCATTCTTGAACTATAATGCATTTACATGCATGTATATGAGAAGCAGTGTGGCCTAGTAGATAGAGCACAGGCCTGGAAAGGGTCTAATCCCAGCTCTGCTATCTGTCTGATATGCGACTTTGGACAGGTCACTTCCCTTCTCCATGCCTCAGTTACCTCAGCTATAAAATAGGGATTTATATAGAGAGATAAAATGGGGCTCATGTCAGACTGTGTCCAACCTGATTAGCTTGTATCTACCGCAGCGCTTAGTACACTGCCTGACATATAGTAAGCACTTAACAAGTACCATTTTAAAACACTGTATATCTGGACAGAAATTCATCTTTCACCTCTGAAAGAGCAGTTAAGGATAAGGTTACCACCCTCAAAATTGAGTATGTCCATAATGATTGTAGTGTGAACTTCCCTCTTTCCTACCTGGTCCGTGTGTGTAGTTGGACAATTAACCGACACATGACTGCTGACTAAACAAGAGTTAGCAGATTGAGATGTCAAAAACAGAAGACTGGGGAAAAGTCAATCATTGGACATTGTGGACCAACTGTTGGAGTCAGAAGACTTGGGTTCTAATCCCAGCTCCACCACTTCAATCAATTAACCATACTTATTGAGCACTTTCTGTGTGCAGCTGTGCCAATTGCATGCTGTGTGACCTTCAGCTAGTCGCTTAACTGCTCTGTGCCTCAGTTTGCTCAACTGTAAAATGGCCATGCCTGCTTTCCCGCCTACTTATACAGTGAGCCCCATGTAGGACAGAGACTGTGTCTGACCTAATTAACTTGTATCCACCCCCCATTTAGAACAGCAGACAGGTGTTGTAAGCTTTCTGTGGGCGGAGAGTAGGTCTCTTACAGTGTACTCTCCCAAGCACTTAGTACAGTGTTCTGCACACAGAAAGCATTGAACAAATACAGTTGATTGATTGATTGAAGCTGTGGAGCCGGGATTAGAACCCAAGTCTTCTGACTCCCTGGCCCGTGCTCGTTCCACTGGGTCATGCTGCTTTAGTGTTCCAGCATTTAGAAAAGTGTTTGGCACATAGTAAGTGCTTAACAAATACCATCATCATCATTCAAGGGCTGCAGTGGACCACGCTGCCACGGCTGATGCTGCTTGAGGTGTGGACATCGTCACAGCCTCGCTGGCAGCCACGTGTGGGGAGGATGGGCTGCTTCCCAGCCAACCTCGGCCAAGTCTTCAGCATTTCTCCTGGCTGCCAGGCACCCCCTCTTCCTGCCCAGCCCCATCTACTGCGCCTTCCCTTCCCACCATTGCCTAGAGATCCCAAGTCATCTCCCTGCCCTCACCCCATCTCCACTAGGATCCGGGCCCTACCCATTCAAGGTACAATTATCTCGAACCTAAAATCCCACCCCAGAACTTCCAGACCACAGAGTCTCGTAAACTGAGGAGCTGCCTTCTGTGGGAAGCCAAAGGCCCGCCTCCCCGAGAGGTTTTAAACCTCGATTCAACTGAGCAGAGAGGAATTCATCATCGGGGGCGGGAATAGGCTACAGCAAACTTCATGAGGCATTTTCCTCCGGGTTTTCTGGGATTTCGGCATGAATCACGATTTACAAATAAAAAAAGAACAGAAACAGAAAAGACTCCCCTACTCACGTCTCGCTGTGGGGGCTGAGTCGTTTGTAGGGCAGGGAGCTATTTTAAACCTGGAGCAGGCACAGGGGACTGAGAGGTTCTGGGAATCCTTTGACTCTGTTCCCAAAAAAACGCTGTCTGCAGAAGAGCTGTGGACACCAGCTTTAATGATCAGCACAAGGGACGGTGAGGAGAAGAAATGCTTTGCTCCCACCTATGCTGGGTGTCTGCTCTATTGAAAGTATGCCACTTTGGGAGGAGGCCACAGGTCCAGATTTCCCTCATCAAAATTGATGCATCAGGAGTACATACTGAATGCCTGTTGGGTGTAGGCACTATACTAAGCACTTGGGGGAGAGTATCAGGAACAAGATAGATATTCTTTACCCCCAAGGAGCTTACATTCTAAAGGGGGAGGCAGACAGATAAAAATTATTTGTAAATGGTGGCAGCAGGAGGAAGAAAAAGGATAGACTGTAGTGCTAATATGTCAGGAGGTAATGGCTGAATAAATAATCGCATAGACAATGCAAATGCAGTAAAGTGTTGAGAATAAGAATAACTGCATCAGTAGCCACTGATACACCAACTTTGGCCAAGCTAAAGAGTGAACTATCTACCTATCATCTATCCATTTTTCTATAATTTATCATCTATCATCTGTCTTTCATCTACCTATCATCTATCTAGCTATCATCTCCTGAGTATTAGTAGTAGCATTTATTGTAGCATTGACTGTAGTAATAGTAAGAGGAGCACCAGTAGCAGTAGCATTTACTGGGCACCCACTTAGTTTAGTGCACGGAACTAGATTTTTGTGTTAGAAAGAAGTGACCCACTCCTGCCCACTGAAAGCTTATGTTCTGTTGGAGCCAGCACCTGGGTGGCAGGCAAGAGCACAGGAGATTCGGAGGCACCACTGGTAGCAGTTGTTGCTCCGAGCTGTGGCCCTGGGGTCGCCCAAAAGGCATCCACACATCCAAACGGTATCCGGCCCGTCAGGGTCCAGAAAGGGCCAGGTGAGTCCAACTGATGAATGGACTCACCCTGAGAGATCCACTTAAAGGAACACAAAGGAGCAGACGGACTAACTGCGACAGAGTGGATTCCGCTGTCGTTCGCCAAAGAACAGTCCTTTTTCTCATCCTTTTTTCCTGAGCCTTTGTCAAGGGCAGCGACCTTGGAAAATGCAAGCAAATCTTCTCGACATCCCAGGTTGTGTCAGAAATCCTGCCTCCTCCAGGTGGACTCTGAAGGAGACCGGAACTTTGATCATTCTTTCCCCCTTCTGTGCAGGAGGTGAGACAATTGAAAAAGAATTTTGAACTGATGATCCCACACCCAAGGAGTGAGTGAGGGTGTGTGTATAAGTGTGTGTTTGTGAGACTGAGAGAGAAAGGCGTATATGTTTGTGTTGTGTATCACGAACTAAAACTATTGTGTGGTCAAATGTGAGATTCCAGCTTCTGATGGGCCCAGGCTGGAGGGGGAGGAGGGGGCGGCGGAGGGCAGCCCACACATAAACAAATGTTAGACTAGTACTTGGAGTAGCCACAGAGCCATTACAAGATCTTTCCTATGTCTTTAGGGTCTGGGGCCTTTTGTATGGGTGTGCTTAAAAGAGTGCAATAAGGCAAAAAGGCCATTTCTAAATATAGCCAGCTTTTTCTGGGCTAAATTTAGTCTCACCTCAATTTACTGCAACTGGCAATCTGCCATGAAAGGAGGTTGTCCCACCTAGAGGCAGTTTTAGTTTGATTTCTACTTCCTTCTCCTCCAAGCTCTACAGGAGACCTAGAAGCAGCGTGACCTAGTGGAAAGAGCTCAGGCCTGGGAGTCAGTAGGTCTGGGTTCTAATCCCCGCTCTGCCACTTGTCTGCTGTGAGACCCTGGGCAAGTCACTTAACTTATCTATGCCTCACTTTCCTCATCAAAATGGAGATTCAAAACCTATTCTTTCTTCTACTTCTGGGGCTGGGATTTTGTCTGCCCTGATTGGTACAACTTCAGAGCTTAGTGCAGTGCTTAACAAGCACCACAATTTTTAGTAGGGAGTCATGAGAATGGAAGACATAATCAGAGGTCATTCAGTCCATTCCCCTGCCCTCATTCGTTCATTCAATCATATTTATTGAGTGCTTACTGTGCGCAGAGCACTGTACTAAGCTCTTGGGAAAATACAATACAGAAATAAAGTGAGACAATCCCTGCCCACAACGAGCTTGCAGTCTAGAGGCGGGGAGACAGTATAGAGACAGGCTCCCCACAACCCTCTGAAAGAGCTTCCCCAACCTCCTGTGGTTACTCAGACCTACTGATTCCCAGGCCTGACACTATTAAATGTTCTGTAGCCCTTGGCTTGACTTCAGTACTACGATCTTAAACACAAAAAGTCACAAGGACCCAGAAATAAAGGAGACTTTGAAAATGGCTGTCTCCATTTTGGATTCAACGGGGCCCCAAAGCTCTCCAGGCTGGAAACCGTTGGGAACCATTTCACTGGGAAACTGAACCTTTTTATACCATTTACAGAGAATATAAAACTAGAGGCCCAAACAGATCTTTCCAGTTCAGTTTTCTATCCCCCAGGCCAAACTGCCTTTCCACACTAACATTAACACATTAAGGGCAAGCAGCCAGACTAGTGAAGCTTCGGGCTTGTAATTGATGGATCTTTTTGTTACTCTATTTATTCTTTCTTTTCCATTCCCTTCTTCTCTTCCCCCAGGTGCTGAGCCTGGAGACTGGGGAGGGCTCCCAAGCCTCATCCTCTTTACCACAAACATCCTGAGCTTGAGGGACTCCAGGTGGTAAGAATACGGCACAGAGGAGTTAAGTGACTTGCCCAAGGTCACGCAGCAGGCAAGTGGCAGAGCTGGAATTAGAACCCCAATCTCTATTTCAAACCCTCTTGGTTCGGTGGGGTCCCCCATCTTTGTGTTATAGGATTTGTTGAATGAGAATTTTGAGGCCAACCCTTGTACCCCATCTTGATTTAGTACACTGAATTATATCGCTTCTCCCCTTTCAACTTTCCAGACTACAGAACCCTCATATTTCCTTCAATTTATACCTCTGATCCACTGATTATTCCATCCGGCTGCTCATCTTGTTATCCCACCTTAGGGCCTTGTCCAGCTCTCGCCTGCCCTTCCTTGGATGCCATGGCCAGAATTGACAGCGTGTTCCAGGTGAGGATCTATTCCTTAGCCAGACCTCTTGATTTACTAAGACATCACCTTTTTGTTTATGGTCTTTGTTAACTGCTTACTAAGCGCCAAGCACTGTACTAAGCACTGGGGTAGATACAAGTTGATCAGGCCGGAAATAGTCCCCATCCCACATGGGTCTCAGAGTCTGAGGGAGAGAGAACTGGTATGTTTGTGTGGCTGAAACATTGATGAAGGTCCCACCCTTCCGAACACACCGCGTGTTCAGATAAGGACCATTCTTTGTTGTGCGGCCATGTTTGTGTTTGCAACACCTGGCCCTGTTTTTGCTTTTGCCTCCTTCTCTCTCGATCCTTGTGAAGCTCCTGCTCAAAGAAAGCCACTCCTTTCCTGATGGCAGTGGGCCACGTCGACCTGTCCACCATAATTGGCTTGTAGTTGTCAGCCAGGAGGTAGCACGGTCTGAGGTTTCGTTTTACTGTAGCCTCAAAACATTCCTTCTGCCTCTCTGGCTTTTGGTTTCCCAGTTTCAGCTCTCCCTTCAGCAGCTCTTCGGGTAGCCCACGTCACCAGTGAAGCTTCCAAACCAACAAAAGGAATCAAAGTGTGAAGAAAGTTGGGTCAGTTAAATTGATCAGGTACAGAAGGATTCGGGGTAAACTCATGGATGACAGAAGCTCCCTCTAGACTGTGAGCTCATTGTGGGCAGTGAATGTGTCTACTGACTCTCTCATATTGAACTCTCCCACGCGCTTAGTACAGTGCTCTGCACACAGTAAGCAATCAATAAATACGGTTGATGGATTGAATGAGAGAGCTATAATGGGATGGAGTCAGACTAGTTACTGCATTGCTCTCCACCAGGATGGCAACGTGGGTAGTAAGCACCTGGTTGCCACTACTGGTTCTGGGATATTAGGATGGGCAGACCATTCTCACTTCTCAAAATCAGTGTTACTCTTGGCCTTCTGGTTCTTGAAAGGGGCTGGGTCCTTCCCTTTGGGGAATCTTCCCAGCACTTTATATTCTTCATATTAATATCATGACAACTGTGGAGTCTTTACATAATGGATGGGGCAACTTGACTATCATCCACTGATTCTCTTAAGAAGGAGCTCCTTGGAGAAGCGGGCAGAGAGTCCAGTCAGCCTTATAAATCAGTCTATCATATTTAGTGAACATTTACTGTGCAAAGAGCAGTGTACTACGGCTTGGGAGAGTACAATATAACAGCGTTGGTAGACACATTTCCTACCCACAAGGAGCTAACAGTCTATGGGGGGAGATGGACATTAAAATACATTTTGGATATGTATGTAAGGGTGAATAAAGTGCAAGGGCAACACAGAAGAGAGAGGAAGTAAGGGAAATGATGACTTAGTTGGGGGAGGCCTCTTGGAGTAGATGTGATTTTAGGAGGGGTTTGAAGTGGGAGAGAGTGGTGATCTATCGGATATGAAGGGGAAGGGAGCTCCAGGCCAGAGGCAGGACGTGAGCGAGGGGTCAGCGGTGAGACGGATGAGATCACGGTACGGTGAGTAGGTTGACATTAGAGGAATGAAGTGAGCCTGCTGGGTTGTAGCAGGAAGAGAAAGAGGACCTGCCTCATAGTAGGAAGGGAGGGGAGGTCAAGGGACGAGAAGAATTGGGGATCAGGGCAGAATGTTTAAAAAGTTTACTAATTACGCATCTTACTCCAGGAAAGAATAACCTGCCAGAGGATATTCTAGTCTCTTGCCAGAGAACTGGTTTTAGTTTGAACTGTATTTTAAGGGCCGCAGAAAACACCATGAAAGGATAGGCTGAGCTGCTTCGGACTCTCTATCTGGAGCGTGCTTATTTACACAATAAATAATTTATTTACCTATACTAATGTCTATCTCTCCCTCCAGACCCTAATCTCGTTGTGCACAGGGATGCATCTACCAACTCTTGTTGCACTGTACTCTCCCAAGCGCTTAATACAGTGCACTGCACCCAGTAAACGCTCCATAAATACAATTAATTGATATTGCTGCTACCAAGGGATGATTTACAGTTTGATGCTTTTTGTCACCTGATTATCTGGGTGGCTCATACCTTGATAGATCATCAGCCAACAAACCAGAATCAATCAACCAATCATTCACATTTATAGAGGACTTACTGTGTGGTCAGAGCGCTGCTCTAAGTGCTCAGGAAAATACAACACACACAGTAAGTTTCCAATAAATTTAATCCATTGATGTACATGATCTCTGCCTTCAAGGACTTTATGGTCTCATGGGCGAGCCAGGAGGTTGGCCCGTGCAACATTTTCTGCCTTTGTTTGATGAAATTGAAGTTGGAAAATAGAGCAACAAGATCGGTGACAATGGAAAATCACCCTATCTTCCCCTCCCCTGGACACTCCATTTTCAGGCACCTTTTCCACATCACACGGCCCGTCGTTCAGAAAGGAGGAGCGGCTGCTGCCCACAACCACCTTCTCGAAGTGACAAACCTCCAAATGGCACAGCAGAAATTCACTCGCTGAGGCCCCGGGTGTGGGAAGGGAAAACTTTCCACCCGACCTTTTCAGCCAGGCCCTTCCTGAGAGTGACTTATTTTGATATGAAACCTTCACTGATGTGGTCGTCTCTGGCTGAGAGTCGTCTTATTTTTAGAACGCCCCACTGCACTGACAAGACTGTGTGAATGACTGCCCTCTTCGGCAGAGGGGATGGGGGTTGGGGGGGGGTGGATGGAGAGAGGGGTTACAATTTGCTGGCGAGGGACTTGGGCTTGGACATCCTGCCCGGAGGTAAGAGTGGCCCAACGGGGTACTGGAAGAGGAGGATTGGAGAAGCAGCCCGATGCAGTGACGACTGTTAAGAGGCTGTCTAGGGGAGGAGGGGGTAAGAAACTTGTGAACACCACTCTCTCCTTGACTTCCTGTGGGCCTTGCAACCAGTCATTTCGCTGTTCAGGTGGGTGTCTTCACCACCCAGTAAAAATGCCAACCTCTCTGAGGTGGCCAGGGTCAACCTACTCGCTTTGGCTGACGAAAGGTAAGAGCTAGGCAACGGGGTCATGGGAATGGGCAACACATCAGAGTCTCACATATCTTTTTGTGTAATGCATGTTATCCCATCCTCTGTAGGACTCCAGGAAGAACCAATCACTAATGATAATATTGGTGATGATGATAATCATAATAATAACAATAACCACAATAGTAATAATAACTGTTAAGCACTTACTCTTTGTAGATAATGATAATTATGGTACTTGATAAGCATTTACTATGTGCCAAGCACTGCACTAAGCACTTGGGGTAAATGCAAGATAATCAGGATGGACACGGTCCCTTTCGCACAAGGGGCTCAGAGCCTCAAGTCAGAAGGTGTGGAATTTAATCTCCCTTTTAGAGATGAGGAAACTGAGGCATAGAGAATTGAAGTGACTTGTCCCTGGTCACACAGCAGGAAGTTGGAGTAGCTAGGATTAGAATCAAAGTCCCCTGAGAGCCCATGCTCTCTCCACTAGGCCACGCTGCTCCCCAAGAGATAAGATACAGGATAATCAGCTTGGCTAAAGTCCCTGTCCTACATGGGGCTCACTGTCTAAGGGGGAGGGAAAACAGGTACTTAATCCCCATTTGCAGATGAGGAAATTGAGGTCCAGAGAAGTTAAGTGACCTGCCCAGAGTCACCCAGCAGGCAAGTGGCAGAGTCAGGATTAGAGCCCAATTATGCTCTCTCCCAATCCTCAGATATTTTCACTAGATCACACTGCCTGTACATTATTTCAGGATCTCTCTCCCTTATGGGATTGCAACATCCATGAAGACAGGGATTGTGTCTACTAACTTTATTGTACTTTCCCAAGCACTTAAGTACAGTGCTCTGCCTTCAGGAAATAGTAAATACAGTAAATACTATTGAATGCTTGATTGATCATGCACATAATAGTGGTCCACCTGCATTATTTCCACCAGTCTCTTTAGACACTGACTACAGTGTGGCCTAGTGGAAAGAACACAAGATGGGAATTCAGGAGACTCAGTTTCTACTTCCGGCTCTGCCACTTGCCTGCAGGGTGACCCAAGGCAAGTCTCTTAACTTCTCTGTGCCCCAGTTTCTTCATTAGTAAAACAGGGATAAAATACCTGTTCTCCCTCACTATTAGGCTGTGAGTCCCAAATGGGACAGAGTGTATGTTCAACAAGCATTTACTGCAGCGCTTAGCATAGTGTTTAATAAATGCCATTGATATTTTAGCAAGGACACCATACTCGAAACAGCACGGCCTAGGAGTCAGAGAACTTGGATTCGAATCCCAGCTCTGCCCCACGTCTGCTGTGTGACCTTGGGCACGTCACACCAATTTTCTGTGCCTCAGTTACCTCATCTATAAAATGGGGATTAAGACTATGAGACCCAAATGGGACAGGGACTGTGTCCAATCTGATTAATTTGTATCTACCCCAGTGCTTAGAACAGTGTTTGGCACAAATAACAAATACCACAATTATTAAATGCACACTAAGTCTTTCACCTTAACTCTAAACCTCCTCAAACCACACAGTGTTGATTGCAATCTATGGAATACCTTTGAATGTCTTCTCAGGGTCCCGAGCCAGTTGTTACCCAATAGATGCATGTATCCTAAAACCAGTTTTACCTGGTTTGTGCTAAATAATGATGGTGGTATTTGCGAAGTGCTTACTGTGTGCTGATCACTGTTCTAAGCTCTGGAGTACATATGAGATAATCAGGTTGAATGCAGTCCCTGTCCCTACTTTTGGCATTTGTTAAGTGCTTACTTTGGGCCAAGCACCGTACTAAGAGCTGGGGTAGATCCAAGATAATCACGTTGGACCCAGTCCCTGCCCCACAGTGAACTCACAGTCTAATTTGACAGAATAGACAGGAGGCACAGAGGAGTGAAGTGACTCGCCCAAGATCATACAGGAGACAATTGGCAGAGCTGGGATTTGAAGCCAGAACCTCTGACTCCCAGGACCATGTGGTTTCCACTAGGCTCCGCCGCTTCTCAAAGTATGCATCTATGATGACCTTTGTGGTTCAGAGATGATGCTGCTGCTGCGGATGGTGAGATTTTATCAGTGTAAATGTGACCCCCTGTTGCACTCTGACATTTGTGACACAATGCCTGGCAAGATTTTCCTTCCGGCCTCTGCTGTGACTGTCTTCCCCGAGCCTCCGCTCTAAAACAGTCACCCCATTTCTCACTGCTGTGACCCAGGCTCATCTATCTTCCACTGCTTCAGGGCTTTCTCCCTATAGACCCTCACGATGCCAGGACATAAGTTTTGTCCTCCTCGTCTATGTTTCCCCAACTTCAGCTCACCAGGGAGCAGTTGTTTGGGCATCCTCCTGCTGATAATAATAATAACAACAACTATAACAATAATAATAAAGATATATGTTCACGGCTCACTCTGTGCCAAGCACTGCATTAAGATCCGTGGTAGATGCAGGATAAGCAGATCTGAAACTACTCCTGGTCCCTGTGGGTCTCATAGTCTAAGAGGGTTAGGAGAACAGGTATTGAATCCCCATTTTACAGATGAGAAAACAGAGGCACAGAGGAGTGAAGTGAACCTTCCAAGGTCACACAAAACAGGTAAGTGGCAGAGTCGGGATTAGAATGTAAGTCTTCTGACTCCCAAACCTATTCTCTAACCACTGAGCCATACTGCTTCGCCCTGCTCCATTCTCCCCCTAATCTCACTCAGCAAATATGGGTTGCCTTAAACATTGCATGGCTGTTGGTGTAAGCAGCTGGTTCACACTCCAAGGCTAAGACTGGGAATTTTTCAAGTAGAGGTGGGGTCTCCCAGTGCAATGATGCTTATATATGGTGGATCCATTTTATAACTATCACACTGCCCGAATCAGTTCAAAATGGCAGTAGTATTCTAAATGATCAGACGAGGAAGGGAAGATTGGGAGAGGCAGGCAGATGCATAATGCTTCCCTAAATCACCTTAGGGAAAGGAAAGGAAACTGTGTGACTTTGGACAAGTCACTTCACTTCTCTCTAACTCAGTTTCCTTATCTGTAAAATGAGGATTCAATATCCCTTCTCCCTCCCCCTTAGCATCTCAGCCCCATGTGGGGCAGGGACTGTGCCTGATCTGGTTATTTTTTATCTACCTCAGTGTTTAGTACAGTGCTTGGTATATAAGAAGCAGCATGGCCTAGTGGATAGAGCACAGGCCTGCGAGTCAGAAGGACATGGGTTCTAATCTTGGCTCCACCACTTGTCTGCTTTGTGACAAGTCACTTTACTTCTCTGTGCTTCGGTTACCTCATCTGTAAAATGGGGATTGAGATTGTAAGCCCCATATGAGACGGGGACTGTGTTCAACCCAAGTTGCTTGTATCCACCTCACTTCTTAATACAGTGCCTGGTACATAGTAAGCGCTTCTAATATCATAATTATTATTATTCTTATTATTATTATAAACTGGGAAAATGAGCAAACTTTTGCAGCAAGGGAATGCCGAACATGAAATGACTTGAGAATGGAAAAAGTGAACCCATTCTTCTTCGACTCATTAAAGCGCGCGCAACAGCGTCGAGATGAGGCTGGGAAACAACATATTTATCTAATGTGTTTCTGGGCACGGGTGGGGTTACTCAGACAGGAGAGCCATTAGCCGGGAGTCCCTGGGCACTGCCAACCTTTGAACGTAAGGAACACGTAGTTCCCTCTGATGGCCGGGTGCCAGGTTGGGCAATATCTTGTACACAATTAAAATGAATTCATTGACATTGAATTAATTAGTTCTGGTAATAACTCTAGCCACCAATTTTTATAACAGCAGGAAGTTAAAAAAATTGGCCAATTGAAAAGGTGTCCGGTGGCTTGTGCCCCCGTCCATGGGCGAGACCGACCCCATCAAGGCCAGGGCTTGCCTGAGTTGTGGAGCTTTTTGGAGTGGGAAGTGGGCATTTCGGGCTGTCTGGAGTCCCCTGCTTCCCCGGGGCTGGGATGACGCTGGAAACCCCCAGTGGCTTCCAGCCTTCATCCCTTCCAGTCCAGGGGGCATCTGGGAGTCTCTCTGGACTCCTGGACTGGCCAGCCCACCCTTTCTTGTTCTCAGTCTGCCCTACCCTGCCCCCTCCTTGATGCTCTCCGTCCCATGAGCGTCGGTTTTGTCCCTCCACTGCGCTTGCTGTTACCTGTCCCGAGTGAGTCAGATTTTACAGAGACTGGGTGAGCCTTCTGGGAAAAGGAAGGCAGAGGCTACTGGTAGACCTCAAAGAGGCCAAACAGCAGAAAGAACTGTGGTTTTTTATGGTACTTGTTAAGCACTTACTATGTGCCAAGCACTGTTCATTCATTAAATCAGATTTGTTGAGCGTTTACTATGTGCAGAGCACAGTACTAAGCGCTTGGGAGAGTACAATATCACAATAAACAGGCACGTTCCCTGCCCATGACATGGTTACAGTCTAGAGGACTGGGGGAGATACAAGTTAATCAGGTTGAACACAGTCCCTGTCCCACATGGGACTCAAACTCTTAATCCCTATCTTACAGAAGAGGTAACTGAGGCCCAGAGAAGTGAAATGACTTGCCCAACGTCACCCAGTAGACACTTGGAAGAGCGGGGATTAGAAGCCAGGTCTTTCTTACTCCCAGCCCTGTGCTCTATCCACAAAGCCACGCTCCTTCTCAAAAAGAAAGAAGCAAAGTTGACCAACTTCTTTCCCTGGAGTCAATTAGGGGGGATGCAGCACCCCCTCTCCCACTCTCTATCTTGCAAGCAGGGTCAGTGATGGGTCTCACATAGTGGACACTCAATCCATCAATCGATTGATCGATCAAAGAGGACATGGCATCCCCCTACCTGTAGTATATTTCAGTGTCTGTCTCCCCCACTAGATTTCAAGCTCCTTGAAGACAAGATGGGTGTCTGCCAACTCTACTGCACTCTCCCAAGGCCTTAGTTCGGTGCTCTGCCCTCAGAAGATGCTCAGTCAATACTACTGAATGATTGAGAAAAGACAGTTTTAGCATGGGGCCCCCCTAAGCCCTTGGGAGACGGCAATAGAGACAGAAGACATGGTCCTTGCCCTCAAAGAGCGCACAGTCTAGAAGGGAAAGAGTTAAAGATTCAAGTTTTTAAGAGGAAGTGAGAAGAGAATTTGTTCGAAAAACCCAGTCTCAGCTATTCCTGGTGGTTTCAGCGAGAGGTTCAAGAGAGGACAGAATTTGTTCTTTGCGTCAACCCCGCTCCCAGAGCAGCTGAGAGTCATTCACCGAATCTACACACTTTCCTGGTAGTACTTCCTTCTGCATCTTAATTTTTACAAAACCTTGCTTATTCGGGGGCCCTCCTCTCTGACCCAGAATTCCTGGTGGCTGTGCCCTTGGAAGTTCTGCTATGTCTAACCGTGATTAATTTCAGCTGAGGCTTCAGGCTCTGTCCACAGGAGGATGCCTTGACTCAATTTGGACGGTCGGGCTTGAGTTTATTTTGGTTGTCTACAGTAGGAATTCATTAGTGCTTAGAGGCCAAACCCAACTTTTCCCAAGTTTTGTATCCCAGACTAGAAATTCTGCCAGTGGAAGGATCGGTATTGTGTCTACTTACTGTATTGTATCATTCCAAGCACTTAATACAGTGCTTGGCCACGGAATAGACTATCGACTGACTGACTGATTTGTTTGATTTCAGAACCCGTCGACTTAAATCATTCCGCAGTCTGCTCTGCTGAGTTTCCTCTCAGATCTCTGGGCAACTCACGTCACGGTGGCCCTGGTTCAATCTATCAACGGTATTTATCGAGCGCTTACTGTGTGCAGAGGTCTGTACTCAGCACTTGCTACCGATCCACCTTACTAGACTAAAAGCCCAAAAGATAGGGTTTACCCGAGAAAATGTGAAAAGGATGGCAGAAATGCAGACTGATGTGGGCAGGAGGAGACATCAAATCTGAAACTAACTCACTACGTTTTGCAAAGCAGTTTTGAACACTCAGGTAGATACTAACCACAACAGCAGCAACAGGAAAAGAGCTACCGCAATGAAAACCTACCACTCCATTTGAAACACAATTATTTGCTTAATAAGACACTGCTCAGTGCTGCTGACTTCCTCCTTCACAACCATCCCCAAAGGTTTGAGGAATATAAGAAGGAAATTGATACTATAGGTATGGGGAAGGTGCTCCCTCGGGTGAATTTTAAATAAAGAGCCAGTGAATATATAGAACAGACAAAAGTGAATACATTAATACCATATATCAATGTATTCTGCCACTTCTCCTGCTGTGTGACCTTAGACAAGTTGCTTAACTTCTCTGTGCCTCAATGCAAAATGGGGATTCAATACCTGCTCTCCCTCCTACTTAGACTGCGAGCCCCATGAGGGATAAAGACTGTGTTCAACCTACATAATTTGTACCTACCCCAATGCTTAGTACAGCACAAGACACGTAATAAGTGCTTAGCAAACACCATTTAAAAAAATAAGTGCATAAACAAAGAATCAAGTACCTAAAGGGGTACTGAGGTGACTGAGGGAAAGACATGGCTGGAAAGCTGGATAACAATAATAATAATAATTAATAAATACTGATAGAAGTATGTATTGAGCATTTTGTGCAGAGCACTGTACCAAGTGATTGGAAGAGTACAATATAACAATATGACATACACATTCACGCACTTATTTGTTGTCAACCTCTTTACTAAGCACTTAGATATAATACAATCAGACCAGAGACAGTCCCTGACCTCCACAGTTCTCGCTGTTTTACAGGGAGGACGAATAGTTATTTAATTTCAGTTCTCCCAACAAGGAAACCGAGAAACAGAGAAGTCAAGTGACTCGTCCAAGGCCCCACAGAAATTAAGCGGCAGAGCTGGGAGGAGAACCAGGTCTCACAATGGGGGTAATCAGGGAGCACTTCCTGGAGGAAGTATCTTTGGAAGGGGTGCGGTTTGGCGAAGCAGAAGGGAGAGGAAGAGATGAGTTGCAGGTGGGATAGTCAAGAGCGATGGAGAGTTGAGTGGTGTCCTGAGGAAGAGCTAAGAGTTCGAGCTGAGGTGGGGCGGGAGAAGAACGCAGAACGGTGAGAAGGAATCCAGCGCCGGAGAGTGTCTGAGCCGACAGTCGTGGTGAGGGGGAAGGGAGCCTGGGTTTGCTGTAGGAGAAGGGGGACCCATCGGGCCTCCAGATGTCTGGCTGCGGGCTGGCTCGCTGTGGGCAGCGAGCTGGATTTTTCCCAGTTGAGGGTGTTATCTGCCCTCCGGGTTGGATGGACGGACACCCTGAATGTGAGATTGCATCCATGTGTGACCGAAAGGCTTGGGCAAAGTGCATTTGGAAATCAAGATATAAATACATTAAATAGAAACACAAGGATAATGAAGAAATGGGTATTTTTGTCCTCGAGTTTCCTTCCAAGAATGAAAACATGAACATTTTATGAGTTTCTTTTGACCACGAAGCAAAATATTTACCAGCTCGGATCACCGCAAACAGCCTAAAAACATCCCTGGAGCCGGGAGGGGAAGGAAGGTATTGTTTTTCTGCTCTGAGAATTCTAAAAAGTCATGAGTCTGGTGCTAGCTGGGGTGTGTGAAAATCCACAGTGGGCTTTTAACGGGGACATCCGCAAACCTGTTTTTGTTTTGATTCCTGTGGGTTCACACCCCTTGAGTTTCGCTTTGAGTTTAAGGGTTAAATGAACCTACAAACTCAAAATGAAACTCATCTAATTCAGATGATGAAATTTTCCCCGGTCGTGAGTTGGAAATCATTTTCTAGTAGCGTAGCCATGCCCAGAATTCCATCTGCCTCTTAGGATTGTGGGAAAGATCAACCCGCAGAAAAGTTCTCCTTTTATTTATGACTTCACTTACAACATGCAAAGCCCCAAACTAAACTCTGGGGAAAGGGGCAAGGATATTAAATCAGACATGGTTACTATTCCACAGTCCAACGGGCACTCAGGATCAGGCATGACAGGCACAATTCAGCAGAAACAACAACAAATGCAGCAGTGTAAATCTCTTGAGAGGAAATCACGCCCAGATTCCCATCGCTCCAGGCAGAATCTCCTCAGAGCCAAACACCTTCTCAAAGTTCTGAAATATTGGTTAGGCTTCGAACAAGTGAATTCAGGAGTGACCTGGTCTGTTTTCTCCTATTCTTCCACAAGCCCATCCAATCAATCAATGGTATTTTTTGAGCATGTACTGTATTAAATGCTTGGGAGAGTACGGTTTGATAGAGTTGGTAGACATGATCCCTGCCCTCAAGGAACTTACCTCCTTAAGCAATCAGTGCTATTTTTTGAGCTCTTACTGTGTGCAGAGCACTGTACTAAGTGTTTGGGAGAGCACCAATACTTTTTTTTAATGGTATTTGTTAAGCGCTGGGGTAGATACAAGGTAATCAGGTTAGACACAGTCCATGTCTCACAGAGGGTTCACAGTCTTAATCCCCATTTCTCAGGTGAAGTAACTGAGATGTAGAAAAGCTAAGTGACTTGCCCAAGGTCACACAGCAGACAAGTGGTGAAGCTGGGATTACAACCCAAATCCTCTGACTCCCAGGCCCACATTATTTCCACTAGGCTATGCTGCTTTTTTACAATACAGCAGAGTGCAGTACAACAACAGAGTTGGTAGACATGATCCCTGTCCACAAGGAATTTACTCTTCACCTCTTCAAGAAAGGTCTGCCCTTCTCTTGCTCAAGACCGTATTGTGGGATCCGAATGGAGCCAGTGAAATCCAAGGTTGGAAGGTCAAATAGTAATACTAGATTCAAATAGTAATACTAGATTGTGAATTCCCTGTGGGACAGGGACCCTGCCCAATTCCCACCTGTAAATCCCCTCACATGGAAAGGATGGGCAGGACCCCTCAGGGAGCCCCATTCGTCCATTATGTGAGCATGTAAAATCGGCCCAGGGTTGATTCCTCTTAGGCACAATGTTTTTTGTGGTATTTGTTAAGCGTTTATTATGTGCAGGGCACTGTACTAAGCACTGGGTGGACCCAAGCTAATCAAGATGGACACAATGGACACAGTCCATGTCCCACACGGGGCTCACTGTCTTAATCCCCCATATTACAGATGAGGGAACTGAGGTGCATATCTATTCATAGTCAATCAAATATATGGTATGCCAAGCACTGTACCAAGCGCTTGGGAGAGCACAATATAATGATAAGCAGACACATTCCCTGACCACAACGAGCTGACAGTCTAGAGGACAGAGAAGTGAAGGGACTTGTCTGAGGTCACACAGCAGGCAAGAGGCGAAGCTGGGATTGGAAGCCAGGTCCTTCTGTCTCCCAGGCCCTTGCGGTGTCCACTAGGCCATGGGGCTTCTCCCGTTGTCCCCTCCCCACCCCCCACCTCCCAGTCCTGGAGGGACCAGGCCTTTCAGGAGTCCCGGCCGTGGCTGCACTGGGGGCTTGTCCAGTTATCAACAGCCCTTCGGTGGTCTCCGCTCTCTATTCTGTCCACATGACTGCAGAACCTGAGGCCTAATAATTCGCTAAACTTGCTTCTCCATTTCAAAGACCTGAATCTCCCCTTGCTAACATCTCTCCTTTTGGCATTCCCCATACACCCACACACCAGGGAAAGATGAACTTCCAAGGCAGTGCCTTCTGGGTTCCAAGAGGGCCAAAGGAAGCCAAGTAAAAGACGTTCCCCACTAGTGAGTGGGCAGTGAATAAAGTGCTACCTCTTAGACATCTTTTTTTTTAAAAAGTGGTATTTGTTAAGTACTTACTACGTGCTTACTGAGGCACAGAGATATGAAGCGACTTGCCCAAAGTCACACAGCGGACAAGTGGCAGAGCCAAGATTAGAACCCAGGTCTGTCTGACTCCCGGGCCTGTGCTCTATCCATTAGGCCACACTACTCCTTCACATCTTCCTGTGAGAGCTCTACAGGAAAGGAGCACAGTTTTGGTCTCCTGGGGCTGGAGTGTTGCATCTTTACGAGAGCTTCCAACCTCACAGGGCCTGCCTGGGGGAAATGGCATTTATTATTACTATTTTTATTAGTAGTAATAATAATAGTACTTGTTAAGCTCTTATGATGTGCCAAACACCATTCAGAGCGTTGGGGTAGATATGTGACCAGATCAGACACGAATCCCCCTGTTCTTCATGGGACTCACAGTCTCAGGGAACAGGTATCTTATCCCACTTTACAGGTGAGGGAAGTAAGGCCCAGAGAAGTCAAATGACTTGCCCAAGTTACATAGCAGGAAAGTGGTGGAAGGAGGATTAGAACCCAGATCTTCTGAGTCCAAGGGCCTTCTCCCTGGGGCCTCCAAGGAACCCAAAGAGATTTTCTTCTTTCCTGGGCACTTCTAATGTAAATCATTTGGCATTCAATGGGAAGAACACCAGTTTATTCTCCAGAGAAGCAGCATGGCCTAATGGACAGAGCCCAGACCTGGGAGTCAACAGGACCTGGGTTGAATGCCAAATTGGCCACTTGCCCGCTGTTTGACCTTGGGCAAGTGACTTCACTTCTCTGTGCCTCAGTTACCTCATCTGTGAAATGAGGAATGAGACTGTGAGCCCCGTGTGAGACAGGGACTGTGTCCAACCTGATTAGCTTGTAACTCCCCCAGTGCTTAGAACAGTGGTTGGCACAAAATAAGTGCTTAACAAATATTATTATTATTATTAATGTCACTTCACTTCTCTGTGCCTCAGTTACCTAATCCTTGATATGGGGATTAAGACTGTGAGCCCCACGTGGAACCTGGACTGCGTCCATCTTGATCAGCTTATACCTGCCTCATTGCTTAGCTCAGCTCCTGGCACATGGTAAGCGCTAAAATACCATCAAAAACAACGAAACCAAACAAAAAAAACCTGGGGGGCGAGATCACCCTCACTTGGATTTCCTTCGCCATATTAATTACGACCCAGTTGATGAGAAAGACCCTGGCAGGCCAAAGTGAGCCAAGAAAGCTCAGAACAACTAGCACACTGAAAATGATACTCCAGACCGTAAGTTTCCAAATGACTCTGCTTGTCCCAATCAGAAAAACCACACGGGCATCACACGGATGAACACTGAGATTTGATGTTTCACAGGACGGAAGGAAAGTTAGGCCTGTGCTACCATCTAGTGGCTGAGGTAGTTGGGTTGGGACCTTACTCTAGCCGTTGCGTTCAGAGGCGAGGCTCCTGCCGATGGAGTCTCCTCATACTTGCAAAAAAATCAATTTTTCACTTTGAGAGCATGGGTGAAAGCGAGGAGGGTTTTATTTTTTTGTTTTCTTTTCTATAGAAGATGAGGATCTGAAGGGGCCAGGCTCAAAGAGCTGTCGGGCCCCGAATTCATCACTTTGGGTCTTTGCAACTAAGTAGGGACAGATCGGCAATCAGTCGATCAATCAATCGTGTTTTTGAGTGCTTACTATGTGCACAGCACTATACTAGGCGCTTGGGAGAGCACAGTATAATAGAGTTGATAGGCAGTATCCGGCCCACAACGAGCTTACAGTCTAGAGTCTGTAGACCAGGGGTTCAATTTTGACCATGGGTTCAAAATCCCGGCTCCGCTGCTTGTCAGCTGTGCGACTTTGGGCAAGTCACTTCACTTCTCTGAGCCTCAGTTACCTCATCTGCAAAATGGGGATTAAGACTGTGAGCCCCATGTGGGACAACCTGATCACCTTGTATCCCCCCAGCACTTAGAACAGTGCTTTGCACATAGTAAGCGCTTAACAAATGCCAACATTATTCTTATTAGAGTCTTCAGTCAATCAATCAGTAGATATTTATTGAGTACCTACTCCTGGCAGAGGACTCTACAAGGACTTGGGAGAGTATAATAATAATAATAAAAATAATAATAATAATGGTATTTGTTAAGTGCTTGCTATGTGCCAAATACTGTTCTAAGCACTGGGATAGATACAAGGTAATTAGGTTGTCCCAAGTCTTAACTCCCTTTTTACAGATGAGGTAACGGAGGCACAGAGAAGTTAAGCGGCTTGCCCAAGGTCAAACAGCAGACAAGTGGAGGAGCCGGGATTAGAACCCACGTCCTCTGACTCCCAAGCCCTTGCTCTTTCCACTAAACCACACCGCTTCTGCTAATACAAAAGCATTGGTAGACATGATGCTTATCTTTAAGAAGCTTGCTGAACTGATTGGGGAAGAGACCCAGATCCAGGAGTTGAACAGATAGTCTTCACACAGTGCTTGATACCAGTGGAGCCAAGGCAAGAAGCGGGTTTTGTCTTTTTTTTTTTAATAGTATTTGCTAAGCTCTCACAATGTGCCAGGCACTGTCCAAGCACTGGGATAGATACAAGAAAATGGAGGGGGAGGAAGGGGAGAGAGAAGGAAAAGAAGTACAAATAGGAGGAGGCGAAAACTAAGCTGAGCACACCCTGCCCCATCTAATAACAACAGTTATTAGAGCACTTAAGCACTTAATACAGTGCTCTGCTCACAGGAGTGATCAATAAATACCACACATAAATTGATCATTCATTTAATAGTATTTATTGAGTGCTTACTATGTGCAGACCACTGTACTAAGTGCTTATCATAGCTATGAATCATTTAATCTATGTCCATGCATATACCCTGGAGCTAGGGAGCAATCTAATAAATCTACACCTAAGTATTGGGAACAGCAGCTCAAAATAAATATGTTTATTTACCTTCTGGCATATGAGGACTAGACCTTTAATATCAATCTCAAGTTTTACTATATGCCTAGTGCATGCTAGGAAAGGAACTTTAAGAATTCAGATGACTGAAGTGCCAGGGAGATTTTCACCCAAGAAGACATGGTCCTTAAAGTTAATGGTGAAGTTTGACCTTCCAGGCGAGGAATGGTATTTATTGAGTGTTTCTATTTGCAGGGCACTGTACTAAACACTTGGGGAAGTACAATACAGTAGAGTTGGTAGACTAGATCCTTGCCCACCAGGAGTTTACAATCTTGGAGGAGAGGCAGACATTAAAATAAATTATAATTAAGGGAAGTGACAGAGTGAAAGAATTTGTATCTAAGTGCTGTTGGGCTGAAGGTGGGGTATCAAGTGTTTAAGAGGTACAGATACCAGTGCACCGGGGTCACGAGAAAGGAGGGAAGACAGGGGAAAATGAAAGTTTAGGGGAGGCCTTTTGGAGGAAATGTGATTTTAGGAGCATTTTGAAGATAATAGTAATAATAATTCTGGTATTTGTTAAGCACTTACTGTGTGCCAGGCACCGTATTAAGCACTGGGGTTGTTACAACAAGCAAATCGGGTTGGACACAGTCCCTTTCCTATGTGAGGCTCACCGTCTTAATCCCCAGTCTACAGATGAGGGAACTGAGGCCCAGGGAAGTGAAGGGACTTGCCCAAGGTCACAGAGGAAACAAGCGGCAGAGCCGGGATTAGAACCCAGGACCGTCTGACTCCCAATCCCGTATGGGATATGGACTGAACATTTTTTTAGAAAAATGACCTGGGCAAGTAAGTGCCTAGTAAGTGTGGATGCCCAGTAAATACAAATGAATGAACTGTTATGATTTTATCAGGTATTATCCCCATTGTCAAAGAATGGTAATTTGACCCCTCAAATGAAGAGCAAGTGCGCCTATGTGTCTATTTTTATGTGTGTCTATTTGGGTGTGTTTATATGTCTATTTGTGTGGATGTGTGTGTGGGCCTATTTGTGTGTATGATGAAGGAGGTGTTGGGGAACCCATGGGCACAATAAACTTCTATCTCCCTTTTCCTAGCCAAAAACCTATAAATAAATTCAGTTCATCATTCAGGAAAAAGCCATCATAAACAAATAGGTCCTTGCATCATGTTCTAAAGGTCAACTAATTCTGGATGTGTTGACCTGTTCTAAGGATCAAATTCTAGAGTTGTTAACCCATCCTCTTCTTCCTTCCTCCTCCTTCCCTCCCTTGCGTCTTCTTGCCCTTCTTTCTCCACTGCCCCCTCCTCATTCTCCCTTTCCTTATCCTTTTGGACTTCTTCCCTTCCTCTTCCTCCTTCTCTTCCTCCTCTTTGTTTGTTTTGCTTTACGGTACTTGTTAAGCTCTACGTACCAGGCACTGTACTAAGCATGGGTACACTTTAAGGGAAGCAGCATGGCTCCGTGGAAAGAGCCTGGGCTTCGGAGTCAGGGGTCATGGGTTCGACTCCCGGCTCTGCTACTTGTCAGCTGTGTGACTGTGGGCAAGTCATTTAACTTCTCTGTGCCTCAGTTACCTCATCTGTAAAATGGGGATTAACTGTGAGTCTCACGTGGGACAACCTGATGACCCTGTATCTCCCCCAGTGCTTAGAACAGTGCCCTGCACATAGTAAGCGCTTAACAAATACCAACGTTATTATTATTATTATTATTTAACCAGTGTGGACACAGCCCCTTGTCCCACACAGGGCTCTCAGTCTAAATAGAAGGGAGAACAAGTGTTGAATCCCCATTCTACAACTGAGGAAACAGAAGTAAAGTGACTTGTCCGAGGTCACGCAGCAGGAAAGTGGTGGAGCTGGGATTAGAACCCAGGACTCTGACTCCCAGACCTGGGTACTTTCAACTAGGCCATGCTGCTTCTTCCTCTTCTACCCCTTTTCACTCGGGATCCTTCAAGAAAGGCCTAACAAAGGCTGGAATGGTGATTTGGAGACCGCTACCCATTAGATAACCTGGCCTGAATTCTAAAAGATTTGAAGGATCAGAATGGACTCATTCTTCCAGACCTAGGGCCAATCCCACTGTAACCCTTCTGAGAAACAGCATGGACTAATGGACGGAGCCTGGGCCTGGGAGTCAGAAGGACCTGGGTTCTAATCCCCGCTCCGCCACCTGTCTGTTAGGTGACCTTGGGCAAATCACTTCACTTTTCTTCATCTCAGTTACCTCATCTGTAAAATGGGGATTGAGACTGTGAGTTCCATGACATGAATTGTGTCCAACCTATCTTGTATCAACCCCAGTGCACTATACAGTGCCTGGAACACAGTAAGCGCTTCATAAATGCCATAATCAAAAAACAAATAATTCCATTGCCAACAGCTTTTAGGGTTGCTCGGGCTCTCGACTTCCAGTCCTGTGCTCTCTCCATTCAGCCCTGCTGATCTTCCCTATTTCCAGTTCATTCCTTCATTCATTCCATCATATTTATTGAACACTTATTGTGTGCAGAGCACCGTATTAAGTGCTTGGGAGAGTATAACAATAAATGTACACATTCTCTGCCCACAATGAGCTTACAGTTTAAAGGGATACAAGATAATCAGGTTGAACACAGTCCCTGTCACACATAGGGCTGAAGCAGCGTGGCTTAGTGGAAAGCGCACGGGCTTGGGAGTCAGAGGTTTTGGGTTCTAATTGCGACTCCGCCACTTATCTGCTATGTGACTTCAAGCAAATCACTTAACTTCTCTGTGCCCCAGTTCCCTCATCTCTAAAATGGGGATTAAGACTGTGAGCCCCACAGGGGACAACCTTGTATCTACCCCAGTGCTTAGAACAGAGCTTGGCACAGTGCTTAACAAATACCATCATTATTATCATTACCCCCATTTTTCAGATGAGGAAACTGAGACACAGAAGTTAAGTGCCTTGCCCAAGATCACACAGTGGACGAGTGGCAGAATTAGAACTCAGGTCCTCTAGTTCCCAGGCAGTGGTCTTTCCACTAGGCCACGCCACAAATCAGTATGGTAAGTAGGCACATCCCCAGGGATCCTCCCCCACCTTCCTGGCACTGAAATTGGAGGGCAACTACTCCTTAAATTTGACCAGACTCCTGGCTTTCTTCCTGTGACCCATTGAGATAAAACATTTGATTGCATCTGCTTAGCATCCTTATTTGCAGAGGACAGTGCTTCCCCCCCTCCCTTAGTGTAAGAAGAAGCAGGGTTTAAAGGTTCAATTAACTTCTTGAGGAGATACACCCTGGTTGAGATATGGTGTACGGTAATCAGCCTCTGAAAAAAGAAGTCCCCCTGATTCTCCAGAAGAGAAGCCTCCAAGCACAGCCGGTTCCTCCAACCTTTTTCTGCATTTGTCTTCCGATTGCACTGCACGGAGGAAGGGGGGGGGGGCAAACTTTACTTAACCTAATTAATTTTAATCACAGCTTTCAAATCTCAAACTGTGCAAAGAATTACAAATTGGAATTCATTAATAGGAGCTGTGCTTTATCCTGCAAGCTCATGGTTCTCATCTTGGCCTATGCATTGGCATTTTCTGCATGAGATTGCAATTACCATTAAAATAAAATGCCGTTATGTCCTCTTAAATAACTCGGATGCGAAGACTGACGAGGCACCCATTTATATGTAGAGGAGTTCGAGGACACTCAGGTGACTGCCGCTTTCTCTTTCAAGGCAGTTATATGGTTTAAATAATAATTATGGCATTTATTAACACTTACAATGGGCCAAGTCCTTTGGGTAGACGCAAGGTTATTAGATCGGACACAGTCCCTACCCCACATGGAACTCACAATTGAACCTAAATAATAATCTTAGACTGTGAGCCCTGTCTGGGACAGGGATCTAGTCTGATCTGACTGTATTGTCTCTATCCCAGTGCTTAGTATAGTGCTTGGCACATAGTAAGTAGTTAACACAAATCACAATTATTATTATTGTTATTATTATCCATTCAAATTTTGGCACAGTTAGTGCTCAATAAATACCATTAATTGACTGATTGACTACTTTGGGTTTATAATTTGTTAAAAAGCCAGACTTTCTGCTTCCATTCTGCTTATACGATTACTAGATACGATTCCGCATTTCTGAGCTGGAAAGAAAAGTTGGCTTTAGTTTGCAATTTCAACTGATGAGCACCTCTTGGAAAAAAGGCATTACTGATCCTGCTTGAAGATCCTGTTGGTGGGTTATCCAGACCCTCTGCTCTCTCCTCCTTCCCCCGGATACAAGGCCAGCGCTTAGAACAGTGCTCTGCACATAGTAAGCGCTTAACAAATACCAACATTATTATTATTATTATTGTTATTATTATTACCTCACCACTCAATGTGGGAAAGCATCATGGCCTAGTGGATAGAGCGCAGACCTGGGAATCAGAGGATGTGGGTTCTAATTCTGGTTCTGCCTCGCACCTGCTGCATGACTTTGGGCGAGACTCTTTACTTCCCCACCTCAGTTTTCTCATCTGTAAAATCTGTTCTCTTCCCCTGAGACTGTGAGCCCCCTGTGGGACAGGGATGATGTCCAATCTGATTACCTTGTACCTTCCCCAGTGGTTAGTACAGTGCTTGGCACATAGCACTTAACAAATATATTATCATCAATCATCATCATCAACATCATCAGATAAAATGAGGCTCATTGGACTATAGACTGAATAAAAATAATAAT
The DNA here is from genome assembly GCF_004115215.2 of Ornithorhynchus anatinus. NCBI lineage: Eukaryota > Metazoa > Chordata > Mammalia > Monotremata > Ornithorhynchidae > Ornithorhynchus > Ornithorhynchus anatinus. The sequence continues at coordinate 28,693,646 of NC_041746.1, forward strand.
AATAGCACTTACTATGTGCCAGGTACTGTTCTAAGCACTGGGTGGATACAAGCAAATCGGGTTGGACACAGTCCCTGTCCCAAGTGGGACTCACAGTCTCAATCCCCATTTTACAGGTGAGGGCTAAGGCATAGAAAAGCAAAGTGACTTACTCAAGGCCACAGGTTGGACAGAGTCCCTGCCCCAAGTGGGCCTCACAGTCTCGATTCCCATTTTACAGGTGAGGTAACTGAGGTACAGAAAAGCAAAGGGACTTACCCAAGGTCACACAGCAGACAAGTGGTGGAGTTGAAATTAGAACCCATTACCTTTTGACTCCCAGGTCTGTGCTCTATCCCAATATGCCATGCTGCTTCTGAGTCCACCCCCAATATCCTGAAGAGAAAGATTTGGCTGGGTCTAGATTCCAGATGGTAAACCAACAGTGGGCACCTGTTTACTGCCACTGGAGTAAGGTGAGCGCAAGCAGTATTCACACGCAAAAGCCAGCCATCCCCAATTACTCTGGCAGGAGGCGAAGAGTCTCATGAATGAACTAGTTCTTCTTTGTGGTTGCTGCTGCTGCCGCTGCTACTGCTGCCATCCTGGCAAACTTTCTCTTGCCATCAGATCAGAGTCCTTTGAAGTTCCTTTGATTAGCCGGGGCCTTCATCTGAAAGGAAAAAAAAATGCTGTGAGATGAGAGAGCAAATCTAAATACAGTGCCCTCCTGGCACTCTTTCTTCTCAAGAGGATGCTTTTCTGCCAAAGATTCTTCAAGTCTTTTTTCTTCTCCAGAGACTGAGTCACTGTGCTTTCCTTGAAATCTGCTCACTCTGATCATTTAGGAGAAAAGGAATTCATCTTTGCCTTTTTTCAAGCTCGTCCCATCACTGCCTTCTTTTCTGCTCCGGTACTTTTCTCTAGCTTCTTCACCTCCACCTCTTCCTCCTCTTCCATCTCTCCCTTCATGTCGACTCCTCTTCCTCCTCTCCCTCCTTCTCCACTTCTGTTTCTTTAGATCAGAATAGAACCTATAAATTGATTCTCTGTCCTGTTTCTCTCAGAGTGGGACCACTCCAAGGAGAATTAGTCTGCAAGGTGAAGAGACTTACATAAGAAACAGCATGGCCTAGGGGTCAGAAACACCTCAGTTCTAATTCTGGATCCTCCAACTGCCTGCTGTGTGACTTTGGACAAGTCACAACTTCTCTGTGCCTCAGTTACCTCATCTATAAAACGGGGATTAAGACCGTGAGTCCCATGTGGTTCATAGACTGCGTTCTGCCTGATTAGCCTGTATTTATTATCCCAGTGCTTAGTACAGTGCATCACAAACACCATAAAAAAAGGGGAAACTCCCAAGGTAAAAGACACAACCAATTGCTTTAAGAAACACCATTCCAAGTCTCCCTTGAAAGCCAAGTTCCATATTCCCTTAACTTAATTTAGAGAACTTCAGCAGAGCAACACTGCAGAATCTAAGCTTCAGACAGCCATTTCTCTGTCGAGTGAATTTTGGGTGTCTTGGTTAAGGGAGCAAGCAGAGTGTGGGTGGAACTGCATTAACCATTAGCAGCATAAATTGTTTTTTCATCCAAGTTCTTGGGCCAGAGGTCTCTGGAACAAAGTAAGCTGGTCCAATTTTTCTCAGGTCTTTCATTTCTCTATTGCACGTTCGGTTGAAATAAATCAGAGAATCATTTGGTCGCTGCTGTAAAACCCCACCTCAGGTACTGGAAAGGGCCTACAGTAAGCTCAGGAGATACTTTCCCCTTTCAAGCTATCCTAAAAGGTCCAATTTTGCACATTTCAGAAAGCAATTATCCTGTCCCAGTACTTAACCATTATGACTGACTATTCAATTACAGCAGAAAGACTCCATTTTATTGTTTGCCAGTTTAAAATGGGATGCAACTCACCAGTTGAATAACTGCTCATTTTGGAGGGAGAGTTTATTGCCAACTAGCTTAAAAGAGTTTGAAAAAACAAAAATGGGGTGTAGTGGGGTGGGCCGAAGAGAAGGAAGTACAATTTAAATAAAAACCAATATATTGCTAATGGACACGATCCTCTAGTGGTAGCTTGTGTTGATTGCTCTGAAAGTTTAGGCTGGGCTCACTGACTCACTTGCTGAAACAGATTAATGCATCAGTGTGTGAGGGGGAGCAGTCAGTCTAGCATCTTTATTGAGCGCTTACTGTGTGCAGAGCACTGTATTAAGCGCTTAGGAGAGTACAGTATAACAATAGACAGACACATTCCCTGCCCACAATGATCTTACAGTCTAGAAGAGCAGCCTGGCCTAGATGATAGAGTATGGACCTGGGAGTCAGGATCTGGGTTCTAATCCCCACTCTGCCACTGGTCTCCTGTGTGACCTTGGGCAAGTCACTTCACTTCTCTGTGCCTCAGTTCCATCATCTGTAAAATGGGAATTAAGACTGTGAGCCCCACGTGGGACAAGGAGTATGTCCAATCAGATCTGATTGCATCCACCCCAGCACTTGTTACAGTGCCTGGCACATAGTAGACACTTAAATACCACAATTATTATTATTATTAGCTCATATCTACCCCAGTGCTTAGTACAGTGTCTGGCATATGGTAATATCTTAATACCATAAAAACGGGTAGGGGACTAGACAGGCTGGGAGATAGTGAGTGGATATGGCACTTGAAGTGGGGCATACAATGGAGGATTACTCCAGTTGAAACTCTTGAGACCTTCAGAGCTACATTTTCTAAAAGTAATACCTGTATCATTTAAGTAGCCAAGCACTGTGCTAAGCACTGGGGTAGATAACCAACATAACCAGGATGGACACAGTCCCCATCCCACATGGAGCTCACAGTCTAAGTGGGAGGGAGAACAGGTATTTAATCCCCATTTACAAATGAGTAATGTGAGGTATGGGGAAGCTAAATGACTTGTCAAGGCCATTCAGCAAGCAAGTGGCAGAAAATCAGGATTAGAACCCAGGTCTCTTGACTCCCAAGCTTCTGTTCTTTCCACAAGGCCATACTGCTTCTTTGAAAAAGACTGCAGACATCAGTAAGGTCAGCCCTGCTTTCCATTTCTATTTGTTCTAGACTATACTCTTTGAGGGCAAGGATTGGGTCTATTGCTATATCATATTATCCTAAGTGCTTAGTTCAGTGCCCTGCACACAGTGTGCACTCAATACTGTTGACTGACTGATTTGTTTTTGGTCAAGTCTCACAACCTCTTCCTACCTTACTAAAACAGAGAGGGATGTAAAATGATTCCGGCCTTTAGATATTGTTTGTAGAAGGCAAATGCTGGAAGGGATTACATGTTAATTTAAATCAACAAATTCTTGGCATGTAAAATAATGATCTTAAACATCTTCAAACATATTGAAAATGCCTCAGGGAGCCTGCTAATGCTAATCTTTTTACTTAAGACACTAAGCGGAATCTTTCCTCTCCATTTGAAAACCTTTGTATCACAACAGATGACTTAAATAGTGCTAGTTTTATTCTATATTTCCTTGAATTTCCTTACCTTTATATAGCAAATGTGCCTACCAACTCTCTTATATTGTTCTTTCCCAAGTGCTTAGTACAATGCTGTGCACACAGTAGGCCTCCATAAAAGCCATTGATTCATTCAGGGCAGTGGAGCCAAGGCCTCCTGAAAATGACAAGTCACTGTGGGGAAGAGAGCGGGCCCAATCTATCGGCACTTCTTTTCTTAGATCCTGGGTAATGTACAGACACCGATGCAGGCGGAAAGCCTCCTGGCTCGCTCCTGAGTCACATGAAATCATTCAGTGTTTAAGTACAAGTTATGAATTAGTCTACAACTTTTCTTAAAAAAAGACCCCCTACTAAAATGTATATCTGAGGGGAAAAAAAAGAATCACACTGAATATAGAGGCATACTTTATTTATCCAATATCTTACATAAAATATTCCAAATGGCACTAGGAGGTCAAAAATGAGGGGAAAGAAGCTGGCCCAGAAACAAATAAAAGATGTTTCTATTTCCTGACACCAAAGGGAGAGTTAGGCGTACAGGGTATACACTCCAAAACATTCCAACAAAAGACAAGGATAACATTTGTAAACAACTGCCACACAAGTCCCCTTAACACACACCAATGCTACTCTAAGGCGAATGAATATTGTGTTCATTCTGTCTGGCTCAATCAATGCCACCGCTGATTTATCCATCTCACTGAGGTACAAGCCGCGCCTCATCCAGGCTGCTACAGTGGAACTAGGGCAAGTGTTGTTTAAAAAAACAACAAAGTTAGGTGGTGAGAACTTAATAAAGAATAAATAACTTCATTTATCCAGGGGTTGGCAAGCCGGTCTGTGGATTATTCAGGCCCCAGCTAACCTCACGTCCTGGTCCGACTGGCTGCTGTCGGTCATTTACGGAACAGTCTCCCAGGCTCCATATGCTACAGAGACAAGAAAACTCAACATCAGACTTACTCTTTGTCAGCAACTCCCAGAAAAGGTGTGGTGGTGGAGGGGTGGAGGATTTTCCATCTAAAAGGGGATTTTCACCACCTGCCCCTACCTTTCCAAGGACCCGAGCAACGTTTATGCAGAACAACAATCAGAGAATTGGAGTTGAATTTTCCTTGAGTTTGGCCTTCAGCGTACAAGGAATTTAATGTAAACTCAAACCCATTTAAGCCCCGGCTCTGTATAATTTCGGATTGGAGAGTCTGACGAGACGCTAGTGTTAACCTTCCGCAAAACGTCGCAATTTTGATTCTCAAGTGATTCTGTCCATAATCTAAAGGATGAGACTCTTGCGGTGGGTCTTGAGCACAGTGGCTGGGGAAGGGCCAACAACAGCCCATAAAAGCAGGCCTGGGGCTCCTCAGTTGTATTTATTGAGCACTGTGTGCAGAGCACTGTACTAAGCACTTGGGAGAGTCCAAGAGACTGGGAGCCCGACGTGGGACAGGGACTGCGTCCGAGCCAATTTGCTTGTATCCACCCCAGCGCTTACTACAGTGCCTGGTACATAGTAAGCACTTAACGAATACCACAATATAACAGACACATTACCGGCCCACAGTGAGCTGACATGCTTAGTGACGGTCATATTTGGACCCACGGGGAAGGAGCTTCTCACAGCTGGCAGGGTCTGGAAACCCATTTCAGCCTCCCGACTGAGGTCTGCAAGCAGCGATGCTTTAGAACATCCACTATTTCTAATACTAATGTTATTTTCTCTGCCAATTACATTTTGCTATAAATACGTGTGCCCTTAAGTTGATCCCCATATCACTTTTCAGCTAACTAATCGGATTATCTGGTGAGATTTGGGAATGATAGCCCTCCTTTATTTAAACAGAACAAGAGGTAAGTTTTTAACTCCTAGAGACTTCCAATAATAGATTCATCGTGAAGCAGAAACGATACTGTTTGGGAAGAAATTGTCCTTCATTTTTTATTAGAGTTATATACTTACTGTATATATTGTGACAGGGAATTTGGCATAGGCTTAGACTGTTCCTCTGAAATCAAGGCAAATAATCCCCGCTCAATCTCTGATGATCTTTTTGGCACTGATGACACAACCCCTAAATTTTTTCTATTTTCTGTTCGCGGAGGACGATACTATTAGACCTTGGGGCTGAGATGGCCTTTTCACGAGAAGCCTTCGCTTGTTTTGAACTCGGCCCCGGCTGAGAAAATACAGCCCTTTTGGCCCCCAACTATATGTTTTCAATGGTCTTTTATTACTGTAATAACTCCAAATTACTTCTGTCTTCAAAATCAAGGCAAATGAAAGTACTGACACCGTGTTTGGTTGACGGGTTGCATAGCAGCTTTTACTTTTCAGTCAAAAAAACCAGCAAGCTTCTAGTGGAAGCTTACTCGGAACACAGACTGTTTGAATTACAGGTATAAATCAGGGGAAGAAAGCTGTTTTATTTTCACCTCCTCCCTGGCCTCTCCCAATTTTGGCATTTTCCTTGGAAGCAAGGAAAAAACATCACTTCACAAGTCCGAGTCTTTTGATTCAAATCAAATATTCTGCACTAGGGATAGATACTGGTGGTTCTTTTATTTGGTGAAAACCAGGATAGAATGATAATTCAAATTGGGTAAGAGCCATTTGCTTTTTAATTTCATTTACGGGATGCAAGAGGCACAAAAGCTTTCAAAGTCTTAACACACAATCACACTTCCAATCACACACTTAAAATACATTTATTATTTTTTGTTTTTAACAAGAGGCCTGACGTTTTGCCCCCAATGCCCCCATTAAGGTCTTGCCCAATGTCTGTTAGGCAGGGTTTCTTTCTTTTCTAAGTAAGGAAGGCAGTGGAGTCCCTTATGACACAGAGGGAAGATCAGAAGTGATGAGGGCAAAAACACCCAACTGGGGACAACAGCGTCTGATTGATCCAGGCTTTTTGTTGAGCCTCTGGGGGGGACCAAAAATGCCTTTGAAAAAATCCCCCCCCCCGCCAGTTTCTCTAGCAAGTACACCCCCTGGCTAACTTGTAGGATACACGCTTTCATCTCAAAACACGCCTTTTCCATTTGAGTTGAGAAGTACGAACAAAATCATTCTCAAACTTTGTTTTGCTCTGAGGTAACCCCCAAAGATGGAATCCAAGAAGAGCTCACGTTTGGCCGTCATTTTTGAGTTATCTCGTTTTCGCTAGGTCAGCTGTCACAAGGAAAACGCACACACAGCCCGGTTCACTACATCTGGTGAGTGCTGCTGTTTTTTCAAGTCACGGACACCTCTGGCTATCCATCGAGTTTTGTTGAACTGTGTGTCCGCTGTAAGAGCAGAGGAAATATATGGTGTACCATATGCAGCAGACAGATCTAGGCACCGGAATCTTGAAACACCCCAAAAAGGTAACACTCATGGATTGTCGATGTAGGGATTAAGAAGAGAGTCTCTTTTTCGGTGCACAATTTTCGATTCAGAGGTGTGGGGACTCATGAAGTGCCTTGCCGCTTTTGCTGCTGACTTCTAATGACCTCCAGCTGTTTTTTGCATTGCTGGAAGTATGTAGAAAGACTTTTGTTTTCATCTAAAAGCTTTTTATGCTCTTGTACCAGACGAGATGTGTTTTGCTGATCTTTTTCATCCTGGTCCAGTTCTGCTACTAGCTCTTGCCTAGAAGGAATACCACATAATACAAATATTAGACAGTTTAAACATCCACAACATTCTAACGGCTGCTATTAGCATCTCCAGATAAAATTTGACTCATGTGGTTCAGTCCAGGAATCAAGTAGAATTTAGAATCTGCCAGCTTAAAGATGATTTATCTGTCTTAAATTCTAAGATAAATGCTAATTTTTTCCAAAGAAAACCGTTCTTTGGAATTAGTAGTTAGGAGGCAATCACTAAACCAAACCTCATAAGGGATACTCTCACTGAGTACTGACAATTGGGCAGGATCTTCGTGGGTTCTATCTGGTGATGTTCTTCTCCCAGGAAGGGGAGAGCAATTGATGGTATTTATGAATCAGCAGTATTTCTTGAGCACTCAGTGTGTGCAGGACACTGTACTAAGCGCTTAGAATACAAAGCAGAAGGGTAGACAGACACAATCCCTGTCTACATGGAGCTTACAGGCTAGAGACATCCTACTGACTGGCCTTTGAAAACATGGCGGGGAGGTGATGGTTAAGGGAGTCTAATACCTTTGATTTTACCACTAAAATCCAAATCTGACGCACAACGCTAGACAACTAAATCCATTCCAGCACTAATACAAATTACTGCATTTCAAAAGACGCTGTTCAACACAAACATTTTTATTCTTTAAAACATACCACTTAATTAGGAAGGAAACAAGATCCTTCTCTTTGAAGCGTTATATATAAATTTATGCCTGTCCTAATGCATCTGGGTTAAAAATAATTTGTTCCAGCTAAGGAATTATTTTCCTGTTCCTTTTCCTTAACATCTATTAAATATAGATTTCATACACTTTTACTTTAGATTAACAGACTCCCTGGTAGGCATCCAATAAAAATTGTTCATTTAAAAAAAAATCACAAAATTGAAAGAGTGAAACCTAGGACAACTGTTTCAGATGCCAGGTATTTAGTTTTGCTTCTCCTAACATGGTGGGTGGGGGGAAGAGATTGATAAAGAGGGAGAGACAAGGGAGACAATGATACAGAGACAGAGATGGGGAGACAAGGGAGAAAGAGACAGAGACAGACAGACAAACCTGGATGTGTAAAACCCCCCAACCCTAAATGCTCCCAATTCTCACTTCAGATTATAGTTCCCAAATCAGCCTATTTTTGAAATCCAGAACTACCTTCTCTTGAAGGCCCAATGCTCAACTCACTTTTCTCTGATAATATTGGTAAGAGAGGCTGAAGACGTTTGAAAACAAATCTTTGGGCTACCATGAAACAGTGTGAATAGCTTCTGACCCAAAATGAGAATCTGAGATGACACATTTACAAGAAACCTGTGAGCTGGAAAACTAACCAAGATGATAACGACTTACTTTCTCTGCAACAGTAGGGCGATTTCTGTCTGCACTTTCATATATTCTTGTGCCATTTTACAATGCTGTTCAAACACAGCCATAGATTCTTTGGAGTTTGGGCATGGTGCAAGAGGCTGAAAATAAATCAGACATGTTAAAAACTAATCAAATACAACCTCAAAATCTAGTCTGCTAGAATGTAACTAATAAATACATCTTTGCTAGGATTGCATAAACAAGAAAGCTTTTAGAAACAGGTGTGAAACCACGTCCTGGAAACGTTTAGTAAATGGTGGCCAAAGCTGACTCACGACTGAAATTTACATTTGTTGCTTTAACATTTCCTTTGCCACGCAGAGCATTGATCAACAGATCTCTGGGAATTCAATTTCTGGTTGTCAAATTACTCACATCACCCCAAAAGATGAGGGGTAGAGCCACTGACCCTCGTTATATTCTGGATACTCTGAGTCACCTTTAGTTCTGTCAGGGAGTGGAGACTAAAGTAAAAACACACTGAGAACCCACAAGTCAGGCTCATCACAGAGCTTTGATTACTCAAAAAGGGAAGAGAATAAATGGTTTGAATGAAAATACAAGCTTTCCCTTCTGGGACAAGATGATTACAATTTGCACATTCTAAATTCTATTACTTTTACCAGATCGTTTCTCACTCCAGACTACAACAAGTTTGGCTGCTCTTAAAATCAATCGTCTTCATTCTTGTTCTGTTATTTTTGACCATCCACATTAAACCGGCAATTGTATCCATTGAATAAAAGTTAAGGACTAATATAAACGGAACTCAACACACAACAGCTATGAGACATCACTACTGCCACTGCTGAAGAGAAAAATGAGAACCGATTCTTAAAATGGTAAAAAAAAACACAAATGGGGGACTTTCGCAATGGGTGAGAATAAAACTGTCACCTGCAATTGATGATCCAGGGTGAGATAGGCCATTGGGATAGAGTTATCGGATCCATTTGTATCTGAAATTGAAACATTTTTTTTCCCTTTTGGCTGAGATCAATTATATACAGAAAGCCCACAACAGCAATGGAACCATGCTCTTCTAACCTTAGATTAGAAACAAGATAAGCAAACCAACACTGGATGTTGCATTACGCCAAACCAAAGGGATCACCCAGACACCAGTGACTGTGCGATGCATGGAAACGCCGCAAAATGAACGGAGGTAAATTTGCTCGGTAACATACCCTCTGGTCCGAGTCCCTGCTGCTGACTTAGCCTCTGACTAGCCCTACTGAAACTGACCGAAAGTGAAAGATGGAATGGAAAATCTGGAGGCAGGCTGGGCTAGGAGCTACGTTCAAGAACTGTACGGATTTTGTCCCCACTAAATTTAAAGTCACTGAAACCAGTGAGCACACCCACTGCTAAACATAGAGTTGTCTTGCATGACACTCATGGGAACAGAAAAGGCAGAAATAATTGTCAATTAAGTCATGAGGCCAAGCATGTCAATTAGCTGCACTCCAATATGAACAGTACTTATGCCCAATGGCCAAACACAGAAGAGATCGGTCTAATCCTAGTTAGTGATGACCACACTTGCAAACACATTTTCTCCCAATTAAGGAAAGACTGGAAGCAGGTGTTCACTGATTCTCTGTCAGCACGAGGGAGCGCTCAACTGCTTCAATGGCCTTCAAGCAATCATTAACATTGTGGGCAGGGAATGTGTCTGTTTATTGTCCTATTATCCTCTCCCAAGCACTTAGTACGGTGCTCTGCACATAGTAAGCACTCAATAAATAGGACAATGAATTAATGGCTTGCGAGAGCTGAGTGTGGGGGAATCAAAACCACCACCAAAATCCCATCAATCCAATGCCTCCCACAGAACTATTTAGGGCTAAAACAGACCATTCAGGGGAAAGGACGAATCTCCTGGCAGAAGAGCCAAGCTCCCTTCAAGATGTCCTGATTTCATGGGACATTCTTGGGTATTACATAATTGTCTCTATGAAAATGCAATGAAGAACATACCTAAGCCAGACCAGGTAGGTTGTTTATAACTAAATCTCCTCCCTTAATTACACGATTAGTTGATTCCTTAAATCAGACATTAAAACCATAGAAATCTTTAGAAGACCTTTCATACTCAGAAAATTAGGTGCTGCCAGCTCTTCTCCCATCACGAAGAGTAGGAGCTATAAAAGGACATTCCCTGCCTGAAATAGGAAGGCTGTACTTTAGGTCTAATTGAAAACTTTCTGCAAATTACAGGCTATCTGCAACTCCATCTTCAAATTATGGAAACAAAAATGGGGATAAGAGTTCTTAATGTTCGTAAGGCCAGTTTTACAGCTTGATTGTTGAGCCACTGTCCCTAACGGGCTGGATTTTTCCTGGAATCTTGCCCAAAATAGGTAATGATGGTGTCAGGCTCCTCCCTGCCACACTCCAAAAGGCTGCTGGGGAGTGTATGAACTCCCTATGGGCAGGGAATAGGTCTAGTGCCTCTGCTGAACTTTCACTCACTGTCCAGGAGAGCTGTAGTCTGGCCACTGGGCAAGTGAACTTTTATCATCTCCCCACAGCCTGAAATTATTATTAATATTTGCTAAGTGCTTACTATATGCTAATCAAGGTTCTAAACACTGGGGAGGATACACATAACCAGATCAGAGTCCCTGACCCTCATGGGGCTCACACTCCAAGGGGGAGGGAAAACGGATATTGAATCCCCATTTTACAGACAAGGAAACGGAAGCCCAGAGAAATGAAGTGAGTTGTCCAAGCTCACACAGAAAGCCAGTGGCAGAGCGAGGATCAGAACCCACATCCTCTGATTCCCAGGCCCGCACTCTTTCCACCAGGCCTCGTGGCTTCATCAGAAGACTGGAAGCGGTTGGAGGACATCTGAGCCCACATGAATTTAGCAGGAGGGGACAGGATCCCTTAGGCACATCTGGCCCTCACAGGGCTCTAATCTGATGGTTACTTAGATCACTTAACCAAAACACATAAACTACTCTTCCCTTAATTCAAGGCTCTGTTCACTCAAGTAACACTTCTGGAAGAGAAACAATGACTCCCTCCCTGGACACCCTAAGTTAAGACCAGAGAAACAAGTGGATCACCTGCAGAATCATCAGGTGTCCAAGGGTGGCCGCGGGCTGGCTTCTCCGACGTTGGTCCTGAGGTGGTGATCATTCTGACACTGGGGCTGGATGATCTACTGCTCACCTAGATAAAAAGAGGAAGGTTGACACTGAAGGGGATTTCTGAAATCGGAGCCCAAATCATATTTGCCGTAAAAAAATCAGGTCTGGCAGACCAGCTGAAGGCGGGGTTTTAGGTGGTTTTACTTAAGAAGCACAAACTGTATTCCTGATGCCCCTCTGAAAAATGATGCTAATAGTTTTTTTTTTTAATTAAAAGACATTTGTTAAGTGCTTACTATGTGCCAGGCACTGTATTAAGCGCTGGGGTAGATACAAGAATCAGATTGGACCCAATCCACGCTTCACATGGGGCTCACAGTCTTAATCCCCATTTTACAGTTGAAGTAACTGAGGCACAGAGAAGTGAAGTATCTTGCCCAATTCGTTAGAGAGAGGAACCTTAAAAAGATTGCCGAGATCAAAGCCAAGCCAAGAGAAACATACATTTTTGAGGATCCTCAATTGTCCAAACAAAATTGCAAGTGGGTAAAGGACTGGGAAAATTCCTAGTAATCATAAAAATCTGAAGAGGGAGGAGATATTAAAGCTGGGAGCCCACTGAGATGTGGGCACAGTACCTGACCTGATTATCTTGTATCTACCCTAGTACACTGCTTGATGCGTAATAAGGGTTTAAAAAATACCACCATTATTTAGGGCCTGTCTGCAGCCCACTATTTTGTTAAACTGCTTCTTTTTGTCCAATTATCCAAAAGTAACTATTTGAATCTTCAAGTTTTGTGGTGCTAAGAATGGTTTGTCGAGCAAAGGTTAGGCACTTTTACAGATGACAGTGTAACTGGCCACAAAGGTTGGGTGTTTCATGGCAGAAACTAAGTGGGAAAACTTCAGTAATGATTTTCACTGAAACGACAATAAACGGTGGATGGCTTAACTGAAGGAGGGCTTTGGTACTGTTTTGACTGCAGTTGGTAATGTTACTCCCGGACGACTGGGGCAGAAGGTCTAAACAGTCCCTGTGTTGAACAGACAGAAGCCAAACAGATTTCCAGAGGTTAATGGGATTCTATGCCATAGGTAAACTGGTCTTTCGAAGAAGAGAAATAGGCCAGAAAAGTGTTCATGGTAAATTCTTTAGAAACAAGATACATTAAATTTTTTTTTTTAAAGAAATGTCAATGAACGTATCAACGAATATAATCAGAAAGACTAACTTAATGACTCCACTGCTTAACTTGCAAACCATCAGGTGACATGGTAATGATCAGGTTTGATAATTACGATGTTCAAGTCCACTTTCAGAATAGCTCTAGTTTCAACTTCCTCTCAATCATCTATCCACTAACATGCATCACTTAACCCACGCATAGTTTCCTCCTCCAAAGTTCTTGAACCAATGCACATTGGGAATGAGACTGAAATTGCATCCTCAAGCTTTCAATTTGGTCATGCTAATTTAAGATGACAGAAGAGGCTATAATCTAAGCCCCAATCCATAAAGGATAGAATCTCAAAGAATATAGCCATATTCAATGAATGATACCATGAGGCTCAGACATTTTAGAATAATAATAATAGTGATTGCATTTGTTAAGCGCTTACTATGTGCCAAGCACTGTTCTAAGTGCTGGGTAGATACAAGGTAATCAGTTTGCCCCAAGTGGGCCTCAGTCTTAATCCCCATTTTACAGAAGAGGTAACTGAGGCACAGAGAAGTGAAGTGACTTGCCCAAAATCACACAGCTGACAAGTGGCGGAGACAGGATTAGAACCCTCAACCTCTCACTCCCAAGTCCATGCTCTTTCCCCTAAGCCACGCTGATTATCTATGGAAGTTATAAGAGTTATAGAAAAATCACAAATAAGGAGATAAAAAACTCATAAAATGCCACATTACTCTATGAATATACCCAAAAGATAACCCAAAAAAGGGCTATCTATAGCCTCTTATTGGAAAAGCCCTTTGGTTTGTGCTTGAATTTCTCTCCTTGACTAACAGCAACAACAGTGCCTTTTTTGGCAATCTGCTGGTTTTACAGCTCCAGTATGGGTGACATACATTCCCTTCCACCGCAGTTTACCTGTTGCTTGCAAACTTTTCAGAAATTTTAAAGCACTTTCAAATTGATTCGACTTTAGTAAAAAGCTTGAATGGCTTAAAGGATAGAGAAAATTTGACTTCCTGCAGAGCAAGTGTTTAATAAAGCAAAGAAGTTTAGGATAGGAAAGAACACCATGCATAGTCAGTTGTCCCCAGAATGTAGGTTTTCATCAAGTGCTTCGCCTAGAATGCAGTTGGGGAATATTCTTCCGACCACGCATACCTGTCAGGATAAAGTATGGAAACGTGTGTGTGTGTGTGTGTGTGTATAACACATCAGTCACGTTGTAAGTTGAACATGGTCTCCCTTTAGCCACTGGTTCTTTAAAAACGTGACGCCCATGCCCCAGGAGATATGACATTATAAGAAAATAAGACCATGAGCAGTGCCAATCCTGGGACAGATCAATGGTCCACATTCAGCCTGATATTCTGTCTCTGACAGTGGCCTCGGGGCATTTTGAGAAACTGTGTACAGGTTGCCTTCTTTGCCAGCTACCTTAATGTTTAGGAACTTTTCCTCTCAACATTCCTGACCTGGTCCCCAGAAAACCCATTATGAATTATCCCACATTTTCGAGAACCTTTAGAGATTTTTGGGCTGTGCAATTTCCATGGTAATACATTCCAAATGTTTACTATGCACTGTGTGGAGACGAGTTTCTTTTTGCTTATCACCTTCAAACTGCAGCGGGGGTGTGTCCCCCTTTGTCCTGGGGTTGTGGGATTTGAGGAATAACTATTCCGTGTGTGCCGTGACCATTATTTCTACCACCATCATTTTCTAATCTTCAATCACGTCCCAACTTGGGCTGTTTCTTTCCAGACTACTTTCCCAAGCGCTAAGTACAGTGCCCTGCACAGAGTAAGTGCTCAATAAATATGACTAATTGACTGGGAACCCTGATCTTTTCAACCCCTTCCTCTATGGGATCTGCTCCATCCCCCTGATGGCCCTGTCTTCCTCTGAACTGTCCCCAGCTCTCTGGTCTAAAATGCGGTGACCAGAATTTGACAGCGACTCCAAGTGTGGGAGGACTACGATTATCTATAGTGTCAAAACCCTGCCTTTTGTTATGGTTTCAGTTAAATTTAAACCACAGCAGCACTTCATGAAGGGAGATAATTATCAGAGTTGGAATGCGAGCGGGACTGTTGCCCTATTTCTGTAAAAGTGATCGGGAGATATTTTTAAAGATACCGCCAGTAATAGCCTTGCTTTTCAATCTCACCCGAAAGATTGGGTAAACATTTTCATAAGACAGGACCTTTGTTTAAAATAGAAGCGGTTTAAAATAAAAGGAATCCTCCAGGGAACTTGCTAAATAAAGACACATAAACACAACATCCCGAGGCATGAAACACTGCTGTAGTGTGTTGCTCAATACATGCTGACAATGAATGTTTTAACAAGGCAGAATCTGGAAAGACTAGTGTAGTTTTACTGGCTGGTCAGAAAAAAACTCACTACTTGAATACGCTGGGCGTTTTCTGATGCAGAGAACCTCCAGGGAATGCATGATATACCGTCAAGCTGACCATTCTAATCGGATCACAGCTCAGACACTCGCCTCTTCCA
This sequence comes from Ornithorhynchus anatinus, assembly GCF_004115215.2. Taxonomy (NCBI): domain Eukaryota; kingdom Metazoa; phylum Chordata; class Mammalia; order Monotremata; family Ornithorhynchidae; genus Ornithorhynchus; species Ornithorhynchus anatinus. The sequence continues at coordinate 28,708,937 of NC_041746.1, forward strand.
CAGATTTACCCTCAGTTGAAGATTGGCTTTAGTGTGAAAATACCAGAAGATCTGGGACCTGCTCTGCAACCCTGAAGATTCTTTCAGTAACCAAGAGTATTAAGCGGCCAGAACCAAACACACTAAAATAGGCAATTAATGAGAGACCAGTCTTGCTAAACTGATGCTTCACTGTTCCCTTAGAGGAAACCCCTGAAAAATGCCTTTCTCTTTCTTTTGTCCTGTGTCTTTTATTCCACAGAACCACCCTATGTTCTTTCATCAGTCTTAACCAAAGAGTAAATCCTGGAAATGGCAAGCGTTCTTTTAACCCAGATGGGGACACCTGGAAAGGACACTATGTAGCGAGTAGGAAAGGGCTCCCAGTTTCTTCCAGTCCATTCTTAAATAGCTTGGACTCAACCTTAATACTACTATGACTACTACTACACATAATAATTGTGGCATTTGTTAAGCACTTACTCTGTGCCAAACACTGTACTAACTGGTAAGACAGATACAAGATAATCAGGTCAGACATGGTCCCTGGTCCCACAAGGGACTCAAGGTCAAAGCAGGACAGAGAACATGGACAGGATCCCCATCTTACAGAGACGTTACATGACTTGCCCAAGGTAATGCGGCGGGCAAGTGGCAGAGCCAGGATTAGAACCCAGGACTCCTGACTTCCAATCCTGAGCTCTCTACTAGGCCACATCAGGTGCAGTCTCTATCCCAGATGGAGCTCACCCTTCTGCAGAACGTGCTGGAGACTGGAATAATCCTAAACCTGTCTATTCTGCTCTCTTCCAGACCCAGCTCCCACCTTTCCTCCCTTTTCACAGGGCCACTTCGATCTGCTCCTTTCTCACAATCCATGCACCGCTATCATTTCTAGAATACAGTCAAGGCCCTGCCCCTTCATTTATAAGTAACATTTTGAAAAGATTGAGGAAAGTCTCACAAACTTGTTTTCAGATGTTAAAAAATTTCTCCCTCTTGCATTTGGATACTGTTGATTTAAAAATCTCAAAAAAAAAAAAGGGTATATTTTTGAGAATTCTGAGAGGATTGCTTATCCTCTTCACCACCTAGAATGGCGATTAAGGAGCAAGAGTTTGAAATATTTAACAAGCCAATTTTTAGGTAGCTCATTTGGGGCAATCTTTTTATAATCAATGGGGTGCACCATTTTGAAAGGGTCATTCCAAAGCAAAATTGACTGCATTTTTTTCTGATTCAACTTGCCAGACCTTTTTTTTTCCTCTCAGAGTACCTTGGTTTTACTTTAAAAGCACCAAATGAATTCAGAAGCACCCATTACGAAACGGAAACGACTCAGCATTTCAGAGTGAAGATGTTATTTGAGGACACCGTGGCAGGTCTGGAAGAAACCCATTTCTTAGCTAATGATGTTTTTTCTTAAGTGGTCGGTGGGTAAAAATTGAATGGCCATTAATAGCCAGAGGACAATGACTGGAGAGAGAAAGGTGGGATTACAAATGGAATAGCAAGGGTAAGGACAGCACCAATTCCAGCACTAATTCCACTCCAAACTCAAAGTAGACGTCCAGCTCTTTGCTACAAACTGTGACTGTTTCATACTAAGGGTACTTATAGAGATGAAAAACAATGGAGAGAAATGGAAAAATGTGAAAAGCCCAGAGCTCTGGTAACTCCAAATGCATAAATGATGAACAGCTAATTGGATGGAGTCAAGATTCATCAAAATTTAAATTCATCCCATGTTCATACTTTTGTGTCCCATGGAATTTTAACGGCTACGATTTCACTACATAATCAAAGTCTCACTGCTGGGCAGGGTGGTAGATTAGACCTCTGAAGTTCGGGTCTGTTCTCTCTTTAATCTCCATGTATCTTAATGTTTCTCATCGTCAAATGGAGCCAGAGGGTATCTGCCTTAACTATCCCCAAGGTGTTTACGAGGATTAAACCTCAAAGCTTTGGGATCCTCATTAAATATGGCTGAGTACTTCTGAAATTCCTGGTGCCTCATAAAAACAAAATGATGATTTATCATCCTAGAAGTAATGTTGCTATAAAGATTTTACTCTAATTGAACTAGCAGAGTGTTCCAAATAAGCAACATGTACATAAATATATTTTGCATGAACTAGGTACTGGAATGATTTCCAAATTATATTTCTATTTCCTATGCCTTATTCATAAACTGTCCCTTGTAAAATGATAAAAAGGTATTTTACAAACTTGGCATGATGTTGCCACATTTACATTTCTTTCTAAAGCTTCCGAATCCCATGGACCAACTAAAAAGGTAAAATGCGTTACTGTTTCTGATACAGAAGAGAGAATCCTAAGGATAACTTTTCTGTACGGGCTACACGCAGACATCTTAGCTTTCTCTGGCGAAACTACAGAATTGGCATGCAACCAATGCAACTGTGTGCTTCAAGTTGGAATGTGTGATGATAAAAAAGGAAGACTGAGGAGGGAAGAATCAAGGAATACCGTGGGAGAAGAGGCAAGACAAAGGATCATAGATGTGAGGTGAGTTAATCAAACGGAAGGAGAGAAAGAAGTGGGTGTGAACCCCATGTGATACATCCGACTGTGTCGGATCTTACTGGTCCAGTGAACGGCACGTAGAAGGTACCTAATTATTACAGAGAAGTAGAGGATCTCTTTCTCTGTTTAGTCCTTTCTTAGAATGTACATTCACTCTGGGAACAGTTTAACTGTATGGTCTGAGAGGTTGCTCCCTATGAGGACACTAATGTCTTGTTACTGGGGAAATCACAACCTACTTAAGCTACGAGTCCTTCATTTGCAAAAAAGGAGGGAGGCGCACACACTCTACAGGGTGACAGGGATGCAAACTGGGGGAAAAAATGATTTACCAAGTGGCAGACCAAGCAACAACAGTCTTTAAATGCTACGGGGCTATCGTATTCATTTCTCTCTGTATATTTGGATTTTCACCAGAGATTCCCAAGAGATCACTCAAGCCATATGATCTGCTGCCGGATGCTTTCAGGCATTAAACCTTAAGCATTTAAAAGAAAGAGCAAGCAGCTTAGCAGGGAAATCCTTTCTAAGTCACCATTAGGAGGTGGGCACCAAGTTGCTTGCAGTTAAAAATTAGTTTGGCAAAAGTTGCTAGAGAGGCTTGGCCTTCTCTCTCCATTATTTTTGCAAGACAAAGAGCTAGAATGAAAAAGGTTTACCTGATTGGATTCGGTTCCAGCAACACTGAGGTCCTGAACAGATCTTCGCCTCGGCTGCCCGTTGCCTGCTGGAGAGGAGGAAGACAGAATGCTGAAGTCTGCTCACAGGCAAAGCAGGAATAGGAAACATACACAACTGCTGCACAATTGGAGTGTTGGGGAATTCAAAGAGAGGATGTGGGAAAAAGGAGAGAAAGGGAATGGGTGGAGGGAAAGAAAAAGAGGGAGAACTAAGACAAGGAGAGGAAGAGACAGCTGCAGTGTCCAAAAAATGCTGGCCTGCTCCAGAAAGTAGACCCCAAGACAATAACCGCTCCTACCACATTAATAGCTGCTGCCTTCTCTTCCACCATCTTCTGTCATGTGTTTGGAAAGGATTAAAGCTCGGGGGCTGGGGCTGATGACGGCATCTATTTCGAGGGCCTGACGTGATGGGGTTTCAGGAGTAAGGCAGTGAGCTCGTTGGAAGACACGATCGGCTTTATCTGGAATTTCTTGGGTTGCAGGGAGTGTACCCCTCCCTCCGAGATCCACTGCTTGGGTTGGTTCAACTAATTTAGATGTGATGTTAAGAACTGGTAAAAGGCGCACTTGGTCTCCTAGTTATGACCACTCTTCAAGACAACCGCCAATCCCTTAACCCCCAAATGGAGCTGGTGATTACTCCCTAGTTGTTCAACATGCCGAGTTCAACTACCTTCCCACGGTTTCCAAAGTTGCACCTTGCTGTCGATGGATCCAGGAAGCTAGAATTCTTCCTTCTCCCTATATCTGTCTGCTAGAAATGGTCAAACCTCTGACAGCTAGATACACTGCAGAAACGTTAACGCTGTTGGCTGCAGTCCTCCAAGAGGGAAATCTTCAACAAAGCGGCCTGAAAATTGTGCAATGTAATTTCCCTCTGCAGTTCGGTCTAATGTGCCGGACTGTTTATCTGGCTTTCTCCACCGGGCCATCAGCTGTCCAAAAGGAAACGCTAAAATGCCCTGTGTGACAGCTGACACAATGCTCAGCATTCTTTGACTTTCAAAGCGGCATTACGTAACTTTCCCACTACTGGTGGCACTCCAAATATTCACTCTAACAGTTGTAACCTCATGATCTTACAGAAATTCGATCCTGTGCCTTTCATAACATTCAAACGAATTTCCCCCACCCGTTTGGGCCCAGAATTTGATATTAATCCAATCAGCAGCGTTACTCAAAAACACTGACATCTTTCACATCCAGCTATTTTAGGGTATCTTCCCTTAGGACAATTTTAACTGAATCACCCTCTCATTTGAATCGTAGACTCAGAGACCGTAACACCGCCTCCTTGTGAAAAACTGCTTATTCCTACCATGACTGACACAACAATTTTAGGCACCATTCTAAAATTAGCCTGGATGAAATGATCCGGTAAAAATATCTGGAATTCTCATTTCAGAGGAGCCATGTTTGCAAATATAAGGAATCCCAACTGTGGGTCATTAAGCCATTAGATCATGGTAGAAAAACCAAGCGAAAGATACAAAATACCAAACATCGCCCAAACAAATGAAAATACTAGGAGGGTGAGGGAGTCAAAATTAATATTTTTAGAGTGTGGCGGAAGTACGGTTGATAGATGAGTGGATGCTTTTAAATGAGAAATCTCCAAGTTAGCAGCACAAAGTCAAACCGGCTGATTTGGGTGATGCAACTTAATTAGAATTAACCGCAAAAATCCACCTGGCAGATAGTTCATGCAAAGCAAGGGGGGTTTGCAATCAACAAATACTGGTTGCTTCAAGCTCCAAGTCACGCTTCAGAAACAGGAATGTAAAATAACCAATCTCTTGCTTACTCTGATGAACACGGCTCAGGGTGCTCTCAAGAAATTTGGACTGAGAGTGAAGTTTCTCTTTTTTACAGAAGGTTGTTTGAACCTCAAAGAATGTACCTCTTAAAGCAACGTCAAGGACTGCCAATGCTTGCGCTGACCCATGGCATTGCCCATAAAGAACTCTGCTGGAACTGGGGTGGAGGGGCACCGGGGTACTTGGGATCTCTACACTTAAAGAGGAGGTGATATAGTGTGAGCTCCTTGTGGGCAGGGAATGAATCGCTCTGAATTTCCCAAGTGCCTAGTACATTGCAATGCTCAAATGCTGCTGTTGATAATTCGCCTACAACTGGTAGCTGGTTTGGAAGTGGCAGAAGACTGGAGTCGTGGGGGCCAGCCAGAAGGGCTGAATAAAAAGGTCTCCTCTGAATAAATAGGTGAAAAAAATGAAACCTTAGTTTTGAAGTCATCCTAAAACCTTAAAAATCACCCAGAAACCACAAAGAAAGAAGGGGAAAGAAGAAGAACCACTTAGGAATGACTATGGAACCCGCTGATGCTGCTCGCCTGTTACCCTGCCAGTCTGCGATAATGTGAAGGGTGTCTGTTATATGCGTGCATGTTGAAAATAAAAAGGCAAATTATTTGGCATCTAAAAACAGATATGCACCCCATTGTATCCTAGGGCTTGTGAAACAGGGATGCAAAAGATGAGGAGCAGTGTGGCCTAGTAGAAAGAGCACAGACCTGTGAGTCAGAAGAACCGGGTTCTAATTCCAGCTTTAAAAGGTGCCTGCTGTGTGACCTTTGGTAGATCACTTAATTTCCCGGTGGCTCAGTTTCCTCAACTGTAAAACAGGGATTCAGTCTCTCTCTCTCTCTCTCTCTCCAAGCATCATGTAGGGCAGGAACCGTATCCAACCTGATTAACTTGTATCTAACCAGCATCTGATACTTAGTAAGTGCTTAAATGCTATGATTAACAAATTCCATAATAAAAACTTATGAATTACCAAGAACATTTTAACTCAGGCTGAAATAAAGTTGAGAGCACATACACTCACAACCCTCCACAAAAATAAATCATGCATTTAGAAAATTGACATTTTACATTTTTGGCATAATTATTCAGAACACCTAGTTAAAACAGCATGCAGCCAGAATGACTGGAGAGACCTTCATTCAATATTATGATCTCCCTGAACAAATATCAGAATGAAGATGCTCCTTCAAGAGGCAGACATAACTCATCATTTATTTTAGTCCTAGAAATAAAAATTAGGAAAGGAAAATACTGATTTTCCTTAACCTACAGTAACTCAGGATCCTCCAGCTACAGGGAGAATGGAATACTTTCAAATGCTTAGAAACAAAAGACATTTTTACAGAGGATGGATGCTTGTATTACTGAACCACCTTAGAATATTACAGAAACACAAGGGCTATTTGAATATGTTTAAGAAACTTCACAATCTAGTTACTTATGCTTCCTAAGGGACACATTTAGCATATGTCCACAGATAATCTACTAGTCAAAGTCTATCTTAGAACATAATATTTTTTCTCCCATAAGATAGACAAGGTGACCAAAAATGTTTAACATACACAGGACACACTGTACTCTGGCTGTCTGAAATTATAGCCTCTGTGTATTCTTGGCTTGGTGTGTGTATGTGTGTGTTTGTATTTATGTCAGTGAGTGTGTGAGGGTGCGAACTCAGAGCAAAGGGAGGATAGACCGAGTAGAAAATAGTGTCCCCCGCCCCAGGACTGCAGCTCCTGGCTGAGATTTTGCTGACAGCTACCATCAACTGAACTGGAAGACGCTTAAGTTCCACATATTGGGACTTTCCCTATCAATTAGGGACCAAATGGTCTGCTGGCTCACGTAGTGTCATTCCTCGGAGGAGCTCCGGGTTTGAAAACAACTGCTGTTACGGATAGCTGTCCACATGTGGAACCTGAGACAAAATTTAGTTTCTCAGCCAAGTTTGCTCGGCAAACCTCCGCCAGGCGAGGGACTAATGCCCAGGTTTTACTGAATCCCACCTGAACCGCGACTCTATCCACTGGGACGTGTACATGCCAAATAAATGCCACTGATTGATACGGTCCCCATCGTTAATCTAGAAGTTTAAACGGGCAAACTGGGGAATCTTGCTTGTGGCTCTTCCCTTCAATCTGGGTAACTTTTGGTTTAAAATGAACTCATCCCAGGGAATGGGGGATTGCTCAGGCTTTGATGAGTGGTCTTGAGTGGACTAAATGAAGTTTCTGTTTCACGGTCTGGAGCAGAAAAAACTACAGCTTCTGAACTTTCCTGAGTCTCTGAGAGGACCCCTCTGTCTTTGACGATAAAAAGGGAAAACTGAAATCTACAGAAATAGGAAAACAATTCTACAATGGGCATAAAAATGTTATTTTATGTCTTTTCTATTGAAGACCTTTGGAACTGGCTAAGTTCTTATTCTGTGCCAAGCAATGGGGTAGAGCAGAAGATAACCAGGTTAGACCCAATCAGAGCCACATGGAGCTCAATCTAAGGAGGGGGAACACATACTGAATCTCCATTTCACAGATGAGGAAAGTGACACACAGATGAGTTAAGTGACTTGTCCAAGGCCACATAGCAGGCAACTGGCAGACCTAGGATTAGAACCCTGGTCCTCTGACTCCCAGAAGATGCTCTATCCATTACAGCACACTATTTCCTTAAAGGAATGCCTCCAACCTACCTCCATCATTTCAATGGAAATTGCAAACATCTCATTTATAGATGTGGGAATATTTATGGCTTACGTGATGGCGAACAAATACAACAGATATGGGAATTTCACGCTGAATGCCTACTACTGACAGCTTGAATAATTCCAGCCATTTTAGCTATGCTTACAGGGTGAGAGAGAGAGAGCAAAAGAGGGAGAGGCCAGGGCATGGCAGATATGTCTCTGGGACAGGCAGACAGACAGTTCTCTGGGAGAGAATCGACCTGAGAGCAGGTCTTTTAACCCCATGGGTCATCCTGCAGTTCTACTACTGGGATTTTCCCATTACAGGATGGGGTTTCAGTCGGTGAATGCCTTTGGCTGTGAAATTTCATAAGATTCTGAGGCGAATGGAAAAGCACTCTGGGGCTTAAGACATAGCTGTCTGATGCTGCCGGTGGGGCTTCCTTCCCGACTCCCAAATACCCTCAGGATTTAGAGTTTGGGTGGAAGAGGTCATTTCTGAACCCACCAAGGCTACTAAAAAGAAGCTGAAGGGATTTTTTCTTGGGGGGGGTGGAGGTGGGGGGTGACCTTTCCACTCTATGGCTGAATTCACTGAGGAATAAAAACAAAGTGATTTTGTTTATGACCTATTTACTGTGAGGAAACGAGTGCATCTTAGTCTATGATGACAGCTGATGTTTGAATGATCTAAATCACAAGTGCCTTGGAATAAGAATGGCCTTTCATTCCGTATTTTGCTCAGTTCCAAAGAAAAACAACACTAATCTCGGAAATGGAACCCTGCAGATGATACTGTGGCTACTCGAACTCAAAGGCAAAATGTTTATTTTTAATCAATCCTCAGAGGGATTCCAAAGCTACTAAATTCCATTTAGAAAAGATTAGAAAGTATTTTTCTTGACCAATTTATAAAACTTCCTGGGGAATCCATCAAAATGAACCCCAAAGTGGAAGGAGAAATTCTTAGAATGCAAAACCCACCATATTTCTAAACATATTTTATTTAGATGTTCCATGGTAAACTTGGGTTATTCTAGGGGGGAAGGAGGGAAATTACATTTTAATCTTAATTTTCTGATTTCAGAATGGGAATGCTTCCTCCAGCTCTATTCTAGAAAAAAAAGACATGCAGTACACTCTTTTCCAAAACAAAAGGAGCACACTGATTTTAACAGCGAGAAAAACAGGCAAGATGCTTTAGAGAGACATGCATCGAAGAAAAAAAATACAATTCTTACTTTTTATATGGTCACTGCTTTGAGAAACAGAATCCTCAATACTCGTATTTGGATCAACTCATTGATTTGTCGCTGATACATGTATTCCCTTGGTTCCATTATTAATATTCTCACAACTATTTCAATCATCAATTTGTGTCTTTCCTTTGGGACTATAAACTCCTCAACAGCAGGGAATGCACTTTTTATTTTTTTGGTATGTTCTTCAAGCACCTAGAACAGTGCTAGTACCCACAATAGGTGTTTAATAAATATGGATATTGGAGCAAAATTATTTATAAGGTCCCTTCTTGGTTTTCCCCCAACAGTAGCTACCCACAGAAAGACGATGGATGGGTGTTAACCAAGGTAGCAGGACCAAGGTAGCAAACATGGAGAAGGGAAATGCTGTGGGTTGTGAAGACAGAAAAGGTGTTTCCTCTTTCTCCAGGGCATTTTCAGTGGGTGAGAAACTTCCTTTCACAACCTTGAGATCTGGAAACATTTCCCATGCCCAGTTGATCATTTAAAACAATCTGGTTGAGCCTCCATTGTTTTCGTGCTTGCCTCGCCATTTGGGCCGAGGAACTGCTGGAGAGAATTGGAGCAAGGAAGCAAGGAGCATTTTGTCTGAAATACTGTGGCCATTATTCTAGTTTCTTAGCTCATTTGACCAGCTGAGTTAGTTTGTGATACCTGATATGACGATCTCAGGGACATCCAGAATGTTGCCAAATGAAGCAGTTTTACGATGGCCCCGTTTAGGCTTGGAATAGGCTGCAAAAATACACATACAATACACATGCAAACAACCACAGCTGGTAACGCAGAAAACGACCAATCACAAAACAAAAACACTTTTCTTATGACTATGTTAAGACACGTTTCATGCAACGCACGTCATGCGGAATAAAACTACCTAACTTTTCATTCATGCTTATGACAGAAGAGCAGAGATTAACAAGCAAAACCACAATTCTAAGTACAAAAAACGTTTAACATGTTAGTTGTAGGTAGCCGAAGTAAAAAAAAAATCAAAGGTCAAAGACAGACAAAGCAGCATGAAAACAGAGAAACATGATTGCTGAACTCTATGCCTGATAAATACGTGGGCATCAGGAATCCTGTATAAGAAAATCTGACAATCATGGTCTTGCTATACAAAAATGATGCAACTCAAATTTACAATAGCCCCATCAACCTTTTAAAGCAAAATTCAATAAGTGAATGAGGCAATTTATTCCTGAAAATGATAAAAAAAAGATCACTTCTACTCATGTGATGGGCCCTTCTAAAAAGTCAGGAAACTTGCTTTTATGTGAAGATGGGCTCTAGGAAAATACCAATTATCCCAGAATGTTATGACACTTTCAAAGTTCCAAATAAATCAAATTCTAGTTTAAGAAGAGCACGTTAGTTTGGGTTTGGGAACATATAATAGGACTGAGAACTGTCAAACATTGTACAACCGTACAACATCGTACACCACAAAGATGTGAAATGAAATTCAAATATACACAGCATTAGCCGGACTAAGTGTTGTTTCTGAGTGTTTTAAACCTATTAGCTGGTAATACAATGGCATGCCACCAAGGTTCCTCACAGAGCTTACTAGTGTAAATTCAAATATGTCCATCCCAGGAGGATAAAGACCAATTAAATCCATTATTTTTACTCAAGTGAAATATTACCCCGTGTTTAAACACAATAATCTAATTAGGGCGCAGATACACGGTTGCAGGGAAAAACACTTTGTTGTTCTCTTCCGCTCCTGCCTCCATTTTCCCTAACACTATCCAGTGACCCTGAACAAGCATCCCTATAAAAATAAAGTTACAATCCCAAACAGAACTTCTGGCATTCTGAACAGTTTCTTTCAGACCAACAGGAGTATGCTCACAACCCCTGAAAAGCATCTAAAGAGTAAAGCAGATAACAAGAAAGAACTTCAACAACCTTTTCAGCTGAGGTAGCTGTGGATCTCCCTGGAGGGACTGAATTTTGGAGAGGATTTTTCTCATAGAAAACCTTTCTTGACAAAATCTGCGAAGGGGAGTGCCCCCTGCTCCAAGCCAGTCAGGGCAAATCATCACCTCCCGGGAGAGCGTACTCCTTAATGGGGCCACGAACCACCACTGCTTCCAGCCTGCAGCCCCATGCCTGAACGTCTACTTAATTGATAGCTCGTGTTGCAGACCTTCTGGGCCTCGAATCTGAGCCCAGACAAGCGCAGGAACAGGGGGAAACAGGCACGCAGTGAGGGCTGAGGGGAAAGCACAGAGCCTCCAATATTGCTGGCCCCCGGCAAGTCAGGCAGGGAGGTCTGCAGCGAGCATTGTGAAACCCAAGGGCCAAGAAGCCAGGTCTGAATGGGCAGATTTCAGCACAATCCTGAAAGATCAGGATGAAATGTACTCTTTGTTGATCCCTGTGCAGTCTTGGGGGAAAAAAACGGAACCAGGACAATTTGCGCTCAGTAGAAACACCTAAAATCCCGGGCTTTCTCAGGGAGGGGGAAACTGGCTCCACATAAACACAATGTGCGAAGTGTACACTGCAAAGGCAGTACTTACTTTCTGCACTAGTCACCACTGTCCATTATCACGTTTTGGAAGAATGTAAAATTTGGTCCCAAAGTTCTCACTCTGATGGAAAACAGTGAATTAGGTCAATCTCTGCTTCCTGAATTGAATCAAACCCAGAAGGATTTTGGCCCCATTAACTCTTGTTTCATGAAAGACAGAAGCCAAGATTTTGGTTTCCTCAGATTAACTTCATCCCTTTCAATTTTCAGGCCAGAAACTGTGACATAAGAACTACACTTTCCTGAATTCAATTTGGGAAAATAATGGTGAATACAGGCTTTGGCTTAAAATGGCTAATACAATCACGCATGTACCTGTGTGTGTTTGTGGGGAAGGAAATACACATACTACTAACCAGATTAGCATCCAACCTGCAAGGAAAACCATACATGTTTGGTCAGGTTCACAGAAGATTCTTCTATCACTCTGACTAAAGGAAAAATCCTCCTAGGCCCATCCATTGCCAGACATCTCACTTTACCAACATTCTCTGTTGCTAGTGAAAATTTCAGTCACTTTCAGCTCTTGCAATATGAGGGAGTTTTTGCTCTGTGCAAGCAACCCCAGACCAGCTCTTGGAAGAATCTTGGAGGAGCACACATGCCCAAATTAGACTTCCAAAACTTTCTGTTTCATGAGGACATACTTTCGGGCAAGTGTAGCTGTAATTACATCCGTTGCTGAAAACAACTTAAAAAGCTTCGTTTTAATCTTGCTCCTGATTCTAGAAACTTAATTTCAGATCCAAACACCCGACATTTATGATTGGCAGATAGCAGCCACCACCACACCGAAATCCGACAGCAACCGGGTTAAATACATATAATTACTCTTTCCACCATCAGAGTTCTCACCCTGCCCCCCACCCCCATTTTACCTGTGGTCGCAGCTATTCTCGCTTCTATTTCAGACATGTCTGCGCTCATCCGCTTGCTCTCCGACGGGGGCAGGCTCTCCACGCTGCTCCCACGAGATGCTCCCAAGCTTAAGCGCCCAGTGTCGCTCTGTTAAAGTTTGAGAAGGCTGAGTCAGTGGCCGACTTGGGGAAGTTCTGTTCGGCGGAAGTGTGGAGGCAGGGGTCGACTGGGACACAGAGGTCTTGTAGACTCTGCTGTGGTGGGTTTCTTTGGACAGTAGCAAGACAAGGGGAGAGGGCTTGGGGGTGGAGAGAGACAGGAATCGGCAAAGAGGGCGGATATGAAGCGGATATCTGTTGCCGATTTGTACATTCCAACCGCTTAGTACAGTGTTCTGCACATAGTAAGCACTCAATAAATACTACTGAATGAATGAATGAGGGACAGACCAGTCACTGTTGTCGTAAAAGACTGCCCCACCAGTGACCGGCTCTCCACAGATGATCTAGGAACCATCCTTTTCCTAAAAAATTTTGGACTCGGGGTACAAGGACCACACAGTCATTGAAGTATTAAAGTTTGATATAATTATCTCACACACGCACACAAGTTCACTCAGCTGTTTCGGATAAAAGGGGAATTGAGGCTTTACAGTGAAAGAAGGTAAGTTCTGTAAAAGGACTTCCACATGAGAAAATAAAAACCGTACTTAAAATGCGGTCTACTGTAGTTTGGCAGTAATAAACTTCTGTTGCAATAATGAAGTTTTGTTGCAATCAGGATTAGCATTAATGCACAACTATAGACTTGAGGGTTACCTGCTGCTTCGCCTGGTTCTTCATCGTTTGCGCCAACTTTGATTCTAAACGCTTAATGGTATCATTCGTAGCTGGGACTTGCTCCAAGTTCGTGTCACTCTTGTTACTCGTATTTGTAGATGTGATGTCCATGAATGAGCCTAGGAAACCCAAAGTATTTGGAATGGTTAATGTGCTTAGTTCATTCATTCAATCGTATTTATTGAGCGCTTACTGTGTGCAGAGCACTGAACTAAGCGCTTGGAAAGTACAATTCCGCAACAGAGACAATCCCTACCCAACAACGGGCTCACAGTCAGTGCTCTAAGCAACCAGCCCATGGGTGCATGACAGTGAGAGTGGCTTATATGATTATGCCAAGGCTGAGGAGGCATTTTAAAATAATAATAATAATTGTGGTATTTGTTAAGTACTCACTATGTGCCACACTCTGTTCTAAGCACTGGGGTAGATACTACCTAATCAGATTGGACACAGTCCATGATCCATTTGGGGCTCAGGGTCTTAATCCCCATTTTACAGATGAGGTAACTGAGGCACAGAGAAGTTAAATGACTTGCCCAAGTTCACGCAGCAGTCAAGTGGCAGAGCTGGGACTAGAACCCAGGACCTTCTGACTCCCAGGCCCATGCTCCATCCACTAGGCCACATAACAGTCCTGGGGTACAGGTTTTTCCTTGTCCTTTGCAAATCTGCTTCAAGACCTTGTTTGTTATAGGGATCTTTTTGAGCAATTCTTTCAGGGTGCATTTTGGTTCCCCATGGTATTCTCCAAGGATGAAATCCCCTCAGATGAAGCAGAAGTGAATTAACTGCCAGCAGGGTGGGCTTGGGAAGAAGTCGAGAATTAACTTCATTTTACAACAGGAACCAACTAAACACTCTTAGCAGTATGCACCACTCGGGAGGAACACAACCCTCTGCAAAGAGCAGTGATACCCATTGAGGGGAGGGACAATGGACAGGCTAGTGAGCAAAGATTGTTCTCCACTGCCATGGGACAAAAGGGAGAGGGACTAAATTTCAGCAGCTGTGCTTTCCATTAAATGTTAAGAAAAAAACCATGAGTGAGGGTGGTGAGACAATGAAATGAGTTAGTGAGAGAAGCCAGGCGTTTCTTAAGGAAATTAAATTCTGGGATGACTTATGGGTATTTTGGTCTGAAACCAGTTCAAGGACTAGATGAGACGCAGGAAGCATTCTTAAAGTTGGCCTCAATGCCTCATGAAAAACCAGCCTCTTTTTCCCTTTCCCAATTCTCTGCCAGAAGATTCACCTGTGCTCTGGAATGGTAAATGCAGCCCTTTCTTTATGGCCTATTCTTGCACATAAGAAAAAGAAAAAAACCCACAAAAAACCCCAAACCCACCCAGATTTAATTTTGAGTGACTTCATTTCAGGTTTCAAAACTGGCGTTAAAAGAATTAAATCAGCACACCAGAGACAAGTGCATCACACTAGACTAGGCCCTCTGAGTTTTAAAGACTCAAGTTATTTTCGTAGTTTAGTAGTTTAGCTCGGTGTTCACCTGTGCTGGTGGCAGAATTGCTTTGTCCTTCATCTGAATACTGACAAGGATACTGCAGAGGCTCATCTGCTCCTGGAAAGTACTGGAAAATACGCATTAAATTTTAAAACTTGTAGCATTTTTAGCACAATGAATATCCTACTATATATAGGCCACAAAGGCACCTGGAAGTTAATAAAGGCTTTGGCCACTTCTCTGAAGAATTAAACCCCACTGGGGTCCTAAATATTTCCTTAGGTGGTGTGCGAGTACTATCAACTGATAGCTTTTTATGTCAAGAACAATTCTGCTATTATATTTAGGAAGATCACTCAAAATACATTTTCCAGATCTATAAATAGAATACTAAGAATCTTTTATTTTTCCCTTTGAAAATATGGGTTTTAAAAAAATAATCTTTTACTCAAGATGCAAGCAAAATAGTTTGATGAAAGTTTAAGTGGTTGCCTTAAAGAAATCTCTTTCTCGATATATATATAGAAACACACATATATATGGAAATACACATATTTCAGAAAATCTGGTTAGTTGGCTGCTGTTCCAGAGAAGCTCGGGAAAACTGACAAACAGTTGATACTTTCAGTACTGAGTCAATACCGGTTTCTTTAACATAAAGCAGAGCAGTCTTACTCATTATAAGTAGTCTATATGATTCAGGGACAGTTCCTGGAGGAACTGGGGCTTAGCCTACCAATAATAATGAGAAAAAGGTATAAATTCCTTATCTATAAGCTCCTTGTGAGCAAGGATGACTTCTACCAACTCTGTTATATCATTTTCCCAAGTGCTTAGTACAGTGCTCTATAAATAACATTGATTGATTATATACAACACACACACTCACATGTCTAGATAACATATTAGATGGTAAGATCTGGTGTGAGGAAAGGCAGTCAGTAAAAAAGTGGGACCACATGTTCATGTGGGAAACTATTAAGTTTTTTTGTATAGCTAGACCAACAGTTCAAAGTCCCAGAGGGAAAACCTGGGGAGTTCCATTCTCCAATGGTCAGCACATAAATTCTTCCTGGGGCTCCTCTGAATTGTCTCAGAAGTCCCTTAGTAAATATAGGAAATGTGGCCAAAAAAAGTTTGGAAAAGAGTCTCATTTGTCTGGGAATAATGGACGCATTGGGACAACTGGACTAGTACTTGATGGGATATAATTGTTTTAATATTATACTACAAAAATAACAACATTTGCAAAAAAAGTACTGCTCAGGGGTTGACAGGGGGATGTAATAAAATGGAAGTCCTTGAATTTTGGTTTCCAAATGTGGCACTTGAATTTTTAAGAGTAATGTCACAAAATACGAAAGATCAAAAAAACTGTACCAACTGATCTGATGCAACAAATTTTGAATGAAGATAACAAAAATATGACTGTATAAAGACTAATATTCACTTCCAAAATACCCTAAGTCCACCTTCCAGTAAAAAAAATCCATTACATTTAGCAAATGAAAAAATACATTTCTCTATGAATTTAGACCCTCAGGTTTTAAATTATACCCGCATCAAATGTGTCATTATTTTCACAATCTCCTCCATGGAAGGTCGTTGAGAAGGATCCTTAGACCAACACCGAGTCATTAAACTCTCAATAGGTTTGGGTAAATTTTTGATCAGCGGTGGTCGAGTACCTAAAATTAAAAAAAAAAAAAAATCACAGGCAATTTTAGTTTACATTCTGAAAGAAAATTGCAACGTCCTTCCTGGGATGATCTAGAATGAATTTTGAACTATTCATGTTTATATAGACTTTATGATTTAGCTAAGGGTCATCCAAAAAGTACTGTGACCCTAGTGGGAAGAACAGGGTTCTGGGAATTCAGAGACCTGGATTGCTGTCCTAGCTTTGCCACTACCCTTATTCTCCCTAACTCACAGGGATATTGAGTGGGTAAAATCAGATCGCTGATACGCAGCAGGGGAGCATGCCTATCAACTTTGTTGTGTTATACTTTTTTAGGTGCTTAGAACAGTACTCGGCACGCACTTAAGTGCTCAATAAATACCACTGATTGACTGATGAGAAAGTTCTTTGGAAAAAAATAAAAGTGCTACATTCATTCGAGGAATTATTATTACCTGCAGCATACAGAGAATTTCTGTTTTTGTAGTGAAGTTTTCTTTCTTGTTAACATTAACAATGTAATACGGAGGGGAAGGAAATCTACATCTGTTTAAATGCAGAGGATACATTTGATGATGTTGTGAGAGTAGTAAGTGTGTGGTATGATTACAATTCTTTCACGTGGCTGTAAGATAGATATCCACTAAAAAAAAAAATCAAAGATGCTCTGGATTCAAATTAAGTATCACACTTGTAAAGCAGTGCACGTGCTGGAGAATTTCATTAGTATTTGGTCCCTTGCATTTACAAATTCAATTCAAAACATCCTCATGCTTCTGTTGCATTTGCCAAGCACATAATATATATAGTGCATGGCATTCAGTAGGTGCTCATTAAACCTTATTACTACTACTAAAAAAAGTACAATTGGCTGCAAAAAATATTTGAGACAGCAAGTAACTGTGGCAGTCTGCCCACTGCACATTGACTCAGTCCTATCTAACAAGACAAAAGTTGATTCTTGTCCACGTTTTGTTCAATTAAAAGGATTTTACGATTTCTATTCCTTTTATCCCAATATCAAATCTGTGCACTATGAATAAGAGCAGCATCTTTTTGAGGCCACAGATGGGAAAAGACTGAAAACCAATAATAATGATTATGGTATTTGTAAAGTGCTTTTTATCTGCCAAGCACTGTTCTAAGCATTGGAGTAGTTACAAAATAACCACACCAGACATAATCCCTGACCCACATGGGGCTGACAGTTGAAATAAGAGGGGGAATAGTAAATTAGCTACCTTACTCTTCACACCTTTGCCCCTCTTCTCTCGACCTTTTTAAAAATTTTATTAAAATATTTGTTAAGCATTTTACTATGGGTCAGGCACTGAACTAAGCTCTGGATTCATGTCAGATCATCAGGTTGGACGGAGTCCCTGACCCACGTGGGCCTCAGTCTTAATCCCCATTTTGCAGATAAGGTAAGTGAGGCACAGAGAGGTGAAGTGACTTGCCCAAGGTCACCCAGCAGACAAGTGGCAGAGATGGTATTAGAACCCAGGTCTTTCTGACTCCCATGCCCATGCTCTATCAATTAGGTCATGTTGCTTCTCAACCTTTGGCTCCCCCGTAGTTACTGACTGATTAATTGACAAAAAGGAAGGTTATGATGTGGAAGTGGTTTGGGGTGGGGGAAGACAGGCAGGCATGTGTCTTTCTCTCTCTCTCGCACTGGCTCCTCCCAACACATACACATTCTTTGACTTTACGTAAATGTGGAATTCTGTTTTTCACTCACCATTATGAACTGCCCACATTATGCGGAAAGCTGGACCACCAATCTCATCAAAGGGTTTCCTGCGGGTTATCACTTCCCAAAGGATAATACCCCAACTGAACACGTCACATTTTTCACTGTAATTGCTACCTGGAAAAAGTCACCAGCACAGTTTTGAAGTCTTTTCCCCACAACATTTACCAGCCACACCAAGTTTTTCCAAGGCACCCAGCCATCTCAAGGGTGGGAAAAGGGGAGACCTGAGCCTGACAGACCAGAGATCAGCCTAGCATTGAACTGGACTCTCCCATCTTTCTGAAGAGTGATTAAGTTCAGGAACACAGGGTTTGGGGAAGGGAGGGCAGGAGCGTCACCCCTAGGATGCTAGAGAGATCTCCATGTGTTCAAAATACCTTGGCAGCATGCAATCCTGTCGAGCTGAACATTTTCTCCAAATTAAAGAAGAGACCAGCTTAACACTGTCAGTGAGAAGGCACAGAGTTAATGCTACTTTTCCACGGTAAAAATACAACTTACAGGGCACAGGGAAGCCCTACTCACTCAATTCTTTAGCAACTGACATTACCGCTTCCTCGCAGGACGGTTCTGACTCATTTTTAAAACGCCAGGACTGACTCTGCAGTAACGTGGATTGTCAGACACTTTCATAGCCCCTTCTGTGCTTATTGAAGCAATACAATTAGTTTCTCACTTAGCACCGAACGTCTCTACCATGGCTAGTAAAATTGCTTTGCTATAGAAGTGATGTATAGCTCCAATTTAGCGTTGGGCTATTTCCTTTTCAACTTCTGAAGGAAGGCCATCTTTTTAATATGCTCCCTCTGATACCTTGCAGACCCGACAATTAAGGCTCTTGAATAAAGAAAGGTAATTAATTTTCAGTGGAACGCTGCTGATTTGCAGTAACGAGTAAAAGGCTCTATGGGGAGTGACTGAATTATGCAAAATCTGCATGTAAGTGAATCGGTATGATTAAAAGTACCGAGGATGCAGTGTAAACCGGTGCACAAATTACCAGAGTGACAACTGTGCCTAATGAACAGTGCTCAGTAATGGGATTTGGCAGCAGTAAATTATCCCGGTTCTCATCTGGGTTACCGGTGCTGAGGGCAAAACGTAAGGGAGTTGCTGGAAGCCTTCAACGTGCACTTTGATTCTCCAATATGTACATTAAACCAACACAATTTGGAGAGTAACTGGAGAAATATAAACCGATTGGCTTCTTCACTGTCTCCTGTTAAAGTGTTAGCTCCCTAAAGGCAAGGACCTTTTTTTTTTTTTTTTTAACCTCCACAAGTCTCACCCAAGTTCTTACTACCATTCTTTGCATACAGCAGGAGGGCGACTGATTGATTTCCTGTCTGTGTCAGGGGAAGCCAGATCTTTACCTGTTTGGGTGGAGGTAATGTCTCTCTCATTGGAAGAGACAAAGTGTTTTGCTTCCAAACTGTCTAAAAGGGAACTGCAGTACAGTCGTAAATGGAATAATCCAGCGGTCTGGAAACGTTTGCAGTCACCGTGATCACAGTAGTTAAAAACCGATCAGAACTCTCCACCCCCAGTCATGTGGCTTCACAGTCCTGATGGATCAGGGCTCACGTTAAAGAGACCCGAAGTGGGTGCTTTGGTACATTTTCTTCACCGCCAACCCATGTTGCTCTGAGATGGTCTTGGTCCTCCATATTTAAAGCCGTCTCTCCTGACTGGCTTTCCCCTATTTGAGGGGGAAGTCCGCTTTGCAAGGGGCCTGTGGTGTCACTAGGGATCGGGTGGAGTCTGGATCTGCCCTAGAACCCAACATAGACCCTCCCCGTCCCGACGGCCTCTGGGGCTTTTACCTTCAAACACTTCGGGTGCCATCCACGCAGCACTTCCCTTGTTATTGGTCATGTGTGTCTGTATGTCACATGCAGTGCCAAAGTCACAGATTTTTAGGACTGTCCCTCCGGCTACCAGTAACAGGCTGTTAATAAAATGAAAAATAACGGTTGGAGACGCAATCATTTGGGGTCGAGGAGAGGAAGGAGACAATTCACTACACAGAATCGGAAAGACTGATTTCTGGGAAATTATAATAATAATGATAAGTGTTAAGTGCTTAGAATATGCCAGGCACTGTATTAAGCACTGGGGTAGATAAAGGGAAACTGGGTTGGACACAGCCCCTGTCCCACATAGGGTTCACAGTTTTAATCCTCATTTTACAGATGAGGTAACTGAGGTGCAGTGAAGTGAAGGGACTTGTCCAAGGTCACCGAGCAAACAAGTAGCGGAGTCGGGATTAGAAACCAGGTCTTTTGGAATTCCAGGTCTGTTCTCTATCCACTAGGCCACATGCTTCTGTTTTAGTTACCAGTTTCCCATTCGCAATCACTTAATATTTCAAACTTTAATTACGCTGGTGATAGAGAAATAGTCGTATTTGAGCTCAATAAGGCGTGTCCACAGAGTGGACACTTAAAAGGGCAGCCTTTTTCTCAGCTTCGTGAGCATTTAAGTGAGGCACTTTTTAACCACCAGAGGATTCTCAAAGGTTTCAGTTTGTGCAATAAGGGTCTTGCAATGGGTCATGATCGTAATTTTCTTTCAGTGAAGGAGGTGGGTGGAGGCTGAGGGAATTGCACATGGAGAATGGTACCCAGCCCTCCAGGCAAATATACCATACTACCGTAAGCGGGAAACTTGCCTGTTAACTCTGTCTTGTACTCTCTCAACTGTTTGGTAGAGTGCTCTACACACAGTGTTAATAATAATAATTATTCTCAATAACAATAATAATAATTATGGTATTTGTTAAGCACTCACTATGTGCCAGGCACTGTACTAAGTGCTGGGGTCGATACAGCAAATCGGGGTGGAGCCAATCCCAGCTCTGCCACTTGTCAGCTGTGTGACTGTGGGCAAGTCACTTAACTTCTCTGTGCCTCAGTTCCCTCATCTGTAAAATGGGGCTTAAGACTGTGAGCCCCACGTGGGACAACCTGATTCCCCTGTGTCTACCCCAGTGCTTAGAACAGTGCTCGGCACATAGTAAGCGCTTAACAAATACCAATCCCTTGCCCCAAGTGGGGCTCACAGTCTGAATCCCCATTTTACAGATGAGGTAACAAGGCCAGAGAAGTGACTTGCACAAGATGATCTTTGGAGTTTAAAAAAAAAAAAGGTTGTAGTTGATAAATAAAAAATATTGGGGGGGGGGGGGCTCTAAAGTACTCGGAAAAACCGACCGGAAATATTGGGAATAAAACTATTTTATATTAACAGTGACTTTCAGGCAAAGGGTGGGGGGGGGGGAGGGAAGGAAACGTACTTGGGTGGTTTGAGGTCTCGGTGGATCAGGGCTTTGGGCTGCATGCTGTGAAGATAGGCCACTCCCTGGGAGCACTGCAAACACCAGCTCATCGCATGGGCGGCAGTGTAGTA
Source organism: Ornithorhynchus anatinus (assembly GCF_004115215.2). NCBI lineage: Eukaryota > Metazoa > Chordata > Mammalia > Monotremata > Ornithorhynchidae > Ornithorhynchus > Ornithorhynchus anatinus. The sequence goes on from NC_041746.1 coordinate 28,730,466, forward strand.
CGGCAAGGGTTCGGCACCATGGAGCACTGGAAAATAAAGGCACAAACTAAAAAGAACTTTATTGTATATTACAACATACACCAAACAGATAGAACAAGGACCTCCGCACCTTTTGGGTGGTCTTTATTTTTCCCCGCGACTCCTCACCGTAACCGTTATGGACATTTCTCTTCCTGCTCTGAAGGTACTGATTAGTCTAGGAGAGTGACGACAAATTTCCTGTCACGCTGGGGAGCCCAGAGTAAAGGGGACTCATTTTTATTTCTCCATAGAGGATGCCCTCTGATGAAGAGAATTGGGGGCAGCTCCCACGCTGCCTATGTGACGGAGTAAGAGGTGATTAAAAAGAATTTCATGGCACCCATCTAACCACCCAAACTGTGCAGAATGAAATACAGTGGAGAAGACAGAGGACGGACAATTAGAACAGATGGTGCGGGGTGGGAGAAGGATGGGAGAAGAGATGGAAGGAAGAGGGTGATACAGCTAAAGTATTCTGCGAAGAAAGCCAAAAGCCAAGGAGACTGGCACAATGACTGCTAGGTCCGTTATGGAGATCCGAAATGAAAGCACCTCCCCCAGAGTGGCAATGAGAGCCCTTAGCAGACCAGGGCTGTAATATATCCTGCACCAGCAAAACTGTTGCACATTTTGAAATGCTTGAGAGTTAAATATTGGGGCCTGGATTTCTACCAAGTTAAACCCTTACTCCTAAGCAATCTGAAAGTGCCAAGGACGAAATAGAGATTTCATTAAAAGAGCAAGGCAAAGCACAACCGCCCGGTAGAATTTTTAAAAGTCATCTCTCACGCAACAGTAGCATAAAATGCGAACTGAGTTTCAACAATTGATGGTGCCAAATGAAACATTTAGAGAAAAAAGCGTCTCTACGTAAATACTGGATTTTCTCTTCCAGAAGAACATTAGTTTTAATGATACTCACCATTGTAGAGAGAGCCTCCTTCCGCATATTCCATAACGAGACATACCTTCAGGAAGAAACACATGAGTAACATGCTTTTTAAAGCAAGAGAGTTCAGAATTCACGAGTGATATGGAATTCATCTCAATCACACTGGGCAATGAATTAAACTCTGAGCTAATCTTCTTGAGGAACACAATGCCAATTACATTTCTAGAAGAAGGGGCTCGGCAAGCTACACACAGATCAATCGGTATGCTTACTGTGAGCACAGCACTGGACTAATCGGTTGAGAAAGTTCAATAGAATGAGTAGCTGGGACTGCTGCCCTAAACATATGCTAATTTAAACATATTTCACGGTCAGAAATCATTCCAAAGCTGACTGGGAGGAGGAAGGGAAAGATGGGACCTCTCTCCCAGATTAAGACAGAAAATAGCTACGGCACACACTGCAGAAAGATACCCCTTTCCATCTCTTTTCCAAGAATCAAGGAAATCTGAAGAGTTTTCAGAGCTATCACTACATTATTATGGTTGTGAGTGAAATCACTGTGCAGCTGGGGCAAAATAAGCACGAACACTAGAAACCGAACTAAGCAGTTCAACAAAACATTCTCATGGTGCCAGGTTTGGTTTTTTTTTTTTTAAAAAAAAAAACCCCAAACCAACAAGCAACTTTTAACATCTCTAAACATACATATTATATATAAATATGAACACTCTACTCAGTTTTGGTCCTGACTTGGGATTTGAATATTTTCAAATTCAATCACTGAAAGATTATTTCGGTTTCCTTCACTGTTCAACAAATATTACACGGAGGCATTTCTTAAAATGAGACTTATTTTAATCAATCAATAGTATTTATTTTGTGGCTACTTGTGCAGAACACCGGCCTAAGGATTTGGAAGAATACAGTACTGTTACAAGGCCTGTTGGCTGTCCTCAAACAGTTTACAATCTGGCAGGGAAGACAATAAAATAAATTACAGAAAGGAAGAAGGAACTGGAGCTATGTCCATAACTGCTTCTTAGGTAATCAGGAACCTAAGTATTGAGAGCGCTGAAGTGTTTAGGGGGCACAAAAGTACTGATGTGACGGCTGGGGGTCAGGGGAGAGACGATACAAGTAGGATAATTCTGTATATACTAAGTCAGGTTTTCCCAGCTAAACATGGGTTTTCCAAGCGCGGCTTTGAGAGTTGATTCATGATGTTGGGAAATAACCTACAGTTGTTCACCACTTGTGGAGGAATCTAGGAATTCAATAAACACTGTTCATTTTACACAGTTTTTTGGGAGGAGTTAATCACTTACCGGATTCAAGCAAGCACCATATAGCTTCACGATGTTAGGATGATTCACACGGGATAACTGTCGAAGCTGAAACAAATGAAATGCCCTGTAAAAACTAGTCTGGGAGGCATTCAGTCCTAATTACACTTAATGAAAACACAAACTAAAACAGGATATTAATCTTCCGAAAGCAAAAATCAGGAATCCTCTAATGAAAAGTTTAACAAGCTACAGAGAGAGGGACTCTACATGGAATTGGCGAGGAACGGTAGCTGATTCAAACAGAGGCTTGATAAGACTAGACAAGCAACACCATTCAAAAATGTAGCTAGCAAAGTTAGACTGGGTCTGATCCGACACAGTCCTTGAGCTTTTCTTGTCCCATCTACTTCAGTCATTACAAATGCAATGAACAGGCACGCTCTGGGGAAGATGTGCATTCACACACCTACTAGGGAATTAGCGGTGACTCGGAATTCGAGAAACCGCCCAAAAATATGAAGAGGATAAGGAAAACACTCCTAGTTTCTTCCTGAGCTACCAAGCCAAAAATGGAAATTCATTCATTCATTCAATAGTATTTATTGAGCGCTTACTATGTGCAGAGCACTGTACTAAGCGCTTGGGATGAACAAGTCGGCAACAGATAGAGACAGTCCCTGCCGTTTGACGGGCTTACAGTCTAATCGGGGCAGACGGACAGACAAGAACAATGGCAATAAACAGAGTCAAGGGGAAGAACATCTCGTAAAAACAATGGCAACTAAATAGAATCAAGGCGATGTACAATTCATTAGCAAAATAAATAGGGTAACGAAAATATATACAGTTGAGCGGACGAGTACAGTGCTGTGGGGATGGGAAGGGAGAGGTGGAGCAGCAGAGGGAAAAGGGGAAAATGAGGGTTTAGCTGCGGAGAGGTAAAGGGGGGATGGCAGAGGGAGTAGAGGGAGAAGAGGAGCTCAGACTGGGAACGCCTCTTGGAGGAGGTGAGTTTTAAGTAGGGTTTTGAAGAGGGAAAGAGAATCAGTTTGGCGGAGGTGAGGAGGGAGGGCGTTCCAGGACCGCGGGAGGACGTGACCCAGGGGTCGACGGCGGGATAGGCGAGACCGAGGGACGGTGAGGAGGTGGGCGGCAGAGGAGCAGAGCGTGCAGGGTGGGCGGTAGAAAGAGAGAAGGGAGGAGAGGTAGGAAGGGGCAAGGTGATGGAGAGCCTTGAAGCCTAGAGTGAGGAGTTTTTGTTTGGAGCGGAGGTTGATAGGCAACCACTGGAGTTGTTTAAGAAGGGGAGTGACATGCCCAGATCGTTTCTGCAGGAAGATGAGCCGGGCAGCGGAGTGAAGAATAGACTGGAGCGGGGCGAGAGAGGAGGAAGGGAGGTCAGAGAGAAGGCTGACACAGTAGTCTAGCCGGGATATAACGAGAGCCCGTAACAGTAAGGTAGCCGTTTGGGTGGAGAGGAAAGGGCGGATCTTGGCGATATTGTAGAGGTGCAACCGGCAGGTCCTGGTAACGGATAGGATGTGTGGGGTGAACGAGAGAGACGAGTCAAGGATGACACCGAGATTGCGGGCCCGAGAGACGGGAAGGATGGTCGTGCCATCAACGGTGATAGAGAAGTCTGGGAGAGGACTGGGTTTGGGAGGGAAGATGAGGAGCTCAGTCTTGCTCATGTTGAGTTTTAGGTGGCGGGCCGACATCCAGGAGGCAGGAGGAGATGCGAGCCTGAAGGGAGGGGGAGAGGACAGGGGCGGAGATGTAGATCTGCGTGTCATCTGCATAGAGATGGTAGTCAAAGCCGTGAGAGCGAATGAGTTCACTGAGGGAGTGAGTGTAAATGGAGAACAGAAGAGGGCCAAGAACTGACCCTTGAGGAACTCCAACAGAAATGAATTCGTTTCCTCCAAACTAGAGAACCTCACATTAAAATTGATTTGCTTTTTGCGGAATTGGGATAAAAGATGGAGTGATCCAAAATTGCCTATGCTTGTATTGATAAAGCAAAAGGATACCCTTTTCTACCTGTCTTTAAAAACAAATATAAGGGAGATGAAATGCAGTCAAACTATTAAGTTGTTCAGAAAACAGCATGGCTAAGTGAAAACAGCATGAGCCTGGAAGAGGGCCCGGGCTGTAATTCCAGCTCCATCACTTACCTGCTGTGTGATGTTGGGCAGGTCACTTAACCACTCTGTGCCACAGTTCCTTCATCTGCAAAAATGGGGTCCAATACTTCTCCCACCTGTACAACCCACTTGGGACCTGATTATCTCTAGTGCTTCTTCATACAGTACTTGGCACATAACAAGCACTTAAATACCAGAATTATTTTTATCATTATGAATGCTTATTTCCCAGGTAAGCAATAAGACAGATGACATCCTGGTACAGAATGGTCAGTCTCTTGCCATGAATTGTTGGTTGAGAAAAAGTAATTCCCTGCTGCATTTGCTGCTCTGCCTTGCTGGACCACACTATTTCACGACTGAGCAGAACTACTAGCAGAATGATCTCGATGCCTTCGTTATCACCGACTAAGGAACCAAAAGCCCAGTCATGGCACTGGGAAACTCACCTCTACAATGAAAGCTTTCCTCTCGGATTCGCTTTCTATTTGTTTGATGGCCACATCTTTAGCTCTCCATTTGGCTTTGCAGACCACCCCAAAAGCACCCCTTCCGACAACCTAGGAGGAAAGAGAACACTTGTTAGCACAAAAGAAGCCAGCTTGGGAAACCAGAGAACAATTCTTGGCCCCTGGTAAGTTCTTGCTGCTGGATTTGCAAGGCTGGCCTACACCGCAAAATGGGCCTTTATTTTACTTTTTGGAACTGTTGCTGTGGCGGGAAGGAATGCGAGATTCCCAGAGTGCCCGGAACAAGGGACTTGGAATCTTAGGATATTCTCTGCCTCAGCCTAGTTTTGGGCCTTTTCCCAACCTCTCAGCTGCGCAGGGAGGCAGGACACCTTACCTGTCACTCTCCTCAACTGGACCTCATCCAAGGTCCACCTTCCCTACTTTACTTGCTTCCACCCTGAAGCGAGCTTCCTCCCTCAGACTATTTCTTCCTCAGGCAGAGGGTAAAAGGGGAGGGAACCAAAGGGAGAGGAGGGGTGCTTACTCTGTGCACAGCACTGTACCAAGTGATTGGGAGAATACAAGAGTTTAGCTATGATCCCTGTCTTTAACAATCTTCTAATCTAGTAGATTTGAACTTTCCTGGTGCAAACTCAATATCATGGCACAATTATTATTAATTAGGAAAGCAACTACACTTACTTGGATAACTCATACAATTTTAAAAAGTAGACCTTCATTTAGATCCAGGGGAGAGATGTTTTTAAAAAACCCCTACATCTTTGCTAGCTAAGTGTCAAAAGAGGCTGGTAACTGGATAAAATACAAGATTTTCCCTAAGTGAGAAAGGAGTAAATAAGAACAGCGATCTGCACCAGACAATCTAATGAGAGGATAGCAGTCCGGTGCACGACAAACCACGGCAAAATGGCTTGCAACGACAGCAGTTTGATTTAAAAGGAGCTTAGATACAGGAGAATGCGACTGGAATTGGACTGCTTCTAAGGAATATCCTCAGTATTTAAAGCTGCAGAAAACTGAGTGGAAACAGATGTCAATGGAAGAGGGAAAAAACCGCACAACAGATGGGAAGTTAAAACTTTCACTCTTTACTGCACTTTCCCAAGTGCTTACTTTGGTGCTCTGCACTCAGTGAGCACTCAATAAATACAGCTGAATGTATAAAAATAAATATGTGGAAACCTAGATGGTCTGAATCCTGGGCATTCCCCATTGGCGCTGAATGAAAAAACACATTCCATGATGTTTGATGCTAAATAATGTCACTAAGGACTGACGAGCTTCTATCCCAGGTGATAAGCAGCACTATGGGTTTTCAAGGTGTTATTAGGGCAACATTTCTAATCCTGGCCCAAAGGTGACGGACTGGTAGTAGTTTCATTTGCTGGGAGAAAATGATCCAATGATAAAACAATCAGATCTTCAGCTCTCCCCAGAAGTTCAGAAAGTTTATTGTAATGCCAATCAATCGTAATTATTGAGTGCTTACTGTGGTGTGTGGGGGGGGGGGGGCACTATATTAAATGCTTGAGAGAGTGGAACACAGCAATATAATCTACACACTCCCTACCCACAACGAGCGGTCATAAACCTGGGTATTTTCAGCTTGACGGCTATTTTTCCATAGAGCAGCACCTGGAAGGATTGCATGTAAACCATTTTAAGGCCTGCGCTGGAAAACATTTTCATTTCCGTGCTAGAGGAGATCCGGTCTTAAGGTGTCAGATTTGACTTAAAACGGAGTCTGAGAAAGCTAGAGAAAAGGCGAATTTGGATATGTCTCGTTGTCACGGAGTAGTTACTTCAGTCCTTGCTGCAATGGGCATTCAGGAAGGCAGCGTCTGTGGCCACCTCTTCAGAAGACATGGGTCAGGAGACCGTAAGGGAAACGTCAATTTAGAGAGGCCAACAGAGGCACTAAGGGGCTCCCGAACTAAAGCTTTTTGAATCAAACGCGGTGCCCAGGGCTGGGATCCTGCCTCCAGTACTGCCGGCTGATTGATTACCGGACTGATCTTCAATAACCCTGGAGTTGCCAGAGAGGCCAGAGGTAAAGACACCTTCCTCGCTCAGGAAACTAACTCTTAAATAGGATTGTTTTCCTACCTACCCTTAGGTGAGCTTTCTCACAATATCTCTGATGGTAAAAACCGACCTCTTCACTGGCTCCTGAACCAAATAATTCCGCCAACCCTCTTCATCCAAGAGCATAATTACTATTTTCAAAATATGTTCCCTAATTCAGGATAACAAGCTTTATAATGGAATCTCGGATCACGTCTGATGTTAATATACAGCGATGGGATCTAGGATCTTAAAGCTCATTCATACCAACATAAACCCCAATCACCGGTAAGATGGATCACACATTGAGAACATCACCAGATCATTTTTACGGAGCACCTACTGGGTGTGGAGCACTGTATGACACACTTGTGCATTTTGAAATATCAATCGATGGTTTTCACTGAGCGCTCACTCTGTGCAGAGAACTGAAGTAAGCTCTTGGGAGAGCACAATACAACAGAGTTGGTAGACAGGCACCTTGTGCTCTCAAGGAGCTTACAGAATATGAAGTCTAGCGAACACAGGGTGAATTGACATATCACTATACAAATTCTTCTTCTATATAGACGTTTCCCCTCTTGTTTAAACAAAACACTCAGAGAGGCTTACTCTAGTGCCAAGGAGAAGCAAGATGGAGAAGGCACAGCACAGCCACTTAAGTCCACCACACAGCAGGCTGTTAAAGTGCACCGAAAGCTTCCTTGGACCGTCCTAAACTTATATCTGTGAGCTTTATTTCTTTACGGAGCAAGGCGACAGAGTTACTAAGCCTACTCAAAAGGGCTCAGATAATGACTGAACCATTTCACTCCTGCATAAGCTTATTTTTTTTTACAAAAAAAAAAAAGGAAAGGAGAAACGATTGAACGGTGCAATGTTTCCTTCTTTCTTCTCGCCAACCGAAAGAGTGAGGTGATAAAGGACCATGTAGGTTAGGACAGAGTTCATGCCTCTTGACTAACTTCCACGGTGGCAAAACATCTGTTATCGGGCTGCACCTCTGCAGGACCTGGGGCTTCTCTGAAGCCTAAACAAAGATCCTTTGCTTTCTAATGGCTCACTTTAAAATGTTACTAACTTTGGATCGCATCGCTTCTGAAGCAAACCGAGATGCTTCAGCATCGCCAACGACAAAAAGCATCGATAAAAGAAACAAAAGGTAACTCCTACCATAGGTGAGCAGTTATTAAGTAGGCTCACGGGGAAAAAAAAAAATCTACCTGCAAAAAGAAACAAGCTTGACCGTGGAACGAAATCGCTTGATTTTAAGCTTAGCGGATAAGCTCCTTGTGGGCAGGGATTGTGTCCGCCGTCTCTCTTGTACTGCGCTCTCCTACCGGGTCAGAACTATTGATTGATTTTCCAAGCCTGAGCCTGGTACCAATGACTGATTGACATTCCAGGTCTGCACCTGGTACCACTGATTCATTCATTCCATCGTACTTACTGAGCGCTTACTATGAGCAGAGCACTGTACTACACGCTTGGAATGTACAATTCGGCAACAAATAGAGACGATCCCCTCCCAATAACAGGCTCATGATCTAAACGGGGGAGACAGACAACAAAACAGTCTGATTGATGGACCGGATCAGCGCCTAGAACTAATGATTGACGTTCCAGGCCTGTGCCTACCACCGCTGGATTGACGTTCCAGGTCTGCGCCTAGAACTATTGATCGATGGACCGGCTCGGCGCCTAGAACTATTGATCGACTGACGGTCCAGGACCTGCTACCACTGATTGACCTTCCAGGTCCGTGCCTAGAACTACTGATCGATGGACCGGCTCGGCGCCTACAACTATTGATCGATTGATGGTCCAGGTCTGCACCTGCTACCACTGATTGACCTTCCAGGTCCGCGCCTAGAACTACTGATCGATGGATGGGATCAGCGCCTAGAACTATTGATCGATGGACGTTCCGGGCCTGCACCCGGAACGGCTGATCGAAGTACCGGATCAGCGCCTAAAACTACCGATTGCTTACCGTTCCAGGCCTGCGCCTGGAACTCCTGATTGATATTCCGGCTGAGCGCCTAAAACCATTGATGGATCGATTGCCCTTCCTGTTGGAGAACACGGGGCCCCGTAAGCTTGTGCCCAAACGTTGGTGAAGGCGGCCCGGGGAGGACGGCCGCGGGATTGGGGGGGAAATGGGGGGACAGGATGGGACACGGGGGGGGACGGGACATGGAGGGGGACACAAGGGACACCGGGGGGGGGGGGACAAACAAGAGACACGGGGAGGGACATGGGGACACACACAAGAAACACAAGGGACACGGAGGGGACACATTAGAGAGGCAGCGTGGCTCAGTGGCAAGAGCCCGGGCTTGGGAGTCAGAGGTCATGGGTTCGAATCCCAGCTCTGCCACGTGTCAGCTGTGTGACTGTGGGCAGGTCGCTTCACTTCTCTGGGCCTCCTCTGTAAAAGGGGGGGTTAACTGGGAGCCTCACGTGGTCCAGGCGCAAAATCCTGTCTCTCCCCCCAGCGCTTAGAACAGTGCTCTGCACAGAGTCAGTGCTTAACAAATACCAACATCATCATCATCATAAGGGGACACGGGGGGGGGGCAACAAGGGGACCGGGGGGGGGCAACAAGGGGACCCGGGGGGGGGCAACAAGGGGACCCGGGGGGGGCAACAAGGGGACCCGGGGGGGGCAACAAGGGGACCCGGGGGGGGCAACAAGGGGACCCGGGGGGGGCAACAAGGGGACCCGGGGGGGCAACAAGGGGACACGGGGGGGGGCAACAAGGGGACACGGGGGGGGCAACAAGGGGACACGGGGGGGGCAACAAGGGGACACGGGGGGGTAACAAGGGGACACGGGGGGGTAACAAGGGGACACGGGGGGGTAACAAGGGGACACGGGGGGGCAACAAGGGGACACGGGGGGCAACAAGGGGACACGGGGGGGTAACAAGGGGCCACGGGGGGCAACAAGGGACAAGGGGACACGGGAGGGGGGGTAACACGAGGGACCCAGGGAGACACACAAGGGGACACGAGAGACACACACACAAAGGCCCCCGGGGAGCGGCGGGGCGAGGGTGGGCGCCGCCCTCACCTCTTCCACCTCGATCTCTTTGTAGTCGATCTCTTCGAAGTTGAGGACCTGGGAGGGGGCTTCCATCATCTCTCCGCCGCCGCCGGCGGGGTTGGAGGCGGCGGCGGCGGCGGAGGAGGCGGCGGAGGAGGAGGAGGCGGCCATGCTGCGGCCTCCCCCGGGGAGGGAGCGGGGTCCGATGGGCGTCCCCGGGCTTCCTTCCCCCCTCGGCCCTTCTCCCCTCGGCCCTTCTCCCCCCGGCGGCTTCCGGTCCCCGGCCCGCCCGGCGCTTCCGGTTCCGGTCTGCAGCCGGAAGTGGCGCATTGAGGGGCGGGGGGGGGGGAGCGGCCCGGCCGCCGCGATTCCGAGAGCGCGCTCCGCGGATCTCGCGATACTTGGGCTCTGCGAGGAGGCTGGAGGGCCGGAGATCTCGCGAGAGCTTCGTCCGGGGCCTCCCACGCAGCGCGCTCTAGAGGGAAGCCATCGCTGCCCTCCATTCATTCATTCATCCATTCATCCACTCATTCATCCACTCTTTCTTTTTCTCATTCATTCATCCATTCATCCATCCATTCATTCATTCCTCCATCCACTCTTTCTTTCATCCATTCATTCATCCATCCATTCATCCATTCTCTATGTCTCTATCTGTTGCCGACTTGTTCATCCCAAGCGCTTAGTACAGTGCTCTGCACATAGTAAGCGCTCAATAAATACTATTGAATGAATCCATTCATTCACTCCTCCATCCACTCTTTCTTTCTTTCATTCATTCATCCACTCATGCATTCATTTATCCATTCATGCATTCATTTATTCATCCATTCATTCATCAATTCATTGTTTCTTTCATTCATCCATCCATTCATCCATTCATCTATCCATTCATTCACTCTTTTCTTTCATTCATTCATCCATTCATTCATCCATCCATCCATCCACTCTTTCATTTATTCATCCATCCATTCTTTCTTTCATTCATCCATTCCTTCATTCATTCATCCATCCATTCATAATAATGTTGGTATTTGTTAAGCGCTTACTATGTGCCGAGCACTGTTCTAAGCGCTGGGGGAGACATAGGGGAATCAGGTTGTCCCACATGGGGCTCACAGTCTTAATCCCCATTTTACAGATGAGGGAACTGAGGCACAGAGAATTCTTTCCTACATTCATCCATCCATCCATCCACTCATCCATAATAGTAATAATGATAATGGTATTTGTTAAGCGCTTATTCTGTGCAAAGCACCATTCTAAATGCTGGGGTAGATACAGGGTAATCAAGTTTTCCCATGTGAGGCTCACAGTCTTCATCCCCATTTTACAGATGAGGTCACTGAGGTCCAGAGAAGTGAAGTGACTTGCCCACAGTCACACAGCTGACAAGTGGCAGAGCCGGGATTTTTGAACAAATGCCCTCATTATTATATTACAATATAGCAATAAAGAGAGGCAATCCCTGCCCACCCTGGGTTTACAATCTAGAAGGGTGGAGCATCTTTCCTTCAGCATCTCCGGGCGCTGGCTCCCTCTCTGATGCCTAACTGGCATTCTTGCCCTTGTGCCCTTCTTCAAAACAGTCCTGAAAAGCCTCACATTACTATAAATGATAGTGGCATTTGTTAAGCCCTTACTCTGTGCCAACCACTGTACTAAGCGCTGGGGTGGATATAAGCAAATAGGGTTGGACACAGTCCCTGTCCCACGTGGGGCTCACAGTCTCCATCCCCATTTTACTGAGGAGGTAACTGAGGCACAGAGAAGTCGAGCAACTTGCCCCAAATTACACAGCTATTCATTCATTCATTCGTATTTACTGATCACCTACTGTGCACAGAGCACTGTACTAAGCACTTGGAAAGTACAATACAGCAATAAAAGAGACGATCCCTCCCACAGCAGGCTCAAAGTATGGGGTGGGGGAGACAGATATCAATACAAGTAACGAGGCATCAATATAAATAAATAGAATATATATATATATAAGTGTTGTGGGTAGAGAGAGGGGGAAGAGCAAAGGGAGCAAGACGTGGTGACGTGGAAGTGCTATTAGAAAGTGCTAAACGAAGACCACAGTTACTACGCGCCAACCGCTGTGGTAGATGCAGATCAATCAAATCAGAAACAGACCCTGTCTCTCATGGGGCTCTCAGAGGAGAAAGAACAGCTTGAAGCCCATTTTACAGATGAGGAAACTGAGGCACAGATAAGCGACTTACCCAGATTCGCAGTGCAGGCAAGTGGCAGACCTAAATTAGAACTCAGATCTCCTGACTCTTAGTTCTGTGCTCTTTTCACAAGGCCATGCTGCTGCTTTGTTCTTGAGGAAGCCATCCCTGATTAATTCACAACACATGAGTCATTTCAGCCCATTCGCTACCTATGGCCAGTCAGTTCTGTGGAGCGCTTCTGGTGTGCAGAGCACTGTACTAAGCGCTTGGGAGAGTACAATATAACGAACACATTCCCTGCATTCAATGAACTTACAGTCTAGAGGGGACATAGGGCACATTCAGCACATCTATACTAATCATGTACATAATAATAATGGCTTTTGTTAAGCTCTCACTATGTGCCAATCACTGTTTTAAGCGCTGGGGTAGATACAAAGTGGCCAAATTGTCCAACGTGGGTCTCACAGTCTTAATCCCCATTTTACAGATGAGCTAACTGAGGCACTGAGAAGTTCAGCAGGAAGCAGCGTGGCTCAGTGGAAAGAGTCTGGGCTTCAGAGTCAGAGGTCATGGGTTTGACTCCCGGCTCTGCCACTTGTCAGCTGTGTGACTGTGGGCAAATCACTTCACTTCTCTGGGCCTCAGTTACCTCATGTGTAAAATGGGGATTAACTGTGAGCCTCAAGTGGGACAACCTGATGACCCTGTATCTCCCCTAGTGCTTAGAACAGTGCTCCGCACATAGTAAGCATTTAACAAATACCAACATTATTATTAAGCGACTTGCCCAAAGTCACACAGCAGACAAGTGGCCACGCAGGGACTAGAACCCACAACCTCTGACTCCAAGCCCGTGCTCTTTCCATTAAGCCATGCGGCTTCTCTACGTGAATTCACTACTGAATTACTTGAATTGCAGCTATTTCATCCCGATAATAACTGAATCATTTACTGGTAATTGTCTGTTCTTTTTTTATGCTCCCATTATTTGCAAATACCTTTTGGTTCTGAATGTTCTATCACAGGCTAAGCTCTTTGAGGACAAGGAAGGTGTTTCTAGTTTTCCTTGTACTCTCTAGGAGGGCTTGCTACAGTAATCAGCCCAATTAATCTGCTCATTTCCTGCCAAAATGACTTTATAGCCATTATCTCACACTTGATTCCTCTGCCTCATCTCCTCAGCCTCACTTTTCTACCAGCCTGAAACTCCCTCCTCCTCTCCCCCTTATTCCTCTCTCGTCTTTGTCTCCATTCTTTCTTCACATCTAATGAGACCACATTTCTCCCCACCTTCAAAGTCCTCCTCAAATCCCACCTCTAACAAGTTTTCCCAACTCCCAACATCTCAAGTCACATCAAGCCATCTACCTCTAGCACTTACCAGGCAGGGTAGAAATAACTCAAATTTCTTCAAAATTCTTTGATGTGCTGCTTCTCACGTGTAATTCAGAATGGTGTTTTTATTAATAATCACAATAATAACACTGGTATTTGTTAAGTGCTTACTATGTGCCAGGAACTGTTCTAAGTGCTGAAATGGTCATAGCAATATGAAGTCTAGTGAATCATGGTAAGGGTCTAAATGGGATTAGTCATTCCTTCTGGTATGCTATTAACATTTTGTCGAAGTTGCAAACAAATAAATGGCTAAAAGTTGTAAATGAGGGCACTCTGGTGGTGAAGAGGTAGCCGAAGCCTAAATTACAATACAATAGAGTGGGTGGACACAAATCCTGCCTGCCAGGAGCTTGCAGACAAGAGAGAAACAGAAAGACTATCTTTAAGAAATCAAAAGGGCCCTCCCCATTCTTTGTGGTAAGGAAACAATGATGTCTCAGAGATCATTCATCTCCGGTGATTCTGTGGCTCTATTTCAAACACCCACCAAAATACCAAATCAAGGTTCTTGGGTGATCTTACTCAAGACAAAATTCAGAGTTAAATTCGTTTTATTTATGACCATAATTAAGGGTGGTTCATTTCATATAGCCAGAGGGAGACACAAATGAAAATGTGACATAAAAACTAGGGCTACTGACTCTTCACTTTCTCAATAAACAGAGCTCTCCTGAAGTCGCAGTCAGAGTGAAGGATTTGTAGTACCTGAATTTGGAAATATTACACTCCCTTGGACTCGCATTTTCCCATTCAGTGTCTGAGCTCTTCAGCACCTTAGGAATCTGCTTGGAGGGCAAAAGTGTGATAACTAAAAGAACTTCAACACCAATCCCATCCTTGGAAAGGCTAAGAGCTCTTGAGGCAAATTGGTCCTATGATAATTAAGGTATTCAAGGCAGATGGGATACTTTTCTGTTGGAATACTAATTGATTTCGCAAAATCCTTCAACAGCTGAAAGCGTATTGAAGTCTCATCCATGGTATTAATGAAGGAAACAGGCTTCTCCATCATGCCCAAAGGCTGGGCTCCAAAGGAACTAGTGCTTAGTACAGTGCTTTGCACACTGTAGGTGCTCAGTAAATACAGTTGAATGAATAAACTAGATTGAAGGGGAAGGCAATGACTTGCCTTCAGAAAGTGAACTGTACTAGAGGGATGTTTACATGAGAAGCAGCGTGGCTCAGTGGCAAGAGCCCGAGCTTGGAAGTCAGAGGTCATGGGTTCTAATCCCGGCTCTGCCACTTGTCAGCTCTGTGACTGTGGGCAAGTCACTTCACTTCTCTGTGCCTCAGTTCCCTCATCTGTAAAATGGGGATTAAGACTGGGAGCCCCACGTGGGACAACCTGATTCCCCTGTGTCTACCCCAGCGCTTAGAACAGTGCTCGGCACATAGTAAGCGCTTAACAAATACCAGCATTATTATTATTATTAATCCCAGCTCCGCCGCTTGTCAGCTGTGTGACTTTGGGTGAGTTATTTCACTTCTCTGGGCCTCAGTTCCCTCATCTGGAAAATGGGGCTGAAGACTGTGAGCCCCACGTGGGACAACCTGATGACCTTGTATTCCCCCCCCCCCCAGCACTTAGAACAGTGCTTGGCACAAAGCAGGGTGGCTTAGTGGAAAGGGCACCGGCTTGGGAGTCAGAGGTTGTGGGTTCTAATGCCGGCTCCTGCACTTGTCAGCTGTGTGACTTTGGGCAAGTCAGTTAACTCCTTTGTGCCTCAGTTACCTCATCTGTAAAATGGGGGTTAAGAATGTGAGCCCCACGTGGGACAACCTGATTACCTTGTATCTCCCCCAGCGCTTAGAACAGTGCTTGGCACATAGTAAGTGCTTAACAAATGCCATCATCATCATAGTCAGGGCTTAACAAATACCAACATTATTATTTCTCACTGCAAATATGTGGCCACATCTCTCAACCTTTTGTATACCAGTACTTAAATATCTACCTTTTAAAAAAGGTGCATTGCTAGTTATGTATGCTTAAAGTATGTTTTTGGAGTTTGCAATTAGTTAAACCACCACTGATGGATTTGAAAGAGGAAATGGATTCTTGCCACACCTGTTGCCTGGAACGTGAATTACGGGTGGGATCCGCTGGGAATGAGGGACAATCAGCACTTAACACAGAGTCTTTAAATGCACGAGGAGGGAGTTCTCCTGCTTTCTCAGTCACCCAGCAGACGCTTCTCTGGACAGCCAGTTCTAGGTGTTGACTTGTGAGTAGTTATGTTCCAAGCTTTTTCAATATGATTAAGGAAGAGTGTTTGTGTGTTTATAGTAGTCTGATTGTATACTGAAGTTTGTAGATCTAGGAGTAAGCATTCTGATTTGGGTTGATTCTCCATTTTTTCTCCTCTGGCTGCTGACTTTAATGTCTGTGTTGGAGCTCTGGATGTTTGAGACTACAAATACTACAGATTTTTTTTGGTTTCGTCACCGCTAATCCCCACCGGCCAGTTTTTGTGGATGCCATATGGTCTTCACGACTTGGAACCTTGATGTGAGCTCAAAGACCAGCACCCGGTGTGCAGTAATTTTGGTTGGATTAATCCTTTGAAAATAGACTCCAACCAGTGAGGAAACTTATAGGGATCAGAATATTTTGAATTTGAACTTGGAAAAGAGCTGATCAAGTCATGTTGCATCCCATTTCCCTGGGGCCTTTGGCTTTAATAATAATACTGATAATGGTGGCATTCAAGTGATTCCTTTGTGCCAAGCACTGTTCTAAGCACCTTAGGGTCCTAGCTGGCCTAACAGCAAGTGTTCTGCTAGCCTGATAAACAATCAGTCTTCTAACTTCATAGGAAGGGAATGCATTTAATTGTTGTATTTTACTCTACTAAGCCCTTATTACAGTGCTCTGCACACAGTAAGTGCTTAAATATTACAATGAATTTCCAGAGGCATCAGTCTCCACCAAATACCGGACATAAAGTCCTGCCTGGATTCATCTGTTAGGAGTCTTTATCTTTCTCCCCGCTGATGTTGCTGCTGTGCAGCCCTTCCTTGTTCTTGCAGTTTATTACAGACATTTCATTTCCAATTGCAGGTTTTCTAGGGTATGGCTTATATGCACGTGCATATACACACATACACGGACCCACTCCCTCACCCCCATTTCTGGCAGTGCTTCCCTGGGCAACCTTGTTTCCTCCTCCGTGACTGTGGTATCCGACAAAACCTTTGACCAATAAGCCCTTCTGTTTTCCCAAGGTACATTTTGATGTAATGTGGCATAGTGGATAGAACACAGGCCTCGTAATCAGAAGCACCTGGATTCTAGTTCTGGCTGTGCCACACGTCTGCTGTGTGACTTCGGTTAAGTCACTTAACTTCTCTGTATCTCTGTTACCTCCTCTGTAAAATGGAGATCGAGACTGTGAGCCCCACGTGGGACAGGGACTGTGTTCAACCTGATTATCTTGTATCTATGCCAGCGCTTAGAACAATGCCTGGGACACAGTAAGTGCTTAACAAATGTCTTTTTTTTTTTTAAAAAAAAGGGATAGCTTTGGGAGTTTTTGTGCAAGCTAATGAATGCAAGGGAGCAGTGTCAGGGGTTTGCTTGCAGTTCCTTCTTCACTGGGTTCAAATTCCTTTCTCCCACCTGGCATTCTTTAATAGGCACAGTTTTTAGTGGGAAGGGCATGGGGCTGGAAGTTGGGAGATAATAATGTTGGTATTTGTTAAGTGCTTACTATGTGCCGAGCACTGTTCTAAGCACTGGGATAGATACAGGGTAATCAGCTTGTCCCACATGAGGCTCACGGTCTTAATCCCCATTTTCAGATGAGGTAACTGAGGCAATGAGAAGTTGTGATTTGCCCAAAGTCACACAGCTGACAAGTGGCAGAGCTGGAATTAGAACCCATGACCTCTGACTCCTAAAGCCTCTTGGAAGGGATGTGACCATAAATCAGTTGGTATTTGAGGACTCATTGTGTGTAAAGTGGTATACTAAGCACTTGGGAAAGTATGATATGACAGAGTTGGTAGCTACCTTCCCGGCCCAGAGGATAAGATCATGAGCCCTGGGTGGGACAGGAACTGTGTCCGATCTGATCATCTTGGAAGCACATAGTAAATGCTTCATTAACAGAATCATGATTACATAGGGCTATTTGGAGAAATTTAGGAATCTTATCCTGGGAGAAGCAGTGTGGCCAAGTGGATGAGCGTGGGCCTGGGAGTCAGAGGACCTGGGTTCTAATTCCAGCTCCTCCACTTGTCTTCTGTGTGACTTTGGACAAGTCACTTCTCCAGGCCTCAATTCCCTTATCTGTAGAATGGGGATTAAGATTTTGAGCCCCATGTGGGACGGGGACTATGTTCAACCTGATTAGCTCGTAACTACCCCAGCGCTGAGCACAGTGCCCGGCACATAGTAAGCTCTGTACAAATGCCATTTTAAAGGGGAAAAAAAAGAGTCCAGAAGGATGAACGCACTAATGACAGTCAGTGAGCTCTCTGCGTTCTCTGGTCTTCATGCTCATGCTTCATGCTCCTCCATACCTTATCTCACCTTGGCTTCACGGACTCTGTCCTCTCCTGGTTCTCCTCTTACCTCTCTGGCCGATCATTCTCGGTCTCCTACGCCGGAGCCTCCTCCCCCTCCCATCCTTTAACTGTTGGAGTTCCTCAAGGGTCAGTTCTTGGCCCCCTTCTGTTCTCCATTTACACTCACTCCCTCGGTGAACTCATCCGCTCTCACGGCTTTGACTACCATCTCTACGCAGATGACACGCAGATCTACATCTCCGCCCCTGTCCTCTCCCCCTCCCTTCAGGCTCGCATCTCCTCCTGCCTCCGGGACGTCTCCACCTGGATGTCGGCCCGCCACCTAAAACTCAACATGAGCAAGACTGAGCTCCTCATCTTCCCTCCCAAGCCCGGTCCGCTCCCAGACTTCTCCATCACCGTGGATGGCACGACCATCCTTCCCGTCCCGCAGGCCCGCAATCTCGGTGTCATCCTTGACTCGTCCCTCTCGTTCACCCCACACATCCTATCCGTTACCAAGACCTGCCGGTTTCACCTCTACAATATCGCCAAGATCCGCCCTTTCCTCTCCACCCAGACGGCTACCTTACTGTTACGGGCTCTCGTTATATCCCGGCTAGACTACTGTGTCAGCCTTCTCTCTGACCTCCCTTCCTCCTCTCTCGCCCCGCTCCGGTCTATTCTTCACTCCGCTGCCCGGCTCATCTTCCTGCAGAAACGATCTGGGCATGTCACTCCCCTTCTTAAACAACTCCAGTGGTTGCCTATCGACCTCCGCTCCAAACAAAAACTCCTCACTCTAGGCTTCGAGGCTCTCCATCACCTTGCCCTCCCTTCTCTCTTTCTACCGCCCACCCCGCACGCTCCGCTCCTCTGCCGCCCACCTCCTCGCCGTCCCTCGGTCTCGCCTATCCCGCCGTCGACCCCTGGGTCACGTCCTCCCGCGGTCCTGGAACGCCCTCCCTCCTCACCTCCGCCAAACTGATTCTCTTTCCCTCTTCAAAACCTTACTTAAAAATCACCTCCTCCAAGAGGCCTTCCCAGACTGAGCTCCTCTTCCCCCTCTACTCCCTCTGCCATCCCCCCTTTACCTCTCCGCAGCTAAAGCCTCATTTTCCCCTTTTCCCTCTGCTCCTCCACCTCTCCCTTCCCATCCCCACAGCACTGTACTCGTCCGCTCAACTGTATATATTTTCGTTACCCTATTTATTTTGTTAATGAATTGTACATCGCCTTGATTCTATTTAGTTGCCATTGTTTTTATGAGATGTTCTTCCCCTTGACGCTGTTTAGTGCCATTGTTCTTGTCTGTCCGTATCCCCCGATTAGACTGTAAGCCCGTCAAACGGCAGGGACTGCCTCTATCTGTTGCCGACTTGTTCATCCCAAGCGCTTAGTACAGTGCTCTGCACATAGTAAGCGCTCAATAAATACTATTGAATGAATGAATGAATGCTCAGAGTCAGAATTCGACTGGCTTCACTTTGCCGGTTGATGAATTGGGCCCTTTCCCGCAGTAATGCTGAGACTGTGGAGTCTTCAAACACAAACTTCTGCAAACTTTTTCTTGCCCAGCCCTTGCAGTTAATTCAGTGTTCCATTCCCCTGACCTGGCCCCGGCCTTGGAGAAATGGCTGAGGACCTGAATTGGACCGATATATGGGAACAACCGAACGTTTGGGTTGATGTTCTCATCATCCTCCTTTTCCCAAGCTGGAGGGGTTACTGGAGCCCTTGGGGATTTTGGTAGAAAGTTAGGGCTCTAGTCATCTACAGGATATGACAAAGGCAGTTTGTCTTAGGATAATTTAAACAGTTCGGGGGGTCACTGGTAAGGATACTGTATTGAAGATTGCATAGCCTGGCTAATTAACATTAATTAATGCTTGATGAGCACTTTGTAGAAGAAAAGCAAACATCATCATTATTCAGTTTATGATATTTTTGACACCAAGCATTCTTAATGCCTCCAAAATAACCTGCCCTTGATAATTCCACTATCCCAATATGCACTATTTCACATATTACTACTATTTTCTATTTTTGAGAACGAGATCCAAAGCTATACCATAAAAGAGCCCAAAGGCAAATTTCATTTTAAGATGATTTCTATTAAAAAAAATCCCCGATCGATCCAAATGAGAGTTCACCTCAACAGTCCTAAATATTCAGGCAAACCAAGAGTATTCGTCAATACAAAATATCTTTAGCAAATGAAAAACCTTATCAGCGGAAGATTAAAGAATCTCCAAGTTTATTAAAACTGACAAAACCACTCCTCCCAGTTGGTTTCAATTTCATATGAATATAGCTTACCTCAACTGTCCTGCTCAGGATGGATTCGTTTGTTTATCTAACCGGCTCATTATCGGCCTTAATAGGTCCCAGATTGATCTTCCTTAAAAAACAGAATATATTATTCCCAAAGCCTCAACTCACCTTTATAAAACGAAATAATATTTATCTGACAAGCCAAGCCGAATTAGAGAATCCTGGCGGCAACTAAGATAATTTCTGAGAACCGGGAAGTTGCATTTCAGGTTTACCATGGAGATGGAAGCTGGAATTAGCGGGTACGAAGGCTGCTGCTGTCGGAGAGATTGTACCCAGTGGGGGTTACTTTGAAAATCCACAAGATACACTAGGGACCCTCTTCTGGCTCCTTGCCATTTGGGGTCAGCCACGACTGCCCAGGCGTGGATGGTTAAAAGGGCAAAGTTAGGTGCTACTCCAGCAGCGATGTGTGTTTGAGTTGTAGTGTAGTCTTCCAGGCGCTTAGTACAGTGCTCTGCACCAGTAAGCACTCAACAAGTACCACTGTTGGGTTTTTGCAGTAGTGGTAATAGCCTGCACTGAGCTATCCACTCTTTCTCCTTGGTCTCCCGACACCACTGGCAGCATCGTCCGATGACCGGTATGAGGAATGGTTGCCCATCCTGGGGTTCGATGCTGGGAATTGCCCAAGGATTGGGTGAGTCAAAACTTGATTGGCAAAGAAGGAAGAAAGCCAAGTAAGTCAAACCCCTCTTGATTCCTAGAATGGGGTGATTAGATTTAAATCTTGGCTGTGTTCCTTTTAATGGTGCTAGGTAATTTGATTGGGGTTTGTGAAATTTTCTGCCATAGGCCATTTTCCCAGAAAGGGCTTTGAAAATTGGCAATAATAATAATAATGGGGGTATTTGTTAAGCGCTTACTATGTGCAAAGCACTGTTCTAAGCGCTGGGGAGATACAAGGTGATCAGGTTGTCCCACGTGGGGCTCACAGTTTTAATCCCCATTTTACAGATGAGGTAACTGAGGCACAGAGAAGTGAAGTGACTTGCCCAAAGTCACCCAGCTGGCAAGCGGCAGAGCTGGGATTATGGCTAGGATGTTAAACTTGGAAGCTAAGTAAATGCCACCTTGCTGTGGCTATTGCATGGTGAAAACCCCCCACAACTGTAGTCAACTGAGTGAGCTAATAGAACAGACATGGGTCCAAGAGTCAGAGGACCTGGGTTCTATTCCTGACTCTGCCACTAGCCTGATAGTGTTACCTTGGGCAAGTCACTTAGCTTTTCTGTGCCTCAGTTTCCCTATCTGTAAAACAGGGAGTTTGCCCTCTCTCTGCCTTAGACTGGGAGCCCCTGTGGGACAGGGTCTGTGTCTAACCTAATTATCTTGTACCTCCCCAATGGTTAGTGTTTAGCACATAGTAAGTGCTTTACATATTATTATTATTGTACTTAATAATACTAAATACTTATCACTAGCGGAAAAGCTGTGTTTTACATGGCTGTGACCTACACAGGGATCTCGAGATCTTCATTTTGTTGTCATTATTGGGGGTGGGTCTCTGGGAAGAGGAAAGGAATAGAGGCACAGGGTTTGGGTCTTAGAGGAGAATGGAAATTCTAGAAGAGAGTAAACAGGGAAACAAGAGGGGGAGATTTAGAAGAAACAGGAGTCTGAGGTAAGAGGAAGGGAGCACACAGGTGATGGATCATGACAGGGATGGAGGAAGCAAGCAGGCCCAGGCTAGTGGAGAGAGCACAGACCTGGGAGTTCTAATCCTGGTTCCGCCACTTGTCTGCTGTGTGACCTTGGGCAAGTCACATCACTTCTCTGTGCCTGTTACCTCATCTGTAAAATGGGGATTAACACTGTGAACCCCATATGGGACAGGAACTGTCAACCTGAGTAGCTTGTATCTGTTCCGGGGCTTAAAACAGTTCCTGGCACATAGTAAGTGCTTAACAAATACCATTAATAAAGAAGTGATGAGAAAAAGAGGGACTGTCTCGGAGAGGAGACTTATGGAAAAGCATGGCACTGAGACGAAGAAATGAAAACCGCTTTGGACAATGAAGCTAGAAAATATAACAATCAGTACAGCATGGGAAAATCTCTGTGCGTGCACATGATGCGGAAAGGGCTGGCGGCTGAAGATTTGGTTTAAACAGCCACACGCCGAATAAAATGTCAAAATCAGCAGCCTCACCTCCACCCCCATTGCCCAGCTATGGACATGCAAACAGTGGCATTCTTTTTGATTATTTCCAGAGCCACGGTAGAGAGGTCAGCCTTTGGTGTGCATTTCTCAGCTTTGCTTATCTTTTTGCTCTTAGGGATCCCAAACCCTGTCATTTATCCAGGAAAGTGTTAGGCGGTTTTGCCAGGCTATAAATTATAGGTTATACGGGTTCCGTTTATGCACCAATACTGAGATATAAAGGGTGGGGGGTGGGGGAACCAACTCTAACAATTCCCAAGAAATAAAATCTGTATTGCATTTTTCATGCTGATTGTATTTTTCTCTGGTTCGGCAGCTCAAACAAAAAGAAGCAGGCATTCATAACACTTATTAGGAAGTCTGCAAGGAACCTATCTCTTCGTAGGGTCACTTAGTTCTATACGTATTAGTGTGTTTTCACTGCCTGACCTCTGGACTCATTTACAAAATTAAAAACATAATTTCTCAAAAAGACACACTGCAGTGCTTAAGGTCTAACAGCAGCCTTCCCTGAGATTTTGATATGCATATATTAGGTTGTTTAAAAGGCAATTAAATACTCCTGGGTGGGGAGAGGGGGAAGGGAAGGATAAAGTGCATTAATAAGACGATTCACCCAGATCAACATTTTTTTGTCCTCTGCACCGGTGTTTTTATTTATTTTTCTCGCTTCCTAGCCAACTATACCAAGGGAAATAACCCTGTCATTCACTTCGGTGGTTAAGGGGAAAAGCAACAACTTTTTTTCTCCGTAAGATGGCACTATGGTTCTTCTTGTAAAACGCTCAGAACCTCCTGACTTTCAGCTATTCTTGTCCCAATTCTAGTTGAGAAAAGAATAAACCGTTTAAAATGAACCAGATTCCTTCAGCCCGGAAGTAACTTGCAGGGAACTTAAAATGTTCTTTTTAACCTCTTCCAATTAATCCTTTTCAGTGCCTTTTCCTTTCTTTTTTTTTTTTTAAAGATTGCTTTTAATTATGAGATTCAATGGAGTAGTTTGTATTCTTAACGCTTTATAGAGAGACCTTTGTATATGCAGTTCCCGTTGAAAGTATTTTATTCAAACAGCCGGCCTCAATGCCGTCTCAGTATTTTAATGAGGAACATGTGGTCAAATGACCTGTTATCTTCTGATTTTAGGAGATAAACTGCTCACCTCTTCAGCTAATCCATCAATTCTATTTTTTGAGTGTTTATTGTGTATAGAGTACTGTACTAAACAGTTGAGAGTACAGTATTAGAGTTGGTAGACATGCTCTTTTCACAAGGAGCTTACAGTCTAGAGGACTGTAAAGTAGTTCATAATTCTGTTAAGTGCTTACTATGGGCCAAGCATTGTAATAAACACTGAGTAGATACAAGATAATCATGTCCCATGTGGGGCTCAGTCTACCTCGGAGGGAGATCAGGTATTGAATCCCCATTTTGCAGATGAGAGAACTGAGGCACAGAGAAGTTAAGTGATTTGCCCAAGGTCACACAAAGTGGCAGAAATGGGACTGGAACCCAGGTCCTCTGACTCCCAGGCTTGTGCTCTTTCCACAGGCTGCACTGAATCATCTTTGAAATAGTGTGGCTAATAATGTGGTGGTCGTGTTTTGGGATAACCTCTTGTTACAGGAAAGCACTGTTTCAATGGGAATTAATGAATTGGGAGATCAGTGGTTTGAAGATCTCACCATGACTGACATTTTTCAATACAAATTCCTGTATTACTATAACCAGCAGTGGCTAAATGTTTTACACTCTTGTCACTCATTGGTTTTTTACTCTAGTAAAATCTCCAAAGCTGCTCTGTGACCTTGGGCAAGTCCCTCAACTTCTCTGTGCCTCCAGTTCCGTCATCCACAAAATGGGAATTCAATACCAGTTCTCTTTCCTATTTCTTTGAGCCCCGTGTGGGACCTGATTA
The DNA here is from genome assembly GCF_004115215.2 of Ornithorhynchus anatinus. Taxonomy (NCBI): domain Eukaryota; kingdom Metazoa; phylum Chordata; class Mammalia; order Monotremata; family Ornithorhynchidae; genus Ornithorhynchus; species Ornithorhynchus anatinus. Next base: position 28,754,901 of record NC_041746.1, read on the forward strand.
TCTTGAATCTTCCCCTGTGCTTAGTACAGTGCATGGCACACAGTAAACACTTTACAAGAATCCCAATTATTATTGGTAATGAATAGTCAATTTTGAAAGGAGGGGCAATATTAGAAGTATGCAGGCAAAGATAGGCAGGTGAGGTAACTGAGTCACAGTGAAGTGACTTGCCCAGGGTCATATAGCAGACAGGTGGTGGAGTCATTCATTCATTCATTGAATCATATTTATTGGGTACTTACTGTGTGCAGAGTACTGTACTAAGCACTTGGAGAGTACAATTTGGCAACAGAGACAATCCCTACCCAACAGCGGGCTGGAATTTGAACCCAGGTCCTTCTGACTCCTGGGTCTGTGCTCTATCCACTAGATGACGCTGCTTCTCTGTGCTTCAGTTACCTCATCTGTAAAATGGGGATTAAGGCTGTGGGCCACATATGGAACAGGGGCTATGTCCAACGTGATCATCTTGTATCCCAGCACTTAGTACAGTGCTTAGCACATAGTAAGTGCTTAACAAACACATTATTATTACTTTACACCTAGTAAGCGCTTAACAAATACCACAGTTATACACTTCTAGGTTGGCCAAGACCCATCCAGTATCCCTAGGGGCCATCAGTAGTCCCTCTAGAGAAATCAGCTTCCCTCTTGAGAAGCAGCGTGGCTCAGTGGAAAGACCCCGGGCTTGGGATTCAGAGGTCATGGGTTTTAATCCCGCTCCGCCGCTTGCCAGCTGTGTGACTTTGGGCAAGTCACTTCACTTCTCTGGGCCTCAGTTACCTCATCTGAAGACTGTGAGCCCCAGGTGGGACAACCTGATCACCTTGTATCCCCCCCCAGCGCTTAGAACACATAGTAAGCACTTAACAAATGCCAAATAAAATACAAAATAAATAAAATCAGAAAATAAAAAAAATCTTGATTGACAGGGCCAGCTGACCCCCGGGGTGGTGAGGTAAGAGTGGCTATTCCACATCACTTCTAGGCTCTTGGAGATGGTAGACACCAGTATAGAAGTGGGATAGGGAGGAGAGAACCTCCTGTTACTTAACAGCCGCAGACAAGACTGTGGCTTGCAGGGGAAAAAAACAAAAGTTTTTTATGGTTTAAATTATATCTCTGTCACATAGAAGGAAAGCCCCTTGGGCAGGAATTGAATCATCTTCTATTCCTTGCACAGCCCCAGACACACTGCAGGCATTTAGCAAATAATGATAATAATTTAAATCAATAGGAGCTCTGGATTTACAGGGAGATTTGAGACTGGGAGAATCTGGCTTGCTAATAATTAATAATGTCTCAGGAAATGGTCCTGCTGCTTTTGGCTATCAAATCCCCTGGTTCAATTTCTTGCTGGAGTGGATACCACACCAATAAGAATAATCTTTAATTTGATACTTAGTCGCTTCAATATATTCCTGGGCTGTGTGAGCCATGATTGTACATTGCTAAAACACACACACACACACACACACTCCCTCCCACCCCCCCAACACCACCCCCAGTAGTCACTCAGATAACTTTACGCTCCAGGACATTTGACTGCATAGGCACTAATTCAGATATTCAGATATGCAGTTGCACAGCCATAGAACCACATTTCGAGACTCTATTTCTCTTTTCTCTCTTTTGGTTCTTAAGTAAAAATCAGACGATCCTTTCCCTTTCTCCCTCCCCATCCCCAAACCCACAAGTTAATTAAGCCCTTAATGAATTAAGGGAGAAAATTCTTGGATCTATTTTATTTCCTCTCTCATTCTCTAACTATATAGTTTGTCTCTGAGTTAAGATTTTTCACCAATTAATCTGCTGCCTCTGACCGCGAGGGCAGAGATCACTTTTTATATTTATCTGTATGTACTCTCCTAGCACTCAGCAAGTGCTCTGCTGCTGTTTGTAGTGGTGATGGTAATGGGTGCTATCAAGCAATGATATTTATTGTGGGCACAACACACTGCACTCAGGACTGTACCAAGCACGTCAGAGTATAATACAATATAGTTGGTGGACACAATCCTTGCACACAAAGAGTGTGCCATCTAGCAGTATTTCTTACATAATATGCAAACATCCACCAGAGGATAATAATAGTTGTGGTATTTAAGTATTTACTATATATCAAGCACTGTTCTAAGTGCTGAGGTGGATACAAGTAAATTGGGTTGGCCACAGTCCCTGTCCCACATGGGGCTCAACAGCCTTAATATTTTCCTCTAAACCTTCTGGTCCTTTTACTTTCCTGGTGGGACTGTCTCTTTGTTCTAGTTGGAAGGTCTGTACAAAGTATTCTGGAAAATTTTAAAAGCATAACCGGTGGATGAACAAAGGGTTGATTTTTTTTCCATAACTACAACCAGGACTCAGAGTTTGGATCATAAAATGCCTCTTTAACTTTAGAGGTAGCCAATTATATTCCCGGCGCTATTGATAATGGTTGTGTTATCCTAAAGCTTTAGAAAACACATCATGCTGTCTTTAAACTGAAGAGTGCAATGCAGTGCAATCATCTCCATAATCCATAATTGAAATAATCATAAATGTAACAATTATTTTCTCCCTATTATAGCTTATACAATTTCTGGTTCTCTGCGGGACCCCTGGTTTTTTTTCTTTTTTCCTTTTTTCCTTTCTGTAGTTTCTTCTAAAAATCATGCTATTATAGTGCGCTTTATTTTTAAAATCAAAGCCTACTTAGGCACAATTGTGTATAAACATCCCTATTCCTTTCTTTGCCTTTAAATAATTAATCCTTATCCTTAAGTATGGATTATTGATTACACTTTTGTCCTTATCCCTGAAAAATACTAAAACTTAGTAGAAGACATGACACCCAGTGATAAATGTGATTCATTATGCCATCATAAATAGGTATAACTGTCCTCTGTATTAAAAGAGAATACTAATCATAGTGAGGGTTTATTCTTTTTTCGGGGGGTGGGGGAAATCAGTCAATCTGTGGTATCTATTGAGTGGACTGTACTGAGTGATGAATATGAATTGGCTGAAGAGATTAATGCAGGTTCAATCTCACTGTATCTCGATCTCATTTATATTGCCGCTGACCTCTTGCCCACATTCTACCTCTTGCCTGGAGTGCCCTCCCTTCTCATATCAGAGAAGCAGCATGGCTCAGTGGAAAGAGCACGGGCTTGGGAGTCAGAGGTCATGAGTTTGAATCCCAGCTCTGCCACTTAGCTGTGTGACTGTGGGCAAGTCACTTGACTTCTCGGTGCCTGAGTTACCTCATCTGTAAAATAGGGATTAACTGTGAGCCTCACGTGGGACAACCTAATGACCCTGTATCTACCCCAGCGCTTAGAACAGTGCTCGGCACATAGTAAGTGCTTAACAAATACCAACATTATTATTATTATTATATCAAACAGATAATTGCTCTTTCCCACTTGAAGAACCTTATTGAAGGCACATCTCCTCCAAGAAGCCTTCCCTGACTAAACCCTCTCTTCTTCTCCCGCTTCCTTCTGTTCCACCCTTATTTGCTCCTTCATTCATCCTCCCTTGCATCCCCACAGCACATAAGTACATCTCTGTATATATATCTCTAATTTATTTATGTATTCATATTAATGTCCGTCTCCCCCTCTACACTGTGAGCTCGCTGTGGGCAGGAATGTTTCTTTTATATTGTGATCTCCCAAACACTTAGTACAGTGCTTTACATACAGTAAACACTCAAATATGATTGAATGAATCATCGATCAATCTACCATCCTGTACTGCTTACCAGAAAAGTCATATCCTGGTTGCACTAATGAGTTTCTCACACTGGGCCTGTTTCTGTTCTTCACTGAGCCTCTCTGTGTGTCCTGGTTTTCACAAAGCTTTGACTCCAGAAGAACAGCTGTCAAGTATTAGGGTGCTCTGTGAAGGAAAACCATCTATTTACCCATACAATAATCCAATTTAACTTCAACTATTGTTCTAAGGGTGGCTTAAATGAAAAATTTTAGAGACCCCAACCAAACAATTATATTTATAGGGTTCTTATTAGCCTTATTTAAACAGGAATAGATCTGGTTTCATTCCTCAGAAACTTATGTAAAAAGTTAGTAGCTAAGATGCATCTTGATCATGAGAAAACCCTGAACTACATTAGTAATATGTACAGAAGCTTCCGTTTTGGCCCTACTTGCTGATGTTCAGTCTCTAATTGGACCACACAGAATTGACTTAGTGGCAAGTGAGAAGGAACAGAGGCTACTGGAAAGAGCATAGGTCTGAGGAAGTCAGAGGACCTGGATTCTAATCCTACCTCCACCAATTGACTACTCACTAATGAATTAATTAACCAAGGTTGTAAAAGTTCCCTTGGGCTTACATTACCTACCCCCTACCCAGAGCCTCAGATTATCAAAAAATGAATGATGCAGGTTTGGGAACATAGATCCTGTAGAACAGGTCCTGTGATGTGGTAATCAGTTGTATTTATTGAATGCTTATGGTGTACAGAGTACTGTACTAAGCACTTGGGAGAGTACAATGTAAGAGTTGGTAGACATGTTCTCTGCCCATAGTGAGCTTACAGTATAGAGGGGGAGAAAGACATAAATACAGGTAAATTACAGATAGGCATGTAAGCGCTGTGGAGCTGAGAGAGGGGTATATAAAGGTTGCAAATCCAATTAAAGGGCGACATATATACTGATAAGTTAAAAGGGAGCTCAGTGATCATTCATCAGTCTTTTTAGTCATACATGCTTAGACAGAATCCCACCTTCAAAAATTAAAGGGAGAGTCCTCTCATGATTTCCTCTTCTCTGTCTGCATGGGTCTGTGTGTGTGTCTGCTTTAGAATTCTCAGGATCTTTCAGGCTCTTTGTGTGCTTAGGTATCAGTATATGCACACAAATCTCAGTGCCTATTACCTCATCTGTAAAATGGGGATTAACTGTGAGCCTAACATGGGACAACCTGATTACCCTGTGTCTACCCCAGTGTTTAGAACAGTGCTCTGCACATAGTAAGTGCTTAACAAATACCAATGTTATTTTCACCATAGACTCAATATATGGCTATATAGTACTGCAGATGTGTGTGTGTGTGTGTGTGTGTGTATATATATATATATATATATATCAGTTCCTTAAATAGCTGGGCTGGTGAGAGACATTTTGGAGGTCTCTCTTCCTGTAATTTAAATAAACAGCAATTAGCATACAAATGCCCTTTAATTAGCCAATTACCCTTGTTTTGAACAAATCACACCCCTTTCTTCTTGCTCAAATTCTAACATTTTCATGTTTTTTGGTTTTTTTTTTTTACATGATAGTCCTTTATTGAGGGGAAAAAAATGAAACAAAGGCTAAGAAATGCTTAACTATGAATATTCAGAAGTGGAGAGAAAATAAAAAGTTATACATTCAAGTAATATAGATTTAATATTAAATACTTAGCCTTTATCATTCAGACACCCTCAGTTATGCACAGTTCAAAACAGATCACTCACCTTAATAGTTGGAGATTCTCACTGTGTTGCTTTTGCACAATGACTCTTCAAGGAGAAAAATGAAACTAAAATTAGCTTTATGAAGAATTATGAATGAATAGCACTTTGTGGAAATATTTAATAACTAAATGTAAAATTAAGACATTCATATAGTATAGTATAAATTGTCCATAGAACCAATATCAGGCATGCACATAGTCAATCTCAAAATCTTCTGAACTTTCACAGTACATCTTGTTGCCCCCCCAAACATCATCTTTTTTATTTAGAGTGGTTTTTCTAGTATCAAAATCTTCAAGACCTTCAAAAAGAATTTCAAGATCATCACACTCATTTGGCAAGGATAAAACACATTGGAAATATTTTCCCATGTAGATAAGTAGGAAAACTACAAAATGAGCACATTTTAATTTGCAAGGTGAGCCCTATAAAATCACATTTCTATTTAGAAAGATAACATTCAAAGATCTGTATGCTCAGATAGGCTGTAAAACCTTTAAGAACCTGTGCAAATTCATAAATTTAATTTACAGGTCATCTGACAAAGGCATTTTTTGAGACTGTTCTCACCATGTAGCAATTAAGCAAAGGAAAACAATTTTGCTTACAAATATCCTTCTTTAAAAGAAGAAGCATTGAAGCAATGTTCAATTTTCAAATGTCTCTCTCTCTCTTCCCATTAAGGAAAAGAGCCGTCTTGCTTCCTGAGTTGGCACATTTGGAAAACATTTCTTCCTTGAAACTGAGCATTCAAGTATGAAATAGTTGGGGGGGGGGTGGGAGGGTGGAGAAAGGATCTTTATACCTTGCTAGATCTTTATACCCTGCTAACTTTTACAACCTCCAAGAATGGCTGCAAAGCCATGAATCTCATAGACAGGTCTTCAAGCAAAGTCATCTTTGAGAGGGTTCACTCTTTATGTGGCAATTAGTGCCATGTTGTTTTAGTCAAAGAAAAAGTTTAACTAATAAATAGTCTTCAGAAGAAGAAACAATGAAAAAATCCATTTTACAAATCTCCTTCTCTCTCCCTCCATTTAAAAAAAAAAAAAGACCTTTGCCAAGCTTATCTTATCCATCATTCAAATTCACACAGTGAAAATTCTTTTAAAGGGTGAAAATGACACACTATTTTTAGGCAAAATAATACATTTTCTTTGCTAAGAGTGGTAAAAGTTTGGAGTCACCATCCGGTTATTTTTCCTGCTAACAAATTGCATAAATACAAACGTGTGATGCTTCTGAAATGTCAAGAACAGCTTTTTAAGAAGTGAAGGGCAGGTAGAGCAGCTTGACCTAGTGAAAAGAACATGGGCTTGGGAGTCAGAAGACCTGGATTCTAATTCTGGCTCTGCAAGTTGTGCGTCGTGTGATTTTGGGGCAAGTTGCTTAACTTTTCAGTACCTCAGTTTCTCAACTGCAAAATGGGGATTATATACCTGTTCTCCCTTCTACTTAAACTGTCTGTCTGACTTAATTAACTTGTACCTACCCTAGTACTTAGAACAGTGTTTGACAGATAGTAAGCACTTAATACCATTAAAAAAAAAGATATTAGAAATAGGCCCAAATTGATTTTCTCCATCCTTGCTACTTAAACAAGTACACCACCATCACACTTATCCTTTTAAGTGCTATCTTATATATGTACAAATGTATGTATGAAAGTGAAATACCAATCCTCTTTTCTCACGTTAAAACACTTTATTCAAAAGTCACCTCTTTCCCCCAGCAAATTTTGGAATTCCCTCTAAATTCTCTTTTATCTGTCTGAGTCGAGAGTGAAAGGGCTTATGTGCATGCATAAGCATGTCTCGGAGATATCAGAATTTGCCATGTCCTGCATATGGTTATTGAATTATATCATTACAACAAATCAATCGATTGATGGTATTTGAGTGCTTATAGTGTGCAGAGCAGAATAGAGTGCACTGAAGTTGGAAGAGTTGTGTTTCTAGCCTGATAGAACCACGAGACCTGAGTTCTAATTCGAGATCTATCCATTGTCTACTCTGAGACCTTGAATCGCTTGACTTCTCTGTGCCTGTTTCCTCATCTGCAAAAGGGAGATTAAGACAGGGGCTGTATCCAAACTGATTAGGTTGTGTCTAGCCATGCGAAGCAGCATGGCTCAGTGGAAAGAGCATGGGCTTGGGAGTCAGAGGTCATGGGTTCCAATCCTAGATCCACTACTTGTCAGCTATATGACTTTGGGCAAGTCACTTAACTTCTCTGGGCCTCAGTGGCCTCATCTGTAAAATGGGGATTAAGAATGTGAGCCCCATGTGGGACAACCTGATGACCTTTTATCTCCCCCAGCGCTTAAAAGAATGCTTGGCAAATAGTGCTAACAAATTCCATTATTATTATCTACCTCAGCCTTCTGCCTCCCAAGCCAGTACTCTTTCCACTAGGCCATGCTGCTTCTGTTCGCGGATTTCTCCTGTCATCAGTGTCTTCATCATTTTCTAGTGAAGTTCGACACGTATTCTATTAAAGTATTCTATAGGCGAATCCTTGTAATTACTTGTTAAGGTCTTTCCAAAATGACATTTTACAATGGTCAAAAGATCAATCTCCATGCCCCTAATTATTCTGTTAATCACAAGGTTAATCAGACATTCGTGAGGTCATCCTTTAGCACATTAACAAATATCATTATTATCTATGTGTCAGACACTGTACAAAGCACTGGGGTAGATACAAGCAAATTGGGTTGGACATAGTCCATCTCCCACATGGGGCTCACAGACTTTACTCATTTTATAGATGAGTTAACTGAGGCACAGAGAAGTCAAGTGCCCAAGGTCACACAGAGAACAAATGGCAGAGTGGGGGTTAGAACCACTCCTCCTGCCTCCCAGGCCTGTGCTCTATCCATTAGGCCACGATGTGGTGGGTTTTCTGAATCAACCTTCACACCTCTGAAGCTGTCAACCAATCCATCAAAAAGTGGTCAGTAATCACCCATCAATCATGTCGACATAAGTCGTTACACAGCGAAAACCAATGATGTTTGAACATTCTTGGTACCATGGCTACCAGAAGTATAACTAATATCCGAGAGAGAGCCTTGCTACACATCCATAGGGTCAAAGATATGAGCTGTGCTTCTTTGAGAATTCCGTCTTGATTGATTGTAAAGGGAAATACAGTGTGGTTTCTTGTGAAACTTGTTGTAGAGTGTGATATACTCTGAAAGCCAATGATGTCTGAGATTTCTCAGGACCGTTTCCCTAGAAACAATATAGAATCAATATCTCCGTGAGGTCTGGGCTCCACAACCCCAGAAGCGAGCTATAAGTTCTTCCGTATGCTTCTTTGAAAATTCCAAACCTGATTGATTGAAAAGGGGAAGACGGACACGGTTGCTGCAGTGTTGTAGAGGGCTCTTCTGTGAAAGCCAGTGATGTGGGACATTTCTCAGTACCATGTCTACAGAATGTGATATAGAACCCTTATCGGACTGAGCTCCTTAATACATGTCTCCAGGGCCAACATCTAAGCTGGACTGTGCCCTTCTGGGAGAATTCCCTTTGTATTTGAAGGCAGGTTTGTTGTATCGTGCTCTGCGGTGAATTTCACTGATGTTTGCGATTTCCCAGTACCAGTTCAAAGGTATAACACAGAGCCTATATCTGTGGGAGCTCCTTGCCGCATATCTGTAAGGTCCGCTTTCTCAACTGTGATTCTTTGAGAATTCCATTTCAAGTGACTGATGGGAGAGGTGCAAGTGCAGTCTCGAGACACTCCCAGGCTCAAGATGTGGGTTGTGTTGTGCGATTCTTGGAGAATTTGGCCTTGAAGATGAAGTGAAATACTGGCCTTGAGTGTTACAAAGTTGGTGTTTGAGTGCTACACTGTGAACGACAAAGTGTCTTTCCAGGATCCAATTAGTCGAGAGATACAATCACTTCTGCTACAAGAGACCAGTGTGGCCTAGTAGAAAGAGACTGAGCCTGAGATTCAGTGGACCTGGGTTCTAATCCGTACTCTCCCAAGTACCTGCTGTAAGACCTTGGGCAAGTAACTTAACATTCTGGGCTTCATTTACTTCATCTGCAAAATGGGGATTGAATACCTGTTCTTACTCCTGCCGAGACTGAGGTCTATGTGGTATCTACCCCAGGTCTCAGTACAGTGGTTGCCACATAACAGGTGCTTAAATACTATTATTATTGTTAACATTATTATTATGTGCTTTCACTACATGATTTGGATAGAACAAATGGTAGCGTTAGACATCCTTCCAATAGCATGAGCCATTTCTAAGAATAACTCTATCCATAATGTAGCTCAAATAGATGTGAGAAGAAATATCAGTCCCAGTCTCTGCTTCACTGCATTGCACTGTACTTATATAATCAGTGTGGTGAATTGGAAAGAGCATGGGCTTTGGAGTCAGAGGACCTGAGTTCAAATCCCAGATCTGCCCCTTGCTTTGTGACCTTGGTCTAGTCACTTAATTTTTCTGAGCCTCAGTTTCCTCAACTGTAAAATGACAATTTAATGCCTAGTCTTCCTCCTATTTAGACTGTGAACCCCATGAGTGACTGTACTTGTGTTTGGGACATAATAAGCACAATAATGATATTTTATTGTGACATTTATTAAACCAAAGTACGTGCTAAGCAGAGGGCTAGATATGAGGAAGGCTGTGAAGTTGAACATAGTCCCTGTCCTACCCAAGGCTCAAGCTGTCTACTTTGAGTTTCTTTATGATTTTTCAGCGTTACAGTATTTCTTACCGAAAAGCAACTGCAAGAGGCAAGGGTAGAGAGCATCCTGAAATTAGTGGATTTGACCATGCTGTAGGACTTTGTAAAGAGAACTGTCAAAGCAGTGTGGCTCAGTGGAAAGAGCCTGGGCTTGGGAGTCAGAGGTCATGGGTTCGACTCCTGGCTCTGCCACTTGTCAGCTGTGTGACTGTGGGCAAGTCACTTCACTTCTCTGTGGCTCAGTTACCTCATCTGTAAAATGGGGATTAAAACTGTGAGCCCCCACATGGGACAACCTGATTCCCCTGTATCTACCCCAGCGCTTAGAACAGTGCTCGGCACATAGTAAGCGCTTAACAAATACCACATTATTATTCAAACCCTCTATCTTCCAATTCATTAATTCCCACTGAATCAGTCATTTTCACAGGGTCATTTTTTTTTCTCCCATCACAAAGTTCTTTCAAACCATGACTCACACATTATTGGAGAACTGGGTTTACCTGTGAAATTCCTACTGTTCAGATTGAGGATATGAGCTGAACTAAACAAATTATCAAGCCTTCTGTCTCAGTTGAGAGCAGAATTGCTTATTCTGGGAAACAGTGAGTCTCAGCGGAAAGAGCACAGGCCTGGGAGTTAGAGGATCTTATTTTGCCCCTGCCATTTGTCTGGTATGTGTCCTTGGCCAAGTTACTTCACTCTCTGTGCCTCAGTTATCTCATCTGAAAAATGGGGATCGAGACTGCGAGCCCCTGTGGGACAGGGACTGTTTCCAACCTGGTTTGCTTGTATCCACCCTAGCACTTAGTACAGTTCCCAGCACATAGTAAGTGCTTAACAAATACCATAATTATTATCATTATTATTATTTAACTTCCCTGTCTTTCTCATCTGTAATATGAGGATTAAATCCTATTCCACCCACCCACCAGGCTGAACTTTCTGTGGAAAAGAGACTGTGTCCAACCTATCTTGTATCTACCCTAATTCTAATGCTAATTCTCTTGTACTGCACTCTCCCAAGCACTTAAAACAGTGCTCTGCCCATAGCACTCAATAAGTACCTTGATTGATGTATCCCAGCGCTTAGTACAATGTTTAGTATATAGTAAGTGCTTAACAAGCATCCTAATCATTATAATTATTACTAATAATTCTTGACAAGTTGGTGGTAGAGGGCTTTGCTTTATGCCAATAATGGGGGAGATTAGTCTGTCAGTTTTCTCTGCTGCGAAACAGCTTGGTTTAGTGGCTAGAGCACGGGCTTGGAGTCAGTGGGTCATGGGTACTAATCCTGACTCCACCACATGTGTTGTGTGACCTTGAATAAATCACTTTACTTCTCTAGACCTCAGTTATCTCATCTGTAAAATGGGGATAAAAGGGTGAGCCTTATGTGGGCAGGGACTGTGTCCACTCTAACTCGAATCTATGGTAATTACTAGCAGGTAGTGAGGTATTGAATTCATCAACCCACTGTGGTCAGCTTCGAATCAAGTCTCACTTTGAGTATCAAATTCAAACCTTGTAGCCTGTAAGCTCTTCCTGCAGACTTTCAGGTCCTTGTGAACAGGGATCCAGTCTACCAATTCTGTTGTATTGTACTTTCCTAAGTGCTTAATACAGTGCTCCGCATAGACTAATTGCTCAATACATACCACTGATTGATAAAGACAACCATATATAGATTAAAAAGAAATATGCTAGAATAATGAATATTAATGAAACCCTTCTTAAATGTCTTAAAGTGCATTGGAACACACAAACATTAAACTATCAGCATCTAACATTAGTTCATAAAAGGGTTATCTGTAGTTAAAGCTTTTGAATGTAGGGGGTGGAGGTTTGCCTAACTTCTTTTGAGCTACCCTGTTCATAGAAAAAGTTACATCACTGATTGTTTTTATTTAGCAATTGATTTAAGAACAATCCACTCTTATCTTTAATGTTTTGGGGCGAGACAAAGATCGTGTCCTTTTTAATAAATGCGTTCATTACAATGAATGTATAGGTTCCATTTCTACGGTTTCAGTTGCATTTCTACTTTAGCCATCAGAGGGCACAGTAATTCAAGATACAAAGTTCTTCAACCAGGTTCTTCAAAACAGTGAAGTGAGGAATTTGTCGTGGTATTTGACGATGCTTGTTCCCGGCCTTTTTCATTGTCATTTGAGTGAAACTCCTCAGACATTCTTTTTCAGTCTGAAAAGAAACAGGTACAAGGAGAGTGCTGCAAGCCCTCACGCTCCACTTTTTTGGATTCCTCATTGTAACACTACCTGAAAGCCAAAGCTCTGCTGCTGCTGGCTTCAACATCAGAGGAATCCACGGTCAATCCTGGCATATGTAGAGGATATTTGTGCTCAAATATATTTGTGATGGAGCTATTATGAAGTCAGTGCCTAAGCCGGTCAATGGGCAGGGATTGTCTCTATCTGTTGCCGAATTGTACATTCCAAGGGCTTAGTGCAGTGCTCTGCACATAGTAAGCGCTCAATAAATACTCTTGAATGAGTGCCTCACCTGGTGGGGAATAAAACACATCAGAAACCGTTAGCACCTTAAATATCAGGCTACAGATACTCCTGCGAATATTTACTACTTTTAAAATTTGATACCAATTACACAGAGGACAATAGATGGTCCCAGAGTGAACACAAAGCTTTATTTCATTGGAAAGATTTGACTGAAGTCATAAACTTCAGGGTTCTGGTAGATGCAGAGCCCAGAGGTATTAAATTCATTTGTTTGCCCTCTGGGGCTAACTATTCTTGTGTTTAATATATGCCCTTGCACTCTAACCTTTTGATCTTTCAGGTTTTCACGTTCCTAAGCATTTCAGGTTTGCAACATTAACTTTTTCAGGGTCCACAGTTCAAAGTTACAACAGTGTCAAGGAAAGTACACGTTGCATTCAGCAATATTGAGAGGATTGCATTTGTTTATTATGCTGCAATTGATAAGAGGGCTCCGGGAGAAAGTAAGTGCTATGGTTAATGACTGTATACCGAAAGGATGAAGGAGAGCAAGAGAAAGGGGTGTTTTGTTAAAATAGATATATATTTTGTGTGTGTATACACACACATACACACTCACACACATATTTTGCATCATCTGCAGGAAATCTAGCAAGGAGAAAAAGTGAAAACTCAATGGTAAAAGGAGTGGACCCCACAAATTTTAAATGCCGAACTAAAACAGGACATATACTTTGGTTTGAAATTGATACCTAGGGTTTCCATTAATCCAACTAAGATAAAGGTTATATTGACTTCCAGATTTTTAAACAGGAGTACCTATGGTTGAAACATTAGTGAGTTCTTTCCGTTTAGGACTGATGAACCGGTTTGGTAATATTTTTCTCTATGTCAATTACATAATAAATTGTTGTAATTAGTAACATAAAACAAGGTAATAATGTAATTAAAACCAAAATGTTTGCTTTCTGTAGAAGATAGTTTTATGCATCTTAATTTTGCTTCTTGCAAGTTAATAATACTCTATAGGAATTATTGTGCGGTTTTTGCATCTGGTGGAAGGAAAATTAGTACGTTCAAAGAGCTCAGAATTATGCTTTAATTATGATTTGCATGATGATTTGAGTCTGAGCTTGAATTGTCAACAGGACTGTTAGCTGGGGGAGAAAGATAAAGGGGAGAAAGATAAAGATAAAATTAAAAAAGTGTTTGCCTTCACTCCCTTTAAAGTGTCTTTTGTTTTTAAAGAAGTAATTAGTGTTAGGATTTAATTGGGTTTGAATCTTGATGATTTTAAAGTTATCACTTGGTTGCTAAGATGAAGCTACGGCAAAATTACCGTGTTGCATGGACTGACAGGAACATTTTAGTTGAAAGGTAGAAAATGTAATTGAAAAGCTAGCTTTTGAGTTCCTGCTTATCATCCTAATTGATAGCAGAAGAGGTAGAGAAACTCAAAGCCCTAGTTCACGAACAAAATGTGTTTCCGCTGGATTTCACAATATCCGATTCTGTTTCTGCTGGGTTCAAAGCGAGACCGATATTCTGTCCCGGCACTGAGTTCCAAACAAAAGCTGGTCACAATTCATAAACTACTATAAAGCATTTGTCAAATCCAAACTGACAGAGGATAAGCGAATCCAAATTCATCTACAGAACAAATGAATATTTCCAACAAAAGCAGGTTTGGGGGCCGGATTTCAACTAGGGGAGTTCTGAGGAAATGTTTGGAATTTTCCTGTGCAATTTGTTGCAATTGAACTATAGGTACCAGACATCAAATTGGCAACGTGCTGCCTTCTGCCGACCTACTTGCTTGCTGTACTCTGAGTCCAGAGGGAATATGCCTATCGGGGACAAAAGGGGAAGATTGGCTCCGTCACTAGCACTAGAATCAATTCCTCTGCATGGGTTCTAGCTTCTGACCTTGCTGGGGGTGAAAGTGAAAAGGTTCTAAAATTATACTGTGATGGGGAGAAGGAGGAGGAGGTTAATGACAGAGGACAGGAGCTCATTTTGGGCAGGGAACAAATCTGTTGATACCATTGTATTGTACCCCCCCAAGCACTTAATACAGTGTACTGCACACAATAGGTGCTCAGTAAATATCACTGACTGAGAAATGTGTGGGAGGAAAACTGTAGGTCTTTAGTTTTTGTCAGGTTGGCAAGTTTGATATTCCTTTCAAGAAGTATGACAGAACATTTGCAGAAAGCTTCTACTCTCTCTCCTCTCCTTGTTTTATAAGACCCTAATTCCTTTTAAGGGAGAAAAAACCCCACATCTGATCTCTTTAGAAATGGTTAGATTTCCCATTTCTATTGACAAAAAATAGCCATATGCAGTACTTTCCTGGTTTATTACAAACCTCAGCTACTGCTTCAAAAAGAATCCTCTAAGAACAAGTCTGAGATCAATAGTAAATATCACCTTTAAGGACAGAAAGAATCAAGCTACGTGAGGAGATAGAGAAAGAGAGCGAGAATGAATGGGGGAGAAAAAAAGACTACTTAAAGAGTTTTCTTAAATAATAGTCCTCCTTACACAACTCCAAGACAAACAGGAGTGATTAGAAAAAAAGATAATTTGCAAAGTGAAAATCGTCATTACATTTCAAGCTATGTTTTTGGAAGTTGTAGTAAGCAAGAGTTTTAAAGAAAATGTTTGAGGAAGGAAGATATTACTTTGGCACCACGAGCGGAAGTTAAAGAACATGATATTTTGCTTCCTTTTCAAATGAGATACTCTAATAGGTATTTTACATTTTCGATTTTGTGGGTTGCCACCAGAAAGCTTTTAACTCTTCATGAAAGGTCAGTTTTCTGTTAGAATTTAATTAATCAACTTTCCCAATTTTATTTTGCAGGCTAGTTCAAAAGTTGCTTTTGTGATTTTGAGAGGAAATGTAGAGACACTTCTAATTAGTGAGTAGACCTGTGTTTGGAGACCCTCATTATTAGTTTTCAGATTGTTCTCAAGAAAATGTCCCTAAATTTGGTATTTACTATTGATCTCAGACTTGATTTCTAGAAATTTAGATATGAACCGAGAAGAAGTGTGGCCTAATGGGAAAAAGCATGGGCCTGGGCATCATAAGGACCTGAGTTCTAATCCTAACTCTGCCACTTGTCTGCTTTGTGACTTTAGGCAAGTCACTTAACTTCTCTGTGCCTCAATTACCTCATCTGTAAAATGGGGATTAAGACTGTGAGCCTTATATGTGACATGGACTGTGTCCAATATGATTAGCTTATATCTATCCCAATGCTTAGAGTGCCTGGCACATAGTAAGCACTTAAATGCCATTTTAAAAAACAAAACAAAGAACTGTTCCCCACCCAAGCATGTTCATGAATCCTGAATCAGCACAAGCCCACAAAACCAGGGTGTGCCTTTGTGTTTTTTTTAATTGGTATTTAAGTGTTTACTATGTGCCAGGCACTGTATTAAACACTGGGGACACAAGTTAATCAGGTTGGACACAGTCCCTGTCCCACATAGAGCTCACAGTCTTAATCCCCATTTTGCAGATGAGGCAAAGAGAAGTTGTGACTTGCCCAAGGTCACACAGCAGCAGTATTAGAACCCAGGTCCTTCCTATTTCCCGGCCTGTGCTCTATTCACTAGGGTATGCTGCTTCTCAGAGTTTGGGTGTTTGTGATTCTCTACACCCCACAGAGATTTCATTGACTTCCAACTCAGCCTTGCAGAACACAGACAGAACTGAGGCCAGGGCCAACAGGCTCCCCCTTGCTGTTCTTTCTGCCAGAGTGTACTTTCCAGGCCTGGAAATGGGTTTCTAAGAACCTAATTGTGGTAAAATGGCATCTAATTGGAATGGCCTGCAGTGGAAAGACTCAAGATTATTAATTTGAAAGTTAGTTCTTTGTGATGAATAATGTTGATCTGGAAAGAGTTTCAAAGCCTAGGAATTAATCAGTACTTTTTCTGTGGAGAGACCCAAATTTATCTACTCCAAAATATTCCTGAGGGTGAGTTCCTAGAAAATTCCTCTGACTCTCTCACCGCTACATCTTCTTGGCTAAGAATTATCTTATTGGGTCAGACCAGTGGCACTCACAGGCTAGAATTTTGTCTCATTGTGCTTGGAGGATCATTCATTAGATTATAAGATTCCTGAGGGTAGGGACTTTTATTGTGTGCTCCCCAGCACCTAACATGGTAGGCATTCAATAATATCGATGATGATGAACAGTATAAAAGTCTAATGCTGTACAACCTAACATCCCTCACTCTTCCTTCTACACACCTAACTTTCCAACTATTACCTATTAACATGCCCCTCATCCATGAATTTTTCTGGACTCTTAAACTTCCTGCTACCCTTGACCTGCACAGCTTCCTGCGGTAACAAATCCCATCTGCCCATCACTCCTTGTGTCTAGAAATGTTTCCATTTGTCAATTTTGCACCTAACATCTCGACGCCTCAGGGGGTGTCTCCTTTTCCTGGGGTTGTAGATTTGGATGTGTAAGATTGTGTAAACTTCGATCTCATCAAGTTCTAGCCTTTTCAGTTGACTGTCATAAGGAAGCTCCCCATCCACCCCCTGTTTCTCTTCCTTGTGCTTGTGAAGCTCCAGATGGGGTGTAGGGGGAAGGCTTCCATCCCCTCTCCCCCTCTAGACTGTAACTCGCTGTGGGCAGGGATCGTCTTTATTCATCTGTAAAATAGAGATTGTAATCCTCCTCTCTCAAACACAGACATTGAGCACCTTGTGGAAGGGGGACTGTGTTCTGATGGAATTGTATCTACCCCAGCAATTAGAACAGTGCCTGACACACAGTAAGCACTTAACAAATGTCATAAAAACCAATGACTTTGTTGTATTATACTCTCCCAAGCACTTAATGTGCTCTGTGTACAGTAAACACTCAATAAATAGCACTGATTGACTGTTGTTCCCAAACGAGGATCTGATTTATCCAGAGCACAATACCGCATGCTTTGCTTTTCATATCAAAAATGAGAAAAACTTACTTCAACTAAAACAAAAGGTGGGTTGTGACCAGGACTTCTGGCCATGCTCTGTAAACAATCATTCAGAGAAAATATTCAGTGTGTTTAGGGATGGTGATAACACTGATTTCATTGTTTCAGAGAACCTCCAGCCTGTTATCATTCAGCATATGGTGCAATATAATCTGTTGAGTTAAAATTTCCATCAGTGAAGGAGCTGGATTTCTCAAGGGTTTTTTTGTTTTGTTTTGTTTTGGTTTTTTTTTTCCTTGGATATTTGGTGACTTCTTCTTTCTCCCCCCACCCGGGCTAATTGGGTGAGAATTTTCTTCTTAAATCATTTTATGTGGGTGCTTACAATAACGTTTATGAAGACTGCGTATCATTTTAGAAATGGTAAATAATCAATGAAAATTCTATTTTTTATGGCATTTAAGTGCTTACTATGTATCAGGCACTGTACTAAGCACTGGGGTAGATGCAAGTTAATCTGTCCCAGTGGGACTCATCATCTTAATCCCCATTTTACAGATGAGGGAACTGAGGACCAGAGAAGTGAAGTGACTTGCCCAAGGTCACACAGCAGACAAGTGGAGCAGAACTAGAATCCAGGTCCTTCTGACTCCCAGGCCCGTGTTCTGTCTACTAGGGCATGCTGCTTCCCATGTGATCTTAACCTCTCTGGCCTCAGTTTTTCATCTGTCACATGGGGAAACTCTCTGACTTAAACTGTGAGTCCCAAGAAGAACTGAAATAGGATTTAGCAGAGTGTACTTGGTACATAGAGCTTAAATACATTACTATCATTGCGAAACTGTGTGACCAGTGCATCTGATCCGTTGTCAGACTGCCGGGTACACATACATGTGCAAACACACACACTTTCATTTTCAGATTTTGCAACGGTTTATATTATTAGCTTTCACACTCAATCATAAAATCACCAAAGGAACCTGGGAAAATGCAATACTCACATTTGAGTCCAAGTAGTTAAAATTCAAGTAGGTAGAAGTGTTACGTTACGCCACATTGCGAATTTGTCTGCTATTGCCTGGAGAAGCAACCTTGTTCCTAGATTTCCCTTTAAAGCACATGTCTTTTTAATTTAACACTGCCACATTCTATTAAAGGTTTTGGGACATAGCTTTGAGACTGCGGCATTCATTGAATTTCTTCTGATGTCATTCTATAAGGAAAATATTGTGATAACCTCTTTCTCTGACCGCTGCCCTAGTTCAGTATGCCTGTGAGCAGATAGACTGAAAGTTCCGGGCCCTTTTTCCCATTCAGGATGTGCAACACAATGCATAAAAGCAAGATTAGATTAACACAATGGATTGATGCGGAGGACCCTTCAGGTGAACTAGATCTCCTAGTTTAAGCATGAGGCAGAAAGGTAAATTAATAAGGCAAATTGACAATCATTTGTAGGTGCCCTGGTCAGCAGACATCTCAGCCATCCTGCCTCTCAAAAGGTCACAGCTCATCTGCCACTAGGAGAACAACAGTGAAGTTAAAAAGATTCATTTCCTAACATCCCTTAGGCCCTTTGTTCACAGAACTGCTTTTCTGCTCTCTCTCCCACCTTGCACCCTTCTGCTTCCCAGCCCTCTTTTCTTAAACATGCAGAAGCAATAAATCAGCCAGTTTAAGAAGACCCAGCAGAGATCGATTTCCCAGAGAAGTGGATGGGCTGCTAATAGAATTACAACTACCTGTCAAAACAGGGAAGACATATCTATGACAGGGACAAAGGGCAAATCAATTGAAGAGGTTTTTTTTTTTCCCTGACACAGGTGCGGAGTGCGTGGGTGTCTCCAAGAGCCTGCAGTTGTGAACTAAAGCTACACCCTTGCACCAAGATGGAGTGGAGCATTGTTTTCCCTGAAAGTATACTTACTGTCAAGGGCTTAGTACAGTGCTCTGCACATAGTAAGCATTTGATAAATACCACTGATTTTTGTCCAGGGCAACTAGAATGAATTGCTAGTCATTAGTTCAGAGATAAATGACCATCAAAGGCCTCTCTCCAGAAGCAAGTTGGCTCACCGAATGGAGAAATTGATCACTCAGTGGCATTTATTGAGCACCTACTGAGTGCTAGGCACTGTACTACATACTTTGGAAGGTCCTACAGTAGAAAGGCACTGCCTTAAAGCAGCTTACATCGTAATGAGGGACCTTCACAAAAAATGATTTATAGTAGGGAAAGACAGAAGACGTAGTGTCAGGCGGTGAGCAGTAGAAACACATCAGGCCCAAAGAACCCAACAAATAATTGAATGTACAGACAAAATTACCAATAAAAATATACATATGGAGTTTTGAGGATAGGAGGAGGGCTTTCTGAACTTATCATTTGCATAGTTTTCTTTTGCTGGTATGTTCTCCGAATGGGATGGTATATGCCAAGGACCAACAATTAACCTTTATCTTTGCTGCCTTTTCAGTGTGTCCTACAATATAGTTGAGATGTTATATTTTGGAATCTGACTTCTGTTTGTTGGTATAATTTCTAATCAGGGAAGTTTTATGACACTAACTTAATATGTACACCTCGTGGCTCAAACTACCTTGGACATTATGGAATGCTTCTAAACTCCAATGAAGTTTAACTCCCAAGTTAACATTCATTCAGATCGACCCCAGGCTCACTCAAACTGGCTCTTGCAAATGATTGAGATCATTCACTATTATTTAAACTTGTTTTAGTTGTAGCAGTCAGATAATTTACTAAGCATTTATTGTGGGCACGGCATTGTACTAAGCAATGGGGAAAAATGTCCCAGCTTCTTGCACTTTGGGAGGGGTACACTCTAAGAATACAGGGGAACATGGGCTCAGGGCAGAGGAGGGCAGTTGAAGCAAAAGCACTAAAGCAATATAAAGCATGGTCAGATACAGAGTGAAAAGCATAGAACAAAATGAAAGCAGTTGGGTACTGTGTAGAGGGTCAGAGAACTGGGTTCCTTGAGAATCAAAATCCAGGAGTCCCATTCATACCTAGAAAAAGAGCACGGGCCTGTGAATCAGAGGACCTGGATTCTAATTCCGGCTTCACCACTTGCCTGCTGTGTGATCTTGGGCAAGTCACTTCTCTGTGTCACCATCTTTTCATCTGTTAAATGGGGATTCAATACCTGTTCTTCTCCCTACCTAGACCGTGAGCCCCATGTGGGGCAGGAACTGGGCCTGATCCAACTCTCTTCTATCTACCCCAGTGCTTCACAAATGCCACAGTTTCATTATTGTTTTTTCCAGTGCTCATAATTCTGTGGGGGCTTCCAATTGCCTCTGCCGCTGATCTTCCTTCTGGCAGAGGTGGTGTAAGTCGTGATGAGACTGTGTGTCTGGGATGATGCAAAGGGCCCCGGCGGCTGGAAGACTACTAGTACTGCCACGGCTTCTGTCTTGATCAATGGTAATATGATAAAATGAATGCTTTCATCTCCATCGCAAATTCTGTATCTCCCAAAGCAACTTCATAAATCTTATTCAGTATGTGGCCTCCTAAGAATCATACATTTTAGTAATATCAGCATCGGGACATTTCTTCAGAATGTTTTTTTTATAAAACTTTAGAAAAACCCCTCATCGAACCATGATCTTTTATGGAATCTTATATTGTAGCCATTAGATGCTTTTGGCTTCTTCACCTGACCATCAGTTCTGAACCACTGGGAACTGCATCGTTCTTTCATATTCCTTGGGTGGCCGAGTAGTGTGAGTGAAGTCTCTTGGCAGAACTATCTCTGTAGTTCAAGCGTCCACTCTCCTTCTTTATACTTTCCTCATCTGTAAAATGGGGATGAAAGAAACTTTCATTCCTTTCCTTTAGAATGTGAGCCCAATTTGGGACAGGAACTATGTCTGATGAGCAGGAAACATTTGCTAATTCTGTTGTATCGTACTCTCCAAAGTGCTTAGTACAATGTTCTGCACGTAGCATTCAATAGATATCATTGATTGACTGATCTGACTATTTTGTCTGTCCCAGTGCTGAGTACAGTGCTTGGCCCTTAGTAAGTGCTTAAATGCTACAATTATTATTACTATTAGTTGCCAAGTGAGAACATCTCCAACTTTGCCCCAGACCCAGTACCTTCCCCAAGCCCCCTTGAATGCTTGTGTCCTTCCGCAATAAAACGTTTCCTTCACTGGCTGAGGAAGAAACTATTAGAGTGAATTAGAGTCCGGAGATAGAGACAAAGAAAAGTGATAAGGCTGCAGGTTTAGAGTGAAAGCTTGGAGGCTGACCTACTTAAAGCCACGCAAAATGGATAAGGCAGGAACAAAACAGACAAGACTCCACAGTCAAAGCAACGTACTGAGGAAGAGGAAACAAGGTGAAAAATGATTGGGTTAAAAAGCTGGTTCGGCCCCTTCTTGGGCCGTTGTGGAGAAGTCTTGGGCTGAGGCTCTTTGAAAAAAGAATTAACTACATGAAGATAAAGAACTTGCAGCTAATCTTGGAGCAAGAAGAGGTAAAAATAACACCCTTCCCTGAGAGTTAGCCATCTAAACATTACCCATGGAGGCTAGATCTAGGTTTAATAGCCATCTTGGTGGAAAGAGCTGGGCTGGGATTACTGGGCCAACTGCAGGCTTCATTCACAGGACAGAGCTTTTCTCCTTGATAACACGATTCCTTGTGGTTAGGGAAAGGGACTACCAATTCAGTTGTACTCTCCCAAGCACTTAGTATAATGCTCTGCTCACAGTTTATGCTTAATAGATACCAATGATTGATGGTTAACTTAGGAGGACTTTTTTTTTGAGGGGGAAGTTTCACTTCCTCTTTAAGGAGGGCTAGTGCGGACACTGGTTCCCGTCCCTAAATCGTACACTCTACAGTTTGAGTCCAGGAGACATTGGTTCTCCTAAGCTCGGTCTGGGGAGGGTACTGGAATTCTGGAAAGGAAAGACAGTTTGGCCTTTTATTATCCTCCCTACCCCTCCAGCCTAGGATTAATAAATACCCTTGCCATCAGGGCAAGGGAGAGAGAGACAGGGAGGCCATTATAAACATCATCATCAACTGTGTCAAATGAGCATCTACTGTGGGTAGAATGCTCCTCTGGGCCTCTTTGTACTCTATGGTTTCTCAGAGGCCTGTTTTAAGGATAAACCATAACAGGAAACAGAAACGTGACCTAATAGAAAGAGCACAGGTCTGGGAAGAGGGAGAACTGAGACCTGTGGGTTCTGCCATGTGCTTGTTGTGAGCTGGAGCAAGTCACTTCTCTGAGTTTGTTTTTTTCATCTGTAAAATGGGGACTTAATGCATATTCTCTCCTTCAGAGACTGGGAATTGTGTATGGGTTGGAAACTTTCTCCATTCTGATTATCTTGTAGGTACCTCTGTACCTGGCATATAGAATACTGTCTTACCTGTATTAATATTATTATTAGCAAATGTTTTTAGTTTGACCTAAATTGGGACTGGTACCTTATGGCCTGGAAATGGAATGAGGGACATCAGGGAAGGTTGGATTGGATTTGTTGGGGACCACTTTGAAGTCTGCCAGATGACACTGGTCAGCATCCTTTTGCACAGCATTAGAAAAGCGCTTCTGGAGTGACTCGGTGCTCAGACACTGTCATCCTTGGATGGAACCAAGCGTGCAGGCCCCGATTAAGGGGGCCCGGGATTCATAGTTGCCTTTTGTGGGAGGAGGGGAGGAGAAAGGGCCTGTTAACCCAGACTCTCAGCCCCACCTTCTTCCTGGGTTTGCCCTTGTAGGGTCACAACCACCCATAGTACTTGTGTACTTAGGTAACATATGCACAAGGATGTTACAAGTGACTATTATTTAAACACAAACTTGTATCCACTTTACTTGCTTTCTCTTGTCTAGCTGATTTTAGTGCCTGTCTCCCTCAGTAGATAAGGTTCTTGAGGGCAGGGATTGTGTCTCCTACCTCTGTTGTATTCTCCCAAGTGCTTAATACGGTAATCTGCACTCAACAGCTACAACTGATGGATTGTTAGCATCATGGCTGCTGGAGCCCCAAGCCTTAGAGAAAAGGGGCGCCAACACCTTGTGGCTACTGCCTCTGGGCATCTGAAACCCTGTGGAGTAGAAAGTTGAGCTGCATCATAGACCCAGGTGGATGGATGAATTGCTTGTTTTTACATCTCTGGGTTGTGTTAAGCAAAGATGGAGTTTTCTCAGTGCCTTTCCTCAGAATGAATGAACATCCTTGGTTCCCGATAGGCAGCATAGGTGATGTTTTGGAGCATCTGTTAGCTTGGTAAAGAGGCCAAGAAATCCCCTGACTTTGGACAAACCATCAACTCTCCCACATACCACACACCAAGACTGTGCATAAATCCTCATATTCATCCCCTGATTTATTCTTTGGCTTCCATCAAGATTTCTTTTTTTTCTTTTGTGAAGTAAGCTAAAGCTACGTTCTCACAAGCCTGCCAGTAACCTATCCCACACATTCCATTTGTTTCAATTTCCTGACTGCCTCTTCACTTACAAGGAATGGATCTTTTAAAGCAGGCCCAAGTGATAATGCAGTGTTTAAAGGACTTGCATAATGGGGGCGTTTGAAATAAAAATTTAGACGTATGTGTGAGCATCATTAAGGCTGCATTGTGAACCTTTCCGAAGAATGAGAGTAAGAACAAAAATGGGTTTAAAATAATTTCTCTGTCTTAGTGATAAATTACAGAGAAATTTAGACAGGGGTTATGTGCATAATATTGTTAATTACAGTGGCTGCATTTCCTTTTGTTTCTGTCCATTGTAATTAATGAAGATCTACAGCTCTGTGCTTTGTCCTGGCAAACATACAGCAAGTTTCCTGTTTCCATGGCCATCAAGGCAGTTAGAAAATCCTTCATTTAGTGCTCAAGATTCTTTGCACCACAGGGGAGCCTATTGTTGAGGCAGCAAAAACAAAAATCACAGTTAGATTGGAGCATTGACTGATTGACTCTTATGACTATAGATCATGTTTTTATCCCAGAGCCATACAAATACATAGTGTAATATACCTCTAAGCGGGAGCTGTTCAGTAGGCAGACACACAGAAAGCTTAGAATGATCACGTGGACTTCTTCAAGCACCACAAGAGATTTCCAGGTCTAATTTCAGAACAGCCACCAAACACTGATTTTTTTTTTTTTTTTCCCAGGCAGTTTCTTCAGGGCCAAGCTTGTGAGTCAAGTACTCTTCAGTTGTATCTCACAAGGTGATACAGGAAGCTGAAAGGATAAAGAACCCTAACGATATAAATAATCTAACAAAGCAATAAATTGGTTGGGCAGAAACTACAATATACAGGAGGGAAGATTCTCACTCTCCCATCAAAAGTGTGAGTTATATGGAGCATCCTCTCTGTGTAGTTACAACTTTCAAGGGGGTCAGTGAGAGAAAAGTTGCAGAATTCCCCCCCGCTCTGTCAAGGCCAGTGGAGGGCTTGTTTCTCAGGGCCCATTTCAAAAGGGGACCAAAGCTAAAGGGAATGGTAAAGGATTGCTAGGCTGAAATACCTCATCCCTTTAAACCCTGCAGTCATCCATCTGAAGTGTTTGGGAGTCGTTGAGGCTCTCTGCCCTCCTCTTTTCAAAGCATCCGAGCGAAGTTGTGGATAAAAATACAAGTCGTGAAGGTGCTTTGAACCAGAGTTTAAGCATTTTATTTCCAGGGCCATGTTGGGCAGACATTTCCCTTCCTAGTAGGGGAATAGTGCTCTCTCTCTCTCTCTCTCTCTCTCTCTCTCTCAAGCACACACACAAACACATGCATATACGTTTGTGTGTGTGTGTGTAATATGTGTGTGCATTCCCAGCGAGAGATTGAGCAAAATCTCTTGGACTGAGGGAGGGAAAAACTGTTAATCGACTTTGGATCATATTCTCAAAATATGAATTGATAGCAGAGGGCTCCAGCAGATTTATCTAGCACAGGCCTTTTAATTTACTGGTTGTTTCACAGAGTTATCAACTGCATTAATGCTCTCTATCACATCACTCTGGAGCAGATGTGCTCTGAGAATCTTTTCATTTCCTTTTTTAAACCCGGAGAGTAATGACACTGCAACATCATGTGGTGAAAAGAGCAATAATTTGATCAACATTGTCTTTCCATTAGATTAGAGCAATTAATCTGATTCTAATTTAGCTGCAACATTATCATACTGGAATCCCTAGAGCTCTGTGAATAATCTCTAAACACATTGGCACACTCAAAAGACAAACATTATCTCTCCTCATACTGCTTCTCCATATGGTCTCCTCCCAAGGTGATGGAGTGCACCCTGCTGTTTCAATCAAATAAATGTCAATTATCTGAGATAGATTTTTAGTTCACAAGCCTGGACTTGTGATTTGGCCAGCAAAGCTTCCGAAGAACCAGCAGCGATTCTTTTCTGCAAAGGCCACCTACTTTTCTCAGAGATTCACACCTTGCTGCATCAGCTAGAGTTTAATGAACTACATATTGAAAACGACAGGTACCAGAAGCCTCTGATGTCGGGGTGTGTGTATGTGTTTGAGAGAGAGAGAGAAAGAGAGAGAGAGACGAGAGTCTGTGAGAGACAGAACATGAACATGAAGGAGGAAAAGATGCTTTGCAGATTCCCTGTATTTTAAGCAGAATTTAAACAACGTTCTCTGGCATGAGACCGCCTTCTCCAGGCTGTGCCTGAACCAATCTAGCTGCAGAAATATGATTTATACTGAAGGAGAGGTCAGCGTTTTATCCTAGGGGAGGGGGTGATCATGTGATGTCTCCTATCTTCACAGTGTCAGTTATCAGCTGTCGGTTTGCAATCCCGGAGTCACTTCTTTCAGAGTTTGCAAATCTGCTTACAGATGAAAGTAGGACTATCTGATGACTTTATGTCTCCTCCTCAACCACAAACACCCTTATCAGTGCACATGCGCTACATGATAAATGCTAGCATCAGGCAAGAGAGAAACTCTACGGGGATCTGGTCCCAGTCATTACAGCAGTCCAGATAACGGGTGTTGTCATAAGAGATTCTGATGTCCGTTTTAGCCAGGATGCTGAAGCGGTCAAGTCACTGAATTACTTAGGGCAAGATGCCATCTCTGTCTTAGCTTCTGTTTCTGTCCCAGAATCATCAGTGACGACAATGCTTAACCTTGACTGACTAGATCTAAATCACCAACAGTACCCCAAACTACCAACCTTACCCCCAACTTGGCAGCTACACAAGTGAACTGCAACCCTGCTCTGGGGAGCTGCGGGTTCAGGGAGAGGATGGATCAAAGTAGGCGCTCTCATTTGTGACTGTAGCCTGATCTGAAGTGACTGGCTTCAAGCGCAGCCTAGTAGAAAGAGCTTGAGTCTGGGAATCTGTTGCATCATACTTGCCCAAATGCTTAGTACTGTGCTCTGCACACAGTGAGCGCGCAATAAATACATTTGATTGAATCAGGAGACCAGGGTTCCAATTCCTGCTCCTCCCCTGGTCTGCTGTGTGGCCTTAGGCAAGGCACTTAACCTCTCTGTGCATCAGTTTCCCCACTTTTAAAATGGGGATTAAATGCGCAACCTCCCTCTCACTTAGACTGTGAGCCCCTTCTAGGACAGGGACTGTTTATGACCTGATTATCTTGTATCTGTCCCAGCGGTTAGTGCAGTGCTTGGCACATTTAACCAATGACGCAATTATCAACATTGCTTTTATGCTGGAACTACAGAATGGTGAACATAGAGCACTTTTATGTTGAATGATACTACGATTTTGTTCTTACATTTCTCCTTCCAACATCCCTGCAGCTGGTACAGCTTCTCTGGATGAATTAAACCATTTCACTGTTTGGTTACCGCCTGAATAGGCGGGGTGCTGGGATATGGGAAGATGAGGAGAAGGTGCTCTTCACTAAGGAAAATGTTGAAAGAAAGAGAAAAGTACACAATGTCAAAATGCTCTTTTTATGCAAATATAGCTTTGCAATCTTTAACCACCTGTTCTTAATTGTGTCTGAAAGTGATTACTTTTATATTTCCAAGAGACACACTGTGAACACTTAAGTAAATAACAAAGACTACAGCACCATATGGATTCAAACCAAACAGTGTAAAAGAAGTGCTCCAAAGGATAGTTCTTGGGCTTTGCTCAAATGGAAATAGGAAAAGGGGCAAAAAAAGGGAGAAATGTGAAATCTCTACTTTGTGGGGATGGGGAGGACAGAAATTGCAAAACCTAGTCTAAAATATCCCAACCCTTCCATGTGGCTGTGTGTTTAAAAAATACATGTGATGAACAGCAAGACAGCAAGGCCATCTGCTTCATCACTGTTAATTCAGTACAGGGACTGGGCCAGATTAAAGCCTGGGTTTTAAGAGCTGCAGCCTAAAGCCCTGGGCTAAGCAGTTGGGGAAAGTACAAAAAAACCCACTATAATTATATCCCTGAAAATAAATATATCTAAAATGTATTCTCTTTGGCTTGGATTATATTATATCTGACAGCTGTTCTAAGGGAAGTTAGGATTGAATTGTAACCATAGAATGGGTTTAGGTTAAATCAAAATCAGAAATCAGAGTGAGAGGTCAGGGAGTTTAGTAACAAATGAGATTAGTTTACTTGTGGATGATAGCTCTTAAGAATACAGGCTGGCAGTCAAGTTTTAAATCTGAAATCTACTCTTTCTGGAATCAGCAGATGAAGGTGGTTGTGGGTGGGGAGGGGAAAATCAACTTATTGATTTCTTGAGTTCCTTCTTGCAGTGCTAGAACAATCAATAGACAATAATAAAGGATATTGAGAGGATGTCCAGAATAATGAATGATCCCCAATTAGTCCCCTCCCCACCTAAATAACCAGAAGGGCTATTTCTTGATGACTCTTTTCACTTAGAGAGGTTTTTTTTCCAAACATAATGATCACAATTAGCCCACCAGGCAAATCAAGACAAGGCTACCTTTACTGTAGTCAACCAAGCTCTCTGCACAAAATTAGCATAGTAATGATATTAAGAGCTTATTCTGTGCCAAGCACTGGGATAAACACTGGAATAGTACAAGAATAGGTGAAGCACAGTTCATGTCCCACGTGGCGCTCACAGTCTAAGTAGGAGGGGAGACCAGGCATTGAATCCACATCATTGCTCATGGAAAGAGCCCGAGCTTGGGAGTCAGAGGTCATGGGTTCGAATCCCAGCTCTGCCACTTGTCAGCTGTGTGACTGTGGACAAGTCACTTCACTTCTCTGTGCCTCAGTTACCTCATCTGTAAAATGGGGACTAACTGTGAGCCTCATGTGGGACAACCTGATTACCCTGTATCTACCCCAGCACTTAGAACAGTGCTCGGCACATAGTAAGCGCTTAACAAATACCAACATTATTATTATTATTATTATATTTTAGAGATGAAGAAACTGAGGCTCAGAGAAGTTGTGACTGCCTAAGGTCACACAGCAGGCAAGTGTCAGAGCTGGTATTAGAACCCAGATCCCCTGACTCGCAGGACTGTGCCCTTTCCTCTAGGCCACACTGCTTCCCAGTGTCTTGTCTTGTCTCATGCTGAGTTGTCTCCGACCCAAAACGATGCCATGGACAGTTTTGCTCAGTAAATATTGTTGACTGAAGTGTTTTGAGAACTGATAGGAGGCTGCAAAACCAAAATGTAGACAGGTTGTTCTTTACTTATGATAACCAGCTATTTGAAACATTCATTCATTTGAAGGATTTCTATTGGCCACCTTTTCCTCTGTATTTATAAGGAGTTTTGCCTTGCTTATATTCTGATTTGAGTTCCATTCATTCATTCAATAGTATTTATTGAGCGCTTACTATGTGCAGAGCACTGTACTAAGCGCTTGGGATGAACAAGTCAGCAACAGATAGAGACAGTCCCTGCTGTTTGACGGGCTTACAGCCTAATCGCATTTCATAAGTGATATACAATTTGTTGTTTTCTTAGTTCAGTTGACCACAGACAGTCTGAAGGGAAAATACTCCTTCATACCAAAGTCAAAGGTGACTTTTCAGGTTGAAGATGGTGTTTGACCCTTTTTTTATAACTGAGACTTGTACCTGATACGTTAGGCAAGTTTCTTGAGCAGTTTCACTAGCATCACCTATATAAATATGCTTACACTCTGCCATTTCCCATCTCTATAGTTTATTTTAATGTCTGCCTCCTCCTCTAGACTGAAAGCTCCCTATGAGCAGGGATGATGTCTATCAACTCTATGGTATTGGAGTGTTTAAAATGCTTAATAGAGTGCCCTGCACACAGTAAACGCTCAATAAATACCACAGATTGACTGATCAGAATCAACACTGAAAGGTAGAGCACAGTACCAACAGTGAGCACCTAGAAAACAATTATCTCATCAGCACTGAAGCAGTGCTAACTCTGTGAGGTGGGATGGAGAATCAGCAGCTGCGTGGACCACTGGAAAGGAACTCCCCCCTCCACCTCAAACACTGCAACGCAACCATGAACGGTTGAAAGACTGGGGCAGTGGTCAGACCAGCAATCTGGAGGATTACCCACCCTGAGCCATCAATTCTGTGAAGATCAGTCTGTGAATCCCCATTCGAGCCCCATATGGGACAATCCCATGAACACAGCAAGGATCTATCGATACATGCAAGCAGTGTGGGAGGGGATGTCAGTCTCGCATCCATCTTTGTCACCACCATTGCATGCATGGACAGCTTCTCACGTCAGTGGCATCATCTCCAAAACGAAGGACAGCTAGATGCGTGAAGCTCCATCTGGCTCCTGTTCTGAGCAAGAAAATTGCAGTCCTTTGCACTAGCTGCTATCGCTAGCGCAGAACGGAGTGAACTGCTTTGGCATCGAAGAAATGCTTCATGGAACTCAGATGGAGGAAGTCTTCTCTGAGCACAGTCGAGGCTTTTAGTAGGTCCAGGTGATATGGGAGTCCAGAGAGACTGGGGGACTTGCCCAGATATGGAGAAATCCCGGGGCTCGGAAATCCTTCCGTGTTGTCTTCAAAAACTTCCTGATTTCTGTTTATCCTCCACCTCCATCTGCGTTTTTCACAGACGAAGCCCCTGTCATCTGTCTTGCTCTGAAGCGGCTTTCTGGCTAATGTGGCTTTTCACCACTATTCAGCTTCAGAAATTGGGCTGGTTTTTCAGGACAAGTAGCAATAAATTTTTAAATAATGTTTTTAAATTGTCCCTTTTTCTTCTCCCCTCTACTTAGACCTTCTCTGACCTCTCCAACATACGGTTTTCAAGGCTGAGATTTCCATTTAGCAATTTAGATGAAATTACTTTTTTAAAGATCACATTTCTCCCACATTCTTCTCGGTTTTCCAATTCCCACCCGCACTGCTGTGGCTGAAGAGGCTCTGCCACTAAAGGAGCTTTCTTCGTTCACAACCCTATCGGCTCGGAAAAACCGATGAACATTGGCAGTTGCTATTATTAGAGTTGAAATGGAATTTCTTCCCACTGCATGAACGAGACATAACGAGGTAGCTCACAGGCCCGAGTCAGGAGCAGAGGAAACTGGTGCCTGTCAACGGGGCTAGGGAAGCGTGAATTTGATTTCATCAACTGCACTGCCCAATCCGGCTTTCCACTGTGCATTTGTTCAAAGTCCCTGAGGGCTCACACTCTTCATGTGAATCGGAAGAGCCACTGGGCAGGGGAGCATGAAGCCAAGCTTCCAGTCCTACATTGGTTCTTAGGTTCAACGCCATCCAGGAAACTCTCTCCCACTGCTTCATTTCCCTTTAACCTTCCCCTAGTCACACCTGCCAGCCTTGGAGATAATACATGTGCCATTTGTTAAGCGTTTACTATGTGTCAAGCACTGTACTAAGTCCTGGGGTAAAACAACATAATCAGGTCGGAAACAGTCCCTGTCCAACATGGGGCTTACAGTTATGGGAGGGGGAATTGGTATTTAATCCCCATTTTACAGATGAGGAAACTGAAGCACAAGTAAGTGGTTCACCTCTTTGTGGAGCAACTTTGAGCTTATCCCTATCTCTTCATTGGTATTTGTGTGTATACAATAATTGTACATTTTATTTGAATTACTCTATAAATATTTTTATATCTGTGCCTCCCCATTAGAGTGCAAATCCTTGTGGGCAGGGAATATGTCACTGCTTGTTTTATACTTCCCAAGTGCTTAGTATAGTATACTGCATCCAGTGGGAGTTCAGTAAAATTACAATTACTACTGCAGCTCAAGTAGTAAATCAGTCGATTGGGAGCAACCTGCCTGTTTTGTGAACATTCTTCTGCTGCCTTTTCCATTCCTACCTCAATACACCTTCCTCCTGCCCCAAGTTAAAGGGAAGATTACAACTCTTGATCTCTGGAAAATGGTCGTCTCCTCAGATGTCACAGATTTTAGATCCATATTTGCCAGGCAATGCAAACAATGATTCTGCTACTGTTTGTTAGGGATTGAAGCCCAGTCGAAGGCAGATGAATGCTCTTGGTAGGGGCTGCTGGAGCTAGTAGAAGCAGCAGCAGCAGCAAAACTAGGGAATGTAGTCTGAGACCGAACAAGGAGCCAGTGCAGCTGTTGGAAAGCCCCTGGAAAAAGAATCGTCTGGGACCTTTGAATGTGTGACAAGCAGTTCTTGACTTCTTCTGAATACCCAATCTTGAAGTATTGAGCTCATTAATTTGATCATTGGGGTGTAGAGGATGCTTGACCTTTTTTCCTTCTTCCCAAGATGTGTTTTTATTAATCACTGTGGATGCATGGACTGTAAAGTCCCCTGCCTTAAATCTTTTCTTTTTCTCAGCTGTCATTATGAGATCTATCCATCTGTCAGTGGTACATATTGAACGCTTACTGTGTATGTAGAGCCCTGTACCAAGCACTTGGGGAATACAGTACAATACTGAAGAGAGAGACTATCAGCCATGCTATAGCCCCCATCTCTTAGACTGTGTAGCCCTATGTGGAACAGGGACTGCGTCTGATCTGGTTATCCATCTACATCGGTGAGTGAAAAAAGTGTGTGGAGCTTAAATACTACTATAATTGTTATTATTAAAGAAGGGCATGTCTTACCTGCTTTCAATAACTGTGGACCAGAGTTGCTGATTTAGCCAACTTGGGGGCAAATTCTAGGTCCTGAAAATCCCCTTTCACCAAGAGGCCTTACCAATTCATTTTCTTCCCAGTTACAGCCTCAGCACGAATCTATTCACAGCCACCTGGCCTAGTGGATAGATCACAGGCCTGGGAGTTAAAAGGACCTGGGTTCAAATCCCTGCTCTGCCACTTATCTGCTGTGTGACCTTGGGTGAGTCACTTCACTTCTCTGGGCCTCAGTTATCTCATCTGTAAAATGGTGAATAATGCTGTCAGCCCCACCTGGGCCCTGGACTGTGTCCATCCCAATGAGCCTATATCTATCCTAGTTCTTGGTACAGTACCTGACACATAGTAAGAGTTTAGCACATACCAAAAAAAAATATGAAGCATATTGGCACATAGTCACTTGGGAATATTTTCTCCATTAACTTCATGCCCCTATCCTTCATCACTTCACAGTCTAAGAAGCCACAAACAAACTCCCCCCCCATTCCTCCCTGCTGTGGAGAGCAACACACTGGAAATGAATCTTAAATAAAATCCTGGCCAAAGAGAAGATCTCTTCCTGAAGCAAAGGTGGAGGAATTGGGGAAAGCTGTCTTTAAACAATAGGTCACATTCCATTATATTTCTATTAAAAAAGAGAGTTTACCCAAAAGGCTTTTCAAGCATGAAAGGTATTTTCTAGACTATCAGGCTCAGGTTCTTTTTGACTATAGATTGTTTTAGTCCAGATAGACATAATTTAAAATGCAACAAGGAAATCATCACCGCCTCGCATGTTTGATTACTCTATAAGGTTTATAAAAAGGTATCTGTGTCGTAGTAGATAAAAAATGGTAATTACTTTGAACATGAATGCATTAAGAAACAAGTAGAAGCTCTTCTCTCAAAATAAATATTCTTATTTTCAAATGGCACAATCCATCTTAGCTGGGCTGTCAAATATTGGAGTCAGGAAATTTTGTAGTTTCCTAGGTAGGAATTTTAACTTTTCTACTTCTAGCAATCTGGAAAGAATAGCTCCTATCTTTTCTTGACAAAGTTCTCTTTCCTCTTCAGAAACGGAGACTGTTCTCTGAGCTTTTTAAAATTGAGTTGTGCTGATCACTTATTAGGGGAAAGAGGATTTTAATCAGAGTTGGATGACCCCTAGTGTCCTTTGATCATTAGGCCAGTAGTCTGCAGCTGACAATGGTCAGAGCTAATGATTACACTTTAAAATTTATAGAGTGTTTTTATTTTTTACAGTGCTTTCACATTGCTTGTCTCATTTTGCCCTCCTGACATCCTGGAGTATTAGGGAGAGGCAGGAATTATTTTCTGTATTTTACAGATGAGAAATTGTGGTCCAGAGAGATTAAATTGACATTTGTCTGAGGTCCACAGACAGCCTAGGGCTGGAACTAGTAACCAAAGTCCTCTGATCCCGGACCCCATGATCTTTCCACATCCTGCTTCCCCTAATAGCCTTTCTTACAAGTCTAAATCTTTGCATACACTGTTGACACAAAGCACAAAATCATAGTAATAAAGGCAGTAACAATAATGATCAATATGTTAAGCCCTTACTAGGTGTTAAGAACTGAAGTAGATACAGAATTATCCTAGTGGACACAGTGTCTGTCCCACTTGGGGCTCATAATCACAATCTTCTCAAGATAGGGATAAGATAGAGATAATCAAGGCCCAGGGAAGTTAAGTGACTTGCCCAAGGTCACAGAGCAGGGCAGTGGCAGAGCTGGGGCATGTTCTTTCCACTAGTACTTGCTGCTTCCCTTTTATCATACTCTGTTAATTTGACATTCAAAATTCACTGGCTTCCCTAATTCCGGTGGTGGTCAACATTAGCTTTGAGAGAGAACTCCCCCATAAGTGTGATTTCAGAATCGCAGTGCATGCTTGGGGAGAATTTGAAGAATGTGTCAGAATCTCTGTGTAAACAACAACATGTACAGGGCTGGCTATTTTCTTACGCTCTTGATTAATGGATTCAGCATCCTCTCGCTGACCGCTTTGGAACAGATGATGGAAGTGACATTTGTTTCTGAAGCCAAGTTTCAATGAATGGCGATTTTGATGACTTAATGCCTTTTCAGACTTCTGCTTCAACTACTGCTCTTTGGTCTTGATTTTAAAGTAGCTAAATTAAGTCTTTGAGCCTTCCATTAAGCCCTGCTTATTCTGAAGTACAGATTCAGAGCACGTTATGGACAAATGCTTGAGTTCTGGAAACTTTAAAAAATTTTTATTACTATTATTATTACAAAGCAACCCTAAGAGACCTTTTAATTTCTCTGATTGTTTAAAGTGGCTCTGTAGAAACATGACATCTTAGATGTGGAGAGAGTTCTAATTGAGTGTAAAATTCTGCATGGCAGGATGAGAGCAAGTCACGAGGACTCCTAGGAACTTTGCAAAATGAAAAGGGTCAGGGAAGGTTTATCAGAATTTGATAGGCAGCTTCCAAAAAGACCTCCAGATAAAACCACAGCCAATTATTATGTACAGCATATTAAACCCTGGAAAAAAAAATACCTTGGAGATTTCAATCTCTCATCCAGAGTAAAGATTTGTAGCCTAATGACCTGATTTAGCTACAAAGAAGAAATAAATCTGACAGAAAGAACAGAAGAGGTATTAATCTCCAAAGTTCCTGGGAGTCTTTTCTTTCTCCCCTTTCACTTATCATGCCATCGAGGCAAAGCAAGGTTGAAGAGTCTGCTAGCATTTCAGCTCAGATTACATTGCTTCGGAGAAAGGGTGGGTGAAGGGGAGAGGGTGGGGGTGAGACCGAGTTGAAAGAAAGATCTCCCCATTATTCAGAGACAGAACAACTGACAGGAAAGGGAGACAAACGGTCCATCCTTTGGTCTGCCTGAGGCTGAGAACAGAAGGCCCCAAACAGAGGGAGCATTCAGCCAAAGGGACCCAAGGCCAACCTGGATATTGTTTTCAATCACGCAGACATAACTTAGTGGGAAATTTCCCACTGGGTCTACAGCCTGCTGAATTGGTCCATGGTGACTTGGTTCACTTTCCCACTTGACCTTTGGTACATTTTGACTCCAGTGCGGGAGTAGATATCGAGCCCATTGTTGGGTAGGGATTGCCTCTATATGTTGCCGAATTGTACTTTCTAAGCGCTTGGTACAGTGCTGTGCACACAGTAAGTGCTCAGTAAATATGACTGAATGATTATCGATGGCACTGTTGTCTTCCTTGGGGTGCTCTCTGAAGGAATCCATTTGCAGAGATCGGGACCTCATTTAGTTGGCTTTTCTTTCCTTTGCAAGTTAGGGCAGCTTTTGGTTTCCCTGCATTTGTAAGGTCGTGTGGACAGGGGATGTGTCTGTCTATTCAGTTACATTGTGCTCTCCCAAGTGCTTGCTACAGTACTCGGATCAGGATGGGTGCTCCATAAATACTTGTTTAGTGCTTACTATGTGCCAAGCACTCTAGTAAGCACTAGGATGTATGCAAGTTTATCAGGTTGGACACAGTCCCTGTCACAGCTGGGGCTCAGTGTCCAAGTAGGAGGGAATAGGAAGCCCAGAGAAATGAAATGACTAGCCCAAAGTCACACGGCAGACACATGATAGAACCTGGACTAGACCCCAGATCCTCTGACTCCCTGGCCTGGGCTCTTTCCACTAGACCATGCTGCTTTGCAGAAGGGTTCTGTTCCTTATAAAATAGATTGGGAATGATGTCAGTGGCTGTGACTGATCAAACTTTCTTCAGAGAAGAGACACTCTGGGGTAGATTTAGAATAATCAGATTGGACCCTCCCCACTCCCACATGGGGTTTACAGTCTAAAAGGGAGGGATCCCGGGTATTTAACCCTCATTTCACAGATGAGGAAGTTGAGACACAGAGAAGTTAAGTCACTTGCCCAAAGTCACACTACAAGCAATGGCCAGAATTGGGATTAGAACCCAGGTAACCTGACTCCCATTTCTGTGCTCTTTCAACTAGGCAGTCCCATAAGAACTGTCTTGCTCAGAGAATATTGGTGTAATAATTCCACTTAATGGTACTAAATTGGTCATAAATTAAGGTAATTTTAAAGAAGTGTGCTGCCCATGACAAATGCTTCTGCAAAACTATGGGGCAGATTTTATTTCCCTAAGGGAGCGGGGGGAGATCTGTGTGGAGGTTGGGTATTTGCCAACCCAAAAACTTTTATGTTAGTGGCAGTTGTAGTGCTATGGGGCTGGGATTCCCCCTAAGCAAATTCTCTGAATTCCCACAGACACGAGGAATACAAACACCCTTCTGTGTTGTTGGTTAACTTCATTTAGCTCTCAATGAGCCGGGAGGCTATTCCGCTATAAGCAAATACGTTGAGAATTGCAGGGAAGCTTGTATTCATGGACTAAGGCCTTTTGGAAAGGTCACAGATGGTTTTCCTGTTATTTGATGAATAACCATTCAGTGTTTCCTGCGTCTTCTCATGCTGGAGAGCGAGGTGGAGGTAGTGTGACTAGGGGAAGTCGGGCTTGACTGATTGAGTTAAACAGGGCCTGGAAGTGGTTTCTCTGCTCGCTCACGCATTTTCTCGGTGATTTACGGTAAATCACTAAGATCATCCTTTTCCAGAGCATGAGACTGAGGAAGCAGGGAAGGAGGAGGAAGAGTTTGAGGTGCAGGAAACAGGAAACCCCCCTAGGAGCAAGGAGTGAAAAAGGGGAGATAGGTGCCATGGAACCTGGTTAACACGGGGTTGGTACTGGAATGGGATTTTTAAAATTTCATGCAAGCCTGTGCCACCTTGTTTGAACTTTTTCTTCGGTGTCAGATTCTTTCTTTGTTGTTCCCCAGCCCTAGCTGCAGCTGTAATCAGATGAAGGTGGGTAAATATCACCTCTTAAGGTGTGTTAGAAATCCACGTTTTAGGAATTTAAAATTTTCCTTTTTTTACCAGTGGCCTAGTGGAGAAAGTGTGGGATCCAGAGCACTTGGGTCTTAATCCTGGCTCCACCTCTTGTCTATGTGACCTTGGGCAAGTCATTTAACTTCCCTATACTTCAGTTTCCTCATCTGTAAAATGGGAATAAAATACCGGTTCTCCCTCCAACTTAGTTTGTGAGCCCCAAGTTGGGCCAGGACTATCTGACCTGATTATCTTGTATCTACCCCAGTGCTTTGTGCTTGGATCATGGTAAGTGCTTAATACATAATAAGAGTGAATGAGAGAGAGTCTATTTTGGATCCAAATGACAGAAAGGGAGGTCACAGGTGGTGAAATGGAGCAATACTTTTCACGCATCTCCTGACCCATTCAGTATGCAAATCACTTAGCGTAATGCAAATATTTAACAATAAACAGTCAGGATTCCCAAAGTAAATATTCATTTCCATTCTGACTGGATCTGAAGTATTTTTTTTTTTTAAATACCATCAGGAGGTAATTTTATTTGAATTTTCACATGCACACATAGGCTTTAATTCACAAGGTTTCATTCCATATTTTAACTCCACTCTTACCTCTGTTACACACTGGTTTGCCACCAAGTTACTTGAGATTTGCCCAGTAAATTTGAAGCCTCCCTCTGGCTATTCTCAGGAGAAGGAGGAAATGGCTGCAGAGAAAATATTAAAGTAGAGAGGGGAGGTAGCTTGGGCTAATCAATTAAGGATTTACTGTGTTCAGAACACTGTATTAAGCGTTTAGAAAAGTACAATGGAAGAGTGGGTAGATACATTTGCTGCCCACAAGGAGCTCATGTAGAGGTAATGAGACATAAAAAATAAATTTTGGATAGGTACAGAAGCGCTGTGGGGCTGAGGGTGAGTTGAATATCAAGTGCCTGAAGGATAAGGATCCAAATGCTTAGGCAATGCAGGAGGGAGAGGGATTTGGGGAAAGGAGTGTTTGGTCGGGGAAGGTCTTTTGTAGGAAATGTAATTTTACTAAGGCTTTGAAGGTGGGGAGAATTGTGGTCTGTCTGATATCAAGTAGGGAGCATGGGACTGGGAGTCGGGAGACCTGATGTCTACTTCCAGCTTTGCCATCATCCTGTTGCATGACCTTGGGCAAATCACTTATCCTTTCTGCACCTCAGTTTCTTCATCTATAAAATGGGATAACATGGTTTATGATCGCTTAGTGGGCCAGGGACTGTGTCTGATCTGTTAATCTCGTCTCTACTCCGACCCTTAGAACATAGTAAGCTCTTAATAGATACCATTTTAAAAATTATTCTAAGATACCAGACTTACTTATACCCATTTTTCTAATGCTAATCAATCAAATCAAATTTATTGGGTGCTTAACTGTGTACAGAGCACTGTACTAAGCTCTTGGGAAAGTACAATATAACAGCTGGTAGACCCATTCCCTGCCCACAATGAGCTTACAGTCCAGAAGGGGAGACAGATATTAATATAAATATGGATATGTATTTAAGTGATGTGGGTCAAGGGATAAAGGGAGCAAATCTAAGTACAACCGTGAGTCAGAAGGGATTGGGAGAAGAAGAAAGGAGGGCTTACTCAGGGAAGGCCTCTTGGAGGAGATGTGCCTTCAACACGGCTTGGAAAGTGGGGAGAGTCAATGTCATTGGATATGAAGAGGGAGAGTGTTTCAGGCCAGTGGCAGGATGGGGGCAAGAGGTTTGTGGTGAGATACAATTGAGGTACAGAGAGTAGGTTGGCATTAGAAGAGTGAAGTGTGTGGGCTGGGTCATAGTGGGAGAACAGTGAAATAAGTCCAGAGGGGGCAAGGTGATGGAGTGCAGACTTAATCCCTGTTCCACACGAGGCTCACGGTATTAGAGAAAACAGGTATTTGATCCCCATTTCACCAATGAGAAATCTGAAGCAAAGAGCAGCTAAGTGACTTGCGAAGAGCACAGAGCAGGCTTCTGTTTCTAGATGCTCAATTCTTCTGTGAGAAACAGGTCTACTGAATATTTCCCCAACCTTTAATAACAATAACAGGGGATGAACCCATATCACATACCTATGAGGTATGTTGAACTGATCATTTCAAATGCAGAGTCCCAGAAAGCAAAGGTCACTTTTTTTTTTTGTTTCTCTGTGCCTATTGGAGTTAACCCTTTGAAAGGGCTTAATAAATGTTAAATCATCAATGTAAGAGCTTATGGACAAGGAACCAAAGGTTAAATGACTTGTCCAAAGTTGTAAAGTGCATCAGCAGGAAAACTGTGATTGAAGTCAAGAAGAACCCTTTCTCACTGGGAGGGGAGAGAGGGAAACTGACAGATCCCCAAGACATTTTGCATCTTTAATAAATACAACCTTAGGGCTCCTGGGAATGTGCTAATCCACCCCCAAATCGAATGAAGTTTGGAAGCCTCTGGGCTGAGGACTATTTTTCACTGGAAGAGTACTCTTGCTGCCAGCTGGAATTCATCGAGACAAACCATCTTTCTCCTATCCCAATTCTTTCCAAAAGACTGGAAAATAACTTGTTAGAGAGCCCGACCGCATGAAAGCCACAACAACAGCTGTACTGAATATAAAATACCGTGTGTGAATGGACACTGTGAAACCGGGATGACTGAAACAAATTAAATGATAATTTAAAGCCATATTTTGGTCCTTTGAGCAAGTTGGTTAGACAGACAGATACTTGGCCTAAAATGTTTCTCAAAGGCAGAATGATATCTGGAGTGTATGTGTCTCAGGTTGGCTGAAAATCCATTTGAAGTATTTAAAAGTTCTAACTACACATTATGCTTGCAAGAACATAGAAACAGTGTGACCTAGTGGATAGAGCATGAACCTGGGAGTCAGAGGACCTGGGTTCTAATCTCGGCTCTGCCACTTCTCTGCTGTGTGACCTTGAGAAAGTCACTTAACATCTCTGTGCCACAGTTACTTCATTTGTAAAACTGTGAGCCCCATGTGGGAAGTAGACTATGTCCAGCTTGATTAGCTTGCATCTACCCCACGCTTAGTTTGGTGCTTGGCACATAATGCTTAACAAATACCACTAAAAAATAAGAAAAAGATCAGGTATGGTTTCTACCACTGGCACTGTACTCTTTCAAGAGCTTAGTGCAGGGCTCTACACACCACAGGAACTCGATAAAAGTCTATTGATTGACTGGCTGATTGACAGGCTGAAGGGGGAGAAGGTTGCAGATGCTGAAGCTACACCTCTCTGGATCAATGAGAGATCCTCATTCCTTCCCTATCCACATATCATCTTTTCCTCCATTTCCTCCTTTCAATTAATTGTCCCTTCCTCAGGTAAAATGAAGAAAAAATGTAAAAAATTGGTCTAATTCCTTCCTCCACAGTTGACAATGTTTCCAAATTTGTCTTTGATGCTTTAGAAAGCTTGCAAGGAGTAAGCTCCTTGAGGGCAGGGATGGTATCTACCAACCTTATTGTACTGGTCTCTCCCAAGCACTCAGTACAGTGTGCTGCATTTAGTAAGTGTTCAGTAAGTATTGTTGATTGATAGATGCAACATGGCCTAGTAGAAGAACCGTGGGAATCAGTCGAGACCTGGGCTCTAGCCCCAGCTGTGCCACAGGCCTGCGATGTGACCTTGGGCAAGTCACGTAGCTTTTATGAAGTGCAGTTCTCTCCGATATAAAATGGGAGAAAGATACCTGTTCTCCCTCCCTCTTAGATGATGAGACCAAACGGGACAGGGACTGTGTTTGACCTGATATTGTATGTTCCCTAGTCATTAGCACATAGTAAGTTCTTAATGAATGCATTATCATGGTGATCATCTTTCTGTTCCGAGTTCTCATTTCCAAATACTTGATGAGGAGTCTCATTCAAGACCATTCTCCTGGGGTCCCTGGGCTCAAGGCCTAATCTAATCACCACCAGCCCCGTCGAAACAAACTCAGGGTGTTTGCTTGGGAGCACGTGCTAGAAGTGAAAGATACAGTTCCTACCCCAGAGGAGTTGACAATCAAATAAAGGAAACAGGCACAAATGGCAGATATGTAGTTAGAAGAGCAAGAACATAGAAACAACTGATTAAAAACAAAAGCAGGCAGTTGAATAAACAAATAGGCACACTCAATTCTCCCATTGTGTTTCCACTATACACTTTAGATAGAATGCTACTGGGGGTTGGGGAATGATCTTTTGAGGATGGGTGTCTATAATAATTGGATGATAATTATGGTACTTATTGTTTCCCATGTGCCAACTTGGGTTCTAGGCACTATCTAGGCTAGATAGAATATAATCAGGTTGGACTGAGTCCCCGACTTGGGACTCACATTCTAATTAGGAGGGAATAGGAGTTTAATCCCCATTTCAAATTGAGGCCCAAAGAAATTGACTTACCCAAGGTCACTCAGCAGACAAGTGGCAGAGCCAGGATTAGAACCCAAGTCCACTGACTCTCAGGCATGTTTATCTGGATTGAGTGCTGTGTGAAGGTGGAAGAAATAGTTATCAGCATATAAGGTGT
The DNA here is from genome assembly GCF_004115215.2 of Ornithorhynchus anatinus. Classification (NCBI taxonomy): domain Eukaryota; kingdom Metazoa; phylum Chordata; class Mammalia; order Monotremata; family Ornithorhynchidae; genus Ornithorhynchus; species Ornithorhynchus anatinus. The sequence continues at coordinate 28,797,006 of NC_041746.1, forward strand.
GGGATGAGTTTTTCTTAATGTTGAAGCTGTTGAGAATTCCATCCCTGCCAAATAGTACTGAATGTACACATAAGGGCAAAGGGTGATTTATGATTTTACATGATCACGAAGGTGGAGTCTTGGAATAGTTTTTGTGGAGGTGGATTTTTAAGATGGCTTTGAAGGTGGTTTGTCACTTTTGAGGGAGAAAGGAATTCCATACAAGAGCGTTGGCAGGAGCGGGGATTGGAGGCCACTTAGTCCAGAGCAGGGGCAAGTCACTTGATTTCTCTGTGCCTCAGTTCCCTCATCTGTAAAATGGGGATTAAGACTGTGAGCCCCATGTGGGGACTGGGACTATGTCCAACCTGATTAGCTTGTATCTACCTTAGTGCTTAGAACAGTGCCTGACAGTAAGTGCTTAACAAATGCCATAAAAAAAAGGAATAGTGGACTACCTTGGGAAGAAGGAAGAGTTTATGCAGGGGTGTAGCAGAAGAAAGTGGGTAGGTGCGGAGAGCTGGTACAGAATCTTGAATCCAACAGACACACTTCTATATTTAAAGAGTAGAGAAATGGATGGCCAATGGAGGCTTTTGAGGAGGGAAAATGATGTGTTGTGAATGGTGTTTTGTGTAGCTGATGAGAGCACTGTGTGTAGGGTAGTCTGAAGAGGAGAAAAACTGAAGGCAGGGAGACCAGTAAGGAGGCTGACCTCAATTACCTCCAGGTCTGTTCTCAGCATTCCTGTTTTCCAATCTGCTTCCTTTTATTCTACAGCTTCAGAGGGAGGAACTGGTAAATTGTCTGGGGCTCCATTTTTCTCATCAGTGTGTGTGATTCAATTCTTCTTGCACGTTCTTTGGGAAATTGTACTCTAACTGACTCGTAAGGAATTAAAGGGTACTCTATTTCATTATTCTCATGCCCAAATGGCTTATTGCATTACATTTTGCCTTCTATGATCACACTGAAGTCAAATTGAAGTGGTTGGCCTGACCCTGTTTGTTAGGAAACGGCCAGTTCCACGTTCAATAGACTAGCTTGCGTTTTTATAAAATGCTGTTTGACTGAGCTAAAGACCCTGTTCTCATCTACTCATTGCCATGGGTCATGGATGAGGGAGTGAGCTACCGTAAGGGTATGTAAGGAACCCTTTCACCGGCTCAGACTTGGCCTATCCAGGAGTTTGAGCCCTCTAAAGTGGGCATAAGGAAGAGGGAGAAATTATAATGATAATAATGGTGGTATTGACCTTGGGCAAGTCACTCCACTTCTGTGCCTCAGTTCCCTTATCTGTAAAATGGGGATTGACTGTGAGCCCAATTTGGGACAGGGACCGTGTCCAAGCTGATTGTCTGTCTTGTATCTACCTCAGTGCTTAATACAGTGCCTGGCACATAGTGAGCACTTAACAAATACCATTAAAAAGTGCTTACTATGTGCCACGCACTGTGGGGTAAGTACAAGATTATTTGTCTGAACAAAATGATTACAGCACTTAAGTGCTTCCTATATGCCAAGCACTCAACTAAGCACTGGGGTAGATACAAGATAATCAGATTGGATCTAGTCCCTGTCCCACATGGAGTTCAGAGTCTAAGGAGAAAATAGGGATTTAATCCCTCTTTTACAGGTAAGAAAACCGAGGCCTAGAGAAATGAAATGGCTTGCCCATGGTCGGGCAGCTGACATGCGATGGAGCTGGGATTAGAACCCAGGTCATCTGACTCCCAGGCCCTTGACCTTTCTATTAAGCCACACTGATTCTAATTGTATCTTAAACATCAAAAAGGAATTGCTAATATCTGCCACCTGTTAGAGAAAACTCAATTCCAGTTGCTCTTTATTATTCCCAATTCTGACCAAAGGCTTGCACAGGATTACACTATGTTTCAGAAAGTGGTATTGCTCTTATATATGTTCGTTAAATCTTTTTTCATTTGCTGGCAGAAGACAAATTCTCTTCTTGTGCAGGGTTAATTATAAACAAGACTGAGTTGCTATGGTTCATGGAATCATGGCAGATAGGGGCAAAAGCAGAAAGTTTGTTCCGGAGCTGAATTCTTGTAACTAAGATAAATATAGTGTAGGATTGCCATTTGTAGTTTAGTTATTAAAGTGGAAACCAAGCATAACCTGCAGGCTAGTACCAGGCAATGTGTAGCCTAATAGCAAAATGGATGCTAGAGTCAGAATGAACCCAGCTTACAGGATAGAACGTCTAATGTTCACAGCGATCGTAACATAAAAGCGGAAATTCTTTGCTGGAGGAAGGAGCACACTCTTTTTCCAAGATTAATACGTGTTATGGAAGCCATTAAAAGTTCCAGGAGGCATACACTTCATTTGTGAAAGGGAATTTTCAAGAGATAAACTGAACGTGGAGGTTTGGAGGAACTTAAGCTCCAGTTACAGATTGATGACATGTCTAGGAGTTGCTCAAGCATGCATGTAAGGAAACCTGGGAAGGTAAAAGCACGCTAATTAAACCAAAAAGTCAAACTAAGTGCCCTGTAGAATGGGTAACTCAGAAGACCAAATGGTCTGTCTTGATTCACCGCCACTGTTTTAGCTAGGAAAGTGAAGGGGAAAATTGAGGCAGTGAAGGAGGTAATTCAGGCTGAACAAATTACTTTGGTCTGAAATTTCCAGGGAAGGCGATTTGGAGACAATCTGGACTGTTGTCTTGAGTCCCCGCTTGGCTTTGTTGTGCAGGTCTGGACCTGATACCACTTTGGGAGAGTTGGTTCACATCCCAGGAGAACCCCTGGGAGGCTGTGAAAACATGTCTGGGAGAAAAGCAGCATGTACAGTGGATAGAGCATGGGCCTGGGAGGCAGAAGGTCATGCGTTCTAATCCTGGCACCACCACTTGTCTGCAGTGTGGCCTTGGGCAAGTCACTTCACTTCTCTGGGCTGCAGTTATCTCATCTGTAAAATGGGGATTGAGACTGTGAGCCCAGTGAGTGACAGGGTCTGTGTCCAACTTGATTTGCTTATATCCACCCCGGTGCTTAGTACAGTGCCTGGTGCATAATAACTGCTTAGCAAATACCACTATTATCATTGTTGTTATTAGACACAAATTAGAGCAAGGGGGAAGCACTAACCATTGTGCATATAAGGCACTAAAAACAAAAGTTTCAGCAGGGATGAAGAAGGAAAAGGAGATAGGTGTTAACTGAGCACTTAGTGTGAGCAGACACTGTACTAATCTTTTAGGAGGGTACTGTGCAAAAGAGTTGAGGCACATCCCCTCATCACAAGGAGCTAGTGTCTGTCTCTCCTGCTAGACTGTAAGCTCCTTGAGGGTAGGGATCATGTCTACTAACTCTACTGTACTCTCCCAATCACTTTGTATAGTGCTCTGCACAAAGTAAGTGCTCAACAAATACCAGTAATTGATAGAGCTTACCCTCTGAGAGAAAGTGGCCCAACACTTGTAAAATCAATATCTGAACTCTTAAAATAAAGCATTCTCTACTCAGTATAATAATCCCTCACTGTCTTGCATATCAAATTAAAGGCTTGTCACCCGTTCAGTGCTGCTTACAATCTTTCATCTGCCTTTGTCTTTCCTCTTCAATTCACTCCTCACTCCTCTAGGGTCCTTGATTTTTTTTTCATCTCTAAAGCTGCCTTAAGTAATAATAATAATGTTGGTATTTGTTAAGCGCTTACTATGTGCAGAGCACTGTTCTAAGCACTGGGGGAGACACGGGGGAATCAGGTTGTCCCACATGGGGCTCACAGTCTTAATCCCCATTTTATAGATGAGGTAACTGAGGCCCAGAGAAGTTAAGTGACTTGCCCACAGTCACACAGCTGACAAGTGACAGAGCTGGGATTCGAACTTATGACCTCTGACTCCAAAGCCCATGCTCTTTCCACTGAGCCACGCTGATTCTCTGATGCAGCCACTTTGATGCAAATTCAGACCTCTAGGATGATGGGCCACATCTTTTAAATGGAAGTACCCTCTCACTTCAGTGAAAAGCCACCCTCCATAGTCTGCTTCGAGATCTTGGGCAAGTCACTTAACCTCTCTGAGCCTTGGTTTCTTCATCCGTTAGACAGGGCTAAAGTACCAACTTTCCCTCCCTCTTAGACTTGAGAGTTCTGCTTGGGCAGGGACTGTGTCCTCTCTGAATAACTTGTATCCTCCTCAGCACTTCACACAGTTCTTTGTACTTTGCAAGTGCTTAATCAACACCATCAAGACTTCTGGAAATTTTAAATTGGCAGAAACACTATAATTTGGTTGGATATTCCTTGCTTTTTCAAATGTGGGGAAAGGTCACTTGACATTTTCATTTGAATTTAATGGAGAAATTGGTTAAAAAAAAACCCAAACCCCTATACACCTTTTAAACTTGTGAATGACTAAGATGAGTATCCTTGGTTTGACATGACAATGTGAGACTGAGGATGAGGGGTTATAAACAAAAATACGGATATGAGAGAAAAGTTCAATTCCCATGAATAAAGCTTAAAAGTTCAATTTTAAGGAAAAAAACTCTATTTAAAATAATGCATTTCCCAAGTTAAAACTTTCTCATAAAAGGTAATACTGATACCACAACTATTTTGGCAGGATGGTAGTATGGCAATTGACTACTCATGGACAGTGTCTCTGACGAGTTTTCTAATCCCAGAATGCCTGCAATTTTGAATTTGGGTCTTATTTTGAGAAAACCCATGGATGCTCTGTGATTCATTTCCTGAGAATTGCCATCTACCTCATCTCAAATTTCTCCCCTGGCCCCAAGCCACAACCCCAAGAAATTATTTACGGCCTTTAAAATTCTGATCCATACACATCATGATTTACAGTCTGGGTAGCCAGTCGGAGTGCAAAGATCTTTAAGAACATGAGCTTCAGCCTTCTGCTGCTTTTTAACCTTTGTGGAGGGGGCTGTGGGGCCTTTCAGAGTTTGCTTATCAGCCTAACCATGGGCCACCAGGTGTAGCTGTAGACTGTTGTTTGTGTAGGTATTTGGAGGTGGCCTCACAGAACAGTTCTTCCTCCTTCCCCCACTATTTGTAAATCAATTCTGTCTGCTCCCCATCAGATTGTAAGTCGTGGAGGGCAATGATCACATATCTTCTCCTCTGATTCGCCAACCACTTAGCATCATCAATCAATCAATGTTGTTTATCATGTGCGGAGGCTTGAACTAAGTGCTTGTTAAAATGCTTTGCTCAATGTCATTGCTGATTAAGATAATTGTGGTACTCGTTAAGCGCTTACTACATACCAAGCACTGTACTAAGCACTGGGGTGGATACGAGCTAATCGGGTTCCCCAAGAGATTCACAGTCCGAGTAGGAGGGATGACAGGTGTTTAATCCCCATTTTACAGATGAGGAAACTGAAGCACAGAGAAGTGAAGTGAGTTGCCTAAGGTCACAGAGCAGGCAAGGGGAAGAGCCAGGATTAGAACCCAGGTCCTTTTGATTCCCAGGGTGGTGCTTTTTCCCCACTAGGCCACGCTGCTTCTCGTGCTGCTGTTGATGATCAGGTTTCAGGTAAGTCTCATTGCCATAAATGAATGTCTGTTTCACAGGCAATTTATACAGACTGGCAAGTAGCCTGGTGGGCCAGAAATGAATGAGGAATGCCAGTGGTGCCATAGCATTGCCCTTTGCTTTCCCAGATGCCACTCTAAATGGTGAGCTCCTAGCTATGCCACTAGTTTGACTGACAAGACCAGCCAACACTGCAATCCCACTGAGGATATCAATCAACCAATCTCCCTTACTTTTGTAAACTCATCGAGGTTAGGAATCGTGCCTACTAACTCTCTTGTACTCTCCCAAATAGTTAATTCGGTGCTCGGCACATAGTAGGTGCTCAAGTACTAATGGCTGATTGATTAAATAGTATTGATTGAGACCCAGATGCATACAGCACTGCTCTCTCTCTGTTTCTCTGTCTCTGTCTTCCCCCACACCCTTGGGAGTTTCCAGAAAAATGGGTATATTTTATGTGGGGAAAGGACTAGAGCGGTGAAAGGAAACAATGGTAATTATAGAGTTTGAGACTATCTATGTCCCATAGCGCTTTAATAGAAGTGGAAAAATTTCATTCCATTATGTCACTATAGGACTTATGAAGGAAAGCAAGTGCTACCTAGAACTCAGGATGAATAGCAAGAAGCCCATTCCCACAGCCTTGTAAATAAGTTTAATGCATCCTTAGACATTTTTAGCAACCTCCTTTTCTTTCCTTGTGGTACAAAGTAATAACATGAAACAAATTGTTGGGAAATAATGGAAAAGCTGACAGGGCATAAAGAGCCAGTGTAGGAGTATCCAACTTGTCATCAGCAAAATCCACCTTGCAGCATGAACAATGCCCATAGTTTGGGGAAGAAGTGGCAAAAGTTACAGGAACATACACATCACAACATAGAACGGCAATTCAGATTAGAGTAGGTTTATTGGAATATGTAGAGAAGCAGCTTGGCCTAGTGGATAGCGCACAGGCCTGGGAGTCAGAAGGATCTGGATTCTAATTCTGGCTCTGCCACTTATCTGCTGTATGACCTTGGGCAAGTCACTTCACTTCTTTGGGTCTCAGTTACCTCATCTGTAGACTGGGGATTAAGACTGTGAGCCCCATGTGGGGATTAATTTGTGTCTACCCCAGTGTTTAGTACAGCGCCTTGCACACAGCAAGTGCTTAACAAAATCCACACACACTATCACAACACATCTGATTTGAAGATGTGGTTTGTGACAAAGATTTTGTCAGTGTGTACAGTTGTGTACAATGCGTGATGGGCAATCCTTTCCCCATCATGTGCATGTAAACTTGTTTCTTGTTGCCCTGCTGCATTTGCAACCTACAGAGCCTGTTGTCATTTGTTTCTCCCTCTTGATGGGTTCTTTTTCAATCTTTCTTTCTCAGTGAGTCACTCAATAAACCTGTTAATCTTTCTGTTAATGCAGTGGTTAGAGTCCTTAGCACAAATGAGCCACATTTTCTCTCCAGTCAATGGAATTTATTGAGCACTTACTGTGTGCAGAACACTGTACCAAGTACCTGAAAGAGTACAAGACAATCAAGTTGGTACACATGATCCCTGCCTCTCATGGAGCTCTTTTACAGAAAATAATTCTGCTCCATTCTTTACATCTTAAACTTTGCAAATCTTATCAGGTAATGAATTTAAAAATGAAAGAGAAAACCAAATCTACCTTGGTCTGTTTCTCATTTATTCACAAACTTTTAAACTGGAGTTCTTTGTTCCACCAAAGCTGTCATGGAGGCAAGGTTTTGGTGGTCTGGGACTGAATTTCTCTCTCTTTTCTCATACTCATGCTTGAAGCTGTATCTCTTAGAGGGATTTAGAGAGCTATCCAGTGCTGTGTTGCCAATTCATATATAATATATACAGTATGTGGGCTTGGCTTCCAGCTCTTTGTGGTGATAGCAATACACAGAACCCAGTGCTGTATATCATCATCTCCAAGTGATTTAGCATGGTAGAAGGGAGGGAATCTAGCTGAACTGTCTCAGTACTTATTTTCCATTAAAATTCCCATAGATTTTAGGTTAATGATATAGAAGATGACATTTATGTTCCCACTAACTCCCTCCGTCTGTATTTTTTCCTAATTAAGTACAATGAGGCGGGGAGTTACAAGACTAGAGAGTATTCATGTACAATAAAATAAAGTGAATAAGGAAGCTACCTTTCCTTTCTCTTCTTAAGAACACTTCTCTGTGAACTGCTTTCTTCAGCTTAGAAACAATTATGGGTTAGAATAGGTTACCTTCCAGACAGAGACCAGCTTGTCTTCCAGGAGAGGAAAGATAGATTGTTTTAATAAGAACTACAGGGATAAACATATATATATAAAAAAAACCCAACTCAAATTATTTAAGAACAAATATAAACCCTCATGACTCCCCAGCTACATGTTTTTTAACTGTTTACATTTTTAAAGACAATGTTCTGATGATGGACACAGATAGTATCTACCAACTCTATCATATTGTACTTTCCCAAGTGCTTAGTATAGTCTGCACACTGTAAGTAGTCGATAAATATAGCTGATTGATTTGATCCATTCAGTAGTACTGCATACTTAAAATACCATTGGTCAACCCTTAGAAATATATGTTGTAACATTTATAGTCCATCAAACTCTTACAAAATCAATTTATGGACAAATCCTTTATCCACAGATGGATCAAAAGATGGTACCACTAGCCCATTTGAATGGTTGCCAGGTTTCATTGCGGCTTTACCGCCAGAGTGTCAATGGCAGTGGCAGCAGCTTGAACCATATTTGTGGTTCTTTTTAGGAAAGAAGTTAGGGTAATACAGTTAAGCCCATCTGCGACCAACCTCCCTCCACCAGGAGCACCAGATTCCACCATCCGGTAAACCCTTGCCAAAAGGTAACATTCTAGACCAGGCAATTCACAGAGTGAAGGTTGAGGGAGCTTGGTGGGTAGCTGTAATCCTGCATCTCATCAACTGATTCACGAGCCTGTGGGCATACAGAATATTAGCAAATCTCCAGGGGGCATATTGCCTGCTGGATTGCAGCTTCTCAAGGGCAGGGAGTGTACTAATTCTATACATCTCCTTAAAGAAACCTTCCTTGACTAAACCCTCCCCCTGCGTCAACTGTGTACTTGGCTGTGTATCTCTTAAGTGCGTTCATTCATTCGATAGTATTTGAGTGCTTACTATGTGCAGGGCACTGTACTAAGTGCTTGGAAAGTACAATTCGGCAACAGATAGAGACAATCCCTGCTCAGTGACAGGCTTATAGTCTAATCTTCACTCCAGCCCCACAGCACTTAGGTATATAGCCTTATACCCTATTGTAATTATCCCCATGTGTAATTTAATATTTGTCTCACCCTCTAGGTTTACAGCTTCTTGTGATCAGGGATTGTGTCTACCAACTCTACTGCATTGTATTTTCCCCAGTGTTTACGAGGGTACTCTGCACATAGTGAGTGCTCAATAAATTACAATGATTGATTCAAGTGCCAAATACATTACAAAAAATAGGTGGTCAGTTAATACTATTGATTACATTGTGCTCAATAAATACCCTTACTATTTTGTTGCACATTTTGAAAATGTGAAAGCTTCAAACTACCCTCCTCTTTAATCTGAAGAGGTGTTTAAGTGTTTACTATGTGCCAGGCAGGATACTAGCGCTGAAGTAGATAAAAGCTAATCTGGTTGGGAACAAGCCTATGTCCCACTCGGGGCTCACAGTCTTAATCCCCATTTTACAGATGAGGTAACTGAAGCACAGAGAAGTTAAGGGAGTTGTCCATGGTCATGCAGCAGACAAGCAGCAGAGCTGGGATTTGAACCCAGATCCTTCTGACTCCCAGGCCCCTGCTTTATTCACTAAGCCACACTGCTTCTCACCGGGGCACCTGGATCAACAATCCATGATCATGCATTCATTCAATCGTATTTATTGAGCACTTACTCTATGCAGGGCAGTGTACTAAGCACATAGGAGAGTGCACTACAACAATAAACAGACATATTCCCTGCCCATAATGAGCTTACAGTCTAGAGGGAATCAGTGAGTGTGTGGGGTGGTATCAGGGCCCCTCTGTCACATGGAATGGGATGGAGAAGCAAATATTTCCTCACCTCAGGGAGATCAAATGTGTCAAACTGGAATGACTCTGTTAGAATGTGATCTTGAGTTCTAACTTTTTAATTGATTCTGTTCAGGGGCTAAAAAAAGAATCAATTGAACTGGAACTTCACTCTCTGATAGGTCAGGATGGAATGTTGGATGTAGTTCTCCAAAGCACTGCTCAATAATTGCATAAGTGATTGGCAGATGAGTTTGTCAAGGATAACCAATAGGTAGTTTGGGGAATGTTTGGGGTTTCTGTGATTTTTCTAATTCCTTATAGCTTAGTAAACCTTGCCTTTATCTCAGTCCCGTCTCAAGGTTCTCCTATTAAGGATTCCAAAAAATTTTCATTCATGTATTTATGTGAAAGATCCCTGTGGCTGTTCACTTATCTAGAGAAAACGGCACGTTAAAATGATTTAGTACAGGCAACCCTTAGAATGCTTTTTTTTTTTTTAAGCCCTCACAGTAAATTCAGGGTATAATTTATTTGGAAATTCCCGTTCAGATTTTCTGAAAAGGTAAATTGAGCCCTAGTGTGCTCATTTGTGCACATTTCCTGAGCACAGGGACCTTCTTAAGAACTGTAGCATCAGGAGGATTTTGTGCTGTGTCTACCTGTTTTTTTTTTTCTCTCTCTCCCTTTCTTCCTCTTTCTCTCTCTGTATCTCTGTCTTCCCCCTTCCCTCATCATGTCCGCTCCCCTCTCTTCCTGCCACTGTCACACTCTCCCCCGGCCAGATATGTCACAGTGGGTAAAAAAAGCAAAACTTCAGCCATTGTCTTGTCACCCGAATTATGACTAATGGATTGATTGAAAAGGGTCAGGTCAGGAGACATATTGGAAATTGACAGTTAGTAGAGATCATGGCCACTTCAGGGAAGCAATGGAGAGGTTTGCCCCTTGATCACTACTGTCCCTACTGGTGCCATTGAGAATGTATGTGTATTCTTGTGTGTCTCACACCCCAATTCTCTGTTTCCCCCATTCCCATGCTTCCCCATATCAATCTATGGTATTGAGCACTTCCTGTGTGCAGAGCACTGTCCTAAGCACTTCGGAGAGTACAATATAACAGAGTTGGTAGATGCGTTCTCTACCCACAGCAAGCTGAGAGTCCCGAGTGGCAGACAGACATTAATAAAATGAATGTTACAGATGTGTATACTTGTACATAATCTACTCACTGTACCTTGATCTTGTCCATCTTGCTGCTAACCTCATGCCCATGTCCTGTGTTTGTCAGATATGAAGAGGGAGAGCAATCTAAGCCAGACTATTACTCTCCCCCATCTTCAATGCCTTATTGAAGGTAAGTCTCCTTCAAGAACCCTTCCCTAAGCCCTCATTTCCTCTACTTCAGCCCCACAAAACTTATGTAGATATCTATAATTTATTTATATTGTTGCCTGTCTTCCCCTCTAGACTGTAAGCTCATTATGGTCAGGGAATGGGCTAACCAACCATGTTGCAGTGTACTATCCCAAGCACTTAGTACAGTGCTCTGCACACAGTAAGAACTCAAATATAATTGGTTGATATGTGCTGTGGGGCTGAGAGTGGGGTAAATACCAAATGTCCAGAGGGCACAGATCCAAGTGCAATAAGCAGAAACTCCACAGCTGGCTTCAAGATTTTCCACCCCTTGGGCCTGTCTTATTTCTCTGCTCCCTTTGCCTGCTATTTCCCAACCCACTGTTTTTTGCTCCTATTGAGCCAACCCTCTAGGTGTACTTTGCTCTCCATCCTTCCATTGTTGACCCTCTCTCGTTCAATGGCTTGTAAGTCTCTCTCTCTCTTCCCACTTCAGAGAGTTCACAACTCTCCTCACATTAAAGCTTGCTAAAATCCCTCCTCTGCCCTCAAGCTTTCCAAGTACCCTGAACCATATTGTCCCTTCAGGCAATACAAACATTCGTGAACTTATCTGCACCACCCTTAGCAGTAATTGAAGAGGCTCCTGTCTCAGTTATTTATCTGTCCCACTCAGTTTGCCAATATTTTAATGTTTGTTTCTCCTGTTAGAGTTCAAGCTTGCTGTGGTCAGGGAATATGACATTTTGATATTCTTTACTATCCAAGCACCCAGTAGAGTGGACTACCCCAAGTAGGTGCTTAATAAATACTAGTTCTCCTACTCCATTTTCCCTTTCTCTGTTTTTATTCCCATGTTTTATTTTGGCTTTGTCCCTTTCTCTCCCCTATCTCTGGGTCTCTCTGTCAGTCCCTCTGGTTTTCTGTCTTTTCTGCTTTTGACACCACCTCCTGGAGGCCCCCTCCCTCATGTCACTTTGTACTGAGGTGTCCAATGCATTTAGAGTTTCTGTCCTGCCACCTGGCCCTTTAAGAATCCCGCATTAGCCAAGGGTGACAGGGTAGATCCCTCAGCACCAGATCTGGTTCCTTCAGGATGAATGTCAGTCCTCAAATCAAGGTGACCAGTTTTGGATGGAGTCAGTCCATGGGATGTTTTGGCAAAAGTGGCGCAGACTTTCTTGAGCAGACGGAGACACACTGGAAAGCAGATTATCAACTATCTAATGAGTTTGTTGCCTCCCAGGTGGGATTTCTGGTGCATTTACTCATCTTCAACCAGTGTAATTAAAGATGAAAAGTGTAACCCTGATGGATCTTTCTCAAAGGAGGAAGTTGTTTTAATTGTAGAACTATCAATGGGAAGGGACTCTGCTGGAAAGGTATCAGATTTAATTACACACTTGTTGGTGGCATCAAGTGGAGCTGTTGCACTCTGCTGACACAGAGATGCTCCTTTGCTATTAGTCACGTGGCAGTATCCACGATGCCCTCCTTCCTGCACAAACTGTGGGGATTCATAAAGTGGACTGCCTAGGCCCTGAAAAGCATCATTACTGACTGGGAATTAGAAAAGGTCTTGGCCTAGCACAGGCCTGGGAGTCAGAGGACCTGGATTCGAATCCCAGCTCCATCATTTTCCTGCTGTGAAGTCACTTCACTTCTCTGAGCCTCAGTTTCCTCATCTATAAAAGAGGGACTCAATACCTATTCTCACTCCCCCATAGACTGTGAACCCCATATGGTACAGGGACTGTGTCTGACCTGATTAACTTGGATCCATGCCAGCGCTTATTTCAGTTCAGAGTAGCAGCATGACTTAGTGGAAAGAGCATGGCCTTGGGAGTCAGAGGTTGTGGGTTCTAATCCTGCCTTTGCCACTTGTCAGCTGTGTGACTTTGGGCAAGTCACTTAACTTCTTTGTGCCTGTTACCTCATCTGTAAAATGGGGATTATAACTGTGAACCCCTCATGGGGCAATCTGATAACCTCATATCTAGTCCAGTGCTTAGAACAGTGCTTGGCACATAGTATGCGCTTACAAATACCATTGTCATGATTATTATTCAGTGCTTGACATGAAATAAGTGCTTAACAAGTAGGACACTTTATTATTATTATTATTATTAGTTTGTACCAGGACCCCCTCCTGACCTATTATATTCTAAATCAGTGAAGTAGAATCTAAATGGAAGAGAATGGCTTTTAATGGTAATAATAATTATTTATTAATGATATTGTTATATTTATTAAGGGCCTACTCAGTGCCCAGAATCATACTAAAATCTAGGATAGAAAAAGTTTATTCTGATTAGATATGGTCCCTGTACTCACAGTACAGCTCATGGTCTAAGAGGAAGGGATATCAGGTATTTCAGCCCCATTTTTATAGAAGTGGAAACTGAGGCCCAGAGAAACTGAAGGCAGAGATCATGTCTAATATTCTACTGTACTCACCCTGTTCTTAGCTCTGTACAAAATGGCTGCTTAATACATTGTACTGATTGACTTGCCTAAGGTCACACAGCAAGCAGAAATCTGAAAAAGGTGGGGTTAGAACCCAGGTCTTCTGAGTCCAGTTCCCTTGACTTTTCCTTCAGGACGTGCTGAATCCTAAATAGTCACCAGGGAGCCTAAAGCAGCATACTTGATAGTTGAAATGGAGGCAGATAAATAAGAAACAGATAATTATAAACCAAAAGGTTTAGTCTAGAATGTAGTGATTGCCAGGGATCATAGTAGCATCATTAACTTTGTCCCTTACCATCACAATTAATTTCCAGTTTAAGGGACAGTAGAAACCCCTGGGCCCAAATGCAAGTGTTAGTAACTACAGGCAATCACTCCCTTAAGGTGGAAGAGCAGAAATTGACCCAGCCACGACCTGCCAAATATTTCATCCCATTTTAGTATCACCTCCTTTTTCTTTGGTCTGGATTCATCATGTCTCCTCCACACTCTTAATAATATTGATGATGATAATAGTAATATTAATAGCATTTCCTAAGCACTTATGTGCCCATTACTGTACTAATGTGATATCCCTGGGATACATACAAGATAATCAAATCGAACAGAGACTGTAAGCTTGACTGTTAAGGTCATTGTGGGCAGGGAATATGTCTTTTATATTGTACTCTATAAAGCGCTGAGTACTGTGCTCTGTGTACAGTAAGCACTCAATAGATATGATAGATTGATTGTTCGATTGACTTAGTCCCTGTCCCACATGGGGCTCGTTTTTATCTCATATATGGCCCTAGCCTAGTCCAATGGGGACCGGCAGTGGACAGAACAGATTTAATGGGAGAAATCATACTTCCTGCATAAAGCTTTCAAATTAGGAGGAAAAAAGTGCTCAAGCTTTGGAGGGTCGACACATCCCAGATTTAATTTAAGCAGTGAAGCAATGAACAGAATCAGCTCAATTCTACAAACTTATTGAGTTATTTTATTGTTGAATCCAGTGTAATTTATATAAGCTTAATCAAATTTATTATCTTTGACAACAAGGCAAATATTCTGAATACTAAGTGTTTTTGTTAGAGGAAGAACATAATTAATTTCCCCAACCTTGTCTAAAAATGCTTAGTGGTCAGTTCTGCCATTTAGATTTATTTAAACATATGTAAATTTGGCATTTTGGGGCGGCAATTAATAAAGTTGCTGTAATTTTAATTTTGTTTCATTTTTTTTCTCCCTTCCTGCCTTTCTGAAATTGCACTAGGCTAAGTGCTTAGACCACTGTTCCGTTTTGAGCAGCGTTTGATAGGCTCCCTGGGGAAATAAGAGAGGCTTCATGGAAACATATTCATTACAAACCTTTTAAGCGATGGTACATGGTCTTCCTGAGCGTGGTATATTACGCACCAAGGGGATGCTGGGAATGGAGGGAGGGCTGGATGAAAGGGAGGTGTGGGGGGGACTTATTGGTGCCTTTTGTCATCCATTGTATTGTAGGGGCTGTGCTACCTTCCCAGGTTAAGGGTTGGATTTCTTTGCAATATTATCATTATTATATTTTTATTACTATTAATATGGTACTCATTACGTGCTTACTATGTACCATGCACTGTCCTAAACTCTGGGGTAGATACAAGATAATCAGATTGGACATAGACTCTGTCCCACAAGGGGCTCACAGTCTAAGTAGGAGGGAGTTAGGATTTAATCTCCATTTTACAGATGTGCAGTGTGGTCTAGTTGAAAGAGCCCAGGCCTGGGAGTCAGTGTACATGGTTTCTAATCCCAGTTCCACCACTTGTCTGCTGTGTGATTTTAGCAAGTTTGCTTCACTTCTCTGCGCCTGTTTCCTCATCTGTAAAGTGGAGAATAAATCCTACTCCTTCTGACTTAGACTGTGAGCCATGTGTGGGACAAGGACTATGTCCAGCCTGATAGTCTTGTATCCACTCCAGGATTTAGTACAATGCTTGGCACACAGTAAGTGCTTAACAGTTCCATGATTGTGATTATTAATTATTATGAGGAAACTCACTTCCCCAAGATCACAGAGCAGACAAATGGATTTTCTCCCAAGCAATGAATCAATAATATTCATTTATCATCTATGTGCAAATAGTACTAAGTACTTAGACACAACCCCTGTCCTCAAGCAGCTTACAGTCTCACGGCAGGGTTGAACTCGGATCCCCTGATTTACAGCCCTGTGCTCTTTCCACCGATTTATTTTCATGTCCGCTCTTCTCTAGTATATTTAAAACTGCTTTGGTGCAGTGATCATGACCTGTTGTACTCTCCCAAGTGCTGAGTTCAGTGCTCTGCACAAAAATAAGTGCTCAAGAAATTCTATTGATTCATTGTTTAATGAATAAACCTGCTCTGTGGCCAGGTTTCTGACTCTTTCTTCGGACCTCCTTGTTGATGGTTCTGTCTTGCTGTTGCTGCTAGGTATTGCATTAAAGACCTCTTTGTGATGAACATCTTAGTTGCAGAGCCCAGTTTTGTGAGTTCTTTGAACATAATGTGGAGGTTTTGATGATGTTCCCTAAATTTCTCCTGTAGCTGGAGTTCATGTCTCATACATTGTTTTGAGGTCTGAAGTTTTACTGAGATTCTGGGGCCCCAAGACTTTCAGTAGTTACTTTAGTTAGATCCTTGCCAGCAAAAGACATTCTGAAATGGATTCTAATTTTAAACATGGAAGGTTATGGAAAAATGCACCCCTTATTGTCAAGGAACCTAACATGGTTGTTCTGTGGGGTACACCTGTATGGGGAGATGATTGAAATCCTGTAGTGTTTGCCCAGTTTTCCATAAACTGTGTAGAACAATATAGATAAACAAAACACCTACCTCAAGCTTGTGGATTACTGTGCTGATTTTTTAGCAACCTCTGTTCTAGGTGGGATGAGTGGTATATTGGCAAAAGGAACTTATCAGACATCCTGGATACTCCTTAGATAGTGATATTGCTCCTCTTTAGCTGGAGGGGGACTATAGTTAGGCCTCTTTGGATTAGCTACCCATTTGAAAATGGAGATATAATTCCTGTTCTCCCTCCCTCTTAGATTGTAAGCTCCATGTGGGGTAAGAACCATGACTGATCCCATAAGATTGCATCTACCTCCACCATTAGCAAATAGTATATGCTTAATCAAAGCCATAATTATAACTGCAAAGAAAGTTTTGATTTTACTGAAGAGGCTCAAGAGGGTTCCAACTAAGTAATCACAAATTGTTTGACTCGATGGAAAGAGTATGCTTCTAAAGGAATTATTTTGCCTCACATTTCTCCATGAATGTGCATAAAAGGGAAGAGTTTAATATTCTCTTATTGCAGGTATTTAAAGGCATATTCCTGCAGTATGCCTCATACCTATTCATTAATTCTCTTTAGGCACTTGATTGGTAACATTTATTCCCACAAACAGAGTTCGACTATTCTGGCTAGTGATTGCTGAGGTAAGTAGATAAAGGATAACTCATTTCAAGGTAGAAGTTTATCAGATTATTTAAACGTTCGAGTTGTTTTTTTGCCTCACGTAAGGCACTAAATAATCTTAAAAATCTGTTCATTAAATTTTTAGACCACCAGTCAACGTGACATAGTAGGCAATTTCAGTAAAGTTGATGAAATGCTTTTCACCTCATTAAAGTTGGAAGGAAAATTCCTTGCAAATTGAAGTGTTTTTTATTGTAAGTCTGTAGATTGAGTTCAATAGGCTTTGTAGAGTGCTTATTCCAAATCCTTTAATCAAATTTAGTCTCACTCATGCACTTTGCTCATAGTGAATAAAAAATAATGCTGCTTCTTGTCACAGCAGGGGAATGGTAAAAAATATTTTTCAGGAAGGATATGATTGCTTTTTGGTACTATGGTCATGATATATATTTATAGGGAAGGTCTTTTTCAACTGCAATTTCTTTGTTTTCTTCCCATGGAATATTACCAAGTTAGGACTCTACCTAAATTTTGGTGAGTTTTGCATATCAGACACTTCAGTCTCCTTTCTCTGAAGAAAACCCAATATTTGAAGTTGTAAAATTTTTGGTAGTAGTGGTAGTATTAAAATTTATTGAGCACCCTCTGAGTGCCATGCACTGTACCAAGCATGTGGGAGAGTAATAATTGTGATATTTGTTAAGTATTTACTCTGTGCCGAGCACCGTACTAAGCCCTGGGGTAGATGCAATATATTAAAATCAGATACAGTTTCTTTCCACATGGGCTTACAGTCTATGGGGAGGGAGAACAGGTATTTAATTCCCACTTTACAGATGAGGAAACTGAACCATGTGCCCAAGGTCGCAAAGCAGGCATGTAGTGGAGCTAGAACGAGAATTCAGGCTTCCTGATTCCATTTGTGCTCTTTCCACTAGCCATGATACCTCTCTAAGAATACGAGACACTTTCCCTTACACTCTAACAGGGGGTAGCAGACAGAAATATTCACAGCTACCTTTTTTATGTTTCAGGTAACTTTTTATGTTCCATTTATGCTCAAATTCCATTGGCAAGGAAGGGAAAGAAACACCTTAAGAATATTCTATCCCAAGCACTGGCTTTAAATCCTCTAAAAGTATAGTCCCTTCATTCACAGCCCAAGCATTTGAATTGTTCAAGGTTCTCTGTGACCCGCTTGCCTCATGAGGTGACTAATTTGGTATATGAAGGAAATGCCCCCAAGATAGTAAAATGGAGAAGCTTCTGCGTGGAGAGGGAAAAGACTGGATCTCCCACGTAGAAAGGTGAAAACTGAGGAGGAACATGATGGAAATTTACTTATTAGGCAGGGTCAGTGGTGGCAAGGAAGGATTTTTAATTACCAAATCCCACAACACCAGGACAAGGGAAACCTTGCTGAATCTTGAATGTGATACATGCAAAAACAGATCTCCATCCAGCAGGTGATTTGGAATTCACTACCAAAGATCAGTTTTTACCCCAATGCTTAGTATAGTCCTTGCCACCTAACAAGCAGTTAACAAATTCCACAATTATTATTATCTACTATGGACTTCTCATCAGGGACCAGCTCTTCATTTTGTCAGAGGAGACTAATATCTGTGAAATGGAACTAGCTTAGCAAACTTGGGAAAGCACTCAAAGAGTAATGGGTGGGATAATTTAATCCCTGCATTATTCCTTTTCAATAGGAACTTCAGTGTTGTACCACAGTAGAAAATGAATTTATCATTTCATGTTCAAGAATGCCATTTTCTCTATTGGGGGCAGGACTGCATTTTCCCTGTTGGGTGCAAAAATTAATTTCCCAGTTTAGATGATAAAAGGATATTTGAGAAGGTGCCCTGGCTGGGATCTAATAAGAGTAGCTTTTATGAACTGGTAGAAAAGAGAGTTTAAAATCAGAATGGCCGTATTGTAGCTCAACTCTGCAGATTAAGTGCTTTGGCTGATATTCAGTGCTAGCAATGGAAAACTAAAATAAACAAAACCAACATTAGTCCTTTTCTCTCCATCTCTGGTGATTTGTTATTGGCCTGGGCCAATGGAAGCAGAGAGTTATTTGCAAGCTTGAATTAACCTTGTGAACAGGGTGCAGATTCTCACCTCTAGGCCTATTGATGATTCTGTAGATGGTAACTTTTCAAATAGATTTATCAAACACAAAACCCACTCAAATCCCTTAGATTTTGTAAGGCAAGCCAGCTAATTATTCCCTTCTAGCAAAATCAGCCTAAGTATCAGCTAGGACAGAGCAATAAGGCAGAAGTCTGAAGTTGCTTGAATAGGAGTTCTTGATGAATAGACAGTGGCATTTGCTTTCACCTGATATCCCTGTCACAGATTATGAATTCTAAAACCCCCATTACTTGACCAGATAATTATACTACTACTAATAATGATAGTGATACTAATTGTGGTGTTTAAGTGCTTACTGTGTACTAAGTATTGGGATAGATACTAATCAGGTCGGACACAGTCCCTTTCCCACATGGGCTCACAGTCTAACGGGGAGGGAGAACAGGTATTGACTCTCTGTTTTACAGATAAGGAAACTGAGGCACATAGTACTTACGTGACTTTTTCCCAGGGTCACACAGAATATAAGTGGTAGAGCCTGATTAGAATCCAGGTCCCCACAACTCCCAGGCCCATGCCCTTTCTACTAGGACATGTTGTTTCATGTCCATGTGGACAGTTGCTATATCTCACTCCCTTGCAGGCTAGGGTGTCTGCGCAGGAGGCTATTAATTGGGATTTATACCAGAAAGTCCAATTTTTGCCTGGTCTATCTCCTGTCCTCACAGAAACATTTCCTATGAGCTTGTCACACCTTTGCATTACACCACTATTTTTGGACTGATTCGTGGTGCGTTAGGTGGCCTTCCACAAAATGGTGGCCATAAGGCAGCATCTTGTCACACTGCCTGCCAGCATAGCATGTATAACGTCACTATGCCTTGGGTCCAAATTTTTTGATGCCGTCTCCAGCTAACTTACTGGTTGACCTAATAAAGTTAATGCTTTGAAGTCATGTACTGTTAGGCAGCCTCAGATTATCTAAAGACTCCCAACTTTGACTCATGTACCTGCTTGACAGCTGACACTGCAGACAGGTCATCTCTCCATTCATAACTCCACCCACCCCTGCCTCTTGACACGAGAGCCACTGTTTTAACTATGGCATTTTAAAAATGTGAGCTATGTGGCAAGCATTGTGAGAAGCACGGTGGTAGCTGCAGGGTAATAGAGTTGCATGAAGTGCTCCCTGTGGGCAGGAAATGTCTGTCTGTTATGTTGTACTCTTCCAAGCACTTAGGACAGTGCTCTGCACACAGTTAGTGCTCAATGTCTATGTGGGGATACAGACATTAATATTAATGAATAATTTGTAATATATAATTTAAAGAGATGGATATATGTTTATTTCTCCAAAGTCAGTCTATCATAGTTGAGCACTTACTGTGTGCAGAGCACTGTTCTAAGGGCTTGGGAAAGTACAATATAACAGTAAACTTCCCTGCCCAAAGTGTTTGGTACATTGCTGTGCACACAGTAAGTGCTCAATAAAGACCATTAATTAATATATTAAATTTATGGATGGCTGCATATCCTGCCAAAGAAAATAAAATTGTTAGGGTGAGATTCAAGAGCAAGAGTAAGCAATGAGGCCACCCAGAGTTAGTTCTCAAATGAGTTTCAGACGTCCAAAACACTAGCTCCATAGCTGGGAAACGGGCTTGTCAGAGGAGCACAGCTCTACAATTTCTTGATCGGTACACATCTTGATGATCATTACCCCTGTCATCAATTATCCGTCAGCTTTCATTTCTGGAAACGGAGTCTCTGCCTTATGATGAATAAACAATTGAGGGCGGAATGGGAGGTCCAGAGGGTTCTGGTCCTGCTTTTTGGAATACTAACAAGTTTTTGGAGATCGCTGTCAATGCTTATTTTACTATATCATATCACGCATAATTATTTCCTCCGAGGCCTCTGTCCCTCCTTCCCCCACCCAATAATCGAGGTTTGAAAATGCCTAATCATAGATACCAGTACACTTATCCTTGCCGATGACAGGTTCTTATTTAAACATCACCCCAGTGACCGAAATCGATCCGCTCCTCCCAAGCCCTGATGCATAAAAACGTAATGCCAGAAATTAATTTCCTTTCCCTTCCCATGGTCCCTACCCATGGCATTCCCATGTCACTGACAGATACTTATTTCTTGGTTGCAAGCAGTGATGCCTAAACGTCTGACTGGATTTTCATTTCCTTTCTCTGGTTCCTGATGCATGCAAGGTACATATCCTACTCACAGTCACTTCATTCACCTTTACCTCTGAGAGATCCAAACAACAGCTTGATCTCATCATTCTTGGGAGCAAGACCCACAGGGTTGGGGATTCAAGTGGATGTCAAAGAGTGGAGGTGACTCTGGGCCTTCCTGAAGGTCATCTGAGACTCAGTCTTGAAGGTGGCCCCTTGTGGCGAGTGATTGGGCCAGTGATTATTTTTGGACAAAAGCAAAAGGAAATCATCACCATTTGATATTTTTGTGAGCAGGGGTGGTTTTGAGATCAGGAGGGAAAGGGACTTGGAAATCAAGGACACATTCTTACTGTTGGGGAAATGTCTTGTTTCTCTATGACCCCTCACTAGCCATGTAACCTCAGTACTTTGTATAAATAACTGTCATGGTCAAACTGTGCCCAAGACTGGGGTTATGGTGTATAACTCTGGTTGTTAAACTCTTTGCTCCAACTCCTTTGGAGCCTTCGGTTAGGGGAAAAAAAGAAAGATGGGAGTTCTTTCTCCTCACAGTGGATTGGAAGCATTTGAGATCTGTTATTCGAGGAATTCACTGTAAAGCTTGAAAATATTGGAAGATCCAAAATAGGAATAGATGAAGTCATAGGTGAGTGGTCCATGATGGGTCACTGGAAGTGAAGTTAAGTAAGTAGAAGAATGTTAGATGATACATTCCTAATTGTTAGGGTAGAAGAAAAGACCTCCATCTTCAATTCCTCCAAATCATCTCATATTGGCGTTGATGGAATCGGACTACTAGACTGGATTGAACATTTATGTCCTTACAAAGCAAAAACAAAGTGGAAGAGGAAGTAAAATAGAATATTTATCTGATTTTCAATTTATGCTCTACCATTGTCAACAAAATCTCTCAGAAGGTTGAGATTAAATCTTCAGGTGATTATCCCTCTGGTCACCAGGTTCAAAGTCCTTCCAGCAGGATGAAGACAAATTCTTGTTGTAGTCGATGATGACTATTTCAGCTCTGTTACACTATCTTCAAAAACCATACACCAACTCTCTTATATTTTGACTGTAATAATCCTGTTAAGGGTGAGGCACAAATTTCTGATACCTGGTCACTTTAGAGGATCTTCAAATGCATACTCTTTCTTGGCTCCTAATTTTCAAACATCTCATTTGTTGGAGGAAAAAGTGAACATGAAAATTAAGTTTGTGGGGAAGAATCCAGTGTTTTTCTTCCACAAAAGCATCAATGTATCTTCTTGCTGACTTCCTAGAAACTTAACACCCTCTCCCTCTCCCCTTTTGTCTCTCCTCTCTCTTTCCCCTTTATCTTTTCTCTCTCTTCTCTCAACACTTGCCCAGTTTTCCCTGGGGAAAATTCATATATAAGGAGAATCAGTTTCAAAAGTATTTTTCATTGTATATATTCATAGTTTCCCCTGTTGTTTTTTTTAAATGGCATTTGTTAAATGTTCACTATGTGGCAAACACTATTCTAAGCGCTGGGGTACATACAGATTAATTAGATTGGATTCAGTCCCTGACCTGCATGGGGGCTCACAGTTTAGTAGGAGGGAGAATAGGTATTTAATCTCTATTTTACAGTTCAGGAAACTCAAGCTATGAGAAGTTGTTACTTATCCAAGGTCACACAGTCAGCAATTAGCAGAGCAACTGGTGGAGCTGGGATTAGAACCCAGGTCCTCTGACTCCTAGGTTGTGCTTTTTCCACAAGACCACACTGTTGTGTGTTTTCCCATTTTACGTATCTTCTCTATGCCGAGCATCTTTGGAAGTCAGTGGGACACCCATATAGCTGTGAATATCACACTTTCCTATTCTAGGCCTAGAAACCTGCTGCAAAGTTTCTCAGCATGGTAAGATATGAAATTCTCTTTAAATGAATTGGAATTGTAAATATTGTGTGAGAATGATCAAAACTCCCATAAAAACAGTAATTAATTTTGGCTAATTACTACTTAAGAACTACATAATTGCATGCATTCCCCAGAGTTACCTTGCCCTTGTACAGAGTATTTAATTGGTCATGAAGTTACCCCGCAAGGGAAGAATATTTATGGTAGAATTAATTGCCACAGGAATAGGACATTCTAACAGATAATGCGCTGGAGATTCTGAGATAATCCAGAAGGACTCTACAGTTATAGCATCTCTGGGATTTAAGGAGCCAGAGAAGGGAGATGAAGAGATTGACAATGGTCAGGTTCACTTCAGAGGACTCCCCTTTAAGAGTATGCTAAGAGTTGGTTTTTTGTTAATGGGATATTTCTCTGGTAAACCAAACACACTAATAATGGCTTGGTTCTTTAATGGGGGAAAATGGGGCTTCGGGGCTTTATGCATATCATCAGACTCTTTCTACTTGAGGTTGATGAGATATCTTGAAAAGCAGACTTCAGCTGATATGGGCAGGGGCCAGGATTACCTTGTGGGCATAGTTGAATTTCTGCTGCCAATTGATTTTTCAGAATGCTTGAGTTTCAAAGTGACTGTTTTTCCAACGTTTGCCTGCTTGACTTAAATTGTTTTAAATGGCCTCTACAGAGATTGGCAGACTGTTAACACGGGTACCCTGTTCCTGACAGCTTTTGATATGCTTTGAATCTTTGTTTCCTCACCTGCAGAATGGGGATAAAATACCTGGTCTCCCAACCCTGTAGATTTATTGAGTGCTTGCTCTTTGCAGGTCCACTGTATCAAGAGCTTGAGGGAGTACATTAGAGTTAATAGACACAATCTCTGCCCTCGAGGAGTTTACAGGCTAGCATGGGATGGAGATACTGAAATAAATTACAAGTGGGGGAAAGCAACATGAGTATAGACCTAAGTGCTACTTTCTGGGGGCAGTGATGAGAGAAATTGCTGAGTGAGGAAATTAGAGCCCTAATTTTGTTAAGTGCAAGAGCCCATTTCCAAGATCCTTGAAAAGTATGTTAATGCAAGCCTCTTTTAGATATCTACAACCTTTTCATGAATTTTTTCGTCAGTGGCTTGAGCTCACTTTGAAACACCCAAGAGCTTGGCATTGTAATGCAAACAGAACAGTTTTTATAAGCCAGTCAGTGAAACCTGTTGTTTAAAGGTAGACTCTATTTCTAGAGACAAAGGGCTCTTACATTTCATTATATAATGATGACAGTAACCCAATTTATGGGCATAATGACCCAAGCCAGCCGTCCATGACAGCAAAAATGGAATAGAAACTGCATCTAGTCAGCTGACATGCTATTCGGAGGAAGCTATTATGGACTCTTCAGTGTACAAAACGCTAGGCTTTAATCTTTAATACTGTTAAGCAGCAGGGGGCAGATAGGCATATTAGCATAACTTTTCTTTTTATAAATAGCATTTAATACACTGTATTCATCTATAGTTTGACTAAGCATCTTATGTCAAATGGCTTTAGAATTTAGCAAATAGCACCCCTGCTTTTATGAAAGGCAAAACATGATGTTTGCATTCCCCTGATAGGATTTTAATATGGTTTGTATACTGATGAAGTATGAAGGCAAAAGGCCCTTGAGCAGACTTCCTTAGGGAATAGCAGGGTGTCTGCCTATTTCTTGGCTAGGAAAATTGCAAAAAGAAGATTCAATGAAAGAGAGCCATTTAAAAAGATAATTATTCTATTAAAATATAGGCACACTTCTTTTCTCCGTTTTCGTCTATGGTCTCAGCTACTTTAAGCAAGAAGGTAATAGGATGTGTCCTCAGACACTTAGGTGTCCATTTATCTGTGAATTTGCCCATTAGGGGTTATTCTATTTTCAGGAAATGGGCAAGGCTTAAAAATAAGTATTTCCAAGGTGGGAGGGTGCATTCTGTCTGTCTTTTCCCCTGCGATACCCGTCCTGCCGGTGAGGTTCGTTGGCATAGCTTGGGAGAGGTGGATTCTGGGCTGTCCTCCCTGTGTTCCCTTCCCTATCTGCAAACAGAAAGAGGGCCTTGGTTTGATGAGGTCATCTCCACGGGACATCAAGATAGGTACATCCTCAGCGAATCCGAGAGAGCAGTGAAGAGTGACCAACGTACCTTTGGGCTGGCCTAAACTTGGCTAGAAAGCAATTCCTAGAAAGTGACTGCTCTCCATCTGTCTCACTGCTCCTTCAGAGTCACCCTCGAGTCCGTTCCCAGCTTGGGAAGGCAGTGAATAAATACCCTTTGATGCCGATCCTTCTATCACATGGGGATCAGATTACCTTTGGATCTTTTTGTTCTAATTCACAGCAGGTTTCGGTGAGCAGCCCAGAAATCTGAGATACAAACCTGGGTTTGATTCTGAATCACGGCTCTTCTCCCCAACCAGCCGGACCCCCCACTCGGTTTAATGCCCCTAACAATAAAGAAAAAGGGTCTTTCAGTTCTTTTCCGCCTCCCATCAACCTTTTGCTGATTCAGAGCTGTGAACCACCATGCTGTGAGAGCCTGAAATAAACCAGCCTCACCAGGAAAAACTTTGATAGATTCAACATCTCTTTATTTCCTTCCCCGTAGCGATCATTGTGGCACAAAATGATTTTTGAGGCTACAGGATAGGAAAAAGGTTCTATTAAAGCCAGCCTTATTGATCTTTTCCCAGGAGGTCTTATCCCTACCGACGTGATCCAAGGTGGCAGAACTGTTCTTTAC
Source organism: Ornithorhynchus anatinus (assembly GCF_004115215.2). Taxonomy (NCBI): domain Eukaryota; kingdom Metazoa; phylum Chordata; class Mammalia; order Monotremata; family Ornithorhynchidae; genus Ornithorhynchus; species Ornithorhynchus anatinus. The sequence continues at coordinate 28,822,798 of NC_041746.1, forward strand.
CAGTCAATGAAAATTAGTGCTTTAAATTGGAGGATGGGTTGAAAAATACCTCCAGACTGCAAAGAAATTATGGATCCAAACTACTTGAAAATATTATTCCTTTTATAATTCTTACTTAGAGTTTTGTCTATCCCTTCACAAGATTCTGGGGACTTAAGAGCACAGAAGAAGAAATGAAACTTCCTTCGGGTATTTTGGAAAGTGTGCAGGCTGAAAATCTTAGCGTACTGGGAGGAGTTGAGGTACATTCAAGATTAACAGCTCATAAAGGATTGTTGTAGGAATGAAGGAGAAGAGTAAAGGATGTTGGCAGCTTTGGAGAAAGCTATGAAGATGGTGAAGGAGATTAACCATCTTCCAGGCATTCTGATGTCACTGATTTCAGTGAGAGTACCAGGCTGGCTAGACCCTTAATCTGCCCTTGTTAGTTGGTTAACTCAGTCATTTAGAGCCTGGCAGTGATCATTCTAGACTGTAAGTTCCTTTGAGGGTAGGGAACATGTCTACCAACTTCATTCTATTGCATTCTCTCAAGCAATTAGTACAGTGCTCTGCACTTAGTAAGTGCTCAGTAAATGCCATTGTTTGAGTTATTGATCGATGATGCGTAGTTTGAGTTCAATTCCTATATAGACCAATGATATTTTCAAGTGCTTAGTAAAATGCTGTTTACCTAGTGGGCCCTGAATAACTGCTATTGTGCTTTGGGGTAGGAATTGTCTTGTTACCGAATTGTACTTTCCAAGCGCTTAATACAGTGCTCTGCATACAGTAAGAGCTCAATAAATACAACTGAATATTAAGGGCTTTGGATTGATGGCACTGTATTTCACTGGTTACAGCTCAAAGTATATGAGCCGTATAAACAATGTGCCTTATAGTAGGGATTGAAGCAAACTTTAGCTAGGGGTGGTAGACATTTGATTAAATAGACTTCTACTCGTTAAGGTAATATTCCTTTATCACATCAAACTCTGAACCTGTTTTAGGTTGCTTTTGGATTTTATATCACTAGCTTTCTCTAAAAAGTGCCATATAAATTTGTGATTTCTCTAATAGTCAAGCTTTGAGTAAATTAAATGATCACATAATGATGATTAAACACCTAGATCAGTACCTCCAATGAACAAATGAAGTATGGTCTAATTACTGTAGTTTGCCTGTAAAAAAAAAAAAAAAAAAAAGTGTATTCATTTATCATTTTGCTGAGCATTATGATCGGAGCATCACGAAAGAACATTTTTCAGTCTATAATTTCCCGCCCCCATATAACAGCTTTTCTGTTGAGAAAGATATGAAGGATTTAGTTGACACAACCTGACACCCGGGAGTCTATCCTGATTCACATGCCCCCAATTCTGGAACTATCGCCTTGAAGATCTGAGGCTGAGGTTCTGTCAGTCATGCTCCCTTTATGATCCTTAGCTGGGAAGCTTCTCTGTATACTTCTAAATAGGGCATTCTATTGGTGGTGACATTATTGTCCCTACTGAGTTTTGGCAGGTGAGTTTCTGTGAGCCAATCGGATACGGGCTCTCAGAGGCTCCTTCAGAAGTGGAATAGGTCTCCTGCTGTTTCTCTTTTGAAATACCATGGTGTTTCAGACACAAAAAGACCCAATAGATACAGAATTTCAACCTGTACTGTTTAGCTGCTGCAACTATGAGGGGAGCTCTGCCCAAGCTTGTTGGGAATGATTCAGTGCTGCTTCCATGCTCCCCCTGGCAGTGTATCCAACAGTCTAACAAATCTGGAGAGTGAGAATAATGGTGCCATCTAGCCAATGTTCAATTATCTTGAGGCTGATTAGCCAATCACTGATCGCATTTCCTCTCCTGTTTTTCATTTGGTATCTCCACAGAGTTACAGTGCCCAGGTTCCGGGGGCCCGACAGAAGTGGTGTGGAATTTTTGGGGCTATCAGAGGTCTTGGGGATGGTTGATGCTGCTATTTCCAGATATCTGGGGTGTCGCATCTGCACCTATAGATCCCTGCCTGCCATTTGGGGCATCCTCATGTGGTAGGGGATGGGAAATGAACAAGAGGCACCTAAGATGGTGGCTGAGATACTAATTCAGTCATATTTATTGAGCGGTTACTATTTGCAGAGCAATGTACTAAGCCCTTGGGAGAGTACAATATAACAATAAACAGACACTTTCTCTGATATTCAGAGTGACTTCCTATATTGAACTGTCCCTGAGGACCCAGGCATGTGGAAAGGAGCCAGTTTCCACCCACTCCCCTAACAAGGTCAATTGATCAATCATATTTTTTGAGCATTTCTTGTGGGCAGAGCACTGTGCTAAGTGCTTGGGGCAGAGTTGGTAGATGTGCTCCCTATCCACAAGGAATTTACAGTCTTGAAGGGGAGCACTTGGGATTTCCAGTCCCTGCATTAATTCCTCCAGAGAACAAGATGGAGAGGGAGAGAGAGAGAATCTGAAAGCAGTTGTTACTCTTTTGAAGTTCTGAGAGATGTCTGATGGCGAGCAGTGTGGCCTAGTAATAATGGTGGTATTTGTTAAGCGCTTACTATGTGCAGAGCACTGTTCTAAGCGCTGGGGTAAACACAGGGGAATCAGGTTGTCCCATGTGGGGCTCACAGTCTTAATCCCCATTTTACAGATGAGGGAACTGAGGCACAGAGAAGTGAAGTGACTTGCCCACAGTCACACAGCTGACAAGTGGCAGACCTGGGATTCGAACTGATGAGCCCTGACTCCAAAGCCCGTGCTCTTTCCACTGCGCCACGCTGCTTCCTAGTGAAAAGAGCCCAGGTCTGGGAGTCAGAGGAGCTGGGTTCTAATCCTGGTTCTGCCACTTGCCTGCTGTGTGACCTTGGACAAGTCACTTCACTTCATTGTGCCACAATTTTCTCATCTGGAAAATGGGGATTCAATTCCTGTTCTCCCTCCTACTTAGACTGTGAGCCCATGTGGGCAGAGGCTGTGTACAACCTGATTAACTTGTATCTACCCCAGCACTTAGGATACTGCTTGGTGCAAAGTAAGTACTTAACAAGTAATATATAACAATATATTAGCGTGGCTAAGTGGAAAGAGCACAGGCTTAGGAGTCAGAGGTCATGGGTTCTAATCCCGGCTCTGCCGCTTGTCAGCTGTGTGACTTTGGGCAAGTCACCTAACTTCTCTGTGCCTCAGTTACCTCATCTGGAAAATGGGGATTAAGACTGTGAGCCCCATGTGGGACCTCATTACCCTGTATCTACCCCAGCGCTTAGAGCAGTGCTCGGCACATAGTAAGCGCTTAACAAATACCAACATAATAATTATTATTATATATTATACTATATTACATATTTTAAATTATTATTCCAGTTTGAAACCAATACCTAAAATATGACTTGTGGATTTCATACATTCTCATTTTCTTTCTTCCATCCACTTAAACAATTGGCATTTAGTTAAAACCTTACCTCTATGGACCCATAGAGGGTCTATTATTGCCAGATCCTGCTACTGCTCTCATTTTTTTTTTTTAATGGTATCTGTTAAGCATTTATTATGTGCCAGGCACTGTACTAAGCACTGAAGTAGATACAGGATAATGGAATTGAACACAGATCCTTCAGTGGCAGTTTCCCCTTAAGGCTTTTGGGTAATATTTTATATAGCAGAAATGTTTACCTACCTTCACTGTAATAGTTACAGCTTTGGAAAATATTAACATGTGACATTATTCTTATGTTAGAGAGCACATGTGAGGAACTGGTTTCATGGTAGCAGAATCATTGAAATCGGAAGTGGCAGAGAATTAGCAGAAGCCCATACAGCTTTGAAATTACTGTCCCTGTTCTACAGGCCAATAGATTATAAACTCCTTGAGGACTAGAAGTGTGTCTTCTTTCTGCTGTATTCTCCCTAGGGTTCTGCAGTGCTTCCACACAGTAGGTAATTCATAAAATACTCGATCAACTTACTGTCTCCATTTGCTTTCTTCTTGCTTTCCCCTCCCTCTCTCCTTTACTTCCTCTTTCTCTCTTCCTCCCTTCCGTGAACCCTCTTTCCCTCTCTATCTCCCTTTCTTCCTCCTGTCTCTTCTTCTCTCCCTCTCCATTTTTTTGCCCTTATCGTCCCCCTTTTTTTCCTCCTATTCTCCCCTTCTACTCTTTCCCTCCATCCTGCTCTCTATTATTTCCTCCCCCTCCTCCTTTCCTACTTTCTTCTCTTCCTCCTCCCTTCACTTCTTTTCTCATTCCCTCCCTCCTTCCCCTTCCCCCCCTTCCCTCCCTACTCTCCCCAAAGTTCACTTGTGGCTGCATTTGAGATACACTGAATCAAGTTCAGACACTTTTTAAATGACTCACAAATTGGATTTATAAATCTGTACTCATCTGAGGTCATAAACCCAAGGCCTAATTTAGAGAACCTGCCAGCAAATCTCAGCTGCCTGGCTTTGATTTATAAATCACTATTTCAAATGGCAGATGCAGCCAAGTCAAAATGGTCTGAGTCAGAAAGTGAATTTTCCCATCCTTAAATGGGTTTTACAAATCCTAAAATAGATTTACAAATGCTAAAACAGATCTCCACATCATGCAAATGAATCTGAAATAAAATGCTTTGATTTACTAATCTTGATTGTTGCATGTCATTTTCCCAGGAAGAGGTTGATAAATCATGAGTGTGAGGCACAAATGCTGGGGATCTTTAACTCTGTGGCATTCATTGCATCACACCTTATCTCTCTGCTCTGAGGCACCAGGCCCCTTGGGCTTCTGGAACCTCGATTTGCTCCTGTTTAGTCCTCAGTCTCTCCTTGTGCCCAATTAAAAAGACCATAGATTACAACCTCCTTGGTCTGAAAGAAATAAGAGTTATGAAAAATGCAATTAACAAGTAGTAGTAATGATATCTGTTGGATGCCCAGTGTGTGCAATGCAATGAACTAAGCACTGGAAAAAAGTAGAACAGGAGCAGAAGACTTATTTCCTGACCACAAGAAGCTTATGCTCTAATCTGGGAGTCAGGGCAATGAGGAAACCTGAGAAGCAGTGTGGCCTAGTGGAAAGAGCACAAGCCTGGAAATCAACAGACCTGGGTTCTAATCTCAGATCCCTCATTTACTGAGTGACCTTGGGCAATGCAATTGAGTTCTCTGTGCCTCAGTTTCCTCATCTGTAAAATGGGGAGTAAGACTGTGAGCCTGTGAGCCTCATGTGGAACAGGGACCGTGTCCAACCTGATTAGCTTATATCTATCCCAGCGCTTCATACAGTGTGTTGCACGTAGTAAGTGCTCAAATGTTATTTTCAAAAGGAAAAAAAATGCTCCATTGCTGGCTCTCAGAAGAAAGTGATGGCTGATAGCCAGTACTTAGAGGAAGAAGGCTTATCCAGTTTTGAATGTTAGGGAAAGATTGTGAAGGAGGTCTGTACTTTTCTAGTCAAGATCTGACTACTGTAAATTGAGCAAACTGGATGTAGCACTTTGGTGTATCTGATGGCCAGACCCTGGACTTCTGCCCTTGGGGGGGAAGAGGAAGGGTATGGGAATCAGCATATCCTTGGGCCATCATTGACCGGGAGTGTGGAGAGAGTAGGATGTAGGTTGTCTTCTCATGTCTGTGGCAACCCAGGGAAGGAGGGAGCAGTAGGGGGTGATGATGGCCAAGTGGGAGTGGCTGCACCTGACAAGAGTTGGACCCTGGCTCTCTCCAGGAAGCCTGATTTCTCACCTTAGTTTCCTACAATTACAGCTATGATAGGTCCTGCTGTGGAGAAGGACCCTCGAAGTTCTTAGAATCCCTAACTCCCTCCATCCCCCCTCAAATCAGGCTTGTCCTGGTAGAATGGTCGGAGGCTGTTTTGAGTTCCAAGTAGTCTAGTTGTTGGAGGGGACCTTCCTCTACCCTAGCTTCAGCACAAAGTTGCTAAGGTAAAGACTCGATGACTCATCTCTCCAAGAGCAGAACGACAGACTAGTCTATTGATGACGAGCCTAATTCTGCATGGTTTGTGGTCCCAGATTGTCAAGTGCACTTTAATAGCTTAATAAATATTATGGGATTAATAACCACATTAGGGCTGATGGAAAATTTTGGGGTTTTATCCACTGGAAATGGGCAAAACGATTTCAGATATTTTGGCAAGTCCAGCTTCAAGCCATGGTGAAAAGCTACAATTAACAAAAGCCTCGAATAGCCCTTGGTAATGAGCTTCTCAGGCCGCGCATAATGAGCCCTGTCTTCTCCCTGGAAGGATGGTGACATTAGCATGGCAGCCCCTACCATTATGCTGAAATATATTACTGCTTTCCCCGTCCTGGCCAGAACACGACTTCAGTCGTCCCTTGAAACCCTTTTAGGCTCTCGATTTCCATCCTCCTATGGAAATGTTTACCTAGAACTCTCTGGGGGTGACCATTCATCTTTGGTTTGAGCCTAAGTGGGCAAGGATAGAATTATTTGAATAAACGGAATGTTTCGACCGCAGCACAGGGGGACAACCAGTCACTATCAGGATTGGTAGAGCAGAGATGTGATTGGTTGGGGATCTGCTTATTGCACCATCATTATTTAAACTCCTGTTGCTCAGAGGCCATTGACAGACCACTTAGGATTCTGCTAATTTGAATAAATAAATCAGGTAATCCCACTAATGTATTTCGTGTCCCAGCCTGGTTGAAAACCACAATGGGAGAGATTTGCATCACAGAACTGCTTTCTGAATATCTTCCTGCTAGCAATTTCCACAGAACTAGGAGACTGATATGCACTCCTCCATTATATGCCAATGGCATCGTATTGGATTAATATTACACACTATTTCAAAATGAACGATGAAAATTGGCATGCTTTGTTTTTTCTTTACACCAATGATTTCATAATCATCTGAATAATTCCACTATAAAAAGCATCTTCATAGTAGTTCGATACATTGCTCTCATCTTAAAATAAAGATCTGTAGGTTTCAGAGCAGTCAAAATCATAATTGGTTTGTATGATTTGGTTGAACAATTTTAGAAATTTGGGATTAACTGGATAAAGACTATGATTGCCAGAAATCAAAATGATGTTAGGTGATTCCTGAGAATTGGAAGGAGGGTAGTGTAGTTCTGATACTGTGCTAGGGTGATTAGGAGAAGAGCAGATGTGAAGATTTGATTTTGCTTGGATGTTTTTATTTCCAAGGTGTCTGTGCAGTCATTCAAATTTATGTCCTGTGTAAATAAAACCCGTTTTCCAATAAAAACTGCAAATCTTCAAAATATTTTTTTAAAAAAAGGATTCAAGGAGTTGGAAGCAGCTGGTTTGGGAATGTGATGTTATGCAGCATCATATGATGGAAAGAGCACAGGACTGGAAGTTAGGACACCTAGGTTCTAGTTCTGGCATTGCAGCTGGCCTGCTCTGGGACCTTAGGAAAGTCGTTTAACTTCTCTGGGCCTCAGTTTGTGATCTTGTGAGACAGGAATAGTGTCCCGATCTAGTAACCGTGTGTCTACCTCAGTACTTAACACATAGTAAATGTTTAATCGATGCCTAAATAATTATTATCATGCCTCATCTGTACCTGTGTGATGCTCCCAAGTAGAGGTTCCATGATTTAGATGTGAATATGAATCGTAACATTAAGGCCTAAGGCCACCCACCAATTTGAAATGGATGATGCTGGACTTTCAAGAGTGCTTACATGCATACTTCACATGCCCTACCAATGTCAGTGGTATTTATTGAGAGCTTTCTGTATGCAGAGCACTGCACAAAATGCTCCCTTTAAATGTCCTCTATAAGTTCTGGTTGACTGATTGGACTTGTGTATTTTCCTTTGTTTTCTTTACTTTATAAGTTTTAATTAGGCATTAACTTATTTTTCCAAGCTGACAGAAGGTGGTAAAGGATGGTGGTTTTAAGGCTTCATTTGTATTCTGGCCTCCCCAAATGAGGCTACTGCGCTTGGCAAAATGGCCTATCAGTATTTCTGGTAGGTCATCAGTTAATCACAAGCATCTCTCAAATACCCACAGCTTTGCACTTAATAGTCCTAAGAAGGGAGAGGAGGAGGGCTTACAGTGAGGAGGGCTGGTTTTTTTTGGCTGAGAGGGGAAAGTAGGCTAATCAAGTCAACTGAGAGTCAGAAATGTGTGATGGATGGGCCTCTCCCTGTGCTCAATGCCCGCCTCTGCTCCAATCTCAGAAGTCAGCCTCGGTTGACCAGGATAAGGGATGAAATTGCCTCCAGGGATCGAGTTCTCCCCCTTTCCCAGTAGGAGCTCAGTGGGGAGCCATTATCTTAGCCCTTGGTTATGACTTCAAAATACCTTGATTTTTATGCTCTTTCTGGAGGTGTGATTTTTGCTTCATCAAACCACCAGCTTTAAAAGAGAAGTTGGGTGGCAGGCCTGGATATCAAAAGACCTGGATTCTAATCCTGAGTCCACCATTTGCCTGCTGGGTGATCTGGGGTAGGACACTTTTCAATGCCTCAGTTTCGTTATCTGTAAATGAAGATTAAATACCTGATCTCCCTCCCTATTAGACTGTGAGGGGCAGGAATTGTGTTCATTCTGATTATCCTCACAGGATGTAATAAGTGCTTAAGATATTATTATTATTAATAAAAGAATACATTGTATGTCTGGTAGCATAGAACAGGGAGGAAAAACCTCATTTGAGTGCTCCTTTGGAACAGCAGCAGAATGGAGAGCTAAGGAGGAGCTTCTGCTTCTGCTTCTCAACCCTCCTCACCTCCCACTCTTATACTGATTTTTGCCAGTAAGAATTCCAGAGTCAGTGTGGTCCCTGAAAAGGCCACTGGTTTGGGCACTTTTATAATAATTGTGGTAACTGTAAATACTGAGTTGCAATAGTAGAAATAGTGGTAGTACTGCCAGTATGTTGCCTAGTGAAAAGAGCATGGACCTGGGGTTCACGAGACCCAGCTTCTGGTCCTGGCTCCACCACTTGCCTGCTGTGTTACCTGGGGCAGACTGCTAAACTTCTCTGGGCTTCAGTTCCCCCATCTATAAAGTGGGAATAAAAGACTGGCCCTCCCTCCCTCTCATGCTGTGAGCTCGAGGTAGGACGAGCTGTGTTCAATCCGATTATCTTGTATCTACCCCAGTGCCTGCCACATAATTGCTTAAAAGTTACCCTCATTTTTATATTCATAGTAATGGTGTGAATTGGCCACTCCTTGTGTACAGTGTGCTGTTTCTCTGGGAGTGTGACAAGGAGAAAAAGGAGAAAACAGGCAGGCACTACATACCACACCCTTAGGTAAACTACACTGCCTGCGAAGATCGCAGTCGGGGCTCATGACACGCTGTTTGCAATGTCTCCTTTGAAAATGAAGGACAACTATACCATAAGGAAGTACAACAGATACATAAAACATGTTCCCTGCTCTCGAGGAGCTTTCATTCTCATGGGGGAGAGAGTCACTCCATCAGGAAATGTTCTAGCAAACCATCACAAAACTGAACTTAGAGATCAGAAATGGCCACAGTGTTTGCAATAAGCTCTAGACCTTGGTGATGCCATTTCCAGCTGGAAATAGCATCCACCAGGCTGTATGTCCTGACTGCCCAGGTCCACTGAGAATTAAATTAATATTATTAATTAAGCCCCTTTCATTATCACTGGAAAGCAAGAAAGACTTTATTAATGACTGTCTTATCATGAATGAATCCAACTGCTTAGAAGGTGTTCACTGTAAATGTAAAATATGGGATTCCTGCTGAGATTTCTAAGGGTCTTCACTTCCACTACATGGGAAAGGGAAAAACAGATGTCAAATACGATTAAAGCCAATTATGAGACCCACAGCACAAGCCTGTATTTTTACATCGTTCTCTCGACTGGCCAGTATACAATCAGCGCCGCCTTGATTTACTATCCACAACTCTAGGGCAGCCAACATACAAGTGTAGAGGAGGTTGGTCTGCAGTTTGACAGAGATGCCTGGATTCAAATAGAGATGCCTCAGCACATATGAGCATCCAACATAAGGCAGGCCGAGAAAAAAAGTCCTGATTTGGCAAATAAAGCAAATTATGAAATTTTTAGCCTTACATGTCAGCACTTATGTCAAAACTGAACACGGACTCTAAACTGGGTGAGCTATTTTGTCTTTTCAATTTGCTTCTCTCTCTCTCTCTCGGACATTTTCCAATTTGAATTGGACAGTTCTCCTGGCCTCATGGGTTAGAATTACATTAAAAGAAGCATTTGGTTTTGTTGGCCAATGCGTTGAAGAGTGGGACTAATGTTGAGAATGGAGGCCAGACATTTTCGATTCTGGGTCAGGTAGCAAATTTTGTCAGAGTTCGTTAAATAACCGAATTGAAAATTTCACCAAACTGCCTATGGGGACTGAGGGATTTCAGGTGATTTCCATTCAGTCCACCACTCAAGAAACACCGATGTTCAATTGAGATCATAGAGACCATCCAGATAAACGTTGAATGAGAAGCAGAAAGATCTAGTGTATAAAGAATGGGCCTAGGAGTCAGAAGGACCTGGGTTATAATCCTGGCTCTGCCACGTGTCTGCTGTGTAAACTTGGGCGAGCACAGTAGATACATGGCAGAGCCAAAATGAGAACCCAGGTCCTTTGACTTCCAGGCCTGTGCTCTTTCTGCTAGGCCACACTGAAGAAGATACAGTCCCTGCTCACAAGGAGTTTACAGTCTAGCTGGGGAGACAGATGTAAAATAATTTTCAAACAGGAGGAAGAAGTGCTTCATTAAGACAGTATGTAAAACTATACGTACTAAAGTGCAATGAGAAGTGGTGAGTGCTAAATTTCTAAGGTAGTTTTGCATAGCTTTGTGGAAAAAGCATGGGCCTGAGCGTCAAAGGGCCTAGATCCTAATCCCGGTTCCTCCACCTGCCTGCCATGTGACCTTAGGCAATTCATTTAACTTCTCTGTACCTCTGTTACCTCATCTGCAAAATGGGTATTAAACCCCTGTTCTCCCTCCCCTGTACACTGTGAGTCCCTTATGGACCAGAGATTTTCTCCGATATGATTATTTTGTACCTACCCCAGCTTTTAGTATAGTGCTTAGTATATAGTAAGTGCATAACAAATATTATCATTATTATTACAAAATTGTGAGGGTGATAGTGGGGCGGAGATGACTTGAGGAGAAGGAAAATTAAATGGAGAAGGCATCCTGGAGGAGGAGAGAATTCAGAGGTGTTTTTGAAGGTGAGGAAAGCTGAGACCTGGTGGATTTGAAGGGAGAGGGACTTCCAGACAGAAGTAAAGTAATGAGCCGTGGGCTGTAGGCTGGACAGTTGATTTGGTCCTCACAACATTCCTGTGAGGTAGGGACAGGAAAGGCCTTTTTTGTCCCCATTTTACAAATAAGTAAACTAAGGCACAGAGAGATTAAATGTCTTGCCCAAAGTCACACAGTGGCAGAGCTCTATTTTATTATATTGTAAGCTCCTCAAGGGAAGAGATCATGACTTTGGCTACTAAACTAATCTCTCTAGGGCTTAGGTTTCAGTTCTAATCGACCATATTTCCTGATTCCCTACTGTGTGCAGACTAAGTCCACGCTGTTTCCACCAGACCACACTGCCTCCCACGAGTTAGGTGTTTTCCAACCTCACGCACAAATGTGAGACAGCCAACTCAGAACAGCGAAGCTTCCTTTATAAATTCCCCATTTCATTAGACTGGAGGAAACCAAGGAAGCTTGCTGAGTGTTTTGGATGCTTCATAAGTGTTTGGATGAGTACCTGCTGATCTGATCCAAGGTCTCTTTTTCAACAGCTCCCTGACTACTGTTATATCACTAAATAGGTCTTGATAGGTTTAAAAATCTTTTTTTAGCTAGTGGTCCTCACTGTCGTGTAAAGGTACTGGAAATGAAATGGACAAAAGGAAAGCATTTAAATCTGTTGCCAGTCAATCAAGTTGATATTTATTGAGCACTTACTGCTTGCAGAGAACTAACTAAACACATGGGGGAGTACAATGCAGTTGGTCACTGGGAACCAAACTTGACTGTCCTTAAAAATCATGTCTTGCTTCTTGTAAAGCACTTTTATTTTTCCCAAACACTTTCACAACAGTGAACTCATTTTATCCTCACAAGACCTTTGCAAGATAAGGAGATGCAGATTTATTATCCCCATTTTACAGATAAGAAAACTGAGGCCCAGGGAGGTGAAGTGATTGGCTCATGGTCATGTAGCAGGTTAGTGCCGGAGCTGGGAGTAGAACCCAGGACTTCTGAATTCCTGGGGAATCTAAACTGGGGAGCTGATTGAAACTACATGATAGAGGGACATGTAAGGGAGAGGAGAAATGTGACAGGAGAGACGCCTTAGCAATTAGAAGGGGCCGGAACCAGGCCAGAGGCTCAATATCTCCTTCACATTTTTCCAGCTTCAGTGAAAGGTCCAGCAAGAGGTGTGGAGAGGCGAAAGAAGGATCTCCTCGGAAAACATGTGGAAAGGGAAAGTTGTAAAAACAATGTTGGCAGGTTCGGAGAAGCCTAATGAGCTTCTAATGAGCCTCTGAAATTTTGTCCAAATGTGATTCATCTAATCTGAACAAATTCTCCAAATGTGTCACGGCTCGCTTACTCCATGAGTTTGAGCAGCTCCTCCCTCCTGACCTGAATGAAGAGTTGGTTGAGGCCTCTGATATACCCAGATTACAAAATGACAGTGTCTACTGTCCTTAGTCACCTCATTGCCATTCAAGGGTGATTGCTTTTCGTCAGTCCAGATGAGTTAGAAAATAAGCCCTCTCCCTCCTCCCAGCCAACACCTCTTATAGAGGAATCCCAAGTTTGCCTTGCTCAGGATGGTCATTCCTCTTCCATTAAGCACTTTCCAATGGTATTTATGGAGCACTGACTTACTGCAGAACACTACACTAAGCACTTAGGAGAGTTCAGTAGCGTAAGTAGACAGGATTCCTGCTTCAAGGAGTTTACAGCCTAGAGAGAGACAGATGTTAAATTAATTACAGGTCAGAGAAGCAACCAAGTATTAGGAGCTGCACTTAAGTGCAGTGGAAAGTGTGAATATCTGTGTGCTTGGGAAGTTCAGACTCTAGGGGATGCATTAAGGAAGGAAAAGGAGAAGAAAGATGAGTGATGAGCCAGGGAAGGCTTCCTGGAGGAGATGTGACTTTATTAAAGCTGTGAAATGGGGAGAATAAGAGGGTCTTCTGGATAGAAGGGGGAGGGAGTTCCTGGCTGGAGGGAGGGCTTAAGCAAGGGGTCAACAGCGAGAGGGATGAGAATAAGGCCTAGAAAGTTAGGTTGGAGTTAGAAAAGTGTCCAGGCTGGGTTGTAGTGGGAGAAGAGCAAAGATGGGCAGGAAGGAGAGAGTTAATTGAGTGTCATAATACTGATGGTGAGGGTTTTCTTCTTGATTCAGAGATGGGTGGACAACCACTGGAGGTTTCTGAGGAATGGGGGGATGCCCACAGAACTATTTTTTTATTTTTATGGAATTTAAGTGCTTACTATGTGCCAGACACTGTACTAAGTGCTGGGGTACATACAAGTTAATCACTTTGGATAAAGTCTGGGTTCCACATTGGGCTCACAGTCTTAATTTCCACTTTACAGATGAGGTAACTGAGGCACAGAGGAGTTAAGTGACTCACCCAAGGTCACACAGCAGACAGGTGATGTAGCCATAATTAGAACCCATGTCTTTCTGATTCCCAGGACTGTGCTCTATCCACTAGCCCACTCTGCTTATCTTCTTTTTTTTTTTTTTTTTTTTAAAGATCCAGGTAAAAGAGTGAAGTTCAGTTCCATGCATACAGAATAACAACAATGCCACAAATGTTGGATATATCTGCAGAAAATAGGGTGTGCGCTCCTACGATTCGTGGGTCACAGTGAAGCTTCAGGGATGGACAAAGCCAGCCCTATTGAAGGAAGATGAATTCAACTTCCTTAGTATTGTGTTGTCACATTTGATTCCCTCCTTTCATTTTGCAAGTCCTCCAGTTTCCAGCCCTCCAATGCCACCAATGTGAGGTGTTTTCTCTGCTTTTCTATGTCAGTGGCTTTTGCTCTGTTTTTCTGAGGTGAGTGAAAATGTGTGTTGCTGGGGAAGGGTCAGTGATTCTCTTCGTTGAGAAACAGAGATGGACTACATTTTTCATCTGGAAATACAAACAACCTTCCCTGTGCCATCTGTTCAGAGAAGGACAGGAAATTCTCCTCTGAGGGACTGTACCGGTTTCAGCATCTACCCCATCCCATTCTGGAGGAACGCAGCTGTATCTACATGAGGAGGAGTCTGGGACTGAAATTTGGGGGACTGACTCTGACACTTGTCTGCTGTGTGACCTACAGTAAGTCGCTTCATTTCTGTGTTCCTCAGTTTCCTAATCTGTAAAGTGGGGATTCAATCCTGTTCTCCCTCTCCCTAAGACTGTGCACCTCTTTTGGGACAGGGATTGTGTCCCACCTAATTATCTTCTCTACCCTAGTGCTTAGTACAGTGCTTGGCATGAAGTAAGCACTTAAATACCGTTATTATTATTATTGCCATGTAGACTGTACTTTAATGAGGGAAAGGTCACACAAACTCAATTTCAACCCAATTAGAGGAGGAAGAGATTCTGAGGGACTGTGTCTCCAGCCTTGGTTGGGATACTCCTTAGAGAAACAAGACACCATTTTCACATTATATTTACCTAATAGATGAGATTCAGTCTGTTAGATGAGATATGAAATAAATTAAATTCCATGGCAGGTGAACACCCTGAGGGGCTGTGGTTGGTAACACTATATTAATATTCTCCAAGACCACTGTACTGTGTGGGCTTAGCAGAGCTAACTTCCAAATTAGCTTTGCCGACCACCTGCAGAATTTGCCTTTTCGCTTTCCTCATCAAAGCGGCAGTTCTAGATAATTTAGCACCAATATTAAGTAAATAATTGATTTTGGAATACTTCAGGTTTGGGGAAATAAATCTCTTTACACAAAGGCAAGCGCTAAGCCTCAGGAACGTTCCCAACATCGCAATTTCAATTTCCAGCGAGCCCCATTACCTTTCATTTGGAAAAAAAGAAATGCATTCTGCACCAGGATGTAACAGCTTCTGGTGTTGCCTTATAGTGGAAAAAAAATAGGACTTTGGAGAGTGTGTGTGTTGGTTTGGGAGGGGGATGTCTTTCCAGAAAGGCTTAGGATCACAGTACTCTTCACACAGTAAGCGCTCAAATACCATTGACTGATTGATCAAGACATAAGTAATTTAATGAGCCCTATGGTTCTGGAGTGCGGGCATGAATTCTTCGTGATATGAATGTGAGCTTTCGTGTTTCCTGACTCTTCCAAAATGAGAGCTTTCGAACTGGAGCACCAACTGAGATAATAAGGAACTGGGAGAGGGTGGTCCTCGGGACTGCAGTTGTGGGCAGCGGAAGCATTCTAATTAGGCTCTGGCAGCTTCACGCCTGCAGACTCAGGAGCAAAAGGTACTTGCTCAGAAAGCCCCCACGACGCCCGCAACTTCTACATTTGGAACTGCCCCAAACTGCTTTCATTATAGCATCTTTTTAGTGCCAGTGTGTGAAAACCTATTCTCAAACTTCACTGGAGCTATTACCCCTGTGTAAGAGAGACCCACCTCCCCCCACAATGGTCATCATTGGCTCCCATTTGCTCTTAAGAAAGCAATCTGAAATGAGCACTCGTGTGTATTCCTTCCAGCTTTCTCTTCTCTCCTTATCGTTCTTCTTGCTTCTTCTATATTAAATGTCTCCCCCTTAAGTGGTAAGTTCCTTGAGGGTAGAGAACCTGTATCTTGCTCTGGTTGGACTCTTTCCAAATGTTAATGTACAGTGCTTAGGACTTGGGTAGGTACTTGATAAATGGTCAGTGGTTATTTTCTTCAAACAGAGCCGTTGGGGATATGATTGTATGCTTAGTTCCCATTTTCTGCTTTTTTTCAGAGCAAATTCTAATGATCATTTGTACTTTTAAAGCTATTATAATTTTATTCACCCTTCCAACTAAAATATGGCATAGGTGATCCTTTAACTTTAAAGCAAACCTTATGGGTTTCAGCATCATGTTCCTTTTTTTCTTCTTTGAGGGGGGAACAAAACAAATCCTGAAGTGCTCATCCCTGAACCCCGTTTGGAGGCCTCCATGTGTGTTGAGTTTAATCTATGAACAATACTTTTTGAATGCTTATTGTGTGCAGAACTCTGTACAAAACACTTGGGAGAATATACTAGATTTACTAGCAATGATCCCTGCCCTTGAGGAACTTCCAGTCTAATGGGGGAGACAGACAAAATAAATGACAGGTGGAAGCAACAGAGTGTAGCTTAATGTATAGAGCACAGGCCGGGGAGTCAGAGTGACCTGGGTTCTAATCCCAGCTCCATCACATGTCTGCTGTGTGACCTTGAGCAAGTCACTTAACTTCTCTGGGCCAGTTACCTCATCTGCAAAATGGGGATTAAGCATGTGAGTCCCATAGGGGACAGGGACTGTGTCCAACCTGATTAAATTTTATCTACCCCAGCACTTAAAACAGTGCTTAGCACAGAGTAAGTGCTTAAAAATTACCATTGTTGTTATTATATGAACACAAGTGCCCTGGTGAGAGAGAGGGGTCAGAACGCAAGTGCTTCAGTGACACAAATGCTGAATTGGCAGTAGGGGTGGGGAAGGGCCAGGAAGGTAGAGGTATTAGAGATTGATCAGAGAAGGTGATATGATTTTGGTAGGGCTTGAATATGGAAGAATAATAAAAATAAGTGTATTATTATGGTATTTAAGTGCTTACTATGTTCCGAACACTGTTATAAGTGCTGGGGTAGATACAGGATAATCAGATTGTCTCTTGAGGGGCTCACAATCTTAATCCCCATTTTACAGATGAGGTAATTGAGTCACAGAGAAGTTAAGTGATTTGCCCAAAGTCACACAGCTGACAAATGGTGGAGCTGGGATTAGAATCCATGACCTCTGACTCCAAAACCCAGGTTCTTTCCACTAAGCCATGTCTTCCAGATGTGAAGGGGGAGGGAGCTTCAGGCAGGAGGGGAGAGCCTGAGCAAGAAGTCAACAGCAAGAGGTCAAAAGCAAGGCCTAGGGAATTCTTCATCTGAGAAGAGCAAAGCCTGCGAGTTAGAGTGTAATGGGAAAGGTCGGGGGAGAGAGCTGATTGGATGCATCTGGGCCGATGGTGTTCCCTCTGGCAGGCTATATTTACCCATATGTCAAGTCTTCCCGTCATCCTTTTTCACAATAAACTGTTCTCATTTTACTTTAATTGTGTAGTGGGAGCCATGATTGATCTGTCCCTTAAGAAGGAAATAAATAATACCTTACTGCTCAAGTTGGGAGCTGTGGATAGTGAACATGGGACACCAGAAATGTCAAGTGGAGAGTAGAGCTCCCTAGAGCCTGGAGAAAACCCATTTCAGCTTGAAGTTGAGAGGCTCAAAGCAAACAAAAGAAGCCACTTCTTCACACTGCGGGAACTCATTATCACAGGAAGTTGTGCTGTTTGAAAACACCAGTAGGTTCAAGGATGAGAGGCCTGTAGAAGATTATTGGAGTGAAAGTCAGAGATAGGGAGGGCATTGGTAAAATACACATCCACAGTCACAAAGAGGGCAGTCAAGTAGGGAAGTCTTCACTGCCGTTCGTCCAAGCCTACTGTTACCATTTTCTGAGAAAATATTCGGGGTTAGGTGGACCCTCATGGTAATCCTCAATTACTGTTTCAAACCCACTGTTCTTCCCACCAAGAAGTCACCGAGTCGATCCGAAAGATGCACAGCTCATGCCCTGTTTGAGGGAGGTTTATTCACCCTAACTGTATTGTCAGCAAAATGCCACTGAACTCCTGCTAGAGAGCTAAGGTTAGAGACCGTCAGCTTTTTGAGGACTGTGATCATGTCTACCAACTCTATTGTGCTCTCCCAGGTGCTTAGTACAGTGCTCTGCACACAAGGAAGTGCTCAATAAATATCACTGATAAATTGAATGAGAAGAATTCTGGGATGGATAATGTCACAGCATTTTCTTTCTACTGAAAAAATCCAGGAGTTTTGGAAGACTTGAACAGAGACAGTAGGGGAAATTAGAGTCAGGTTCCACAAATGATTGGTTTTAGCAACATAAACTCTCCCTATCTGTTAAACGGGAGCAGAGAAAGAGCAACTCATAAAAAAAAAAAAAAGTATCTTAGGTATCTACTCTTCAGCCCCTTCTTGTTGCTGATAACTTTATTGTGGGTTTATCTACAGAGGTACCAGCATTACATAATTAAGCATTTCCACAGAAAAATTCCTTAAAAATTCCTAAAGAGAAGCAGTGAGACCAAGTGGAAAGAGCATGGGCCTGGGAGTGAAGGGATTCAAATCCTGGCTCTGCTGCTACTTGTCTGGTGAGTGGCATGGGACAAGTCTCTTAACTTTCCTTTGCCTGAGTTTCCTTCATCTGTAAAATGGGGATTAAATCTCTGTTCTGCCTCCTCCATAGCCTGTTAGGCCCATGTGGGACAGAGATTGTGTCTGACCTGATTATCCTGCTTCTACCCCAACGCTTAGTAATTGTTTGGCACATAGTAAGGACTTGACAAATATTATGAATAATAATGATAAACCCAGGATTTTGTCATGTTTTGTTTTAATGAATTATTTCCGCAAAAATCCTGAGGAGCAGGTGGGAACTACTGATCTAGATATTTTTTCTGTACATTTTATCACAGTTTGAAACACTGAAATTCTGCAAAATGGTAAGGCATTTAAGTATGTAAGTCTTGAGGTGTTTAGGGAAATTTTCTGGGAGAAATTTTGAATTAATTAGTTTAGTGAAGAGATTTAGTAATAGCCAAATTAGAATGAAAAAGGATTAAGTCTAGAGATACTTTAAATTTTTAAAATTTAAAAAGTAAATTTCAGTGGAGGGTGAAAATCAAATATGGCAGCCAAATTTGGAGAAACCAATTGAATGTGACTATGTGAGAGAGGTAGGGGAAGAGGGTTGGGTGACAGTGAAACAGCCTTGTGGTGTGGGAGATTAACTTGCCTAAACTAGGCAGATTCAGAGCAGGAACTGGTCCATTCTTTAATTAATACAGTGACCCACTGGTCAGTGATGGAAAGGGAAACATTAAAACTCAAAGAACTGGAGGTGCAAACTGATGGATGAGTGAAAAATGAAAAAGCTCAAAGTTAAAACAGTGGGGCTTTTCTTCTCAAAGAGGAAAGGCAGATAGACACCTGTGAGAATTCAGTTAGAAAGAAACAAACACTGGGCTAGGTGGAGGAATAATGGCCTATATAATTTGTAGCTTGGAAAACCTACTCCATCTTCTTTCCCATGCTGCTTTCTTGCCTTTTGCTCCAGTCTCTCCGTATCTTTCCTGTTGGCTTCTCCAGCTTCAGTATTCACACCTTCTTGCTTGCAGCCACCTGCCGATAATTTATTTTAGTGTCTGCCCCCACCCCACCACCCTCCCCAACCCCAGACTATAAACTCCTCGAAAGCAAGTATCATGTCTCTATAAACTTGATCATACTCTCCCATGCAATAGGCACAGTACTCTACATAAGGTAAGGACTGGATAAAAACTCTTCCTCCTCCTCTTTACTTTATTTGCTAAGCCCATACTATATACCAGGCTAAATGCTAAGGTAGATGTAGGATGATCAAATCAGACACATTTCCTGCCCTACAAGAGGCTAACAGTCTAATGAGGGGAAGAGAGAACAGATATTTCATCCCATTTTAACACATTTCTTATGTGAGAAGGCTGACCATTAAAATGTATTTGATTGTAAGTGACTTGATTGTAAGCTCTTTGTGGGCAGGGATCATATCGATCAATAGTATTGTGCTCCCCTAAACACTTAATACAGTGCTTTGCATGCAAACAGTAGCGGCTCAATAGAGGCCATTGATTAATAATGTTAATAGTAATAATAGTATTTAAGTGCTTGCTATGTGCCAGGCACTGTATTAAGTGTTGGGGTGGATACAAGCAAATCGGGTTGGACACAGTCCCTGTCCCAAACAGGGATCATAGTCTCAATCACCATTTTACAGATGAGGTGACTGAGGCTCAGAAAAATAAAGTGACTTGCCCAAGGTAACACAGTAGACAAGTGGTGGAGCTGGGATTAGAATCCATGACCTTCTGATACCCAGGCCCCTGCTTATCCATTATGAAATTTATAGCATGAATGGCAAAACACATTTATGTCAATACCTCTTATGAAAAAATAAATGGAAAAATTCATCCATAGGAGTAATAGCAGAGGAAGAAATAATGAAAGGGAATGGGAAGGGAGAGAGGAGATCCAACATAACAAATGGAAAAAAATAATTTTCACACATGCTAGCTCGATTCAGCAAAGGTAAATAATTGCTGTTCAAACATATGTTTTAACCAGCCATGTTCCATCAACTCAGTGCAATAAAAGCAGGCGAATGAATTGTTGAACCATAAAATAAAAAAATATTTATCTGGGCATTTATCACCATGTGATTAAATATGTAGTTCATAGCTTAGGAGCACTACAGATTGTGTTTTCTGTTTATATGTTGCCCAGATATAGCTTAGCAAGCCATAAAATGCACTTTCTCACTTTTCTGCCTGAATGCTTCCAATACAGCTCTTGAGGGATGGTTTCTCCACCAGAAAATTCAACTTCATTTTTGGCCTCCCCTTGTCTGGAAGAAAGGCAACAGGTTGTGGCAGAAACTGGCATCTTTGGTGATTTAGGGGAAGTGTTTTTTGACTCTAGGAAAAAAAACACTGTTGAAAATGGGAAATATCTTGTGTCCCCTTCATGCTATTTTGACTGTGACCCTATTGACATGGTGATCATCTTCTCTTCTGATCCCTCAATTCTAGTCTTAACTCTTATTTGCTTCTTAATAATACATACATGGAGCTACCCATGTATGTAGTCAATAACAATAATAGTAGTATTAAATAATTGTATTTGTTGAACACCTACAATGTGCCAAGCATTGTACCAAGCTCTAGGGGAGATATAAGATAATCACATTGAACACTGTCCCTGACCCACATGGGGCTCACAACCTTCATCTTTGACTGAGAAGGACAAATAATGTTGTGTATTTGTTAAGTGCTTACTATGTGCCGAGCACTGTTCTAAGCGCTGGCGGAGACACAGGGGAATCAGGTGGTCCCACGTGGGGCTCACAGTCTTAAACCCCATTTTACAGATGAGGGAACTGAGGCACAGAGAAGTGAAGTGACTTGCCCACAGTCACACAGCTGACAAGTGGCAGAGCTGGGATTCGAACTCATGAGCCCTGACTCCAAAGCCCGTGCTCTTTCCACTGCGCCACGCTGCTTCTCACAAATGTACCGATGAGATGGATTCTGCTCTTCAAGATAACTTTTATGTCTCAGTTTCTCCTCCTCATGTTGCAACTTCTGGTATATTCTTTATATGAAATGTCTTAAGATCACAGAGTTATTTATCATTTGAATTCAGTGGAAGATGGCAAAAAAGGTTAGCCGAGGTGAGCCTGAAAAAAAAACACACCACACATTTAGTTGCTGAATCAATGCAGCAATCAATGGCACTTATTGAGTGCCTACCGAGTTCAAAGCATTAAAATCACACGATTTGTCCATTTTTGTAGCAATGATTTTTTTCATTCTGAGGCACAAAACAACCTTAAAGGAAGATGGTATTTGAAAACATACACCCAACTCTCCTTTTAGTATTAGCTCCTTGTGGACAGGGAGCATAACTTAGAACAGAGCACTTCACTCGGTACCATTGCTATGACTGCATACATTTTTTTTTTTTTGGATAAGGGTTGGCATCACTTCTCAGTGATAGAAAGATCGAAGCAAACCAAAAATAAAAACCTTTCCGAAACTGATTAAAGGGAATGGACGCTATATGGAAATGTCTTCTAAAGTCCACAGATGATGTGAACTTATTGCAGTGAGTCAGGTTTTGTTTTACTCCCTAACTTTTCTCCTGTAGCACCCAGCACAGATGGCTGCCATGTTGACTGAAATAGAACCGCAGAGAAATGAGGGGAGAAGAATTCTCTGGGAGGGAAGGATCTGGTTTGAATGTGGGTTGAGGTAATGGGGAAATACAATTCCAGGGAGTTCAACCTCTGTCTTCAGAGGAGAAGACTATTCTAACATGGTCTATTCATCATGATGAAAGATTTTCCCCACTGGAAAAGTGTGTCATCTGCTGTGGGGTTAAGTGAAAGATGTCCAGTGGTCTTGCATGTGGTTTTAGAGGGGAAACAAAATCTCTTCCAAAAAGGACCAAGCGTTTAGTCTATTCTGGAATTCTGGTGTGGGGGAATGTGCGTTTGCCATAGGTTTATGAATCGTCCTTTCACTCCATATACTCATAGACACTTGCTCAAGCACATCAGATGATTGAAGACAGTGAAATTGTATACTGTGTTCACTTCAGTCACTCTAGACACACAGGACAATAAAGCATCTCCAACCAAAATGTTTTCTTCCAAATCACAGTCTGGGCCTTCACCTACTTTCTTGCCACCTGCAGAGAGATTATTCACTTTGCTTTTTCAGTAATGATGTTAAGTGAGTACCCACTGCATGGAATGCAGTGTAGTAAGCCCCTTGGGAAAGAAGAACTTTGCTTTACACAAAGAGAGTGATGGTAGGGGCAGGTAAGGAAGTCCTATTTTCCTTAAAATATAAGAATAGATTTCCAATGAGAAAAAAGGTCAGTGTCAGTGAGAGTATGTTGCCTGGGAAGGCATAAAGACTAAGGGGCAGCTGCTGTTCTGAACAGTGGAAACTTTCTGCTCAAAGTCTGTAGAAGCCATAATTCTTTCCATTTTCATCTGCTCAGTCCCACTGACTCCTTGACCCTCCTGAATGATGCAACAATTTATTGCTCAGGGAAGGGGTCAGGGAGATCAGCTCGGGGCAATGTGCAAGATGAGGAGAGACTTTTGGGCAGGGATAAAGGAGGCTTTCCTGCACCCTTCTCCCCCTACAAAGGTGATGTGCTTGGTAAAGATAAATAAATTGCTGAGGCCTCTGGGAGTACTTGTTTAATGCCACTGAGAAAACTCCACGAGTGGTTTGTTCCAGGTCTCAAGCCAAATGCTAGCTTGTTTAGTCCCAAGCTGACCTCTAAGGTTTCAGGTCCACTCAGCTCAAAGTTTCCATTTGGCAGGGGCTCGTTCTGTTCCGATGCCAGGTGCCAGCCCCTCGGATAGTTTTTAATGAGGTTTGAGGTTTCATAGAAAGTTTCTGTTTTCCTTATACTTTCCCTTCCCCAAAGATGAAAGTCTAGAATTTCCAGATAAGCTTAACTGTGACACATTCCACCTCTCCAGTTGAAGTGGACCAAGGCTCGGTAAATCTTGTGGGGGGGAAATCGAGGATCAGAGACTGATTTAGCTAGGGAAACACGGGTGCTCCCCAGTGATGCATCTTAGGCAGTTAGCAATTTGCTCTGAAGTTTATTTCTTCTGTCGGGCTAGTGTTTTCTCTCCCCATGCTCTCATGCTCATCCCATTAGGGTGAATGGGAACTGTGTGGTCACTGAGACAATATCTGGACCCCTAGCCAGAAGTACAGTGGACACCTGTAGGCAGAGTACAAGAAATTGGCTTTCTGGAAAGCTGGAGGAGACATTCAGAAGCCATATGTTTGGACTCCCTAAAAATGTGTTTCTGGACATTTCAAGGCCAGTCTTGGGTCCTCGCATAGTTGATTAATCAATAATTATCATAATAATTGTGGAACTGTGGTATTTAAGCGCTTACTCTGTGCCAGACACTGTACTAAGCGCTGGTATAGATACAAGAAAACTGAGTTGGACACAGTTTTTGTCCTGCATGGGCTCACAGTCTCCATTCCCATTTTACAGATGAGGGAACTGTGGTTCAGAGAAGTGAAGTGACTTGCCCAAGGCCACACAGCAGACAAGTGGGAAATCCAGGATTAGAAACTATTACTGTCTGCTTCAGTAATTGTGGTATTTGTTTAGCATTTACTACAGACCAAGTACTGGAAGCAGTGCGGCTCAGTGGAAAGAGCACGGGCTTGGGAGTCAGAGGTCATGAGTTCTAATCCTGCTCAGTCTTTTGTCACCTATGTGACTTTGGACAAGTCACTTAGTTTCTCTCTGCCTCTGTTCCCTCATCTGTAAAATGGGGATTAAGACTGTGAGCCCCATGTGGGACAGCCTGATTACCTTGTATCCCCCACAGCGCTTAGAACAGTGCTTCACACATAGTAAGCATTTAACAAATGCCATTGTTATTATTATTACTACTGTGCTGAGTGCTAGAGTAGGTACAGTGCAATCAGCTCAGGCACAGTCCCTGTTTCAGATGGGGCTTACAATCTAAGGGAGAAGGAGACCAGTTATTTAGTTTCCATTTTACAGGTGGGGAAACTGGGACACAGAGAAGTTAAGTGACTTGCCCATGGTCACGTAGCAGGCAAGAGGCAGATCTGGGATTTAGGACCCAGTTCAATCAAAAGTCTGCTGTGTTCAGAGCATTGTACTGAGAGCTTGGAGGAGTTTAATTGGAATTAGCAGGCATTCTCCCTGCTCATGAGGACTTTCTAATCAAGCTAGATTTGGGCCTTTCCACATAGGGACTCTGGACATGTTCCAGTAGGTAAGAAGCGATAGTAAAGAGGGATCATAGGAAACACGAAGGATATTTATCTCAATACATAGATTATTTTTAATTTCCCAGTTTCCTTGTTTGGAACTGCTTCATTTAATAATAATAATTACGGTATTGGTTAATCATTTACTATGTGCCAGGCACTGTTCTAAGTGCTGGGGTAGATACAATATAATTGAGTTAGACACAGTCCCTGTCCCACAAAGGGCTCATAGTCTTAATCCCCATTTTACAGATGAGGGAACTGAGGCCAAGAGAAGTTAAGTGACTTGCCCAAGGTCACACAGCAGACAAGCGGCAGAGCAGGGATAGGAACCCAGATCCTTCTGACTCCCAGACCTGTATGCTATCCACTAAGCCACATTCCTTGTCTAATCTGAGTGGCCTCTAGGGAATTCTTTCTTCTGGGTTTGTCATTAACTTTGGTCCTACTCTGTTGCCTTATGCCTGCCTCCCTTGTTCCATCCCTTGCACGAGCTCCCTGCTCTCTTAGCTTTATATTTCAGTCAATCAAATGTATTTATTGAGTACTGTACTGAGTACCTGGGAGAGTACAATATGATCGAATTGGTAGACCTAATCCTCCAGCCCCAAAGGAACTTGCAGTTTATACATCTATAGAGAGGGCCTATGTATTTGCAGAAAACAATAATAATAATTACTATGGTATTTATTAAGCACTTATTTTGTGCCAGGCACTGCCCTTAGTGCTGGGGTGGACACAAGTAAATCAAGTTGGACATAGTCCCGGTCCCACCTGGGACTCACAGTCTCAATCCCAATTTACAGATGAGGTAACTGAGGCACAGAGAAATGAAGTGACTTGCCCAAGGTCACCCAGCAGACAAATGGTGGAGCTGGGATTAGAACCCAAGACCACCTTATTCTCAGGCTATGCTACTTCTCACACCACTTAGTTTATGAAATTCACCTATGAGTGAGGCTCAAGTGGACAGTGCCAGGCCCCCACTGCTGGTCACATTGTGTACTCAAAGCAGCTGTCCCGCAGCTTAACCCTCTTTTCCCCTCATCTCCCTCTGCTCCTCCCCCTCTCCCTTCCCCATCCCCTCAGCACTGTACTCGTCTGCTCAACTGTATATATTTACATTACCGTATTTATTTTGTTAATGAAATGTACATCGCCTTGATTCTATTTAGTTGCCATTATTTTTACGAGATGTTCTTCCCCTTGACTCTATTTATTGCCATTGTTCTTGTCTTTCTGTCTCCCCCGATTAGACTGTCAAACGGCAGGGACTGTCTCTATCTGTTGCCGACTTGTTCATTCCAAGTGTTTAGTACAGTGCTCTGCACATAGTAAGCGCTCAGTAAATACAATTGAATTGAAATTGAATTGAATTGTAGTGTTATGTTTCACATTTGTAATGCCTGGCACTGTTTTCTGCCTCTTTGTCTGTTGTCCCTTATAAAGCTTTTCCTCAAAGGAGACACTCCTTACTCTATTGCAGTACTCCTTGCTGTTCTGACCTTGGCTATAATTATTATTATCATTGTATTTAAGAAGCACTTGCTATGTGTCAAGCGCCATTCTAAGAGCTTGGGTAGAAACAAATTAATCAAGTTGGACACAGTTCTTGTCCCACATAAGGCTCACAGTCTAAGTAGGAGGAAAGACAGGTATGTAATCCCCATTTTACAGTTGAGGCAATTGAGGCAGTGAAAAGTTAAGTGACTTGCCCAAGGTCACACAGCAAGCAATTGGCAGAACCTGCATTAGAATACAGGTCCACTGGTTTTTCTTCCTCTGTTGCAGATGCCTCTCAGTTCAGCTCCACCAGGCTCAGGAAACCAATTATAGCACACCATGTGAAGAGGCATATTGTTGTCAGGCTTGCTTGGGAGGCGATCCTTGACTTAGCATATAAAATGGATTACCTTTCACCTCAATTAATGTTATTATAATGAGCGCCAATGGGAGTTGTAATGCTTTGCCACTTATTATAAAGTGATGCTAGGCCAATATCTTCCATTCAAGACTCAGGTCGCTGGCAGTGCTGACATGATGACAGTGGTGTGGCTTCGGTTTGAACCAAACCGAAGTTTTGAATAAACAGGTCAATTTAATTTTCAGTGCTATCAGTCTGGCATTTTGAAGAGGAAAAACTGTGTGATAGGAACCACTGTGAGTGTCTCTGCTCCATCAGAATTGGCATCCACGGGATGAGGAAGGCTGGCTTCTTAGGACGGTGTGAAAACTTGATGAAAATTGCTTTAGGAATTGAAAAAAAAACATTGACTATGCATTCTGTGCATTCAAAACAAGTTCAATCCATCCAAGAAAACAATTTCTAATATTTTTTAGAGCCTGAAAAAGCCGAGCTGGGTTGATAGCACTAGCGTTGGGAAGAGAGAGGGCACTGTTAAATTACCTCTTAATAGAGCTGGTGTTAAATTTTATTCTCAATGAATCAACCAATTAGTAGACTTTATTAAGAGCCTACTAGGTACAGAGCTCTGTGCTTAGCACTTGAGAGAGTATAGTAGTGAAAGAATCTAAGATTCCTGCCCAAGGAACCTACAGCGTAACAGGAAAAATAAACACAAAATCCATCCAACGGAAACTCCTTATCAGCTTTAAGGCACTACATCACTTCTCCCACTCCTAGCTTACCTTGCTGGATCTCCTACTATAACTCATCTCTCACACTTTGCTCCTCTAACATCAACCTACTTCCCATACTTTGATGCCATCTATCCTGCCGCCAACCACTTCCTCACGTTTTCCCTCTGGCTTGGAACTCCCTCCTCCTTCACATTCATTCATTCAGTTGTATTTTTGAGTGCTTACTGTGTGCAGAGCACTGTACTAAGCGCTTGGAAAGTACAACTCAGCAATAAAGAGAGACAATCTCTGCCCACACCGGGTTTACAATCTAGAAGGGAGAGACAGGTATCAAAACAAGTAAACAGGCATCAGTATAAATAAATAGAATCTGAAAGGTAGCTCTTGCTACCTTCAGAGCCCTCCTAAAATCACATCTCCTCCAAAAAGCCTTCCCTGACTAAACTCTCATCTCCCTTCTTCATCTTCATAGACAAACAGCATGGCCTAGAGAAGCAGAATGGCCTAGTGGAAAGAGCATGGGCCTGGAAGTCAAAAAACCTGGGTACTAATCCCAGCTCCACTATTTGCTGTGTGACCCTGGACAAGTCACTTCACTTCTCTGGGCCTCAGTTACCTCATCTGTAAAGTAGGGATTAAGGCTGTGAGCTCCATGTGGGACAGGGACTGTGTCCAACCCAATTTGCTTGTACCCACTCCAGTGCTTAGTACAGTGTCTGGCACAAGGTAAGCGCTTAACAGATACTACAGTTATTATCACCTATGCATTTGGATCTGTATCCCTTAAGATCTAGATTGTAAGCATGTTGTGGGCAGGGAATTTAACTGCTTTCTCTGTTGTATTGTACTTTTCCAAGCACCTAGTATAGTGCTCTGCACATAGGTGCTCAATAAATGCCATTGATTGACTGATTAATTAAGCACTTAATATTTGTTCACTCCCACAGCCCTTACACATTCCTTTACTCTACCATTTCCCCTATCTGTACTTTTTATAAATGTGTGTCCCCCTTACTCTAGAATGTAAGCTCCTTGTTGGTTGGGATGGTGACTACCGACTTTATTATATTGAACTTTCCCAAGTGCTTAGTACAGTGCTCTGCTCACAGTGTGTTCAATGAATATCATTGATTGATTAATTGATATGGTCAGAAGGAAATAAGATAGATTTTCCTTGAAGCAGTGGGGAATCATGTGGACTCTCCCTTCTAAGAACTGTCCATTGACTTGTCCTGACATTGTTGTTTTCATTCATTCAGCCATAGTTATTGAGTGCTTACTGTGCGCAGAGCACTGTACTAAGCACTTGGAAAGTATAATTCAGCAATGAAGAAAGGCAATTCCTGCCCACACTGGGCTTACAATATTCTTTGTTGTTGATTCTGTTTCTTATTGTTTAGTATAGGCACTTAGTACCTGCACACAGTAAGTGCTCAATAAATACCATCAATTGACTGAGTGCTTCCCATCTGCTGTGTCCTGCTGTTGTCACTACAACTTAGATTGTATTTCCCACTGTAAGCTCGTTGGACTGCGTCCACCCCAATTTGCTTATATGTACTTAAGAGCTTAGTACAGTGTAAGTGCTTAATACATATCATAATTATTATTACCCTGGGACAGAGTAAGGATGCAATAAATCCCATAAGTATCTACTGTCGGTCCAATGTAGAGTGACAACCATGGAAGTGAACAAAGTGAGAAGTGTCGTCGGGAAGGGGATCGAAAAGGAGACAGAAGGGAGAGATCTGCTTCTCTTGGAAACCACAGGACATCTGGTCCAAGAGTGCTGTGAGCATTTCTGGTTATCGTGGCTCAAGATAGGCTGATATGGATAGGCTGATTTGGCTTTGCGCATGATGGTTATGCAATAAATACTAAGCCCCGACTGACTGTGACCTTTAAAGTTCATCTGCCAAGTGACCTTTTGGACTCTGGCACACTCTGGATGGTTCGGGTTTGCACTTACAAAGCCAGTCGTGTCAGCAGCACCAACAAATACTGTGATTTACTCTGAGATTGGGGGTGGATAACTTTCATCTCCTTATCACTATGGTTTGCTTCCTTTGAAGTCTTAGATAAATACATACTTTGCTTAACTCAAAATGCAGGAGAAAAGAAAACAGTTTGCCTGAATGAGCAAGCTGCAAACTGGAACTATAATATCAATAAGGCGAGTTTCTTGAAACAGCATCTGGATATATTTTAGGTCTGTGACACAGAGCTGATCCCATTATGCAGACATAGCAGAACTGTATGCTGTTACTACACAATTATAATCGTGATTATAGTAATAATTACAGATTTTATTTAGTTTTCACTATGTGCTGAGTACTGGGGCAGATGCAAGGTCATGAGGTTGGACACAGTCCCTGTCCCACGTGGGGTTCACAATCCAACTTATCCCCATTTTAAAGATGAGGAAACTGAGGCCCAGAGAATTTAAATTGCTTGCCCAAGGTCACACAGTAGGCCAACCCCAGAGGTAGGATTTAACATTCCTGGTTTCCTGGCACATGATCATTCCACTAAGTCACAGTTCACTTCTGGTTTAGAAGCTAACTGTATCTCTATCAACTCCCTTGCTTTATATTCACTTGGTTATCCTTCATGCTGGAAGAAGACACCATGGTTGGTAAAATTCACCTTTATGTATGCTTGTGTGCATGTGTGCTTTTGTGCACCTGAAAAAGCCTCTGTGGGACCCACACCAACTACCACATTGTGCTGTCAAGTTTGTTGTTTGCAGGGCCTGGTGCTGTTTTTGCTTTTGCCGCCTTGTCTCATGATCCTTAAGCTTCTGCCTGAACAGAACCATTTCTTGATTACAGTGTGCAATTCTAGTCTGCCTTTGGTAACAGAGATTTCAGTTCAAATGCATCAGCTGAGAAGTCTTTTTTTACCATATCTCTAAAATGTTTCCTCTGTCCTCCTCGCTTTTAACTTTCTAATTGCTGCTTGCCATGCTGCAGCTGTTTGACTATTCTACCTCCATCTATTCTCCTCCTATAGCTCACTCAAGGCCACTGTATTCATGAGAGGAATAGTAGGTGACTGCCTTTATTCTGTGGGTTGTTTATAATCTTGTCTTGCCTTTTTAATATGAGTATAGCCCCCAGGAAACGCTGATGGAACTCTTCAAGGAGTGGATGGGGTAGCTTTGTAAGATCCCCATCTCTCAGCTATAAAGAATATTGGCCCACACTACAGCTCAGTAGATCTTCAGCTGGGTCTAAAAGTGTAATGCCATGCTGCAGCCATACTCTATTCTACAGCCTCCCAAAAGATATTTTAGCAGTGTGGCCCAGTGGATATAGCACAGGCCTGGGAATCAGAGGGCCTGAGTGCTAATCCCTGCTCTGCCCCTTGTCTGCTTTGTGACCTAGGGCAAGGTTACTTAACTTCTCTGGGCCTCAGTTACCTCATCTGGAAAATGGGAATTTAGAATGTGAGCCCTATGTGGAATAGGGACTAGGTCCAATCCAATTATCTTGTATCTACCCAGTGTGGAGAACAGGGCCTGGCAAAGCGCTCAACAAATATCACCATTATTATTAGTCCTTTTGTTTTAATTTTCTACTTTCATGCCTATGGGTGCTTCTTTGGTCTGTGTGCTGCCTATGTAAAGGCACTCTGTGAAAGCATTTAGCTCTGTATTCTCAAAAGCTTATGCCATACAGGGGGATTAAGAATAACTGACTTGCAAACTCCCTCCCCACTCTGGAATAGTCAGAGGAACAGAGAGTGGGTTCACCGTCCCTTTCGTATCTCCTGACCAGCCTATTCATTCAATAATATTGAGCACTTACTATGTGCTGAGCACTGTACTGAGCACTTGGAAGAATGCAGTATAACAATAAACAGACACATTCCTTGCCCACAAGAAACTTACATTCTTCCCCTCTAGCCAGGGATCTAGGAAGCTGAGTCATTCCAATCCATGATCCACCCCAAAATCCTGACACCAAGTCCTCCTAGATGTGTCAATATGCCTCAATTTACATCTCTTCAGCCTCTTTGATGTGGTTGAACAGTCCAGTTCAACATGGCCCTGAAGTTATATTTGGCCACATTCCCAGATTTGGTGGTTTAATTACTGCATACTGACTCCATTCAGAAGTTACACATATGAGATTTCTCTATTTAGAGACCCACCACCAGCTGGAATGATTTTATAAATATAAATGTCTTTTACATCCCTTCTTCTCCACCCAAACTGCCACCATGCTTCTCCAAAAGCTTATCTCTTTATGTGTCTACTGATACGACCTCTTGCCTCCAATCTCTCCCCACTCCAACTCGACTTCCAGGATTATTTTCCTAAAACATCACTTTACACACATCTCCCCATTCCTCTAAAACCTTCAGTGGTTGTCCATTCCTCTCCTTGTCAAGCAGAAGCTCCTGACTATTGGCTTTAAGGCGTTCAATCATCTGTCTCCCTCCTCCTTATCCTTGCTCCCCTCCCATCAAACCCCAGCTAGCGCACTTCATTTCTCTTAAACTAACATAGTCACTGAGCTTCGTTTCTGTCTCTGTCACTGCAGATCACTTGCTCAGCCCCTCCCTTCTACTTGGAACTCCCTCCCTTTTCACAGTTGCTATTTTCCATCTTGCCACTGCCTCTTGCCCTACTCAGCACTCA
This sequence comes from Ornithorhynchus anatinus, assembly GCF_004115215.2. Taxonomy (NCBI): domain Eukaryota; kingdom Metazoa; phylum Chordata; class Mammalia; order Monotremata; family Ornithorhynchidae; genus Ornithorhynchus; species Ornithorhynchus anatinus. The sequence goes on from NC_041746.1 coordinate 28,854,654, forward strand.
GCAATCACAAGCCTTTAGCCCAAGTACTGACTTGTTTCAAACTCTCCTTCCTTTCACTGGCTGGTGAATGGATTCTGCACATCCAGTTTCAGCCACCTGGGTCATCCTGGAGCACTGGCACCGCTGCCCCCCCCCCAACCTGTTACCTGGCATTATTTACCCTCTCCTTTTAGTTTCCAAGCTTTGGTCAAAGTTCCATCAACTTTGGACTGAGGCTTTGCATTGTCCAGTTTGCCATCCATCTCCCTTCCTCCCTCCTTTCTATCATAATTCAAAGCTCACATCCTCCAGGAAGCCTTCCCTGATTAACCCCATATTGGAAGCACTTCTAAAATCCCACCTCCACCACAAAACCTCCCCCACAGTGAGTACCAACGATAAATGACAGAAGGCTGACAGGCTGCCTCATCTATCATTTCAATTTAACTGCATAAAAAAGATTAGGGAGTTAGGTACAAGCAGGGATATCAGATGATCACAAACCAAAGCAGAGGGGAGCCAGAATACTGGAGGGATTATAAAGTTTAGGTCTGAGGATGGAGGTTTCTTGTAATATATGTGCATCACACAAGGTGGCAGAATGGGCATAACTATCCTCCGCGAGATGGGACATAATGTAACATCAATTTTGTAGGCTGGAAGAACTTACTGGCTCCACTATGAGCCTTCTGCTGCAGATGCAGGTGTGTGTGTTCAAGCCAGTATTCTTACACAGTTTGGGTTCATGCTTTCTTGGAGAGAATGACATAGAGGGGTTGTTTAATACCTTGTCAAGGTAATCCAAACCAACTAGTTAGAACTCAACCATCATTTATAAAATTAACCAAGTCTTCAGTTCTATATTCTCGCACATGGGCTCCTTTTATTTGAAAATGCTGACCGTTTGCAGTCACCAGAGCATTGCCCAATGGAAAGACTGCTAAGAAAATGTATAGGGTTGAGTTGGAACTTTTTACTTTTTCCTCCAAAATCATAAATCTAGAAGGAGAAGTAAAGGAGATTTTGGGGTCTATCAAGACAAAGAGAAGGAAGCACAGGGTTGGAACCAGAAAACAATTTTCTTCGCTTGTTTTCCCTAATATTCACTACAGAATAGAAATGAGTCAGGAAAGAAGAGGAAAATGTGGTGGGAACCAGTCGTGCAGAATAAATGCAGAGAAAAATGTTCAAAAATGGGGCTTCACATTTTCCAAATGGAGATGATTTATTTGTTTTCCATTTCTTGAAGTTGGAGACAAATATGTGGTAGAACAATAAACTTAAGAGGATTGGAGCTCTTTAAACCTGCTTAATAGGATCTGCTTAGTCTTAGCATAGTGGAGATTTCAGTTCAGTTTTTATTCAATGCAGGAATATTTGCAAATTCTGTGAACAACCCCTTATATGTTTTGTCATATATACATAACATGTATGCTTACTACAGTGCTCTGCACACAAGTGCTCAATAAATATGATTGATTCATGAACGTATACCCTGTGATATAGAAAACCAAATGGGCAGTTGCTCTTCACTTCTGCTATATCAAATATTTCCTTCTTGTTCCCCTTACCTCATAAACTTCTTGCAAAACATCAATCTTATGTCACATTTGTCTTTTCCTTTAATACACTCCAACCTGTCCTCTGATGTCCAGTTTTTAAATGTGCAGAACTTTCAAAAATTCTCAAGGCAGATCGAAAAACTTTGACATCTAGTTACTCTGTGCTCCAGTGGTTGTTAAATTGATAGTTTCAGAGTGAATATCAAACTTTCCACTCCGTCAATGTTTAAAAAAGGAAAAAGATTACAGTCTGTCTAAATCATTGTGTCACCTATTTGACACGTTCGTCTCGATCGGTTTCCTCCTCACAGAATTTCCAACCTTCCTTTACTATCCCCCAAATATATAATAGAGAAGGTTGGAAATGTGTGTATGCATGTGTGTGACACACTGAGACACTCACACACACAGACTAGTTCTGTGTTTGAAGATACCACTAATGATGGTGTAATAATATCCATGCAAGTGGGAGTGTCTGAAAAGACCACTGAGATACTAAAACTCCACTCCACTTAGAGAAGCAGCATGGCCTAGTGAATAGAATGTGGGTCTGGTAGTCAGAGGACCTGGGTTTTAATCTTTGTTCTGTTACTTCAATCAATAGTATGTATTAAGTACTTACTATGTGCAGAGCACTGTATTCATTAATTCATTCAATTGTATTTATTGATCACTTATCGTGTACAGAGCACTGTACTAAGTGCTTGGGAGTGTACAATACAACAATAAACAGACATATTTTCTGCCCATAATGAGCTTAGAGTCTGGGGTGGGGGGGAGACATTAATATAAAAAAAATTACAGATATGCATATCAGTGCTGTGAGGCTGGGAGGGGGAAGAACAGGAGCAAGTCAAGGTGATGCAGAAGTGGGTAGGAGAAGAGGAAAAGGGGAGCTTAGTCAGGGAAGACCTCCTGGAGTAGATGTGCCTGCAATAAGCTTTAAGGGGGTAGGAGGGAGAGCAACTGTCTGTCAGAATTAATGAGGGAGAGCATTCCAGGCCAGAAGCAGGATGTGGACCAGAGGTCAGTGGTGAGATAGATGAGAAGGAGGCACGGTGAAAAGGTTGGCATTAGAGGAGCGAAGTGTGTAGTAGGAGAGGAGCGAGGTGAGGTAGGAGGGTTCAAGGTGATGGAGTGCTTTAAAGCCAATGGTGAGGAGTTTTTGTACTAAGGACTTCGGAGAGTACAATAAACACAATTAGACACATTCACTGCCCTTAATGAGCTCACACTTGGGTGGTATGTGACCTTGGGCGAGTCACTTCTCTGTGCCTCAGTTATCGCAAAAGTAAAGTGGGATTAAGACTGTGAGCCCTCTGTGGGATAGAGACTGTCCAACCTGATGTGCTTGTATTCCCCCTCAGCACTTAATACAGTGCCTAGCACATAGTAAGCACTGAACAAATACCACAGTTATTATTATTATTATTGTTCTCACCCGGCACTGCCAGTGGCTCTGTGTTACAAATCCAACATAGTCGAAGTCCTCCTGAAGGCCCACCTCCTCCTCCAATCTGCCTTCTCCAACTACCCTCCGTCATCCCAAATCAGACAAACCCTTAAGCCATCTCTCACACTTAGATACATATTTATACCAGGTGAGCTGGTGGTATAGAATCTTTTGTGAGATCAGCAAATACAACATCGAGGTGTTCATGTTGCTCTTTGCATTCTGCCGATGTTTTCCGGAGCTGGGATTATGGCAGCTGCTTGGCAATTTGGTTTGAAAACACACTGGGACTCAAGGAGGTCATGATGAGCAATACCCTTCAGTAGCTTGCCCAGAGGACTCTGTCAAGGATTTAGTCAGCCATGGAAAGCAGTGAGTTTCCATGCAATTTTTTGAAGTCAGTATTCTCTGTCATCGATTTTTGAATTTTGCTGTATCAGTGGCACTAACAATCTTTCTGGTTGCCCAGCATTGTACTGGGCTCTAGACTTAAGCTCCCCTCTAAACTGTAAGCTCATTGTGGGAAGGGAACATACCTACCTACTCTGTTACATTGCACTCTCCCAAGCACTTACTATGTTGCTCTGAACACAGTAGCACTCAAAAAATATGATTGATTCACTGTTTGGGCACTTGCAGGACACTCAAAGTTTTAAGACAATTCCTGACTTCAAGGAACTTACAGTCTAATGGAGAAAATTCATGATAATAATAATGATGGTATTTGTTAAGTGCTTACTATGTGCCAAGCACTGTTCTAAGTACTGGAATACCATTGTAATTGAGTTGGACACAGTCCCTGTCCCACATAGGGATCACAGTCTTAATCCCCATTTTCCAGAAGAGTAACTGAGGCATAGAAAAGTGAAATGACTTGTTCAAGGTCACACAGCAGACAAGTGGCAGAGTCAGAATTAGAACCCAGGTCCTTCTGACTCCCAGGCCTGTACTCTCTCCACTTGGCCTCAGCACTTCCCAGGCCTGTGCTCTATCCTCTAGGTCACAGTGCTTCGGTCATAAATTTGAAAAATTAAAATGTAAGAGCAGATGAAATAAACAGTGATTGGGGAATGAATTATGATCTTTCCAACTCAATGGGAAGGTGATTCATTTCAAAGACCAATTATTGTCTTTACTATCTCTAAGCTATTTTCATGCTTGCAAACCCTTCCCTTTTGCAGTTTCACCAAGAGTCCTAGACAACCACTTCATGATGCCTCTGAAGATTTTGCTCTCCCTCTCTTTTTCATATCAACTAAGTTCCCTTACCTGTATTTTATTTTAATGTCTGTCTCCCCATTAGTCTGTAAATTCCCTGAGAGCAGGGATCTTGTCTATCAACTGTATTTTACTCTCACAAGTCCCAAGTATAGTGCTCAGTACAAACTAAGTGCTAAATAAATCCCATTTGTTGATTTATTTGATTACTCTCACCCTTAGAAGCTCTGTTTCATCAGTCCAGGGGACTTTGTCCCAAAACGGCTTTAAGACAGTTCACTGGGTTTTGAACACAGAAAGTTCATATTTTTTTAAAGTTTGAAATATCACATGAAAGAAGAGAAGTCTCTGGAGCATTTATATCATGGGAGAATGAGAATGACTTGTATGTGGAGCTAAGAGTTAATGCCATAATGCTAGCTCCTACTAGAAACTCTTGGCTTTATCATTATCTTTTGCTTTAAAGATATTTTTCCAAGATAGTTTCTTCCCACTTACAGGAAATGGACTTCAGAACCACGCAAAAAAGATTTCTGAAGTAATTGATCCTTACAAACACAGGCAAGATATTTTCAAACTCTCAGACACCCTGATGGGTAGAGATACAATTTAAGCTCATAAGGACTCACTTCTACTGCCCCATTTAAACTTTCTCCCCAATTGAGTCAGAAAAGATGAACAGGGAGCGTAATGAAATTGTCTAGATCTATCCATGCCATTAAAATCAATCACCATTGAGGTACACCATCCTTATTTCCTACAAATTCTGTAACTTGTAACTAAGGCCCCATGTGATGATAGAATAGCACTTAAATTGCTCAGTGAGGAAAGGAATAGCTTGTGAACACAGTCGGCAAGGTTAAATCCCTTGTGCCACAGACTCACAGTGCAGTTTTAGCCAATCCTGTCACTCAGCTTTAATTTCCTTAGCTGAAGACTGAATTTACAAAACCCTTCATGTGGTTCCTATAAAGCTGAATGAATGACAAATCCATCAGAATATACTGAAGGGAAATGCCCAGTAGCATTAATAGTGGTATTTGTTAAGCACATAAGATATGCCAAATACTGTACTAAGCGCTAGATAGATACAATGCCATCAGGTGGGACATGGTCCCTGTCCCACATGGGACTCAGAGTGGAAGGGAGTGAGTCAATAAAAAGTTAGCCTTTTATTGAGGCAAAGGGAATTGACTTGTCCAAGGTCACCCAGCAGGCACATGGCAGAGCTGGGATTAGAACCATCTTCTCTAAATCCCAGTCCTGTGCTCTTTCCAATAAGCCACCCTCAAGCAGAGGTGAACTTCGCAGCATTACCTCCTAGTTAGGGAACCCGAGAGAGACCCTGAAAGTAAACAGCTGAAATATCTCCAGACTCCTCTGGGCTGTGAGTTATTGAGAGATGGGATAGGGAGTTCTTTGGGCTGGAAATCTTTTTTTTTTCCCCCAAAACCCCATTACTCATATACATAATTTAAAAAATTTAATTATACATTATTTCAACACTTATCTGTATTTGTATTTGTTCAGCTGAATAAGACCACCGTGAAAACCTATCGGTGCTTTTGCATAGTCGATCAATCAGTGTTATTTACTGAGCCTTTACTTAGTGCTGAGCACTGTAATAGCAATAATAATGATGGTATTTGTTAAGTGCTTACTATGGGCCAAGCACTGTTCTAAGCGCTGCGGTAGGTATAAGGTAATCAGGGTGTCCCACGTGGGGCTCACAATCTTAATACCCATTTTACAGATGGGGTAACTGAGGCTCAGAGAAGTTAAGTGACTTGCCTAAAGTCATACAGCTGACAAGCGGCAGAGCTGGGATTAGAACCCAAGACCTCTGACTCCCAAGCCTGTGTTCTTTCCATTAAGCCCTGCTGTACTAAGTGCTTGAGAGAGTGATGAGTGTTGTAACAAGGAATGGCTGATTTAGATGAGCTGAGTGAGCGCTTAGTACATTTCTCTGCATGCAGAAAGTACCCAGTAAATATGACTGAGTGATTGAGGGACCCTGGTCATGGGGTAAGGGTTGAGGGGCAGGGGATGGAGGCTAGTGAGTGACCCATTCACAGGCTGGGTAAGTATTCTAATCAATCAATGATCAATGGTAGTTATCAATAATAATAGTTATGGTACTGGTCACATGCTTACTATTGTCAAGCGCTGTACTAAACACTGGAGTATAATCAAGTTGGACCCAGTTCCTTTCCCACATGGGACTCACAGTCTAAGAGGGAGTAGGATTTAATCCACATTTTACAGATAAGGTAACTGAGACATAGAGAAATGAAGTGACTTGTCCGAATACAGAAAACAGACAAGTTGCAGAGCCAGGATTAGAACGCAGATCCTTTGATTCTCAAGCTCATGTTCTTTATTTTAAGCCATGCTGTGTCTCCTGAGCATTTACTGTGTGCAAGGCACTGTGCTAAGTGCTTTTCTTCAGGCAAGTTCAGCTCAATTCATGGAATCAAGGGAGGCTAGGCCTTAGAAGTAAAGAAGGAGTCTCATTCTCACCCCTGCCACAAGCTCATTAGCAAGCTTATTTACAGAAAAGTCAGTCTGGAAAAAACAACAACACTGGACATCAGGCTCTGTGTTTTACCATGTCCTTCCCATGAATGCAGTGCAGAATAGTGACGGTTTGTCAAGAAGACTGTTCAATGTCAACTTTCAGTTTAGAGACAGGTCTCACAAAGGTTTCCACCATCTGATTCCTTAAAAAAGAAATGCCTTGTCTCTCTTCCTAACTGACCAGAAGAGAAAAGAAAAAGATGAGGAATCCTGTCATATACTCTAATCTCTGATCTCCTATGGTAATAATAATTGTGGTACTTTTTAAGCACTTTGTGCCAGGCACTCTTCTAAGTGCTGGGGTAGATACGAGATAATAGGGTTGGACACAGTCCCTGTGCCACATACGGCTCACAGTCTTAATCCCCATTTTACACATGAGGGAACTGAGAGAAGACAAGTGATTTGCCCAAAGTCACACAGCGGACATTGTCATACGGGTCAGGGACTGTGTCCAACCTGATTAACAGAAGCAGGATGGCTTAGTGGAAAGAGCACAGGCTTGGGAGTCAGAGGTTGTGGGATGTAATCCCGGCTCTGCCACTTGTCAGCTGTGTGACTTTGGGCAAGTCACTTAACTTCTCTGTGCCTCAGTTACCTCATCTGTCAAATGGAGATGAAGACTGTGAGCCTCACGTGGGACAAGCTGATAACCTTGTATCTATCCCAGCGCTTAGAACAGTACTGGCTCAGTGGAAAGAGCATGGGCTTTGGAGTCAGGGCTCATGAGTTCGAATCCCAGCTCTGCCACTTGGCTGTGTGACTGTGGGCAAGTCACTTAACTTCTCTGTGCCTCAGTTCCCTCATCTGTAAAATGGGGATCAAGACTGTGAGCCCCACGTGGGACAACCTGATTCCCCTATGTCTACCCCAGCGCTTAGAACAGTGCTCGGCACATAGTAAGCGCTTAACAAATACCAACATTATTATTATTATTATTACTTGGCACATAGTAAGCACTTAAATACCATCATCATTATTATTACTATTAAAAAGGTGCTTGTCATAGTAAATCCTTAACAAATACCATAAAGAAAACAAACCAAAAAAAACACGCCAAAAAGTCTTCTATGTGCTGCAGTTTCCTCATCTGATGAATGGGGGTTAAATAACTGATTTTCCCCTCTCTTGCATGCTAACTGAGCTCTGAAAAAACCCTGAAGAAGTCTATAAACCACTTATCAGAACCATGGGCCAACAATTAAAGCATTCATTAAGTGCTTACCATTTGCCAAGCACTGTACTGAGTTCTGTTATAGATACAAACTAATCATGTTGGACACAGTCCATGTCCCAGATGGGGTTCACAGTCTAAATCTCCATTTTTACAGATGAGGATGATAAATATTCATTCAATAGCATTTATTGAGCGCTTACTATGTGCAGAGCACTGTACTAAGCGCTTGGAATGAGCAAGTCGGCAACAGATAGAGACAGTCCCTGCCGTTTACAGTCTAATCGGGGGAGACAGACAAGAACAATGGCAATAAAATAAAATATGATTGATCGATGAGGTTACTGAGGCACAGAGAAATTAAGTAACTTGCCCAAGATCACACAGCCGACAAGAGGAAGAGCAGGTATTAGAACCTAGGTCCTTCTGCCTCCCAGGCCCATTCTCCATTCACTAGGCCAAGCTCCTTGTAGTCTGAAAAGGCCTAACTTCTCTCCTCCACAAGTTATCAGTAGCTGAGTGTCCACAGCCTAGATCCAGAGCTGAGAATTAGCAGTCATTTCTAATTTACTTAGAAACACCATTCCATGATGCAAAGTTAGACAAAGAGGTAGAAAACTGAGGGCTTACTCTAGGGTTAAATTGACCATACTATTTCATTGAAACAAAATACTTGGTTTCCATATTAAACTTCAAAGGAAATTTCTCCTGCAACTAGCACTTTAGTGATGTGAAGTAAGAATGGAAAAAATCCCCAGGATTGAGTGATCATCAATCAATCAGTGGTATTTATTAAGTGCTTACTGTGTGCAGAGTGCTGTACTAAGTGCTTGGGAGAGTACAGTATGACAGAATTGGTAGGCACATTCCCTGCCCACAGTGAGCTTACAGTCTAGAAGGGGAGACAGACACTAATACAGATAAATTACATTAAGATATTAAGATGTATATAAGTACTGTGGGGCTGAAGGAGGGGTGAATAAAGGGAGCAAATCAGGGTGATGCAGAAGGGCATGGGAGAAGAGGAAATGAGTGCTTGGTCAGGGAAGGCCTTTTAAAGGAGATGTGCCTTCGATGAGGTTTTGAAGGAGGTGGAGAGTAATTGTCTGTCTGACAGGAAGAGAGAGGGTGTACCAGGACAGAGGCAGAACTTGGGTCAGACATTGGCAGCAAGATAGATGAGTTCGAGGTACAGCGAGTAGGTTGTCATGAGAGGATCGAAGTATGTTGGCTGGGTTGGAGTAGGAGAGGAGTGAGGTGAAGGAAGAGGGGCCAAGGTGATTGGGGGCTTTAAACTCAATTATAAGGAGTTTCTATACTAAGTACTTGGGAGAGTAGAATATAACAGAGTTGGTAGACATCTTCCTTGCCCACAAGGAGTGTACAGCCTAGTTTCGTTTGTCAGGACCACAAACCAATAGGTAAAAAGCCCATATGGCAGATGTGTTCACTTGTGGGAGTGAGCGATGTTCTTGAAGGCATGTGTTCAAGTAAGAAAGATGGATATTTTCCTTCTCTGAGGAAGAAAACTCTATTTATTCTGAAGGAAAATTGTATACCTTTGAAAGGAAAAAAAATCCATGCAGGCAGATAACAAATGGGTATTTTCCCTTCTGGCGAATAAATCATAATATTTGGTCAAGTACCACCAAATGCATTTCAGTATGTTAAAATATGAAAACTAATGACTATTCATAAATGCAAAATGAAAATATTTGGGGCACAATAGATGTAAGGAAAAGATCTCATTTAACTTTGAAAAATGGGATTTGGATGAGTGAGTTAGGTTCCTGTGTGCTTTTTTTGCATTTCTGAAATAATGGGATTATGAATCTTCTTTAGTTGACAGGGTCAAGTAGTGAACGGATTTCCTCTGTATTCTTGCTATCCAGTTTCATCCGGTAGGGTTTCCTCAAATTCTATAGGCTGCAGTGAAGGAGGGGTGCGCTATGGAAACATGAACCCCCTGCCCCTATTCTTTGAACTCCAGTACAGTAGGATTATGCTCTAATAAGGCTTCAGGGAAATCCCCCATAGGAGAATTGAACATTCAGTAGGTTTAAGGTCACTTTTTTGTGAGGCAAACAGTTCATGGCTGTCTAGGAGATGAATGTTCCTCTGGTTATATTTTTATTTTCGACATCTGTATTATATAATATAGGAAATAGCCCCTAAATAAACATCAATAAATAACTCCCTGTTGTAATCGACAGTCCAAAGAGCCAGAAACCCTCTCTCCAAGGAGAAGTGCTGGTATGAACCAAAATGAAGAAGTGACATTATTATGGTTCAGATGAAAATGATATTACTGGGGAAAACTTGCTAATACGGAGGGGAGAGGAGAAAAGAGGCACTGGACAATTATGAGAATGCCGTGTTCAGACCTCAGCCCACCCTAGAGATAGCAAACAGTGCAACAACAAGACCACTGCTGACACGGCAGGATCTGGGGAAGACTGTGCTGCTGCAATATTGATTTTGTTAAAAAGGACACAGGTAAACTTGTCCTGGGTTTTATTGAAAATGCAAAAGTCTTGTTTTCCTTTGGGACTTAAACAACATTCCCCATCTCTTTCCCCTCTCCTTTCCCCCCTCCTATATATATACATATATATACATATATATATATATATATATGCCCTTGGTATTTTTGATCAAGTTCATTTCTGCCACTTTGAAATAGCTGGAAACACGGGGGCCTTTTATTTTTTTAAAAGCCACACTTTAGAAATGAAATCTAAAGGAAGACCAGGCAGAGAGAATGAAGTGTGGGAGGGGCAGGAGAAGGAAAGTGAAGAGGTCTCTGGAAAGAAGTTTCCTGCTCATCTGCCTGAGTCCCCAGAGTTGATCAACATGTCATTTTTACATCTGATGAAGCAAATGTCAGCTACCCAATCTTGGAAGTTCTCTGACTCTTATGAAGGGGTGACATGGCCATAAAATACCATGGTGTAGGCTAGCACCAACCTGGGAGTCAGAAGGTCATGGATTCTAATCCTGACTCCCCCACTTGTCTGCTGTGTGACCTTGGGGAAGTCACTTCACTTCTCTGGGTTTCAGCTTAGTACAATGTTCTCCACACACTAAGCTTTCAAGAAATTTGATTGATGTAGGAAAAGAATATTTGGATCAAAAACTTTAATGGTCCTTCCTTGTCAGTGAATGATATTTTAGTGCTTATTGTGTGCAGAGCATTGCATTTAGTGCCATAGAGAGTACAGTAAAATATAGAGTTGGTAGACATGAACCCTGCCTTCAAGGAGCTTCAAATAGGGCTGCTAAGATCCATAAGGAACTTCCAGTTAAGCTTTGAAATCAAATGGGAACTAGAGAGGTTCCAGGTTCCAGGCTGCTGGAGACTCTTTAGAGCATGTAGTGTTTGCATTTTTAAAAAATGGTATTGGTTAAGCACTTACTGTGTATCAAGTACTATTCTAAGTATTAGAGTAGATACGAGTCAATCAGGTGGGACACAGTCCCTGTCGCACATGGGGCTCACAGGCAAGTAGGAGGGAGAACAGGTATTGAATTACCATTTTACAGTTGAGGAAACTGAAGCACAGAGACGTTAAGTGACTCACCCAAGGTCACACAGCAGGCAAGTGGCACAACTGGGATTAGAACCTAGGCCCTCTGGCTCCCAGGCCTGAACTTTATCTACTAGGCCATGATGTTTTTGTATTTAAAATGAAAAATTGGTTGAAATATTGTAGTTCTGAACAAATGTTCCTCCTATCATATTTCACTTTCTTTTCCTGGTTGCTCTTCCCTCTATTAATCATTCTTTGAGTGTCATTTCCTCTCTTTCATTTCTGTGTTACCAAGCTCACACATTCTTTCCCTTTTCCTACTTTCCTATTCCCCTTGTGTTATGTCCGGTGACTGTGTGACTCAGCACAAGTTGTAGTGAACCGATCATAGTAAATTCCGTGAGTTCAATTAATCAGTGGTATTTTTTGAGCACTTACTGGGTGCCAAGCATTGTACTAAGCACTTGGGAGAACACAACACAACAAAGTTGGTAGACATGTTCCCTGCCTATAACAAGCTTACATTTTAGAGAAATCATATGTTCTTGGGGTCTAGGGTTTATGCTATGTCAAGTGCCCCTGAGAGTTGTGGATAGAGAGGTTCCTTTGGCACTTTTCTTCTCCCAAGCTGAAAACTCAATCATTCAATCAGTGGTACATATTGAGCACTTGGTGTGTGCAGAGCACTGTACTAAGCTCTTGGGAGAACACAATCCAATAGAGTTGGTAGAGTGGAGTAGGGGAAATAAGGGTTTATTTGGAGAAAAGCCTCTTGGAGGAGATGTGATTTATTCTAAGAGTAGAAGTTCTAACTTGGCTCTATATCAGTGGCTATAGTATTCCTTTGTTCAAGTCTTAAAATTTCACTCTTCTGTAAAACTGGAGCTATTCTAAAGGATGGTAAATCTGAACTTTCACCATGGCTCTATATCAGTGGCTATAGTATTCCTTTGTTCAAGTCTTAAAATTTCACTCTTCTGTAAAACTGGAGCTATTCTAAAGGATGGTAAATCTGAACTTTCACCATGAGCAATAAGATTACCTGTGGAATTTTATTGAATATATCAGTTCTTTCGACTGTGAGCTTGCTGTGGTCAGGCAACATGTCTTCCAATTCTGGTGTACTCTTCCAGCGCTTAACATAGTGCTCTGCACTCAGCAAGTGCTCAATAAATACCATTGATGGACTGATTGATCAATTCTCAAACTGAATCAGTCATTCCAGTAGTGTCAGAGTTACTCCTTTTTGACTTATGCAAACCTGGAGATGCAGGATTCATCTCTTTTCCTTTGTCTTTCCTTTTCCCTTCTTCCTTCTCTTCTTTTCCCCCTTCATTGGGTCTCCTTCAAACCGAGATCTCACATTTCTGCTCTTGAAGGCTCTTTTTGACTGTTGGACACACATCTCAAATTGCTTCTGAAGGTTCTAAACAACCGCCTTTAATAATCCCACCTCTTCTTACTAGCCTGCCTCAATCAGTTACCAGCCCCACAAATTGTAAAAAACCAGCAGTAATCTCCATCTTATATATTTAAACTCATCCTGAGCATTTTAGTATATACAAAATGATTTTAATTATTATGGGGCTTTTTTTTAGTACTTACTATGTGCCAGATATGGCAGCATGGGTTAGTGGGTAGAACACTGGCCTAGGAGTCAGAAGGTCATGGGTTCTAATCCTGGCTCTGCCCTTCTCTGCTTTGTGATCTTGGGCAAATCACATCACTTCTCTGGGCTTCATTTACCTCATTTGTAAAAGAGGGGTTAAGAGTGTGAGTCCCACGTGGGACAGGGACAGTGTCTAACTTAACTTAGTTCTTAGAACAGTGTTTGGCACATAGTAAGCACATGACAAGTACCATTATTATTATTACTCAGTGCTGGGGTAGATACAAGACAATCAGGCCAGACAATGTTCCTGTCCCACTTGGGGCTCACGGGTACTTAATTCTCATTTTACAGATGAGGGAACTAAGTCACAGAGAAGTTGCTCTTCACACACTCAGTGCTCAGTAAATAAGATTGACAGATTGGCAGTAATAATAATAATGGTATTTGTTAAGTGCTATGTGCCAAGCACTGTTCTAAGCGCTGAGGCAGACACAAGGGGATCAGCTTGTCCCACGTGGGGCTCACAGTCTTAATCTCCATTTTACAGACGCGGTAACTGAGGCACAGAGAAGTTAAGTGACTTGCCCAAAGTCACACAGCTGACAAGTGGCAGAGCTGGGATTAGAACCCACGACCTCTGACTCCCAAGCTTGTGCTCTTTCCACTAAGCCATTCTGCTTCTCATGCAAGTGAATTGCCCACACCAAAGAGCAGGCAAATAATGGAGCTGGGTTTAGACCCCAGGTCCTTAGGTGCCTAGGCTTGTGCTCCTTCCTCTAGGTCATGCTGTCATTCAATTTGTACATTCAATTCCTTACTTTGATTCAATATTCATTCTTCTCAGCATCAAGAACTCCTGGTCATCTTCTTTAAAACACTCAATCAGTTCTCCCCCCCCACTACTTATTCACCCTCCTCTCCCACTACACCCCAGTTCACACAATTCACTCCTATTTAATCAATCGATGGTATTTATTGAGCACTTACTATATGTGGAGCACTTTACTAAGCACTTGGGAGTTAGCACACACATTCCCTGCTACTCACTGTGCCTTGTTCTTGTCTCTTGCTCCACTAACATCTATCAATTCCACCACCATTACTACTGCTACTATTTGATCCTATTGGATCAATTTGGTTCTGGAGGTAGGTCCCAGCTCGCTGTGCTCTGAGCTAAAGGGGTAATTCTGAGAAACGTTTGGACAGCTATTAGACAGGGGTCATATAATTTTACTGCCTTGGGTTGGTAGGACAGAATGAGCTATAATGGCATATACCACCAGGAGCCAGTCCTTTGGTGGAGACAGCAAGGCAGAATGACACTTTCAGGATGTACAGAGGCAGATGGGGCATCGTGAATTTGTCTCGCCTCCAATTTGCTCAGGATCATTGCTTCCCTTTGGAAGATTCTCAGAAAAATGCTCAACAGGTGCAGACAAACATTTGGAAAGAGCATTGTGGGGAGCTTCAGCCTGATCTGCATTCCCTAGGATTTTTATAACCCTTGATCTTGCCTAATTTGTAGGCCTTTTCAGTTTGGCTTGGTAGAATTTCTTCAAACTTGGTGTAAATACATAGAAATCACACCTGTCTTTCTGTTTAACCCATCTTGACTGGGGAGAGTACATGGGACTGGGATTCATTAGGCCTGGATGCAAATCACGCTCTGTCACTTGCCTGCTGTGTCACTTTGGACGACTCAATTAACCTCTCTGGGTCTCATATTCCTCCTCTGTAAAATGGAGGTCAGTTTTCCCTACCTCTCAGACCAGGAAGCCCGTGTGGGACATGAGACTGTGGCTAATTGAGTTACCTCCTACTCACCCCAGCTCTTTGCACACTGCTCACCACATAGAAAGTGCCTCTGCAAATATTTAATGGAAAACATACACTCACCCACCCACATTTTCAAGCCCTAAAAATGATGAAAGAAAAAAAGCTTTCATTTTAAATTAAAGAATCTCCTGTTATTATTAGTCTAGTCATTTACAAAAGGAGTGCTAAGTCAAGACACCTGCATCCTCGAAATCTTGGGAAGACCATGCGACTTCTTTCTGATCTGCATTCCCCTCTTGCAGAGTGGCATAATTATTAGGGTTGTTGAAATTCCTCCCTGGGAGATTATGGGGATTAGTGAGGCAATGTTTGTAAAGTGCTTTTGAGTTACTCTGAGGAAAAGAACTCAAATACGAGTACCAGTGGTTAGGATTTATTTTCTCCCAATGTGTATCTGGTTTAGAGTCTTCCATGATTCTGTTTGCAGTACCATTGGGAGAACAGTTTTCTAATCAATCAGTCAAAGGTAATTTATTTTAGTGTTTGCCTCCCCTTGCTAAATTGTAAACTCCCTAGTTTCTGGGATCTCGCCTACCGATTCCATTGTACTCTCTTAAATTCAGTACAGTGCTCCTTATTTGTAGTTTTTGAATTGACCACCTCTGTTATGTTGTATTTTCCCAAGCACTTAGTAGAGAACTCTGCACACAGAAATCATATAAATGCCACTGATTGCTCTACACAAGGTAGGTGCTTAATAAATATTATTGATTGACAGTATTTATCACACACCTATGTGTAGAGCACTATATTTAGCACTTGGGAGCGAAGTATAGAGTTGGTAGTCCCAAACCCTGCCCTTATGGAGTTTGTAATCTAGCAGATCTGTCTCTTAATCCAAGGGAGGAATTGGGGGCTGAAAGAACAGCATTTTTTCTCCCCCTAATGCCCTTGCCAGCATATTAATGAACCACTTCACGTTGCTAGTCTCTAATCTGCTGAGATATGCTGTTGGCACAAACCTCTCTGAGAAAATTACACTATCGCCCACAGGGAGACTCTGAGCTGGGGTCCGGGGGGGCCTGCTGGGATAGTTTCTGAAATAAAGTCTAAAAGAAGAAACTCATCCAATTCTCTGTGCACCTCGAATTAATAAGGGTGTGCATTGAGACCAAGAGCTGGTGTATCAAAGATGTTCTCTACCACCTCAGGGGTGTTCTTAATAGTGGTGCGAGATTTTTCTCTTTCTTTTTCTTTCACTTTTGTCAAATATATCAAAGCCTGTCATTCTCACTCAAAGAAAAGCTCCTATTACTATGTATGAAGTAAAAATGTTCCATTCCAAGATTTAATTTTTCTCACACAATCTTGATGTCGGACACCACAGTGGATCGAGAAAAAGGCAGAAAAACTAAAAACGGCAACGTTGAGATCATCCTAGTCGTGAAATTTTCTGGGCTGTGAGATGGTCTCCATTCCTTCAGGTTTGCTGCCTGTTGTCATAATAATTATAGTAGTAATTGAGATATTCATAGTAATAGTAATAGCAGTAATAGCATATGAACCCTCTCTGGTTGAAATGTATTCTAAGCACTTGGGAAATATGAAACAAGCACCCGACACTTTCTGTACCAACAAGGAGCTTACGCTCTGTGGGAAGGCAGACAAAAAAGTATTTCCCTACAGAGTAATCCAAATAAGCAATTGAATGCGCAATGGAAATAAACACATCTTAGCATTTACTGTAGAAGGTTGTATTTTGGGATATCTGGAACCAAATGACCTTTATTCCCTGCAATATTTTACACTACGTATTGATGCTTGCTAGAAGATGATGAGTGGGTGAGTGTGGAAATCCTATTTATGTTTGGAAGTGGTGGTTTCTTCTTGTCAGATGTTATTACCAAGTATGTACTTGCACCTGTGCTCTAACTTTTGGCAGTTTGGTGTGTTTCCAAACGAACAGTGTCCTCTCCTTATTTGAAGCTACAGACCGTGTTGTTCCAGCCTCTCCTCACTTTCTTATGCCTTCAGGTTTAGGTTTAATTCACTGTGGAAAATGGAGTTGAAATGATTATCTCAGTCATCTAGTCAACTTCCCCCCCTCCTTTAAGATCATTTCCCCTGAATACTCCATAAAAGTCATTCATTTACCTTTTCAGTAATGGCACTTTGGACATTTTCTTCACCAGTTCACCTGACAGGTCAGTTGTTTTAAACCTCTTTCTCTTAAGAGCTAGTGTTTAACATTCCAGGCATGCTCTTCAACTTAACTCTGATCCCGATTGGCCTAAGAAATATTTCCGTTCATTCAAGAACCGAGCTCAACAAACACATTCATCAATGACATAAAAAATCAAGGTGCAACATCAAGAACAATAGGGAATGGCAGAGAGAACTGATAAAAAAGAGTAAAACCAATAAGGAAAGAGATAATAATAAAAGACCACACACCCAGGCAAGGGCAGAGAGTTCCAAAGGGGACATTTTTGTTTTATTGATGAACCCATTAGACATTTCTGGAGCCCTGAAGCACAACACTCTCCTTTTTCTGTTTTAAGCAATCAGCCAATCAATTCATTGAGCACTTACTGTATGCAGAGCACTGTACTAAGAATTTGGGAGAGTGAAATTCAACACAGTTGGTAGACAAGATCCATCCCTTCAAGAACTCTCACTTTGGGTTTTTATCTAAGACATTTTAAATACCTGCCAGTCATAATCTTGTCAACTCTCCTGAATGTCACGTGTATCAATCAGTGAATGGCATTTGGGGGCACTCACTGTGCTAAGCACTTGAGAAAGTACAGTTCAATGGGGCTGCCAGACATGTGCCCTACCCACAAGAAGCTTACAGTCTAGCAGGTAGAAATGAGTGTTGTTACATTAGGTTGAGGAAGTTCAGACCCAGAGTGGTCGTCTGTGAACCCTTTTAGAGTTAGACTTTACCCCCTCAGAATGCTTCCTGAAGAACATGGTTAATTTTTTTTTATGGTATTTGTTAAGTGCTTACTATGCGCCAGGCCCTTTACTAAGTGCTGGAGTAGATACAATCTAATCATGTTGGACATAGTTCAAGTCCCATGTGGGGCTCACTGTCTTAATCCCATTTTACAGATGAAGTAACAGAGGCACAGAGAAGGTAAGTGAGTTGCCCAAGGGCACACAGCAAACAAGTGGCAGAGTGGGATTAGAACTCAGGTCCTTAATCATGCTTTCCCACAGTTGACTCAATAGGAGCTCAATAAATGCCAGTAATTGATTCATTGTTTTGCTTGTTATGTAGCCCAGGAGCACATTTTGGGCTACTGAATGTCTGTGTACATCTCATATGAGTCCCTTCTCATTCCTGGAGCAGGGCAGGACTTTGGTGAAATCCATAAGCTTTTGTAACAAAGTGAGCCTTATATGATCTTATCTTGCATCTATCAGAGCTCAGAATGTAGTGCGTGTTTAACAAATGCCATAACTAGGATGAAGGATTGGGCTTTGCCCATCTAAACAACTCCACTGGCATTATGTGAGGCACAGTCTTCCCCTCCCATAGCCCTCATGAAATGAATCATTCAGTCACTGACTCAGTCAGTGGTATTTGTTGAGCATTTACTCTGTTCAGCACACTGCACTAAGTGCTTGGGAGAGTATAATCCAAAAGTTTTGGTAGACACAAACCCTCCCCACAGAGAGCTTACAGTCTAGTAGCAGGCCATAAAGGAGCTATATATTTTAAAAATTTAACTGGACATGCAAACTCTTTTAAATCCAGAATAGAGTTGGATCCTGATCTAAAATGAAAGTCAATCTTGGGTGTTGAACCTAGAGTAACAAATTTGTCTAGAGACCTTCCAGAGAGAAAACACAGTCAGAGTACCCCAACTTCAAACTCAGGCAACATTGACTGCAGGCAAACTTCTCTGGTGAGGGCAAGTGGCAATGGGACCATTTCTTATCTCGGTTGTCAAAATACCTCCCCAACCCCAGCTTTCCTTTGGCAAAGGTGACTACCAGAATTTGGAGAGTACCTTCAGACGTGAATTGAAGAGTGCACAGTAAATGAAATGATCAGACTGTTCCACAAACTTGGAGATAAAGATGTCAAATAACTGTAGGGAGTGTTCTTTTTTTTTTCCCCTGAGCTCCTCAAGAACTAGAAAAGCATTTGTTCAGAGACGTGAAGCCACCAGAGAACGAAGCGGGGTAATTTGTAAATCCCAGTTTCCCATCATCATCTGAAATTCATTTATGAATTCCCCTTTGTGAATTCTGTGCCAAATAAAGGATTAACCAATGGGCAGGATATTTAATATTCTCTCCCCACCGGGGCAAATGGCAGTCTGTTGTCTGGGCCTCTGTAAGGTCTCTATTTAGTTGAAAGAGAAAGTAATTGACCCATTGCTGAATGTTCGATGATATTCCTTTACAGAGCTGGGTTCAAATCCCTCTATCCATCAGTGAGAAATACTTCTTGGAAAGCCAACGACTTTGAAATAAATGGAGAAGTTTACCTTGAGAGGGAAATTCTCTATTCATGTTTTGGGAAAATTTCTGGTGTTGATTTCAAAGATTTCAAGCGTGCTTTGGGGGGTCCCCTCATAATCATAAGTCCTGGAAACTGAGTTTTCTGCTTCTGCTCCCTCCTTCCCCTTCGAGCTCAGTGTGGAGCAAAATAATTGTCTGCTTCTGCGAGAAGCCTCCTGTGCAGATGGAGTCCTGATTGACAGGCGTGCTCTAGTCATCCACTGCTCCAACCACATTTGGAAATCCAGCCACTGAGAGGAATGTGGTCTTGACATTCATTAACATTCTTGGGCTCCCTGGGACATCCACCTAATAGGGTAAAATTGTCATTAAGAGAGCAACACTTGTGGGAAATAGCTGCTAAATAAAGATCGAGATTCTTCTCATCAACAGCTGAAAAAAATACAGTTTGCCATAAAGTGTAAAAGAGACGTCCTCTTATTAAGAGGAAGAGGACGCTAGGCAGGGAAGTTTGCAGTTATGAGTCCCACCATCCTACAACAGATCCGGAAAGGCTTAATTTGTATGCAGCTGTTTCTCAAGCCGTCTCTCGGTCTCAGCAGTCCCGTGATGCTTTACTTCTGCCAGCCTGCGTATATTAATCTGGGGAAGGGATGAAAATTCCAGAGGTCGAGCCAATGTGGGGCCTTGGGATTTTTCCAGCATGGACTATCTGGAACTGGGGGGAGCTAGCCCCAGCTGGACATCTCCTAGGTGGACCAGACACGGAGTTCACTGGGATGGCCTGTGTCTCTCTGTTGCCCTTCCTGGCAATTGAAAGATCAGTATAAAACCCCCTTGGATTTATACTGATCTTTGAATTGTCTTAACAATTACATTCATCCCAATGTTTTGTAAAGAAAAGGAATTTTTCCCTTGGTGTCAGGTTGTTTGTATAATTTCTTCCGAGCTTTTTTTTCCCCCACTAAACTGTGTTCCTTCGGTACTGGAAAACTTTCTAGCATAGAAGCCATTCCTTTGGTGCCGAGTTCTTCATTTGTTCAGGAGCTTAAATTATCTGTGCAGTTTTGGGGATTCTGTATGTCATGCTTTGATGATTGCTGAAACCACTGTTTGCAAGCAAATATTTATTTCTGATACTTGTTTGCAATTAATTGCCAGATCAAGTCCACTGCGTTCAATTTTCAGTAAGTATGGTTGCACCCCACACAGTGATCCGTGTTTGAATAGCATAGCTGATTGTTCTTGGTGTCAGGGATTGTCACAAAAAGATGGATTAGAACTTGTTTCACCAATGAGAGAGAAGTCCACAATTAACTCAGCACCCAAGCCGAACAACATCCCTACTTGGAACTTGGAAAAATGCGCTGCAAGACCCAAATATCAAAGCACCTCCCTCCTGCTTCTCACCCTCCAGTTTTACTCATTAGCACTAGCCTTTGACCAATACCATACTGAAATTATGTGGAGTCATTCTTTTTTAAATTATAATGTCAGACCATCTACTAAAGAGAGAGACTCAACTAGATCGAAACCTCCTCCACTGGACTGCAAGATTCTGGATTGCAGGAATCGGGTCTACTGACTCTATTGTACTGACTCAAGTGCTTAGAGCATTGTACAGTGCCTCTGCACATGCAGTAAGCACTTGATAAATACGGTGATAGGTAGAGAGTCATGTGATGAGGCTATTTGTGAAGCTCTTACTATCAGTCAATCAGTGTTATTTATTGAGCACCTACTGTGTGCAGAACAGGTACTAAGCAGTTGGGAGAGTAAAATACAATAGAGTTGATAGCCATGTTCTCTGCCCTCTCTGCGTGAAGCACTTTCCCAGGTGCCAGGCTAGATATCAGGTAGTCAGGTCCGACCCATTTCCTGACCTGTATGGGCTCCCAATCTGAGAAGGAGGAGAGATTTTTTTTTATTACCGCTTTACAGATGAGAAAACTGAAGCCCAGAGATATGTAGGTGACTTGACCAGGGTCACGCAGCAGGCGAGAGGACTAGCCGGGACTATAACCCAGGATTCTTGACTCCAGGTCCCCTGCTCTTTTGACTAGACCACATCCTAGCCTAAGCACTACTGAGCCAACATCAGTTATGTCTTTCTTTACAGTCAATCTGAATTGATAATGTGCCAGCTTCCTTATCATCACTAACAGACATTTTAATTAAGCCTCCAATGTAGTCAATGACAATCCCAGCTTGTTTTAGTAATGCGTTTTATAATCACATCTTCCACTGCTAGTTTCTTATGGGCTGTGTTATAAATTCCAGGTGTTCTCGGGGAAGGACATCAGGTATCCCCAGAGAGGCAAGTACTGGAGCCAGTCACACTTTTTACAAATTTTTATGGTACTTATTAAGCATTTACTATTTGTTAAAGACCTTTCTAAGCGCTGGGGAGTTAGAAGTTGATCAGGACAGTTATAGCCCTTGTTCCTGTTGCGATTCACAGTCTAAGTAGGAAGAAAAAGGAATATTGAATCTCTATTTTTGCAGGCAAGGAAACTGAGGCACAGAGAAGATAAGAAAAGTGACTTGCCCAAGGTCACCTGGCAGGCAAGTGGCAGAGCTGGGATTAGAACATCCTCTGGCTCCCAGAGGAGTTTTATCTTTAGCTTTATCTACTGGGCCACACTGCTTCCCCATACTGGAATCCACCTGAAGTCATTCTGTCCCTTAAAAGGGATGTTTCCCTTCTATTTCTCTTTAGCAGCATGGCTCAGTGGAAAGAGCCCGGGCTTGGGAGGCAGAGATCATGGGCTCGAATCCCGGCTCTTCCACTTGTCAGCTGTGTGACTGTGGGCAAGTCACTTCACTTCTCTGTGCCTCAGTTCCCTCATTTGTAAAGTGGGGATGAAGACTGTGAGCCTCACGTGGAACAACCCAATTACCCTGTATCTACCCCAGCACTTAGAACAGTGCTCTGCACATAGTAAGTGCTTTAAAAATCCCCAAATCCCAATATTATTTAGTCTTCTTTACTTAATATTCATGTGTCTAGCCTCCAAAATGGCTAATCCACCTGATATTTCAGGGAAGGGAAGTGGGGAAGGAAAGGGATTCAGTTTCTTCTCTTTCTTGACTTCATTTCCTGCCAAACACCGAGTGAGAGATAAAGACAGAATGGAGGAGGGATCAAAGAGGCTTACCTATCCTGCTTTAACTTCCTCAGGGCTGTGTGAGTAACTGGAATGCTGGAGAGATTTTTGCAGGAACCCTCCAGACCGCAGGCAAAAGCTTTCAAGCTTAGGGTTTGGGAAAGATCAGGAAGTGTCTGCTGGAGTGGGTGGCCACTCATTGGTTTTTATACTGGACAGTCTGATTTTCATCTATGTTCCCTACCCTCCATGTCTTTATCTTTATGCCTAGTGTTTTTATTTTGAACTCTCATCCTCTATCTGCCTCACTCCTGGTGCCAAATTCCATAATTCTGAAGTAGTTGCTATGCTAACAGTGGGGTGGAGATTGTGTCTACTTATTCTACCGTACTCTCTCAACTCTTAGGCAAGTGCTTTGCTCAGATTGCTCAACAGATATTATTGATTGATTGGGAGGGCAACAAAAAGACTCTGGAGAAAATGTTGGGGGTCAGGGCCCAGCACCCCAGAGAAACCTTCTAGGTTTGGGTGAACTGCAAAATGGTAATTAGTACAGCATTCCCTCACCCTGTGTGCCCAAGAAACACATAAAGTGACCGATATTTCTGAATGCCTGGACCTGTTGCCTGTCCTCAGAGCAGGCTGGGCTCAACCTGGGCAGGACTAGTGCATGGACTCAAGACCACGGTATTCTGGAGGGACCAGGGATGGAGGACAGATGGTGGAGAGCTCCCCATCCCTAGGCATAGTTAATAATGATGGCCTCATTTAAGCTCTTCCTGTGGTAGTTCCCTGCTAATCATGTCAGACTTAATCCCACATGGGGCTCACAGTTTTAGTGAGAGGGAAAAGCAGTATTGAATCACCATTTTACAGATGTGGAAACTGAGGCACAGAGAAATTAAGTGACTTGCTCAAGGTCATGTGGCAGACTAGTCGTGGAGCCAGGATTAGAAGCCAGGTCCTCTAACCCAGGCCGGTGCTCTTTCCATTAGGCCATGCTGCTTTTCACTCTTCCAATAGTTAATTTTCTGTTTTCCCTGCTATATTGCAAGCTTCTTGAGGGCAGGAATCCAGTCTACTTGTTTGTGCTCTCCCAATCTCTCAGTACAGTGCTCTGCAAAAACCCAGCACTTAATAAATAGAATTGACTGATTGGTTAATTAACACTTTCCCTGAAATATTCAAAGCAATGCAATTTCCAGGGTGTTGCCTTTATGATTCTCGAATAATCAACAGGGTGGTGCTGAGATTCCAGCACCACTTAGTTTTCTTTCTCTGTGCTTCAGTTTCCTCATCTGTAAAATGGGGATTGAATAGTTATTCTCCCTCCTACTTAAATTGTGAGCCCTATGAGGGACAGAGACTATGTCTAAACTGATTATTTTTTTAATCTACCCTCATGCTTAGAACAGTGCTTGAAGTGCTCTGGGGTTTTCTGTAGCCTCACTGGCCACTCAGGAAATCTGTCTAGATTCGTTGTCCCCGTCTCAGCAAGGTGTAGTGGATAGAGCACAGTCCTGGGACTCAGGAGGTCCTGGGTTCTAATCCCTGCTCTGCCACTTTTCTGCTGTGTGACCTTGGACAAGTCACTACACTTCTCTGGGCCTCAGTTACCTTTTTTGCAAAATGGGGATCAAGACTGTGAGCCCCACGTGGGATGAGGACTATGTCCAACCTGCTTTGCTTGTATCTACCCCAGCTCTTAGTGCAGTGGCTGGCACATAGTAATCGCTTGACAAATACCATAATTATCATTGTTGTTGTTATTATTATTACCTTGGACCATCTCGAAATCCAGTTGATAGCCAAGGTCACTTTCTGGTGTTCTCACTGACTCAGTGACAGTCCCCACTCCCTTGTGGCAAGACCCAGCAGAATGAGGCTTTATGGACACCGGTTTGACTCATCCATATGTTATTTCATTCTACTTGTTTTTTTCATAAACTTGCTCTTTAGGACTAGCTACTTTAGGTCACAGTGAAGTATGGGGGCATGAAGGAGGGGATTTAAATACAGACAGTGAGTACTGGGTTAGGCTTTGTAATGCAAGGGCCTTTTGTAGAGGAAGAAGAGTTGACTTTGGAATTACCTATGCTTCACTGACTTGATAGCACCCCAAGGTCCTCTTGAAATGCAAATGTGAGTGCTCATTAAGCAGCAAATGTTTCATAACTACTATGCTGTGGTGGGTGAATGCAGGTGGAAAGCTAAAAAAGTCCCCCCTTTCATTCCTTTTTAGAGGGTATTGAAGGGAGGAGAGGGTTAGAGGGAGAATTGGACATATGGGAAATTTACATCCCCACTCGGAAATGTTCGTGGTTAACGCCCCCAAACCACTGATTTATTTATTTATTTTTGTTTGGTTTAAACTCAGCCCCTGGAATGTGGTGTGCTGAGTGTCAACCAGCTCGAACTTCCCAACCAAGTGAATATTTCAGTAGCAGGCAAGATGATGGGCTATTTCAGAGAGCATTTACATCATTAACTACTCGGCAAGGTGATCCTCCAGACTGCAAACTCCTGTGGACAGGGTATGTGACTATCAGCTCTGTTGTATTGTGCTCTACTAAGTCTTTGATATTGTGCTCTGCATGCAGTAAGTGCTCAATAAATACCACTGATTGAAGATAGGGATGCTCCACCTCCAGACCCTGTGGTGCTACTTCTTTGATACTTTAACGTGTGATATTTTCATTTTCAGCATCCAGGTTCCCTCTGTCACTGTGTTCTGAGGTGATGTCTGAGTTCACATGAGCTTGGAAGGGAATATATGTTCCTAGAGCAGGTAGGGGGTGGGAGGGACTTAGGAGTCCCCCGTGGATAAATGTTCTAGGGTGACAGTGGGGACAGGAAGTGGGGGGATTAGTGTACTTCCACAAAATGGGTCACAGTACCATCCTATTTCACTCTGTTCCATCTCTGGCCACCTGATTTCCCTCTTTCTTTGTTGTTGTGCATTGTTGGAAGAATGTTCTCTAATTCTCAGTGTCCAAAAGGCAAAATGAAAATGGAGTTCTGGAAGAAATGGCAACGATATCAACCATAGGACTACCCTGGAGTCATATTAAGAGAACAACTCTTGTGCCCTAAAGGAATTAGAGAGTTCAAATAGAGCAATCTCCTCTAAGGTGAAGACTATCTGAAGACAAAAGTTTTAAAACCAAGGGTTTAGGGGAGGTCAGAAGAGGGTCAGTTTCCTGGAGAGAGTGGTTTTCAATCAATCATACTTATTGAGAGCTTACTGTGTGCCGGGCACTGTAATAAGTGTTTGGGAGCATACAACAGAACAATACAAGAGACACATTCCCTGCCCATAACAAGTTTACACTCTAGGCAATTGTGGTATTTGTTAAATTGAGAAGCAGCATGACTTAGTGGTTAGAGCATGGGCCCGGGAGTCAGAAGGGCCTGGGTCTTAATTGCAGCTCTGCCACTTGTTCACTCTGTGACCATGGACAAGTCACTTCACTTCTTTGTGCCTCTCTTACCTCGTCTATAATTGGTTAAGATTGTCAGCACCATGTTGGACTTTGTGTTCAACCTGATTAGTTTGTATCTACCCTAGTGCTTAGCACAGTGCCTGGCACATAGAAAGTACTTAAAAGATATCATTAAAAGTGCTTACTTTTTAATATGCCAAGTACTATACTAAGCACTGGGGTAGATATAGGATAATCATTTCCCACATAGGGCTCACAGTGTAAGTAAGAGGGAGAATAGGAATTGCATCCCCATTTTGCAGATTAGGGAACTAAGAGTAGCTGTAACTTTTTTGTGGTATTTTTAAAGTGCTTACTATGTGCCAAGCAATGTACTAAGCAGTGGGGCAGATATAAGATAATCACATTGGATATAATCCAAGTCCCACGTGGGGCTCACAGTCTTAACCCCCATTTAACAGATAAGGTAACTGAGGCCCAGAGGAAGGAAGTGATTTGCCCAAGGTCACACGTCAGGCAAGTAGCAGAGCTGGGATTAGAACCCAGGTTCTTGATACTCCCAGGCCAATGCTCTTTCTACTATGCCACGCTGCTTCTCTTTTCTGGGCAGGCTGATTTTCAGCTGATCCGCCCTATCTTCATGTGTAATGTTTTTATTTTAAACTCTCAGCCTCCTTCTGCTTTATCACCTGCTGCCAAATTCTGTGATTCAGAAGCAGTGGCTATACTAACACAGGGATGGGAATTATGTCAATTTATTCCACTCTTTATCCAGCCCTCTTAGTACAGTGCCTGGCATATAGTAAGCGCTTACCAAACACCATAAAAAATAGAGAAGGAACTGGGGAGTTAAAATTGGAAGTACCCCACATATTATTTGTGGAACTTCTAAAGCACCAAATTAAATATAAGATTGGAATCTGGCTGGTTGCAGGGAAGAATGAGATCAAATCCATTCATTTTCTTCCTGCAGCAGTTTTTAAGAGTGAGATTTGTATGGAAATATTGGACTCTCCTCTGTCACTAATCCTATAGGTATGTTATTAGGAATTCTGATTAAAATAGAAAAAGACATGCTGGCCTAGGGAGAGAGACAGTGAATTCCCCGTGGGATATTAAGTCTCAGACTAATTTGAAGATGTATAAGGCAGTTGTTGAATTCAATCATCCTCTCTTGCACTCCCCCAAGCACTCTGCACACAGCAGGTGCTCAATAAACACTAATGATTGATCGATCAATAGGTTGGATTTACTACAGACAGCTCAGCTGGCTTTTATGGCAGTAATACCAAGACCACCTTCATCAGTCAATCAATTGATGGTATTCTTGGAGCACTTAATGTGTGCAGAGCACTTTACTAAGTGCTTGAGAGAGTACAGTGCAGTAGGGTTGGTAGATATGATCCCTGCCCATAAGGTGTTGGCAGTCTAGCGAAGTGAGTGCCTAAGTACAGAGGTGGAAGTTGGGAAGATAAGACCTGGGGAGGAATAAGATAAGATAAATTGGGAAAACCTCCTGGAGTAGAAGGGATTTCAGAATGACTTTGAAGGTGGGGAGAACTGTTATCTGAAGGATTTGAAGGGAAAGAGTTTTCCAAGTAAGAGGAAGAACATGAGCAAATGATTATTAATTTGTGTCTCCCTCTCTAGACTGTAAACTCACTGGGGGCAGGGAACATGTCTACCAATACTGTTATTTTACTCTCCCAAATGCTTAATACAGTGCTCTGCACACAGTAAGCACTCAATAAATCTGATTGATTGGGAGGTGGGAGAGTAGACAATGAGGAGCTGTGGGTGGTGAATTCTTGTCTGTAAATTCATTGTGGGCAGGGACCGTGCCTACCAACTCTGCTATATTGATCTCTCCCAAGCACTTAGTGCAGTGTTCTGCCACAGTAAGCACTTGATAAATACCTTTGATTGAATTCAACACTCCAGCAAGGGTCAACCTTCACGTGGATACGATACCAGATAACGGTCACATGACATCTTGCCTGTCACATCCACCTGTTTAAAACCTCATCATCAATTACATCATCTCTGAGGCAGGATTCTGCAAGTTACCTTTGCATTTTTTTGAATTCTCTTTTTTCCTTCTGTCTTCCTAACCCACGTTTCGAAATGACTGATCAGGTCTGTGGTAAGTGCTTGCCATTCCCTGAAGCTTTCTTACCTGTAAAGTGGGCTCCTTCCACCAAGGTAAATAACTCACTGAGTCATAGTGAAAAT
This sequence comes from Ornithorhynchus anatinus, assembly GCF_004115215.2. Taxonomy (NCBI): domain Eukaryota; kingdom Metazoa; phylum Chordata; class Mammalia; order Monotremata; family Ornithorhynchidae; genus Ornithorhynchus; species Ornithorhynchus anatinus. The sequence goes on from NC_041746.1 coordinate 28,882,796, forward strand.
AAGAATAGAAAGTCCTACTTGGGTTTGTCAATCAATCAATCAATCAGCAGTATTTATTGAGTGTTTACTACATGCACAACTCTGCACTAAGAGTGTAGGAGAGTAGAATAAAACCGTATAACACAGTTGGTAGATATATTTCCTGTCCACACAAGCTTACATTCCAGAGGGGAAGACAGAGAGACAATATAAATGAATAAATTAAATTAGAAAATGTATATAAGTGCTGAAGGATGGGTGAATAAAGGAAACAAATCACCATGAGTTAGTAGACACATTCCCTTCCAGCTCTTTAAACTACTTCCCTGAGCAACATGGTAATGTTAGCAAGCAAATAATTTTCTCCTAGTCCTGAAGGCACAAAAAACTCCTTCCAGAGTCCATCAGCAGCCCCAGAATCCTGGGAGAGATGTTCTACTTTCCCAGCAAGCTCCCCTAATCTTTCATTTTTTCAACCTGGCTCCCAAAACCTTTGATCATGCTACAACCTGATAGACTTGTAAGCTCCCTGAGAGGAGGGGATCTCATGTCTTTTACCTCTATTGTTGTGTCCAACTCTGTTATATTGAATGTTCCCAAGTGTGTAGTACAGTGCTCTGCACACAGTAGGTAGATGCTAACATATATGGGCTTCCGGGGTGCTCCCCTCCCCTGAGCTTCCTAGCCCACGCGTGACCCGTATTGGTGTGGGGAATGAGGGTTGCACCTCAGGTTTCTTCTGCATTCTGATAGTTTGTGAATATATTTTGCACTGTTGCGGCTCCTCCGTCTTGATTCGCCTTGCAGGCTCACGCGGTAGCTTGGATTAGACTAATGGAGAACAAACAAAACATGAAGGATTAGCCTTGATGCTTAAATCCTTGATTCTATTTGGTATAAATTAAGCAGGATTGTAGTGTGGCTTAGATTTTTTGCTCAGAGGCCCATAGGAGCCTATGGAAAATTAACTCAGTGACCTGTTTGAAAGATGGAACCTGACACTCTCCTCCCCACTCACCCCCATTGGGTGAGATAAAGGAAGACAAGAACTTCTTCAGGCATGTTCTCCTAAACCGCCCATGATTTCCTATCATATGAAGTCCTGGGATTCGAAAAGAAGCCAGGATCCCTTTTCGCCTCCTCTTCCCGGTACTAATTGTATTAAGTGCCTTCAGGAGGCTCACCGGCTCTTCAGAGATTTTCCAAGATTTAATTGCCTTTTCCATGCTGAGAGCTCTGGTTGACCAGGCTGCACATTACCTCCCTATCTACCCATCCTGACCCGGTCGGACCATCTCCCTGGCGAAAAGGTGAAGGAAGACCTCACCTCAAGGGTTTTCTTTGAACAAACATCCAGACATTCAGTTAAGGATCTAACAAAATCAGAAAGTAGGTCTGCACTGTGAAGAAAAATGGCAGTGGCAAGCCCAGAATTGACAGGTGGAGAGAGAAGAGTTTACATGTGGGACAGATGAAAAGGGGCCTCTAGCCATATACCACAGTTTTCCTATTACAATAAGCCCTCAAATACGTGCAACCCAAATTTCTGAAGTGAAAAGACTAATTTGTATAATTTGCATCTCTGAGACAGAAGATGAAGGAAAAGGAGGATGAGGCGGCAGAGACCTAAGAAACCAGAGGAAGCTGACTCAGGGTTCAGCAGAAACATGGGACTGGGAAGTAGAGTAGTCTAGTGGGTAGAACACGGGCTTGCACTTAGAACAGTGTTCCAGTGCTTAGAACAATGCTTGGCACATAGTAAGCACTTAACAAATGCCATAATATTATTATTATTATTATCAGATGGACCTGGGTTCTAGTCTCAGCTGCCACTTGCCTGCTGTGTGACATTGAGCAAATCACTTCTCTTCTCTGTGCCTCAGTTACCTCATCTGTAAAATGGGGTTTAAACACAGTGATCCCCTTGTGGGACAAAGCCTGTGTCCAACCTTATTAGCTTGTATCTACCCCAGTTCTTAGAACAGTACCTATCCCATAGTAAATGGTAAACAAGTAACATAAAAATATAAAATCAAAACTGGAAGCAGGTGAACTGGTAGACGGAGAGGGAAGGGAAACCGAGGATTCAAAAATCAAGTTAAAATGTCCTCTATTAGACTGCAGGCTACATGACTAGAGTCCAGTTCCATGTTCCTTCCATTAGGCAACACTGCCTACCAACTAAAGAGAAACTGCCCAGAATGGGGTGTTCCTGTTTTCGAACTCAGAGTAACCTAATTTTCTCTTAAGAGGTGGCGCTTAGTTGTCTCAAATTGATCATAAATGTGCCATACCTCACCATGAGACACCTATCCTCAAACAGTGGATTTTCTTGGGCACATTGGATTTTCTCCTAATTTTTCTTTTGAATCAGTAGTCTTTATTGGATACTTACTGTGCACAGAGCACTGAGCTAAACACTTAGGAGAGTATAACAGAGTTGGTAGACACATTCCTTGCCCACAACAAGCATACAGTACTAGTTTAGGACTCTCACCTGGCTATCTTCGAGGGTACCATCCAAGATAATTTTCTTTTCCCTGGCAGGAAAGGGGATCCATACCCCCAGTCTTTATTAATCTGATTGCACGGAATTTAAATTTCATGGTTAGCTGGCAAATTCTCCATCTGGGTAAATCAAATTTGATAACTGCAAACAAGAAGGAATGGGGACATGGGATCATTCGAACTGGACACCATAAATCAAAAACATTTTTGCAGGTAGCCAAGTCTGGAGTTTGGGATTGCGATGGTGGAGAACCCCCCGACTTGAGTTGGTTTTTGCGTCTGCATGATGCGCTGAAAACAAACCCCTCTCTAGCCCCTTAGGGCAGGTCCAACTAATGAGAGGCAACCAGGCTTACATGGCCTCTGGTCCAAGTGTTAATAGCTTTGACCTGCTTTGGCTTTATCTCAATCTGCCCAATGCAGCAAATGGGCTCTGAGTTCCACTGGACAGGGGCATACTTTTGTTATTCTTTTATTTATACAGAAAACATCAAGCTCTGGTCCCCTACTGCAAAGGAACATGAAAGGCTGCTTTTTGCAGACAGCATTGTCGCCAAACATATAAACAGAAAAATGCACGTGATTGACGCTGCTTCCTTAAAGGGGGATTCGGTCTGGAGCTGATAAGAGGCTATGTTGTTCTAGCAATGTTTACAAAGCAGTGGACGGTGGCATAAAATGAAGGATAAGAGAGTTAATCTTATTGTTTTGCAAGAAAAGAGGATGGCGTTTGCTATTTGCTTAAAGCAGAAACCCACACATGGCCCTTCCTCTCTCCTCATCCATGCTCTTGGCAGCAAGACAATTCCAAGAGTATCGAGAAAAGGGCAGTCGGAAGGATGCAGAAATGCTTGAAGTAGTTTGGATAGCTGAGTGCTGACTGCACAGGATCTTGTGTGTTTATCCTATGCACCTAGTCCTCTAACGCACACAGGCGTTCTCTCTCTCTCTCTCTCTCTCTCGTTTGTGTTTCTAGAGAGAAAATAAACATTTGAAAAGTAAAAATACTTCATAGGTGATTTCACTTTGAACAGGAAATCACGCTTCGTTAGGCTGAGTATCAAGTCAGAAACAATACCTTATCCTGGATTCATGCTCCAATAAACATGAATCGACAGTGCACATACCACTTGACTCTGAGCCGTGAGAAGCCTGAAACTCTGATTTCCTTGCCACGGTACCCTATGGCTCTTATTTCATTTTGTATTTATCTCTGTGCACCGACTTTTGCATTTACTTGGTTTTTATCCATCTCCGGTCCGGTTTTCCCTTCCATGCTTAGATTGCAAATGCTTTAAGGGCAGGGACTGTGTCTAATTCCCTCCCGTGTTTTAATAATAACAATAGTAATAATAATAATTTGGTATTTGTTAAGCACTTACAGTGTGCCAGGCACTGTACTAAGCCTTGGGGTGTATACAAACAAATCAGTCCCCATCCCACATGGGGACTCACATTCTCATTCCTCATTTTACAGATGAGGTAACTGATACACAGAGAAGTCAAATGACTTGCCCAAGTTCACAAAGCAAGACAGGTGGCAGTGATGGCATTAGAATAAATATAATTACTCCCACTTCTAAAACTATAACAGTACTACTTGCTCCCTCCCCCACACCCCCACCATTTTGGAAGTATCTTAAAGTTTGTAGAATCTGGAAAATGAGCTATTTACCCTTTGTGATAAAATGGTCTTTCATTTTCCAAACCAAGCGTTAGGCATTGCATATAGGTGATGATTTAAAGATAAAAAAGTTCTATTTTTAGAAATGTTAGCTCTCTGAAGCACTTACCACTTTCCATTTGACTATGGCAAGCAGAGCAGTCTGAAGAACACACCCAAGTCAGTTGAAAACCAGTCATTAGAAGGAAGCTCTTTATTTTTGTAGACAAAGAAAACCCTGGGGTCACAAAAGATGCAGGCTTCACCCAACATATTTTTGAGGACACAAGAAAAGAGGCGCTTCTTCACATCAGCCATACATAATATTGCTGCCAGCCACAAACTGGTGATCCCTTTTTATTCTTTCCGCTTTTATCCATTGGACACCTTTGACTGAATCTGCTACTATGAAAGCCCTTATTCAGCACATTGCAGGAGCTTTTAAAGGTGACACTTCAGAGACCACCTATATTACAGTGTTTCAGATGCACAGAGGGCTAAAACAGCAATATTCAGAATTGGACACATATATGCCTTTTTATTTAGGTGTCCCCCAGATTTGCAATTAACTGGTGGTGTGGATTGGAGATTGTTTTAGATCACTGCTCTGCTCTGTCCCATCAACAGCATCTCAGTACTAGGAAATATATGCATAGTAATCTGGAAGCCTGTTTGTGGTTTTTATTAACCAACCTACTGAAGCTACTCCTTTATTATCGTTATTGTTACTATATCATTAAGTGCTTATTATGTGTCAAGCACTGTTCCAAGCACTGGGATAGATCCAAGATAATCAGGTTGGATACAGTCCAATTAAGAGGTACTAGGATTCAATTTCCATTTTACAGGTGAGGAAACTGAGGCACAGAGAATTAAGGTCTCACAGCTGGCAAGTGGCAAAGCGGGATGAGAACCCACATTCTCTGGCTCCCAGGCCCATGCTGTTTTCACTAGGCCATGCTGCAAGCCCATGATGCTTCACTCCTTGATAAATGTTGATTTTGATGCTGGTGAAACTCCATATCAAGGTGTATTTGCACCAATTTCAACTTGTTTGAGGATGTGGCAGTCAGTTCTCCAATTATTTTGTGGAATGGAAAATAGGGGAGTGAGGAAGGAATTCAGACATATGTGGTTATCATGAATAGGAAATAGGTCCTGGAGGGGGGAGATTGGAAACAGAAGAAGGTAAGTGCTTGGGAGAGTACAATGAACCACAATCTCTGCCCACAAGGAACTTTTAGTCTACAAGAGGAGACAGATGTTAAGATAAATTATAGAAAGGAGAAACAGTAGAGTTTAGATAGGTACACAAGTGCTGAGGTGCCGGGAGGAGTATTAAAGTACTTAAGGGGTATGGTCAATTGTATAAGTCGACAGAGAGGGGAAGAAGGATAGGGGAAATTAGGACTTAATCAGGGAAGGCCTCTGTGGAAAATTGGATGGGTTTCTGTAACTATTGGATGAAAATCTCTGTGAGACTGAGGTAAACACTGTGCCATGGGAAACTACTGGGAACACTAGGGCAAGATGGAAGGGCAAGGGGGAGGGACTGAGAATGTGTCTCTGTGGGTGTGTGTATGCAACACTGTGAGCACAGAAAGCGGGGTAGAATTGGGATAGAGGAGGAAAGAGAGAGATCCAGGGACCCAGGACAGTAACACAACATGTTCAGTAACTTACCATTGTTTCACAGCAGTGAGCACTGAATGCTATTACCTGGGTTGGAATTGCGATAGAAAGAATTTGTTGTTTTATCTGCTCCTTTCATCAAATGTAAAGTTCACTGATGACATGACAAGTTCCAAAGCTCTTCCTCCCTTCACCAATGAAGCTATCCCTCTCTCCTTTCCTCCACCCACAATTCCCTACCTCCCCTCCACCACCCACTCACTTTCTTCCTTCCTTCCTTCCTCAACCCAGATAATCTTCTTACCCGACTCTCAACTTAAAGTTGAGTGAAATTGGTATGTTTGAACAGGCCCCAAGTCTTGGAAATTTTAGTTCAGATTTGGTGCCAGAGCTGGAAGGAAAGGACCTTACTGAGAGAAGAGACTGCTCTTTTCAGATTTGATCTTTACAAAGAGGAAGGGTTTATGGGGAAGAGATATTGTGTGTGTTATAAATGCAACTATGCGTGGTGGTGTCCTGAAGGTAAAACCAGTGTACCATGGCGATACACCCTCAAAGCACTTAGAGAGAGGAAATAATGCGTAATTACATTTTCTGACAGCCACTCGAACTAAATGTCAGTTAAGAGACCTGAAGTGTTTGTTAATGGCAAAGGCTCAAAAATCCTATAAAAAGGAGAAAAGAGCTATTTGTTGCTGATTTCAAGAAACTAGAAATAGAAATCATAATGAAATGGGAAATATGTTTCAAAGGCCATAAAGGTTTAGCCAAAGATAAGAGGATTAATCAGTCTTGTTTGGCGGTTCTTAGCAAAAGTGGAGAGTATCAACAGAACATGTCAGAAGGAACAAAGTGAAATGGATGTGATTTTGGAAGTCTCATGGATAACCTCATTCTAAAGAAACCCACTTTTCAGTGTGGGGGTGATTCTTCCATTTTGTCTTGCTCAAGATTTAAGGCAAGTCCATTCAGTTCTGCCAGAAAAGCAGTGTGGCCTAGTGAAAAGAGCATGGACCTGGGTTCTAAACCAAGCATTGAGACTTGTCTGCCATGTGACCTAGGACAAATCACTTCACTTCTCTGTGCTTCGTTTACATCATCCATTTGAAAAAATTGGGAATTAATTCCTCCTCCTCCCTCTTAGACTAGGAGCCTCATGCGGAGCAGGGACTGTGACTGACCTGATTATCTTGTGTACGCTCCAGTGCTTAGTTCAGGGCCTGGTGCAAAGCAAGCACTTAATAAGGTAATTAAAAAAGAAAAAAAAAGGTGTTTTTACTATATGTTCTAAATAGGAAGTGATGGCATAATTAGGAGATGTTCATCAGAATTCTCACCTGTGTGTACAGGGAATGATATGGTGTTAGAAGTGTGTTTGTGCTCTATATTAAATATGAGCTATCCTTAACGTGGCATTCTAATCAATCAGTAAATGGTATTTACTGAGCGATTACTGGGTGCATAGAATTGTATTAAGCACTTGGGCGAGTACAATATAACAGAGCGTGTGGCTTTGTGGATAGAGCACAGATGTGGGAGTCAAAAGGACCTGGGTTCTAATCCCAGTTCCGCCACTTGCTTGCTGTGTGACTTCGGGCAAGTCACTTCATTTCTCTGGGCCTCAGTTACCTCATAGGTAAAATGGGGCTTGAGACTGTGAGCCCCGTGTGAGACAGAGACTGTGACCATCCTGATTTGCTTGTATCCACCTCAGCGCTTAGTACAGTGCCTGGGCACATAGTAAGCACTTAACAAATACTATTATTAATATTAATAATGTCCACCTCCTTCTCTAGACTATAAGGTCAACGTGGGTAGAGAATGTGTCTGTTATATTGTTATGAATATGATTGCTTAATTGACATAGAGTAAGTGCTTAACAAATACCATCACCAACCGAGTTGGTAGACATGATTTCCACACACAAGGACCTTCCATTCTAAAGGAAGTTGTAAGAATCTACTCCCACATAATAGGAGAAATGGATGGATTAAATGGGGGCAGTTGAAACTGTGACCTTTGGGCATTTGATATCTGCTCCACCCTCAACTCCCCAGAATGTATGTACATACTTTTAAATTACACATTATACATTATTGATTTATATTACTGTCTGTCTCCCCCTCTAGACTGTAAGCTCATGGTGGGCGGGGAACATGTCTGTCAACTCTGCTGTATTGGTCTCTCCCAAGTGGGTAGGACAGTGCTCTGCACTTAATAAGAGCTCCATATATACGAGAGATTGATTGATTGAGGCAATTTTGGTTCAGGATCCGAGGAGAAAATAATAAGGCACTTTGGGAAGAGCAGATGAGGGTAGAAAAACTGTGCTGCGTTATGGGTTTATTATGAGTGCTGGGGTATACTCTCCCAAGTGCTTATTACAGCGCTCTGCACACAATAAGCATTCAATAAATATGACTGAATGAATGAATACAGTCCCAGTGTCCACAGAGAATCATTTCTGTCAGAGAGCTACTGAGTTACTGCTTCCCAAGGGCTCGGTAATGAACAGCGTGGAGGAAGATGAGGAAAAGCTGAGGCCAACTGGGCATTCAGATGTGTGGAATGCTGAAAAAGTAGACACTCCTGGTGGGGCTCAGAACACAAGGCAGAAACATGGATTTTCCTGTTTGGTTGGGAAAGCTTGACTAAGCTGCTTGAGGGCCAGGACCATATCTATTATTTGACCTGGGCCCCACAGGGCTGGTAGGAAGTAGTACAACCCTGTGGGGGTCAGTAATTACTTTCTAGCTGACTGGCTGGTGTGATGAAGGATGAAAACCCCTTGAATCTTTGCAATTTCCAGGAGAGCAGCAGGGTGAGGGACTACAGAAGAGAAACTGCCTTTGCTCAAATAGCATAACCCAGTGCTCAAAATGATCTCTCTAAGCTATAGAGATAATTTCTTTTCCAGGTGGGGAGAAGATGTTTTCCATCTGGTTTCTTAGAGCTAGCCAGCAAAACTGTGTGAAGCTGGAGTACTAGTGTGGCCTAGTAGAGAGAGCATGGGATGGGATTTGGGAGAACTAGGTTCAAATCCTGACCACTGCTTACCTGCTGTGTGACTTTGGGCAAGTCACTTCATTGGGCCTCAGTTTCCTGATCTGTAAATGGGGATTCAATACCTGTTCTCTTTCCTACTTAGACTGTGAGCCCCAGGTGAGATGGGGGGCTGTCCAACCTTATTACCTTTTATTCTACCCCAGTGCTTAGTACAGTGCTTGACACACAGCAAGCACTTCATTCATTCAATTGTATTTATTGAGTGCTTACTTTGTGCAGAGCACTGTACTAAGCACTTAAGAGATGATGCAATTATTATTATTCTACTCCTGACTCTGCCATTTGCCTTGACTCCTCTGGGCCTCCGTTTCTTCATCTGTGAAATGGGGATTAAATATCTGCTTTCTTTCCTACCTAGACTTTGAAACCTGGATGGGACAGGAATTGTGCCCAACCTATCTATTCTATGTACCAGTGCTAAGTAAAGTGCTTGGTGGTTTATACCACAATTACTATTTCTAGTCCTGACTCTTCCACTTGCCTGTTGTGTGATCTTAATTTACACTTAATTTGTCTGGGCCTTAGTTTCTTCATCAGTAAAATGGGGATAAAATATACTCACTTGGATTGTGTGGGAACAGCAACTGTGTACAAGAGTATATAATAATAATTCTGGTATATGGTAAGGATTGCTTTGTGCCAGGCACTGTACTAAATGCTGGGGTAGGGGCTCACGGTCTTAATCCCCATTTAACAGATGAGGGAACTGAGGCACAGAGAAATCAAGCGACTTGCCCAAGATCACACAGCAGAGTAGTGGAGGAGTTGGGATTAGAACCCAGGTCCTTCTGACTCCCAAGCCTGTGCTCTATCCACTATGTCACCTTGATTCATAATAATTATGGTACTTGTTAAGCACTTTCTAGGTGCCAAACACTGTTCAAAGCCCTGGGGGTAGATACAACTAATCTGTTTATACACAGTCCCTGTCCCACATGAGGCACACACTCTTAATCCCCATTTTACAGATGAGGTAACTGAGGCCCAGAGAAGTTAAGTGACTTGCCCAAGGTCACACAGCAGACATATGGTGGAGTCCTTCTGGCCCCCAGGCCTATCCTCTAACCCCTAAGTCTATCTTACTTTCAAACACATAGCATATCTATAGTTGTCTTTTTGCATTTGAAGATGACACTAAGATGGTGAAATTCATTTATGAGGGCATGTGTGACTAAAAAGACAATGTGGAACCTACAGTTCTGGGTACATTTTGTACAAAAAAAGGAGGTACCTTTTAGTGAGCCATTAATAAATACTATCATTAATATTGACTGCCATGGCTAAAGGTCTGGAATTGCCCCAAAGAATGGACTATAAGAAACACCAATCAGTTATGCTCCAGCTGGTTTTTATCGTATGAAAGGAAATGTGTGCAGGCATGATAAAACTGCAAAGGAACAGGGCTGGTACAGTAGTTCTACTGGGATAAACCTTTTTAAGTGCAACTTTTTCCCAGGTTTAAAACACTGGGGTCTTTGCACAGGAAGCTTCTGGGGACACATCCCCTTGATTAAAAATTTTAAAATCAAGTCACAGGAACGTCATTTCAACAAACCTTCAGGGGACAAATACTTGTGAAAAAACAAATCAAATGAGAAGAGTGGTTTTAGGAATTAGGGATACAAATTCTTGCTTTTAGATCAGAACACTTGTAGAAATCCCTGTGTTGCTTCGTCAGGGGCTGAGCTCCTGTGGCTTGCTTTCTGAAGGTGGAATTCCTTGTGGAATTAGTTGGTGTTCACCTGTTCATCATCTACCTCAGGTGCAACAGCAAAACCCATTTCCAGGCCCTCAAGTTCCACTCCCTTTAACTACTAACACTGATTGGTTGAGGTTAGGGACCCAGTAGGTTTGGGCTGGTTGAACTTAGGGCTATATAATACTGAAGTTGAGGTGAGGAGTGTTCATTTGTTGTTATCTTCAGTGTGTAAGTGTTCTATCCATTGAAAGGGGTGGTTGTTGGGAACTAGTTTTGTTCAGCTAAGTTTTCCTTCTTTTTCTGACATAGCTGGCACTTTGGAAGGGATTTATCAACAGTACAGTGTGGACCTGTTGGAAGAAGAAGGTAGGTGTTTGATACTTGTTTAAAGACATGACCTGAGGGGAGTAAGGAGGCATTATTTGTTTTTCTGTGATAATTTTTCTGTTTTGTGAGTAGTATCCATCAGTAATATTGAGCAAACCCTCGTAATGTGCATGAGGGATTGTGTTCTAATTTTGGACACCCCCCCCACCCACATAGGGTTTGCTTAATGGCTAATGTATCTTCTTTTTTTCATTTTATTTTTTTCTAAAATGAGTCCTCACTTGCTATGATGAGCTGAATGATACCCTGGGGCCCACACAAATGCCAAGGGGTTTGTTGCTCACTGGGGGAAATGGCTTAAGATGTTGGGATTTTTTTTTTGTTGTTTTAGGGAGATAAGGTTGAATAAAAATTACTTCTTTACTTGTAATCCTCTTAATTCAAGACCAAGAGGAAAGAAGTCTTTTCACAGGAAGCATCTATCTCATGTAGCTCTTTTTTTATTTAGCCACTTCCTGCATACACTAAGTAATATAATTTGGATGCATAGAGGCCCCCCAGGATCTACAACTTAGAACTTCTAAATTGAATTTCCACAAAGTGGATTTATTTAACACCAAAGGAACTTAAACAAAGGACAGATAGGAAACAGAGGATTGTGGTGAAGGCCAAGGAAACTCAGAGTTAATTTTATATGGTCCAAAAGAAAGACATCGTCGTGCCGGCACAAAGGCTGTCTTGTACGACTCGGGCCTGTGTTTGGGTGATAGCTGGCAGATAAATATAATGTGGAACTTGGCACAAGTGAATAGAGGCCTGCCTGGGCTTGGGAATCACATCTCTCTTAGTGTTCGTTGGATAGCTACAATAACGCTGTTTAAAAGACCAGGATAAATGTGATCCATAAATTTGGCGGTAAAGCATTTGAAGTAAATAGAGCAAAACTAGTAGAAAAAACTGTTAAAATGAAGGCTGGGTGTTCTAGCATTACAAGCCAACTACGTGAGCCACATATTTAGAATGCATTTGAGCATGTATTTATGTAGGCAATTTTATTCAGGCACTAGGGCAGTGGGGGAAAGGGAAGAGAAATTCAGCAAGAGTTTCACTGAGTAAAGGAGACGTTAATAAGCTAAATGAGAGCCAAATATGGGTGTTCTTCCTTGAATAGCTTATTAATTGTGGTATTTGTTAAACACTATGTGCTAAGCACTAGGGTGGATACAAGAAAATGAATTCAAGTTCTAAATATTAGCAAAGGCATATTCCTGAATGAGAGGTGAGGGAGGTAAACAGGCTGAATTTGCAAAAGTTTCCTGTGAGGTGAAACAGCTGTTTAGCATTGTCTAGCTTCTCTCCATTCTTGCTACAGTGCATATCCTTCATGGGAGTGCTTGTATACCTTTAAAGCTCAGTGATTTCCAGGGAATTTGTTTTTTGGAATTTATGGAAAGGTGCATGGGCTCAAAGAAATGAGATCTGAGTTAGGGTTACCTGTGGCTGTGGCCCATTGAAGGAAACATAACTAGGAGGTTTAAATCTCAACAAAGTAGCAATCTTTTTGATAACTGCACAGCTTTAATTGAATTCCCCTCTCACTTCTGAATTATCCTTTCTCTAAAATTCCACTGATAGTCTCCTTGGGATTAAGACGAGCTGGTGTGTGGGTTGGGAAAGGAGATTGCTTATATGTACAAACTGATCAACTTGCTAAATGCAGTGTGAATCAAAGGCAGAGTTACCCTAGTGGAGAGAGAAGGGCCTGGGAGGTAGGAGGACCCAGATTCTAATCCTAGCTCTGCCACTCATCTACTGTGTGGCCTTGGCTAAGTCACTTCTCTGTGCCTCAGTTACCTCATCTGTAAAATGAGGATTGACTGAAAGATCCAAGTGGGACATTGTGTCCAACCTAATTACTTTGATGCTTAGTACAATGCCTGGCCAGTATTAGAGTATTTCCTAAGCACTTACCATTTTTTTTTTAAAGTCATGTTTTGGTAGATGATGGGTGAGACTTCAGGGCAGAGAAACTGGGAGAGAGGAATGATTATAGTGAAAGTGTAAATTGTACTATGCAAACCACCTCCTCTGATTCTTTGGTCTCTGCCAGTTCTACTAGACCATATTGCTTCCCTCTTGTTCTTCTTCAGCTTTTTTTCCTAAGTGTCTGACTTTTTCTTTTCTTTAACATGGCATGTGTAGCTAGTAATCCGAAGGGAAGAGGTGTTAAGTGGGTTTAGGACTATTGAAGCAGATGACTGAATTTCAAGACTGCTTCTTAGTAGTAGGAGCATAGCTTATGCTTATTCTATCAGTGCTAATACTTCAGGCTAATGAATGGAAGGCCTGATTCTAGTTATGACTAAACATTTAACACTTTTGCTGCATTCAATATATTCAAAAAGTTCTCACAAGGGGGGCTATTAAGTTTTTAAATAACTACATTGCTGGTAGAAAAATATCCCTATAAAGGAGAAATAGTGGGGAGAAGTTTTCTTTCATTTTATTGCTTTAATGACTTTGAAGGTCTCATGCCAGCAGCCTATACTGCTTTGAACTCGGTTTCTTGGATATTGGCTCTGATCTAATGGGGATTGTTAGCTTTTTGATATAGTGCAGCAGGCCAAATCTTCATTGCAGGCCATGCATGCCACAGTGGTCTCTGTAGTGTTAAATCAATGGCTTTTGAGTGTGTACGGTGTGCAAAGCAATGTGCTGAGCACTTGGGAGAGTTTGAGTTAGTAGGTATGATCTATGCCGTTAAGCTTTTGCTCTAGTGTGGGGAAATGGATACTAAAATTTTATCTATCAGAGGAAGTAAAAATATAGAGTATAAATATAGAAGTTCTCCTGGAATGGGTTTAAATGACCTGCTTAGGGATTGGCAGGAGTCACTGCTGAAACAATTGTAAGCTCCTTGAGGGGCTGGATGATATCTCTAACTCTGTAAAGGGTCATGCACAGAATAGGTGGTCAGTAAATACTAGGGATTTACTTAATCAGCACGATGCCTTAAGCCAGCTTTAAGGTCTGTAGAGTTTTGGGAAATCCTCCCTGCTCCTCCAGCCAACTGTTGTGGGAGAATACTCCCCAGGGAGCCATCTATATATACATTCCTTGCCCACAAGGAACTTATAGTTTAGAGGTCAACGACAGGATGTGTGTTAGAGGTCAGCGGTGAGATAGACGAGTCAGTACATCTGTGATACTCAGATCAGTCACAGTTCCTGTCCCTCACTATTGAAGAGGCAGAGAGAACAAGTATCTTAATCTCCTTGTTTGTTAGAGTTTGGGTGGTTCTTTGCCCAGAGTTTCCAGACAGGTCAGTGGCAGAGTTGGGAACACCCTCCCTTTTCATATCCGACAGAAAATTCCTCTCCCTTATTGAAGACACATCTCTAAAAGGCCTTCCCCTAATTTGCCCTCAATTGCTCTTTTCCCATTCCCTTTTGCTCTGACTTGTTACCTTAATTCACCACCCCTGCCCCAAAGTAGTTATACACGTATCTGCAATTGATCTGTCTCCCCCTCTAGACTGTAAGATTAGTGTGGGCAGGAAATGTCTGTTGTTTTATTATACTGCCCAAGCACTCAGTACAGTGCTCTGCAAACAGTAAGTGCTCAATAAATTGGATTGAATGGATGGGTGGATTGATAGAATTTGGGTCTCCTGACTTCTGATTCTGTGATCTTTCAACTCGGCCAGGCAGCCTCCCTCCCTGTGGGACTTTGCAGTGAGTCTACCCTGTTCTGTTAGGAATACCAATATCCTCCAAAGCAAGGCATTGGAGCCATTCTGTCCTTGACCAAAGTTAACAAAGAAGCAACTCCATCTAGTGGAAAGGGCAAGGGCCTGGGAGTCAAAGGACCTGGGTTGTTAATGATATTTGTTAAGCACTTACTGTATGTCAAGCACTGTTCCAAGTGTTGGGGTAGATACAAGCTAATCAGTTTGGATACAGTCCCTGTCCCACATGGGGCTCACAGTCTTACTCCCCAGTTTACCGATGAGGTAACTGAGGCACAGACAAGTTAAGTGACTCGCCCTAGGTCACACAGTAGTCGAGTGGTGGAACTGGAATTAGAACCCATGTCCTTCGGGCCTGTGGATTATCCTCTAGGCCATGTTGCTTCCCTGGGTTCTGCTCCTGGCTCTGCCAACTGCTTGCTGTGTGACAATGGGCAAGTCATTCATTTAACTTCTCTGTGCCTCAGTTACCTCAACTAAATGGGAATTCAGTACCTATTCTCCTTCCTACTTAGACTGTGAGTCTTGTGCTGGATAGGGAATGTGTCCGACCTAATTAATTTGTACCTTCTCCAGCTCTCAGGACAATGTTTGACACAGTAAATGCTTAACAAATACCATTTAAAAAAAATCCATGGAGGTGAGGTTGATTGTCTCACCATTGTTTGAAATGGACTTCCTGACTGACAAAAACCAAGAGTTTCCACTTTAGGTCTGAGAAGACTCAAAAGGGTATCTTTCTAATCTATTAGTTCTTGAAGCCCTCCCACTTTCCATCTCAGTGCTCGCTAAAGAGTTGGTGCCTATGAACTTGGCCATAAAGCGTTTTTATTAAAGTCAGAACTGCTTTGGAGAAGTCAAGCATCTCTCCTCCTCTTCACAGGGTGCATTTCTTGCCTAGGAAATCCAGGTATAAAGTCGGTCCACTGTGGAGAAAAAGATAATTTTTTTTAAAGTTCCTTTCTCCCCAGCTTCATTTTCTAATCCATCTGTAAGAAGAGATCTAACATGAAATTAAAATTCTTTTGTAATTTCATTATCCTAGAAGCGATTTTATTGTCTACTGAGAATTAGACATTGAAGTACAGCACAGTGTACAAAATAATTCTTGTTTTAATACATTTTTATGGCCCTCCAAGGAGCTTCAGTAGAGCTCAGTTCATCATTAGCCTCTAATAACTCAGGTTTCCAGGTCTTTAATTCAAAAGGAAAATTAAACAATATTCATTTTACCAGAACCGTTCATTTAGAAATGGGTTGAAATGCATTTTTCAATTAGACACTCTCAAACTATGCCTAGTTGTCCTAATTGTTTAAACAATAAGATTTGGCAGTGGGCAGGGAATGTGTTATATGTTGTACTCTCCCAAGTGCTTGATACAGTGCTCTGCACAGAGTAAATGCTCAGTAAATATGATTGGGGTGGAGATGAGGGGATGAGCTGGGCCATTGTCAGACCAGCTTGATAGGAATGATCAAGACAGTAGTGGCTGTCCTCAAGCGAAGGCTTAGCAAATCAATCAGTCGTATTTGCTTACTCTGTGCAGAGTACTGTACTAAGCGCTTGGGAGAATACAATATAACAGACATATTCCCTGCCCACAATAAGCTTAGAGTCTAGAGAGGCTTAAATTGGAATACCAAAAGATAGGCTTGAAACCACTAACAGGCCTTACATAGGACAAGTGAACCTGAAAGACCTGGCATGTGCTCATATCTCCTGTATTTTTAGAAAAGCAGTGTGGTTTGGGAGTCAGAGGACCTGGGTTCCAATCCCAGCTCTGACACTTGCCCGCTGTGTGACCTTGGTCAAGTCACTTCTCTGTGCTTCATTCATTCAATCGCATTTATTGAGTGCTTAGTGTGTGCAGAGCACTGTACTAAACTCTGGGAAAATATAATTCAACAGTAGAGAGAGAATCCCTGACAACACCAGGTTTACAGTCTAGAAGGGGGGAGACAGACATCAAAACAAGTAAACAGGCATCAATATAAATAAATACAATTATAGACATATACATATATACACAAGTCCTTTGGGCGGGGAGGAGCAGTAGAGCAAAGGGAGCGAGTCTAAGCGACTTGGAAGGGACGGGGAGCTGGGAAATAGGGGGGCTAAATTGAAGTATTTCCCAATTACCCCACTTACTTTGTCGAGACTGCAAAACCAAACTGTTTGCAACCTTAGTGAAAATAGGGGAATAACTTTCAGCAGGAGAGGGAAAATGCTGTAATTATCTTCCGAATTAACTGTGGCATTTATTAAGCACTTGCACTAGGGTAAACTCTGGCTTCTACCTACTTTTTCTTCTATTTTAGAAACAAGCTAAACAGGTAGCCCATAGTCCATGCCTCATGTGAAGCTCACAGTATTAATCCCCATTTCACAGGTGAAGGAATTGAGGCTCGGAGAGGTTAAGAGAATTGATCAAAGTCACCCAGAAGACAAGTGGCAGAGCTGGAATTAGAACCCAGGTCCTTCTAACTCCCAGGCCCGCACTCAATCCACTCAGCAGCTTTGCTTCTAACTAACTTTTCTAATGTCTGTCTTCCCTCCTAGGTTGTCAACTCCTTCAAGACAGGGAGCCTCTGTTTATTGTACGCTCCCAAGAATTTAGTTCAGTGTCCTGCACAGTTAACACTCAAATACTATTGACACACTGCTTATGGTACTGTATTCACAATGTGTCAAACATTGGGCTCTCTTCTGGGACAGGTGATTCTATCACCCCAGGGCTCAACATCTGAGATAGAGAGAGAAAGTATCTTATTTCCATTTTCAATTGAGGAAACTCAGGTCCAGAGAGGTGGGGTGATTTGCCTGAAGTCACACAGTAAACCTGGGATTAGAAACAGTCTCCTGACTCTCAAACTCCTGCTTTTTTTGAGCTAGATGAAGCAGATTTGGATTGATTCTCGGTAGATCATGTCCTTGACCTAGCCCAGTACTGGGGCTGACTTGGCAGAGCAGAGAGAGTAAATTAGTTTTCCTTGTACAGGATGTCCTGTCAGGTTCTACACTGAGACTTGAGCCAGATAAATGGGAAAAAAGAAAAAAAAGGGTCACAGAATCCTCTTGTAAGAGATTGGACAAGGAAAGCACTGGCTTTGGCTACATTGGAGGCCAGTGGTTCTGCAATCTCCGTGTCCTGTGTGGGATGATAAACCTGTCAATTGGTCTGCTTTGGACCATCGTGGGGGAAAGAATTAATGAGCCTTGACCATGGTTCCTCTGCTTCCTTGCACCAGAGTTTCTCTGTGCTACTTGCTTGCTTAGCCTGTGTGAGTCTTTCAATACTCTTTTGCAGTTTTGAGGGGAGGGGGAATCACAAGCCCCATATGTCCATTTAGTTGCATTTACTGAGCACTTACTGTGTGCAAAGCACTGTACTAAGTACTTGGGAGAGTACGATGTAACATTGAACAGACACATTCCCTGCTCACAACAAGCTTATAGTCTAGGAGGGGAGACAATCCAACTATGTGAGGCTCTGTGGCTACAGGAAAATAACTCTGGAAATGAAAGTTCTCTGAAACTTCTAGTTTCTATTGACTCACTCTCCATTCACTTCTTTCCTCGGTGTTACACTACTGTTAATGACCGTGACATTTAAAAGAACCTATTAAGAGTCACCTTGAGAAAGAGGAATGAGTGAACTAACTTTAGCCTCCAGGTACCGATGTCTAGGAAACTAACTGTAATCATAGGGTTCACACTTAGCCTTCAGACACATAGAATTTTCACTGGCTCTTTATTAAATTCATAATTGCCAACTGGAGTCCAATTTAAGATCTGGCTGACTACTGTACAGATGTCTCAGTGCAGGGTGGTTCTGGATACAGCAATGAGGATATAATCGTTATAACCTGCAATGACAATACTGATTAGGAGATAGGGACTCTACTAACAGCAGTTATAAAACACCTAGAATGATGTTTAAGTGCCACTCAAGGGTCAAATTCCAATTTGAGAGGGACTGTCTGTGTCCCAACTAACACCACTTGTCTGAGGTCTCCTCAGGTTTAGAGTTTAAAGTCTATTTGTTTTGTTGTCTATCTCCCCCTTCTAGACTGTGAGCCCATTGTTGGGTAGGGTTTGTCTCTATCTTTTGCTGAATTATACTTTCCAAGTACTTAGTACAGTGCTCTGCACACAATGCTCAATAATATGATTGAATGAATGAAAGACAATTATGCTTCTAATAGGGAAGCAGTGTGATCTGGCATTCAGTGGACCTGGGTTCTAATCCTGGCTCCTCCACTTTCCTGCTGTGTGGCCTTGGGCAAATCACTTGTCTGGGCCTTAGTTGCCTCATCCACAAAATGTGGATCCAATACCTTTTCTTCCTCTTACTTAGATTGTGAGCCCCATGTGGGGCCTATTATCCTGTATCTACCCCAGCATTTAGTACAGTACTTGGCATGTAGTAAACACCTAACAGATGCCTTTATTATCATTATTACTATCATCATTATAGTCTGACAACTGTGCTTAGGGGTTGGATTTAGTGTTGGGGCATGTTTCTTTTCTGAAAATTAGGGGGGAAAGTAGAGATGATGGTACTTGTTAAGCACTTACTATGTACCAAGCACTGTTTTAAGTGCTGGGATAGGTACAGGTTGTCCCACATGGGGCTTGCAGTCTTAATCCCTATTTACAGATGAAGTAACTGAGGCACAGAGAAGTTGCGACTTGCTCCAAGTCACACAGCTGACAAGTGGCAGAGCTGGGATTAGAACCCACAACATCTGACTCCCAAGCCCTTGCTCATTCCACTAAGCCACACTGCTTGTTCGGGCTATGTGGTTGTAGAGGTAATGGAGTCAGAGTTCCTCCTGAGATTTCCATTCTTGATCTGTGCAACTGTCAGTCAATCATTGCTTACTACGTCTACAGCATGATGCTAGACACCCGGGAGAAAATTTAGAATATGAGACTCTTGAGGAACAGAAACCATGTCTAATTCCCACCTGTGCATTTTCCCAGAACTCAGTAGGATACTCAGCATACAGTAAGTGCTCTATAAATACTATTATTCCAGAAGTTCACACAGCAGCAAGGGGCAGAGTTGGGATTAGAACACAGATCTTGTCCCTTCCAGAACTGTGCTCTTTTCACTAGGCAATGAGTCCAAACCTGCTCAGTGTATTTTTTTTGGGTGAGAAAAGCCTCTAATAAAGACCTTCCTGAGTCAAGTTGGTCATCTTGACCTGAAAAGCCCTCCAAAATGCCCCCATATTTGATATGAATTGCATGCAAACTTGTCTTCATCACTTGCTCCTACCATCTCCCTCCTCTCCACCCAGTTGGATCCTTCCCAGTAATGGCTGTTTGAATTTCATTTTGTTTCCCTAATTCTTTGGTCTGTACATTTACAAAGCAAACCTCATCCAGCAGTTCTTCACTTGAGCCAAGCATTCCTTAAATTATGGCCAATGTTATTTAAGATTTCCTTCTGTCATGTAAAACTAATTGGTCTAATCCATTATGCAAAAACTATATGGGCTATGAAGCAAGCCGTTAATGCATTTTGAACAGAATGTACTCGCTAATGAGCTCTAATGTGAGTAAACTGTATCTTAAGTGTTTCAGTATGATGGAGATTTAAACATTTAACTAAAGAAAAAGCTATTTTATAATGTTAGCCCCACCTTGCAAGTTGAAATTATGTATACAGGTGAAAGCCAAGGGCAATGCAACTAAAATTGCATAGTTCACTCATAATACCCAGTTTTCCTGCAAAATCTGTCTTGCAGAAAAACTGCGCATTACAGAAAATTATATTCTACACACCCACGTGCTTAGAACAGTGCTCTGCACACAGTAAGTGCAGAAAGAGTACAATTGATTGTGCTGTGTCCCAGTGAGTGAAACCAGCCAGGCCCATGAGCACAACAATTTCAACAGCTTGCACAGAATCCCAAGAAGTTCATAGCAGAAATATATATCCATACATATATGTGTGTGTATGTATTCATTCAGTTGTATTTATTGAGCGCTTACTTTGTGCAGAGACTGTACTAAGTGCTTGGAAAGGACAATTTGGCAACAGATAGAGAAAATCCCTATCCAACAGCGGGCTCACAGTCTAGAAGGCGGAGACAGACCATAAAACAAATAGACAAGTACAAGTAGACAGGCATCACTACCATCAAAATAGATAAATAGAACTATAGATAAATGCACATCATTAATAAAAAATAAATAGAGCAATAAATATGTACAAATATACAAGTCCTTTGGGGCGGGGAAGGGGGTAGGA
Source organism: Ornithorhynchus anatinus (assembly GCF_004115215.2). NCBI lineage: Eukaryota > Metazoa > Chordata > Mammalia > Monotremata > Ornithorhynchidae > Ornithorhynchus > Ornithorhynchus anatinus. The sequence continues at coordinate 28,903,681 of NC_041746.1, forward strand.
GTAGAGGGGAAAGGAAGGCTCGGTGTCTGGGAAGGCCTCCTGGAGGAGATGAGTTTTTTCAGTAGGGCTTTGAAGAGGGGCTTTGTGTGTGTGGGGGGGGGGGCGGGTATATATGCACACACACAAATGTTATAAATATACATGTGTGAATATATTTTCATGGTATTTAAGCGCTTACTATGTGCCAGGAACTGTACAAGCAAAGCTCACTGGACACAGTCTGTGTCCCACACAAGGATCACAGTCCTAATTTCTATTTTACAGATGAGGTGACACAGAGAAGTTAAGCATCTTGTTCAAGGTCACACAACAGACAAGTGGTGGAGCCGAGTTTAGATACCAAGTTCTTCTGACTCCTGGCTCCACACTTGTCTGCTGTGTGACCTTGGGCAAGTAATTTAACTTGGCTCTGCCTCATTTATCTCATCTGTAAAATGGGCATAAAGGCTGTGACCCTTATGCAGGACAAGGACTGTGTACAAACTGATCTTAATAATAATAATTATGGTATTTAAGTGGTTACCATGTGCCACGTATTGTTCTAAGTGCTGGGGCAATAGCTGGTCAATCTGCTCAAAACTTTGTGGGATCAGGGACACTAATGTCTCTTGAAGAACAGGAAAAGCTACATGATGTACCAGGCATTTAAATAAATGATTCTTATAGTTGGATTCCTCTCTATCTTTTCCTTTCCTTCAGTGAACATCATCTCTCTTAGGAATATAGGGGATTGGGCAACACATTCTGGGGACTATAGGGATATTTTTGGCTTTGTTTGCTTTTTGTTGGTTGCTCCCATCTGTCTTAACTCTCTCGCCTATATTCCTTCTCCTCTCTAGTCTCTTATTTATCAGAAATAAGAATGAAGAGGAGGCGCCCTGAATTTGAATATTTATTGTTCATTCTGGTTCCAGCTAAATGTTAATTCATCTCTTTTCATATTTTTCAATCTCTGGGTTTATTCTAAGATTGTTGGCAAGTTGTAATGATCTATTTAGTTGATGAGAATTTGTAGTTTTTCAATGTTTAGGATGGATAGCTAACAGCAGCTTGAGGGGAAAGGAAGTCGATCATTGGGTTTTATTGTTGTAGCTTTCTGTGAGTGAATGTTAGCACACAATAGAGTGGGATAATTTGCATCTAATTGCTCTTGCTTGTGCTTTAAGAGAAAGGCAACGTAGAATAATTTATTGTCAAATTTTTTCTTGTGGGGGCAGACTTCTATTTCATTAGGAGGCAAGCCCATAATTCTCTGAAATGAGTGGCTTTGTCTTCTATTGCGCTTTAGAAACATGGCAACAAAAGGCACTGTCTTTAGTATATTTTTTCTTTAATTTATTTAAATATTTCCACAGCCCAGGAATAAGCAGGGTGGTGATCACATGATGGAGCTCTGCACTGGGACCATTTTGGGCTGTTCTGTGCATATGCTTCTTCTTCTGTCCCTTAATCTCTTGACTTGTTGTGCACACCTGTCAAATCGTAGATTCAGTTGAAGAAAATCCTTATGAAATAGCCACTTTATGTGAATAAGAGCAATTAAATGTCTAATAATGGTGTCAACATTATTTATTCTGATGATGCTTAAATTGCTGATTGACTCAAAACAAACTATTCTTCTGATTCCTCTACTGGTAAAGTTGCTATTTCATTAAGCTTTTAGCCTTGACTTTGAACAAAGGCAGAAGTCTTCGATATGGACAGCACGAGCCTTCGAAAGTTTATAACTGGAAATATAACTTCTGCCAATGAGACCAGCTAGATTAGGAAGGGAGAAATGGCTAATGCAGTCTGACCCTGTACTGCTTGTGGGAATTCACAAGATAATTTCTGCCGAAGTACATCAGAATGTCACATGAAATTCTTACTAGACAATTAAGGTCCACCTTATTATTAGATACCTGCACATGTCCTTTCTTTTTGAAGAGTTCAAAGTGCCTTATGCACTGTCACATTTTATCCTATTGATTGAAGGCAGTGGCTGCATCTCTTTCTTCTAATTTTGTCTGTTCTCCCATCCCTCCCTCCATGTGCCTAGATAACCACTGCAGATTTTTAAAATGGCAGCATCAAAACTCAAATGGTAACAAAAACCAAGGGCACTAACTGGAAGGTTTCTCTGCAAGTTTAAATTGAATTTTGCACTTATGGTGGAAAGTTAATAGTACGAGATCACGGGTGGCTTGGGTGGGCAGATGTAGCTGCCATACCTGCCCTCTGCTCTAGACTCTGAACTCATTTTGGGCAGGGCATGTGCCTATTGTACTCTCCCAAACGCTTAGTAGTAGAAGTAACAACTGTGGTATTTAAGCACTTGTTATGTGTCAAGCACTGTTCTAAGCCCTGGGGTGGACACAAGTAAATCGGGTTAGATATAGTCCCTGTCCCACATAGGGCTCACAGTCTTATCCCCAAATTACAGATGAGGTAACTGAGGCCCAGAAAGGTAAGTGACTTGCCCAAGATGTCACAGCAGACATGGGGCAGACTGGGATTAGAACCCACGTCCTTCTGACTCTCAGCACCGGCTCTATCCACTAAGCCATGCTGCTTCTCTTAGTACAGTGCTCTTTACACAGTAAGTACTCAAATACATTAAATTCCCAAATGGCTAATCAACTGTATGTTATTGATCTATATTTCTACTTGATTTAATTAGGTTAACTCACTGAGAAGCAACATAGTCTAATGGAAACAGTACAGGTCTGGAAGTCAGAGAACCTGGGTTCTAATCCCATCTCAGACATGTACCTGCTGTGGGACCTTGGGCAAATGACTTAAATTCTCTAGGCCTTGGTTCCTTCATTTGCAAAATGGGGATTAAATAGCTGTTCTCCCTCCTTCTGAGGCCTAAGTGGGACCTGATTATCGTCTATCTACCCAGTACTTAGTATAGTGCCTGCTACATAGTAAGTGCTTAACAAATACCATTATTTGTTGTTGTTGTTATGAGGTCATACTACTCACTAGGCCTTACTACTTCTCACTGATATTCCTTGGTATCCAGCCTACGGTGATTTTTTTCAAGTAAACCTACATTTCCTGAGCACTAAATTCTGTATGCTTTGCTATACACGAGGAATCCTCACAGGCCGCAATCTAATACTGCACCTGTGTTTGAGTATGTCTGTCCCTCGTTAGAATCTTTTGCAGTGGAGAGTAATTTCCTCCTTCCCCTGAATCCTGTTGTGTTTGTTTTAATGTTATTCTGAGCCTCTGAGCTGATGTCTCATTATATCAGTACACAAAATACCATTATCCAGCTCACGTTTAACTGCTGATTTAAATGAAAGTACATTAAATAGTTGAATCAAGGAGTATGCAGCTAAGCCTCTTTCAGCTTGATCTGTGTTTCTTGGAGTTGTAGCAGGTTAACTGCTTCCTGGAAAAATTACTTCAAGTATTTTCTCCATAATTTGGTGTACACCAAATGACAAGATTGTTAGGGAAAACACCACTCTTCATTTGCATTTTTATGTTGTGTGTGTGTGTGTGTGTGTGTGAGTGCAACCCCAGTTATGTTTCCAATCCTTGGAGAACAACTTGAGGTCTTTCCAAAGAAAACTTCATTTTCAAAGAGAATGTGCTAACCAGGCAATGAATATTCCATAGGCTGCACTGGGATTTGGTGGAGACGTGAATTAGTATTGAGTCACAAGCCTAAGTCCAGAACCAGTTATAATACTTCAATTCCTCAGTCCAGTCTGAGTTAAGAGAGTGAATCTGGTTAATTAAATACCTCTGTGAATCCTTGATGAACCCAGAGATTGAAGCAAAGTGAAAGTCATTTTGTTGTAACTCCAGAAAAATAGAATGGCAGCTTTACATCTCGGTGTCCACAATGAGCTTACCCTCTACAGAGAGGGAAAAGGACATTAATACAAATCAATAAATGACAGATATGTACATAAGTCCTGTGGGGCTAGGAGGAGGGAAAAACAAAGGGAGCGAATCAGGGTAATCAAGAAGGGAGTGGGAGAAGAGGAAAGGGGGGCCTGGTGGATAGAGCATGGGCCAGGGAGTCAGAAGGTCATGGGTTCTAATTCCGACTCCATTGGCTCCACAAGGTCTGTTGTGTGACCGTGGACAAGTCACTTAACTTCTCTGTGCCTCAGTTCCCTCCTCTGTAAAATGGGGATTAAGACTGTGAGCCTCATGCTGGACAGGGAGTGTGTCCAACCCTATTTGCCTGTATCTACCCCAGTGCTTAGAACAGTGCCTGACATATAGTAAGTGCTTAACAAATACCATAATAATAATAATTATGCTAATGTAAATAAATTATGGCTATTTAAGTGCTGTGGGACTGAGGGAGGGGTGACTCTTCCAGACTGTTAGCCTGTTGTGGGCAGGGACTGTCTTTGTTTTTTGCTGAATTGTACTTTCCAAGTGCTTAGTACAGTGCTCTGCACACAGTAAGTGCTCAATAAATATGATTGAATGAATAAATATCTATTATATTATTTATATTAATGTCTGTCTCCCCACTCTAGACTGTAAACTCATTGTGGGTGGGGAAAGTGTCTACCAACTCTATTACTTTTCACTTTCCCAAGTGCTTAGTACAGTGCTTTGCACATAGTAAGCACTCAAACACAATTGATAGGCAGTAAGCTCACTGTGTGCAGGGAATGTGACTGCCAACTCTCTCAAGCCCTTAGAGGAGTGCTCTGCTTCAAGTAAGCACTCAATAAATATGGATAAGGATGGATTCTTGGATGCTTGAGAGGGCTGTTTTAAAAATAAAGGAAAGGGAACACAATACTATTGAAGTTGTGCAAGTTGAAAGTATATATTGGTTCCTGGAGAGTTTGGCTAAATTTAACGGAGCAGAGATCCTGAATCGGGTACTGGAGATAAATTATAGATATTTAAAAGGTCTGTTCCTGATTATGAGGATGGTTATCAAGGAAGACAAACTGTTGCCATGGTTGGAGATGGAATGTGGTCTTGTATTCCTTTAAATTCCAGAACACCGCCTGCCCCCCCCCCCCCCCCCCCACCTTGGTACACTGAAGAAGTGAGAACTGTAGAGGAGCCCTTAAGTCACAGGCATTTTGTTACCTACTACACACAGATTTGGTGGCACTTTGGCAATTACAGCAGCAGTTAAGGCTCACAATGAATGTCCAACTCTGTATTGGACTCCCCCAAGTGCTTAGTACAGTACTCGGTGCTCAATTTAATACCTTGATTGACTGATGAAACTTGCTGGCATCCTTGAAACAGTCCAACTGCATAGGAGGTGCTCTTTGACCCCAGGGAAAATTTAACTTATGTTCTCCTATAACACCAAAGACCCCTGCCAAATGACAACAGGCAGGGGAGCCAGAACTACACTTTGCCCACTCTTGGAGAATCTCAGAATAAGGACAGGCCTATGTTGAAATAATACATAGGGAATCAGTGGAAGCCCTAATTCTGAAACTAAGCTATTCTCCTCAGTTTCCACTCTTTGGGCAAGAGTGGAAGCAAGGCCTCAGTGATCATGAACCCTCTCTCATAAAAATAACCAAAGAGTGGGGTCATTTATTGAACGAGCCCATCTACTTCTTTTCCTACTGTCTTGGTGTTTTAAAGCAGTGATCATTCAATCAGTAGTATTGATTAAAACAACAACCAAACTTTTCCCACTCTATTCAAACTATCCCAGAATCTCTTTTCTGGGGAGGTGTGGATTGATTTTTGGAACCTCCAGGGCAGTGATTTCAGGGTTCAAAGCCCTAAATGATCATTTTAGCTCATAAATCAGCATTACTAAGGTGTATCTAAAGAACTGGAAAAATTTTATTGCTGACATCAGTGGTGATATGGGGCTGTAGATTGTCCTGGAATATGGATGAGTACAAGCCATTTAGGAACAAATATTCTAGCTGATAACTGACAGCCAGCCAAATGCAGACCCTGATAAAGATAAATAACCTGTACTCAGGGAAATTTTTTGCATCATTAAACATGGTGAACATATTAGCTAGCAGGGGGTGGAGCTGAATCCCCAAAGAGATAAATCTAAATTATGTGCACTGCAGTGATCATAACGGTAATGCACCATCTTGACTAACTAGCTGACATCAATGGAGAAGGGAATTTCAGATTTAAATGAACCAAACTCAAAAGCATTGCAGTGAGCATACAGATTAATTGGACCATATTCATGAACTTTTCAGCCCTATTCTGTCTTTTTTTTTCTTTGACTGGTGCCAACTATAAAGAGCTTAGAATTTTCCTGTCAAACCACACTTCTTTTTCTCCCTTCTTTCTGCTTCCTTATGTAGTTTGATTAATTACTCCCCAATTTGCTTTCCATTAATCTCCCTCCTACTCAGTTGCATCAGCTCTTGCCAAAATCTTTTTTTTTTCTTTTTGTGGAGGTAAAGATGGATAATACAAGTTTAGTGACACTTCTCTTAGACAAATCAGTAGGGCAGCCATTTGTTAATACTTCCAAAGGGCAGGAAGCATTCTAAGAATCAAAGCGAAGAGGAAGGTTCTGCTTATTTTTGCAGAAACACCTTGTTGATCTTTGGAGCTAAGGAACTGTTTCATACTGCTGAGAGTCAGGCTTTAATATTTCTTGGCTTTAGTTCCCCTTGATAATGTCATCTTAATTTGAAAATCAGGATTTCCGAAGTCAGAGAAGAACATTTTTAAGGATGACAGGAGTAAGGGACATCATATTGCTATATTTAAATGCAATTGTGGGTTCTAAGAAGGGAATACAAGGCTTAATTGAAATAAAAATAAATGCTTAAAGTGTCCTCATCTGCGAATCACATCTCTGTCCCAGTTAAGGGCAATCTCTCCTATTTGGCAAGTTGTGCAGCAGGGAAGAATTTCAGAAATAATCGTGTATAGGGCAGGGGACCAGAAGACTCAACAGGCAACTGTGATGGGAAATGTGAAGCTGTGGCTGCTAAATGCATTCTTTTACCCTTAAATGGGTGAGTGCACATGTAGTTTCTAAACACATTTGTCAGTTTTCAACTGGGAAGCAAATGACTGAAGCTGTTGAATTTAGAAAACTTGATTCTGAAGAGAGGTTACAGAGTAAGAAAAAGAACCAAGAGAAGGGGGACAAAACACACCAGGAATGTGACGCAATGGCAGAAAAGAAGAATGTGAAGGATTGAGAGTCAGGAGTTGTGAAGATAGGAACCTAGGTGATTGCTTTCTAATAATGGCATTTATTAAACCAGATGCTGTGCTAAGCTTTGGGGTAGGTACAAGATAATCAGAACAGACCCAATCCATAGCCCATAAGGGGCTAGGTTTGAGGGAGGAATAAAAGGTATTCCACCCCCATTTTGCAGATGGAAGGTGGGGGGGGGGAAGGCCCCAGTGAGGCTGTCCCCACACAGTGTCAGCTCTGTTGAGCAGAGCTTAGAATCAAGATCGCCTAACTTCCATTCCCATGCTCCTTTCCACAAGACCATATCACCTTTGTCCTCTTTCCTAGTCCCTGTTTCTCAAAATGAGATGCAATACTTGTGAAAGAATTAAAAAGCAGAAACAATGTGGGACACGAGTGAGGTAGAGATGAGGAGAGGAAAGGGGACAAATGGAGAAGGATCATATGGGATGGATGTCTGATCTAGGGTTTCCCACTAGTACACACACTCCAACTCAATTTTGAACAATAAATCAATTATTGAGCACTTACTGTGAGAGCACTGTACTAAGCACTTTGGTGGGGGGGGGGGGGTACAATGTAACAGACTTGGTAGAAATGTTCCCTGCTCATAATGTGCTTACAGTTTAGAGGAGTGAAACAAGGCAAGAGCAATGAGTTGTCTTTGTTTAGCATCAAATGTGTTGGGGGGGAAGAGTTATGAGTTCTGGTTTGTGGAACCATAAGAAAATGGGTATTTATGAGCACTGTGTTAAATGATTTATTGAACACAATGTGAAACACCTAGTTTAAAAAATCAGTAGAAAAGTCAGACTTTCAGACCTATGGTTCTGAACACTTAATTCTAGAATTAAAATCATTTTAGCACAAAATATGCTTGTTAATATTTTGTTCCCAAATTTTTGACTACTGTTTTCATCAAAGTTTGTAGTGTAACAAATTCTATGATGGGAGAGAGATTGAGGGAGACAATCATAACCACATCATACTTCTAAACTCTTCAATTAGTACCACTTCATAGGAATATTCCAAAACTTCAAATTTTCCCTTTTTGAAAGAGCTCCTTATAGAAAGCTGTATGTATCCAATTTAGCAGTCAACCATGGAAAAGAAAACAGTGCTGTCTCCTTTGGGCCCAACATGTTTTTGGAAGACACAATCTTGGCTCTTAAGCCCTTTGTTCGGGAGGGTACTCTACTTTATTCCAACCTAAAAGGAATTGGCTGAAGTGCAAGTGTGTAAAATCCTTTCTTGAGCTAAAATTTTCCAGGAGTTACAAGGATGAAGCTAACACAATCACCTCAAATCTATACCACAAGTCATGGGGTTCCAATTTTACCTCAATCTATACAACCAGTTAGTGATATTTGAGAGCTTACTATGTGCTGGGCACTGTTCTAAGTGCTTGGGAAGATAAGATATTACAGAGTTGGTAGAAGTGATCCAAGCCCACAAGAAGTTTTCAATCTACCTATGTCTTAGGTTCCTTTCTCTAATCAAACAACCTGACTTCTGTGGTCTGAATATTACACTAATGGAAGAATACAACAGAATTAGAAAATACGATCCTTAAAGAACTTATCTCCTAGTTGACACTCTTCCCAATCACCTTCAGCCAGCAGGCATTAATGGTTCATCATTCCAAGTCCTTTCTCCTCTATTCTGTCTCCTCCCCACCCCCATCTCTCTGATCTACCCTCTCTGCTCTGCCCTACCTCTCTTCCTGTCCAATCTGGGCTATTACAGTCTGCTAGTGACTTCTGGATTTTACTAACGTGCTGGTGCTACCTCAAGAAGAATAGTTTTACGAACATCTTGGCCCTTTCTAACAGTCACTCACAGTGGTGATGGCATTAAGCTTCAAGCACTGTGCTCAGCACAGATTGAACACAGTCTCTGCCTCATGTGGGGCTCACAGGCTGAGAAGTCTTCCATGCCTGCAGGAAGTTTTCCAATCATTGGAATTTGAGTGCTTACTATTTGCAGAACACTGTATTAAGTGCTTTTTTGTAGATCTGCGATTCCTTTTATTGAATGAATGAATGACTATGGCCCAATCAAGTGAGTATTCAGAAAGAGTTTCCCTTCTGGTGATGTATATGAATCCAGAGTCTGAGTGGTGCCCTGGGTAGAAAGACTTGAGGAGCGGTGGGGAAAACCTTGCAATTTAAAACTTATGACTCACCATATCCATCTGTGGCACCACACAGAATCAGAGAGAAGTCATGCCAACCAGGCAGTGCAAATAGTCAACTGCTATCACCTGTGAAACTTTGAAGGGGGTGGGGGAGGTGGGCAGGAGAAAGGGATGTAAAACCTAATGAAAATTATGTGTAAACTGGTCCATGAAAGTCATTTTTTATTACAAATGCAGTAACACCTTTCCATCAACTTTGCTCAGCATTTTTAATAACCTCCAGTGGATGTTAGTAAATGACATTGACCCCTAGGTCCCCAGCAAGCTAGAAATAAACACACACAGATTAACCAGCTTGTTGCCTCTTACCACTATGTTTTGCAAACAATTATATAAAGGGTCTGCCTAGGGCACAGTTGATATTGCTTAGCAACCAATTTATTTTGGAGACCCTTGACCCTGCTTTAATATGTATCTTTAAAGGAACAGACCAGAGAGAGAGCTACAACCAGTGTAGTATATTGGAAAAGTTGGCATTTTAAACATCAATGGGGGCTTTGGAAACTTCTTGGTCAGTCCCATTTAACATCATAGGAAAGTGCATACAGGGTGCTTTCATTGCCATTGGACAATGGCTTTAATTGTCATGTAAATTAAATTCATCTGGGCCTCCAGGAGACTGTATGGAAGAATCGAATAACTGACACTGCAAATTAAGTTTTTCCTAGATTCTCAATAACTCCACCAATTTCCCAAACTTGTTTACATCAGTTTTCATAACAAGGTACTTCTTAAATTGATTTCAAGTACTACAGACTACTTTTTTCTTTTTTACCGCTTTCTAAGGATGACCTGACTTTAAAGCCTGAGCTTTGTTTGTCCAGATCCTAGCTACACTGGGGAAGAAAGTCTTCAGAAGTACAGAGCATAGCAGTCAGCATAATCTAGTGGAAGAGCATTGATTTAAGAGTTGTGCTGCATGATCTGCTCTCCTGGTCTGCTGTGTGACATTGGGCTAGTCTCCTCACCTCACTGGACCTCAATTTCCTGATCTGCAAAATGAAGCTAAGTTCCCCCTCTTCCTAGTTCTTAGCCTGGAAACCTGGCTGAGATAGGGATTGGGTCCAGTTTGATTATCCTGTATGTACCCCAAGTGTTTAGCACCGTTCTTGGCGCCAAATAAGCACTTTATAAATACTATAACATCTCACATCACTTTCCATTTAAGTTGTCAATAAGCAGTTCTAAAAGGGGGAAACAACTTAAAGTGACTTCAAAGCAAGTGATATGAATCATAGGAAAGAAATCTAATGGGCTTTAAAACCAATTATATATATATTTTTAATACACTGTCCCCTCAGTTGGATCTCTGGAAGTAAGCACATAAAGCTAGTGCCTTCATTAAAGTTCCAGAAATGATTCTAAATCTTTCAACAAGTATTTCAAATCATTTATGCATTTTAAATGAAAACGAGTACCTAAGTTTGTCAAGCTGCTTGAAAACATGTTTGTTTTCTGGAAATGGCTCCTCCACTTTTTTCTTTCTTCTCCCCAGTATCATTCTAACTTCTCCGCAGAGCGAAAATCTGTGTGTAAATTAGGAATTTGGGAGACCACAGATATAATATCTGTGCATTGCAGTCAATGAAAATACTAGGTTTGTTCTCAATTCCCTTTGCTGTTGTTTTTACCTCAGTAAATTATTGAATGCCGCATTCTCTCTACTTATATTTTACCCAAGTCTCAAATGGTATCATAAATTGTGTATGGGCCAAACTGCATTCTTCTATTAGCAAAGCTTGATCCTTGTAGTCAGCCCAAGCACGATTTAATGAATTTCCTGGTGTGTTCTGCTAATTTAATTTCACAATGTCATGTCTTTTTCTATTCTAGAAAAATAAAACATGTAATTGTGAATATTTGAAGTGGAATATAGGCAAACTCTAATATTCAGTGTTATGCTTCTATTATCCCGATTAAAGGGTACATAAATTTTCTCCATTCAAAAACAGCCTTTGGTGTAGTACAGGTATTAGATTGATGGTGTCAAATGGAAAGCAATGCTCTCATGAGCTAAAAATATTGTACTTACATTGTAAATTAGCTGGTTGCAAATCTACTTTTAGATGTTTAGCTTTTTTGAAGATTTACATATCCTAGGTTATTGTTGCTTCAGAGGCATTAAAAATACCTTAATATGGGACTATAAAGCCTTTCTTACTTTTTTTACTTGCTCTTGAATTGATATAAGGTGCAGTGACTACAAGTAAAATGCAACTACTGGGCACTGGAAATGAAACTTCTTGGTTAATTGTTTGCATTGATCCTAGTTCAGATTTCAGCTCTGGGGAAAAAAGAGACCCACTCTTTCTTCAAAAACCTCCAGTGGTTTCTAGTTCCTCTTTGCATGAAGTAGAAACTTGTGGCCATTAAGCTTCTGACCATTCTTTTCTCCCTCTACACCCCAGCACACACTGTTCTTTCTCTCTCAAGCCAGACTACTTCCTGTACCTCAGAGAAGCAGCATGGCTCAGTGGAAAGAGCCCAGACTTGGGAGTCAGAGGTCATGGGTTTGAATTCCAGCTCTGCCTCTTGGCAGCTGTGTGACTGTGGACAAGTCACTTCTTCACTTCTCTGTGCCTCAGTTACCACATCTGTAAAATGGAGATTAACTGGGAGCCTCACGTGGGACAACCTGATTACCCTGTATCTCCCCCAGCGCTTAAAAGAGTGCTGTGCACAGAGTAAGCACTTAACAAATACCAACATTATTACCTCATTCCTACTTATCCCTTGTTCACTTCCTCCTTCCTGGATCTCCTTTCCCCTTCACTTTGGGCAGATAAGCTTTCTTCATCTTCAAAAACCCTTCTGATATCACATCTCCATGAGAATTTCTTTGTTTTCCTGCTTCCCCCACCCAAGTTTACATCTTCCACAACTACCACCTCAGCACTTATGTAAATCCCCTCTAGACTGTAAGCCCACTGTGGGCAGCGATTCTCTCATTATTGCTGTATTGTATTTAAGTGCTTGTACAGCACTCTGCCCACAGTAAGTGCTCATTTCATTCATTCAATTGTATTTGTTGAGCCCATACTGTATGCACAGCACTGTACTCAATAAATGATTGAATGAATGAATAAATCAGACACTAAGTGTACCCATATAATCGAATCCACATTTTGCCACTTGTCTGCTGTGTGACCTTGGAAAATTCACTTAACTTCTCTGTGCCCCAGTTACCTCATCTGTAAAATGGGAATTAAGACACTGAGCCCCACATGTGATGGGGACTGTGTCCAACTTGATGATCTTGTATCCACCCTGGGGCTAGAACAGTGCCTGGCACATAGTGCTTAATAATTACCATTTTTTTTTTAAAAAAAAAAGCTTGCATGACTATTACTTTCCCACCTGATGTCTATCCTATTAGAACCAGTCTCTAAAATTGAAGTTGCTTGTTAACTGTGATGCCTCATTTAAGTGGCTCTGTCTACCTCTAGGCATAAGGTAGACATGCCTGTCTACTTGTTCTGTTTTGTTGTCTGTCTCCCCCTTCTAGACTGTGAGTCTGTTGTTGGGTAGGGATAGTCTCTGTTGCTGAATTGTACTTTTCAAGTGCTTAGTACAGTGCTCTGCACACAGTAAGCACTCAGTAAATATGATTGAATGAATAATAATGTTGGTATTTGTTCAGCGCTTACTATGTGCACAGCATTGTTCTAAGTGCTGGGGTAGGTACAGGTAATCAGGTTGTCCCACGTGAGGCTTACAGTCTTCATCCCCGTTTTACAGATGAAGGAACTGAGGCTCAGAGAAGTTAAGTGACTTGCCCACACACAGCTGATGAGTGGCAGAGCTGGGATTCGAACCCATGACCTCTGACTCACAAGCCCGTGCTCTTTCCACTGAGCCAATTTCTGCAGGGACCTACTTACCTTTTGACCTCCGCTGTATTACATCATCTTTAAAACTCATAGATTCCCTTACCTACTCTGAAGTAACCACAGAACTCTTCTAGATGGTAAGCTCCTTGGAGGCAGGGATCATGTTTATTAATTCTGTTGTCCTCTCCCTTGTGCTTGGTTCAATGCTCTGCACTAAGTAAATATTATTCAAGGAAATAGAACACAAACATAAATTTACTCATTAATGAACTGAAATTGTCCTGCGTAAGCCCCTCTCCAAACCTAATTTCCCTTCATTGTTTCCAGGATATAATAACTTTCTTAACCCAGGGTCCTGATAAACTCCTTCCTTGGTAACTTATTTTTATCTCTGAGCCTGTCATAAAGATGAACTGACAAGTTACAGTCTAAGGAATTTGGGAATGACCGCTTGATCTGTTTTGCAGAATTTGAGAAACTAAACCTCTTATGTGGAAACCTACAGCTTTTCTCCATTGTGAAGCCATGACTGAATGAGGCTGGACAGGGAAAACATATCAAAGTTTATATAGTGAAGACCTGGAAGTTGAACCGGGGGGAAAAGTAATTGATTATGTTGGTTGACAGTCCTGTTTATTTCATCTTGTCTGATTCTGACCCTAACTTTAAACACTGAGAGTATTTTCAAAATAAGGTTCTCTTGCCATTTCTGTCTGCTCTGATGGAGCAGACCGACTACTATTTATAGCATAATAAGCTTAGTGGTTAAAGTGTCATGCACTGAAGATTAAGCACAGGAATGAAATTAATAGGGAGACAGGATGGGTTATGAGAGAGAATTCACAGACTCTCATTAGTGGAGTCAATCAAGAATTTTCAAGACTCCACTTTTACCCCTCGTATCAACTTAAGGTCCCTTTGGCTAAGCTTCAGGGAGTTCCTCTGTATTGGATAGTAGACTAGGGTCTATTTGGAACTTTCCTTAATTAAAAGTCCCAAATACTGTAATAGCAATGAATGCAGAATTAGCTTTGAACTCTTGAGGTTTTCAGCCTCCATGGAAGGTTTCTGGGGAATCTTTCCACAAGAAAAAAAAAATTCAAGCAAGGGGCTGATGTATTTTTCCTTGAAGCTCCAGGGAGCATCTTTATTATTAGTGGTCTCTAAGTACTTACTATATAGCAAATTCTGGGGTAGATAAAAAAAAAACGATAATCAGAGCAAACACCCACATGGGGTTCATGGAGGTCTGAGGAGGGCAAACAGGTAAAATGGGGAAAAATCCCTATTTTATTGATGAGAAAACAGTGGCACAAGGAAGTTAGTTACTTGAGCTAGGTCATGTAGCAGAAAAGTGGCAGTGTTGGAACTAGAACATGGGTTTCCTGACTCCCAGACTTAGCTTTTTCTATTAGACCACTCTGACTCTCTTAGGAGGGGGGTGGGGGGATTTTCAGAGGCTGGTAATAGGGATGGGGATTTGGAGAATCAGGGTTCTGATGTGGGTCCTCTCCCTCACAGCTGGCTTGTGAGTGAATCCCCTGCCTTAAGTGCTGGGAGCAAATGAGCATAGACAATCTTTAGCCATGGGTAGCTTCACTGTATGTGTTGTAATAAGGAGAAACTGAATCCACCTGGCAAAAAGCGAGGGGGATTGTTAATCCCTTGAGGGCAGGAAACAGTCCTTACAAGTGGTTTCAGGGTTACCCATCGGACTTCCTTTTCTTCCTCTAGTTCCATCTATTTGTAAATCACTTTAGTGCATCTCCCTGAGTAAACAGTAAGCTACTTGAGGGCAGGGAAAGAGTATAGCTAGGAGCACTTGATAGTCACCCCACAGCACTCTTGTACATATCAATTGTATTGAGCATTTACTGTGTATGGAAACCTGTACTAAGCATTTGGGAGACTATAATGTAATAGTTGTAGACCCATTCCCTCCCCACCCCTGTCTGTAACTTATTTGAATTCCTGTCTCCCCACTAGACTGTAAACTTCTTATGGACAGGGAATGTATCTAACAACTCTGTAGTACTGTACTTTGCCAAGCTCCAAGTAATAATTGTGGTATTTGTTAAGCACTTAGTATGTGCCAGGCACTGTTCTAAGTGATGGGCTGGACATAAGCAAATCAGGTTGGACAAAGTCCCTGTCCCACATGAGGCTCATAGTCTTAATCCCCATTTTGCAGATGAGTTAGTTTAGGCACAGAAAAGTGAAGTGAGTTGCCCAAGGTCACCCAGCAGACAAGTGGCAGAACCTGGATTAGGACCCATGACTTTCTGACTCCCAGGCCTTTGCTCTATCCACTGCACCATGCTGCTTCTCCATACAGTGCAGTGAACACATAAGTATCATTGATTGGATTTGGAGGAACCCAGTTATTTCTGGAACCATAACAGCAATGCATTTGGAAATTTCCATGCAAGTTATTAGATACTGTGCAAAGTTTGTTTCCCTAGAATCTGAGCATCCTCACTGGGAGAGTCATAAAAAGTCCTTACCCTGTCTTGTCCCCTCCGTGGAAGGGTTGCCTTGCATTGACAGGTAATTGTGTCTGGGTGTGGAGAACTGATTTGGCGAAGTCCCAGTAATCAAGAGCAAAATGGAAGGAAATGAAGTGACTCCAATAAGCAAGGAGTTAAAACTCCATCAGCAGGGAAAATCAATAGCCTTCCCTTGCAATGCAGAGAGGTGAAAATGGGCTGTATTCAAACTTTTCTGGCCCTTGTGGCTTCTCCCCTTGTAAATTGAATTGGAACCTCCAAATTACCTTCAGTTGCCAGAGCACATTTTCAAGGCTCCTTAATTGACTATTAACTCACCTCTTTTTTGTTTTTCCTCCCCTTCCCAAAAACCTCAAAGAAAGAGGCTGGTTGTATACACCTCATCATCATTATCATCAATGGTATTTACTGAGAACCTGCTAATCAGTTATACTGCATGCAGAACACTGTATTAAGCATTTGCAGTGCAGAGTTCTGTATTAAGCTCTGGGAGAGTACAACAAACCCACAGTCTCAATTTCCAGTAGCTCCACCTCAGTCTGTGAATGTGATCTTCTTCCTGCTATTGCCATGCCTGTCCTATAAGAGATAGATATCTTCTTATAACAAAGGAACAAAGTTCCCTAAAATAAAGCTTCGTGTGTATCTACTTGTTTGTCTAGATACAGTTAATTCTTCTGTAGTCAGGGGGATTTATTCTAGAAAACTCACCCTTTGATCGCTCCTTCACATAAGCATGAAAAAGCTTGCATCATGGTGTATCCACTTAGACATGCATTGTGGGAAGAATGTCCCCGGTAGCATAATGAAAACATGTTATAGAAAACCTGACTATATAAAACCCATGTAGGTAGATATACATCTGTATATATAAACCTCTCTCTTGTATATAGATGCTGTTGTTATAAGCTCTCTGACAAGATTTCAACCACCTTGAGCGCCGGGGTCATGCATACTAACTCCATTGTACTGTACTCTCCCAAGTGCTTAGAACTGTGCTCTGCACACAGTAAGAGCTCAATAAATACTATTGAATTTGACCTTTGGGTGAGTGGATGAACAGCTTACTGCAGGACCACAGCCACGCAGACCACCTTGGTTGGTTGCAGCTCTACTTTTTTTTAATTAGGTCACAGCTTCAGGCTGTGACTTGAAGCCCTTTTTATAGGTTTGTGGTAAAGACTAGTTTGTCCTAACTTTTTTTTTCCTGCTCCAAATGGCAGTAGGATGATGCTATAAGAGTGGAATTTATGTGCTTAATATGGGCCAGTGGCTGGGGTAGGTACAAGATATCCAGACTGGAGACATTTCCTGACCCATATAGAAGTCATAGTCTAAGCAGGTATTGAATCACCATTTTACAGAGGAGGATGCTGAGGTACAGAAAAGTAATGACTTGCCCAAGATTATGCAGCAGGAAAGTGGCTGAGCTGAGATAAGAACACAGGTCCTTGGACTTCCAGACCCATGCTATTGCCGCTAGGCCAAGCTCTTTCCCATAGTTACTGCTTCTCAAAGTTAATATGTTCCAAATGCCAAGTAAGTACTCAAAGTAGCATTTATGGATTGATCATTTGTTGTTGCAGTTCTGAGGCAGGAGGTGAGTTCATACCAATTTAACTTGTGCTCTGCAGTTATATTTAATATAGATATTACAAAAATCCTAAGGGAATACACAAGAGTTTAACTCAAACCATTTAATCATGGCTTAATTTCAAAAAGTAGTGATTAAAAAAAATCCAGGATTACTTTGAATATTTAGAATTTAAATAAAATATTTTGTTTTTAACTAGACATTGAACAAGAAATGAATGCTTTTAATAAAAGAAGCTAAAACTTTTAATTTCCAAAGAACAAAATGTACTTTAACAGAAGGCTTAGGAGAGTCTCTATATTTCTATTATTTGTCTTTTTGTAAATTGCTTATTGTGTACTCTGGGAAGTCCCTATGGTACCCTAAGCCAATATGCTGCCAATTTTCCATAACATTTGGAATCAATCAATAGTATTTACTGAATATTCATTGTGGGAAGAGCACACTACTAAATGAATGGGAGAGTACAATTGGAGGAGGATGAGAAGGCCTGACCAAATGGAGCTTAAAATCTTGGGATGGAAATACCCCCTGCTGTGCAGTGGATCTATGATGTTTCCCAAGGCAGGATAAATCAGTCCTGGGGAAAGGACATGTCCTAGTAGAGTGTGGAACAGGGAAGTGGGAAATTTGGGTTCTAGTCCTGTCTTCTGTGCAAATTTGGGAAATCACTTAATAGTTTTTACTGAGCACTTGCTGTGTAACGAGCACTGTTATTAACTTCTCTCTGCCTCTGTTTCCTCATCTGTAAAATTCATTCAATCGTATTTGAGCATTTACTTTGTTCAGGGCACTATACTAAGTGCTTGGGAGAGTATTGTATTCCAATAAACTGACAGAATGGGCACAAGATACCTGTTCTCCTTTCCTCTTAATCTGTGAGCTCTGGTAGGATAGGGACTGTCTGATCTAATTATCTTGTATATATCTCAGTATTTAGCATATGGCTTTGCACATAAAGCTTAATAAATACAATCTAAAGAAGCCAAACCCAAAACAATTCCCCAGAAGGGAAATGGAGAACAGGATGTAATGCTAAACTGATTTCCTTTTTGGCTTAAAACCTGGCCTGGAGACATACTTCCAACGTCCTACTGACATAATGCTATGAAAACATCTGTGTCTTAAGACAAGCTTTGCAAAAGGTTCATCAAAGATGAAATCAAACAACTGAGGGAGCATTATAGATCTTAGTGATTGGCAAAGGGCTAAGGAAAGAGAGGATCATATTCTGTTTTGGATGGGGGAGAAGTGTTATAATGAGAGGCTAAAAATAAATTAGGAACAGCTTCTGTAATGTTGAGAGAAAAAAAAGACATCTCAACAAAGGAACTGAAAATCATGTTGAAAAAATGAATAGAAGAAGATCTCCTCTCCACACGTGAAAAAACCTTTTATGACCAGGACCAACTCCAAAGGAAAAGATGATGTTACAATCTCCATGATTCCTTGGGTGCTTGATTTTAAAAAAGCTTAGAATTTTTACCTTCTGAGGTCTTGCAAGTAGGCTATAAGATTGAGTGGGTCTTGTTAAAGGCAGCTGCTTGACCTAGTGGAAAGAGCACAGGCCTGGGAGTCAGAAGGATTTGGGTTCTTGCCCCAACTCTGCCACTTGTCTGCTGTGTGGCCTTGGGTGTGTTACTAAACTTTTCTATGCCTCAGTTACCTCATCTGTAAAATGGAGATTAAGACTGAGTCCCACGTGGGACTGGATTATGTGCAACCTGATTAGCTTGTATCCAACTCAGTGTCTCCCCCTTTATTCTGTAAGGGCAGGGAATGTGTCTATTGTTGTACTCTCCCCAGTGCTTAATACAGTGCTTTGCTAAGTGCTCAATAAATACGATTGAATGAATTAGCACATAGAAAAAAGAAAACCAGCAGGAAGTATAGACGTGCCAGAGAGAATATGTAAAATCCATACTGAAGAGAGGCCTCCCTCTCCCTTCAATCCTGTCCTCTTCTCTGGGCAGAGCAATGGGATCATCTTTATTGCTCCTTCAGGAAGGAGAGGGACCTCACTGGACCTCCCCTCTGTGGATTTTCCCCAGTCCAGAAGAATCACCAAACAGCCTGTGTAAAGGCAATGGCTAGGTTTTGCATAGATGAATTTCATAGATGGAGAATGCTTGGAGGTTTTCCATGGAAAACTTCATTCAAAGGTCCCCAAACAGTTAATTGTATTTACTTAGCACTTACAGTGTGAAGAGCACCATACTGTTTGGGAGAGAACAATATATCAGTTGGTAGACACATTCCCTGCCCATGATGAACTTAGACCTGATTTTCTTTTGTCCAAAGTTTGGTGCCTTTGAGGTCATTTCAGTCTCTCTCATGTTGTTGCTGATGGGAGAAGCTTATGCAATGCTAGTATCTGTGTTGCCTCCCTTCAGGACTTTTTTTTTTTTTCCTACCCTATATTTACTGTGTCAAAGGTATTTCTAATTTAACTTTCTGCTGAAAATGAAGCCTTTGGAGTTCCTCTGTGAAGGATATCTTTTTCCTGTAGAAAAAGATCTGAGTCCTAAAAACAATTCATTCATTTTAAGACTCTCGTGGCTTTTATTTTCGAAGGCAAGAACCAATAAAGTAAGGCAATGCCTACCCTTAAGGGACATGAGACATTATTTTTTAACTATTGTTTTCCTTGAGAAACAAACAGTTTGCATGTATGTTTATGTCTCTGGGGTTTTGATTATTTCTATTTCTCCAAGTCATATTTCTGTTCTAAGTAGACAACAGGGGCTGGGATACAGAAGGTGGGCCTCTGCATGAAGCACATGGATTTATGAGCAATGTGGTAATGTTTCCATATTTGGAAGAGGAAAATATCTGTTGGGAAGTCCCCATCTTGAACTCTATTATAATTACAATTTTTGTATCTGTTAAGTACTCATGATGTGCCAGGCACTGTCCTAAATGCTTGGGTAGATAGAAGATAATTGGGTTGGACACAGTCCCTGTCCTACATGGGGTTCACGGTCTGAATCCCCATTTTACAGATGAGGAAACTGAGGCATAGAGAAGGTAGAGTACTTGTCCACGGTCAGACAGCAGAGAAGTGGCAGAGCTGGAATTAGAACCCGGGTCCTCTGATTCTCAGGCCTGTGCTCTTTTCATTAGGCTTCTCTGCTTCTCTTGGGCTTTATCTGAGTTTCATTTTCATTTTAAAGAATCAATTGCAACAAGTTTGTATGGAGTAGTGTGCCAGACAGAAGGGTCTGGACAAAATTAAGAATGTATGAGTTTTAACAGCCTAGACCAAATTTTTGGTCCAGAGTATCATTGTAAGTCTCTTTTAGCATACCTCTTATTTTTAACTCTGAAAAGACATCTGTGAGAAATACTGCAAGGTCTTTGTCTGGTACATACAGGGATACGTCTGTCTTGTGCTCAGTAATTCCATCCTTTAGAATACTAAGGAAAACTAGAAAAGCATGAAAATCAAAGTTACTCCTAAAAAAGTCTTTCTAGAACTCAAAAATGTCAGAATCTTCGAAGAGGGAAACAGTGTGAGAGGGTCTCTGAATTCAGCCTCCTGATTGCAAAAATAAAACTAGAAAATATTTCCTCATGCTCTTCAGGTTGGGTTGAGGAATTTCAATTGTTGAAGTTTTCATCTATATATTTGGAACAATTTTACACACCTTTTATGTTGCTTCCAAAACTATTTTCCCCACTATCCCATTACAGTGTAAGCTTCTTGAAGGTAAGGATCATGTCTTTAATCTCTATTGTGCTTAATAAATAAACACTGATGACTTTTTTAATGACATCTGTTAAGCCCTCACTATGTATCAGGCACTGTACTAAGCACTGGGGTAGATACAATTTAATCAGGATGGACACAGTCCACGTCCTGCTTGAGGGACAGGATTAATATCTGGCTTAGCTTCCCCATCCTTAACTGGACCCCAGTGGCTTCATTTTCCTGACAGCCATGTACCTAGGGTCCTTTTCCTCCTTGAGCATCCCACTACAGGGGATTTTGCTCTCTTGATTTTTTTTTTTAACAACTCTCGAGTTAACGTTTTCTCTTTCTTTTTGAAAACCAAACCCTCCCTTTATCTTAACTGTCTCCAAATGATTGTCAACTGTCTAATAAGGGTCATTTCCAGTTCTAGAGTTTTAAAAGGGATATTATTTGAGTGATTTTGTTTGATTTTGAGACTAAACATGTTACAGAAGCCAATGGATATTTTTTAGATGAAGATGGATATTCTAAATCTGGAATTCTAGTTAAGATGCTGTAGTGTTTAGGGAAGAATCAGAAAAGTTGGTATATTCACAAGTACTCAAATCTAATTTTATATCTGCCTTATAATGAAGACAAAGGCTCTTGGAGCAAAGGACTCTTTAATCACTATGCCTAGAGTGGAGTTGGGGAAAATTTCTGCTAATGGAATGTCAACATGTCTTGTTGTAACACGTTTTTCCATTACTCCATTTGGATAGGACACAATCTTCCCACAAAACCCAAACCAATCACTGAGTTGGAGCAAATAGATTTGGCATATGAAAAAATGTTTGTTTATGACACTGATCAAATTGCATTGCCCTTATGCTTCCCAGATAGGTTCTCTGCCTACAAGGAGCTTACATTCTAATGGTAGTGAGCATCTCACTCTCAACTCTGATGTCCATATAAAATTATGGCTTTTTTAAAAAAATCCCTACTATATACTCAATGCTGGGGCAAAACAAGATTATGAGACTGAACCCAGTCCCTGTCCCACAGTGAGACTCCCAGTCTGTCATCCTTATTTTATAGATGAGCAAAGTGACCCCCAGGGAAGTTTAGTAACTGACCTGAATTTGCATAGCAGACCAAGCTCGTCTTGGGCAGGGAATGTGACTGTTTATATGCTCCCAAGCCTTTAGTACAGTGCTCTGCACACAGTAAGCATTCAGTCAATACCACTGACTGACTGTGAGCCCGTTGTTGGGATGGGATTGTCTCTATCTGTTGCTGAATTGTACACTCCAAGCACTTAGTACAGTGCTTTGCACACAGTAAGCACTCAGTAAATAAGATTGAATGAATGACTAACAATAGTGGAAATGGATCCAACCCAAGTTTCCTGATTCCCAATCCTGTACTCTTTCCTCTGGCCCTCTTTTGGCATAGTGGATAGAGCTTGAGCCTGGGAGTCACAAGGTCATGGGTTCTAATCTTGGCTCCCCCACTTGCCTGCTGTGTGACCTTGGGCAAGTCACTTCATTTCTGTGCCTCATCTACCTCATCTGTAAAAAGGAGATTGAGACTGTGAGCCCCACCTGGGACGGGGTCTGTGTCCGACCCAATTTGCTTGTATCCACCCCAATGCTTAATACAGTGCCCGGCATGTGGTAAGTGTTAAACAAATACTACCATTATGATTATTAAAGCTGCCAAATGTGTGTGAGAGGAAGGTGTCAGTGTGCTGAGTCGCCCAGTGAAGAGGGCTGTTGTGGGGAAGAGTTGTCCTAAGACACAATGCTCAAGAGAAGCCAGGGACTAGACAAATCATAGGAAATATTTAAATGTGTGGTGCAGCTCAGTGGCTTGGAAAGCAGCTTCTGATGAAGTGCGAGTGAAGGGGAGAGTTGATCGGTGAAAGCCACATTGGTTCCACTGTTGGAACGCTGACTAATAAAACACAAAGTGGTTCAGCGGCTGAAGCTGGGTTTTAGGACTTGACAGAAATGAGGGGAGTCTAAATTGACCAATACCAATTGAGTTGCAAGACATTTCCTGGAGATGAATGACTGGCTGGGTTGAATTGATGGACCATGGCCTGTCTGAGGGTCATTACCCCATTTGGTCATTCCTCTCCGAGAAATGCTTTATGCTGGGGTGGTTCCTATGATTACGTGCTTCAGAGGGGTGGGAGCCAGTGGCTAGTTGAATAAGAAATAGGTAAGTATAACTCAAGTAATCTAGAAGAAAGGCACAGTAAGAGAACTGGCACCTAGAGATTAAAAAAAAAAAGCTTAATACTGATGGGCTTTTGTATTTTCACTTCAGTGGGGTGCACTGCTCTGCTTGAGTTTAGATTCTGGAGTTTTAAATGCCTTTTAGAACTCAGCAAAACTTCTCAGAATAATAATAACAACACTAATAATCAGTAGCATTTATTAAGTGCTTAGTATGTGCCAGGCACCATGCTAAGCTCTGAGGTAGATGCAGTAAAATCAGATCAGACACAATCCCTGTCCCACACGGGACCCAGAGTCCAAGTAAGAGAAGCCTGTGCTCTTTGCCTTTAGATATCTGCAGGTCCCTGCAAGTGGGGAGTGGGGATAGAGGAGGAGGTGTGGTATGTTGGGGAAGGGTCAGTGCTGCTTCTGCAGCTTGACCACTAAGCAACCCTCCTCATTTACTTTTTAATCAACCAGAGCTGCTCCGATGCAGCCTTTCTCCTGAACATTTCTCAGATTCACAGTGATCCACGCCATTAAAGTTAACAGTGGGTGAACCCATTCCATTTTTTTTAATAACATTCTATCTGTGTTTGTCGGCCCCATGTAACGATAACTTAGTGAAGGAGAATTAATTCCACATATTATCAACATAAAGGATAATGAGGAAAATCCATTTGCCCTAAAGAAGTTCGTGAAATCTGGGGCTAAGCCAATCTGCTTTAGGTTGGTCCCGGGCTTTTGGATGACTTTCAAATCTTCAGGCGCAGAAAGAAAGCTCAATTGCATGCATGTGTCTTAAGGAACCATTGACAGATGATTTCAAAGGACCCAATTCCCTTCCCTTCTGGAGCGACAAACTTCCAGTTTGTTGACCACCAGGGTGCAAGAGCTAATTTTTCTCTTGGCAAAGTTCTGTCTAGTGAGTTAGATTGAATTCCTTCGCTCTGCCTTTAAAACTTATTTTTTTTCCTACTAGCACCCAAAGGCCACTTGTGATCATCGTTTAGAATAATAGCGAGTTAACAACTGGGAATAAACAAACACACATTATCAACAAGGAAAAACATTTTGCTTTGAAAGAAAGGGGACTCCAAGAATAAGGTCTTCCAAATTAGCTTTCTAGCATGCTGGCTTGAAGGCTACACTTAGTAAGCTGTGTGTGCCAGTTAGAACTGAAGTGATAATTAAGTGGACTAGGAATCTAAGCTTTTTTTTTTTTTAATCACAAGTTATAGAGGATTGGACTGTGCATTTATTTTTGTAGTGCAAACAATGCACAACTTTTACAGGCTCAAATAAAAATGAGTTTAACAAGAGGGTTGTAGGGTTTCAAAATTGATGGGTGTTAAATTCCCCATCTAGATTATTCTTTGGAAAAATGCAAGCAATGTTCAACCATTTCCAACATTCTTGTGTTCATGTTGATTTGCACTTGAGGGTTTTTTTTTTTTGATTCATAAGAAAACCAAGCAGAACATTTGGCAATTGTAGCTTCATCTTTATTTAGCCTTCAAAATTAGCCTTTACAACTAGAGTGAATTTTCACTTGTATGAAAAGTTGAAGTTATAAAAAGACCAAAAACTACTTCAGTAGTTGCATATAGTAATATGAAAATGCCAGACACATATTCAGAACAGAATTTGATTGGCCATTACTGGGTTCATTCAGAAATGGCCCTTCCAGGGTAGCATTTTGTCTCATTAGTGGCACAGGGTTACAGAGAGAAGCAGCATGGCTTAATGGAAGGAGCCCAGTCTTGGGAGTCAGAGGTGGTGGGTTCTAATCCCAGCTCTGCCACTTGTCTGCTGTGTGACCTTGGGTAAGTCATTCAACTTCTCTGTGCCTCATCTGTAAAACGGGGGTTAAGACTGTGAGCCCCACGTGGGACAACCTAATTACCTTGTGTCTACCTCAGTGCTTGGCACATAGTAAGTGCTTAACTGAGCGTGGCTCAGTGGAAAGAGCCCGGGCTTGGGAGTCAGAGGTCATGGGTTTGAATCCCGGCTCTGCCGCTTGTCAGCTGTGTGACTTTGGACAAGTCACTTCACTTCTCTTCTGTTCTCCATTTACACTCACTCCCTCGGTGAACTCATCCGCTCTCACGGCTTTGACTACCATCTCTACGCAGATGACACTCAGATCTACATCTCCGCCCCTGTCCTCTCCCCCTCCCTTCAGGCTCGCATCTCCTCCTGCCTCCGGGACGTCTCCACCTGGATGTCGGCCCGCCACCTAAAACTCAACATGAGCAAGACTGAGCTCCACATCTTCCCTCCCAAACCCGGTCCGCTCCCAGACTTCTCCATCACCGTGGATGGCACGACCATCCTTCCCGTCCCGCAGGCCCGCAATCTCGGTGTCATCCTTGACTCGTCCCTCTCGTTCACCCCACATATCCTATCCGTTACCAAGACCTGCCGGTTTCACCTCTACAATATCGCCAAGATCCGCCCTTTCCTCTCCACCCAAACGGCTACCTTACTATTACGGGATCTCGTTATATCCCGGCTAGACTACTGTGTCAGCCTTCTCTCTGATCTCCCTTCCTCCTCTCTCGCCCCACTCCAGTCTATTCTTCACTCCGCTGCCCGGCCCATCTTCTTGCAGAAACGATCTGGGCATGTCACTCCCCTTCTTAAACAACTCCAGTGGTTGCCTATCGACCTCCGCTCCAAACAAAAACTCCTCACTCTAGGCTTCAAGGCTCTCCATCACCTTGCCCCTTCCTACCTCTCCTCCCTTCTCTCTTTCTACCGCCCACCCCGCACGCTCCGCTCCTCTGCCGCCCACCTCCTCGCCGTCCCTCGGTCTCGCCTATCCCACCGTCGACCCCTGGGTCACGTCCTCCCGCGGCCCTGGAACGCCCTCCCTCCTTACCTCCGCCAAACTGATTCTCTTTCCCTCTTCAAAACCCTACTTAAAAATCACCTCCTCCAAGAGGCGTTCCCAGACTGAGCTCCTCGTCCCCCTCTACTCCCTCTGCCATCCCCCTTTACCTCTCCGCAGCTAAAGCCTCATTTTCCCCTTTTCCCTCTGCTCCTCCACCTCTCCCTTCCCATCCCCACAGCACTGTACTCATCCGCTCAACTGTATATATTTTCGTTACCCTATTTATTTTGTTAATGAATTGTACATCGCCTTGATTCTATTTAGTTGCCATTGTTTTTACGAGATGTTCTTCCCCTTGACGCTGTTTAGTGCCATTGTTCTTGTCTGTCCGTCTCCCCCGATTAGACTGTAAGCCCGTCAAACGGCAGGGACCGTCTCTATCTGTTGCCGACTTGTTCATCCCAAGCGCTTAGTACAGTGCTCTGCACATAGTAAGCGCTCAATAAATACTATTGAATGAATGAATTCTCTGTGCCTCAGTTACTCATCTGTAAAATGGGGATTAAGACTGTGAGCCTCATGTGGGACAACCTGATTACCCTATATACCCCAGCGCTTAGAACAGTGCTCTGCACATAGTACGCGCTTAAATACCAACATCATCATCATCATTAACAAATATCATCAACATTGTGATCCTTATCCTTCTTTACAGTCATCCTTGTGGTAATGGATAGACTATTTTAAAATCCATACTCTTCCATTTATTTATTTAGTCCCCTTTTACTCATAAATTTATCTCAGTCTCCTTAGAATAATTCCACTTTAAAAGCTAGACTTTGCAACATCGGCTGAAGAACAATGAAGTGGAGTTCTTCCAGTAAGGGTTAACAGAGATTCTATGGGGGAAACATGGTTTCATTGGTATGTGGTTGGGGCCCTTGTAGTAGTAAGAATGATGATGGTATTTGTTAAGTTCTTGCTATGTGCTAACCACTGTTCTAAGCACTGGAGTAGATACAAGGAAATCAGGTTGTTCCACATGGGACTCACAGTCTTGATCCCCCTTTTACAGGTGAAGTAACTGAGGCACAGAGAAATTAGTGACTTGCCCAAGGTCACACATCAGACAAGTGGCGGACCCTGGACTAGAACCCACGACCTCTGACTCCCAAGCCTGGGCTCTTTCCACTAAGCCACGCTGCCTAGTAAGAGTATTTATTAAGCAAGCCATTCTGCACACTTTGCTCTTCTAATGCCAACCTACTCACTGTACCTTGATCTTGCTATCTTGCCACCAACCTCTTACCAACATCCTTCCCCTGGCCTGGAATGCGCTCCCTCTTCATATCTGACACAATTATTCTCCCCACCTTCAAAACCTTTATGAAGGCATCTCTCCAAGAAGCCTTCCCTGACTAAAATCTCATTTCCTCTTCTCCCACTCCCTTTGGCATCATCCTAATTTACTCCCTTTATTTGCCCCTCCATCAGCCCCACAGCATTTATGTATATACCTATAATTTATTATTTGTTAGTGTCCATTTCCCCCTCTAGACTCTAAACTCCTTGTGGGCTGGGAATGTGCCTATCAACTCTTATTACATTATACTTTCCCAGATGTTTAGTTCAGTGCTCTGCACACAGTAAGTGCTCAACAAATATGATCAATTGATTATTGACCTCTTAACTGTATGCAGAGCACTGTACTAAACTCTGGGAGAGAATACACAGGTGGGAAATAGACATGGTCTCTGTGCTCTGGGTGGGTGTCGGGGGAACCATAGTCTAAGTACCTGAGTTAAGCACTTAAGCTGCCCTAATGTCATTTCTGCCACTGGACATCCCAGGTAGCCATCTAGCTGAAGTAGCTGTATCCAAGAGAAGAGCCAACCATCTGCTACCTTGGGTCGAGGGAAATAAGAGTTGCTGGATGATTACATTCCACAGATAATCTGAAACCCACATGGGTTTAAATTCATCTCATTCCATTTCCCTTAAAGCCACTTAAATCGAGATAGAGTAGGTCAGAGCAATGACCAGGAGGCAGGCAGCAGAAAGAAGTAGGAGAAACAAAGTCTCCAAGGTAATTGAGTGTTGACTGAATAGAAGTAAATTTCTTTATACCCTTGGTGTAAATAGATTGAACACCTCTGTGGGATTGTAAATGATATACCTGTAAAGAAATGTATAAATGGGACCCAGATCAGAGACTTAGATTAATTAGGGTGTTGGTATTGTTGTGTTGTTGACCTGCTCTTCACTCTAAAACACCTAAGTAGATTAGCAATATTTCATTAACTCTATGCAACGTTTTCAGTTTCTTCCAGAAAAATAGGACTTTTATTGCCTTGGCAAAAGAAATACCCATTTCCCCTAGTTGTGGTTTCTTAGTGTGCACAGATGCCTGGCTCCGAGCACCAGATTGTGAGCTCCTTGTGAGCTGGGATTTTGTCCACCGATTCTATTATACTCTCCCAAGTGCTTAGTACAGTGCTCTGCACTTGAAAGATGCTCAATAAATATCCTTTGTTTTTGTGAAAATGAAGAAAGTCAAGAACAGCAACTTTCTGAATTCTAAATTGATGTCCTGTGGAATGGGAAATTATATTGAATGATTTGAATCAATCAAATAGTATTGAGAGCCTAGTCTGTGCAGAGCACTTTGCTTGAGAGATTACAAGAGTTAGTAGACATAATCCCTGGTTTCAAGAAGCTTTGCAATCTAGCAGGGGAGGCAGATACTAAAATAAATTACAGCTAGAGGGGAGTAATAGAGCAAAAGGATATGCACATATGTGCTCCAGGGTGGTGATGGGCAAGTCCTTGAGTGATGTGTCAGTAGTGGGGGAAATAGATTGGGAGAGGAGAGATTAAGTGGAGAAGGCCTCTTGGAGGAGGTGTGATTTCAGTTGGGTCAAGAATTGATCCTCCAGACATGAAGGAAGAAAGCCAAGAAGAATGGAAGGCATGACCAAGAGGCAAGAGAGAAGAGAATGATGCACAGTGGTTAGGTTGGCTAGAGAGTAGTGAACTGTGAGAGTTTGGAATATTAAGCCCTTATTATGAGCCAAGCACTGTACTTAGCACTAAAGTCAGCACAAATTAATCAGTTCACGCATAGTCCCGGTCCTAAATGGGGTTCACAGTCTAGAGGAGACTGGAAACAAGTATTGAATCCCCATTATACAGCTGAGGAAATCAAGGCACAGAAAAGTTAAGTGACTTGCCCAAGGTCCCACAGCAGGCGAGTGGCAGAGTTGGGACTAGAACCTAGTTGCTGTCTGCCTCCTCAGTCTGCACTCCTTCCACTAAGCCACCTGCTTCTCATTGGAACATAATGGGAAAGAAGTGAGAATAAAAAGTGGGGAGAGAGCTGATTGAGTGCTGTAAAACCACTGATCAGCAGTTTCTCCTTGATGTGGAGAGGAATAGGCAACAACTGGAGGTTTGAGTTGGGACAAGTAAGAAAAACGATGTTTTAGAAATACGGATTGGTCAGTAAAGTAAACTACTGGTTAGGTATGGGAGAGACTGGAGACATAGAAGGTCTGGGAGGAGGCTGATGCAGAAGTCAAGATGACAAGTCATGACAAGAGCTTGGATCAGCTATATAGCAATTTGGATAGACAGATTCTGGAAATACTGTGAGGGAAGAACTGACAGGACTTGTTCTATTCAAGGCTCTCCCAGACTAAAGCACTCATTTTCTTGGAATATCTCTAGACATTCACGATGGATGCTTTCGAGTGCTGTTATCACTCACTGAATCCGTACACCACTATACTAAGCACTTAGAAGCACACAGTGGTTAGAAGACATGACCCCTGTCCCCAAAGATGTTAATATCAAGGAAAGGACATTTCCCTAGCAGAAATATTTGGTCTGTGCCAAGCAGTGTCTATTCCTGCCTCAGCACTTTCTCTTTCCCGGCCTGCTCTCCTGCTCCCTCTGAAGCCAAACTCTCTCCTTGGGGGCCGATTCTTCATCTCGCTCCCATCTGTCCTGATGATGCCATCCTCTTCGTTTCGATCTTCTCTGATTTCTCCTCCCTCCTCTCACCTTCATCCCTTCTGCTGCGGCTCTTCCTCCTCCTCTTCTTCCCCCTTGCTCATTCCCCTCTGCCTTTGTTCTGGTTCCCACTCCCATAACCCAGCCCTCCCAGCCAATCACCAACCATTCTCAAGCCAGTCAGAGCACTTTGAGGCCGTGATGCAGATGGGGTTTACTACTTTATAGACTGTCTAGTACATGCGGTTGCCTACTGTTTGGCTAACTGAGCCTAAGCTAAGGATGTGGCACAGTGGGTTTTTTTGCCCCAAGAAGGAAAATTCCTCGAGGGCAGGAATTATGTCTCCTAAGTGCATTGTATTCTCCCATATGCTTAGTACAATGATCGATTTATATATTCTAGATCGATTGGCTGATTCTTCCTTTCTAACCTCCCCCAAAGCCTAGCAGTACACTCAACACTGGCCTCTTAATGAAACCTGACGTGAACTGCATCCCTGGTTCCTGCATACATCTTTATCTTCTTTTAACTTAAACATTCCCCAGTCAAACGCAACAATCATGGAGTATAAATATTTTTTCTTGGGGTGAGGCTTCTCAGCCCTCTGACCTGTCTGATTCTCTCTGGCACGTGAATGCAAAGTCTTTTCAATTATTCTGAAGCCCAGTTCCCTCATGCCAGCTATTTCTAGCCAACTCCCCAAAGCTCCGGGTTGGATCCAAAGCAGCAGCCAGCCAGTCTGACAAAACGCCAGTGAGCCAGACGGACCTGAGAGCTGTTTCTGATTGACCTCGGGACCTGGAAAAGCAAGCGGGGCCATTCTATTCTTTTTGATTTCCGACCAAACATGAAAGCTGATAAGCACAGGGCTCTCTTGCAGTAGCAGAAAACCGTCCAACCAACCAGCCATCCTCACCATGTCCGAGTCATCTGGGGTCGGTTGTTCCAGAAATTTGCTGTACAGAGGATAAAAGGGCCTTCCTCAGCCAAAATGCCTTTTGTGATGTACTGGACGATTTACCATCCTGTCTCTGATCTGTCTCCTTCCCATACTGTGCTAGACATCCTGTCTCCTTCTAATCTCCTTCCTGTGGAAGATCAATCAGTTGAATTTGGGTAAGGATGTGTCAGTTACATTGCCAGGAAGATCAATCAGTTGAATTTGGGTAGCGATGTGTCAATTACATTACCACTACTAAGAACTGGTTCTGAATGGAGGGTGGAGTTCTGGCCAATACAAGGGGGTTGGGTGGGATTTGGGTGCCCACTGGTAGAGTTGCAGTCAAGTTGAATGTGGAAATGCTTGCAAATAAAGGTACCAAGGTACCGGGTTGGGGATGGCTCCTGGCAGTTCCTCACTCGTACCCCACTGGGGTGAACGGGCGGCAGCCACTTTCCTCCCTTTCGTGCTCTGTCAGCTCTCTCTCTTGATTCTGTTCATTTCTACACCAAGATCACGAAACCCTCTCATGCGATTGCGAGATCAGAGTCGTTTCTCTGACAAAAATCCCTACCAGTTTTGGCGACCACGAAGGGATCTTATGCTCAGGATTGGACAGACCAGACAGACTCTCCGGGAATCAGGTGGCCAAGTGCGCTCAAAGGAAAACTGTAAGTAAGATCGCTTTTAGGGTCCCGACACCCCTTCCTTGAGATCTCTCGAGCCTAATTTGGAGCGCCCGCGGGTTGAGCGGGTAATTCATTTATTCATTCAATAGTATTTATTGACCGCTTACTATGTGCAGAGCACTGTACTAAGCGCTTGGAATGGACAAATCGGTAAGCAGATAGATTCTCTCTGTGTCTCACAGAGAGGGGACTTCTCCGGGTTTGGAGAAGGGGATCACCCTAGGAGACGTCCCAGAGGGTCTTTCCTGGTTGAAGGAAAGGGGCTTCCCGGTACAGGGAAGGGTGGGGTCTCGTCTGCTTGGAGACGGTTCCTCTAGTCAAAAGTCTCCAATCCTGGGATCAAAGTCATCTTCCGTTAAAAAAATAAAAAGGAAAGAAAAGAGTAATGACGAAAAAGCAATTGAGATGGTGCCATGACTCTTGGACAAATTTAACTGATCGGCAGGGTCTCAGTTTTTGGCCAGGGGGTACTTTTGATCCGATGAGATGTGTTACTTGGTATTGTTAAGCAAAATCGCCTCAGGGATTGCCGGCACCCATGAAAACCCCTTTACTAAAATAATGCGAATGCGCCAGAGTAGGCAGATGCTGTGCGTCCCTTGATGGACCGTCCCTTGATGGACCTAAGTTGTGGTCAGTCTTCGGCAGTCCCCATAAAACCCCCGGACTGCCCAGCCCACGGATCTTCCGTATATCCACCTCTGCCGATCTCCCCTCCCCTGCTACCGCCAGTTTATGGTACCCTTTCACCCTCCCGGCAGATACCATCCTTCTAACCCCATTGTAAACTCCAGGCCATGCTGAAATGTGAGGAGAAGCGAATCACGCTAACTATTGGGAGTCTCCTTGGTAGACCAGACCTGCTGAGCCCAAGGAGCCAAGTCTCCCTGATGGTAGTTGCTGAAGTCCCTGTGGAAACTGATGATCCTGTTTTGCTTACTTTGCCACCAAGCCTTTGGAGCTCTCACACGTGGTTTTCCTCTGGGGAACTGAACCGGTTCAGTTAAGATCAATACCCTTCTCCATAAGTTTCCTCCTGTGTCTGGCAGTATCCTCTGTCACCTGAGGGCCGTGCAGGATTGGACCCAGTTATCACTGAGTTCTTGGAAAACAAAATCCTTGTTGAGTGCAGCTCTTCCTGCAATACTTCAGTGTTGCCAATTTGTAAGCCAGGGAACCCCCTGACTTACCATTTCGTACAGGACCTGCAGGTCATTAATGCTTATGTCACCCCTATTTGTGCAGTGGTCATTCACGATTCTGTTTTATGGGCCGGATCTCTCCCTTCCTCATGTAATACTCAGGCAGGTGAGCTCGGGGCCTTGATTCAGGCTTTCACCTGGCTAAAGGATTGCGCACTGTTTACACGGATTCCAAATACGGCTTTGGCATTTGCCATGCGACCGGTGCCTTGTGGCAGAGCTGAGGTTTCTTGACCTCCGGAGGAAAGCCGGTAGCGAATGGTGAGCGAGTAGCCCGCCTTTTAGCTGCCATCAGACTTCCCGCTGCTCTCGCTGTTATATTCATATTAGACCATAGACCACACGCCTGGAGAAAGGACTGGGTTAGTCTGGGAAACCGTAAAGCTGACCAAGCCTCTCGCTGAGCTGTGTGACACGTTTCTGAGGTTTTCAACACCGTGGTCACCGTGCCTCAGTCCGGTTTTCTGATTACAGAGAAGGAGCGATCTGAATGGCCCACTAAATACAAGGCTGTCCAGCGTAATGGGTTTTTCTGGGTCTGGATGGCCACCCAATACTTCCTGCAAGTGCACTGAGTCGTTTATCTACAGACTCACCAGAATATCCACTATGGAGCCGGTGCTCCCGCTGCCACAGTTTTACGTCACTAGTTTGCTTCTGGTATCCATCCTGTGGCCAAGCGAGTGACGATGGCCTGTCCCATCTGCCAGAGCTTTCATGCCAACTGACCTAGGACCCTTCCCCCGGGTGGCCGGGACTTGGTTTCCCACCCCTTTGAGGGGCTCCAGATCGATTACATTACCCTTCCTAGGGCTGAAGAGTACCGTTACGTTCTATCATCGACCACCTTACAGGTTGATTAGAGGCCTACCCCGGCCCGGCACGCAACTGCTGTGTTCGTTGCTAAGGTGTTGTTATGGTGGTGGTCTGTGCTTTGGGCCCCCTTCCATCATTGATTCAGATCACGGTTCTGAGTCCATTTTGGCTGAGGTCTATCACTGTCTAGGAATTGAGAGGAGCCTGCACACTCCCTACCATCCCCAGAGCTCAGGAAAGGTTGAGAGGGCTAATCGGGAGTTGAAAACTATGTTAGGGAATTTGTGTATGGAGACACATTTAAAGTGACCTCAGTTCCTCCCCACTGTGCTGTTATGGTTGTGTTCCCGTTATGGTTGTGTTCCCGTCCTCGAGGGGACTTGAAGTTCTCCCCATATGAGTTACTGTTCGGTCACCCCCCTTTAGCTGGGGAGGTCCCAAGACTGGATCAGTCTATCACTTGCATGGGAGGTGATGAAACCCTGGCAAAGTATTTAGTCTCCCTGCAGCTGGAATTGAACACCCACCAGCAAGACACCATCATCTGCCAAGCAGTACCCTTAGATGGTCAAGCCAGCGGTCGTGGACGGTTCTCTGAGCAAGTGACCTGCGGATGGTGGAACTGACCCCATGGAGAATCAACAACCTCACACTCCAATTCCTGCTCTACGGTCTGGATGGACGATCTAGTGAGACTCAGGAGGCCTTTGGCCACCATTATCTGCGGTGGTTAGCACACCTAGGATCAAAGTGGGGATTGTACTGGAGGATATACCATCCTGTCTCTGATCTGTCTCCTTCCCATATTGTGCTAGACATCCTGTCTCCATGCAATCTCCTTCCTGTCGAAGATCAATCAGTTGAATTTGGGTAACAATGTGTCAATTACATTACCACTACTAAGAACTGGCTCTGAATGGAAGGTGGAGTTCTGGCCAATGCAAGGGGGTTGGGTGGAATTTGGGGTGCCCACTGGAAGAGTTACGGTGGAGTGGGATGCAGAAATGCTTGCAAATAAAGATACCAAGGTACCGGGTTGGGGACGGCTCGTGGCTGTTCCGTCACTCGTACCCCACTAGGGTGAATGGGCGGCAGCTACTTTCCTCCCTTTCCTGCTCTCTCGGCTCGCTCTCTTGAGTCTGTTCATTTCTACACCAAGGTCACGAAACCCTCTCATGTGATTGTGAGATCAGAGTCGTTTCTCTGACAAAAATCCGTAACTGTCTCCTGTGAAATTCCCTGTTGTGTGTTGCCTGGGCTCTGAGGGTTATACTCCTCTTTTTGAAGAGCCCAGTTGAATGGGAAAGGCTTCACTTCATGGATAAATGATTGACAGCATGGTATTTGCACTAGATGTTGGTTTTCTTACAGGTGTCTAGGGAAGCCTCTTGGATAGTTGAGAAGTGTAAATACCACTCAATCCATTAGGAAGTTTCAAGCCCTAATTCACATTATCCAAATGAGCTAAGATTTTGCTACCACGCTTTTTTGTTCCTGCAGACTTTTCAAGCACTCTAGAAAACTGAAATTCAAAGCTCTGGGAATGTTTGCTCTTTGATTTCTCCTAGTGGCTGTATCTCCCCTTTGTGCTTGTCTGGTAGATTTATTTCCCCCCTCACTCATGGAATCTCGGGGGTGAATGTTGGCTGGATTTTGTTTTCCTGAGTCCCCGGGTTCCACACAGCTGTACCGTGGTTATAACTGAGGTGGGGCATTGTGGTATAAACCGACCAAAGAGTATGGTGGAGGAGACAAGGTATGATTCATGAACACCCCAGCCCTCTTGCATGAGAAAAGGGTGGACCGATGCGGGAATTCTACTTTAACAGAGAGAAGAGAAACAAGAGGCTAAATTAGAGTTCCTAAAAATTCAACCTCAAGCCACAGGCTCTCAGCAGCGGGAATGGGGGCTCACTCCAGGGCTCTGATCTCATTGGAGCCATTAGCAGCACTCGGGCCAAAGCTCATGCTGTTTCTGTAAAGTGCTCGGTCAAATTGCTAACTCCTCATGCCTTCTCAGCCACTCTGAAGTTACAACAATTAAACCAACTTTATTTTGTCTGAGCAAATGCACTTGAACCTAGCACTTTCAAAGCACTCAGGTAGAGGAGGTAGAGTACTGCACCTAGAGATGGAAGGCAAAGACGCTGATTCCCAGAGGTTTCTGGGAAGTGTAGTAGTTAAGCTCATGGATAGAGGTTCGTGGGTACAGTTTTTCAAACTAAAGGGTTCCCTTTGGTCCACCTTTCTTTCAGACCTGAATGATTGCACAGCTCTGATTCTCCAGCTTTCTTTTGGCTCCAGGTGAATTACGAGTTGGTGCTGTTAGCTTGTAAGTCTGCTGGGCACAGAGTTACCCTGTGGTAGTCTCTGTCTTGTCCTGTGTTCATCTGGGGGTTGCTTAAGGTCTACTAACACATAAGTACTCTGGGACTACCTACTCCTCTCTCCTTAGTTAAATAACTGCTTAGACTAGTCTTAATAGTAGCAATAGTATGTATTAAGCACTTACTGTGTGCAGAGCACTGTACTAAGTGCTGGGAAAGAATATACAATTGGGAGTGGGCACCTTAGAGTATGTGTGATAACATTCATGCTTTAGTTGCAGGGGTGAATCTCCATCTCTCCTATTCCAGACTTCTGTCTAGGTTTTTTTGTTTGGTTTTTTTTTTTTTGGCTGGGGATGGGAGGAAGGGAGGGTGTCTTTTTTTCTGTGGAGAAAGCACGGGCTGGGAAATAATTGCATGTGGTCATGTGTATTTCTACAGGATTATGATAGAAACCTGAAACTACTGGATTTTTAAACCCTCCAAGAGACTTGATGAGATGTGGGGGCCATTTACTTTACCTTTTCCTTGTTATTCATTATTTTCTTTATTAGGATAAATGCAAATGAAATGATTTCCTCAGATAGTTGCCAACAGGGCTGCTACATTCCATTTTATCAATAATTGGTGCTTAGGTATCCTGCCTATCTAAAGTAAACTTACCAGGCAAAGTTTTAGATATTAAGATGAACATGTTAATAATTGATGAAACCAGGTACTAGGCAACTTATATTAAATAGTCCCATGAAATTGCAGTATGTATGTTAGGCCAAGACACTTAAAATTAATGGTAGGTAAATGGAAGATAAATAAAAGCAAATATTACCTTACACATATCTTGGCAGAGGATGGAATTCTCCATAGCAGGAGGGTAGGAAATTAAACCCCAATGGTTGCTTCTAAAGTAATGCTGATTAATTTTATAACCTCTAATAACATTATAATTCATTCATCCACCCACCCTGCCATACAGTTAGAAGATTATAAAAGAAAGTTTGGGGATTTTTCTGAAGTAAGAGCGGTCACAGAGGATAGCAGAATATTGCCCTTCATCATGGTGTCTGGATGAGTAACTTTAATCCAGATTCTGCGGTCTCTAGCTATCTAATTAAACTCGACTTTGCTTTAGCCTGTTTTCTTCCATCCCTTTAACTTGGGTTGGGGTATGCACACTCAAGGGGAGTAGAATAAAATATTTGAAGACATAACGAAACCCAGCCTCAAACAATGGAATGGAGCCCTGGCTTCTTGGGAGACTTTCTCAGCAGACTTTCCAGTGTTTAGAACAGTGCCTGGCACATAGTAAGCACTTAAGTGGTACCATTAAAAATATATATATATCAGGAAGGTCAGTTGTCTGAGCATCCTTCTGGAATGGGGTTGCCCTCCTTGATCAAGGGCTTCAGGACATCCAGAGGCAACTTGAAACAGAAGCAGAGCCTGGGGGATGGACAAATCTCTTAGGATAGCAAGACTCCATTTTCATGCACAAACAGTGTAGAAAGGAGTGTTCATCATACATTAGTCTACCCAGTTATACCAGTATGGAATTTAACTGCTAGTAACATCTTCAAAAGAAAGGACAGCTCTCTCTATATGCATGTAGTTTTAGGTATACTCCTATGAAGCACACGCATATTTTATATATATATGAGAAATACAAATGTGTATATATATATATATATATATATATATATATATATATATATATTTATATGTCATTCATTCATGATATATCTGCATCTTGCTATAAGCGGAATATGTATGAAATTGAGAAACTCATAACTGATTATCATAAAGTATATATATATATACACACACATATTTATATAACTTGATATATCTGCATCTTGCTATAAGGGGATTTGTATGAAATCGAGACTCTCATACTGATTGTCATAAATAATCTGTTTAGGATGTTCTCAAAGTTATGGAGATGTGATTTTACAATATGTGTTTGTAGTGTTTCCATTTCCAAGATGCAGATATATTTGCATCTATATATACACACATATATGCAGAGCGATAAATATGTGCATATGTAGATACACATTGGTAAAACTATATATAGGCTTATGTGTTTGTATTAGATATAAAATCTATCAATCTCTTGTGCTTTCTGTATATGCATATAGCAACATTGCTCTATATAGATATTCATATTTCTATCTTTGCTGTTGTTTGTAGCGCCTGGGGTTTGCTTTTGCCTACTTGTCTCAGAAATCTTAGAGAACTTCTGCTCTAAAAGAGCCACTTAGTTCTTGATGGCAGTGCACCACATCATGCCAGTCTTTCTGGGGCAATTGACTCCCAGGTTTCAGTTGGATTGCAGAATTTTCTGAGGCTTGATTTTACTGATCCTTAAAATGTTTCTTCTATGCACCTTACTTTTGCTTTCCCTAATCACATTCTATCTAAAACACTTAGAAAAAAGAAGTATTGTCTGTACTTCAAGTTGATGACAATGAGAGTTCACTCATGAATTATGGGTGTGGCTGAGAAGATAGTTGCACATATCAATTACCATAAACTTTGGGGACTGTCAGTTCAGTATTTAATGAGCCCCAGTGTGTGATTGATAAAGCAGATATTTAATTCTTGGACAAGCAGAGTATGTGTTCATTCATTAAGCTGTAATAATAATTATAGTATTTGTTATGTATCAGACACTGTACTAAGAGCTGGGGTGGATACAAGCAAATTGGCTTGGACACAGTCCCTGCCCCACATAGTCTTAATCTCCATTTTACAGATGAGGTAACCAAGGTGCAGAGAAGTGAAGTCACTCGAGTCACAGAGAAGTGAGGTGACATACCAGACAAGTGGCGGAGCCAGAATTAGAACCCATGACCTTCTGACTCCCAGGCCCATGCTCTAGCCATTATGCCATTATGTGGTCAGTCGAGCTGAACCTTGCAGTGTTCACATCAGGGATTTATGATTGATGAAA
This sequence comes from Ornithorhynchus anatinus, assembly GCF_004115215.2. NCBI lineage: Eukaryota > Metazoa > Chordata > Mammalia > Monotremata > Ornithorhynchidae > Ornithorhynchus > Ornithorhynchus anatinus. Next base: position 28,942,608 of record NC_041746.1, read on the forward strand.
ACAGTCATTTTTGGAATGCATAGGGAAATTCCTAGGTTAGGTGCACTTTGACAAATCTCTGAGTCTTCAGACATTTCAAAGAGGGATCCAGTCATTGAAGAGATGACGACAGTACTTTCTTCATGTAGTGAAGAATGGAAATTAATACTCAACAGACACTATAAAATCCCATCAATAAAACTCTGAGAACATCCTAGACAGATTATTTATGATGATCAGTATGAGATTCTCAATTGTGTGCTTGGAGAGAAGCCTGAGAGTGGGTGAAACAAAAGCCAATATTTTGTATTCAAACACCTGGGCTTAACTGATCACTTTCTGAATTGTCACCCAGGCAAGATCATCACCAATGGGAAGCTTTTGAAGGCACTGATAGAAAATTCTGAGAATACCACGTGGACCTAGAACAGTAAGGTGAGAGAAACTGAAAATTGGAGAATCTCTACTGGAAAAAGAAATAATCACCAACTGCTCAGGAAAGCTTTGTGACCTTGTGGATAGAGCACTGGCCTGGAACGCAGACCTGCGTTCTCATCCTGACTCTGCCATTTGCCTTCTGTGTGATCTGGGCAAGTCACTTCACTTTCCTGTGCCTCAGTTACCTCATCTGTAAAATGAGGATTAAGTCTGTGAGCGACATGTACTGTGACCAACTTGATTAACTTGTATTTACCCCAGCACTTAATACAGTGCCTGGCACAGCTACAAATACCATTAAAAAAATCAGAAACGCTCAGACCTAGTTTATGTCAGCTCTAGAAGAATGGAAAGACCTGAAGAGAAGTCAGGGAGTTAATTATCCAGTGGGCTTGGGAAGCTGGACTGGATCACAGCAGTCTGGCTCCTGAGGACTCCTAAATTACTCAGGGCTTGGAGCAAAAATGAGCGATTCCCAGGTAAAAGAATAATGGGTGGAAATAAAGGAACTTTTCCTGGGTAATAATAATTGTAGTATTTAAGTGCATGCTATGTGCTAAATAATGAGGCAGATACAAGATAATGAGGTTGGACACATCACCTGTCCCACATGGGCTCACAAACAGAAGAGAGAAAATAGGTATTTACTCCCCATTTTATAGATGAAGAAACTGAGGCACAGGAAAGTGAAGTGACTTGTCCAAGATCACACAGCAGGCAAATGGCAAAGTTGGGATTAAAATCCAGATTCTCTGACTCCCAGGCCTATGCACTTTCCATTAGGTCATACTGCTCTTCAATTTTTCCTGTTCTCCAGACTCCTCTCAATCATGAATACTGTGTTTTCTAATTGTTTTAGAGCCATTCTTGGCACAGCTGAGAAGTACACAAGTATGAGTATTGATGCACCCCTTTTCTATGAGGATAAACTGAGGTTTGCAGAGATTTGTCCTCTTAAAAATGAGTGGCCCCTGTTTTCCTAGTGGATCTGGAGGCCAGGAACCAGAAAATGGTGACACATGCTCCCACCTGGATCTTAGCAAATTAGAGTGGGGTGGCCACGACTTCAGATTTTTCTGCCTGTCAGTGGGTATGCCTCTGATCCCACAGACACACAGGCACTGTGAGAATATCTCAGGCACAGGCTAGGAAGCTCGGTAGGCCCCCAGTCTTTCCCAGCTATAACTGTTGCCTTGGCATCATGTCAGTCTGACCTCTCTCCCCATGGTCTTTTGGTTGTGTGTGTTGGGACGAGAGAGTAGGAGGGGAGGCCGGGGGGATGGAGATGTGAAAGCAGACAGCTAGCATGAGAGAGGCACCATCAAGAGGTGTCTCCAGCTTTAAAAAGCTTGGGAAGCACTGAATTAGGCTAGACGGCCACCCTTGAAGATCTGAGTTATCCTGACCTGAATAGATAATGTGAAATTCATCTGAGCTTCCTGCTGTGGCCGCCACTGACTTCTATTTGCCGGGGAGAAGTTCAGGCAGTCACTGCGGGCAAACAGATTGTGGCCATCATTTAGTCTGCCTCAAGCTTTCCCCTCTGCCCTGCAAACTCCTTCCACAACCCATGTCAAGTTTCATTCCTTTTCTTTCCCTCCATTTCCTTATTGATGCACCCAGCCATCTGCTTTCAGAGTCTGCAGAATGGGGAGTTTTAGCATTTGAGAAAAGCAGAAGGGGCTAGAGGAAAGATCAGAGGACTGGGAGCCAGAAGACCTGGGTTCTAATTGCAGTTCTTCCAAAGTGTGACTTTGGGCAAATCACTTAACTTCTCATTTTCATATATAAGATAGGGATCCCATGCCTGTTCTCCTTCCCCTTAGACTGTGACCCTCAATGTGGGACAGGGACTATGTCTGACCTGATAATGTATCAAGCCCAGCACTTAGTATATTGCTTAGCACATAGTAAATGCTCAACAAATACCACATTTATTATTTTCATTATGAAGTCAGCGCCACAGAGTTAAGCAGAAAAATTAGCATTCTTTGCTCCCTTTCCAACAGCTCTATGGCAGAAGCCAGAATTAGCAGCAGTAACTGATGGGACTCAGAGGGAGAGCCGGATCACTATCAGAAATTCAGGGAAGGTTCGGGTTTAGGACTCGGATCATAATTTCCCTTCACTTGTGGCCCATGAACCAACTCTTCTTTTCCATAAATACGACCTGTCAGACACACAAGAGAAGACCAAGGTCCCCCTCAAAGCTGCAGCCCCCAAATCTCACTCTTTTTGGCAACTGCGTAGGCTCAATGGACCCTCTCGCAAGGGATTCTGTTTCTCTCTGTTGCGACGAAAAGGCAGGTGGAGGGAAATGAAACAACTCATCCACAAGGTGGAGCCTCAATCCTTTGTTGTTTCTTGTCTCTACGTTTCCTAGGATCTGTGCCAAGGTGGTCTGGCTGGAAAGTCAGCTGGGTGAACGTGCCTTCTTGTGATTCTCTTTTTGAGCAAGACTCTGTAATTCAGCTTTGAAAACATATGGAGAATTTACAATAGTTTGCCCCTGGGCATCTGAAGAGGAGCTCAATTATCTTGGCATTTTCTGGGGAGGGAACTATGGTGGTGCTTCCTAAGACATAGAGGTTTTTTGTTTTTTTTCCTCTGCTTCTCAAACTCCTTTGGGAAACTCTTCAAAGCTGAGTTTAGGCAGGAGAATCAGCGAGATGCTGATAAAATGGACCCCGATGTATTCTGCATATGTGTGTAGAGTTAGGCTGAGTTGCAGGGGAAGACCAAATCTGCTTCAGAGAAAACTGGGCATTGGCTCTTCCCCACACCTCAGGGCCTCTTGGTACTTCTTGGCTCTAGGGAAACCTGCATTCTAGATGGCCATGTTTGTGCCTTCCTGACAACCCACTCTCCCAAGGGGAACAATTTGGTGTAAAAATTGGTGGACACTGAAATTCCATCAGCTCCGAGGGAACACAAATTATTCCTCTGTTGCCTGACCTGTGTGTCCTGTTTCCTTTGGAAAATCTCTGTGAGAAAAGGCTTCTTTAGACACATGGAGAGGTGACGGCAAATGGGCATAACCTTATACTCTGCTGCTTCTTTTATTATGATTGTTACTATTATCGTTATAATATTTAAGTGCATACTGTGTGTCAAGCACTGTTCTGTGTGCTGAGGTACATATGAGTTAATCAGGTTGGACACAGTCTCTGTTTCACAGGAGGCTCATAGCCTAAGTAGTTAAGTTGAGGATAGCAGTGGTTTGTTCAATATGAAGGGGATAGGAATTCCAGGCAGGAATGTTCATGTGAATAAGTGACTGGTGATAGGAGAGACAAGAAGGAGGCACAGTTAAAAAAATGAGTGTGAGCTGGAGCCTGTATAGTGGGATGAGAGAGAGGATATACAATTTATCCTGTAATTTATTTGTAACAGTGTCTATTTCCCTCACTAGATTGTTAGCTTCTTGAGGGCAGGGGTCATTTCTAACAACTCTAATATACTCTCCCAGGTTTTTAGTACAGTTCTCTGCACACATAAGTGCTCAGTAAATAGCACTGATTGATAGTCCAAGGGGTGGGCCCACAATGGCTGTTTCCATCAGTCAGTGGATTGTTACTTATTGAGCACCTCCTGTGGGCAGACTTCCCATGCTCATGAAGGATAGGATAAAACACGATCCCTGATAACCAGGAATTTACAATTTAATGAGGAAAATGCATATATTAAATTTACAAAATGGAGAAAGTGGGGTTGTTTTTTTTTTAGTATTTAAGCATTTACTATGTGTCAAACATGGGAAGAGCTACAAATCAATCAGATCAGACAGTCCATGTCCCACATGGAACTCACTATCTAAGGAGGGAGGAGTGATCCTAATAAGTCTGTTTGGATCAGTGCATCAAAGTGGGTGGATGAGCCTAATCAGTTAAAGGGCTAGTACAGTCCCTGGCACATAGTAAGTGTTTAACAAATACCATAAAAGAAGAAAAATGAACTAGTGCTCTGAGTTAAAATAGGCCTTTTAAACTCATGATCTGTGTTGTTGGCTTCTCTGAAGTAAATATATCTGGTCAAATAAAAGGGGGAAGTCTAAGACTAGTTGCAAAGTCATTGTTGGTCAGTTCACTGGTCCATCCAGTTTTGTATTCTGTCTCTGTCAGTGGCAATGGAGTGTTTAGAGGAAAGTGTGGTGGTTGTCTTGAAGATCATATCCCAATTTTGGAGCTGATTTCAGGCAGGAGTTCCTTTCTTGGGCTGAGAAACTGCTTCCCATTTTGAAGGACTTATGTTTCAGAGAATTCTGGGAGATGAGGGAGAAGGCTTCTAGGAAGAACTGGGAATTTGTTCCTGCCAGCCAGGACCATCCTTTCAGGTACATGGGAAATAGGGACCAAGAAGATTGTTGTTTAGTCAAAAAGAATAACTTTATGTGGAGAGAAAGCAGAGAGGAGATTTATCCTTCAAAATATGGTTGAACAGGGTGGCAACGCCAAGCTGGGAAGACCAATGAAAATGAGGCAAAAACTATTTTTCTCCAAAGGCAGAGCCTGGGATATGATTTTTATAATTCTAACATTATAAAGTCTACTCCATTATCCAGGGTCCAGGGAAATAACAGGGTGTGGACAATTGAATTCCGTGGGTAATTCACCCCCAGCCCCCAATTCATTTTAACCATTGTTTTCTACTTCTCTCCCCACTAAACCTTGGGTCAGAGCAACCAAAAGGGAAGCAAATAAAGTGCTGTGGTTGGCACATCCTTTGGTCTCACTGATTTGAATTTCATATTTTTAGCTTAACCTGGCTCATCAGGTAGTGGGAGTCCTAATGAAGTCTGAATGGATTGAAATGGTTCCTACTGAAGGTGAATAGAATCATGGCAGGATTAATCCTCTAAACTGTAAGCTTGTTATGGGCAGGGAATGTGTCTGTTGTTGTATACTCTTCCAAGCACTTAGTCCAGTGCTCTGCACATAAACACTCAATAAATACCATTGATTGATTCTCAATCTGGAAGGATATACATGTGACATTTCACTACAACAAATTTGATTACAAAAACATCTCACTATAAGGAATACATTTTCAAACCACAGTTTATGGTTTTGTGTTCTAGAGCTATTTTTGACTGAAATTTGGATATGATGATTTTGATCAAATGACGTAACCTTTCTGTGCCTTGGATTTCTCAACTGCAAAATAGAGCTAAGAGTTGCTTTCCTCACCTCTTAGATTGTAAGCCTATTTGGGTCAGGAGCTATATCGCAGCAGGATATCTTTACCTATCCCAGTGCTTAACAGTGTTTAGGTGTATAGGAAGCTTTAAAATACTATTATTATTAGGATGATGATAATTCACCAGCTAATTCCCACCTTTGTTAGCATCAGTACACAGAAGCAGGCCCTAGGAAAAAAACAGTTGAAGTTCATATTGTGTATATGTGTTTGTGTGGCAGGAAAGTTATGTGAGTGTGCACTTTGGGGGTACGTTTGAGTGTGATGCAGTATAATGCTTTTTTTTAATTTCTCCTTTTTTGGGAGGGGGGAGAGAGGAGGGATTTTTTTGTCATTGCCAAACATTTAATTGCTTTTAATTTCTAATTTTAAATGTTATGATGGTCATTCCTTCCCCCACATGGATTGAAAAATGATTCAGTAGCTGGGAATTCTGTTTTAGGCCATTTTCCTAGATATTCCTCTTAAACTTTCCCTTTTGCTTCATTTTTCTTATAATAATCACTTTTATCATGCTGATAAAGTCCTTTCTTCATGATTACTCCTCACTCATATTTATAGAAATAAGGGGAGAATTTTTGAACTTAGGCAAAATTCTCAGTGCACACAGCCCTCCAGGGATCTATTAGAGCTACTTCAGAGCTCTTCATTTCACAGTCTATAGTCAGTTTATTAAAGTCAGTTTTGTAAAAACAAGACTGTCATTGGGAATTTCCCACAAATGGGAGCATAGAATAAGTAATAGTGGTCTAATTATAGAAATTTTAATTGATTTCTCTTTTCAATGCCAGATTGTATGAGGCTCTTGACTCTACATTTCTGACTCAATACTTGTGTCCTTTCCCCACTTGGTTGAAACTGCCTTCTCCGGCAAATCCACTAAACCCAGACTACTTTCGAGACTTTTGTAAAGGGAACCTCCTCCGGAAGACATTCCTGAAAGGAAGTGTATCCTAATGGGAAGAGCATGGTGCTAAGAGTCAGGAGACATGGAGAGTAATCTCAGATAGTCTATTGAATTACACATGATCTTGAGCAGATGACCTAAACTTTTTTGTGCCTCAGATTTCTCAGCTGCAAAATGGGGATAAGATTTGCTTTCCTCTCCTCTTAGATTGTGAACCTGTGGAGGGCAACCACTATATCTCACCTGAATATCTTTACCTATCCCAGTGCTAAACACAGTGATTAGGCATATAGGAAGCACTATTATTATTATTAGAATGATAATTCAGCTAATTCCCACCTTTGTTGACATGTCACTGCATCACATATTAGAGCACGATTAGTTTGTTCCACATGTTCATTTATTAAATATTGTCTTATTGCTGTTGTTTGGAGTATCTGCATTTGATCTTTTATGATCTGTGCCCGTTTGCCCTAACCCACTCCCTATTAGACTGTAGGCTCCTTGAGGGTAGGTACTATCTTTTTTTTTTCTTTTTCCTTATGGTATTTAAGGACTTAGTATGATGCCTGGTACATACTAAGTGCTGGGTTGATACAAGATAGTTGGGTTGGACACCATCCCCATCCCACATGGAGCTCACAGTCTTAATCCCCATTTCACAAATGGGGAAACTGAGTCAAAAAAGCGAAATGACTTGCTCAAGGTCACACAGCAGACAAGTGGTGGAGTTGGGATTAGAACCCAGGTCATTCAGATTTACAGACCCATGATCTATATCCTAGGCACACGGCTTCCCTTTTATTGTATGCTGCCAAATGCTTAATACAGAATTCTGCACACAGCAGGTGCTCAGTGAACATTGATTACTGTGGTGTCAGAGCTTCTCAAGACAGATTGCAATGGTTAATCAGAGACAGATTAAGTCTAGAATTGAGGGAAACCTGAAATTTACTCTGAGTCTAATTGTGACTCAAGAAGTGAATAAGATATTCCTTTTTCTGAAAGATTCATTTTTTTTAGCTTCATTGTTTCTGATGGTCTTCTTCTGATGACATCTTGGGAGGGTTCTGAAAGGTGTCTGGGCAGGCTGAAAAGAGAAAGGGGCAACTGAATTGACATCTTCTTTCTCTTTGTCCCTCAAGTCATTCAATGGTATTTGGGGCTTCCAGGGTGCAGAACACTGTACTAAGCGCTTTGGGGAGTACAGTGGATGATGGACATGACCTCTGCCCTCAAAGAGTTTACAGTCTAATGAAGCCCTCCTCTATGCATTTTCTCCACCCTTCCATTTGGGCACAGATTGGGCAGGTCACTGGCACCAAAAAATTCTGCAAGTTATGGGACTGGTAATACTATGCACTGTTGGCATATTGTCAAGGCACAATACAAGCTCCGAGTCCCCCTTTTCTCTGACCACACTGTCCACACTGGAACTCCTCTATCTCTCTGAGAGACTGGAGAATAGCTTCATAGCTGGAAGTCCCATAGCTTAGTGGAAAGACTACCGGTCTGGCCGTCAGGAGTCCTTCTCTTGGGTTCTAATCCCCACTTCAGCACTTGCCTGCTGTGTGATCTTGGACAAGTCACTTAACTTCCCTATACCTCAATTTCCTTTTCTGTAAAATGGGGATAAAATGTCTGTCCTCCATTAGTGGTGAGACCAGTGGGACTGTATCTACCCCTGGCACATAGTTCTTAATGAATATTATCATTAATGAAGTGACCCGAGCATAGTCCTTATTTGATCCTATAGTGTCATAACAGAACAGGTGATTGCCTTAGTGGCCATTGCAGTATTTTCTGTCCCTGCTAGCCAACTCTCAGGATTCCAGCTGTATCTGTCCTCCTCCCAGCATGCCACAGGTGATCCCTTTGTTCATCACCTGCAACATTTATTCAATCATATTTACTGAGTGCTTACTGTGTGCAGAGCACTGTACTGAGCCCTTATACAACATGCTATAGGAGAACAGCTGTTTCCATCTTTGGCAGTCAAATGCTTGACAGGAAGATCTGATTGTTGCCTTCCTTGATGTCCATCCCATTGGTTAGGGATGGATCCTTTAGTATCCCTTTTCCCTTCTACAACCCCCAATTTTCCCTCTAGAGACCCATGTTATATCTCTTGTCTACTAAATTTTCCATCTGTGTTTGGAACCCAGTGATGCCTACCACCCAGGCCTCTTTCTCTGGAGATGAATCTCAAGCCTCGGAGTCAGACATACTGATTCTGCCATTTACCTGCTGTGGGACTTTGGGCAAGTCACTTAACATCTCTGTGCCTGTTTCTTCATCTGTAAAACAGAGATTCAGTACCTGTTCTCTTTCCTACTTAGACTATGAGCCCCTTGTGAGACAGGTCCCAGTGCTTTTTGTGGGAAAGGAATGTGTATACTATGCATTGTATCTGCCACAACCCAGGCAGTGGTAATCACTGAAGCTTAAATGCTCCACACAAAAGGAAACACTCAACACATAATAAATGATAGCAGTAATAATAATGGTATTTCTCAGTGCTTAATGTGCCAAGCACTTTAGCAAGTGCTGAATTAGATATAAGGTAATTGGGTCAAACACATCATCAGCGGTATTTGAGTGCTTACTGTGTGCAGAGCACTGTACTAAGCACTTGGGAGAGTACAATATAGTTGGGAGGCAGGATCCCGGTCAAGGGGCTTATGACCTAGTAACAACTCTGTGTTTGCCTGTGCTCTCCCTTTTGTGATCCTGTAAACTCTGATTATGTCTCCTCTGGCCCTTAGCCTTTCCAGGATGAAGAACCCTAGTCTTTTCTATATTTCCTTGTTTGTGGTTTTTCCCTCTCCGGATCACCTTCATTGCCATTCTCTCTATTTTCCCCAGTATATTATGGCCTGAGTGAAATAGCAAATACAGTGTTGGTATTTGAAAGGAAAAACTCAGAACCAGCAGTTAAAACCTGTCACTTTAGCAGCAGAGAGGATTACACTGTAGAAATCCTTCCACCCTTATCTTCCCTCTCAACCATCTGGTTTCAGGGCTCCTATTTTGTGTGGGTGCCCCTATATTTGTTAGAATTGGTCTCTGGATTGTCTGGTTAGATGCAAGTGGACATACTTTTAAAAAAGAAAAATACCTTCCAAAGTTCTCAGAGAAGGTTTCCAGCATTGAGACGGGGCTGAGCCATTCTGAATTTGAATGGTAGAGGACTGATGCATTTTGCATTACTGCTGAGCCTCAGGAAATTCCAACTCTGGGTGCCAAATGAAAGTCATTTACACTTCCTGAGTAACTCAACATATATTTTCCATCCAGCACAATACCCCCGTTTCTACTACAATACTGTACTTTCTCCTTTTCCTGCTGTTTTGTATCACTGGGAGAAATGGGAGAGGGTTTTTCCACCTTCACAGGCCCACCATTCTTCACGGTTTCCCTGGAGAGGATGTCTGGAGTGCAGTGGCAGGGTTGATATTCTGGGTTGCAATCAGAAAGTTAATGCTGCTATCTTAATGTGCCGCAACAACTAAACAAACAATGGTATTTCTCAAGCACTTACTGTCTGAAGTGCACTGTACTAAGCACTTGGGAGAGTCTGCTAATTCTGTTGTATTGTACTCTCCCAAGTACTTAGTCAGTGCTCTGCACATACCAAATGCTCAAATATGATTGAATACGACAGAGTTAGTACAGGTAATATGCACTTAACAAAAAGCAATTTTTTCAAAGTTGGTAGACACCACACTCTCTGCCTAGTTGCGTTCCTGCAGGGCTGATTCTTAAATCTTGCCGATGTAATCCAAACTACCTCCCAAGTGTTGAAATCGATCTATCACATTGGATCTCTCAGCCCCTCATGTTTCTGTGTGTGGTTATTAAAAAGTATAACGATGTCGCAGAAATATCGAGCAGGTTATATCACTCTGGGAGAGATCACATATAAACTGGCTCGGACAGGCTTACTGGTCTTCCCAGATGTCTCTCTCTATTTAACTTGTTTTCCATCCAACACGTTATTTAGGCTGTAATCTTGTCATTTCCTGGAAGCAGAGCAGGACCAACCGAGGTTACCAGTAGGATAGGAAGGCCTCCTCGCCAGAAACACTTCGCTGTATTTGGAGCGATGGAGGTGATTTAGGACGAGGTACTTTCCTCCTGAGACAGCATCTGTGCTCTCCGGATCAATCCGAGACCGCCAATCTTGACTGTGCGTGTGGTCATTAAGTCTCCGGTGACCCTGGGTCGGAACGTTTATCTCGTGTGGTCTCGGCCATGCCAATTTGGACTTGGACCTTGGCCGGTTTCATTTACTGACCAAAGAGCGAGAGGTTTCCTGGCTCAAATATCCTGCAAATCTTGTACTGAAGTCACCTTTGTCCCTGGGTGGTTTCTTCACTCCACTTATGTATCCCACCGCACTGCTTATTTTGTTAGGATCTGGATGGTGGCCAGTCCCGTGATAAAGGCGGTGGGGAATGTCTCACCTATCTTGGTAATTTGAGCTGTTGTCCCATTTTCCAGGCAAGATTTCAAACTTTTAATTACCCACTTAGTAAAACCCAGATGTCCCATTTCAGAGATCTTTGTCCACTAGGGAATTTTCATTTCCAAGCCCTGGCTGGATGAAATCCTAGATTTTTACTGCATCCTATTTCTAGTACTTTTGCTCTGCTGCTTTTGCTCTGAGTAAATAGAAGCACAAAATCTTAATTCTTCAAAACCTATTTGTAATAGAACTGGGGATGTATCCTGATCTCCTACATCAGAGTTTTACATCTGAGCTCTAAGCAGCTTTTCAAAATATTCAGAAATCTTCCTGGGTATGTTTGGAGGATGAGAAACTTTCAATTTGGATCTAGCCTGCAGTATTCCATCTCCTCTAGTTTAAAGAATAGACGGGTTAAATCTCTCTCTCTCTTTTTTTTTCCCCAACATTACCCAACAGTCATTATAATCAACAAATTTCTTCACTTTGGAAATTATTCAAATAGTGGTATTTACAGGACACTTACAGTGTGCTGCGCACCTTACTATGTGGTTGGGAAAAGTATAGTAAGGCAGAATTAGAATGTGAACTCTGCCCACAAGAAGCTTACGGTCTACAGGGGGAGAACAAAAGAGTGCTTCATGAACACAGTATATGCTGTGTTTTTGTGACAGGCATAAAAGTTTAGGTTGTGTGGGGAACAGCGTGGCCAAGTGGAATGAACAGGGGCCTTGGAATCAGAGGATCTGGGTTCTAATCAATCAATGCTATTTATTGAGCACTTTCTATGTGTAGAGCACTGTACTAAGCTCTTGGAAGAGTATAGTACAACTGAATTTGTTAATTCTGTCAGCTGCCTGCTTTGTGAACTTAGGCAAATCACTTAACCTGTACATCTCATTTTTTTTGCATCTGTAAAATGGGGATTAATTACTGGTTCTCCCTCCTACTTAGTGAGTCCCATCAGGGACGGGGACTGTGTCTGACTGGCTTATTTTGTATCTACCCTAGTGCTTGTCAGAGAGTAAGGACTTAACATATGATAATGATGTTGTTGTGATTGTTGCTAACCCTCCCGCAGAAATGTAGAGAACATAGAAACAGTGGCTCACTTCAAAGGAGACACCATTAATCCCACTCCTTTCCTGTGGTCTCAGCACGTAGCCACTGGCCCAGATAGTAATAATAATAATCACAATAAGAATGATATTTAAGTGCTTGTTATGTGCCAGACCCTGTACTAGGCACTGGGATGGATAGAAGCAAATCAAATTGGACACAGTCTCTGTCCCTCTTGGGGCTCACAGTCTCAATCGCCATTTTAGAAATGAGATAACTGAGGCCCAAAGAAGTAAAGTGACTTGCCCAGGGTCACACAGCAGACAAGTGACAGAGCCAGGGTTAGAACCCATGACCTTCTAACTCCCAGGCCCGACTCTATCTACTCTGCCGTGCATTATTGCAGCTACTTAAAGGGGTGGGGTTTTAATCTGTGGGAACTTGTGGGCAAGTCACTTAACTTCTCTTTGCCTCAGTTACCTCATCTGTAAGAAGGGATTTAAGACTCTGAGCCCCATGTGGGTTATGGACTATGTCCACCTTGATTAGCTTGTCCCTACTCCAGCTCCTGGGGTTGGTAGAGTGCCAGGAACATAGGGCTTAAAAAATACCATTTAAAAAAGTACAAAAAAAAAGAATTACAAACACATCGGACTACTGAGAGATATAAATTATAAATTAGGAAGAATGACTTTGGCTAATCCAGGACATTCCTGTTTTGCAAAATTATACTTTGTGTGCCAGAGGATTCAGTTTACCCATTGGTTTGGATGAAATTTTCATAAACCTCAATGATTCTGATCCTGACATAATACAAAACAGCTTATTTTACAGATATAATTAGTCCCCTGAATCTTTGAGGGAGTCTGTTTGAAAATACTCATTACGCCATGTGGAATAAGGTGGGTAATGATGGGAGAAATTTGTGGAGAGTCCTGTAAGTTATGAGGGAGAAAAGAATCACAATCAACAAGAGTTTCCTTTTGGCCACTGCATTTGGGTAGATAAGTGTATGAGAATATTTTATTAGATATGCAGTGAATGGCAAAAACTTAACTCATCATCTTCCCTCTTTAACCTACTCCTTGAACTTTCCTATCACAGTTGACAACCTCCTCTCTGTCTTTCACCGCTTCCATTCTCTCTCTCTAAATTTTGCCAGTTCTTTCTTGACAGTGTTTGCCAGATCCTGCTCCTCTCTCCCCACTTTAAGGCCATCCTTCCTAGTTATTCCCTTGTCATCTCCTAGCTGGACTACTACATCAATTTCCTGTCTCTCCCAGCCTCCAGCTCCTTCTCTCATCAGTCTATTTTACACTTTGTCTTTTGGATCATCTTCCTCCTCCAAAGCTTCCACTGTTGACCCAAGAGAAATTCCCAGTTCTTTGCCAGCTAATCTTTCAACTAGGTTTTACTCTGTTTCAGACTCCTACTTTGTGCTCCTCCCCAAATGGAACCCTCACTGTACTTTACTTGCAACTCTCCCCCAAATCCCTCCCCTCCCCTTCTCTCGCAAATCACCAAAACATTTTCCTCCCCAGCTTCAAAGCCCTCCTTTAAACACCTCCACATTTCTGATTAATCCCCACCTCCCTGGTTATGTCATCCCTTGAATTATCATTAGCACATAAGTGGTTTTAGATTTATTCTATCTATTCATTTTTTGTTCTCCCCTATCTAATAATTGTTTTTATCTTTTATTCCAATTGTCTGCCTCTAACCCCCCAGAGTGGGTGTTAGAATGTAAGATTCTTGAGGATGGACCAGTTCTATTTTTATTGTATTCTCCCAAGTACCTAATACTGTGTTCTACCTACAGGGAACCCTCAGTAAATACGGATGATAATGATGGTGATGAATATATTCACAACTGTACATAAAAGAATGTTACTATACCTAAGATTGAGATCAAGATACTCATCCCAAGTTGTGAACGATTCTTATTACAATTCAGTATCTCAAAGGAACATCCACCTCTCCTTGTAAGCCAATACTTTTCTGTAGTAACAGCACCTGATTGTGTCCTGTATTGTTTGCCTTATCTACAGAAACCGAATGGCATTTTTGTGATGTTGTAATGATGAATGATAGCCAAGCCCTTTGTGAGACTCTCACACACATAGAATCACATCACCTTATCCTGTGTAGCAGAGAGGAAGGTATTCTTTAGGTAGCAAGTAGACTCAGCCTAATGCATATCCATTTTGGGCATTTCTTTAATCGTCCAATTTGTTTTATGCTACCAGGTGGTTCTGATTTAATGAACCAAAACCAGTGAAGCTGTGTATGGAAGACAGAACAAATTAAAAATGTGGTTGCTTTTAGGTCTGCACTCAGGATAGGAATAAAGAATCTTGTTTCCGATGCAGAGTTAATTCCTTCCACATTGAGAGCAGTGAACTATCTAATTAAAAAAAAAATCCAACCTTTCCAAGGCCTTTTATCATGCTGTAGGATATTAAAAGTCAACATAATCATGGAGGAAACAGTCATGTGAAAGAAGTATGCTTTCCGAATTGTGAGAATTCATAACGGTTCGTTTCCATAGAGCATCCTTAATTCTCCAAAGTGTCATGCATGGGCTCCTGCCTCAGTTTGTCATTGGAACGTAAATCCTCCTATAGAGAGGACATATGCCCAGGCCCAGGATCTGAAGCTAGACCATAGACTGTATGCAGACTCCCAATTTCTCCTCTCTAACTTTCCTTCAGAATCTACCCCCTTGCTCTCTTTTCCCATTTTCTTACCTTATCCTTCATCAGTGAACACAGGAGGCAGCCAGACTTAATAGAAAAAGCACAAGGACAAACCAGGCCTGGAAGTCCCACTCCTGTACATTAGGAAAGCCTGGCCCTAGTCCTGGCTCTCCTACTTCCCTGCTCTGTGACACTCAGCAAGCCACTTAACCTCTCTGTGACTCAGTTCCTCATCTGTACTATGGGTTTTTTAAAAAAAATCTGTTCTTCTGCCTCCCTCTTAAACTGTGAGCCCTTTGTGAGACAGTTGCGGTGTTCAAACTAAGTACCTTGTGCTGATCCCAGAGTTTAGTGCATGTTCTTAAGCACTTAATAAATATCTTTTTTGTTTTTCTAATGGCCACTTTTCTTCCTCAGCAACCACCTCAAGCACTGTCACTGTTCGATTTCTGAGGACTTGTGCAGCAAATTTGAAGTAAAGATTGACATCTAATTGAAATAGTAGCTATCCTTGAGAAAATGGTCCAGTTGTTATGTAACAATAGATTTGTGTCTGATTCATTTATATGTCTGGTCTGGCTTAAGTGTCCTGCTGGAAAGAAAAGATAATAATGATAATGATTATTACATTTATTAAGAGCTTACGGTGTCCCATGTGCTAAGTTATATACAAGGTCATAACATGATCTCAGTCCCTTATGAGAACTAGAGTCTACTTAATTCCCAATTTACAGATGAGGTTACTGAGGCCCAGGGAGGTTTAATGACTTGACCAAGGCCACACAACAGGATTCCCTGACTCCCAGTCCCACGTTCTTTCCACTGGCGCACACTACCAAATCTGTGATTTTATAGTAGATCTCTGATTTTAGGATTTTATCAAACCAAAAAGCTAGTAAAATCTCCTCAAGATAGATGTACTGCACTAAAAGGTACTGAACATATTAAAAAGTACTTAGCAATTCCCAGGTGGAGAAATCATCATTCTCACTGATCATCAATACCTCATTTTTCAGGGTATCTTTTACTACAGTTTTAACAATTTTGAATTAAAGCTGTCATTGGAATATGTAGGTGTTCAGAGAAATTTGAACGGTGGTATGTAATGAATTATCCTCTTGTCGTTACTTTATATAATGAAGTCATAGCTTATTCTGGATAGGGGTCTGCATTCTTGGGGAGAGAATGCTGTCTTTGGGTCAATCAGAGATGTAAAAGGATATTTTTATTCTGGAACTATTTAGTAATGTAGAAGGAATTAGCAGAGCATCTTGACACTGCAAGGCCACGTTCCTAATTTTGTTCTGTAAAATTCTGTTCTGTAAAATTTCTCCAAATTTGTGCTATTTCTCAAACTATTTCTGGATGTCTATTTAAATAGTCTTATTAATCTGGATGAATTTTTGACCAATTTCTTCCTTTATTTCAAATGTTGCATTTGGAGACCTGTGGTACCACAGTCATTGGGTGTTGTGGAAAAGACATTTGACTAGTTTATTGATCTGTGCTAGTGGTGCAGAAAATATTTTATGATGGATTTATTAAATGCTTACTATGTGCCAAGCTCTCTACTAAGAACTGGGGTAGGTAGAACATAATCAGGCTTGCCATAGTTCCTGTCTCATGTGAGACTCACGATTGAAGAAAAAGGAATAGCAGACAGCTTTTCCCCATTTTATAGATGAGGGAACTGAGGCTTGGAGAGGTTAAGTGACTTGTCCAAGGTCACATAACAGTTAAATGGTGGAGTCAGGACTAGAATCTAGGCCTCCTAATTGTCAATCCCGTGCTCATTCCTCTAGGCCACTGGAAACTGGTGTCAACTGGATGAGAATGGGGTATTATAAACCTTGTGGATTTCTGAGAGCTTAGGTTAGTCTGCATGAAATGGTTTCAATTGAGGTGGCGTGAGCCTCAACTAAATATGCTATTATATTACGGTATAGTTGAAGTGTAGGAGTCGGCAGGCATATTAGTGAGTTGAAGGAGGTTAAACCCTAGGAAGGAATGGAAGAGTTTGTCCTTTGTTGTTCAAAGATCAAACGGGGCATTCATTATGAGAAAATTTGAGGAGTCACATTTAAGCTGAAAGTTAAGGACATTTTCTTGAGAGTGATTTTTGTTAAACTATGTAAGGGGAGCTGGTAATATCCAGATGATCTAATGGAAGCCTTAAAGACTGGAAAATTTAAAGCTGGACAGGGTATTGCGTATTTCTGGGGAAAACTTGCACTCACATATGGGGAAGGAAGCACTAGATGTCCTCGTCTTTTCTATTTTCTCTGAGCTAGAATTCATAATAATATGGTATTCCTAAAGTGCTTACGATGAACTGAGCACTGGGGTTGTTACGAGATAATCAGATTGGATACAGT
Organism: Ornithorhynchus anatinus; assembly: GCF_004115215.2. Taxonomy (NCBI): domain Eukaryota; kingdom Metazoa; phylum Chordata; class Mammalia; order Monotremata; family Ornithorhynchidae; genus Ornithorhynchus; species Ornithorhynchus anatinus. The sequence continues at coordinate 28,959,726 of NC_041746.1, forward strand.
CCCTGTTCGGCACGGGGCTCACAATCTAAGTAGGAAGGTGAACAGATATTGATTGTACTCTCCAAAGCACTAATACAGTGCTTTGCACACAGTAAGTGCTCAGTTACAGTGCTCTGCACATAATAAACGCTTAACAAATACCAACATTATTAAATATGACTGAATATGATTCATGCAGTAGTATTCTCATGTTGCAAAGAGGAAATTGAAGCATATTGGGTTCAGTTCACATGGAAGGACTGGGATTGAAATCCAGTTTCTCCATCTCTTAGGCCTCTTAGTGCTCTTTCCACTAAGCCACACTGCTACTCTGTGTTTGACACGTACAACTGGGAGAGTATAGAGCGGTCACAAAAGGAGAGGATTAATGTTTCTCGTCAGGTTTTGGGGATCCTTTCAAAGGAGAGAAATGTACAGACCCAGGAGTCAGGAGAGAGCATTCAAGGTGGAAGCCAAAGGAATTTCAGCATGTGAAAATCTGGAAGAGAAGAGGCAGAAGTGGTGGAAGGGTCAGGCCAGGAGAGAGCCGGTGCTCGCCTACAGACTATGCGTTATTTATCAGCCATCTCTTTTCTAATCAAACAGACTTGACAGCTGCTGTAGGGAGGGTCAATTCCTCATTTAGAAAAAAAGTGAGTGAATTCTTTTCAGGTCTGTGAATCTTATTAAATTTAAAGATGAGGATGCCATGGAGCTTAAAAGCTATCCAAATTTCTGATGTTCCCTGGAGTTGAAACCCACTGACACAATGTAGCCTTTGTTACAGTTCCCATTTGCTAAGGGATGACAGTGCCCCAGACTGTTCCCATGTAGTTATCCCAATGAGTAAGCAGGTTAGAGGTGAGTGGCCATGAGATGGCACTCAGGAAGCCTGGAAGTTGTTCTGTAGCGAATGGTACAGTGCTGGCCATTGGAAAATTTGCATTCATCCTCTCACATGATCTCTCTCCTGGTCCACCCTTACCTCCCAACCAAAATGAATCAGGCTGATAATCAAATTCAGTCTTAAAGCAAAAATTTCAGGGTGCTGTGCTGATTTGGAGAAACAGATCATTAATTGATAGTGTCTATTGAGTGGCTAGGGTGGCAGAAGGTTGTACCAACACCTGCAGAGAAGCAGCGTGGCTCAGTGGAAAGAACACGGGCTTTGGAGTCAGAGGTCATGAGTTCGAATCCCAGCTCTGCCAGTTGTCAGCTGTGTGACTGTGGGCAAGTCACTTCACTTCTCTGTGCCTCAGTTACCTCATCTGTAAAATGGGGATTAAGACTGTGAGCCCTGCGTGGGACAACCTGATTCCCCTGTGTCTGCCCCAGCGCTTAGAACAGTGCTCGGCACATAGTAAGCGCTTAACAAATACCAACATTATTATTATTAACACCTTGCCCTCAAGAAGCTTTCAATCTACAAGAGGATCATCTTCATCCCTACATTGTTTTGAGCATGTAGGAGCTCCCAAATGAGCAATTTGGTGTTTTGATGATGACCTCAACTAGTTGAAAGGGAAGACTTTCCTTTAAGGTCAGAAGCTAAAAACAGTTTCCAGAACCCTTGTTGTATCACTGAGCCTAGCTGCCTAGAATAGTAAAACGTGGATTTTACAGACCTTGGCCTGGAAGGTCTTTAGAAGACCTAAATGTGAAAACTGATTTTTTTTTTTTTGATGGCTATCCATTAAGCCCTTACTTTGTGTCAAGCATTATACTAGGCACTGGGGTGGATACAAGATAGGTTTGACACAGTTCCTGTCCCACAAGGGATTTACAGTCCAAGATAGAACAAGTATTAATCCCCATTTTACAGATGAGGAGCCTGAGGCAGTTAAGTGATTTGCCTGGAGTCACACAGCAGGCAGTTGGCAGGGCTAGGAGTAGAGTCTAGGTCCTCTGAATCCCAGGTCTGTGCTCTTTTCACTAGTCCACACTGCTTCTCTTGGGGCAGATTGATATTGCAAAGTCTTCCCTGAACTCCCAGGAGTAGCACTCAGATATGGAGAGGAGACTCAAGTGGAAGGTAGAAGGTACATGCCCAATTCTTCAGGCTTCAGTGTGGAGTCATGACACCGCTCTGCACGGGCCACAGGATTAGTTTTGTTGGAATCTTAGATCCCTGTGTTGGACAGGTCTCTCTGCCCCTCATCTCTCTGCCCCTTGTTTGCCAATTGGGAATTGACCAACCACTCTCTATGGAACTCTCTTTTGCTCTAGAGAATCCCTTGCACATTTGTCCTTATCCTCCCACCTCCTTCCCTCAGAGATGTCTAAGGGATGGATGAAACCCTTCTCCTTGGTCCATCCATGCAGTGGAATCTGGGGAAGAGAGAGAGAGGGGTAACCAGGAATCTCACCTCCTTCAGCCCAGCCCCCACTTCCTGCCATTATCTTTCCAGTATAATGAGCAGAACTTCCCGGGCATCAATAATCAGGTCACACTTTGTCCACAGGGACCAGTGACCCAACCAACATGTTGGCAAACCAAAGTTGCTCGCTAACTCCTTGGGGGAAAACGTCTGACTGTGGTTTCCTAGGTTACTAATGAGCACAACATGTGGGACAAAATAACTATAAAAAAAAGTAAAAATAGTTGCCCTCTCCACGATGGCTTCTTTTCTGTAATGGTTAGCGCTAGAGATAATTACCGAATTTCCATATTCAAGAGACTGGCTCTCCGCCTACAGCAGGAGTAGTTGCTAATAGCATAACTTGATGTGTGTGGATGACCAGTTTTGTATAAGAAAAAAAATGCTCATTACCATAGAGCTATACTTTCAAATTCAAAAGAAAATAATGCACTGGCACTTAATGTTCGAAAAGTTTTCTCAGGATAAGATATGGTCTCAAGTAGGAGCTCCAAACACACACATTAATTGAACAAATATGATTGTAGAATTGTCATTTGTCTTTGGAGACACCGCTGATTGTAAAGGTTGCCTGTGAGTGAGTGTATGGCACCCACACTTCTGATCACGCTGTGCCCACGAGCTTCTCCCTTGTGTTTTCTGGTTTGATGCTTGCAGCTCCTGGTGCTGCCAGATTTATAATTTCAGTACTATCTCTTTTTTTAAAAAAAACACCAAAAACAACTTATGCTGTCCTTTTCCCAGCCTCTGGGGGAGAGGAAGATGTTGCTATATGACAGTGAGGTTTTTATCTAAATGCCTGATGTGGAGGATAATCCCCTTGTTTCACCGTCCACCCCCTCTGCATCATGGGTGTTTAAAAGTGTCCCGTTTTGCAGTTGCTACCCATGGTGCCCAGTGGTGTCGGGGTCATAGTCTTAAAGCCGTCATCCAAGCATATCTATTCTCCTTTCCTACCTCTCAACTCTTCACATCTGCCACTAGTTTGTCAGCTCTTGGGGTCAAATGATCATGCTTATCAGCTTTATTATATTGTACCCTCTCAAGCGCTTAGTAGAGTACTCTGCACACAATGCTTATTAAATATGATGGACTAATTGACCTGGCATTGCCCATTCTCTTATATGAAAATAGATCTGCTTGGACTGAAACTTTGGAAAGATTGTAAATAAGAGCTTCTCCTTTTTTCTTTCCTCTCTGTAGTTTGAAGACACTATCATTGTGGCCAAGTATCTTCTTGTGGAGTTGATGGAGGAAGACTCTGGTTAACACTCTGGCAACAATGGAAAGGACTCCATAGCCACAAAGGTTTCATCAGCGAGCTGTCTCCTCAGCTGCATGAAAAGGGCTAACAGGCATTTTGAGGGGTCTGCATGAAATCATAGAACATCAGGATAGTGGGAAGTAAGTACAAATTAATTTCAGAACAATCTCCCCTATGCTTTTAAAACCAACCTGCTAAAATCTGGAGTAAATGGATATATTCGAGTTCAACATGCCCACACACTAATCGGTTATTCAAGGCTGCTGAAAATATGCAAGAAAGCTTTCCTTTAGCTTCACTTTCACATTAGCAATTTAAGGCATACTAATTTCTTTCCCTGGGCTTCTTTTAAGAGAGATATTCACAACCTGTGGTATACACCTATTGTTGTTTAAATCTCACAGTAAAAGTTAAATCTAAAATAACAGAAGGAATTTATTCTGTGTGGCCTTCTTAATGTAATAAAGTATAACGTGTTTGCCCCTAGCTCATAGGACTCATATAAAGCAAGAAATAATGCCCTATTGTTATGAGGAAATTTTCAAGCATACTAAATGCTTCTGGGTCAGTCTTTCTGATGGTTTCATTCCCTAAATCAGCTTTTCTAACTTACCAGTAGACCTGCTTTCAGTGTTGGTGCTTAGGTTATGAGCTTCCGAGGGCTGGGGATCATGTTTTATCCTTCTATGTTTACCTTATCCTTATGATCTTATGAGGAAAGGGAATTGTGTCTACTTATGCTATAGTACGTAATACAATAAGTGCCCAATATAAGCAATTAGTAATAATAATGTTGGTATTTGTTAAGCGCTTACTATGTGCCGAGCACTGTTCTAAGCGCTGGGGTAGACATAGGGGAATCAGGTCGTCCCACGTGGGGCTCACAGTCTTAATCCCCATTTTACAGATGAGGGAACTGAGGCACAGAGAAGTTAAGTGACTTGCCCACAGTCACACAGCCGACAAGTGGCAGAGCTGGGATTCGAACTCATGAGCCCTGACTCCAAAGCCCGTGCTCTTTCCACTGAGCCACGCTGCTTCTACCATCTTCTGCACATAGATCTCAATAAGTACCATTGATTTTCTATATTCTTGCCCAGTGCTTAGTACAGTGTTTTGCATGCAGTTGGTTCTCAAGAAATACCACTGAAGGAATGTTGGTCTGGTGGAAAGAGACCTCAGTTCTAATTCTTGTTTTGCAAATAGGGAAACACTTGCTGAAGCTTTATCACTGGAGTGAAATGTTCTGATCCAAAGAACCCCCTCAGGCATTCTGCAGAGTGGGAACGTCCAGCAGAAATCAGGAGAAAAATAGCTAGATAGTGTGAGTAGTGAGAACCAGAGTGGCTAAGAAAGCATTGCAGCACTGTGCCCTGGTCACTTTGGCTGTAAATGGTGCCCTGTTAGCATTTCCCTCACCACATGCCGCATCCCTGCCCGACTACTGGCTCGTTGCACTCTGGACACCAGGGAGTACCACTAGGCCGATTCTCCTATCTGTTATTTATTTAATTGTCTGTCTTCTCTTCTAAAATGTAAGCTCCTTGTGGGCAGGGATTGTGTCTACTAACTCTATTACATTGTACTCTCCCAAAAGATTAGTACTCTGCACACAATAAGTGCCCACATACCACTGAGTGCAGGCTTTCATACGGAGTGCAACAATACAACAGAAACATGTTTCCTGCCCTAAAGGAGCATGGAATCTAATATTTGAATGGTGATCATGTGCAAAGTGACAGTCTCTCAGTACTGATATCATTCATTTACCAGTGACAACCCTGAGCGATTGAACTGAAAGTCATGCTGCAGACCATCGGTGTAACTAGGATTAATACTAAGATAGTTTGTGTAACTAAGGCAGAGAAATTCTCAGTGGTTCAGCGTGATGCTCCACCAAGGTTTCCCAAGCTTTCCACTGGAAAATGAAGAATCCATACGATGAATTCCTCCAGTGAGCCTTCTTCATAAAAGGCACCGTCGTTCGTGGGTCTCTTGAGGACAGAGGGAGGAATACTCTTAGCAAACTGAAGGAGAACCGTGCTTCTGACTCACATTAGACATTTGGCCGCTTTTGAAAGGATGGCAAAATCGAACTCGCAGAAGTCACATTTTACCTATAATTGCAAAAATGACATCATCCCCAATCTGGCAACCTGCTTTTTCCGAACAAGAGCAAACGGCAAGTGCCGGAGAAGACAGGCAGTCTCAGAGTGCCAGCTTTCCTGCTTCTCCTTCTCGTTCTCCAAAAATCAGTTTTTTTTTTAACACTGAAAACGAGGGAACTGTGACAGAAGGAACAAAAGTTTCACAAGGACGTGGAGGATGGAGCCGCTTTATTATTGAATGACTGTTGGACTGGGTGATATGCATGGGCCATCTGTTCATAGTTTAATTCTAGTCTAAAGATCTGGACTTTCCAGATCAGTGTGGAAAAACTTCAGGATCAATATTTTCTTTATCCTCTATCTAGGTGATTCAATGTGAATAGTAATAATTGCAGTGTTGGTAAAGCACATACTGTGCGTCCAGTACTGAGGAGATGCAATACAGTCAGATCAGACACCATACCTGCCCCATATGGCTCTCCCAATCTAAGAGGGGGAACAGTTATTTAATCCTTTATTTTACGAATGAATAAGTTAAGCCCCAGAGAAACACTGTGCCTACTAGGTAGAGCACAGGCCTGGAAGTCAGAAGGACCTGGGTTCTAATCCTGGCCCATCCACTTGTCCGCTGTGTGCCCTTGGGCGAATCGCTTAAAAATGCTGTGCCTCAATTACCCCATCTATAAAATAGAGTAAAAACTGTGAGCCCCATGTGGGACATGGACTGTATCTATCCTGATTAGCTTATATCTACCCCACTACTTAGTGCCTAGCATATAGTAGTCACTTAACAAATATTAAAAAAAACCAAACCCAAAAGCCCAGCAGGCTAGTATGGGAACTTGAATTAGAACCCAGGTCTTCTGGCTCCATTCCTCTGTTCTTTCCCCTAGACTGCACTACTTCTCAGTTTTAGGAAGTCTGAACCCTGCCATCAGATGGTCATGTGAACCTCTTGTGCTTGCTCTCCATTTGTTGGGATGGTTTCTGATTTCTGTGAATGCTGTGACAACTTCGTCTCATCTATACCACTTGATAGGTATTTTTCCCCCTGAATGATGCTTTGGTCTGAGAATGCAGCTGACATGACAATTTGCTGGCTATTACACAAGGTCCTGTCTTCACTCGAGTCACTTTATTCTATTGCCCATCTAGAATTAACATTCATCAGTGGATGGAATTTATCTCTCTAGCTGTAATTATCATTTCTCATTTACAGGGGGAATGTTACACTCTTTCTGGAGTTACTTAGCACTACTTGGCAGTAGAATAAGGTGATCATATGTCCTGTTTTTCTTTCTTTCTCCCTTTTTCCCCTCCTAAGCTGGGACAGTTCTTTGTTTTTGCTGAAGTTTGCCTTTTCTCCTTGTTACTGATGTGCTGCCTCTTTTGTGCTGACTGCCAAGAAAATGTTGGCCCGCTGCCCTGTTTCCCTCCAGAGGCTGAGGCAAAGCCTTCAAAGAGAAGTCAGTGGGTTTTAAAATGGCGTTTACCAGAAGCCAGGCATCTTGGTGCTTATAGGGACCTAGTTCTCGGCTGTGAAATTTTCAAAGATGAGACGAGGTGGCCTTGGCCATCCCGAGGCTTGCAGTTGCTCTTGAAACTGTTTTCAAAGATGGCTCCATAGAGAGCTAGGCCAAAGGGCAACTTCAAATAGGCCCTTGGATAAATGAAGTTGTTTGGCCCCACTAGGAAACACTCTCTATTCCATAAAATCGGAAACCTGTGATTGGGGGTGGGTGGGGTGATGGGGATAGTCCCATGGCCCTGAATGGATGCTAGTGAGCATATTATTATTACATTTATTAAGCACTTACTCTGTGCTGAAGTAGGCACAAGGCCTTCAGAGCCACAAAGTCTCTGTTCCAGGGTACTTAGTCTATCTTATCCATATTTTACATATAAGGAACTGCGTCAGTTCACAGCAAGTGAGGCTGTGATCTGCTAGCCATTTACAACTCACAGAATTTTGACAGATCAGTACTTTTGCCCTCTTAGACTTTTTGGAAATCACATCTCCATCAGGAGGCCTTCCCTGATAAAGCTCTCATCTTCTCTCCCCACTTCTCCAACCCTTCCTCCTCTACTGACACTTCTCCATCACCTAAGAGCTTGGTTACTCTCTCCCCTCATTTCTCCAACCCACTGTGTACCTGAAGCACTAAGGAACAAATTTTTATACCTATTTTCTTCCTCCTACCTGTAATTTGTTTTAGGGTCTGCCTCTGGAGCTAGACTAAAAGCTCTTTGAGGACAGGGATCATGTGTAGTAACTCTTTTATACTCTTCAAAAAATTTAGTACAATGGTCTTCCCATCACAGATGCTCTATCATGTCTATTGATGAATTATTAGCTTTTAGAACCATAATGAGCTACCATTCTCAAGGGTTCCCATGGAACAAGTCTGGAGTTAGTTTGAGAAAATGTCTTGGTATTGAAATAATCACACACCCTGACTCATTACTAGTATTTATTATTTATAGTGTAGGTTATTATTTAGTAAGAAATATGAGATGTATTGCCTTTAATGAGCATATTTTTGCTCATACACAACTGGTCTTCCACACACATCAAGTTGTGCTATTAGCAACCACTCCTGCTGTAGACGGAGAGCCAGTCTCTTGTATATGGAAATTTGATGATTATCCCTCAAACTAAAAATTGCAATATAAAAAAACAAATAATGCTATTTTTGGTCATCTTTCATAAAGAGAATATGTATCTCTGATTTCCATTCCTTGCTCAATGTAGGTTATCTTTCTGAAATAGTAGTATCATTTAAATGAATTTAACAGAACCTGACAATTTATAGGTCTCATCTCTATGAACCACAGTGTGACTTATGGAAACAAATGCTCATGATCACTCCATAAGGAAGCCAATAGGAAGAGAGCATTATTCTTATTTTGTAAAAGAAAAAGAGAATGACTATTTTTACAAGGACACGTCCCCAGTTAGGGAGTTGGAAATAGACCACATATAAGTTTCTGATTCTTCTTGTTTACCTGGAGCAGCAGTGGTGAGTTTGAGGACTCACCTCCAAGATCCATTATCCTCTCGGCTTGTGGTTCTGTTGCTTGTTGTTGAATCCATTCCAATCAGCCAGTCATTCAGTCAGTGGCATTTAGTGATGCTCACTTTGTGCAGAGCACTTTACTGAGCCTTCGGGAGAGTACAATAGAGTTGGTAGTCATGATCCCTGCCATCAAGGGTCTTACAGTCTCATTATGGGAGATGGACATTAAAATAAATTCCAAAAAGGGAAGCAGCCAAGTATAAAGTCACGTATATACAAAATAGAGCACAGGCCTGGGAGTCAGATTGACCTGGGTTTTAATCCCAGCTCTGCCACTTCTCTGTGTGTGACCTGGGACAAGTCACTTCACTTATGTGGGGCTCAGTTTCCGCATTTGAAGGAAATGGGGATTAAGATGATGATGATGCTATTTGTTAAGCACTTACTGTGTGCCAAGCACTGTTCTAAGCATCAGGAGAGATACAAGGTTATCAGGTTGTCCCACATGGGGCTCATGGTCTTAATCTCTATTTTATAGATGAGGTAACTGAGGCACAGGGAAGTCAAATGACTTTCCCAAAGTCACACAGCTGACAAGTGGTGGAGCCAGGATTAGAACCCACGACCTCTGTCTCCCAAGCCTGTGCTCTTTCCACTAAGCCATGCTGCTTCTCTTGACTGTGCTGCTTCTATTAAGACTGTGGGCCCCTGTGGGACAGGGACTGTGTCCAACCTGATTACCCTATATCTACCCCAGTGCTTAGAACAGTGCCTGGCATGTAGTAAGCACTTAACAAATACCACAATTATTATTATCACTATTACACGTGGTGGGGTTTGGGTGAGTTCTTAAGTGCTTAGAGGGTGGGATGGAAGTAAGTACATGGATAAGGCAGTAAGGAAGGAAAATACCAGAACATTTATCTTTTTACGTCATAGATTCTGAATCTCATGTGGGATAGGGAGTGTGTCTGTTCTGATTATGTTATACCTACCCCAGCCCTTGGCATGATACTAAGCACATAGTGAGTGCTTAATAATTACCCTAACTACTACCTCTAGTCTCTGTCCTCTATATTAGGCTTGCTATTTCAAAGCAGAGCCCATGTCTTCCAGCAGCATGGCTCAGGGGAAAGAGCACGGGCTTGGGAGTCAGAGGTCATGGGTTCGAATCCCAGATCTGCCACTTGTCAGCTGTGTGACTGTGAGCAAGTCACTTAACTTCTCTGTGCCTCAGTTCCCTCATCTGGAAAATAGGGATAAAGACTGTGAGCCCCATGTGGGACAACCTGATCACCTTGTATTCCCCCCACCCTCAGCGCTTAGAACAGTGCTTGGCACATAGGAAGTGCTTAACAAATGCCAACATTATTATTATTAGCTGTGTGACCTTGCTCAAGTCACTTAACTTCTCTGGGCCTCAGTTCCCTCATCTGCAAAATGGGGATTAAGTACCTGTTCTCCCTCCACCTCACAGTGTGAGCCCTATGAGAGACCTGATGATCTTGTATTCTTTCATTCAATCATATTTATTGAGTGCTTTCTGTGTAGAAAGTACTGTACAAAGTGCTTGGAAGAGTACAATAAAATAAACAGATACATTCCCTGCCCACAATGAGTTTATAGTTTAGAAGGGTGAGACAGAGATTAATATAAATAAATACAGATATGTACCTAAATGCTGTGCGGCTGGGTTGAGGGGATGAAAAAAGGGAGCAAGTCAGGGTTATGCAGAAGGAAGTGGGAGAAGAAGTAAGGGAGGGCTTAAGCAGGGAAGGCCTCCTGGAGAAAATGTGCCTTCAACAAGGCTTTGAAGTCAGGGAAGAGGAATTGTCAGATTTGAGGACAGAGGGCGTTCCAGGACAGAGATGGGACATGGGCAAGGGGTCGGCAGAGAGACAGGCGAGATCAAGGCACAGTGAGAAGATTAGCATTAGAGAAGTTAACTGTGCAGGTTGAGTTATAGAAGGAGAGTAGCCAGATGAGGTAGGAGGGGGAAAGGTGATGGAGGACTTTAAAGGCAACGGTGAGGAGTTTTTGTTTGTTTGTTGCAGAGGTATATGGGCAACCACTGGAGTTTTTTGAGGAGTGGGGAAACATGTCCTGAACAATTTTGTAGAAAAATGATCCGGGCAGTAAAGTGAAATATGGACTGGAGTGGGGAGAGACAGGAGGCTGGAGAGGTCAGCAAGGAGACTGATGCAGTAATCCAGGCAAGATAGGATGAGTGATTATATTAGTGTGGTAGCAGTTTGGATGGAAAGGAAAGGGTGGATTTTAGCGAGTTGTGAAGGTGGGAATGACAGGCTTTAGTGATGGATTGAGTATGTGGGTTGAATGAGAGAAAGGATCTTGTATATACTTGTATCTACTCTAATGCTTAGGTGAGTGCTTGGCATACAGTAAGTGCTTAACATACCATTATTATTATTATTTTTATTTCATCAAACGGTGGGTTTTTCAACATTTGGCACCATATCAATGCAGGTTTACCCATCAGATTTTACTGGTCGAACATTCAAATCATGGACTCTTGAGTTGGTTTTCATCCCACACCCAGTGGTTTCCTCAGATTTTGATCTAGATCTGGAGAAGCAGTGTGGTCTAGTGGATAGAGCACAGCCTTGGGAGTCAGAAGGTCCTCGGTTCTAGTCCTGCCTCCACCATTTGGCTGCTGTGTGGCCTTGGGCAAGTCATTTAACTTCTCTGTGCCTCAGTTACCTCATCTGTAAAAGGACATTTAAGATTGTAAATCCAATCTGGTTAACTTGCATCTACCCCAGCACTTACAAGAGTGCCTGGCACATAGAAAGTGCTTAACAAATACCACAGTTATTATTATTATTATTATCATCATCTTCTGGAGTGAGCCTGCCGCTGTCTTCTCATAGGTTCCACAGTTATTCCTCTAGGCCAGAAACATCCCTATTCCACCACCAGAACCAGGTGCCATGGGGGAAGAAGGGGACAGGGGCTGTGTCCACTAAGTGTGAAGCTCCTTCTGGTGATGTGCCTGCAGAAAATGAGGCTCAGTTTCAAAGAAAAGATCTCTGAAAGGGGACATGTAAGATCCCCAAATTTTTCTGAGTTGTGCCTGCTGATGGAAAAGTTCTCTAGGGGCCACAATGTGCTGTAAATATCTGAGGTGGTTTCAGATCATTAATAGTGAGCCAATTCAGTGGCAAAGCATCAATATTGAGGGTCCCCTTTCTGAGTATGCTTTGTTGAATTTCCTACTGTATATGCTCTTCCAATCAGCCTTGAATGTCACTGTCTTATTCTCCAATCTCAAGGCTGAATACAGAGATAAAAGTCTGCTATAATACTATTTGACTATCAGTAGTTTAGATGTTACTGAATCTGAGAGGAATAATGATATCTTTAATGTACTGGAGTGTTGGGATGAAAATAAAAGAGCTTGAACAAATAGTCTGACCAACCCATTTAATTGAAGTGAGAAGATTGGGTTATATATTGAAGAAGATGAAGGCTCTGAGGTAATTCTATCCCTTTCCTTGCTAATTTCCTTTTGTAAACTGGAATCACTACCTCATTGCCTGGCAATAATGAATTTTCGATTGCATAAAGTGCCAAGGAGAACTGGAGAAATAACTACATTTAGCTAAGTGAGTTTAGAAGTCAGTAGGCCACTAAGGAACTGGGATGTCTTAGAGAGATTCCCCCAAATAACTGCAGGCTGGGGTGACTGGCTAGGGCCCTCTAACATCACTCAAGATTTCTGGATGCCTCTCTGTGGATCCCTGCTCCCCTGCCACAGTATCAGATGAGAGAGTGGTCCCGCAGAAAACCTGACTGTTCAGTTTACAACCGGTTGAATTGACCAACCTAGTGACTGCCTCCCTCTTCAAAACTGTAAACTCATTGTAAGAAGGAACTGTGTCTACCAATGGTGTTGTAGTGTCCAAAGCGCTTAGTACATTAAGCACCCAATAAATACCATTGATTGATTCAGGAGGTAGTGTTGTGCAGGGTAGGGGGATTGTGAAACTCTGGATTCTGCAACCTGGAATCATGGACAGTTTTTTCTGCTTGTATTAAGGCTTAAACTCATTTCCCCTCATGGTCTGTGTCCATTCATAGCAAGCGGGTAATCACCTTTTCACCCTTTGTGACCTAGGATGGACCATTCTGCAGGAAGCAAATCACTTCTTTCCGTTCAGTCAATCAATCAGTGGTATTTAGTGAGTGCTTATTAAGTGCTTGGGAAAGTGAAATACAATATAACTGGTAGACATTATCCCTACCCACCAGGAGCCTGGTAAGCAGTGCCATCTAATGGAAAGAGCACAGGTCTGGAAGTTGGAGGACCTGGGTCCTAATCTCCTATCCACCACTTGTCTGCGGTGTGCCCTTGTTACCTCCTCTGTAAAACAGGAATTCAATACCTCTTCTCCCTCCCACATAGAGCCCGAAGTCTGTGGGGAAAAGGTATTGAATCTCCCATTTAACAGATGAGGAAACCGAGGGAGAGAAGTGTTAACATTGCATTTATACACTTTTCCCTCCCCTTGGGGAGAATAAGAAATCATGGCTAATCCAGACATTACTTGGTCCTCTGTGTCTAGACACTGTTTCTTTTTCCTGATTAAAAGAGAGACAAGCAAAAGATAATTCTTTATCCTTAAGACATGTGATTTTTCTACTTCTTTAGGTGCCCCTAGTTAGAGGCCTTTCCCCTGGGGTTTATACTGTTCCTTCGGCAGGTTAACTGGTCTTCTCTCTCTGCTTTTCTTCATGCAGTTTTTGGTCTCTCTTTATATGCCTGCCAATTTCCTCCCACTCTTTCTGATCACATTTAATTATCAGACTGCCACACAATTAAAAGCCATTCTAGCCACTGAGGATGTGCTATCTGGTACTTACCTCTTTCCTTCTGTATTTTGTACAAAAGATGAAATCCCTAGAGACTTTTCTAATCTTGTTTTTCTTTCCTAATATTAATTGTAGCCAGTGAGGGATACTTAAATTTTGTAATGTTTTCAGCTAATCTGTGACTCAGTCTCTAGCAAATGATGCCTGTATAGAAAAGACAGAGCTTCACAAAAGTTACTGAAAAGAAAGGAAACTGAAATTAATGGGTAACCAAATTCCACTTGACTAATAATAGTGATGGAATTTATTAAATGCTTACTAGGTGCAAAACATCGTGCTAAGTGCTGGAATAGATACAAGATGGTATTGAACTCAGTTCCAGTCCCATTTATGGCTTGTGGCTTAAAAAGAGAGAGCATTTTATAGGTGAAGGAAGGGAGGCACAGAGAATTTAAATGACTTGTCCGAGATCTTGCAGCTGGCAAGTGGCAGGTCCAGGAGTAGGATGTGTGTCTCCCGATTCCTAGTTCTGCGTTACTTCCCAATACACTATATATTCCTGAGATGAAGTATTCTGTGAAGCACCAATAATGGTGTTTCGACATAGTGAAGAGCAGGATAAGTAGGGCAGTCTTCCAAGGAAAGCAGAGAGCCAGACTGGGAAATAAGTTCTTTTTCTAGTAGAGAAGTCTATTCCTTTTTGTATACCCCTCACCCCTGTTGAAACAGATGATTATTTACTTAATTCTGTTATATTTTACTTTCTCAAGTGCTTAGTACAGTGCTAGTGTTCAATGCTTCAATATTGAGCACTGAACACAGTACGTGCTCAATAAACTGTGTGCATGGATTGTTCGTTGAAATGTGGGTTCTTAAGCTCCTAGTCAAAGTAGGTTTTATTGAGAGTCAAATATAGAAGTGGTGTATGTTAATTGTTCTGTTGTTTAAATTGTTCTTTTGTTTTATGGTATTTAAGTGCTTACTATATGCCAGGCACTGACCTAAGTGCAGGGTTAGATATGAACTAGTCAGGTTGGACCCTGTGTTCCACAAGGGGCTCACAATCTTAAATCTTAATCCCCATTGTACAGATGAGGTAACCGAGACACAGAGCCACAGCGGACAAGTGATGAAGCAGGGATTAGAATCCAGGTCCTTCTTCCTTCCAGGCCTATGCTCTATCCACTAGGCAATACTGCATCTCTAAGGCCATGCTGGAGGTAGTAATTTTGTCAAGCACTGTGTCAAGCACTGACATATCAAGCACAAGCACTGGGATAGGTACAAGTTAATCAGGACCTACAGTTTAAATAGTAGATAAACACTATTGCTTTTAGGAGAGTACAAAGAATTGATAGACATGATCCTTGCCCACAAGGAGCTTACAGGTCTCTCATTGGCCAAATGGAGTAGAAAGGAGATTGTCTGCAATCATAATGGTATTTATTGAGTACCCACCGGAAGCAATGTGCTGAACTGAGTATGTGAAAATCAAGTCCTATTTACTGCCATCTGTAGGAAGAGGGATGGGGTATAAGGATGAGAGGAATTCACAGAGGGAGGCAGTGGGAGGACATATGCACCGACCTTTCAGGAATTGATTAACCAGTTTTTGGATTAATCAGACTCCTTTTTGACATTGTTTTGGATGGACTCCAATGGCCTTCCACAAAATGTTCCAAATGATGTCATCACATTACCCTGTGGAACACACTCAGCCTCACATGAGTCGTGACTGCCATCTAGACAGTGGGTAGCAAATATTTCCCATCTTCAGGTGGCTAAATACCTGAAGATGACCCTGCATGTAGAGCATTGATTCGACTACATTTGGAGCATTCATTAATTTCTGGGGCACATCCCATTATCTGCCCTGACTAAGTTAAGGAAATATTGACTCTCAGAGGCTGTGAGGGATTTCCTGAACCATTTCTCAGAGGGTGTGAGACATCACTGTAGAGGCTGTGGACCCTGGATTTGGCTACCATATTTGCCTAGCCCAAATACTACTTTGTTTCTCCTTCTCATGGATGAGTTTCTCACATAAGTAGTAGGAAAGCAGCGTGGTCTATTGGAAAGAGCACTGCCCTGGGAGTCAGAGGGCATGGGTTCAAATTCCGGCTCTGTCACTTGTCTGCTGTGTGACCTTCAGCAAGTCGCTTAGCTTCTCTGTGCCTCAATCACCTCATCTGTAAAAATGGGGATTAAATCCTACTCTGTCCTACTTCGACATGGGGGGCAGAGATTGTGTCTGACCTGATAGTCTTTTATCAACCACAGCGCTTAATACAGTGCTTGGTACATTGTAAACCCTTAACAAGTATAATTTTTTTTAAAGGATTGCCATTTTGTAATTACAACAATGTAAGCATACCAAAATCTCCTAATCCATTTGGCGCCGGTATATCCTCTTTGGAGAAGCTCCAGATGGATTGTGAAGTCAGTCCCCTGGGGGAACTGATAATGCACCGGCTTTGTATCCTCCCTCCTCATCCTTTCTCTATGGCCTCTGATCCAGTGGCTAGGATGAGGTTAATTTGGAAGGCTTGATACTTTTTATCATCTGTCACTTGTAAAGGCTTCCCACTCTGCCATCTGGTATATCAAAGATCAACTCCGAGAAGGAGCAGTGGAGCAAGGCAGCGCCATTTGCATATTTTTTTTCAGCTTGGACAGTTGGTGGCAAATAGCCCACTGATACTGTGGGTCACAACTAGTGGGGACCCTTTGTGGGGATTTTAAAAAAAAGCTTGGAAAATGTGCTGGGACATATTGGAATGAGACTCCCTTCACAAAAAGTAATTCAGACTATTTCAAGTCCCTGTGCTTAGTTTTTCAATCTGAGGCGATCTTACGTTCCTCTCATTCATGTCTGAATTGAGAGAGCCACAGGACTCTTACTGCCATTAGGGTCAAGGAGAATCATGACCTGTTTCTTGAAGAGCAAAGCCTGCAGTGAAATGTCTAAATGCAGCAAGGAAGATGATTTCTTGTTGAGTGGTGGCAGTCATAGAATACAGAAAAATTAGAGAAAGATGTATGATCTAGAGAGTATACCCTGAGAAAAACAAACCCTGCATGATTTATATATTTCGTATATTGATATAAGGCCATCCGCTTGCAGTGATGCTTCTCTTTTAATGAGTGAATCAGGAAGGAGTTTAACTAGGTCTACCTGAGGACCCAGATCCTGAAATTCCCTTCCTAGCCTTCCCTACCGTCAAAGCCCTTCTAAAATTCAAAATGCCTCTCATGAATAATTATCATTACCCCAATTCAGTCAATCAATGGAATTTATCAAGCACTTACTATGTGCAGAGCACTGTACTAAGCATTTGGGAGATTACGATACAACAGAATTAGAAGACACGATACTTGTCCAAAACAAGCTTAAAATTCCTACCACCCCTCTGCCTCCTCTTGCATTTATCCATGTATACATTTTATGTATAGGGCTCTGTGTTTTTATCAAACTTTCCCAAGGCTTAGAATAGTGTGTGCATTCAATAGCTGATCAAAAATACCGTCTACTATTTCTGCTAGAGTCAGCCTTGGCCCCTTAATATATGAGGTGTCACATCTAGAGGATCCGCAACACCCTTCTGAATACTGAGGTATCAAAGAGTGTCTTATCTGGTTGATGGTTAGAGGCCTTTATTGTCCTTCTAAAGCATTTCCCTTTACAACTCATCCTTGCGAAGGGTTTACAAAAATTACTGGCCTCTGAACATTCTATTTGGCCACTTACCTCGCACAGGCTGCCATTTAGACTCATTTCTTCCTCTTGCTTCCTCCACCTCTTTCTCCTATGCCCCATTAGATCTATGATAGGATAGATGGATGGTGGATGGATATAACTGTCCTTGGGGCTTGAAGACTATGCTCCGGACATGGAGAGTTTTATCAGTGCGTGTGAGTGTGACTGACGGTCCCGTTCCACAGCATGTGTGTAGAGAGCGCTTTTTGCTGCATCGTTACATTTGTTACGCAAAGGGCCTGGTTCCATTTTCATCTCCTCCCGCCCCTTGGTGTCATGGTCTTCCCAAAGCTTCTGCTCCGAGTCGCCCCATTTCTGACTGCTTATATCGGGCTGGACAGCCTGCTCTTTCAGACCTCAGCTGTCCTTTGCTGGGTTTTGTCATGTGATGTTTGGGCTGAACGGGAGCAGAAAATTCTCCCTGCAGCTGTGACTTTGCAGCACCCAGGAGAAATGGAATCATAGGAGTCTGAAAGGAAAACTATAATTCTCAGTAAGGCCTCGGAGTCAGGAGATGCCGGGCTCCTGGAACCATCACTGGCCCACCATGCGTGTGGATAAGTCACTTGGCTGCTCTGTGCCTCTGTTTCCTCATCTGAAAAATGGGGACTATGGGATTGTTTTGTATTTTCTCCTGGGCTTAGCATGTAATGAGTGCTTATTAATCAGTCTCAATGGTAATTATTGATGCTCACTATACGTAGAACACTGTACTAAGGGCTTGGGGGAGAGTACAGTAAACAGAATTGGTAGACACTTTCCCTTCCCACAACGATCTTATAGTCTAGAGGTCTAATAGACCTCAAATTGTTATTATTGTTGTGATTTAATTCTCATTGGGCCAGTCCCTTTGCTTTTTGACCACCTGACGTATTGGCACCATCTCAGGGTCTATAAGGGAAAGGTTAATTTCATATCTTCCCTTTTCCCCATTTACTGCTCCTTTAAGCCCTGGGAAAAGAAAATTGAACTTCACTGTGTTTCTGATGCTCGAGAGAGCTTGTGCATTGAAATAGGGAATGCACTCAGCTTGGCCAGAAGGCTTGTTTTCACGACCGTCTGGGCTAGCACATGCCGACAGAACGAGGGAGGGCGACTCTGATCCGGCAAGCCAGTGAGGATTGAGAGCGGGAGAAGCAGCTGTGACCAGAGTCAGTTTTCCTTAATACAGGGTTCTGCCAGGACTCCACCTCCAAGTTACAGGAGAACTGTGGTTATTTTTTATCTGAAATGGCTCTTTGCTAAGAGGCATCATAAAGCAACTGTCTGGTTAGCGCATCTACTTGGTTGTAGAGAGTCCAACGAAGAAACTCTAGATAGCAGAACCTGATGAAAATTTGGTGTTATATAATATATATATATATTATAATATATACATATGTATAATATATATAATAGTATTTGCTAAGCGCTTACTGTGTGCCAAGCACTGTACTAAGCGCTAAGGTAAATGCAAGCTAATCAATTTGGACATATTGCATTTCTCCAAATGGGTTCAGAGTCTTAATCCCCATTTTAACTAAGGCCCAGAGAACCTAAGTGACTTGCCCAAGATCACACAGCAGACAAGTGACAGAGCCAGGATTAGAACCCAGATCCTTCTGACTCCCAGCCCTGTGCTCTAACCACCAGGCCAAGCTGCAGTTGCCATCTTCTCCCCACAGCATCTAGATGACACTGAAAGACAGATGGGTGGAGAGTTGATCTGACTTGGAAATAGTCTTACTGGTGATTTTCAGCTTCTACTAGTGTTCCATTATTAAATCATTTGCATAAGATTGAAGCCATCAAACATTTCTCTGTGATAATGTGATTGGCAGCCGAAAAGGAAGTCAACCAAGAGAGATTAGGTTCCCTCCCTGTTGGGTAGGGATTGTCCTTGACAGTCTATGGGGGAAGACAGACATTAAATACAAATAAATAATATACAGAAAAATGCTTTGGGACTGAGAGTGGGGTGAATAAAGGGGTTTATCTAAGTACAAGGGTGATGCAGGGGGAGTGGGAGAAGAGGAAATAAGAGTTTAATCAGGAAAAGCCTCTTGGAGGAGAGGTCCCTTCAGTAAGGCTTTGAAGTTGGGGAGAGTCATCGTCTCATGAATATGAAGCGGGAGGGAGTTCCCCGCTAGAGGCAAGAATTAGGGGAGGGGTTGGAGGCAAGATAAACGAGATCAACGTACCGGTCTGCCGACTCAGGCGCTTCTGGTCCTCAGTTTGGTTTTGTGTGGCTAACACCCATAGTCTATGTGGGCCTCACTGGGCATCATAGACCTCCTCCTGGTTTGGTTTGACCTCAGGGATGCAGACTCCCTCTGTCTGTCTCCCCTAGAGTCTCCAGCCAGACACTCCCTCCCTTTTCCTTCAGTCTGGGTTGTGTCCAGGTTTGAGCATCCTGTCCTGTCCCTCTGTGCCTTCCACTGGCCTGGCTCCCCTCCAAAACATGTCTGGAGTCAGGTCCCAGTCCGCCAACTGATGCTCCAGGACTGGCCGAGCCCAGGGCCAGGTGCTGCCAGAACAGGATTCCTGGCTGCATGCTTGGCCCTCTGCTGAGGCCCAGTTTTGTACGGTCTGCCCCATTCCACTGGCATCGGCTCTCTCCTCCGTGGCAGATGGGGGAGGGCCCAGAACAGCAATGAAGAATTGGACTGAGACCAGTCTTGTCACTCATCTTCCCTCCAATTTTAACAGAAAGCACCTCGCTCCATGCCGAGGGGTGACCCTAGAATAAGAACCGTTCTGCTGCTTTAATTACTCCAATTTTTCTTTTTGTCAAATACTTGCCCAGATGTGGCCTTTGGGGGCTGGGATTAGGGAAGCAGCTTGGCCTAGTGGATAGAGCACAGGCTTGTGAGTCAGAAGGACCATGGTTCTAATCCCAGCTCCACGATTTATCTGCTGAATGACCTTGGGCAAGTCACTTAACTTCTCTGTGCCTCAGTTATTTCATCTGTAAAATGGAGATTAAGACTGTGAACCCAATGTGGGACAGGGACTGTGTCTAACCCAATTATCTTCTTGTAATCTTCCCTAGCACTTATTACAGTGCCTGGCACATAGTACACAAATAAATACCACAATTATTATTAGTATTACTCTTATTATGCAGATAAGACCTGTCTGGAGACAGAGGGATAGATAGATGGTGTCTAGAGATTCCTTCCAAGCTGTAATTCTCTAAGTTCCCAATTCTTTTAACAAGTACAGTTGTTTCTACTCTATGGGTTCCCTCTGGCACCCTTTCCCCTGCTTTCAGTACTCATCTCAGCGGAAACAAAACACTGAAGCAGCAGGCATACCCACGTTTATTCTCTGAGGAATTTCTGTTATTTTCAGGAAAAGACTGAGTCCTCAGCGGATCTTTTTTTTTCCCCTTATTTTGTCTGCCCTTCCTCCAGTTTTCCTCCTAAGGCAGCCAAATCAAGCTTTTCCTAGGGATAGTGATGTGACTTATGCTTTTAATGGTTCAAGAGGAGAGGAGATTTTGTTGACAATGGAGTCTCCTGTCACAAACAAGATAAACCTGCTCCCAAGACTTCAGAAGTAAAATCTGCGTGGCGGAATTGATGATAGTGCTGGTGGCTTGCTCAGCACCACTCACACTTTCTCATCCCTGCTAGTTGGCTTCCTCGAAGCAGGCACGTAGGGGTGCAACCCATGCACTTTGTAGTCCGATCTTCACCAGGGATTCCAAGAGAAGGGAAGGCTACATTTTAGACTCACTGTGGGAAAGGAACATCTCTACCAACTCGGTTGTATTCTTCCAAGCACACCCTATATGCTCAATAAATGCCACTGAACGGTACGTTCATATAACCTACTCACTATACCTCAGCCTCATTTAGTTCACCGTCATCCCCTTGCTGATACCCTTCCTCTGGCCTGGAACTCCCTTCCACTTCATATATGCAGATCATCATCACTCTTCCCCCCCAACTTCAAAACCTTAATAAAATCACATCTCCTCCAAAAGAGCTTCCACAACTGAGCCCTCATTTTCCCTGTCCCTTCTCCATCGCCTACACACTTAGATCTGTTACCCTTTAAGCACTTGATATTCATCACACCCTCAGCCCCACAGTGTTTATCTGCATATCTGTGATTTATTCTAATGTATCTGTGATTTATTTTTAATGTCCATATCAGTGATTTTTTTTAATGTCCGTCTTCCACAATAGGCTGTAAGCTCCTTATGAGCAGGGAATGTGTCTAACAACTCTGTTTTTTGTACTCTTCCAAGCACTTAGTACAATACTCTGCACACAGTAAGCTCTAAATACCATTGATCGATTGATTTTAGTGTCTGTGTTCTCCTTTAAACACCAATCCTTGTGGGGAAGGGACAGGTCGACCAACTCTGTTCTATCGTACTCTCTCAAGTACTTAATACAGTGCTCTGAGCACAGTAAACACAACAGGCAGGCTCAGGACTAGACCTTGGATCCCAGGGTTCTTAACACTGGACCAAAAGCAGAGCTCAGAAGAGGTTTTATTAATGTATCAATCAGTATTAAGATGGTGAGCCCTATGTGGGATGGGGACTGCGTCCATCCCAATTGTCTTATATCTATCCCAGTGCTTAGTACAGTGCCCGGCACATAAAAAGTGCTGAACAAATACCAAAAGAAAAAAAAATCAATCAGTGATATTTATTGAGTGCTCATTGTTTGCAAAGCGCTATTCTGTGCATGTAGAAGAATACAATATAGAATGTTCTCCTAAAAGAAGGATTGAAGGGCCTGTTCTTTAGGACACAAACATCCTGTTAGTTAAAGCCTTAGCAGATGCACTGTAAGCTTTGGTCTCCAAGACAAGGAGTGTGTAATTCTTGCTTTCTCTTTTGATTTGTGCAATAGTAAATTATTTGTTTGGGGACAAAGTAAATGAGCCTTTTCTACAGCTCAATAGTACACAGCGAGATACCACATCAATGGCCTAAACATTGATGGGAACTTGGGAATTATGAGAAGGGATCCCATTTCTCTCTCTGTCTCTGTGACCTCTAGCAATTTCTGTCTTTGGCTGGAAACCTTAGAGCGAAATCCAGACCTACCTCATTGAGTTGTTGTGCAGAATAACAATATTGTACAAATTTAAGGTGCTGTAGAAATGTTGAACAACAACACTTCTCCGTGGCCTCATTCTTTACAAGGTTGGCATGTTCTCATACGGAGTCAGCAGATTCTACCAATTATGGAAAATTCTAAAGTGCACTTGTATGACAAAGTAACAATATGAAGAGATGACTTAGTGCAACTCCTCTTCCTTTTAAAAGTTTAAAAACTAGAAAGAATTTCAGTGTAGACCACAGTAATGATTCCAGCAAAAGCTTGGAATTATTAGCCCGGGCTTCAGAGAAACCACAGTAAGAGAAGGGTCATGAAACTGCCTGACTCCAAAACGTGAACTCCCCACTGGGGAAGGGACTAGGAAGACTTGTGGCAAAAAGACTCATGCTGACAAAAGTATTATCCTTGAAAATTTAGAGCTGATACTGGACATGGGAGAGGAAACAGAAGGGGGCAGTCATCATGATGCTAGTCTCTGGTACCTTGGGAGCTTGTCAAAATAAATGCATCCAGAGTCAGTATACTGATACTGTCAGCATCTGAGGCTCTGCAAAAAGCCACATATAACAGGAATTAGTTCTGCAGAATTGCATAGCCTGGACTCCCTCAATTCTTCCTAGGGTAAAAAGACAGAATTATCTTCTCTTCAGACCCAGTTCCCTAATGCCAAATGCATCTGCAGACCTCAGCATCTTTGAGGTGACATTCTACCCAAGAATCTGTCTTTGCTCATCTGGTTCCTGATTCACTGCCAGTAGGATATTCCATAGCATTAATGCAACTGATGGCTTGTCTGCCTGGAGAATTTCAATCTGTTGATTTTTTACCACCTAGGAAGTACCTCAGTATAGTCATCATGGTGAGTTCAACATTTAAAAAGGGGCATTTTGGTAGAGTACAGAATTATGCAATTACTAGCAGAGTTCATAATAAACCCAACTAAACAAAACTGAATGGCAAAAGGAACAGAAATAATACCCAATAATGAGAATACAAATCTTTAAATCAAACATTGGCTTACAGTAGCCTGTTGTGTGAACTTTAGCACAAAGAAGCAGTTACAATCAGCTTTACTTGGCCACATAGGGTGATATGTGTAAGTACAGAAGAGGCAGTTTTAGCCAAGTTATAGATCATCCTTTATGTGCTCTGTTTATGCTCTGGTACTTTAAACACGGTGGGAAAAAAACAACAACCTGATCAATCAGCATAATAATAAAAATGATAAAACTAATAATTGTGGTAATTGTTAAGCACCTACTATGTGCTAAGTACTGGGGAAGACAAAATCAGATCGAACAGTCCCACACCCCACATTAAGTTCTCAGTCTGGCAGGGAGGAAGAACAGGTATTTATTCCCCATTTTATACATGAACTAAATATTTATTGAGTGCCTATTGTAAGTAGAGCACCCTAATAAGTGCTTGAGAAAGTTCTTCAAGTGCTTAGTACAGTACTCAGCACACAGTAAATGCTCAGTAAATGCCACTGATTGAGAGTACCATGGAATTAGTTGGCAAAAGAGGCTAGGAATCAGACCACTTGGGTTCCAGCCTCATCTCTGACACTTACTGGGTAACCTTGGCTAAGACTTCTTTGGGTCTCAGTTTCCACATCTGTAAAATAGGGATTCATACCTGGTCTCCCTTTCCTCTTGAGTGCGAGCCCCATGTGAGACAGTTATACTGTGTTCAACCTGATTGTCTTGTATCTTCCCCAGTGCTTAGTAAAGTGCTTGGCACATAGTAAGTACTTAAATGCCACAGCTATAATTATTGTCTGTTTCTCAGTTTCCTCAGTAAAATTGGAGTAGATCTCTACTCTCCTTCTTAAATTATGAGCCCCACGTAGGTCAGGGACTCTGTCCAATATAATTACCTCAAGTCTACCTTGAAGCATAGGGAATTACTTGGCATATAGGCAGTTTTAAGTGCAGAAGAGTCATTGGTATCATAGTTTTCCATCCACTTCCTCCCATATTTTTACATGGTATTTGCTAAGTGCTTAGTAGGGACCAGGCACCGTATTAAGCGCTGGGGTAAATATATTCAATCAATCGTATTTATTAAGCACTGACTGTGTGCAAAGTACTGTACTAAGCACTTGGGGGAGTACAATACAACAACAAACACACATTCCCTGTCCACAGTGAGCTCATAGTCTATAGGAGGAGGCAGGCATAAATATGCATAAATAAATTAGTGTATTTATATGTGCTTTGTGAATGGGAGGGGGGATAAATGAAGGGCGCAGTCAGGGTGACGCAGAAAGGAGTGGGAGAAGAGGAGAAGAGAGCTTCGTAAGGGAAGGCTAAGATACAAGATAACTGTGTTTTATATAGTCCCTATCCGACCTAGGGCTCACCATCTTAATCCCTATTTTATAGATGATGTAACTGAGGTACAGAATAATGATGTGACTTGCCCAAGGTCACACAGAAGACATATGGCAGAGCTGGGATTAGAACCCAGGTCCTCTGACTCTCGGGCCCATGCTCCTTCCATTAAGCCACACTTCTCTACTATATTCTGCCAACTTAAAAAAACAAAACAAAACACTCCTGAGCTCTGATGCTTTTGGGAGGTTATTGTTTCATCTTGGAGGGACTCTAAAGCCCAGGCATAGATCTTCAAAAATTTTAATTTTAATAGAAAAGCTGGTAGACCCTTGGCTCAAGCAGAGCAGATGTTCCATCTTAGTAGAATAGAATAAACCACTATAAAATATAGACTATAGGTGAAGCACTTCCTAACCTGTTGCAATAACCAAGCTTATATGTACTGTTTTATTTCCCCAATTGACTCATAGTTTGCTGACTAATTATACCTACTTGCCAATTACCTTCTAAGAGACATGACTTTGAAACAATATCTGGTTCACCTAGATAGCAGGGCAGTGTAATAGGTTAGTTGTAAGGTGCCTGAGAGAGGGTAAAAAAGAATCGATTCTTTTTAGCAGCTGGTTCATTTAGGCTAAGATGGCATTCCCTGGCTTTCTCAGACAACTTGCGTAGTTGCAACAGTTTAGACAAAGGAGGGATCTTAAGTTTTCAAGGTGGTGATAAAATTTGACTCTGTTGTTTAGACTGTGAGCCCATTATTGGGCAGGGGTTGTCTCTATCTGTTGCCAAATTGTACATTCCAAGCGCTTAATACAGTGCTCTGCACATAGTAAGTGCTCAATTAATACTTTTGAAGGAATGAATGACCACTGATGACCATAGATTTTTGCTTTCAAAATCAGAAAGCAAACCATCTGGTGCAAGATAGGGCAAGGAATTGTCGAAGGTGTGGTGGTGGTGATTAAGCTATGTTTTCACTGAGCCAGTTGAGTTTACACTGCTACACATTTGAGGTGTAAAGTTAATTGTCTAGCACCAATTCCAGGAGACAACCAGTAGGCGGCAAGGTATTTTTCCTGGAGTTATCATCCATGGGTGATTTCCAAATTCAAGTAAAATCTGTCCTGAAGGCATTTGCTTTTTGATCCCTTCGTTGTTCTTTAGTAGGTGCTCTGCACACAGTTAAGCACTCAATGAACACCACTGATTGATTGTCTTCTCAAATGCTTTTTTTTTTTTAAAGAAACAGACATTTCCAAAGTGGTGTTGTCCTTAATTTAAATGTAAAGTTTGACTTTGGCTCCTCCTCAGAATTGCCTGTCTGAATCGGGTATCATTTGTTCCTCTTGTACCTAGTTATCAGCAGCAAGCAGCTGGTTAGTCCTTTTGCCTGAACTTTTTTTGTAACCTGAAAAAGGTTTTGTAAAATGTTTGACTAGAGTACGATCAGCTGATCTTCACCTAGACTGTAGTGACTTTGAATGCTTCTTCAAAAATCCTTTGGCTCACCATTGTTGACTCCAAAGCTGAAAAACACCCTGATTCCAGAGATGGGGAAACATCAAGCCATTGTGTGTTACCATGGCGATTGTGAGCTTTATTGTGGGCTTCTTGCTTCTTAAACCTGAGAAGGCAACAGATGGAATAAGAGAATGCTTTGGAAGTGTTGAAATCTGCAGTTCCTCTTTGTTCTAAAAGGTCCTATATGTTTAAGTTTCCGCTCATGTCTTTAGCTGAGCTCTACATTTACTCTCTTCACCAATGTTAAACAAAGTGACATTTTATTTAGGATAGGGAGCTGATTTGTGGATATAATTCCTTGCCACGAACCAGTATCCTTGCCTGTGAACTTAAAGGTCTTTGCTACAGAGATGCTTTTAATCATTTTGTTAGACCGAGTGGTAGGAAATCTTGTTTCTGGTTTTCATTGTGCCACTGACTTTGTGGGTGATTTTGAGCAAGGCACTTAACCTTCGTTCTTCACTCATCCCATCTGCAAAATGGGTTGACCCAATGCTTTCCCAAAAGAGCTTCCATAAACATACAATTCCAAAAGCCTGCATCTATATTCTTTATTCTGAGGGAAGGTTGGAAAAGTCTTTAAGTCCCTGTGAGAAGTGAATGTAGAGGTTTATGACCTCCTTTAGCAGAAATATTTGAGAGGCTAATGCTGAACATCTTTAATTAAGGGCAGAACAAGGTTTAAAACCTAACTTTACATACCACCAGATTTGGAGATGGAAGTTGGGTCTAAAATCGCTTAATGAATTCTAATTCACATTTTGATTTTTCGGTCTTTATTCCATATTTTCTTGAAATTTATTTCAGGGTGGGGATCATGTACTGACCCTATCCCAGGCACTTAGAACAGTGCTCTGCACATAGGAGCTACTCAATAAACTCTTGATTGAGTTGACCAATACATTAGAGTTCAACTCCTCCCATTTAGTATAGCACACTGGAAATCAGCCCAGATCCTCTGACCTTCTCTCACTTTTCCTGTGTAGAAGTGGAGCAACCAGATAGTTATGTGTGTCTCCTGACCTTCAGAAATTAGAATTGGGGAGGAATTCTCCAGGAGCATTTTTTTTTAAGCTCCCAGGGATTGCCAATCTCATTTTATTCTAAAGCAGTGGGATTAATGCACATTCATTTTCTCCAAACCCAATTTATTTGCCTTTGTCCCTCTCTAGTTGTTTCCCCACCCTGCCCCACTGTCAAGGAAGGAAGTCAGGAAGGGGAAGTTTTAGGGAGAAGCTATGGTCAGTGGACTGAGAATTAAGTGCTATTCCTCCATGTGTTCCACTGTAATTTATTATAATTTCTATTATTATTATTGTATTAAGCACTTATGATGTGCCAAGCACTGTTTTATATGTTGGCATAGATACAAGTTAATCTGGTTGGTAACAGGTCCCTGTCCTACATGGGGCTCACAGTCTAAGTAGGAGGGAGAATATCTTGGAATTTTATATTGAAAATTACTTATATTCATTAAATCATATTTATTGAGCACTTACTATGTGCAGAGCACTGTACTAATCAATGTCTTTCTCCCTCTCTAGACTGTAAACTCATTATGGGCAGGGAACATGTCTGCCAATTTTCTTGTATTATGCTCCCCCAAGTGTTTAGTACAGTGATCTGCCCATAGTAAGCACTCAAATATCATTGATTGGAGGGAGACTAGGTATTTAATTCCTATTTTAAAGTTAAGGAACTGAGGCAGAAGGTAGTTAAGTGACTTGCCCAAGGTCACACAGCAAGCAATTGGCAGAGTCAGAATTAGAACCCAGGCCCTCTGACTCCTAGGCCTATGCTGTTTCCACTAGGCCATGCTGTATCTCTCTCCTCTCTGCCTGCTTCAGCATCCACAGGTTATTGGTTTACCACAGTGGATGTGAACTTGCACAAATGAATGGACATGAATAGTCCTTGACAACAGATGTTCAATTACATCCCTAATCCCCAACCCAGAAATGAGATGGCTTTTTAGGCTAGGGAACCTGACATCATGATTTAGTTATGGTATTTATTATGTGCTTGTTATTTGCCAAGCATAGTGCTAAGCCTGGGGTAACTACCAGACTTGACTAAGAATCCAACATTCCCTGGTTAAGGCCAAGTGGAAATGATCGAACCTGGGCATTTCATTCTATCTTCAGTCATTCAAAAAGAAAACTGGAGCCAGATGGGCCTATCAGTGAGTGACTTAAACCATTTCAGACATCGGTTCTAAGAAACTTAGCTTGGCCTGGTGGAAAGATCACAGGCTTGGGAGTTAGGATATCTCGATACCTGATTCTACTACTTTCCTGCAATGTGACCCTGTACAAGTCACTTAACTTCTTTGTGCTTGTTTTCTCACCTGTAAAATGATGATTCAAAACCTGTTCTCCTTCCTACGTGGACTATGAGCCCTATAAGGAACAGAGACTGTGTCTGACTTGATTATTTTATATCTACCTCGGTGTTTAGTTCAGTGGTTGACACATAGTAAATACTTAACAAATACTACAATTATTAGTGATGATAATACTGACCTTCAGAGATCAATGGGTTTCATTCCCTAAAGATCACTTTCCACCTTAAAGGAGAAGTCCTGAATTTCTTCATTGCTTCAAAGAAGAATTTTGAAATAGCAGCCAAAACACTAGGAACCATGCAAACAGGATGGAGAGCACTTTGCTTTTTTTTTTTTTTAACATGCAGATGTTTCCCCAGTCTCTGGTGCATTATCAGTTTAAGAAGTGAAAGCTGAGATGTGATGAAAGACAAAACAATGCCCAGGATTTTATATAACAGAAGGCAGACATCCAGGGCTGGGACTGTCTTCCTCCAATAGCTTTTCTTGTTTTAAACTTTGAAGCTTCCTTCACTTTTGCCTTTAACGATGTGTTTTTCCCAGTGTTGACCTAATGAAGATCAACCTTGAACCTTCTGTTGGATAGTGGTAAAACAGAAGGTTTATAGCTGGACAGCAAGTTGAGTCTTTCAGATGCTTTGAAGACTCTCAATTTTTTCATTTGGTACTTTCTGCTGTGTGACTCAGGGTCCACGTTCTGCAGGGCTGACATGTCACGCACCTAGCTTAAAGCAAGCATTTCTACCTCTCTGGGATTTTCAGAGCTATATTTGAGACTCTCCTGCAGTCCACTATGCTGATAGAGAGACCTTGATCATATCTTCTTTTGGATTTTAAACATCCTGTCAGACAATAGATGTGGAAGTGTGGGGCTGCCATGGTTATTTCATATTAATGCTCCAAGTTCAAATAAAGTGTCAAGATGACTAAGTACAAAGGATTTGTGGAATGCTTTAATGTTGCCTCATTTCAAATCACTTCATAAGCAGCCTGGTAATGAGCTCAATAAATTCTGTTGGAAAAAAAAACCTACACTTGCTACAAAAAAGTAGGTTGCTCTTTTATAATTAGCCCTCTGGGCTGGTGGGTAGGAGTCTTATTTCCTGTTTGAAATCCACTTTGTTAGTCCTGTGATGTGGAGATAGCTGAATGAGTATGAAATATTATAATTAAGGACATCACAAGCTGTTTATCTTATCAGCACTGTTTTTCCTTAAAGGCTGCTGCGTTGACCGCTTGTGGATTATACCAATTTTCTTGTGCTTTGCCAGCTGTAATAGGCAGAGGTTCATCAAGCACTGAGGGAGAAGGGGGCAAGAGAGGTAACTGCAACAACAGCAGAATCTCGTATGAGACCCCCCAAATTGGCTTTATTCAGCGTGGTTCGGGTCTTCTTTTCATTAGCCGTAATAAGCTGTTTGTTTAGGAATCAAACTGAGCATACAGAAATCCAGCAAGAGCCTCTGGAAGCCTATGTTCTGTTAAGGAGTGCTTCTTTCTCCTTTTCCTTTTCCTCCTCCATTTACTTCGTCCTCTTCCTCTTTCCTTCTCTTTTCTCATGCGCCGCCTCCTCCTCTTCACCCTCCCTCTCCTCCTCCTCTTCCTTCTCTTTATCCTCCCTCACCTCCCATCCTCCCTCTCCTCTTCATCTGCCTACTTTTCCTTATCATCATCGCCTCCGTAAGTGGTATCTGAGCGCTTCCTGTGTGCAGATCACTGTTCTAAGCACTTAGGATAGTACAGTGCAATTGAGTCGGTAAACATGTTCCCTGCCCACAACAATCTTATAGTCTAGAGATGGTGACAGACATTAATAGAAGTAAATAATTTCTAATAAAGATATGCACATAAGTGCAGTGGGTTGAGGGTGGTGTCTTCCATTTCTTATGTTTCCTTCTTGCTGATCCTTCCATCTCATGTGAAAGGGAAATGTTAGGAATATTAAAAATAATAATAATAACTGTGGTATTAAGCACTTACTATGTGGCAAGCACAGTACTAAGCGCTGAGGTGGATATAAGCAAATCAGATTGGACACAGTCCCTGTCCCATGTGGGGCTCAGTGTCAATCCCCATTTTACACATGAGGTAATGAGGCACAGAGAAGTGAAGTGACTTGCCCAAGATTACACAGCAGACTAGTGGTGGAGCCAAAATTAAAACTCATGATACAAAGGAGTCAGATCAGGCACAGTCCCTGTTCCACACAGGACTTACCAGCCAAGAGATGGTTAGAGCAGGTATTTTGTTCTTTTTGCTAAGGGAAACTGAGGCACAGAGTAGTTCAATTACTTGTCAAAGTCACAAAGGAGGCCATTGGAAGAGCTGAGATTTGAAACCAGTCTCCACCCTGACAGACACTCTTTGTGATTAGGCCACCGTGACTCCTGTCTATGATAATGCATGTGAAGAAAGGCACCATCACATTCTCCTTCAATACTCTTTTGGTGTCATGGTCAAAGATACAATACTGGGGTTGGATAGACCACTGATTTGATCCAGACCAACTCAGCATTGACCAGAAATATGAAGTGGATCTCTTTGAGCTGAAACCTCAAGCAATTTTGAGGTGACAAACTCTAGAGCGACCATCGAAGCAAACAAAATGACAGCCTATAAATTTATGCAACTTGGGAATGATTCCTGGTCAGACATCAGTCTCCTCAGCCATGACCAGATACCATCAACAGTGTCATTTTGGAAGATGGATGATCATTCCCATTTGCCTCTGAGTGCACCAGTAACGATGTTGTTGTAACCCAATCTGTTATATTACTTCCTTCAGGTGACACATGACTTTCCTTTTGAGATTCTGGCTTTTAATTCTGAGTCATTCTGCACATAGAATCAGTTCACTGAAATTGAGGTTGCCTTTTGATTTTATTCTCTCCATTATCTCTCAGATGTCCTACTCTAAATGGATTTCTCTAGTCATGATGATATCTTAATTTTTTCACTTAGGAAGCTGAATTGACTTCCAAACTACTATTAAACTGTGATCTGCTTGAAAACAGGGGTCATGCAGTCTAACTATTTTACTTGCCTAAGTGTTTATTATAGTACTCTGTACACACAGCAGGTGACCCTAAAATAGTAGTAATTGATTTTCTTTCCAACTAGGTATTCACCTTTCTTTACTTTTCTTTAGTGTTGGGACAGTGCAAATTCCTTAAAAGAATAATAAGTATTGGTGACTAAAGGAGGGTAATGTGGGGAGGAGTCTTTTGTTTTTGCTTTGCTTAAAAATGTGGTTCTGAGCAGTAATAGATTTGTGTCCATCAATTGGTAGCGAGTACTTTGTACAGAGCGCTAAATTAAGCACTTGGGAGGGTACAATAGAGCTGATTGACGTGATCCCTGGTTCAAGGAGCTAGCAACCTAGAAGGAGACTTTGACCCAATTAATGTGAAAAATGGAAATGAAAATATTGGTATTTTGCAAAGGATACATGGTTCTACTCAGTATTTCATAGCATGGAGGCCACTATCACAGACACGACAGGTGGTAGGGGAAGGGGAAAAGACAACATGGTTTGTGAGGGAAAATTATGTCTTACTAATGGGCTATAGTTTTTTGAAGGAGTCAATGTGTGATTAGAGGAGGGGCCCTTGTTCATGATCTAATATAACTTAGTGGAAAGAGAGTGGCCCAGCCAGTCAGAGGACCTGGCTTTGAATCCTAGCTCTTCCACTTTCCTGCTGTATGACCTTGGGCAAGTCACTTAACTCCCCTCGCTTCAGTTTCTTCATCTGTAAAGTGGGGATGATACCTGCTCTCTATCCCCCTTAGACTTGGAGTCCTATCTGGGACATGGACTATGTCCCGTCTTTATCTGTTAGTACAGTGTTCTGCATCATCAAGTGCTCAGATATAATTCATTTGTTCCAACTCTCACTATAGTGCTTGGCAAATAATAGGCACTTAGCAAATACCACAACTGTGATCATTATTAGTACAAGTTTGGAAGCCCTTATAAAGATGAGTGAGTGGGCTGAAAAAACACATATGAGCAACAATGCAATCAATCCAAGTAAAGCATCTAAGAAAAAAATAATAATCCAAGCTTTGTAATCCTGGGCCCTGAGATGTCATGACACAGAGAAGTGATTCTAATTACAGAAAGTAGTTAATTTAGCACTTTAGATTCTCAACCTTTAAATGAACATTTGTAGATATGGTCTATAATCAGGGTAATATGAGAGTCCTAAAATAATTCCCCAGGATTCATCTGACTCTAACCTGTACAGTTGTGTCAACCTTGTTGGACCTCAGTAATAAAAATGAATGGTTATGTACATCAACATAATTATTAATAATTATTGTTTTAGACCAATATATCTGCCAGTTTGTTAACCTGGCAAATGGATATTTGAGAATCTAAGACTAAAATTTGAAAGCAGTAATTTTCATCATGTTGCTATCAAGGGCACAGATCTGCTAAGTTCACAGGCTTTTCCTGTTACCCCTGCTCTTTCCCCTTTGCTTCAACAACTTTCCTAGTAACTCCTTTGAGTGTCCTCTTCTCCCGGGGACTACTGAAGTGTTGTGAATTTCTGAAAACTTCTGAAAAGGTAATCACAAAGGGAACCGAGGTCTGTACTCCCATAACGTCCGAGAGTAGTGAATTTGTGGCTGACGGAGAGGTGCTCTAATCTTTCAGTGGTTTCTTTCTAAATTGAATTCAATTCTCGTAGATTTTCTCCTTGGAACTACACTCCTACAGGGGGAAAACCCAGGAAGGAAGCTGACCCTATAGGGAAAATCTTGAAAAGTCAATTTTAAATTTAGAAACTCACTGAAAGAAGCCACTATTTCTCCACTGGCCAAGAATAACAGAGTACAGGTGGTGCTCTGTTGAAGGACTTGACAGGAGAGAATGAGCAGGGGCTATGGGTCATGGGGGTCCATTTTCCCCTGGACTTGGGCATTTTGGAGGGAAAAAAAAATCCATTAGTTTTGCCTCCACAGGTTTTTGGGCCCCACAGAGTACCTGCAATTAACCTGATTCTCTCCCCCCAACACCTGCCTCCTGGATAAGCCTCCACCATTGCAGGGAATGGCACCTGGGCTTGCTCTCACCCCCTGCTGTGGCTCCTTCCAACCTCTGATGACATTCCACGTGTGGGAGGGAACCCACCCCAGACCATGTCCAGGGAGTTGCTGAGGCTGAGGGGAGCTATGGGTGAGATGTAGCCCCAGGAAGGCATCTAATCAATCAAACAATAACACTTAAGCACTCTGTGCAGGGTACTGCTTTAAGCATTTGGGTGAGTACAATAAAGTAAGTAGGTAACATTCCTTCCCTTGAGAAGTTGCAAGTCTTAATGGAAAGATCAACGGCCTGGCAGTCAGAGGAATGGGGTTCTAATCCTGGCTCTGCCACTTGCCTGCTGTGTGACCTTAAGCAAGACACTTTACTTCCCTGGGCCTCAATGTACTCATCTGTAAAATGGGGATTCAATACCTGTTCTCCCTCCTATGTAGACTGAGCCCCATGTGAGTCAGGGACTGTGTTTAACCTGATTAACTTGATTCTGTGTCAGCACTTCAAACAGTGCTTGACAAATAGTAAACTCCTAAAGACTGTTGTTATTATTATTATTGCTATTATATTATTTACAACCTAGCAGGAAAGACAGTCAATACAATAAATTACAGGTGGGGGAAGCAACTGAATATAAAAGTATATTCATGTGCTGTGGGTGAGAAGATGTGAAACTGAATACCCAAGTGTTTAGGGAGTGAAGACTCAAGCACATAGGTAGTGTAGTAGAGGGCAAAAAGGGAAGGGGAGATGAGAGATTAGTTTGGAAAGACTTCCTGGAGGAGAGGTGATTTTATTGGGGGCTTTTGAAGATGCGACATAATGGTCTGCCAGATGTGAAAGGGGAGGGAGTTTCTTGTAGGACTGAGGACTTGAAAAAGAGGGTGTTGAAAAAAATGAGACACGAAATATATCAAGTGGCATTAGAGAAGTGAAATGTACAGGTGGGGTTATAACAGGAGAGGAGAGGGGATAAGTAATGTGTATAGAGCTGATTGCATGCATTAAGTATGGTGTTCTACACACAGCAAGTGCTCAATGAAAACCATTGGATTGATTGCCTTAAAAGTGATTTTGCCAGCAAAACTTTAAAAATCAGAATGGATTTTACTGATTATAGGATTTAACTAGGGGGCTTGGGAGCAGGTTGGGAGGGAACAGATACCAAGAACTCTTCTGAACTGGGAACCCAGTGAAGTGGGACAATAATAGATGTTCTCCTATGGGATCTCGAGAATCTCAGAATTCACCTCCTGGCCTAGATATGTTGACTGGTTTCCTGATTTCTTTCTCAGGCGTGGCTCATTTCCTAGGCCTGATGTCCAAATTGCTTCTGCCTCTCAAAACTCAGAGGCTGATCAAAAACCATTTTGCATTGTCATTGCCGCGATCGTCTTTCGCTTCAGAACGTGCGGAGTGAAAGTTGAGAAGTTCATACCTGTCCAGCCGGGATTCACACTTGCAGGCCTCATAGCGCTTGGGTACGGTGCCGATACCACCAGCCATCTCCCTGCCGGGTTGGGCCTGCCTGCCTCAGCACCTGTGCCCTTCCAAGGCAAAGCGTGTATGGTATTTCCATTGGGTTCCTATCTCCTCCACCTGGGATGGCCTCTAGTTCATTTCACCATTAGCCTCCTGGGAAAACAGCCGATGAAAGTGGGCGACCCAGTTAGAGCCCCAGGCAGAGTGCTACTAACTCATCCCAAAAGATTGCTTTTTGATTAAGAGATTGTCCCTGTAGAGAGCCCTGACCTTTCCAGCAGTTAACGTGAACTCTTCGTCTCTGCTCTGTGGAACCCAGCTCAAGCTATTATATCGAGGAGTTCCATGATGGTGTCGGATTGACCAAAATTGCAGTGAGAGAGTTCTGGGAGCAGGAAGGGTTTGTCCTAGAAATGAATGGATGGTGATGCTAAAGTGCTTCCGTGATGGATGTTAATATCACGGGGAAATACGGTAGACATTAAATTCTTTTCAACTTTACCATTTTAAAAGGAAAAACCATCCAGGGTTAAATGATCTAGCTTATTGTCTCTATTGTCTAATCAGGGAAAAGTTTGGGGATATTACAAAATGGAAAAAGGAAGAGCCTTCAAGTGTCTGAGTGATGCTCACCTCATTGTAATGATTGTTCCTTGTTCTTCTCTGTCTTTATGTTGAGCCTGACTCTCCGTGGGAGAGTGGAATATCATAAATCTTGCATATGTTGCTCTTTGGAAGTGTGTGCCAGTGCAAGGACTTGATCCACATATAAACACTGCCCATGGACCAAGGATATTTAACATTGACTGGGACTTGGTCATGCATATGTTGACAACGATGTTGTAGTTAGACAAATATCTGTGTCTCATCTTCCCAACATCTGCTTGACAATGAAAACAATAATAATATAATAATAATGAGAATGTTATTTAAGTGCTTATTGTATGCCATGCGCTGTAATAGGCGCTAGGGTAGATACTAGATAATCAGGTCGGATACAGTCCTTATCCCACATAGGGACAGTCTAAGTAGGAGGGAGAACAGGTATTACACCTCCGTTTTCGAGATGAGGAAATGGAGGCACAGAGAAGTGAAGTGACTTACCCGAGGTCACACAGTAGACAAGTGGAGGAGCCAGGATTAGAATCCAGATCCTCTAACTTCAAGGCCCCAGATCTCTTCACTAGGCCGTGCTGCTTTCTTTCAGCCTCGTCATGATATAGATTGACCAGTGGCTGCATCAAATATTTCCCCCATGACTCATTATATCAAGCACCAGCCAGATTGCTTTAAACATCAATCACCAAATGACTCCTTCCCCAGCCCTGCAGATTACCTGGGTCCATTCCTATGGTTTTAAGAGTTGTAACTGGAGGAGTCACATCCATTATTGCTTACCTACAAGGTAATATCCCTGAACAACCTGCTTACCAAGTGGTTAGTCCATAGCAAATACTTAAGAAATACCAGAATTACAATTGTACTATTGCCTCCAGAGTAAGGGTTGGGGGGAGTGAGGAGAAATTACCAACCCACTAGATTGTAAACTCCTTGAGGACAACAATTATATCTGCTAATTTTGTCATCCTCTCCGAAGCATTTAGTGCTGCATTCTGCACTATATTTCCTGTGTTTTGTTTTCCTCTTTGGTAAATTGGGCATTAAAATGCTTCTCCTCCTCCTTAGACTATGCACTCCAAGTGGGACAGAGACAGCATCTGACCTGATTGTTTTGTATCTACTCTAGAGTAGAGTAGGGTAGATTAATACAGTGGTTGGCACATAAGTGCTTAATGAATACCACTACTACTACTATTATTTTTTTTTGTTATTCAGAGAAACTAGTGGATCCTAAAAAAGACACTCGCGTTAATTTGGCGGTTACTGCAACTAATAATAATAATGATGGCATTTGTTAAGCGCTTACTATGTGCCAAGCACTCTTAAAAGCACTAGGGTACATACAAGGTAATCAGGGTATCCCATGTGAGCCTCAAAGGCTTCATCCCCATTTTACAGATGAGGTAACTGAGGCACTGGGAAGTACTTTGGAGAGTATATCAGAAGGAAGATGCCCATTTCCTATCTTCAAGAAGCTTACAGTCTAAAATTACTATTATCAGGGCATTTCATGTCATCAGTATGCATAAGCCTTCATAGAGGTTCTCAGTGCACTGCTATGTGACAGGATCAGTAGCTGAAATATTATCTTCATCATAATTTGAAGCGTTGAAACTATCCAACATTTATCCACTTTTACTAACATGATGTGGAGGATTATTTTATGACTTCAACTTATTAGAGTATTTAATCAGGTAATGTGTATGTGGTTGGTAACATTTGGTAGGCACCTCATTTGGCTTTGGCAGCATTTATAATAAGATTTATAGAGGTCATGATGATTGGAGAATCCTGCGAAAAGTTGAGAATAAAAATTCATTTTAAATTGTTTGAGACTGCTAGGATCCCCTGTGAAGTCTGCCTCCCATTTGTGGCCAGAAAAACCAAAATACAGTTTGGCATTTGTGCCTTAACCACATTAAATTATAGAATAATATCTTTTTTTTTACATAGTATGACTTTGATTTTCTCATGGAGCTGGACTTGAAAAATGAGTATATCTCTAGAGTCATCATTGACTAGACTGTAAGCTCACTGGGGGCATTGAATGTATGTACCAACTTTGTTGTATTGTACTCTTCTGACCTCTTAGTTCGGTTCTCTGCATACAGTAAGTGCTCAATTAATACCACTGATAATAGCATGATGATTGAAACTGAAGGCTGGTCATGTTTTTGAATATCCAATCTATAGAAAGGGAGGTCGAATCATTTTTAAAGTAGATAACTTAGGCTTCAGTGATTATATTGGGAAACTGTGCCCTGAATCTGTATTTCTTTTTCCTGGTGAAATCACGGGGGATTTGTCAGCATGATCTGTTCTTTCCCAACAAATGACCTGACTTCATTACCATCCTTATTTTATAAATGTTATGATTAGTTCCCTCAGAGGCTTGTCTTGCTCAGTCGTTTAGCAGGAGAAGAGGCGTTTAATGGCTTAAACGATGTATGGTCCTATCCTTTGCTCTCACTGTCTGTCTTCCTGATTGGCATTTCCAGTGTACAGTAGGAAAGCAACAGCGAGTCAGTTTTGGGTTTACGGGGGTCAGAATGAGATCAGCTTTGGAACCGCTGGAGCCCAAGAGCTTCCTCCTTGCAGACAGAGTTTCTGTCCCAGAATTGAGCTTCTTGATGAGGGACTTCTGACTTGGAATGTCTAGGTATTCCAGTGCCGCCTCCTGGTCACGGTTGCTAAACATGTTCTGCCTTTTGTCAGGCTACAGAATGTTTTAGTTCTCAATGCAAATCTGGGTGATATGTTTGTTAGCCCAGTGGATAAGCCTGACAGATCTTCTACCAAGGTTTCCAGGAGAAAAACAAACGGCGGCGTGTTCGTGGGCTGATAATCTTTTATTCAAGTGCACATTGCAGTAATTGGGCAAGCCATTTCAACCAGCGTTGTTCCGGTGGGAGGGGGATGAGTGGTGGGGAGAATGGATGGGAGGAAAGGGGGGAACAGGGAGAGATAAAATTCCCTACCGCTGGTAGGAGTCTGTGGCTAGGATCATTTTAACAGACATAGTGACTAGTTGCAAGAAAGACTTTACGGTGTGAGCCACACAGTAAATAATAGTAGAAGGGAATAAAGGTAAAACTTTCATCATACCTTTGTTATCCTTTAAAAAATACATTCATTGAGAGTTGAGATATTTATAAAATGTGTAGAGAATTGTGTGTGTACATTCGAATAACCCGTAGAGAAGAACAATTACATACAGATGTGTTCCAGAAACCATAAGTCATGTGTTTTCCTAGGAGTATCCTGGAATATATTTAGTATTCAATGCAAAATTAGATATCAAGGTAACTCTGTTAGAGATTTAAACCCTGGGCCTTATTTTTAATGGGCTACCTTGCCTTCAGCCGCCAAGTCACTCGTTCAAATCCAGGTCAGCTTGATACCGAGGTAAAGTACCTGAAATGAATTGTTGTGCAGAGTATTTAATAACCGCCTGGGCTTGACAGAGTAGTCAGAGTTACCACAATTAATAAAGTGCCTAACACCCCAAAATAGACCATCCATCACCTCTCCTCCAGGTCCATTAGAATCCATACTGGACTTGTGACAGGTTGCCCATATTGTAAAAATATGTCTGTCACTGCTTTGTTTTTCTCAGAATCATACAGAGGCTTCATAAAACATAATCCTGAATCACACATGAAAAAAGACTTCTGAGTCTTATACAGGCAATTTCTCCTGCTTTGTACTTAATAAAGTGGTCAGCACTAAGTTTTGGTCAATTCCTTTTCTACTATGTGAAAACCAGGACTTCATTTCTCTGTGCCCTCATCTGTAAAATGGGGATTTAGACTATGAGGCCTATGTGGGACATGGGCGTCCAGTCGGATTACCTTGTATCTACCCCATAGCTTAGAACAGTGCCTGACACATACTAACCTCATAACAAATACCATTTAAAAAAAAAACCCCAAAAACCCTCTCAGCACGGTGCTTGGCAATTAGTAAGCCCAAACAGATCAGACATAGTTTCTATCTAACCTGAAGCTCAGGATAGATAAGGAATAGAGAATGCGGGTATTTTCTTGCCATTTTACAGGTGAGGAAACTGAGGCTCAGAGAGGTAAAGTGATTTGCCTAAGGTCGCATAGCAGATTTTAGCTATGGCCATCCTGAAACTTGCCAGTGGGGTTTCTCTAGGGACCAAGTATGGGTAGATTGGAGTTTCAGGATGTCAAGGGACTGAAAATTTGTGGAGGAATGATGTCAAGCCTCAAAGGATACTAATTGAACAGGAACTGTTCACAGGAAAGCAGTGAAGTGAATGACCTCAAGATTATCATCTCCTTTCACTCTGAGAGATTGAAGCACAGTGGTGCTGCTGTATAGGGAGGGTCATGAAATATTTCATAACTTTAAAAGAAACAGTATTTTCCTCTGGGAAATTACTTGGAGTGCAACACAAGCATATTTTTCTAATTAAATAGATTAGTTTATGCCTTTGGCACTTAGAAAAAGTCCTCACACTTACAGCCTCCTGAGCTAGAAGTATTTCCCAGGTTTAGTCCTTGGCAGGGTTTCTGAGTCCCCATTTCTTGTCAACTGGATCTCTCTAGTCCCAGCACTTTTCTCCTTTCCTCCTTCCCACTCTCCCCTCCATCTCCTACCGGTCCTCCTATCTCACAAATCCTTTCCTCCTGTTTCAAGAGGACCTACCTCTCCCTCTGTTTTTCTTCTGCTCCTCTCTTGGCAAGTGAGTTCACATCACAGAGAAACCTTCCTTCTTGTGCCTTACTCCCCCTCCTTCAATTTCCTCTTCCCCACCCCCTCCCACAAGCCCCAACCCTCATTAAATCCTAGTCCACAGAGTGGAATGTGAACCAGTGCACAGAGAATGTGCGTTCAACACTGTGTCATGCCCAGCAAGTGCTGGAGGAGCAAGGGGATTCTGTGGTCCCCAGAAGAGAGCGGAAAAGAGACCGAAGCTGAGAGAGAAATTTCATTGTACTAACAAGCAATCACTGGGAAATCATTTTAAGGCTTTGACAATAATTTCCCAGTGGTTGGCTGTCTAGAAAAAGGGAAGAAAGAAAAAAAAATCATGTTTTATACAGAATACCAAATAATTCCATATGACAATGCAAATCAAGTTTGAATGCCAGAAGCATAGAAATTAAAGCTTGCCCAGCCATTATGCTGTCTGTCTTGATCAAGAAGGTTTGGGGATTCTTTTTCTCTGTAAGCAATTTGAAGTAAATGTAGGGAAAAGAAATGTGAAGGTGAGAGAAAGAGGCTTAAAATAAGAGTGCAGCATTTCACTATTTTTTTCAAAGGAAAACAACTCTAGGCTGGTAACACAATGTTAATGTTTGATAAAATAGGACATCTTGAACAATACATTGAAACAGTTTTTGCAGTTTGATACTGGAGGAAAATCATCTTATTAAGAGATTAAAAGAAAGCTCGTATTGAGAGTCCAGATAACGACTCTATGGAATGGACCACTTAGAAGTGTGGATTGTGGTTTCATCACATTCAACACTTTAGACTCTAAATAGCAGTTGTTTTTTGCATTGCGACCTGAAATTTTCAGGACCCTGACTTTGGTTTCTGATTTACATAAGTGTTTTTTTGGTGTGTGTGCCCTCCCTGGGGGGAATCCATTTATAACCTATTGCGGTGGGCCTTTAGGCTGTCGTCTTTGAGTTGGAGTTTGGTGTGGGGAGGGGGAGTCATTGTCTCCCCTCAACACTAACCCCACCCACATCTGTCTGGACAGAAATCACTGCAATGCAGAATAAACCTTTTTACATTTTACGTGGGTGGGTGAGTCTCTCAAGGCCTGGGTACTATCACCTGAATTTTACTTTACATGTAGTACTACAAAAAAAGTTACTTCTGTGTTATAGGAAACCTGAAGTGGTCTCATGTCTTTTGGAGTCATTTATGGTTTTAGGATGATCATTATAATCATCA
Organism: Ornithorhynchus anatinus; assembly: GCF_004115215.2. Classification (NCBI taxonomy): domain Eukaryota; kingdom Metazoa; phylum Chordata; class Mammalia; order Monotremata; family Ornithorhynchidae; genus Ornithorhynchus; species Ornithorhynchus anatinus. The sequence continues at coordinate 29,001,416 of NC_041746.1, forward strand.
ACAGTCTTAATTGAGCTTCTTCTGTGGGTAACAACAATGTCCTAAGCCCTTGGGATCTTACAGGGAAAGTAAAATGTACAGCTGTGGCTTTTGTGCAATGGTTACTATGTGCACTAGGGAAAAAGCAAGATGATCAGGTCCCATGTGGGGTTCAATGTCTAAGTAGGAGGGACGCCAGGGAATGAATCCCCGTTTTGCAGATGAGAAAACTGAGCAACCCTTCAGGGTTGTACCTGGAGAGTTTCCAGTACTCTATCAGTCTCGAATATGGGAGGGTGAGTCAAGAAGAGGCATATCCATTCATTTCCTCACTTGGGCAGTGGCTAACAAGTGGAAGGCACTCTGCTACAAGTCAAAACTCCCCTATGCTGGGCAGCAGTGGCATAGGAGAGAGTCGAGGGCAGGCACTCAAGTTTACTGCTCAGAAGGAGACAAATGGTAAACCATTTCTGTATTTTTACCAAGAAAACTCTGTAATAACGATGGTATTTGTTAAGTGCTTACTCTGTGCCAAGTACTGATACACTACCAGATCGATTGCAGATGGAGGTGGGGCGTTTTGGAAGAGATGTGTCTATGAGTCAGGGACTACTTGATGGCATAAAACAAGACAAGAACTGAGTACAGAGAAGTTAAGGATTTACCCAAGCACACAGCGGATTAGAACCCAGCTCTCCAAGTCTCAAGGCCATGCTTTTCCCACAAGGCCGAGTTGCTTCTCTTAGATGTCATACTTCCTTTGAGCTGCTTGCAATCAGTGGAAAGAATAATACATCAGTGGACAAAAAGAGGGAAGAGGCGAGAACAGATACAAAAATGGATCAAAAACAAGTTAAGGATATAAGAATGATGGGGTATGTGAGGGGATGATCAGTAGGATTAGGGGACGTTAATCGAGGAATGTTTCACGAAGGAGGTGTCACTTGAGATTTGAAGAGGGACAGATGCAGATTGGTAAAACTGAGTGGGGAAGGTTTCACAGTGAGGGAGAAAGCATGAGCAGTGGATTGGAGGTAGCAGAATCGAGCAATCAATCAATGGGATTTATTTAGTACTTAGTGTGGGCAGAGTGCTTGGGAGAGTACAATACAATAAAGTTGGTAGGCACATTCCCTGCCAACAAGGAGCTTACAATCTAGAGGGAATCAGGAGTGAAGGATCGCTTGGGATGTATGTTTTGGAGGAGAAAGATGACCAGCTGGGTAAATGCAGGAAGCAGCTGAATAGCTGGTAGACTGGAAGCTCCTCGGGGACATACCAATGATTCTACTGTATTCACCTCAGTCTTTAATAAAGTGTTGTATCCACGCTAGGCACTCAATGCTCTATCCACTAGGTCATGCTGCTTCTCTACAGAAGCTTTTAGGAAAATATCTGGCTTTGGAAGCTACCGATTGGTTAGTTGGTGTTAGGTATGTGCAGAGTCTCTGGTGTATCGACTGAGATCCTTTGAATCCTCTAGGATTCAAGGGCACTGAGTATATTTCCGATTCCTTCCCCCTCATTTCCCAGAAGAAACTCAGGACACCATTTCCAAAAGGGTTTTCACTTTTCACTGATCTCCATCAGCATAAATGCATTCCGATGTCTGTATTTCCAGAATGCCTCTGTGACACTGATGATTAAGAAACGGCAAAGAAACACTCCGATTTCTTTTTACCGGTCAAAAAGAGCAAAGCCATATTAGCAGTGACTGCCTATTTTAAATCCCCTTTTTCTTTGTCTGTTGAGCTGTCTGCAATCATCAGAGTGGAAAATAACTTTGAAAGCTCAATCTTGGAAAAAAGGAGTCTTAGAGCCTCAATACAGCACGAGGACTTGTGGGCCAGATAGGTCTTTTATAAAAATAAGTTTTTTCACTGACTTTCTCTAAAGTTCTAGGGAATGGACTAGCTTTCTGATGCAATTTCCAGGCTTGTCTGCTGGTTGTAAAACTTTTTTGATAAATCCTGGCACGCGAGGAGAGAGGGTGACTGTATTGCTTTCCCACAACCCCACCCGCAATCAGAGGGAAAAAAAAAATACAAAGATTGAAGGGCAAACTTGCTTTTGGTCCAGGATGGAATTTATTTCATTAACGACCTCAGTCTGTTTGCCTCAGCAATCTCTCTCCACGTATTTTGTGCATGAAAAATGAAGTTTCAGCTTGTTTTTCTTCCTTTTCCCTTCATGCTGTTCATTCTATCATCGGTGCTAGACACTGTGAAAATACCTTAACATTCCTTGTGGTCTTCGAATGCTTTCATATATGTTGAGCTTAATCTTTTCCAGCCTCTTTTCTCTTAAGGTTGTGAGGAGGCTGGGGTTATTTTTCTTTCTATTTCTTTTTTCTCCTGCTGCTGCGTTTGTAAATTCACCAACTCCCGGCTCTTTAAGATGTGATGTATTATGGATGTCGCTTCCAGGGGATCGCGATGGGAAGAGTGAAAGAGGCGGCAAGTGACAAAAGGTCATAGACTCTGTGGAACGCCCATTTGATGTCAGTGGGATATGTACACACAGATTGAGGCCAATGGAGAGCCCCTGGGGAACTAAAATTCAAAGTGCTCTGCTTTCTTTTCATCCTGGGACAAGCGTGAGGAGCAGTACTTCTGTAGGCTTCGTTGATGGGGATAATTTTCAGAATCTCCCTTTGCATGAAGAAATTTGCTGCCCTAATTATGACCTCCTTCTCTGTCAAGGATTATCCAGCACTTAGGAAAAAGTGGCAATTGCCATCTTCCGTTTTGAGTTGGGGGCTGGAATCACTTATGTGCTCATGTACAGAATCACCTAATGAAGGTCAGTCATTTGCAGGTCCCCACAATGAGTTATGATGTAAACTTGTTATGGGCAGGAAACGAGTCTGCTAATTGTTGTATTGTACTCTCCCAAGCAGTTAGAACTGTGCTATGCACATAGTAAGCATTCAATAAATACGATTGATTGCATGGAGGAATTGATTGTAGGATTAGTGTTTGTGCTGGAATGCTTAAACACACTCGTCTCTGCCTGCTGTGCTTCTGGGGACACAAAGTTTACTATTTTTTAAATACCTTCCTTTCTCTCCTCAACTTCTGAATGTGCATCTTTCTACTGTTGTATTCTCTCAAGCATTTAATTCAGTGTCTTGCACTTAGGCACCCAATAAATAGCATGGATTGATTGACTCGAACTTGTGTGAACCACTTCTATTTCAGTATCATTTCACTGAGAGAAGGAACTGAGAACCTCTTAGAGAATAGCTCATTCAATGGACAAGGCTAGATATTGACTGAGAGATTGTAAGCTCCTCCAGAGCAGGGATCGACTCTACCAATTGTATCATACTCTCCCAGATGCTTAGTACAGTTCTCTGCACAAACTAAGCATTCAATGATCCCATTACTTGATTGACACCCCTCTCTCCCAGTCGCCTCCCAAGCTTGTCCAGGGCCCTAAAGCTTTAAGATCTAGAGTGGTGGTAGTGACTCATCTATTAGACTCTAAGCTCCTTGAGGGGCAGGGATCTTGTTTACTAATTCTTTTGTGCTCTCCCAAGAATTTAGAATAGTGCTCTTCATAGAGTAAGTGATCAGAAAGTAAGGTTGATTTACTGATCAAGGGAACTCAATGGGAACATTCCCTGAAGGAGAATAGAAAGCTGATTCTGGGGTACCAAAAATAGATTTGAACTGGAAAAAGTTGGGTTTTTTTCCTGTTTTTTGAAAACCACTATGTGTCAAGCACTGTTCCTCATACTAGGATAGATACAAGTTAATCAGGTCAGACAGAGTCACTGTTCCACACAGGGCTCCAAGTCTGAGTATGAGTAATGTGCTTTAGCCATAGGATAGCATCGTTAAGGCCTGCCAGGTGATTGCTAGTTTACTAAGAAAAAAGTCCCTGTGACACAACCCAAGTCATTACACGCTCTCATTCCTCTGGGATGGAGGGCATCGAAAAATGCTGAGAATATGCTTAGTAAAATGCTAACAGTCCCATCCACACCAACAAAGACCTCATCTTCTTTTGGTAAGGACCACAGTCCACACCCCCGTGGATCAAACCCCAAATCACTTTCCAATTAATGTAGTACCCCACTTCCTCTTGAGCAGCTATTAGCTCCATGATGTGGCAAATGAGTCGCAGGCAATGAAAGACATAAACATGAATGACACATTGATCAAGGATGACGAGGCACTTAATGTGCAGCTGACGTTTAGGTGGCTGGAATGCCACACTCACCTAGTTTTATGGGTTTTCATTTGAGCTCGAGGTTGGCTTCACTTAAATTGCAGTGGGATTCTTGTGGAATTGACAAATGACATCCATATTAATGCCCCAAATGTCCCTCATGATTAATGCCATTACAGTGAATGCTGAAGGGATTAATGCTTATTTGCTACTTGTTGCATAGTGTTGCTGTGCAGGGCTTTTACCACTGAAAAATTCCAGGGAGGCCTCATCTCGTCAGAACTTTTGGATTGCAGGTATTAAATAAAAACATCTGTAAACTGTTGCAAGATTTACATTCTTTCCCTCCCTTTCAAATGACGTTGCTAACTCTAGGGCACTACCGGGGATCATTTAATTTAGCCGTTGCTTAGGAAAGCACTTCATAAAAAACAATTATTGAATTAATTGTGATGTTTCTAGCCCAGGATTCATTTACGACATCCTCACCACCTGTAAACTCTTCTCCCAGTTGTCTTATATAGTCAAAACTGGATAATTTTGCAGTTTATAAAGGTGTTTTTTTTATTTTATATACTCTAAAGTTGGAAGGCTGTTCCATAGGATAGAGGTAGTCACTGTCACTGCACCCACATCTAAGGACATGGAATCTTGTCAGTTTATCAAGCCTTAAGCTTATTTTTTCCAGCCCTTCTCTTCCTACCCTCTGACTGACCTTTCTGAATGGACTTTCCCATTTATTGCCACTAAAATTCATGCCCTCAGAGGGTGTTTTCTCCCTTCAATCTTTTTTTTTTTGGCCACCTTAGAAGCTCTGTACATCGAGTTTGCAAGACTTAAGCCTAACCCTAGGATTTAATTTTCTGAATTTTCTAAGCACTTACTATGATGTCAAGCACTGTTCTAAGCACTGGGGTAGATACAAGTTTATCAGGTTGGACATAGAACCTGTCCCACAGGAGGGTTAAAATCTAAGTAGGGGAAGTAGGATTTAATTCCCATTTTGACAGTTGAGGAAACTGAAGCAGATAAGTTAAGTGACTCTCCCCAGGTCACACAGCAAGCATTTGGCAGATCTGGAATTAGAATCCAGATCCTCTGACTCCCAGACCTGTGCTCCACATAGTGAGCACTTACCAAATGCCATTATTATTATTGTACAGGGTCTCATATTTCATACTAAAACCCTACTTTTTTGCAAATGACCATACCTGTCAGTCACACAGGCTCAGTGGCTCCTCTGCTACCTGAGTGCTGAAGCCAATGGATGAGACCTTTCTCAGTGGGTGAGACTGAAAACCTCTCCTTCAGTCATAATTTCCCACACTGGGGAAATGGCAAAATGGAGTTTGACAGCAGCAAAGGATCAATCAGTCACATTTATTGAGCAGTGTTCTCTGCAGAACACTGTACTAAACACTTGGAAAGAACAGTACAGTTATAAAGAGAGTCAGTCCCTGCCCACAACGAGCTTACTTCACTCCACTGCCTGGATCATCTTTCTACAGAAACATTCAGGTCATATCACCCTCATCCTCAAAAATCTCCAGTGGTTGCTTATCCACCTCTGTATCAAACACAACTCTTCACTATTGGCTTCAAAGCTCTCCATCATCTTGCCCCTTTTTTCCTCACCTCGCTTTCTCTCCTTCAGCATCCCAGCCTGCACACTCTGCTTCTCTGGTGCTAACCTTTTCTCTGTACCTCGTTCTCGCCTGTCCTGCTCTCTACCCCTGGCTTCATCCTGCCTCTGGCCTGGAACGCCCTCCCTGCTCAAATCTGCCAAACAATCACTCTTCCCATCTTCAAAGCCCTACTGAAAGCTCACCTCCTCCAAGAGGCCTTTTCAGACTAAGCCCTTTTTACCTCAACTCCTTCCTGCGTCACCTGGACTTGCTCCCTTTGCTCTTCCTGCCTCTCCCCACCCCGTAGCATATATATGCTATAATTATATAGGTAAATATCTATAATTCTATTTTTATCAATGCCTGTTTACTTGTTTTGATATGTGTATATCTATAATTCTATTTGTATTGATGCCTGTTTATTTGTTTTGACATCTGTCTCCCCCCTTCTATACTGTAAGCCCAGTGTGGGCAGGGATTGTCTCTCTTTATTGCTGAATTGTACTTTCCAAGTGCTTAGTACAGTGCTCTGACACAGTAAGCGCTCAATAAATACAATTAAATGAATGATTCAATGAATGTACTTTAGCGCTTATTAGAATACAATATAAAAGAGTTGGTAGACATGATCCCTGCAATTAATCACATTTGTTGAGTACTTATTTTGTGCACAGTACTGCACTTGGGAGAGTACAATGTAACAGACACATTCCCTGCCAGCAAGGAGTTTAGAGTCTAGGGGGGAGATAGACAATATAACTAAATAAATTATAGCTATGTGCATAAATGCTGTGGGGATGAGGGAGGGCTGGATAAAGGGTAATAATTATAATTAATTGTGTATTCTTATTTCTGGAATTTGGGTACCAATCCAAGTACAAGAGTGATACAGAAGAAAGGAGGAGGAGAGGAAATGAGAGTTTAGAGATGTGCTTTTAATAAGGCTTTGAAGGTGGGGAGTGTGGTGTGTATCAGGGCTCCAGACAAAATGAAAGGTGTCTTGAGCTGTAGTGCAGTTTGAACTTCTTTCAGACTAGGAGATCAACTCCTTGAGCAGTTCGATCTTGAGAAGCAGCTCCTAGGCCTGTCCTGGCAGCTTGGCTTGAAAGAAGGTAAGCCTTCATCCCTGTTAGAGTCATGAATGGAAATTTGAATTCTTTTTGTGTTCCCTGACTGGAAATGATTGTCTAAATGAGAGACCCGGTTCAAGCACTTGAGGTCTCATTAAGGGAGATGGAGAGAGGCGTTTGATTGTTGATCCAAACACAACCTTCATAAGCTTAAGCTGGCCAGCTGACGTTCTGTGCTTAGCGGTTTGGAGAACAATGCAAATGTTTATGCATTTCAATGCAAAGCAAGCACTTTGTATGTTTTTCTTGTTTCAGAAAAGTGGGAAGTTATTTCCAGTACCTCCGCAGTGAGGAAATGCTTGCACTGTGGGGAGCTGGCTGGGAAAGTGAGCTAGAGACCTGGGTAGGAGCCCGTAGATAGGAGTGAAAAGTCTTCTTTTTGAAAGCTCTTGGTTAAGCATTGATATTGACCTTTATACTTTTGCAAAGCACTTTGCATTTTGTTTTGATAATTAACCTCCAACTACTCAGCACAGGGTAAACATAGTACTGCTTCCAATTTTTAGATAAAGTAGTGAAGAAAGGAAGACCTAAAGATATACAGCAATTAAGGCCCTACATTTAAGATGGAGGTCCCCATATAATGGTTTTGACATTTACAATTCAGGGATTAACACATGAAAATCAATCACCTTTTTCAGAAAAAAAAAAGTTGGGGGAAAGGAACATAATCCTGTAGGATCATGTTTTTCTGGAAATCTATTGTTTTTGTTGTGATTAATAGTGCACACATGCTCACATTAGTGGTTTTCAAATTCAGTTGAGAGAGAACACCTGTTTAGTGCAGGTATTCTTTTGTCATTCCTACTTGCTGCCATGGTATTAAAATTCTTTGTGAAAAATTAAGATAAGGGTTAAACACTAAAGAATTAACTTCAACACCCCTGAAGCTGTCATATGTAAGAATATGTTCACATTTTTCAAATTTTGGATGTTCTATGAGGAAAAAAATCCATTGGCAGGAGCAACAGTATGCAATGGTATCGATCAAAATGAAGAGCACAGAAAGAGTTAAATCAAAAGACTATTAACTGTTATTTATAAATACCATATGGTAAAATTCAGACAGCTTGGTGTTTCTGAAACTGGTAGGCAATTCCACTGATAGCATCAAATTAAGCAATTAAAATAATACATAAAATACACAAATGTCCAAATACTGTACTAAAATTACATTTGGGAATATACAATAAATCCTTTGGCAGACATGCAAGCCAACAAAATGACAATTATAATATATGAAGAACAAATATGGCCTTTACTATGTTTTTAATGTGCCATAAATGAAATGATTTGGAATATGAAGGGGGATAATGCTATAATCCTTTTTTTCCTAAGGGTGAGAGAAGGAAGTTAAACATTATAGACATTTAAATAACAACCCGGGTAAATTAGGAGACCTCCGAGCCAGGTTCCTGAGGCTTTATAAAATTATGATACTTAGACTGAAGAATGCTTTTGGCTTTCCAAAATCCACTCGCCTTCCTGTGTTATTCTATGAAGAGCAAAACCAATCAGGGTGGGAAAGTAGAAATCTAAATTCCTAGTTCTCTTCCACTGTTTCTTTGTTTTGGAAAATGCCAAGATAAAATGGTAATCTTGTGTTGTGCTGGTGAACAAATTATCAAGTACCTTTTTTACTTAAATGGGTACATTTAGCTTTCAATTTTGGCTTAAATTTCCCTTTATTGCAAAGTTTAGTCCTCATCTCCTTATAGGGATTTGCAGCTGAATTTATCCAGCTCTTGTAAAATATGCAATTAAGTGCAAATCTACTCTGGACATATTTTTTATCATTTGCTCATTCAATAGAGAAATTCCACAGAGAAAATGAGTGGGCTCCAACCCAAGGGGAACGAGCTGGTCTGGAGAGTGGATAAGCTATGTATACATTAGTAATAGAAAAACTGCCCAGAAACTTGATGTTTGGCCTGTGCTGAATAGGCTTCATCCAGCAGAAGGCTGCAGAGACTATTGAGGTGGTTGCCCAGGCAACTGTCAGGGGATCTATGGTGCTATGGCCCAGCTTCGGTATTCTGCTGTGGTCACTAGGGCCAAAAATGGGTCTTGCGCCTAAAAAACACCTATGTGTGCACATTCATTCATTCATTAGTATTTATTGAGCACTTACTATGTGCAGAGCACTGTACTAAGCACTTGGAATGGGATAATTCGGCAACAGATAGACAATCCCTGCCCAATGACGGACTTACAGTCTAATGGGGGAGACGGACGGACAAAAAAAACAACACTTGCACATCACACCATACTGCTTCTCTGCTCTCCTACTTGCACAAGACTTGCCGTGTCCCAGTGGGAAGAGGATGGGCAGGGATGAGAGGCTATGACTGAGGCCTTGTAGGTCATTTATAACAGGGCTCCTGCCTTCTAGTGAAAGGAAAAGAACACATCATGCCTAACAGGTTAATCCTTTTGAACATTTATGTATATTTCTAAAGGTACAAGGGAAGTCTTCGGTATAAGTGCCACATACATGCTTAGTTGAAGTAAAAGGTGGAGTGGAGAAAACAGTCTCTGTCCCATGTGGCGCTCCCAGTCTGAGGTTAAGCAACAGGTATCTTATCCCCTTTTTATAGATGAGGAAAATGAAGTCCAGAATGGTTAAGTGACTTGCCAAGGTCACACAGAATGCCAGGGGCAGAAGCCAGGTCTTCCGACGCCCATTCCTGGACTCTTTCCACTAGTCTGCCCTGCCTTCCATGATGCAAATCCTTATGATACCAGATCCCTGGCCATTCAATTAATTCATTTCAGCCTAGATTTTTGTAATCCTCCTGAGAGGATTCTGGGAATTTTCAGAGGGGACTCAGGGGAGAATTCAGCTGACTTGAAAATTGGGACAAGTCAATCACAGTAGGTGTAAAGCCCCGTTTCTTACCTTTTTCAGTCTAGTGTTAAATACATTCACATTGGGGATCTCCATATTCCTTATAGTGACCATAAGCTGCTTGTTGAGTGCCATTAGCACTTGCTGGAACCAGGAGCGCTATAAGGAAGATGGTTACAGTACCTGGGTACTTGAATCTTGCAGTACTAATAGCCTGAACAGTGCTTAAGGAGGCAGAAGGACAGCAGAAAAAAGAAGATGGCCAATGGCCACAAGGTCGAGTTAGGTAAGAGATGCAGGAAAAGAACTGAAGCAGAAAATTAAATGGTCTGATACTGACTTTGAATAATAGTTTGGGGTGACTCTGACTCTTACTTCTGAAAACGTGCACATATGAAAATTCTCCAGTGGCAATCAATTTTTGATGGGCCGGACTTTGCTCTAAGTGCAGTAGATGAGTAGGAAGAAACCAGCAACTTGAGGCTCTTAGAAGCCTGGATTTTCATCCTTTGTGAAATCTGGTTGCTTCCCCCCAACCCCCCCACTTTCAGTGAAATCCTTCAGAAACATTGGGGCTCATGTGGGCCCTTCACTCATCAGAATCTAATTATGGCCATCCATTTGGGTTAGGCTGCCCAGACCTTGCTATCGGTGCCCAGCGGCACAAGGGAAATCAACGCTGTAGAGGTATTTGTTAGCACTGGCAGATGCATTCCTCCTGGGAGACCCATTGTTTTTCCTGTTTTCATTAACTCTTATTTTGTTTTCCTGCCGACCACTCATTCTGACCCACACTTGCTCACCCAGCTCCTTGGACTTAGAAAAGACAGCATCCAATTGCCAGATCCTTGATCTTTGGTGCCTGGAATTTGATGGCCAGTTGAGGCAGGGTAAGTCTCAAAGCTAATGTCCTGCTTTGGGATAGGCAAAGGCATTGACCTCTTTGTTTTTAGCTGATACACGTCTTTGGAAAACTGTGTGCCAGAAGGGAGGGTCTTTACAGTTAAAATTCCACAGCAAGGCATATGAGATCACAGACCCTCAGAGAGGCGAGCAGGAGAAAGGTGTTCCCCAACTGGTTTGCTGTTATTCGTGCCAGAGGACTAAATGGGCAGCCAATGTTGGGCCTCTGGAGAGCCGATGTCAACGGCATCCGAGTCAGCTCCGCAGGGGCGTGGAACAGAACAGGAATTCGATTAAGTTTTAATATTGGAAAACAACTCAGAAGCATTAAAAAAAGTGACAGCTGGCAGAATTCAGTTTATCCATCATTTTGTGATGACGCCTTTTCAATTATTCATCACTGCCTCTCTGCGAATGTAGGCAACCAACAGGAAGATGGTCCATGCAGTCTACTTGCTAATCTTGTAAAGCAAGCCAATAAGATGTCCTGTAAGTGGGAAGATGGTTCTCAGAGGTCAGAAGTTGCCAGGCGCCTTATTTCATTTCCTTCTTCACTTTAGCTTGGGTGTCTGTCCCGTGCTGTAAACCGGCCACGTGTGTACACCAATATGAAAATCTCATCATGTGTCCCTTCAAACCTGAAGGAGAGTTATCTGTGGGCATATGTCAGTATCGTTCTTCATGTCTAGCTTTAAGACACTGACTTTAAAGCACTTGATCACTCTCTCCTTCCTGCCTGAACTAGCTGATTTCCTGCATAACCCAATTTTTACACTCTGCTTTTCTAAAGCCAATCTACTCTCTGTGCCTCAAACTCTCCTTTCCTGCTGCCGTCTCCTTGACACATCCCCTTCTGGCCTGGGATTCCCTCTCCTTTCATAACCAGAGTACCATGACTCTATCCCACTTTCAATCAGTCGATTGTATTTTTGAAGTCTTACTGTGTGCAGAGCACTGAACTAAGTCCTTGTGAGAGTATAGTACAACAGAGTTGGGGGTCACATTACCTACAAGGATCTTACAGTCTACTCTGTGCAGAGCACCATACAAATTACTTGGGAAAGTGCTGTAGAGGTAGGTGTCCTGATCCCTGTCCTCAAGGAGATTACAATCTAGCATCCCGGATCTGGCATTTGGAATATTGGGAAGTGGGTTTTTTGTTTTTTTTTTTTAAATGGCATTTGTTAGGCACTTTCTATGTGCCAGGCACTGTACTAAGCATTAGAATAGATAGAAGCTTATCAGGTTGGACGCTGTTCCTGTCCCACATGGGGACTCACAGTCTTAATCCCCATTTTACAGCTAAAGGAACTGAGGCACAGAGAAGTTGAGTGACTTGCCCACGGTCACATAGGAGAAAAGTGGAAGAGCCAGAATTAGAACCCAGGTCTTTCTGATTCCCAGACCCGTAATGTATCTGGTAGGCCATGCTGCTTCTCGGCTACAAGCTGCAGTTTGGATGGATAGCCCTCCTGTGGACTAGAGAGGAGGTGAGGAGTGTTCCCTCTGGTCAGAAACCAATTGTTATTGATTCTGTTATTGTTTTGAATTTATCTTAATCTGTTTCTTTCTTCCATCTCTTTCTGTCCTTTCCTTTTTGAGTAAGCCCTCATTCTGTGAGCTAGGGACCATATCTGAATCACCCTCTAAGTTCTTTCTCCCTAGTGCTTGTGAAGCATAAATATTAGCGGTCGGCCAATACAATCTTGGTGCCTTGTATGTGCTTAATAAAATTTTGTTGCTATTGTTATAATTGTGTGGGGGAGCATTCATCACACTAATCTTACCTACATCCTTGAGAAGCAGCATGGCATTATGGAAAGAACCCTAGCCTGGGAGTCAGAGGTCTAGGTTCTAGTCCTGGCTCTATAGCTTGAGCAAGTCACTTAAATTCTCTGTGCCTCAGTTTCCTCATCTGTATAATGATTTAATACCTGTTCTCTCTTCTTAAATTGTGAACACTATGTGGGACAGGGACTATATCCAACCTGATTATTTTGTATCTGCCCAAGTAGTACAGTGCTTGGCTCATATTCAGCATTTAACAAATACCACAGTTATTGTTCTCCCTGGCTCCCAAAGATGGCCTTAGTCTTAGAGAAAGGGCTGCTGGGACAGCAGGATGTTTGAGTTTGACCGCAGCCTTGGGAATCATCCCCATTCCCAGGGTGCGATGTGATTTACAAAACTGCCACTTGTATTTTTCAACGTGGCCAATATTTCGCTTTTTTAATGGCATTTCGGGAATGTTGCCCATAACCTTTCATTTTGCTCTCCATAACGGTTTTCCTTGAATGCTTAAGAATGATATTTAAGATAGCTTCGTGGCGGTGCCCCTGAAGAAAATGAATGATTTACCCTGTTTGCTGCTGGGAAGCAAGGCACTGTAGGAGAGAGATTCCATTCACCTGACTCTGACTCTAGGGGCTTTCCTCCAGGCCCGTTTGACATATACAATTTCCACCTCACTAGGGGGTGGAGCCGGCCTGACTCCTCAGCTTATTCACGGAGGAGCGGCTGGGGTTCAGCTTGGATGATATTGCTTGTTTCACGAGGGGGGAAGTCTAGAGGATCAGGAGAAGGAGAAGCTGAAAGTGAGAGACAATGAAAATGTGGCGAAAAATCAAATCTACATCTCAGACCATTATTATAACCATGGTACCCAACCGATACTGTCCCACAAAGCTTTTAAAGCACATATATCTCTGAATCTCTGGTCCTTAAACACCAGTGGTACCAGATGGCAAATTGATTTGGAGCTAAAAAAAGGTAACCTGGCTTAAAACCAATCTTGTGGATCCAGATTGGTTGAAATGATGGCTGGGCCCATATGTAATAAAACATTGAGTATTATAATAATAATGATGATGATTGTAATTGGGTTATTTGTTAAGCAATTATGACATGCCAAGAACTGTGTTAAACTCTGAGGTAGATAATAGACAATAAGATCAACATCCCTTCCCCAAATGGGGCTCACAGTCTAGGGGAAGAGGGAGAACAAGTGTGTGATTCCCATTTTACAGATGAGGAAACTAAGCCATAGAGAAATTAAATGATTTTCCCAAGGTCACAGTAGATGATCGATGGATCTGGTATTAAAACCCCCCTTCTCCTAATTCCTAGTGGTGTTCCATTAGGCCACACAGTATTGTAAAATGTGTGTGTGTGTGTATACATGTATACACAAAAACACACATGCATTTTTCCTTTTTTTTTGAAGATACTTTTGACTGATACAGGAGGACACCCTCCCACAGTGTTGACCAGACGGGACTGATCATCGCAGCACTAATGGGTTCATCCCCCTTTCCCTAATCTCTGTTTTCGATTCTCCTCAACAGGAAAAGGGAGAGCACACAAAGCTTGGAGGAGATGGGCTTTCAGGAAGGCTCTGAATAAGGGGAGAGTGTGATCTGTCAGATTTAGGGAGTATTAGTAGCGATAGTATTAGTAGCAGGGAAGCAGCATGGTGTAGTGAATAGAGCACGGGTCTGGAAGTCAGAAGGTCATGTTTTCCAATCCCAGCTCTGCCACTTTGCTGCATGAGTCACTTTACTTCTCTGTGCTTCAGTTACCTCATCTGTTAAATGGAGAATAAGACTGTGAACCCTCTGCAGGATAGGGACTGTGTCCACCATGACTTGCTTGTATCCACCCGGCGATAAGTACAGTGCCTGGCACATAGTAAGCAATTAACAAATACCATTATTATTATTTACTAAACACCTTCTTGGGGCAGTGCAACATACTATCCTTCCTATTTCTGCATCAAGAGGAATCTTCTGATTGTTGACACTCAAACAGTTCTTTCCCCAAGATTAACCTTCCCACATTTCCCACTACACCTCAGCTCTCCTGACAACCTGCTCTTTGTGCTTGATCATATTCCTTGCTGTCGAACTCTTACGCCTTCACTTCTGTGTGAAACTCTCTCACTCCTCTCCTCACTTCCAAGACTCTTCTGAAATCACACCTCCTCCAGGAGACCTTCTATGATTCATTTAGCAGCTCCACAACCACTTTCCTCCCCACTGCTAACTTCTGCATCACTTCAGCACCTGAATGCACACACTCCTCCATTTCACGTAGGTAAACATCTTTTCACTCTATTACTCTTTCCACCCCTATACTGTAAGCTCTGTGTGGCAGGGATTGTGCTAAGTACTCAAGCACTTAGAACAGTGCTCTGAACAGAGTATGTGCTCCATAAAAATGATGGATTGAAAAGCCCAAGTCCTGCAGGCTCCTCCATTGGAGTGTGAGGTCCTTGGGTCAGGAAACGTCTTGTGCGTCTGTTATACTTTCCCAGGTATCCCGGCTCCACCACATGTCTGCTGTGTGACCTTAGGCAAGTCATTTCACTTCCTTGTGCCTCAATTACCTCATATATACAATGGGGATTAAGACTGTGAGCCCCACTGGGGACAACCTGATTACCTGGTATCTACCCCAGTGCTTAGAACAGTGCTTGGCATATAGTAAGCACTTAAAAAATACCATAATGATTGTTAATTATTATTATTCAGTGCAGGGCACTCAGTGGGAGCCCAGTAAATGCCATTCCTACTTAAGGAAGAGGATTATGCCAGGGGCTGGTTCTCCATACATGCTCATCCATTGCATTAGTGCTCTGAGATGGGGAAAAGAAGAGTTCTAAGTTTTTGAGGGACAGTCTTCTTCACTTTATTGGAAACTTGTAGTCACCAAAAATTTACTAGTTCATTAGCTGCCTCTGGGTACTTTTTCAATGAAGACAGTGTATTTGGATGGATCATTCAATGATATTTTTAATCCTCTATTGTATTTTGTGATATGTCAACAGAAATGTAAATCTATTTTTCAATACATTGCCGAGTGTACTTCAGGTGGAAGTGTGAATTAGGTATTCTAAGGCAGCAACTTACCTTGGGTAAATATACTTGATTTTATTTCCGAGCTCACAGTGGAATAAAGTGGTAATATTTTGGTGTGCGACTGCAATTTTATTATCCATTTTTTCCTAGTTCCATATAATGTTTAGTGATAGCTAAACCCTGAAAGATTCGAGCAATTCAATTTGGATAAGCCCTTAAAAGCGCAGATGGTTATTCAAAGTACAGGAACTGCTTGATTCTGCAAAACTGAGTGGAAAATCCCACGAGAACAGGCTCTCTTGTGAAGCAGGCAAGCAGACTAGCATTCATTCATGTCCCCTGATATTTTTTTTCCTTTAAGAAAATTACGATCCCCCAGAAGTTCTTTTTCTTACCTTAGTTATTTCCTATTTCTTCAAATGGGTAAGGGCTATATTTCAGGGGTGGTTTCTGAATAGGAGGTAGGTTTAAGTGAATTCTATAGGTCCCCTCCACCTCTAGATACTGTAGTTATAATGGTATTTGTTAAGTGCTTACTATATGCTAAGCATCATGCAAAGCCCTGGCATAGATGTGGGGTAATCAGATTAGATTCAGTTCCTGTCCCACATTGGATTCAAAGCCTAATTAGGAATGAGAAGAGGTATTTAATCCCCATAATAGATGAGAAAACTGGGGCCAAGAGAAATGAAGGGATTTGCCCAAGGTCACATAGGCAGGTGTCAAAGCCAAGACTAGAACTCAGATCTTTCAACTCCCAGGCATTAGGCCACACTGCTCCTCTAGTAGCCAAAGTAGTAGTAGAAGTAACAGTGGCATTTTTTTAGCGTTCACTGAAAATAATGCACTGTATTTAAGTGCATGGAGAGAACAAAATAATCAAGAGATGGCTGATAGTCAAAGCAAGCCTTAGAGAAACACCTCCAGTCCATGTTGGATTTAATAGCTCTGTGTATGCATAGAAATTGGGTGGACCAGAGGTTGTCAACCAGAGGTTCACAATTTCCTGGGAGTTCTTTGGATTAGGAAAAGTCTAGAATAGGGACTATGAGAGGAGAAGGAAAAAGGGTTTAGAGGCTTCCTTGTTCAAAGACTGAAATGACGATGGTGGAGCTTAATCAAAGAGCAGTATATAATTTTGGCTCCTTGCCCTCATTTTAATAGTTATTGATGTGTCCTCTAACATCCCTTCCTTTTCCTTCTCCCTCCCTAACCTGCTGTGGGTCACTTTGCTATGGATTTATCCAAACTCATCTTGAACCTGGTGACATTTACAGCCTGCACAGCTTCCAAGTGGTTACTGCTAAAGCCGATGAGAAAGCGTTTCCTTTGGTGGAGTGTGAACATTCCACCTTCCAGCTTCAGTGGTGCTCCCCCATCCTTAGAGTATGGGATGTGGTGAACAACAATTCCACTTTGGTCTCATCTTCATCCTTCATAACTCGGTTCAACTTCAATCATGTACCCCCTCAGCCTGCATCTTTCCAGACAGAAGAACCTTCATCTCTTTCATCTAAAAATCGCTTCTCTTCTCCCTCTGAAATTGTCAACAACAAAGGAGAAGCAAGAGAAATAAAGACAAGCGCTAAACTTTGATCCTCCAGAGATTCTTCAAACTGCCCTACTTAAATCTGATTCCCTTGGGCAGTTGGGATTCTGATTTCTGCAGGGAACTCTCAGACCGCACATTCTCTTCCTCCTCTGAAAGTGCCAGCTGTTCTGATCATTCTGCAAAGGTATTTCAAGTAGAAGTAGTGCTTTTTCCCCTCCTCTTCCCTTTCACCTCCCCCTCATCCCCCTCATGTTGCACCCCCCCCCCACCCTCCCCCAGCCAAACCAGGCTCTGTAATTGCTACAAGGTTTCAAACAGCTGGAAGGTATTGCCTTTATCAGGTACCGAAGTGATAAAATGCCCGGGATAAGCACATGCCTCCTAGCTGATGTGAGATCAAACTTCTCTTTGTAGTAGATGTGAGTGATGGACAGCTATTAGCTTCAGTGGTAGTACCATGGAGCCTATCTACCTTGGCAAGACCAATGTTTAGGAATCCTGTTCAGGCGATCTGTGGTTCCAGAGAGGGCAGTAGATGTTTAGAGAGATCTCAGCAGCTGATATTCAGGTGGCCCTGGGATTGCTCCTTTTGGTAGTGAAACTGCGAGTCTCCCGAATGGTCTCTCGAGATAGCTAACAGCCTCAGACTCTGAATGAATGATAAGGCCAAAGGGCTGCTAGTGTTAAAGGGTCATAGAGAGAAATCATAATCTCTCTTTACATTTCCAGAACTGAACAGGGTGTCCTGAGATCGTGTATTATCCTGGACAGTCTGGTTTTTCAGTGAATCAACCAATAGTATTTATGTACTCTCCCAAGCACTTAGTACAGTCCTTTGCAAACAGTAAGCACTCAATAAATGCAATTGAATGAATGAATTGAATGCTTACTCTGTGCAGATCACAGTGCACAATGCTTGGAAGAGTAGTGTAGAGTTAGTTGATACGTTTCCTGATCTCAAGGACCTTACAATCTAGCCGCAAAGAGAGGCCGTAAATTATGATGAGAGAAGAAAGAGAGCTTAAAGGTATGCATAGAAGGACTGTGGAGGGGATGGGGTTCATTTCTAAATGCTTAAAGAGTGAGGACTCAGGATGTAGTTGCAAGAAAATAGAATGGGTAGATGAGAGATCATTTAGAGAAGATTTCCTGGAGGCCTAATTTCGGAAAGGCTTGGAAGATGGGGAGAGCAGTGGTCTGTGAGATGTGCAGGGGAAGGGCATGAACAAGAGATGGGGAGAGAGATGAGAGTGAGGCTCAATGAGTAAGTTGGTATTAGGGTAGCAAAACGTGTGAGCTGTGAGAAATGGGAGAGCAGTGAGGATAAATAGGAGAGATTGAATAGACTGAGTGATTTAAGACCAACAATCCTGTTATATTGCACTCTCCCACGTGCTTAGTGCAGGGATCTTTACATAGGAGGCACTCAATTTCTACCAGTTGATTGATTCAAACCTGCCAGTCTCAAGTGAAAGAATCTTAGTCCCTCCAGAAATAAGCATTATGGCAACAAAAATGCTCTTCAAATTCCCATGTGAGGGGCCTGGAAATATCTGGTTTTTTTTGTTTTCAAATGGTATTTGTTAGGCACTATGTGACAAACACTGTTCTAAGCAATGGGGTAGGTACAAGTGAATTAAGTTGGACCCAGTCCCTGTTCCACAAGGAGCTCACAGTCTAAGTAGGAGGGTGAACAGGAGAACTGAGGCATTGAAAAGCTAAGTGACTTCTTGCCCAAGTTCACACAGCAAGCATTTGGCAGAGACGGGATTAGAACCTAGGTCCTCTGACTCCCAGGTCCATGCTCTTTTCACTACGCCATGCTGCTTCTGTTGACTTTGAAACATCTTTTTTCTAATCAAGTATGTGCTTTGACCCATTCAGATCCTTTAAGGGAAAATATAAGCAAGGTTATCTTCCCTTTCTATACTCTTTAGATGATTTTTGATCTTGGATTTTTACCATTTCCTTGTGATCTATTTTGTTTTCAAAAAAAATCTGGTCAAGCATAATGGATCAATGTCAGATGCTGTCTACAGTGGATGCTCTAGACCTGCAGTTCTGTCTTGATTTTTTTTCTCTGCTCCAGCTTGTATTTGGAGAGTCATTCATGGCCCATTGGGAAAGGTTAGAGCTATAATTAGACCTTTTCTCTAGACACTTGAGCAATAGGATGCGTGAAGGTTAGTAACAGTTCCCCATTAATTGCTCCCACATGGTTTTACAACAAAGTGGTTCTCTGTAGCAGTAGGGCCCCCGTTTTTCCCCAGCATCTCTGAACCGACATTTGAGACAGTGATTAGGCAGCCATTGCGTTCCCATCCCTCATTGTCATTATGGGGACACCTGGAGTGTCTTTCCCCTTGTTGTGGCATGGAATACATGTTCAGGCAGAAGAACAATGTCTTTGTTGCTCTATTCTCTAAGCAGGGAAAGGCCTTTGAAGAGAGGTTTGTTTTGAATACATAGTTCGAGCCGGATGCCCTGAACAGTGTCACTCTCCTGTCTCTCCAGCTAATGGAAACAAAGCAAAATCATCCTTCATGTCAGTGTGCCCTCAGGGCAGAGTGCCTACCAGGGTGAGAAATATCCATGGAAAAGCAAAGAAATAAGGCTGTTCGGTGGAAGCCTCTGGAGCCAGCATGTGTTTGAACCAACATCCCTCTGGGTTTCCTTCCTTGTGCCTTTTAATCAGTCAAATCATAGTATTTATTGAGGTCTCACTGTGTGCATAGAACTGGACTAGGCGCTTGGGAAAATACCATAAAGTAGACATGATCTCTGCCTTCTAGGAATTTACAATCTAGTTGGGGAGACAGGGATTAAAAGAAATTACAGATAAAGGAGACAACCAAATATATGTACATTTTTCCCCCCTTGGTATTTGTAAAGGCCTTTACTATGTGCCAGGCGTTATACTAGGCACTGTGGTAGATAAAAGGTTGTCAGGTTGGACATAGTCACTGTCGTGCATGGGGATCACAGTCTTAATCCCCATTTTACCAATGAGGTAATTTAGGCCCAGAGAAGTTAAGTTACTTGCCTATGGTCACACAGTTGACAAGTGGCAAAACTGGGATTGGAACCCAGGTCCTTTTGACTTCCGGGCCTCTGCTCTATCCACTAGACCATGCTGCTTCTCATAGCACTTACGTGCTATTGAGTTGCACAGGGTAATGAAAACAATGTGTTCTCTTTTCACCCCCAAATTTTCACTCCTGTCTCTGCAGGGATAGTCAATGGAATAAGCAATCCAATCATTCCTCCCTAACTTTTCAACTAACTTTTTGAGGGTTGAGACATAATGAATAATTAAGGGTAATTTTTCCTCAGAAAAGATGTGAACAAGTCTACCTTTTCTGCCTTTGGGTGGAAACAGAACCTCAAAGTAAATTTTAGTATCTGTAGGAAGTTATAATTCAGTCAGATTTGCAAATAGATTAAAGATGATATTTTAATTACAATATTTCTTTAATAGGGGATGTAAGCTGAGGGAATTCCAACTAGTGAAAAATCAGTCAATAACTGCCTAAAGTGCAGAGATCACTGTACTAAGCACTTGTGACAGTACAAAAGAATTAGTAGATATCCCCACTCCAAACCCTACATTCTTTCAGAGAAGCTTATAATTCTTCAAATTAAAAAAAAAACCACACTGATGCACTTAATTTTAGAGGTAGTTTTAGTGCCAGAATCTTTTAAACAGATTTTTGTATTCATAGTGTCATCATGCAGATTGCCAATTTGGTCTAAAACTTGCTGCTCAATAATTGCTTGACTGCTTGATGGTGGCGCAACAGATGAAGTACCAAATGAACAGAGCCCCACTTAGAACAGAAAAAGTTGTAAACCTGCTGAATAAATAACCTCTGAAGGTCCTTGTCACCCTGATCTAGTGGCAAGTTTGTCCCTCATCACATCTATTTTCTATTCTTGTATTGACTTGGCTACTTCTCTGCTGTGTGACCTTGGGTGAGTCACTTGTTTTCTCTGTACGTTGGTTTCTTCATCTGCAAGCATTTAAATTCTATATTATTATTTATTAGTATTATTACTACTACTGCTACCATAAAATGGGGATATGGTACCTTTTCTGTGTGGGATGACGATTTTGCCTAATCTGATTTTTTTCTATCTGCCCTAGTTACTGGCATGTCATAAGTGCTTAATAAGTCCCATAGTTATCAAGTGTCCCAAATTAGATGCATAGGAAGTCATCTCTTTTGCATCAGTACCATAAGGAGGTAAAGTAGCAGATCCATTTCAGCTATTAATGGAAGAACAGTTTCCAAGTAATTTCCAAATCAAGTAGCTCTACCAATTAGCCTTTAAAATCAGGGAAGCCCAATTAACAAAACATGGGGAGAGGCTGAATAATCTTAAAACTTGTCCTTTTGTTCCCAGAGCTAACAAGGACGAAAAATTTGAGGGCTGGGATATTGTCTGTCGTCTTGGGCAAGGACTGATGATCACTCTAGAGACCACGTCTGTCCTTGATAAAGAGAGGGTATCGCTTCTTAAATGGAGCTTGCAGAAATAAAATATTACTGTTGTCATTTCACGTCTCCCAAAGACATTTAACAATGTCAGTCATTCAACAAGCATTCATTGGATATCTGCTGGGTGGATCGTGCAGAGGGTAAAAAAAAATAAAAATTACTTGATGGCTTGATATGTCCAGGAGTTTGAAGATCTAAGTTCTAACCTATTCCTTCTGGCCTCTGATTAGACATTTCACTTATGTTTAGCAGTATGATTCGGCAGCCTCCTCTTGTTTGATCAGTCATAGGTCAGAAGGAAGGGAGTGCTCTGTCTGATCAATCTATAAATGATATTTATTGAGCTTTTCTTGCATGCAGAGCACTGTACCAAGCACTTGGGAGAGTAAAACAATAGAGTTGCAAGATATGATCCCTGCCTATAAGGAGCTTACAGTCTAGAGGGGGAGATAGACATTAAAATAAATTACAAGTAGGTGAAATGGAAGTGTGCAAGGATTGTGGGCTATCAAGTGCTTCATCATCATCATTGTTTATTGTATCAAGATAAGATATAAGATCAAGATTAGTGGAGCCTGAGTCATCTGGTCTGGCTGTTAACAGGTGTCTGCTAATTCTGTTGTCTTGTACTCTCCCAAACAGCAAGTACAGTCCTCACCATTGATTGATAGAATGATTGACTTACATGGACAAACATACGTGGGCATACAGGCTCCAGCATTTAATTGGGTGGGGGAATTTCTGGAGGAATAACTCTTTGGGAGAAGCTGCACAAGGCCTATGGAAAGGCAAAGGGGAAGCTGATTAATTGAGTTCTAAAACCAGGACCCAGTCACCTCATGGACAGATCAGGCTGTCTTTCAGAGAAATGTTGCGTGCGTGCGTGTGTCTTTGTGTCCTGTCTCCCATCAGACTGGCAGCCCCTTTAGGACAAGGAACATGTCTCCTCCTCCTCCCTCTGTCAATCAATTGTATTTATTGAGTGCTTAGTCCAAGCAGAAAGGAGAGTGAATAGGGGAAATGAGGGCTTAGAGGAAAAGAGCTTAGAGAGCTTTCCTTCTAAGAGGAAAAAGGACTACCAAAGTTACCCAGCCAAATATGTGTGAGAAAGTCATAGATCAATGACTTGATTTGAAAATTATATTGATTTGAAAAAATCATTATGAACAGCTTATAGCATTAATAAGAGGTGTTTCTACTTCATACATGGACATCAAGGGCATATTTGTTTTTATAACTCCCATAAAATAAAGGAAAAATGAATTTCTGCTAAATAACTAGTGTGGTGTTCCCAATTCTGTTTAATAGAATAATAGGGTTTCCATAATGTTGTCAGTTTTGCCCATAGCAGAAGTTAAAGGTGTAAGTTTGATGCTTGGCTTTGGTAGAGAGGGCATTTTGAGTGAAATCTGAAATAATGGCTTATAAGTACTCAGTGCTTCTATTATGAGGGGATTATGTTTGCCATGGACCCTCATGTTCACATAAACTCATGTTGTAGTATATTCTAGAACCAGCATCATGTCCATGTGCAAAGAGTCTTTAATGAAAAACAATTAAAGATCAGATCAAAGCTACTTCCTGCCATTAAATTTTAGTGATCTATTAAATCACTAAATCATAGTGTGATTAAACAATAATATATATCATAATGGACTGGTTCCCAAAGGTGAGGGGAGGCAGAGAGCTTTAACACCAAACTCCACATAAAGAGTCAGTTCTGGAGTTGAAAAGAATGAGTGGAAAGGTAACAGTTCTAGTATCAGGATGTTGATTTTCATATTGTGCACATTCCCACCGACAGGAGGAACTTCTACAGAGTGAAAGAAGAATGGCCTCTGAAGTGAATGCTGTCTTTCTGTGTCTTGAAACATGGCTAAAGCCTTAAATGATCAAACTGGGAGTACACAGTGTGAGAGGACCATTCTTTTCAAGAGTATCATTCTTCCAACCCAGGTGAAGTTTCCATCTAAAACAACTGTATTTTTTAAGAACATCCAAGAAGGGGCTTATTCCCTTTCATATTCCATATAAATCCCCACTTTTCCTTTGGCAATGTTTTTGAGTTTAAGGAGGAAACCAGATTGCCAACCTGATGTATGGGATTTTGACAGAGCATTATGAAGTTTGGTAATAATAATAATAGTTTTGCTTTGTTAAGTTCCCATTATATGCTAAACACTGGGGCGGACACAATAGAATCAGGTCAGACACAGTCTAAGACCCACATGGGGCTCACGGTTTAAGGAGATGGGAGAACAAGGCATTGAATCTCCATTTGACAGATGAGGAAACTGGGGCGCAGAGCAGTTGAGTGTCTTGCCAAAGGTTGTGCAGCTGGAAAGTGGCAGATCTTGGAGTAGAAGCCAGGACTTCCGATTCCCAAGCTGTGGTTCTATTCACTAAACCAGGCAACCTCTCTGTGGTGGTTTCATAGAGGGGAGAGTTGGTAAGTGTGCATAAATATGTCAGTGATTGTGCATCTAGAAAGTTATGATTATGAGAAAGTGTGATTCCAAGTAGCTTGCCAAATTTCAGTGGGTTTTTCAAGTGATAACTGCATGTATTAGCTAGGCTGAGGTCACTTCAGGTGACCAGAGGAGACTCTGGCTATTGGATTAGTGGCCTGCTAATGTGGGCATTTTGGGGCTGAGTTAATGGGAAGGGAAGCAAGCCAGCTGTAAATCATTATTGATTTTTCATATCATGAATGTTAAAACCCAGCCCTGCTGTAGCCAGTTACCTCCTTAACCATTTAAGTAAACAAAATCTGTTGAGGTACACTACCACAAAAGCAACTTTAGAATGTTTCGATTCTTGTCAACAGAGTATCAAAATTAGAAAATAGTTCAGGGTCAAGGCTACACTAGCCAAGATTAACTAGTCACTTAACAAATTACCACATCACTTGCAGAGTAAGTGGCACAGAACATCTCTAGTACAAATCTCCTATCCATAATTGGTATTTGAGCCACATATATGATTGTCTGTCTTTGGGAAACAACATGGCCCACTGGAAAGAACAGAAAACTGAGAGTTGACACCTAGTTCTAATTTCAGCTCTATCACTGGCTCATGTGTAGTTTTGGATTTGATCTTTCATTCATTCAGTCCTTCAATCGTATTTATTGAGCACTTACCGTGTGCAGAACACTATACTAAGCGCTTGGGAAAGTACAGTCCAACAGTAAACAGTGACATTCCCTGCACACAATGAGTTTACAGTCTAGAAGGGGAGATAAGGGCATCAAGAATAATAAAGTTGTAGATATGTACATAAGTACCGTGGGGCTGGGAGGAGGAAAGAGCAAAGGGAGCAAGTAAGGGAGACACAGAAGTGAGTAGGAGATGAGGAAAAGTGGGGCTTAATTTGGGAAGGCCTTTTAGAGGAGATGAGCCTTCAATAAAGTTCTGAAGGCGGGGTGAGTGATTGCCAGATTTGAGGAGGGAGGTTGTTCCAGGTGGTATTTTTCAAGAATAGCAGACTTTTCTGTAAGAGTATCATGGAGTGTCCTAGAAATACTAGTAACAGAACTGTAATAGAGATTGAGAAAGTTTTGTTTGGTTGAGTTAACTCAAATGATAGTTCCCTTTAACTTGCAAAGACTGATTTGCTGCAGCACAAGACTTAAATATGATCAATCAATCATATTTATTGAGCACTTACTGTGTGCAGAACACTGTACTAAGCACTTGAGAGAGTACAATATAACAGAAGAGTTGATAAACATGTTCCTTGCCCCCAAGGAGCTTTCAGTCTGGAAGGGAAGATCATGATGTTGTCTCCCATCAGGTGGGAAGGATGAGCTGGAAGCCAGACACACCAAGATGGGGAACTTGCACAGAGGAATGGATTCTGGGGCTTGTAGCTCATCCAGTGTCACTTGTACTCTCACACCTCTGCCAGTCATGTTCCCTCTAGGCCACAAACTGCAACAAACAAATGGGCAGGAGTGCACCACACTGCGAAGTGTATATGTGGTCTTTGCCCACAGTAGCCATTATAAAAATGCCCTATGAGCATGCTTAAATGGGTGTGACATCTAATGCAAATGTGGTGAACATTTGCTGGAAGCTGGTGTTTCTATCTGGAATTTTTACACTAGTCCCAGCTATTGGGAAAAAAAACCACTGAAACTTCCCCCTAAGATCCTTTCCTTCCTGCATTTGCTAGAGCCTGGACAATGTATCTTTCCCCTTAACAAATGCTGCCATTATTATTATTTATATTAAGAGCTTATTATGTGCCAAGCACTGTTCCAAACACTGGGGTAGATACAAGGTAATCAGGTTGTCTCACGTAGGGCTCACAGTCTTAATCCCCATTCTACAGATGAGGTAACTGAGGCACGGAGAAGTTAAGTGACTTGCCCAAAGCCACTCAGCACACAATTGGCAGATCTGGATTAGAACCCACGGCCTCTGATTCCCAAGCCCGTGCTCTTTCCACTGAGCCACGTGGCCTCATCGTGCTAGGCAGTAGGCTGTTCTGTTCAAAAGATCTTACGCCTTTGGGACATATTGCAGCATTTTCATAGTTAAGGATATTTTTCAATACATCTTCCCAAGATTGCAAATATCCTCCCCTTAATACAGTGAATGTATTCAAGGTGGAAACATCAACTAAACATGGAGGCAGAAAACAGGATTTGCAAAAGACTTCCTTGGAATAAAAGACCCCTCAGCCTTTCCCCCTAGTTTTCAACTTACACATTTTTGACAAATGAACTCTTTCCATAACAATTGCCACAAGCCGTGTCCTTTTTTGTTCAGCATTTATATAGCAGAGATTGCTGTAGGACCCAGGGTTATTAGTTGATCTTCAAACTGTTTGAGAAAGGTCAATTTTATTCTTGCTATTTTTATGATGAGGAAACAGATAAATTATTGTTTTATTGAAGGTCACCCAGTGAGCCAGAATCACTACTAAACATAGAAATGAATCCTATCTATGGCTCTATTCTTTAAGAACTACACAGCTTTACAGTCTGATCTGTGGATGCGTAGAACACTTCAATCCTCTGGCCTGTCCATCTGGAACCTTTTGTGAGTAATAAGTTCAATTAGAAGTCATGAGGAACGAAAAATTTCCTTTTTTGTCATGCAAATTGGTCATGCTGTTTAGAATTTTTCACTCTCAAAGAATCCATCAGTGACTATGAAACCACTTCCAACATGCATTTCTTATGCTACAGCTGTTTTGTTGATAGATTTATTCATTCAAATACTGGTACAGAGACAGACATCAACATTTTACAAGTAGACTGGTTGCTTTGTGTCTTTTTCATTTTTACTGAAGACTGTCATATGGGTCCAATTATAGCATTTTTTCTGACATGCAAATGAGCATATTTCCTGATCATTGAATCATTATGAATGAAATGATTTGGAGTTCACCACTCCCCCCGTAATAATGATAATAATAATAGTAATAATAATGTCATTTATTAAGCTGTTACTAGGGGCCAAGCACTGTGCTAAGCTCCAGGTGATAGAAGATAGGCATGAACAAGCTACTAACTTATAGTACTTGTTCCCTTTAATCTTAGAGGGAGGGAGAACACGTATTTTATACCCATTTATAGTGGTGGAGATTGAGGCACAGATCAGGTAAGTGTCTTTCCCAAGATCATACAGCAGACAAGTAGGAGAGCCAAGACTAGATTTCATGTCTCCTTACTCCCATAATAACTGTGGCATTTAAGTTCTTATTATGTACCAAGTTCTATACTAAACTCAGGGGTAGATACAAGATAATTAGATCCCACATGAGGATAATCAGGGTTCCATGCTCTTTCTACAAGGCTTTGTTATCTCTCCAAGCTGTAGCTGGAAAATAAGGCCGGGAGACTAAAAGTTACTGAAAAACACGATTTTAGAAGACTAGGGAAAATATGAATAGAAGCAACATTAAAAACAACAATGAAAAGGCAACCCACCATAAACCCTTCAAAAGTCTAGCTTCCTTTATACCCCAAGCAGAGATTAGGCAGAGATGCATAAAATTAACCCATTAAAGTCTCTTCTTGCTTCATGGGAATAAGCAGGGAGTAGACCTCAAAGCCAACAGCTCCCAACTGTCTGGCTTCCTTTCACTCTACCCTCAGGAGAATTTGGGCTCCTCAGGGGTGAAGAGCCAACTTCCTCCCAGAATCTTTCAAGCACTTCTTGGGGGGCAGGGGAGGATGATAGGGGAGTAGAGAGAGGTTTTGTCCTTATTCCAAGTCTGTGATGTTGCTGACTGATACCAGTCTTTTGGCCACATTCTGGGAATTTCCAACTGTGATTTGAAACTCTCAAGTTTTCTCAGAATTCCAAACATTGGTGGGGCCATCACCCCTCTCTGATTTTCCCCCCGCCCCCCATGGAATACTTTAAGCTTGCTGTGGGCAGGGAACATGTCTTTCAACTCTGTTATATTCTACTCTTCCAAACAGTACTGTGCTCTATACATATTAGGTGCTCAAAAGCTAAGATAACTCTTTTCTTTTTAAGTACCTTCTATGTGCCAAGCATTGTATTAAGCAGTGGGGTAAATACAAGATCATCAAGTCCCATGTGGGGGATCCGATTATCACAGTCAGAGCAGGGAGAGCAGGTATTGAATCCCCATTTTGCAGATGAGGGAGTGAGGCACAGAAAAGTTAAGCAACTTGTCCAAGGTCACACAGCACACAAGTGGCAGACTGGGTTAGAACCCAGATCTTCTGAATCCCAGGCCCGTGCTCTTCTACAAGGCCATGCTCCTTCTCACAGTGATGATGAATTGACACTTATGAACACAGGTAGATAATTCAGCAAGGGATGTATCCACCTACTCTGTTATACTGAACTCTCCTAAGCACTTAGTACAGTGCTCTGCACACAGTAAGATAAATGTAATTGATTGACAAGGCACCAGGCTGCGTCTCTCATCTATCTTTCCATACACACTGGCACAACTTAGTTTGGCTCTGGTTGTCAGCAGTATCATCTGCGACAGTGAAGGACAGTGCTACATGCGTACTTCCTTGTGAAGACACCATACCACATACCACCATACCACATGACATTTGGGTTGGTGAGCGTGGGTGGCAATTTTCGTCTCATAAAGATTGCAAGAGAACTTTGAGAAGTATGATTATTCCAATCAATTTCTTTTAAAGCAATCAGGTGAGTTAGAGAAAAACATCTTCCAGTCTAAATACTGAAATTCCTCAAAACATTCAGCTATGCAACGGGGGCTGAAATAAATTGAAAACATCAAGAAAAAAATCACACCATTGCCACTAATGCTATACTTTTATAGGCATTCATTGTTAAGCAGGATAGCCCTGAAGAGAGTTTACACTATTGAGTCTCATTACAATTTTTGAAAGATACTTTTATTTATATAGATGAAATCTGCAGGGATGCAAGGAGAATCCCCTTCAGATATGTTCATTATCTGTAACTCTTCAGTTATATGTAGTTGTTAGTTTTCAATTTATAAGTGGGAACAGCTGTAGAGCTAAGAGCAGTTATTAGACCCATTGTTTGCCTTGAACAAGGCTGAGCATTAACTACTTTTTCACCTAAGAATAAAATGACCATACACTTCTCTTTTTTCTGAGGTACCAGAGAATGTTGCCCTCTGCTAATAATGGTAATGATTGTGGTATTTGTTAGGCCTTAAGATATTGTAAGGGCTGGGATAAATAATAATCAGATTGGATACAGTTCATATTCCATATGAGGCTCACAATCTAAAGTCAGTCGAGAAGCAGTGTGGCCTAATGGACCTGAAAGTCAGAAACACCTAGGTTGGAATCCTGACTCTGCTACTTGTCTGCTGTGTGACCAAGGGCAAGTTGCTTAACTTCTTTGTGCCTCAGTTACCTCATCTCTAAAATGGGGATTTAAGACTGTGAGCACCATGTAGGACATGGACTGTGTCCTGAGTAACTTGTATCTATACCACTGTTTAGTACAGTGTCTGGCACATGGTAAATTCTTAACAAATACCATTAAAATAAAAGTGAGAACAAGGTATTCCATATGAAAATAGTTTCTGACCCTATGGTCAGGGAGAATTTTACATCTATATTGGCAGCTGACAATCACTTCCATGCTCAAAGCACATAGTTATCTAGTCTTTTATTTAAAAAAATATAAAAATCTTGATTCTGCTGTGTCTCCCTGCTCCCATTCCCTTTCGAAATTAAGATCCTCTCCACCACATCCTCTCTTTTTAACCCATGAAAGTCTGATTTTCACCACCTTTTTTCTTCTGACCCTTCCCACTCCTAATGGCCTTAGAGATCACCTCCTTCTCTAAGGGGGAGGAAGGAGGTCAAGTCCAGGGGAGGGATTCTGGGAATGTCTCCTCCATCAGATTATAAACTTCTTGAGGTCGGGAATTGGGTTTCTTACTCCTCCTTCACTCTTCCAAGTGCTCTTTATTATAGTAGGTTCCCAGTGCATATTATTATTGGGGTGAATGATCATGTTTTGGTGTGCTATGGTGGATGCCATCTGTGGACTTAGTGTATTTTTGATTCTACCTCTAGGTATATTCTTTTGAAAATCTTTCTCTTATGGAGATCCCATCTCCCTGATAGCTCAAACAAACCTGTCTTCCTACTTTTATGGTTACTCCATGGTCGTCCAATGATAAATTGCCAAATCAGAATAGTAACAATAATCATTGTATTATTTAAGTGCTTAATATTTGCAAAGCACTGTATTAAGCACTGGGGCATATACAAGATAATTGGGTGCCACATTAGCTCACAGTCTAAGTAGGATGGAGAAGAGGTCCTGAATCTCTATTTTACAAGGAACTGAGGCACAGAGAATTTGCTTGTATCCACTCCGGTGCTTAATACAGTAAACGCTTAACAAATACCAGAATTATTTATTATTATTATTAAGTAGCTGGTTCAAGTTCACATGCAGTTGAATGGCATGTTCCTCAGTCCCAGTTTCACTCCTCTAATGACAACTTACTTGTACCTTGATCTCATCTATCTCTCCACTTACGTCTTGCCCTCATCCTCCTTCTGGCCTGGAACTCCCGCCTCTCCATATATGGTAGACCGGCCTTATTAAAGTCACATCTCCAAGAGGCCTTCTCGAATTATGCCCTCTCCTCCCTTACTTTCCATTTTACATCACCTATGCACTTTGATTTGTACTCTTTGGGCAGTTGGTATTCATCCTACCCAACAACACTTAAGTACATACCCATAACTTATCCATATTAATGTCTGTCCCTCTAGACTGTAAATTCCTAGTGGGCAAGGAACTTAACCACTCTCTTGTACTCTCCCAAGCCCTTACTTAGTACAGTGCTCAGCCTAGAGTAAGTATGATTATCACTGATTGATCTGACTTAGAATTCCAGACTTCCTTATTCTTTAGCTCCCTCTCTAGAAAGCTTTCTAAAAGATTTTTCTCAGGCACCTGGGAATATTCTGGTTTTCTATTTTTGGAGTCATAGCTCTGGGTGCTGATCTGTTATATATCTTGCCAGATCCTGGTTATCACCTGAGCCCTTGGATTTATCTGAGTTTACTTGAATTTGGGTGGACACCTGTGTATTTTTTTTTAAAGAAAGATAAAGCTGTTTATGGATTTCCTCTTGGTATAAAAATTATACCTCATCTCTTATGTCTGTTTCATTGTCTCCATTTTGTTGCAGATTGCATGGGCAGGATGTAACTAATCACATTTTTTCCACTGCATAATTCAGCAACTTTAATAAACCCGTCTATTGTCTTTCTCAGAACCACAGTGAAAATCCAGTTCACATTTTCTCCAGTGTCGTACTTTATTACCAGTTTTACTGTAATGCAATATTAATATAAAATGACACTTGGACTTTGGAGGCGCTGGTGGGCATGCACAATAATATTTACACAAAAAAATTAAACTTTCATTTTATTGGAAGGGGCTGGCCTGTGTAGAAGATTATATGACTTTGCACACATTTTCAAAATGACAACCCTGGATATTACTGGGTCGATCGGACTTCTTTTCTGATCAGGCAACAGAGAAATTCAGTTCAGAATATTGCACCTGCCAACTGCATTTCATTTCAAGGAATTAATCAAGCTGACTGTTCAGAGAGTTTGTGTGGAATGTTCATTATTTCAGCTATTAATTTTTAAAAGCGGTAAATGTTGCAAGTCAATAGCATCCATAAAAATTGATTTACCGTGCAATTTCTTCCATGCTACTGGAAACAGAGAGCTGGTTTTGTATGTCCACTGTTTTCCATTTCTAAGGCATTTTCCATACATCCACATTTTTAAAGTAAATTATTTAGATGAAAGAAACATAATCCTTTTTGAATTGAGGTTCCACTGATTTGAACTGGTAGGAACTGACCACTTCAAGGAAATGCAAAATTTAACATGAAGCAGAAGTACAAGCAGAAGCAATTACATAGCGATAATCACAGAAATGGAATTTATGTAAAAAATACAAAGTGTTCCTGTTGCTTCAGGCCATATCTCCTGGAAAGGTAGCCTTATGCTGTTGTTCCATTGAAGGAAACTTCTAAATTTTCTGAATTCCACTCATTAATCTACAGTGAATTTCTTGTAGTAGTAGTAGCATTTATTAAGTGCCTACTTAAGGTCTTCACTTGAGGAGAAATTTAGCTCACCTGGTCACCTTGGGTTGAGGTGGGGGCGGGGTGGGTTGTGTGTGAGTGTGTTCATAGTAATAATGTTGGTATTTGTTAAGCGCTTACTATGTGCCAAGCACTGTTTTAAGTGCTAGGGTAGATACAAGGTAATCAGGTTGTCCCACGTAGGGTTTACAGTCTTCATCCCCATTTTACAGATGAGGTAACTGAGGCACAGAGAAGTGAAGTGATTTGCCTAAGGTCACACAGCTGACATATAAGGGAGTGGGGATTAGAACCCATGACCTCTGACTCCCAAGCCCGGGCTTTTTCCAGTGAGCCACGCTGCTTCTCATACATGCTTACAGTGATTATTATAATGGTCTTTTACTTCTCTTTCCAAAAAGGTCTATTGAATTTTAACACTACTGTTAACTACAGTTTATTTGAGAAACATTACAGTATTTTTTCCATATCTTAAACACCTCCTTTTCTCTCTTTTGGACTGACTCAAGTGATTAAAGCCAATTTCTTCATTTTAGCATTAGATACTGACAATCAATGTATTTAGCATAGATAAGGGAAGATAAGATGGGCAAGGACCTTTCGGCTAAGTAGGATGTGAAAGATAACACTTGGAAAATTAACTCCTCTATTTACATATGTACACCAAAAGATTGAATTCTAAATCTATCATTTGAATTTACATTGCTATTTGACAATGTAACTATATTGTGCTTTTTTAACTTATATAGTTTGAGTCAATATTTGGATCTTGTGAATGCATTAATGTACATTGCATTGTTCTCTTTGAGAAACCATATTCCTTTAGTGCTTGTATTTGCTTATCCCTCTTTCTGTGGGAAATGGTTGCTCAGCCACCTCTGCATCAAGCAGAAACTCCTTAAAATTGGTTTTAAATCACTCAGTGGCTTTGCCCCCTCCTACTTCATCTCCCTACGTTCCTCCTACAACCCAGGTTGCACACTTTGCTCCTCTAATGTCAGCATACTCACTGTACCTCAATCCCAACTATCTAGCAGCTGACCTCTCGTCCACCTCCTGCTTCTAGCCTGGAGCGCCTTCTCTTTTCGTGTATGAGAGATAATTACTAACAACCCCGCAACCCTTCAAAGCCTTACCGAAGGCACATCTCCTCCTAGAGGTCTTCCCTAAGCCCACATTTTCTCTTTTCCCACTCCCTTCTGTGTAAGTACATATCCATATTTATTTGTATTGACGTCTGTCTCTCCCTCTAGACCATAATCTCATTGTGGGCAAGGAAGGTTTTTGTTACATTGCACTGTTATACTCTCCCAAATGCTATACAGTGCTCTGCATACAGTATGCACTCAATAAATACAATTGTTTGATCGAAGTGCTAACTGGGATATAGCAGTGTGTTGCTACTTGGCTAATTTTGCCACTTGCAGCACCTCTGCTGATAGAGAAGAAGCCCTCTGCAAGTTATTAATGAAGCTCCCATTGTGCATAAATATGGGCAATTGTACAGTCTTCAATATTTTGCTGGATAATCTTCATGAAAAAGACATATTTGATTATTGGGAAAATAAGCTACCTCTTGAGACATCCTAACTCTAAACATTAGTAAAGGTTTTTCAGGTGGATGGTTGTCAAGGAAGGTGACCTTCACCTCATTCCTCCAGGTAACCTATTGCCATTTAGCATGGGCCTGGGAATCAAAGGATCTGGGTTCTAATCCTGCCTCAGCCACTTAATAATAATGTTGGTATTTGTTAAGCGCTTACTATGTGCCGAGCACTGTTCTAAGCGCTGGGGTAGACACAGGGGAATCAGGTTGTCCCACGTGGGGCTCACAGTCCTAATCCCCATTTTACAGATGAGGGAACTGAGGCACCGAGAAGTGAAGTGACTTGCCCAAAGTCACACAGCTGACAAGTGGCAGAGCCGGGGTTTGAACCCATGACCTCTGACTCCAAAGCCCGTGCTCTTTTCCACTGAGCCACGCTGCTTCTCAAGCGCTTACTATGTGCCGAGCACTGCTCTAAGCGCTGGGGTAGACATAGGGGAATCAGGTTGTCCCACGTGGGGCTCACAGTCTTCATCCCCATTTTACAGATGAGGGAACTGAGGCACAGAGAAGTTAAGTGACTTGCCCACGGTCACACAGCCGACAAGTGGCAGAGCTGGGATTCGAACTCATGAGCCCTGACTCCAAAGCCCATGCTCTTTCCACTGAGCCACGCTGCTTCAGCAGCCACTTGTCTGCTGTGTGACCTTGGGCAAATCACTTAACTTCTCTGGGCCTCTGTTACCTCATCTGTAAATGGGGATTAAGACTGTGAGCCCCAAGTGGGGCAGGGACTGTGTCTAACCTGACTAGTTTGTACCAATCTCCTGCTTAGCAGAGTGTCTGGCACATAGTAAGCACTTGAAAAATACTATTGAAAAAAGATTTGGACCAACAATTGGTCTGAACCAGGAATGGAATTGCTTATCATCTAAAGGTGATATAAGGCATTTACAGGGAAGTGAGTTCATTGATCCTGAAACTCTCTGGTCTCAGGAAAATTTACTGTCAGACGATGTGTGCTAGAGTACTGCTCAAAAATGTTCATTATGATGTGAAACTAAGATTTTGCACATAATCTTCAACGTGAAGATACAACCTGCTGATACAATGAAAAATAGTTGAACAATAACATAATCGCCCATTTGCCTGATGTTTGCTCAGAGTGATCTTAAATCCCTTTAACCTTCAACCCTGAAGTGTAATCCATGTTATGACACTGATAATGTTGCAATCAGTTTAGGAAGAGTTTATTATGTGTGAAGATATTGCTCTTCCTGCAGAAGTTTTATATTTTGAACTGCCTCTAATATTTTTTAAGGGAAAATTAAAATACTTTAAGGAATCTTTGAAATATCTTTAGGGGTGAGCCACACATGGAATATATGCATTTTTAAAAAAAACTTTTTTTTTACATCTGGCTAATCAAATCAACTCGCTGGAAACCAAAGAGCTTTTGTTGTGCAATAAGACCTTTATTTATGTGTTTTAGCTTCAAGCTTTTGTATAACCCTTGGGTGGGTATTCAAAGACACTAAAACATACCTGTAGGGGGTTTTGTGGATTAAGTCATGAGCGGTGAATCTCCCACTGGGACTTTGTGTTTATCATTATTATCTTGGTTCTGGAAATATTTAAACTGGTAATGATTCATGCTACCTGCTGGGGGAGATTTCAATGTGGATGTAACATTTAATAAAGCATTATCAGTGGAGTTCAGTGGTGCTGTATTGATAACTATGCACTCACTGCCTGTGGAAGACATCCGAGGGCTGAGGTAAGAAGAGTGAAAAGCAAACACTAGAACTAATGAAATGAAAACAGGGCCCTGAGAAGCAGAGATAAGAATCACCTAAACTAATGAAAGAAGTGGTAAATGGAAAAAAAATCAAACCTGTGATATGCGTAGATGAAGAGGTGGCTGGACTGAAACCTGTGAATGAGTGCACTTCAGGCCAAGCTGAAAACATAATGATGATGATGATGGTATTTAAGCACTTATTATGTGTCAGGCACTGTTCTAAGTGCTGGAGTAGATACAAGGTAATCAGGTTCGACACACCCTCAAGGTCACATAACAGACAAGTGGCAGAGCCGGGATCTGAACTCAGGTCCTTTTGACTCTCAGATGGAGAGTCAACTATTCATAACAAACAATAGATAAAAATGCAAGGAGGAAGACACCATCAGCCATAAGAATTAAGTACTTATTGCGTGCAGAGCACTTGCATTTCTGGTCCTACTCTCCCTGATAATGGTCGATCCCCTGTCCCCAGAGCTAGTACAGTGCTCTGCACAGACTAAACCCACAACTTATTTGGCTTAGTAAAGCAGCGTGGCCTAGTGCCTTAGCAGTTATGCACATATCTTTAAACTCTGTTTCCTCTCTTCCCTGCAATTTAATTTATAATCTCTCCTGCTAGATTGTAAACCATTTGAGGGCAGGGATTATGTCAATTTAACTCTATTTTACACTCCCAAACGCTTAGTATGGTGGTCTGCACAGAGTAAGTGATCAAAAAACCTATAGATTGAAGTGTGGAGCATTAAGTTTGGATAGAACCATGGCCAGATGACCTCTCTTTATTTCTACATGCCCATGTCACACCTGACATTAGACAGGATCATTCCCCCAGCAGATTGGTGATTAACTCTTCAGACCTTTCTCACCAAAGAGAGTACATCCTTGTGACTTCCTGC
The DNA here is from genome assembly GCF_004115215.2 of Ornithorhynchus anatinus. Lineage (NCBI taxonomy): Eukaryota > Metazoa > Chordata > Mammalia > Monotremata > Ornithorhynchidae > Ornithorhynchus > Ornithorhynchus anatinus. The sequence continues at coordinate 29,037,827 of NC_041746.1, forward strand.
CTGGGTGGATCTAACGGAGTTTCACTTGAGAATTTCGAGGATGATGTATGTCTTTAGGCACTTACGCTTTCCCAGCTAAAAGTTTTTAGACTTGATTCTGCTCATCTGAAGGAATAAAATGTTTATATTGGAAAATGCATGAACTCATTCAGACTTACAGGACATGGTTAAGTCCATCCATCCTTTCTTCCAAAGCCCTCAGGATTATTTTAGCATCTGGAGAGTTGATGCATTTTTAATTGGCTTGGACAGTTGCTTGTTGTGTTGCCTTGGGCAAGTCATTTAACTTCTCCATGCCTCAGTTTCCTCATCTGAAACAATGGGGTTTCAATTCCTGTTCTCCCTCTTTCTTAGACTGAGTCTTGTGTGCAACAGGGATTTTGACCAGATTAACTTGTATCTAGCCCAGAGCTTAGAACAGTGCTTGATATGTAGTAAGCACTTAACCAAAATAATAATAATGAGACTGAAGGCTCTCTGTGGGCAGGGAATGTGTCTGTTATTATAGTACAGAGCTCTGCACAGTCAGCACTCAATCAATATGATTAATTGAAGAGGGAATGAGTAGTTCTATTGTCCTGGTGAAGATAAGATTCCTCCTCTTTCATCATTGCTGAGACTTATTACCCTTTTTAATAACTTTTGACATTTTAATTGTGTATATAGGCCCTGGGCTTTGTACCAGATTTTCAAAGCTTGAAGAAGCTGAATAAGAGGAAAGGAAGACAAGAATGAGCTGAGTAGCTTTGGATTCACATGGTGTATTTTCCCTCTTTCTTTTCTTGTGGTTTTCGCTTCTCTGCCAGAGATGAATGAAAATCAAACATTGAGAGAGTATCAGAAAGGAGATCAGAATTCAGCAAGAGCCCTTTATTTTTGAATCAATCAATCGTATTTATTGAGCTCTTACTGTCTGCAGAGAACTGCACTAAGCGCTTGGGTGAGTACTCTGAAGGAATGTTTCCCAGCTATTTCTCTTCTCTGCCTGGTGGTTAACGCTCAGGTAGTTGCTGGGGATTACCAGCAGCCTGGAGAGGCAAAGAAGAATGCTTCGTTTCTGGACTCTAGTGATAGAAATCAGACTTTTTAAGCTGAGGAGCAAATGTGGAGAAATTCTTAGAGTGGCTATTTCAAAATCCTTAATAGAAATTGATCAGTGAATTGACAAGCAGCATTGCCTATTGGGTAAAGCACAGGCCTGGGAGTCAGAAGGACCTGAGTTCTAATTCTGGCTTCACCACTCATCTGCTATGTGACCTTGCAATCACCTAACTTCTCTGTGCCTCAGTTCCCTCTTTTGTAAAATGTGGATTACGACTCTGAGCTCCATGTGGGACATGGACTGTGTTCAACCTGATTAGCTTGTATCTACTTAGCACTTAGTACAGTGGCTGGTACATATTAGGCACTTGACAAATACTATAAAAAAGTCCATCCATCAATGGGGTTTCTTCAGTGCTTACCTTGTGACAAAAACTGTTCTAAAATTTGGGGTCGATACAAGACAATCAGGTTGGACACAGTCCCTACCCCACATGGAGCTCCAAGTCTAAGGGGACGGGGAAAAATATTAATTCCCCATTTTATGGTTGAGGAAACTGAGGAAGAGAGAAGTTAAGTGACTTGCTCAAGGTCATAAAACAGGCAAGTGGCAAAGCTGGGATTAGAACTCAGGTCCTTTGACATCCTAACTTTGTTGTAATTACTTAATGGCTAAAATCACAACGCACTTGCCACCCATCCAGATGGAGATCTTAAAAATTGATTGAGATCCAGGTTGATTCAAGATCATTAATTCCATTGAAAACTTTCCAAGTACCTTGCATGTGGAAGTTTACCTACTTCATGATGTGCAAATATTTAACCTTTTAACTTTGATCTAAATTGCAGCAGATATACCCAGCAGAGAGGCTTGTGGAACAATATGGACAGGGGGAAACGAAGCTCTGAAACCAATGTGCTGTTTCTTAATTATTCATTTACTTTCGTGTAACCCTGGACGCATCAAAACGCACTTTATGCCTCGGTCGATTAATATCCTCGTTACAACCCTCAGAAGTGAAAAGAGTTAAAAACTCACAGGGGAGCCGAGATGGTAATGCGTCCTGAGAGATATTCATTTGGCCTTAGCTGTCCATTTTATTCTAAGTGCTAAATGCCTTAATACACATAGACTATCATTTACATAGCAAGTGGTTATGCAAGATGAATTATTTATTATGTGCCAAAGACCTAATACCCAATGTACTGTCAAACCCAAAGAAGTTTCTTACTTGACCCTTGTGTGTAAATTTGCATTAGTGAATCACTGTCACTGTGAATAAGTCACATTGAAGTTGCCTGTGGATGCCTGTTGGTGGGGCTCTAGGTTACCTGGCTTGGATCGAATCCCTCCTCTAACTGGATGGCCAAAGTCCCTCCTTTCTAAATTGAAGGACTGCTGGAGATGCATCTCGATGACAAGTAAAAAGGCCCTCTGCCTCAAAAGTGAAAGGTGAGAGGAAAGACATGCCCAGATTTAATTAAAACGTTATGCAAGGCAAGAATGGCAGAGGAAAGGGAGAGGGGGTGGGGAATTTGTCCCCTGAAGAGTGTCTGCTGTCAGATATCACTGAGGTAAATAAATTTCAAGCTGATTTCCCCAGGAAGAAGGAGACGTAATCCACAGCAGTGAGTTGTGTGTTAACATTCTGGGGGACGTTGAAGGGGCATCTTCTCGAATGAGCAATGATCTCCTTTTGAATGGCCTCTTTGGTATTCTGAGTGCAAATCATCTTTGCAGTTCTCACCTGGATTTCAGTACCATGTCTGCCTCCGGAATATCTCTAAAGACTCTCCTGATACCATCCAATTTGGGAAGGTTGTTCAGTAGGGCCTGAAGTTGATCTTGGGTCATTTGCTAATTACCCTGAGGCTCAGGTTCTTCCTAGCTCTCTGTCCACGGTCAATATTCGATAAATATTACGGATTCATCGATTGGCAATTCCCTCTATGGAAATGAGGTCAGAGGAATCTTATGAGTTCCGAAGCTCCTATCAGACTCTTCTCTCGATTTCCCTGATTTTGGCACACTGGGTCTCACAGTCTTAATCTCCATTATACAGATGAGGGAACTGAGGCACAGAGAAATGAAGCGACTTATCTAAGGTCACACAACAGACAAATGGGGAAACAGGGATTAGAATCCAGGTCCTTCTGACTTCCAGGCCCAAATTCTATCCACTACACAACAGTGCTTGACACATAGTAAGCGCTTAGCAAGTACATATTCATAAGTGCATATATGGTGAATGGAAAAATGTGTCAGATTTAGGGAATCTACTGACGAGATCATCTATTCCAACTGGAGCCTCTCTATTTAGCTTTCTTCCACAACACATTAGGTTGTAAGTGCTTTGAGGACACTGATCATTCCTTTAAGCGGTATTTTTCTCTTCCTAGGGCTTCCTACAGGGCTCTGTAGACAGAAGGTGCTCGTTGATTGATTGTGTTAGCCTCCTTTGTTTGAGGACTTTCAACAGATACTGTGTAAAGGGGGTCCCTCTCAGTGATTTTTTTTTGCAGAAGAGAACCTACCCGCTCAAGCCTCTTGGTTTTGGATGTACTTTTAACAAACCGTGTGGTATGGTGGAGGCACATACAGGTTCACATCATCATGTGTCTAGGCTTCTGTTCTTCAACTTCCCATTGGCTAGCTTCTTTCAAGTGGGACATGGGTCTTCAGAAGAGGTGATGGAGGAATGTAGTTGTGGAAGTGACGGGACTGTTTGGAATGCATAGAGGGTGGGTTTTGTTGATTGCGGGGGGACAAAAAATACACATTATAAAAATTCCCCTCCACTGTCAATTGGTTAACAAAGTCCTCTTTCCTACACCAATTTGAATTTCCTACCATGGTCATCTTGGCCTCTTTCTAGGCATAATGGGCTTAAAGCTTTTTTTTTTTTAATTTAGCCTCACTCAATCATTACTTTGTGAAGGGGTTAGAACAAGAAAGTTCTTAAGCAGAATATTTTAGAGCTGTATTGAAAATGTTGTCTTAATTGTATTTGATTAGAATAAAGGAACAGTTTATCTGCTCTTTTTTCCATTGAGCAGAATTTCTGAAGGGAAGGGGAGGAGGATAAAACAAAGCTGAGAGAAAATAAAGTAAGGAACAACCGTTATCTTGAATTCTTCTGTTTGCTTGGCCCCTTTGGCAAGTAACCAAGGGTGTTTATTGAGTGCTTACTGTGTGCAACACACTGTACGTTTACCTGGTCACTGAGAGAGAATTTCTTCACTTTGAGGCATCATGTTTACAATTTCCTCTGTCTTATCAACTCACAGTTGACTTCAGTCAATTGCCAACTTGTCTGCAGGAATCAGACCTCTTATGAGTTATTATTAACGTGTCTTTTTCCTGTCCTATTCCTGAATAATATGTGGGTTTTCTCTCCCACGGGGAAACTAGTTAAAATAAAAAAATCCCCAGTCACACCACTAACTTCCTCTGCTGCATCTTGGCTTCCCGGCAGCAGGCAGCTGCCGCCTAGTCAATCTCGCTACATGATATTTTTTCACGGTTGTTTGCAAGTGAGTTCCTTGTGGAATTGCTGAGCCCCTGCGTCAAAGCACTTCCTTCATTTCATCCCCTCGGAGAGATCCTTCCTGCATAAATTTGGCTTATGGCTTCTTCTCCCTCCTTCCCCTGAAAGCATTTTGAAAGTGCGCCCCAGGATGTATATCCGCTCTGTTCTGTTAGCATATGAGAAACCAAGCTTGAGAGTGCTCTATGCCTAGCAAAACCTGCTTGGGGAAGGCCTTGTCAATGGCATTTAGGGAGTGCCTATTGACTGCTAGGCACAGTACTAAGCACTTGGGAAAGTACAAGGGAAGCATGGCTTAATGGAGAGAGCGTGGGCCTGGGAGTCTGTAGGACCTGGGTTCTAATCCTGACTCCACCACCTGTCTGCCGTGTGTCCTTGGACAAGTCACTTCACTTCTTTGGGCCTCAGTTACCTCATCTGTAAAATGGGGATGAAGGCTGTGCGTCGCATGTAGGACGGGGACTCTGTCCAACCCGATTATCTTATATCCACCTTAGTGCTTAGTACAGTGCCTGGCACATAGTAAGCATTTTAAAAATACCACAATTATTATTATTTTTGTCATTATTACAGGAGAAGCACAACTCTTGTTCATGGGCCTCATGAAGCTGGCAATCTAATGATGGGGACGGATGCATACTGATCACATTGGAATTAGCGTATTCAAGACAGACCCATAACATGTGGGTAAGTAGAGAACCTTCTCCAAGTCCTGTGGAAGCAAATAACCCAAACAGTGTTTCTACAGAGAAGTGTGGCTTCTGCAAATATCCTTAATGGGTAGGACTATTTGCACAAATGTCAGAGCTAATTTGGGTCAGAAGGAAAAGTATCAGAAATGTTGTATAAGGCTTCAGGGGTTCAAGAAAGCCAAGAATGTGAAGGGGAAGAGAGGTAGGTTCGGAAAGTAGATCTGGAGGACATCAGTGTGGCATCATCCCCTTGTGTCAAGTAACATTTGAAAATTCAGCAGAGCAGTTTGCCCTATGTCTATATGTTCATTTCATTTATTAGTTTACAAAGGAATTGGTGGCCTCCACCTCTAGAATTGACTGGGAAATGGTCCTCTGTTATTTCATAGGAGCATGTGGCAGCCAAGGTAGCCATGGGGTTGACAAAATTCCATGGTGAAAAGAGAGCAAAATATTTAGGATGGAGGGCAAAATATCTAGGACACTTCCACGAGTAAAGCTGATGGAAGGAAGGAGTTTACAAAATCCGGAAGGGGTGGACTGGGAACATGGAACTGGTCTTCAAATCCCACAACACTAAGAAGGGGATACCCATTGAAATTTGGAGACAGAAAGTTCAAATCAAAAGGCTAAACATCCTCACATTGCAGAGGAGAAACACCAGGAATTCTTGCCTGAATTGGGTTTTCCAGTTCAAAAATGATGGATGATTAAAAGGAACAGTGAGAGTTGTTAGATGGTCTGTTCCCAACCATGAAACAGATGTTAAGGAAGACACTTTCTCCCAACATCCTTTGGTGCAATGGTCAGAGACAGAACATAGACAGAACTGTATGTCGTAAAGCTCCTTGAGATTGGAGATCTTGTCTCAACTCTATTTAACACTCCTAACTTCTTAGTCCAAGTCTCTGCACAAAGTAAGTGCACAGTAAATGCTACTATTGATTTATTGTCTGTTCCCCCTTAGATTGTAAGCTCCCTGACAGCAAGAATCATTGCTAATTAATGATGATACTTGTTAAATGCTTACTATGTGCCAGGCATTGCCGAATTGTACATTTCAAGAGCTTATTACAATGCTATGCACATAGTAAGTGCTCAATAAATCCGAATGGATGAATGAATTATACTAAGTGCTAGGGTGGACACAAGCAAATCAAGTTGGACACAGTCCCTGTCCCATGTGGGGCTCACTATCTCAATCCCCATTTTACAGATAAGGTAACTGAGGCCCAGAGAAGTGAAGTGACTCTCCCAAGTTCACACAGCACAGACGGGGCAAAGCATGGGATTAGAACCTCCTTACTCTCTATCCCCTACGCCACGCTACTTCGCATATCTCCCAAATATGCTCTGCACAAAGTAGGTGTTCAGGTTTTTCGGGGACTTGATGAAGTTGGAAGACCAAATCGTGGACAAAACTCCTTAGCTCTGGCCTTATTCACTTTACTGTATTCCATAAAAATCAATTTGAAGGTGACAGGAAAGTGGGAATCATCTTCCTCCAGTTTAGATTACTTCCGGGTTAATTAGATGTCTATTTTCCCTTTTAGTGCCTTCTGTTCTTTAATATATCTCAGGTTGGCCTATTCACAGGATAGTGACTTTGGAAGTTTTCAAAACCTCACATTTCTTGGATGTTGCAAGTAACAAATCCGTTATGTCATTATTTTTTTTTTGAATAGATCATCCTGCCGTGACGCTATACCTATTTGGTTCATTCATGCCATGTAACAGTAATGAGGTTAGTTTGTAAGTTGGACCATTTTCTTAAATTTGTAAATTGTTAGCTAACATCATTAGTAACATAGTTATATTGCTCAATGAAAGCTCCCTGATCTTACTTCTTTTTATTTCCACATTTTCTCATCATCTATGTGTTAGCCTGGACAGTGATCATTGGAAAGCAGGTGGCTTCCATTTTGTGATCTCAAAGCCCTTACGAAGGACCAGCTATCAAAGCAGGAGGAGAGAGAGAGAGAATTACATCCTCTGGGGTCTTCCATCCCACTGAACAATTCCCTGCATTCACTTTACAGGTGAGTTGACCAAATATTCTGACTTAGGGGAAACAGTCCTTTATTGAAGCACCTGTCTTAGGATATGGATGGGGGAATCAGTTCCATTCCCCCTATGGGCCCTTTTTTCACTCCCACACTTGGCCTCATTCTCCAATGGCTTCCTGCTCCTCCTCCCTGCTCCCTGGACATAATTGTTTACATTCTTATGAGGCTGAGTTCCTCCCAAACGTTTCTTTTCCAAGCAAATTCCTGTTGCTTTCATTGTAAATACACTCACACTCTTCTCGGATTTCCAAGTCTCAGGGGGAAAATGAGAGTGCAATGTAAACTTTCTAGAACTAAAGGACTGCTCCCAGATGGGGCCAGGGGATAAGGGATGACCAGTGTAGGTGGGGACATTTGCTCTTCCAAGTTGTTGGCCAACTCAGACCTGGGCAGCAGTTAAAGAATAACACAGCTGCCCTCAGCAAGGAGGAATTCCAGACTAATGGGCTGGCAGGGGGAGCAGTTGAAACTAATATAAATATAATAGCCACCCACTGAGAAGCAATTTACACACAGGAGGCCAGCAAGGAAATGGAGGGCTTTGGCCAGAGTCAGCCATCTAGTCATCTTTAAGGGGGCCTGGTCTGTGTTCATAGGGTGGGGAGGGTAAGTGAGGAAGGTTGAGGAGGAGAAGGGCTGGGTTAGGGGTCCATAATGATGCTTTGGTCATTTGGAGAGATACTTAACTCTAATCAGGCATTGGTCCAGATGGGTGTGCTTTTTAGTGCTGTTCTGTGCTATTTTGTTTATCCACCAGTAGCCAAATTCCAGTGCTGTTTCCCCACAGCCAATTCTCTTTAAATTGAGCTTTCTCTTTGCTTGTTTTTTTCTGATTTATAGTGTTGCGAAGAGTTAATGGTCTTGGGTTTACTAACTGCAAGAGTATTTCAGCCAGCATGATTGCTGCACTAAGACCTAATTATGGTGCGCATTATAAGCACTTACTGGGTGCCAAGCCCATTAGAGGCAAAATGATCAGATCGGTGTGTCCGAGTCCCACAGGGACTTCTAAGAGGCAGAGAGAGCACACATTTTTCCCATTTTACTAGTGAGGAAACTGAGGCATAGAGAGGTTAAGTGCCTTGCCCAAGGTCACTCAGCAAGCCAGGGCAGAACTGGAACTAGGACCCAGATCCCCTGATTTCTGATCCTGTGCTCTTTCATATGAAATCAGATGCCTGACATTTAGAAAAATGGGAGACATTTTCAGATCTCATCTCAAAAATACTGTGGAGGGAGAAGAGAATGCTTTTCAGTCAAGCAGCAGTGTTTATTGAGCACTTACTCAGTGCAGAGCACTTGGGAGAATACAGTCGAGTTGTTAGACAAGATTCCTTGCCCTTGAAGGTCTTATAGTGTTTTGGATTAAATGATGATCTCCCATGAAAGGAAGGAATATGGTAGGTGTGAATTTTCCAAAGTAGTGGAGGTGAAGGAGACTTGTTTTTGCTGCTGAGAAAATAACCAGGATATAGCAGGAAGAGAGCTTGTTGTGGGCAGGGAATGTGTCTGTCGTACTCTCCCAGGTGCTTAGTATGGTGCTATTAACACAGTCAGAAATCAATAAATATTATTGACTGATGGAGGTATGTCAGTGGTGTGAAGGAAGTGACAAGTGGAAGGGGGTCCCTGAAAGAGTGATAAGGAGTTTTAATTAGGTGTAACAAAGAAACAGCCATTGCCAGTTTCTGAGAAAGATCTATTATACCTAATTCTCCTTTGATGGGAGGAATATGTTCTTGAAGAACTTTGTGTTATGGGAAATTCACATTTAGGAACTACTGACTCAGAGAAAATTAATGGGCTGGGTGTATGTGGTTAAAAGGTATCACAGTGACTGACCCAATTTTTTAAAGAATGTTAGATCCACCAGTAGCAGAATGCTTTCCACCCTTAATAAAAATGAAGTACTTACTCTGTGTCAAACACTGTTCTAAGCATTGAGGTAGGTAGCTGGGTAGAAGTTAATCTGGTTGGATGCAGTCCCTGTCCCAAAAGGGCTCACAATTTAAGGGATTGACACTCATTGTGATATTAATGTATTAAGGTTGGCAAAAAATCCCCCAAAAAACACAGAGTCCTCCACAGTGCAGTGGACTGTGTAAATTAGACTGTAACAGAGCCTAGGAGTTAATTAACTCTACAGACATTTCTTCCGGCACATTGCTGTTCAGATAGTGTTCTACCAGAACTGACTCATGTTGTGGGAAAGATGTTCCCTAATTCTTCCACTGAGTTTGATCCTAATCATGCAGTGATAGCAGATAGCAGAACTGACTTGGTGATCAAAAGTGATTTTAGCCACACGATGTCGAGAGGCTTGATTTTCCTCTTTTAGCCTTGTGTTGGCTTTCTCTCCTCAGGTTGGGGGACAGGACTATGAATTTCATGATCGTCTTAGGTTGTGAAAAAGTTTGGGCATTTGGGGAAGAAAGACGGAGATTAGAGACTTTTCAGAGGGCAGCAGACAAAAAGATTGAAGGCAATAGAGCCTATGAAGAAATTTCTTTTTGTCTCCAGATGTCAGTTGTTAAAATAAGGAAACAGTGGGCTTTTCTTTGGAGACCTGAGTGATATATTAATGTTTTGTGTTTGAAAAGAAAACGATAAAAGCTTGATAAAATAAGGTGCGGGAAGGGAATAGAAAAGAACAGTACGAAGTAAAGACCCCTGAAGGGTGACATAAGCACTGTTTACAGAATCATAGAAAGAGGAGCCGTAAAGCGCAAAGAGATTGACATATTCTCACTTGCCTTGGAGAACAGAGAGAGCAGTACTGGGTTTAGGTGATAGTAATGTAATACAGCCACTTGGTTTAAATACAAAGTACACTGGAGAGGATAAAACGTTATTCACCAAATGAAACTAATGCAGAAGACTTGGGGCAGAGGAAATCACACTTGTTTTCCTTATAACCCCACTGTGCATAAAACAATGCTCTGCTCATTGAAGGTGCCTTGTAAATATCGACAGTTGATTGTAAGCCTGTGACCCCAGTCTCTTGTTCTTGTACAAGTGACGGAGGGATTGTGGGATCCAAATTCCTCTCCCATGGGTGACCAGAATATCTGCTCTGAAAGACCCTGTCAGGAGAGGAATTCGTTGAGGCTGGTGGTAACATCAGCATCATCTCTAAAAGTGAAGGCATTCCTTCCTTGATCCCAATGCCACTGAGTGACTGGCTGAGGCTATGTGGCTACTTGAGTTGTATCAATCAATAGTATTTATGGAACGCTGACTGGGGGCTGAGGGGTTTTTGTCACCCCTTCTCCCTCTTAGATATTGTCTTGTAACCTTCCCTCAACAGAAGCTCATGTAGAATGCTAACAGATCTTCTCTGTGCTAGAACTGATATCAGGTCAAGACCAATAAGTCTACCAGCTTCTTAAAATGAAAAGACTAACATCAATGCCCTCCTCAAAAGCACTAATGGTCCACCCAGCCCTAATGTGATGGCTAAAATAAATCGCATTAAGAGGTACTTGGAGGAACCATGGATGGTTGTCCTTCTTGGCACCCTGCCACATGGTAAAAGACTTTGCCATCCACCATCTCTAAACGTTTTTCTCTATCAGCTAATTCTTCACTTCCTATCCATGAATTTAAGTAACCTTTTCATGATCTTATTGATATTTTGAACTTGCACAACTTCCTTTGGAAACAAGTTCTGTCATTTATTTCATAAAGTAGAGTTGTCCTCATTTGTAGAAGACATGACTAAAGAACCCTTTTGGTGCTTGTGCAGCTGAAATGGTGGATGCAGGAACCACAGTCCTGGCCACATGGCATACACAAGAAAGACACCTCTTGTGTTGCCATATTTGAAGTTTGCAGCTCCTACTGCTCAATACGCTTTGGCCACCTTGTCTCTCATTCCTTAGGTAACTTTTGTTTAAGAGCTTTGATTGTAGCAGGCCATGATGATCTGTCCTCCACAGTTTAATCGCAGTTTTAAGCTGAGATGCAGCATGGTCTGAGGCTTTGGGTTGGTGGATTGGAGCAGGATTTACTAGGGGAATGGTTTCTTAGTAGGAACACTGGAACATTCAAGGAATATAGGAGACAAATACCAATAATGCCTCAGCAGAAGAGAAGAATGTAGGAAGACTTGATTTCATATATTGACTCAGTCCGTGAATTTGACCCAGCCTATTCCACCTTTTAATCTTCCATTTTTTCTATTGACAATCCCTTCCCTTTTGCCATCACCCAGGAATAGTAAATGAGAACAAATTGCTTCTAAGGAAGGGGCTGTTTTTGTATGACTGCACAGTCATATCTGGCACCTTGAGATTTTGCTTTCATAAAGTCATGAATTTGCTCAACCCTCTAGTGAGATAAGTAGGGAGCAAATATCCCGGTCTCCACTTTTCAGAGGAAGAGCGATGAGCGGGATGGAAATGGAGAGAGGTCCACAATAGTCCAGATGTGGAATGCCTTGAATATTTACTTGGCATCATGGTTCCTGATCAATGACTGACAGTCATCTCAGACAATGGCATGATTTCCCTAACACGTTGTTATGAGCTGAGAAGGGTAATTTTGAATAAAGAAAGCGAATTCTTAGATGTCTAATACCCAAATGCCAGAAGTGATAAGAAAAGCCTCTGTCACTGCTCCATTTTCAGAGAGAAAATTCTACCTCTCCTGGGATGAGATGTCAACCAGCATTGGAAGTTGACAACACAGAAAGTCTGAAGAGAATACTCAGTGTGGGTGCTTTCTGGTGTGCTGACATGTAGGTGAGATGAACAGATGGTGGAGGGAGATTCTGAAAAAAGGTCCTATGGCTTGTATTTTCTCCTTCTACTGGGAACCCTAGTTGGCCAGAAGTACCTAAGCATGAAAAGGAGAAATGCTACAATTCATCATCATCATCATGAGAAGCAGCATGGCCTAGTGGAGAGAGCACAGGACCTGAGAGACCGGAGATGTAGATTCTAATCCTGGCTCTCCAACTTGTCTGTTGTGTGACCTGGGACAAGTCAATTAATTTCTCTGAGCCTCAGTTTCCTCCTCTGTTCTCCATCCCTCTTAGATCCAGGGACTGTGTCCCATTTAATTATCTTATATATACCCCTTTGCTTAGGACAGCTGAGGAAACTGAGGCCCAAAGAAGTTGTGACTTGCTCAAAGTCACATAGCAGGCAAATAGCAGAATGGTATTAGAACTCAGGTCCTCTGACTCCCAAACCTGTGCTTTTTCCATTCAGACTTGCTGCTTTGCTTCTCAGTTAATCTAAACCCCTTTGAGCATTGGAAAGGTAAAAAAAAATCCACAGATGCTAAAGTTTAGAAATTCTATATTCTTGTCACTCAGTGAGCATCCCCTTCACACTGGTGCGATGGGATTTGGTGAACAATCAATCAGTGTTATTGAGCCCTTGTAGTGAGGAGAGCACCGAACTCAATGCTTGGGAGAGTGCAGCAAAGGGAGTGGTTATACATTATCCCTGCCTACAACACTGTTGACATTCTCCACACCTTCGATGATTTTGTAAAACTCAGATATCTCACCCTCTCAGCCTTCCTGTTTTACCTACAGAAGAGTCCTGATCTTTCCAGGATAACCTCACCTGGAAGCTTCTTCACCTCCTTGAACAGTTGCATTACAATTCTCTATTATCTTCTCCAGCTTCGGTTTGTGGTGATTGCAATTGTCGGGGAAGAAACACAGTTGGATGGAGTCCTCCTGGCTGCTGGCAGAAGGAAGATGTTAAGTGGCTGAAGGTAAGAAAGCATGTTGATGGGCAAAGTGGACCCCACTGCGGAGCATTTCTTAGATTCTCAAGGTGCAAAGCTTTTGATGAGGTACTTTATATTATTTCTCATTCAAACATCCTAACTTGATCACAGCCCTTACAATCAGGTCTATAACATTACTTAATTTTTTCCCTTCATATATACTTATATCCTGTATCGATTTGCATAGCTATATAGGAGATATATATATATGTGTATGTATGTGTGTATAGATATATACTTTATATATTTATATGTATGGGTAGTAGAAAGAAATCTGATTACTGATATACCAGAGCATAAAGGGCCTATAAAACTACATTGTTGAACTATCTATATAGGTTTCTTAAATGGAATATTTTGTGGTCTTAAAAGACTGGGTGAGTTCAGCCCAGAGCATACCTTCCCAAATATTACTCCAGTTATTCCTAGGAGGTATGAACTTAGTCACTCTGGTAGAATATGTATTGTGAAGCTCGTCGTATTGAAGATCCATCAAAGTTTGGATCTTTAAATTTAATCTTTAGAAATACTATACCTGGTTTTACAGAGGGACATTCTGACACACAATGACAAATAACAAGTCATTGCAAAGCTCAGAGGAAAGAGGTTAGAAATGAGCCTTAATGTTTCTTTATGAACAAAAGCCCTGGCGAGGACTGAAAACCAACCATTCCCGTTGAATTTTATTGTCAGTGAATTGTGATATTTTCTTAGCCGATTTCTCGAGAAGACATTAAGAACAAACTTTCACATTTGTATCGTGATACTAAAAGCTTGGCTGTGGCAGATACTCTGAATAGTAGATTTTTAAAGTAAAACTAGTCTTGTGATTCATTTGTTCAGTTAAGCTAGACTCATTTGTTTTGGGAAACACCTTGGCCTAGGGGGAAGAGCATGGTCCTGGGTGTCAGAGGACTTGGGTTCTAAGCCTGCTTCTGCCATTTGCCCACTGTGGGAGCTTGGGCAATTCATTTAACTTTCTTGGTGCCTCAGTTTCTCAGAGCAGGGATTAGAATGCAGGTGCACTGACTCAAAGACCCATGCTCTTCCGCAAGGCCAAGCTGCTTTTCAGATAGTAATCATAGTCAAGGAATGTCTCCTGGAGGAGGTGTTCTCTCAGGAAGATTTTGAAGGGAGGGATTTGTTTCAAGCTGGTGATAGATGTAAACAAGAAGTTAGAGCCATTCAATTGATAACCAGAGGAATGCCCCCTTTCCAAATGGCCTCAGACTTTATACTGACTCTATATGTTGAAGATGAGCAAGCCAGTCATTCTGGTGGGTTGAAAGGGGAGCTGGTTCTTCACATTTCACTTTTAGCTCCCAAATGACATTGGGTTCCAGGACTTTTCTTCCTGAAATGCAGAAGAGAAGCTTCTTTTACACAGGCAGAGATAAGAACAATTGGAGTTGTGTTAATCAGTCAATTAATCATATTTATTGAGCACTTACTATGTACAGAGCACTGTTCTGAGCACTGTACTAAGCACTTGGGAGAGTATGATGCAACAGAATTATTAGACATGCTCCCTGCCTTTAGCGATCTTACAGTCTAGTGTTAACAGCCAGACCAGATAACTCAGGCTCCAATAATCTTTCTCGTCTATAGTAGATTTGCTGGGGGCCTCAGAAGTCTAAATTATTGCTTCTCTTCTCTGATTTGTTTGCCTTGATTGATCCAAACCCAAATTTAAAAGCATAGGTTCTAAGGTGCAGTGATAGGCTAGGAACTGAGACAAATTTCTTAAAGTTGCACTATGCTGGTCTTTCTTCTTTTGAGCCCGGACACAGTCAGTTGAATTAATCAATAATATTTGAGTATAATATTTGAGTACTTACTGTATGCAGAGCAATGTATTAAGCACTTGGAATAGAATTAGGAGACATGTTTTCTGCCCTCATAGAGCTTACATGATAACAGGGGAGGGAAACCCTTAAGAAAATTAAAGGTAGGTAGTAAAGGTAGGAAGTAAAAGAGCATATAACTTATGCACACACATGCTACGATGCTGATGTGGAGGTTGCAGGATATAAGGTGGGGAGATGAGGAATTCATAGACAAGGATTCTCAGAGGAGATGCTATTTCAGAAGACGTTTGAGGGGTGCCAAAGTGTTGTGCAAGCAGCGGGAGAGAGGAAAATTGGAAAATCAGTCAGAATTTGGAGAAGGAGAGAGCCACAGGATTGTGAGCACTGTGGCCAGAGTCCAGAAATCCTTACTGACGATGCTCCATTTAAACAAAGAACAGTGTTGTGATCCCTCGGCATAGAAGAGCCATCAAATGAGACGGATGTTGTGGATCACAACGACAGCTATTATCCAAAGGAGAGATGATACTTCCTATCTGTGTGACAGGCTTCTGTCAGTCATCTTCACAGGCACAGAAAATAATACTCTCATCAGCACTAACTTGCTGTACAAAAGAGAATAATGAAACTGGGCTCAGAATTAGTCACTTAGAAGATTCTGGTAGGATGGTGCATTGGGGCTGCTGTATTAAGGAGTGCTTTCATCTCATTGTATTTTAGATCCTGCCCACTCAATCAGTGGTATTTATGGAGCTCTTCCAGTGTGCAGAACACCATACTAAGTACTTGGGGGAGTACATTACAACAAAGTTGTGGGCTTTTTTTTTTTTTTAAATTGATGTTCGTTAAGCGATTACTGTGTGCCAAGCTCGTTGTGGGCAGCAAATGTGCCTACCAGCTCTGTTACATTGTACCCTCCCAAGCGCTTAATATAGTGCCCTGCAGACAGTAAGCCTTCAGTAAATACCAACAATTGATCAATTTTCAGGCACTGAAATAAGCTCTGAGGTAGATACAAGCTAATCAGACTGGATGCCATCCATGTCCCGCATGGGGCTCACAGTCTTAAGCCCCATTTTACAGGTGAGGTAATGGAGGCTCAGAGAAGGTAAGTGACTTGCCCAAAGTCACACAGCAGACAAGTGGCGGAGCCAGGATTAGAACCCAGATCTTCTGACTTCCAGGCCCGTGCTTTATCCACTAGGCCACGCTGCTTCTCTAGGGTTGGTATACACTATCCCTGCCCTCAAGAAGATTACAGTCTAATGGGGAGTTAACAGTCTTATGGATTCTAAGGGCTTGAGGAGTCATCAAGATGGTTACCTATTGTCTCTTCTCATCTCTCTACAAAATTCTAGACAGGCTTTTATTCTACTGCTAATGGCTGCCAAGGAATATGTTCTTGAGGTGGTGATGATGACAGATTCTCCCATCAAGAAGGATGGATGGATCTCAGAGGAGAGCTTTCTTTTCTCCAGACTAAATAATTCTAATTCTTTTATGTTTGTCATTCTGCTAAGTGTTTAGTGGAAAGAACATAGAACTGGGAGTCAGGAGACCCAAGTTCTAGTCCCACTTGTCTGTTGTGTGACCTTGGGCAAGTAATTTAACTTCTTTTTTAAAAATGGTATTTTCAAAGTTACTGTATGCCAGACACTGTACTCCGCACTGAGGTAGATACAAGCTAATCAGGTTGGACACAGTCCATGTCTCATATAGGGCTCACTATTTTAGTGATGAGGGAACTGAGGCACAGAGAAGTGAAGTGACTTGTCCAAGCTTACTCTGTGCCTCAGTTTCCCCATCTGTAAAATGAGAATGATACCTGTTAATGTTGGTATTTGTTAAGCGCTTACTATGTGCAGAGCACTGTTCTAAGCGCTGGGGGAGATACAGGGTAATCAGGTCATCCCACGTGAGACTCACAGTTAATCCCCATTTTATGGATGAGGTAACTGAGGCACAGAGAAGTTAAATGACTTGCCCACAGTCACACAGCTGACAAGGGGCAGAGCCGGGAGTCGAACCCATGACCTCTGACTCCGCAGCCCAGGCTCTTTCCACTGAGCCACGCTACCTGTTCTCCCTCCTTCTTAGATTTAGAGCCCAGTGACGACAGTGGCGATGTCCAACCTGATTGTCTTGTACCTTCCCAAGTCCTTATCAAATATAAAGCATTTAGGAATGCCATCTCTATTACAGCCTTTTAAAAATCTCTGTGGCCCTTGTTTGAACTCTCCCCAAATTTCTCATCTATGAGATGTTTCTAAACTTTTTTTAAACCCAATTTAATTGGGGTTTGAATTATTTGATAAATCCCTCAGGTGATATTTATTATAGAAATAACTGCCAACAGGGCCTTGTTATTTGGATTAATTAAGATTATATTTAAAATGAATTGCCACTAGTAACATGAAATGCCAAATCAATCAGTTTTGATATGAATACCAGGATTAATGGGTAGTATGATCTGAATGCTTTTAATGATAAGGAAATGAAATGTAAGGCAATGGTACCTTACTAGATTGCAGTAGCGGTGAGGGGAAATGCTGTTGGTTATTACATTTGGTAGATTAGCAAGGAAGTGGAGAAAAATGCAAATTCAGAAATATCAAATATGTTGTAGTTATTTTTGTGGGGTAGTTGAACCTTAATTATTTATAATATTTCACAGTGTATCAGTAAGTGTATATAGTATATTTCATGATATTTATGAAGTCTTAGCACAGTACATCTTTCTGCTCTTAAATCTTTGCTGACAGCTAGGGTAAATTGCCAGGTTTTTTCTCCTGTGAGAATTGTAAGGGTTTCAGATTACTAGAAAGAGAGTTATTGAAGTTATGTTGCAATTATGACTTACCCATGATAGATTTCTGTATTAGAGACCATTACCTGCCATGTGATATTTCATGTTGTTTTATTTGAATGTTAAGCTTCTTGCTATATTAATTCAGCATTTGCTAAGAGGGGCCCTTGTGTTCTTAGGTAATACTGTGGCAGCAAGGGATCAATGAATACATTTGCTGAACTGTATTACTGTTCTGCTGGGTGACTCTAATTCAGAGGTCAACAAGTGTTGCTCAATCTTTCATACTTTAAAGAGACAGAAATTCTTCTTTGAAGCTTTCCAAATTCTCTCTTCTCACTCAAAAAACATTGCCCAATGATGAGTTCCTCTAAGCATCAAGAATAGTACTTGACACATGGTAAGCACTGAAAAAGTATCATAAGTATCATTATAGGCTCAAACTTTTTCTTGGGGAATGCAGGGCTGAGGTACTTTGGTTTAATTAGCTCTCTCCATTTCAGTAGGCGAATATGCAAAGTCCAATGGAGGGAGGTATGTAAGTTAGCAGTGGCATGGTAGTTTAAGCACTTAGAGAATCATGAGTGACAACTTTGAGTAATTTATTAAATATTAGACGGTGAGTCCGTGAAGGTCAGGGACTGTGCCTGACCTGGTTAACTTGTATCTCCCCTAGTGCTTAGGACAGTGCTTGGCACATAGTAAGCACTTAAAACACAATTATTATTATTATCATTATTTTTATTATTGTCATCAACCATCCTATGCAGGCAGCAAAGCTACAGAATAATATAGGGCTTGAATATGGCTGTTTATGAATGACTCTGGTGATTTCAATCCCATTTAAATCAATGTTACTAACATGGTATTGATGAATTAATAGTTCAAGCAAGAAGAATGTTGCTTTCAAGTGCGTCATTTACTCAGCATTATTTTTCTCACAAAAAATCAATATTTAGTCTCGAATGATTCATTATATAAATATTTTCTATTAACAGTTCAAAAAGCACCAGGATACAGAATGAATAAACCTGAAATAAATCAGAAAAGTGGAAGACAGGCTATGACATAATACAATCAGTGAATTTGGGTTAATTTATGGTTCCTCCTGTATCATCGAGTCTTTAAAAAGAGCATAAATTAAACCGGTTAGTTAGCTAGACTTTCAGAAATGCTGACCACATTGTCTGGGGCATTGGAGACCTTCCATTTTCAGAAATAGACACATTTCATCTTGTTCAACTAGCGGAGACAATTGTGCCACATCAATAGATCTAGCTCTTCACATTTCCGTTTTTGATAGAAATGATAGGAATGATGTACCGAGTTTAAAAGCCATTTTCTCTTTTAAACTTCACGAAGTATGTAAAGATGAGAAAGCTTGACGATTGGGAAAGTTTGGGAGCATTTCAAATTTCTTCACCTCAATCGGCCAAGCCCTGGATAAACTAAACACCCCGAAGTAGTAGTAATAATAATAATAATAGTGGTATTTTAAGGACTTTATTCTAGAGGAGGTACAAGATAATCACATTTATTGAACCCTTAATGTATACAGAGCACTGTAGTAAACATTTGGGAGAATACAGTATAACAACATAGTTTACAGTCTAGAAGTGGAGATAGACATTAATATAAATAAATAAATTAGGGATATGTACGTAAGTGCTGTGTGGGGCTGAGGCAGGGGATGAATTAAGGGAGGAAATCAGGGTGATGGAGAGGGGGAATAAGCAGGTCAGATACAATCCCTGTCCCACACTGCAGGGACTTGCCCAAAGTCACCCAGCAGACATGTGTCAGAGCTGGGATTAGAACCCGGGTCCCCTGATGTTCAGGCCTGTGTTTTTTCCTTTCGGTCTTGCTGCATCTGTAAAATGAGCATCAAGACTGTGAGCCCACTGTGGGACATGAGCTGTATCCAACCTGACTACCCTGTATCACCCCAGTGCTCGAACAGTGCTTGGCATATATTAAGCACTTAACAAATGCCACAATTATTGTTATCATTACTATACTATGTGGAGTTGCCATTCAGTGTGCTCCATTGATACCAATACTGTCAGTACCACTAACCTACTTTTCCCCCTTACTGAATTTTTTTTAATAGTATTTAAGCACTTATTATGTGCCGAACACTGTACTAAGTACTGGGTAATAAGATTGGACACAGTCCTTGTCACACACTTAGCTCATAGTCTTAATCCCCACTTTACAGGTGGAGTAATTGAGGCACAGGGAAGTGAAGTGACTTGCCCAAAGTCACACAGCAGACAAATGGAGCCAGAATTAGCCCCCAGGTCCTTCAGTCTCCTGGGCCTGTGCTCCATTCACTACTACTACTACTACTAATAATAATAATAATTATGGTATTTGTTAAGCTCTGACTATGTGCCAAGCACTGTTCTAAACCCTGGGGTAGATACACGGTAATCAGGTTGTCCCACGTGGGTCTCAGTCTTAATCCCCATTTTCCAGATGAGGTAACAGAGGCACAGAGAAGTTAAGTGGTTTGCCCAAGGTCAGACAGCAAACAAGTGGCAGAAATGGAATTGGAACCCATGTCCTCTGATTCCCAAGCCTCTTTCCACTAGGCCACTTTGCTTCTCAACATGGCTGTGTATTTGCTGTGTAGTTGCTAGATATTCTTCTTCTTGATATTAGTTTCCATTTTCTCTGTTGCTTCCAGTGTTTCCAAATGAGGATCAGCTTCCATCTATTCAAGTTGCAGGGGCAGTTGGAAACTAATGAGGAGGTGGTGGCCAACTGTCCTGAATCCCATCAGCAAAGGAAGCTCTGAGATCCAGAGATTTCCCAATTCTGCTCATCCTGTTCTCCAACCCCACGATGGGCTGTAGGAGTGGAGGAAAGCAGTGGGAAATATAGTGGAAGGACAGAAGCAGCATGACCTTGTGAAAAGGGCATGGGTCTAGATTTCCGGATGTAGGGTTAAAATCCATGCTCTGCCACTTCACTCAATCAGTCATTGGTATTTATTGAGCACTTACTGTGTGCAGAACACTGTACTGTTTTTTTATTTTGTTTTATGGTGTTATCTAAGTCCTTAGTATGTGTCAGGCACTCTACTAAGCCCTGGGGTAGATATGCCCCATATGGGAGTCACAGAATTAATCCCCATTTTACAGATGAGGCAACTGAGGCACAAAGAAATTAAGTGACTTGCCCAAGGTCACACAGCTGAGAAATGGCAGATCTGGGATCGGAACTCAGTTTCTCTGACTCCCAGGCCTGTGCTCTTTCCACTAGGCCACAGGGCTTCTCAGCCTGGCTTAGTGGAGATACTTAGGGGAGTGCAATACAATGGTGTTGGTAGACAAAGTCCTTGGCCTCACAGAGTTGCCTGCTCTGTGACCTAAGGCATCACTTCTGTGCCTCAGTTTCCTTTTCTGCAAAATGGGAATGAAAGTCCTTCCCTTTGAGAATGTTTGCCCATGTAGGACAGAGACTGTGTCCAATCTGCTTATATTGTACCTACGCCAGTACTTAAGTACAATGCCTGGCACACAGTAAATGTTTAACAAATACCACAGTTGTTATTGTTATCATCCCTAATAAGGAATTTAAAAGCATTTCTATACAGATTCATTTTGGGAAAATGAACAATTTTAGGCTGAGGGATAAACAGAGCTAAAGGATTTTTGTGTTATTTTTCCTGTTACAGTTCACTTAATTATACAATAAAGTCAGTGTCTGGAAGTGGTATTAGGGCTAAGGTTATTACAATTCTGAGCAAATAGAAGTGTGCTCTCATACTGCTAGAAGTCAATCAAGCAATATACAGTCAAATAAACAGTTTGCTGTCCCTATTATTTTGCTGCCTTAGGCAACTGGGTTTGCCGAACACTATCATGTTCTATTCAAATAAATAGCTGGCGAGGCAATTAGGTTTCACCCTGAATTCATGGTGCCTGCAACTCTCAGAGGTAAGAGTGTTTATTGCTATAGCATACACATTCAGGTATATACACCAAGATAGAAAGGGAATCGGGTTAAAGGTGGAAATTTAAAATACACTTCAGAAAAAAACAAAATTAAGATTTTGAAATGGTGATGGAATAGCATGTAATGTCTCCGTTTCACACCTATGCCATTTCATGGTCTGGATAGGAAAATGCTAGAATGGGTAAAGGAAAGAGAAAGTGGTGTCTGATCATCTGTAATATTTTTTTCTCTGAATCACCCCAAGCACTAAGAACATTTTGTGGACTGTAGACACTCTAAGCACATTTGATGGTGATGATAATGATGATTGACTTGATAAACAAGATAGACTTTTTCAGCCTCAGTAGCCACTGAAGTCCTTAGGCACTTTAGATTCATAAATGCATGAATATCATAGGGTAGTAATAATTATAGCATACCTTAAGCACTTACTATGTGTTAAGAGCTGGGTTAGATACAAGGTCATTAGATCAGACATGGTTCCTGTTTCAGTAGAGCTCACATTCTATCTTACCTCCATTTTGCAGATGAGGAAACTGAGGCCCATAGAGGTTAAGTGACTAAGGTCAAACAGGTCAGTGGCCGAGCTGAGACTAGAACCTGGGTCTTCTGATGGCCAGTCACAGGTTTTTCCCATTATGCCTGAGTCCAAGGATCCTTCAACTGGAGTAGAAATCGAAAGATTGCCTGGTCCAGCTTTCAAGAAATTAGTTTCAAAAACATCTAGGACAAATGGCTGTCGGTTCTATCTGGAGGATAAGACCCTTCTGTGGGAGCCTGTTCCATTGTTTTATCATACTGGCAGTCAAATCTTTCCTTGGTATACTGGAAAAAAATTAGTGTCCCTCCATTTGATTATAAACTCTTTGAGGGCAGAGAACATGAATGTTGTTTCCATTGTATTTCATCAGTGGTATTTCTCCAGTGTTTACTGTGTGCAGAGCACTGTACAAAGCTTTGGCTAGAGGACTGTTCCAGGTGCCAGACACAAATTCCTGCCCGCAGGAAACCTACAATCCAGTGGAGTTGTACTTTCCCAAGTGCTTAGTGTAGTACTTCCTACTCAGCTAGCACTATCAGTACCATTGTTAACGGTGGTATGCTAAATAGATCTCTCTTTGGCTGAAGGGGAAAATCCATTTCCTCATTTATGATTGAACTACACCCTTCACCCAACTTTTTGAAAAATGCTCAGATGAGCAAGTGTCATACACAAAAAGGAGCTCAAACGCCCCCTATCCCACAAAATGGCCCCCGTCATTTGGTGCAACTTCTTGGGAACAAACCACTCACCTCTTTGAGGTAAATTGCCTTTCCAGACAAATCTCTGCACACAATTGCCTTCTGGACAAGGCAATTTAATTTTGGTAAAATGTTCTTCCAGTGACCTCTTCCAGGAAATCGAATCACTGGCTTTGAAGAGATAATTCACTTTAAAATGTGAGGACTTCACTTCTTTAGGGTAGAAATATTGCTTCCATCAATTCCCTTAGAAGAATTGGACTAGACAACACAAACCTCAAAATTTTGAGGACTGCCATTTTGGGAGCTTTGATGATAGTTTGGAGCAGATTATTCAAGCAAGTCTTCATGGACAAGAAAGAATTTGGAGGAATTTGCGTTTTGGAGGATGTCTCATAGCTTGGAAGGCAAGATGTAGATGGATCTGAGGATTCAGATTTTCATGGGTGTAGCTATTCTTCAAGAGGGAAAATTGTTGGTGAAGGCAGAGAATTATTTGATTTGGAGGGTTTCAGGAGGGAAAGGGTCCAGGTTTTGAGCAAGGAAAACCAATTAAGTGGTGGCATTTTGTTTAAAAAGAGAAGGAAAGTCACCTAGACTGTAAACTCCTTGTGGGCAGGGATCATATCTACCAACTCTTCCAAGCACTTAGTACAGTGCTCTGCACACAGAGCTGTACACAAGAAATAGGGTAGCCTAGTTGAAAGAGTATGGTCTTGAGAGTCAGGGGACCTGGGTTCTAATCCCAGCTCTGCCACATGCCTGCTGTGTGACCTTGGGCAAGTCATTCAACTCTTCTGGGCCTCATTTTCCTCATCCATAAAATGGGGATTTAATCCTATTCCCTATTTAGCCTGAGCCCCCTCTGGGTAAGGGACTGTGTCCAGCCTGAGTATCTTTTATGTACCCCAGTGTTTTTGCTTGAAATATAGTAAGCTCTTAAAAAATACCATAAAAATGCTATTGGTTGCTTGGGATTAGTATAATAGGAAAAGCAAGATTGAGTAAACAGCTGTACTCAGAGATAGACCTCATGCTTCAATTAAGTCTGTTGTAGTTGTTGCTATTATCATATATGTAATTTAGGAATAATGTCACCCTTACATGTTTAAGTGCTTACCATGTTCCAAGCTCTGTGCTAAACTCTCGGGAAGAAACATAATTAGATAAGAAAGGCCTTGCCCCATATGGGCTCGCTGTCTAAGAGGTAGGGAGACCAGGGGAGGAATTTTGGGGGAGGGGGTATATATATGTGTGTGTGTGTACATAATTGCAGGGGAATTAGTTTCACAAGCACTCATCAGTTTTCTCTGCCAATGGGATGTATCGGCTTCTTACACTAAATTCTTGTGCATCTACCCGGGTAATACCATGGACCAAACTTTATTGTCATTTTCCTTTGCTCTTTTGCATTTTGGTTCTGCATCATTTTCTTTCTCAATGATTTTCATCTTAGCATTCCTAGTCAATTCTATCACTGTATGATTTTAATTGTATTTTGCTAAATTAAAGAGGCATTATAAAGTTGTTACCCTTTGATTTTGCAGTTTAATTTCATTTTTCTTTAATCTTTGGAGCATGCTAGATTATCAATTAGCATAATAAAACAGACAACGCAGGAATTAGCAGCTATACTGCATATCCTTTAAAATGAACTAGTTTGAACAATAGCAGTCTATGTAAGTAGTGGTAGAATGCTTATAATTCCATTAGTACACCTCTGTAGTATCCCCATATGTGCCTTAAATGGATAGTATATTGGACCATTACACAGAAAAACATCGTTAATGGGTGAATAATATTAATACTTTACGCTTCAGAAGTACATCTCAGCACAAGAACTTAAAGTGCTTTGCAAATGATAATTAATCAAGTCCCACAACACCACTTCAAGGTAGGCATTATTACGCACCATTATAATTTGGATAAATTATCCCATTAACGAAAAATAGAGGATTAAGTAACTTGTCAAGAATCACCCCAAAATTCAATATCAGAGCAGAAAATGCAACCCTAACTCTTCCTTTTACTCCTAAACTTTCTCTTATGAACAGCCTTATTTATGAAAGCTTACCTAACAAATGAAAGGGAGCTAAGTTTTAATAAGACTGCATTATATGACCAGCTATGTTTGGAGTTGTGATGTCAGTGCTCTGAACTATTACCAGTCTTGTCAGTGATAATCACTTTATAACAGAAGAAAAAAGAGAAAATGGAACCATTTTTAAGGGCAAAATTTTTCATTCTTTTATAAGCTTTCACAGATATGCTCCTTCTCCTCTACCCTTACTACAACCACCTGATTTAAACCCTCGTTATCTATGAGTTGGATGATTGGGATTGAATCTTAGTTGAATTTCCAGTCTCTAGCCTATACTGCAGCAGCACAACATATCTTTCAAAACGACAGTTTTCAACACTTACTTTCCCCCTTGAAAAACTTAGTGACTCCCTAATTCTTGCTTATAACAAAAACTCCTAACTATTGCCTTGAAGGCTCTCTGTCAGTTCACTCCTCCATGAGCACTCTCTTCTCTAAACTAACACTCAGTCCTGTCGTATAAAATGCTTACAATCTAAGATGTAGGGAGAATAGTTATGTCATCTACGTTTTATAGATGAGACAGCTGAGGCACATTGAGGTTAAGTGATTTGCCCAAGGTCACTCAGGCAGCCAGGGGTAGAGCTGTGATCTCAACTCAGGTCTCCTAGCTCCATGTTCTTTTGATGGGACCACTCATTAACATAAGTTTTCATCTTTTAAATTTCATAAAAAATAACCCTCCACACTTCTGAAATGTATACCTTTATCTGGGGCCTGCTGGGAATGGCAGAAGACACAGTTGCCCTTCTCTGTCTCCTTGCCATTTTCATGATCAAGAACATCTTTCCCAGATGCTCTCCCTGCATTTGGTCAACTTCCTAGCTCTCCTGGGTGTACAGTGGAGAACGATCTGCAAAGTTAACAGGTGACAGAAAATGCAGTTTGTGACTCTAACATTCAATCATAAGACAATCATCATCCTCCAGTAGAACATTGCCCTGGCTTTCACCACAGTGCTCCTGGAGACTGGTGTTGGAAAATTCTACATATTCTATCGCCTTTGTCAATCTAAGGTGCAACGTCTCTTAGTGGAAAGAACACGGGCTTGGGAATCAGAGGTCATGGGTTCTAATCCCCACTCCCCCACTTCTCTGCTGTGTGACCTTGGGCAAGTCACTTAACTTCTTTGGGCCTCAGTTACCTCATCTGTGAAAATGGAGATTAAAAAATGTGAGCCCCATGTGGGACAATCTGATTACCCTGTATCTACCCCAGCGCTTAGAACAGTGCTCTGCACATAGTAAGCACTTTACAAATACCACAATTATTAATCCGGATGGCCTTATGGTTTGTACTTATAGGGAATGTGTCCTGAAACCACCACAAATAATTTAGCTAATTGGCCAACTACAGGGGCATTTAGTCTGCTCACCTGCCTATTCTAAGTTGGCTCATCATCACTCTAATTGGCAATGGGTATCTCCCGGTCCATTTGCCGTGTATTATGACAAAAGGTACTAATTCGCCATAGCAGTTGGAATGTTTTATCTCTGGCATACAGCAAACCATCCTGCTGCTTTTGCACAGCAAATGACCCTGCTGGGTATATTCTACTAGTAAAAGAGTCCAACTGTGTCCCCCTGCTCCCTTGTTTCTTACCCAGCAACACAACACCTTCACTTGCCTCATCACAGCATAGATGTCCACCCGCAACCTATCAGCCAGCTACTTGGGAAACAGATGTCCATTAGTCCAGGGATTTCTCATCATTTTCACCATATTTTGTATTATAACTCCTCTGGAGCTTGAAATTGAAATCTGTTTCTTTCTCGGCATTTCCCCCCTCCCACCAGGCTTGGGCCATGCACTCCCTTATACAGTCTAGGTCCTAAAGGATGGGTCATTGCAATCTGTTATATTGTTGTACCCTCCCAAGTGCTTAGTACAGTGTTCTGCACACAGTAAGCACTAAATAAATGCAATTGATTGATTGCCATAGTGAATATGATTATTGAGTGTTTACTGTGTGCTGGTACTCTGCAAATCAATGGCAATAAAACACTGTCTCTGATCCACAGGAGGCTCACAGTCAGATAGAGAAAGCCATTATCTTTATTGCCATTTTAGAGGTGATGAAAGGTGAAGCACAGAGAGGTGAAATGGCTCTCTCCAGGTGTCTCTCTTGGCAAGGTGTTGTGGCTCTTTCCATTAGGTCATTTGCTGGGTGACCTAGGGCAAGTCCCTTAACCTCTCTTAACCTGTTTCCCCATCTGTAAAATGGGGATTAAATACTTGAAATACCTGTTTTATGTCCTATTTAGACTATAAGCCCTTGTAGGAATGGTACAATTTCCAATCTGGTTATCTGGTTACTCCAGCACTTAGTATTTGACACACCCTCATAATTATTATTAATTATATCATCCTTATCTTTGTGCCATGTAGCATCTTTGATGTAACCTTAAGAACCCTTCCTGCTTTTCTGCTGTCCTGCAATAAAGTGTGAATTCCAGGATTGATATGGACAGTTGTGTAAGATTTTGAGAGAAAATCAGGTGGAGGGGAATGGAATAAAATACCTCTGTAGGTGAGGAGAATGGGACAGGAGCAGGTTGGAGACTGGGTCCTCAGCTGAGGCCCCAGGTATGATGCCTGGAATGACTGTGATACTTACCTCAGAGCCTATTGCACTGGAATGGTGCATTTGAAAGTAATGACCTGTAAAGGAACGATGGCTACCAGAGATAGAGGGAAGACAGTGTGGCCACACAGAGAGGCAGAGAAAGGAAGAAAGAAAACAAACACAAAAGCTTATTGAAATCACTAACTTTTTGCAGTCAGCATTAAATTGGAAGTTTCATAGTTTTGGCCTTTTTCACTTGTGGTGGCTCTCTTTTGATCTTTATGGAGCATTGGGTTTCTCCAGGTTTTAATGGACATTCAACTGGTACCAAGGACTGTACTCAAGTGCTTTTTGGCTGGTCCAGTCCTTGGTTTTCAAACCGTGGATTCTCTCTGGGGCTCTATGCTAATTTCTAAAGGGGCATAAGTCTTTAAGCTAAAAACCAACCAGGAGGAGGCTAGAATTGTAACGCTGGCATTGGGAATCTCCCTTGGGGGGATTGGACTGAAGCAATGGTTTTTGACAGCCCAGGGCATGATGGGTGAATTTCATAGCAAGAAATGAACATGTAGGAGCCCAGAAATTGAACAGTGTGAGCCTAAGTGCCCAAGAACCTGCACATTTGCAAGGAACAGAGCCCCATTAAACGGCTGCTTTCTAGGTCAGCACTGTGGAGCCCACAGGGGAGCCATATTGCAATCAGAGCCACTCAAAAGAGATTGCAAAAACCTGCTGTGGCTGATTCCACGTGAACCCCTTTGCAAGGAATTCCAATAAGATGAGATGTGTGGACATGGGGCCCCTGTGATGCTGATGCAAGGGCAGCTCAAGAGATCAGAACTAGGTCCCCCTGGGGTCATTCAAGCTGAGGAAAAGATGGTATCAAGACTGTACCTATTTTGGTAACCGATATTAGACTGTTTTTCCAGGATAAAGTGTTGTCATCACAAAAATCATCATCATGAATTGGAGGGCATGAATTGAGAATTTTAAGTTGATGTAATTGAAAGGCTTAGAGAACTTGACAACATCATCATCTTAAAGAAAAGCAACAATCTGGTTTCTTTGTTTACCCATCATTTTCTGCTGGGGTCCATCTTGAGCATTAAACAGCAGCTAACTCATTCTGTTTATATTGTGTTTAAAAGTATTTTAGTCTCAATAATTTAAACTGATCAGTGTATTAAAGCCCAGTGTTACCTCATGGTGTATTTCTATTTAATGTAACCACGTTGTGCCAGATTAGGTTAATATTAAATTATTTGTTCAGTAAAAAGGATGAATTAAACTAAACTCCATTACTTAAGGAATAATGAAACAGATGCTCAGTCTCGAGAGGCAGAAATCAGCTTCTAAAAAGATATAGTAGGTGATCAAATGCCTAAATCGCTTTCTGCCAGAGGAAGCTAGCCGAAGGTTGAAGAAGCTGGGCATTGTATCCTGATATTACTGTTTTGTTGACCTTTTTATTAGTTTGTAGGGAGGAGGGTCAGGTGTTTTCAATATGAGAGAGAATTCATCTACTCTCTGTCTTGTTTTCCTGAAGTGTTTTCTGGTCTTGATGCAGAGGGTGAGGTCAGATTTTACTCAGAGCAGCTCTAAGTCCACCACATGATTGAGGTGGATCCTGAACTGGTCACCTCAGTCCCTGGTGTGGGAATTGGTCCTGGAAGGATGGAGTAAGGTGAAGGGCTTGGTTTAAAGCTCTTTCTAAGTCATGAAAAGAGGAAAAGGAACTGCTAAGGTTAGAGAGGAACTCTTTATTTTTGTTGGAGGAAAATGTTTTCTAGGGGCTGCTATCCTAGAAAGAATATTGCTTATCAGTTATAATGTGATGGAGAACATTAAGAAAGTAAAGGAGCTTTTCACTGTCTGTCTCTCCACTAAACTGTAAGATCCTTGAGAGCAGGGATTGTGTCTACTTATTTTATTGTACTCTCTCAAGCACTTAGTTTAGTGCTCTACATAGAATGAGCACTTGATAAACATTGTTGACTGATCTTCTGTTAATTCCTCCTGTGATTTCCATTAAGATATTTGTTATTACTATTATTGTTCTATTGAGAAGCAGCATGGTGTAGTGGATAGAACACAGGCCTGGAAGTCAGAAGGTCATGGGTTCTAATCCCAGCTCTGCCACTTGTGTGCTGTGTGACCTGGGGCAAGCCACTTCACTTCTCTGAGCCTCAGTTACACTATCTGTAAAATGGGGATTGAAACTGTGAGCCCATATGGTACAGGGACAGGTCCAACTTGATTTGCTTGTATTCCCTCAGTGCTTAATACGGTGCCTGGCACATAGTGGAGTGAAAGAAAAAATACCTTAGAAAAATCCAAAGCAATAGGGCAAAAACCAAGCTGTATTATATTATTGATTTAGCCTTAGATTATAAGTGGCTCCTTCACTGTATACTTTAGGAAAAAAAAAGTCAACTTTTCTAACTTCTAATCCATATGACTCAGTTATTAAAAGTAAAGGAGATAATCCCCAAGCTCTCTTTGGCAACCACCCCCTCGGGAATGTGCCGCCCCCTCAAAAAGTGTGTGAGGTATTAAAAAGTCTGTCTGTTCCAGTTGGAATTTATCTGATCTGCATCGGCAGAAATCGTTTGTAAGCTTTGATTTTTCTGTAGTCTGAGAGAGAAACGACTATAAAACAAATCGCTGCTATTGTTCGAGGCCATCATAACAGGCAGAGAGAAAAACAGATAAGAGCATGTGAAAGATCCTTTTATAGTGATGACTAGAGAGGGGGAAAGTGTGGTGCTTGAAAATGACTATCAGATGTTACTGTGGGGTGCCATGGCCAGAGAGAAATCCATAGTGTCACTGAAGAAGTGGAATTTGAATCTGACAAGCCCAGAAGATCCATAGCTTCCCCTTAACATGCTGTTCAAATCGTTTTCTTTTCCCAAGCTTTCCTATAACATATATAAAATAAAAAAGAAAGAACAAAATTGTAAACAAAAATATATCAGAATAATCCAAATATCCTGGCCTTAATACTTGTTGCCTTGATGCACCAGTCAAATAAAAATATTATTACTTTCATTTATTAAGCACTTAGAATATGCAGAGTTTTGTAATTAGGCACTTGGGTAATTGTACAGAAATAAATTAAGACATTTTTCCTGGACCATAAACTATTACAATCAGGGACAGGAATATAATAATTATTATATTAAGAGCTTACTATGTGCCATGTAGTAAGCACTGGGGTAGATTCACGTTAATCAGATAGATACTTCTACCCCTCATGGGGCTCATGGCCTAAATTGGTGGAAGAACTCGTACTCAATCTTCATTTTACACTAAAGGAAACAGAAGCACAGGGAAGTTAAGTAATTTGCTCAAAGTGACACAACTAGTAAGTAGAGGAGCTGAGATTAGAACCCAGGTCCTCAGCCTCTCAGGGCTATGCTCTTTCCACTAGGCCAGGTACCCACCAGATTCCTTGTGGGAATCTGGGTGGGGGTCTCAGAGTCCTCTAAAATGGAGTTAAGGTACCTCTTCTCCCTCCCCCTCAGTGTGGGGTCCCATGATGGGTTAGGGATTGAACTTTTCTGATGGTCATGCCTCTCTCCCAGCCCTCGGTACAGTGCTTGACAGAATGTAAGTGCCAAATAGATGCCATGATCATTATGATTCTCATCATTATTACTGTAATAGGTTAGCGGAACATTATTTCTTAAACTCAAGTACATTTGTACAGCATATTCACTGACCATGACCTTTTGTGTTCACCTCGAGCAGTTGAGCTAGAAGAAATCAACAACAGTATTGCTTTTCTACTTAATATAGAAAAAAATGATAGTAAATTGCTCTGTGTAGTCGTAGAAGAGAGGAGAATTTGTTCTGAATATAAAAGAGGTTGATAGATTGGTGCTTCTTAATTTGAGGCACACTGATTCACTAAACTCATCTTGCTAATAAAACTGTCCCCGGGTATTGGCAGGGTCAGGCTGACTCAAAAAATCATTCCCAGGAAATCCTGATATGAATGCTTAAGAATGGAGGCTCGGAAAGGGAATTTGAGGAGCAGAAGCTGCTCGCCTAACTTGTTTGGATGGACTTCTTGCTTCTTCCTCCAAACAAGTAAGGCCACTCTGAGTCAGCTGTGATCTTTTCCTACTGATTGGGATATTTCACACATTCCACTGGCAGTCTGTCCTTGGGTCTAGGTGATGCCCATTCATTATACAGGATGGGCTAATGAAAAAAATTCCAGTCTGGGAGTCAAAGGACCTGGGTTCTAGTCCCAACTCTGCCACATACCTGCTGTGTGATCTTGCGCAAGTACTTACCTTCTCTGGCCCTCAGTTTCCTCATATCTAAAATGGGGATTCAGCACCTGTTTTCCCTTCTACTTAGAATGTGAGCCCCTATTAAGGGCAGGGCTTGTGTTGATCTATCTTGTATTTTACCTCAGTACTTAATCTGGTACTTAACAAATGCCGTTACTGTTATTATTACTGTTATTATTACTAAATCTGTCCTAATATGTAGGGTCTACAAAGAGGAGAAATGGCATCACTCACAAGGATATCAACAATGTTCCATCAGTCCAGCCATCCCAGTTCTTTGTCTTTGATGCAGGCACGGGATACTTGCATGAGCAGTGTGATGGTTGCCCTCTTTGACGAGAGACCCTACATATGCAGGAGAGGAGCATGAGCATGGGATAGTGGAGAAGACCTGGGAGACCTTAGGAACATGTTCATTTCCTTTATTAATCAACCAACCAATGGTATTTATTTGAGTACTTACTATCTGCAGAGCACTCTTCTAAGTGCTAGAGAAAGTACAACAGAGTTGGTAGATGTGGTTCCTGTCCCCAAGGGACTTCCAGTCTACTTGGAGAGACAGACATTAAAATCAATTATGGATAGGTTTACCCTGGCTTCTCTCCCACTGCTTCTAAGGAAAATAATAGCTACCCTAAATTTGCCACGTTTTCCATTTACCTGGCATCCTGGTATCTCAACAAACAACCAGTAAGGCAGTGGCATAACAATGAGAGGTAGAGACAGAGGAGTAATGCACTACCTATAGACCTCAGAATACAAAAAGCAGCTCCTGAAACCCAGGCACCAAAAAGTCACCCAGTCAACTAATCTGTCATTTGCACCTTTGGTCTAAAGATCTGACTTCCTGGAAAGATTCTGAAAAGACCCAGTTGGGTTGAATGATCTCAGTCTCCATTAGAATTTGCAGGGAAAAAGTTGTTTTGGTGGAGGAAACAGACAGATAAGCCCTTATCTTCACCTTTAAAACAAAACAAATAAAAAAAAACTTACACTGTGATTAGCAATATGGAGAAGAAAAAACTGCTTAATTAACGTGTTGAAGCTATCTCTGTGAGTTTAGCTCATTAATATTTATTACCTGGCTAGCAGCAGTGGAATTGAAATGGATTTCATTGGTGCTTCAGTTTTGTTTCTGTGATTGTTATCCATGCTGTGGAACAGAGAAATATCTTCCTGAATGTTTGGCAAAGCTATTCATCTTAGTCCTTGCCCAGCAACCTTTAACACCTTCACCTGCCTCTCTAAATTTATTCTAAAAACTCCCAGCCCCATAGCTTGCCTGGATAGCCAATCAGTGGTGACCTCCATAATTATGCCTCCCATCTTTGTTTTTTTTTTTGATGACTGTCAAGTTGGTTTCCCTTCTAGTTCAGCATAATGGGACTTCAGGTTAACTGATTCATCAATCATTAGTATTTGAGTGCCTACTGAGAGGCAGAGGAGCAATGTGGCTTAGTGGAAAGAGCATAGGCTTGGGAGTCAGAGGATGTGGGTTCTAATCCTGCCTCCGTCACTTGTCTGCTGTGTGACCTTTGGCAAGCCACTGAACTTCTCTGTGCCTCAGTTATCTCATCTGTAAAAAGGGGATTAAGACTGTGAGCCCCACGTGGGGCAACCTGCTTATCTTCTATCTACCCAGTGCTTAGAACAGTGCTTGGCACATAGTAAGTGCTTAACAAGGACTTCATTATTATTATTACTGGGGTAGAGTACTGTATGGGGCACTTGGTATTCATTCATTCAATTGTATTTATTGAGCACTTACTGTGTGCAAAGCATTGTACTAAGTGCTCGGAGAGTACAGTATAACAATAAACAGACATAATCCCTATCCACAGTGAGTTTACAGTCTAGAGGAGAATTAGAAGACATGTTCCCTCTCCTCTGGGATCGTATAATCTAATGGGGTGCCTTGCATTAACCACTGTGTTTTGTTTATAGCCTCTTTGCCCCACACAAACTAATGTCTCTGAAGCTACACTCCTTTTAAGACTTATATAGAAAAAGTATTTAAGTACTTACTGAATGCAAAATACTGTACTAAGGCCAGAAAAATGGTATATAGATGAGAATTAGACTTGATCCCTGTTTCTCCAGGGTATATCAGTCTGTGAAAGTAGGAAGAGTTGGTGATGGACACATAAGGAAAAGTGAAACAAAAGACAGAAAAAACTCCTAAAAAGACCAGAAGAAGAATAAATACCCGTGGAGCAAGAGAACATTGCAGATAAAGGGGAGAATCAAGGGAGACTCAAGCTCAATTATTAGGATTAGTAATATTATTATTCTTGACTTTCCAAACAAAATTCTACCCTCTTCACCGTGTCTGTGGATGAAATCAGATGTCTGCTTCTGGCCAATCCGAGGATCTTAATACGGCATGTCCCACTCCCCAAATCCCAGAAGTATCATAGCAGCATGGAATATTTTCCTGCAAATCACTGACAGGTAAATTTTAACCGGCAACAGAGTGAACAATGAAGTATTCTTTCCATTCAACATTTAGAATTCATAGTGGTTTTAATCCTGACTCTGCCCCTTCCCTGGTGTGTGACCTTGATCTGGTTGCTTAAACTTCTCCGTGCCTCAGTTTCTTCATCTGAGAAATGGGGATTTAATGACTGTTCTCTCTCCTTTTTAGACTGTGAGCCCTTTGAGGGAGTTGATCTGTGTTCCATTTGATGATTTTGTATCTATCCCAGTACAGTGCATGGCTCATAGTGAGTGGATAGCAAATATTATTATTATTATCATTATCTAATAACATTTTCTCTGCTAGTGATATTTTCAATATCAGAGCAGCCAGCAGAAGCCACAGAAGTGCTATCATTTATTTTAATCTATTTTTGCACAAACTTCAAATTATACAATTATCTCAATTACCTGAAATATGTAAATGTACCCAATACCTGAAGCAGCCACCACTTCATTTGCAGCTGATCTTTACTTCCCTTAATTAGAAAAATTCGCTGTTGGAGAGGGGAATATGACCTTTTCCTAACACTTCTGAATCATCATCTACCCAAGGGAGAGAAAAATACCTCAGATAAACCATCCGGAAAAAGTCTAATTTGTCCGATGAATAAACACTCGGCTCAACAGAAATGTCTTAGGGAAGTAAAGTTTTATTCAAGCCAAACTATTTCCTGGATAGTCTTGAATGTTTATGAATAATCATTAGTTAAATGTGCATCCAGGGATTCAGCCCCATTTACCTTGGAGAAGTCAAAATTGATATTCTATTCCTATGGTGCCTTTGATATATCTCCATCTAAATCACCTCTATATTCGTGAGAATATCTACCTATCTATACGTGTGTGTGTGTGTGTGTGTGTGTGTGTGTAGGTATTATCTGAAATGGTTTTGCACTAAAAAAAATCACAGTGGAAATCCAATTGTCAGTCTACAATAAATGTACTAAATTGAGAGCAGAGAAACATTCATCTGACTTTTCCATATTTCCATATTGTATATTTCCATATTTTGTGTTTCCTCCTTGTATATTCCATGTCCTTTTGTCCCATCTGCTCTGTATTCTCTCTTTTCTCTCTTCCCACTCCTTTCTCTCTTTCCCCCACCCACCTCAGGTCTCTCTGCAATTCTTTCCACCTTTCTTTTCCTTTACCTCTCTTTCTTTCCTTCATGTGTTCCTTTTTCTCTGGAACTCTTCCTTGTTATTATTACAAGCACTTTCTTTCTCCTCTCTCCACTACCATCTAGTGTTTTTACCACTTTATTTTTCTAGGCCTTCCCTTCTCTCCCTGCCTTTTTCTCCTTTGCATCTGTGCATCTCCCTCCGCTATTCTTTTCTTCCTCCTTTCCCTCTCTGACTCACATTCATCTTTCCCTTCACATCTGACCCAATCCACCTCTTCTTACTCCATCTCATTCAAGGCTCTAATAATGATAATAATAGGAGTATTTAAGCACTTACCATGTGTCAAGCACTTTACCGATCCTTGGGGTAGATGCAATATAAGTAGGTCCCTCATGGGGCTCACAGTCAAGGAGAGCATGAGGAGAATTAGATATGGAATCCCCATTTTGCAGATAAGGGACCTGAGGCACAGAGAAGTTAAGCAAGTTTCTTAAGGTAACACAGCAGCCTAGGTGGGAGGATGGCTTTTTTTTTTTTTTAGCCTTAAGCCCAGTTTTAACTTGTAGTGGGCTCTGGCATATTGTTTCCTGGGAACCCACTCTAGAATGGGACTTGATAGCCTGGGTTCACCTCCTCTAAATCTTACTCATCTTCTAAATGGTAGTCATAACCTGGACCAATCTGGACCTAGCTTCTTTAAGGAATCCAGGGATTTTTCAATAGGCGAGAAATGTCCCCCCCCTTCTGAAAAGCCTAGATGATCACTACAACCTGGAATAACCTGGACCTTGTTCCTTTCTGAAATCCCGGGAATTCTGGACAGGTAGGTACCTAAACCATCCAGGAAAGATGGTTACCCCTTCCTTATAAATCTTTGGAGGTGCTTCTGTCTCCCCTGGTAGCCCATTTATCACCCTGAAATTAGTCATGGATGTTTATTGAGTGCTTATTGTTTGTGGAGCACTGTAATAAGCACTTGGAAGACTATGATACAGTGGGGTTGGAGACTCAATCTCTACCCACAAGGAGCTTACAGCCTAGTTAAGATGGTCTTCCTTATGTCTAATGTGAATATTTTCTGCCTTCATTTAAATCCATTTACTCTCAACCGGTCTAAAGTGGACAAGGATATGGTCACTAGATTTTACTTCCTTGAGAAAAAGGATCATTTCTCCTATTTCTGTGGTCCACTTTTAAGCATTTAGGACTAGACGCTCATAATCTAAGACTTGTAACACTGTGCTCATGTAGAACTTTGTTTTTCCAGTTTGTTGAATAGAAGTTTAACTATAAAGATATAGGTTATAATAATGATAATGTTGGTATTTGTTAGGCACTTACTATGTGCAGAGCACTGTTCTAAGTGCTGGG
This sequence comes from Ornithorhynchus anatinus, assembly GCF_004115215.2. Lineage (NCBI taxonomy): Eukaryota > Metazoa > Chordata > Mammalia > Monotremata > Ornithorhynchidae > Ornithorhynchus > Ornithorhynchus anatinus. Next base: position 29,074,682 of record NC_041746.1, read on the forward strand.
GTAGATACAGGGTAATCAGGTTGTCCCACGTGAGGCTCAGAGTCTTCATCCCCATTTTACAGATGAGGTAACTGAGGCACAGAGAAGTTGTGACTTACCCACAGTCTCCCAGCTGACAAGTGGCAGAGTCAGAATTTGAACCCATGACCTCTGACTCCCAAGCTCGTGCTCTTTCCACTGAGCCACGCTTCTTCTATGACGTTATGAATTCTTAGTGTTGATCTTCATTAATGCTTGAATACAACTATCACCACTCCTTATAGGTTCTCTTCTCTAGGCTAATCAACCCCAAGAAGCGCCTTAAAATGAAGAAATTGTGTTTTCTTCGTTGGTTTGGTTGCACTCTTCCAAGCATTTTAGGGCAGAAAGTCCAAGTTATGACATTATCACAGAAATGAGGGCCAGAATCCAGGTTGAGGGAAAGCTCAGAACTACAGAAAATAATGGAGAAGCCCTTGGAATTTTCCATGGAAAGATCATTGTGAAGACTCTCAGCAGAGTGGGCAATATTTTCCTTTTAAATAATATTTCAATGCTTGTCAATTTATAAGGATAGACAGAATATTAAAATCAAGGAATAGAACCCAAATACAATTAATAAAATGTAACTTCAGTGTTGCAAAACTAACTTGGGTTAAACCAGGAAAAGCAAATTAAATTCTGAACATATATTGCACTATGTATCTTTGGTTATGATAGGTCTTTCACTTTTGGGGAAAAACAATGCCTATTTATAATATTCAGTTACATTTATTGAATACAGTAAGAACATATTGATTTATTTCATTTTAGAAAAAATAGGAGGAAAAAGTGCCTCTCAGTTGAGAAATGGAAAAGGGAAATAAAAATGAAATACAGTATAAAGAGCAGCAATCCACACTAAGCCCCTCAGCCCATTTTTCCCTCAATAATTTATCCTGCTCAAGTGCATAGTAGGGTAATAGAGACAAGGTATCTTCATGGTCATATATACTGATATGACTTGACTGATTTCTGCAGTTTTTGTTAATTGGGAGAATCATCTGGCATCTGACTTCCACTACTATTTAATCATACATTTGGTGCCCAGCATGGCTATTACAAAGTCATTTTAGCTCTGGGATAAAATTAGCTGCTGCCTTTTCTAAATCATGATATATGGTTATTGTGCAATTCAGGTTTTTTCTAAATGCACTCTAAGTCAAGACAAACAGTTTTAGGTGAAAACAACCATTTGATTAATTGGTGGAACGTTTCTTAAAGCTGTCCAATCTCTCCCCATCTTTCTCCCCCATTATGAATGCAACTATTCTGATTTATCTTTGCAGAGAGTTGTCTGAGGTCTAAATTATTGGAGTTTTAGTTCATAGTATCCTCATTTATTTGCTAATTGCAGTTTATAGTGTGAAGAGCATTGTGCAAATACTGAAAAAAAAATCTGGTGATTTTGAAAACATTTGCAAATCCAGGCCATCTTCAGTCTGTGTGGGCAGGGACATTTCATGAGGAAACAGCTTCAACTTTAGTTGAGTGAGTACACAAAAATACAGCAAAATAAATACAGTGGCACAAAGGGGAAAACAACACAGCCATTCTGATTGGGGAAAAAGTCTTGAGGTGCCCCAATGTCTCAGAAGTTGAAACTTTTTCACCTCATTCTAAATGTTCCTATAACTTCACGGGCCCAGAAGCCAAAGCATAAAGTCATGACGACTTTATGACCAATGTCCAGAATCAAGTAGCCCTGAAATTAAAAGTGGGAGAAGTGAGGTATAGGTATTCAGTGTCAGAGGAAGCAGTGAGGCCTAGAGGAAAGAGCACCCTGACCTGGGAGTCAGAGGACCACCACTTGAATGCTTTTGTGACTGCGGACAAGTTGCTTAACTTCTCTGTGCCTCAGTTCCCTCATCTAAAAAATGGGGGTTCAGTACCTATTCTCTTTGTACTTAGAATGTTAGCCCCATGTGGAACTTGATTTTCTTGTATGTACCCCTGCATAACATGTACTGCATAACAAATAACACAATTATTCTTACTAATTATTGTCATGCTATACTTAGTTTATTTTGCTGAATGGCAGGGAGCAGTGATTTTTATCTCCAACTCCTGGGTCCCTGCTTCTTTCCTCTCCATTTCCCATGAGTTGTTCAGAGCAGGAAAGTTTCCCCTATGTTGATTCTGCTTTGATCAGTGGTCAGATGCCAGAATTCAACTTGATTTCTGCCCTGAACTAGTGCCCTTTAGCTAAACGCTGTTCAGAACATTCATTATTTTTAGAAATTATGCTTCACTTCATTTTTTTGAGTTTCTCCTGTCCATCCAGCATTGAGTGTTTGTTTTTTCACCCCTTACAGATGCAAAATTAAGTTTCTCTTACTGTTCAGTATTTTGGAGAAGGATGCTTGAACAAATCTACTTTTATTTGCAGTGCGTTCTCACTCCTTGGCGTATTTGCTTCCTGTATTTCCATTAATTTTGGTGCTTGAACAGAATTGAATGAGCACTCTTCAGATTGGACTCTGACTTTCCCTTTCAGTATTTATTGAAGAAACCTCTTTTCTGTGGTCTAAATCTTCTTTTCCACATTTTTCTTTGGCTACAACAACTGATTAAAATAATTTTGGTATGGCCCAGAAAAGTCTCTTAACCCTAAGGCAAGCACCATGTCACAGTACAAAAATTGAACATATTATTTCAAGGGTAGATGAATATAGAACTAGGCATCCATCCAGTGCACTTACAAGTAGACAAGACATTGGAATCTGACCATATTTGAAAGCTAGCCTCCTGAAATGCATCATTCTCTCCAAATTGCCTTGTTTAAACTTCAAATTTACTGCTCATGCCCAACTTATTTCCCCAACTTTTTGTTGTGTGTTCATTTACTCAATATCAATTATGAGTATTTTTTTCATCCAGGGTCACACACCATTTAGAATATTTAAATATCCAGATGCCTCCAATTTTTAACAGCACCAGATTTTTAAACTTGAGTGGTCACCATCATTCGAGACCATTTATGAAATTTATGATTCTGGGCTAACGTAGTCACCTTATAATGATCTGGTTCACCCCAAATAAGTTTCCAGATGGTGTTACTTAGCAGCAAGGAAAAATGGGTAATACCCTAACCTTTACACACAATTTCACTTTTATGCATGTAGATATCATTGAAAAGCAAGATGAGGCTACGGACAGTGAGCTGTCTTCTGTGTGTGCAGGTGTGGTTGAAAATAGCTGCTTATATGTGACAGCCTATCCCACACTGTGAGCATGAGAGTTTAGTTTCTTGCAGCATTGCTGGAGTTGATACTCTTCTTGACACACCTCCCAAATCCCTAAAATCCTCCAATGGTTGCCTAATTCCTCTCTGCATGAAGCATTGGCTTTAAGGCACTCAGCCCTCTCACTTCAGTGTATCCTTGCTCCTCTCCCACTACACCCCAGCTCTCACACTCCTCTCAAGCCAACCTACTCATAGCATTTCATTTTTATCTCTCATCTGCCGGGCTTGTACTCACTTATACTTCATACTAGTAATCCTGTCCCATTCATAACTGGGGAGATTGCTCCTCTCCCCATTTTCAGAGCCCTTATGAAATCACATCTCTTCCAGTAGGCCTTCCCTGATTAATCTCTCATTTTTCCATCCCTTATCTCTCTAACTGGCTCTGCCACTTGTCTGCAGTGTGACCTTGGGCGAGTCACTTCACTTCCTCTGTGCCTCAGTTACCTCATCTGCAAAATGGGGATTGAGGTTGTGAGCCCTATGTGGGACAGGGACTGTGTACAATCTGATTTGCTTGGATCCACCCCAGCTCTGGGTACAGTTCCTGGCATCTAGTAATCACTTTACAAATGCCATAGTTATTATTATTGCTTTTACTTTGGCTCACCCTTTTCACCTAAGCACTTGGATAGCCACCCTCCCCTCAGTGCACTTATTTATATATCATATTTCTATATTCCAGTAGTCCTCTTCAACAGATTGACACCTCTGAACTGTAATTTCCAGGACACAGAACCTAAGGATTTTGCCATGGGAAAGACAGTGAAAATGTCTATCCTGAGGGCTAGATCCATGTTTGTGTGAAAGGTTGAGATGAATTCAAAATAAGGTTCGTCTTTTTCCAAAGCTCTTGACGATCCCAAAATGTAAAGAATTGACTAAATCCCTGGTCCTGAACTTTGAAGAGATTATCCCTATAGTTCACCGGCAGACTTGGCAGAAGTTGAATCTGCCTCTTATCTCCAAATGCTTTCCAAGGCTGGGATCATTAATGCCACTACTGCTCTCCTCTCTGGCAAGTGTCTCTAAGCTGCTTTAGATAACAGATTTGGTGGCCCTGGCATGTGGGGGAGAGGATTTCCTCAGCGTGGTCACTTCACAGGACCCTGGTCTGGATATAAGCCTTATTTCTCTTTGTTTTGAAGGGTGTGGGCATGGGAACCTCAGCTAGTCTGGAAAAGTTTGCCATCTGTTTGTTTCCTTATTGCTCATGTTATTAGCATTTTCATGTTATTAGCATATTGATTGAAGTACTGAAATTACTTAGGTGATAGTTAATCCAACACGCAGCTTTGTTTTTCATCAAGATGACTAAAACTAAGAGATATAGGTACTTCCTATGACTTAATCTGAAAGTCAGTATGAAATTCTGAATGATGGTTTGATTCCCTCCATTTCAAACTTCAGGGTCAAACCAAAGATAACTAAGTATAGACCAAAGGTAAGAGGGACAATTGTGGTATTTGTCAAGCACTGTACTAATTGTCTAATGGTTAGAACATAGGCTTGGGACTCAGAAGAAACTGAGTTCTAATCCCAGCTCCACAACCTGTCTGCTGTGTGACCTTGGGCAAGTCACTTCACTTCTCTGCACCTCAGTTCCATCATCTGTAAAATGTAAATTAGGACTGTGAGCCCCAGCTTGTATCTACCCCAATTAGCTTGTATCTACCCCAATGCTTAGAACAGTGTGTGGCACATAATAAGCACTTAAATGCCACAATTATTATTATTATTCTTGTTACTACTGAGGTAGATACAAGATAATCAGGTTAGGCACAGTCCCGGTCCAGCATGGAGTTTACAGTCCAAGTGGGAAAAGAGGTACCTTAAACCCCTTTGCAGTTAAGAAAAATGAGGTACATAATAGTTGAGTCACTTGCCCAAGGTCACACATCAGCCCAGGGGCAGAATTGGGAGTAGAGGCCAGGTCCTTTGACACCCCAGCCCCTGAATAATGGTACACCACTCAGTCCACTAGGCCTTGCTCTTTCTCAAGGCTAATGGCATCAACTCTAAAGAGTAGATCATTATCACTGGCTATAGCACCACTGATGGAAAGACGCAGCATGACTCATTTTAGAGTAGTGGTATTAGTAGTATCTATCCTCTTTCCCTTTAAATCTGTAATTTATTTTTGTGTCTTTTTCCCCATCCAGTTTGTAAGTTACTTGAGGGTAGGATTCATGTCTACTAACAATATTTTACTTACCCAAGGGCTCAATACAGCGCTAGGCTTGGAATGGGAACTCAGTAAATACTGTTGATTAATTGATCTATAGTAGTACTAAGGTGAGTATTAAGCGAAGTACTGTGCTCTTGGGAAATTCAACAACAAAGAACTTGTTTCCTGCTAATGAGGCTTCCACTGTAATACAAGGCACAGATGTAAAAATATTTACAAACAATGTCACTAGGGTCCTTTCAGAAAATTGCCTCAAGGCACTAGATTGGCTTTGGGGCTTGGATATGATGGAAAAAAAAAAGGCTGAATTGGTCAGGTCTAGAAAGGCAAAGGAGGAGGGGGAACATGCTTAAAGTTTACATGATTTAGAAAGATGTGCATGGGATTACATGCTAATTGAAAGAGAACAGGACTCATCAGAAGACCTGGGTTCTAAGCCTTGCTCTGCTACTTGCCTGCTGTGTGATCTTGGGTACACTACCTAAAGTCTCTGGACTTCAGTTTCCTCATCTGTAAAATGAGGGTTCAGTATCTGTTTTGCCACCTGCTTAGACTGTGAGCCCCATGTGGGACAGGGACTGTGTCTGATCCAATTGCATTCATCTCTTCCTGAATGTAGTGCAGTTTTTGACACAATGATATGCACTTAGCCAATATCACAGTTAGTTATAGGACAAAATTATTGTTTACCAAAGCTCAGCACAGCAGGTGGTAAAGCTCTGAATTTCACCAGTTGTGCAGAGTTGGGCAGTTCAAATATCAGCAGGTTCATGAGAGGCTCCAAAGGGAAATTGGTTGGGAGATCCATACTGAGATAAAAGAGTGAAAGTTAGATAGGTAGAGGGTAAATCTGGGGATGTTTGATGATTCATCCATAACCAGGAGGATGGAGGTCAAGGAGGCAACCAGGGTGGATTAGTAGATAGAGCACGGATCTAGGAGTCGGTAGGACCTGAGTTCTAATGCTGGCTCCACCGCTTGTCAGCTGTGTGAATTTGGCAAGTCACCTAACTTTTCTGTACCTCAGTTACCTCATATGTAAAATGGGGATTAAGAATGTGAACCCATGTGGGACATGGACTGTGTCCAACTCGATTAGATTGTCTCTACCCCAGTGCTCAGTACATTTCCTGGCACATAGTAAGTGCTTAACAGATACCATAAGAAACAAACAAAAACCAAAAAACCCCCACCAACTCTGTTCCTCCACACAACCATTTATCACAGAGACAAATCACTCTGTTGGTTGGGCCATAACTCTGACCCAGTAATGACTTTTCTCATGCTCTATGTACTCTCTTCTCATCAGTAGAAACAGATTAATTGAATTCAGTGTTTGCTGTCAGATACATTTTTTCCCTTTGTCTTTAGGTTCATACACTAGATACTTAAGAAGTTGCAAAAGTTCAAAGCAAGCAATCAATATGTTTTAAACCTACCTCGTCAACATTGGCTAAACCGGATAAAAAAAGATAACTTTATCGAGAATTACTCAAGATGTTTCAGGGGAGGAAGCACTTGTTTCCTAACCAGGTTTACTTTTAGATCAACATCTATCTCTCCTTATAATTTGAAAGACAAGTGTCTTAGTTAAAAGAAAAATTAACGTCTGTGTTTTGTTGAGTGACAATAAGAGGAACGAATAATGCCAGGATGTTGACACACATTATATGCAGAGGAATGAGCATCATAGGGAATCAGGAAATTAGTCAAGGAGCAGATGTGCACAACAAGGACCAAAAGATTGTTTTTCTAAACCCAGTTTGCCCATCCAAAGTGTAAGAAAGCAGTCTCATGTGTTTGGGACCAACTAACTCGTTGGCCTTGGTAATTGAAGCATAGTTAGGTCTTGGTGAAATCTAATCAACTCCGGCAATCTCCAAGGGAAATGTACCTGACTTACACTGTTGTTACACTGTCTTCTTTCTAAGGTTCGTACAAAAAATATCAATGATACTACTTTGTTTAGCAACTCTCTCCTTGGAGTTTGAAGCACCTTATCTTAATTTAATCATAATATTAATGATGTATTAATGGTACTTTGGCTCTTACTCTATGCTGGAGCAGATACAAATAATCAGGATGGACACTTTCCCTGTCCCTCGTAGGGCACACAGTTTTAAGTAGGAGGGAATAGAATTTAATCCTCATTTGACAGATGAGGATAGAGATAAGCATAGAGAAATTAAGTGGCTTGCCCAAGTCACACCGCAGACACATCCAGGTCCTCTTTCTCCCAGGACCATGCTTTAGATCCTGTTGCTTCTTCATTAAGTGCACACTATGTACTAAGTGCAAGGTAGATACAGATTATGAAGTCAGAGACCATACCTGTCCCACAGAGTGCTCACTGTCTATTTTACCACATTTTACAGATATGGAAACTGAGGTCCAGAGAAGTTAAGTGACTTGCCAATGGTCTCGCAACAGGACAGTGAGGGAGTGGTATTATCTCCTAACATGAAGGGAAATCCTAGTATATTTTTTCAATTGCACTGGTTTTCTTTAAATTATTGGACCTTATTTTATTATCAATATTTGTACTTTCTTTAGCACCATTCTTTAAGTAGGATGAATTCTCACAATATCTGGATGGAAACATATCTCCATTGATGGGTTACATTCTAACTCATCTACTGCCTCTCCGGGCATAGCAAAGCTCTTAATTTAAGCATCTTGGCTTTGTAAATATTAAAAGTCAATAAATAACTCACAAATGCTATTAGTGGAGCTTAGCAGCTAAATTTGGTATTGGGTGTACAACCACTTGTAACCCTTTTGGGAAATGACATTAACTAGATTAGTGCAGCCAGAGGAAATGTTGAATTTCATTTCTTTGAAAGATGCTGAATGCGCTTTTAGAGCTGTTAGATGCTGCAGAGAAAGTGTTTAATTCTGGACAATGTTGCCTTGCGGCTGCAGTGAGTAACCTTAGTGATTTCTGAACTGTGTGGGGTAAAGGTTAAAGCTACTTTGGGTAACTCTTTTGTTCCCATTTAAAATCACAACCAAGGTTGGAAAGACTGTTTACTCTTCTTCATTACTCAGATAAACTGCTGGCCTCATTTTGCTTCCTGGGTGACGGGAGTGTGAGAGCCTTCCCCTCCTCATCGAGCAGAAACTCCCGGATGTAGATTTCAAGGCCCTCAATCCACTCTCTCCTCTGTACTTATCCTCACTCCTCTCCAACTACACACCAGCTCATGTTTTGCTCCTCTCCAATCACCCCATAGAGAAGCGGCATGGCTTAGTGGAAAGAGCACGGGCTTGGGAGTCAGAGGACATGGGGTTTTAATCCCAGCTCCACCACTTTGCTGTGTGGCCTTGGGCAAGTTGCTTAACTCCTCTGTGCCTCAGTTACCTCATCTGTAAAATGGGGATTAAAACTGAGAGCCCCATGTGGGACAACCTGATTACCTTGTATCTACCCCAGTGCTTAGAACAGTGCTTGGCACATAGTAAGCGCTTAACAAATACCATAATTATTATTATTATTATTCTCATCTCTCTTGCCATCATCCCCTTTCTCCTGCCCTCCCTTCGGTCAGGAGCGCTCTGCCCTTCCCATCCAACAGATCATTACTCTTCATGAAACCATCACTGATCTATCTCTCACCTCCCAATTCTACCTCCACCACCATACTGCCACTTCACCATTTCTGCACTTGGGTACTCGCCCTCCCTGTCAACCGGTTGTATTTATTTAAATATCTTTGAATTCTGTTGCCTCCCCCTACTTGTGATTTATTGGTGTCTTTCTTCCCTGCTAGATGGGAGCTCCTTGAGGGCAGAGATGGTGTTTATTAACTCTACTGTACTCGCCCAAGGACTTAGCCTAGGGCACAACATAAAAAATATGAAAGATTGATAGTGGTTTTTTTATGGTACTTGTTAAGCACTTACTATGTGCCAGGCATTGTTGACTAAGTTGCAGAAGCTGAGAAAGGGAGTTGGGTTGGGATAAAGTCAAGTTTGCGGGCTAGAAAAAGGGGGATGATGATGGTGGTGGTGTTAACAGTGATGGAGAAGTTGAGAGGGAAGATCGGTTCAGTTTTGGACACAGTTAACATGAGGTGCTGGTGGCACAGAGAATGGAGGCTTAGTGGAAAGTACATGGGCTGGGGAGTAAGGGGACCTGGGTTCTAACCCTGGACGTACTACTTAGCTGTTGTCTGTCCTTGGTCAAGATATTTAACTTCTTTGTAACTCAGTTTTTTCATCTGTAAAATGGAGATTTAATACCTGTTCTCCCTCCCCCTTAGACAGTCTCAGCCCCTGTGGTACAGGGATTGTGTCTAATCAGGCTATCTGGTAAATACTCAAGCTCTTAATACAGTGCTTCTTCCATTGTAAGTGTTTAAAATATACCACAGTTAATTTCACTTATTAAGATAGAGGTTGGGGCTAGTGAGAATAAGGAATTTACAATCATTTATACATTTCTTTCATTTGTACATTCTAAGCTTTATATGGCAGTATTTGTATATATTTAAATGTTCCCTGTTTCCCCCCTTGGAGTCTTAAGGTCCTTGAGGGCAATGATTTTATTAGATTCTTATTTGTTCTCTCCAGTGCCCTGAACAGTGTTCTGCACAGTGTGTTCATTAAAGTCCCTTGATGATTGGTCAAAATAATCCCAATGATTTTACACTTTTGGGGCAAAATATCCATTAAATCCTTTTGAGAGTGGTAATACTTTGAACTTGCCTTCTTGAAACTAATTTCAGTTCTTTCTGCATGCACATGTGTTCCCCCAAAAAATTGTTTTCTTTTTAAAGTGATGGCCTCTATTTTAAAATGTTCTGGGCCATACCTGATTATTTATGGCAAAATCTTGACACACAGTTGACATTATTGTACTGTTCTCTCCCAAGCACTTTGTACAATCTTTTACATAGAGTAAGTGTTCAATAAATACCATTGATTGATAAAAGATGCTTATTTTGAAAATGTGATTGAAGGCAAGGGGAAAATTGAGAGATTAGATAACATTTAAAAAGCTACTAGAGGGCTCCATTTTTCAGGTACAAATTTACAGAAAAATGATAAATTTTCAGTAGTTGCTGCTGTGAACTCCAACTGGAAACAGAAGTCACTGAAGGTGTCAGGATTCCTTATTGAAATTATTCTTCTAATTTTAAATATGAAAATAAGATTGTACATAAGCAGTGACACTCAGTGTTTAGGACAACTGGCCCTCCTCCCACTGAAGGAAATTTTATTCAATTTATCAGCGATTTGTGCTGATTGTTACACTGAATTCATAGAATACTTTTATGGGAATTTTAGAAAAGTGTGCTTGTTAAAAAATAAAAATCCTAATCCCCATACCGTTGATGCTTTCTTAAAAATATTTCCACACCATCCCCTATTGTACTCTCACAAGCTCAGTGCAGTACTCTATACATAGTAGTTGCATCAGCCTCCTCAGTGACCTCCCTACCTCCTGTCCCTAGGTTGTCCTATCCTTCATTTATTTATTCAATCATATTTTTTGAGAGTTTACTGTGTGCAGAGCACTGTACTACGTGCTTGGAAAGTAGAATTCAGCAGTAAAGAAAAACAGTCCCTAACCACAACGGATTTACAGTCTAGAAGGGAGGAGTCAGACATCAAAACAAGTTAACAGGCAATAATATAAATAAATGGAATTATAGATATGTACATAAATACACACAAATAGAGGAAAGGGAGTGAATCAGGGCAACGGGGAAGGGAACTGAGGAAAAGGGGGGCTTAGTCTGGGAAGGCCTCTTGGAGGAAGTGAGCCTTCAGTAGGGCTTTGAAAGGGAGAAGTTTTGTTGTTTGGTGGATTTAAAGAGGGAGGGCTTTCCAGGCCAGAGGTAGGACATGGGCCAGGGGGTCAACCATGGGACAAGCGAGAATGAACCACAGTGAGGAGGTTAGCAGCACCAGAGGAGCAGAGTGTGCACACTGGGATGTAGAAGGAGAGAAGGGAGGTGAAGTAAAAGAGGAAGGTGATTTAGAACTTTGAAGCCAATAATGAGGAGTTTTTGCTTGATACAGAGGTTTTTAGGCAACCACTGGAGATTTTTCCCACTGGAGAATTTTCACTCTGCTGTCCAGATCATTTTTCTGAAAAAAATGTCCAGTTCATGTCTCCCCACTCTTTCATAGCCTCCAGGATTGTCTCTCCACTCCCACATTAAACAGAAACTACTAACCTTTGCCTTTAAGACACTCATCAGCTAAATAATGGTATTCATACTATTATTTCCTGGTGTCCAGGAAAATTCTGAGGCCAACATAGCTTTTCTATGATACCAATGCCGTTGTTATGCAGTCTCTATCAGAAAAGTGGAAAACTGAGGTCTAGTAACTTCATCTTCATTGACAAACCCAAAGTAGTGTTTTCCACATCACTAGCTTCTGCTTGCTGGTCCAAAAATATTAAGTGACTACTAAGCACACCAAGCTCTGAGATAATATTTAGGATCTATACAAGACAGTCATACTGGACAGTGTCCCCGTCCCCCATGATGCTTCTGGGTAGAGGGAGGAAAAGTAAATATCTCTATTTCAAAAGAAGAGACCAAAGCCCAGGGAGGTTAAGTGAGTTTCTCAAGGTCACACAGCAGGCCAGTGGCAGAAATAGGATGGTAACCCAGTTCTGACCTAAGCAACACTGTCTCCCTTATATTTGTGCTCATCATATTCTTTTTTGTTGTTTTCCTTTCCCTTGTTAATGCTTGGTTTTTTTTTTTGTAACCAAAGGTTCTTAGCAAAGTCCAAGTAATTGAAGGGGCTGTGCTTAATTTCCTATGGCATAAGTGAGCTTCCCTATCTTTTGCTTAAGGACCTAGACAGAACAAATGAAAAGAATTTATTTCGATAGTATGCATCAATCTTCTGGAAGTCTTTGATCTCTTTAAAGGTATTCATGGTCTAAATAACCACCACACTTTTATAGAAATAAAAGAAACCTGGATTTGAAATAATTGACACCAAGGGGAAAACATTAAATAGAGTAATCTTTATCCACCACTTGAAAGTTTTTTCAGGCTAAACATTAAAGGTAAACTAATCCTTATTTTTTCTCATCAAAATTAGTGATTTCACTACACTATGGTCACTACTATAGAAGCAAACATCTACTCCCTTTCAAAAGGAAGTGAAAGATGACTTTCTAAAGGAAGGTTATTAGAGGAAAATGAGCCTTGAGAACTTCCACTTGAAAGGGTTTTTTTTTTTTTCTCAGTTCTGTCAAAAGCAAGTGCCATATACAAAAACAAGAACCTAAGGTGACAGTGTAAACTATCTGTTGTTAAATACAGTCTCACATGTACACCTAGTTCTCATAAATTGCAGGGATTGTGTTTTCATAGAACACCACATTAAGAAAAACTCACACTCACACTAAGCATGAAGGAGAACAGATAATGAATCCCCATTTTACAGATGAGGAAACTGAGGCACAGAGAAGTCAAGTGACTTGCCCAAGAATACAGAGCAGGCAAATGGCAGAGCCAGGGCTAGAACTCTGATCTTCTGACTCTCAGGCCCATGCTTCCTCTGCTAGGCCATGCTGCTTCATGTGCTTATATACACAGCTCTCTCTTCTGATACCACATCATGCTGAATATGGATGGGTTCATACTGGCAACAGAAAGTTCTGGTGGTGTTATTCAATGTTCTGGCCAAAAGTGAAGTGAAAGTGCTGCAAGTAAATTTGTTTTTTGTCTTTCCTGACCTTAAATGGCAAAGTAGGTTTATTGAGAATCAGGAATCTCCATCTTGAGTTGAGGCTACTGTCATGGGAGTTCATTCCAGATAGGAAATTTCTCATCACTAATATGATCCAATATATTTTGCAACTTCTGCCTTTACCCTTCCCAGCCCAAGGCCAAATCTCATTTACCTCTGAGTTTACCCAAGAAAAGGACAGTGGCTTTAAGGAATTTCACCACAAGACCAATTCTCAGTGCCTGGATATGACATGGGCAAAGAGTTACTTTAATTTGGACTACTGACTCTTTGTATACTCTATTTCTAAGAGATAGGGAAGAGATGTGAATCTATGGAGGCTATTCTACTTGAAAACTAACCATCAAGCTCTACCCAGTTTCTTTGTGTGTGTGTTTTATGGAACTTTAGTACTTACAATGTTTCAAACACCGTTCTGAATTCTGGGGTAGGTACAAGTCAATTAAGTCAGACAGTCCCTGTCCCACATGAGATTCACAGTCTTTAAGTGGGAGAAGGAACAGGTATTGAATCTCCATTTTACAGTTGAGGAAATTGAGGCACAGATAAGTTAAGTGACTTGCCCAAGGAGAAACAGCTTTTAATTGGCAGAGCAATTCACAGAGCCAGGATTAGAACTCAGGTCCTCTGAACTTCCAGGCCCGTTATTCATTTACTCATTCAATCATATTTATTGAGCACTTACTCTGTGCACATCACTCTACTAAATACTTGTGATCTAAGTGATCTTTCCACTAGGTCATGCTGCTTCATCATTTGATCCCAATAGCCCAATAGAGCCAGCTGCATGAAATTGGGATCTAAAATGAAGTCATCCATTTTTCTTGAGGTTTCATTCAGTCAGTCATTCAATCATATTTATTGAGCACTTACTGGGTGCAGAGCACTGTATTAAGTGCTTGGAAAGTACAATTCAGTAATAAAGAGAGACAATCCCTGCCCACACTTGGGCTTACAGTCTTGAAGGGGGGATACAGACATCAAAACAAGTAAACAGGATCAATATAAATAAATGGAATTATAGATACATATATACACAAGTGTCGTGGGGTCGGGGGGGGTAGAGGAAAGGGAGAGAGTCGGGGAGACAGAGGGGAGGGGGAGCTGAGGAAAAGGGGGGCTTAGTCTGGGAAGGCCTCTTGGAGGAGGTGAGCCTTCAGTAGGGCTTTGAAGGGGTGATTATTTGTCGGATTTGAGGAGGGAGGGTGTTCCAGGTCCTAGAAATAGTATGTGGGCCGGAGGTTGACGGTGGGCTAGGCGAGATTGAGTTTCTTTTGGTAGAGTAACTTATAATAATAATAAAAATAATAGTTTTATTTGTTATGTGCATATTATATGCCAAGTGCTGTGCTAAGTACTACGAAAATGCAATATGAATAGATCAGAAAGAGTCCCTCTTCCACATCAGGCTCATAGCATACAGGATTTAAGAGAACATTTTTACAGATGAGGAAACTGAGGCACAGAGAAATCAAGATATCATAGACCTTTGAAGAAATGAGTGCTCCATAGGCTGAATTGTACCCCACGTACAAGTACAGTGTCCCTTTCTTTCCACCTTTTAAAAGATTTAAAAAATCCTTTTTCCCCAGTGCGTGCTCAGGCTTCTCACATTTCACGGATATAAATTTATGATAGACCACATTGATTCCATGTGTATTCTTTTAATAACGAGCAGTATGACAGTCACTGTAACAGGTTTAGTCCAGTGATCTACAGCTTTTCTTCAGAAACCAGATTCCTGCCAGGCTGCAGTTTAATGACTTCAGATTTCCGACGGGCCCTATGTGGACATAGTTTTTGATTGATGAACCCAAATCTGCCTGAGAATCCTGCTTAAAGTAGGGAGAGAAGAGTTTGCCACTCGGGATTCTTCTCTGATGGCATTGCTCTGAGTGGTAACAATGCCAGGTATTAGAATGAATTTCTAACAGGTTCCCAGGCTTTGTCCAAAGGAGAGCAATGGGAGAATTGGAGTAGATCCGGAGAAGTACGCCAAAGTAACAAAAGGGTTTAGAAATTAGGTTCTAGACCTAAAGTCTAACACCAACATAGCTATTTGCCAGAATGAAAAAGTCCTAAAGTGTGGACTTTTTAACTGAGAAGCGGTGTGCCCTAGTAGAATCAATCAGTGCATTTATTGAGCACTTACCATTTGCAGAGCACTATACTGAGTGCTTGGGAGAGTACAATGTAACAGAGTAGGTAGACTCATTCCCTGCCCACAAGGAGCTTATAATCTAGTGGAGGAGACAGATATTGATATTGATAAATTATGACTATGTACATAAAGAGCAGAGGAGTGAGTCAGGAGTTCTGGGTTTCAACCTGGTTCTACCGTATGCCTGCTGGGTGACCTTGGACAAGTCACTTCATTATTCCTTAGTTTCCTCATTCGTAAAAAGGGGATTTAATATCTGTTCTCCCCTGCCACTAAACTGTAAGCCCAATGTAGGACAGGAACTTTGTCCCATCTGATTTTTCTGTATTTAGCCCAGTGCTTAGCATGTAGTAAATATGTAATAAAATCCATAGTTATATTTATGAGGTGGGTATCGACACTTCTGCTCTTCCTCTCACAGTGGTTGGAAGCAGAATAAGGGTGTTTAGCCTGCAGCAATAGACATTTAGGATAGTCATAAGCAAGAACGTGCCTATATTCAGGCTGATTAAACAATGCCATGACATAACATATTAAGCCTTTGAAGTTTCCTTAAATTGAGGTTTCAACTGAAAAGTTCAGTTGATGAAATGAATCCCCTACCTCCAAAGTCTCTTAAGCCCTTTCCCATCTCAAGGCTCGGAGAGTCTCCTTTGGTCTTTGGTGAAGCTGCTATTGGCTTGGTATGTCCCTGTCTGACAATGTAAATCACTTTCAAAATAGGACATTTATAATGGAAATAATTCACCAGAGCATCGGCCGCATTTAGGTCAGTGGAATTTGAAGCAGTTGTTTTAGGGTATCCTGGGATCGCTCCCTGGGTTCCATATTTTCCCTTTAAATTACATTTCCTGACACAGTGCCAAGTACTTGGTAGGGAAATATTATTAAGAAGATCAAACGCAGATCATATGAAAGAGACATCTGTGGCCATTATTGTTTTTTCAAAAGTTCAGGTTGTGTAGGAAGTCTGACAGACCGTAGCCTCTAAACTCTTGTCTCAAATCCACAATTAGTGGGCCTTGGAGGCCATGGGGAAGAAAGCGCCATTTTATTTGCCATTTAGTCTTGGTGGGCCTAGAAGAGGGAGAGATTGTGTGAGGAAGATCAAACTCTGGAAGACTTGAACTATGAACTATGACCAGCCACTTGAGGGGGTGTTAGAGAAGAGGAGGGGAAATGGGACTTATATCTAACTCAATCCTTCCTGCTCCTCCCCACTTATAAGTTCCATTACACAACTGTCCCCAGCCCAAGCCTTCCTCAATTGAGATCTTGAGAATTCTTCTTCCCTCTACCTCTAATACTTGTTCACCCTTCTACTTAGATTTTGAACCCCATGTGGAACTGGGACTATGTCCAACATGATTGCCCTGTATTGCCCAGTGCTTAGTACAGTATTTGGTATTTAGTAAGCACTTATCAAAACAAATACTACTACTTCTCTATTCCATATCTCCTGAGTTTGGAAATGGAAAGCTCAGGAAGAAGAAGCTGATGCAGCCATTTAAATCAGGAAAAAACAACTGCTTTAACCTGGGAAACAGCATGTCCTAATTGAAAGAGCCCAAGACTGGTAGTCCGGAGACCAGGGTTCTAATTCTGGGCCCACTATTTCCCGACTGTGTGACCTTGGGTAAATCACCTAATGTCTCTGTGCCTCAGTTTCTTCATATGTGAAATGGGATTAAATTCCTGCTTTTTCTCCCTCTTAGACTATGAGCTTCATATTGGGGCAGGGACTGTGTCTGATCTGATTGGATTGAACCTACTCCAACATTTAGTACTGTACAAAAGCTCTTAACAAATATCAGAATTATGATAACTCTCTGTGTGGTGGCAGTATGGGTGAAGAAGAAGAGAAGGATCCAGGAAATACTGAGGAAAAACAGACAAGGCCAGAAAAACCAACAGGATAAGGAACCTGGGATCTGGAATTTAGTTTACATAACTTTGTGGCATATAAAACATACTATTGGTGAAAGTAGCTTGTGTGAGGGGAAATATCCGGAAATCAGAAAGGTGCTGTTTATATGATGTCAACTCAGGGAAAAGAAATAACACTCTGAGCACATGAAACTAAATGATACGTGGCTCTCACTTGGTACTTTGAGGTTTGAAAGCTAAAGCAAGCAGAGGGCAGAAGTCACTTCCCCTCTTCTTTCCAAAAGTTGTTTTAGGGAGCAAGATAAAGTCCTGGTAGCATTCTAGGTATAGGAAGGGACAGTTCCTTGCATTCTCAAGATGAGATGGCTCAGTGTTCCTGCATTTCCTTTTATGAGCTATGCTCTTGAAGAGTAGTATGAATACATCTCACTTCTGCAGTATTCTCCCAAGTGTTTAGTACAATGCTTAGTGCTTAGTAGTGGGAAAGCAGTATGGCCTAGTAGAAAGATCATGGTCCTGAGAAGTGGAGGACCTGCATTGTAATCCCAGCAACCCTATTTGTCAACTATGTGACCTTGAGCAAGTCACTTAGATTCTCTGTGTCTTGGTTTCTTCATCTGTAAACCAGGGATTAAATACCAGTTCTCCCTACTTCATCTGAGAGGCCCATGTGGGACAGGGGCTGCGTCTGACTTGTTTACCTAGTATCTACCCCAGCGCTTAGTATGATGTTTGGCACATACTTAAGTGCTTTGGAAATGATAAGCACTTAAAAAATACCATTATTATCATAGTAGATGCTCATTAATTACCACTGGTAATGAAGATGAACTCAAGAAAAGATGTCTTTAGAAGAGAAGAGGAAGAAGGTTTTCCAGAGAGCCTAGCCTTGGTCTCTGCTGATCTCTTGTCTTTTGTATTTTAACCTCTCCTATAAGAAAGCAGTTGTAGTTGGAGTTAATATTAATGTTCATTCCATTAAGTTTGAGGGAAGGAGGGAATGTCATCCAAACATCCACCATTACTGGATGTTACCAATTCTGATTCAACCATTGGATGTAAGCCAAAGTATTGACCTTCTCAGTGGAATTTCCTTTAATTGGGTCTTCTTCAGGAAGATGCATTCCTAAAACAAACTATTTGGTAGGCTAGGAATTAGGCAATTAACACCTATTTTGACTTCCGAGTCAGAGGATGTATAGTTTATTACCAATAGGTATCTTTTTTTAATGGTATTTAAGTGCTTACTTTGTTCCAAACACTGTACTAAGCACTGGGGGAAATACAAGCTAATCAAGTTGGGCACAGTCCATGTCCCACGTGGGACACACAGCCGTAATCTCCATTTTACAGATTAGTTAAAGGCAGCACAGTGAAGTTAAATGACTTGTCCAGGATTCATTCATTCAATAGTATTTATTGAGTGCTTACTATGTGCAGAGCACTGTACTAAGCACTTGGAATGAACAAGTCGGCAACAGATAACACAACAGGATCACACAGCAGACAAGTGGCGGAGCTGGTATTAGAACCCAGTCCTTCCAACTTCCAGGTCTGTGCTCTATCCACTAGGCCCTGCTGATTTTCATTATCTCATAATAATAATATTTATTAAGTGCTTCCTACATGTCAAGCACTGTGCTAAGCTATGGAGTAGATATGATAGATCAGATGCAGTCCTGTCCCACCGAGTGCTCACAGTCTAAGAAGGAGGAAACATAGAAAGAGGCTGTATATCAGTGCCGTTTGAATTCCTTTCAATACAAGGAGATGTATTTGCCAAAGGAAATGTCTAGACACAGGCCATTACAAGTCGAGAAGTGCAGAATAGCCCTCCAAGGGTTCCTCATCTTCCTCTTCCCCCATCCTTGCCATTTTACCTGTATGTTTCCCCCCGTTTTTCAGATGCAGAAGCTGAGGCTCAGATAAGTTAAATGACTTTTCCAGGACCAAACAGAGACTATAGTCAGGCTAGCTCCAAGCTCTTTCCACTAGTTCACCATCTTTAGGTCTCCTGCTAGATTGGAAACCTCTTGAGGACCAAGGTCACATCTACCAAGTCTATTATACTCTCCCATGCTCTTGGTAGATGCTCTACATGCAGTAAATGCCATTGATTGATTAATCAAATCCCTCGGTGGTCCCCTTCTATGTGTACTATTTCTGTGACTTTCTCTCAAGGTCAAATGATTTTCTTTGTGCCATTCAACATCTCATTTTAAATTATCTGCTTTCCTTTTGATCCTTTATCTCTTTTCTGGGGTACTTACTTATGTGTGACAGCCTCAATCATCCAGTTATCAATTCAGTCAAATCTGTCTTGCAGAATGCTAATCTCATCATTCAAGGGAGAATATTTGTTCTCCCTCCTACTTAGAATGTGAGCCCCATGTGGGAAAGGGACTGTGTTCGACCTGATTAACTTGTAATCTAACCTTGCACTTAGAACAGTGCCCGACATATAGTGAACACTGTGAATACTGTAATAGTTAATAATTCAAGTATCAAATCTGTTTTGATTTGTTTTGATAAGTGCTTACTATGTGCCAATTAATGCATTAAGCACTGTTGTCATTACAGGACAGTCACATTAGTCTTGGGCCCTGTGCCACATGGGATTCATAATTAAGAAGGGAGAATCCCTCCTGATTTATTTTCAGACCCCATTGGGGACCTGGTCTGGGAAAATGGAAGATTTTCCCATGGTGAAAGTGAAAGGTGCTGACCAACCACCCAGCAGGGTTATCCTTCCCTTTTCCTGTTCATTTTGCTGGTCCCAGGACTCTGTTCTACACCACAAAGTTCACTGGCCCTTTTCCTCTTTTTGTAATTCACTTCTGGGGTTGCCTTCCTTTGATCTGGGAGACTTCAATTGGGAAAAGGCAAAAATGGTGGCTCACTTCTCTCAGGGTCCAGCTTCCAGAACTTCACCTGGGACTTCTTCCGATCCCTGCTGTTGCTCGTTTCTGATCCCACCCCTGATGCTCGTTAGAAACCCGATTTTTCCTTAGAGCTTTCTCCCTGAATGGAACCAGCCTAACCCAATCAAGGCAAACTGCAAAATTAAATTAATTTAACTTGTTCGTCTAGGTGTTTAATGTAATATTTTGACAGATCTGCATAAACTGCACTTCCTAAATTGGGCATAAGGGAATACAATTGAAGGTTTCAAATTCATTTCTGTTGGTAGAAATGGGGAGATTTGAAATCCATCAGCCCTTCTCCCTAATGCACCATTTAGACAGCTCATGCTGCCTTCTGTTAGCATTAAGCACAAAGGCCTCTGTTTAAATAATATTAGGGTTATAGCAGAAATGAACACAAGCCAGACAGTTTTAAGATAAGGCTGACACTAAGTCATTCTGTTTGAAAACAAAACAAGGCGAGGTAGAAGATAGAGGGGGACTGGGGAGGAGGAGGGCGAGGAACTCTCGGAGCGCTATTCTGCACTTCTCGACTTGTAATGGTCTGGGTCTAGACCTTTGCTTTTTCAAATACATCTCCTTGCATCGAAAAGAATTCAAACGGCACTGATATACAGCCTTTGTAGCTGGAGGAGACCATATGTGCTGGGCTATGTATATATCTATGTCTGTGTTTGTGTATGCATACCCACCCTGCATTTCCTCCCAAGGATTTATTGGCCATTGGACCTAAGACCACTGTGTGCAAACCATTAAACCCCCCAAGTGATTGATTGGACATCAAAGCGCAGCAAGGCTTCCAAGATAGTTTGAGGGAGGTTTTAATCGTTTCCCAAAGCTTGCAGAGAAAGATATTAGAGTCCTTTGAATAAATATTTAGAGCCCCATTCAGAAGAAAGAAACGAATTCAGCTTCTGGGATGTGAAAATCAAGGCCGTAAGGTGACTAAAATACAAGGCTCTCCTGGCAGTGGACCTGGCTCGACGCTGGGGAAACTGAGGGATCCTCTTTTTAGGTGATTTAATTCCCAAGGGCTTCTGTGTTTTGCATTATCCAGACTTGAAATATTTATGAAAATGAATCACCGATTTTCCCTGTATCAAATACGATCTGAAACATCTGGGCTGTAGAGAGTTACTGAAGGATTAAAAACTATCCCTGTCAAGTGATCCATCTGGAGTAGTAACATTCCCCGAGTTTTCCTCCCTTCAGTGAAAGGTCTATGGGTGTGTTTTATTTATTTTTTTACAACATTAACCACTGGGGAGTCTTCTATCTAATCGGAGGCATGAACCCGAATAATACTTTGCTTTCTCCTCTCTTTTACTTCAACCCTTCCCCCCACCCATGTTGGATCACTTAAATTGCTTAGAAGCAAATGGCATTTTGTAATTGATAATTGAGATTTCAATGTGGATTTGAAGGTGGCAGTGCTGTAAGAAGGCAGTGCTGCCCAGGGCAACGAACTTGTTTTGATAAGTGCTTACTATGTGCCAATTACTGCATTAAGCACTGGTGTAGTTACAGGACAGTCACATTAGTCTTGGGCCCTGTGACGCATGGGATTCATAATTAAGAAGGGAGAACAAATATTAGAGGTATAGGGAAGAACAGTTCTCAAGATCTCAATTGAAAAATGCTTGGGCCTGAGATTAAGTGCATGGCAGAGCAGTAGGGAGGAAAATAGGGTATGGGGAATGAGAGATTAGTCTGGGAAGGCTTTCTGGAGGAGATAGGACTTTGAAGATAGGGAGGGTGCTGGTCAGGTATGGAAGGAGAGGGTGTTCCAGGCAGGAAGGAGACCATGATTAAGGAGTGGATAGATTGTAGAAGATAGTGATGAAGCAGTTTTAAAAGCCATAGAGGCAGCTCTGCAGAACAAGCTATCATGGTCACATGTTGGGTTGATCACTCTAGCTGCCCTAAAGAAGATTTCCACTTGCTCTTCTGCTTCATCCATCAACATCACTGTGTTTCTGCTTTATCAACCAGTAGGGTGCAATTGTCTGAATGTGAAGGCAACATTTGACTGGGTATTGCCCAGCCAAGTTCTTATTGGTGTACAGCATCCCTGCTATGGGAAGCAGCATGGCCTAGAGGAGTCAGAAGGACTTAGGTTCTAATCCGGGGTCTGCCATTTGTTTGCTGTGTGACCTTGGGCAAGTCACTTCACTTCTCTGGACCTCAGTTCCCTCATCTGTAAAATGGGAATTAATATGGTGAGCCCCTTGTGAGACATGGACTGTGTCCAACCTGAAACCTGATTTGCTTGTAGATACCCCATTGTGTAGTACTGTGCCTAGCACATAGTAATTACTTAACAAAAACCATAAGAAAAGAAAAAAAAAGCCCTGGTTTGACTCTTGACTGGGGCCCATCCTAAACTCAGCCCTTAGAGACACCAAAGCCCTTAGCTGCTTCTGTTCCCCTATATTTTTTGTGGCAGGGTGGGAGAGAATGTAGTTCTTTGTGTTTTGTTCATTTTAGCTTCTATGCCCTACTGGATGGGCTTTTGAAGATCATATCCTGAGCTCTTAGCCAGTACCTTTCAATAGAAACTCAGTCTTTAGCTGCAGCTGGTCTGGGAGGTAATGTTAATCTATATTATTCTGGGCAATCTCAGGCTAGTTTCAGGTACCCTGTAAACAGTACATGATGACGTTTTATTTGTTCCGTTCCAGGTATTTTTAGTAAGCATTGAAATATTCTGTGCTCTTTGAGTATCTTTTGGGGGAACTCTGAAATGGTAAAGCTGAAAAAGGTGTTACATTTTTTAATATATTAGTTTGGTTACAAGTGGACACTGAAACCTTCGGTCAATCAGTACTCTATGCATTTGGGAAAGTACTATAGCTTTAGTAGACATGATTTAATCAGTCAGTGAGATCTTTTAGGCACTTTGTGCAGAGCATTGTACTAAGCACTTAGAAGAATTTGGTGCAATAGAGTTTGTAGACACGAACCCTGACCTCAAGACATTTCCTGTCTTTAAATAGCTTACAGTATAGTGAGGGAGACAGGCACTAAAATAAATTTCATGTAGAAGGATGCAACAGAGTTTAAAGATAAGTACATAAGATCTGCAGTGGGAAAACACTGGGGTAACAAAGTGTTTACAGAGCAAGAACTCAGTTGCGTAAGTGAGCCCTCTGCAGACTGGGAACAGGATAGTTTGTTTTTTGATGGTAATTAAGTGCTTACTAGGTACCATGCTCTGTTTTAAGAGTTGGGGTAGAATCAGGAAATTAATCAAAGCAGCAAATGTGCCCAACAAGGACCACAAAATTGCTTTCAAATCTAGGTTATCTCGTGTCTGGGCCATCTAACTTGTCGGCTTTGGTAATTGAAGCATAATTAAGCCTCGGTGAAATCTAATCAACTCTGGCGATCTCAGTGTGAAATGTACCTGACTTACTCTGTTTTTCCGCTGATCTGTCTAAGAGTCATACAAAAAATATCAACAATGCTACTCTGCTTAGCAGTTAAAGCACTCTGTCCTCATTTGCACATAACATTAAAAAGTATTATAACACTTATTAATGGTATTTGAATGCTTACTACATGCTACAGGGTTATCAGGTTGGATACAGTCCCTGTCCCACATGGAGCTCATGGTATAAGTGAGTTCATGGGTAACCTCAACTCCAACATCCGAGAAGCACGTCTGAATAACTGTTGCATGACCTTGCAGGAGACATCAGTATTTCCATTTAAGCTGTTAAATTTTCAAACATTGGCACTGCTCAGATCTAGTTCACTGCACAAACCAATCACTTAGCATAGATGGGAGCATTGACTCTCGAGTCTCCTGTACTTGAGCTCAAGCTCACACGTTAAATATCTTCACTTTGTGGATTTTCCCCACTCAACCTCCATCACGGATGGGGCCGTAGAACAGACAACCTCCCCAGTTGATATGCACCGCCTAAAGCTTGCTTGAAATGTATGTTGCAGGATTGTTTACCTGCTTGTATCTATACTGAGAAGTTTTTTTTTTTTTTTGCACCCCAGTTATAAAGGTGACAGTGACAAACATGCCAGGATTCAAAAATAATAAGGATCCTCCCTTTAGCCAAGGCCAGTTTGAGACAAATTGTAAAAGTAATAATTGTGATATTTAAGTGGTTTACTCTGTGCCAAGTACTACATTATTTATGCAGAATAATAAGGGTGGGCACAATCCCTGTCTCATGAGGGGCTTACAGTCCAAGGGGGAGGGAGAACAAGTATGTTACCCCCATTTTATAGATGAGGAAGTGGAGGCTCAGAGACATCAAGTGACTTACCTAAGGTCAAGTAACAGCCTAGTGGCAGAGTGCGATTAGATTAGATTGCTATATTGTACTCTCCCGAGCACTTAGTACAGTAGTCTGCATGCAGTAAGTGCTCAGTAAATACTATTGAATGCTGAAATGAATGAACCCAGGTGCTCTTGCTCCCAGGACCTTGCTTCATAAGGCTTCACTTAAAAGGTGTCTTGTCAAGAGAGTGCTGTGGTGTCGTATAAAGGTCCACTCTTACAATCCAATCCCTTGGAGGAGAGGGAGGCATGAAAAGAACTTCGCTAGATTATAAACAACTGGGGGCCAGTAATCATGTCTTGATTGAACTTTACTGAACTCTTCTAAGTATTTAGTATAGGGTTCTGAACACAGGAGGAACTCAATAAATATGCCACACATACACACACTCATACCTACACATTACAAATCTGTTCTATACCTATCACAGATCACATATAATACCCATAATTCCATATATTTATATGTGTATCCTTTATGAGATAGATTGATAGGTATATCTATATATCTAATATATATACCTTGCTTAAAATCTGCCCCAAATTAATCAGTGCCTTTACTATTCACCACACACCATTATGCGATTTGTGCAGATAAATATGGCCTCCCCAACTGTTACGAATCTCCTTTTATAGTGAAGGAATTTACAATGTCAACAGAAAAACATCATAAAGGAAATGGTTGGAAGGCTGACATTTGAGCCCATTGTTTACAACATTCTTTCTTTATTAATGTTGATATTTCAGAGCTCAGATGAAACATTTCCTCAATAACAGTTGGAAATTATGCCCGCCTTTTAATTGGCCTCCTGTTTATGTTACTGCAGATTCTAGAGTTGATGGTATTCTAAACTTTTTAATATTTATCTTGAAGCTGTTTTGGCAACAGAAACGTATCATTAAAATCTGAGTACAGGTGTCCAAAAGAACCCAGCATTTAGAAACAGTATCTTTTCTACAGCAATAGCTACACTGATGTGGTAGTGTTTTAAAAATTAAATCATTCATTAGATTGTTCTATTGGTACTACTAGTATTAATGAAAGCAATTATGACATTTATTAAGTATTTATTATGTGCTAAGATAGAGAGGCAGTGTTCCCTAGTGGATAGAGCATAGGCCTGGGAGTCAGAAGGACCTGGGTTCGAATCCCAAGTTCTTCCATTTGTCTGCTGTGTGATACTGAGCAAGTCTCTTCACTTCTATTTGCCTCAGTGAGTTCATCTGTAAAATGGGGATATAGACTGTGAGCTCCAAGTGGGACATGGACTCTGTCCAACCTGATTGCTATATGTACTCTAGTGCTTAGAACAGTGCCTGGCATATAGTAAGCGCTAAACAAATACCATAAAAAATACCTTGGGGTAGGTATGAAATTGGCCTGAGTCCCTGTCTCATATAGGCTCAGGCTCAACCCCATTTTACAGCTGTAGGAACTGAGGTACAGAGAAGTTAACTTCTTCCCCAAGATCCCTCAGTAATAATAATAATAGTAATTATGGTATTTGTTAAGCACTTACTATGTACCAAACACTGTTCTAAGCACTGGGGTAGGTGAGGTTGGACACAGTCCCTGACCTATATGGGGCGCTCATTCTCGATCCCCATTTTACAGATGAGGTAACTGAGGCCTAGAGAGGTGACGTGATTTGCCCAAGGTCACACAGCAGACATATGGCGGAGCCGGCATTTGAACCCATGATCTTTGGACTTCTGGGCCCGTGCTCTATGCACTATGCCATGCTGCTTCACTAGGCCAATGGCAGAGTTGGAACTTGAATCCAGATCTCCTGGACCCCAGTCCTGTCATCTATCCACTTGGCCATGTTGTCTGTCTGTCCCACATTAAAAACAGGACTGATTACTCATCCGGGCAATTTTTTTGCTGAATGTAGACAATCCACTCAAAAAAGTCAGGTAAGGAAAATCCTCTTAGGAAACTGAATTATCCAGTTGTACCTTCTGCTTGGCGTAAATCATTCTGATCAGTGGCCAGTGCTCCACCTACTAGTCTTGGCCAGATTTAAGCCATGTGGTCAATTCAAGTGTTGACAATAGTGAATTTAAGGCCAGCGTCATTAATCGGTCACATCAGTGGTCTTTGCAAGTGGCTCTGTATGCTTGTAAGAACATTCATCTTATCCTCATGTTTGAAGGTTGTGCCATTACCTTCTCAAACCTTCCCCTCACCATCCCTCACTCTAATGTGTATATAAGATGACCATTACTAGGCTCATCTTTGTTGTTGATCCTTTGATGATGACTGTTTGTTCCTGATGCCTTGTATAGTTCTCTATTAATCTTCTCTTCTCCCCTCTTGTAGTCCCAGTAGACTCATCAGAGGTTCAGTGCTGCAAAACACCAGGCTCCCCTAATACTGGCTTCAGCCTTGCCCCTTGCCCTGAGCACATGGTTTTTACTTGACCATGTCTACATTTCCACTACACTATTTCAGCACAGTGTGACTGGAGCCATATTTTTAAGGAGTGACTGTCATGGCATGCAAGAAGGAGACTACTGTTGGAACTGTTGGAAGCATGTGTTAAATTCACATGTCATGATTTGAGCTTAGGCTGTATAACTTTTGCCGCAGAGATTATTTCATTAGGCAACGAGCGAGAGCCATAGAATCCACCGTAAGTAATCTGTCTGAATACTGAAGCATGATCTGGGGAGACACTGGGGCAGAGAGGAGGCAGGGAGGCTAAAAGAGGGTGTCATCTTTTTTTCTAGGGATGGGGAGGGGCTAAATCCCAGACATACAAGAAGAGGTGAGTCACTTTTACCTGTGCATGGCCTCCTGTGCGTTTGCTATGATGCAGGTAAAAATAGCAATAGATAATAATAAAAAAATAGACTTTTGATTAGCTGGTGATATGCCACTTGTAAATTTTCTGGTTCGTCATGCCCTGTAGGACTTGGTTACCCCGATCAAAGCTCTTGGTTAAGGGTTACAAGCAACTGATTATTCATTCATTCGTATTTATTGAGTGCATAATGTTTACAGAACACAGTTCTAAAGGCTTGGGAAAGTACAATCCAACAATAAACAGTGACAATCTCTTCCCACAACTAGCTTGTAAATCTACATGACAAGGGAGAAACAATGTGTATGTTGTTATATTGTCCTCTCCTAATCACTTAGTATAGTGCTCTGCACATAATAAGCAGTCAATAAATACGATTGACTGACTGACTAAACATTATTTTTGGGAAAGTAGATCATTTGGTGCTGAAATGGATGATGAGTATATGAAATGGAAGAAAAGGAGATAAAAGGAGGAAAAGAGTTCTGAAATGTATAAACAATACTCAAATGATAAGCAGGTGATGAGGGAGACATTTCTAGAAACTGTGGATTAGAAAGAAATCAAGAGCTTTAAGAAGGGTATTTAAAAGTTCCATTCAGATCCACGGTGTTTTAACACCGTGCACCTAAGTGGTGCATGGTCCAAAAATGAAAATCAATGAGGGCTAAATATCAAGGGACTTTAAAACTGATTTCTTTAAAACAAGTGTGAAAGGGAAGAAAGAGAGGAGATGGTATTATATGAAACAGGGTTGAAACTGCTGTTCTGGGGTGTTAGAAAACAATCCTAGTGACTAGAAAAATTAAAGCTTGAAATTAAAGAGGACGTAAACTGACAATGTACATTTTCCAGGGAATGTTGATCAGGTGGAAGTACATGAGATAACTATACATTTCCAAAAAAGAAAACATCTAATTTGAGATAGAGGTACTTTGATTTGCCGTAAGCCTTTTACAGAAAAATATGAAGGCTGTATTGACATTAAGTAGGAACAGTGATCCATCCAGCCCAATATTCTGTCCATCTCCAACAGTGACAATGTGGCCTAATGGAAAAAGCACAGACCTGGAATTCAGAGGACCTATGGTCTAATCTCAGCTCCGCCACTTGTCTGTCATGTGACCCTGAGCTAGTCACTTAATGTCTCTGTGTCTCAGTTACCTCATCCGGGTACACTTGGTTTGGTAACCTCAGTACACTATGAGGGGCAGAGACTGTGTCCAACCCAATTATCTTTATCTATCCTAGAGTTTAATACAGTGCCTCACATGTAGTAAGAATTTAACAAGTACCATTATTTAAAAAAACCCAACATACTTGGAGAAATCATGTGATGATTATCCTTCTAGACCTCCAGCGATGGACGGTGAGTGAATATGCTACTAATGTATTCTGAATGTTTTGCTCTTGAGAAGATCTTTATTGGACTTTATGTAAAATACATAGCAATTGGCCATTAAAATATATAAATGACCTCAGTCCTTTGGAAGCATATTTTCCCCTGTAGCCTGTTTAGTTCCTGGGATCTCTTGGGTTGGGGGGTATTTGTCCTCTTTGGGTCACCTCATCACTTCTGGGCAGTAGTGTTGTAGATGGAGAGGTGTCATAATGCAAGCTTCCCCTCTGACTCCTCAATGAAATGTAGGCAGGTGCCATGTTGGCTAGTCCCAGACCATGCTTTGTCTAGGTAAGTGGGGTCCTAAATAGTTCAAGGACACGCTAGTTTGGGGGCTGGAATGCATAGGCCCTTCTAGTGTGGCAAGGAACTAGAATCAAAGCTGCATTTCAATCAATCAGTCAATCATTGTATTTAACACTCCAGAGAGAGCAGTGTAACAGAATTGGTAGACATGTTCCCTTCCCACAATGAGCTTACAGTCGAGAGGGGAATTATCATGTCATAGGGATTGTCTTTGGCTATGATCCGTTCCCTATTTGTAATTAGCAGATGAAAAGATCCTTGAGAATTGAGATCATGTCGACAGATTTTAGTGAGCTTAGTAGTTTTATGTGTTTAGTTCAGTGCTCAGTACCCAGTAGATGCTCAATTGATTGTATGAGAATCTGTATGCTGACTGGCCCACCAATCAAATAGATTCAAGACAGAACATGGCACCCCAAAACCATATATGAGCACAGGGTCATTCATCTGAGATTTTTTTCTAGGGAACTTGGTTGCTGCTTCCAGACACTGTTAGACAAAAAGTGTGTGAAGTGAATGTAGCCAGAGGGATCTATAGCTATTTTATTATTAAGCATTTATGTAGCATTTTATAGCTTGTAAGGTGTTTTACAACTATTGTATTGGTTTTACATTACAATTCCCCTGAGAGATAACATCAGTGATATCATCCTGAATTTTTTAAACACAGAAAAAGTTGTCACTTAAATTCCCTGGCAGCTCCAGGGTAGGCTCCAGTGAGTTCCTCACTTCCTTCTGAGCTCCCCAAGGCTTCCTGCTGCTTCTCTGCCCTTGGGCAGATTGTCTGCTGGATACTGAACAATTGTGCAGAGATGCCTTTGCTGAGTAGTAAAAACAATCACACTATAGGAGTAGCTTTAACTCGAGCAGTTATTACTGCTCATGGTCTGGAAATCAGATTGGGGGGAAAGACATTTGCTGGCGGGACATGCACATTGTAACAGTTTTTCAGTTTGCTTTTACAGGAAATTGACTGGCATGGAGTAAGGTGGCCAGCTGTCCTAATTTTATAATAATAATGGTGGTATTTAAGTGCTTACTACGTGCCAAGCACTGTCCTAAGCATTGGGGTTGATATGAGGCAATCAGGTAGGACACAGTCCCTGTCCCGCGTGGGGCTCATGGACTTGATCCCCATTTTACAGACGAGGTAACTGAGGCTCGAAGAAGTTAAGTGACTTGCCTAAGGTCACCCAGAAGACATGGCACAGCGAGAATTAAGAACCCACATTCTCCAACTCCCAGGCCTGTGCTCTTTCCACTAGGCCACAGTTTTAGCAAGACAATCTTGAAACCAAGGGCCTGTACTATTAATAATTGTATTTATCAAACACTGTTTGCTTAGCATTCTAAGAACTGGAATTGACTTTCCCTTCAATGGGCCTCACTATTCTCTTCTATAAAATGGGGATTGAATACCTGTTCTCCCTCCCCAGTGGTGGAGCCACGATTAGAACCCAGGACTCCTGATTCCCAAGCTTGTTCTCTTTTCTCTGGGCCACATGACTTATTGATGTTCTTTTGGATGGGAGGAGGAGGTTCTTGTGCTTCTGATGGACTTAGTTCTTATTACACTCATTAGGCACTCAAAAAAATACCATTAAAAATAATTAAATAGCCATCTAGTCAGCCGTTCAAACAGCTGTGGTATAGTGAATTGAAGCAGCCAGTCAACATGTCTGCATTCCCAGACAATTTGTTTCCATGTCCTTAATTTCTTAATTCGTTTCAATGTCATTGCTTTGTCCTTTCCCAGGATAAACCCTATGGACTGTAGGTGAGGACATGGCAGATGTGATAAAGATGCTTTCTTTGATGAAGTGATTCAGGTATTTCAGAGAATGGGAGATGCATCCTTTCAGCAGTATTTTTGGTTCTGAACCCAAGACATGTCCTTGCATCTTCTCAGAGTTTTGGAAACTACCACTGCCTTGTTTCATACATGTTGATTGATTGTCTTCAGTGGGATTTCAGGATCTCATAGTCGGCAGCCTAATTACTTTTCATAGGGTTGCCTCCTCATTTTGTTGGAAATATAAAAATCCAGTGAGTCTGCATTGATCTATCACTTGCCTATGACTGATCTGTGTTTGATAGGGTTCTTTCCCCCAAAGAGGGATAATCTTTTTAATCAGGTCATCTAAATGTTAATTATATATGTTGACTACAGCAATTCCTAATTTTGGGATTTCTCTTGCCTTCACTCTAGCTCGGCTCTCTGGGAACCTCCTCTCTTTTGCATAATCTTAATTATATTACTTCGTTGGAGAGATGCAAGAAAAATGACATCCTTCTAGGATGACTTCTCAATTAAATCAAAGGATCTGATCAGATTAAAGAAAATGCTGGCTAAGCTCTGGGTCGGGAGGAAATGCCAATCCAAGTTAAGAAAGCTATCAGGAGGAAAATGCAATATTATTTGCCTACATAATTAGTAGGACTTATTGTTAATAACGTTATTAAATATGTATTAAGTGCCAATAGAGTGTTAAGAACAATTGTCCCAAAATGGAATAACAATGTGCATTTGTTCACTTTAACTTATTGCATCTTTTTTTTCCCTCCAAAAATCCCTCTCAGAGATGGAAGCTCAGGAAAGCTTGGCATTAATTCTTTTGTTAGGGGTGGGGGTTGGGGAACAGAAATTCAGAGCAATTAACTCATTCAAGGTCACATAGCGAGTGTCAGAGCCACAACTCATGCTCCCAGAAAACAACCCATTATTATAAGTTTCAACAGCATAGTAGAATTGAAGGCCATGGCCTCCACAGCTTTTTGAACTGAACTTTTATCTCTGCTCAGTGGAGGGCTCTGACAAGACCTGAGAGCTTCCATTCAGGGTTGGAAAAGAGTCAAAATGGTGGCTCTGAGCCTAATAGCTCTTGGAAGACTTTTGGGTCACAGTTCCATCACCCTTAAAATCCTGGTGCCCTCTTCACCCACCAGGCTCAAAATGAGATGTTGGTACTTACGCCCACTGTTCCTTCTACTGGCTCAACTACCCGTAACTAGTTTCTTTAGTCTTTACGTAGATATCTATTGTTCGACTGCAGACAAGTTGGAAAACTCAGCAGCTTCTGGGTAGACTTGACTCAGGTGGGCTCTGATTAAATGCAGTCTTTAGAGAGGGACATTGACATGGAACCCCCAATAAACAGCTCATCTTATGTCCATGAACTCCTGAAAACATTAACAAATGTTTGAAAGATATGGGGAGGTGAAAATGTATGAAGACAAGGGAGGGATCTTTGTTGTGATGAAAAAGAATGATGGAAAAATTCAAAGCTGCGAGGTGAATATCCTGTTATTTTGCAAGTTGCTTGGGTTCACGGTGCAGGGATAGGTCATAGTTCCGGATGCGATGGAATACGGTGAGCTGTACTGAGAGAATTTATGGGATAATGTCCGCGATGCTGAGCTGTGCGTAACAGGATTATGTAAATGCCACATCTGCTCCTAGTAAGTCATCTGTGAACCTTTTCTAATTTCTTAAAATGCTTTTTGGGAATCGGAACTTCAGCAGAACCAGATGTTTCTTACGTGGGGTTAAAGGGAACTTATGTCATCTCCTTTAGTGCTCTGGGGAAAGAAAGGATTGCATACCAAAGCGTGTTTATATTCACATCCTGCAGGAGGTAAGCAGGGTTAAGACGGATCTTCAATATAGAATCCGTTGTGGGAGATGGGCCAGATCCTGGCCAGAAAGTGTGGTGGACCCTGCGTGGAATTTTACAATAACCACAGAGCCCAAGGGCACATCGAGGTTCTCTCTCTCTCCGGCATCTGTTCCACACGTTTTGCCTCATGTTAGCAGGGACCCAACAGGGGAAACTCCCTTCTCTGGCCCAGGTGAGGAATGTCCAACTCTTCCAGCTGGTGCCCTGGACTTAAAATCCATTTGGGGAATTTGGAAACTCCTAAAAGATGACATCCCCTATTTTCCCCTTCCTGCTTCTTGAAAGAGATAGCGGGAAGTTCATCCGCTGCACTTTTCCTCTAGACCGTAAGCTCACTCTTGGCAGGGAATGTGTCTCTCCCAAGAGTCAGTCAGTCGTTTGTATTTACTGAGCACTTAACTGAGTGCAGAGCACTGTATTAAGCTCTTGGGAGAGTCCAATATAACAGTACACAAACACATTCCTTGCCCACAATGAGCCCACAGTCCAGAGCTAAATTGTACTCTTCCAAGGGTGATGTACAGTGCTCTGGAGTCAGTAAGCACTCAATAGATACCACTGATTGATTGATTGATTTCTGAATTTGAGTGGCAGGTTTTCTGGAAGGGAAAACGAAGGGACAGGGACTAGTGTATTATCTCCCAGAAAGCTCTAAATTAAATAGTATTACTACTGCTACCTCATTTTCCCCCTCTGTAAAATAGAGTTCAGATTCCTGCTCTCCCTGTCTCTTAGATTGTGAGCTTAGTGGGGGATGGGGACTGCGTATGAAGCAGTGTGGCCTAGTGGATAGAGCATGAGAGTCAGAAGGACATGTGTTCTAATCCTGGCTCTGCCACTTGTCTGTTGTGTGACCTTGGACAAGTCACTTAACTTCTATGAGAAGCAGCGTGGCTCAGTGGAAAGAGCCTGGGCTTTGGAGTCAGAGGTCATGAGTTCGAATCCCAGCTCTGCCACTTGTCAGCTGTGTGACTGTGGGCAAGTCACTTAACTTCTCTGTGCCTCATTTCCCTCATCTGGAAAATGGGGATGAAAACTGTGAGCCCCACGTGGGACAACCTGATTCCCCTGTGTCTACCCCAGCGCTTAGAACAGTGCTCTGCACATAGTAAGCGCTTAACAAATACCAACATCATCACTTCCTTCATCTGTAAAATGGGGATTGAAACTGTGAGCCTTATGTGGGTCAAGGACTGTATCCAACCTGATGAATTTGTGTCTACTCCAGTGCTTAGTATAATGACTGGGTAGATAAGTGTAAGTGTAGTTAAGTGTAAGCACTTAACAAATACCACTAGCAAATACCATTAACAACAATCTGATTATTTTGTAACACCCCTCCCGCCCCTTCCAGTAAGGCTTATTTTGTAACACCCCTCCAGCCCCTTCCAGTAAGGCTTGGCACATAGAAAGGTGTAATAAATACATTTTTAAAATAAAAAACCAAAAACATTTCCCCAGGACCCATGTCTAAGAAAGGAGTCTCTGAATTTTGCAAAAACGAGAGCTACTTGAATGAGCAGTTTTAGAGGGGGGCTTGTTGGAAGAACTCTTTCCAGCTAAAAATCATTTCTATTTGTTCTTGAAGTCCACAGCAGGGACGTTAGGGAAGAAGGACTTAATGCAACCAGGGCTTGAAGGTTTTAGGGAGAACAGGTGTTAAGTCCCCATTTTACAGGTGCGGAAACTGAGGCACAGAGAAGTTGAGTGACCTTTCTAATGTCATAGAGCAAGCAAGAAATGGAGCTGGGATTAAAAACCAAGTACTCTGACCCGGAGACCTGTGATCTTTCCACTAGTCATGATTTTACCTACCTCATTTATTTCTTTTTGACATATATTCTTATTGTTACCAATTTTCTTTG
This sequence comes from Ornithorhynchus anatinus, assembly GCF_004115215.2. Classification (NCBI taxonomy): domain Eukaryota; kingdom Metazoa; phylum Chordata; class Mammalia; order Monotremata; family Ornithorhynchidae; genus Ornithorhynchus; species Ornithorhynchus anatinus. The sequence goes on from NC_041746.1 coordinate 29,109,186, forward strand.
TATTTTTCCTCCTCCTATAACTACAATTTATGTTTCTCTATCTTCCTCATTTGATTGCAAATTACCCTAATGCAGAGACTGTAATTTTTATCATATTCTTCCAAGAGCCTTGTACAGTGCTCTGCACAATAGGTACTCAATAAAGACTATTTAATGATGAATGTAGGGGAAGAGTAGATTATTTGCCAAAGCAACATGGTCCACTTTTAGAGAAAGCTTTATGGTATTGTGTAAATTTGGATAAAAGGAATGTTGTTGTTGTCTACCAACTAACTCCTTCTAATGAACATTAAAGTAAATTAAGAAAAAACCACACAATTTCATTACTTAAATACCCAATCAGTGACTCTCTGGCCACAATTATTTTATGATATTTGTTAAGCACTTAAGTCAAGCACTGTTCTAAGTGCTGGGGTAGATAAAATTAATCAGGTTAGATAAAATTAATCAGGTTGGACACAGTGCTTTAAAAGCTACTGAATATTAAGGGAGGACGGAACTAGTTAGCAAGTGAATTGGTGTTGGTTTAACAGTTGAAAAAAAATGCTGGTTCAGTTTGAATCTGGGAACATATTGCTGTCCTTTATATTCCAAGTGGAGTGAATTGAAAAATTACATAGATCCTATTGTTTTCTATTTAAGTGTAGTTGATTATTTTCACAATAAACTTTAGAGAATGAGTCAGTTTACAAACATTCCACCTTCTATGTGGAGGGGGGGAAAAAGAATTTAATCAGAACTATCATGATAATTCACTTCGCTCTTTGCACAACAGTGAATTATTTTACAGTAGAAAAAGCATATTGTTTGACCTTTCACAGAATATGTTACCGGTCATGTAAGTAGAGTGAATTGTTAACTACGGGAATATCATGGTACATTTTTGCATCTTTTTTTAAATTTACTTTTCAGAAGGGTTTTATCATGTGAGTAGATAAAGAGGAATCAGGAATAAGATCTGTACATTCAATTCTCTTCTAGTTTTAGCTATGCAGGTTACATTCTAATGTCTGATATGAAATCACAAAAGGGAAACTTGCTTTTAAATTTGAGGTTCATATGCACACATTTGAAAGAAAAGGTAGTCTGGTGGGGAAGTAAGTTTCCTGGGAGTTCTTAATTATCTTGTGTATCAAGATTCTCTACTACATTAAAAACAAAATTGGCTGTACTATCGAAGCATGATTTCAAGGTGACCACCTGTCAGCAAGATTTGAGAAAGAAATATCTCAGTGTTGTATTTGGGATTTCATTTTTATAAACATTTTCAACTTTCAGAGGGCATTACTGACCTGATTTTTAATGGGATCAGAATATTTAGTAATAAGTAAATAACACAAATTCTCAGTTGATAGAAATCTCATGCAGAGTTTGAATGATGAGGGTAAAAGCTATCATGGAAACTTGAATCAAATTTATTAGCAGATGTTTAGTGGGGCGGGAGAATTATACATGAATAATAAAGCTCAGTGCTGGCTGAGAGACTCAATTGCCCTCTTTTCTCAGGAAGAATGTTGAAAGAGAGGTCATTTCCCAGAAGCTTTACACTGTGCTGAGTCGTAATTAAACTGTATGGAGACAACTTTCAAGTGACTATGATTTACAAATGATCAAATTATTTTGGGCTTAGCTTACGGCTTTGCCAACTGGAGTGATTTCACTGTTATGACCATATGTCTCTTAATAAACTTGATTCAAATGGAGAACAATAACAGGGATTTTAGAGATGGGCAGAACAATTAAAAACAGATAAGGTGGCTCTTGTAACTTGGTCCTAAAAAGAAATGAAGAAACCAAAACGATTAAACTAAACATGGGGTGAAGAGTGATTAAAAGATGCAATGAAGCAAGGTTTGATTATCTTCTTACCCTGTTCTTGCCAGCTGGAGTCTTATAATTGGTGTAGGATCTTCTACAACTATTGTTCTCTCCTAAGAGCTTAGTTCAGAGGTTTGCCCACAGTAAGTACTATTGGTGGACTGATGAGCTACAACTGTCTCCCTGTCACTCAGCCCACCTGCCCCTCGGGGAGTTAAAAATTTTAAGGACATGATGCCAATCTTTGAATTAGTTTTTCTGTCTTGATTTGGAAAAAGATGGTCAATATTTGGCAAATGATTTTGAGGTGAAACACATTTCAAGCAGACCAGAGGTGAGGTGGGGGGAATATTAATTTTAGCTGATATAGTAGTGGCTAATGCTTTGAATGAAAGAGAAGCAGCATGGTCAAGTGGAAAGAGCATGATGGGCCTGGGAGACAGGAGAGTTGGGTGGTAATCCTAGGTCTGCCACTTGCCTGCCGTGGGACACTGGGCAAGGGACTTGCCTTCTCTGGGTCTCAGTTTCTTCATCTGTATAATGGAGAGAAGATACCTGTTCTCCTTTCCCATTAGATTGTGAGTCCTATATGAGACAGGAACCATGTCTTACCTGCTATTCCTATATCTACTACAGTGCTTGTCATATAGTAAGTGCTTAAAAATATCATTCTTTATTACTATTATAACTACTACTAAAAATAGTAAAGATATTTAGGTTCTCGCTTGCTGAGCTCTATAACTTAATCAATGGTATTTATTTAGTGCTTACTATGTGCAGAGTATTGCACTAAGCGTTTGGTAGAGTAAAATGCAACAGAGTTGGAAGGCATGTTTCCTGCCTACTAAGAAGAGGCCCCCCAAATTTAAGCACTTCAAGTTGGATAGTGAAAAATGCTAGCAGAGAAAGCTTAATCTTGAAAACCTACTATTTAATCATTAAGACTTACCTATGGCCTAAGCTTGTCCTGAGAGAGTCTTGTGAGCTAGTGGAAAAAGCTTGGGCTGAGGAACTGAGGCAAAGAGAAGTTAAGTGACTTGCCCAAGATCACATAGCAGGCAAATGGTAGGGCCAGAATTAGAATCCAGGTGCTCTGACTCTCAGGCCCATGCACTTTCAACTAGACTGCACTGCTTCTCAAGAAGGATGAGGAAACTGAGGCATAGAGAAGTTGTGGCTTTTCCAATGTCACTTAGCAGCAAGAGGTGAAACTGGGATTAGAACCCAGGTGTCCTGATTCCGAGCTCTGTGCTATAGACTGTGAGCCTGTTGTTGGGTAGGGATTATCTCTACCTGTTGCTGAATTGTACTTTCCAAACACTTAGTACAGTGCTCTGCACATAGTAAGCACTCAATAAATACAATTGAATGAATGAATCCATGAGATTGGGCCTAGGAGTCAGAAGGCCCTGGGTTCTAATCCCAGCTCTGCCACTTGTCTACTGTGTCACCTTGGCAATCATTTAACTTCTTTATGCCTCAATTACCTCATCTGTAAAATAGAGATTAATACTGTGAGCCCCATGTAGGACAAGGGTTGAGTCCAACCTAATTATCTTATATCTACCCAAATGCTTAGTTTGGTGTCTGGTACGTATTAAGTGCTTAAATGCCATTAAAAAAAACTACTACTTTATCATAATTCCCATGTTCCAAATGAGTTGTCTGCAACTCTCAGCTATGCCACAATGTTGAAGCTCATGCTTCTCTGTACTCCGATTTATCCTGTCCTCCTTGCTTGTAGGTAATTCACTTTAGTATACCATGAAGCAGCTGATCTGATGTATTATCTGTCATTCATTCCTCGTGCTCTAATGGGTAGAGCACAGAACTAGGAGTCATATCTGTGTTCTGTTCTTGACTCCGCCATTTGCCTCCTATAGGACCTTGGGTGAGTTACTTCATGTACCTGTACCTCACTTTCCTCTTTCAATACCTTCTCTCCCTCCCCAGTAGACTGTGAGTTCCATGCGTGACATTGTTGTTATTTCCTGCACCCCCAAGTCTCCGACTCTGCTCACGCTATTGCTGAAGGGCTGTATGCTTGGCAAGGGATTTTCCACCATATTAACATGGTTGGTCCAATACCGAAGGAATCAGTATGTGTCAGAAACAGTGGTGAGCTCCCTTCAAAAGAGTAATGCTAACTGGTGACAAATTAAGCATTTCACTGCATCTTGAAAGCTGCAAAATGCACTCAGTCAAGTTCAATTCAGGAATTGGTAATGACTTGAAACATTCTGGAGGTTGACATACTCACTCTTTCATTTTCTTTTTTTTTTGTCACAAAGATATTTCCCCTTCTGCTCTTTTCAATTGTCTTTTCTCCCTGACTGACATTTCCTTTTCCTTATCTGGTTTCCATTGTACTTTGAGACTTGCTATATCGTCCTGGATCCAGGAAAGCCTATGCTCTGTTCCCTATCCAATACCCCTTTCTTCTTCATGTAAGAAAGCCTGTTTTGGAAAAGTAGGAGGAAGACATTTACTACCTGAAAACATATGAAATTATTTCTCTCAGTTTCAATCAATTCTCTACCACCTTAGGCAGTCAGAAGTCCTGCAGCAGAACAAAAAAGTTTTTTTTTCTTTACTGTTCTAAAGAAGGTTCTACTTCTGTGAATTTGTAATCACCTCTCGTCTAAAGCAGTCTGTGGTCAGATTAGAGAAGGTGTGTTCTATGTCTTTCTCTCTAACCCTTGTACCACTCCCCAAAAGGCGACTGTCAGTTGTTTTATTGTATTCTCCCAAGTGTTTGGTTTTTTTTTGTCCATCTATCTCCCCCATTAGACTGTAAGCCCATCATTGGGCAGGGATTGTCTCTGTTGCCGAATTGTATATTCCAAGTGCTTACTCTGCACATAGTAAGCGCTCAATAAATACTATTGAATGAATGAATGTTTAGTACAGTGATCTGCACACAGTAAGCACTCAGTGATTGAATTAATCTAGAGATTCAGGAAAATAGAAAGCAAGTCCCGATTTCAGATGTTTTTGATAGTATTTAGTAATGATAGTATTTATTAAGTACTTATTATGTTCCAAGGGATAGGGGAGATGCAAGATCCTGAGATAAGAAGTGGTCTCTGTCCCACCTGGATTCTCTGACTGAGGGAGGAGTAAGTACTTTATCCCCCATTTACAGATAAGGAAACCAAGACACAAAGCAGTTAAGTGACTTGTCAAAGGTCACACAGGAACCCTGGACTAGAAATGAGGTCTCCTGAAGGCCAGTTCTGTTACATTATACTTTCCCAGTTTTCTGCCAACAAGAAGCGCTCAATAAATCCCATTGATTGATTGAAGGACGTGTGGCAAATACGAGCCCTCTCAGAACACTTAACGCCGATTCCAATAGAAGTAGCACATTGGAACCCTCCCAGATTCATTCCTTCTTAAAAGAGAGGAAGGAAGCAAAACATAGCCTGTTATTAGCAGCTGTGCATGCTCCATAAGAACCGGCCAGCCAGCCCTGCTGAGTTTCCAACACTTTTGGAAGGCGCTAGATAAAGGAGTTCTTCCACATCGCCAACAAACCACAGAGCCCGGGAACCAAAGGCTAAACATTAATGATCTGGTCCAGAGGACCTGGTCTGCTAATGGAAAAACTGGTCAGCTATAACACTCTGGTGTCAGATTTCCCCAGCTTCTCAAGTCCTGTTTTTACAGAACAGGGGGACCAAGCAAAGCAAAAAATGGCCTTGATTAGTATTGACTTCCTGAGGGAGAAGGAAGTCTTTTGCCAAAATGGGCTACACCTCATTGGCTGGGGGAGCTAGGTGTCCGGAAGAGCAAGAGCTCCATCAGGCCTTGGGGCAAGGATGGAAAGAGGAGGAGGAGGGAGAGGAAGGAGTTGGGCGTTGGGGGAGACACAGGAAAATGAGATCCTGAAATCCTCCAGACCACCAGGGGAGACAAGAGCAGTGAAGCCAGAAGATCAGGGGCAAGCATTCTAATTGCTGCCCTGCCACTTGCCTGCTGTGTGACATCTGGCAAGTCCCTTTTCTGTGCCTCAGTTTCCTCATTTGTAAAATGGGGATTAAATGCCCGTTCTCTCTCCCCACTGGAGTGTGAGCCCCATGGAGGACATAGACTGCATTCTATCTGATTCCATTGCATCTACCCTAATGCTGAGTACAGACCTTGGTACATAGTAAGGTGTTAACTATTCTTATTCTTATTATTTTTATTATCATCATCAGGAACTCAAAGGGGCAATGTTGGAAGAGAGACAAGAGTCAGGGAGGTTTTCTTGACTAGGATGGAGACACTTAGGCACTGATTCAGCATTTTTGCTCATTAAAAATGAAAAATAAATAGACAACGGCTTTCTCTCAACAGAAAGACTTCTAGCGTGTGATAAATTTTTGTGCCAAAGATCAAGGCCATTCTCACAGATGGTTCAGTGCTCCTAAGCGTCAAAGCAGCGATCAACCCACCAAGATCCACCAGCCTTGGCCTCTGAGGGCCAGGGTCAAAGTAATGTGTCACTGGGTGACAATGAATATTAATAGCCTCAACAGGAATTCTGCCAGTGCTAGAAGATATATTTTCAGTGTTTTTTCCTCAAAACCTCCCCTGCTGTATAAAATCTTCTTTTGGGAGTTAGGTTTAAGGACACATTTTAATTTGTGTTTCTAATTAGGCCCCAAGATGGCAAATGTATTCAGTGAGATGATTGGATGTCAATATCTATCCATCAGTAAAACTTACAGAGCGCCTAAATGCTTGACACATAGTAAGCATTTAACAAATGCATATCCTGTACAGTGCACTTACTAAGTGCCTGGGATACAACTATAGAATCAGTAGTTACGATCCCTGTTTTCAAGAAGTTTACAATCTAGTGGGAGAAGCCTTTTAAAAAAGAATCATGTAATCGGTTAATCAATGGTCTTCATTGAACACTAACTGTGTGTGGAATGCTGTATTATGCTACAGACAAAGAGAGATGGTGCAAATCAATAATGCAAGTTATGGTAAATGGAAATGAATAATTTGAGGAATTTATTGTGTGTGGCAAATTTCCCAGATGAGGCAGAGTAAATCTGAAAAACTTCCCTGTTTCTAAAGTATGAGTTTCATAACTCATGAGCCATATGAAAAATGTTTTGAGAGATCATGGTTTGAGGTTAATTTCTTCTGGCTCTTTTGCAAACTTACATGTTCTGTGTGCTTAGGCTAGATCATTCTGCACCTCAGAGCTGTGTCTCCATTGTGTGGAAACTTATGAGATCCCTTTCTACAAAATAGAGGATGACAGAGCCATAATGTGCTTGTGAATTAGTTGGAATGTGATTGGGCTCTGCAGGAATCTTGTTTGAAAAGCGTTTCAAGCTGAATCAAAGAATCACTGGCTCAGCCAAACTTTTTTCAGCTCATTAGCTTTGTTACTGTTGCTTACTAGAAAGTGAATTTAAGTTGTTGCACCTCGGTTCTCAGTAGTAATGACTTACTAAAGGGAAATAATTCAGACTTTCAAACAAGTTTTTTTTTTTCTCCACACACTACTTGATTTCCATTCAGTACAACAAAAACCAGGTCCTACTTTAGCCCTTATTTTCCTCTGAAAGTTTTTTTTTTTTGGACAGCAAGAGGATAAACATTTACTAAATACCATTATCATTATTGTTATTATTACTATAATTATTATTGATGTCAGAGCAGGAATGTCTCTATTCATAATTCTAGAACTGTAGAACTATTTTGTTTCAAAGGTCAGACTTGAATTTGCCATGCAGTGAAAATTTCACTTGTAAATTAGCTCTAACACACTGGATCGGTTCTGTGGATTATTTGAGGGGAAGAGTAAGAGACATAATGAAAGCAACCATCCCACTCTTCCCCTCAGCATGCTTTGCCATATTGAAAACTGAATATTTGTCTGAGTGGACCATTGATCTGACCAGAAATGGCAGTGCCTGATGGCACTGATTTCTCATGTCTTCGTGATGCTTGGTTCATAAGGATAATTTCTGTAGCTCAGATTATTTTTACACCTCTAATACTCTATTTCAAATCCAGATGAATTCAATTATATATTTGCTGCTTTGCGTAATTTTGCATTGCAACTGTGTATCCACCTAAATCCCAAGAAAACATTAGTTTTTACTCAAATTTAACTGCTTATTATTTTATCAGACTCTGGTTACTTTTTTTAACCCATTCAATATTTATTCCTATTCTCCTGCGTACTTGGACGGATGGAATTTCTTCCGTATGTTAAATTGATCTAATATGTAATCCAGTTTAATTATTAAATTTGGTTCAATATTTAATTTGGTTTAATAAAAGTGGCCTTGCATATACGGTATGCATTTAATTGATGTATTTAGGACAGGGTAATTTTGAACAGGTTAAATATTTAATATAGGGTAATTTTTTAAATTATTCAGTGTTCAAGATAGACTAGATCTATGTTATCAAAGTAGCGAAGACAAATGTCATGGTCTAATACATTTGTGAAAAGATGACTTTGGATAATTTCTGATCAACATTCAGTCTCTGTCATTGGAATTTGCCAGGACAGCATCAGGAAAATATCAAAAATCTAAGAAATGCTTAATGCCATATTGTATTTCATGTCATCTAGATTTATAACTCGGGGTCATAGGTAACAGATTTCTACTTCTATTACACTTTTCTAGGTCCTTGGTAAGACACCCATACTCTTGTTAAGGAATCTCCTTTCTGCCTTTCCTATAGTGTCTATCAACAGGGTTAATTCTTTTCTTATTCCTTCTAGTCTGTAAGCTGCTTGTGGGCAGGGAACGTGCTTACCAACTCTATTATATTGTACTCTCCCACACACTTTAAACAGTTCTCTGCACACAATAAGTGTTCAAACAGTATGGTTGATTGATATTGCAACTTCCCTGTAATATTGCTTCTTCTTTCAATATAATTTGAATATAGGGATAACCTGACCCTCCTTGCCAAGTTGTGGTCCAAAATCTTTATTTCTTTCACTTTGTTTAGCATGTGTCTTTATTTACATAATAGTTTATCATACGATAATCTCCCAAACCTGATTTTGATGTTTGAGAATTGCATTATCATGACTATAAGCCCATTGTGGGCAGGGAATATGACTGTTGTTGTATTATAGTCTACCAAGCTCTTAATAGAGTGCTCTGCACACAGTACATGCTCAAGAAATACGATTGAATGAATTAATTTTGGCCTTAAAACTGACTCAGGGATGCTCTGATACAGCTACACTGTATTTAAAGTATCTCCAGAAGGTATCTTTGAACATCTCACCATTGACACTTCTAGATGTGTTACAGCATAGTGGAAAGAACATAGTCCCAGCTCTAACAGTGCTTACTGTGTGGCTTTGGGTAAGTTACCAAACTCCTTTGAATCTCAGTTTCTTTGTCTGTAACATGGGGATAAAAGACCTGTTCTACCTACATGTTAGAGTGTGAGTCCCATGCGGACAGGGATGCAACCTGATTATCAAGGGTTTTTTTTTTTACCCCAGAGTTCAGAATAGAACATGACACAAAGAAAGCACTAAATTAATGTCATCATTATTATTGTTATTATTGCGACATTTGGCTTTTTAAGCTCTGCTTTGAGCATGATTAAAACAACCAAAAAAGTGTGGACCATATATGATAGGAGTATCCATGGAGAGCCCAGAAATATTTAAGAGAGAAGAAAAAAGGAGTTGTCACTTGGGCATATATGCCTCCTGAACCATTTTGAGTGCCTAGAATTTTATCTCAGGCACTGTAAAGCATATTGAACTACCTTTTGTTTGTAGTGCATTTGGTAGTAAAGACAACTTTCATGTTAAATTCAGTGACAGTTAATCCATTTTCATGAAGCTTTATAATGGTATCGGCCTGCATGTTCCCAAACTTTCCTTAATCATAATTAAAAATAATGTGGCATTTAAGTACACACTACTAAGCACTATATTAAACACTGGGGTAGATATAAGATAACCAGATTGGACACAGTACCCATTAAACATGGGGCTCACAGTGGGCAAGGAACACGTCTACCAATTCTGTTATACATTTCCAAGCATTTAGTACAGTGCTCTGCACATGGTAAGTGTTCAAAAAATGCTGTTGTTTGATGCCTATCCTCATTCAAAACAACATACTTCTGAATAATGAAAGCCAAGAGTAAGCCCCATACGATGCATGGAAATGAGAGTATTTACTTAATCAACAATAGCAGGGGTAATTGGTCAACATTATTAACTGATCACTTACTATGTGCAGAATGGTGTATTATGTCCTTGGAGAATAAAATGGAGTAATAGGCACAGGGTTTGCCCTCAAGAAGCTTACAATTTAGTGGGAGAGGCTGAAAAATGCGGGGCATTTGCAGATTGTTGGAGAAACAATTCTACAGCTATTGATAGCGCATATGTGGACCGTGAGCTCCATGTGGGACAGGGACTATGTCCAAATTGATTATCTTGTATCATCCCGGGTGCTTAAAGGTGCTTGGTATTTTTATCATTATTATAAATGAATAAATGTAAGTTACTATGCCTGAGTGCTAAGGTGAAAAAGTTAAAAGGCTTAGAGCAACTGTTGGATGGATTGGACTTGGGAAGATGACGCTTAATATGGTCTGACCACTTGGAAATGATAGGCTCTCAGAAGGGCTTTGAAGAGGGAGATAGTTGTGCTTTGGCTGATTCTAAAGGGATGAGATTTTCAAAGTAAATTTACAGTCGTTGTTTTGCCTTGCCAAACAATTAAAATGTCTCTTTTTTTGAAGAGACATGGATGCTAAAAATTGGAGTTTCAAGTCTGATTTTGTTAGAGGTAAGTAAAACCAATTGCATACATGACAGATGTATGGAAAGACAGATCTCCCTCCCCCCCCCCCCCCCCAACTCTGGTACACACACACTCAAGCACAATCACAGCAAGAGAGGTTATTTTCAATTTCAATGTCATTTGCACATTCGTGGAGGAATAAAATAGGGCAAATGTAATGTAGGCAAATGGGATTTAATTGACCCTGGGTGTGAGAAGCTATTTCATATGAAGGAAGAGATTTAAAACTCATTTGCTCTACATTTCTTCCCGTTGTATTTAATTTGAAGGACTCTACACATACACTGACTGTGCATGAGATCATATTTGTCAAATGGCCCTCAAGTTGTGTCCTACTCACCCAGAGCCTAAAAGAAGTCAGTGGAGTTTTTCCTTATCATCTCAGAAAAATTGATCAGGCGAAAGAAACCTCCAAACATTAAGATATGAATCATCCTGCTTGCTCCTTATTTTGCTACTAAGAAGCCTGTCTAGAGCATGAAATAAGTTGGCAGCAAATAAATCAGAACCTCTCTCCTAAACAAAAGCTGAAAGGCAGGAGGGCACCAGAGGGTAGATTCAGGATGATGAGTTGATGACAGAAATTTCTCTTGAAGGACAATAGAAGAATACAAGAGGCTTCAGCATGCAAATGATGTTGTTCTAAACGTGGATGTATTTCATACTCACATCTTAATGATTTCACTTCACTATGCTGAGTGAGCAAGGTAGAGTATAATGTAGAAATGAGCATGTTTACAGGGAACACAGGACCGTGTGAAGTCTTTTGGAGAAAGGTCATCTTAATAGATGATGATTTTCTTAAAAAATAGCTTGATTTTGGAGTTTAGACTCTGGCTTCTTGGACATCCAGTGAGACAAGTGCTAGGCTTCTAAGCCTGACCACATCTGGTTGCTTTCTCTGGGTATGTGGATCCACAGGATTATCTACAAGAGGCTGTAGGTCTTAGGTCTACTCTCTAGATTCCTGTAGACGGTGAGATCCTTGAAATAATAATATAAACAATAGTGATGGTATTTGTTAAGCACTTACTATGTGCCAGACACTGTACTAAGTGCTGGGGTGGATACAAGCAAATCAGGTTGGATGCAGTCCTTGCCCCATGTGGGGCTCACAGTCTCAATTCCCATTTTATAGATGAGGTAGCTGAGGCACAGGAAAGTGAAGTGATTTGCCTAAAGTCACACAGCAGGCAAGTGGCGTAGCTGGTATTAGAACCCATGACCTTCCGACTCCCGGGCCCAATCTCTGTCCACTATGCCACACTGCTTCTATAAGTTGGACAGATCATATCTACCAACTCTATTTTACATTCCCACGCGATTACTACAGTGCTCCATACACTTTTAGTGCTCAGTAAATGCCACTGATTTATTGATTACAGTGGATCCAAAGAGGTGCACTGAAGTCATGTTCACTTCCACTCTTCCTCTCCAAGGGGTGGAATATTCTCTCTTCTCACTGTCTCTTCTCTCAGCTTTCTATTCTCCTTAGTGTTTCTCTCCCATGGCACATCAATATTTTTAAATGTTTATTGCCTGTAGTGAAAGTGCTCTTCGGTGAGAGTTTGCATTTCATGATTCAGAGTAAATAGGCCACCTACATGGTCAGGAAAGGCCAGCTTTTCATAATTCAGCCATGAGGGAAAGCCATGCTCATTTATGTTTCAAATGAGAAAGAAATATTTGAGCCATATGTGTCTTTGCTTCTGCCCTTAATGGGTTTCTCCTCTTCCCTCTGTCTCCAGCTCCGTCAGTGTCCTTCCATCCACAGCAGCATGTCTGTGTATGAGTGTGTGTGTGTGTGAGTGAGAGTGTGTGAATAAATGTGGTTGTATGGCTGTGTGTGTTTGTGTGTGTGTCTTAATATGGTTGCATGGCTGTGCAAGTTTATATGAATGTGGTTGTCTGGCTTTGTAGGTGTGTGAGAATCTTGTTGTATGGCTGTATGTGTGTGTGTTGGTGTGATTAAATGTGACTATGTGGCTGTGTGTGTTTGTATTTGCGTGCATGTGTGATTGAATGGTGGCCCTGTAGTTTTAAGTGTGTCCTTGGGTATGTATATGTGTGTGTGCCTGGATGTCACTGGGTAGCCATGAATCCGTCTGTTGGTTTTGTGTTGGGGGGGATGTTTGAATGTGTATGTGTGAGTGAACATCTATCTGTATGTGTTTCAATGTTACTGTGTGGTTGTGTAATCTGAGTAAATGTGTCAGTGTGTGGCTGTATGAATGTGCATCTCTAAGTATTTGTCTAAATGTGGATGTGTGTAACTGTATGTGTTTATGTTTGATTGTGTCTGAGGCTTTGTGTATATGAGTTTCCGCTGCTTCTCGTTTGTTCTCATTTTTTTTCTCTTTGTTTACCCCATCTTTGTCCTGGCTTCCTCTTTTGCTCTCTCCATTTTCCATCCCTTCTTTTTGTTCCCCTTCCCCTTATTCTTTTTTTCTTTCGCTCTCCTTCCAGCTCTTTCCCCCTTTCCAATTTTCTTTTTACTCTCTATCTTTATCTTGCCTGACTTTCAGCACCCTCACCCCCCACCATCTTGAAGCTCCAACCCTCCCCCCAATCCAATCTTGATCCCCCAAATCTGTCCCCCTTAGGCAAAAGTCTTGCTCCTTTTAGTAAACCTTCCTGAATCCAGATGCTTTTTAATGTTGTAAATGTGTCCAGCTTCCTCTTCTGAAAAACCACAAGCAGATGGTCAGACTGTACATTTTTTCACTCTGTTGGGGATTGTACATCAGTCAATGATTTTCTTGAACATTGGTTGATTGATTGTGGGGTGTGTATTCTCCTAAGGGCCTCCTCATTGGTCCAGGAGTTTGGCCAGTCCAAAGCTGCTCCTGGAGAACTTTGGGGCTCCCCTTTGCTTTCTTCACCTGCTGGTAGGACTCATGGGAGAGTCTCTGAAACTCCTGGAAATCTTTCATCTGTCAGATAAGTGGGCTTGATCACATCATGATTTCTAGGAGGGTCTCCGGTGGGTGTAATGGAACAGGACTTCAGTCACTCTGTCAGTCAACGATATTAGTTGAGTGCCTACTGAATGCAGAGCACTGAATTAAGTGCTTGGGAGAGTACAATGGACATGATTCCTGCCCACAAAGAGTTTATTATTTAGTGGATACCAGAGACATTTTCCTCTCCATACAGTGCTCTCCCAGATCCCTTGAATGGGCAACAAAGACTAGATTTGCTCTTTTAAGATTTTGGTTACAAGAGGAACTTTCCACTTGATAATAATTATAAAGTGATAATAATGGCATGTGAGAGATTTATTTGTCCTATATATTCAAAGGAGACACCACTGACTGTGAAGTTGTGAGCCCATGTGGACAGGGAATTTGTCTGTTTATTGTTATACTGTAAGCTGTAAGTGGTTTGTACAGTGCTTTGCACACAGAAAGAATAGTCAGCTGTGTGACTTTGGGCAAGTCACTTAACTTCTCAGTGCCTCAGTTACCTCATCTGTAAAATGGGGATTAAGACTGTGAGCCCCACGTGGGACAACCTGATTCCCCTGTATCTACCCAAGCGCTTAGAACAGTGCTCAGCACATAGTAAGCACTGAACAAATACCAACATTATTATTATATTCTTAACTCAATCAGTATGAATGAATAAATGAAGTTCAGTAGTGAGTGTTTGTTGCAGCTACACAGTCCCAGCCTCATTGGGCTCACAAAAAGTGCGTTCCTTATTGTGTTGATATATTTATCATTTGCAGCTTCTGACACTTTTCTTTTTTGCCTCATTCTCTCTCTTCTTATGGTAAAGCTTTTCCTCAGAGGAGTTTACTCCCTGTTCAGTGTGCCTTGAAGGTCCATCCTCAGGAATTGATCCCCAGTTTTCAGCTGGGGTACAGTATTGCCTGAAGTTTTGTTTTACAGTGTGCTTGAAATGCTGCTTCTTCCCTTCTTTCTTTCAGATAAGAGCTTATTGTAATGTCAAATAGTAAATGCTGGGGTAGAAAAGTAGGGTGGCCTAATTGGTAGAGCATGGGCCTGGGAATCAGAAGGACCTAGGTTCTGAACCTGGCTCTGCCTCTTGACTGTTCTTGGGCAAGACAGTTAACTTTTCTGGCCTTAGTTACCTCATCTGTAAAATGGGAATTAAGACTGTGAGCCCCATGTGGGACAGGAAATTGTGTCAAACCTGAGTAGCTTGTAATATACACTACCTCTTAAAACAGTGCCTGACACACTCCATCATCATTATTATTATAATGTAAGCAGGTTGGACAGAGTCCTTGCTCTATTTGGGCTCTCTTGAAAATATTCTCCAAAACCTTGCCTTATGCGGACCTGGCATCTGTTGAATATATCTACTTAGCGTTCTGTAAAGCAAACTGGAATCCAAGATATGGCATCTGTTATTTCACTGACATAGTTTTGGTCATCAGATGTGGACAACAAGAGCTAGTATAGTTGTAGATTTATATTGGGTTGTCAACCAACATTGTCTGTTTCAGAGTTCCAAGTGCAAGGAGTAACTCGTTTTAAGTTAACTAAGCCACAGTAAAGTCAAAAGACTTGTTGGAATTTATAAACCAACTCTAAGCTTGAACTTCCCGTACATTCTGGTGACTAATTTGCAATTGCAGAATTACACCCTATATATTACAGTGGTAGTGTCAGATGGGGTTGGGAGAAATCACTATTAATGCTTGAACACTCTTATTTATTGTGTGCAGAGCACTGTACTAAGCGTTTGGGAGAGTATGATATAGCCAAGTGTGGAGGGGGAGATAGACAATAATATAAATAAATTATGGATATGGACATAAGTGGTGCTGTGGAGTTATAGTAACAATCAATGGTGCTTACCCTATACAGAGCAATATACTAACTGGTTGGGAGAGTACAAGAGTTGGTAGACATAATCCCAGAAGCAGCATGGTCTAATGGCAAAAGCACGGGTTTGGGAGACAGAGGATGTGGTTTCTAATCTCGTCTCTGTCACTTATCTGCTGTGTGACCTTGGGCAAGTCACTTAACTTCTCTGTGCCTCAGTTACCTCATCTGTAAAATGGGGACTAAGACTTTGAGCCCCACAGGGGACAACCTGATTACCTTGTATCTACCCCAGCACTTAGAACAGTGCTTAACATATAGTAAGTGCTTAACAAATAATTATTATTATTACAAAATAACAGCAGTAATAATAAATCTACTTCCCTTTACACAAATTCAAAAACATGTCTAGTAGCAGTAGAAATGATATTTATTAAGGGCCTTCTGTGTGCAAAGCACTGTGATAGATGTCTAATTTCTAGAGTTAAAAAATAGCTGCAGAGATGTTTCCTTCTACTCTCACTGATGAAACTTTAGAAATAAAAACCTCTAAGACACAAGGCTCTAAAGTGGATCACAAGGTAAAGTTCTAGCCAGAGTGATGCAAAGGGTATAATTTTCATATGTCTTTCCTTACCACCCCTGCCGCACTGACACAAACATGCTTGAACCTAATTTTAGATCAATGGGTTGATGAAAGCATAAAGGAGAATTGACTGCAGAGGGGAGAAAAATCGATGCGATATTGATGGGAAGATGGTTAAAATAAGCAAGAGCTGGTAGGTGCTGAGAAAACATGAAAGGTCATGAACCTCATACGTTGTAATGACACAGAATAAATGATGCTCGCCAAGGCTCCTTCCACAAAGTGCCATGATCCAAGCTTCTTCAGAGCAGAGAATCGACTGATTCAGAAATCGGGGAGAGAGGGGAAGGGCAGGGTTATGGGGGGGACAGTAGGTTACGTTAACTTCATTTTTTGCATCATTAGCAATTTCATGCTTTGGCTGCTTCTTAAATTGCATCAGTTCATAAACATATAGCCATTATAAGTTCCAGGCATGGAAATCGGAAACAGCTGAAAAATAGTCGAAGCTCAGCTGGGGCTTAGAAAACCGCAAAAGTCCGAATTATATCATCATGCTGGTAAGAAGCTTGGGTGCATTCAGTCACAGTGTGACCTGGAGTGCTCTCTCTCTCCCTTCGGAGTGGGTTAGTCACTGAGTTTGAAAGGCTTGTCATTTAAAGATGGAGACAGATTTAAAGTTTCTCGAAGCATGACCTTTTTTTATCTTGATCATCTTGGGCTAAAATTGAAAGCATTTAAAAAAAGGACTTGAGGGTAATTTCAAAGAGTTTTTTTCATTGAAAAAAGTCTTTTGAAGCTGCCATGTAAAACATTTTGTTAACATAGTTCTGTCTCCCATTCAGAGGTAAGTTTAAGTAATTTAAACTCTCCTTAGTTTAGGAAGTATTTTGAAAGAGGGCTGTATTCTTTTGATTGGCTTCTGTAAAATTCACTAAACCTTGTTAGTGAAGGAAGGGTTGATTGAGAAACAAAATTTTCTGCCCACATCTTCTTTCAATCAAGCCTGAAACAGGTCAGTGGCTTGACAAAGTTAATATCCCATAAATTGAACTTTTAGCTAATGAATAAATGCACTTTATGACAAAAGAAGCATTCAGCTGTCTGTTTTGCATTTGCCTGAAATCTATATAAACTTGAAATATAGAGTCTTCCTGACAAATGAGGTTACTAGAAACTAAATGGAAATTCTTATTTGCCACCGCAGTGGTGACATGAAGAATTGCAGCCTTTAGCTCAGGGCTACTAAGCTCTTAATAACGAGAGAAAGGTATTCCATCTTCACCTACAGTAGAGCCACAATTACAATGAACAAAAATAGCTGCCAAGGCTTCTAAAAAAATATTCATGACAGTGAGAAAAATATTGATTTTAAATGCCAAGAAATGAAATATCTTCTAAAGTGTTCAATTCAATCCAGCTATTATTTTCCAAAAGAAATGGAGCAAACTATAAAGTGTTTCAGAGCAATTCCACATTAAATATAAAAAAAACCCTCATAGAAACAGCAAAATCAAGAAAGCCCAGCCTCTCCACACAGAAGTGCAGCTGTGTATCATTTTTATGGGGGGAGGAGAACAACAGGGGTGTTTAGAATGATTAAACGGATCTTTCATGCCTTTGTACAGAGGAGTCAGCAATCAAAATCATCCGCTATTAATAAAATGTGAGCTATAAAAAGTAGAAATGATTCCAGTTTAATGGAAACTCACGGCCAAGAACTGCTGAGCTGCTAGGTTGGAGCGAGAAGCTTCCATTTCTCCAAGATTCATTAGATGATCTCGAAGTCCACAGTTATTAGTATCGGTTGATTCATCAGACCAAAAACCTCCCCCAACATCTCCTGCCTCCTTAAAAACTGGGTGTGTTGCATTGGTTTCTACAATTAATCATATTTATTGAATGCCTACTATGTGTAGAGAGCACTGTAGTAAAGTGCTTGGAAGAATACAGTATAATAGAGTTGGTAGGCACATTCTCTGACAGCTGCAAATTCTGGTCTTAAAATTGCTTTTCTACAGGATTCTTACCTATTTTTTAGTGGTATTAAGTGCTTACTCTATGCCAGGCACTCTAATAAGCACTGGAGTAGATGCAAGATGATCAGATTGGACACAGTCCATATTCCACAAGGGATTCTCAGTCTTAATTCCCATTTTACAAATGAGGTAACTGAGGCACAGAGAAGTTGTGTCTTGCCCACCCACTGTCAGACAGCAGACAAGTGGTAAAACTTGGTTTAGAACCCAGTCCTCTGATTCCCAGATCCTCTGATTCCACAAGGTCATGCTGCTTCTCATTTTTCCAGGGGAGGCATTTGGGTATAAAAGCTTTGTCACTGTTAACACTAACAATTGTACTTTCTGTACCAAACTTTCCTGAAAGTCTAATCTCTTTACAGGCAGCAAATGTGTCTTGGGTTTTCCTGAACCCTTTATAAAGTGCAAGACATTGAGTGGATAGTCAATAAATATTGTTATTATTACTTCAAGTTGGGGCAAAAGGTTCACTTTAGTTCTTCAGAATATACAATAGGACAATTCCAGGGTTATTGGTAATCATGACAAAATGGCGTTTAAGCCCTCCTGGACAATGAAGATGGTGTCTCTGAAGACTAAATTCACCTATAAATGAGGGTGTGATTGGAAAGTTCATTGAGTTCACCAGGCCCACACAAAGTTTGCTTTTAGTAGGATTGTGTAAATAGAGAAAAATGCCCATCAGATAATAACTGGTATTTATTAAATGCCATTTTCACTTACCTATATGTCACAGTCTTCTTGAAACCTCTGTATAAAATTCACCTATCTGATATGTGCCAATCTGACCTGTGCTGTTCTCTTGCCCGGTAACATTGTTTGACGGCTTGCCATACTGTGTGTCTCAAACATTTCATCTGTCCACCTGGTTGATGGTTTCTCCATTACAGCTTACTATGTAATCCCTGCTTTAAAGGACTAATGGAGCCGCTCAAGCCACTATATGTAAGGTTAGGTTTGAAAGCAAGAATTTGCCAGGAAAAGTATCGAAGCTGGAATTATTTTCATATCCTTTGGACCGAAAATTCTTCAAAGATCCTGTTAACAGAACCAGAGTGCAAAAGGAAATATGCTGGAAGGGAAATTCTGAAGCCTTGGGCTTGCTCTCTGGAATAAGAATGGCACTGTCGACAGTTTTAAAAAAAGTGGAAACCGATAGTAAGTGAATGGAACTACATAGAGCTCATGATAATGGGCTATGGGGCCATCATTTCTCTTTCAATAGCAGTTCTGTCTATCTAAATCAAAATACTGAAGTGCTCTCATAAGATTTACATTAAATCCATCTGAAGTTATTGAGGATGAGTAAATGCCATGAAAAAAGCCAACAGTGATTTGAGGGAGATGTAAGCATTTTTCTATTTTTGTTTTCCCTAGTAGTTTAAGCCATACATTTTATCTTTGTAAGGTACTGTTGGGTGGCAACTTATTTTCATCCAGAAGACATATGATGGAGAATGAAAAAATATTTCTGTAGAACTTGGTCACGCAGTTGGGTAGGATGAAATGAAACTATTTTTTAACTTGGATATGAACTTGTGCTCACAACACAGATCATGACATTTCTTGCCCCTGAATTGCAGCAGCAGATTGTGTATCCTTGTGTATGAGTGTGTGTCAGAAAATGGTTGGAATTTACCATATGTGTGAAACTCCGAGTGCTGGCTTGGGTTTTCATTATGTGGCTTTTATATTCCTGCTGTTTTGCTCTCTGAAGTGTGCCCTGCGACAGGCAGATCCCATTATTAAATTAAGGAATCACACAAAACGATCCCTCTTTGGGCAACGAGTGTGTGAAACAGATTAAGAAATAAACTCACTCATGCCAGCAGGCAACCACCATAAATGGACACACATATATAAAGTTCAAATCCCCAGGCTCTATGTCTGAAAGCCTACTGCTATTATTTATCTTTACCTGCACAGAGGGAAGCGTCTCTATATTTTTAAACAATGATTTTAAGGTGGGGGCAGAAATAAAAAAAAAACAATTGAAAGAAAGGATAAAGAAAAAGGAGCCCTTTCAAGGAGAAGTAGTTTTATCGTGTCTCACTTCTGGAAAAATCATTATGCCAAATGGAAACCCTAGCAGACGCTTTGAAACAAGTTACTAGAACAGACTAGGCTTGCAAATCATTTTAAGTATCTTGCAAATGCCGTGCAATATCCTTCAGAGATCTTCTGGAACTGCTTCTTTCTGTTTTCTTCTGCCTTCTTCCTCTTCAAGGGTTAGAGGGAAATGGATTGCCCCTTTCAGAAAAGTCTGTTAAGGGAGGTGAATGGTCCCCTTTCTGGGTGAGAGGAGGTCTAGGAAGAAATATCTTTCTCTCCTGGGGAAAGTGAATCTAAGGATCAAGTCATTGGTATTTATCGAGCATTTACGCTGTAGAAAGCACTGTACTAAGCACTTAGAAGAGTACAGTGCCACAGAGTCAGTAGATATGTTCCTGGCCCACAAGCAATTTATAGACTACAGGGAGAGACAGAAATTAAAGTAAATTACACATAAGGGAAATGGGGCAAATGTTAGAGTATCATGAATGGAGAAGTCTCCCTGACAATGGTGATGGGTCTGGTCAGAGGCAACAAGTGCAGGGGACCTGAGGAGAAGTTATTAATCAGTCAATCATTTGTATTGAATGCTTACCTTGGGTAGAGCACAGTCTTAAGCGCTTGGAAGAGTACAATATAATGTAGATATGTCCTGGCTCTGCCACTTGTCTACTCTGTGACCTTGGCCAAGTCATTTCACTTCTCTGGGCCTCAGTTACTTCATCTGTAAAATGGGGATTGAGACCTTGAGCCCCACGTGGGACAGGGACTGTGTCCAACCCTATTTGTGTCCACCCCAGTGCTTGATTCAGTTCCTGGCATATAGTAAATGCTTAACAACTACCGTAATATGTCTCCTCCCACCTATTTCCAATGTGGATGTGAAGTCATTACTTTCATCCTCACAGCACTTTGGGTTGGACTCCCAGTCCTGGTCAGTCCCACCCTTGAGAGCTAGGTGTGGGACCACCAATTAATCCATCTCTCAATCAGTTGCATTTGCTGAATGGTTAATTTGTGCAGAGTCCTGTACTAAGAATTTGGGAGAGTACAACAGAGTAAGCAGTGTGGTTTAGTGGATGGAGCCTGGGCCTGGGAGTCAGAAGGACCTAGTTTCTAATCCTAGCTCCACCACTTCTCTGTTGTGTGACCTTGGAAGACTCACCTCACTTCTCTGTGCCTCAGGAACCTCATCTGTAAAATGGGGATTAAGACTGTGAATCCCATGTGAGACAGGGACTTTATCCAATCTGATTACCTTGTATCTAGCCCACCATTTAGAGTAGTATCTGATGCATAGTAAACATTTAACAGATACCATAAGGAAAAAAAAGACATGATTCCTGACCTCAAGGAATTTACACTTTAGTGGGGTGGATGGAACCTAAAATCAATTATAGATAAGAGATGCAAAGGAGTCTAAAGATATGTATATGAGTGCTGTGGAGGCAAGGGGAATTGGGTGAGAAATGTAAATGCTTATGAGATAGGGACACAAGTGCCCAGATAATGAATTGGGAGGGAAAAAAGGTGGGTATGTGAGAGATTAGCAGGGAAGGCTTCCTGGAGGAGATGTGATTTTATCAGCACTTTGAAGATGGGAAGAAGTGTGGTCTATTGGTTATGTAGGACTGTACGTTCACTGTGGGCAGGAAACGTGCCTAAAAATTCTGTTGTTCTTTCCCAGTTAGTACAGTGCTCTGTACAGAGTAAGCACTCAATAAATACTACTGACAAAGAGAGAAGGGAGTTCCAGAGAGATAGGAACCAGGTGCAGTGAATTAGATGGCATTAGCAGGCCGATGTGACCAGGCTGTCACATTTCCTGATCTCCCTTCAGAGCTGCGGCCTCTCTTTTTGAAGGCTTGCTATCATTTTAGCAGCCTAACATCAGCTGCCAAACACAGCCTGCTCCTCTAATGTCAGCCAACTCACTCTATCTGGTCAGTCGACCTCGGTGAACTTTGGTAGACTTTCCTCTCACTTCCAACTTCCCATCACTTCCACGAAGATATTTTCATTCAAAAATACAATTTGCTCTTTGTGACTGATTCTTGTTTGTCTCTGTGGTGCTGAGCTATCCCTCTGAGGGGAGACGGAATTGTTAGGTTGAAGGCCATGAATATTCAACTCGGCATGTGGGGCCTTTTGACCTGGATGAATGAACGGGAAGATGCCAATCTCATTTCAGAAGGGAGAGGTTCTTGGAGGGGACAGCCAAGTGGCAGTCTGGATAAAATGCCAAGTGCATTGTGAAGGCAGATAAGCTCAACAACAGATTTTTCCCTCAAGTTTCTCTTTTAATGAGTACCCTTTGCCACATTGGGCACACGGAGGAAAACAAAGATTTCTGTTTAATGAATATTCATGGCTGAAGAGTCATCTGAACGTCAGCACCCGCATGACCCCGAATTTAAGGATCCCCACCACTCTCTCTGAGCAAAATGGTGGTCCTTGCCTTCTCTTAACTTCTATTTCACACTACTGAATCTTTTATTGGTGTATTAGCCTAGAAAATGAATGTCAAATATCCCTGTTTAATGCCATATTATTTTACTTAAAACACTGCCTGATTGATACCTATAGACAGAATCTCTCTTCCTTGGAGTAGTAGTAAAATTAACAGTAGGACTTACTGAGCACACACTTTAGTGTGGTACACTGTACTAGGAGCATGTAAGTACAAAAGTAACAAAGTGACCCATTCCCTCCTATCAAGGAATTTGCAGTTCAGTGGGGAAGACACCTTCTTGAAATTGTTTTTTCCGCTCCATATCCTTCCCCAGTTAAATCCCTGATAAAACACCTCTTCCTCCATGAGGTTTCCCTATTTAACACCTCTCGTTCCCTAAGGCAGTTGCTGGGACTCCCTCTCTGTCCCTCTAGACAATTACTCTTCCCCCCACCTCCCCCTTCAAAAGCCTTTTTGAAGGGCTTCAAAGGCTTCAAAGCCTTTTTGAAGGCACATCTCCTCCAAGAGGCCTTCCCTGCTGAAGCCCTTTTCCTTTCCTTTTCTTCAACTCCTTTCTGCTTCATCCCGCCGTATTTCCTTTATTCCTCTCCCCTCCTAACCCCACAGCACTTATCTATATATCTATCATTTTATTTATTTATTTATTTATTTATTTATTTATTTATTTATTTATTTATTTATTTATTTTTTATTTATGTCTGTCTCTCCCTCTAGACGCTAAGCTCGTTGTGGGCAGAGGATGTATCTGTCATACTGTACTCTCCCAAGCTCTTAGTAAAGTGTTCTGCACACAGTAAGCGCTTAGTAAATAGGATTTACTGACTGACTCCTAGAAATCATGGATACTTGTCTGATTATAGGTTAGTGAGTCATTTCTTAATTGAGAGTTGCTTAATATTAGTAAATGAGATATTTGTGAAGTCCTTACTATGTCCACGTACTAAGTGCTGGAGTAGATATAAGATAATCAGGTTAAGCATAGTCCTTGTTCTACATGGGGCTCAGCATCTAAAGGGAAGGAAAAACATATATTTAACCATCCATTTTACAGATCGAGGTAATTGAGGCACGGAGAAGTTCAGTGACTTGTCCCAGATCACCCAGAAGGTGAGTAGCAGAGTCCAGGTCTCTTTCAGTTATGTCACACTCCTTATATCTTTCCACATGGGGCCTATTCCACTTCCATCAATATATATCTGCTCGTCTTTAGATAAGTAGATGGCAAAGCCACTGAGGGCAAGGATCACGTTTTATATTCCTTCTGAATATTCTATCCAATAGACGCTCAATCAATCTCAGCTCCTCCACTTGTCTGCTGAGTGACCTTGGGCAAGTCACTAACTTCTCTGGGCATCAGTTACCTCATCTGTAAAATGGAGATTAAAACTGTGAACCCCCTGTGGGACTGGGAGTGCACCCAACATGATTACCTGGTATCTATCCAAGCACTTAGAACAGTGCTTGGCACAGTGCTTAACAAATACCATAATTATTGTTGTTGTTGTTATACTAATGATTATATGGGCAAAAAGAAAACTAATATAATCAGGCCCAGAATAGATAGTGTTAATTAAACTACCAAGCAAAGAGATCATTTTCCAGTGGATTATGTAACTTGGCAGGGTAACTGCTCTTTTCTGCACCTATCAGAAGTGAATTAGCATTACTGTAGGAAAGAAGGGAAATGATTCGTAGAAAATCCTACTATAAATGACCACACAGCTTTTTAGTGGTTGTCATCATGTCAACACAAGAATAGTCTAACTTAAATCATTCATACTAATTAGCAAAATTGCAAGGAGGTAGTCAACAATGTTATATTTATAGAAATTCAAAGGGGAAACTCAGTGGCATTCTACATTTGTATTCTTTGTTTCAGTTTTTTTTTTCCTTTGTGATGAGCACAGATAAGCTGATTCTTCTCAAAATTTCAAGTAATTCAGGACAAAATTAAGGGAAGAGAGAGTTGAAGATCTGTAAGCTTGAAGTGTCTAGAAAAGAGTATGAACAGAATGGCAAAAATTCTTTTTGAACATATCAAATTGAGTTCTCTTAACTACCAAATAACTGATGGTAAATAGTGTCTTATGTGGCTGGAAAATTTTCTTCTACGTTGCTTACTAAGAATTATGTAAAAGCGTAAGAATGTAGAACAGAGACTGCAGTTGTACAGATCTGGAGGTTCAACCAATCCAGTTCCATTTTCTTTTCTTAATTTTAGACAAAATCACCAAAAGTATTATTTACTTATTAGTTTTTATTGAGTGAACGTAGTTGGAGTAATCTTGTTTTGTCACATCCAGCCATCAGTCTAGGTTTATCTTGCCAACTGTGCCAATTCTGGATAAATCAGTGGTTTTACTGAGCACTTACTGTGTACAGAGCAATGTGCTGTATCCTTGGAAGAGAACAATGCAATAGGGAAGGTTGACATGATCTCTGTCCATGAGGAGTTCACAGACTAGAGCCTGGAAAAAGTCGCTATCGGAGAAACCATGACTGGTAAAACTGAAGGTGCACAAATGTTTTTGGATTGGTTAGATGCAGATTGGGGCTCCCTGCTTTCCATCATGTGGATTGAAATTCAAGAACGCTTGTAGAACACAAAAAGAGTATTATAAATTTATTTCCAAAGAAAATTAATTACAGGAACTGTTTAAAGTTCATTTTTTTTAAGAAATCTTGTAGGAAGACATCACTGAGTAGATGTGTGATACAAAATGCCAGTGTAGACAAATGGTCTCAGCTACATTGAGAATATGCCAGTGGATGCCCAAAAGTTCTTAGTGGCAGGCAATGTAAGCATTAGATGTGACATTATGTTTAATGCCATTACAGGATGACATTTCTTTCCTCTTTGTTGGAAGATAACATTGGCAATATCCACATTTAATTGTCTAGATGTGCCTTTTGACGAGTGATCCCGAAGTAACTGATAATGTCTTCCACAATTACATTTTTTCTCCCACTTTGTTGTTTTGCTTCTTCTCATTGAGCTTTTGATTTCTTCATTAAATTGAACTCAATCTTTTGTGTTGAGAATATGTTTTAGGGAAACCTAAGAGAATCTCAGGCACCAGCTTCTCAACTCTCTGAGTCATGGTCTTATATTCTGTAACTATAGTTAATGATAGTAATAATAATGATAATGGTATTTGTTAAGTGTTTACTGTGTGCCAGGCATTAAGCACTAAGCAGATCTCTCCTTTACCTTTTCTCTTTCTCTTTTTGTCTCTCCTTTTCTGTCACCCTATCCTGGAATTTTTAAGGGAATAGTATCACTGCTTACCATTATTAAGAGAATATCCCTGCTAATTGAAAGACAACAAAGAGGAGAGATATTCTTTCTTTGCTTCCATCCATTGCATGATAATTATCAGTGATATTTATTGAGCACTTACTGAATACTAAGAACTGCACTAAGCACTAGGGAGAGGATAACAGTAGCAAGACAGGGGATTATCAGCCCTCAAAGAACTTAGAATTTGATGGGTGAGTTCCACAAAAATGATTTACAATTATATGAAATATGATATGAAATATATGAATTTCAAATGGATATGATGAGGGATCCAATTCTGCTCTACCTTCGAGTTTTCAGCACTGAAGGAGGATTTAATGGGCTGAAGGCATTGGTTATAAAATACAGATTTTCAATTATAAACTGAGCCATGAGATTTTATGTTCACTTAAAGGCCAGGGATGACTTCTGTAATTAAGCTAGAAATTGAACACTCGTAACTGGACAAACCATATCTCTATACAGGATGGATAGCAAACACCATTTTCAACTTTCTAATTTGAGTGACAAGTGTCATAGGCTAGGGTGGGAGTTGATACATCTGGTGGAAACAGTGACTCTTTGTTTATTCCATTCCGGATGAGATTGCAATAATATGCCACATACCAGTCTTGGTCCAGCCATGACAAGAATTTGAGTTTCTGTTTTTACATTCCTATTCCAAACCATTCTTAAATCAGGCATCCTTCATATGTCCTACAACTCCTTTTTGGCTGGTCTATCGCAGGAAAAATGCAAAGCCACACATTTTCAGGTGTACACTGTACTATGTAATTTGCATACAAATGCATTTTTTCTGAACATAAATTCCAGGGCAGGGCTTTGAAAATATATTTCCAAACTGGACTCAACAATAACTTGTAAAATTCTCATAATATAAATTTCAGAATCTTTGTTTATTCACCTTCATTGTGTGTATTATTTTACATTTTCCAATTAAGATTTTGAAGACACATCAAACTTTGCAAATGAGAGTAATAAAAAATAGCATTTAGTAACTCTGACTTCTCAAATAGTCATTTAAGGGATTTTAGAACAGGGTGTGCATTTTGGAAACACTCCTTAGTGGTGGGTTTTAAAGGTGGGGTTCATGAACCCAAGCACTTACAGTGCCCTACACTCAGTATGCTCAATAAAGAAAGTCTCTTGACAGACTTGAGACATGATAAGTCTACCTTGACTTCAGCCACACAGGTGTGTTCTGCACTGGTGTAGTGAATAGAGCACGGGTCTGGGAGTCAGAAGGTCATGGGTTCTAATTCCGCCTCTGCCACTTGTCTGCTGTGTGGCCTTGAACAAGCCACTTAATTTCTCTGTGTCTCAGTTACCTCATCTGTAAAATTAGGATGCAGACTGTGAGCCCTGTGAGGAACAGGGACTGTGTCCAACCTGATTTGCTTGTATCCACTCCAACTCTTAGTACAGTGCCTGGCACATACTAAAGCACTTAACAAATACCATAATTATTTAGGAGCAGTGTGGCTTAGTGGAAAGAGCACAGGCTTGGGAGTCAGATGTTGTGGGTTCTAATCCTGGCTCCGCCACTTATGAGCTGTGTGACTTTGGGCAAGTCACTTAACTTCTCTGTGCCTCACTTACCTATCTGGAAAATGGGGATTAAGTCTGTAAGCCCCACATGGGACAACCTGTTTACCTCGAATCTATCCCAGTGCCTATAACAGTGCTTGGCACATAGTAAGCACTTAACAAATACCATCATCATCATCAGATAGTATCTCACCAGCAGTTGTTGTGCGACTTTTGAAAATGGATAGATTTCCTTTCAGCATATATTTTCCGATGTTAAACTCAGTGTATAAGTGATGCTGATGAAAGAGCTCGTCATGTAGAAAGTTGAGGCCTAAAATGCCAGATCACATGTAGCATTCTGGAATTATAGTCTGGCTGTCAACCTTCCTACATGACATACCTACTTTCTCTGCCTATCCCTATGGAGGTGAATCGGGTGTTGCCTCCTGAGACATTCCAGTAGCATTGTACATCTCCATGTCGCCAATGACAATCTTTGGTTTTGTCTTGGCTGTACCCAGTACAGAAACTCAGAAGCTTCATAAACTTAACCTTCTTCAAGATAATGTGCAAGGCTACTCATAGTCTTCTGCACCGAGCGTGTTTCCAGAATTCTACCATTGTATAGAAGGTTCCGCATGACTGGTTAAAGACCTTCGATGATGCTCTTAGTACAGTCAGAAACATTTCCAGGAACATCATAAGTGTACTCTGTCACTGATTCCCCGTGCTACGACAGGTGCAGAGACTGCTTCCTTGAGAGATGTGATTATGTAATACAACTTCCTGATGTTAGGAGCAGTATGGCCTACTGGAAAGGAGCACAGCCCTGGGATTCAGAGGGCCTGAATTTTAATCCTAGCTTTGCCACTTGGCTTCTGGGTAAACCTTGGGCAAGTCACTTAACTTCTCAGTGTTTCAATTTCCTCATTTATAAAATGGGGATTAAGTTACCTGTTCTCTCTCCTATTTAGACTACAACTGGCAGGGACTATGCCTGACCTGTTTATCTTAATTTACCCTAGCACTTAGTGCAGTGTTTGACACCTAGTAAGCACATTACAAACACCACTGTACTCACTATTATCATAACCTTCCTTCTGTGGCACTTGCCAGCTGCTGGACATTAAGGATGGTGGATTTAAGTATAAGGGGGAAAGAACTATACCCTTGAAGCAATGGTAACAATGTAGGAAGCTGGGAGCTGCCTAAAACAAGAAAACTTTTAACCTTTCCTGCCTTCATATCTACTGGGTATCTATAGTCATCTCTGTTCCAAGGTCAGAGAAGAATTATTTGCACCTATTTCAATTTTTCTTGATAAGAGATTAAAGGCAATGTGGATTACATTGGATTGGCCAAATTACTCTGCAGGGTCTGTGTTGTCAGTATATAGGAGCATGTGTGAATGCATCTCTTTTAATTAAATTTGTGGCTACTTCTCATATGTTCTCCAATTTCTGATGGTTGAAGGTGTACAATTCTTTTTTGTAAGATGAGTGCTTTGAGATGACACTCAATATAGGGCAACTTCTAGCTTTTACATAGAATAGAGGGAAAAAAAATTAGAGGCAAAACAAATACCGCCACATTCCATTTGTCATTCTTTGTTTTTCCGAGTCACAGTAGAAAATGTGCTGTATCCATTAACCTTTTTGCAAAGAGCAGAAGGTAAGCTAGTTAACATTTGACAGCTTTGCAGAGTCTATTGACTTCTAATGAAAAATACACTGATACAGCCTATTCTCCCCATACCTGTCGGTTTCATAAAGTTTGTCCCTAGCATAACCCTAACAATCACAGCAATTTTCCTTCCCCAGTTTTCATGATTTCTTTGCAATTACAAACCAAGGCGATGCCTTGATGGATTGTTATATGAGCTTCTGATTCTCCCCTTACATAATCGCATGTGGGGAGTGAAGCTGTGTTGCTCATTAATAGTTGTTCATTCAGTTGTATTCATTCAATCTTATTCATTTAATCGTATTTACTGAGTGCTTGCTGAGTGCAGAGCACTGTGCTAAATGCTTGAGAGAGTACAATACAACAATAAACAGACACATTTCCTGGCCACAACCAACTTACAGTCTAGTTACTGTATGCAGAGTGAATCTAAGGAGCATTGGATTGTGATTTTGTCTTTGAACTTTATTGCCTGTAAAGTATCTCTGAGAATTTTGCAGGGGACACACCACATCTTTCTCTGCATTTAGAAAAGGTTTAAATACGGGGCTTCTTTGATCAGAGTAGATTACTTTTAGTCTGATCATTCCCCAAGTCTGGTGGGTCACTCCAGTCTTACTTTGCTTGGGAATTATTCAGAGAAAGGGATGGTTCTTTGGTTTTCAAAAGCAACTTTGACTGTTGATTCCTTTTGGAAGGTTTTCTTCTTAGCTGGACTTCAGTCAGTGGTTCAGTCGTCACAGACTGTAGCATCTTTCAAAGACATTTTGGACCTACCTTTCATATACACTGCCTGGGACTTAGGGCTGACTATCTCATTAAACAGACCACAGAGAGTTGGGCAAGTGTGTGCAAAGGTGGTAGAAAAACACCTTCAGCAGGTGCTGAGTCAGCTTTTATTCCCACATGTCTCACATTACAGCCCAGCATGGCAGCGCTAAGCCAGGGCAGCCACCACAAGGTGGGAAGTGTGATTTTGAAAATCTGTGAACCTTCTCAGTGTATCACAATGACCCAGGCTCAGGATCTCCAAACAGCTCCACCGTGAAAACGGTTTTCAACGGTCCTCCGAATCTCTCCTTATGTGGGAAGCAAGTGGAGGTTAGGGGTTTCTTATGAGGATAAAATCAATCGATGAAAGGTATTTGTTGAGCTCTTGGTGTGTGCAATAAATCATATTTATTGAGTGCTTGCTGTGTGCAGAGCACTGTACTAAGCACTTGGGAGAGTACAGTCCAACAGAGTTGGTAGACACATTCCCTGCCCACAGTGACATTACAGTCTAGAGGCAACTATAACATTAAACATTTGGGGGAGTATAGTACAATAGCGTTGTAGACAAGATCCCTGACAAATACCTTTACAGCCTAAAGGAGGAGACAGACATTAAAATAAATTACATGAAGCAGAAATGGGATTTACTGAACACTAATTGCACTTGGTAGTGCACAAATGCTTGGTAAATACATTGGAAACACTGGACTTGCTCCCTGCCCTAATTGAACCCTAATTTACAACTGCAAGAAAAGATGGCTTGAACTCTGAGTTCCTCCTCTTGGCTGTAAGCTCGTGCAGGGCAGGGAAGCTGTTTACCATCTCTGGTTTATTTGTACTCTTGCCAAACATTTAATAACATTTAATTCAGTCTTCTACCCACAGTAAGCACTCAATAAATACCAGTGACGTAAAGCTCCTTATACATGATTAGAGTGTAAGTTCCTAGTAGGCAGGGAACGTCTCTACCTTTTGAACTCTCTCAATGGCTAAGCGCTTTCCGGAAGGCTTGGAACAATGTATTGTGGTCGTTAGGTTCACAGTAAATACTTTTACTACAACTGGTAGTCCCTTTATTGGGGTGAAGGAAGCGTTGGTTTTGCTAAACTATTCAACTGGTGCAATTTTGAAATTTGGCATCAAACCCAATGGATATTGTAGTGGGAGCTAAGGAGCGGCAGATTCAATCTGTAGATCAACAGTGGTTTCTGCGCATGTGTAAGAGGTATGCTAAGGATGCTTCTTACCCTCCTGAAACCACATTTGTGCCAAACTCTGATGGATCCTGGAAGGTAGGGGGTGGTGTGGTACTGATGAAAGGAAGCAGCATGGCATAAGGGTTAGAGAACAGGGCTGGAGTCACAAGGTCATGGGTTTTAATCCCAGTTTTGCCATTTGTCTGCTGTGTGGCCTTGGGCAAGTCACTTCCATTTCTGTGTCTCAGTTACCTCATCTGTAAAATGGGGATTACAGTGCCTGGCACATAGTAAGCACTTAAATACCACTATTCTGATTACTATTATTATGAAAATATGTTGGCTTCTGTCCTCCCCCAGGACCACATAACCTGCCACAGCATCTACCTCATGTTCTGGCCATGAGTGTCACCTCCTATCTGGACAGTTTCACCTTGATCCATTCTTCAAGTTAAAGCAAGTCATGCAAAAAACTCTTTGCCTCGATTTGCAAGTGCACCCTTACACTCAATTTGCCTATAACACAGAAAAATCTTGAAAATCCTCTTGGGAAAACCACACTCAAGTAACCATAGATTTAATGGGAATTCATAGGTTGGGGATAGATGGTTTGAAGATAACACAATGACTGACATTTTTCAATATGAATTCATAGATGATTTTGTAATAAATACCATCAAGTTGAAAAAACACAAAGAAGCAGAGAATATTAAACTGTCTGGTACTGAACAGACATAGATATTTGGAAGCCAAGTAGCATCAACACCTTGATTGACACCATATGCCTGCATACAACTGTTTCTTCTGTTCCCAGGTCTACTGTCAACTTGTGCATTGTTATATCCAGAAAAGACTAATGTTGTGGGAAGAATGCTCCCTAATTCTTCTACTGTGTTATATGCAAAGGATGCCATGAAAATATACATAGTATGAGAAATGTTTTCAAGTCTTTGCTTTGAAAATCTTCATGGAGCAAACTGCCAATGAGTAATTTGGCACATTTTACTCCAGGGCCTTGTAGTCAGGATGGAATAATTGTAGTATCTGTTAAGCACTTACTATATGCCAGGCGCTGTTCTAAGTGCTGGGGTGGATGCAAGCAAATCAGGTTGGACAAAATCCCTGTCCCAAATGGGTCTCCCCGTCTTAATCCCCATTTTACAGATGAGGTAACTGAGGCACAAATAAGATAAATGACTTGCCCAAGGTCACATAGCTGACAAGTGGCAGAGGCAGGATTAGAACTTTCACCCATTCAATAGTATTTATTGAGCGCTTACTATGTGCAGAGCACTGTACTAAGCTCTTGGAATGTACAATTTGGGAACAGATAGAGACAATCCCTGCACAATAATGGGCTCACAGTCCAAGGAACCTAGGTCCTTCTGCCCCAAGACCTGTGCTTTATCCACTAGGCCATGCTGCTTCTCTAAAATACAGAATAATACAGAATTATCAAGGGATATTGTATTTTACAAGCCATACCTTAGTGCCTACCTGACCTCTTGGTATTTGTCTTTCTCATGAATTTTAATGCTAGCTGGGCCTTCTTTTGATCTCTGGGAGAGTACGAATTGCTTGAAAAATACCTGATTTGTTGTCAAATAATTTGGCTTCAAAAGATCGGTCCATTCGCACGTTTGGCATTTGTGGGCTTCGGTAGCCAATTCCAGAGCCCAGCTGATAGCTGAGCAATTTCTGTGACGGCTTCATTTAATTGAAAAAATCTGGAAAAAATCTGGCAGGTCAGATAAAAGAGTTCGAAGGAAAAGTGGTTCGTTTCAGTAACGTTATCTATGGACAACTTCTGTCACAACTACCACAATCAGAGCTGCACAATATTTGTGGTTGGTTAAAGGAGCAAATTTGTTCTTTCTTGGTAATTTCCACCCTTCAGCATAGAAACAAAAGGAACAACTTCACAAGGAACTGACACAGTTTTCCTAGAGTTTGGAAGTGGCGGGGCATAGTGGAAAGAGCACGGGCTTGGGAGTCAGAGGACCCGGGTTCAAATGCTGACCGCCACTTGGGCAAGCCACTTAACTTCTCTGTACCTCAGTTACCTGTTCTGGAAATGGGGATTAAGACTGTGAGCCCCACATAGGACAATCTGATTACCTTGTATCTACCCCAGTGCTTAGAATAGAACTCCTGGGAAGTTTTGAAGGAAACTCTGCCAGAACACAAAATAATACGCCATGCTCATTTTTGCTGCTTCTCTGAATTGTACTAGTCACCTGTAGTCATCTGAAGACACACTGAAAGCTCCGTAAAGGCAAGGATGATGTCTTCTTTTATCTTTCAATCACATAGTACAGGTCTCCACACACCGTAAGTGCTCAATAAATAGTATGGGCTGGTTGATTTACAGAAAAGACCCACTTATCCTGAATTTCTGGTCAGTTATAGAAGGTGTGTGATAGAAGTATTTATTTCTGACCTGTTTGTTCTTGCAAGATGGAATAGGGCCAGGAAATTTAGTGATCTTACTCCACCCTAATTAGACATTAGACATTGAAATACTATGTCAGGAGCATCTGAGGTGAATTATGAAATACGTTTTCAAGGAAAAACATTAAGTACAATAATTTTGACAGTGAGGCAGGGAGTTATTCCAATTCAAAGCTCATTATAAATAACTTTGCCCTAAATGTTAAGCACTTCTTATGGGAGAAAACAATGAAGGGGTTTATGAGGTGATTTTTTTTTTTGGAAGGGCAACTGAGAGAGAAAATTAGTTACTTTTTCAATTGGTAAATGATCCAACTTAGCTGAGATCAAAGCTCGGTGGTTAGGCAATTGAGGTTTGTAAAAAATGTTAATTTGCCTAGGAAAGATGCTTTTTTTTTCTTGTCTAACCACTGTGTAATTGATAAGCATCAGCCTGCAGAGTCTCAATTACCTGCTTGGATCAAGTTACAACAGCTTGTTCTGCAACTGTTTGCAAAAGCTGCTAAATACACTTTGTGGGTTCATTCATTCCTGTTCGTAGATGCATGCACACCTGGGGACCATCAACATTTTGACCCTGGAGTGAACAGCATCCCGGAAATGGGAAGAATTCTGGTGTTGAGGACCCTTCCCCCAAACAGGTTTTGAGGGTGATTCCATGGCTCTAAATTTTAAAAAAGCAAATGATGTAATGCTAGTGGAGATAATCAGACCATGGCTGTGGAGTATGAGTTAGAGTAGTTCCAACCATGCTTTTTCAAAATATATTAGTTGTAGAAAGGGACGGTCATGAAATATCCTTATGGGGATTAAGACTGTGAGCCCCATGCAGGACAGAGACAGTGTCCAAACTGATTTGCTTGTATCCATTCCAGTGCTTAGTACAGTGCCTGGCACGTAGTAAGCGCTTAACAAATATCATCCTTATTACTTAGCGCTTAAGATGATCAGGTCTCTCATGGGGCTCACAATCTAAGTAGGAAGGGGAACAGGTTTTGAATTTCTATTTTGCAGATAAGGGAATTGAGGCACCAAGAAGTGAAGTGACCTACCCAAGGTCATACAGCAGACAAGTGGCAGATCGGGGATTAGAACCCAGGTCCTTCTGACTCTCAGGCTCGTGCTCTATCCACTAGGCCACACTCTGATTTACCCAAGGTCACATGGCAGACATGTGGCCGAGCTGGGATTAGAGGAGCTGGGATTAGAAACCAGGTCCTCCAGATTCCCAGGCCTGTGCTCTGTCCACTAAGCCACACTGCTTCTCATAGGCACTTAAATTTCTCTTTAAGGCACATATAATATGAATTAACTTGTAAAGACCAGATCTTATCATTGCAACTGAGCATGAGGGT
Organism: Ornithorhynchus anatinus; assembly: GCF_004115215.2. Taxonomy (NCBI): domain Eukaryota; kingdom Metazoa; phylum Chordata; class Mammalia; order Monotremata; family Ornithorhynchidae; genus Ornithorhynchus; species Ornithorhynchus anatinus. Next base: position 29,144,050 of record NC_041746.1, read on the forward strand.
TCAGAGAGTAATGAGGATCTTTAAAGAATTTAGAAATGAGATTTGGAAGGATAGATGGATTCAAAATAGAACCATGTAACACAGATAAAGGAAGGAAGCAGGAAGTAGATGATAATTGTCCTCAAAGAGGTGAGAAATTGTTAGGTGAAGGATCCTAACTTGATTATCTCTATATTTTAAGAGGACAACTCAGAGGGATGAGGGATTTCCATTCAAAGTCAGGATGAACTTTGACACACATATCAAAGTGACATCTCATGATACCTTTCTCAGGATATCTCATGGTGCTACCTCTCCTTGATAGCTCATGATATTTTAGGAGAAGCAGCATTGCCTAGTGGATAGAGCATGAGTTTGGGAGTCAGAAGGAACTGGTTCTAGTCCTGGCTCCACCACTTTTCTGCTGTGTGACCTTGGGCAAGCCACTTCCCTTCTCTGGGCCTCATCTGCAAAATGGGTATTAAGACCGTGAGCCTTGTGTGGGAGAGGGACTGTGTCCAACATGATGACCTTGTATTTGCCCCGGTGCTTAGAACAGTGCCTGGCACATAGTAACTGCTTAACAAATAACATTAAAAAAGAGAAGCTTTATGGCTTAGTGAAAAGAGCAAGAGATGTGAATTCTGCTTTCAGCTCTATCACTTGCCTTCTGAATTTCTTTGGGCAAATCACTTAACTACTGGGTGCTTTAGTTTCCTCATTTGTAAAATGGGGATTCCCTACCTGTTCTCTCTCCCTTTTAGACTGTGAGTCTCCTGGGGGGCAGGGACTGTGTCGTATCTGATGTAGTGAAGCTGCCAAATGCTTGATAGGCTCGCAGTAAGTGCTTGACCAAATTTTGAGGTAGAAAGACCATTCAATATGTTCCTATTGAGAGAGATGGGGGATTTCCTTTTTGGGAGTTATTTTTGGAGGATATATTTTTATATACATGAGAGTACTAGTAGGAGGAGCATTTATGGAGTACCCATTAGCTGCAGTGAGCATCAGAGCAACATTCCCATCCAAGGAGTTACATGCTATCAGAGAAGACAAAAATGTTTCCATATAATCAGAATAAAAGATTAACTGTATAGTTGATTAGTCAATCATATTTGAGTGCTTACTCTGTGCAGAGCAGTGTACTAAGCACTTGGGAGAGTACGATATAACAATAAACAGATGCATTCCCTCCCCACAACTACCTGATAGTCTACAGGGGGAGACAGACATTAATATAAATTAATTACAGATATGTACATAAGTGCCATGGAGTTGGGAGGGGAGATGAATAAAGAGAGCAAGTCAGGGTGACACAGAAGGGAGTGGGAGAAGAGGAAAGGAGGGTTTAGTAAGGTAAGGCCTCTTGGGGGAGATTATACAAGTATATAGAAGGGCTAAGGAAGGGAAAGCATCTCCTTCTTGGAGAGATTCTTTGAGAGGGAGAGAGACCAGACGGCAGTCTTGATGGGCCCTAACAGACTGCCATACTTTTCTGCATTATTAAGATCTGTCAGTAGGAATGCCACATAGTTAACTTAGTGCATTCCTCATGCCATGTTGTTTGTTCTGTCATATACTTTTTTCTGTGATTTAGCTGCCCAGTTTGAGTGCCTTTTAGAATCGTTCTGGGGTGGCAGGGAGGTCTTAGCTTACCCTGATCCTGACCTCCTCCAAAGTGTAAGCCCAGAAATATGACACATATTTTCTTGACAGTGACAATTACTGCAAATCAATCAATCAATCAATGGCTTACTGTGTGCAGAGGACTGTATTAAGTGCTTGAGAAAGTATACTGACCTGTGAGTTTTTCAGGCTTGCATTACTGAATACCATTTTCTCTCTTCAAGTTCTTTCTGGCTTGCTAGAGACTAGTTTCATTTTCATCTTCATTTCTTGACCAACTTCAAATTGATTTACCAGGGAAAAGATGCTACTTTTGGCAATCAGCACATTTCCACCTAAACTGTGCATCTTAACTATCAAGAAAGACCACAAAATGAGATTTGCACGCTTCCCGCAATCATTTATTTTAGGCCTCAGCTTTAGAATTATCCAAGATTATTTTTCCAGGCCTTTGGCAAACTGAACAAAACAAAATGGGGATGCTTTTATTTTATTTTTTAGAAGAGTAAAATGAAGAAAGGCATTTAACGTATTCTTTTTCAATCATCCATTAAATCGAGGGGGAATTAAACATACCCCGTTGAGAGGAATGCAGTTGTCTACCCTTCTCTGCTAGAAACATGAGTCTAACCACTAAAGTCCAAAGTAAGGAAAGATATAGGTCTTGAGGGAAGGAGAGACCTTGTCATTCAGCACTCTCTGTATCAACATTAATCTGGCTTTAATTTGCTATGGTTTCTTTCTTTAACTCGGGATGGAGAGTTTCCATTTTTCCTTTTCAAGGAATTCTGAATATGTTTAAATGTCAAGCTTGAAAAGTCAAGTAGTGTACAGCACAGAGACACCCACACCAGGAGAAGATCCTATCCTCTGTGCTGGAAGGCCACTGTCTACATGTTGGTTTTATTATTTTTCATTTGCATATCTTCCTTCTGCTCTGAAATTAGAAGCTGCATGCTAATAATTTCATTGGAAATTTAAAGCCCAGATTTTGCTGTGTGAGGAAATTTCTGAATAAGACATCAAGTTTCTAGCCATCAGAGGATAATTTATTGATACTTGTCAAAAGGAAGTATCAGTCTAACAGAAATCAAGACAAAAGGAATGGCTGATGAATTTCCTTTGAAGTGCCTTTTATAAAAGTCTTTGGTAATACATATTGATGAATTCCAAATTGTCTTGCCTGAAGGGAAAAGCCAGTAGACTGCTTTACACTGTCTTATAAATATTCATCAAAAGAACAAGACTTATGTTTCGAGGCGTGAGGTGAATGATTACGGTGGTATGATTGCCTTGGATTCTGGATAATTAGTAAAACAGCCTTTGACAGTTGGAGAATTTTAAACTTGGTGAGTTGCCATCCCTCCGATTGGAGTTCAAGACAGATCCTGTTTTACCGAAAAGAAGCAAATATAAGAGTTGATGGATGGAGACAATTAAGTTTGATCCATCAGTTGCATCAACTTTTGTTTGCTTGTTTGTTGAGCCAAAAATGAAAGCCAAAGTTGCTTTTCGCTATGCGATTCAGCATAATGAAATAGCAGGCTCCTTGTTATGGAGGACTGACTGGAACCAGCAAAGAAATAGTTCCTTAATTAAGACTAAAAGAATGTGAAAAGGTGGGGTGTTCCAGTGGGTCTTGAAGACTTGACTTTTTCTGCTTGGATCAGCCTATTTGTGACAGCAGAAGAGCTAACAGTTTATCTCACATGCTCACTTATGGCACATAATAAGGATATGGATCATATGAGCGAGGTACTCTGTGAACTGTTTGGGGACAAATTCTGTCTGGGCTCAGTGATCTGTGATTTTTCCATCACTTGCACATACTGTCTGCAGATTTCGGTTGACCCTCGTTCCAACCAGCCTCCAACTGGTTAGAAAGAAAATATGCTTTTCCTAGGAAATATTATCCTTTGCAATGTTTAGCACTTAAATGCAATTAGGCCGATATAATATCCTCTTTGAAGAGAAGTAGTTCAGTTTAAATAACTGAAACTAATTATCTCCGCTGAATGAAGGAGACATTCTGTGAGGGTTTGAGAAGTGCGCTGTTATTGTATGGCTGAAATAAGCATTTGGTACTTTGTGTTAATGGCAAGTACGCTCTAGTTCAGCTACGGGCCAGTTGATGCCCATATCTGAACTAAAGTTCAGTGATGTCACCTGCATCTTGACTTACATATTTATTTCTGTCCACTCTCAAGACTTATATCCATAGGAACATTCATTTGATTATTTAATTTAAAATTTTCCATCTTCACTGCTTATGAATATTTCTAACATCTACTGTAGAGTGTAAGCTCCCTTTGGACAGGGAATATGTCTTTGCTTATGTTGCACTTTCCAAGTAATTAGTACAGTGCATTGCATTCAGGAGGCACTCAAAAAATACCATTTCTGTACTGCCATTATGGGATATATAGCATATTTGAGGAAGAAGGTGAGAGGGAATGACAGGGAGGAGTGTATGACTCTTGTGAATGCTTTTCTAGAAAATGACGCTTAGATAAACAATATAGTTATTGAGTGCTTACTGTGTGTGGAGTACTATGCTTAGCAGTTGGAATAATACTCTAATGCAGTTGGTAGATAAGTTCCCTGCCCTGAAGAAGCTTAGAGTCTCATGGAACAGTTGGAGTACTTACAAATGTCAATTCTGTTTGATTAACTATATTTATTTACCTCTTCGTGACAGGGTCGTGGCTAAGAACTGAGTTAAGTACAAGGTAACCAAGATCAGACATATTCTGATTGTTGGAGAGAAATAGGGCCAAAAGCTTTCAATGTAGTCCAGCAGGGCTGAGTTGTGATGAAGGTTAGAGTGATGACAATGGTGATGATGTTGGAAGTAGGCTGGGTAGATTTTGGTTAAGTGGAGTTAATTTACCAGACAGTGAGGTCTTTCACTTTTACTATTGCTGGGATTTGTTTAATGTGCTTTCTGATTCATCCCATTCTAAATCTATGAAAAATAATTTGGAAATAAGAGTCACTCATAAAGCAAATGATGTCAGCAGACTGGAATGTTTAAATCTGTCATTCAGAGCACCTAGAAGAATTCAAAATGGTATAGGAACCAGCCAAAAACAGTCTCATGCACCACAGTGTCAGTGTTTCTGAATAAATGCATTCCTTTCTTCTATTTTTCAGAAACCACTTCTGAGAGCCTTAGCAAACTACCTATGACATCATTTTGAAACTATATTTTCCCATTTTTCTGAGAAACACATTTCTCTCCAAAATACAAGTGGAGGATTGTGAGAAAAAAGAGTTACCCTGGGGGAAAAAATGGACAATAAAACTTTTAAAACCTTACTTTATTTGCCACATTAACCTGCATCTGTGTAGTGTCAGATACTGAATAACTGCACTGTGTAAATGGTGCACAAAGATGTTGCAGTAGACACCTAGCATTGTTCAAAATCTAGTTGAATAGTAATTCTGAAGGGAAAGGGGTACTGTCTCAGAATACTAAATATCGTCAGTAGAGTTTGAAACAGAGGGAGAAAATGAACATCATCCCCATCCAATTGTGTGTTAAAAGTGAATGTGTTTGTTGTATCTTTGTGTCTGCTTGTGGCTGTGGGAGCTCCATATGCATATGTAGAATGCCCTTTGGTTTCCAAATAGAATGAAACACTCAAAGAGATCTTAAATATATGTGGGTCCCCCTTTGGAATACAAGATCTGTGTGGGGAGATTGCCTCTCTTCCTTTTACTGTATGCTCCCAAGCACTTAGGTAGTGCCCTGCATACAGTAGGAGAAGGTGCTCCATGAATTTAATTAATTAATTGACCGTATAGCATGGACTTGGGAGTCAGAGGACCTGGGTTCTAATCCTAACTCCACCAATTGCCCGTTGTGTGACCTTGGGCAAGTCACTTAACTTCCCTATGCCTCAGTTACCTCATTTGTAAATGGAGATTCAATACCTGTTCTCCTTCCTACTTAGACTGTGAGTCCTTTGTTTGGTAGGAACTGTGTCCAACCTGATTAACTTATATTTACTCCGGCACTTAGAACAATGCATGACACTTAATGAATACCATGAAAAAGGCACTATTTTCCATTGCCCCTTTCCAAAGTAATATCACAGTTTAACATGGGTGGGGGAAGAGGGCATACAAATATGAGTTACTTTATGTTATTCTGCTCAAAAAAAGCACAGTATTATTATTGAAATACCTAATTTTTCACTAGTAAGTCAAGTAATCAAGAATTAACTGTGTTGCCAGCATGCTTGATTTTTAAATGTATGTTGTGTGAAAGCAGCTCCCATAGAAATAGGTGTGGATACATTCATTTCATTGGCTTTTGTTTTTTTTTTTTACAAGTATAACTGAAAAGTATTCACGATCAAAGACTGTGCCCTGACCACATCAGCAGGCATCAGAGGGCATGTAACAGGGAGGTGACAATCACAATTAATTTTGGATGAACAACCACTTCAAAAGTTTGAAGTGGCCTGTTATGTAATGCAGCTTCGCTTCCCTGATGGGATGGCAGGGGCATGGTGGGTAATACATTTCTCTGAGAACTTCACGTGTCAGGCCTGAACCCTTTCCAAGACACCCAGTGGATATGTTGGATTAAAAAAAGAGAGAAAAGAAAAGATATACAGGGTTACTAAAGGGAACTAGATAATTGAAGAGAAGTCCGAGCCCACAACTGTTTAGAGAAAATGCATATATAGCTTATAGCTTAATCCTTAGCAAAAACCCTTCAGGGGCAAGTAAAAGGATTATAGTGAGCTTTGGGGACTCCTAGCCCTAAAATTAGAGTTTCTGTAGTGAATGTATCTCTTTGTTAAGGTCTATATTTAGACGTTGCCTCTGGGGCTTTGGGCTTTATATCATGATCTCAGTTAGCAATATCAAGAACATCCTTTGGCCAATGAAACCAAATTAAATCCTTCCCAGTAGAGGTTTACTCCTGGAAAAAAGCAGCAGAAGATTGTTTCCAGTATTAATATTGGCCCATATTTATATTTTACCTCTAAGGAGGGTAATGTGCTTTATTGATTGCTTAAAATCTGATTAGTATTTGCAACATTAGTGTGATGTTGGGAGAGCAAATGTGATTTCCCCTTTCTCAGATGAATGGCAGTTATGAAGAAGTTGAATGATTTGTGCAGGGACACAAAGCACCTCAGTGATCAAGCAAGAAATAAGAACTGAGATTTTGGTTATCCAATTCGGTGGTCCAGTACAGCTATATGTGTTTACCTTCCCTGCTTGGACCCAAAGCTTGGTGACCATGTTTCCTTGGTAATAGGGATCATTATGTTTTTAAGCATGTGAAAGTTGTTTAGTTCTTTTTTTGGATAAAATGATTAACAAATATATTTGAATGAGGCTGATTTGAATCTCCAGGAAACTGGAGCAAGAAGAGGAGCCGAAATGGAAGGTGAAATAGTTCTGAAAGTTTTGAGAAATCCAAAATTCCAGTAGGCTTTCACATAGTAAAATAACACTCTGTAGATAAAGCAAAACTAAGCTTATAAAAAAGGGCTCCAGACTGTGAGCTCGCTGTGGGAATGTGTCTTTTGTTATATTCTACTCTCCCAAGAGCTTAGTAAAACGTTTCACAAAACAGTAAGTGCTCAGTAAGTATGTTTGAATGAATGAATGAGAGCATACCTCAATTCCTTGTATATGCTGGAAGATAGAGCTCCTTGTGGTCATGAATTGCGTCTACCTACCCCAGTTTATATTCCTCTCTCAAGTACATAGTACAGTGCTCTGCATAAAATAAATGCTTAATAAATACCTCTGATTGATGGGGTAGAGAAAGGACCTTTCTACATTTGAAGGTAAAAGGTAGTGATTGGAGCTTGGTAGAACATTCTATCCTCCTATCTTATTTTATTCAGGAGAAATATTATCACTGCTTGAACAAGGAGCTATCTTTAGAAACCAACCTCTTTGTAAGTTGAGTCATTCCAATGGAAGGTTTTCAGCACACAAAGAAACCAAAATATCTTTTGTGTTAAATCTGATTTTCCCCCTACTCCAGGAAATGCCAGCAAAGAGCCTTTTCTGATCCAGACATAATAACTGCTCTGTACACTTGTCTTCTCAAGCTGGACTTATCTCCCTTCCTCTCTCTTACATAAAGTCTCTCAGACTGCCAATTTTTATATTTGTATAAGTATGTGCTCTGTATGTGTGTGTCTAATTTGTGAGTGTGTGTAGTGCACACATACACTCCTTCATGGATGTGACCTAGAGGGCACTGAAATTAATGCCCATGTCTTTATATATGCTAATGCTATTTTCATCTCAGTGTTTTTCAGTAAAAGCCTAATCCTTGGGACATATGAAGATAGATACAGACAGACACACACACACACACACACATATATATATATGTATATATGTATGTGTATCTATGTATCTATGTATCTATCTATGTAACTATATATGTAGATATAATATGTAATATATCTATATATATCTATATATACATGCTCACACACACATAGATATTCAGAGCATTTCACAGTGTTAGAATTGGAGGTTTCAATTTAGTGGGTATTGAAGTACAATACACACTTTTTTTTTATCTGAACATGCCTTATCCTAAATATTTAGAATACCGAATGTTGTCTCAGGATATAAAATTAAATTTGGTATCTGAGGACTAGTTTAGATTTAATAAAAAGGATTGTGACTGCTCAGTCATCTGGAGAAATGCACCGATTTTCCTACAGATGCTTCCAGAAAGAGAGTGCTAATCTAATTATAATATTTTAAAAATATAAATTGTCTTTGTGCTTGGTAGGAAATAAACAACACAGCTGCGGGGCCTGCAATGTTTTACTTATTAAAGAAAAAACTTTTTTTTTGATTAACAAAGGTAGGTTTGAGCCATGAGTGTGGTAGCAGCAGTCTAGGGGATGGAAGCTAAGTCTAAAATAGGAAAATTTCAATACAGGGAGGTAAATGTAAACCTCAGTAATTAGAATTTAATTACTTTTCCTCCCCCTTTCCATTTCTACTATGGGGGGAATAAAATGAAAAACATTCAGTGGGCTTCTCTCTACATATACATTGATTTCAAATATCTTTCATATGGCAAAATATTACATTCTCCCATATCGACTGTCCTGGCTTGTTAGTGTCAGTCTTGGACAGAAACGATTCAGAATATTGTCAAAGTATAATTATCCTTTTAAAATGTTGCAGTGTTACCATATAGAGGGCATCTCAAATGGAATTGCTATCTATTATTATGCTAGCTGACATTGAAAAGGGAAACGTCCCTATTAAAGATAACCTAGAAGTGAATAATTTCATGTATTTTATCAATTCCAGAATCTTGTAGAGGTCAGTTTCTTGCCACTATGTCATATCTCCCCAATCATAAATACCTATGCCAGTATTGTGATTCTTTAGGTTTGGCTTCTGAATTTCTTACATCAATAAATCACTAGTATCTACTGAGCTCCTACAGTGTGCAGAGCACTATACTAAGACTATGGACAAGCACAAATGAGTTAGTAGATATTATCCACCCTTAAGAACCTTACAGTCATAGAAGAATTGACATTACTGGGTCAGACCATAGCAAATCTAACCCATTCTGTCTCTGATGGTGACAATAAAATACTAAGAGAAGTAATTGTAGTAGAAATAGTGGTGGTTAATATTCTTTATTGAGTACCCATTCTGTACAGTGCACTGAACCAAGTGCCTGAGAAGAATGAAACAAGCAAATGAAATATTCCTTGCCCACAAGGGGCTGGCATTCTGAGTGATTCTAATGTACTAAGCACTTAGTACAGTGCTCTGCAAATAGTAAGTGCTCAGTAAATACCATTATTGAGAGAGACCTAATATCTGTAGAATAGTCAAAATGAATGCTTGAATGTACTATGTAAAACTGCATCTACATAAGGTTAAGGATAGTAATAATTTTGTTCATAAGAGCTATATGATCTATGATAGTTGCCCTTTCTAGCTACATGATTAAAGATTATGCCATGTTATGTTTCTAACTTTCCTAACTACATCCTTAACTTTCCCCTAGTAGCCCACTTGAGAGCTCTTGTTCATTAAGCCATTCAAAACTTTCTTGAGCCTATGAGAATTTTGACTTTTTACTACCATCTAGGGTAACAAGCTGGTTATTAAGCTCTCCCGACTGAAAGGGGATTATGCCATGAGTATATCACTGCAGCAGTTGGAATCAGCAGACAACTGTGCATACTATGGGACAAATCCTGAAGTGATCTTTTTCTCTACTCACCCCTCTTTCTGTTCCTTTTATTAGGGTTTTTGTGTAGCGCTTATGTGTCATACAGTATTCTAAACACTGGGGTAGATACAAGTTAATTAGGTTGGACCCAGTCCCTGACACACATGGGGCTCATAGTCTTAGTCCCCATTTTACAGGTGAGGTGATTGTAGCACAGAAATGTTATGTGACTTGCCCATGGTCACACAGCAGACAAGTGGCAGATCCAGTTATAGAACCCTGGTCTTCCTGACTCCCAGGCCCATGCTTTATCCACTAGGCCATGCTGCTTCTTCCAGTTATTACCATGTTTGTATGGCCATCAACCACCCTATCTGAGGGGTCATCTGCCTACCCCAGCTAAAAAGAGTAGCTTTAATTATTCAGAAAAACTGTGAGATTGTCTTCGAACTCTGTTATATCAGCAGCAGAACAAGCAATTGTGGATTTTTCTATCAGGTCTAGAATTTCTGCTGGCAGATCTATTCCTTCTCAATTGAATTTCTAAGGAGCATTAATACTCTCCTGTAAAATAAATCCAAGATCATAATATATGTATTATGCTCTGCTTTTTCATTTTTGAAGATGCCATCAGATTATACTCTATTCTTCAAGAATTCAACTTATTTATTTGCACTGCTTTTATGAGTTTTGTGCCGCTTCAGAGAATTTCATATTAGCTTGGGATCTCCTCATTGTAAAAGAATATGCCAATTAAGTTTGCATTTTGCTATTGCCAACATCAAGTATTTTCCTTACGGAGATTAACTCTGGAAGGATATCAAAAAGAAGAAAAAAAAGTATCCCAGCTGACCATTATTTTGTTCAAATTATTGCAGGACTCTGAGGAATCTTCTAGTCACTGGTACACCCTAAGTACTTAGAAACTCACAACCCCTACCCACAAACATAAGGTATACATATCCTTATGTTTGGTTGCTTCCCTTACATGCCTGTCTCCCGCACTGGAGTATAAACTCTTTGGGGACAAAGATTGTTTCCTTATTCTGTTGTAGTCTCCCAAATGTTTAATACAGTGCTCTGTACTCAATAAAGCACTTAATTAATGCCATTAATTTATTAATGGGAAGAAAGAAGTGGGGAACTTCCAGTGGTTGGCCATCCACTTCAGCATCAAACAAAAACTTCTTACCATCACTCTAAAAGCATTCAATCACCTTGCCTCCTCTTACCTTACCTCGCTGCTCTCCTACTACAACCCAGCCAGCAGTCTTTGCTCCACTAATGCCAACCACTGAACCTCGATCTTGTCTACCTCTCTGCCGACCCACGTCCTGCCTCTGATCTGGAAATCCCTTCTTCTTCATATCCAACCATCTCCCTACCTTCAAAGCCTTATTGAAGGCACATCTCCTCCAGGAGGCCTTCCCTGACAAAAACCCTTCTTTCCTCTTCTCCCACTCCCATCTAAATCATCCTTGCACTTGGATTCACTCCCTTTATTCACCCCTCCCTCAACCCCACAGCACTTATGTACATATCCATAGTTTATATTAATATCTATCTACTCCTCTAGATTGTAAGCTCCTTTTTTAATGGTATTTAAATGCTTACTATGTGCCAGGCACTGTACTAAGCATTGGGATAGTTTCAAGCTAATCAGGTAAGACACAGTCATAACCCACATGGGGCTCACAGACCTAATCCCCACCTTACAGATGAGATAATTGAGTCACAGAGAAGTTGAATGACTTGCCCAAGGTCATGAAGCAGACAGGTGACAGAGCCACATCAGAACCCAGGTCTTCAGACTCCCAAGCCCATGCTCTTTCCACTGGACCACACTGCTTCTCTTGGGCAGGGAATATAATAATTTTGATACTTAAGTGCTCACAATGCACCAAGAACTGCTATAAGCATGGGGGTAGATGCAAATTAATCGGGTTGGACGCAGTCCCTGTCTCACATTCTTAATCCTTATTTTACAGATGAGGTAATTGAGGCCCAGAGAAGTTAAGTGACTTACCGAAGGTCACACAGACCCTGGGAATTGTGTCTACCAACTCTGTTATATGTAATAATAATAATAATGTTGGTATTTTTAAGTGCTTACTAAGTGCAGAGCACTGTTCTAAGTGCTGGGGTAGATACAGGGTAATCAGGTTGTCCCACATGAGTCTCACAGTCTTAATCCCCATTTTACAGATGAGGTAACTGAGGGCACAGAGAAGTTAAGTGACTTGCCCAAAGTCACAGCTGAGAAGTGGCAGAGTACTCTCCCAAGCATTTAGTACAAGGCCCTACACATAGGAAGAACTCAATAAGTATGACTGAGTGATTGACTGAGGCATTAACTGGGTGATACAGTGGGACCTGAAGAAGGCCAGGGAGGCTTGAGCATAGTTAAAGACAGAGGGGAAGAAGCAGTTGTAGATGGTGGTAGGGAGGGAAGATAAGTGAGAATAAATAAATTTAGAAGATGAGAAAGATTGTATTCAAAGCAAGGGTAGAGAAGGGTAGATTTTGAAAGCAGATGGGGATCCTTGAGGGAATGCTGAGAGGAGAAATGAGAAGCTGTAGGAGTAGGGGAATGGAAGAGGTGATAATTAGCTCAAATTTTCTAATATTAACAACTGTGGTATTCGCTGAGTGCTTACTGTATGACAAGCACTCTACCAGGTGCTGGTATAGATACAGGATAATCAGGTTGGACACAGTCCCTGTCCCACATAGGCTCACAGTCTAAGTAGAAAAGAGTGCTTAGTACAGTGCTCTGCACAGCAAGCTCTCAATAAATATGACTGAATGAATATTTTCCAGTATTGATGAGTTTTGAATCATTTGAGATATTTTTGCAGTGTTGAGGATTTAATCTCAAAGTTTCTCAAAAATTCTAATTGATCTGGACTCAAGATAGATACAAGCCTATACAAACTACCAGTGGAAGAATCTGAATCTACTTCTGGTGGGAAGATGCTTTGATTTAAATTGACTTTACTTTCCATGACTTTTTATTCAGTGAATTTTATGGTATCTTGCATTGGTGCCAGGTTTTGAAAGCAACATTAGTCTAACCTCTAAATTTGTTTTAGCCATGTAGTCTTTGTGTGTGGTAATTGCCTTGTTTTTTTAATTTTCTCCTTCCTCATCCCACTAATTCATAATCTGCCATGGGTAAAGGTCATTTGCGTTTATAATTTGGGCATGAGTGAGTATATCAGTAATTTACCAGCTCTCCATTTGAACAAGTTCTGGAACTAAAAACTGAGGGAAAGAGCCTCAGGATCCAAATTCCTCAGTCACATTCACAACATTAGGGGTGGTAGAATGTTGACTTTTATTAAATCTCAAATTGTAACTATTAGACACTTGTGCAAGTCAAGCAATTTTGGACAGTTGAGGAATTCACATCTTTGGACACAGTTAATCTCTAATGATTTTGTAAACATGTTGCCTAGTAGTATTAGTGATTTTATGGTCTTAAGAGCTAAGGAATTAAACAGAAACCTTTCCTTTTCCTTTTCCTTTTCCTTTTCCTTTTCCTTTTCCTTTTCCTTTCCTTTCCTTTCCTTTCCTTTCCTTTCCTTTCCTTTCCTTTCCTTTCCTTTCCTTTCCTTTCCTTTCCTTTCCTTTCCTTTCCTTTCCTTTTGAGTAATACAAAGTCATACACAATTAATGATCAACAGATTCTGCCCCCTAACATTTAGTGGTAGTAGTAGTATTTATTAGGTGTTTATTGAGAAGCAGAGTGGTCTAGTGGAAAGGGCACAGGCCTGGAAGTCAGAGGATCTGGGTTCTAATCTTGGCTACTTGCCTCCTTGTGTGACCTTGGGCAGGGGACTTAACTTCTTTGTGCCTCAGTTCCCTCATCTGCAAAATGGGGATTTAGTACCCGTTCTCCCTTCTGCTTAGACTCTTTGACTCATGTGGGACCTAATTATCTTGTATCTGCCTCCATACTTAGTATAGTGCTTGGCCTGTAGAAAGCACTTTACAAATACCATCCATTCCAATATGCAGCACACTGTACTGAGTGCTGTAGGAAAATACACAAATGAGACTAGTATTTCATTGTGGGCAGGGGACATGCCTACTAACTCTGTTACTGCATTTCCCCAAGTGCTTAGTATAGTGCTTTGCACTCAGTGCACAGTAAATTACGATTGATGGGAATGAGACATCGTCCCTATCCCTCAGGGGGCTCACAATCTAAGAATATTTCTTCAATCCCCAAATGAAAAGGAATTTCTTGCACCAACTCATTTCCTCCTTTTTTGTATTTGAGAACTGGGTGATTAGCTTTCCATTCTTCTAATTTGGATTCCCTAAACCATTAGAACCCCTTCTTCAGACCTAGGCAAATTGCCATCCCAAAATGATGTGCTTCTGTTGTAAATCTTGGCCTAATCAAATGGACACAGTGATTTATATGGTTTCACGGATTTCCCCCCGCCCCCACTCAAATCAGGATGGCTGGTTGGCTTTAGAGCCCCAACACCCAGAAATATCATTAATCATCAGCAGTGGTACTTATTGACTGTTTATTGTGTGCAGAATTCAGTACACAGGGAAGCAGCATGGCCGAGTGGCAAGAGCACGAGTTTGGGAGACAGAGGATGTGGTTCTAATCCCGGTTCTCCCACTTGTCTACTGTGTGACCTTGGGCAAGTCACTGAATGTCTCTATGCCTCAGTTACCAAAAGCTGTAAAATGGGGATTAAGACTGTGAGCCCTATGTGGGACAGGGACTTTGTTCAGCCTGATTTCCCCAGTGCTTAGAACAATGTTTGGCACATAGTAAGTGTTTAGCATATACCATAGTTATTATTATTACTAAGTGCTTAGGAAAGTACAATACAACAGAGTTGGTAGACATGTTCCCTGTCCCAGCAAGTTTACAGTCTAGAGAGCTAACAGTCTAAAATGCTCCAAGGCACATAAGTATCCCCACTTTGAATGCATGGAATCTGTTTCCTTTTCTTCTTACCAAGTTTGCTTTGCTCAATGGCATCGGAGTAGTCAGAGTACTAGCATTTATTGAGCATCCACTGGGGATAATGCACTCTACTAAGTGCTTGGAAAGTACATCGGAAACACCACTCTAATGGGGTATACACAGTCATTTTCAGAACAATTCTTCCTCATCTCCCTCTGTCCCTCCCCTTCTCTCTGCAACCTAGCAGCACCTTTTTCTGGATTTCCCTTTAAAAATTCCTGTGACAGAGGGGCTGAGCTCATCATGATAAGCAGCATGGCCTAATGGATAGAGAACAGGCCTCGAAGTAAGAAGAATTTGGGTTCTAGTACTAGCTTCACCACTTGTCTGCTGTGTGACCCTGGGCAAGTCACATAACTTCTCTTTGCCTCAGTTACCTCATTTGTAAAATGGGGATTAGGAGTGACTGTGTCCAACTTGATTTGCTTGGATCCACTACCCAGTGGTTAGAACAGTGCCTGGCACATGATAAAGTGCTTAACAAATACCACAGTAATGATGATGATGATTATTATTATTATTAGTCCATCTTCCTTACAGACCTGAGAAATGGCACCCAGGGCCAAGCCTGGGTCCTCTTAATACTGGCAGATGTCAGTGAAAGATTAATGAAGACATTTATCTTGTGAATGGCTCTTCTATGGCAGGACCCTACTCTTTAAAAAAAAAAGAAAGACAGAAAGAAAGAAAATCTACTTTCTTAGTAGATTTAGTTTCTTAGTAGATTAGTAACAAGTGGCAGGTTACTAATCAGATCACTTGCAAGTCTGACATACACTTTTTCTGGTAGGAAGAAGAAAAGAGCCACTGGCTTTCTTTAAGGAGAAATCCCTTGTTTCTATTTCATGGTTTTGCTTGCCCAGTACTCATACATTTTCTATCTGCAGGATTCTAATCCATTTCTCGTTTTTTGTTTAACTGCTTTTTCACCTCTGGCCTTTTAGCCAACCACTATACTAGACACCTCTCATCAATCAATCGGTCAGTCAACGGTATTTATTGAGCACTTACTTTGAGCAGAGCACTATTTTAAGCACTTGGGAGAGTACAGTGCAAGAGAATTAGCAGTCATGTTCCCTGCCCATAATGAGCTCATTGATGCACTTAGTACATACGCAGGGGGTGCTTAACAAATGCTGTTACCACTTCTGCCCTTGATCCCCACATATACTCCAGGATCCCTCCCTGCCAGTAATTTTCTTTCTTATGACCACTCTAGTATTTAACTATTTCATGAGCGCCAGTCTGCCTTGGGATTTAGCAAGCACAAATCTTCAAGAAAGGCTGAAGAGATGCAGCTACCTGGACACTCATCCAACATTTTTACGCCCCGGCCCATTTCCTCCTCTCCTTAATTGTGTTCTGGGGTATTCAGCACTTTTCTAGTACAAATCCAGATGAGACACTGGGAGATCAAAAGAGGTGCTTCTGTCTAGCAGTGACTATTTGGACAGTTATTTCACTCTCTCCCTCTCTCACATGCTCAGCTAATTTGCTCCCCATCATTCAGCTGAAAGAAAATCATCTTGAGGAAGTTTTCTTCCAGAGGTCTATCCATCTGTGAAGAGGGGGCCTGTGTCAGTAATTTGCCAGTAATGGTTTACAGCTGTGAACCCTGGCTCCAGCGCTGTTTGGGTGATTCAGTAATTACATCAGTTTCATTAACATTTAAAGGGAAGAGTCTGCACAGTATCAATTAGGGTCTATCCGCAACTGTGAAGATCCATTCGTATATTTGCATTTGACATTTTATATTCTTCACACACACATTCCTGGTCTGGGTAATGTGTTGCCACAGAAGGTCAAAATTAACCTTGGGACCATCCCTACTTAGCCCTGGAAGCTTCAGGCAAAACTTGTCTGCAGGTAGCAGAAGTATAAAAGGTGAGCATGGGTCAGTTTTAAACATCTGAACATTTAAGTAATTTCTCTCCATTAAAACTAAGGTTAAAGAGCTCTCTTCAATATTCAACACATCTTTTGTCTTCTGGAAAAATCGCAGGCTTCCCTGAAACAGATTTGCATAACATTATACAAGCTGACGGCATTACTGATCGATTATGAATCTTTTATGGTGAGCCAATAGATAACCATAACTTAATCCTTGGGGTGTTCTTGGATTCTGTATGTCTGCGCTGTGTAATATCTTGGTATCTTAGTGCTACTGAAGAAGGAAGCCTGAGCTACTGGAAATCACTTCCATGGTACTGAGAGTCTGGAAGCTGGGATTCTAGTCCCAGCTTTGCCTCTACCCTACTGTGGATCCATAGACAGGACACATACCCTCCCTAGACTTCAGTTTCCTCATCTGTAGAATGGGTATATCTGCTCTTCCTCCCCATTTTAGATAGCTAGCCCCATGTGGGACAAGAACTGTGTTTGATCTGATAACTTTGGATCTACCCCAGTGCTTAGCACATAGAAAGTGATTAATACATGCATCTTTTTATGTAGATCCATACTTATGACTATAGTTATCTTTCTTTATTCAGAGAAAACACCACTGACAGCAAAGTGCATGTATGAATGCATTTGCAGCTGCAAAGGCCAGTAGGGGATCCACAGTACTGGCCACATTGGGTACACAAAAATATCCTCCCTTGTTGGGATTTTGTCCTCTTATCTATCCAGTCAAGTGGAAGAATGCATACTCTACTGGATAATATGGGACTGAGTTAGAGAAGCAGTATGGCCTAGTGGAAAAAGCATGGACCTGGGAGTCATGGGACCTGAACCTAATCCCAACTCTACCAATTGCTTGCTGTGTGACTTTGGGCAAATCACTTAACTTCTCTGTGCCTCAGTCTCCTCTATTGTACAATGGGGATTAAATTTCTGTTTTCTCTCCTACTTATACTGTGAGCCCCATTTGGGAGGGGGACTGTGTTTGACCTGATTAACTTGTATCAACCCCAGTGCCTAGAATAGTGCTTGACAGATAGTAAGCACTTTAAAAAATAAAATAATGATGATGATAATGATAATAGAAGACTACTTATTGCACCCTTAGTGAGAACAGAGTGCTATACTAAGAGCTTAGCATCCAAAAGGGATAGTAGATGTGTTCCCTGATCTCCTGGAATGTAAATTCCAGATCTACTACCATCCTGCTCTGTAACCATGGGCAAATCATGTTGACTTTTTGAGCCTCAGTTTCCTCATCTGGAAAATGAGGCCATGAATACCTGTCTTTCCTTACCTTCCAGGGATATTGTGAGGATAAAATGAAATAACTGATGCATGAGTTTGTTGGCAAAGCACTCAACAAATTCAAGAAATTAGTATTCTGACAAGTAATACATTATTAATAGTTATTTTATGAATAACAATGTGCAATATTACTGTAGCATATAATCATCCAACCAAAGAAATCAACAAAAACAATTTTAAAAATGCAAACTGAGTAAAAGAAAGCTCTTCTTAGCACCTTAAAAAAGAAAAGGAAAGAGAAATAACATAAATTTCACAGTTTGCTCTTAGCAAAAGAACTGTTTTACTTGTCCAATGAGCTTACTGTAACACTGTCTGGTTATCCACAGTGCTACAGAACAGTTTTCCAAGTCAATCAGTGGTATTTATTGAGCACTTAACTTTGTGTACTTGGGAAAATGCAGTAGAAGAGAGTTGGTAGACACTAAAAACGTTTAACACTCCCCAAGAGAGGCAGGCATTAAACTAAATTACAAATAGGGGAAATAGATTATGAGGCTATTTACATAATCATATTTGTTGAGTGTTTACTGTGTGCACAGCACTGTACTAAGCCCTTGGAGAGTACAACTTACCAGAGTTGATACACATTTCCTGCCCCCAATGAGTATACAGCTCTGGGATTGATAACTCGGTAATTACCAAGACCAACATAATCAATAAATCAGTCAATTCCATTTATTGAGCAGCTACTATGTGCAGAATATGGTCCTGTCCAAAGAGACTTGAACTGTGGATCCTACTCATGGGTAAACTTCATGGTCAGTGGTGACTGACCACTTCAAATAGGTAGGACAAACATTTAGCAAGCACTAGGGCTCAGCCAATGGTAAAAATAAGAGACATGATTCCCACCCTCAAGGAGTCTTTAGAAGCAGCATGGCTTAGCGGAAAGAGCATAGGCTTGGGAGTCAGAACATGTGGGTTCTACTCCCAGCTCTGCCACTACTCTATTACATGACCTTGGGCAAGCTACTTAACCTCTCTGTGCCTCAGTTACCTCATCTATAAAATGGGCATTAAGACTGTGAGTCCCACGTGGGACAACCTGATTACCTTGTATCTACCTCAGCGCTAAGAACAGTGCGTGGCACATAATAAGCACTTAAGAAATAGCATTATTATTATTATTACTCAATCTAACCATATAAGTAAATTACAAATTAGAGGAAATAATAAATTTCAACTCGGCCATTTGCGTGCTGTGTCACTTTGGGCAAGTCATTTAGCATTTATGTGCCTCAATTTCCTGTTCTAATAAAATAGGGATTAAATCCTATTCCTTCCTACTTACACTGTGAGTCCCATGTAGGACAGAGACTGTGTCCAACCTGATGAAGTCGTATCTACCTCAGTGCTTGGAACAGTGAATGGCACATAATAATCAATCAATCAGTAGTATTTATTGAGCTCTTACTCTGTGCAAAGCACCATACTAAGTACTTGGGAGAAGACAATATAACAGAGTTGGTTGGGCGTGTTTCTTGCCCACAACAAGCTTACAAACTATAAGCACTTAACAAATATAACAAATGCCACAACTATGAGAATTGTACATAAGTGTTATGGGAGGTTGTGAGTACTTTAGTGCTTGGATAGTGCAGAGGGCTGAATGGAAGTTGAGGAATATAAAATGGGAAGATCTTGTTTTCAGACCAGGAGATCAATAGGATTAAAATTGAGAGGGTGGGATGCAGTGGGTAGAGAAATCCAGAGGGATGTCTGAAAGGGGAGGGACATCAAGGGGGTGAGGGAGGTGTTAGGCAGAATCAGCTTGTGAAAAAGGGGGAATCATTTGGCAGAGATTCAGCCTTTGACATTCTAATTTTCAGTGATCTGTTTTTAGATGATCTCACATTAGATGCTCCATTTTCAACTAATAGATAAAGGCCCAAATCAGGGGCCTTTGATTTTCTTCTCTCTCCCTTTCTGACCATCTCCCTTTTCATCAGCAACTCATTCAGGTGGTAAGCAGGGAGAGGGAGAAAACTTCAAGGTCCTGTAGTTAATCTTGCTGCTTTGTCACTATGTTAAAGAATGGGCCAGAGAAGAGATTAAACCACTGGCTGAACTAAGGTATGGGGATTATCTGTGCATTTCATTTCTTCATGCCTTTTCTGACTTCCATTCACCAGATAATCAAGAGTTGGCTGCACAAGAATAGGAAGAACATTTTTTGGGGGGTTTTTTTAAGTGGTAATGTTGAACACTTACTTTGTGCCGGCCATATTTCTACTGTTAATCAAGGTAATTTGCGGTATTACTCGGAAATGTTTTTGAACATGGGTCATTTGAGCTATGAAGTGAAGAAATATCGGGAATTACAATATCCTTTTGCTTTCATTTTTTATAATGAGTAAGCAGGCTGTGTTTGAAAATCTGAGCAGGGAGGACCCTGGTCATTAATTTCAAGAGGTCATATAGATCTCCTTAACTTATTAAAATGGTAAGTACAGTAGGTGCTATTTTGAAAATATGGCAGCACAATTCATTATTTCACATTGGATCTTTATAAATAACCGTATGCCTGTCGGAACATTTGAGAATTAGTCACTCTTGTTCTACGCCAGCTCAATACTAATGATACAATTCAGTCATTTTTTCATTAACCAAAGTCAATAAAGACCAGCTAGGTGTATTTTCAAAAGGATTATGTGATGGGGAAAGGTGAAGATGCTACCCTGTGTTGAATTTAAGATATTTAATAGAACTTCATTTGGAAAAAAAGCCAAACCAGAATGGAAATAGGAAAATAAAGGAGGTGATTGGCATTCAAAAGAGATGCCCCCCCAACCACAATGACCTCATCCAAGCATTCACATTTTAGTTGCCTGACGGGAGTTTATATTTAACCATTCTAAAAGCAGTTTATATTTTCAAAGTGTGTTATGGTAAATGACATCATTTTATACTAAGCACTGCCGGTGAAGTGGTTATGGGATGATAGTCATTTCACTTTAATGATATGGAAGACATAACTCTGCAAAGCTGTTCCCCACCTTATGTCCTGAATGGAGCCACTGGCTAATTTATGACTCAAAAAATTCCCTGAAAGTGTATCATGTCTAAAACTTAGAAGCTTTTGAACATCATTCTAGAGTTGTCCTCACTGAGTGACAACAGAGCCACTAAATGGAGCCACTGGCTAATTTATGACTCAAAAAATTCCCTGCAAGTGTATCTTGGTCTAAAACTTAGAAGCTTTTGAACATCATTCTAGGATTATTCTCATTGAGTGATACTGGCATTTAACTTTTAAATTCAGTATTTAAACGAGGAGGAATTTTAAAGGAGTTCAGACCTGTAATTTCCTCATTCCGCCAATTTGGGTACCTTGCTTTTCTGGCAGACCACAGGTCTCCCCATCTTCTAAGCCCTTGCAACATCACAACTCACTTCTCCAGGATCACAGTCAGATATTGTCTGAGATTTCGCTTTGCATCCTTAAGGTGTTTCCTGAGTTCCCCTTTAATCGTAGGATGATCATGATGGCTCCCCTTTAGACTGTAAGTTCGTTATGGGCAGGGAACGTGACTGCTAATTCTGTTGTATCTTAATCTTCCAAGAGCTTAGTACAGTGCTCTGCACAAAATGAAGTGCTCAATAAATATGACTGATAGGATGAAGCAGTTGTTTGGATATTCTAATGTCATCCATTGATCTCCACACCTGTGTTGAAGTGCGCATACCTTCAATACTGGAAGACTAACTTGGTTCCAGACTTTTGATATTTGAGATCCTGGATGCCCTGTCACTTGTTGTTGCAAATGGCTCATAAATGCTATTGCTCTTGCCCTTTCAGCAGCAGCTTTGGAGGCAGGCAATTTGACTGACACCTCTGACATTTCTCTAAGGGTTAGATATAGCTACCGAGGTGTTACCAGGATTCACCACCATCGAGAAGACAAGAGAGAGCGGTTCTCTAGATCTTCGGTGTGGACAGAAGTCTGACAGAGTTTAAGTGTTTCCAAACAGGGCTGTAAAATTTCAGAATGGTGGCTTTCTGACTTGTTAGTCCTTAGATATGATGATGATGTTGGTATTTGTTAAGTGCTTACTATGTGCAGAGCACTGTTCTAAGCGCTGAGGGAGATACAGGGTAATCCGGTTGTTCGTGAGGCTCACAGTTAATCCCCATTTTACAGATGAGGGAACTGAGGCACAGAGAAGTGAAGTGACTTGCCCACAGTCACACAGCTGACAAGTGGCAGAGCGGGATTTGAACCCATGACCTCTGGCTCCCAAGCCCAGGCTCTTTCTGCTGAGCCACGCAGATATCTGACCCTGGCAGTCCCCAGCTGCCTGACATTCCCATCTCATCCCCACCCTCGAAATAAGAATTTGGTACCTTTAAATTCAGTTCTAATTGAACTAAAGCCAAAACAAAACAATGAATTATATTTATTCAGATCCTGAAAATGTTTGACCATAATCTAATTCTGATTTATTGTGTGGAAAATGCAATATCATTACTGAACTCACATGCGAAAGATACATAGCTTTAAGGCAAAAAAAAAATTGCATCATAATTGGCACGTTAGTTCAGTAAAAAGAAATTCCATTACCTGCCCTGTCCACTTTCTCTCAAAAGCCAATTAGATTAAAAATTTAGTCAGATTTGTATTGGATTTATTTAAACATAAACTATTTCAGAATAATTACACATATAGTAGACTTTTATTTTTTACACTAATGCCACCTATTTACATAGAAAAGTAATAAATTTACATAGCCAGGCCTAGCTGATAAAGTTAAACTTTTTTCTGAATTATGCTTTTCAGGATCATCTGTACTAAGTCCTGTGATAGAAAACAACCAGATCCAATACATTCCCTGTCCACATGAGGCTCACAGTCAAAAGGAGAGGGAGAACAAGAATTTAATATCCACTGAGCTCATTGTAGGCAGGGATTGTCTCTGTTTATTGCTGTATTATACTTTCCTAGGCACTTGGTATAGTGTTCTGCACACAGTAAGTGCTCAATAAATATGATTGAAGGAATAAATGAATGAATGAATGAAATTTACAGTTAAAGAAACTGGAGCAGAGACAAATTAAGTGACTTGTCCAAGGTCTCACAGCAGGCATTTGCAGAGCTGTGATTAAATCCCATGTTCTTTGACTCCCAGGCCTGGGCTCTTTCCATTATGCCATGCTTCTTTGTATATCTGTCTCTGTCTCTCCCTCTCCTGCTTTACCCTTCTGCTTCTTCCTCATCCTCCCTAGAACCTATTCTACAAATAACAATCCAGCTATGTATAAGTTGTTTTAATTAAGAATCTTAGACCCTGATTTCTAAATTCCAATTTTCAGGAGTTTCTAAAGGAAGACTCATCAAGAGGCTTTCCTTCCCCCTAGAACCTGGATTGAGTTTTAATGACAAACAATTGGAAAACAACTCCTTCCCCACATTCATTACTCTACAAGATGATGTTAACTTGATAAGGCCACACACTGAAAAGGCTAGATCAGCTTTAGACAAGGAAGCAAGTGCATTTGTCAAATGCTTATGTTTGCTGAATCAGGAACTCCTGCTGTGTTTAACTTTTATTTCACCAAAGACATGACTCCATTTTTTTAAAAAAATTATTTCAGAGGGTTGTTTTTGCTGTTCAGGATACAATTTTCTATTAGGGTATCTGACAGAGATATTTAAACCATTGCCCCAGTTTTAAAACCGTCTGTGTAAGTTTAACTGTATTTATTATGCCACAAAATGCTCAGGTAGTTCTTTTCTCCCCAAATACAAAAATATGCCTAATTATTACTGGTATATTCCATAAATCATAGATGCCAAGAAAAACAATGCAACTCAGAGAAACTGAACAGGCAATATCAATCAGATTCTTGAACTTGTCATTTAAGTGGGCCAGTATCTTCTCAGACAGACTCAGACATTCACCAAACCAGCCAGAGAACTGAAATCATTTTACTCTTTGTGTATTTAAAGCCTCTATGCCTTTGCTGTTGAAACTATGTTGATCATGCCCTCATGCTCTAAAATTAGAATATAAAACCACAAGAAATGCCATTGGCGAGTCACACCAGTATCCCACCTGACTAAATTTGTTTCCCAAAAATGGAATAGAATAAGTAATGATTCTTTATTGACATCCATCCTCATGTAGAGAGGTTGATACCTCTATCTTTTCTTTTCCTAACCCATCATGGAAATTATTCCACTGTTTTTATCACCATTCTTCCAGTAGAATGGAAGCTCCTTGTTGGCAGCGAATGTATCTTGCGCTTCTGTTATACTTTTGTTTAGTGCAGTGTACGGTATCCAGTATGTGTTTAATAAAACTGTTGGTACAGCTGCTGCTACTTCAAATACTACTACTACTACCAATCAGTCAATTATTGGTATTTTTCCTGTCCATAATGAGCTGCTTCTACTAAAAAATATTGCCACAATATTCTTCCTCTGCTCCGGTGCCTGAGTTGCTGAACGTAGCTTCTGGAAACCCAGGCTCCAGGCTGATTGCTACTAGGATAAATTCACTCTTTCACGCTCTGACTCCATTCTGTTTTCTGCTCGAAAACTCTGCTATTCCTTCTTCATTGACTCAAGAGGATTTTTCTGGGTGCTCAATAAACACTAATACCGCTCTTCTCCTCTTGATCCCACTAATGTTTTCAGCATGTGCGATTTCCTCGGGGAATTAATTCCAACCATTTTCCATCCATTGTGTGAAGAGATGCTTCCCTTAGTTGTTTTGATCCTACTGCCCTTAAGCTTCGGTGGGTACCACTTCATCCTGGGAAACAATTCTGTGTTCACTTTACCTACATCCGTTAAGATTTAGATGGCAGAAATGGAGAAAAATTCCACATTAATAAGAGAAATGGGGGGGGAGAGAGAGAGCCAATACTACAAATTACAAATACTACAAATTAGCATGCTCCGTATAGAGGGAGAGCTTAATTTGACTAATTACAGGGAGGAGGCAGGCAACGAGGCTGATGGAGCTTAGCAACAGATGGGAAGGCAGGACTTCAACTCCCGATTCTTGTTCTGCCTCCATCACTGACTCCTGCAGTGCGCTAAGCAAGACGTGCTCCACCTGTGCTTGTCTCTGTTGGACTGTCAATGATTTATGGATCAAAACGCCTATGAGATCTGTCAGAGACTGTGTCCTTCAGGAGGCATTCCCTGATTAATCCTCCACATCTTCCTGGTCATGCCATTCCCTTAGGCACCTCTGCACTCTGGGATACTTCTGTTGATTCTTAATGTATTTATTTACTGGGGCTTATTATTTAGAACTATTTTATGTTTCTAACTGTTGTTAGACTTCCCCATTATCTTCAAAGCTACTCCAGGATAGGGAGCATGTGTTCCCCGAGTGCCTAGTGCAGTATTCAGCACACTGGAGGTGCTCAATAAATGCTGCCAATCAAGAGAACAGAGCTGAACCTATTGTCTAGAATTCCAGTGGACAAAGCATTGATCAGGAAGAGGCTCCAAAGGGCGGAGCCAATAGGCAGGAAAAAGTGATGGAAGGACAGACACAGAGATACTAAAGGGAGAAGCAGAGAAGCATAAGCAGAGAGAAAGGTTGATATAAATTAATAGATGGTATTTGTTGAGCACTTACTGGGTGCAGAGCACTGTATTAAACACTTGGAACAGTACAGTGCAATGGAATTGGTAGACATGAACCCCTCCCTCAAGGAGTTTACAATCTAGTAGGAGAGACAGAAATTAAAATCCAGTATAGGTAGGGGAAGCATCAAGAGAATGAGGATGTGTGCAGAAGTGTGATCCTTCAGGGGTTGGGGTGAGTATTAAAGTGCTTACGGGGAGCCAGACACACAGAGACAGAAGAGAGAAAAGAGGGAGAATGGCAGGCATGTTGGCTACACTTGGGGACCCCCTTCCATCTTCTGCCTTAATCATTCAGAAAAGTAAGAGGAGAGGATAGAAGCCAGCCCATCTCCCTCCTGCCTTCTCAGTATATGTAACTCCTTTCCAGACTCCTGTTGCTACCCTGGCCATCACACACTTTGGGGGTTTCTGGCATGCAGTTCTGCCCCAGAATCTCCTGGATAGAAGCCAGGCACAAGAAGGCACAGGAGCTCCGATAAGGAGCAGAGGTGGTATAGGAAAATACCAGTCAGAAGTCATGGGTTTGAATCCCGCTCTGCCGCTTGACAGTTATGTGACTGTGGGCAAGTCACTTAACTTCTCTGTGCCTCAGTTACCTCATCTGTAAAATGGGGATTAAGACTGTGAGCCTGATGTGGGGCAACCTGATTCCCCTGTGTCTACCCCAGCGCTTAGAACAGTGCTCTGCACATAGTAAGCGCTTAACAAATACCAACATTATTATTATTATTATTACACACTAGTAGCTTCGACCTTTCTTCCCCTCCACCAACATCCTGTACCTTCTCAGCACTGGGTTTCTGCTTGTTGCCATCAGTGCTTCTCGCTAGCCCAAAATGGGACAGCAGTGGGTTAATAATAATAATGTTGGTATTTGTTAAGCGCTTACTATGTGCAGAGCACTGTTCTAAGTGCTGGGGTAAACACAGGGGAATCAGGTTGTCCCACGTGGGGCTCACAGTCTTAATCCCCATTTTACAGATGAGGGAACTGAGGCACAGAGAAGTTAAGTGACTTGCCCACAGTCACACAGCTGACAACTGGCAGAGCTGGGATTCGAACTCATAAGCCCTGACTCCAAAGCCCGTGCTCTTTCCACTGCACCACGCTGCTTCTCATCTGTTGGCCATTTTGGGGAGGTAGGCCAGAGGGGCAAAATGAAAAAGCTGAGGGGCACCTGGTGGGTTCCTGATGCAGATGACAATGATGAGGTTGAGAACGAGTTAAGAAAAGGATTACAGTTCTCTTCTAAAAGGCTCTAGATCCACCAAGCCTATGTAGTGTACTGACTGACCTCAATCAATCGTATTTTTTGAGCAATTACTGTGTGCACAGCACTGTAATAAGTGCTTGGGAGACTACAACTCAACAGCATCTCTTCCAATAGTCCTTCCCTGACTAAGCCCTCATTTCCATTTCTCCCACTCCCTTCTACATCATCCTGATTTGCTCCTTGTCACCCCACCCTCAGCCTCACAGACACTTATGCACGTATCTATAATTTATGTATTTTTATTAATGTCTGTAGAATGTAAGATCATTCTGGGTGGGGAATGTGTTTGTAATATTGTACTCTCCCAAGCACTTAGTTCAGTGCTCTGAAGATAGTAAGTGCTCAATAAATGCGATTGATTGAGATAATCATTGCAAAGTATGTGGAAGCTTCTCTCTTCTCAGGGAATATTATGATGGATCATCATGACTGGTAAACACTTGAAAAATGTATCATCATGAGAAGGGGAAAGGGGAAGCACACCTTAAGAGGTGCTCCAGAGAAATGCTGGATTTCAGCGTGCTATGTAGAAAACGGAGCTAAGGTTTTGGCAAACCGGTAATGAGAAGAGGGTGAGAGGCAACATGACTTAGTGGATAGAGCAAAGGCCCGGTTCTAATCCTTGCTTGGCCATTTGGCTCTCTTTGATCTTGAGGAAGTCACTTCACTTCTCTGTGCCTCATTTACCTCATCTGAAAATGGGGATTAAGACTGTGAGCCTGCTGTGGGACAGGGACTGTGTCCACCAGTTTGCTTGAATTCTGCAGGGCTTAGTACAGAGCCCTGGCACATAACGAGAGCTTAACTTAAAACACATTTATTATTAAGTCTGAGGACCTGGGTAAAAATCCTGCCTCTTCCATTTGTGAGACCTTGGGCAAGTCAATTCTACTAATGGGGATTAAAATTGTAAATCCCATGTGGGATATGGAGTGTGTCCGACCTGATTAGCTTGTATCTACCCCAGCATTTAGTACAGCGCCTGGCATGAAGAAAGGAACTAAATACTATTAAAGAGAAGTGAGAGAATTTGCACAGGAAGCTGGTGAGTTTTGCTGAAGGAAATAAGTCTTTTCTTCTGGAAGAGAGGAGGTACCCTCTCTATTTCCACATCTTGAAGAGCATCTCACTGTTGACTGCATTTCTTCTTGGACTCCCAAGCAGCCTGAATGTCTGCTTAAGCTCTGTTACCCAACTTCAAATCGACCCATGCCAGCCCAGCTTGCTTGCTATGGAGGCTTTCCAGATCCCCACATCTATTTTGCATTGAGTTGAGTTGAACTTCCTTTATAGTTGGCCCCTGTCTTGTCCGGATGTGTAGACCATCTTTGATCTCCTGTAACAGCATCTGTTTTCCCAAGCCTCTCCCAGAGTAGGCCAGGGGAATTGTGTTGAAATGAGCCTGACTTTTTCAAAGTGGGGCTCCACATACATCCCCACACCCTACTCTAGCACTTATATTTCATATTTATTATTACTTTACTTTTAAGTGTTTGGTGCCCAGCACTGAATTAAGTGCAGCGCTGGATACAAGATAATCAAGCCAGACACAATCCCGGTCTCACATGGGGTTCACAGTCTAAAAAGGGGAAAGAACAGATATTTACTCCCCATTGTACAGATGAGGAAACTGAGGTATAAAGAAGTCAAGTCACTTACCCAAGGTCATTCAGCAGGCAAGTGGCAGAACCAGGACTAGAATTCTGGTCCCCTGACTCTCAGCCCTGTGCCTCTTCTGTTTTGCCTTGGTGTTTTTCATATTATTACTTTTCCCCATCTATAATTTATTTTGTTTCTGTCTCTCCTGCTATACCGTAAGTTCCTGAGGGAAGGGATCATGTCTAAATATTCTATTGTAGTTTCCTTATGCTAGTGTAGTACTTTGCATACAGTACTCTCAGTAAATACTGTTGATTAATTTCATTAAGATCTCTAGATTGTAAGATCCTTGAAGGTAGGCTTTCTGTTTGCTCAGTTGATTGTACTATACCAAGTGCATACAGTAACATTGATTAACTGAGATCTATCTCACCCTTGGGATCTTGTATTTACATTGAGTTACCAGCTGGGTGTCTATTAAGGTATCTTTTTCAGGAGCAAGATTATATTCCAGATCAAACAATAAATCGGTCCTATTTTTTGAGTACCTACTGAATGCAGAGCACAGTCCTATTTATTTGGGAAAATACAGCAGAAGTAAAACACATGCTACATGCCAATCAATCAATGGTATTTATTGAGTAATGACTATGTGAAGCCCTTAGAGAGTATAGTGGATAGAGCATAGGCCTGGGAGTCAAAAGATCATGGGTTCTAATCCTGGTTCCATCACTTGGCTGCTGTGTGACCTGGGGCAAGTCACATCACTTCTCTGGGCCTGTTACCTCATTTGTAAAGTGAGGATTGAGACTACGAGTCCAATGTGGGACAAGGACTGCGTCCAACTCAATTTGCTTGTATCTATCCCAGTGCTTAGTACAGTGTCTGACACATAGTAAGTGCTTAATAAATACCATTATTATTATCATTATGGTAAACTTATTTTCCACTGACAGAGAGCTTAGAGTCTAGCCCATGAGCACAATCCATATTTCTTCTCTCTCCCCTCATAGAAGGGCTCCCCAGAAGCCTCCAGGACAAGTATACGGCTTACATCTTGGGGAGCAAGAAATGGTCCAAGACGTCAGGAGCTATCGCTGAGCCATGACTTGGAGAGTCCGGATGAGTTGGCATGAAGCCAACCTTAGCACTGACATTTTAGAGCCACCAGTGCAGGCCCTTTATCATCAAAAAGATGACTCACGTATCAGTGTCAGGTTGCTCTCCTACCCTCATCCCATTTTGGATGACAAGAAGGTAACCTTTGATCTAGATTACAGTGCTACATCTATGCCAGCCAGTTTCTTTCATTCTGCCAAAAAATAGCCAGGCTTTCTTGAGACAATTCTTTTCCCCAGGAAATGATTCCTTGAGGCTGCTGCTCTTTTGAACGACTCTTCCTTTTAATCTGTACTTGATGTTTTCCGGTGTCTCCAGAAGCATATTGAGTTGTATATAGCTGTCTGTGATTTTCAAAGATCAACTTACTGCTAGTGGAGTCCTGTCTGTGCAGGCTGGTGTGGCTGAGAAGACCATTGCACAACTGACAGTCTTTTCAACTTCAGTGTGTGTAAAGGAGATTTCTTGATGTGCTTCTGCCCCACTCAAAAGCTTTCTCTGTTTTTAAGGCTGCCTTATTGTATCCCAAGTTCGTGAAACATTCTTTCAGATAACAGCTCTTTTTGGCTCTCCGCCATCAAAGCTGAGCTGTCTTTTGTTCTAAAACTGTTTCTAATCCTGGATCTGCCACTTGCCTGCTGTGTGACCTTGGGCAAGTCACTTAACTTCTCTGTGCTTCAGTTCCCTCATCTGTAAAAATGGGGATTAGGATTGTGTGCCCTCTGTGAGATAGGGACTGTGACCAACCCAATTAGCTTGTATCTCCCCCAGTGCTTAGAACAGTGCCTGGCACAAAGTCAATGCTTAACAAATACCACAATTATTGTTATTATGATCATTATTATTATTCTGGGGAACTGAAAAAGGGCACCGGCAGGCCACGAGGGCAGAACAAGCATGTTAAAGTCAAATGACACAAGGTTTTAGGTTAGTGGGCCCTATGCAGCAGACAGACCAGTCTGGCTGCCACAATTGTATGAGTCTGTACTCCTTGAGCAGAGTGTTCACAAAGTTCAAGATATAAAAAGGCAGTCTGGAAAACAAAGACAGCTCTTGTGTGCTGGAAACACATCAGCGCAGGAAGGAACTCTTTTTATGTGCCCACCATATAGAATAGAGTGCTGTTTATGCATTCATCTCTTTAGCCACATCTGCGCACATATGGATAGCATCAGTAACATCATGTTCTAAAGTAGAATGCAGCCATTTAGAGTGGAGGTATATAGTTGTGCATACGCACCATCTTTTTTGAACCATCGTTTCCCTAGCAGTCATATTGTAGACAGAGATGTGCCCAGTCTCATCCTCCTTCCTGGAAACTAGAAATTTAAACTGGCCACTCTGGTGACTAAAATTGAGTCTAAAACTCTACAGTTCTGGAACCAAACTTTGTTCAAATCTCTCTCCTTTTAACTTCCACTCACTTATTGTAGGAGTGGCTAAAGCATAGGATAGATAGGATGAGGGATGCCCAGCCCAGTTCCAGCCCAGCCACTATACTACTCTGTGACCTAGGGCAAGTCACTGAACCTCTTTTTATATGTTTCAGTTTCCTCATCTGTAAAATGGGGGTAAAAAAGTTCTCTTCCTTCCTCTCATGTCGTGAGCCACGTGGGGAACCAGGACTGTGTCCCATCTGATTATCTGATTATCTGATCCCTGTCATAGCTGTGCATCATATCAGAGGACAAGAGAAAGTCACAACAAATGAAGGTCTTGAATGAAGGTTCTGGAATTGAAGGAATGGTTATCATTGTAACCACTGTGTCTCTCCCAGTATTGTGGTAGCATGTAGTGTAACAACCAGTGCTGGAACATGATTGGAGAAGCTGGGGGTGGAGGATATGAATGGAGAGAAGTAAAGTAGTTGTCAGGGTCACAATTTTAGTCTAGACTCCAAAAATGTCCAGGAAGGCAATAATTCATTGAATATCTTCTGTAGAGCTCAGGGTCAAGCAAGGGCAATGCAATCATCATGCCGTCTACTTCATCAGCCCCGGTTTCTTATGTTTGCTTATCTGTGATGGATTGATTCTTCAACCTGTGCCTATCATTTATATCTCTTTCCACTCTCTAACTATTGTATACATGTCAATTTTTGTGTTCTTACCCTTCTCATCGCACTGCAACTTA
Source organism: Ornithorhynchus anatinus (assembly GCF_004115215.2). Taxonomy (NCBI): domain Eukaryota; kingdom Metazoa; phylum Chordata; class Mammalia; order Monotremata; family Ornithorhynchidae; genus Ornithorhynchus; species Ornithorhynchus anatinus. The sequence continues at coordinate 29,175,798 of NC_041746.1, forward strand.
TGCTCCCAAGGGCCCCTTACTGTCCTCTGCACACAGCAGACAGTCAATCAATACCGTTGATGAATGATTGACTTCCGTGTTGGAGAAACAGCACACACAGGTGAGTTCCTGAGGGGCCTATGCTTTATATCCCTTACGTGAACTTTACTATATCCTCAAAGAATGGGGATCAGACTTCTGTGCTACCCCACAAGTGTCAGGGACTGTCGAATTCTTACCTGTGCATTTCCTCCCAGCTCTGCACACAGCGCTTAATAAATCCTAGAAATACTATTGCTACTACTACTTCAGATGAGATGAGATGGGGGGAGATGAATGACATCCTAGAATTTGAATGTAATGCAGTGATCACATTCCCAATTAGCAACTATTGAGATCATGTGCCTGCAGAATTTTCTCAGTAAAGATTTAGCCATTCTACTCACCTTCAATTTTTTTCTTTCACAAGGTAATCATTTTCAGTAGTTCCTATTATTCAGTCATGTGGTCATGTTTTCATAGTGGTTGTAGGTGATAAATACTATTGATTGATTGAACTTATCTATTGCTTGGATCCCTACGATAATCACCAGTAACCTCTCAACTCTCTTCTTCGCTCCCTTGTTGCCACTACCTAAATAAATATTACTTCCCTTCCAGGATCTGTCCTGTTTCCATTGTTCACAGTCTCTCCATAACTCACACCTGTATCTTTTTCTAATATTTCACTGTTGGTAATATTAGAGTAGTTTCTGATAATCTTGAGCAAGTCCTGCCCCTTGTTGCGCCTTAGGTGGATTCCTATAGAAAATTGGGTGAACTATCAGTCAGTGGTATTTATTGAGTAGTTTCTGTGTGTCATGCTGAAGTATCATTAGCTACCCCAGCCATTAGCACAGTGATTGTCAGCCAATAAGTGCTAAATATATATCATCATTATTTTTATAAATATTTAAATTTCTTTGGCAATATTGAATTTAAATCAACATTTAATATAACTTTTTAAAAAGAAACGGTGATCAAAATATAACATAAAATAACTGTCCTGGTGCTTGGTTTAAAATACGTATTTCAGTATTATATACTATACTATGCCATACTATATGTGCTATACTAGACTGTAATATTCATTATTATTATTATTAATATTACCATGTTCATTAGGTTGTAGCTGCTCTTGGGTAAATCATTTTTTAAAATGATCTGTAAACCTCCTAAGCAATCTTCTTTTTTTCTTCCTTATTCTGTCTTTTTGATTTGTCTTCCACATAGATATTTGGCTGCTAGCCCAACAAAATACCTTGAATTTGTATGGCCATTTTAATTTTATTTTAACGTCACTTAATTCTTTATTTTTGTCTTCACAACACCTCTGTTAGGTAGGGAAAGGCAAGTGTTATTACTTCCATTTTAGAGTTGGGGAACCTGATAGAAAGGCCCAGTGTGCCTTCTGCTGTTGCACAGCAGGCAAGGATCAGGGCTGGCACTTGACCCCAAGTCCTTTGACCTTCTATTAGACCATACTCTATATCTAAGTTGCCAGAGTTTTACCGAGCTACCAGCAAGAATTGATACTATCTCTCACTCACGTTCCACAGAACTGAATCCCCTCTACATCTGGCCTTGCTAAGCTCCTTCAAAAAACACTGATTTTGACAGATTACTCTAGCTTTGGTTCCCATGTCTATTTCAGACAACTGAAACCTTGAGCTAGTCCTAACTAGAAATTCTCACCTCTCTCCCCTTCAGCACGACCACTTCCATGCACACTTCTGCCTACCCCCTGTTTCTTCCATCTACTAGTCCTCTGGACCCACATTTTCCCTTCTCCTCCTCTCTGCAGAGATCTACGTAAAAGCGGATGGAAACATGGGTTGTGCCTGCCGAGACAATGAGCTTGGTTTCTGTGAGAGGATGGGAGCAGAGGGAGGTCAGAGGTAAAATTCCCTTGCCCTTTTCACCTGCACGATGTAATGGTGTTGGCCTTACTTCTGAGATGGACAGACCAGTACTCTAAAAGAGAGATTTAGACTGGTGCTTGGCCAATAGGGAGCCCTGAATGAGATAAGATCACCGATGATGGGCCAGGAGGAAATCTGGTATGTCAAGAGTGATAGTAAATTTCTACTGGAATAATCTTAACACCCCTGAATCTTTCTGAGTTAAAAAAAAATGAGGCTTAATAAAAAGAGCACACCACTGGAAGTCATTTGGCTTGGATTCTTTTCCTGGCTATATACTTTATCTGCTTTGTGACCCTGGGAAAGACACTTAAATTTCTCTGTGCCTCGGTTTCCTCATCTGTAAAATCGAGATTATTAAAAGCTATTCTCCCTCCTCTCCCTTAGGCCATGAGTCTCACGTAGGAAAAGGACTGTCGGATCAGATTGTGCTTTATCTACCCCAGTCTTTGGCCCTTAGTAAGTGCTTAAATACCACCCTTATTTTTATTGCTATTATCATTATTTTTATTATTATTAAAATACAAAATAATAATGTCATTCACTACTTTTCTGGCACTTAAAAATAGCACACTCTTTGTGAAAAAGAAATGTCATCATAGGAAATGGAACCTTTTCTTTATAATTGCTTTTGCTGTGAATGCAGAAATGTATCAATACCAAATAACCGGCAAAGCCGGGACAGAGCGAGTACTGAAGCTGATCCTGTAACAGAGGGTTGAAATAATATGTTCTTTAAGATGATCAAAATGTATTTTTGAGCTGTAATTACAGATATAATAAAAATGCATCCATAAAAATGATGCAATGAGACTCTGAGGACCAATATCCTATTGATTTGAAAGCAGTACACCAATATCTTTGCTGAGGGAACTGTCGCCAGGAATTTCCAATTGAGATTCTTGTTGGAGGTGGGAGAAATGCTAAATCAATCCTGGTGATGATGACATTTGCACTGAATGATTGGTCTTTGAACATTCCTATATCATCTAGAGAAATCACTCCTTTGCAGTGGAGTGCCAAAACGTTTGCTTTATTTATTGCATATGATATCAGCTACTTTGTCAGAAAAAATTCCAAGAGACAACGCCTTGGAATCCTGATTTCATTTTGCCTTAAGTAATTGCTTGACCTGCATTTTATATTTTACTTTTGAATGAAATAGAAGAGATCTGGAATTGTAAATAGGTAAAATGCAAAGGAAAGCCAATAACGTAGGAACCTCTTTGTACCCTGTTGAAATATTTGGTTTTGCACAGGGTTTACAGGGTGGCAGGGGCTGGAAAACCTTGGCTTCCTTTAGTGTAATTGTTACTCTTCTAACTTGGCATAGTAGTTTATATTTCTTTGCTTATCTGATTATGTTGGTGCTTTAAGAGGGCAGTTATCAGCATCCAGTGGTTCCTGGATGGCTGTCTGAGGAATCGTTGTGGGTGCTCAGAGTCTGCTGTGTGGGAGAATGTTACCCAGTAGATAGGAAGTGGACGGTGGTGTAGATTGATCAGGGCTGGACCTACCATATTGCGCCAGCTTGGACTTGGCTACCCAGGCCATTTTCCCACATGGGGACACTAGAAGGGAGTAGGATAAAGGAATGCCTAACATGGGGCACATAATCCTCTAAACTCAATATGGGCAGGGAACATGTCTGCTAATTCTGTTGTATTGTCCTTTCCCCAATGCTTAGTACAGTGCTCTGCACATACTAAGCACTCAATAAATGGGATAGTTGGGGGCCTAGAGGCTTGGATAGCACAGGCCAGGGAATCAGAGGACCAGGGTTCTAATCCCAGTTCTGCCACCTGCCTCCTGGGCCATTTTGGGAAAATCACTTAACTTGTCTGTGATTCAGTTTCTTCATCTGTAAAATGAGGAATGAACACCTGTTTCCTCCTTCTTAGACCATTAGCCTTTTGTGGAACAGGGACTGTATCTGACCTGATTATCCTCAGAATATTTATTATTAGGTCGACTGATATGAGGTGTCACAGAGAGCCAGTGTGACAGAGTGGAGAAAATGCTTTCTCTGAGATTCGAAGAGGATTTCACGTTTTCTAAGTTCTGGGAGAGATCTGTCTGTGGTGTCGCTATAGGTCGGATGCAACTCGACAGCTTAAGACAATAACAAGTGAGAACGCTAGGTGGAAAAAATACCTAGGAGTGAAGAGAATTCCTAATAAAAAAGCCAATATTAGGATATCAATTTTCTTTTTCTATACTTAATACTAATTTAGGCTCATCACTCCAGTAGTCTTCCTTTTATTCAGCGTGAACAGTATCAGTCATTTATAGTCACACACGCTGAGTTGTCCTTCAAGTTTCAATCTGCGTGTCCATAGAGCAGATATCTGTTCATTTATTTTTACACCCGGCTTGAAGGGGGACCTTGATGGAAGGAAGGCCAAGTGTCTGTTGCTGTCAATATACCATGACTGGATAAAGAGTAAGAATCAGATTGGCGCGCTACACTGTGTTCTCCCCTATGTATGGTATGTATCACGTTGCAACTGATGAGACACTGGTTGGGCCCAAATTAGCTGTGTGACTAGGGGAAAAAAATGCTGAAAAACTGGAAAGTCATTTGGAGTTTTCACAAAAGACCCAGAAAAGAAAAGTAGCATGGCCTATTGAAAGGCCCACGGGATGGGGAGTCAGAGGACCTGGATTCTAATTCTGACTCAGTCAATTGCTTGCTGTGTGACCGTGAGCAAGTCATTTCACTTCTCTGAGACTAAATTTCCTCAACTGTAAAATGAGGATTAAATCCTCTACCCCCTCTACTTAGACTGTGTCCAACCTGATAACCTTGTAATTACCCCCAGCGCTTAGAAAAGTGCTTGACACATAGTAAGTACTTAATAAATACTACTTAAAAAAAAGAGAAAAATCCAAATGCAGGTGATGGTATGATTCTCCACAGCCTTTTTACTTGCCCCTATTTTATTAAAGGAAAAGGGATATGGTGTATTTATATGGAGGGGCCACTACCTAGTTGATATTGGAGCTGGTGCTCTGCCATGGGTGCCAAGGTTAGGATTATTAAGCTATGAAGCAAATCTATCACTATCAAGCAAAAACTCCTCACTACTGACTTCAAAGCTCTCCATCATCTTATCCCCTTCTACCTCTTCTCCCTTTTCTCCTTCTACATCCCATCCCACACACTCTGCTCCTCTGCTGGTAGCCTCCTCTATGCCTCGTTCTCATCTGTCCCACCGTTGACCCCTGGTCCATGTCCTACCTCTGGCCTGGAATGCCCTCCCTCCTCTCATCTGCCAAACTATCTCTCTTGTCCCCCTTCAAAGCCCTATTGAGAGCTCACCTCCTCCAGGAGGCTTTCCCAGACAGATCCCCCCTTTTCCTCTGCTCCTCCTTCCCTCCCCGTCACCCTGACTCCCTCCCTCTGCTCTACCTCTCCACCCCACAACACTTGTGTATATATATACATATTTATTATTCTATTTATTTTATTAATGATGTGTATATATCTATCATTCTATTTATATTGATGCTATTGATGCCTGTCTACTTGATTTGTTTTGTTTTGTTGTCTGTCTTCCCCCCTTCTAGACTGTGAGCTCGTTGTTGGGTAAGGATTGTCTCGGTTGCTGAATTGTACTTTCCAAGTGCTTAGTATAGTGCTCTGCACACAGGAAGCACTCAATAAAAATGACTGAATGAATGATTATTCATAATAATAATAACGATAAGGATTGTATTGGTATTTAAGTGCTTACTGTGTGCCAAGCACTTTACTAAGTGCTGGGATAGATGCAAGTTAAGTCAGATAGGGTCCGTGTCCAACCACTGAATCCTCATTTTACAGGTGAGGAAACTGAGGCACCACTATGTTAAGTGGATTAGCCAAGGTCACCCAGCAGTTGAGTGGCAGAGCTGGGATAAGAACTCAGATCTGCTGACTCCCAAGCCTGTGCTCTTTCCACTTAAGCCCTGTGTGCTTCTATGGATTAGGGTTGGGGTTTGGGACTGGATGAGGCAGCATACTCTAGAGGAGAGAATGTAGGTATGGCAGTCAGAAGACTTGGGGTTATCTAGGCCCACCTCTACCACTGGTTTGCTGTGTGACCTCGGGCAAATTACTCAACCTCTCTGTGCTTCAAGTTCCTCATTTGTAAGGGGGAGGTAACACTTCTTCTCCCTACTGCAATGGGATGCCATGAGGCTAAAAACAAAAGTTTATGTAACCACGGAGTTTTCATCTTCAGAAAAGGACAAAAGGGGAGCAGGGATTTTAGTAGTGGTGAGGGCTCAAGGTATAGAAAGCCACCATTTGAGATCTTTCCAGCCCTGACTGGGGATTCTCAGGCCTTGTCGGAAATCTAGGGTGAGCAGATCTGGGAGTCTAGCTCAAAGGTGGTGCTGGTCATCGCCCCTGTGGAGTGGGCACTTGTGGATGTGAGAAGATTTGATAAAAAGAAAAGAACTAGGAAATGAATTCAAAAAATACAAGGATCAGAAAAGAAAACCAGAAATTCTTGGGAGTGTCTTATCACAGGTTCAATTATGCATTTTCCAGGGGTGATATAATGACTAATTTTTCAAAATTTGCACCTCTCTTGATCTTCGTCCTGTTTTCAACTGAGCTTCAGGAAGTGAGAAAGACAGGGAGTGAGTGATCCATCCCTGCTCTCGTTGAAGAGCCTCAGACTGAATCTCAGTATCAATCAGTATCAACATTATTTCCTCCCCGTTGCAGACCAATGTAAATCATCTTTTACAGGTCTTATTGCATTAGTACCTTGCAACACAGTCATCTTTGAACAGGTCCTCTGGCTTACTTTCGCTTTCATTCAAGGATTTTTGGTATTTAAAGCAATGTGGAAAATGGCATGGGGCTGCTTAGAGGAAGCATTTAGACTGTCAGCACTTTATGGGGAGGGGAAGTGTCTACCAACTCTGTTATATTGGACCCTCCCTGGTATTTAGTACAGTGCTTTGCACACAGTAAGTGCTCAACAAATGCCACTGATTGATGCCATCAATCACACAATCAATCAATGGTATTTATGGTGCTCTGTACTAAGAGCTTGTGGGAGTACAATAGAGTAAGCATATACAGTCCCTGTTCTCAAGGAGTCTACAGTCTACCTGGAGAGATGGGCATTCCAATTATTTACCAGTTTTAGGGGCAGGAGGAAGAACAAAGATGGAACAAGGAAGGGTAAATTGCTTAGGATGAAATAGCTGAATAAATATTTGAATTAACAATTGAATAGGAATACATAAGAGCTGGGTGTGGGTGTACTATGGTTGTCTGTTTTGTTGACACAATTTTTAGAACCAATTGAAGAAACCTTTCTGGAGGAAATCAGGGAAGATGGGGAAAGCCATCGTGGATAAAGCATGGGCTTGAGAATCAGAAAGTCGTGGGTTTTAATTGCGGCTTCACCACTTGTCTGTTGTGTGACCTCGGGTTGTTTTTGGACCAGACTTTAATCAATTTATTAATTTAGAGTAAAAATGAATATTTGTGCTTTCACAGTAAACATAGTAAGAGTAATGATCACTTCTCTGTGCCTCAGTTATCTTACCTGTAAAATGGGGATTGATACTGTGAGCTCGAGGGCCAGTGACTATGACCAACCCGATTTTCTTATATCTACCCCATCACTTAGTACAGTGCCTGGCACGTAGTAAGAGCTTAATAAATACCACAATTATCATTACTATTATTTAAATGGAAAGGGAAGGAGAAAAAAAGATGGGAGGCAGGTGAGTAGAGAGGGCATAGTTAAAAGGTGGCCTTGGGAGGAAGAAAACATACCTGGTGAGCAGTTAATGAAATCAGAAAATGTACGATAGGGAAAGCTTGTTCTGAGAATTAAAGTCAAGTAAGGTATGAAACCTCCAGTCAGTCAGTCAATTGATGGTATTTATTGAGCACTTATTATATGCAGTACACTGTACTAGTGTTTGGAACAGTACCATGCAAAAGAATTAGCAGACACATTCCCTGCCCAAAGCATCGCTGAACTTCTATGTTTATTAGGGACATCATGGAACATATTTTAAAATTCATCTGCTTTCTTGAAAACCGATGCTCGATATTTCTATCCCAAGATTTTGGCTGGCAGAAGAGAAAACATAATGACTTTACCTGTTTATTCATCTTGCAATGAAATCTTGCACTGTTGAAGCTTGACTGTTCTCTTTAGACAATTCCTGGAATGATTTTCAATTAACTCATCGTATCATCTGACATCCCTAACATTTCTTGCTATATCCCTCACTTTCTCTCTGCAAATGCATTATGTCTATTTGCCTTTAAATGTATAAACCCTTCTTGAGTCCACTGATGAATTCTGTTGACTGTGATATGGTGATGACTGTGAGAAGAACTGAGCCACAATGGGTTTAGAATTTAAAAGAATGAGTCATACCCAATGGAGAACTTTGGCCTCAGAGAGAGCAGACCAGAGATTTTTCACTAGACTGAAAGCACTGTAAGGGCAGGGGTAGTGATTTCTAATTCTATTGTACTCTCCCAAGAGATTAATATAGTACTCTGCATAAGGTTGGTGCTCAATAAATACTACTTATTGAGTGCTAGGGCCATCAGCACTGGAAAGCCTCTTTTATAATGAATATGTGGAGCAGAGCAAAACTCTGAAGGGTAGGGAGTCACAGCCAGTGCCCGGATTAGTAGAAGTGCTTAATACAGTGTTTTACTCCCAGTAAGTGCTCAAGAAATACCACTGATTGATCTACTGGTTCTTGGTAACTGAAACAACAATTTAAAGGACAGTCTCTATGAAGGAGCCGGATGGAAAGAACACATTGGGTAGCAGATAACTTCTGAATAACAATGATGTATTAATACAATGGCATATTTATGTAAATGATCCGTCAGCAAGCCTGGAAGCAACAAGCATTCTATAATTCACAGTCCCTGGAACCTAAATATGCCTCCGCAAAGCCTTTCATCTGGCTTATCACAAGAAGAATCTACACCATTATTGTTTGCAGGCTTAGATGAATTTCAGAGGATGGGTAGATTGTGATTAAAAAAATAGGCTACATGTATAAAATTCAGAATAATCACCATCAATGTGGCTTTTCAATAATTTCTCAATGAAATAGTTTCCCTGAAGAAAAGATCTCCATTTCTTCCAGTTAAGTGCCCATCACTGTCCAGATCAGTATGCCAGGACCTAATGAATCAAACAGAAAACTGTACTGAGCACTTAGGAGAGAACAGTGGAGTAAATAAGACACAGTCCCTGTCCTTACGACATTACAGTCTAGTTGGAGAGATAGAAATTAAAATAAATTTCTGGTAGGAAAAGCGATCAAGTATAAGGATATGTACATAAGGGCTTTGGAGCGGAGGGTGAGGTCGATAACAAAGTGCTTAGGTGATATAGTTGGGAGGGAAAAAGTGGGGGGGAGATTAGTGATTAGTCAGGAAAGACTTCATGGAGGAGATGTGATTTTCGGAGGGCTTTAAAAGATGGTAATAATGGCCGTCTGCTAGATGCGAAGGGAAAAGGAGGTCCAGGGAGAAGGGAGGGTGAGAACTATCTTCTCCAGCACTTAGAACAGTGCTTGGAGCATAGTAAGCGCTTAACAAGTACCATAATAATTAAGAGAAGTGAAGGGTGTGGGCTGGGGTTTAAAGAAAGAGGAGCTAAGATAAGTAGTGGTGAGAGGCTGATTTGAGTGCCTTAACTTAAAGCCCATGATTAGGATTTTCTGCTTGATGTAATTCAACTTCCTCCCTTCATCTCCCTATTTGGGATCAGCAGGCATAATCCCATTCCCCACCCCATGTGGATGGTCTCTATTCTTCTCTCCCCTGTTTCCTTTCTCTTAGCTCCACCCCACCCCCCACTGCCCCCGACACACACCCTGCCATATCAACGCAAGCCCAGTGGGGTCATGCCGGTTTGCAAGGGTGTTTCATCTGCACGTCGCAAAGAATAAATCAAACTCGGTCTTCACGCTCCTCTTGCCCATTCTGTTCCCTTGAGCTCTGTTCAGCTGTCAGCCTCAGCGGCGAGTGGCACAGATTCCCCAAGTTTTTACGGAGTCCTCAGAGCCTCTCCGTGGCTGGGAAGCTGACAGATGAACACATGGGAACACCTGGCATAGCGGAGGGAAGGGAGGTGAGGTGAGAACTATTCGTTCACTGAGAGCTGGGGATGGCAGGATGGAAGCGAGAGGGTGAAGAGACATTTTCTCCTAATTAAAAAGGTAATTAACTAGCACACCGAAGGATCGGAATTGGCGTTCAGGGTTTCTTTGTGACAGTTCTTTCTAATGGCGGAGCTTCTGGAGGGCAATCTTTGTGGATTGATGAAGGCTACTCTTTGGACCCCTGCAGAAGGGTGACCAGACAGCTATGGATGACGGATTGCTACCGGAAAAATCTGAGCTATGGAGTCTGACGTGGGCAGTCATTCTGTCCACCATGCCTGCATCCAGAAATGGAGTCTGCTAAAACCCACTTTAATCCCCTTTTCTCGCAACCTCAAGTCCTATCTGGGGAGTTTCCCACGTGGATACAGAATGAAATGAGAGAGTAGGTGGGCAGGTGTGTGACTCACTGTGAAGGGAGGATAAGATTTGGGCATCGTTGAATTTCAGGCTGCAAATGTCACAAAGGAATAGGTTGGGAAAATATCTTTGTTTAATCATTTTCTTTCCTGTGAAAGCTCAAAATGCCTTTTGAATGGTCTAAGACACAAAAGCTGAAGCCAAAAAGAGAGTCAAAGTTCCAGAGCTTTGATGTTTGATGGCTTAAGAAGTTTCAAAGCCCTATACAAACATACGTATCTAGAACTGTACCCTTGTGTGCCTATATCAATTATAATTTTCTCGTGGGATTCATCCTTAATAATAGTTGGACCCTTGTTGGACTGGTGGCTAATTGTACTGAAGAAAATAATTAAGCCCAGCGCATCCAGATAGAGACATTTCCCAAGTCCTCTGATTTTTCCAGATCTGCTATTTTCTGTGTTTAGTTTCCTTGTAAGCTTACAATGAGGGAGCCAAGGAAAAGCTGAAAGGAAGCCCATAAAAACTGCATTATTTTCCTATCAGAGAAGCATCAAAAATATAACACAGCAAGACTTTGGGAGTGTGGGGATTACAGGATTTCACAATCTGAGGAATACAAACTAATGGCAGGAATCCCAATCGGACCTAAGGGAATTTCTGAGAAAGCCATACAATATCCTTAAAGCATTTGTGGAACTCTAACAAGCCCTGCTGTTTCTTATGTTAATGGAGTAATCTCCATTAACTTTATGCCTTTTCTGATTCTAACAGAGATAAAGCTAACAAAGAATGTAGTGTATATAAGAGAACATCACTGTTAGCAAGAAGAATGGAGGATAAAATCAAGCATTCAAGCATATACACCCCTCTGCAATATTGAATCTCAGCCCCTCTCCTCCTTATCGAGGCATGCTATTTTCCATTTCCTTGGCAAGCTGAAATTCTGATGTGAAGTCTAATTGGAGTCTTATTTACACAATCTGAATTTGCCTGTTTGGTTGGTAGCTAGAGCATTAGGACTGAAGGAAGGATGTGAAATCTAGTTGACCGTGGTTGGACTCCAGAGAGCGTTTCTAAAGGGAAAACCTCCATTTGGATCATGTAAGGAATGTAGGACCATTTCCAGATTTCAAGTGAAGATTAGGAACTCATTTCCAAGGGTTAGGAGAGGAAACAGTGCTGAGCAGTTTACTCTAAAAAAATGTTAGCTGCCCGTGCTTCACTTTTGTTGTCCAATTCTCCCTCCTGCAAGATCGAAGAAGGCTGTTGAAAGTGGACATTGGCATATGGCCAGGGGGCAGATTTGCAAGGCACGATAAGGTAGAATCATAATCCCATTATTTATAATGATGATGGTATTTGTTAAGCACTTACTATGTGCCAAGCACTGTTCTAAGTGCTGGGTGTTTGCATGCCCTTTGGCACTTATGTGTCCTTCAGCGGACCACACATTTAACATGAGACTGTGAGCTCGTCGTGGTCAGGGAATATGTCTGTTTATTGTTATATTGTACTTTCCCAAGTGCTTAGTGCAGTGTTTTGCACACAGTAAGCACTCAATAAATACAACTGAATGAATGAATGACAACCCAGCAGGGACTAGAGATGGCCTGAAAGGTAGGTGGTCAACCTCTTGTCAATCAATCAATGGTAATTAATGAATGCTCACTATTTGCAGAGCTCTGTACTAAGTGTTTAGGAGAGTACAATACAACAGAATTAGCAGAAATTTTCCCTGTCCATGACGAGCTTTCGGTCTAGTCATAGACATTTATTAAGATTCTACAAGTCCACTCCCTGACCACAGGGCAGAGCTAAGCACGCTTCCCCAAAGTTCACACATACTAATTATTCCACATTTATTGATCAAGCAACCAATCAGTCTTTATCGAGTGCCTTCTGTGTGCAAAGCACTAAGTACTTAGGAGAGAGCAGTGGAAGTAACCGACAATAATCCCTGCCCTCAGGAAATTTATAATCTAATGGGACATCATAGATGGGGTATATTAAGCAATCAATTGAATTTATTGATCGCTCATTATGTGCAAAATACTACAATAAGCACTTGGGAGAGGAAGATACTACAGAATTAACCACCTCATTCCTGCCTATAACAAGCTTCTGAAGATAAGGACATCATTCTTCAGTGGGGATGGTTAATGTTTCATTATCTCTGTCCTCCCCTCAGGAAAACATCCCTTTCGAATGAAGACATTAGGATCCCAAAATACAATTGGATGCATATTGGTGGTTCTCAGTTTTGGTCCTCATCCCAAGCCTAATGCGGGTGAGCAGTAGTGGGTTTCTAAGCTTTTCCAAGGAAGCCTAGGGGAAAAATCTTATCCCGTATGAGCAACTCTGAAATTCCACTGATCACAGTGTCAGGTGGGTAATATTCATTGATGAACTTGAATATGTCAAAGCTGGGTTACTCCTTCAAATATAACGATGCTTCTCTTTCTCTGGCACAATGACTGTGAGTAGTTGCCAGAAATCAACCTAACATTTCCAGACTTAGCCCTAAGAAATTCATTTTGGCCATACAAACTAATATGTAATGAGAATTCAGTTAATTTTCTCCAAAAGGACCTGGGGAATTAGTGATGAGCAAGGAAATGTGAAATGCAATGGGGGAATACTGAAGTAATAGACTCTTCAGCAAGTCTTTAGGGTTGGAATCTGAAGAGTGATAATTGTGATATTTTTGAAGCTTTTGCCCGGTACCAAGCACTTGTGTTAAATCCTGGGGTAGATGCAATAATAATGATGGTATTTAAGTGCTTACTATGTGTCAAGCACTGCTCTAAGTGCTGGAGTAAATACAAACTATTCAGGTTGGACAAAGTCCGGTTTCCATATGGGGCTCACAATCTCAATTCCCATTTTACAGATGAGGTAACTGAGGCCCAGAGAAGTCAAGTGACTTGCCCAGGATCACACAACAGTAAAGTGTGAGGGCCGGTCTTAGAACCCAGGTCCTTCTGATTCCCAAACCTGTGGTCTATCCATGAGGCCACACTGAAACAGGGGCTCAGAGTCTTCAGAAGGAGAGAGGATTGACAATAATTAAAATAATAGATATGAGAGGAAAAGAGATAAGGAAAAGTATGTCATGATTTTGAAGATTATTTAGGTGGCCCCTGACCAGTTGTTTCCCATATCCAACTTTATATCTCATGTACCTAAGTATGTTTTTATTTGTTTATTTGGGCATTCAATAGCATTTTGAGCTATTTCATCCCAATTCATATATACAACTTCCTGCTATATTTGTCCACCTCTTTCAGTCTTTGTAAGGTAATTTTGTCCATCTCTCTTATTAAATTATAAGCACTTTGGAGTCAGGAAATGCACGTTTTGCTATTGATGTACTCTGCCAAACACCAAGTACAGTGCTTAGGTGCTCAATACCCTCTAAGCAGTATCATTGCTTAATCCACATAAAGATTAAGAAGAAATTGATTAAAGTTGTACCACAAAAACTTGATCAGAACCTCTTGATCGGATGGGCACTACAACTTTGGACCACATTTTTGAAAGAGATGGTGTATATTCTTCCCTGCTGATCCTTCACGAGAAGCAGTATGGCCTAGGGAAAAGATCGTGGGCCTCAGAATCAGATGACCTATGTACTAATTCTGCCTCTGACACTGCCCTGCTTTGCCATGTGACCTTGAGCAAATCACTTAACTTCTCTGTGCCTCAGTTCCCTCATCTTCCCCTCCCACAGGCTGTGAGCTCCACATGGGACAAGGACTGCTTGACCTGATTATCTTGTATCTAACCCAGTTCTTAGTACAGTACTGTGCCTAGTACAATACTTAATACATTCTATTAATTAATCATCATCATAATGAGCATCTCCTCCTTGGCCTTTGGCTAGGTAGAAGAAGTTTTGAAAGACAGCAGGGAAGAAAGTATAGGGCAGTGAAGCTCAGAAAGGGTGCAGTTTGCATTACAGGTTTTTGGTGGGTTTATGACTTTGTCTGGACATCCTTTCAGTTCTACTTTCATCCTTTCAAGTCTGAGGTGAAGGAGATGAACTAAGATACAACAGGGCACCTGGTCCCTCTGCCAGTCACATGATGCGATCTGACATTGGTCTGCATCCTGGCCCCATGTGAAAATTAAGTTAATAATAATAATAGTAGTATTTAAGTGTTTATTATATGCTATGTACTAAGTACTGGGGTGGATAATTGTTATTTTTATTAATACTAATAAAATGGGATGGACACAGTTCCTGTCCCATTTGGGGCTCACTGTCTGTAGTCTAATTTTACAGATGAGGTAACTGAGATACAGAGAAGTGGAGTGCTTTGCCAAAAGCCACACAGCAGACAAGGGGTAGAGCTAGGATTTGAACCCATGACCTTCTGACTCCCAGGCTCATGCTCTATCCCTTAAAAAATGTGGATGATGAGTTGCAGGCCATCATTTGGCCAAGTTTTTATTTTTATTTTTTATGTATTTTTATGTTTCATCAGTTTTTTTTAATTAAAAGAAAGCAAACACGAGGGGGCAGACAAGTCCGGCTTTCCTGCTCTCCCAACTCTAGAGCTTGGGAAAATGAGCCAGGGTAATGGAGGAAAATATGCCTTCCTTCTTTCCCTGCTCTGTCTGCCGCTCCGGAGCCCAGGTAAATGAGTCGGGGCAGCAGAGGAATATGAGCGTGCACGTTTGGCCTGGATTTCTTTCTCCCGAGCTTCACGGAAACTCCCACCTCCCTCTTCCCCAGCACTTCCCCTTGCTCAGAAAATCGGGTGACCTAGTAATTTAATCTCTGAAGCAGATCAACCAGTAACCATTAAAAACCATTCACTTATCATATCATCTGGAAGGATTTCACCTGATTAACATTTTGCAAATCAAAATGTGCCAACCCGTCATGCAACCCTGGAAAGTCTGGAGTCCTAGCAGTGCTGTGGGCAGGAGAAGTGAGTAGGAGGGCTGAGGTGGCAAAACAGTACAACAATGTAAAATCAGCCCTAAAGAGAAGTACCTTCTTGCGTCTTCAAATTCTTGAGAAAAGGATACTCTATAGCTTTCCATAAACTGTCATTTCTGATTACATTGCACTTTAATAGACTGAACTGGGGAGAAAACACCTAAGCTCTTTTTGAGAATTTCCCAACAGGAGCAAATTTAGGAATAGGAGATTATTTGGGGCCTTTTCATTTCAATTCAATCCACTTTGGTGTAGCCATCTATATCACAAGTTGATAAATAACTGTGCATTGTCCATTTTATTATTTTTTTTTTTGACAAAAGCATTCAAGGATGCTGCATACCTCTAAATCATTAAGAATTTTGTCTATGAAGGACTCACGAGGAAACAGAAACCATGGAACAGTGGGGGCGGATGATGAAAGAAGCCATCAAACCAATGACAATGCAGGTTTGAGTAGCAATTTAGGAACCATAGGCTGTCTCTGGATCTTTTCATTTAATATTTATACATACGCAGAAGCACAGCCTGCAGTAATTCCTGGAGCCGTTATTGATTCAAGGGGAGGGAAACAAATAGAAGTAGAAGGCAGTTGGATTTATAAAATGTTATTGATATTTTAAGTGAATGGCACATAAATATCTTCTGCTCATTCTGATGTGAAAGAAGCAGGATAGCTTAGTGGATAGCACAGGCCTGGGAGTCAGAAGGACCTGGTTCTAATGCTGACTCTTCCACTTGCCTGCTGTGTGACCTTGGGCAAATCACTTCAGTTCTCTATGCCTCAGTTACCTCATCTATAAAATGGGGATTGAGACCGTGAGGCCTATGTGGGACAGGGACTGTGTCCAACCAGATTTGCTTGTATCCACCCCAGCGCGTAGTACAGTGCCTGGCACATGGACCTTAACAAATACCACAGTTATTATTATTATTATTATTCCTAGAAGAATCTCTCCGATCATACCAAGGATTTAGGCCCTTTAAAGAAAGGAGCCTTTATTGACCACGCTGATGATGTGAGGAACACTTCTCAGTAACAAAATCAGCCTGGAAACTTTGAGATTTTACAGTCCATTACCCTGCCATTAAAGACCAATGATTGGAGTCTCTCTTTGAAATAGTGTTGTAGTAGGGAAGGAAGAATCAGCAGGAGTGTGAGGAAGGGGCGGAGAGAGAAAATGTTTTTATCACAACATCCAGGCTTTGAGAGAAGTGAAAGTGGAGCTATGTGGGACTGGAGAACAGTCACAATGGTTAATGGCACAGGAATGGCTGGAATCAGCATGGCTTCTGGTGAACCCCTCCCCATTCCAACTGCATTTGAGAAGAGGTTTAGTCTAGGTCAATTTCCACTTAGCTGCCATTGATCATCGGGCTTCAGCAAGTCATACTGACGGGAAAGAGGCAGCAAAGGGTTCTGGGTCATGTCTCAGCTGGGTCTTAATTCATTCTCATTAGGCATGTTAACCCAGTGGAACGTACATCTGATTTGGGCAGAGACCAGAGAGCATGAATATGTATGGAGTGCCTTTAAGTCACCATGGTGCTTGCAGGAGGGAAGAGGGAGGGTCAGTGACTACGTTATTGTTGGATTCCCTTGAAAATCTGGTAAATGGTACATTTTGCCAAATGTAAGTTAGAGAGCTGGGGGATGTTCTCCCAGGGTACCGTATCTGTGACTACAGAGTGTGACTTAATGATACCATCAGGTGCTCTGTTTGCCTTAATGGTATTTCTTTCTGATGATGAGCGAAAAACATGAGTGTCTTAATTGTATTCTTGGCCATGGGAGCAGTAAACCTCAGGGCTCGATTTTGCCCCTTCCAGCAACATCCCACTCGTCCAATTTCAAGAGTGTGTTGACAGGTATCTCGAAATTGAAAACCTCACTCCCATTATACACATTTTGAAAGTTATGGGACTGGAAAAAAGGAAATGAAATTAACCATCATAAATCATCATAACCGGTTACCATTTGTGGGCCGTGGTTACTGCGGCCCACGCGGTCTGCAGACGGCGCGATGCAGATGCTACGGTCCTCGCCATTGACTGATGGTGTGATGCGGCTGCTACATCCCTGGCCATTGGCTGATGGTGCGGTGCGGCTGCTACACTGTTTGCTGATGGTGGGTTGGGGCTGCTTTGGCCCAAGTGATTTCTTGGCAGGTAGAGAATCAGTATTAGCTGAATAAGGCGAGCAGAGAAAATTCAACTTGTATCTTTTAAGGAAGCAAATTTGGTGGGCTCTAGCTAGGTCTCGGGAGTCATAAAAGATAATTTTTGTGAACAATGAATTCCTGGAAGGACTAGGAGGATTAAGAGGGCCAGCCAGTTTCAGGCAGTACGTGAGGTAAGCTACCCTATCATGGCATAAGATCAGAGTGGGCAGGAATGCAGAGCAGTGGCAGTGAAAAAGATAAAAACAGGTGGAGTTGAAGCTGACAAGGAGGATAGCGATGCAGGGGTGCAGTGGTTCTTGGGCAAAGGGAATGAATCAAGGGGTCCTTTGTGAAAAGCTCTAGTTTGGAGGGTTTGAATGAACTTACCCATGAAGTCATCTTATTACCTTGTGTGTGTATGGCGTGGCATGCTTGAGGGCCGGGATCATGTCTAGCAACTATATTTTACCTACTGAAGCATTCAATTCAGTGTTCTGCATGAAGCAGCGTGACTGAGGGAATAGAGCATGATTCTGGTAGTCAGAAAAACCTGGATTCTCATCCCAGCTCTGCCACTTGCCCACTGGGTGGCCTTGGGAAAGTCACTTAGCTAGCTTATTTATGCCTCAGTTATCTCACTTGTAAAATGGGGATTAAGACTGTGAGCCCCATGTGGAGCATGGACTTTGTCCAACCCAATTATTTTGTATCTACCCCAGTGCTTAATATAGTACCTGGCAGAAACCAAGTGCTTAACAAATACCATAAAAAAGTTACCACTCAAAAAATACCATTGATAGATTGATTGCTGTCATTCAGAATGCTTTGTGTGTAATGGAGTACAGAGACATAATACAGAAAAAGAGGGTGGGAGCAAATATTTCCCTGTCTGGGGTAACTGGGTGTTGGAAGCAGGTCCTGAGGATAAAGTTTCTCGATATTTTTTATTTAATTGAGTCATGCATGGATCTCATGGGACCATCCCCCAAATGCATATTTAAAACACCCATCTCAACAATTTAAACATTTTAAAATCCATTTTCTCTTTGAAATATTTCAAAGACTTATTTCATTCGGTTACCAGGATCAGATGACAGGGAGATCAAAAAAGTAATCTACCTCTGAAGACGATGTGGGTCAAACATGCATCTTTCACACACTCCAACCACCTACCTACCTCTTGTCCTTGGAGATTTCTGTGTTCTTTCAGGTCAGCTTTGTGGTCTTGTTTGGGAAGGGGGCTCCTTCTGGAACTGGGAGGGAGGCAAAGATTTAAACAAGACATCAGATGTTTATCATTTGAAACTAATGCTGTCAATAATTTTGTTAATGTTTATCATTTTTTAATTTATTAATATATAAGGCTCCTTTTCATATCCAAAGGTGATGCTACTGATACTGAGATTCTACCTAGGTGAATGAAATTGATGAATGACAGAAAAGATTTAGTTGAGGCCAACACTATTGTAAGTTGTGTGCATGTGAAGATATCTGAATATTAGTTCATCAGTAGTACTATTATTGGGTAACTGTTTGCTAAAACGGAGCTTAGAGGAACCAAATGATAATCTGAATATTTTGGGAAAAGAGCCTTTTCAGTCAATTAGTCAAAGGTATTTATTGAATGCTTATTTTGTGCAGTGCACTGTACTAAGCACTTGAGAGTACAATATAACAGAGTTGGTAGGTACATTCCCTGCCCCCCACATTCCTTCTTCATCCCTAACTGTCCTTCTAATGGCCCACTACATGGACCCTCTCTTCTAGGTTTTAACCAGAACTCCTTTTGAACCTATTGATATTTCCTGCTCACACAACTCTGCGCAAATCTCCTAAGCTTCTCACACATTTGTTTGAAGAACATTTTCCTGTTGTTTGTCTTGAATCTTCCACCGTTAAGCTCATAGGGCATTGTGGGATCTGGTGAACAACAATTCTGTGTTTACTTTCACTGCATCCTTTGTAATTGTCTACATTTCAATTATTCCCCTCTCTGCCTTCATCTTTTCAGTTTGGAAGGTTCTGACATTCATAATATGGTATTTATTAAGCATTTTTTAATTTTAATGACTGTCCTTCCTCCATCTAGTGTAAGCTTCTTGTGGACAAGGATCTCCTCTAAGTCTTTGTAGTGGACTTTCCCAATCTCTTAATAGTAATAGTAATAATTATGGTATTTGTTAAACACTTACTGTATGCTAAGCACTGTTCTAAGCGCTGGGATAGATAGAAGGTAATCAGGTTGTCCCAAGTGGTGCTCCCAGACTTAATCCCCATTTTACAGATTAGGTAACTGAAGCACAGAGAAATTAAGTGACTTGCCCAAGGTCACACAGCTGACAAGTGGCGGGAGGCAGAATTAGAACCCACATCCTCTAACTCCCAAACCCGTGCTCTTGCCACTAGGCCATGCTGCTTTTCTAGTACAGTGCTCTGCACCCAGTACTCATTAAGAGAAGTAGCATGACTTAGTGGAAAGAGCACAGATCAATCCTGGATCTGCCACGTTTGCTTTGTGACCTTGTGCACGTCACTTCACTTCTCTGTGCCTCATTTGCAAAATGGGGATTAAGACTGTGAGCCCTATGTGGGACAGGGGCTATGTCCAACCCAATTAGCTTATATGTACCCCAGCTCTTAGAACAGTGTCTGACATATAATAAGTGTTTAACAAATATCCCATTTGCTATTATTATTATTATTATTATTTGCGACAGATGATCATATTGGATACTGTCCCTGCCCAACATGGGGCTCAGAGTCTAAGAAGGAAAGAGAACAGGAATTTTCTTCCCATTTCACAGGCAAACAAGTTGTTTTAGTTGGCTTCATTTCTGTTTTTCAACAGTAGCTTAACGTGACTGCATCCCTTAATTCCCTTAATAAGTGCTTAACATTGAGGTAGGTAAAAGTTAATCAGATCAGACTCATTCCCTGTCCTCCATGGGGCCCACATCTAAATAGGAGGGAGAACAGGTATTGAATCCCCATTTTGAGGAATCTGAGGCACAGAGAAGTGAAGCGACTTCCCCAAGGTCACACTGTAGGCATGTGACAGAGTTGGGAGTAGAATCCAGGTCCTCTTACTCCCAGAATCATACTTTTGTCATCTGGCCATGCTGCTTCCCATTGATGCTTATTACAAGCCACTTCAACACTGACTTAATTGGTTATGCCATCATGGAGAAACCTTGGAATTTAGGGAACTTCTGAAGGCAGCCAAATTTGCTTTTTAATTGCTCTAGCCCAGATGTGGTGTTTCTGACAAACACTTTGTGACAACCGACCAGAAAGTTTTTATGCTAGTTTCAATCGATCATATTTATTGAGTGTTGGCTGTGTTCAGGGCACTGTACTATGTGCTTGGAGAGTACAGTACAACAATAAACAGACACATTTCCTGCCCCAATGAGCTTACAATCTAAAGGGGTGACAGACATTAATATAAATAAATTATAGATATGTACACAAGTGATGGGCTGGGAGGGGAAATGAATAAAAGAAACAAGTCAAGGCGGTGGAAGAAAAAGAAAAGAGGGCTTAGTCAGGGAAGGCCTCTTAAAGGAGATAAGCTTTGAAGAGGGGGAGAGTAATTGTTTATCAGATATGAAGAGGGAGGGCATTCCAGGCCAAAGGCAGGATATAGGCTAGAGGTCAGTGGAGAGATAGATGAGATCAAGGTACAGTGAGTAGGTTGGCCTTAGCGTAGTGAAGTGCGTGGGCTGGGTTGTGTAGGAGAGTAGCCTGGTGAGATAGGAGGGGGCAAGGTAATTTAGTGCTTTAAAGCTGATAGTAAGGAGTTTGTGTGATGCAGAGGTGGATGGGCAACCACTGGAGATTCTTGGTGTGTGGGGAAACATGGCATGAAGGTTTTTGTAGAATAATGATCCAGGCAGCAGAGTGAAGTATGGCCTAGACTGGGGAGAGACAGGAGGCAGAGAGGTCAGCAAGGAGTCTGATACAATAATCAAGATGGTATAGGGTAAGTGCTTGAATTAACATGGTAGCAGTTAATTAATCTTCAAATGAAGCAAATTAAATTGAAGTGTTATACACATAAATAATAAATTGTGAATAGTTGGAACCAGGGTGTGAGGTGTTAATCTTATTTCTAAACTCTGCTCCAGCCTGTAGTAGGGAGTATGGGGATTTCATTCAGCTCTCTAGCAGTTGTGAAAGCATAGATTTGGTGAATTTGTCTGCAACAAAATGAGCAGCAGATATTGCAAAAGATTCTTTTACTTAGTGTTTTTTCCATATAAAAATATATATTTTAAAAGTTCTTTGGCTAGCCACAGACATTAATTGTATATAATAGCCATTATCTTTTAATTGGAATGATTTTTTATCTTTGGCTACATCTATCTGAGAATTCCTACATAAACCCACCAGAAATCCAGATTCTAATTTGTTCTCTCAGCTTGACTAATGATGAAAAGTATCAAAAATGACTATTATGTGTTTATAAATCCCCTATTTTATTCTCATGTGTTTCTAGGATTTCATGCTTAAATAGCACTGCTCTATGGAATATAAATGCAAGAACAACAACCAGAAGTTCAACAGAACAATTAAAGAGGACAACATGCTTCCGAAAGAGTGAATTCTCTCGGATCAAAATGTGAGAAGGGTGAAGTCAGGAAATATGATGGAAATCAATGTTCTTTGAACAGGTTTTTTTGCAGGCAAATACATTTTCATTACCCCAACAAATGATAATTTTGTTTTGAAAAGTACATAGTCTGTAGTCTAAAATGAAATATGTCTTATTTATGTCCTACTCAGATTCACCTGTCATAATTCTTTTTAAGTCATATTGACTATATTGAAAAGAGTGTTCAGATTTTTTAGCTTATTTCATTGTGGTTTATTTTGTGTGATAAGATGAGAATTGTTGCCAGGTTGAAATGCTATACAGTGGTCGATGATTGGAAGGGACAATCTCGCTGATGAAAGCAATGCTAATTTTTCCTGATTATCTGCTCTCATCAAACCACCAAGCGATCTTTATTCACTTCTCTATGCCTACAGTAATCTGCCATTGGAGGATCTAAAGGTGTAAATAGCAGAAATGTAAGCTTGATGTGCATAGGGAATGTGTCTGTTTACTTTTGTACTGTCCTCTCAGAACTGCATTGGTGAAATATGCTGGAGTCCAGAAATTGATGTTGTCAATTCTAAAGACAGTGTGGCCTAATGTAAAGAGCACGGCCCTGAAGTTGGCGGGCTTGGGTAATAATCCTGTTTCTGCAGCTTGCCTGCTCTGTGACCCGGCAAGTTACTTAACTTCTGTGATCTGGTAAGTTACTTAACTTCTCTGTGCTTTGCCTCAATTTCCTCATCTGAAAACATGGGAATTCAATATTTTGTTCTCCCTCCTACTTAGACTGTGAGCCCCCATTTGGGACAGAGACAATGTCCCGCCGGATTAACTTGTCTCCACTCCAGCTTTTCCAGTGGTGCTTGAGACATACTAAATGCTTAACAAATACCATAATTGTTAATTATTATATCCACCTGAATGCTACTGGGTTTAACTTGGAGAAGTCATCTGAGTCAATTTTGAGGCAGTCCAGGGTTAAACTGTGAATTTTCAGGTCACTCAGGATTGCTCTGAGAGGTTCTTTCCACATTCTGCTCAAACCCCAACAATCTACCTAGACACCCCTATGACATTTAGGAAGAATTTGGAGGGAGAAGAGAGTATTTCAGTGGCCTTGCAGACTTGTTTTTGCAATTCCTGGTAAAGGAATCTCGAAAATAACAGTCCTGGGGATTTCCAAAATGTTTATCTCCCTTTCCACCACCATCCCAGTAATGCTGTTTTTTCAACCAATCTCTTTATATTTATTAATTGATGGATCCACTTTAGTTTATAATTTCTATCTACCATCATGTTCTCCTAAAACCTGTCCACTCTTCAACAGCGTCTGCTTCTACACCATATTAGAATGTGTGCCCCATGTGGGACACAGACTGTATCCAACTTAATTAACTTGTACCTAACTCAGCACTTAGAACAATGTTTGACGCATAAGAAGCACTTAACAAATTCCATAAAACAAAATAAAAATAATAAAGAAATATTAAAGAGCTTCTTGAAGGCAAGGCTGCAATCTTATCTTTCTTGAAGTACCCAGCCCAGTGCTCTGCTCTCAGTAGGTGTTTATCCAGCATGGTTGATGAGATACTGTTACTGATTAGTTCCAAATCTCTTCCCTTTGTCTTGCTCTTTATCAGCAAGATGTGTAATAGAGCATGCAGACCAACGACTGATATTGCGCTGCTGGGAACACTAGCCTAAGGCAGAAAAGGCCTAGATGATGGTGAATGAGCAGATGAGGCTCAACCGAGAGGAAATTTTATCATCTGAGAAATGCTTGAAATTGGTCCCTCGAAGGCAGCAAGGACCTTAGCAAATTCACTAGTGGATGGGATACGTCGGGGGTAAATCTGACTCCCTGGATCTTTCCGGGGAAAGATTTGGGTCCTGCTGAATGGTTTACACTTATCAATATCTGGATGAGTCCGAGCACTAAGGAGGAAGTTACCTCACTTAATGAGGGTGGCAGCCCTAGCTCCTAGTGGACTTTTTCATTGGGTACAAAGTCTTAGCCATTGGCTGATGGTTTATAACTCCAATCTCAGCATGGAAAAAGCATTACTCGTTCCAAAATTGCCTTGGTAAGAGAATAATTACGCAGGATTCGGCAATGATAATCAAAAAATCATCATTGTCATTTTTATTACGACATTTATGAAGTGCTTACCGTGTATTAAGGCCTGGGGTCAATATGACATTAAGCTATAAGACACAGTCCCTGAGCCACTAACTTATCCCCATTGCACAGAGAAGAAAACTGAGGCCCAGAAAAGTTATGTGACTTTCCCAAAGTCAAGCAGGTAGCCCACTGCAAAGCTAGGACTTGAAGCAAGATTTTCCGACTATGGACCTCTGCTCTTTCCTCTAGGCCGTGGTGCTAGGGGAGAATTTTGTCTGGAGAAGTGGTGACTAGTGTGCCTTCTGCAGATAATCCAGAAATGCTCACACTAATATCACTCAGTTAACATGGCTGGGATGGGGTTAGCAATCTTGTCTGTTGCGGTGTCCAGAGATCCTTTGAAGTAAGTGGACATTCTGTGTAATGAGGTAGGGACAGGGACACCATAAGTGTATTTTCTCTCTTCTCTGCCTTAGGCTCTTGGATCCATTCTCTTTGAAACCAACCATCTGCTCTATGGGAGAGGAGAGTAGGACCAAAGTCCAGGAAAGCACCCTCAAACAGATATCAGTCAAGTCAAGTTGACAAGAGCTAACAGCTTGTCCCTACCCCCAAAGTCTTATGAAAACATCCTCTTCCTGAATTATTTCAGGGACCACTTCATATGTACAAATCTGTAAATTATGTATTATTAATTATTTATAATAATGTCTGTCCGTCCCTCTAGACTGTAAGCTCATTATGGGCAGGGGGCATTCTGCGAATTCTCTCCCAAGTGCCTAGTACTCTGCTCTGCATGTAATAAGTGCTTAATAAATACTATTGATTGATTAATATGAGCCATAAAGAATAATTTGAATATAAGCAGTCCAACTTATTCCTTACTAGTAAAACAGTAACTGATCTCAAAGATTGTTTGCCCCCATTTTATCTTTTAAATAAAAATATTTTATGGCATTTTTAAAGTGTTTGCTATGTGGCAAGCAATGTACTAAGCACTGGGGTGGATACAAGATAATCAAATCAGGTTGGACACAGTCCCAGTCCTGCATAAGGCTCACAGACTTATGAGGGAACATTACCTAATTCCAAAGTTCTTTCCAAATTTTTGGAAAGTGATATATGAAGTGTTTGTCCTATCATTCATTATTTTTAACTCTATTGAATAATAATAATAATTTTATCTGAATTCAATACAGCTTATATTGTTTGGCATTTGGTGGGGGGATTTAAAAATTATTTTTACTTTTAAGAGAAGGCTTTCATAGGCTGTAGAATGGTAAATCGACCTATTTCATTGATTTATAGTTATAATCCTTCTAACAAGGTGTACTGTGCAAAATCTGTGTTTTGTAAGTGTCTCAGCACAGCATGAATCTCATCCCAGCAAGATCACCACATTGAAAAAGTTAATAAGGACCAATTGCCCAATCTGTAGGAATTGAAATTACAAGAAAAAGATTGCAAGGTGAGGCAGAATTTCAGTTGGGTAAATATAGATTATTTGGATTGTGAGAATAGATTGGTGTGAGAAAAAAAAACACAAAAAAACCAACCAAACTAAGATGATCCAGAGTTGGTATTTTATGAATGTTAAAAATAAAGGTGGGTTGTGGGAGTCTTTAAGATCTCTATGATGTAACTAATGCAGTTTTATCTGCAGAAAGCCATCAAGCAAGGAGAGATGAATTTAAATGCACAGTTTGTAGCTGAGGTTATTTAAAACTCTTCAAGGAAAAGGAAGGTTTGTATTTTCTCTTCTCTTTCATTACTGACTGCTACCTCCATTTTCTTTCCTTTTTGGAGAATATCATCTTGCCTGCGAAACCCAAAAGTCATACTTCTTACCATTGAAGTTACAATGCCTCTGACCAATATACTTAAGGTGCACAGAACACTCTGGAGGGAAAGACGGTATTGAATTTATAGGCCCCTGCTAGTTTTGACTTCTTGGCCTCCCCCACTCAAAATTCCTATTAATTTTTCATCCGCACTGGATATTTGGTTGTCCTCAAGTGTGAAAGTTGTATGAAGTATCTAAGGTAAAAAAAAATCAAAAAAATCCTCCACATAGAAAATTTACCTTAACAGCTGTGCGCAGGCTCAAGCTAGAAAAGTCTGGTTCTTGATTCCTTAGGATTAACTTAACATGAAATGGGATTTTTTTCTCTCTCATTTTTATGGTAAAATATCCTTTGTTGAATTTTTTTCCCTTCTATGGCCAGTGCTAAAGTTTCTCATGATTGCGGTGCTGTGGGTGAATTTTTCTGGGTACATAGCTAACAGTTAAAATAACAGTAACTGGGGTATTTGGTAAGCATTTAAGTATGTACCATGCACTGGGGAAGAAACAACAGTAAGGTGCAGACTCCATTTCACTTGGGGCTCTCAGAGGAGGAGGGAGAAGTACAAAACCCCATTTTGCAGATGAGAAAACTGAGGCATGCCCCAGGAAAGACTTGCTATCTTACTGTGGGTCAACAGTCAGCTGTGGAGCTCAAGAAGAGTTGGAGGGCTGTGGTTTAAGCTTTGCCCATCATTTTCATTTTCTCTGTGTTTTCTTTAGGTGGAGAAGATTTCAGACAAGGCTATTTGAATTGGAGCAATAAACATACCTAATGGAGTTTTAAATGGTATTTAAATGACGACAAAGTCGATCTCTGAACTCATTTAGCAAACAAATGACTACTACTAATGCTTTAGCTCCAAAGACCAAAGACTGCCGTATTGGGTAATGATCTTCCAGGGAAAAGTAATACAGGTCAGATAGAAAAATCCTCCTCTATATTGGTTAGCGACTTATGTTGTGCCTTAGCAGGGAACAATTACTAGGCAAGCACCCCAAATCCACCCCACTGCTCCTGTATTTCTCCATTTAGGAAGTGAGCAAGGGTTATAATTAATATTAAAGATGAGAAATTAAGGTTTGGGCTGGATGTTTCCCCCAACTCAAAAGCTTTAGAGTGGATTTTATGTACCTTTGTTATCTGAAAAATGGAAAGACACTATTGCCAGCATAATCCTTAGTAAATGGCGGTGAATCAATTAATCAATATTATTTATTAAGTGCCTTCTGTGTGCAGAGCACTGTACCAAGTACTTGGGAGAGTATAGTAGAAGACAACACAGTTGTACTCTTTGAGACTATAGTGCTCTGCATACTGTATGCACTCACTAAATAGAATGAATTTACCATCTAGCAGAAGATATACCTTCTTTGTTTTATAGATCTACCACTTCTTGCCAATCCTCAGCATGTGTTCCTCTGCTTGAAGTCTTTATATGGCTGAATTTCTCTCCTTTCTGCTCCAAATGTAATTCTTCAATTCTCGCTTTTTTTCGGGGTATTATATGTTGCAGGAGAGAAAATCATAGAAAAAGGATTGTCGCACTTCTCTTCAAACCCATTGTGGACTAAAACCTCAGGTATGAGTTCAATATTTCTGATTATTATGAGACTCAATATGCTCTTCTGTGAAAATAAGAGGTTTCCTGAGTATAAGTTCCTTTCTGTAGGTATCTGTGTATTCGAACCCCCATGTTGCTCTAAATGTAATTGAAACAACTTTTAGGAAAAACTGTTGTCAAGAGATTTATCAGAAATTATTGAAATAGATCCTGTCTACTTCACAGCCTATCCGGAAAAAAAGGCAGCTGAAATTATAATAAAACTGTGATATTGGTTAAATGCTTGTTCTCTGCCAAGCCCTGAACTGAGTCCTGTGGTAGGTACAAGGTAATTAAGTCAGACATAGGACAGGGACATGTGAAGCTCACAATCTGAGAGATAACAAGAATTGAATCTCCATTTGGCAGAAGAGGGAATTAAGGCCCAGAGAAGTTGTCACTTGCCCAAGGTGACAGCAGGCAAACCGGGGTCTCACAGCCCAATTTAAAGCATATCTGTATGGATTTCCTAATTTTACCTTCTCAAATAAAGGTTGTTTTGTGAAAACTTTAAGGTAGCATCAAAGTGCTTGTGGTTGAGTCTTCGGGATAACTGTGGAAGCAACTCTGTCTACTTGGAAATGATCGAAAACCCAAATGACTGAACATAACCAAGTCACATGTTTTCTCCAGCTCAGATAAACTATTCTTGATGTGAAGAGAACAAGTTAATGCTCCCAAAAGTTCTGTATAAATAAGAGTTATGTAATTATTAGGTGGATTTCAAGCAAAATAGAAGTACTTCACTTGAAATGCCAGTACAATATGCATGCAAACCTGATAATTTGTGAAAATTGTTTCAGCTTTACCTGAATTATTCAGACTGGATGTCTAGCCTGTTCTAAATTTATGTGATCATCATACACCCTTCCACTTTGGCTGAACTTAGAAGTGTAAATTTCTATCAGTTTAGAAGAACTTTGCTTAGATTTTTTAAAATGTATGTCTTTGTAAGAAAATCTCATAATATCTGTTTTCCTACCACCTTAAATAATAGGGGGAGTTGTTACCTAATGTAAGTATTGGTTTTTGAATTTAATATGGAATGAAGCAGGTGTTAACTTAGGCTAAATTGATTTCTTTATGTTAGCTCTAGTGCAGTTTCTGTACCTGCTTCAGGGAGATTTCTTACTTAGATTTGTTTTAGTGAATAGTCTGGTATGTTCCTGAATAACACTGCCAAAATACAAAATTCAAATATATTACTGTAGGAGTTATAAGAAGTTCTTTTGAAGGGGAAAAGAGAGAAAGACAACTGCTGATCATCTCATCTCAGATTAATTTCTAATTGCTCCATTTTCTATTCTCCATATTGCTACCCAGCACTGCCACACCAACTGAGCCCTTTGGGTTCTCATGTCTCAAATGTTAGTTCTTTAATACAGATCTTTATACTCTTACTTCTTCCCATGTGTAGTTTATTTTTGTTTCTGTCTACCCCTTTAGATTGAAAGCTCCTCAAGAGCTTGTGTCCCTGCCCTCAAAGAAAGTAGTCTCATTTTCACTATAGAGAAAGAAAAGATGGGTGAAAATAGATAATAGGCAGAGTGTGTGAATCAGCATCTACATAAAGGGCCAAGGATAGCCATATGGATGCAGGTTTTAAGGAGGCATTGGGATTCTGTGGCCTGAGATGGAGGAATTCAATCCAGGAAGGCTTCCTGGAAGAGTTGGCATTCTGAAGGGCATTGAAACTGGGAGAGTTTGGTGAATTTGAAGAGGGAAGGGGCCTCAGGAAAAGGGAAATTAAGTCAACACCAGGAAAATTTGATATTGTCGGGGTTGGGGTAAATTGCAATGCCATTGAGAATATGGGGGTGCCAGGATGGCCCCAGTGAACCTTCACCTTGAGGGTGTAATTCCTTACCCCTTGTAGGAGCACTGAGACAGCCTCCACAAAGCTGAGGAACATCCAGAAAGTTACAGCTGTTTCTGACCAAGAATTGTGTGAAGCAAGGTGAAGCCTAAAGCATGTTCCTTCCAAGCAGTGTTTCACTTAGACATTGTATTGCCTCTAATATTGACTATTGAATATTAGCTTGTTTTCATTGTGAATGCATGGTTTTCTCAGGGCTAAAAATGGTTGCTTTCCAAACTTTAATTTAAAGGCCTCTGTGAGCCTGCATCTGTGGCTTACCTGGTTCTCTTGTAATTACTGCTTATTTTGCATATTGTAGAAGCTAATGATAATGATAATAGTAGCAATTCTCACTGACAACTTAGAGCCAGATAGCAAAGTTTTTATTATAGAAATGTGATCATTTACTCTATATAGGTAATTAAATATAGAATATAATAGAATATGTTGTAATATGTGACATTTAATCCCATTTAAGCTTACCTTGAAAATGTCTTGATGATGAGACCCGTATATAGCCTCGTGGGAAAATTTAATTATTAGGACGTTCAGTAAATTTTCTGTCTATGTGATAAGCATTTTGTTCCATTTTGCAGGAATATCTGCATGTATAAAACAATGTTACTAACCACTTTGAATCATATGAATGTAGGCAAGGGAGACATTCACATAGAGTGCTTTGATAAATAAAATAATTCATACTGTAGTATTATGTGAGAAAATATTGCTTTCACAATGAGCTTTTGTCTTCAGTAACTTCACTGAAACTGCTGACTGAAATTGAGATGCCCTGGTGCGCAATCTTATCCCCTGTACTGATTTGCTGCTGTTTTACCTTGAGCAAATCACTTAATGTCATTAACTCCAAATGCAAATGGGCATCATAATACTACCAACCTACTCCACGGTTATGTCATTAGGATTGATGAGGGAATCTCTGAAAAGCACTTTTAGATCCTCAGATGAAAGGAGCTGTAATAGTATATTTGTTTTCCTCAAATTGTTTCTCTGTGTCCTCCAGAAATATAAGGAAAATCATTATAATGTTTTAAAAGGCCAGGCAAAATAGGAAATATTGGATTTTTAAAAGAAAATAATGGAGTTACTTTCATGATTATTTAAAAAGTCAAGAAGAGTCCTCAGTTTTGTGATGTTATCTTTTCAGTATTCACAGCAGAGAGGGGTAAATGGATTGTCCTGGACAGATTATTCCTTGCAGGTCAATACCTCTGAGCGACATTGGAAATCTCCTAGTGGAAAGGAGGACTCATTCTCCAATCTGTCAGTAATAATAATAATTATAACTGGTATTTCATAAGCACTTACCATGTGCCAGGCACTGTACTAAGGGCTGGGGTAGATACAAGCAAATTGGGTTGGACACTGTCCCTGTCCCATATGGGACTCACAGTCTTAATTCCCATTTTACGGGGTGAGATAACTGAGACCCAGAGAAGTGAAGTGACTTGCCCAAGGTCATGCAGCACACAAGTGGTGGAGCCGGGAGTAGTACCCAAGACTTTCTGATTCTCAGGCTGGGCCTCTAGCCATTACGCATGCTGCTTCTAGCATTTACTGACCAACTACGAAGGACAGAGTACTGTATTCTGTTCTTGGGAGAGTAGAGTAAAATTAGAGATGTGATTTCCTGCCAAGGAGCTTACAATCTAAAGTAAAATTATCTTTTATTGGTTTAACATGGCAGAAACAGGTTTAGAAAGACCCTGGCACTACTTGACATTCTGGTGTATTGAATTAATGGGATAAAAGGGAAGCATAATGGAGGATGAATTGTTGTTTCCAATTGCTGATCCTCCTTAATACATTTTATAGGAGGCTGATGATTCTGTTTTGATCTAAAACCCTCTTAGGAATGTTTTTTCTAATAAATTCACTAGATTATAAAAGTACTGTAACCTAGATTGTAAACTCCTTGAGGACAGGGATCATGGCTACTAACTTTATTTTATTCACCGACTGTACTCTTCCAAGAAAATAGAGAAGCAGCATGGCCTATTGGCAAGAGCATGGGCTTGGGAGTCACAAGACTTGGGTTCTAATCCTGGCTCTGCCACTTGTCTGCTGTGTGAACTTGGGCAATTCACTTCACTTCTCTGTGCCTAAGTTACCTCATCTTTAAAATGGGGATTAAGACTGAGAGCCCCATGCAGGACAACCTGATTACCTTGTGTCTACTCCAGGGCTTGGAAGAGTGCTTGGCCCAGTACTTGATGCATAGTAAGCATTTAAAAAATACTATTCTTCTTCTTCTTCTTAATAATAATAATCATAAAATTACCTGTACAAATTAGGTGTTCAGTAAATACCATTGCTTGATAAAGATAACTTTTTTGAAGACAGTTTTGTTCTAATAGCTAAAATTTCAGTTTTTAAAAATTAAAATGAGATGGCTACAGCTAATATTAGATCTGTTTATCATCCCTTCACCTGAGGGTATCCACTTAAAGTGTTTGGAGATTCATGAAGTGTTTGTAAATATTTCTGTTTCATAGATATGACTCCAGTAAAGACCCACAAGAACTAAGTAGTCCACAGAATTACAAATGCAGCGTAGTGCTTATTTACTATCATTACTATAATCTTGCAATCACTATGGAGCATAGTGTTCCCAGTCTGTTTACCGTTTTTAACAAAACAAAAATTGAGCGATGTATCCAGAATTCCCAAACCATATTCCAAGGTAGAATGAGAGGTATGAAAGAGCAACCTGAGGATTGAGATGTGTAACTGGGTTTTCTTCTCAAAGCCATTTGAAGAAGCATTGTTTTCAGATTTAAAAGAAGTATCACTCAGGGAACAGAATGGCTTCAGGCATTCTCTACAGGGTTCTTTTGCTCTTCTACAACTCTAGCTACTGGCTTTCAGGAATCTGCCTCTAACCTTGCTGTAATTATAGACACCTGTTCCTCAGGTATTGTTGAAGGACAACAAAAGAAGATACTGAGCAACAAGGTGTAATTTAAAAATTGTAAAAGTGAGTATATCACTGTATTGCTATTAAATTAGAGTTGTGACTATTGCCAGAAATAATCAATGCCTGGAAAATTATATTCTGGACCTGAAATGACGATGATGATGATAAAAATGAGGGTGTTTGGTCTTTACTGAAAATAACTAAATGATCATCAGATCAAGCATAGTCTGTAACCCACAAGAGACTTACAGTCCGAGAGATAGGAGAGCAGGTATCCTATTCTCCATTTTGCAGATGAGTAAACTGAGGCAGAGAGCAGTTATGTGCCATTTTCAGTGATATACAGCAAACTTGTGCCAGAGCTGGGATTAGAACCCGGGTCTCCTGATTTCCAGTCTGGGGACCTGTCAGTGCATTTTTGAAAATGAGATGTAAGGGCTTTTTGAATTGCTGGATGAAGAAAATATAAGGTAAGAGGAGAGGAGTAAGAAAGAGAATGGGTAGAGACCCCAAAGTTCTTGGATTTTCTGATGCTTTTTAATGCTTCATTTTTCTTGGGTTCTTTAAACAGAAGCATACCCCTTTGGGAATGGCTTCAGCAAATGATTTGCATATGAGTGGCAGCATAACAAACAAAAAATACTTCAAATTTACACTGAAGGTAAGAGGAAGTGTTCAGATAAGACAGCGGGGATTTCACTCTGTGTTTCCTAGAAACCTAAAAGACAGCTAGTGCTGTGAAATCCCCAAGAGATTCTTGTCTCAATACTCCTTCTTGAGCTGAGTGCCTTGCCCTCCAAAATAATAATAATTATGGTACTTGTTAAGTGTTTACTCTGTGCCAATGAAAGGACATCTATCCATATTTATATTTGCTTGGTATATGTATCGGATCCTGTAGTCTGGTTTGGGTTTGTGTTGTAAATGATTCTACTATTCTTTTGCCCAATATGTAATTATCTAATAATGTGTTAGGGGAGATGGGATAGCTATGCTCATAGAGCACCAATTCACAGACATTTAATTTTTGTTTTTAATAAGAGTCTGTGAAAGGGGAGCTCTCCCTCCGGAGAAGGGACTTAGTACTCACGTTTAAGTGAGACTCCGGGCCGGTCCTCTGAGCAGCAAATTAAATATTGTCTTCACTACAGGAGCACATCACCCTCCACAGCGACCCCTAGGAAACTCAATAAATCACAAGTGAAGAGTGAAACAACATTCTGTTGTTTCTTCAAGTGGCGATGTCAAGCTCTGACATGAATTTTCTAACTTAGTCCAAAAGGAAGACCCAAAGCCCTTGTCTCTGCTTCATGAGGACACTGAAGCAACCTCATCACAGTCAAATGATTTTGTTGATTCAGAGGAAGCTAACCACTGTTGGCCATTGTGCATGAAGCAGAAACTTCAGGATTTATGAGGTTTCCATGTGCCATCTGCCAGCTAGATGAGAGACTGCCTGGATTTGAGCTGCACATTTAATAATAATAATAATAATAATAATAACAGTATTCCTCCTCTAGTCTGTAAGTTTCTCCTCTAGTTTGTAAGCTCCTATGGGCATGGATCTTGTCTCCAAAGAAATAGTGTGGCTGAGTGGATAGAGCATGGGCTTGAGAGTCAGAGGACCTGGATTCTCTGCCACTTTTCTGCTGTGTGACCTTAGACAAGTCATTTCCTTCTCTGTGCCTCAGTTCTCTCATTTGCAAAATGAATATTCAATACCTTTCTCCCTCTTACTTAGATTTAGCTCCACGTGAGACCTGATTATCTTGTAACTGCCCAGTACTTAGTACAATTATTATCATATTAATATTGTGATTGCTACCTGCTATATTGTACTCTTCCAAGCACTTGGTACAGTGCTCTGCAAAAAGTGCTTAATAAATACTATTGATTGATTGATTAAGCACTTAATGTGGACCAAACACTCTACTAAATGCTAGGGTATATGCAGAACAGTTGTTGGACACAGTCCCCATCCCATGTGGGGAATTCATTCAATATTCATTCAATAGTATTTATTGAGCACTTACTATGTGCAGAGCACTGTACTAAGCGCTTGGGATGAACAAGTCGGCAACAGATAGAGACAGTCCCTGCCGTTTGACGGGCTTACAGTCTAATCGGGGGAGACGGACAGACAAGAACAATGGCAATAAATAGAGTCAAGGGGAAGAACATCTCGTAAAAACAATGGCAACTAAATAGAATCAAGGCAATGTACAATTCATTAACAAAATAAATAGGGTAAAGAAAATATATACAGTTGAGCGGACGAGTACAGTGCTGTGGGGGGAAGGGAGAGGTGGAAGAGCAGAGGGAAAAGGGGAAAATGAGGCTTTAGCTGCGGAGAGGTAAAGGGGGGATGGCAGAGGGAGTAGAGGGAGAAGAGCTCAGTCTGGGAACGCCTCTTGGAGGAGGTGAGTTTTAAGTAGGGTTTTGAAGAGGGAAAGAGAATCAATTTGGCGGAGGTGAGGAGGGAGGGCGTTCCAGGACCGCGGAAGGACGTGATCCAGGGGTCGACGGCGGGATAGGCGAGACCGAGGGACGGTGAGGAGGTGGGCGGCAGAGGAACGGAGCGGGCGGGGTGGGCGGTAGAAAGAGAGAAGGGAGGAGAGGTAGGAAGGGGCAAGGTGATGGAGAGCCTTGAAGCCTAGAGTGAGGAGTTTTTGTTTGGAGCGGAGGTTGATAGGCAACCACTGGAGTTGTTTAAGAAGGGGAGTGACATGCCCAGATCGTTTCTGCAGGCAGATGAGCCGGGCAGCGGAGTGAAGAATAGACCGGAGTGGGGCGAGAGAGGAGGAAGGGAGGTCAGAGAGAAGGCTGACACAGTAGTCTAGCTGGGATATAATGAGAGCCCATAACAGTAAAGTAGCCGTTTGGGTGGAGAGGAAAGGGTGGATCTTGGCGATATTGTAGAGGTGAAACCGGCAGGTCTTGGTAACGGATAGGATGTATGGGGTGAACGAGAGGGACGAGTCAAGGATGACACCGAGATTGCGGGCCCGAGAGACGGGAAGGATGGTCGTGCCATCCACGGTGATAGAGAAGTCTGGGAGAGGACCGGGTTTGGGAGGGAAGATGAGGAGCTCAGTCTTGCTCATGTTGAGTTTTAGGTGGCGGGCCGACATCCAGGTGGAGACATCCTGGAGGCAGGAGGAGATGCGAGCCTGAAGGGAGGGGGAGAGGACGGGCGGAGATGTAGATCTGCGTGTCATCTGCGTAGAGATGGTAGTCAAAGCTGTGAGAGCAAATGAGTTCACCGAGGGAATCACTGTCTAAGGTCATTTTTGTCAGTACTGTCCCAGTGCATGTGGAAATAGAGCACCATTATCCAGTTAGATAATGCTTTTTCCACAGTACATGTCGATCTGTCTAGAATGCAGTTTGGTGATAGAAGAAATAGTTGTGCACTGGTGGATGGTACTATTCTAGACATGAGTTCTAAGACACCATTTCTCCTTAGCACAAACTTGTTTGAGAACACAATGCTTGCATTATGGGAGAATTGACACTACTTGATCAAATTTAATATTTTAAGCCTTCTTTGGTAATGAATGCCCGGTTTAAAATATGTACTACCATTATGATAGATGAATAAAGCCAATATAAAATCTATTTAAAGTGGGTAAATCCAATCCCAAATGTCACATTTTACTGGGTGACATACATTTATCACTTCATTTCACAGTACAGTAAACAACTCATAAGTCACTGGCTAATTTGATTGACAACAGCCTTGGGCTTTCCTTAGTGCAAATCAGAACATGATTGCTAAGGCAAACTTCCATAGTAATTGGCACCACCAAAAAGGTGAAAACATATCCTTGAGTCTGTTTGGAAAGAGGAAGAAGGCAAAGGCAAAGGCAAACACTAAATTATCAGAATTTCTCATTTGAGTAAGTAACCTTTATAATAGTGTTCTCTAAATACTGAGTGCATTAAATTGAACATCTGCTTCCCAGCTGTAAGTATTGATATATCACCACATTTTTATAATCTTCTCCTTTAAATATATCGAAAGTTTTTAAGAGCTCTACTACCTCACTTTCTGACAATGCCTCGATTGTGAAAGATATAAAAATGTCAAAAATTATGTAGGCCATTTTATGCCCAGGATATTGTTTTTCAATTGAATTCAAAGACAGATGCCTATGGACAATTAAACCATTCTCCAATCACACCTTGTTCCAGCTGGGATCATAGAATTAAAAGGAAATAAGCCATCATGACTCACTTATTACCCAACTACCTCCAGTTTCCTGCACTACTGATAGGTACTTATTAAACAAATCTGTCAATGGAAAACATGTATTATCCACTGCTTCAACGTCTAAAGCTGGCTCTTTGATATTAAATTTGGTTTTTCTTTCCTTGTAATAATTCACATACTTTAGCAAATGGCTCCAAAAGATCCCATTAGATGGAGATTATGTTATCTAAAACTGACTAAACCCCATGTCAGGTCTTAGGGAGTTTAATCATAAAATACAACATCGAATCACTCTGTAGTGGAAAGAGAAACTTGCTCATCGAAATGAATGTAACCCAATATCTTGTCCAATAGAGGAAACATGGACTATGTTCTCCCCTTTGACAAAAAATTCCCAAATACGATGTTATCCCCTTACAATCCGCCTTTATCATTACTGTCACCATAGCAACTAAATAGCGCGGAGTTGTAACTTAAACAAGGGACTAAATAACACGAGTTTATGTACCCAGCATCATCAACATGTTTATAAGATACTCATTTTGAAATGCTCCAGTCATATCCACAAAGGACAGCTTTTTATTCTCTCTCTTGCTCCCTGTCCAAAACCATGGGTAATAAAAAGTATTTTGCCACATTCTAGTACTTTATGAAGAAACAGTGTTCAATCTAGGGCTTTACAACCCGATGGAAATATACACTCATCATTTTCCCTAGACACAACTCGGCACAGCTCACAAAGCTAATATAGGATGAAGGAAAGATTTATTGATTGATTGGTTTAATTTTATTAAGACACCAAAGGAACATGTGTGGCTTCCTTTTCTTTGCAACATAAGCAATTAGGAGAGCATAGCACATTAACGTGTAAAGTAGAAGAATAGTTTTGACCTCTAAGGAAACAGTTATCTAGTGAATAATAAATTCTTTAGCCAACAGAATCTTTTCGAAATTTGAAAGAGCCCTATTTTCTCAGGTTTAAATTTAAAGCAGTTCAGGTTATCAGCATACTTCTGATTAGTTGTCATGATTATGTCAGAGCATCTTTGTTACTCCATAGATATCCACTGAATATCTCCATTCTGATAAAGATGTTTTCTTCCCACCCATATTAGCTATTAAATGGAGTTTGCCCACTTGGGTAGCTGAAAACACTGTTTGTCGTTTTTACCTTGGAGATTTTATGTCTTTCCTGACCTTTGTAGGAAATCTATAGCTCTTTCTTGCAGGTGTTGTTTCTGTTTGCAACTCTGTCTCTTTCCTTCTTTGTTAGCAAGATTTTAATTTTGGCCTCATTTAGCCAGTCTCTCCCCAATGGCTGTCCCCCTCACATCTCTCTCATTTCCAGCACTTTTAATTATGCTTTAAGATGTCTTTGAAGGGCTTTCTCTGCTAGACTCATCTCTGCCCTAATTTAGTAATGTTTTCCAGCCAGGGTGTCAAGTACATAGCCCACAGGCAGGATGGAGCCTGGGTAAACTTCTCATTTAAATATTATGCTTAAATAATATAGAAGCAGCATAATGAGACTAATGAGAAGCAGCATGGCCTATTGGAAAGAGCGTGGGTCTGGAAATCAGGGGATCTGGGTTCTTATCACAGCCTTGCCATTTGTCTGTTGTTGTGGCCCGGGGTAAATCACTTGATTTCTCAGAGCCTCAGTTTCCATAGCTATAAAATGGGGATTAGATACCTATTCTCCTTCCCCATTAGAGTTTGAGGCCCATTTGAACTGGGACTGTGTCTGACCTAATTATCTTGTACCTACCCCAGGGTTTACTTAGTACAGTCTTCAACCAATAGTAGGAGCTTAATAAACACTACACTTATCATTTCATTACTGAGAATGATGATAGTGAATATGAAATGTAAGCATTCTGACATCTCCTATTGCATGCTGTGTCACATATTTGTATTACTGATCTAATGTGTCCAGAAGTTGTTAATCACCCTGATAATCAGATCAGTTTTCAAACCTATGACACTGTGTTTTTGTTTTTAAGCTTTAGGCTTAATTTCATGTTTGTAGGTTCACTGACAATAACTGCTATGTAACACTCAGCCAACACATGCTTTGGCTTTCTTAGTAAATTTTCTTGACCCTTAGGTATAAGGTCATCATTGGATGATATTCTTTTTGGTGGCAGAATTTTACTGATGACATTTTATCTCAGTGCAAGGTGTGACTGTTCTGGATTTTGAATAAACCATTTCTGGAAAACCCCCCACAAACCTTGGTGCTTGAATTTCATCCCTCAGTCAATCAATCATGTTGATCAAGTGTTTACTATGTGCAGAGCCTCATATCAATCAGTAGTTGAGAGCTCACTATGTACAGAGCTCTGTACTAAGCACTTGGGAGAGCGCAG
Organism: Ornithorhynchus anatinus; assembly: GCF_004115215.2. Classification (NCBI taxonomy): domain Eukaryota; kingdom Metazoa; phylum Chordata; class Mammalia; order Monotremata; family Ornithorhynchidae; genus Ornithorhynchus; species Ornithorhynchus anatinus. Next base: position 29,214,912 of record NC_041746.1, read on the forward strand.
TATAGCAGAATTAGCAGACATCCCCTGCCCATAACAAGCTTACAGGCTAAATGGGGAGACAGACACTAGTATGAATAAATAGGTAATTTCTAATGTATAATTTAAAGATATGTACATGAGTACTGTGGGGTTGGGGATGAAGCGAATATCAAGTCTCCAATGGTCATAGATTGAAGTGCATATATGACACAGAAGAGAGAGCTAGCTGGGAAAAAGAGGACTTAATCAGGGAAAGCCTTTTGGAGGAAAAATATGGAATGGTTTACAAATTTGCATTTCATCCTGCACAGGGGTCATGCTAATCTTTCTGTACCACTCCAATTTTAGTATATTTGCTGCCAAAGCAAGCCCAACATACTAAGTACTTGGGAGAGTACATTGTAACAGAGTTACTAGACACCTTCCCTGTCCACAAGGCGTTCACGGTCTGCAGGGGGAAGACAGTCATTAATAGAAAGAAATAAATTATGGAGATGTGCGTAAGTGTTGGGAGGCTTAAGATGAGATGAATGAAGTGCAAATGAAGTGAAAATCCAAGCTCAAGGGCGAAACAGAAGGGAGAGGAAATAGAGGAAATTAAAGTTTAGTCAGGGAAGACCCTCTTGGAGGAGATGTGTTTTTGATAGGGCCTTGAAAATGGGGAGATTAATGGTCTATTGGATATAAAAGGGGAGAGAGTTTCAGGCCAGAGGGAAGACTTGGGCAGGGGGTCGGTGATGAAGTAGATAAGATCATGATACAGTGAGTAGATTAGTATTAGAGGGGAAAACTGTGTTAACGGGGTTGTAGTAGGAAATCAGGGAGGTAAGGTAGGAAAAGCTGAGCTGATTGAGGGCTTTAAAGCTGATGGTCAGGAGTTTCAGTTTGATTTGGATACAGCACGGGCCTGGGAGTCAGAAGGTCATGGGTTTTTATCCTGGCTCTGCCACTTGTCTGCTGTATGGCCTTGGGCTAACCACTTCAATTCTCTGTGCCTCAGTGACTTCATCTGTAAAATGGGGATGAAGACTGTGAATCCTCTAAGTGACAGGGACTGTGTCCAACTCAATTTGCTTGTATCCACCCCAGCACTTAGTACAGTGCCTGGCACATAGTGCTTAACAAATACCAAAATTATTATTATTATTATTTGAAGGTGGATGGGCAAACACTGAAGTCTGTAGTCTAGTGGCGATGTAATTTTAGTAGGGTTTTCAAAGTGGGGTGAGTAGTAGAATGACAAATATGAAGTGTGAGGGAGTTTCAGGGCTTAGGGAGAATGTGACAGAGAGTCGGTGGTGGAATAGACAAGATTGAGATACAGAGATTAAGGTTAGTGTTAAAGTAGGCAACGCATGGGCCAAGTTAGGAGATCAGTGAGGTTAGGTGGGAGGGAATGCAGTAAAGGTGCTTAGAAGATGCTTTTTATTAATTGGAGCTGTTTGACTGAGGCAATTGCCATCTGAAAAAGTAGACCTTGTACCTTGATTGAACCCATTAATCATTTTTATGTCTTGCCAACAGTCTCTATTAATTTTGCTGGTCCAATTTCCTACTGTTATGCACACTTGAGAAGCAGCGAGGCCTAGTGGAAAGAGCATTAGCCTGGGAGTCGATGGATCTGGGTTCTAATCGTGGCTTGGCCATGTCTGCTATGTGACCTTGGGCAAGTCACTTAACTTCTCTGCACCTCAGTTACTTCATCTGTAAAATGGGGATTAAATTCTCCTCCCTCTTACTTAGACTGTGAGCCCTTTGTGGGACAGGAACTGTGTCCAATCTGATTAACTTGTATCTACCCCAGTGCTTAAAACAGTGCTTGGCACATAGGAAGTAGTTAACAAGTACCATAATTATTGTGGAATAGGAAAAAAATGGATAAATATGACTATCTTTTGTAATCTTTTAATTGAGGCCATGTCTGATTAAGCCCTCTTTTCCTCTGCTCCCACTTCTTTCTGTACTGTTTGAGCAATTTGATCTGTGACCTTTGGGCATTTGTTACTCTCCCTACCCTTAACCCCACAGCACTTAGGTGCATATCTTTAAATTAAATATTCTAAATTATTTATTTATATTGCCTGTCTCCCCTTCTAGACTGTGAGCACACTGTGGGCCAGGAATGTGTCTGCCAACTCTGATTATAGTAATAATACTAATAATAATGGTATTTGTTAAGTACTTACTATGTACCACGCATTGTTCTAAGCACTGGGGTATATACATGGAAATCAAGTTGTCCTTTGTGGGGCTTACAGTCTTAATCCCCATTTTACAGATGAGGTAACTGAGGCACAGAGAAGTTAAGTGGCTTGCCCAAGGTCACACAGACAAGTGGCAGAGCCAGGATTAGAACCCACGTCTCTGACTCATAAGCTTAGGCTCTTTCCACTAAGCCACGCTGTACTCCCCCAAGCTCTGAGTACAGTGCTCTGCACATAGTCAGCACTCAGTAAATACTATTGATTGATCAATTAAATAACTTTTGTAGATCTTAGATGGGGAGAAAAATAAGTCTCAACTTGCTTCGTCTAACCTAGTGGCTGATGGCTCTGAATTTCTGCAAGTTCAGATTTGGAGTTGATCTTTTGTCAGGAGAAATAAAAGCTACAGAAAGACACTTGAGGAAATTGCCCTTCCCCATGGAATGCTAGACCAAAGCTGTGGGTTGACAATATATTAAAGGTTCATCGTCTGCAAAAACTCTTAGAGTGAAACAGCCACTCAATAGGAAGCCTATTCTCATTAATCAGATTGCAATTATCCTGCAAGAGTAGATGAATGGAAAAGTTGATTCCAATCCCATCTGCCTAGTAGATGATTTTGCAGCAAACACAATACTGACAAATGGTGAGACATGTTTATTAGCGTGATAGTTTTCTTCATTTAACAGGCTGGGCAATCATTGTATTTCATCCTTTTTGTATGAAAAGTGGAAGTCCTTTATCTTTATCGTGTAATTACTTACCAGGGTTTCATTATGGAGGAATTTGTTTCTTAAACTCAGTTATTGCTTGATCAAATTATCATTGCAGTGAATTTCATTGTATAAACCAGGAAGTTTGATATTTACGATATTAAGTGCTTACTATGTGCCAAGCACAGTATTATATGTTGGGGTAGATCTAAATTAATCAGGTCAGACATAGTCTGTGTCCCATGCAGGGTTCACAGTCTAGAGGAGAGGGAGATAACATTAAAAAGGATGGGAGAGATTGAGATGGATGAGTTAAATGTTTTTCAGAAAATTAAAAAGAGAAGTGGAGGGAGAAATAGAATCCCAATATCAACTCCTGTTCCCCTTTCAATTGATGACATTTAAATATGTTGCCTGCCAACTTTGTTATAGTGTTTCTCCAAAGGGCTTAATACAGTGCTCTGCACATAGTAAGTGCTCAATATATCTTGTCTTATGCTGTTGTGTCATCTTCGACACATAGCGACTCCATGGACACATCTCTCCCAGAATACTCCACCTCCATCTGCAGTCTTTCTGGTGGTGTATCCAGAGAGTTTTCTTGGATACTAGTCTGGAAATGGTTTACCATTGTCTTCTTCCATGCAGTCGACTTGAGTCTCTGCCCTTGACTCTCTCCCGTGCCGTTGCTGCCCAGTTTAAATTATTTGCCCAGGTCTCATAGTTGACCAGTGGCAGAGCTGGGCCTTAAAGCCATTTCTCCTGACTCCCAGTCCCATACTCTTCCCAGGAGACAATACTGCTCTTCTATCACTGAAAACAGTGATTTATTAATTTTATTTCAGCCACCCTGTCTAGTAGCGAGAGATATAGCTGATGATACTTACATGAGCAATGTATAAATGCCTAAGGTTATATTCTTCAGTGCCAGAACATGAAATCATGAAATCCTTTTTGATAACTTTGGTTTCAAATTCTTCTGGTTTTCTTTTCTGCATCTTCATTTTGTTGCACAAAACCTTGATTCCTCACAGTTAGCCTACAATTTTCTTATTTGACATGCACCATCTCACCTGCTGCTCAGGAAATTACACAGTAGAACTCCTGAAGTCCCCTGACCCCTTATTAAAATCTACATTATCTCCCACCCATCAGTCACCAAGTGTCCCCTTCCTGTGGTGTCTTGATGTTCTATCTCAGTTCTGCATGTCAAATAAGTCACTTTAGTCCAATTAAATTCTCAATGGTGTGACATTTTGGACTGTTGGTGGAAGCAAGCAGGACTGAAATGGTATTCGAGTTATGCCATTTAACAGTGTGTATTGGCTTTAGATGCAAAGATCAGGTATGAATTGCAAACAGCAACAGCATGGCTATTTTCCTCTCTAAAAATGATCCTCTGACAGCACAGTGTTTCTTTGACTCATGTACCATAATTATTAGAGAAGAATTTGACTCCAGTGGTTAAAGTAGTGCTCTTGTGAACTAAAATAAGGAAGCTAGACTATTGACACTGCAACAGGTCTATTTCCTGATCAAAAATGTGGATTTGCTGCACCTTCAGTTTTCAAACTGTTTCTCATAAGGTCAACTATCTAGATATTATACTCTCCCAAGCACTTAGTACAGTGCTTTGCACACAGTGCTCAATAAATAGGATTGAATGAAAGAATGAGACAGGTTCTGCCCAGGGCCAACAAAGCAACATGAGGATTACTCTTGGTTATTTTCATTTTATTTCCTTCCATTACTTGAGATAAGATACTGGCTTTATCTACAAGAGCCTCTCCTTGAAATAAATATAATCAATCAGCCAGTGGTATTAAATTGAGAACTTACCGTGTGCAGAGCACTGTATTTAGAGCTTGGGAGAGTGCAGTAGAATAAGTAGGCATGAGCCAGTGACAGACCTTTTTTTTCTGTCAACGAATCAGTCAATGTGTGGTATTTGCTGAGCGCTTAATGAGTGTAGAGCACTGTATTAAGTGCTTGGGTGGGTACAGTATAAAAGGGTTGGTAGACAAGTTCCCTGCAGATGCTAGTAGCAGTCTGACAAACTCTGTGTTATCAATGAAATCCTGATGTGTCAACAGCTATTTCACTGGGAAGTAAGATGTTTTAGGGGAGATGGTTCAAAATTGCAGAAATGATATATGGGTTCTATCACATGGGGTGAAATGCATGGAAGCTGAGGAGAAAAATTTGCTATTACACCTCACGTGACTCTCTGACCTTTATCTGTAAAAGAATTAAAACAATTAAAATTAAACTTCTAAAACAGTGGGAGAAACTTTTCAGGGAAGTCCAAAAGGTATATATTTTCCAAAGGAGAAGGATTCAGAGCTTTTGTTAATAGGCATTATCTTTGTTAAGGAACAGTATGATCATATATTTCCGTCAAACTTTGCCACTTCCTCCCTTTCCCTTGGAAAGAAAAAGGAAGCCTGAAGACTTGCAAGTGGGAACTTTTCTCTTTTCGTATTGTTGATTCACATATCGTCTAGAGAAATTTGTGAAATACAACGGCCATCTCTTGCAAAGAGCAAAACAGGCATTCACTTGAAAACATGAATCAGATGCAACATGCTTCTTAATGATTCATCTTGAAGCATTCTGATTTTCAGCCCAAGAAAAGGGAGGTTTGAAGCAAGTGTGTCTATTCACAATTCATGGCCTCACCAAAAATGATTATACTGAGGTTGTTCAAGCTGTTGATTCTTTGCCCTAGAAGATAACTTTCTTGAACTTGACTCCTGATTGATCTAGAAGTATCCTTGATTGAAGCCTATTAACTAGTGGTTCTGATTCTTATCTCATACCATTTGGTCTAATCAGACTAAGGATTTACAAAGGTTTTGCTTGTATAGTTTTCTCCAGCAGGTGAACCCTATTGAAACAGAAAGGATGCTTTTATTTTAGTGATCTGGAGAGAAGGAACAGCATGGCCTAATGGAAAGAGCATGGGCCTCGGAGTCAGAGGGACCTGGGTTCCAATCCCAACTCCACCATTTGTCTGCTATGTGACCTTGGACAAGTAACTGAACTTCTCTGAGCCTCAGTTACCTCATCTGTGAAATGAGGGTTAATCAATCAATAGTATTTATTGAGTGCTTACTGTGTACACAGCACTGCACTGTTAGGAAAGGTACAATGCAACGAGTTGGTGGACATTTTCAATGCCCACAATGAGCTTAAAATCGAAATCATCATCATTAAGACTGTGACCCATGTAGCACATGGACTGTTTACAATCTAATTATCTTCTATCTACCTCTGTACTTAGTACAGTGCCTGGCACATAATATTTACTTAAAAAACATCTTAAAAAGTCAAAAAGAAACAAATCTTTTTTTGCCCTAGAGATAATTTCTCTTGTCAGTGGTACAGTCACTGATCTATGACTATGTAGTCAATAATTGGTCTCTTAATTATTATCATCAACAATCCCTGTGAGTTATTGTAATCAGAAAAAGCAGCTTTTATAGGACTGGTTTTTTCCTTCTATATGACACTTTCCTAGGACCTGTGTTTCTCAGCACTTCTTGAGGTAGCAGCAAGATAGGGAGGCAGGGCCCAAGGGAAGACAGGAAAACATGAAATGTGGTCCATCAATCAGGAAGGCATGCTGATGCCAGGGCCCAGGGAGCATTTAAAAGCATGTCTGGCGGTCCAAGCGTCAAAAGGATTATCCTTGACTTTTAATCCTTAATTTCATAGGACTTCTCAGTAGGAACGAAGTGTCTTCAGATGAAGAAAAAATGCAGAAACGTCCACCACAGCACATTCTTAATCTTGCTGACTAGAAACAAATATTTTCCCAGTTGTCTTAATAATGCTTGTTTCCCTTACAAGGCATTTTCCCCCTCAATCATTAGCTAATGTTGTGGGTTCTTACCAATTAATTTGTGATAAGGTCCTTCCAGGGACTCCAAAGGACAGGATTCTCTTCTTCTCATCAATGGAGAATGGTGACCAGCTGTTATATACCCCTCTGCCTAGGGCAAAAGGAAAGGAGGGTATAACTGGGAGAGGTTTTTCTTTTTTTATTTAATTGGTATTTGTTAGTGCTCACTATGTGCCAGTCACTGTATTAAGCACTGGGATAGATACAATAAAATGAGTTGGGGGTAGAACCTGTCCCAACTGGGGCTCACAGTCTTAATTTCCAGATGAGGTAACTGAGGCACAGAGAAGTAAAGTCACTTGCCCAAGCACTCACAGAAGACAAATGGTGGAGCTGGAATTAGAACCCAGGTCCTCTGACTCCCAGGCCTGTGGTTTTTCCTCTAGGCCATGCTGCTTCTTAACATTGGATTTGGGTTAAGGTCAAGGAAGAGGGTATTTCTGCTAAAATGTGTGAAATAACAGGATGGATTATTGGGGGAAATTATAGAATCTCCTTTCATAGAATAACAGCAACAAAATCCATCCTTTCCTCTCCATCCAAACTGCTACCACTTAATTCAAGCACTTATCGTATTTCACCTTGATTGTATCAGCCTCCTTGCTGACCTTCCTGCTTCCTGTCTCTCCCCATTCCAATCCATGCTTTACTCTGCTGTCAAGATCATTTTTCAGCAAAAACGTTCAGGCCATGTCTCCCCACTCTTCATGAACTAGTTGTTGCCCATCCACCTCCATATCAAACAGAAACTCCTTACCATCGACTTTAAAGTACTCAATCATCTTGCCCCCTCCTACCTCACCTGGCTACCCTCCTATTTCAACCCAGCCCAGCCACTTCACTCTTTTAATACCAACCTTCTGACTGTACCATGATCTCATCTATCTAGCCGCTGACCTCTCACCCGCTTCCTGCACCTGACCTGAAATGTCCTCTCTTCAAAGCCTTATTGAAGGCACATCTCCTCCAAGAGGCTTTCCCTGACTAAGCCCTCCTTTCCTATTCTCCCACTCATTTCTGCGTCACCTTGCCTTTCTCTCTTTATTCAACCCCCTCCCAGTCCTAAAGCACTTAAGTATATATCTGTAATTTTATTTTTTCATATGTATGTCTGTCTCCTCCACTAGTCTGTAAGCTCACTGTGGACAGAGAATTTGTCTGTTATGTTGAACTCTCCCAAGCACTTAGTACAGTGCTCTGACTCAGTAAGTGCTCAATAAATGCAATTGACTGTCTGACTAACTAAGGCTAGTATCTTGAGGTGGATTGAGCTAAATGCCCAAGTCTACATCCTAAATGTCTTGGAGTGCTTAGCTATTTTCTCAATTATATTTAACAATAGACTGAATCCTCCTGAGGACAGGGAACATTTCTTACAATTCTATTATAGTCTCCTAAGAACTTATTTTGATGCTCTACAGCCAATAAATACTATTGATAACTGATTGATGTGAGGATACTGTAGGGTCCTCTATGTGGGTGACCCCATACTATTCTTATGTCTTTCTCCTCCTCCTCTTTCTTCCTCTGAAGCACCCTTTAAGCAGGAGTATTTTAAAATCTGTAAGGAAAATAGTTATATGCTCCTTTTCTTTGCCACTTGGAAATATGTCCCAATCTGAAAATCCACTGCATAGTGTGGTGTGACTACAATGATCTTCTCAAGAGGCTTGGGAGTAGAATAATAGGGTTCTTATAGGTCAAGATTGAAGTGAATTAGTAGAACTGTGCATAGAAGTTTGCAAGGCAGCCCGCATTATACCAGACTTCAGCTGAGAGTGTCATTAATCCTCCACTTTAATGAGCATCAAGCGCTCACAAAATTTTGAATAAATCTTCAGCCAGTATTCCTTCATATCTTTTCTGTAGCTTCATTTGCCACTATTAGTCCTTACGACCGACAAAGAAAAGGAGATTGCTTGAAGGAGGTTACACAGTGAAACAGGGCAGAAAGTTAATGCTGGTTTATCTGGTAAATATCTTTTTCCTTCAATAAAGTGGGATCTAAAGTTTGCTGTAATAGGGCTGATAGAGTTTTGAAAGTGAAGTTATTGGGGAGGGGAAAAAACTGGGTGGAAATAGAAAAAGGAAGAAGAGGTGAGGAGAGAAGATGTATAGGCAGAGAGAGAAAGGAGGAAGAATTTGAGAGATGGAGTGATAGACTGCAAGACCATTGAAGCTTACCACAGAAGGTTGGGAGGGAAGAGCTGGACTTGTAGTGGATGGGGAACATGTCTACCAAATCTATGGTACTTTCCCAAATGCTTAGTACAGTTCTCTGCATAAGTACTCAGTAAATACAATTGATTCATTAATTGGTTAAGCACTAATGCCAGCGTGAACCAGAGAGAACCAGCATGATCTGGTGGAAAAAACATGTGCCGGAGTGTCAGAGGACCTGAGTTCTAATTCCTGCTCTGCTGTTTGCTTGCTATGTGACCCAGGGCAAGAGTATTAATAAGATTATAAATAAGGAGAGTATAAATAAGTTCAAAAGTGCTGGTCAGAGTATGAAGGGAAACTAAGTAATATTTCAGATGAGAACTCACTCTCATGTGTGAAGATAAATGAGTCCATTAAATTGTAAGCTCCTAGAAAGCAATGACCATATCTCCCTTTTCAAATCTGGCAATTACTCTCCCCATCTTATTGAAGGCACATCGCCTCCAAGAGGCCTTTCCTGCCCTCATTTCCTCTTTTTCCACACCCTTCTGTTATATCCTGACTTGCTCCCTTTATTCACCCCAGCCCCACAGCACTAATGTACATATTTATATTTCATTTATTTATATTAATATCAGTCTCTCCTTCCAGACTGTAAGCTTGTTGTGAGCAGGTAATGTGTCTGTTATATGATGTTTACTCTCGCAAGCCCTCAGTACAGAGCTCTGCACACAGCAAGCATTCAATAAATATGATTTATTGACTGATTCTATCAAGTGCTTAGGAGAGGATTCTATACAGAGTAAGTGCTCAGTAGATACCATAGATTGATTACAGTTACCTCAGTTACCTCATTTGTAAAATGAGTTTAAGACTGTGAGCCCCAGGTGGGGCAAGCTGATTACCCTGTATCTACCCCAGTGTTTAGAACAGTGCTCTGCACAGATACCAAAATTATTATTATTATTCATTATTGATTCACTGATTCATTGTTTCTATGTTTGTCTTCCAGCTAGGATATGAGTTATTTGTGGCAAGATATTTTTATTATTCACTTTTGAACATATATTCCCTGATGCTTAGTATTGCAGAAACTCAATCAACATTAGTGACTGTAAGAGCTCCTCTTCTCCCTCTACTCCCTCTGCCATCACCCCTTTACCTCTTCGCAGCTAAACCCTCTTTTTCCCCTTTTCCCTCTGCTCCTCCACCTCTCCCTTCCCATCCCCACAGCACTGTACTCGTCCGCTCAACTGTATATATTTTCTTTACCCTATTTATTTTGTTAATGAATTGTACATCACCTTGATTCTATTTAGTTGCCATTGTTTTTATGAGATGTTCTTCCCCTTGACTCTATTTATTGCCATTGTTCTTGTCTGTCCGTCTCCCCCGATTAGACTGTAAGCCCGTCAAACGGCAGGGACTGTCTCTATCTGTTGCCGACTTGTTCATCCCAAGTGCTTAGTACAGTGCTCTGCACATAGTAAGTGCTCAATAAATACTACTGAATGAGTACTGAATGAATACTTCCTTGAAATAAAATAGAGGGACACTTATATGATTTTTCTTTTTCTAAAGCTACAGGTTTCCATAAATTTAAGTTTACATTGACCTAGGATGGACTGATATATATATATATTTATCTACATATATTTATAGGCTTGTAATAATAATGATAATAAGAATGATATTTGTTAAGCGCTTATTGTGTATCAAGCACTCTTCTAAGCACTGGAGTAGAAACAAGCTAATCAAGCTTGTATCTACAAGCTAATCTATCGTATTATAATATAATAATATATAACTAAAATCATGTATGATAATTAACACGCATCACCTCACAGTCATGTATGTTTATAAATCAAGGTCACACAGCATGGAAATGGCAGTGTTAGGATGAGAAATCTGGTCCTCTTATTCCCAAATCTGTGCTCTTTCCCCTAGGTTAAGCTGCTTTTCTGTTTGGATACTGGGCTAACTATAGTTTATGCATAGAAAAGAGGAAGTCAGAGTTCAGTACAGTTCCAATTGGCAATGCTAATTTTCTTCAAACCATAAGATTGGCACAGCTTCATCACCATTCGTGTACAGAATTATTTAACATCCAGTATAGTAAAGGAACAGTTTGAGCCCTGATAGAATTTGCATCATGAAGGATGTAGTACAAACATCTGATTTAAGTTGATTTTCTAACATCAAGACATCTTTGATTTACTTTACAACTTATTACCTGTTGTAGATATTATTTGCTTTTTGTTTTTCTGCTTACCTATATTGCAGAATTAGGTCCATTTGGAGATAATAGCTACATTCCTGAAGCGGAAAAAGCTAAAACACAAAAATTAGTGGAACATTCTGACATTCTGGTGACTCTGATTATAGAAAAATGAGAAAGATGCAAAGACTGAAGTTACAATCCAAATCTTGTCATCTTTAAGTAATGGTTTCATGGCATGATTTAATTTTACACAGTCCTGGCTTTAGACAAATAGCAGTTAACATATGTGAGAGTCATTTACAACCCAAACTAAGGTCTAGAAAAATATATGTGAGCATTAGAAAAATGGTGTGGTGTCTCAGCATTTAATATAGGTTGCAGAAGTTGTTTTATGAGTTGGATTTATACTCTGCAAATGAAGTTAATGGTTTGAGTGAAAGATAGCAGATTTCATGAAGGCAGAGGAAATGTTATATACAACTAACTGAGCTATGAGTGACTCGCTATGGTTATTTTCCCATGAGTGGATTTATATGCAGTGTCTCTTTCAATCCCCATGCACAAATATATGAATTGGATCAATTAACTATTTTACCAAGATTTATTTTTCTCTTTCCGATGACTGCATCTGTGTGATTCATCTCTAGACTTTACCCTGGAGCTGCATGGGGTTGAAGTAGTTTGACATTGGAAACAATGCATAACGCCATTGTGGCTTTGCCTTTTGGTGAACTTTAGAAAGATATAGTTTGTTATTTTCAACTATTTTTGACCTGGTATTTATTCTTTTCCCCTTTTAAACTTTGGATGGGATTCAACACAGTGGTGATCAATTTATGAGAGGAGTCTCAGAAAACCATTTATGGGTTTCCAAATGGGGATTCATCACCACCAACACTTCATCTTCTTAAGCCTAAACTGAATATGTAGGATGATTCTACAGTGACCCCAGTAAAGGGGAGAGGTGCTTGCCAATTTGTTTCATATTAATAGCCTGCCCTGCTTGCTAAGAAATTATTTATAAGGACCCAGTCATTGCATGCATTGATGTGTTTTTTTTTTTTGGCTAGGCATGACTAATATGGCCAATTTTTGTACAACAAGGTATCACAATTTGAACGGGACTAATTATAGTCTACATTATCACTTGATGACAGTATCAGCAGTTTATTTTAAATGTCAAGCAATTTGTTGCAGAAATATCAATCCTTTTAAGAAATGATTAAGACCAAATAAACTTCTTTGTACTATAGTTTTTTTTAAGAGCCAAAATGACACCATTCCCAAAGTGCATACAAAAAAAGAGAAATAGGAAAGTTTAGGAACCAACACTTTTTCCATTAGTCCCTAAATTTGCCAACATTTTAATAAGATGAACAATATTTTGCCTTGAAATAATTAACACACATCCTCTCCTGTGTGTGTGTATATATAAAATTGTTATTATTATTATTATTATTATTATAAGCACCATTGATGGATTTCCTGCAGTCAAGGAGATTACACTCCAATGGAGAGATAGGCATAAAAATTTAAGAATCTTTTACTGATGACCAGCAGATTTTAATGATCTCTAAAATCACCCATTCATTGGATGTTGCAGTGGATATAACGGATTTATCTAAACTACTGTGAAACTTTTCCTTTCCTTTCCCATTACATATTTTATCCTGAAAGTTTCCTTATCAAGAAGTGGACTGGTTGGCAGGAGACTATATGGAAGGCTCAAACTTTACATATCTGGCAGTGCTGAATGCACAAAGCTGGAAAGCTTGAGTTTGAGAGGAAAAGAAGATGGGACATCATCAGTTCTGCAGGATTCTCTCCAATCAGCCAATTAGAGGTATTTATTGCTTTCATTTGTGCATACCACTGTGGTAAGCACTTCACTATGTTTTTATGGAAATGGATAAAGATTTGCTGTTTCTATTTTGAAATGAATATTCTGAATATTGGTTTCCACTCCTCCAGGTTAATTCTGAGGCCTGTTAATGTTGACTGTAGCTTTTTCTGCCTGTTATTCCACTAGACTTTCCCATCCTCCCCTGTTCTGATCTGCTGTTTCCCATTGGATTTCCCACAAAGTGACTCTGGGAACTAATCCATCCACTTTAGTGTATGTTGAAACAACTGCTGCCTGAAGTGAATTTATTTTGGCAGTGACACCTTCTGATCAAGCTATATTTTTCTGTTTATATAAAATGGGGGTAAGTCTTGGGAATCTAAGTCCTCCCTTCTGGCCCTTTACCTCGAAACAGAATTTTGGGAAAAAAAATCCTGCACATTTATTTGAGTTTTTTGTGGGAAATGGAGGGCATGGATTGGTCTGGTCCAATGGTTTGAAATCTCAAAAAGAGAAACAATAACTTGCAAAAGAAAACGAGGTTGTTATAAGCCAAGAGTGGTCAAATTCAAAGAGCTCTCTAAGGAATCTCTTGCCTTCCTGTCTTATAACTCCCCCTTTCGGCTTTATATTCTTTCTCACCATTAGAAGTTAATTTGTGAAAGGACTTTGGAAGGCTGGTTACTGCAGAAATGGCACTTTGGAATGTAAAGGTGTGGGTTTCCTCTTTTACTGGTATTGTTTTGAGGCTGCTTATCGGGGGGACCAAGTATGAGCTTTGGAAAAAGAATATTAGAAAGGGCAAAGAGTCCAATTGATTTCCACCTTGTTCATCATACCTATGGAGCATTAAAACTTTTGGTATTCCATTAAAACACGAAGTAAGGTAATAATGGAAAGGAAATCAACTGATTGTATTTATTGAGTGCTTACTGTGTGCAGTGCACTGTATTAAATACTTTTGAGAGTACGATAAAATAGAGTTGGTAGATATGTTCTCTGCCCACAACAAGCTTACAGTCTAGAGGGGGAGACAAAGAAAACAAAGGTAATAATAATGATATCTGTTAAGCACTTACAGTGTCCAGAGCACCATACTTAGTTCTGGGTTAGATTAGATCAAGTCCCTGTCTGTCACGGGGGTTCACCCTCTAAAGAAGAGGGAGATCAGGTATTTAATCGCCATTTTACAGGTGAAGAAACCAAGGAACAGAAAAGTTGTCCAAGGTCACAGAATAGGCAAGTGGGAGAGCCAGAATTAGAACACAGGTATTCTGACTCACAGGCCTGTGCTCTATTCACTGGGTCACACTACTTCCCCTGATGTCAATAAAACTCAAAAATTATATTACACCATTGCTCTGAGTACAAGGTTAATTTAATATTGGACTATCTGAAGGGAAAAGAACCCAAAACCCTGCTTTTATAGAGGTAGCACTCTGGAACTCTTATTGTATCTATGTCTTTTGTTTTTATTTTATTATTTCATCTGTTCTTCATTCCAATGCTCCCCTCCCCACAACCCTCACTTATTCTCAAATTTTGAGACCCTTTGGGAAGAGGCACCATGTGTAATTCTTACTTGGGTATATTTTTGATGCTTACTTCAGGGCTTCGCACATAATAATGTAATAGATTGTATTATTAGCAAGTGCTTACTATGCACCAAGCAACTATGATATATAATAAGATAATTGCATCAGACACAGTCCCTGTCTCAATAGGGGCTCAAAGCCTTAAGGATGGGTACAGATATTTTATACCCATTTTACAGAGGCAGAAACTGAGGCACAGAGAAGATAAGATCAAAAAGAAGGCCAGAGGTAGATCCCGGATTTTTAAAGCATGGTAGGTGCTTAATAAATATCATTGAATGAATAAAGAAATGAGTATTCCTCTTCACTATTTCACTAGGCTTCTTCCTGTTATATACCTGTGGTACATTATTAAAATGCATCATGTTTAAATGTGCTCTTCAGAAGAACAAAGATGTTTATGTCTTGCTCCTTTGTAATAATAATAATATTGGTATTTGTTAAGCACTTACTATGTGCTGAGCACTGCTCTAAATGCTGGGGTAGATACAGTATAATCAGGTTGTCCCATGTGAGGCTCACTGTCTTAATCCTCATTTTACAGATGAGGTAATTGAGGCACCGAGAAGTTAAATGACTTGGCCAAAGTCACACAGCTGACAGGTGGCGGAGCTGAGATTAGCACCCATGACCTCTGACTCCTAAGATCATGCTCTTTCCATTGAGCCACGCTGCTTCTCTTGTGACTTCACCTACAAAATGTCCTCAAGTGTGGGGTCTCATCTATAATTAGTAATCTTTCCAGTCTTCCTCAACTCTGAATAGCAGAATGGAAGACAACACAAAAAAATTTGGCACTTTATCTCCTCAGAGAACCACTCTCCATTTATACGGTGATGTACCATTGAGACAGTAACCCTTCTTTCTTAGACCATAAAAAATATTCCTGGAGAGCAGGTAAGATTCTGATTTATGAAAGCTATCCTTCCAAACGTAACGTGTTTGAGGACTCTCACTTCCTCTTGAATTAGACAGTACCATGCACAGACAAGGGAGGGGAAACATGAAAAAAAATACAGATTTCAGCAGTCCCTGCAGTGAAAAAGGCAGTGGTCTGGGGTTTTTGTCATTAAAGGCTGAAAGCAGAGAAATACTTAGGATACTGCAGTAACTCTCCATCGTTAAATATTCTTAGGGTGCTTAATTTTCCAAGTAATTTTCCAAGTAATGAAATTTGCACAGGGATTATCTTTCAATAAAATTCTTTAATTGTTTTTCAGGAAACATAATATGGCAATCCCAAAGCTTATTCTTTGCCCCATTTAGCCTCTCTTCATTCCCAAATGTTCACTTAGCTTCCGATTCAGATGTGTTCATTGGACTGTCGCTTTAAGTAGGTAGGCCAGGTCATCGGGTAAAAAGGCCAGGAATACAGGCAGTACTTAAAAGAAAGAATGAAGTTTCATAGGAGGCTAAATATTCCTGCAAAAGTAGATGAGAAGAATGGAATGAACTGACTTTGTAGAAAGAACTAGTGTGTTTCCTGTTAATGCATGCAGTACATCAACAGTTCAGTAGAGTCTGTCTAACCTATTACCCCACATGTGTCCAAGACAATATTGTGGACGTGACTTTGGGTCAAGCCAGATTGGCTTTACTTCTTCTTATTCCTGACCCTGACTGTTGGCCTAGGAGTCGAATGAATGAATGAGTCACTTCCCTTACCCAACCCACTAAACGCAGCTCACATCACACTGTCTTTGAAGATCTTTGTCACTTCCATTCCACCGGGCTCCCCTTCATCAGTCAATCAATTAATGGTCTTTGCATGATTCCTGTCCTCAAGGACCTTGCAGTTTAGAGGATTAAGAAGGCCTCCTCTTTTTAGCCCTAACCCACCTTTTCTCCACTGTTCCTTCTCCCTCACTGAACCATACGTGACATGCCCTGACTGAGTTTATTATTATAACTTGTTTTTCCACTGCTGCTTGCCTCTTCATAGTTTACAGCCTGCCAGTCCCAGCAACACCAAAACTTGGCAACTAAGCAAGAATCTAGGGCCTGAGCATATCTACTTGTATTGTTCCCTGCTCACCTCCTTACCAGGGTAGCTATTTAAGCCTATGAAATGTTTCAGGGAGAAGAATCTATCTGCCATTACTCTAACCTCCTTTGAGAAGAAACCTAAATGGCACTCCATCTCCATGGGTGCCCATAACCACAGTACGTGCAGAGTCCTTGCATTGGTTGCCGATCTGTTTCCTTCACCTGCCAATTTGTGTACATATGGAAACTCCTATAAAGACCTACCACTTTGAAAGAAGGACTATAGAGACCATTAAAAATGAAGAGAGTAAAACCTCGATAACTAGCTAACCTTTTCCCACAAGCTTTCTCCAACCTCCCCCATCCTTCTCACCCAGTATTCACTCCCATAGCCAAATTTTCTCTCCCCAGGGCAGTCTATAGGCTCCCCTCTCTTCCCAACTTCCAATCAATTAATTACATATATTGAGCACTTAATTTGTTTGGAGCCTGTACAGAGCATTTGGGAGAGTACAATACATTAGATTTTGTTGACATGGTCCCTGACTATAAGCTCCTCTGTATTTATACATTCACAGTCACCTGTAGCATTTTTGTAGGTATCCATTTATGAATTATATTATGGAAGCCCTTATTTGTTCACCCATCCATTACTTCACCATTTTTCTCCTATCTGCCTCTGTCTTCCCTGTTGGGTTATAAACAACTCATGGGCAGGAAGTGTGCCTTTTATTTCCATTGTACTCTCCCAGACCTCTATTGCAGTGCTCTGTATGCAGTTGCTACTCAGTAAACACTTATAATTGATTGATTTCCTCAGAGACTCCCCTTCTTCAAGGCACAGGAGGAAATTCCATTTTTGTCAGGGCAACCCAAAGAAAGAGGTTAGCAGCTTTATTGAAAGAAATAGCACAAATACGATTGAGTTGTTGAAGGGAGACATGTCATATCATTATGAAAAATTATGCCCACTTTGCCAAAATACGAATGCAAAGTTCTAATTTCCCAAACCTTATAACTGCATTATTATATTGTTCTCATAAAACTTGTGTTTCCCTACAATGGATTTAATAATAATGCTTCACATTTCTGTAGCATCATCCTTTCAGTGAGCTCAAAGAGCTTCAGATCTGCTGAATTATCTTATTGTATCCTCAGAGTCTTGACTGAAAAGATGATTGAACATTGGAACCCAAAGTCAAGCGAGTTTTTGGCACCCTAACTCCTCAAGGTCGTTAAAAGAGGATAGAAAAACATCTGTATGGTTTTAAATGTCATCATACCTGGAGGCAAGAGATTGACTTAGATGACCTCCTGAAGTCTGTTTCAATTCTAAGAGTCTGTGCTGGCAGTATTGGGAATTGTAGCCCTTGAGTAGCTGATACCTGGAGAAGAAAGAGGGCACTGCATATACGTCTTTGGCAGATTGTTTCTGCTCCCAGCAAGGGATAGTTTGTCAAACTGAAGGGAGTATGGTTGGTTTTTGAGAAAAGGCAGTGTTTTAGAACACGTCTCTGAAGCTGAGGGTTTTGGGAGCAACTTGGGGCAAGAGTGGGTAGGGGTGTCGAACTTCTAATTGATGCTGAGTGGTCTAATGATGGGTCATTCTTCTTAGTGATGTACCACCTTTTTTTTCGGCAGCCAATGTGTTAAGAAATAATACAAAATACTGTGAAACCATTTTTTTCCAATATCAAGCTTTTTCAGCTCTTCTATGAAGGCATTGTGCATAAAATATCTTTTCTACTCCACAAGATTATATCTGACATGGAACTACAGAGGTTTCTCAATGGTGTGTTTTGACATTATCATATCATTGGGATGTTCTTTTCTTTCATCATGTCATGTGCTAATCTTTCTCTTCATCCTAAATTTTCTATCTTTGTTCCTGAAATGAATTCAGGAGTATTTTTATTTTGTAAGATGGAGTCTATCACATGTTAATGTTGGCTTAGCCTGGGTCACCACTCCAACACTGAAGAGTCCAAGACTCTGAAGGCAGCAGAGAAGGTAGTCTAGGGAATTTAGAAGAAATAAAAGACAGGAGAGCTATGCCCTGGGGCCAGCAATGGGGAGGGAGATTGGAGAAGGTTCTTTATTGTCACAGGGTGAAATCAATCAATCACTCAATCTTATTTATTGAGCACTTACTATGTGCAGAGCACTGTACTAAGCACTCGGGAAAGTACAATATAATAGACACATTCCTGCCCACGTGAGCTTACAGTGTAGAGGGAGGTACAGACCATCTCAATATAAATAAATGAATTATGGATATGTACGCAAGTGCTGCGGGGCTGAGGCGGTGTGAATAAATGAAGTAAGTCAGAGTGATGCAGAAGGGCGTGGGAGAAAAGGAAATGCAGATTTAGTCAGGGAAGGCCTCATGGATGAGATGTGCCTTCAGTAAGGCTTTGAAGGTTAGAGTGATGAAGAGGGAGGGCATTCCAGGCCAGAGACAAGATGTGGGTGACACGGTGGCAAAATGAGATATACGATATAAAGATACAGTGAGTAGGTTGGCTTTGGAGGAAAGCAAGAAGTCTATGGTTTATCTTTGAAAAATCGAGGGGAGTAGAGGAGAAATGGTTTGAAAACAATTGAAACAATGCATAAAGGGGTTTACCAGTTTGGCCAGATAACCAGCTTAAAATTTCCAGCAATTTTCTAGCTTCTGCATCTAAAACTTGTTCCAAGCATTCTTCATTTTGTTCTGAATCTGGCACTTCTGTCAGTTCGTCAGCATTTTTCAGGGCACAAATTTGTAACTGTAAACATATGGCAACGGACCACTGTAGGCACTTAGAATAAGTTCCTTAAGTCTACTGAATTGCAGTCTTGTTGGAGGCCACCCTTAAGCAGAAATGAATCTCATATTGGCCAATTCTGAACACCTTTGTGACACAGTGTCACTCCAACTCTTTCAGTATCTTCTTTTCAAGCAGCAGCATCAACAGTAGCAGTAGTAGCAATCAATCAATCATAATTATTGAGTTCTTACTGCATGCTGAGCACTGTAGTAAGTGCTTGGAAGAGTACAATATAACAGAGGTGGTAGACACATTCCCTGTCAACCATGAGCTTAAAGTCTAGATGGGGAGACGAGCATTAATATGAATAGATATATGTACATATGTGTTGTGTGGCTGAGGGAGAGGGTGAATCGAGGGTGTAAATCCAAGCGCAGGGGTGATGCCAAAGAGAATGGGAGAGAGGCAATAAAGGCTTCGGGAAGATATCTTGGAGCAGTTGTGTCTTGGATAAAGCTTTGAAGGTGGGGAGAGTCTGTCAGACAAAAAGAGGGAAGGCATTCCAGGCCAGAGGCAGGACATGGGTGAAGGCTTGGTGATGATATAGAAGAGATCAAGATACAGAGAGTTGGTTGGCATTACAGGATGAGGAGCAAACTGGCTAACAAGTCTAAAACAATTATCAAACCTTATTCTGCCCTTTCCTCAACTGTATAAATTGATACAGTCACCTCAGAGATACATTGGAATAAATGAATACCCTCTCCTTAGGAACGAAATAGAACAAAGCAGCATACATTGATCATCTCTTTGGATTGGGCTGGCAGTTGAATAACAACTTGCATGGGATTTTGCCTGATGAAAAATTCCCTTGTAGGGAGCCAATCTCCATAGGCTTCTCTTTTCTCTTTGCCTCCAGTTATCCTCTTGATTACTAAAGGCCAAGATGAAACTGTTTATATTCAACTACACCAATAATACATTTGATAATGCAAAAGCCAAGATTTCCAGTTTAAACTGAATGTTCTCATATTGTTGAGTATTTTATTCCCATGAAGTCAGATTTAATTCTTAGTCTGAATCTAAAAAAACAGGCTATTGGTCAATCTTGGTTAAATTCCACACTATTATTATTATTTTTTCTAGTAACATAGCAAATCCAACTAGTTATGGAAATACCAGAGAAGAAAAATAACAAAAAACACCAAAAAAGCCCACAACCAATGTTTGTTATAGGTTCTCATTGGTTTTGGGTCGTGTTGTCCTTACTCTCTGTTGCTTTCAATAAAATAGAAATAGGCTTTTCTCTTGGCATACTTGGGATGACTGAGTTAATGTTTGTAAATTGCTTTGAGAGCTTTGAAAGCACATATACTGTAAAGAGAAATCTCTTTCACGTGTACATTTTCCTTCACGTAATGTTCACATTTCTCCATCATGGCCAATGACCCATATAACAATTTTCTCCACATGCAGTATTCTGACCATTGAAAGCATGGATAGTTTTTTTTTTAATCCTTTAAAACACTGAGATCGATACTAGAAATCTAAAATAGTCTGTATATGGATTTTCAACTTGTGAAAGTCAGCTAATAGTCAAATCAAATGTACAGCATTTCCAGTTTAAGATGTATTTGCATTTTATAGAGTTAGCCAATGCTTTCATTTAAGCATTAAGTATAAAATCTTTACATTTCCCTTTATAACTGAGAGAAATTGTAAGAAATAGAGGAAAAAAATTATTGTATTCCCTTCATTCATTCATTCATTCAATCAGTGAACATGCTTCCTTGGAATATCAGTGAGTTAAAGCTAAAGCAGTTAAAATAAATAGACTGCTCTTCAACTTTTTCATGTTTATCTTATTCATCCATGATTTTAAGAATATCTCCACCACATTCATCAATTGGTCAATCAATTGTATTTATTGAGTGCGTACTATGTGCAGTGCAGTATGCTATCGTACTCTCCCAAGTGCTTAGTACAGTGCTCAGCTCCAGTGACCTGCTCCACATCTCTCAATGCTTCACCTCACAATGGCACACATGCATGACATAAAAAATTGACTTCACCAATTAAGAAAAGGATTAAACATTATTTTCAAGTGAATTTGGGATCACTGGACAAATTGGAGAATTTAGGCCAAAACAAATCATCTCTTTCTTAGCAGAAAGGGCTTGGGCCTGTATTATGCCAAAAATTGCTTCAACTGTGCTTTTACTTCATTTCACTGTGCTTGTGCAAATACAGATTGAGAGAAGCTGTGGTCTAGCTATTTTGATTAAACTGACTATATTCAGAAAGGCTTTTTCAAATAACGTTAGCTTCATTAGCATATGCTCATTTCCCACCCGTGTCTTACCTGGGCTCTCTTTCTTCGTTAGAGCTTGGGAATTTTTTTCCCAAAAGAGAAATTTCCAAAACGTTACCAGAGGCTGAAAACAAGTAGTGTTAATGAAAGTGGATTTGCAATCTTCACTTTAGCCTTTTTTTGGTTCTGAATGCTATAATTATGAAACCATCCATGCATGTGCTTTTATAACATATTATGACAGAAGATTACATTCCAAGTAAAGATAACTTCTCAGCATCATGGTTTTAAGTGTGACTATTCCCATTCTCTGTTCAGAATTCAGAAAATGAGTTTGACCAAGGAGATGGGATGAAGACAAGCCAGTCTCCCTCTGCATTCTTTGGAAGCCATTTGTGTAAAAAATGTGAAAAAGATAATGTATCTCCACTCCTGTTTTTATGCTGATTTATTTTCAGCACTTGATTTGGAAAGCATGCACCTCGAGGGTAGAAGATGAACGGCAGGTAGTTAACCCTGGTAGAGGGCGGGGCTTTGACCTAAATGCCACAGAAAACTCTCCATTGAGAGACAATAAACAAGTGACCTGCTGTATCTGGCATCACTTGACCCCCAGAACACCATGTTATTCCCTCAGTAGCTGGGTATTTTAAACTGAAACTCACCAGCACTTTACCAGCATAGAATTGCAGCATATTCTAATTTCCTCCATTCCCGTTATTGAGCAAATTCAATGCATGAACCCCTGTCTTAATTTTCATTCCCTTGCAGTTATTAACCATTGGACATGTCTGAATGAGAAGGTTGTTTTAGGAAATCAACTCTCATGTTGTACCCAGGTGGAAGAAGCGTTCAAGCAACCCAAGAACCCTG
Source organism: Ornithorhynchus anatinus (assembly GCF_004115215.2). Classification (NCBI taxonomy): domain Eukaryota; kingdom Metazoa; phylum Chordata; class Mammalia; order Monotremata; family Ornithorhynchidae; genus Ornithorhynchus; species Ornithorhynchus anatinus. The sequence continues at coordinate 29,237,454 of NC_041746.1, forward strand.
CATTTGGCTTTCCAATCATTTGTTCATTTTTTCATTCATTCAATAATATTAAGTTCTCACAGTGCACAGAGCGCTATACCAAATGCTAGGGAAGTTATGAGGATTTTAATTCAGACCTGACCCTACGCTTCAAAATGGTTGAGGGGGTGAGGAATGTAAGGAGGAAATTGGTGACAGACATACTAAGAAAAATGAAATAATGAAAACAACAACCCAGCATTAAACAAGGACAGCAGTTGAGCAATAAGAGCAATGTTACATTATGGCTAAAGGAGCAATTGTGAGTGCCTTTAAGGCAGGGGCTGTTTCTACTTTGTCTATTAAACTCCCCCAAGTGCTTAGTAGAATGCCCTGCTTAGAGTAAGCACTCAGTAAATACTCTTGATTGATGGATAGATTTGTCAGGTTTCCCACCACTCCAGCAAGTATATGCACTATTTTAACAGCTAGGGTAGATATAAGATAATCAGGTCAGACACAATCCCTGTCCCTCATGTGGCTCACAGTCTAAGGGGAAAGGAGAATAGGTCTTGAATCTGTATTTTACTGATGAGGGATGGAGACAGAGAAAAGGTAAGTGGTTTGGCCAAGGTCACATAACAGTGGCAGGGGTGGGATTAGAATTCAGGTCCTCTGACTCCTAGGGCCATAGTTTTTCCATTAGGTCACACTGATTCCCAGTAGTCAAAATGGCTACAATCTTCACAGATTTCCATATGTTGCCTGCCTCTTCTCCTTTCTTCCTGGCTGGAGCAGAGCTCCAGTGAGTTGCCCTTGATGCACATGGGGACATGGCCATTTAAAGGTACAAGTCATCATTAGCTTTAATGAGGGAAAGGCTCTTTGGAGCTTATCAGTGGCCCAGAGCTACCTGCAACCCCCACACTCCCCAAACTGGAGGTAATGTAGCGTGAAGAAGGAGCAATGTGGCTAATGGAAACAGTACAGGCCTGGGAGTCAGTGGCCCTGGGTTTTAATCCAGATCCACCACTTACCTGCTGGGTGTCCTTGGGCAAGTCACTTAACTTCTCATGCCTCAGTTCCCTCATCTGCAAAATGGGGATTAAATATCTGTTGTCCCTCATAGATTGTGAGCCTCATGTGGGACTTGATTATCTTGCATCTACCCCAGCATTTAATACAGTGTCACTGTTATTATTATTGTTATTATTAGAAAAGCTTCAGGGATTCTTGGACAAGCACCAGGGCAGGTTCCTTTTCTATTAGGGTGGAGAAAAAGTGTGGGGCCTCTGTAACTCACCACACAGGACTTTGTTATTATCTTTATGAATAGTTGGTGCATCAAGAACTCTACAGGGTGGCTGGAATTGTCCCTGAGACCAATCAAAGGATTAGTGGGACGCAGCCAGAGATTGAATCTGGGCAGAAAATTATCCACGCTGAGCTCTATTAGAAGGTGCTGCAGAGCGAGATTTGTTACAAATCGAAAGACAGAATCATGAAATGCAGAATGAAAAAAAACCCTCAAAACGGTCAACAAAATAATAGAAGTCATTTTAATGGTTCCACTACACTGTAATGAATTAGGTGCCATTTTTCACTGCTTTCGTGAAATACAACAAATAGCCCCCGTCAAAAAAAAAAAAATCTGTAGTACTCATCCACCCTAATTTAATTTGGCACAATAAATTGCTACAACATTGATGCTTTAAAATTGGGGGGACTAAAATCACCAAACTGCCAACTAGTTTCAACAATTGATATCCACATTTTAGTTTAGATATAGACTTATCCTGTGTTTTATATTGATGAGAAAGTGAAAATCTGGACTGTGGTGTAAACACAGTTCCAATTACCACCTCTAATGATTCTCGATGATGAATTACTCCATTTCTAATGAACAATGCCTATCTGGTATTTCTATTTTCCTCTCCCAACATTTTGCATGCCTGCTATTGTTCTGCTGATTACTCAATAATGTGGCATCATTTAAGAGGATTTAGGAAATTGTGAGTCAGGAGTAACATGTAAAACTTCCCTGATATCTGCAAACCAAATATGTTTGATCGTTTTTCCCATTTATGTTTGCTATTGAAATGTCAATATCGTTCTACTAAGAGAAGCATAGGTGGCTTTTTGGCAGTTTAATCTATGGTACCAAAATGCTTCTTTTAAGAGCTGACAGAATGTTTCACTATTAATAACTGTCCTGGGGTTAATGTTTGTTGTTTATCGCTTCGTAGCTTCTAAATGTTTTTTATTAAGCCCTTAAGACAACATTAGACGAATACCTTAGCTATTTTTTTAAAGGTAGAATGTATTTGTTCTGTGTAAACTAGACTACTTATGATTAATTAAACATTGTCCTATACACATGGTTCCTACAGTCAGAGGAATAAAACCATTGGAAAAAGAGTGCAGAATAAATATTTAAAAACCTAGAACACTTGAGGAAAGCAGGAGTTAATGGTATTTACCCAATTCCCATCGCAATATCACCTCCCAAAGCACTGATCAGTAATTTCACCTCCTTTGTAAAAAAAAAAAAAGGCATTTGACCCACTGACCATGCTGTTAAATTTCAGTGTTACAGTCATCCACATGAAATATTTCTTTTAAGAGAATGCCTCTAATATAAAATTCTCCAGAGGATTCCATAATTCTCCAGGGAATTTTCTGAAAAATTCAATAGATTTTAATTGCCTGACTGGAGAATTCAAAGTTCAGTCGTGAATCTGAGAGCATAGGAAGGCGGGCAGAGGATAATATCCCTCTGGAGAATTTTTATCACCTCCAAAACGCTTGATTTGTGAGACAAACAGGTCCGATGACATACTGAGAGCTCTCAGATATGACATCTTGGAGTTAGTGTGGCATTACCCACTAAAGCACCACAGTGTTCAGTGAACATTAAACATCAATCTAAATCCATTGTGTAAACCACACTTTTTTAGTTGGGTCTAAGATTTGCCTTGGGAAGATGCATTGGAAAAAATGCCTCCTCTGAGGGAAACTAAATTGGAGTGGGGAGGGGGAGATTATGAGAGGGTGTTGAGGAGGAAAGAGGGAGAGAAAGGGAGAAAGAGAGAGGTTAGGAGAAGAGGAGAAAATAGGACAAGATAGTGGGCAAGAGAAAGAGAAAACTTGATTTTTTTTCTAAATTAAAATAATAATGTAATTTCACCACCTAGCACATAGGAAACACTTAACAAATATGATCATTGTTGTTGTTATTACCTAGGCTGGCCAAAAGGGTATTTTAGTGCAGTATCAATCACCTCAATACTGAGGAAGAAAAACACTGCAATAGTTGATCCACATAATTACTTGCCCATTCTTTGTATTCTTCTCTGACAAAAAAAACAAGATTGGCTGGTGAAGTGATTGGCGAGATGACATAGAGTGGAAGAATATGTTTACATGAGGAAATGTCATGACAAATGAAAGGCTGAATGCCAAATGGGAATGAAGTAGACGACAGCATAATTATTGCCATGGTGCACATCTTTGAAGATACAGTTTTCCCTTTGACATTTGAGGTCTTACTTAATGACAACCAAATTAAACTCATGTAAGCAATTAAGGATGATAATGCCTAAGAAGATTAACAAGTGCTAGACTGTTTTCAAGGACTATATTTAGTTTTCCTCCTAAATTATTTCATTTTGTTAACATGCACCTTTTCATCATGCTCTCTGAGCTATCAGGATGAATTATTTTGATCAACCAAAAGTGGTTGATCTTTCCATAAACCTGCTCCATCTCTTGGGTAATTCCCCAGTAATTGTTTATTAGTTGGATTGCTTGTTTTCAGTGCACTGTGGTCACTTCTCCCTACTTGTACTTTGCATTAATTCTCAGCCAAGGGCAGTGATCTCAAAATGCTATGAGCAACCTCAGATAAGCGAAGGCCTTTGTCTCCTTCCGTTATGTATTTCTTCACTCATTTATTATAAGCTCAGGGAGCCTAATAATTGTGGGTGGTGGAGAGAAAATAGATCCATGACTGGTAGTTTTGAGAGCGGTAAGCATGGTTCTAGACCTATTGAATGAGAAGAGTTTGGGAGAAGAAGAGGGGTCAGAAACAAGAAATAAAGAATCCTTTAGCATTTTACAGCCATAGGATTCTAGGTTGGAAAGTTAGAAATGTTATAAGCTCCAGAAGGGTTTAAACTGATTTGTGAACACTAGGTCCATGATTCTTATTAGAGGTAGAAGATAGATTATTGGGAACATTTCTAACTCTGAGGGTGGTTGTCAAAGTGGTAAAATTGTTTTATTCTTCCTCAAAACTTCCCTTGGTACCATTGTTCAAAAATTAATAGAGGATAAGATGGATCATTGTTATACAATGGTAAGGTACCAATACTTGTCTTCTTTTGTTTATCCTCTATTCTATGGATATGGCTCCCATTCATGATTTATATTTTGTTAAGCTAAGCTTTTCATTCTAGAATGTCCAGATCCTCCAATGGAAATGTTTTGAGCAGTAATTGATACATATTTGTGAATATCTTCTTGGAATAGAACCCCCAAATGAGTTCAGTTATTTCTCCACAGGCAGAATTCCCTCAAATATCTAACAATCTTTAGGGACATCTATTGGCAATCTTTGGACTTTCTGATTTCACCACTTAGAATATAGCTCATTAAGGAAGATCAGATGTTAGAACACAAAACCTTCTGATAAACACAGCTGGTCCCACTGGGGCATTGGCTAGTTATTTAGCTCAGCCAACTGGACAATCTTCGAGCAAAAGCTGGGTTGGAAAATCCCTTTGAATAATCCTAATTCTCAGCATTGGTGCATATAGATATTATTTCTAGTCCTCTAAATAGTGATTCACTCAAAGACCCTGTAAGAGAATCTAGAATTCCAGTGGGGGGTTTCTTATTTTCCTTTGGAGAAATCTCCATCTACTCCAGCAGCACAGGAAAATATCTGCATTTTTGGCCAATTCAATCTATCAGTCAATTCATCAGTGGTGCTTATAATAATAATAACTGCGGTATTAAGAGCTTATAATGTTCCAAGCACTGTACTAAGCACTAGGATATACAAGATAATAAGATCCCACATTGGGCTGACAGTCTAAATAGGAGGGAGAACAGGTATTGAATCCCCATTTTGCGGATGAGGCCACAGAGGCACAGAAAAGTTAAGTAATTTGCCAAGGTCACACAGCAGGCAAATGGCAGAGTGTGATTGGAACCCAAGACCTCTGACTCCAAGGCCCATGCACTTTCCACTAGGCCACACAGAATACAGCCAGGGTAGCCATTACTATTGCATTCCTTCTAAAAGAATGGAAACTATTTTCCAGTACTACAAATCCCTCCCATTTTATGTAATTTATTTTAGGGTCTGCCTCACCCTTGTAAATTCTTTGAGGGCAAGGGTCAAATCTCATTCTTTTGAACTTTTTCAAGTGTTTTGTCCACTTCTGTGCACACAGTAGGTGCTCAGTAAGTGCTACTGATTATTCGATTGATTTATCATCCATGCCTCAAACTGAATTCAAACAGCTTATTCAGAGAACAGATATTAAAGACATGATTGCATGTTTGTAACAACTGCACTGGGTGATTTTACAGTGGAAAGGTCTGCCACAACCACCTTTCTTATAGCGGAATGGAATACACCTAGTCCTACTAGAACACAGAGGTTGTAATCTGGCAGAATCAATCCATCAATCAATCAGTGGTATTCATAATAATAATAATTATGGTACTTGTTAATCATTACTGTTCTACATAGTGCTTGTTATGAGCAGAGAAATGTTCCAAATGCTTGGAAGAGTTCAATAAGTAGAGTTCATAGTTGTGATCCCTGCCTACAGTGATCTTACAGTCTACAGGGGGAGACAGATATTAAAATAAACAACAGGCAGACATTAAAATAAATTTCTAAACACCAGTTTAAGGAAAACCGGCATTGTAGAATTCACCCCTTGCCTGATGGCACACTGATGTGCATTACCCAGAACAGTTATGGGCGTCAGAATAACTAGGTTCTAATCCTAGCTCAGTCAATTGTCTGCTGAATGACCTTGGGCAAAATCACTTCACTTCTGTGTCGAAGTTTCCTCCTCTGTAAAATGGGGAGTAAGTGCTTGGACAGAGGAAAAACTTAATCCATTTTTATTGTTGTTATTACTGTTTTTATGATGTTCACAGAGCACCTAGTACAGTGTTCTACAGCACCTAATAAACAGTCAATTAACTATATGTCCCACTGTTTAAGGTTATTAGTGCATCAGGTGGGATACTGCTGAAGAATAATAATAATTATGGTACTTGTTAAGTACTTATTTTATGCCAGGTACTTTTCAAAATGTTGGGGTGGATACAGACAAATCAGGTTGGGCACAGTCCTTGTCCCTCATGGAGCTCACAGTCTTACTTTCTATTTTACAGATGAAGTAACTGAGGCACAGAAAAGTTAAGTGACTCACCCAAGGTCACACAATAGACAAGTGGCGGAGCTGGGGTTGGAACACATAACCTTCTAACTCCCAGGCCCATGCTCTATCCAATACACTATGCTGCTTCCCAATCTATAGAGAAAGGACAGAGAGTAGACTTTAAAGGAAACCAATGGCAACAGCAACTGCATAATATGAAGAGGAAGGTTACAGGATGGACAATTCCGACCAGGACCGAGAAATAAGGAATAAGTAGTTTACCATTTAAGCACTTAATATAGCGCTCTGCACACAGTAACACTAAATACAATTTATTGATATAGAAGGCACTGGAGAGCCCAAGACAGGATATGTCGAGGAGGTGAAATCAATAGCATCAGCACATGAGAGCATTTTTTTCTTCACCACCTTAGATGAACTGAGAAGAGAAAGGTTATGAGATCGGGGGAGGGATGAAGGGAAGAAAGAAGCCAAAAAGCAAGATGGAAAATGCTTGTCGTTGAATAGCCCTCCAGAGCAAACAAAGACTTGGCTGTTTTTGGTATTTTTGTATCATAAAAGTGGTGGAAATATATCCTCCAAGTAGTAAAACAGCCAAGTTTATAAAGAAAGGAAACAATAGCAGAATAGGGAGGAAGGGAGTTCTCTTGGTTGGCATCTTTATAGCTCAATAGCATCTAATTTTCCTCTGCTGCTGACCTGAATCGGAAGTCTTCTTCCGACTCTCTCTGTAGCAGATGACCCAAAACCAGGCATCAATGGCTCAGGAGATAGGGCAAGGGGGGAACAACAGACAGGACATTTTCCAGGAGGATTAACCACTGCCCATTCATTCAGTTCTTCCCTCCCTCCCACCCCACAAATTGATTGCCCTTCATCTTAAGCCACACTCCACCGAAGAGGATTTGGGATTGGATTTCAAAGCCTCTTAAAGCATGCGACGTTGCAGAATTCCCTCCTCCACCATTTCTGTGACTGGTGAGAGTTTATTTATGAGAGTTTATGATCAAAGAAAAGCACGCCCTCAGACAAGCTGAGGAAACAGTCAGACAAGCAGCCAAGCAATTCCATATCTTTCTCATACAGCATGCTGGCTTAGCCAGGCGCCTAAGGGAGGAGGTGTACTTATCTGGAGTACACCTTTTGGGCCTAAGATCATAACTTCTACCACTGCCCCTAAGCAGACCCACCAGCTCTGAAAACATTAAAAAAAAATCCTCTTCTGTTCCAGTTTTCCTGCTTTCTCCTCTTCAAATATTCTGTCACAGAAATCTCCAAGTGCCCTAGCTGACTGATGGCCTCTAATTTTCTCTTGCCTACCATTTTCCTGCAGGCTTTTCTTTCCAGGGGAAGGCAGGTGAGAGTCATTTAAGGATGACTGGCAAAGAAATCCCCCCCCTTGCTGCTTGCAAAGAGCTTGGGTTACTTTGGCCCAAATTGATGCAAAATCCGCCCCTGGTAATGGATCTTATGGAGCAGGGTTCCAGCTGGTTGGGAGACTCAACAGGGTGGAAGACATCCTCTACCAGTCAGACAGGAGCATTGCAGAGGGAAGGATTATTGCTGGGTCTTTTGATTTAAAAAGCTGCATTGAGACCCTTAAACGGGAAACCCCCTGATATTTGCCATCAGATATTACCACTGTGTTGGGACTATGTCGTCGGTGATGAGAGTACCTTACAGAATAACAGAAAACTTTTTTGCATGGTGAATGGGAAATAATGACTCCTTACATGATAGCCAAAATGAATAATTTCCCTTGTCCACGAAGACGTTGGATTCTGAATAACGGATGACTGGTATCATAAATGAAGGCCAAGAATATTCACACTCTTCCTTTACTGTAGGAATTAAACACCATTATTGACAATTATTCAAGTGGCATAAAATATGTCCTCTATGAATGCAGAGGTGTTGATACTACTATTAATCAGTATTGGTTTAATAGATAATCTAATTTTTCTTGGCTAAAAATGATTGATTACCTTTGGATACACTTCCAAAAGGTTTATGTGAACTAAATTATTGGAAACTTTGCTATTTGACTGTTATTAATATACTATATCCACAGGAGCACTATTCTGAGGTTAAAAAAATATTTCCTCATTAAAAAAAGTGTTCCAGCTTCGCTAGAAACCTTTAACTTCACTTTTTATATCAAGAGCATCATCAATTCTTTTTCTTTTATTGAATACCTTTAACCACACAGGGGTCTCGTGGTTTATAAAAGCCATCATTTGGGTATATACTACATAATCTGATGTATTCTAATTATAGCCATGAAAGAGTTTGGAAAACCTTTGGGGAGAATTTTTAATTTTTTCCCTGAAAAAAACAATTTGTGTTTGCCAACTCAGCAAGAGCTTAATTAAAATCATTAGGGAAATTTCAAGAAAATGAATTAAGCAACGTCCTAGTCTTGGTTTGAGAGCATCTCATCGTTTTCTCCCACATTCCTGATTAGTCTGACTGAACAACTAAGCCATTTGGTCAGATATTCTATATAAATAGTGGCAGATTCTTCGCTTACTTTTTATCATAAAAGCAGTAGCCAAGTAGTAGTGAATTGTGGGACTTTTCATCTGGAGGAGAGATGCTATTTTTTCTCCAAGAATATGATTCTGGCTCTAACCTGCATTCCTTTCATTAGGTTTCCTTTTCCATGTCTCCACATTGTACTTTCTCTGCAGTAAAACAATTATTTTAGCACCTTCATATTTTTCCTCCAAAACAGATGTTTCCAAAGAAGTTCATGTAGAAACCTTTGGCTAAATTTAACTGCAGCAAATCCTGCCATTGATCTTTCCTCAACTTCCAAGATAGTATAGGTCTTCTCTGGTCCAAATTTTGCCAGGAAGTGTGTTGATAGACATTTTCAAAATATAAGGCCATTAGTTATACAACTTTGATGTATTTTGGCCTCTAGCCGACAGTGTGGTTGGTTGTTGAAGAGAGCAAATGAGATTCCTCTCTCAATACCCACACTGGGTCATCATCCTTCTAATCAGGAGTCACAAGGACTTATTGAGTGCCTATTCTGAGCACTGTACTAAACCCTTGGGAAATTACAATATAAATAGTCGTGAACCCTGCCCTGAAGAATCTTATAATCTAGCTGGGAGAGGCTTCTGCATCCTCCACATCCACCTTTCTCTCTGTGAGGACATTTCATGTCATTTTCTTTCAATTACGAGCATGCACCCCAGAGAGATCTTTCATAATTTATCATTCCTTAGGCATATCTACTCAGACCCATCAATTTCACCACAATGATGCTTTCGCTTTCCTTCAGATAATTAATAAAGCTGCCAAGTCAGAGTGATCCTAACCACTGACCTACAGACCACCGGAGAGTTTATTTACAGTCTAAATGTGTTGGAGAAAGTTTAAAAATCATTAGTTGAGGTACAGAGAATTTCTTTGGGGTTAATGACCAGCTGGGATCTTCCTTGCTATCCATTAACCCTCAGGAAAGGCCCGCTACAAGGTCATTATTGTAATTACTGGGCTAAAATAACATAGGTGTGTGTGGATTCTCTTTTTTAAACGGAGTACTGTGGTCTTCATTGGTATGTATAAAATACATCTAGAGAATGAATGTCCTGTTCATTACCTGATGAAATTGGGTGATTGAATTATCACTCAACATTCCATTTATGTTATAATAATTAACTCATCCTGGGAAGTACCATTTGAACGATATGAAAATAGCAGAAATCTGTTTCATTTCAAACCTTGGGTAGTTGTCAAGCAGACCCAGAGAGTTGGCATGAGAAATAGAAAATGGAACTTATTATCACCCCTTTTACTGATGAAAACTGCAACATATCCGTCATGGTAATCTGACAAAGGGTGGAGGCTGCCGGGAGAAGAGGTCTGTGACTGATACTATATTTCTTACTGGATTCAAGGAAATACATCTTATCTGGCACCAGCTTCCAACATGCATTTTGTTATAGCTGGTACGTGACTGATTGGATTTGTAGCTATAGCTTGGTGGCCTTAACTAAGGTTCATGGAAAACTGAAATCAATAGAACTATCCTGCTAACTTTTCTCTAACTCTGTACCACACGGCTCAACCAGATAATACTTGTCATTTCTCCTCACGAAAGTGATGCCATTTTCTTTGCCTTAGAATCTCAAGTTTCTCTGGATCCTGACTGGTTTAAAAGTATGAAATGATTTCACTTGAGACTTTTTCCTGATATTTTTTGATATTCAAAACTGGTCCTAAATCTGACCTTGGTAGAGTGAATGATTGATTGCTAGCAGCCTTTGAAGACAGGATCCTTGTAGTCTGGGTGAGTATTTGGTGACATTCCAATCACTTCTGCCTCACTATTTGCCAAACAGTAGCCATAGTACTAATAGTAGATGTAGTACAGCTAATTGTATGACTTTTAGTACTAATGTACCTGTCTACCCACTGTGTATATTTTATTTGTACATTTCCTCAGATATTGAATCTGTTAAATGACTTGCCCAAAGCCACATAGCAGGCAAGTGGCAGAGTTGGGACTAGAACCCTGATCCTTCTGACTCCCAGGCCTGTATTCTACCCACTAGGTCATGATGCTTCACTGTTCACAATGAGTTTTTGCTGTAAGGAAGAACATAGAAACACTTAAGCATAAAAATGTGTATGATATCTAGAATAAAATATTGGTTGTATGATTGATAGTACACATGTATGCAAGTGCTTAAAGAAAGGTATGAATGATTAAGTAAAGCATAGAGGTGGCTATTTGGTTGATATGACTTGTAGTTTTGTGGGAAGATTGGGGAGGCTTGTTAGAGGAGGTAGAAGTTTAGAAGAGCTGTGCCCATGGGGAGAATGATGCTGTCAAATTACAGGGAAAGAATATTCCAGGCTTGGGGAACTTGAGTGAGGAGATGGAGGTGGGAGAATTTAGGTTCTGGTATGGCACACTCTTTATTTATGGTATTTGTTAAGTGCTTACTTTATGTCAAACACTCTAAGTGGTAGAGTAGATAGATCAGACATATTCTCTTCCCCCCATGGGGCTTACCGTCTAAGGAGGTGGGAGAATAAGTATTGAATCCCCATTTTGCAGTTGAGGGCCCTGAGACACATAGAAGGCAAGTGACTTGCCCAAAGACAAACAGCAGACAAGAGATGGAGCCACTATTAATGCACATCCATAGCGTGTTGAATATTTTATTGACAGCACAGAAATATTGGCCACATAATGCTCAGCTAGTTGTCAGCTTTGACCCCAAGATTTTCTATCAGGTTGTTCTACCAATCTTGTGTCAATGGAAGACCTTGATCAACTGAGTGATAAGACACTTGATTAGTCACTAATGATAGCTCCAACTCTGGAGATTGTGAACTGCTTGAGAACAGGAATCATGTCTACCATCTTTATAGGGCATTCCAAGGTGCTTAGCACATCTCTCTGCACATAGTATGCCCTCAGCAAATGCCTTTGTTTTTATTGGAGACCAGTAAGTTAGTAATAATCACCCTTGTCTCCTAGATTGTTTAACCTTCCATCTGTCAGGAGGCTAGAGATCTCTTAGAGTTCTTTCCAGCACTATCCTAGTTATGTAGATTTTCAGGAAGTAAAGGTAGTTATCAACTTCTGAAAATCACCTCGCCCTCAACACCCGTTCAAATAGAGGAGACTCAAACTCAATTCACCCCATATATTTCCAGCTATCCTTAAACAACATTTGTTATCTTGATGGTTGCGGCCTCCCCAAACAGGCTGTTTGTGCTTACCATAGAATCCAAGATGCTATATAAAGCTCTGAAAATGAAAACTGGATTGATTTCCTCTTCTGACCAGATAGAAAGCATTTATCTAATAACTTGCTGTGGCCCAGAAATAGCTTGGGTATTCCACTAGTGATAAGATTATGGGATAGATTTTCAGCCACCAGGATGTCTTTCTATATAATTCTGTCTCTGGGTATCTTCGAGAAACCGTCATGATTTCAGCACGTTTGCTTCTGATAACTGGTTTTAATTTCATTTTCAATTAATAAATGAATCATTACTCCAATCAAATTAGATACTTTTTGTTTAAGAATAAGCAATTATTGATTTTCCCTCCTAGAAGTACTAAGTTCACTTAGAGTTTCTGTTGCACAACTGCTGATGAAGAAGCTTTTCCCAGACATAGTATGTATCTTCATTGATTCACTGGGCATTAATATGTCTGTATCAACAGGGAAGGAGAAATTCCAACTTTAGGTTAAACACTCAGGTTTAGAAAACTTGTATCCGATCTGATTATATTGTATCTACCCAGCACATAGTAAGTGCTTAACAAATGCTATTATTACTATTGCCATTATTACTAATATAGTCAAGTGGAGGAAGATGTATAATATTTAGGCTGCCTTTTGTATTTAGGCAAACTATTTTTGTCTCTCACGTAGGTGATGTAGTAACAAGAGAGCAATTGAGTAGAAATTATTTTGACTTAAAAAATGCAGCAAATTCCAAATAAGGCTTATGATGTGATTCTCCAAAGATATCTTCCTTTGACCTATTTTTCTAAATTTCCAGTATTAATATCTTTCCTTAAGAGCTACAGCACTGTCTTTTATCTTATTGGGAACAACTAGTTTAATGTAGTATATAAAACGGAAGGCAGGTGTGTAAGAGTTTAAGGGAAGTTGGTTGCTAGTGGGATTGTTCCTGATTACATTTCCATGTTAAGTAATATGTGTTGTTTATACATCTCTATATGTTCTTCATTTTCAAAGCCGATCAACTGATGGTAGATTCTGAGGAACACTACAAGGATGTCTGCTGATAGAACCTGAGCTGAGGAGATAGTAATAAGCTGGGGAAGGGTCCCTGAAGGAAATCAGTTTTCAGAAGGTTTTGAAAAAGTAGAGGGATGTGTTCTAGGGGTGTGAAAGGGAAGAGAAAGAGTGTGACATAATGCAAAGAACATGGGCCTGCGAGTCAGAGGACCTGGGATCTAGTCCCAGCTCTATCACCTGTTTGCTGTGTCACCTTGGGCAAGTCACTTTACTTCCCTGTGCCTCAGTTACCTCATCTGTAAAATGGGGATTAAGACTGTGAGCCCCATGTGGAAAAGAGACTGTGTCCAACCTGATTAACTTGTATCTATCCCAGCACTTAGAACAGTGCTGGATACATAGTAAGTGCTTAACAAATACCATTATTATTATTATTATTATTATTATAATTATTAATAAAATGGGAATTAAGTCTTTGAGCTCCATGTGGGATATAAACTGTGTCCAAGCTGATTATCTTGTAATCAACCCCAGAACTTGGTACAGTGCCTACCACATAGTAAATATGTAAATACCATTTAAAAAAAAAAAAGACACGGGTCAGAGATGGGAAAGCTGAGAGCAATCAGTCAATCATTCCATCAATGATATTTGAGTGCTTATGTTTGTTAAGCACTATATTAAGTGCTTGAGAGAGTATCAGTCAATGAATGAGTGGTATTTATTGAGTGCTTACTATGTACAGAGGTCTGTACTAAGCACTTGGGAGAGTACAATACAACAGATTTGGTAGACAGGTAATTTCCTATTACAACAGTGCGTGAACACTTTGCTCCTCTAAATCCAGTCTATTCACTGTATCTCAGTCTCTTCTGTCTCACCATTGTTCCCTTAACCATGTCCTCCCTCTGGCCTGTAACTCCTGTCCCCTTCATATCTAGGCCCACAGCACTTATGTACATATTTGTAATTTATACAAATGTCTCCCTCTCCCACCTCCCCAGACTGTGAACTCACTGTAGGAAGAGAATGTGTCATTTATTGTTGTATTGTACTCTCCCAATCTCTTAGTACAATGCTCTGCACACAGTAAGTGCCCAATAAATATGATTGAATGAATGAATGAATGAATATCCAACAGACCATCATTCTCCCCACCTCCAAATTTGTATTTATTCAATAATATTCATTCATTCAATAGTATTAAGTGCCTACTGCATGAAGAACACTGTATTAAGCACTTAGGAAAGTACAAATACAACAACAAAGAATGCCCTCAACAAGCTAAAATCACATTTCCTTCAAGAAGCCTTACCCAGTTAAGCTTTGATTTTCCCTACTCCCTTTCCCTTCTGCGTCACCTATCCATTTGGATCAGTAGCCTTTAAGAACTTGATATTCGTCCCACAGTGCTTTCGTAAATATCTACAATTTATTTTAATGTCTGTCTCACCTTCAACACTAAAAACTTATAATATGGTAGAGTTGGTTGACCCAGTTGCTGTTCTCAAAGAGAGTAGAGTAGAGGTGATAGTGTTGTTGATGTCAAAGCTTATGAATGGTCTGTGAGATCAGTAAAGAGATGATGTTGTTTACTTACACTCATATGTTGTATGTTATTTAAAATATATGTAAACCAAAATGCACTGATTTTCAAAGAGTTTTTTGATAGGTCATTTAGAAGGTATGGTTTAAGTAGTTCTCCTAATTAGCAGTTTCTTGACCCTGATCAGTTTTCTCACCTGCATTAATTATTCTACTATCTTTACTTCCCTACAGTTTTACCATCCTAAGTTGAGTCTTATCATAACAATCAGAAATGGAAAAGAAAGATAGAATATGATGCCTTCTCATATTTGCTTTGATAACATTTATCCATTTTAAGGGATATGAGAGAAAATACAAAGTTAAAATTTTATGATTTTCAAGGTGAAGGATTTTCATAAGAAGTCTAGTAGGCACCAGTCAGATTTGCTGAAGGTTGAGGAGACATGCTAGGAATAAATTAAATAATGCCTATAGAACTTTCTGTTTTCCATGACAAAGATGAAGTTAATTATTCAGTGATGGCAAAGAAGCCTGTTTATTGAATGTGACACGTTCAATGCAATATTGGATTGCATAATATTGTAATATTAAAGATGAAGGAACTTTTAATGACAATCGAATGCAATGTTTCAATGGTACCTATTTATAGGAAACGTGATCGGTATGGATAATTCCTTCACAGTTAGTATAGTGGAGGTATATGGAGTTATTTGTAGGGTGAAAATGAATCATGATATTTAGGACTCACCAGGTAAATTTAAATTGTTCATTAAACATTTTCATGTACACTGCCAAGTGCCTAGTATAATGCTCTGCACAAAGTGCTCAAAAATACCACTGATAATTGGTATAGATGTACAATTAATATGAACAATTTCACATCTCCAGAGTATCTTTCCTAAGTAATCTCTAGTTTCTCCACTTCAGGCCTTTCTATCTGCATCTGCATTTGTTACAACCATCCCACCCCAGTAGCAGTTATGTCTTATAGACCTTATATCTTATACGTTATATCTTATAGACCATTTTCCTCCCTATGTAATTTATTTGTCTGTCTCCTTTGCTAGATAAACTCATTGAAGGGAGGCATTGTGTAACTCTTGTACTCTCTCAAGTGCTTAGTATAATGTGTGCCGTGCTCAATCAGTCAATCAATGGTATTTATTGAGTACATACTGTGTGCAGAGCACTGTACTAAGTCCTTGGGAGATTACAGAACAGCAGATTTAGTGGACATATTCCCTGCCCATAAGGAGTTTACAGCCTAGAGGGGGATAACAAATCCTTCTGATTAATTGTTTTATTCATTTAGGATGAACTGACCTGGCTGATTATTTTGGAATTTTATCTACGGATTGCTAACCTCATATACTTGTTTCCTAGTTAAGTCTCTGTAATTTGTATTCTCTCCAATAATTCCATTTGCTGTCTGAAAACTAGAACAGGTTTTCCATTGAACATTATTACTTCACTATTGGGAAGATCAAGCAATCAAATCATTCGTATTCCCTGACCCCCTACTTTGTGCAGAGCATAGTATTAAATGTCTGGGAGAGTACAGTAGAATTGTTCTAATTATTTTGATGGTAGTGATGCCGTTCTACTTGTTTTGTTTTGTTGTCTGTCTCCCCCTTCTAGACTGTGAGCCTGTATTGGGTAGGGATTGTCTCTGTTGTTGAATTGTACTCTCCCAAGTGCTTAGTACAGTGCTTTGCACACAGTAAGTGCTCAATAAATGTGAATGAATGAATGGGAGACATGATTCCTTCCCTCAAAGAGTTTATATTATAGTGAGAAGACCAGACACTAAATAATAGGTAGAAGGAAGAAGGAAAAGATGATTAGGCACATTAGGGTTTGTGGCCTAGAAGATAGAGCATGGACCTTGGAGTCAGAAGGACCTGGGTTCTAATCCCAGCCCTGCCATTTGTCTGGAGTGTGACCTTGGACAATTCACTTCACTTCTTTGGGCCTCAGTTACCTCAGCTGTAAAGTGAAGATTAAGAATGTGAGCCCGTGTGGGACAGGAACTGTGTGCAACCTGATTAGCTTGTATCTACCTCAGTGGATGACACATAGTAAGCGCTTAACAAATTCTAACATTATTATTAGTAGTAAAACACTAGAGGAGTCTAAAACAGAAGTGCCTCGGTGGCACAGATATCCTGACCTGGGAGAGTTAAGACCGTGAAGTACTAAGTAATAATGATTATCAATAATAATAATAATGAATTTTCTCATTTCTAACTCATGGTAATTCCCCAGTACACATGCACAGAAGGTTGGAAGGTTGGCAGTTTCTCCTTCTTAGTTATTTTTACACTAGGAAGACTAATCACAGTAGTAGTCCTGCAATGAATGGCAGATTAGATCCCAGCAATTCACCTTTGCCATTTATTACCTACAGACTTTTGTCTCACTTGACTATGTGAGCAGCTAAACCAGGCAATGTAGCTTTCCTTTAAAATGGGTATTTACAACCACTCTGTCCTGGGAGCATATGTGTACCCCAGAAACTACTGCTACTAACCCTGACCCTGAACTTCCTAGACAAAGCATTTGACATTCTTCTCCAGTGGAAAAGGATGATGCTCTCAAAGGAAAGGTAACCAAGCTCTGATTTGGTGCATTGCTGATTTTAAACACTGAAGTGAATAGGGTAGCCTGCATGAACAAAGCCCTGTTTAAGCACCTAGGCAGCTCACAGTGAGATTTTGATTCCAGTGGGGAATAGAGTTTACTGAATCAGTCACCTCTGCTCATATTTTTTCCCCTTTCCCATATTCTTGCAATCATTTATAATATAGATCTGAATTGATTGGAGACTTTGTCAAGTCAGAATAATGTAGCTGGGCCCAGGGATGTTACCGAATCAAAGAGCCAAGAAACACAATTGACTCCAATATGGAATATCTATCCCTGTTCTCGTCATGTTCCCCAGTCTGACTTTTTGTTATTAATCAGTTTCCATTGTACTGAACTTACTGAACTGTAGAACTGTTCAGGCTTTGAGAAATGACCCAGATAAAATCAGATCCATTTTATTGAAGAATGAGTATGTATGAAAAGTGTATAGGGGGTGGAGAGAGAAACAGAAAGCAAACAGTAATTTCTTCCAAGTATCCCTTGACAGTTAAAGGAATTATCAAAGTAAACAAAAGTGAAAGAAAACAAAATAACTTTGTTTTGTTTTTTTTTCTAAATGGGTAGAGTGTTCATGCTATCGTATTAAATTGAATTCAACCCTCAGAAGCACAGTACATATGACTTTCTGCTCAGGGATTGAATTTGGGTATGTATTTTCATGTAGACATTCAGGGAAGGTTGCTTCAAAGCATAGGAAAATATTATTCCATGAGAAAAAATATGAAAGCAGCTCTCTCCCCCTACTACCTAACCTCATTGTGTTCACAATCTAAGTGACGTGCCTCACTCCTCTAAAGTCAAACTAGTCACTGTACCTCGAACTTGTCTTTCTTGCCCTCAGATTCTTTGCTGACATCCTCCCTCCTGCTTGGAATTTCCAACCCCTTCATAGCCAACAGAACTCCACTTTCCCCATCTTCAAAGCTCTACTAAAGTCACATGTCCTCACAGAAACATTTCTTGACTAACATCATTTTTCGCCATCCTATTTTCCTGCTCTTTGGCATCGACTGTACATTTGGGTCTGTACTCCTTAAGCACTTGGATACTCAGTGCACTCCAGTCCTATAGCACTTAGGTGCATATCCTGATCCTCTGCTATTTCCCTCTCTGTAATTTATTTTACTGTCAGTTTCCCAGACTAGATGCTAAGCTTCTTGAGGGTGGAGATATGGTCTACCAACTCTATTGTACTGTACTCTTCCCAAGAGCATAGTACAATGCTCTGTGCATAGTGGTGCCCAATAAATACCATTGTTTGATTGAAAAGAGGTAGACAAATGGCCCATCCAGCCTGGGATTCTGACTCTTCCAGGGCAGGAATCATATGATGGCTATCCTCGTTAGCATTCAACCACATAGTCATCAACCTAACTCTTCCATCTAATAACTCATCATGAAATACTTCTAATTTATGGATGTATGCCTCAAGTCTTCCTGCACCAGCCAAAATCCCCAGTGTTTTCTGGTTGTAGCTGTGTTAACCGGTGAATAACTCTTGTACTTCCTATGTCACTCTAATGGTACTTTTTAAAGCACTTACTATGTGCCAAGAACTGTTTGAAACACTAAGGTAGATACAGGTGAATCAGGTTGGACATAGTCCCTTTTCCACATGGGGCTCATAGTCTTAATCCCCATTTTACAGATGAGCTAAGTCCTTGGGTCCTTGTGACCCCCAGGCCTGTGCTCTATCCACTAAGCCATGCTGCCTCCACCATTCCCCTATCTGTTTCTACGATAGGAACACAAACGCACATACACACAAAACCACATCCCACGCATATATGTGTGTAGAGGAGCATTTGAGCATGTAGAGGAGAATGTTTTTCAGGCATTTAGAACAGTATCCTGACATGATTTGTTCATCATTCTCCCTTAAGCATTTTGATACTCACCCCAGCCCCACAGCACTTAGGTACATATCCTTATTCTCTACTGTCTCCTCTACTGGCAATTTATTTGAGTGTCTCTCTTCTCCTGTAGACTATAAACTCCTTGTGTGCAGGGATCATGTCTACCAACTCTATTAGTACAATACTCTGAACACAGTAAGCACTCAGGAAATACCACTGATACACCGTCATTGCTCCTGCTTCTGTCCCCCTGTTCTTGGAGGATTCCTGGCTCCCTGCCAGTGAAATGAGAAGAAAATCCAACACCCCTGAGCATTACTATTGACAACTATCAATCAGGTTCCCCATCAACAGGCAAGTCAACAGGCACATATAAGCAGGTAATCAAAACGATGCAAATATCTGTCTGCCATTGCTCAAATAAGCAGCTTTCAAACGATCAGAAAATAGACCACTGAAATTTGCTATTTGCCAGTCCTCTCTGGTTTTGACTACAGAGGAGGGTATTCATGATTGTGCCATCGAGCAGATGAATTGTCAATTTGTTTTTGGAAATTAGTGGGAGTCTAGCCCCAAGACAATTTGTCCAGGAACCCGGCTGACACCGCTGTTTTCTCAGATTCCTCTACCCACCCTTTAGTGAATCTACTTTTTAATTTCCTCATCGAAGGAATAATCATCCAATTTACTGGCAATTCTCACAACGCTAGTCATCTGTTCTTATCAAAAAAAAAGGCTTGCATGAAACCTAACCCATCAATGAATATTAAACCCATCAATTAAATAAGAAACTTCTGGTACGCCTTCCTTTGCAAATTAAATTCCAAAAGATTGCTTGTGATTAGAGAGAAGTCCAGACCGCCTGGAGGGGGCACTAGAGACCGCACTCAAAGGTTGTTAAAAAGTGAAAATGTCAACTGTTCTTTTGCCGTTGATGGTGATGGTGATGATGAAGATGAAGAACTTACTCGTCGAAACTAGCAGATGAGCTTCTCGGTCCTAAGACTTAGTACAACGCACTATACTGAACACTTAGGACAGTACAGTAGAGTAAATTGACATGATCCCTGCCCTCAAGAATCTTATGATCTCATTGGCGAGACAAACATGAACATACGTTATAGGTAGGGGAAGCAGCAAAGTTTAGAGATCTGTACATAAGTGCAGTGGGGGTGGAGCATAGGGTGAGTGTTGAAGTGCTTAGGGGTTGAGGACACAGGTGCTTAAAACAGCAGACATTATGTATTGTGGAAAGTGTTCATTCAAACTTAGGGGAGAATACTCCCCCGCCATTAACCAAACAGTGCTATTTATGGAGCTCTTATTGTGCAGAGCCTCATCATCATAAATGGCATTTATTGCATACTTACTGTATGCAGAGCACTGTACTAAGCACTTGCAAGAATATAGTACAACAGAGTTAGTAGACTGGTTTTCAACTCCAGCAAGCTACTCTCACCAACACTTAGTACAGTGCTCTACCTACAATGAAACTTCAATACTTACGATTATTTGATCAATTCAAAATGTGTGTGAATTGCTGTGCACTGTGAGAAATTGAAGAATTAGTGATAGGGTAAATTGAAATGGTCAAGATTCCCTAATTAGTTAGCTTTGATATTTACTAACACTTACCTTGTCTCAAGCACTGTGATAAGTACTGGGGTAGATGCAGATCAGATAATCAGATCAGACATCGCCCCTTGCTCCCAGTCTAAGAAGAAGAAAGAGCATGTCTCATCATTCATATTTATTGAGCACTCACTGTGTGCAGGGTTCTGTACTAAGTGCTTAGGAGAGTATAAAGAGATGGTGGATATATTTCCTGCCCACAAGAAGTCTAGACGAGGAGCTAGATACTAATATAAATAAATAACGGATACGTACAGATATTTATTACAGATGAGGAAACTGAGGCCCAGAGAGGTTAGCTGACTTACCCAAGGTCAAACAGCCGATCAGCAGCAGAGCTGGGACTAGAAACTGGGTTTCTTGACTCCCAGTGACTTTCTCTTCCTCCTAGACCACACTGCCTTCTGTGTAACATCATAATTGGTAAGCAATAAAGGTGCTTGTCATTGATTTACCACATATTTGTGGGAAGATTTTCTTCTCAGTTTCCTCGGTCATGAGGTCCTTTCCTCAGGAGGTAGATTTTAGATTTCCTGTGTGGTAGGTGTCACTGCATTGGAAGGAATTTCAAATGCCTCTACCCTTTAGTGAACTGAACCATCAGAGATGTACAAAGTCAGAGTTCAAAGAATTTGAAAGGTTTTCTAGAGGAATTTCTCTCCAGGAATACTCAGTCTGAGTCCCCATTCATGCCAGGCAAGTCTGAGCTCATGGAACACAGCCAGTGAGGAATTTCAATTGAGAGATACAAAGAGAACAGGGCACGTGGAGTTCCAAATGTAAAGTGCAGCGAGGGGTTTGTGATGTGGAAGAGATTATTTGTCACACATCGGTCACACAATTGAGGTTGATGTGGCTATTGTGGTTCTTAGAAATCCAAACTGCCGTCACTAGTGTCGTGTTCAAACTCTAAGACAGCTCAATATATATTCACGATTGGGAGAAAGAAAAATTTGCCAAGCACTTTGGTATTCAACCCCTACAGCACTTATGTACATATCTTTCTACTTCCTTCCTTCCCCTACCTGTGATTTATTCTAATATCTCCTGCTCCAGAATGTAAGTTCCTGGTGGGCAGGGATCATGTCTATTTGCACTGTACTTCCCAAAATGCTTAATAGAGTGGTTTTCACTTAGTAACTGCCAATAAATATCACTGATAGATATCTCTCCTAAGTACTTAAGACAATGCTTTACACACAGTAAGCTCTCAGTAAGTGCCGTTGATTGAATGATTACTATTCCCACACATTATAGGTAGAGGGCACTATATAAGCTTATGGTTAAGGATAAATATGGGCTACTTCTGCTCTTGGGCAAGAACAGTGGGATGGGGGTATGGTCAGCAAACATATGAACCTCTTGTTAACCCATATGGGCTTTTAGATTGATTCTTCAGATGGCCAAGCAGAATGAGAAGCAGCATGGCCTAGTAGAGCATAGCTGAGAGTCAGAACAACCTGGGTTCTAATCCCAGATCTGCCATTTTTCTGCTGTGTGGCCTTGGGCAAGTCCCTTAAGTTCTCTGTGTCTCGGTTACTTTTTCAGTAAAATGTGGTTTAAAACTGTGAGCCCCAAGTGGGACATGGAGTGGGTCAATCCTGATTAGCTCTTATCTACTCCAGCACTTAGAACAGTGCCTGGAGCATAGTAAGCACTTGGCTAATACGATGGAAAAAAAAGAGTTCTAGGCAGTGGGGAGGATATGAGTCTCTGTGTGTGTGTGTGTGTGTGTGTGTGTGTGTGTGTATTTGTCATTGGGTGTAATAATAATAATAATAATGTTGGTATTTGTTAAGCGCTTACTATGTGCCGAGCACTGTTCTAAGTGCTGGGGTAGACAGGAAATCAGGTTGTCCCACGTGGGGCTCACAGTCTTAATCCCCATTTTACAGATGAGGGAACTGAGGCCCAGAGAAGTGAAGTGACTTGCCCACAGTCACACAGCCTACAGGTGGCAGAGCTGGGATTCGAACTCATGAGCCCTGACTCCAAAGCCCATGCTCTTTCCACTGAGCCACGCTGCTTCTCCAGCGTGTACATAAAGACCAAATACCCAACAAGTAAATGAATAAGAACACAGATACCAATCTTAAGAGAAGTAAGCTAAATATAGAGCTAGCAAATGCCAAAATGCCATTCAGATTGGCCAGCTCCTTTCCATCTGACAATGCTTTGTTGTTTTAAACTTGTGATCTCCTGACTAGAATATTAGTGTCCTCTGCCTCCAATCTTTTACCTCTTCATTCTATAATACACTTGCAGCATGGATCTTCTTTCAAGAAGTGGAATATGAATCCATTACTCCAAACCTCATCATTCTACTGTGGCTTCATAATTCCTTCCACTTCAAACAAAAATCCCCTGTTCATAGGCATTAAGACTCTCTTCTGTACTCCCTTCTTACATATCTTTTCTCGTCATTCCAAATTCTTTTGATGGCAATATTTACCCTTCCCAAATTGACATTCATTCTGTAGTTCATTCTCAGCTCTCCCTTCGAACTTTTCTATCCTCTCACCATGCCCGAAGCTCCCTCTCTCTTCAAATCATTCAAGTCCCATCTATCGTCAAAACCTCCTGAAACACCTAACTCTTCCAGGAGGAATTCCATAACGAATTTTCACAACTTCTGGCGGTATCCCAACAGATCCTTTGGAAGTTCTGAATGTGTCGAATTACATACTTTGACAACATGGATAGGATCTCCCCTTAACAGTGTCATCTTCAAAGATAGAGGACAGCTATAAATATTACAGTCACCTAGTCTGTCACAATCATTACTATTTAAGAAAGAGTCTACTTACTGGTGGAAAGTTAGAGGGAAATGAGACATATTAAGAAGAGGAGTACTTCAAGCAATATGAAAAGAAGCACAATGCAAGTTAAGAATAAATGATATATTGTCTATATAATTTCAGAATTCTTTAGGGACCAGCAAACACCCTTTTAAATCATGTGCAGAGGACTTCATTCTTTACAGAGCAGGAAAAAGTAGTTGAAACTTTATTAAAAATTGACTAATAGGCACTCCAGATAATTGAAATGACAGCTTATTTTGACAGCTGCAAATGAAAATGTACTTGTTCAAAATAGTGAGTGTAAATCTTTTTAATTTCAAGAAAGAGAAATGATCAGGTTTTACTCAAATCAGTCAGCTTCTAAAGTTTAATAAAAAGGAGAAAAACTAACTATTCCACTAACTAGGGAAACATAATAATTGGAGGGATGAACAAACAGCCCATTTGCAAGTCCTGTCAAAATCCTCAAAGAGCAAACTGGAATTGTTCGAGGTTCAGAGGGGACAGACCATACATTAGTAGTAGTGATAATATATTTGCTTAATGTATGCAGAACATTGTATTGAGCGAGAGGAAAGATTAAGGGATGAATGACCATGTCATATGAAAGACATAAGAATATTGTGTCTAGCATCTTGTCTCTTTAAGCATTAAATGCGTAATCATCTACTGAATTTAACCAGCATGTACCAGCAGAGAAACAGGGGTTATTTCATATGAAGAAGCCAAGCCAATGTGCTAAGATCTTTCATTTTTCAGTGATCATGTTTACCCAGATAAAATTAATGAAGACTTCAAAAAATGACACACTCCGCATGAGTCAACCTACAATCGTGATTTTTCATATGCTGACCAGCTAATGTTAGGTGGAAGGGATATGCTATAATAATTCATCATGGTAGTCCTCAAAAGTGTTAGTTTGAGGTGTGCGTGTGTGTATAGGTATGCATTTGTATAGGTTTTTGATGTTCTACTGAAAGAAGGATATATGCTTCAGTTGATTTTATAGTAGTAGTCCAGGTTTGTACTGAACCACCCACACTCTCTGACCTAGTCCTCCTATGTTCTTTCACACCAAATAACCACTGTGTATGTTTCCTATGATTTTTTTTCTTAGTGAAATGTTCCTCCTAATCATCAGTTTTAGTCCGTATGTTTTCATTCTTCTATACTCAACTATTGGTAATAATAATAACTATGGTATTTGTTAAGTGATTTATTATGTGTCTGGCATTGTATTAAGCGCTGGGGTGGATAGAAGCAAATTGGGTTGGACACAGTGGGGCTCATAGTCTCAGTCATCATTTTACAGATGAGGGAACTGAGGCACTGAGAAATGAAGTGACTTTCCCAAGGCCACACAGCAGACAAGTGGTGGAGTTATGATTAGAACCCATGACCTTCTGACTTCCAGACCTGTGCTTTATCCACTATGCCAGTCTACCCAAGCTTCCAAAGAGTGGCAAATAGGATAGGCAAGGGGATTGGGAAGACAGGAAAAATATGAAAATCCATGTGACAGATCAGTTTCAATAATAATAATAATTGAGTTATTTTTTGAGGGCTTACTAGGTGCCAAGAAGTGTACTATATGCTGGGATGGATCCAAGATAACCATATTGGTCACAGTCCCTGTCCCACACGGAACTCACAGTGGAAGGGGAAGGAGAAGAGGTATTTAATCTCTACTTTACAGAAGAAGAAACTAAGGCATAGAGAAGTTAGTTGTGACTTGCCCAAGGTTGCACAGCAACCCATTGGCAGAATCGGGATTATAACCCAGATTCTTTGTCTTCAATGCCCGTACTTATTCCACTAGACCTGACTGTTTCTCTATTTGGCCTATGCAAATATTCAGACTCTCAGGGCGGGTGCTAAGTGGTACTCCTGCTAATGAACTCTAAAAATATTTTTTTGGCCTGCCTATTCTGGTCACCACTAAAAATCTGTCAATCTACAGTATTTAATAAATATGTATTGCTTGTTGAACACAGTATTAGGAACTTGGGATAGTACAGTAGAGATAGAAGACTCAATTCCTGACCTCCAGGAATTACAATCTAAAGGGAAATAGTAACTTAGCACCTAACTTGGGACTGGCACTAGGCAGCTTTGTTCAATGAGGCAGGGAATGTCTCTCTTCATTGCTGTATTGTACTTTCCCAAGCTCTTAGTACAGTGCTCTGCACACAGTAAGCGCTCAATAAATATAATTGAATGAATGAATGAATGAATGAATGAGCAGGAGAAACTTTCCATTGGAAAATTCCCCTTCCCACCCTCCCCGCCATCAGATTTAACAACTGTGCATTCAGTCACCGGAAAAGCCAAGCAATCAAGTCAGCTTCCTCAGGCATTCAGCCTCAACACTTTGTCCTCCTGCATAGAAAAAGAGTAAGAAACCAAAGATTGAAGAGTAAATTAGAAGGAAGAAGAAAAAAACCCCCAAGAAAATGAGTGTGGTAAGAAACGTTGGGGAAAGCCAGGATAATTGGTGAAGGAATTAGTGAGTGATAATATTAAACATCCACTGCATGCCACGCATTGTGCTCAGCGTTGGAGAAATTAATTCTGAGATGTATTCCGTTCACATGGAGCTCATCTGCTCAGAGGCAGGGAGAGGGGAATCTTATGTCCATTTTACAAATGGGGAAACTGAAACCCAGAGAGGAGAAGTGACTTCCCCAAGGTCAGACAGCAGGCAAGTGGTAGAACTTAGACTAGAACTTGGATCTCCTAATTCCCAGGCTTATGGTTTCTGATTACATTGTAAGAGTGATTTTGGAAATTATTTTGACAAAGTAGGAAAAGGAAATTATTAGAAAGGAAAGGAGTCCTTCCTTGCACCCTTTATTCTCTCCTTCTTCAGACCCACAGCACTCATGTACATACCCATAATTTATTTATATTACTATCTATATCCCCCTCTAGATTGTAAGCTCATTGTGGGTAGGGAAGGTGTCTGCTTAGTAGAGTGATCTGCACACAGTAAATGCTGAATAAATACTATTGATTGATTGAAAGTCAAAATTGCCCAAGAATGGGAAAACAGATTCTCTAAGAGATAGTTGAGGATCTTTCAAATGCGGAGTGCATATTATTGACCATCAGCATCATTAAAAATGATTGAGCTCATTTTTTACAGAGAGGACATCCAATACAGTGACCTATCATTTTCTAAATGACCTCAAAATAACCCTTAAAGATCATTTTAGTGGTCAATTCTGAGATAGTGGAGCATTTTCAGATGTGCTTTCATCATGGAATCTCATGAAAAGTAAATGGAGGTGGAGAACATTCATCATAGCTATCCAATGGCTCCCTTTGGGCAGTAATAATTCCACTGAAGCTTCAAAGGGATTAAAGAGACAAAACCTACATTCAAACCAAATGAAATGGTGAACTAGAAGAAGGGTAATCTCTGTGACATTTAATTATGGTGATGCACCCATATGTTGGATCCTGCCATTTTATTGCATTTGTCAATCAATACTATGTGCAGAGCACTGCACTAAGCACTTGGGAGAGTACCATATACAGAATTAGTTAACATGTTCCTGCCCATATTGAGCATACAGTCTAGAGCGGAGGCAGACATTTATAGGAATAGCATTTGATTATATTTGTATGAAAAATGCAATTTTATAAAATTTGAATTGGTACCCATAAAGGAAATAAAAAGTGGCAAATAAGAACAAATGCCAAGCCAAAGGAAACCTTATCAAATTCCTTTTAAATCTGATTAGTGATGGGAAGTGACACACAGCTACTGAACTTCAGTTACTAATCTGCATGCTATTTGTCGAGATTTCATTTCTTTCATTTTAGGACCTCAACTGAGACTGCCTTTGTGAGAATCTGAATTTCACAGCTCTCCATTCTAAAGCACCCTTTGCTAAGAGAGCAGAATAATTGAACCATCGACAAGTAAAACTAGCCATGAATGGGACTTGATTGGGTATTTTTAGATTTCTCTGCACTCTAGGTGGGCGAGTTTTGAACAAAATACATTTGTTTAAAGTATTACAGAGCTCTGAATTGCCAGGAACAATTTAAACTCCATAAATGCTTCCTCTAAATTGAATCAAAGAAGACTGAGAATCCTCTAAACACTGGATGGGGATTCAATGTTTAGTTTTTTACTGAAACAATTTAAATATTTGGAACATTGCCATTTTTTTTTTGCAACAGTAAGAATTCCATTCTTCTTGCCATATTTTAATTTCTCTTCCCTCCTAGTTCACCTATGTCAAAGCACTTTTACATTTTTGCACTGCAGCTACATGGAGGGGTTTGTTTTGTTTTGTTTGAAAACATTTGAGGAATTCAAATTTATTTCTATCTAGAAGACTGCTGCCATACCCAGCTTGAAAAGACATTTTAAGGGAAAATGTGTTGCAAGTGCCCCTTTCCCGTTTTTATTTAGTCTCATATCCCAAATGATTAATTTCTTTAGTGTTAGCGGAAGGTATACCTTGCATATGTTCAATATCATATGTGTAAACAAGCACTATAAATTATTAAATGCTTAATATAGCTTGTGAAAGGAATCATTGTTCTTTAACAGACTGTTTTGTTTTGTTTTTAAAGTAAATGGGGGCCATGTATCACCTGTGAGGTGCTATACAGGAAAATGCTTTTAAAATCTAATAACAAGAAATGTGCCTTTCCATTACACTGAGTGAGCATGCAAACGATAAAGACTGTTAAAATAACATGGTGTAGAAAGTGGTATTTAAATCACAATGAAAATTGTAGAGCTGCATACACAGGATATAGAGCGCATATTTACCAATCCCTCTATTTCATAAATGTAAATGGATGCCAACAATATGCATTTGTTGTTTTGAATGATAGGGAATAAGGATTTCTAGCAAGAAATCTGGAAATGATTAACTGTTCAAGCTAAGGGAACTTAGGATGCCAATTGAGCTCATGTAGGTAATGAAAAATAAAGGACATGATCAATATAAGTGGCCATCAAAAATAATCAGTATCGGCAGGAATACTATTGAATGAGTCCCTACTGATGCAGGACACTGGGCTGGTACTTGTGGATCCCATGAAAGAAGTTAAAGATGCAAACCCTGCTCTCAAGGAGCTAACAGTTTAATGTGGGGATATAGACAAATTAAAGAAACAACTCTTTTTTATCTTTTATAGTTTTTAGGGGGTCTCACTCATACTTGCTACTTGCAAGACACTTGCTTTTATCTTTCTACCTAGCTTTAGCCACTGAAGTATTTAATTCTCCCCTGTGTATTTTTCTCAGGGTTTAGTAGTATCGCATACAATAGGTGCTTAATGGAAACCAGCAATAATAGTTAAGTAACAGGGGACAAAACATTGTTATTTTTATTGAGTCAAACAATTTATTCAAGTCGTTTTTTGATATTATTTACATCTGCTTGGAACTTGAAATACTGAGCAGATCAAGAGAAGTAGCGGTGGCCTAGTCGAAAGACCCCGGGCCTGGGTTCTACTCGCGATTCCACAACTTATCTGCTGTCTGACCTTGGGCACATCACTTAACTTCTCTCTGCCTCAGTTTCCTCATCTGTAAAGTAGGAATGGACTGTGAGCTTCATGTGGGACATGGACAGTGTCCAACCTGATTAGCTTATATCTACCCCAGTGCTCAGTTCAGTGCCTGGAACATTGTAAGCACTTAACAAATACCATTAAAAAAAGAGAGAGAGAAGAGTAGGGTGTTAAGCAGTGACAACTCCAGAGCAGATTTTAGTCAAGGACACTTCCCCCAGAAGATGAAATAAAAAGTTTGAACCGAAAGAGTGGGAAGAACTATAGGCTCAGAATTGCATGTCCCTTGAACTGCCACACAGCATGTTGATCTGATCTATTGGTGGTAAGGCCCCTCATTTAGGATGAATACTTGAAATGATTTCCTCAACTTTTAGAAAGCCGCATGTGAAGTTTTTAAATTATGATGAATTAGTTAACCTCTCCTTTGGAGCTGGAAAGACCAAGGACTTCCCATTGTTTGACCCATTCAGGCTTCTTGGAACTAAAAGCTTTTCTAAAACATTCATAAAATGAAAATTCCTTCTAAGATTCTGGTTTTCTAATCAAGCAATAGTGCTTATTGAGCTCCTGCTGTGTGCAAAACACTGTAATAAGTCTTTGGAAGACAGCAATGAACAAAGAAGATATGATCCTTGCCCACAAGGATTTCTAGGGTTCCAAAAGTTATTCACCATTCCACATGGGCGGGGGAGGATAACCAGCTCTTCTTTATACTCTTTGGCTCCGACTGTTAGGCACAGACATTTGTATTAGACAGAACAAGCCTGCTTGGTTTACTCCCAGGCAAAATCACTATATAGCAGAATGCTTATGTTTCCATTTTCAGTTTTAAGAACCCAGAGAGGCAAAGTGGTGAAGAAAATGACCCATGTCACTGACTAGGGACAACACTAAAAACAAAGTGCCCAGTTCTTCCTAAGTATCAAAAGGAAGTGGAAATAATAATAGTAATAATATTTGTTTAGCACTTAATATGTACTAAGCGCTGAACTAAGTTCTGAGGTAAATACAAGATAATCAGGTTATACCCCTGGCCCTCAAGGGGGTTAACAATCAAAGTAGAATGGACAGCAGGTATTTAATCCCTATTTAAAGATGAGTAAACTGAGGCATAGAAAGGTTAAGTGACTTGCTCAAGGTCACACAGTAGGCAATTGGAGGAGACTCCTTAGAAACAAGGAGGAATAAAACGTACTAATAGCAGGAAGGACAAAACACATATTTCTAGCCTTTGGTTTTTCAACAGTCAAATCCCTTTAGACATGGGGGGGGGTCCTCTTCCAAAAAGTTCTCACGTGTGGAGGAAGAAATATAGATATATCTTCCCCTTCAAGTTCAGAAGGAGGCTGGGAACTGAAGACATGATGTTGGTCTGCCTCTCTAGTCTGTAATCTTTTTGAGGCCAGGTGCTGTGTCTACTGACTCTACTGATTCTCCCAAATGCATAGTACAATGCTCTGCTCTCAAATAATACTAGTGGTTAATGGAGTGATTGTTTGAAGAGGAAAATAAAGCTCCATGGCAACACAGACATGAAAGATATGGAGGAACAAGAGGAATTGTTCTAATGTAGCTCAAGGAATTTGAACTGTGCCTGTGGAAAGCGTCACTATAAAGCTAGACTGATTAGCCTTCTGGGTTACTGGGCCATGGTAACCAGAGGAGAAACCAAACACACTTTTCCTCTCTCAAACTTCATTTCCTACCAGCCTCTTCATTTTGTAACCCCTAAGAAATGTCAACAACATGTTTAGACCTTTCAAAAACTTGGCCAGTGGTTTTAAAGATAACCAAGGGGTCTGAAGAGGAATACCAGTGAATTGGTCAATATTACTGCCAATAGATTTTCCAAAGCTCTTGTCAGATACTGAAGGTCCACTGGATTTTTTAAAAAATCACCCCGTTTCAAGAAAAAAGTGTTTTAAGAAACAACAATAACAATAAGTTTCTTGAAGGCTGAGATCAGGTCTGCCAACTTTACTGAGCTCTTTTAAGTGCATATGTATATTGCCTTGTACCAGTAAGTACGCAAGAAATACTTTCGAATGGTACTTCAGGAAGGTCTTCTATTACTTTAATATTGCTTAGATCTATCAATGCAGGCAGTATTTGTTAACTGCATACTTCTGTTGTAAAGACATTACATGGTAATTATTTCATTGCTGGCCGTCTAGTTCTTATTTAGTGTCTTGTGGTGGCTCAAAACTCTCTTAAAAGCAGCCAGCACTCAAGTGTTATCACGAATTACTATTGTTGCACCTGTAATAGAAAACACTTATAAAAAAAGTAATTGCTTTCATTTCAGTGCTCTCTGTGGTTGTGGAAATGCTTGTCAATTAATATGCATTAGTTCAAAAGCATTCATCAGTTAATGTACAGTAGTTCTGAATGATAATTTGTTAGTTACCATAAATATGTATTGAATTTAGACAAGTGTAACTCATTGGGAAAATAATGATTTGAACACAACATACATCACTGGAATTAAAATGAGTAAAAAAAAAATTACTGAATAAATTTCAGTGAAAGTAGATTTGATGAAATGGCAATCCACCTTCAGTGTTGCTTTTTCTATTTAATATTTAAAGACTCATTTTAAAGCAAGTTATATTCCTATCATAAGAGTATTTGCATATTTACCAGAGTCATAATAATAATGATAGCATTTAATAGGCACAAACACAAGACCAGACACAGCCCTTGTCCCAAACAGGACTTACAGGAGAACAGGTATGTTACAAATGAGGAAACTGAGTCTCAGAGAGTTAAAGTACTTGTTCAAGATCCCACAGCATAAAAGTGGAACAGCCAGAGCTAGAACCATGATGTCCTAACTCCCAGTCCATATACTTTCCACTAAGCCACACTGGGCTGTTCTTTTCTTTTGATTAAATTTGGAATGTTGGCTTTACCACCTAAATTCTGTGTCTTTTAGGTTACACATCAC
The DNA here is from genome assembly GCF_004115215.2 of Ornithorhynchus anatinus. Classification (NCBI taxonomy): domain Eukaryota; kingdom Metazoa; phylum Chordata; class Mammalia; order Monotremata; family Ornithorhynchidae; genus Ornithorhynchus; species Ornithorhynchus anatinus. The sequence continues at coordinate 29,269,557 of NC_041746.1, forward strand.
ATTTTGGTATATAACTAGGAGAACCTATACAAAATTAGTACTGATTCAAAGTATGTGTTGTAAGGATTCTATCCATTAAACAGAATTATTTATTTAATGTCTACTATGTGAACAGCACTTCACGCTATGTTGAGGAGAATAAAACAAAGTTAGAAGATGTAATCCCTGCCCTCAAGGATTTACGATCTATTGGGGGAGTTCAACTCTCGCAATCACATAGTAGCAGTGCTCTGCACAGAGTAAGTGCTCAATAACTACTACTGATTTATTAATATAAATAAGTAAATTATATATAATTGTTCTCCCATTCAATATTACTGGACTCACAACTTGTAGACGGTATACATCGTTGTAGTTCGTAATCATTCAAACAAGTTCTTATCAGGAGAAATGAGCCATTTTCACACATCTTCCAACATCTAGTTTTGCTTTGAATGTTTGTGTCACTTGAGCAATATCTGATCTCACACAAAGAATTGTACCTCCTGTTCTGTGTGGGAGATTTCATTGCTATAAGTGAACATATGTTAAAATTTAAATATTAATCTAAGGGTGAAAACAGAAGTGAGCAGCAGAACAGTTTGTTAATAATAATAATAATGTTGGTATTTGTTAAGCGCTTACTATGTGCCGAGCACTGTTCTAAGCGCTGGGGTGGACACAGGGGAAGCAGGTTGTCCCACGTGGGGCTCACAGTCTTAATCCCCATTTTACAGATGAGGGAACTGAGGCACAGAGAAGTTAAGTGACTTGCCCACAGTCACACAGCTGACAGGTGGCAGAGCTGGGATTCGAACTCATGAGCCCTGACTCCAAAGCCCGTGCTCTTTCCACTGCGCCACGCTGCTTCTCATAGATGATCTCCGAAGTGTCTTTTGTTCTTTGTTGTTGTTCTTTTAGATGATTTCTAAAGAAGTTGTTCTTTTAGATGATCTCCGAAGTGTCTGATACTCAAAGAATGCAATAAAGATTGTCAGCTTAGTGGAAAGAACATGGGACCAGAAGTCTGGAGAACTGGGTTCTAGTTCTGGCTCTGCTGTTGGCTTTCTGGGTGACCTTGGGCAAGTCATTTAACTTTAGTTTCCTCAGAGGTACAGTGGAGATAAAATACCTATTATCCCTCCCTTTTAGATTATGAACCCCATGTGGGACATGATCTTTGTCAAATCTGATTGTCTGGTATCACTCCAATTTAGCCCAGTGCTTAGTTTATAGTAAGTGCTTAATAAACATTATCATAATAGAAGGCTAGGGATGATTAGTCATTTTTCACTACAGTAGACTGAACCACAGTCTGACCTACCCTTGTAGATCAGTTTTATTCCACCATAGTCTAAGAAGGAGTTTATGCTTAGTAGACACAAACACACACACACACACACACACATACGTATTGTAATTTTGTATAGTATAATTTAGGAAATGTCCTTTTGAAAACAGGTGCTATTTTCATCTCTATCCCTTGTGAAATTCTACCACCTAAATACCTTGCAGGCTTAAATAATACAGACACAAAGTTAAAGGAGTAGAGAGCAAGAGGAAATAAAAAAGATATCCAAAAGATGCAGGTGATGAAAAATAGACATCCATTCAACTGAGGATTGAAATGGAATAGAGAGTCAATGAGGCAGAGAGATTCAGGAAGAGCTTCTCAATAGAGGGGTGAGAGTTTTTACACTGATTGTAGCTAGATTATGTCAAGGGGCAGAGAGAAAGCCAGTGTTGTGTGTCAAAGGGAGCTGGAAGGCTTGTAGAAAAGAATGAGACAATTCTCTAGCAAATGTACAGAGTATTTAACAAACAATCTCGGCCACTTGAATAGGAGGAATTAATGATCGTTTGATATACAGAATATTAAGAGCATGAGCGAGCACAGCCATAACCAGGCCTAAACAGTGGTCCATCGAGATGAGTCACTCTGTCTCCAAAAGCAACAGCAAGATGCAGATGCAAGATGTAGAGAAGCAGCGTGGCTCAGTGGAAAGAGCACGGGCTTTGGAGTCAGAGGTCATGGGTTCGAATCCCTGCTCCGCCACTTGTCAGCTGTGTGACTTTGGGCAAGTCACTTAACTTCTCGGTGCCTCAGTTACCTCATCTGTAAAATGGGGATTAAGACTGTGAGCCCCAAGTGGGACAACCTGATTCCCCCGTGTCTACCCCAGCGCTTAGAACAGTGCTCGACACATAGTAAGCGCTTAACAAATACCAACATTATTATTGTGTTTGAAGGAAAAATATGATCTATCCCGAATTTTAATTCCTTAATTTAATGCCTAAATCTAGTACCTCTAACTTTTCCTTCAGTCATTCAATATAGACCTACTTCTTGTCTGTGAATGATTCTGAACTGTCTGTGACTCTATTGCCTGCACAACTTTCTCTAACAAATGGGAAATGTTTATGACACTTTTTACCCTTTGGTATTACTGAATTTACCATCTTCCTTCCTTCCTTCCTTGTGATAGGGGATTTGGCAAATCCAATTTCATGTATGCCTCATGCACAAAAATTTTGATTTCAGAAACTTTCCTCTCAATCTCCTTGTCCCCAGGTTAAATCAATCAGTCAGTCAAATGGTATTTGTTGAGGAAACCAAGTCTTTTGAGCCATCCACATTCCAAGCAAAACTTGTTTGAAGATAGTCAGTCTGGTCCTGCCATCTAATCACTGTGAGGAACAACATTCTCCTTAAATCAACAATGTTTCCAGATAAGGAAATGAGTAGAAATATTAGTCTGAACGAGACTGTTGCATCTACATCTAGATTTGTAGCTTCCTCTTCTCTTGGGTCCTTACCTCCTCACCAGGATAGAAGAACCTGTCCTCTGTTGTTATTTTAAAGACTCATTTCACACATGCTTTTTTTCTCCCTTCTAACTCAGCTTTCTTTATACTTTTTTACAGGGTTATGTTTTTGCTAAAAAATTCTCCATTTTTTATTTGTTATTTCTCCATTTGTTATTTGTTTAGTGTAGCTCTCTCTATTTTCCTCTCTCTCTTCTTCACCTTCTTCCACTATTAAAGAACAGGGTTTGGGGGTCAAGAGACCTGAGTTTCATTCCTGACTCTGCCACTTGCAGGTCACTTAGCTTCTCTGAGCCTAAATTTCCCCATCTGTAATTCTTCCTCCCCCTTAGATTGTGAGCCCTATATAGGACTGGTCAATCAACCAATCAATGGTATTTATTGGGTACTTATCTTGTGTTGTGCACTGTACTAGAAGCTGGTGAGAGTACAGTACAACAGAGTATTACAGATATGTACAAAAGTGCTGTGGGGTTGAGGGTGGGCAGAATATCAGGTGCTTAAACAGTACAGATCCAAGCATACAGAGCCAATGCAGAAGCGAGAGAGAGTAGTGGAAATTAGGGCTTAGTTGTGGAAGGCCTTTAGAAGGAGATGTATTTTTAATTATGTTTTAAAGGTGGGGAGAGTGGTGGTCTGTCTGATATGAAGTGGGAAGACATTACAGGCCTGAGGGAGGGTGTTGGCAACATATTGGGAGAGAGATAGATGACAGTGAGATACATTGAATAGGTTGGCATTAGAGGAGCAAAGGCTGTGGGCTGGGTTATAGTATGAAATTAGATAAGAAAGTAGGCAGAGACCTTATTGAATGCTTTGAAGTCGATGGTTGGAGTGTCTCATTTGCTCATACAATAACCACCTTGGTGCTCATGATAGTGCATGGCTTGTCCTAAGTGGTTAATGAAAACCACAATTATCATAATGTTTATTATTCCCTTTAATATCCCTTTACTGAGAGAACATTTCTTTTCTCTAGGTAAAGTCTGTTTTTTCATACTAGGGGAAAGCAGATGAACAATTCCCTGATCTCTTTCCATTTTCCCCTGATACTCCTTGTTGGTGAGTTTCCATCTTTTCCTTTTGAGGAGCACTTTTCCACATTTCATTGAAAGAGTTGGGCAAGGATAGTCTTGTCAGCTTTCTTTTAACTCCTTCCAATAGCTCTAAAGCAGTTTTGGGCTCAATCCCAAGATTTTATCCATAACCTGCTCTGGATATCTCATTAAGACTCAACATGGCCACTTTCTAGAAACCCTCCTTGTCTTCAGACTGTTCTTCAGAAGAGAGATTTTTGTGAGTTTTCTGCTCAGAACTCACCATTTGAACTCAAATATTGCCTGAACTCTTGAGCTCTTGATAAGAGCACTAGGCTTTTGTTTAGCCCACTCCACTCCACAGAGTCATGACTATTCATTTCCCGGAGCGAAAGGTCTTAAGTTTAATGCATAAATCGTTACGAGCTAATGCACTGCCCTGCTTCTTTCTGGAAGGGGAGATTGGCTATTGCATTTCAGTTAATGGCCATCAGGTTTGAACATTTGGGATCCAGGAAGAAAGATTTGTCCATAAAGAGTTTTTGTTCTTGAATTTATTTCCTCTTCTGGTCAGATTTTTGACCTGTGGGATGAAAATGTTTTCTATTAATATTTCTTGGAAATGCCTACCTGTCTGCTTCATAAAACTGTCGGCTGTCAGAAGGACTAATGAGTGAGCATGCCGAGATCCCAGGAAGAGTCATGCGACAACAAAGCAGGGCATCATTAAGTGGGAAGTCTGTGAAGAGGATCTGATGGTGGAGGGAATTATGGGCCACTGGGGAAAAAAGCACTTGCGGCTGTCCGGAAAAAGCTCTTCAAGGCCACAGGGATCCAGGTGGACGGAAAAGGGATTTAGATGTGATTGGAGGATCTTGGAGCGTGCCAGCATTCCTGGAAATAAGAAAGAAGAGGGTTGGAGAATCTGAGAGCATTCCTGGAGTGAATCAGATGTGATTTTCATGTTGCCGTCCTGATATTCCCCATCAGTGTTTTAAAATGCCAGTTTAATCTTGAGATTACCCAGATGGGCAAAAAAAAAAAAAAGAAACAAAAGATCACTATATAAGGCTTGTCTAGGGCAGTGGGGAAAACCAAGTCAAGCTCATTGTGGGCAGGGAATATGTCTATCCACTTTGTTGTACTGCACTCTCCCAAACGCTTAGTACAGTGCTCTGCACACAGTAAATCAACAAGTACCATTGATTGATTGAAGGTTATTTGTAAATATGCCAGTAGAAGTGCTTGAAGTCAGTCCAGTCCATGAGAGTCGATACAGCCCACTCAATTCTAAGTTCCTTGTTTGCAGGGAATATATATTATGATTCTGTCGTACTTTCCCTAGCTTGTGCACAGGGTGCTGCATTCATTCATTCAATTGTATTTATGGGTCCTTACTGTGTACAGAGCACTGTACTAAGTGCTTTGGGGTGCTTATTAAATGTCATTAATACCACTATTTAAAGGCTATTAAACCTGAATATGTCTATTTTAAAGAAAATTGAGGGGAGGTATATTTCCCTCTTAGAGCTCAACGAACTAAAACCAACACCTTCATTGAAGACTTATAATTTTCCTTAGAGGAATAAGGATGTACCTTCATCCCTCTACCCCAAGTTACACAAATACTTATAATAGTAGTGTTTGTTAAATGTCAAGCACTGTAGAAGCAGCATGGCTCAGTGGAAAGAGCCTGGGCTTCGGAGTCAGAGGTCATGGGTTCGACTCCCGGCTCTGCCACTTGTCAGCTGTGTGACTGTGGGCAAGTTACTTAACTTCTCTGTGCTTCAGTTACCTCATCTGGAAAATGGAGATTAACTGTGAGCCTCACATGGGACAACCTGATTACCTGTATCTACCCCAGCGCTTAGAACAGTGCTCTGCACATAGCGCTTAACAAATACCAACATTATTATTATTTAATGCTGACTGTGTGCAGATCACTATACTAAGCATTTGGGAGAGTACAATAGAAAAAAGTAGGTAGTAGGTAGATCCCTGCCCAAAAGGAGCTTACAGTATGATCAGATACAGTCCCTGGTTCAACATGGGACTCAGAGTCTAAGTGGGAGAGAGAACAGGTATTTAATCCCCATTTTACAATTGAGGAAACTGAGACACAGAGATGTTAAGTAGCTTTCCCAAGATCACATAAAAGACAAGTGGCAAAGGTGGAATTAGGTCTCCTGGTCTCCTGAATCCCAGCCCTCAACTCCATCTACTAGGCCACACAAAGGTAATGTCTGAAAAGTTTTTATTTTAGCCAGAGGTTTCTTATATTTCATACTAGTAAAGTTTTAGCATCTGATGATATCAGTATTTAAGTCCCTACTCTGTACACAGCTTAAGAACATATAGAAATGGAAGAAAGTCCCTGTTCTCTTGCAAAAAAGGCTTTGTATCATCTCAAAATTAATGCCTAGAGGCCTGTTTATTCCCCTCCCGCCCTGCCACACACACACCCACACTCAATCCTAAACAATCAGTGGCATTTAGCTCACTGTGGGCAGGGAACATGTCTACTAACTCTGTTGCATTGTACTCTCCCAAGCACTTAGTATAATGCTCTGCACGTAGTAAGCACTCAGTAAATACCGTTAATGATGTCTGAGTGTTTAATATGTGCAGAGCACTGTCCTAAGAGCTTTTAATGGCACAGACATCTTGAAATTACAGCTGGAGAGAATGGAGAACCTGCACATATGAGTGAAATATTTCACATTAAAATAAATTCTTTCTGATAATAGGTGAATTACGCTGTTCAATGTGGTGTCTCCATTTGGAACAAAGCCTTACATAAATCCAAAGGAAAAACAAAAATGCTATTAAAATGGGAAATAATGCTCTTTTTGTTACTTTCTTAGCACTAACTGTGTGTTAAGCACATTATTAAGTTCTGGGGTAAATATAAGATAATTAGATCAGACACAGGTCTTGTCTCACACAAGACTTCAAGTCTGAGGAACAACGAAGAGGTATGTCTTGCTGTGTGACCTTGGGCAAGTCACTCAACTTCTCTGTGCCTCAGTTACCTCTTCAGTAAAATGGGGATTGAGACTGGAGCCCTATGTGGGCAGGGACAGTGTCCAACCCCATTATATTGTATCTACCTCAGTGCTTGGTACAGTGCCTGGCACACAGTAAGCACTTACCAAATACCACAATTATTATTATTTAATTCTATCTTACATAGAATATAAAAAATATTTACCTGAAACCCAGTCATGTGGATTGAGCCACAGCAGCTCTACAATTAGAAATTCAGCTTTTACAATTCCTCTAAAGTATTTCCTGCATGGAAGAGAGAATGTCCCAAAAAGGCCTGTGTCTTATTTTTATGCCAAATGAAAGAAAAGCTCTCTGTGCATTGAGATATTTCTGGAGTTCGGTTAGTGAACAATTTAATTAATATGTGGAAATTGCTGTTACTTTACAGGCTATGGTATAGAAAATCCACAGGGTTAAATGGCTTTTGGGTGCATATCCCTTGTTCAGTGTTTTGGAAAGTTATTAGAAAGCAGCCAGTGTGATAGGTTGTGCTAGACTTGCGTTGTAAAATCAAGGCTTGTTACTTGTCATGGGATGCTATGTGCTTGGTTTGTCTTGATTGGGTCAGGGTCTACATTTCATCATTTCATTCCAATGCACATGTCTTCCTTTTAAAAGTGTTTAGAGCATGTTAAGGTTGGGAGAGTAGAATGAATAAGCTTTATAGAAAACACAGAATTGGAAAATGTAACGGGTCATTTAATTCATCTTTCTTGCCCTGCAAGAGAGCACCTATCATTTGCTGAAGGATTTTTCAAATGCTGGGCACTACCCTTCTTCAGCCAGGAGATCATGAAAAGAAATATCAGATTGTCATGCATTACATTTGAATAAATGTCTCCAGGTTCTGTGGTTGTGGGATTTGATGAATGGCAACTGCGTTTTGCTTAGCCATCCCTTTCACAATTGTGTAGATTTCACTTGTGTCCTATTCAGCTTTGCCCTTTCCTGATGGAAAGTCCTCATCTTTTAGGCTATCCTCCTCTATGGACAGTTCTACATTCTTAATTGTTTGTGGTGCTCTTCTCTGTTACTTCTCTAGTTCTGTCATGCTCTTCCTGTAAAGTGGAGATCAGGATCATATGAGTGATGATGGATTCTCCTATCGTAAATGACAGATGAACCTATGCCCAGTCACAAAGACTCCAGATCCAAGCGTGAGCACAGAAGAAATAATAATGATGATAATGGTATTTGTTAAGCACTTACTATGTGCCAAGCATGGGGGTAAATACAAAGTAATCAGGTTGTCCCACGTGGGGCTCACAGTCTCAATCCCCATTTTACAGATGAGGTAACTGAGGCACAGAGAAGTTAAGTGACCTGTCCAAGATAACTCAGCAGACAAGTGGCAGAGTGGGAACTAGAAGAACCCACAACTTCTGACTCCCAATCCAGTACTCTTTTCACTAAGCCACACACACAGTGATTATAGTGACTATGGGGCTTCTGTTAGAGAGTTTCTCGTCTCGGTCTGTCATTTTGGTCTCACTGGGTAGTTGCTGTAGGTCGGCAGACAGAAGCGTGACACAGTAAGTGCATGCACAGATTTTACATAGAAAGTCTATTGCCCAACTAACCAAAGGATAATGCTGATGCACTGCTGTAACTAAATGAAGCAGCACATTTGTTGCCTTGTTACCTTCTGCAATTTTTATAACCCTTGAGATCTCCTAGATGGTTCTTTCGACTCCTACTCAAGACTGTAAGCTCACTGTGGGCAGGGAACATGTCTACCAACTCTGATGCATTGTACTCCCCCCAAGCATACTTATAAAGTGCTTTGCACACAGTAAGTGCTCTATAAATAGCATTAATGACAATGATGATAATAATGTTGGTATTTGTTAAGCGCTTACTATGTGCCGAGCACTGTTCTAAGTGCTGGGGTAGATACAGGGTAATCAGGTTGTCCCACGTTGGACTCACAGTTAATCCCCATTTTACAGATGAGGGAACTGAGGCACAGAGAAGTTAAGTGACTTGCCCACAGTCACACAGCTGACAAGTGGCAGAGTCGTGATTCGAACCCATGAACTCTGACTCCCAAGCCCAGGCTCTTTCCATTGTGCCATGATGATAAATGAGATACCTGGTCCCCAAATGTGTGAACTAAGTTTGAAGAAGAGAGTATATCCCAGCTCTGATTAGCACAGCATTTAAGCACATAAGTGCTTAATAAATGCAATTTTTTAAGAAATAAATTTTCATAATCATTTTGTTATTATTATTATTGTTACATTTGTTAAGCACTTACTATAAAGCACTGTTCAAAGCAATGGGCTAAATACAAGTTAATCAGGTCAGACGCAGTCCCTGTCTCACATAGGGCTCACTAAATTAGTAGGAGGGAGAACAGATATTGAATCCCCATTTTACAGTTGAAGACAGTGAGGCACAGAGGGTTTAAGTGGCTTGCTGCGGGTCCCACAGCAGGCAAGTGGCAGTATCAGAATTAGAACCTGGGTCCTCAGACTCCCAGGCCTGTGGTTTTTCCTTAGGCTATGCTACTTCATTCTTATGGCATTCTGATGGCATAACTCAAGTAGGCCACATTCCTACTTTTGAGTCCTTATATCTTCTCACCATGGAGAGATGTTGGTTGGACTAAGTTGGTCGATCCCACACAGTCTTCTGAGTGTGAATGAGCCATGGGTTTATGGAATGAAAGAGAGAAAAATGTGCTTATACAGCATATCCTTTCTGCTTCTGACCAGCATTATGCTGTTCAAGTGGCAATATTCTCTTGTAAAGATGCTGCATTTCCTTCCTGTAGGGGTGACTGTAGCTTCAATTCTCTTTTATTTTCTTACTGTCAAATGCATCATTAGGTTTTCAACGCTTAATCATCTTATCACTCAAATTGTATCTTTTTTAACTTGATCATTTAAGCTGCTAATGTGGGTTTCTTTTATATTCTTCTTGTCTTTATATAAATGAACTGTGATTTCACTATCTTGACTTTTGTTTAATGTATGAAATGTCTAAGTTTTTTTTAAACAATAAAAGCACGATTATTCATTCTAAATCACAAGCCAAGTGAGCAATATGACCTTTATACATTTTAAGGACCAAGTGAGAGCTGGATCACCAGCATTTTTTTTTATAGCTTTGTCACACAATTAACTGAGTCATTAAGATGGAACTAGTCCATTGTTACAAGCTGAAATGAGTAAAAGCTATCCTCAGGCACTGTAATGCTCAACAAAAAAACCCTTCCATCTCTTCTAAGGTCTGTGATGGATAACGTGACAAAAATATTCCGATTAAATTCTAACTTTGGAATACTTAATAAATTAGTAATGATTTTGGAAGTGCCACTTGTATTCACCTGTCAGAATGGAGGCGGAGTTCCCGTGCTATGTCTTATCTTTTTATTTTACCATTGTGAAGCCTTTTCATTGCCCAGGGTCACTTATTTTTAAAAAGGTGAAAAAAATGACAAGTAATATGATGGGAGATAAGCAAGTAGAACGTTGTCATCACATTTATTTAGTATTTTTCACCTTAAAATGTTAGCAGAGTTGGAAGGATATTTTCAGAAAGCTGTTCCTTTACAGAGAGGAAAATACTTGCCTCACAGCTCTCTGTCCCCTTCCAATTTTTCTTTTGTTCACAATAAAAATGAAACCACTTTGCACTTTTAGGGTTCCTGCTTTAGAGAGACACTTAGGGATTTTAAAACCGAAGCATAATTGTTTAAAGAAATACTTCAGAAAATAGGAAAATTAGATGAGAAGACCTTTTCTGGGTGTTCATTTTCCAGTTTCTTTTTTTTTCTTCTTCATGCATTTTCTAATCTTTCTGTGCAGTCTGAATTGTTCCTGAATTTGCACCTTTTCAAAATGCTGTGTAAATTGAACCGGCTGTGCAGAAGAGAACTTTTAATTTCTCTGTCTAGTTTACTGTGGGTAGCCATTTAAGCATACTACACAGGTGGGGCATATAATATATCTATACCATGTAACATACATATATATTGTATATGTATGTGTGTATATCTATCTATGAGTCAACCCTCCCATGGGCCTGGGAGTCAAAAGGCCTGTTTTCTAATTCTGACTCCACCACTTGTCTGCTGTGTGACCGTGGGCAAGCAACTTTACTTCTTTGTGCCTCAATTAATTTATCTATAAAATGGAGATTATGATTGTGAGTTCTATGTGGAACATGGACTATGTCCAACCTAATTTTGCTTATATCTACCCCAGTGCTTAGTAAAGTGTGTGGCACATAGTAAGCTCCTAACATATGCCATTAAAAAAATATGTTGGCCCTTCTCCAAACTACCACTTTGGAAGATTTGAAACCGATTACTGCCGTACATGGGCTTGGAGGTCAGAGGACCTGTGTTCTAATCCCAGCTCTGGCACTTGTCTAATGTGTGACCATGGGCAAATAACTTAACTTCTCTGTGCCTCAGTTTCTTATCTGCAAAACCTGTTCTCTCTCCTACTTAGACTATGAAACCCGTGAGGGACTTGATTATCATGTATCTACCCCATTGCTTAGTACAGTGCTTGGCACATAGTAAGTGCTTAACAAATACCACAATTAGTATTATCATTTTTATCATTATTAAACTCCTATTATGAATTATTAGGGGCTTGGGGAGAGGTCTATGAAAATCCTTAAAATGATTTTCCCCAGAGAAATAATTATATCAAGTCATGTCTTCTCCTTTCTAATGAAGGGATTCTTTCTATGCCTGGTTAAATGAGAATGAGCTTGTTGTGGGGAGAGAATTGTCTGTTTATTGTTATATTGTAGTCTCCCAAGTGCTTAATACAATGCTTTGCACACAGCAGGTGCTCAATAAATATGATTGAATGAATGAATGAATGAATGGATGATTGGAGAGGGCTATTCTTGGTGCCCAGGTGTCCACCCTAGAAAAATTGGGAAAGGTCAGGCCGATGACAATTGGAGGTCTCATAGTATGAGCAGGGCAGGGGAGATTAAGCAAAATTTTAAAATGAGCCACAGAGATTCTTACTCAGAACCTTGGTATCTGTCCCCAGTGGTTTTAATTTCACCAGTATTTGGGTAGCTCCCAATATCACAAATGAGATTTTTAATATTTTTCTTACCATCTTCCATTTCGTCCTAACACTTGAAATAGAAGTCTAGTCTCAGGAAATACAGCAGATAGGAAAAGTCAATTCTATTGCTCTGTGGAAATTCTGTTACCCAGTTTGCTATATGCGAAGTAACCTCATAGAGCATGGTTTTGAGTGAGCCAACACAAAGTGAGCCAAATATCATTGTGGATATATGTTGCATTTTTGTCCTTTAATTGGGGATTCCTTGAATTATGTCCTAACAATCCTTGCAAACCCTATAAATTGGATTTTGATGTCAGACTTTAGATGACAACTAAATGATGGCACTTCTCTCTCCCTGGTGCACCAAGTGAAGGAGAAAAGAGTGGCTGAAGCCATCCCAAATGTCAGAAGACTAACAGCTCTAGCTCTTCATAGCAGTAGTAATGGAAAAAATGTTTGCCATCATGCAAATTTGAGCATTGTGTGCAAAACCTGTATGGAGAGGTTTTTCATGACCCTTAGTCTGACATATGGAGATTCAAAGTAAATGGTCTGTTGGAATGTACTAGTATATCCCACATTCATTTTGTAAAGTGATTTTTTGATTCAGTTGAGAATTCCAGTGGAATATGTAGCAATTATGGTTCTGTATGTATGTGAAGATGCTGCCTTATCATGATCAATTTCCAGTTCATATGCATGGGTTTCCCAGCGATACCAGGATGCATAATGCTTGATACTGTGTATTCATTCAATAAAGATTCACCTTTAAGGAAAACGGTAAACCCGTGATCCAATAAGCAAAAGTCAGTATATTTAATGTCCAGCTTCTAAAGGCCTATTAGAAAGCAAGACTTTAAAAGAGACTTGTTGTAGTATAATGAATTTACTTTTAAATGTTCTAAAAATAGAGTTTATATTTTGAAATAGGTTTTAGATAAATGGTCCTGCCATTTGTTGGCGAAGGGATGGTAGTGTGTAGGTGGGAGTTACAGGAGGGAAGATGTAAAGTGGCAGAAAACAAGGGGTATATTGTTGGCATGGCAGTAGCTGAATAATAATAATAACAATAATAATAATAACAGTGATTGTCACACTTGTTAAGCGCTTACTATGAGCCAAGCATTAGGGTAGAGACAGTATAAATAGAAAGGTCAAAGTTCACATGAGGGAGGGAGAACAGGAATTTAACTTCCAATTTATAGATGGGGAAAAAGAGGCACAGAGAAATGAAATGACTTGCACAAGCTCACACAGCACTGAATTAGCAGAACTGGAATTAAACCCCGAGTCTCCTGAGTCCCAGTTTTTTGAGCTCTGTCCACTAGGCCATGCTGTTTCTCATGATGATCCACAATAGCTATACAACGACTGTAGGTGGCAGAACTGGATAATGAAAACTGTGGGGAGGAAAAGCAGGAGAGATCCAGAAGACACAGTCTTCTGCTGTCTCCCCACAATTGGATCTCTTCTCAGCCTTTCCTCCTTCTCCTCAAAGATCTCCTCAATCTCTCTGTCACCAGTCTTGTTTGGACATATCCCAGTATATCATGCATAAGCAGGTTTTCCTGACCACCATTGATATCTAAGCAGGTCAGTCTAACTTGCACTCATCCCAGCCTGTTTTATCTCATCTGAAATGGTTGGAAGGGGTGAGTGCCAGCACAAAATGCTTTCACTTTTGGCATGATGGCATTCTCGGACTTGCAGCATAGATTTTCCAGGACTCAGGGGAGCTGTGACCTCACATTTCCCTATATTTCTCTAACTCTTATTCTCTCCAAGACTGAGGGGGAAGGCACCTAATCTTGGAATGGTCCCACTGTCTACTTTTTATGTTTAACAAAAAATAAACATGAACAACCTACCTACTTTTTCATTGTCAGTACTGACCTCATAGTTCAAAACCCCATGGCAAACAGAAGGGGCTTACTGCAATACAATCAGTCTTGGCTTCTGTGATCATCACTTGCCTTCTGAAAATGGTGGTTCAGTTTGTGGGAAGAAGAGTAACTGGAAACAGTCGTGGGGCCAGAAATAATTATACCTGAGGGAGGAGGGGTCTGTCCACCCACTGTTACGCAAAGACAGTTCTAGTGAAAAATCTAAGCATTTCATGCAGAAATCTTTCATATCTGTTAAAGGAACAAAACACTCTTTTGTACGTCTCCCGTGTTAAGTTGAATGCCACAATCTCACGTCCAAAGCCTCCAAACACATTCTTATCGGCTATCAAATTCACTCTCTATAAAGGAGTCCCACTTGGAAAATAGCTCTTCTGATAGTGGAAAAAAATGAACAAAATGCTTTGGACACCTCTTGAGGAGATGATGTGGTCAACAACAGTCAGGGAATATATACAATGGGATTTTTCCTTCCCTAAGATCATTTATTTCTGATCATCTCTCTCTCCTTCCAGTCACTTAGGTTTGAAGATAGCTGCCCAGTGAAACACATAAATGCTAGAGGGCTAAAAGATGAGAATTTACCTGCAGAGAGAAGGAAAGAACAAAATATAAATACTTAAAAGTTACAGAGCTATTCCGTTGTTAGTTTGAAATGCATCTTTGCTATTTCTTATTTTACAGTATTCATCTGGTGTCTTTTAAAAAAATTATTTTAGGGTTTCCTAACTATATTATCTTATTGGATTTCAGATAGGCTCTTTTATCCAGAATAGTTTAACAATTTAACAACTTGGAATTTGTCAGAGAGTAAAATTAATCATTCCTAAAACCTTGATGTCTCTAGCACTTACGTACCTACTGTTCCACATCCTCTGCACTTATTTACATGACTTATAATAATAATAATATTGGTATTTGTTAAGCGCTTACTATGTGCTGAGCACTGTTCTAAGCGCTGGGGTAGACATAGGGGAATCAGGTTGTCCCACGTGGGGCTCACAGTCTTAATCCCCATTTTACAGATGAGGGAACTGAGGCACAGAGAAGTTAAGTGACTTGCCCACAGTCACACAGCCGACAAGTGGCAGAGCTGGGATTCGAACTCATGAGCCCTGACTCCAAAGCCCATGCTCTTTCCACTGAGCCACGCTGCTTCACTTATGCGTATTTGATTGTACATTCAATTCTTTAGATTATTCTATTTGTAGATGCTTGTATGCCTGTGTTCCCCATTACAGTGTAGGCTTTTCTGGGGAGGGGATATGTTACCTGCTTGTCTTGGTACACCTCAAGCACTCAGTATAGTGAGTGTTGAGTAAATACTGTTATTACTGCAGCTCCTATTCTCTCAACCTAGTCACTTTTGATGACTTAGATTACATACTAGTATACTATCAATACTACTGAAAGAGCAATAGAAGTTCAATCAAATATTTACTAAAACTTGCTCATGGTGACGCTAAATAGTCGCCATTTTGAAATTCATTTTATAGCACTTCTCTCATTGTGTAGCTTGTTCACTCCATTGTACATCATCAAAAGGTCAAGCCTAAAGTATATGGTTTTTCTTTAGAAGCATGTAAAATAACATAGCCATTCTTCTTTTTCACAGATGGGATCCTATCCATACGTGCAGGTGAAAAAAGTTTTGGGTGACTAGCCCTACATCCTAGATTCTTTGTCGTCCGTTGTAATACTGATACATTTGCCACTTAGAGCAGCTGTGATGGTATTTTTCATCACACTCTTGTTTTCCTGATCTTTCTGAAACCTCTTTCTTTCACAGAAAACTTTTCATAATTGTCACTGGTCAAATTGGTAAGTTGTAACAGTTCAGTTCCGGCCCCTGGCTTGGATCTATACTTCCTTGGGGTCATGGGCTTGTTTGCTCTGTTCTCTATTCAAAGGACTTGATCAGTCAGTTCTCTATACAGCAAGTGTTATAATTGTCCATTCTCCTCATATGCCTGTCAACTTAGGTAAATTGCAGGGAGAATAGCCTCACCACTGTTGAGTTAAATGTGAATGTGAGAATAGGAAGAGTTAAAGCAGAAACTCGGTCTTTGACACATATTGGCTCATGCAGTGTGAGGGCTTGGAAGTGATTATTGCTGTTGTAAAATATTAAACAAAAATATATAATACAATGTGACATGTGAGAGTGCAAATTTAAATGAAAGCAGAGCTTGCATATTGTTTTTACATTGTACCTGCCAGTCAAGCTAAAAGTTTATGAAGAACTGAGAAGCAATTTTCAGTCCTGTTCGGTATATCATGTAGGTCAGATTCTTTTATGTAAATCTCTTTCACTTGGGTGTTTAAATTTCAATAAAAATGTAACTATAAAAAGTGTGGCTTTTATTTCTCTTTCTCTCTCTAATTCATTCTGAGTTTGGGAGAACAAGTGTTTTATTGAGCATGACACGTGAAAGGGGCACTGTTTTAAGAAGGCGTTAAAACTAGAGCTGCATATGTTTTGGATAATGATGTGATTGCAGGAAGGGTCTCCTGCCACTCCCCCTCTGCTCAGCACCCTATCACAAGAATTTAAAGAGTCGCTGGCTTTGAAGGTGAGTTAGAGGTCACTGAAGCTCCGAAGAACTCGAGGAGAGGCGTTTGCCGCTTTCTGACCCTTGGAAAGAGTCTAGGAGCTCGTTTTCTTTGAACATTTTCCATTCCTAGTTAGGTCGAGATAGGTGACGATTTACCCACTTCTTCAATTTTCTTTTCCTGTCTCTCCAGGTTCCACCTCAGGACAACCCAGTTTTAAAGTCTTAAGCATTACCTCCCTTTCAGAGAATAGGTTCATTTAACTACAACATTCCCAGAGTCTGCTGGGACAGATCATCATTTGCTTTTGGCCTGGGAGAGAGGGAATTGGTAATCAAACGCGTATGAGTCGTTCATCTCCGAGCCCAGAATAATGGGATTTATTTTCCATGAGTAATGTGAGTTAGACACCAGAACCACTAGGTAATTTGAAGAACATATGTTAATTATTCTGCAAGAAGTTTGTATAAAATCTTTTCATCGGTAGCATGTAAGATAGAGACTGCTTATT
Organism: Ornithorhynchus anatinus; assembly: GCF_004115215.2. Lineage (NCBI taxonomy): Eukaryota > Metazoa > Chordata > Mammalia > Monotremata > Ornithorhynchidae > Ornithorhynchus > Ornithorhynchus anatinus. The sequence continues at coordinate 29,286,460 of NC_041746.1, forward strand.
ACTTTCATCTGGGATTTAGTCCAGAGTTGTCTGTTATGGAACATGCTTGTAGCAAACCATCAACTTAAATATATACAGAAGTATTTTGCCCATTTGTCTTCTGGAGGGTGATTTATCCTCCATGTTTCTTCTCTAAGTGCTCAAGCTTTATTGTTTTGTCTTCATCTTTATCGATTAGTGTTACTCTATAATGTTCTGCCCAGCTGAGCCTAAGAATGGTTACCAAGCAGACCGCACATCAGGAATTGGACAGTCCTGTTTCTGTAGCTGTTTTGGGCTTTGCTAGTGATGGGTTGAATGACTGCAAGAAAGTCTTTAAGTCTTGGTTCTTCCATCTGTAAAAAGAAAATAATCCTACGTAGAGTTTTTTGATCCACTCTTTAATTCAACACGCCATCTAAGAGTGCCTGAGGATAGTTATAAAATATTTTACCAGCTAAGCAGATGAAGTTTCCCTTGTGACTTCTCCTGCTCTCTCTTTCCTTCCTATGCCCTCTATTTTTTTATAATGTTATTTCCCTATAAGTCCCTTAAACATGCCTCCTCTGTATCATCCTGCTCTGAGCAGGGCATCTGCTGTGGCCAGAGAGGGGATGCATTGAGAACTTTCCAAATCCTCTCTGGCCTAGGTGGCTTTCTCCAGTGAGTCCTCTCTTACTATCTTGAGAAAGATGGCCACAAAGACTGGACAGAGACTGGACAGAACCAGTTGCTGGTGAGAATGAAAATTGGAAACTGGATGGTGGGCTGATGTTGAAGACCTGGAGCATCATTTCAAGCAGCCTGGAATAGTGGATAGAGCATGGGCTCGGGAGTCAGAAGGTCATGGGTTTTAATCGTGGCACTGCCACTTGTCTGCTATGTGACCTTGGACAAGTTACTTCACTTCTTTGGGCCTCATTTAACTCATCTGTAAAATGGGGATGAAGACTGTGAGCCCTACCTGGGACAGGGACTGTTCCAAACTGATTTGCTTGTAACCACCCCAGTGCTGAGTACAGTGCCTGGCACATAGTAAGCACTTAGGTTGTGGTGGGAGGGTGTAGTGCCAGCCAATCAGCAAACAGGTTGGTGTCACCATGACAATGCCAACACTAGACTTGGTATGCTAAAGTTGTATTCTAGGAGGCTCATGATGATGATGATACAGATATCAACACATTTCAAGGGAAGGTAGCTCATTGCTCAGCTCTATCTTGCCGTAACAATTATAATAATGATGATGGTATTTGCTAAGGACTTACTCTGTGCCAGACACTGTACTAATCAGTGGGGTGGATATAAGCAAATCAAATTGGACACAGTCCCTATCCCCTCTGGGGCTCACAATCTCAATCCCCAGTTTACAAATGAGGTAGCTGAGGCACAGAGAGGTGAAGTGACTTGCGCAAGGGTACACAGCAACAAGTGGCAGAGCTAAGATTAGAATACATGACCTTCTGACTCCCTGGCCTGTGCTTTATCCACTACACCATACCACTTCTGTAACAGCAACAGTAACAGATTCAGTTAAAGCATCTAGAATCATCCTTTTGGTAGCCTTTATATTTAGTCCCTAATCCTGAAATTCTATCTAGTCATTCCTTTTTGCTGAAGGGGAAGGAACCAGATAGGAAAAATTAGCTGGAATTAATAATTATTTTTCCCAGTTACATAGGCAATAATTTAGTAGAAGCCTACTGAATGGAAATACTTTTCAATTGAAAAGTATTTCAAAGGAATCAAAATATAGTCCATATATCCAGCTATTTTGCAACTAATAAATAATGTAATGTATCAGTATGGCCAGAGACATTTATTGATTAGTTGAAGGCTCAATAGAGCATGATGTTTTGAATTTTAAAAGCTGGTCCATCAAAAAGAACAGCTGCTTCCCAAAATTCAAAATAAAGAATGAGGAGACTTTAAAATTTGTGGGATCTGATCAGTTGCATTATGTTTTATCTATCCAATATAGAAGAGTAAGAAAATTGTCCTGTCAGTAAAGCCCTAGAAATGTACGAAATAGCCAAAACAATGCCACTCTATTAAAGGTCAGAAAAATACACATTGTCCTTTAGAGGCTCACAAATGTTTCCAACAGTCTCTCGTATCTAAAATTACATGTCACATGTTGGCTATTAACAAGAAGCATTGGCTTCTTTTGATATGATTTGTTGACAAACACAGGCATCATATACAGGCATTTCTATTATTTCGATCTCCCCCTTGCACCTGTTTGGATTTGTTTGATAATATTTTACTAGTATGTCTTATTCATGTAATAGTTGCATACATCCCTTAGCTTCTAGTCTTTAATTGGTTTTCTCTATTAGATTAAGTGCTTTGTCTCTGTCCATTTGTCTCTGGGAAACTAGAGATATGTGGCTTGTGAAGTGAGGCTGATAGGAGAGACTATTCAGTTCCCTTGTAACATGAGAAACCCCACGTTCAGTACAACTCCTTCTTTACCACTGACCCATACTGACGTCAGGTGCACTTGTTCAAACATTTCTTCCACTACCACAGTACATCATAACTGAACCCCTTCACCTTTGGGTGAATTTTCCCTACTGCCCTCTCAAAGTGCTATCCAACTGTGTGTATCAAATGCATAAAAGCATATCAGAAATTAAAACCCTGGAACAAAATAATCACACTTCTCTGGGCCATCTGGGAAAGAGAACTTTACTGTGAACCTTTTGTGATGGACACTTTTCCCTGCACAAGATAGCGGACATTAATAATAATAGTAACCATAATGCTTGCTAAGTTCTATGTGCCAACCCCTGGGATAGATATAAAACAGTGAGATCAGACTCAGCCCTTGTGCCACCGAATGTCAAGAAAGAGGGAGAACAGGTATATAATCCCCATTTTAAAGATATTAGCTGGGGTACAGAGAAATCACTTGACTTATCCAAGGTCACTCAAGGTGATCCAAGATGCTAACTAACATCTCTGGGAGGATTTGGAAGTCTGGAGGTGAATATGTGCTTGCAAACCTATGTTGCACAAGCTGTACAGGCTCTTGTGATTGAGGGAGTTGCCTGTCAGAAACAGGGCAGAAATAGATGTTCAGGACAAGCTACAGCAAAATCTGTCCCCTCCTCTTCATTCATTCAGTCATATTTACTGAGTGCTTACTGTGTGCCCAGCACTGTATAAGTGCTTGGAAAGTACAATTCGGCAACAGATAGAGACAATCCCTACCCAACAATGGGCTCACAATCTAGAAGGGGGAGACATACCACAAAACAAAACAAATAGACAGGCATCGATAGCATCAAAATAAATAGAATTATAGATAGATACACATCATTAATAAAATAAATAGAATAATAAATATGTACAAATATACACAAGTGCTGTGGGACAGGGAAGGGGTTAGAGTGGAGGGAGTAGGGGCAATGAGGAGGGGGAGAAGGAGTAGAGGAAAAGGAGGTCTCAGTCTGGGAAGGCCTCCTGGAGGAGGTGGGCTCTCAATAGGGCTTTGAAGGGGGGAAAGAGCCAGTTTGGCGGATTTAAGGAGGGAGGGCATTCCAGGCCAGAGGTAGGACGTGGGCCAGGGGTTGACGGTGGGACAGGTGAGAACGAGGCACAATGAGGACGTTAGCAGCAGAGGAAGAGGAACAGAGTGTGCGGGCTGGACTTCAGAAGGAGGGAAGGGAGATGAGATAAAAGGGGGCAAGGTGATGGAAAGCTTTGAAGCCAATAGTGAAGAGTTTTAGCTTCATGCAAAGGTTGATAGACAACCCCTGGAGATTTTTGAGGAGGGCGGTGACATGTCCAGAGAGTTTCTGTAGAAAGATAGTCCGGGCAGCAGAGTGAGGTATAGACTGAACCGGGGAGAGAATGGAGGATGGGAGATCAGAAAGGATGCTGATGCAGTAATCCAGTCGGGATTTGGTGAGAGATTGTACTAACAAGGTAGTGGTTTGGATGGAGAGGAAAGGGTGGATCTTGGCATTGTTGTGAAGGTGAGACTGGCAGGTTTTGGTGACGGACTGTGTAGGTGGAGTGAATGAGAGAGCGGAGTCAAGGATGACAGTAAGGTTGCAGGTTGTGAGACAGAAAGGATGGTAGTACCATCCACAGTGAAGGGAAAGTCAGGGAGAGGACAGGGTTTGGGAGGGAAGATAAGGAGCTCTGTCTTGGACATATTGAGTTTTAGGTGATGGGCAGACATCCAGGTGGAGATGACCTGAAGGCAGGAGGAGATGCGAGCCTGGAGGGAGGGAGAGAGAACATCTCTCCCTCCATATGTTCCCACTCTCTACCCTGCTCCACCAAGTGGAAGCCAGCATAATTGGACTAACTGAATATGTAAACATTTGAAGAGATGTGACAGATTAATGAAGAATCCATGAATGAAGGGTGAGAGTGGCACATTTAATGTTTCTCTGTGGGTCTCCATTTCTGAAGTGACTAGCCATTTTATTTGTAAACCAGAAGGTTCAGAAGAGACTATTTAGTGGTAAGTCAGTTGTTTCAGTGTGGGTGGAAACCATCTACAGAGAATGCTACATGCAAATAATGCATGTACAATTTTGTAAGCAACCCAGGCTGTGAAACATTACTAAATAAATCAATAAAGGAATGAAAGCAATTTAATCATGAAGGTTTCTGGTTTTGACTTCCACATGTTCAAGCTGATAATTATTATGATTATTTTCTCAATGTAGGAAGGCATGAAAAAGAATCGTTTCTTATCAGGCGGATATTAGGAAATCTGTGGGCAAGTTAGACTGTGCATCTTAAAGAACTTGCAGAAAGGAAGGTTACTGAATCACTTGAGGTAAGTCAGTCAATCCATAGTATTTATTGAGTGCTAACCCTGTCCCAATCACTGTTCTAAGTACTTGGACTAGCACAATACAATTAGTTGTTAGGATGCCTGCCCTTGAGGAGCTTAAAAATCTAAGTTACTTATTTGAACTAGAAGGCCAGAGCAGCTGACAGATTATAGAGCCAATCAGCATGTGGAGCTTGTGATAAGGATAATTTTAGACCTCACAGAGCACTGGACCATTTCAAGAATGTTGCATACCAAAGGACAAAATGGGAGACTATCACCTCAGAGAAAGATGGACTGCTAGATCCTTGAGGGGGGAATAATAACTATAATGATTTTGGTATTTTTTCAGTGCTTGCTATGTGACAAACACTATATTAAGCACTGGGGTAGATGATCTTTACCCCCTCTCCCTTGCCATCCCCTCAGCACTGTACTCGTCTGCTCAACTGTATATATTTTCATTACCCTATTTATTTTGTTAATTTTGTTAATGAAATGTACATCGCCTTGATTCTCAATAAATACTATTGAATGAATGAATGAATGAATGAATGATCATCATAGCATGAGTATCAGGTTGGACATAGTCCCTGACCCACAGAAATGTAGAGTCTAAGTAGGAGGGAGAAGGATTTAACCTTCACTTTACAGATGAGGAAACTGAGGCACAGAGAAGTTAAGTGACTTGCCCCAAGTCACACAGCAGACAAGAAGTGGAGCTGGAATTAGCACCTGGTCCTCTTAACACTGAGAGTGATGCTCTTTCCAATAGACCACACTATTTCCCTTCTTCTGACTCTTGCACTCTTCCAAATGCTAGGTACACAGTAAGCACCCAATAAATACTTTGACTAATTGCTGAAATTGATTGAAATGGACCTTCTAGAGAGTAAGCTAATTGTAGCCAGGGGACATATTTACCACCCTGTTGTGTTGTACTCTCCAAAACACTTAGTGCAATGCTCTTTACATAGTAAGTGCTCAATACATATCATTGATTGATTGTAAATTCCAGAGGGCAGTGATCATGTCTCCCTACTGTATTGCATTCTCTCAAGCACTTAGGACTATGCTCTAAACAGAGTAAATGCTCAATAAATGTTAGTGACATATTGATTGATTGTCAATTTCCTGTGCTAACCAAGTCTGGGTACTCAAGACTGCCTGGTTGAAGAAGTTTTACCTTTTGTTGTTCAAATATCTGAGGAAATATTCGCAGTAGATACTCTGCTTTTTCATCCCGCTCCAGAAGACCTGAAATGGAGAGAAAGATGTGCATAATCAGATTTCCTCTACTATTTCGTATTACATTGTTTGAATGTACCATTCCCGATAATGCAATAGAGAAGTAAAACTCAGATGCCCTGGTTTCCTTGTTGCCAAGTCTGAACTGCAGTTTAGCCTGATAAATGTGCAAGTGTTTTCAGATGCCACATGGCTGCTATCTGTGAACTGGAACATGATGAACCCATATTGTTTTGAAATCTATAGAGGTGTGATTCAAAGGTGCCTTCGTGAATTGGGTAAAGAAAACCTGGAAGGCATGATTGGTATTACTCAGTTCATTTACGAACAAATGCAGAAAAGCAGACTGCAGCATCGAGAAAAGGTATTAATGAATCATTCCCAAATGATCTACTAGTTCCCCAGCAGATTAAATTATGAATCATATATCCCTTTTTTAATTAAAAAATACATTTTAAATGAATTATTTATGAACAAATACAGCTGTAACCTTGATGATATTAAACTTGTCTGGGCTGTAGAAAGGTATCACAGACTGTTAACTATTCAGACTCACACAGGTAGATTGTATCAGTGTTTTTTATCAAAACTAGGAAAGTGTCTGAACGAGCAGGGGCAGTTCACATTGCTTTAATTACAATATCTCATCACCAAACCTGGTTTGGAAAAGTTTTATTTGTTCATGGTTACTATTCAGTCAATCAGTGTATTTATTGAGTGCTTACTTTGTACAGAGCACTATACTAAGCTCTTGGGATGGTGCAGTACAACAGAATTAGCAGACATGTTCCCTTCCCAGAATGAGCATTCTTAGTTATTGACCATTTGCTTAGGTGATAGGATTGATTATAATGCACAAATTCAAAGCTGCTTGGAGTATTTTGGATCAAGGTAGATGACCAAACCAGAATCTTTTGAACCAGGTGTTTGAAGCACTACTAAATGCATCAATAATCGTGGTAATGTAGTAAACAAAAATATACTAGTGGAAGCAGAGTTGCAGCCTTATCTGATCCTTCCTCCTTCTCCAGCAGAGTTAAGAACGCTGTATAGTTTGATTCAGTCCTGTTCAACATGAATTATGCTGCAGTGTTTGTGGAAAGGTTTGGAAATCTGGATGTCCGAGTAGGCTTATGTTATTATCATATATTATGCTTATTGGTAGTGATGTCTGTTTCTCCCTCTAGATGGTAAGCACCTTCTGGGCAGGGAACATGTCTTTTTATACTCTCCCAAGTGCTTAGTAGAGTACTCTGCATACAGTAAGCATGCATTAAATACGATTAATGACAATAAATATAATAGTGCCATTTGTTAAGCTCTTTGTATGTACCAAATGCTGGGATAGATACCAGATAATCAGATCAGACACAGCCCATGTCCCACTTGGAGCTCACCCTCTAAGTAGGAGATAGACTAGGTACTGAATCCCCATTTTACAGGTGAAGAAACTGAGGCCCAGAAAAGTTAAGCAACTGTGCCATATCAGACAGCAGGAAAATGACATAGCAGAAATTAGAGCCCTCTGTCCTCTGTCCCAGGTATGTGCTATTTCCTCCAGACTGTAAGCTCCTTGTAGGCAGGGAACATATCTACCAACTCTTTGTACTGTACTTTTCCAGAAATACCATTGATTACAGATTGATCTTTTCACTCGGTTATGCCGCTTCTCTGTTCCACCATGAAATCTCTTCAATTCAAGAGGCAAAGAAGATCAGAAATCTTTGAGGTGGTTATCCAGGATCTAGAGAGGCTGATGACTGCACTGGTAAAATAAATCACAAGTCTAGCAGACATGTATGAATATTTTTGTAGAGCTAGCTCTGACTGCATCATGCAATTAGCGAAAAGACTGAAATTTTGACCTGGCCTACTGTCTGTTAGCAGCCCCATATTTTAGCCAGAAGACATGTCTATTACTACACTAAAGAAAAATGATCTATGGACTAATCAATAATTGCTCAATCTGTAAAGTAATGGTTTATACTGAGCTCTTACTGAGTGCAAAGCACTGGACTAAATATTTGGGAGAGTGCCATAGGAGCAAAAGATACGTTCCCTGCCCTCATTTGCAATAAACTATATATTAGGGCATTTCCCCTTTCTTGAGCCTTCTTGAGTTTCTCCAGGTGTGATAAAAGAGGAAGGAATCAAAAACTGTCTTCCCTCTAATCTCTATCCATTTTTGCCCCTCTGAAACTTTTTTCCAAAACTGTTATTGAGAAACAGCACGGACTAGTGGAAAAAGCATAGAACCAGAGGATTTGGAGACTTGGGTTCTAATCCTGGCTCTTCCACTTGCCTGCTTTGTGAAATGCAAGTCACTTAAGTTTTCTGTGCCTCATTAGTATTAGTGCAAAACTGTCTCTCCCTCTTAGACTGTCTCTCTTAGACTACCCCAATGTGAGATGGGAATTTTGTCCATTCTGATTATCTCATATCTGCCCCAGGGCTTGACACACAGAATTTCAACAACTTTTGTAAAATGATTACAAAATAATTTTGGTTAGTGGGGGGTTTAAAGGAACACAGCTACCGTGTTGTGGGAAGAATGCCATTACTCACTGCAAAGCTGGACTTACTGGACCAACCATGGGTAGACAAAGGAAATGCAGTGGATATCCAAGAAGTTGTTGTTTGACAAGTATGAAAAAAGTTTTAAATACACTCAAGTTCTGTCTCAGAAAATGTGGGATACTTTGAGACTATGTAGTGGAGTGCAGTTGCTAAACAGCCTGAGGTGAAACCATTAGAAGAGAAGTTTTCTGTTTGCCCAGAGGCTTGAACAAGATCCAGAAGATTGGTAAGATCCAAGAGGTATATCAGCTCAGTAAAGGGCAAAACAGTATTAAATGGGGTGCTGGTCACAAATAAGCTCTTCACAAGATGCACACACACACACACACACTCTCTCTCTCTCTCTTTCTCTCTCACTCACTCACTCACTCACTCACTCACTCACTCACTGTCTTACACTCTGCTGTTTCAGTACCACAGGTTGAATCCAACAGGCAATAAGAATTAATTAAGCCTTCTCCTTCAGAAGGCATTCCTGGCCTAGTTTTTATTTTTCTCTACTGCCCAAGCCATATCCTTCTAACTACTATATAAGCACTTTTTTATTACCTGCACTTTTGCAAACATAATGACCCATAGTCCCTCTGTGCTTATTGACTTTATCCCTACTCCAAAAGCATTTACTAAACCACATGTCCATTTTCCATTCTAGTTTTCCTCTATCTGTAACTCTTTTGCTTCTGTCTCCCTAGGTATATCTTTATGGCCCTTGAGGTCAAGGGAATGTGCTTCTAACTCTAGAAGGCACTCAAAGCATGTGGTACAGTGCTCTGTACAAAGTAAGTACTCAATAAACACTACTGATTGATTGACATAGTTCCCAGAGGGTAATCAGGTTACCTGAAGTATATTGTAAATGATAAAGATAATGGTACCTCCCATCAAGAAACTGACAGTCAAATAGTAAAAATACTGATGTCTGACTATTTACATTTAAAAACAGAAGTTCCCAAAATTGGTTGAGGGTTAAGTATTTATCATGTTGGGGTTAATTTCATAAAATATGGCCAGCTCTATTTGCTCCCAGAAAGTCCTTCTAGATTTAAGAGCCTGGGAAAATCATGAGAGAGCAGAGCACTGGAGACAATTTTGCTATTAAAAAATGGAATCCCTTCTCATCTCAAAATTAAAATACCTAATTGTCTATATCCTTAAAATACCAAATTATATCATTTTAAGATGTATCATAAATTTGACTTATTGATGTACAACCAAAAAGATCTTTTTTTTTTAATTTTGGGGTTTCCCCATTATTTTATATACTTTAGAAGAATAAGGGGGAAATAGATGAAAAAGAATGAAGAAATTCCCCTAGAGGACAATGAAAGTAGCAAACCATTTCCCTTGGGAAGAGCTGTATTTATGATGTGGTCAGGCATATTGATCTTTCAATAAAAATAGTTGACTTTAATCTAGCTCACTGCAATAATTACATTTGTGTGAGAAAAAACAATGACAATGGATTTATAGCTAATGCACCATATAGAGGTTCAATAGAGACTCTGGGCAGCACAATATTATGTAGAAAAAGGTTTGGTTAATTCCCATAGTTCTTTTTTATCTTGTGTTGAGTTATGTTGAATTGCTGAGCTGTTTGTGTAGAGGAAGCAATCACAGGCATAGGAAGAAATCAATGAGAACTACTAAGATATTAGTCTCTTATTTGGAATAACGGATGGTATTTATCATTTAGGCATATCTTGTTTCTTTCAGAGTGCATGAGATGATTAGGCAGAACGGAACTGATTTGATCTTTCTATCATGACTGTCATCATCATCACCATCATCCTCATCATCATCTCCGTCGTCTTAATTATCATCCCTACCAATGAATATTTATTAAGCACTTACTGGGCTCAGAGCATTGGTTAGAGGTGATCACAGAAAAAAACAAAACACTCATAAAAATATCTCCAGATCCAGAGTTTCCAACCTGCAAGATTGCAGAGTAGGAGAGAGTTGGGGTTAATGAAGAGTAGTTTTGGACATCATCTATGTGGAGGTGATAGCTGAAGCCATGGATGAGGATGACTATACCCCAAAGGAGTCAAGGTAAGAGGAAGAGAAGAGAATCCTGATCAGCAACCTTTGACACACACAGATAGGGAAGAGGAAGAACCAGCAAAAGAGACTGAAAAAGATCAACCACGGAGGTAAGAAGTGAAACAGGAAAGAGCATTTCCAAATTTCAAGGTACAAGTATTGTTTCAAGGAGAATGGAATGGTCCAGGGAGTCGAAGGCAGCAGTGAGGGGGAGGAGGGTAGGACAGAATACTCGGTTAATCATGCTAATCTGCAAAATATTTGTTATGGTCTGATTTCGTGTACTAAGTCCTGGAGAAAACTGCATGGTTATTCCTTCATATGTGATTGTTGGCTCACAATCAACAGGTGGAAGAAGAAGGGATGGCAACAGATACACAAAGGTAAATAGTAATAACATTACGATAAATAATAATGGTATGTGCTAAGCACTGTATTAAGTGCTGGGGTAGAATACAAGATAATGAAGTTGGGCAGAGTTCCTGTCCCATTTGGGGCTCACTGTCTAAGAGGAAGAGTGAACAGATATCCCTGTGTATATATAGATGAAGAAACTGAGCCACAGAGAAGTTGTGAGTTTAACTTCTATATGCCCCAGTTTCTTCAGCTAAGTGTGTATTCGATATCTGTTCTCCCTCTTACTTAGACTGTGAGCCCCATGAGGAACTGGAACTAGTCCAGCCTGAATATCTTATATCTACCTTAGTGTTTGGCAAATAGCGCAATCATTATTATTATTCCAAGCCTACTGTCTGTAATAGTGAGCCCTCAACACATAAGGCTACTGGGGATAGGGATGGGGATAGGGCTGGTGATGATTCTGTTTCCAGGGCAACCATTCCCTGCCTGGAATCTTTAGGAACCTTACATCACCCCAGCTGGGTAGCTTGTGACTGGGGGTAGTATAGCCCATGCTGATCTAAGGTATCTATGGGGCCCTTAGCTTGCTGGGGGCTCAGGATCTCTGGACTCCCATTGTCCAGCAGTCTTGCCTGTGGGGCAGGCCCAGACCAGACCTTCAGGACAGGATCAGTATAGGATGTGGTGACTAAATTGGGCCTCTCTGTGACAGGCTTCCCTGAGCCTCCTCATTGTAACCCAGAGGGCTGGGGAACTGTCTTGAAACATGTTGCTAAAGAGAACTGGAGGAAGGGAAGTTTATGCCTATATATGTTAATAGGATATTATGTTTTTCCACCTACTCTGAAAGAGCTGGAAGAGTGGCAGCTGTAGTAGCAGCTGCTGTGGGTCTGTGCCTTCATGGGAACAGGAGGCATTCCTGGGAAACAGTAGAATCAGAACATCGCTGGGGGAGAGGGACAAGATACAGGGGACAATGATAGGCACAGTCTTCAGCTCCCACCAAGACAGTTATGCTGCCCAAATCAATAGCTTTTCCCACACTATTCTATGGGAACCTAAAAATCCTTTGACAAGAATCAAGGTGTCTCTGAAGCATGAGTTAAAACCAGTGCACTCTCCAGAGGAAGATTCATTCATTCAATAGTATTTATTGAGCGCTTACTATGTGCAGAGCACTGTACTAAGCGCTTGGAATGAACAAGTCAGCAACAGATAGAGACAGTTCCTGCCGTTTGACGGGCTTACAGTCTAATCGAAGATCAATGCAAGTGTCAGTGGCCAGACTGTCACTACTGAATATTCACAGAGATGAGCTCCAGAGGCAGGTGGAAGGTAAAAGTGAAAACGCAGGACATGTACAAAGGGAAGGAGGAGCCAAAATATGATATATTTCCCTAAAAGACTTACCGAGTCTGCGGCTAGTCTTTCTGCAAATTTCAGTTCTGCATAGGGAGCTTGACTTCAAACGTTTCCATTCATGGTGGTCATGGTTTATGCCTTAAAATGTAGTTACACCCGCAGAGGAAAAAATGAACTTTCTTAGAAGGGTTCAGGAAAGATGGTTGGAGAATGTTATTTAGTCATGTGCACCTGCTGAAAACACAAGGGAATCTTCTACAGTGTACTTTATTCCTCATGTTATTTCACAAACTCTGCTCTCACTCCCTCTTACTCTCTCTCTAATAGTAAAAATGATGACATTTATTGAGTTCTTACTATGGGCTGAGCGCTGTCCTCATTGCTGGGGAAAATGCAAGGTGATTGGGTCAGACAAAACCCTTGTCCAATATAATCACACACTCTGAGAGAAAGGAAGGACATGCATTTCATCCCTATTTTACACATGAGGAACACTGATGCACAGAGAAGTTAAATGTCTTGCCCAAGGTTGATACAATAAGTGCCCAGTAAATGTGAATGAATGAATGAACAAGCATCTCCACCTTTGGACTCTTAGGATTATGCTATTTCCACTGGACCAGGCTGTACCTCTCTTCTCTCTCCCTCTCTCTCTCTCCCTCCCTCCCTCTTGCCCTCTCTCTCACCCTCCTCCCACCCCCATTTTCCTGGTAGGCACGCCCATTCAATAGAGCAAAATTAGGTGAAACTGTTTCTGCAAACTACTTTCACTGGGTCAATGATTGTATCGCTATAGAGTTGGATATAAAACTGGAACTCAAAGCAAACCCTCTGGTCATTAAAGCTGTCAGACTGAAATTTTCTGAGAAATTTGTTTCAAATTGGAATCAGGGGATTATACTCGATTATAGGTATGCCAGCCTGCTAATTGTTATTCTAATCAGCAACCAGCGAGTAATTGCTTTGGAATGAGGGCAGAGGGCAAAATATAGATGAACAGAATAAAATACTGACCTCAAAGTACATCACTCTATTCATAAAAATAGAAAGTGTTTCATCTTGCCTGTTCCTTTTAGTAACGAGTGTGGGATCAAGCAAAAGGTTTCCTGTACTTTTCAACTCCTTAAATCAGGGACTTCAAAGAATTAAGTCTCTGCTCACATCATTAAGTGCATGCAGGAGAAATCTAAGTGAGCTTCAGTTTTGCACAGAGCAGAGAAAGGGTGTCCTTTTGTTCTTGTTCAGCTGTGGCAATGAGTTCTATCTGTCTTTGTCACAGTTGTGCATCTTAGTATCTGCCCTAGAGAATCCTTGCTTGGCCTGTATCCCTATGCTAAATGGGACAGTCTGTGGAATATTGACTACCAACCGAGCCCCCCACAGTCATGCCCTTTTGACAAGGTCATGCATTCACCTCTGGGATGGATGTGATATAAATCTATTTCCTAAGAAGATTGTGTTGTATTTTTAAGATACCAAATCAGTGACAGAGTGGTCTCTTGAGTACCCTGAAAAAACCACTGGACTTTAAAAAGGATATGATCATGGCTAGCAAACACTTTTAGACAAAGTCAGTCAGTTGAGGTGAATATATCATAATGTGAATTGCATAAAAATACATACAACGTGCTCATTGTTTCACGGTCAATTAGAGCCTTGAGCTGGGTTAAGCCTAGGAAACCATAAAATGTAGTCATGTGCCAAAGTAACACCAGAAATTAGGAATAAGGGGATCTTTTGTAAATTGAGAAATTTTTCTTGAACCTTTGTTCATGAAGAATTGAACTTTCCAGCATCACTCAGTCAGTAGCCATGAACTGATTTTTGAGTTTGGAAAGTCAGTGTAGAGGAAAGGCATGAGCTGTGATTCAGAAACAATCATGAGTAAGTTACAGTTTGAACATTGGCTAAGATGGAGTTATAAGGTTGCCTTCAGACAGGAAGCAAGGTGGCCTCAGGGTGGCACAAGGTATAGGGGAAATGCTGCCTCCAACCTTACCAAGACGACCACCACTTGGGTATTCAAGATGGGCCCTATATCAGCTCTAGTATCAAGATGGCCTTGTATCCAGAAGACCTTTTATCAAGATAGGGAAATTTGGTATGGTGCCTGTATTGGGTTTCCTCATCAAAATGGTCACCACACATGCTCAGAGTCACTGCATCCTAAATGCATGAGCAACGGCCATCTTTAGGTCTATTTTTACAGGGATCCTAGGCTTCCCCCTAAGAAGGAGAAAAGGAGTGCTTTAAATCTCCATCTTCCCACCATTAGCCTTCCCTCGCATATTCAGCATGGACAAGTGGCAAGAAAACAGGTTTGGGAGTCAGAGGACATGGGTTCAAATTCCAGCTTTGCCATTTGTCGGCTGTGTGGCTTCACTTCTCTGTGCCTCAGTTACCTCATCTGTAAAATGAGGATTAAAACTGTGGACTGTGTCTGACCTAAATACCTTGTATCTATCCCAGTGCTTAGAACAGTGCCTGGCACTTAGTAAGTGCTTAAGAAATACCATTATTATTATTATTATTGTTATACTCAGGCCCTAGATGCATTTTGATTGTCCTGGTCTGGGGCATGGGGTAACATCTCCCTACTACCTGTTAGAACAAATTAGTTGAATAACCGCTGAAGCTTTGTAAGAAGGGGAGATGTTTTTCTGAATGGCTTTTTAAGAAAGATGAATATAGTGGCATGTAGAATAGCCTGAAGAAGGAGAGCCTAGAGTCAGGAAGATCATTAAGGAGGCTGTTAGAACAGGAAATGATGAGGGCTCGAACCAAATTTGCAGAGCATGGAGCTAGAAAGGAAGGAACCCATCCATAGATTATATCTAATCCCAGTTCTGCCACTTGTCTACTAAGTAACCTTGGGAAAGTCACTTTACTTCTCTCTGCCTCTGTTACTTCTTTTGTAAAATGGGGATTGAGACTGTGAGCCCCAAATGGGACAGGAACTCTGTCCAAGCTGACTCGATTGTTATCAACTCCAGTGCTTAGAACAGTGTCTGCCACATAGTAAGTGTTTAGCAAATACCATAGTTATTACTATTATAATAGAAGAAGCCCCTGCAGATTTTAGAGATCTACTAAATATGGGAGGTAAATGAAAGAGAGGAGTCAAAGATGACACCACAGATGTAAACTTCTGGGACAGCAAAGAAAGTGGTGTTGATCATGATGGGAAAGTTTGGAAGAGGAAAAAAAAAATGAACAAGTGAAGATGTTTTAGAAGATTTAATGAACTTTTCCCAGTTTGTTTACTCCTCATGTTTAATTATTTGAAAGGACAAGGTGGCATTCATTCTATCATAAGAACATTATGAAATTATTAGCTGATACCCATGACATATCCTTGGGGATTTTGTAACCTGTCTTACCCAGCCATCTACCATCTCTGTCAATCTTCAGTCCTTCCAAGCCTCCAGATAGTCCTTGGCCTCAGCTGCTGCCTTCTTTCTCTCTCCATCTCATTCTTGAAATCCTTCTCTTGAGATTGCTGTATTTTCTTCATTTACAGTTGCCCCAGCTCTCCTCCATTCTCTGGCAAGCTCTCTCCGTGCTCCCTCTGCACACCACAGGCCTTTTTTCTCTTTCTCCTTATGCAGCTCCCTGTCCTGCCACACTCTCGACTTGGTCTCTTCCTCTACCATGCAGCTTTGTCTTGTCCAACCACCCAATTTCCTATCTGTGCTTGTACAGATAAAAAGCTGCCTGCCCATTTTGTTTCATTTATAAAGATTGATAAAACCTTGTAGTTTCTGCCATAGAACATTCACAGTAGTAAAAAAAAAAACCTCTTTGTCAAGATCGAGCCGACACCCCAAGTAACAGAATCAATGCTCCAGGCAAAGATCCCGAGGGGTCAAATGATCCTGTCCCCTGCCTCAGGCAGGCAACTTTTTGGTACCGATTTTCTAAACAGTGTGGCTGAATGGGAAGAGTACCTTACTGGAAGTCAGAGGACCTGGGTTCTAGTCCCTGCTCTGCTACTTCACTGCAGTAGGGCTTGGACCAAATCACTTCACTGTGCCTCAGTTTCCTTATCTATAAAATGGGGATAAAGTTCCTATTCTCCAACCATCTTAACTATGAGCACTGTCTGAAATAGGGACTGTGTCTTATCTGATTATCTTGTACTTAGAACAAGTGTGGTGTGTACTTACTAAATACTATCATTATTGTAAAGCTTTTTGAAAAACATTCAATTAATACCAAACTGTTTTACTGTCAGCTTTGTCAGAGAAATTTGGATTAATGCTCATATTATTTCCCTAGTATAGACCCAGTTTTATTACTTTTATACTAACAGTGTTGCTTTCCCATACATCTTAACTAGTTTCAGGGTTTGTTGGACTGGTTTATAATTTTAACTCCCATGGTAGGAAACTCAACGTTTGTTTTTCTGTTTTTTATAAAACACAGATGGAAACCTAATATCAAAATACACAAAATGAGTGAAAAATGACAGACCATCCTATTTTACCTAGCTTGTACATACTTGAGGCTCATGCATCAATCAATCGTACTTATTAAGGACTTACTTTGTGCAGAGCTTTGTACTAAGCACTTGGGAGAGAGCAATATAACAGAGTTGGTAGAAATCTTCCCTACCCACAATGAATTTACAGTTTAGAGGGAGGAGACAGACATTAATATAACTAAATACATTACAGAGATGTACATAAGTACTGTGGGGCTGATGGAGGAGTGGTTAGAGGAGTGAAAATCCAAGTGCCAGGGTGACACAGAAGGGAGTGGGAGTAAAGGAAATGAGGGCTTAGTCGGGGAAGGTCTCTTGGAGGGGATGTGATTTTAATAACGTTTTGGAGGTGGGGAAAGTGCTTGTTTATCAGATATGAAGAGGGAGGGTGTTCCAGGCCAGAGGCAGGATGTGGGCGAGAGGTCGGTGACAAGAAAGAAAGATCGAGGTACAGTGAGTAGGTTGGCATTAGAGGAGCAAAGTGCGTGGGCTGCTTTGTAATAGAAAATCAGGATCTCTTAACCTTTGTCAATTAGAGATTGCAAAGGGTAAGTTTTTTGAAGTTATTTGATTGGTGAAACAAGAGGAATGTCCTTTCTTGCTGAATTTCGAGGAGAGGGGTAGATTGATCATTGCTGACAGATTGCTTGTGGAAGAAGTGAAAGACAACTCTCAGGAAAAAAAACAACACTAAATCCTTAATAGAAATTATCTTATAAGGAGACTCCAAGGGTTAATTCTTCCCAAGGGTTTAGTACAGTGCCCTAACTAAGTATTGAAACTAGCAATTGGAAGGGTCCAAACTAGGGAAGCACCATGGACTAGTGGTTAGATCACGGTGCTGGGAAGAACCTGGGTTCTAGTCCTGGCTCCGCCACTTGTCTGTGGTGTGAACTTGGGCAGGTCACTTCACTTCTCGGTGCCTCAGTTATGTCAACTGTAAAATGGGGATTAAGACTCTGAGCCCTTTTGTGGGACAGGGACTGTGTCCAACCTGATTACCTTGTATCTACCCCAGAGTTTTGAACAGTGCCTGGCACATAATAAGTGCTTAACAAATACATTAAAAAAAAACAAAAGCGAGTCAAACCTGTTTAGCTTTCAGCAGTTTCACCCAGGGGAAGGAGGTAGCTCTTGGAGGTAGCCCATTTTTAGGTTGTTGTCTTTAAAATCCAGTCATCCATCAGTCAATCGTATTTATAGAGTTCTTACTGTATGTGAGCACTGTACTAAGCACTTGGGAGAGTACAATATAACAATAAAGCAGACACATTTCCTGCCCATAATGAACTTAGAGTCTTAAGCTCCCTATTGTTTTTCTAGGAAGCAGAATAAGTGAAATGAAAATACCATGAAAAAATATGGGCAAGAACTTGAAGGGGAGAAAGAAAAAAAAGTGGTATGTGGGTTTGAATGCTTTTCCAGTAGGAGAAATAAAAGAGGGAGATGGTTTATCCATAGCCATAGATATGAGAACAAAATAGGTTCAACCCCTCCCAAAGAGAAATAGAATGTCATTCTGTCTCATCCCAGATCACTTCAAGCATTGGATGTGGGCATATCCAACACCTCTCCCCAGTACAAAATGTATCTACAGGAGATTGATTGGATTCCCTGCTTTGTAAGTGGCAAACTATTCTTTCTGAAAGATCAGATTGCAGTACATTTCTAGAAAAGGCTTTTAAAACTGGAGCAGAGACATGATGGTTCCAAAGATGAATAGAGATGATTTGGAAAGATATTCAAAGCCTGAGAAAATGCTAGTAATGCTGTTTCATTGCTAAAAGCTAGAGAAAGGAAATGAAAAGAAGCTAAATTTTACAAGAAAATAGATCTTGATCCATAAACAAGATGTGAATGATTCAGGCAGTGTGAAGGTAATCCTGGATCGCATGAGTCCCTGATCTAGAAAGTGGAAGGGTGGGAGCACAATGACCCTTTGTTAATCAGACAAACTTTATATCCCGTAATTTCTAACAAGATTCTAAAGTATTTTTATGTCACTATAGCTTATATCAAAAGTTTACCTGCCACAAATACTTAGAGACTACATATCCATTCTCATGTTTTAAGAGTGATTATATAATATCTCCAATTTTCCCTCTAGTGACCCATTATCAACCCATCACCCAAGGATTTAGCCAAAGCCCTTTTTAACCTACTGAGATCTTTCCACACAGTTAGCTCCATCACCCACAGTAGACATGAAATTAAAGTGTTGAGTCAGTGTAACTTACTGGAAACAACATGGAACTGGAATATAGAAGAGACCTGGGTTTTAATCCCAGCTCTGCCAATGACCTGCTGGGTGACTGTGGGCAAGTCACTTAACCTCTCTGAACTTTACATTCCTTCTCTGTAAAATGAATAGGATACCCAACTTCCCCCACCTCTTAGACTGTGAACCCCATGTGAACCATGACTGTATCTGATCATTTTTATCTACTCCAGTACTTAACATATCATTTTGACACATAGAAAACAATAAATACCATAATTAACATTATTGGTTTGAATGATTATGGGCACTCGAAGAGTTACCAACCACACTCTCACCAAATTAAAATCACAGTCCAAGATCTGTCACAGAAATGCTTTCATCTATATTTTTGGCCATCTCATGATTCACCCTCCAGTCCTTCCAGGCAATTCTCCTTGCATTGACTCTATAGATGGTGCATTTCTTTCCAAGGAAAGAGTTTGACGACTCTCCTGAGCCTGCAGCCATCAGTCAGCAGGGGAACCTATCAGTGGCCCCTGATGATGATGTTCTAATACGAGGGTAGGGGAGGGAGTGGGGGCATGTACTTGTTCAGATGACTGGTGGGAAGTGGGCCTTGGGCCAGGCATCAGAGTGATTCAACTAACCCTGGCTGACAGCTATACCTTGGAAGCCAGCTAAGCGGAATAAGAGATGGGGGCAATTTGTGGTCTCTGCTCTCAATAATACCAAGGCAAATGGGCATAAACATACATGAAACACTGCTTTAACAACTTCTCAATGGTCAGGTGAATATCTCCCCCCCAGAGGAGATTGGGGTTGGAGGCCTCTCTGAAAAATTCATGGATACAGGGAAGGGAAAGACACCAGCTTAGTACTTTATGGAAATGGGAGAGTCATCTATTTTTAGGGACTACTTGACTGACCTTCTTGTAAAAGGGTTTCCCAGGATAGTTTTAGAACCAGAATTTGTAGCCTCCCCGAGCTCTGGAGGCAAGAATGAGCAGGATATAAGGCTAAATTATTACTACCATTGCATAAAAATAAAGTGCCTCACTAGTTTTAAATTACCTTATCCGTCTTATTCATCCCATCAGGTTAGGGGTTTAAAATTCAATATGTCATCTGCAGGAAATACTAACATGCTAACGATTTTCACAGCAGGGGTGTGTGGAAAAAAGATCTTCAAAAGATTCAGGGCTTAATATTTCTTTAGAACCACTTGCAGAAGCTGGAAATTTATAAAACCCATTGTAGGATATGAAAGGGATCATTTTTCAATTGGAGATAACCAAGAGTGAAAACTTTTTTTAATATATGGAGAATACATATTTCTAGCTAAGAACGAGCACTCTCAGCTCAGTTCTCCCAGGGAGAGCAAAGAGTCGTGAGCTGATGTCATCATGCACCGATTCAATCACTCCATCAAGACTGGGGAAAGAAAATAGAGAAAAAAAGCAAGTGGAATACTGCTTGCTTCTTGACATGTCCTGATGTGTCTAAGCCAAATAAACCATGCCCTGAGGCAAAGGTGGGAGAAAGAGTGGAGGCAGAAGCTCCTAGATACGTGTATATGTATGGTTGCTTGGATGGAGAGATGACCCACATTTTGGAAGGAATAAATGAAGTCAGCTTCCTCAAGAGAGTGAGAATGACCAAGATTATTTTTGAACCATGGTTGTTTTTTGCAAAATGCTTGGCCAACATGAATAAGTTACTCCTCAAAACAGCCCTGTTTTATCCAACATTCCAATGAATATATATGCTTGTTCAATTGCATTCAATTATTTCTTCTGTTTCCTCTTTTCTGAAATATTTTTCTGCCTGCTTCCCCTGAGAGAACATGAGCTTCCTGTGGGCAGGAAATGTATCTTTTCCTTCTGTTGTCTTTTCCCAAGAGATCACTACAGTAAATGGGTAATAATGATGATGATAATGTTGATAATAATCAATGGGACATTTGTTAAATGTTCACTATGTACTACACATGGTACTAAATTCTTGGGTACTTACAACATGATCAGAGTGAACACAGTCCGTGTCCCATATGGGGCTCTCAGTTTAAGAAAGAAGAACAGGAACTTAATCTCCACTTTACAGATGAGGAAACAGAGAAATTCAGTGACTTGCTTAAGGTCACATGACAGGAAAGTAGCAGGAATTGGAATTAGAAGTATCATTTCTACTATTGCAACTATTGTTACTACTGTGAATCCTACTATTGCCACTACTGCTACCATTGCAATGTAATATTAAGCTTATTTTCAGATAAGACATTGAGACTTTGAAGGTAGATTTATCAAGTTCACACAGCAAGACCAAGGTGCAAACCGGCCATTTCCTACATCCCCATTTTTGCTCTGATTCACAATTCTTGCACCTTCTCTTTCCCAACCCCTTGCCATTTATCAGTATTTATTCATTTGGAAAATTCCCCTGGAAATATCCTTCCTTCATTCTTATTATTAAAGCAGTTCCTGATTAGTTCCTGGCTAGTCTTCCACTCTGCTGTTAGTATTCCCATCATTGCCATGGGCTTAATCTTTTCAGACTGTTCTATTAAAAGAGGATTAAACCTTCCCAAAAACAAAACAAATGTTTAAACAATTTTTTTTAAATTTTTCATTACATAAATGTTACTTTGAAAGTTCCTCTGACAGTACTCACAATAACAACCCAAGATGAGGTAAAAGGATTAACTGTTAGAATACCTCTTTTCTGTTGAGCAAGCTCCAAGACTTCTCTATGGAAAACTCAGCTCAAGGGTGGGGGGCTCCTGTTCCTAGGGGTTTCTCATTTTTCTGGTTCACCCCCACACCATATCCTCCACTTGACCCATCATCCTTGCTCCTCTTGTTGCCATTGTTCCCCCCTCCCGACCCAGCTGATTTTTCTAGAGGTCCAATGCTTAAGAATTCCATATAGTAGTAGTAATAGTAATAATAATAATGCAATTTAAAAGTGCTTTCCATGTGCCAAACACCATGCTAAGATCTTTGGTAGACATAATACCCCCCTTTCAGGGTCACAACTGGAGAGTTTCCAGTACTCTACCAGTCTCGACCATGGAAGGAAGAGTCAAGCAGAGGCATATCCATTCCATTCCTAGTTTGAGCAGTGGCTAGCAAATGGAGGGCAACTTGCTACAAGTCAAAGCTCACCTGTGCTGGGCAGCACTGGCATGGGAGATAGTCGAGGGCAGAGGCTCAGGTTGACTGAGTGGAAGGAGGCAATGGCAAACCACTTCCATATTTTTACCAAGAAAACTATATGGAAAGACTACCAGAATGACTGCAGATGGAGGTGGGATGTTCTGGGAGAGATGGGTC
Organism: Ornithorhynchus anatinus; assembly: GCF_004115215.2. NCBI lineage: Eukaryota > Metazoa > Chordata > Mammalia > Monotremata > Ornithorhynchidae > Ornithorhynchus > Ornithorhynchus anatinus. The sequence goes on from NC_041746.1 coordinate 29,308,857, forward strand.
CATGGCATCGCTATGGGTTGGAGATGACTGGACAACATAAGACAAGACACAATACAATCATATGAGAAACAGTCCTTGTCCTACGTAGGGTTCAGAGACTAAGATGTGGGAAGAGAAATGGTATTTCATTCCCATTTAATAGTTGATGAAGCTGAGGCACCAAGAATTTAAGTGGCTTGCCCAAGGTCATATAGCAGGGTAGTGGTGGAACCAAGATTGGAAGCCAGGTTTTCTGATACCCAATCCTAAATGCATGGTGGATTAAGAGGTGGAGGAAGAGCAGGAGTGGAGGGCAGAACTTTGACTCTTCTCCCCTGCCTCCTCCCTCCCCACTCCCAAACTCCTTCATTTCCTCTGCCCTGCTGGTTTGGCAGCTCCATAAGGCAGGGACTGAAGAAAGAGACAGGTAGGGATGGCATAGCTTCAGTAGCAATAAGGTCCCCACTAGGAATCTGCAATACAGGAACTGTAAGTAAAAATCTGAATAAGAATAGATATAAAATGGTGGGGGTTGAGGGGCAAGTTCAGGATTTGGTGGGGGTTAAGACACAGGAACGGGAGATTTCTGAGCTGGTGGGGATAAAGACTTAAACAGAATTCATTTTATCCTTTTGAGAAGAAGTGATTTTCCATGGGATGAGGTAGAACCAGTACCAGAACTCTTAAGGCATTTGATTTTGGATGTCTGTGACAAGTTAGCTGGAGCTTTAGGGTGATAGATCTATCCCTGAGATTGGCAACAGACTGACGAAGCAAATCAATAACATCCTTTATGCTTCTCTACAGAGGGTTTTCTGGGAGACCAAAGTCTCCGACCCATGTTTTCATAACCATTAAAATGATAGTGCTAAATCTAACATGCCACCAAACCAGTTTTATTGACTCTGATTAGACCAGGATCATCTATTTTATACCATGAAGTTCTGGCATAAAGTTCCTGAACAGTGAAGTTCTGAAACATAGGCAGTCAACAAGCATCAAAACTCTGCTCACCTTTACACAGTGGCACTGGATGGGACACGTGAGAAGAATGAGCGGCATCAGGAAACCTAAACAGTTGCTGAAAGGAGAGCTGAAACAGGGAAACCAAAAGACAGGAGGGCAGAAGAAATGTTTGAAGAATATAGTAACACAGCTCAGACAATGCTTCCTCCCAGCTGAATCTGGGAGTCAATTGCTGAGGACAGACTAGTATGACGTACTGCTTTCAAGAAAAGAATAGCTCTCTTTATTCAAAAGCTCTGTAAAGTGCTAGAGACAAGGAGGAAAAAGAGAAAGCAGTGCCAGGTGCCACAAACATTAAACAAAACAGCACACCAAAGGACAATCTTTTTGTGGGCACTCTAGCCTTTTAAGTCACACTCATAGGTGACTTTCGCCATCAAAGAACAACTCTATATATATTCTACAGAATAGACTAGGATCATGTCAGTGGTAGTTGAGATGAGCATTATTTCAGGTAAATGTCTAGAACCAGGTCTTTTGAGTCCTAGTCACTTGCAGGTTCCTCTCAATACCAAGACACATGCTTCCTGCCCTCAAGGTATTTACAGTCTTATGAAGGACCCTGTTTTGTGCTATGAGGCAAAGAGTTAGGGACTTAGCTTATCTCTAGAACCTGTGTTTTACACTCCTTCTATGCCTAAATGGAAAGTTTGAAAATTTAGAATATTCGCTGAAGTAAAATAATCTAAAATTCAAAAGGGTGAAGTCCATCCTAGTACTTATAAACATGCAGTTTGGATAAGCATTCCAACTTTTGGTTGTCCAATACTGTGGACTTCCTGTATGACTTAAAAGTATATACTCTTAGAAATTTCTTTTAGCATCTTTTCTGGGCTTCTTGGCTGGAAGAGTAGCTTTCAAACCTGTTTTTCCTTTTTTTTTTTGCTTTTCAGGGAGAGTGACATTTATCAGGAAAGTTCCGTAATATATCAACACAACTAACTTTTCCTTCCAAAGCTGTCCTTTACACAGAGAGACATTGTCTTTTTATTTAAACAGTAATATACCCTGAGTGTCTTTACCTCAGGCTAAACTGGTCCCTTCTCTCTTTGCTAATATAAAAGCCACAATGATTGGTTAATTATGTTCAAACACCTGGAGGGCCTGCTGCTTGTAATGGTTGCAGTGCTGCACTAGCAGATAACCACAGATAAAATGATGAGGGAACTATCATGTGGGGTGGAGCGGAGCTGGGGACTCCAAAGTATGGGCATTCATTAGCCATCTGTTTAAGGTCAGCTCTGGCCGACTCTCCCTTGGTATGAATATAACTATTCTCAAAGACCTATCCAAGGCAGTGAATTCATCTAAAACCTGTTTTTTGTTTTGTTTTAATGAAAAATATAGTAACAACTTAGGATTTTCAATTAACTTATCTGTGCTATGGGGCTGAAGGGGTGGTGACTTAGAGGGTGTAGATCTTAGTGCATGGGTGATACAGAAGGGAGTAGGAGAAGAGCAAATGAAGACTTAGTTGAGGAAGGCCTCTGGGAGGAGAGGTGGTTCAAATAAGACTTTGAAAATGTCTGTCAGAATGTGGGTGAGGGGTCGACGGCGAGATAGATGAGATCAAGATACAACTGACTTAGTTGGCATTAGAGGAGTGAAGTCTGTGGGCTGGGTTATAGTAGGAGACAAGGGAGGGAAGGTAGAAGGGGGCAAGGTGATTGAGTGCTTTAAAGCCTATGGTAAGGAATTTTGGTTTTATGCAGAGGTGAATGGGCAATCACTGGAGGTTCTTGAAGAGTGGATTTGCAATTGGGGAATATGCCTCTAATAATAATTATAATATTGGTATGTACCATGAACTGGAGTCGATCAGGTTCGACACAGACCTTCTTCCACATGGGGATCACAGTCCAAGTGGAAGGGAAAATGGGTATTTTATTCCTATTTTACAGAGCGAATACTGAGGCATAGAGAAACTAAGTGACTTGCCCAACATCACCCAGCAGGGAAGTGGCATTCAGGACTAGAAAATGGGGTTTCCTGATTTCCTATGTTGTATAATTTCCACTAGGGAATGTTGCTTCTCCCCAGTCTCTGTGCAGAGATCTCTGCCTTAGTATATATAGGGAATGGGGTAATTATTTCAGTACTTCCCTTCCATTTCCTCCAGCCCTAGGTACAATACAAACTCTCAGAAGCTTCCCAAAGAAGTAAGGTTCCCTTGTTGCCACATCCCAGATGGGCAAAGATAATGATAACATGTAATCCTAAAACAACAAGAGAGACAGAGACTGCCAAAACAAGAATCTCTTTAACATCGGGGCAGCAAAATTGACTTGGAGGTACATTGAAGGCAGCCAAACTTTCACAGCTAGAATGAAACCCATAGAAAAATTGCAGGTGGAGTGGAAGTGACTGGGGAAACTACTGCGTTGAGATAAAATAAAGTGCAAAAAACAGGCTTGCAAAATGAAGAAGTTAATGGAGATGGGAAATGAGGAGACGAGATGGATAAAAATGAGAACAGAGAAGAGGTCAAGACCCAGAAAAGATCAGAGGACAGAAGAAAATACATAAACATGATCTGGGAGATCCTGAAAAGAAACAGAAGCTACAAGAAAATGAGAAGATTTGTGTTTTTTTTCCCCCTTTTATGTGATGGGGTGACAGCTAATGTTATTTCTCAAGGACAAGGATAAAACAGAAATTGCAGACAGAAGCTGCTTCCTGCAGAGAGCAGAAGAATTTTACCAGTAACTGTGTGTCTATGAATGGCATAAAGAGCCACAAAGGGTATCACACTTTTCTTGGCTTTAGAAATTTGAATTGCTTAGGTTAAAAACCAAAAAAAAGGGAAAAAAAGTTGTGGGTGTCACAGAACTCAGATGAAGGTATTTGAGTGGAAAACATGGTGTGTTTAGAATCCAGTTGGTTTCTCATCACAAAGAGATGCATTTGTAAAAAACAGCCATATTTAGCAAAATACCTCAGGGGTGAGGTTCTGTCATGATACAGAGAGCCAAGAGAAGACTGGAATTCCTTTGCCTTCCACACTAAAGCATTTTTTGTCCTAGAGAGAATTTATAAGCAAGCAAGATGCTAGGCCTTAAACATGTCTAATGCTGCACTGGAAAGAAAAATGACATTGTCGAGTGTTTTGTCTGATGTCCTGGTTGTGATGAATCATGAAAATATAGATCAGGCCCCAGAAGCAGTCCAGGCTCAGCAGACAGAATGGGGAGGGAACAGCTTGGTGACAGCGACAATGACAATGATTAATGGATATTTGATGCCATCATGAGCTCAACTTTTTTTTAACATAAAAAAAACAACAAAGAAAGCCTTTAAGGTAGCAAGCACCATTTCTTCCCTCTGTCTCCTCTTGCTTTGTGTCAATTCCCCTCTCTTCACTATCTCCATTATCTATTTTTCAGATCCTATTTTCTCTTTCTTGGCTTCAGCCTCTCTGCCTTGCTGCTTTTCTTTTCGACCTGTTGGCTGATAAAATCCTACATTTATATTATTGGTGCCAGAGTGGTGGGGAAACTAACATGTAGGTTGAATTCTGGTCAGTGATGCACCATAAATAAATAATGGGCATGGCTATTCAGCTAGTCAAAATTAGTGATTGAGTATCTAAAATGTGCAGTAGGAGGTATGATACCTGCCCGAAAGATAAGTATGAGGAATGACATCTGTCCACCAGAAAAGTGTGAAGCATTATTCCTGATCTTGAGGAGCTTACAGTCTGGTGCAGTGGCATGAAGAGCGGAGGACATGACTTGCCAAGAGAAAGATTATTATAACTGTGGTATTTGTTAAGGGATTACTATGTGCCAAGCAATGTATTACATCCTGGGGCAATCACAATCCCTGTGCCACAAGGGGTTCAGAGTCTAAGGGGAAGGGGGAACAGGTATTTAATCCCCATTTTTCAGATAATCCATGGGGCAGAGACTGGAGAGTGAGGTAGCATATTTCTTTGGTTGGCAGGAAAAGCTGAAGCTGTATCAGTTGAAGAAGACAGTTGCAGCTGGAAGGGAGGCTGAGAACAAGAAGTATGCAGTGCTTTGGACTCAGTAAGCATTTAATAAATACAGTTCGTTGATAGTACTTATTAAGTGGTTACTGAATGTAGAACACTTTATCAAGCAGTGGGGGAGACTTCACAGGGGGTGAAGGGAATTATTGGTCAATCAATCAATGGTATTTTTGAGCATTTAATAATTGTGGTATTTGTTAAGCACTTATAGTGTGGCAGGCACCGAACTAAGTGTTGGGTAGATACAAGGTGATTGGGTTGGACATAGTCACTGTCCCACATAGGGCCCCAGTCTCAATTCCCCTTTTACAGATGAGATAACCGAGGCACAGAGAAGTTAAATTACTTGCCCAAGGTCACACAGCAACCAAGTGACAGAGATGGGGGATTAGGTCCCGCTTCCTTCTGAGTCCCCGTCCTGGACTCAATCTACTAGGTCATGATGCTGCTTTATTCTGTGGAAGGCACTATACTAAGTCTTGGAAAAGTACAGTTCAGCAGAGTTGGCAGACAAGATCCCTGCCCATGAGGAGCTTACAGTCTACCAAGTCCCTATTCCTCCAAAGGCTACAGCTGGGGTATTGCACACTCCTCCCAAGCAAGTTTGTCTGTTCATCCACTAGTTTATAAAGTCCTAGAGGGAAGAGCCATGTCTCCCTTTCATTTGTAATTCTTTCCAGTGCCTAGTACAGTGTTCTGTGCATAGAAGGCAAACAACATATTCTGCCTGACATAGATAATTATCTGGAGAGCAACAGTAAAGTAGTTCAGTGCTCATCCCAATTCCAAACTCATCTCGATAACAGAAAATACAGTAACTTTCTAGCAAGTTGAGTATCCCACAGTTTCTGTTGGTTTATCTGAATCTCAATTTGTGTTCACATTTTTATCAGTCACATGCAGTAACTTGACCCCGCAGAAGGTCTCTGGGCCATGGCTGGAAGAGTGAGGCTCTGGGGAAGTAAGAGTTTTATTAAAAACTGAAAACAGGATCCTGAACACAAGTTCTGTACTTTCTCGTTACAATATACAGAGGGTAACTGTCATACAAGGCATCAGTGTGATGGCACTTGAAAGTGAGTGAAGGCCCAATGAAAAATCTGCAGGCTGCTAAACATTTTTGTGAGTTGCCCAGTTTTTATTTTTACACAACTGATCTTGTTGGTAAAAAGCTGTATTTCATTCAATAGTATTTATTGAGCGCTTACTATGTTCAGAGCACTATACTATTTCCCACTATCCTCTTGAAAAAGGTCAGCATAATTATGCCATTTTCCCAAGTGAGTCCTTGAGGTGCAACCAGATATATTTCTCTTGATTTTTTTCAGGAATGCTACGGGACTGACTCTTCAAGGCTTCCAGAAGAAATTAATTCTGACTGTGAAGATCCTAAGATTACTCTGTGTTTATAGGGCTAGATACCTCCGAATGAGAGGGTTTCTTGCCTGTTCCTTTTCCCTAGTACCAATAAAGTAAAGCAGATCTGTGCAGTTGACCCAGTGCTCCAACTTTTGCCATACTGGAAAATGCAACAAGAAAACTGGAGGCTGGGGGAAGAATACAGTCCCAAATCCTCTGGGATAGCCTATGGATTGGATCAGCTTGAATCAGTCTTTCAGAACCCCCGATATGCTGATGTTTCTCTTCTGGAAGGACCCTCCCAAGAACACATCTCTCTTTCTCAAGGAACCTGCGGATTCCAACATCATTTTCTTCAAGGGGAAAGCCCCAAAATGTAGACTGCAGTCATGATCTTGGCAAGTATTACCCATTATTCCCTAAATTATGGCCATAGTTGCTCTGGGCAGGTCACGAATACCTCATTAAATTTATCTACCCAGAAAAATGATGTTGGAAAGAGCAAGGGCCTGTGAGTTGCAGGATCTGTGTTTTAATCCCAATTTGCCACTTGCCTGCTGTATAGCTTTGGCCAAGACATGTAACATCTCTGTGCCTATATCCTCATCTGTAAATTGGGGTTTAAATACTTGTTCTCCCTCTGTGAGCCCCATCTGGGATAAGAACTTTGTCTGACCTGATTATCTTGCAACTAGCCCATTGCTAAGTACAGGCTTGGCACTGATTATGCTCTTAACTACAAAAAAGTACTGCAAAAGGCTCTTCACATTGAAGATTCAGAAATCCAAAGAACAACCTCAAGAAAGTTATGGATTACCAGAAAGCTTCAGTGTTACTGTCATATCCTGCAACAGCATAGGAAATTGAAAAATATCATCCAAAGCATCAGCTTCTCTTTTATAGTCAGTTTTGTTAACTCATTTAGTTCCTTATCTCTTTTTTAAAATCAATCAGTGGTATTTTTGAGCACTTACTGTATGCAGAGCACTGTACTAAGTGCTTGGGAGAGTATAACAGAGTTAGTAGACACTTTCCCTACCTGCAAGGAGTTTTCAGTTTAGAGGGAAGTATTTTGTTTTATCTTGCCTTTCAGTAACTGCTCAATAAATGACATTTATTGATTGATATTTCAATGAGATGTTGATAGACAAATAAGTGACTTTGAATATTATCAGTGTTATGTGGATAGACTAAACCTCAAAAATGATTGACAATGTTGCTGTTAAAATTATGGTACTTTTAAAATTTATTGACCTGGTGTATAATTTATAAACTTTACAAATTGGGAAGTGGTAGCAATGATAAGAGAAACACTGATTATTGTTCTGTGTTTGGGGATTGCATTCCTGTTCTCTGTTTTATGTAGACTTTGTGTCCCTAATGGGACAGGGACTGTGTCTGATCTGATTGCCCCACCACTTAGTAAGCACTTAACAAATTACCACAATAATAATAGACAATTATTATTATCAATATTGTTGTTAGGAATTAATCAATGGTATTTATTGAGCACATATTGTGTGCAGAGCACAGTACTAAATGCTTGGGAGAGTGTAGTAAAACAGAACTAGGGGTACGTTGCTTTCCCATAATGAGCTTACAGTTATATTTGCTAAGTACTTACTATATGTCAAGCACTGTTTCACACTTTAGGTTAGATACAAATTAATAAAGTTTGACTCAATCCCTGTCCCACATGGGGCTCAAAGTCTGAGTATGCTTATGTGTTAAAATGAAATTAAGGCTTTTATCTAAGACAACAGAGGAATCTGATCTATGTGAAACAAAACAAATCCACAAGAACTAAAAATGAAGTAATGATCCTATTACAGATGCTAAAAAGTATTACTGGACAATGTTCTTGGCACTAATATTATGGCCAGAAAGGCTAACATTAAATTACACACACTGCTTTCGTGAACAGATAAAAATATCCAAAGAACCCCTGAGAATCATTTGCGCCTATCTTTTTCTTTTATCATTGTTGTTACTTCGAGCTGAACACATTAGGTGCTTTGAGTTTGTATTTTTCTTCCTCGGCCCATGATCTGTGGTATTAGCTCAGATCATTGATTCTGTACTGCTGAGTATTTCCAGCTCTGACAGACAGCGGGGCTGGGCGTGTGTCTTTAAAGTGCCCTTCACTTTCCAAACTCACTTTGTAGAAATGACACCTTTGATTTTAGAACTGTAAGGCTTACACTGAATTCCACAGAACATTCTCTCCGCGTACAAGATTTTTACCTTTTGGTCTGCTCATTCTTGGGGCGGACAAGTGAATTCTAGGTGATCTTGGATTTACGGACATTTTGGGGGCTTGTGAAATTTAATCGGCGTGTCCCCGGACCTGACACTTTCAAATGAAAATTTACCCTCTTTCCATAGTTTGGGACGAAGTAGTTTGAACCATAGAAGGAGTGAAGTCTGTACAGGATTGCAAATCTCATGAAGGTGAGTATAGCCAGCTGTAGAAGCTTGCCCAAATGTTTTTTTTTTCTTTTTTCTATTGGGTATATTGCAAATAAAATAAAAGAATCAAAAACCTTGTGATCCCACCTAACATGTGATCTAGGTCCAGGGCATAGTTCCCAATTTTTTAAGATTATGCCCAAAGCCTAGATTTAAATAAACAACATATATTACAATTCCATCAATTACTAGTAGTTATTGAACAATCACTGTGCCCAGAGCACTGTATTAAGTGTTTACGGAAGCAAAATAGAAGGGAAATACATGGTCCCAGCTTTCTATGAGATGAACAGTCACCCAGGCAGAAATGATTTACAGAGAGTGAGAATAGGAGGAAAACAGAGATACAATTGGTAATAGTAAACGTGTGGAATGATGAATACATGGATAAATACGTGAATGAATAGTGTACATAGCTCAAAATAGACTAAATGCTGAGGTCAACTGTATGTGCATGAGTTTATTCTGCCTGCTTAACTACCTACAGTCTTGTTGCACTCCCTAGTTCAGTACAAAATCAGACTCAGCTGAAAAGATGGAACACAATGAGTAGGTGGGGCCAAATTTGATTCAGCTCATTTTCAGATGAAGGGGAGGACAGATCTAACTTAATCTAAATGTATTTGAAGCCAGTAAATGTGGTAGTATGGTCTAAGATTAGTAATGTGTAAGCATGAAGCCAATCATTCTGCAGTTGTACCAGAAATAATAATAATGTTTGTTAAGTGCTTATTAGCTATCGAGCTGGGGTAGATAGAAAATAATCAGGTACAAAATATTAATATTTCAGGGTCTGCAGGGGCCTGCCAAATGATGAAGTTGGTCTCCTTCCAAGCTCTGTCTTCTAGAGGAAGAAACTATTTTTCGAGCCTTAGCGGGCTATATTGCAGCAGGTATGTCCTCACATTAATGCTTTATAAATTGTTTGTAATTAGCAATGAAAATCCACAGTATTAATCACTAACTTTTCTTTCTGAAGTATTTGAAAATTGATTCAAGGAAACTACTTAAAGTGGAAGTTTCTTGGGGACATGAATTCTGCTTATTACTTCTGTTGTACTCTCCCAAACATTTAGTACAGCGCTATGCCCAAAGTAGATGTTTAATAAGTACTACTGATAGAATTGTTTTTTCCTTTAATTTTACTGTGATGGAAGGTACTCATTCAATCAATCAGAGGCACTTATTGAGCGATTACTCTTAGCAGAGCATTGTACTAAGCAGTTGGGAGAATACAATACCATAGAATTAGTAAATACAGTCCCTGCCCTGAAGGAGATTATAGGCTCTAATGGAAGCTATAAGCAATCTAAATAAAATAATTCCACATCTGAAACCCTGTAAAATTGTTAGAATTGTGTAATTTGCCAAATTTGATTCTTAAGTCTATATTAAGTTGAATTCCAAGAACATGAAACAATATAATCAAGTAAACTTTTTTTGAAACTCCTCACTGCACACATTTTCCACAGATGACATTCATCTTTAGTGATCCTGAAGCACTTTTATTGTCATTCTGCTCTATAGAAAAATGCTTTAGGTGTTTATTATCATGTCAAGCATTTCCTAGGACATCAGAAATTTTGCAGGCATAGATACCACACGATGGGATTGTTGTGTTTCAAAGGTCTCCTTTTTTTCCAGGAATTGGAGGATCACAAGCTCTTTTCAGTTCTCCCCAAAAGAGTGGCAGACATCAGCATGTCTGCATTTTAAGGGGAAATGCAATGGATTTTTATTGCAACATTTAATATGGCTTGAAGCCTTCACGTTTACCACAAAGGTGGCAATATTTTTCTCCAACCTCCGACTAATATGGTAGACAACTTGTCGGGGACAGCCTAATTCTGGGAGGAAAGACAAAATAAAAAGGTGAAGACCGAGATTCTTTAATATGAAGCCTTCGGCATGGGGCTATTGACAAGCTAGGTTAATCTTCTAACTCCACAACCTTAAAAATATCCCTTGAAAAGAAAAAGCACTGTCTGCTCTATTCTTTGCGGACAAATGAATCTCGCTGTGGAATTCTGATTCAGGCTAACAGTTCGGGCCACACTGAACCTGAGATTAGACATGAGATGCTTAAAGTGAACACATTTCCCATTCAGTTCACCTCATTTATCTCTGCTGCGGGTTTCAGAATGTTGTAATTAATTATGCATGGGTGGGAATGACCACACTCTCTGGGTCAAACCTTTGATCTGTGGGCTTTTCCCTCACTTACATTGGGCATCGGTTCAGTTATGCAGGTCCTCTACACTGTGAGATCAGCCTTTGGAAAATGTAAAATGGTTTGGAGAAAACAGTGTTTAAGTGCAAATGAATATATTACGCCTTCTGTAGTGTCAGGGGTTGTCAGCCGTGGAGATGTATTTTTGTGCAATTTGTCACAGATCTTGGTGAAAATAGCTTCCACTCTGGAGCATCTTGAAAGGGGAGCAGCAAGTCCTAGTGGAAAGACTACAGGCCTGAGAGTCAGAGGACCTGAGTTCTAATTCCTGCTCTGACAATTGCCTGCTGTGTGATCTTGGTCAAGTTGCTTCTCTTGTCTGTGTCTTAATTTCCTCATTTGTAAAATGGAGATTCAAAGCCAGTTCTGCCTCCTCCTTAGACTGCAAGCACCATATGGGCCTGAGACTGTGTCTGGTTAACTTTTTTCTAACCCAGTGCTTAGCACTGTGCTTGACGCATGGTAAGTGCTTAACAAATATAATAGTGATGATAATCTGCTTCTAGAGTATCTGCACACTGTTCGGCTAGATTATGCATCCTGCATGTAGAAAACAAGGCTAGAAATCTTGTGAATATTTGTGGGAAAATTTGTGAATAGGGAGAAGGAAGAGGACAAAGAGAATGCACTTCAAAGGATTTTTAGCTTAGCTCTCAATGGTGTAAAAGGAAAGCCACATGCTAATTTTTAAGCATTTTATGTCCATGATCATTACTATTATCATTTTTGAAATAAATGTCCTAAGCAAAAGCATTTTCGAGCCCTATCATTGAGAAATATGTTTAATGCTATTGGTGCTGAGCTATCTTTCCTTATGAACACAGTAGTTATAATTCAGATATGGGCAATGGCACAAGACATTCATTCTGGTAGAGCTCTGTTCTGTATGTGAAGATTCATTCCTACTCCAGAAATGTAGGTTTAGAAGCTCCAGCATTGATCGGAATAGCTCACACAGCACCACCCCAGTCAGAGGCCAGAATCTGGATGGCTTCATCAACTCTGTTCATGCTCTCATTTAGGATGAGGTTGCCCAGGCCACTAGATTTTCCAATGAACAGAATTTGGAACTTGCTGTCTGGCTCTTAACTGTCTGACATTCCCATTCCTTTGGCCCCCTGCCCATTCACATCCAGTAAGTCCAGATGTGACCTTAGTCCCTGTTTCCTTATACAGGATCAAGTAGGTCAGCAAGAATGTCCTATTAGCATTCGTCTAATGTCATTTCCTGAGATGGGGAAAAAAGATTCAAGTGGTTTTCACTACAAAATACTTTTCTCTCCTCAAAAGCTGGGAGACGGAGAATACTCCAAGCGGGTGAAGAATATTTCTTAAATTTCACTGAAACCTGGCTGTTTAACTGAAAGCTTGGAGTCAAATTTGACCATGTCAATCAATGGTGTTTTGAGCACTTAATGTGTAGAGACTACTGTTCTAAGCACTTGGAAATATACAATATAGAGAAACAGCATGTTCTAGTGGATATAACATGGGCCTAGGAATTGGAAGATCTGGGTTCTAATCCAGGCTCTGCCACTTGTCTACTGAGTGGCCTTGGGCAAGTCATTTTATTTCTCTGTGCCTCAGTTGCCACATCTGTAAAATGGAGATCAAGACTGTGATCTCCATGTGGTAAGTGGACTGTGTCCAACCAGATTAGCCTGTATCTACCCCAGCGTTTAGTACAGTGCCTGACACTTGGTAAGCACTGAAGACATACAATTAAAAAAAAGTTGTTAGACATGATCCCTGCTCAAAAGGGGTTTGGTAACAGCAAACCAGACCAGTGAACCAGTGTAGATACATCCAAGACCAGAACATGGCCTTGTCAATATTATATCAATCATATTCATTTATTGAGGGCTTACTGTGGGCAGTGTGCTTTACTGAGACCTTGAGAAAGGACAGTGGAATATCACTCAGTATGAAAGAGTTCAGGTATCTCTGCCACTGGAATTTTCAATTGCATTCACTCTGTACTTTGAGTTTATGAAAAATACTCCTTGTTGCCTTTAACTTTTTTCAGGTAGAAACAGGTGGTAGTTGTGCAAGTGAGCACTGTCTAGGGTCCATGACAAGACTGTTAAACACCTTGATTCTGATATTGCTCTTCCCCTTTGCTTTTATGTCTCTGCTCTTAGCCTACTTCAAGTTAGTTTTGTAACACCTTGTGTGATTTTCCCCCTTCTGATTAAAATGTTAGACCAGGTTTCTTTGGGCACCTTTTCTTTCCATCAAAAGGCAAATTCACGGTTTTATTGACTTTGAGTTTTGGAGGTTTACACTTTACGTTTTCCTTTGAACACAACAGTCGATATCAGAAGCATGAAATGATGTTCCAACCCTTTTAGGTTGCTGATTGTGGAAATGGGCAATTTCATAATCTCTGACTGTGACTCCTTGTTCTATTGATTGCTTGGGAATGAGTGTGGGCTCTGAGCTTCTGTATCCTTGATGCTTTTGATCGTAGTGGATCATTTCTTAGCTTGAAGTTGCAGCGTCTCCTGATTTGGTGGTATAGCTGAAAGACAGCTATGACCTTCCCCAAGAAGTGTTATTTAGAAACTGTGTCTTGCCTCTGATGGAATAAATTGTAGAGAGTTAAGTTGGACAAAAATGAAACGTGGTGAATTGAGAGAAAGCCCACCCTTTCTATTTTCTCTAAGATAACTACTTCTTTCAGAGAAAACAGCCTAAAAAAACTCATCATGTCTCATATTGGTAAATTCTTTTGTGCTTCTGATTTACGGTGGATTTTGCTACTTAGGCTCATTTGATTTCCAAGAGTCTGGAGCTTGGAATGAGGCTGATGAGTCATATTAAGCACTCTTCTACTCTGGGACAGCAAAGATGTTAACAGAACACTTAATTGTGCTCATTTAACCATTAAGCTTCATTTCCAAGGCCACTTCCCGTTGTCAGGCGCACTATATTACGATCCCACATGGCATATGACATCTTTGCTACTTTCTGCAGCTGGTTAAAGCCCTTTAGTAAATGCCGGTATCCAAGCCAATGAAAGAGTCCAGGTGTAGGGCAGTGGGGCCCCAGTTAATCACAGGGTCTCTCTTGAGGGCTAGAAAATCAGTCCTCGAGGATGCTTGCCTTCTGACAAGACAGGACAGCTCTTTTCATATGCAAATTACCACAGCCATGCTCTCCCATTACTTTTATTCATCCCACTTCAAGAATGTGAGCAGTTATCTTTATTAAAATACAATATTGTGACTGTAACTCAGAAAAGAAGGGTTTACATTCCAAGAGAATTGACACATTCAAAGTATGGAAGACTAGGAGAAAGATATTCTTGAAAGCCCAAATGAATGAGGTTGCAACGAGAACACTTTCGTGGCTTCGCCTAGATCTCTAATGGAGGGAGAATTCATTACTGAATACAATTAGAAAGCATAGGCATAACCCCAAGCATCAAGATTCTTCTTCAACTGGTCCCCTCTGTCCTATCCATTCTCTTCTTCTACATACCAGCATAGACTTTTCACATTTCCCAAACCACCTAATCACCCCAAAATCTTTGAGTCTCCACCAATAGTCCATTGTTCATGAACTGCCTTCTTGTCTTCACTTAAGAAAATATACGTTCATGGGATTCCCCACAGGAAATGGAGTGTTTGTCTTTTCAGGTACAGTTGCTCACACAACTAGCATCTCATCATCAGTAATGTCATCCTTGAAGAAGAGGGGCAGCTCTCAATATGCACACCAATGGGAAAGATAAATATTTGTAAATGTAATTCCAGAACTTCATCCAGTATGCATTTAATGGTATGCAAATGATTTCACAGGAACCGAGTAAATATCTTCCATTTCTTGGCATTAATTACCTGAGAATTGACTGTCTAGCCATGTTTCCTCTTTAACGATGGAATTTGTTTCACATCCTCCCCCCACCTCATTCTTCCCACCATGGTACCAGCACTGGTTTTCAGGGGATGGCGGGAGGGTTAATTTCCCCCAAGAGACTTAGTGTCTGGCACATATTTTCCTAAAGTAGCATAACAGATCCTGACTCCCCCAAATTCTGGGATGTCTACAGAGTTCAGTCCAGTTTTTCCTACCTAGACTGAAATAGAGAGCTCATGCTGCCATCCAAGTTCCTGTCTGTGGAAGTGTATCCATCATGCAATCAATGGTATTTATTGAGCACTTATCACTGCAGAAAACTGCATTAAGTGCTTGGTAGATTGCAATACATGGCGTAGTGGATAGAGCACAGGCCTGGGAGTCAGAAGGTCATGGGTTCTAATCCTGACTCCTTCACTTGTCTGTTGTGTGACCTTGGGCAAGTCACTTAACTTCTCTGAGCCTCAGTTACCTCATCTGTAAAATGGGGATTGAGACTATGAGCTCTAGTTTGGACAGGAACTGCATCCAACTCAATTTACTTGCATCCACCCCAGTGCTTAGTACAGTGTCTGGCACATAGTAAGTGCTTAACAAATACCAAATTATTATTATTATTATTATTAGAGTTGGTAGATATGATCCCTCCCCTAAAGGAACTTAGTTAATCTTGTATTAGTCAATCATATTTATTGAGTCCTTACTGTGTGCAGAGCACTCTACTGAGAGCTTGGGATAGTACAATACAACAGTGAACATGCAGCTTACAATCTAGTAGAAGCTTGCAATGATACTTATTCAAAAGTAAAGATGAGAGGAATTCATGGTGAACATTTAAAACTAAAAAGTGATATATATACATATATGTATATAAAACATCTATATAGATGTATAGCTAGATAGAAAGTTATATGAGTGATGTATTCTTAAACTTCCCTTGTAGTTAAAGAATACTTCACTGATGGTGAAGCTCACCTATGAGTGCATGTGTGGCAGAAAAGGCTGACCTTGTTACGTTTCCAGCACTTGATGCTGTTTTCTCTTTTGCCCCCTTGTCTTTATTCCTTTATGATAAAGTACTATTAGAATACAAATGAATATGTGTAAATAGGAATAATACCATCGATGGAGCTGAATATTCCAAAAGATCAGATAGTTTAAGGTTTGAACTAATATTCTTCAAGGAGGAGGCATACTGGGGTTGTAAGAAATCACAACAGTGAATTAAAGATGGATGAGTTAAGCCATTCGGTGTAATGAGCCGTTGGTTTAAAATCCTGCCTTCTTTTTGCCTGGAGTGCAAGAGAACATATCCTTTCCTAGAGAGGCATAAGAAAATAGATAAGAATAGCCTTAATGGACTGTTCCTAATGGAGTAATTTAAGTGCAATACCTATTCAGAGCAGGGACTAATTTTGATGAATCTATATTTATTTATTATTACCAAAAATAACAGGACTTTACTTTTTCAAAGTGCTAATTTCCACCTCCACATGAACATCATTTTCAGGACAGAGAGATAGCATGAAGTGCTTAAAAATTCAAGACCATAGTATTTTCGTTACTGTTGTTTTCATTATTTCCAGGAGACAGAATTCCATCCAGTGACCTATGAGAAATGAGTAAAACTAGGAAGCATGGGAGTAGAGTCGGGAGGAGTAAAGGAGGAAGATGTTAATGGAAAAAATCTTCTTGATTCTCCTGCCAGAATTTTGGTCAGAGATAATGAAGGAGTTCTAAGGGAGGTTGACTCAACCTAGAATTGACTAGGTCATTCTGTTGGCTAATCTTGCCCGAATGATCCATACTACCAGAGTGGCCTAGGGGAAAGAGCAAAAGAGCATGGGGCTGGCAGACAGAAGATCCCAGTTCTGCCACTTGTCAGCTGTGTGACTATGGGCAAGTCACTTAACTTCTCTGTGCCTCAGTTCCCTCATCTGTAAAATGGGGATTAAGACTGTGAGCCCCACGTGGGACAACCTGATTCCCCTGTGTCTACCCCAGCGCTTAGAACAGTGCTCTGCACATAGTAAGCGCTTAACAAATGCCAACATTATCATTATTATCTGTGTTTGAATCTCATCTCCACTGTTGTCTAGCTTGAGGACCTGGACAAATCACTGGCGCAGTTTCCTCATCTGAAAATGGGGATAAAATAATTTTTTGTCCTCCCTTTTAACTGTGAACTCCATGTAGCACAAACTGTTTCTGAGCTGATTATCTTGATTCCACCCCAGTGCTTAGCCCATAGTAAAGACTTAACAAATGTCATCAATATTATTCACATATTTCCACCTGATAAATATTCTTGCCATTTTGAAATAATGATAATAACTGAGACACTTGTTAATCACTTACTCTCAGCCTAGAACTGTACTGAGTTCTAGGGTAGATAAAAATAATCAGACAGCTGCAGTCTCTGTCTCACATGGGGCTCACAGCCTAGGGGGAGGGAGGACAGGTAATACATATAATCACCATTTTATACATGAGAAAACTGAGGTACCCAAAAGGCAAATGACTTACCCAAAGTTACCCAGGTGATAAATGGCAGTCAGAAGAGGATTCTAAGTCCTCTGACCTCCAGGGCTATACCCTTTCCACTAGGCTATGCTCTTTAGATTGAAATTCAATCTAACCCTAAAATGTAAAAAGGAATTGATTTTTAGTCAGAACATTAAAAAAAAATCCTGATAGGTAAGGTTTCTGTGGTACAAGAGAAGGCACCTCCCTGGAACTCTGATCAACTTATTTAACAAGGATGATTGTCAGGAAATGGTTCGAGAGACCACATTTTGTTGATGCTAAAAAATGACATAATGGTAGACAAAGATGTGGAAAACCCATTTAGAGCCCTTTCTACTCGTTCGTTCGTGGTAGTTAATAGGTATGAATTGGTTTTTGCCTGTATGTATTTACCAATATGTGGTCCCTAAGTAATTACTTATTTACCATACCTACCTTGAACAGAGGGCATCACTGTTCAAAATACTGAAGTCACATTACAGATATAATCGTTCTGTCAATGGTATTTATTGAACATTTACTCTATGTAGAGCTCTGCACTAAGCACTTGGGAGAGTACAATACAGTAGAGTTGGTAGTCATGATTCCTGTCCACAGTTTAGAGGGAGAGAGACAATGAAATGTTAGAGATACGGGAAATGGCAGGGTATGAGGATATCTACATAAGTACTGTGGGGTTGAGAGCAGAGTGAATACCAAGGTCTTAAAGGGTACAGATCCGAGTGCAGAAGTGATGCAGAAGGGAGACCAAATTGGTGAAATGAGGGTTTAGTTGGGGAAAGCATCTTGGAGGACATATGATTTTAGGAGGGCTTTGAAGGACGGGAGAGTGGTGGCCTGTTGGATATGAAGCGGGAGGATATTCCAATCCAGAGGTAGGTCTTGAGTAAGGGTTCAGTAGTGAAATAGACAAAATGGGTGTACAGTGAGTAGGTTGACATTTGAGGAGCCAAGTGATGGGGCTGGACTGTAGAAGGGGATCAGTGAGATATATTAGAATGGAGAGAGATAGCTGAGTGTTTTAGAGCCAATGGTAAGTAGTTTCTATTTTATGCAGAGGTGGATTGGATATTTCAGAGGAATGGGAAGACATGAACCAAATGATTTTTTAAGAAAGGTGAACCAGGTAGCAGAGTAAAATATGGAGTGGAGTGGGTAGAGACAGAAGGCAGGGAAGTCACCAAGGAGGCTGCTGCAGTAGTTGAGGAGGGATAGGATAAGTACTTGAATCAGCATGGTAGCAGTTTGGTTGGAGAGGAAGTGGTGGATTCAAAGTGACAGAGTGAATAAGTGGGTTGAATAAGAGAGTTGTGTTGAGGATAGTGCTAAGGTTATAGACTTTTGAAAAAGGATAGATGGTGATGTTGTCTCTCGTGATGGAAAAATCAGAGGGAGGACAGGATTGTCTTGATAAGATGAGTTGTGTTTCAGACACATTAAGTTTGAGGTGTTGGCAGAACCTTCAAGTAGAGATGTTTTGAAGGTAGGAAAAAATATAAGACTGCAGAGAAGAAGAAAAGTCAGGGCTGGAGAGGTAAATCTGGGAATCAACCATGTAGAGATTGTAGTTGAAGCCATGGAAACAGCTGTGCCTCACTGGAGTACAGTGCAGCCCAGCAGGAAAATGAAGAATGAAATCCAACTTGAATTTTAATTCATGAGCCTTCCTTGATTTGCTTGAGTGGAAACAAATCAAATTGAATATTTAAGGATGGTTTTATATGGATAATTTTGCATAATTACTTGCCAAAATGTTATTCATAGTTTGAAAAAGAAATCTGAGTGCCAAACATATTTAATAGGTATCCTTTCTTTTTCTTAAATGTAGATTATATAAAATTATAGTAGTATATCATATCAATAGAGCATATTAACTTATGTAAAACACAGGTGTAGATATGCCAAAGATCAGGCTTTCTGTATGACCATGCCATTGAGTGAGATGTTCTGATGAAAATGCCAATAGTCAGTCTATAGCAAAGTAAATGCCAGGGATCAGTAAAGGCCAACACACAAGCCAGCCTATGCCAATATGCGTGTTGCTGGTCAGCTGTGCTAATGCAATTGTCAATGGCCAGTCTGTACCAGTGTCCATTTATCCCAACATGCATGTTAATGGTCAATCTAGTCCCATTCACATGCCTGTGGTCAGCTGTGCCAATGCATATGCCAGTGGTCCATCAATTGCTTTGTTCATTCAGGGCAAACTTCAGGTGGAAAAATGGAATCTTAATACTTCATGGCCCATTCAAATCTGAACACCTACTCTTTTAAGGGATGATTAGAAAAGGCGGTGAGCACTGGTTTCTTAGCTACCCACAGGGAAGGTTTATGCTTCAGAAAAGGAACCTCACATCCATAACCTTTTGAGAAGTGTTGTTCGTGGAATTCCTTTTCAGTTGATTTTTAGAAGAACAAAACCTGGGAGCCACTAAAGGATGAACTGAGTCTCTGAAGACTCTACTTGTGCTCTCTAAGAATATCTATCCTAGCTCTGCCATTTACCAGCTATATGACCTTGGACAAGTCGCTTGACTTATCTATGCCTATCAAATGAGGTTTGAATACCTGTTCTTCCTAGTAATTACACTGTTAGCCCCATGTGGGACAGGGACCTGATTATCTTGTATCCACCCCAGAGCTTAGTACAGTGCTTGACTAATAGTAAGCGCTTAACAAATACCAGAGTTAATCGCTCATATTTATCGAGTGCTTACCCTGTGCAGAGCACTGTACTAAACACTTGGAAGAGTACAGTACAGCAGAATTAGCAGACTTGTCCCCCGCCCATAACGAGCTATTTTAGTAGTATTACTTTCAGAGACTTGAGAAGGTCAGCAATCCAGTTATCAGATATCATCTCCTAAAGACTGCCCTCAAGGATTTTGTTATTGTTTTTTCTCTTTTATAATCTTGAGTGACTACCCAGGAGAATCAAACCCTGAAGAATGAAGAAAACTATAACTCACTATTTCTCTGAGTACATTTCTTTCTTGGAATTGAGGAAAAATATCTTGGGGACCTGGATTTCGACCCTCAGCTATAGCAGGTCACTGTGATGTATGATACCTCTTATGAAACTTTTATCTTTAAATTGAAATCTTGTAGGAAAATAAGGTCATGTCAATATTATTATCTCACTGAGGTTATTGCTCTCCGGGATGAGCTGTGATGTAGTCAAAATATCTTGTATAATTTTATTTCCTACTAACATACAAGTTTTATGGCCATGTAGCCTTAATGAGGGCAATAGTTTACATAAAGCTAAATATTTATAAAAAGTTTCATGCTTAAAATATCATCTATCCTTGTATCATATAGGGATACTTATTGAACCTATGAGGAAAGTTGTTTGAATCAAAGGGAAAGGAATGGACACTCTAAATGGAAACAAACCCTTTCCTGAAATATTAAGACTGTGAGCACTTGTATCTACCCCAGTACTTAGAACAGAATCTGACACATAATAAGTGCTTAACAAATACCATGAAAAACTACAATTTATGAGAGGCACTTGAAACTTACTATTCCACTTTTTATGTTTGTTCTATTCCCAACTTACCATTGATATTGTAGAAGCATTGGACATTTGTACATAGAAATATTAATTTGGGTTACACTATTTGTAAATAGGTTTATGACTGTCACCCCATTATAGTGTAAACTCCTTGTGGGAAGGGAACATGCCACTTGCTTTTCTTGTACTGCAACTGATTTATTTATTCCCAAGTATGTATTACAGTGAGTTGCACCCAGTGGTACTTAATAAATGCCATTACAGCTTCTACTATTTTCTTAGCTACTTGATCCCTATTTATCCAGTGTGTTGATCATTCCTAGGATTTAATTATTTTCCAAATAGTTTTCTCAAATAAAACCTTATCCCACAATTCTTTTTAAAAACTTCCCAGCAGTTAAAATTTTCCTTCAGAAACATGGAGAACATGTAAAAAAAAACCTGTTAAATTGGGTGACTTTATTGCTTTGCTGTGCAAACTGAGAACTCATTATTGTAATTGACTTCCTCTCCAACACTTTGCTTGGTTTCACTCCAGAAAGATGCTAATATTTCTTGGCTAGTTGAGTTGCTGATTAAAAATAAAATTTTTAAATGACAAATTAAAAAAAGTGCCAACATTAAACATTGCAATCAGACTTGACAGTCAAGATACTACTAGGGAATATTATCAAGAGAAAGATCAAGGGGTTAAAAACGTCCTGGAAATTTAGTGCCTTGACTGTCTGTTTGAATTATACAAAATAATTAAAAACTAAATAAATTCAAAGAAATCATTCCCATTTGCCAGTAGCTGGTGTGAAGCTGACAACAATAATATCAGCTCAGAAAATTTCATTGAATTTATAAACCGGTTTCTTTGTGACCAGATCCAGTCATTCCTTTCCTTTCAAATGGTGAAAGGAACTTAATAGAAAGTTTAATCAGCAGAGAATGGTATACATTCATTCACTTACTCAATCGCATTTACTGAGCACTTACTGTGAGCAAAGCACAGTACTAAGCATTTGGGAGAGTATAATACAACAATAAGTAGACAAATTCCCAGCCCACAGTGAGCTTACAGTCTTGGGGAGTGGAGAATTGCACAGAATTGTCAATCATAGTTGACCGTCATTGTCATCAGCACCATCGTCATTGTCGTCATCATTATAAATCATCATCATCGTAATCATCTTGATCATATTGTTTGAGTGCCTGTTGGTGCCGAGCAATGTTCCAAAATGTTCAAAAGACATATAAAAATGAACCCCTGGCCCCAGAAGATTTTATCATCTAAAGGGAAAGGCAAGCAAACATAAACTGAGCTGGAGTATGGAGCACTGAAAGCACACACAGATCAATAAATCCATTCCAAACAAAATGAATATAACAAAAATAGGAGTGAAGAAGTGGCTGAGGGGATAGTGGGAAGATCGGTGTGGAGTGCCTCCTGAAGGAGATGGCTTTTAGTGAGACTTTGAAGGAGGAGAGGGATGAGGTTTGGCAAAACAGTGGGAGGGAAGGTGATTCAGCACAGGTTTGGAGATATGAGAGCAAGTTTGCTCTGGACAAGTGAAGAGCACAAACCAGTAGCAACAGAAAAGGCAATAGATAGATGAGGGACCACCACCAAGTCACTAATCCTTCCTCTGATGCATTTGAGTTATGCTTGATTAATATAGTCCCTTCCAGGAGATGGTGTGGGAAAGTGGAGTGACAAGTGGTCTGTACCTCTTCCTTGAGCATGTGCTGTAGATTGTAAGCTTTTTGGGGGGAGGGATTACATCTACCAACTCTATTGTACTGCATGCTTTGCACACAGTGAACACTCAAAAAATACCATTGATTGATTGATGTGCTGGCCAGGTCAGTAGTGATTTTAAATTAATTTGGTATTATATTTTATTAATAGTGGTAACCGTAATTCTAATATTTTCAATAATGGTGGCATTACCATCTGACAAGCGCTGTGCTAAATGCTGGGGTAGATGCAAGAAAATCAGGTTGGACACAGTCCTCTCAAATGCAGATTACCACATTTCAGGTTCAACGAAATAATACTGGCTTAATGATATAGCGTTCTGTTGTGGCAGTGTTGCCTAATGGAAAGGGCAAAGGACTGTGAAGCACAGGTTCAAGTCCCACCAGTGGACTGCTGTGTAACCTAGGGCAAGACACTTAACCTCTCTGGAGATCAGATGGATTCTGAGCCCCATGTGGGCAAGGTACAGTGTCTGATCTCATTACCCCAGTTCTTAGAACATAGTAAGGGCTTAATAAATGCCTTAATTATTATTGCTTTATGGCAAGAGTTCATTTAACTCCCAATTTTGTTCAGAGCAAGTGTCAGGGAAACCATGCAATGCTACAGGAAATGATCATTTTAGGCATATTAAATATTTTATCAGGAGTACTTATCTTTTTTTATCTTTTCTTGTTGGCACTTTTTCAGGGCTATTCATTCTGCCTGTCTCAATATGGAGAAAGGAAAGGATGAGGATTCTTATAAAAAGACTTTGACAGTACATTCATTGCTTCAAATGCAGATGTAAAGATTATTTGAATCTAGAAATGAAAGTCTTAAAAAGTCCTCTAATGAGCTATTTAAGAAAAGATAGGACTAATGTAAAAAATTTTCTATGGAAAAAAATTGCATGTCCTGTATAAAAAGAAATGTTGAATGGGGTCTATCTAAACTGTTTTGTAAAGGAGATACTTTACCATTGGTTTATTTTGGGCTCCACTTTTTCCATTAATTCTTTGTGATTCTGGTAAGGAAATTCAGGGAGAGTAGGTCTCAATCAAAGGTATTTATTAAGCACTTTCTGTGTGCAGAGCATTGTTCTAAGCACTTGGAGATGCATTAGAGTTGGAAGACGTTCCCTGACCACAAGGAACTTACAGTCTAATGACATTAATATGAATAAGGAGAGGTCTACTAAGTGATGAGAGAATCAAATTTCTGAAGCAAGTATATTACAGTTTTAAGTGATTTGATTCCAATGTGCTGAACTTTCAAAACTATAGATGGGTTTTTGAGAACACTGGAGTCTTCTCTGCTGCGGAAAGAGTCCTTTTCCTCTGGCAGCTAGAATCACCACTCTAAACTGTGAGCTCATTCTGGTCAAGGATTGTATGTCTCTCTTTGTTGCTGTATTGTATTTTCCCAAGCACATAGCACAGTGCTTCACACACAGCAAGCACTCAATAAATATGATTGAATGAATGAATGAATGAATAAATACACACTGCCCTCCTCTTGGCGTGCAGAGTTCCAATGCCAATCAACCAATCAACCAATTGCATTTAAAATAAAATGAATGGTGGTATTTGTTAAGCCTTTACTATGTACAAAGCACTGTTTTAAGTGCTAGGGGATACAAGGTGATCAGGTAGTCCCACGTGGGGCTCACAGTTTTAATCCTCATTTTACAGATGAGGTCACTGAGGCACAGAGAAGTTAAGTGACTTGCCCAATGTCACACAGCTGGCAAGCAGCATGGCTTAGTGGAAAGAGCCAGGGCTTGGGAGTCAGAGGTCATGAGTTCGAATCCCAGCTCTGCCACTTTTCAGGTGTGTGACTGTGGGCAAGTCACTTCACTTCTCTAGGCCTCAGTGACCTCATCTGTAAAATGAGGATTAACTGTGAGCCTCACATGGGACCACCTGATGTCCCTGTATCTACCCCAGTGCTTAGAACAGTGCTCTGCACATAGTAAGCGCTTAACAAATACCAACATTATTATCTAAGCAGCATGGCTCAGTGGCTAAGCAGCGTGGCTCAATGGAAAGAGCACAGGCTTTGGAGTCAGAGGTCATGGGTTCGAATCCCAGCTCTGCCACTTGTCAGCTGTGTGACTTTGGGCAAGTCACTTAACTTCTTGGTGCCTCAGTTACCTCATCTGTAAAATGGGGATTAAGACTGTGAGCCCCACGTGGGACAACCTGATTCCCTTGTGTGTACCCCAGCGCTTAGAACAGTGCTCAGCACATAGTAAGCGCTTAACAAATACCAACATTAAGCAGTGGAGCCAGGATTAGAACCCACGACCTCTGACTCCCAAGCCCAGGCTCTTTCCACTGAGCCAATTTATTAAGTGCTTACTGTGTGCCCAACACTTTACTAAGCTCTTGGGAGAGTACAGTATAAAAGACATATCTCCTGCCCACAACAAATTTACATCACATGAGCTTTGGAAGTGTTGAACTCCTGTATAATCCATCTTTTAAGACATTCACCCGAGGACTAGTGGCTTGCCCAGTGTCACCCCTTCTTCAGATAAGAACAGGCTCAAGAGGACAAAGGAGGTAGAAATTTGGATGAAAGTAGGTATATGGTTGGGAGAAAGTAGAGAAGTAGGAGGAGGAGAGAGAAGGAGCCACCATTAGAAAAGAAGACACAGTGGAGTAGGGAGATGTTGAGAGAGAAGTTACAGAACGAGGTACCATGGTTATCATGTGAGAAGAAAAATCAAAAAGGGACACAATCAATGGAAAGTTACCTGGAATTGCAATTAATGAGGTCTAAACTTCATAATAGTCTGGTGTTGGTTTCAGGGCTGTAAAAGAGACAGGTAACCTGCTAGGAGCTGACTTCTTATTCTCTGACCTAGCCCATGTGTATGGTCAGTGGCTTGATTTTAGAAATGCATTTCTTTAAGAATATGATTATTGGTAAATTTGCTCTGATTCTTTTATGATAACCAAGGACACAAAAGACATATTTCCAAGGTGGTGGAATCTCTGACATGCTAATCCTAAAATATGTATATTATTCCCCAAAAGATCAGAGTGACTCTGTTTTTGTTTTTTTTTTACTTGAATCTCATATACTGTGGTCAGATTAGCAGGTGGGGTAGATAGCAAACACAAATGAGTTGCTATAGAAACCCCCCTAAATCCTTTAAGAATCATTGTAATTTACAGCTGGTTGTAAAGGCAGAGAGGTTCCAACTATTTAAATGATCTGCATGTTCCTGTTCTAGCGATACAATTTCCAGAGAAAGTAACCAGGATTGCTGCTTATCTTTGAGTATTATCTAGTAAGGTCAGCAGTATGTCTTAGATGAAAGAGCATTGGCCTGGGAATCAGAAAACATGGTTTCTAATCGTATTCTGCGTCTTGTGTGTTGTCTGACCTTGAACCAGTCACTTAATTTCTCCATACCTCTATTTTACACATCTATAAAATGGGGATTTAACTCCCATTCACCCTTCTATCTAGATAAGCCTATGTGGGACAGAGACTGTCTCTGACCTAATTACCTTGTAGGTATCCTAGTACTCTCACTTACCAAAGATCTATTATTATTATTATTTTTACTGCTACTAATAATAATGATAAATGAAAAAACACTCTGGATGATTTTTCTGGGTCCTTACTGAAGCCAGTATGTCCCCTGAATGACTAGAACATTTTATCCTCAATCGCTCCAGTGGTTATATATTTCTTTGCCTATAATTTGTTCTACCAGTGGAAAAGTTCAATGAAATGTGGATCAATATACAGGACTGAACATTGCTTCCTCTTAAGAATTCCAGCTTGAAATTGGAAGAAGTATGCTAACTTTATTGACTCTTTGAATGTTTGATGGTTGGAACTCTGTTTTCCTCCTTATAGTCTCAAAGCCCCTAATGCATTTCAGCCAACATGCATTTTCAGGGTTAGTTCTTTAAGCATTTATTTACTTTTATGCATTTTAAAAGTTTGTCATCAGAACCTTAAATGCCAAGTGATTAATGTGACATCCGTCCAACTAAATATGTGACAAAGCTGGCTATATAGTTTGCCAATTTGACTCTTTCTTGTCCGAATTCTCTCTCTTACCTTAATTATGTGGCTAATGGATTCAGCTGGTTGGAGCTGAAGTGCTAGAATCATTGCAGCTGGGTACAAGTAGCTAAAATTATGAAAGGTTGGGGGGGAGGGCTAGGGACAGAAGAGACCTGATAGTTCATGGAATAGATTTATTCGTGGCATAGGAACAAGAGCAGAATGTTGGCCAACAGAGATCAGACAACTGCTGAGATCATGACAACTAATGAAGGTAGGCATGTAAATGAGGTGAGGGAAACCTAAAATCCTTTAGCTGCATTGTCCCATCTCTTTTTGCCTTGTATTCTCTCCACTTTTAAGAGCATGGCTTAAACAGACCAAGTAAGGGGAAGGGTTATTGTTTCATCTCTGTGTGAAATGTTTAAAAGAGTAGTTCCTTCTCAGAAAGGGTGAGAGAAATTGTTTGAGTTAACATGTCACCAGGTATAGCAGTGTTTGCCCAAATTGTACCGTGAACTTTTTTAATCGTGTCCTTATTATGATTGTAGGACACACCGGGGGTGGGGGGAGGCAGAGGGGTGAGGCAGATAAAAATGATAAGCATTACTGTTTAATGTGTATTTTGGATAGCATGGCAGTACTTATTAAATTGGTATGGGGAAATCTGAAGGATTCTTTTCAAATGGGACTTGAGGGAGTAAAGGAGTTTATGGCTTGGTGTTTTTAATGACCATTACAATTCCTGAGAGGACCCATCATTTTTTAATCCTACGCAGCTGCCATTTAAAAAAAAAAAGCATCTTTATCCAGTTCCAACAGTGACAGAGTGTTTTAACTGCATCTTTGAAAGCATTTTTCACCCCTCTTCCATGTGCATGTCTGCATCTGGGACTAATTCACAGAAGACCTGTTTTAGGCCAGCAGAAAGTATTGTGACCTCTTAATCTGATCACAGGACTACACAGGGCAACATGATGACTAATATTGCCTCAATCATCATATGCACTTGCTGTTGCTGGGTACCTTTATATTAGAAATTTCTCATTTAACACCTGAGAGAAACATTATGTGGTATGGTTTTCCATGTGTCCCAAGTTCTTGGGGGATCAAAGGTGTTATACAAAATGAACAGTAGTTCTCTTTATTTTACTATCCAACAAATGTCCCAAAGCACTGTGTTTTCGGGACAGCCATGAGAGGGAGGAAAAAACCAGATTAAATTAGTTACTAGGTGTTGCATTACCCCTTTTTGAGACCCCACAACTGTCCATTATCATTTTAACATTTTCCCAATAAATTACAGGAATGAAAAGTGAATTGCTAGGTTTTGATGACTGTTTTAAAATTTTTCATTTTTCCCAGGTGTTTTTTTTTAAATTTCATTCTCCTCGTTCCTCAGGCTTTCACTTTTTCTCTTTCCCACTTCAATTCCTCTTCTTAGCAAGCAGTCTCCTGTCACTATAGTGAACGGCAAGGCCTTTCTTAGGCAAAAATCTTAAAAAAAAAAAATACAATGCCACTTCGTGCATCCCATAAAATGATAGTTTCTCTGTCGCTCTAGAGGGCAGTACTGATAAGGAATGAATTCACTGAACTAATGCTGATTCTGTTTAACTGCAGAGGAAGCTTCTCCCTGCCAACCCCACAGGAACTTCTGTCCTATCCTTTCCTTGGCCCTCTGAGGTTGATCCTAGCACCTGCAGTTTGATCAACAGAAGGATCTTAGCTGATGGAAGCCATCTGTACTGTTACTTGTTTCATCAGAATGCTATTGCCTTGAAGCATTGTCAGGAATGTCTGTCAGCACAGTGGATATGTCTGCTTCCTAAAACAATCCTCACTCTCCTCTTGACAAACAGGGGATACCCAAAATAAGCGATGTCTAATCACTTGTTACTTTTTGTAGTGTTAAGTCTCCACAAAGCCAGTATGATCACCTGTCCTACAGGAGATCTTTGTACAGAACATGTCAACCATCTCTTTGTCACACTCACAGTCGAAGAAAAGTGGGAATATGTGGTTTGAATAAGAATACTCAATATTTGTATTTTGCCTGGTTCCTCCAGGATAAACAGAAGTCAAGCCAGTGACACAGACTCTCTGGCCCTGTCTTTTCCTGCTGCGAATGAAAAATATACACCATGAAAGAAGCATGCGCAGTGGTGATTGGTACTAAATAAGCATTTTTTTCTAGTCTCAATATTTACTTTGCAGGCTAGTTGGGGATTCGCTCTCTATTTCAATGAGATCTTAAGGACAGTGAAACTCCCTATGTGAATACAAATGTTAACTTAGTAAGAGTTGTCCCTCTATAAATGCATATGGGAAGAGGAAAGTTACTGAGAAGCAGATGGTTGTTCTTTAAAATTCTACAAAATCTAATCTAGAATAGAGACTTCATTTGCTCTAGGGATTGGATAAACTGGCTGTGGTTATGGTTTGGGGGATTTCTTGAATTATTATTTTAAGAATTTTGCATTCAATCAAACCCTTAATGTGTTTTCCTAGGCTTACATCCCATAATTTTGAAACACGTATTTTAGCTGAAATTGAATCCGTGCATTTCCTATCCATTTAAATCATAAAGTGGCAGTGTTCAAAAAAGAATAGGATTGAACCACGTTCAATGTCCTATCAGATTTCTGAGATTTAGAACATCAACCTGTTCTCAAATGGTGGAGGCTGCTCCTTGACAAGGATGAATAATGTAATTATCAAAGGATCTGGGATTAAGAGGCTTGTCTCTCTAATCTGAGGGGTGTTTTGTCAGTCAGTCTCTTGCCAAGTTCCCTAGGAATTCCTGGAAGGAACTAGTTGCTTTTCCAGGTGAGAAATGTAGCACTTGTCTTTCTCTCCTTCCCTCAATCAATCCGTGGTATTTATTGAGTGCTTACTGTGTGCAGAGAACTGTACAAGTGTTTGTACAAGAGTTATTCAGTCTAGAAGGGAAGACAGAAATTAATACAAATGAATTAATTAAGGATAAATGCAATAAAGAATGTGAGGCCGAGGGAGGGTTGAATAAAGGGTGCAAATCCAAGTACAAGGGTGATACAGAACGGAGAGGGAGTAGAAGAAATGAGGAGAAAGCTACTTGGAGGAGATGTGATTTTCATGTTTCCTTCCCTTGTCCTTTACTCCCTTGCCTGCACTGATAGTGACAGCAGCAGGGTTGGCTTCCCTGACTAAGCTCTCCTTTCCTCTTCTTCCACTCCCTTCGGCATCACCCTGACTTGCTTTCTTTATTCATCCCCCTCCCATCCCCACAGCACTTATGTACATATCTGTAATTTATTTATGTTAATGTCTGTCTCCCCTTCTAGATGCTAAGCTCGTGGTGGGCGGGAAGTGTGTCTGTTACATTATACTCCTCCAACCGCTTAGTACAGTGCTCTGCACACTGCACACACACGATTGACTGACTTCATTTATGTCTATTCTTATAAACAATTGTACCCTATATGTCGATTGGTTTACCCTAATTACAAAAATATTTTTCCCATCTCTCCCAATAGAATGTAACTCCTTTACATCAGGGAATGCAGCTAGGACTTTTATTTAATTTTCTCAAGCATTCTGAACTTGTGGGCAAGGAATGTGCCTACCCACTCTCGTATTGTACTTTGCCAAGGGTTTAGTACTGTGCTCTGCTCCCATGTCTGCCCGCCCCCTAAAACTCAACATTTCTAAGACTGAGCTTCTTATCTTCCCTCCCAAACCCTGTCCTCTCCCTGACTTTCCCATCACTGTGGATGGCACTACCATCCTTCCCGTCGCACAAGCTGTAACCTTGGTGTCATCCTTGACTCAACTCTCTCATTCACCCCACACATCCAATCCATCACCAAAACCTGCCAGTCTCACCTTCACAATATTGCCAAGATCTGGCCTTTCCTCTCTATCCAAACCACTACCTTGTTGGTACAATCTCTCATCATATCCCGACTGTATTACTGCATCAGCATCCTTTCTGATCTCCCATCCTCCTGTCTCTCCCTGCTCCAGGCTATACTTCACGCTGCTACCGGATTATCTTTCTACAGAAATTCTCTGGGCATATCACACCCCTCCTCAAAAATCTCCAGTGGTTGCCTCTCAGTCTTCGCATGAAGCTAAAACTCCTCAATATTGGCTTCAAAGCTTTCCATCACCTTGCCCCCTCCTACCTCATCTCCCTTCTCTTTTTCTATAGCCCAACCCACACACTCTGCTCCTCTGCCACTAACCTCCTCACTGTGCCTCGTTCTTGCCTGTCCCGCCATCGACCTCTGGCCCATATCCTACCTCTGGCCTGGAATGCCCTCCCTCCTCACAACTGCCAAACTAGCTCTCTTCCCCCACCTTCAAAGCCCTACTGAGAGCTCACCTCCTCCAGGAGGCCTTCCCAGACTGAACCTCCCTTTTCCTCTGCTCTTCCTCCCCTCCCCATAGCCCCTACTCCCTCCCTCTGCCCTACCCCCTTCTCTGCCCCACAGCACTTGTGTTTATTTGTACATATTTATTATTCTATTTGTTTTATTAATGATTATACATCTATGATTCTATTTATTTTGATGCTATTGATGCCTGTCTACTTGGTTTATTTTGTTGTCTCTCTTCCCCTTCTAGACTGTGAGCCCATGGTTGGGTAGTGATTGTCTCTATCTTTTGCCGAATTGTACTTTCCAAGTGCTTAGTACAGTGCTCTGCACACAGTAAGCTCTCAATAAATGCGATTGAATGAATGAATGAATGAATGAAGTACTTCGATACGATTGATACAGTGCATTGCATCCAATGGGTGCTCAGTAACTACCTTCATTACTTATAACACTATTTCCAGTATGAGTTAATTAAATGAACTGTTGGGACTAGTATGGGAAGGTGATTCTGCAACATTCATTTAATTACA
This sequence comes from Ornithorhynchus anatinus, assembly GCF_004115215.2. Classification (NCBI taxonomy): domain Eukaryota; kingdom Metazoa; phylum Chordata; class Mammalia; order Monotremata; family Ornithorhynchidae; genus Ornithorhynchus; species Ornithorhynchus anatinus. Next base: position 29,340,464 of record NC_041746.1, read on the forward strand.
TGGTTACTTAGAAACCTTCACATAAAGATGTGAGAAGTTCAATCACTACCGTAAGCCTGCCATCACCCACAAAAGGTCCAGCTTTAAAATACGAGGGGAACATCTTCATTATGGTGCCGAGCAATATATAATTGACTCATAAATGATTCAGTACACTGAGGACATAAAACAAGAATTAGAGTCCACCTCTCTGGTAAGTTAGAGAAGGTTATAGCCACTGCTACTGAAGTGATCATGCTGCCTTTAAGAGCCTTTCTGGCTCTTATCATGGAGATTTCCATCTGTTTGGTTCTCAACATCAAAAGCTTTTGTCTGGAAAAGGCCCTATTATTGTCTACCAGTTTGCCTCTTATCTTGGTCGGTCAACCAATGTCTGTATTCATGAGGATTGCCTCAATTGTATAACCCTATCCAATTCACACTTTGTCAATGTAGAGCGTGTAAAAACGCACCTCCCCAAGTGGAGGCAATGAGAGAACCATCTATTTTCTCAAACTGGGCTAATAGAATTTAAAACAAAGCTCCTAAAGAAGGATTTTTCAGTTGCAGTTCCTTACCATTTACCAATTTGCTCTCTTTGCTCACTACGTCCCAGCTCCTACTCTTTTCTTCCTGTAGACATCTATTGTAAAATTACCTTACTTGCAGTGCTCCCATATCCTTTCTCCCTGAATGGAACTCTCTGCACCTTGAAATTTTCCAAATCAAGACTTCACCTACTAATCATGATACTGCAACAGTGATAGTCTTATTATTCTTGTTGTACTTGAGGTATTCACTAAGTGCTCATTATGTGTCGAGTGCTGTGCTAAACGCTAGGGCAGAAAGCACTCAGTGCTGTTGCTGCTGGTTCTGGAAGAGAAATGCTTCCTGAGTGGCAAAGCAGTTTTCTGAGGTTCTGTTGTGGTTAACCAGAAGTTCACCAAATTCATTCAATAGGTTTCTTTTCTCCCCAGATCATGCACCCTTTTTCAGTCTATTAACAGCCCTGTGAGGTGTGGACCTAGGCAGAAAGCATAAAACTTACTTATAATATGAAACCCTTACTATAAGCCAAGCACTGTGCTACATGCTGGGGTAAATACAGGATAATCTAATCAGACCACTCTCTGTCTCACAGTCTAAATAGGAGGGAGAATAGGTATTAAATCCTCTGAAGAAACTAAGGCACATAGAGGTTAAGATTTGCCCAAGGTCACCCGGCAGGCAGGGGCAGAGCAGGGATTTAGAATCCAGATCTCCAACCTGGGAGGCCCATGTTGTTTCCACCAGGCCCTGCTAGTTCTCATGTGTGTGATCGTGACCATTTATGTACAGAGTGTGAGGTGGGTATCTCCTTGTTGCTGATGGCAGGGGAGTCCCTTTGGAGGGGAAGGGGATTGGGAAGGGCTAGGAGCCCTTCTTCTAGCACAGTCTCTCCTAGCACTGAGGGATGGTGGGGAGGGGTTACTAACCCTAAGGACTTCTCCACTTGGGAAATTGGGCATATCGCTGTCTTCCCCTGTACTGATGGGGTGGAATAAGGGCCCCAGACCATCCCAAATCGAGAAAGGGATGCCCCAAGCCTGTTGCCCCGATCACCTCCAAACTGCCCAGAGGTTCTGGAAATCTGTGCCCAGAGGCTGCCTGCTCTGGGAGAACAGCTGGTGCTCACAGTGCTCCTGTGTTCAGATCGGGCCAGAAGCCAGAAGCAGCTCAGCAGAGCAGCAGCTCAGTAGATTTAGCGGATCTTCAGCTAGAAGACTCACGGTGCTTTTCTCCTGCAAGCAAGGACAATGAAGCGGTTTAGCATCCAAAAATGAAGTCAAAAGAATGGAGTGATCATGTGAGGATTCCCCAAATTCCCAACTCTTTAGAGCGATTTGCACAAGCTTCCTCAAGGAATTGCCTTGTAAGAATTGCATCCAGATTCTCCGAATAGGTCCATTCCAATCCAGTTCCTCTGAGACAGCATAGGTGAAACTTCTTGAAAAAAGGTGATAAGAGTAAAACTGTAATTATTCTTTATAATAATTTATTTTAATACTAAATTGTATTATATTTGCTATCTGCATATGAATAATGTGAATAATACAGAAGGAGATTATGACAGGCATATTGGAAGAGAAAGAATCTTTTTTTCCCTTTCTGAAGAAAAACGTGTCCATTAGGTTTTGAGGGTATTCCCTAAAGATTAAATGAAAACTGATGATTAAAAGAGATTAAAAAAAGGAAAGTCTTGTTCAAGCTTGAATAAAGCTCTCATTTCTATTTTCCCCTCTTCCTTTGCAATCTAGAGAATCAAAATGATACTCAGATGCATACTTATTCAGTGTATTCAATCTTAACCCATCAAGAAAGATTGAGAAATTCAGAAGGTCTCTGGCTCTCCTCAGGTGAACATGGGACAGAGGTTGCCTAATGCCAAATTTAAACCAATTGAATCCCGAAACTGGGAACTCTTCAACCTTATTTGCAACATTTAAATCACTTTTGGCACCTACTTAATGTTAAATGTTGTAATAATGATAAGAACTGCTTTAATACTAACAGCACAATTAAAACATAATCACACCAATTATATTTTAGAAGTTCATACAATGGTAACTATTTAAATATAATCACCCCCAATTGATTTCAGAAGGCACTGTGTGTGCATGGGAAATATAAGGAAAAAGAGAGTCTGGTCTAATAATACTTACTCAATTGGTGAAGAAAGAACTAGTCCCTACAAGAAAATCTTTTAATAGTTATTGATTCTTTGAGACTAGGCCTGCAAAGCTCAGAGTGGGAGGCTTAAATAAATATCTTATTTTCAACTGAGGCCATTGGAAGCTTCTCAGAGGTGCATACAATATGATTTTGAGTTCAGCATGCAAAAGAGCCCCGAAAAGTGCTTCTTTTTAGCCCGAGTTCTTATAGGGAGAGGAAAGTAGGTCAGTCCGTCAAACAGGGAGCAATTTTTCTTTTCCTTCCAATTTCCCAGAAGGTTTATTCGACAATATTCATTATTAGGATTGCAATCACCATAGACCTACTTCATGCGTCAGTTGTGCACTAGAAGAGGAGTGCCAGATTTGGCCGTTAAAGGAAAGCATGAGCAAGTGTTGGGATATGCCCCTTGGGGCCATAGCTACCAAAGTCATAGATAAATAGCATTTGTTGAGCACTTATTGTGCACAGAGCACTGAACTGAACTCCTGGTAGAATACAATATGGTTGGCGGCCATGAATCTGGGTGGAATGTCAGTGTTCAGGTGACTACAGATGGGAATTAATCAGTGCTAATTTTTGAGCACTTACCAAGTGCAGAACCCTGTACTAAGCACAGAGAAAGAATACACAGGTTAGAATTAGAATTGGTCCCTGTTCCTCAGAGGGGGCTCACAATCTAGAGGAGTGAGAGGATTGAGACAAGGGAGTTAGAAGGAGGCTATCAGTCAATCAGTGATATTTATTGAACATTTGCTATGTGCAGAGCACTATATTAAGTTCTTAGGAGAGTACAACAGATTTGCTAGATGGGATCACTGGCCTAATGGATAAAGTGTGGGCCTGAAGGTCAGAAGGAGCTGGGTTCTAATGTCAGCTCTGCCACTTGTCTGCTGTGTGACCTTGGCAAGTCATTTCTCTGGGCCTCGGTAACTTCGCCGGTAAAATGGGGATTAAGACTGTGAGTCCCAAGTGGGACATGGACTGTATCCAGTCTGACTAGTTTGTATCTACCCCCGGGCTTAGTACAGTGACTGGCACATAGTAAGTGCTTAACAAATACCATTAAATAAATGGATCTAACAGTTAATCAAGAATACCAGATATGCAGTTGTCAATAATTGTATTTGTTAATATTAATAATGATAATTGTATTTGTTAAGTGCTTACTATGTGCAAAGCACTGTTCTAAGCGCTCATGACCCATAAGCATCAGAGGTTTATGTCATATAAGAGCATCATAAGGACTCATGCAAAAGTCTGTGGAAATCCTACCCAGGAAATAATAATAACGATGATGGTTTTTGTTAAGTGCTTACTATGTGTCAAGCTCTGTTCTAGGCACTGTGGTAGATATAAATTAATCAGGTTGAACACAGTCCCTTTCCCGCATGAGGCTTATAGTCTTAATCCCCATTTTACAGATGAGAGAATTGTGGGCCAGGAAAGTGAAGGGACTTGCCCAAGGTTATACAGCAAACAAGTGACGGAACGCTGAGATTAGAACCCAGGTCCTTCTGACTCCCAGGCCCGTGCTCTACCCACTAGTCCGTGCTACTTAGGTGGAGTCTAAGCCCACTCCCTTACTCCATAGCCTTTGAATTTCACTCCTTCTTCTTCTAACAATGGGCTTCCAAGCCATTGAACTGCACAGCAAGAGCCCAGGCGGAGGGAGGCTGGCTGCTTAAATAAGAAAGCATTCAAAAGGCATTTGTCATGCACTGACACAAGCAGTCACGCATATTCCTTTTAGGTGTCTGCCCTCTTAGGGCAACATTATTTGGTTATCAAACTTTTTGCATGTCAACTCCCGAGTCCTGAAGGACTAGGGGAAGAAGTTAGTTGGGGGAATTTGGGGAAGGGATGGCGGAGACTGATGAGAGTAACTTCTCTCCCTCCTATCCCCTTTTCCCCCTGCCCCCTCTGTGGCTATCAGGATCCTTAAAACACTTAACAACATTGTGCCTATTCCAGTGAAGGTGCGGAGAAGCCCAGGGTGTATGGTTTATTCATTCATTGGTAAACTAAAAAATCACTGTGACGGAAAGAAAAAAACATAAAACAAAAGTGGAGAGGTGGGGGGGTAGGGAGCTCCTTTTGGCATTTGGGGAATTTAAAGAAACAGAAATGCATTTTTTCCAGTTTTATTTTGCAGCTGCTTTTTTTGTTTTTGTTTTGTTTTTCCCTCTCAGACCCTTTTGATCAAATTCTATGATGAATATCTTGGTACTCTCATGTGGGTCTGGCATTTCAATATTTCCTGGGTTGCTGGAGAGGGAAATTTTTAAAAAAAGCAAAACCTAAGGGTGCAGATAACCAGACTATTCATTAGTAAAGCAGGTGATTAATTTTGCAACTTTTATATATTAATTTCCTCCTACTTTATCTAAAATTAATTTGCAGGTGCTGTGCACCTTTTTGAAGTCTAGAAAAAAACAGATGAAGTTAAGGGCAAGAGTGAAAAAAAAAGATTTCAACTGCAGTGCATCTTGCTTTACAGATCATTTTCTCCTTTATTTAATAATTAATGCCAGCTACACCAGCATGTTTAAATCCTCCACAGATAAGAAATAATTAAGTTAACACCACTCAAAATGATATGTAACATCTCAATCAGTGAGAATTTTTAAGTGGAAACAAGGAGAATGAAATTATTGGAAATCACCCTGTAGGGTTTTTTTAAGGATAAGTCAAAGGCACATTCACACAGATGCAAGAAATCCCACACTTTACTGAAGTTGTTGTATCATCTGCTAAAATGTGATGTAGCTGCCAGCAATTTAATGAATTCTCAGTGGCACCCACACTACACGTCTGTCTCTTTCCTCCTTCTCTGCAGGCTCCAACAAGGTACTTCGCAAATCTGAAAATGATTAGACTATTCCCTATACATTGATGCCCATATACAAAAACAAAAAAACTAACTGACTGAAGTTTCTTATTATTTTCTGATAATAATGCATTACTCTTAAACTTGCACTTTTATATATACCAAAGCTCTGATATTCTAGTTTATTCTGATCTTGAGAATTGTGTTTTAAAACTATAAGAATATTTGTGGATTTTTTTCTTGTTTATCACCCTAGGAAACATAAAAAACATCAGCTCTTTTTTCCCTTTTTTTTGTCAGCTCTTCCTCCTAGAAGGAATGTGGGGAGGGAAATGAATGCAATCAGCATTTGTGATTTCTGTCGTACATAAGGTAGTATTCACCCTGGGAGAGAAATCATTTGCCAAACTGAAAACACATATGAAGACATTTGCCCAGCTGCTGACTACAGATGTGCTTCTAGCCGGATGCTAGGAATAGCAGCCTGTCTCTCTCCTTTACCACATCTCTTTCTATCACAATCCTTTACTTCCCCAGGTCTCCGAGAATATAGAGCGTCACAGAGGATAATCATGAAATTGTTCATATCTTCATCCTGAAATCTGAGTGTTTATGAATACGTAGCACTGCAGTAGGACTGAGTAGCACACTTAGAAATGGTTCTCCCCTTTAAGGAGCTTGCACTCTACTCTTTGAAGATTGCGATGCAGTCTGAGAGAAGGGAGAGATTCTCACTCTTTCTCCCTCCCCACCACCTGTGGGTATTGGATCCTGGGTAATTATAGGTTTACTCAGTCAGTGCACCCTTTATAAATGCAGTAGGATGGGTGACTTTGTGAATGGTTCCACCATATTAATGTTTTCCCTGTCGGAACTGAAGCGGAGGCCTGTCCTTAGCACCCCTAAGGAAATTGTTGAAGCTAGAATTACATCTGTAAAATGATATGAGAATCATCGTTTTTCTGTTTTGTTTTTTTAAGAAGCTAGATTCTTAGTCCCATCTTAATCACCACTCTAAATCATAGAAATGCATCTTAGTTCTTCACTCTGCTGGAAATATGTTTATCTATTAATGGTATTTATTGAGCAGTTACCATGTGCGGAGCACTGTATTAAGCATTTGGGAGAGTACAGTACAACGGATTGTATCAATATGTCTCTGGGTTAGGAGGAGAGGTAAATCAAATTAGGAAGTTAGGCTTCTTTCTTGCAATAAATAATTGCAGGCCACCTATTGTGAAACTGCAAGGGTAAACTTGGTTAAGTCAGGAGTAGTATCTTGTAAAGGCAAAATAGTAACTCTGAAACCCTGCTTGAGTTGTTTTGTTCTAATTGCCCAGCCAGACTGAAGCTCACTTCACCCCAGGTCACACTCTTCATTCCTCTTCATCTAACCTCTTTACCATGGCCTCATTCTTTTCTTCTGCCACCAACCTCTTGCTTATAGCTTCCCTGCAGCCTAGACTTCCCTTACTCTTCATATCTGAAAGGCCACAACTGTCCCCAGCTTCATAGTTCTTCTGAAATCACATCTCCACCAGGATGCCTTCCCTGCTTAATTTCAAATCTCCCCACCATATTTCCCCGACTCTTGAACCTGGGCTCTGGCTAAGTATTCATAGCTTCTGTAACATTTTGGTGCATATTTCACACATTCTGTTACTTTTATCTGTGACTATAGTGTTTGAAAGTTGTCTGAGTGCAGGAAATGTGACTGCTAATTTCACTGAATCCTCCCAACTGCTTAGTACTGTGCTCTGCACATAGGAAGTGCTCAATAAATCCTCTCGATTGTTTAAAGGGATATACCTGAGAGTCCCTCAAAGATATCTGAAAACCTTGGAGAAATTATCTAAATGATGAAAACAAAATCAAGGCGTAAGTAGATGAATGATAAAGGATATAGACGTATGGAAGGCGGTTAATGCGATAACCAGGAAGGTGGGATTTAATCTTGGGGTGTATATTGGAGGTGCTGAGCTCATTGTGGGGAAGGGACCGTGTCTACCAACACTGTTTTGTTGTACTCAAGTGCTTATTACAGTGCTCTGCGTACTGTAAGCGCTAAAAAAATACCAGTGATTGAAAAATCAGGGAGCATCTCCATCTTAGATAAGAAGGATGTGATGTTTAAGTGTCTAATACTTGATGAAAGTAGTCTATTCATACTAATTCCTGGATTTTTTTTTTCCCCTCTCCAGTACTCAAAGGTAAAGCTGGTGAAAAGTTTGGCCACATTTCAGTTGTGATCTGACTTTTCTTTATTATTATCGAATAGGGCAAACTTATACCTGGGACACGATTACCTTCTGGATATTTACAAGACCTGTATTTTCCATCTTAGTCATTCTTCTCCACAACTGTAGGGACATTTATTAATTGGTCCTATTTCTATGTTGAGTACTCCCATGTGTTTACAATTAAATAATTTCATCACACATGTATACTTAGCCTTCATTTAGTAGATATTCTGATCAGCTTTTATCCCAAAAGACTGTTGCAGAGAGGATGATTTTACCCAAGAATCATCTACTCTTGTGTATGTTCAGCTGCAAAAATAGAGGTTATTAAAGAAAACAAGGGGGGCTTTCAAGTGGTGAGGAGATAATAGTAAAAATAAACACTGGGGAAAAATCAACTTAGCACTGAGAAAAACCTCTGAACCTTTGTTACGAGCCATTTCAGCCTGGAGTGGAAACAACGCAAATAATGGATGCATTATAATCCGAGCCAGATCAGTATGGCCCGTTTTAGGATGCAACAGCTGATTTTTGACCTTTGTGCAGTGGATATCAGTAAATTAAAGGTATTCATTGATTGAATAATAATACCACTGATTGATTGAGCACCTCCTATATGCAGAGCACTGTACTAAGTGCTTCAGAGAATATAGTAGAATTCACTGAAAAGATTCCTTCCTTCAAGGAGTTTACAATCTAGCGAAGACTGTCTAGAACAGTACTTGCTTTGAGGAAATAGAGGATTTACCACAAATCAGTATTTCATTTTTGGGTCATGGCCAATATCCATAATCCAAAGAATATGACCTGTTCAATTTTTACCCACTTCTAGGCATTTTATAGAAGACTATAGTTGTGGTGACTCATTTTCAAGAGAAAAATATTTGAAAGTTGCAAAATTATATTGACCACAAGGTCAAGGGATGCTGAGCGGCCAAAGTTTTTTTTTTGAACATTTTATATATTATTATTCACCGTGACCCCAGATAACTCAGCTTCTAGTGATGACATTTTATTTCTTATGCAGAGTACTGTCCTTATTTCCACATGATTTAAAATAATTTCATTGTTTGCTCCGGTATTAAATATATTCACTTGAGAAACCAACAAATTAAGCAAATTGTGCAAGGTGAATTTCCTTCAAGATAAGGAATATCTTGTTGCTGTTAAGAAATAGATTCATCTGGAGTGCTATTCTTCAGCTGAACTTGTGGGAGGGGTAGAATCAGCATGAAAACTAATTCTTTAATCATTAAAACTAGAAGAAAGCTTATGCAATATTTTTCACATCAATAGAAGAGTTCTCACAAGTGCAGATTATTGATTTGTGTTTGAAGTAAGCTATATAACAATGCCCAGACTTTTCCAGGCACATTAAAGAAAGTGAGTTGACCAGGCAATTAGCCATTTACAGATGGGAGGTGGGAGTGGGGGAATGAGGTAGACAACCTTCTCAAGCCAATAGAGAACATGTCTACCAAGTCTGTTGTACTCTACTATCTTAAGCACTTATTACAGTGCCCTGCACACATTAAATGTTCAATAAATAACATTAATTGGTGAAAGAGATGATCAGAACACTAGTTCAGTCGTTTTCTGATAATTCACACCATACCATCTTCAGCTCTGTGAAGGCCTTACACTATGCCTACATAACTGGTTTCTATTTTATGAAGAATAAGTGACCACTTGGTGAGGAAAATGGAAGACAATGTGTTGACCCAAGCAGCAATTGCATGGTCAATGGAACTGGGACCCATTAATTATTTAATTCATTAATTCATTCATTCATTCACATTTATTGAGTGCTTACTATGTGCGGAGCACTGTACTAAGCACTTAATTCCTGCAGACCAAGGTGAATGCTTGCAGTCAGAGTGATTTCATCTCCTCCTGTGTGTGATAACTGAACCGTTGAGAGATTCCTCTAGCAGGGAGATCAGCCTGGTGCTTTGCAAACCAAAGAAGATTATGATGCTTGAACTGAAGTTTCAGCTAGCTTGGGAGACAAAGGAGGAGATTCCAAGAGAGTATCAGGTACTGTGAGTGCCAAACCCATCAATGTAATAAAAGATTATCTTTATATGCCAGAGTATGAAATGGAGGTCATTTCAGCCTCACTCATACACAGTGAAAAGGATCTGTCTCATCATCTTCTCAGAAGGAAAGCTTTCTGTCTCTCTCTCCCTCTCTTTTCTGCTACAGTCGGGGACATATTAAAACAATAATTAAAAATCTCAGGAAAGCATGTCACAACTTCTTTTGGGAACACATTTCAAACATGGATCATTCCTCCTTGTCAGCAATTTCTTTTGAACTAACTTTTCCTGCCATTTGTATGTTAATAATAATAAAAATAATTGTATTTTTAAGCCTCTCTTATGAGTCAAGCTCTCCACTAACTGTTGAGGTAAGTATAAGAAAATTAGGTTGTGTGCAGTCCCTGTCCCATATGGGGTTCTCAGACTAAAATAAGAGGGAGAACCGCTATTTAATCCCCATTTTACTGATGAGGAATTTGAAGTGCAGGGAAATTAAATAACTTGCCCAAAATCACACAGCTGGTGAGTGGCAAATTTGGGATTAGAAGTAAGGCCTTCTTAGGTCTGTACTTTTTCCATTAGGCTACACTGCTCTGTTTTTTTGTTCAATCCTGAAGGGGAAAGGGAAATGGACATTTCTTTCCAGTCACCTTTCAAGTGCTTGAAGACTTGTTAGGCTATCCTCTGGCCTCTTATTTCTAGCTAAATAATCTAAATTACTGTCAACTTTAAAATGTCTCCATTTTAAAACTCTCAATCAGCTCATCCCCCTCCTACCTTAACTTTCTAGATTTCTACACCAACTCAGCCTGCATACTTTGTTATTCTAATACCCACCCTCTTGCTCTACTTCACCTGATCTATCCTCGCTGCTGATCCCTTGCCCATGTCCTCTCTCTGGTCTGGGGTTCCCTCTTCCTTCATATCACATGAACCACCATTCCCCCTACCTTCAAAGCCCTCCTAAAATCACACCTCCATGCGGCCTTCCCTTACTAAGCTCTCACTCACTTTCCCTTCTGCATTGCCCATGTTCTTGGATCTGTGTCTTTTAAGCACTTGATAGTCAACTCCAATCCTCAACACTTATGCATATATCCTTATACCAAGCCACTTCCTCTATCTGTAATTTATTTCACTGTCTGTCTCAACCTCTAGAATGTAAGTTCCTTGTGGGCAGGATCACATCTACTAATTCTGTATCATACTCCTCCAAAGGCTTAGTGTAGTGCTCTGCACAGTGGAAAGTGCTCAATAAACACTGGTGATTGGTTGTTTCTCATCATATTACATATGTTAGTCTTCCCAGAGCCCTTTCCAACTTTTCTAGCCCTTTCTCCTATCCCTTCTTCATAAAAAAGCCTATCTCATGCCTTTTTAGCAGCAGGGTCATAATTCTGAAGCTGTTGAACTGGAGGTTCACTGTGACCATTGGCTTCTCTTCCACCTTATCTGCACATAGCCAGTTGTTCATTGCCTAACATTGTGATCATTTGTTTTTCTTTCCCAAGTTTATGGCAGCTGTGCTTCCTCTTTTTGAAATGTGCTCTGCTTGCTTCCAGCCAGTAATCCTCAAGGTCACTTTGAATTTTAATTTGATCCTCCAAGATGCCCTCTCCACTCAGCACGGTGTCATTCTAAAGCACAATGAGCCTGCTCCTTATGTCTTCAGCCAGGTGACTGATGGAATAGTTAAATAGCTCTGGGATCTAGGCTGACCTCACTTGTCCTATTCCCCGAAGTTGACATTGCACCACAACTATCTCTTTGCTGGACCACTCTCTTGCTAGTGGTGCACTGACCTAACCTTTGTTTGTGTTAAAACATTTTTTTCTGTTAATGAGACTGTCAATTGGTGCAGAATTAAAAGCTAGGCTGCATCGGGTAATTCACCATCTCCATTTCTTCTTCCAAACAAATAGTTCTGTACCTCTATTGTACTAAATGATTAATTAGTCTGACAGGACTGATTTTTCAGGACTTTACCTAGCATGCTGTCTTCAAGGATGGTGCAGTTTTTTTATTGATGATTTTTTTCCCCATTCTCTGCCTCACTTTATTAAAAAAAAAATTGCATGGCCTGTCTATATGTTCAAACCTCAGGCTTAGATAGCAGTTCCCAAGCTAGAAATCTTTTATTTTTCCTTGCTTTGAAATCTGCACAGTAAATTGAGGGTTCCAATGTGATTACTTGATGCAAAAATTGCATATTTTCCCCCTTCAATGCTAAAGACCCATATGCCCCAGTAAAAGAGTCCATTTCTGACTAAAGTACCATATTCCTAAAATGAAGTACTAACCCTTTTTTAAGAAATACTTTTTTCCTCCAGAAATCAATATACTTGTGACTTTTTAAATTCTGTAGCAAGAAATTTTCTATTTTGATTCTTTTCTTTACCCTTATCGCCTTCCTCCTCTTCATTTTAAGTTAGTCTAAGCACATTAGACAATTATGCATCTCGATTATATAAATAACGAAAGGTTTGTTTCAGCCCTTAACCTGACTGATTTCAGGCACTGCCATCCTATGCTTTGAGATTCTCTCTATAGCTGTCTTTGTACATCAGTTGTAGCACAATTCTTACCCGATCCTTAATGTTGTGCTTTGATTCCGAATTCAAACATCCCCAAACTGCAACTAATCTTTACATTCCGAGTTTTCCCCACTGCAGCCTTAAATCTAAAAGAACAGAAGGAAGCGTTCGGTAGAAATAACTTAGATTTTAATGCATCACGCTTGTTGAAAGTTAACACCGCCCTGGGTAAGCTACCAGTGAAAGTCGTGGCTGTCTTGAACCCGATAAGGAGGAAAGGATGCATTTTTAAATTGAGATCGCTACTAGCGTAGCTTCTGGTTTCGGCAGTGACAAACCGGAGTTACGGACTCCAACAGACCCTGATGAAAATAGTCTCTGGCTCTCTAATGCTTTATGGGAGAGCGGCAGCTGCTTGGAATATTTTTCAAGCAGAACGCCGTCATCATGACAACACCAGAGCAAAGGAGAGCAAAAAATTCTTTCTGCTCAAGAAATAAAGACATCTTAAAACTTGACTTCAAAAAGCTCTCTCCAGCAAACAGTAGCTGTGAAAATACCGTTTCATCTTTGCCTCTGGGATATTATTAAGCCTTTCTAGTAGCTCTAACTGCAGGAGAAGGGATTAAAGGAGTTGCTGCTGGGTAGTGTCTGCCATACAAATATCTGGAAAAGCACAAATTGAGTTTTTACATTAAGGCCAGTGATTAAGGCCACTCTAGCTACATAACCCAAAATGAATCCCCTGAACTTTTTCTGAGCCACCATACCCAAACAGAAACATGCAAGACCCAGACAATTCCTGCCTGTCAGGAGCTGTGGGGGAAAAAAAAAACCTTTGAGCTCTGTGTTTCCGTACTGACATCAGTTTGTACAGTGAAGTTAGTGCTAATTATTTGTGAACTTCCATCTGTCCAGAAAGTGATGCTGCCTCAACGTTTTCATGAAGCAGCCCTACCTTCAAAGGTTACAGCTCAATCGTATATGTATTAAACAAAACAAAAAAATTCCATCAGCTCAAGTGATCCAGGTAGTCCCACTGAAGTGGCTCCAGTGTTTTGGTGAAAAATAAGGAAATTGGATAGATATTAGAGACTGGAATGCTCTGATTTAGTTATGTGATTGTGTGGCTCAAAAACAGTCTGCTGAAGGGTTTTTCTGATCTCTTAATTTATAGCTGGATACTCCAAATGAATGGTCCTCTCGTGTGGGTGAACAGCTTTCTTTTTGAGAGGGGGAATTCAGCCAGTTCCGTTTCTAGAATGTTGACTATGTGGGCAGTATATTTAAACTTGCCATTAGGAATTTATAACAGGGATCTGATCAGGTAAATAATAGACTGTGACATGGATAATATGTTATAGCCAATGCTGGTGTTGAAGTCATTCTAGATATTTTTGACAGTTTACATTTTTTGTACTCAGCCAGATGGAATAGATCCAGCTGAAGCATCAGGGCTTGTACAATTCTCATGTAGAAAAGGAGACTTGTTTTGCTCCTTCAATATTTCTAGGGGGAAAAGACTTTTAAGAATGTGCCATGTCAGGGATAAGATTTATTTAAACCCTGAAACCAAGAATGGAAGGTTATGCAAGGGACCTTGCATCCAGGTGCAGTTATTTGGGCCATGTTAAACTGAATATTTGGGGCAACTGCTCTATAATCTCGGCCAGGAACTGTCAGTGGTTACTGTTTGCTTCAGAAGGGTTGATTATCCATTTTTGAATTGTTTCAGTTGAAGTGTCAGTCCAAAAATCACATTAAGTAGCTTCAGATTTTAATCACTGCAAAATGTTCAGCTGTTTCTTACGTGATAATAAAGAAATGGTATAAACTCTACTTGACCCCTCATATGCAGTATAATTTGAATGCTGTATCATTTAAGACAGTGATATCACTTTGAACTGCACACTGAATTTAACAGAGACTGGAGTAGAGTAACAACACTGGGACCATAGTGAAAAACAGGCGTTGTTTTAGGGAAGAACACTAGAGATTAAATAGTGAAAGAAGCTCTCGAAAACCTCGTCAGAAGTGCTTCATTGAGGCATACCTATTTGTATTCCCTTTCTTGAAATGAAGTTTTAAATATCAAAGTACTTTGATGAATAATAAATTCATCTGTAAATGAGAAAACAATCTGTGAGGCAAAGAGATGAATATTCAAAGGAGATAACTTGTTCTTTTTTCTCTCTCTTCATTTCATAATACATTTTGTGAGGCCCATTCAACAAACAAATGATATTAGAAAAAATTTAAAAAAATGCATTTGAATGTGGAGATGACTTCCTCTGGTAGTTGCTATTGCCAGAGAAGACCAAATAGATATCATCTTTGCACAAGAATTCCTCAGGCCATTTTATTTCAAAATAACAGAATCGTTGGGCTTCACTTTAATGGTGAAGGATATAAAGCAGTGCTTGAAGCCCCTCTCTTTCACTAATCAGTTAATCGGTAAGGTTTATTAAACACTTAGTGAATGCAAAGCAATGTATTCATTGAGTGGGAGAGTACAGTATAGGCACAGTCCCTGCCCTCAAGGAGTTTACAGTCTAATGTGAGACAGACATTAAATAATGATAATAATAATGGTATTTGTTAAATGCTTACTGTATGCCAAGCACTGTTCTAAATTCTGGGGTAAATAGAAGGTAATCAGATTGTCCCACTTGGGGCTCACAGGCTTAATCCCCATTTTCCAGATGAGGTAACTGAGGCCCAGAGAAGTTAAGTGGCTTGCCCAAGGTCACACAGCAGACTAGTGGCAGAGTCAGGATTAGAATCCATGTCCTCTGACTCCCACGCCTGAGCTCTTTCCACTGAGCTATGCTGCTTCTCATTAGGAAGGCAATTGAGGATAAAGATAAGAACATTATTGCTGGGGGTGGAAAATACAGATGGATTTTTTTTACTCGGAGAGTGAGAGTTGTGTTGTAAAATAGAAGCAGGAGGAGATAGACTGAGAGAGGCACAGATCCAAACTTAAACACCCCCTTGTCTAGCCAGTCACATACACTGTCACAAGTACACACACTCCTTCAGGCTCCAAGACCCATTTTCCTTCAGTCTCACAAACAGCCAGGCACAGATACGTTAACAGTCCTTTGGGAGGAGGGAAATCACCATGGCAGGAGAGAGTAATTACAAAATCTGGAGTCTTGTTCAGGGAGCCAGTGTCCATTTCTTTTTTTTTTAATCGTATTTGTTAATTGCTTACTATGTCAAAAACTGTTCAAAGCACTGAAGTAGGTGCAAGTTAATTAAGTGGGACACAGGCCCTGTCCTGCATGGGGCTCACAGTCTAAATAGATGGGAGAACAGGTATTTAATCCCCATTATACAGTTGAGAGAACTGAGGCCCAGAGAAATTAAATGATTTACCCAAGGTCCAATAGCAAGAGATTGGCAGAGCTGGGATTAGAACCCAGGTCCTCCATCTCACAGGCCTGTGCTCTTTCCAATTGTCATACCACTTTCTATTTTTGTTCTCATTTTGTTGTTGATGTTTGGTAAGGCGTTCCCCACTGCCCCTTCTGCTCTGTCCTACTCTGACCACTGTGGAGGAAATGAGTGAGGAACAGGACTTGGAATTGAGCCTACAGTGATACGGATTTCTATAAAACTTCAAACTGATAATAACTGTGATAGTTATGTTCTAAGCACTGGGGTAGATAGAAGTATATCAGGGATGACACAGTCCTTGTCACACATGGGCTTCACAGTCTAAGTAGGGGGGAAAACAGGTATCTCACCCCACTTTACAGATGAGGAAACTGACACAAAGAAGTCAAGTGACTTGCCCAAGATCATACTACAGGCAGATGGTGGATTCAGGCTCAGAGCATGGGTTCTCTGACTCAAAGATGTGTCAATAAGAATGTGTGCACACACAAATGTGCACACTCTCACACAAGCCCTCATGTACATACTATAGTAGAATGCCAAGAGGTTCCATATACTCCAACGAAGGTTCATGTTTTTAATGTTACACCCTGTAATTCTATGTGAACGAGAACCCTCTTTTGAGCAATGGTGGGAAAGTCTCCCAAGGTGCATTGGAGGAAAGATGGTTTTCTAATTATGCCTTTCATGTTTTCTGTAAAATAGGATATGGTCTCACCTTAAAGGGAAGGGATCAGTGTTTTTTTTCATTTAAGACATATACATATGATGGCAGGAGAAAGAAATGACCAATTATCAAATTTAGTTGGCATTTCTCTCAAATCACATCAAGTTGCATATCTTCTAATCATATCAAAGAAAGTACTGTGGTGTATTTTGGCAAAATAACTAATGTAGTCTAACTGGAATTTCTAAAATCCCTAATATTAATGTTCTCTACTGCTTCTTAATTTTCTCGTATTCGGTCCATTTTCACATATATTTAATCAATTATATCTAAAAATGATTAAGTAGTAGTTCAGGAAAATATTAGAAAATTGTGGCTTTAATGTGGTTGAGATACAAATCTTGCAAGGACTTAACTGAAGTTTGGAAATATTTCTTTCTCTTTTGATAACTATATGGTATAGTTGAGAGAGGAGCAGCATGGTACAGTGGATAGATCATGGACCAGGGAGTCAGAAAGTCATGAGTTCTAATCCTGACTTTGCCACTTGTCTACTGTGTGACCTTGGGCAAGTCACTTCACTTCTCTGGGCTTCAGTTCTCTCATCTATAAAAGGGGAACTGAAACTGTGAGCCCCAAGTGGGACAGGGACTGTGTCCAACCTTATTTGCTATATCCAAACCAGGGCTTAGTACAGTGCCTGGAACATAGTAAGCATTTAAATGCCTAGATCATTATTATTTATTATATATCATATTATATTATTATATTTTTTTTTCTAAGACTGTTGAGAAAAGCCTACAGAAACTCAGGACTGTCCTGCCTAACACCCGATGTCTGAATAGGAATTTAGCATAAATGAGCAGTTAGTAGATGATTTTAGTTCATAAAATTCCCATCTAATGCATTGACTGAGCCCTGCTCCCCTTATATCAAACAACAGTGGGTCTTGAGATTCTTAAGAGGACAGCAAGAAGGGAAGGAAGTCTCTCCACCTCCAAACTGTAAGCTTGTAGTAGACAGGAGATGTGTCTGTTATATTTTTATATTGTACTTTCCATAGTGCTTAGTACAGTACTCTGTCCACAGTAAGCATTCAATAAATACAATTGACTAAATGACTCCTCTTCCATGGACTGGTTTTGAAATTCTTACAGCTCCTTGGGTGGAGTGGCAAATAGGACTATGGTGGGGAGAACAGTGATAATTACAATTGTGGTATTAGTTAAGAGTTTACAATATGTGTGCAAATCAGGCACAGTCCCTGTCCCACATGGAGCTCAAGGATTAAGGGTGAGAGAGAAGAGGTATTTAAACCCCATTTTACAGATGAGGAAACTGAGGCCCAGGAAAGCAAAGTGCTCAATCTTTCATAAAATACAAGTGGATAGAGCCAGGACTAGCACTACTGTATTGTATCATACTGTACCATGTTGCTATATTACTGATTTCGTTTATTACTGTTTATTGTTGTCTGTGCTGTCACCCACCTCTCTGGCCTCGCCATGTCCCTCCTCCCCCCCTCCCCCCTCCCGCCCCTTCCTATCCTCCCCTTCCCCTTCCCCTCTCTCGCTCAGCTCTTTCCCGCTCTCTCCTCTGTCTCCTCTCCCCCTCCCCTCTCCCGCCCTAGAACCCCACTTTACCAGCACTACCCCTCTTCCCCCTCCCCCTACTCTTCCCCCCACCAAACCCCCTCTTCACCCCTTCCCCCCTTCTCTCTTCCCCACCCATGCCCCATCCCAGTCCTCTTGTCCCACCGCTACCCCTCATCCCCCTCTCCCCGTCCAGGGCCCTGCCACCTGCTTCCCATCCAAGCCCTCCCCTCCCCCCGCCCTTCCCCCCTTCCCCCCCTTGCACCCACAGCTACTTTCAAGTGTGGCCTCTGGAACCCCCGCTCTATTACAGGTAAGCTACCTTTCATCCATGACCTTTTCCTCTCTCGCTCTCTCCTCCTCCTCGCCCTTTCGGAAACGTGGCTCTCTCCCGCAGACACGGTCTCCGCCGCCGCTCTCTCCAGCGGAGGCCTCTCCTTCTCCCACTCACCCAGACTCACCGGTAAGGGAGGAGGCGTCGGCTTCCTCCTCTCGCCCCGTTGCCGCTTCTGCACTATCCCTCCTCCCCCCTCCCTCTCCTTCCCCTCCTTCGAAGCCCATATCATTCGCCTCTACCACCCACTCCAGTTACTTGTCGCCGTCATCTACCGCCCTCCCGGTCCCACCTCCGACTTCTTCAACCACCTTGACCCCTTTCTCACCTTCCTTCTCTCCTTCTCTCTGCCCACTCTGATCCTCGGAGACTTCAACATCCATATGGATGTACCCGACGACTCCTCTGCCGCCCGCCTGCTATCCCTCCTCGACTCTGCCGACCTCCTCCTCCACTATATCGCGCCCACTCACTGACTCGGTCTCACCCTCGATCTCGTCATCTCCTACCGCTGCACTATCTCCTCCCTCACCAACTCTGAAATCCCTCTCTCTGACCATAACCTTCTCACCTGCCTCATCTCTCACACTCCCTCCCCCTGCAAATCTTCGCTACTGCCCCACAGAGACCTCCGCTCTCTCGATCCCATCCGTCTTTCCAATATCATCTCTCCTCACCTTGCCGCCCTGTCCTCTCTTCCCACTCTCGACGATCAGGTCTCCACTCTCAACTCCACCCTCTCTACTCATCTCGACTCTCTCGCCCCCCTTTCCCTCCGCCACGCTCGCTCCACTAACCCACAGCCCTGGATCACCTCCTCCGTCCGCCTCCTACGCTCCTATGCTCAAGCTGCTGAGCGCTGCTGGCGAAAGTCCAAGCACCAAGCCGACCTCACACACTTCAAATTTATCCTTTCCTGCCTTAACTCTGCCCTCTCCTCCGCCAGGCAAAGCTTCTTCTCCTCCCTCATCGACACCCATGCCCGTCACCCCCGCCAATTGTTCCGGACCTTTAACTCTCTCCTTAGGCCCCCTGTTCCTCCCCCTCCCCCATCTCTCACCCCCAATGATCTGGCCACCTATTTCCTCACGAAAATCAACACGATCAGGTCTGAGCTCCCCAAAGTCACCCCTCCGCCTCTCCCCTCCCCCCCACCAACCCCCTCCCCTACTTTCCCATCCTTCCCTGCAGTATCCTCAGAGGAGATCTCCTCCCTCCTCGCAAGTGCCACCCCCTCCACCTGCGCCTCGGACCCCATTCCCTCTCACCTTCTTAAAACCATCGCCCCTGCCCTCCTCCCTTCCTTAACTTCTATTTTTAACCACTCAATCTCCAAGGGCTCCTTCCCCTCTGCCTTCAAACATGCCCACGTCTCCCCCATCCTAAAAAAACCCGCTCTTGACCCCACTTCCCCCTCCAGTTATCGTCCTATCTCCCTACTACCCTTCCTTTCCAAAATCCTAGAACGAGTCATCTACAATCGATGCTTAGAATTCCTTAACTCCCATTCTCTCCTAGACCCCCTCCAATCTGGCTTCCGTCCCCTCCACTCTACCGAGACTGCTCTCTCTAAGGTCACCCATGACCTCCTTCTTGCCAAATCCAATGGCTCCTACTCCATTCTAATCCTCCTTGACCTCTCTGCTGCCTTTGACACTGTCGACCATCCCCTCCTCCTCCATACCTTATCTCACCTTGGCTACACGGACTCTGTCCTCTCCTGGTTCTCCTCTTACCTCTCTGGCCGGTCATTCTCGGTCTCCTTCGCTGGAGCCTCCTCCCCCTCCCATCCTTTAACTGTTGGAGTTCCTCAAGGGTCAGTTCTTGGCCCTCTTCTGTTCTCCATTTACACTCACTCCCTCGGTGAACTCATTCGCTCTCACGGCTTTGACTACCATCTCTACGCAGATGACACGCAGATCTACATCTCCACCCCTGTCCTCTCCCCCTCCCTTCAGGCTCGCATCTCCTCCTGCCTCCAGGACATCTCCACCTGGATGTCGGCCCGCCACCTAAAACTCAACATGAGCAAGCAAGACTGAGCTCCTCATCTTCCCTCCCAAACCCGGTCCTCTCCCAGACTTCTCTATCACCGCTGATGGCACGACCATCCTTCCCGTCTCTCAGGCCCACAATCTTGGTGTCATCCTTGACTCGTCTCTCTCGTTCACCCCACACATCCTATCCATTACCGAGACCTGCCGGTTTCACCTCTACAATATCGCCAAGATCCGCCCTTTCCTCTCCACCCAAATGGCTACCTTACTGTTACGGGCTCTCGTTATATCCCGGCTAGACTACTGTGTCAGCCTTCTCTCTGACCTCCCTTCCTCCTCTCTCACCCCGCTCCAGTCTATTCTTCACTCCGCTGCCCGGCTCATCTTCCTGCAGAAACGATCTGGGCATGTCACTCCCCTTCTTATACAACTCCAGTGGTTGCCTATCAACCTCCGCTCCAAACAAAAACTCCTCACTCTAGGCTTCAAGGCTCTCCATCACCTTGCCCCTTCCTACCTCTCCTCCCTTCTCTCTTTCTACCGCCCACCCCGCACGCTCCGCTCCTCCGCCGCCCACCTCCTCACCGTCCCTCGGTCTCGCCTATCCCGCCGTCGGCCCCTGGGTCACGTCCTCCCGCGGTCCTGGAACGCCCTCCCTCCTCACCTCCGCCAAACTGATTCTCTTTCCCTCTTCAAAACCCTACTTAAAACTCACCTCCTCCAAGAGGCGTTCCCAGACTGAGCTCCTCTTCTCCCTCTACTCCCTCTGCCATCCCCCCTTTACCTCTCCGCAGCTAAACCCTCATTTTCCCCTTTTCCCTCTGCTCCTCCACCTCTCCCTTCCCATCCCCACAGCACTGTACTCGTCCGCTCAACTGTATATATTTTCGTTACCCTATTTATTTTGTTAATGAATTGTACATCGCCTTGATTCTATTTAGTTGCCATTGTTTTTACGAGATGTTCTTCCCCTCGACTCTGTTTATTGCCATTGTTCTTGTCTGTCCGTCTCCCCCAATTAGACTGTAAGCCCGTCAAACGGCAGGGACTGTCTCTATCTGTTGCCGACTTGTTCATCCCAAGCGCTTAGTACAGTGCTCTGCACATAGTAAGCGCTCAATAAATACTATTGAATGAATGAATGAATAGAACCTAGGTCACAGGACTGGGAATCAGGACCTCTATCCATTAGACTTCGTTACTTCTCTGCTTCTTATGCTCTTCCAGTTAAACTCTCTTTCTGTTTATTTTTGTCGACTGCCTACTAAAATCAAACAGTGGTTCCTAGCATAGGGAATTATAAACTTTCACATGAGAATAATCTGCTGCAGTAGTAAAAGCATTAGCTGCAAAGAGTATGTGGGGGGGTGGGGCGTCAGG
This sequence comes from Ornithorhynchus anatinus, assembly GCF_004115215.2. Classification (NCBI taxonomy): domain Eukaryota; kingdom Metazoa; phylum Chordata; class Mammalia; order Monotremata; family Ornithorhynchidae; genus Ornithorhynchus; species Ornithorhynchus anatinus. The sequence continues at coordinate 29,362,173 of NC_041746.1, forward strand.
CAGAGGGTGAATCAATCAATGGTAGTGAGTTTTTACTGTGTGCAGACCACCACTCTCCCCACCTCCAAAACACTTAAGTTCTTATCTCCTCATGAGGCCTTCCCTGATTAAGCCCTCTATTCCCCAGCTCCCTTTCCCTTCTGTGTTGTCTATGCATTTGGATCTGTGACCTTGGGGCCTTTGGTATTTGCCCTACAGCATTTATGTACATATCTTTAAATTATATACTATAATTTAATTTCTGTCTCCCCCCTACCTTTGACTGTAAGCTTGTTGTGGGAAGGGAATGTGTCTGCCAATGCTGTCGTATTGTATTCTCCCAAGCGCTTAGTACAGTGCTCAGCAAACGGTAAGCACTCAATAAACACCATCGACTGATTGGACTGCACTGATCTAAAGCTTGAGAAAGTACTATTCAGTAAAGCTGGTAGACACAATACCTGCCCACAAGGAACATCCAGTTGATGGGGAAGATATGCATTAAAATATATTATGCATAGGAAAAATAAATGCCTAAGGCTGTCTGATTTTGTCCTGTATCCTTGTGTCATTGACCTCCCTCAAATACAATGTTACTGCTCAACAGAGTGGTGAGATTTAAAAAGTTAAAAATAAAAGGCCATGCAGGAGAAGTGAATTTGAGAATACATTAAACTACTAGTGCTAATAAATCCGCAGTTAAAGCCTATTTGTAATTTAGAGACAAAATTGAATTAAGCAATATTCACTCCTAAATTTTCAGAACAATATGGGTGGGATTTCATTCCATTCCCCACCAGTTGAGTTTTAATCCTCAAATATCAGAGAACAAACAGAGTTGTTTTTGATAACTGCTGGGCAAATTTAAATATTGGAAGTCTATGTGGAGTTTTCAAATATAGGACAGAGAATTATGTCCACTGCACAGAATTTAATGTTTTTATAGTTTGGGTTTGTGCTACAAAATTAAAGGAATAAAGTATATGGGGCAATCATTTAATTTCTTAGGCAGCACAAAGGCAGCATTTCTGGAAAATGTTGTTTAACAATAGTTAAGTTTAGAAAGTATCTTAAGTAATAGAAAAGGGACATGAATAGTGAACACATTGATATATGCAAATCAAAGCTGACTTGAGATTCTGAAACAGTTAAAATCTATTTCAGAGGTTTTAATGAGATTGATATAGTGAAGGTAATGGTTAGGCATACATTTTACACTTTGAAATGAAGAACAAATCATCTTGAAAGCAAAAATATATTCTATAGTTAGATCACATTTGTGACTTACACTTAACTAAAAATGTGAGGATTTAATAATTTTGTTAAAAATGATGTTTAAATGTCAAGGGAATAAAATCACAAAGTTCACTTATCTGACTTCTGATTTGAATGAAGGAAGGATTCAAGAATCTTGTGTTTGTTTGTTTTACCCTGCACTCTGAAAACTAAAGTGGCACTTGCTCTAAGAACTACCTCATTTTCACCATGGCAAATTTTAGAATTTGAAGAGGTCACCACTATCTGAAGACCATAGAAAATTTAGAATTGAGTTACCTGTATGCTGTATTTTTCAGGAATCTTTCAAACTGATCACATTTTCTTTCTTACACTTTTAAATTTTGATGAAAATCTAACAAAATTTCAGATTTAAAAGATGCTATTATAATTAACTTTGTTTTCATAATCATGAACAAGTTTACTGGATTCATGATGATTTTAATAGCTTAGAAATTAGAACTGTTTTTTTTGTGTGCTATTTTTGAGAACAGCATTAAGGATATTTCTAGATTAGTAAAATCATTTCTACATATCTATGCAAGTATAATGATATTGACAATAATCTCACTATATAAAATTAAGCTGGCATTTTTAGTTTGCTAGAAGAATTGTCCAGATTTAGTAATTAACTGCAAGAGCTGACATATAATTAAGCGTTAAGGATGACCCCAAGGTTGTGGGCTTCTTGAACAAGGAGAATGGTAGTATTATTGGCAGAGATGATAAAACAGGGAGGAACATTTTGCAATTTTTGACACCAGAATTAACATCTCCCAGATATACCCCTTTCCCTCCACACAATTGGCCATTATTCTGGTCCAAATATTCATAATGTGATCATTAGAATATTGTATTAGCCTTCTCACTGGTCTCCCTGTCTCTCTCCACTTCAGCCTGTGTTCCTCTCTGCTGGCCAAATCATCTTTCTAAAATGCTGCTCAGTAAAAATAATAATAATAATAGTGGTATTTGTTAAGTGCTTACTATGTGCCAAGCTCTGTTCAATACACATCTCGTCTTTTCTCAGAAACTCCCAATAGTTTCCTATCACCCCTGACATCAGGCAGAAATACCTTAATGGTTCCAAGACTCTCCAACAGATTTCTCCCATCTTCATCTATTTTTCACCCATTACTCTCCGGATTGCGCTATCAAGCTCATCTTCCAGCCGAACCCCACTAAACTTTTCTAGCTCTGCTCTCATCTTTATTCTTAGTGGAACTCCCTCCCATCATCTCTGAAAACTTCTACACACTAGTCAGTAAATCAATCACATTTACTGAGTGCTTAGTGTGTGTGTGTAGACCGCTGTACTAAGCACCTGGGAGTCTAGATGCAGTCTAGAAGGGAAGACAGACATTAATATAAATTACAGCTATGTACATAAGTGCTGCGGGGCCTGGAGTGAGACTGGATAAAGGAACGAGACAGAAAGGAGTTGAAGAAAAAGACAAGGCTTAGTCAGGGAAAGCCTCTTGGAGATGTTCCTTTAATAAGGCTTTGATGAGGGCTGAAGATATTGCTCTCCTCATGTTCAAATCCCACGTCTTCTAGTAAGCCTTCCATAGTTAATTTTCAACTCCAACCAGATCAACCCAATATCTTTTCTTCTTGATGTCTTTCTTCTCCCCTCACCAATTGTGTGTGTATGTCAGTTCAATTATTCTGATATTTCATCATAGCATAATACTTCCACTTATCTGATCCTTGTCTTCCTCCTGCTTTCACTATTGGTAAATATTTTGCAGATCTTTCTCCCCTATTAGAATATAAACTCTTTTGAAGAGGGAAATTTTTTTGCCTCTATTATACTTTCTCAAGCATCTAATACGACACATTGCACTCAATGAATACTACTGTTGCTACTGTAAGGATTAGTCACTATTGCAGTTTTAAAACCTTCAGTTAAGTCTGAAGGTGTATGTCCTAATGTGGCCATATTTTGTCAATCTTCCAAAAGGAACATATGCTTCTTGATCTAATGTTCTTCTTCGTCTATCTGTTCACCACTGCAAGGTAACTCAACTGTGGTAATTTGACAACTGAGTTTTCTTTCGTTTTTTCATTCATTCAATAGTATGTATTGCGCACTTACTGTATGCAGAGCACAGTACTAAGCGATTGGTAGAGTATAAGAGTAGACAGTCACTTTCCCTGACCACAATGAGTGAATAATCTTACTTGTAGGGTTTCCTTAGAACAGGCAGGGATAGCACCTCAATCACAATAATAATTGTGATATTTAAGTGCTTACTCTGTGCTAAGCACTGAATGAAGCACTGGAGTAGATACAAGATGATCAGGTTGAACAGAGTTACTGTGCCACATGGGGCTCACATTCTAAGTGGGAGAGAGAACAGAGGTAGAATCCCCATTTTACCAGTAACGAAACTGAGGCACAGAGAAGTTTAACTATGGCTGTCAGCCCAAAGCACTGCTCAGGCTCTGGTGTTCTCTCATATAGAAGATTCATAAACAGTATCTTACTTTGGTACAAAATTGTGACTCAATTGACTATGATAAGCAATCTGCTTTTATCAAGCTTGAATATTTAATAATCCAGGATGTTCTCATGCACAATGAGACTTAAATGCTTCCCTTAATTATTTGAGGTGGAAAACTAAAAAGCTTCCATTTTCAAATGTTTTTTTTTATCACAGCAGAAATTTTTCATGTAAACTTTCTGAAGATGGGGAGAAATTATTAAAGGCATTCAAAATAATTTACAACCATAGCCTTGGATCTTTTATTGCACATTCCTTTTATCCCCCTCCCATTTTCTTTATTAGGGGTGTGCATAGAGCTTTCCCACTCTTGTAAGTCATTTTGAAACTTGTGAGAGACTGCTATAAGCAATATCTTCCTTGATCATATCAATTTGATGGGGATTCATTCTCTGTGCAGATCTAAAGAGGAAAGTAAATTGGAATTTTTCAATTGGTGATAGAGCAGCAGTGCTACACTCTGGGGGCTTGATTTCAAAGATGGCCATGGGATTCAGGTAGCCCACACCAATTCAATTTAGGGGTCTCTTCACTCTCCAGAAGAAATAAGCTACCCAATACAATTGAGCCAGCCGCTGTAGAGTGAGTAATGGCATGTTAGTTAGTGAAGCTATAGTGTGTCAAAACCAACATGATAAATGTGTTCTTTACTTTGTGTCCTGGGCATTTATTTGGATGTAGGAATTTTCCTTCATTTTAATAACCATAAGCACATTGTCACTTACGGAGTTGAGTAGAAATAGAATACAAATAGAAAACATCAGCATCCTTTGGAAATAGAATGTCATAAAACTCCACTGTAATTTTTTTATGAATGAAAAAAATAAAATTATATGAAGGTCAGTGATTATTTGATATGTCAAGGATAAACAAAATTATAAGTATACTGATGCAGATTGCAATAACTTCTTTTTTTTCCTGCCATTCCCTTTGTTGAAAGGGAAAATCAACTAGGTAACTTGGTTTGCTTTCCAAAAAAGGAAGCATAGTTTTAAAACAACACTGTCATTCCAAAATAAGCAAAGGATACAGACTGTAAGCTCATTGTGGGCAGGGACCTTGTCTACCAACTCTGTATTGTACTCTCCCAAGCTCTTAGTACTCTGCACAAGTAAGTACTCAATAGATACCACTGATTGATTGAAACAGGTTTTCTCCAATGAGAAATTAATCTCCCCACCTTATAACTCTCAACTCTCACTGCAGCCCCTTTGCATCTCCTAAGTACTCAAGTCACTAATAATAATAATAATTATGGTATTTGTTAAGCACTTAGTGTCAGACACTGTACTAAACACTTGGGTGGATAGAAGCAAGTTGGTTGGATACAGTCCCTGTCCCATGTGGGGCCCACGGTCTCCGTCCTCATTTTACAGATGAAGTAACTGAGGCACAGAGAAGCAAAGTGACTTGCCCAAGGTCAATCAGCAAACAAGTGGCAGATCCGAATTAGAACTCACAACCTTCAGACTCCTAGGCCTGTGCTTTATCCACTATGCCATGCTGCTTCTCCACTGCAACTCACAAAGCAAATATGTACTTATTTCAACTACTCTATTCTTCCCTTCTGTAATTCCCTTCAGTGTCCATCTCTCCCACTAGACTGTGAGCTCTTTGAAGGCAAGGATCATGTCCACCAATTGAAGTGACTTGTTCAGGTGCTCTAATACCAGTGGGTGAAATGAAATTGTTACAGAAGAAAGGCTACATACAAATGGTCATATTTTATTCTCACTTTTCCAGTACTATGAACCGAATGTGGTAAACTCTGTTTGTTGCCTTGGGAGTGTGGCTGTGCTGGAAATTATGTGGGGAAATCTGTGAAATCTCCTCAGCACTGTTCCCTGATGGTGCCACTGATGTGCTTCCATGCAATTGTGAGAGTTCGGCCTACTGCAGATGGCAGCACCTCCAGACTCTGCACAGCTTCTTCGGCATCACCGATGTGCTCCTTGCAGCATCAAATAGAAAGGCAGGATCAAGGACAGCGAGGTCTTGGAACCCAGTCAGCGCCCAGCCTGGAGGCAAAGGTTATCACAACATGATTTCGTTGGCTGGGACATGTGAGGAGAATTAATGTCAGCAGGATTCCCTAGAAGTTGCTGTCTGGTGAACTAAAATGGGGCCCACACAAGCAGGGAGGGAAACACAGTGCTTTAAAGACACCGAGAAGTATAGGCTGAGACATTATGGAATAGCAGGGGACTGAGAGGCAGCTGCAGCAGACAGAGCAGCAGGGCAAGCAACAATTAGGAGAGAGGCCCCTTTAATTGAGGGCAGGCTTGAAGAGGATCAGCAGGCCAAGAGATTGGAGTTGGATGGGGAAGAAGAGATGAGAAAAGAACTGAGATCTGTACCTCAGGGGAGGGTGCTATAAAGCCCTGGTGATGCAGTTTCAAATTTTGATGTGGATTTCAGCAGAGAATGGAATAAGAAGAGAAATAGTGAAGACATTTGGGAGGGAGCCATCTGACTGGCAGTAGCCCACAGTACAACCATTTCTACTTTCAACCAAATGTTACCATCACGGGCATAGGAGGGATTTGAGAAATGTAATAAAATTCCATCCTGGGACCCACATATGCAAACCATCTAATAGTATGCAGATGCTTAAACAAATACCATCAGGCTTCCCAGAATAGCTAATTTCAATTATCATCTCACAACATAACTGATCACCAAAGCAATAAGACGGTATCCCATCCCATTTTTTTTTATTATTTTGAAAGCTTGATTTCTGACAGGGTAATTTGCATTTCCATAATACACCTAGTTCACATCAAGAATGAATATATTGTAAATTGTTTATTGATGGCTTCAAATTTATTCTTTCAAACAGCATTCTTTGGGGGGCTAAAATCATTTAGAAAACTGATATCCAATTGAAATTTTTCCTGCCTATTTTTGTAAACTGGGTGTGTGCCAGTGGATGACTTGATTATCTGTAAATACTTCAAATTCTCAAGGTCTCTTATTGGTTCCCTATGCATCCATAGTATCCTGCAGTGTCTTGAAAATTCCCATACAAAATGGTGGATCCTACCTTCAGATATGGGTTGTGCCGTTCTCTTTTTGGTCTAGACTTAAACATCCCTGTAATATGATTTGAGGAGACAAGCTAATGAATCAATCAGTAATATTTGAGCACTCAAAATGTGTAGAGCACTCTACTAAGTGCAAAGGAGAGTGCAGTACAACTGAGTTGGTAGTCATGTTGCCCGCCCACAGAGAGCTGTGTCTTGCTAATCCCAATTACTTAATATTCACTATAAATGAAAAATCACTGTCAATCTAGAACTAATAATGGCCTTGATGAATCAGAAGTCTATCTCGATGTTATTTCGTAGGGCAGAGATGTTAGCAAACACCATGTGTCAGTTTTTGCGGTCTGCAGTGCCCAATGTAGATCTAATAGAAGAGCCAGTAGTAGAAGGCATAGTGTCTTGGCATGCAGAATTTCAAACTAGGAATATTGAAGAAGAGAGATTCCAAAGCAGTCAGAGGCCATAGATACAAAGCAATTTTAGGCACTGTTAGTAGTAACTGCATCAGTCCTTCAAGGGCAAATCTTCACATGTACAAGTTGTGAAAGCAAATACACATAATAATAATAATAATGTTGGTATTTGTTAAGCGCTTACTATGTGCCGAGCACTGTTCTAAGTGCTGGGGTAGACACAGGGGAATCAGGTTGTCCCACGCGGGGCTCACAGTCTTAATCCCCATTTTACAGATGAGGGAACTGAGGCACAGAGAAGTTAAGTGACTTGCCCGAAGTCACACAGCTGACAAGTGGCAGAGCTGGGATTCGAACTCATGAGCCCTGACTCCAAAGTCCGTGCTCTTTCCACTGAGCCATGCTGCTTCTCCTTTTTTCTCACCCGGGCATATGCCAATAAAAATCTCACCATCATCAGCAGTTGCTTTGAAACCTGAAGGACTATAATGGTCATCCATAGCGTCCATAAAGTTTTCAAAAAGTCATTTCAGGGCAGAAATGTTAACATAGACTTTTATTAAAAATGAGACTCGAATCTAGTTGACAACTGATAGGATTTTCTGCCATCAGTCTTGAGGGTGGGTTTTCAGCCAGTGGGAATGTAAATCTGATAAACCCTGAAGGTTAAGTATCAGGAGATCCACAACCTATTTCACAAAGATCCAGCCAGACCACACAAAACTAAAATAAAATCTCGGTCCATTTCCAACTGCTTCCCACAACCACTGTGTTTGAGGAAGCTATATTTCTTCCAGCCCTGAATTTCTTCTCTCATAAACATGCCAGAGGTCACTGGCTGGAAATCGGTCAGCAATCCCAGTACGAGTATTTCTGGGAACGCAAAATCTACTCAGTGGTGTGCGGTCACACCCAGGGAAAATCAACGCAGTTAGGCTGCAGAGCAACCCAGGGTAGAAAACATTGCAGTAAGAGGTCATATAAACAAATAGCTCTTTTACCCCTTGATGAATCTGAGGGATAAAAGTTATCTAGACAGTAATTCACCTCTCCCCCCCCATCATCAAACTCTTCCCATTTACTGAGGTGTCTTATGCACAGTGTACTGTTTTACTTAGTGGATTGAGATGTGTGGCATGGTAGAAAGATCGCAGGACAGGAATGCAGGAAACTCAGGTTTTATTTAAAGCTCTGCTGCTTGTCTGCTGTGGTACCTCTTAAGTGTTTACTATGCGCCAAGCACTGTACTAAATGCTGGAATAGATACAAGATAATCAGGTCCCACAAGGGGTTCACAGGGAGAACAGGTATTGAATCTCCATTTTGCAGATGATGCAACTGGGGCACAGAGAAATCAAGTGACATAGCCAGGGTCATGCAGCAGGTAAGTGGCAGAAGGGGGATTAGAACTTGACTCCTCTGACTTCCAGCCCATATAGTTTCCGTTAAGACATGCTGCTTTTTTGTGTGACCTTTGCATCAGTTTCCTCATCTGTTAAAAAAGGGATTCAATGGCCAGTCTTCCTCCCTTTTAGACTTTGAGCCTCTTGTCAGTCTGTCTGATCTGATTTCCTTGTATTTAACTCAAAGCTTGGCACCCAGTAAGTGCTTTATAAATACCATCACTCTTGTTATTATTCTACCTTCCACTATCACCAGAAGAGAGGAGAAAGCATAAGAATCTGGATTCTGAAAAGCACACTCTGTTCATGGAAATGCCAGCGTCGTCATAGGGAATCCTGTTCATTTCACATTGACCATTGTCATATATGAACTCATACAAAAACCAAAGGAGAATCACATTTGCTGTAGCAGGTATTGCCCCAGACTTCCAGGTAAATTGATTCAAATCTATAGGCATCAATATGATGTAACAGAGCTATAACCAATGTATAACAGATGAGGAAATTGAGGCACAGAGAAGTTAATTGAGTGGGCTAAGGTCACACAGAAGGTAAGTGGCAGAATGTGCATTAGAATCCAGATCCTCTGACTCCCCGTCCCATGGTTTTTCCACTAGACCATGCCTTTTTATTTCAGTATTATGAAAGCAATATAAAGGGCAGGTTTCTTGGGTAGAACTGTGGACATTAGAGGGAAAGTAGAGAACAGTTAGAAGCTTAGTAAAGTGCTTAGTACAGAGCCTGGTTCACTAAATGCTTAAGAATGATCACAGTTATTATTATTAATATTATCATTGTTATTAAGAAAGGCTAAAATATATTCAAGGAGAATAGAGTCTCATTAGTTACTAGGTCAAAAATATGGCACTGGGTGACCAGGAGGGCAACCATCACACTGTTATTTCAAGGCAGAATGCTGGAATTAATAGACAATTAGACTAATATGGCAGTGCTTACTTCCTATGAGCTGGACTATATGTTGATCATTGTGAGACTACAATGGCTACTTCACTGCTCCAACTTCTGAAGCTGAATCAATTCTTCATTGAAAGAATGGAAAATTGAAAGTAAGAGTCACTTAAGATGCTAGAAGTACCATCTCGTGTGGGCCTGGCTCTGATTTTCAATAGGTACATAGAGAAGATAATTATGTTCAAATAAGCAGTGTCTGGTCCACTGTGCTTGAATGTACACACTTGGAGGTGATATTCATATTCCCAGACTGCACCTTGGATTTTGGCTCTAGTACCTTTAACTTCCATAGGTTTTATCTCCAAAAGAGTTACTGTATGAAATGGAAAACTATTTCTCTGGCTGTCACAGAAATGTGCTGTAAATGGAGTAGCAGATCTTTCTTGATGCCCTTTAAAGAAGATTTAGGGATCCCAAACTTTAATGGAAGCACGTAACTAGGCTTTGTATTTCTGCCACAGAGCAAAGTAGGTTTACAGCTTATTAGGTATAGCGGGCAGATACTTATGTACAGTGATTATTGTGAAAAAAAATAAATGTTGGGACCTTGTAAGCTTCTCAGGCATAGGGATTGAGCCTTCTAATTCCTTTGCAACCAGCTCCCTGCTGAGACCAGAACAGTGATCTTTACCCAGTGGATACTCAGCAGTAAATGCTATTCATTGACTTGCTTGTTAAGAGAAAGAAAAAAAAAAGGTGTTTCTTCAAAAGGCTTTCATGTGAAGAAAGAAAGAATAGGTTACCCTCTACGACCAGAATTTCTACCCTTTTTTTCATGTGCATCATAATACTATAGGAGACCTGTTATCATGTGGAAGCTTTATGGCCCTATTTGAGGGAAGGGAAGAAAGTAGTTCAAATATTTAGGCATTCCTGACACGCTATGTGTCTCTCTCGTTCTGCAAAGTGAGTTGAATTGTTTGGGTTTTCAAGAAATCTCCGGAGAGGTGTTTCATCACATACTTTACCTGTCTCCAAAAGGAGTAAAGAAACTTTTGGGGGGGTCTATCGTGTCTCACTCTGGTAGCAATAGAGCAGTGACAACCAAACTCCCCAGCCATTTGGATTCAATTTCTCTGTACTGAGTGGACAGATCCTTTGATGCAGGGAAAAAATATCTGATGGCTTTTGGGGTATTTTTCATACCTTTCCAATACGCTTATGCAAATAGATCTTGGGAAGTCATGTGGATAATATGATTACTCAAGCAGATAAGCAGGCTTTGCCCTGAAAATGGATGCTGAATTGCATGTTAATGGTCCTACATGCTACACCTGTATTTCAAAGAGGATCGGAAATGTCACATTCAGAGATGATGCCACTGACTGTACTTTTAATCTGTGGGAGAGAATGTGGATGATAAACCTCAAAAGGAACTGGCAGTTCTTTCCACCCAGTGTGCAACAAAAGTTTAGTGCTTCCTGCACTGGTGCGTTGGATAGCTAGAATTTGTGCCATTTTTGATATTTCCTCGCGGTGCTATGGTCTGCTTGGGGTTTTCTGTTTTGAGGAACCAGTCTGACCTGGCTTCTGTTGCTGTTTCCATCAGTCGATTGAACAGTTATATTTATTGAGTGTTTACTGTGTGCAAAAAACAGTACTAAGTGCTTGGGAGAATGCAATAGAGTCGCTAAACAAGTTCCCTGCCAACAAGAAGCTTACCGTGTAGAAGGGAATCAGATATTAGATTATGGATAGGTACATAAGTGCTGTGGGCCTAAAGGTGAGGTAAATATTAAGTGCTTAAAAGGTATATATCCAAATGCAAAGGTGATGCAAAAAGGAGAGGGAGCAGGGGAAATGAAGGCTTAGTCAAGGAAGGGCACTTGGAGGCAATGTGATTGTAATAAGGCTATGACAGGCACAGGTCTGTCATAGAAGGAGAGGGTGTTTCAGGCCAGAGAGAGGACATGGACAAGGGGTAGATGGCAAGATAGATGGGATCAATGTTTAGTGAGTACATTGGTATTAAAGGAGTGAGTTGTGTAGGGTGGGTTTTAGTAGCAAATCAGGGAGGTTACGTAAGAAGTAGAGAGCCGATTGACAGCATTAAAACTGATGGTAAGGAGTTTCTGTTGATGCAGAGGTGGATGGCAACCACGGAACTTCTTGAAAAGTGGGGAGATGTACTTTTTCAGAAAAATGACCTGTGAAGTTAAGATTGGAGTGGAGAGAGACAGGAGGTGGGGAGATAAATGAAGAGTTTTTGCTTCATTGCATTAGATGCTCCCTGATCAATTAATGGTACATATGGAGTACTTCTTGTGTGTAGGGCACTATATTGAATACTCGGGTGGGGAGATAAGAGGTTAGTTTAGGAAGCTTCCTGGAGCAAATACAGTAATAATTGTGGTATTTAAGTGATTACTAGGTGCCAGGAACTCTACTAAGCACTGGGATGAATACAGGCAAATAGTCTTGGACACAATACCTGTCCTCCACAAGGCTCACCGTCTTAATCCCCATTTTACAAATGAGGTACCTGAGGCACAGAGCATTGAAGCGACTTGCCCCACATCACACAGTAGACAAGAGGCAAAGCCAGGTTTAGAATTCATGTCCTTCTGCCTCTCAGGCCCATGCTCTTTTCACTAGGCCATGCTTCTTTACAATATCATTTAACTAGGGCTTTGAAAATGGGGAGAGTGGTGGGATCTATCAGTTGTAGATGGGGAAGGAGTTAAAAGCAGGACAGAGGGTATGAGCAGGGGGTCCGCAGCAAGAGAAACAGTGAACAGGTTTGTGTTGTAGGTGTGGAGTGGCCCGAGTAGTAGTAAGAGAGGAATGAGGTTAGGTAAGAGGGAAAGAGCTGAAGGAGTGCCTTACTAAGAGTAAATACAATGGTGAAGAAAAAAGTTTTCATTGAAGTGTCAACATTTCCATTGGGATATTCTCTCTTGGCTATCGCCACATTCTTTTCTGCCTTAAAAATCCCAGTAAAAACTTGTCAGTGGGCCACTATTTCAAACAAGCAATTGAAACAGAGAGAGAAAAGAATTGTAAAGGCACAGTTATGAAATTCAACAATGGTGACTCAGTTAAAGGCCTTCTCAGTTTCTTAGCAGCAATACTGTCCTGTCCAGATTTACTTCATTTATCGATGCCAGTGCAGGCTTGATAACCATGGTTTCCTTTTATTAATTTAATAGCTGTAGGTATGTTGGGAAGCAGTGCAAAAGAGGTTTCTTTGAGCTGTGGGGAGATAATGAGGAAGACTATGTACTTCTGGAAAGACCAACGGGCTTGGGAGTCAGAAGGATCTGGGTTCTAATTCCAGCTTTGCCACTTGTCTGCTGTATGACCTTGGGCAAGCCACTTAACTTCTCTCTGCCTCAGCTACTTCATCTGTAAAATGGGGGTTAAGACTGTGAGCCCCACGTGGGACAACCTAATTACCTTGTAACTACCCCAGTGTTTAGGACAGTGCTTGGCACATAGTAAGCGCTTAACAAATATCATTATTATTTAGGGACTAAGTCTGAACAGAGGGTTGGGTAAAGGGCATTATGAAACAGAATATCACAAGGGTTCAAACCCTGTTTCCAGTGTGAGCAAAAACATGTTTTCAAGAAAAACACCCCAGGCAAGGAAAGGCCCTAGTCCGAGTAGACTCATCATTGTCCAGCTGGTTATCAATTGCAGTCATAATTCACCTGCCAGCTGGATATTTCACACAATTTCAGCTCAGAGGAGGCAGACAGGTTAACATCTTAAGCAAATGGGCATTCTGTCCTGAAATGTCTAGGGTGAGGTTTTCAGAGCCGGAACAGCTAACATGGGGCATCGATTTACTCTTGGAAAAGCATTCATTTCTTATACAGGGCTCTGCTTAAAAAAATGACATACCCTCGGGCCAATATTAAAGAGTTTATTAGTTGGTGACATTAGATACATTTGAAAACTGACTTTTAAAAATTATATTTACGCACTTACTATGTGTCAAGCAGTGTTCTAAGCACTGGGGTAGATACAAGTTTATGTAGGTTGGATACAGTCCCTGTCCCACATAGGGCCCACAGTTCTGAATTGGAAGGAAAATGATTTAATCTCCATTTTAGAGATGAGGTAACCAAGGCATAGAGAAGTGGTGATTTGACCAAGGTCATACTGCAATTTGCAGAGCCAAGACTAGAACCCAGGTCTTCTGACTCCCAGGCCCATACTCTTTCCATTAGGCCATGTTGCTTCTTGATTGAAATTAGTATACTTTTATTGAAAAAAATCACTATTATAGCCATAATAAATATTACCTTATTTAAATTACATGGTGATATGTACAGATACTTATATTCCACCTTGACTACTCATTCAGCCTCCTCACTAATTTCCCTGCCTCCTGTCTCAGCCTTCTCCAGTCTCCAGCATACTTCACTCTATGCTTAGATCATTTTTCTAAAAAAAGTTCAGTCCATATGTCCCCATTCCTCAAAATCCTGAATCAAACAGAAACTCCTTATCATTGGTTTTAAAGCACTCAGTCAACAATCCCCCTCTTACCTCCCTAATCTACTGCAACTCAGCCCACACACTTTGCTTCTCTAACACTAACTTTCATTCTGTACCTTAATCTTGTTTATCTCACCACCAAACCCTTGCCCTTATCCTCCCTCTGGTCTGAAAGGCCCTCCTGCTCAGATCTGACGGACCACTACTCTCCTTACCTTCAAAAAACTCTTAAAATCACTTCAAAAACACTCTAAAAATCACATCTTCTCCAAGACGCCTTCACTAACTAAGCCTTCATGTCTTTCTCCCCATCTCCTCTCTGCATTGAGGTTGGAGAAGAAAGGGTTGATTCTTGAGATGTCACGAAGGTAGAACCAACTGGTAGGATTGAATGTGCAGGCTGAATGTCAGATGTCGAGGATAATGCCAAGCTTATGGGCTTGAGAGTTCGGGAGGATGGTGGTGCTGTCTAAAGTGATAGGAAAGTCAAAAGAAGACAGGGTTTTGGTAGGAAAATAAGTTCTGTTTTGGACATGTGAGGTCTGAGGTGTCGCTGGGACATCCAAGTAGAGATGTCCAGAAGCCAGGAGGAAACTGCAGATGAGAGATGTGAAATAAAATGAAACATTCTCTGCGCACAAGGAGCTTACACATCGGGGGATATGAGGTGGGGTGAACAACAAGATGGGGATGGGAGGGTAACCTCAGTCAGTCAATCAATCAGTCATCGGGCCTGTGCTGAGCACCTGTGAAGTATAAAGCACCATCATAACTACTTGTTAGAGTGCAACCTATTGTGTACAGAGCTTTATCCTAAGCACTTGGGAGAGTGCAATAAAATGTACAATTCAGTAGACATGGTCCCTGCCCTCATAGACTTTACAGTTTTCAGAACTGTAGATAAATGCTGCTGCTAATGATAATGATTCTTAATGCTTTTATAAATCTTACAGCATAAAAATTAGAACTCTGGGCTTCTGTCTTCAGCATGGCACTGGGTCAACAATATTCATAGTCAAAAAGATATTTTCAAGAGGACTGGCCAAAATCTTTCATATTTTATTCCTTCCACATTCAAGAATAGATTTTATTTTCAAGAATCTTCATTAATATAAATTGACTATATTAGATTTTGAAATTGAAGGACAAGATATAAGCTTGGAGCCCTCTGTAAATGATAATATTCATAGAATTACTAATAATGGCATGTTTGCTGATGGATGGATTTAAAGCCTTCAGATAACAGATGTTGGCTGTATTGGAATCCATATTGAAATCAGTTCCTCTAATGAGATGGAATGGATTTTGGGAAAGATTCACTTGAATTGCTCTTAGTCATGCTGAGTGGCTTTAAAGTTATTTTAGAAATAACCTAATTATTTGCATGTTTTTCCCCAGAAAATGGACATAGCTAAGGGTGATTTTTCAGGTATCTGTGTACATTTTCATTTTTTATTTATACAGTGTTATTTGAACTACTTCATGCTCCTTGTTTTCTCTCTCACCACCAACAATATTTATAAATGTATTTATAAATACATTTTGTCTGTATTTCTCATTGAATGGTAGAGGTGCATTTTTGAATATGGATGACATATAAAACAGTGATATTTGTCAAGCACTTACTCTTTGCTAAACCCTATAATGAATATGGTGGTTGATTCACAGATTAAACACAGTCCCTATCCCCCAGTTATCATTATTAGGCAGGGGACACAATAGAGACATAAATGAAATGAGTGGTTGGGGGGGTGGCAGGGTGTATAAGTGAGTTTCCAAGTGTTTAGAGGACACTCAAGTGTCAGAAATACCTAGGGGAAGAAGAGAGGTTGATCAGGGAAGCCCTCTGGAAAAAACATAATTTCAGAGGAGCTTTGAAGATGAGGAGAGCAGCAGTCTGCCGGATATGAAGAGGGAGGGAGTTCCTGTCAAAAGGAAGGGAGTGAGCAAGGGATCGGAGGCAAGAGAGATGAGAATAAGACACAGAGAGCAGGTGGGCTTGTTAAAGCAACCAAACCCTTTGATGCTTCAGAGCAGCATCTAAAGCAGCTATTGGACACATCCAAGCAAGTTGTACCCCTTGAGCTTCATGTTTGCCTGACTTCCCAAAGGGCAATCTGCTTGAAGAAGAGAAATCTCCTGGGCTTTGTCAAAGTCTCCAGAAAAGTTTAGTTCTGTTTTGAAGCAATAAAATTGCTGTTTTTGTCTGAGCCGTCTCCTCTCAGACCCTTGAGAAAAGCCACTTTGGCTGTTTCCCAGCTAACAGAGTGAGCTTAACTGCTACGTGGTGCTCCCAGTGTGGACTTAGGAGAATGTGGTCAGTTGTCATGGTACCAAATCCGTCTCCGTGGATAAACCATCCCACTTCCTTTTCACTCTTATTTCCAGCATTGGGGGGCTAGCTTGCTTTGCTAATAGTTCCACCTCTCCCTTCTCCAATTTTTGCACCACAGTAGCTATTAATGAGGCATTATGAAAAAAATGTTCACATAATGTTGCGTTTGTCCCCTATCATTTCTAGCAAATTAGTCTATGTAAAACTAGAGAATGGCACACGATTTAAACTGAGATATCTTTCTACCTCACTTCCTTTTTTAGAATCTGTCAAATTTTCACAAATAGACAAAAACAATAA
Source organism: Ornithorhynchus anatinus (assembly GCF_004115215.2). NCBI lineage: Eukaryota > Metazoa > Chordata > Mammalia > Monotremata > Ornithorhynchidae > Ornithorhynchus > Ornithorhynchus anatinus. The sequence continues at coordinate 29,378,847 of NC_041746.1, forward strand.
GAAAGAGATAAATAATTAACCCCAAATTATTAGCTACATTTCTTTCTTTTCTTGGACAAGTTCTAAATTGGAGTGGCAAGGAATTATTAAGATGTCAAAAAAATCAAAACCTGGGTAATTCAGGAACCATAAATTCTTTATGTTTTTATTAGCTTTCTTTTTCCTGATGCTTCTTTGAAGGTTGCTGACGGAAGAAGGCGATGCGTTGGTGAGATTGTTTGCTGCAGTTTCCAGCTCAAACACCCTTCAGCACCTCAGTAAGAACACTGTGTGCTACTGACACTGGAAAGAGAAAGAAATCATTTGAATCCATTAATTTCATTTCAGAAGAAATGCCATATATTGGAAACTGTTTCAGGTACATTAAAGCTATTGTGGCTAGTGAGAGGATATAGGATATCTGAAAACATTGAGACAATTTCTTAACAAAGGTTATGGATATTTCAGATGGTTCCAGCAACGTAATAAATCAGTAACTAAGGATGTTTAAAATCAAATGAAATGGGTAGCGCTTATACTATCCTATACATTCTTTTCTTTAATCTTTCATTTAGAAAGTGATGGAAAATCATAGTTTCTCAAGTTTATAAACTCATAACCCAATAGAGACTCGGAGTTGGTAGATGTGTTCCCCGCCAACAATGAGTTGGCAATCTAGAGCCAAGTTTATAGTCTTCCTTCTCTTTCTCCTTCTCTAGTAAGCTCCTTGAAGGCAGGAAAGAGCAAGAATGGGAAAATCTGTCCCTTTTCATCATCACACTTTAATTTTAGGAATTCCAAATAGTAGCCCAGGACCTGAAAAAATTACTTCACCTTGTAAGAGCACTATACTTGATTTCTATTAGTATGCAGTAGGAGACTCTGGAATGAAAAATATATGAATTCCATGATTGATTGAATGATTGATAGGGCTGAGAAGACCCAATATCATGGCTTTTTGATCTGCTAGGATTGCACTGCACACTGCTAAGAAGCACTGTGGCCTTAGTGGAAAGAGCACAGGCTTGGGAGTCAGAGGTCGTGAGTTCTAATGCCGCCTCTGCCACTTGTCAGCTGTGTGACTTTGGGCAAGTCACTTAACTTTTCTGTGCTTCAGTTACCTTATCTGTAAAATGGGGATTGAGGCTGTGAGCCCCACGTGGGACAACCTGATTACCATGTGTCTACCCTAGTGCTTAGAACAGTGCTTGGCACATAGTAAGTGCTTAACAAATACCATTATTATTATTATTATTGAATAGAGTACGGGCCAGGGAGTCAGAGGACCTGGGTTCTAATCCGGTCCCAACACTTGTCTGCTATATGACCGAGGGCAAGTCACATAACTTCCCCGTGCTTCAGTTAAGTGGGCATTAAGACTGTGAGCCCCATGCGGGACTGTGTCCAACCTGATTAGCTTGTATCTACTCCAGTATTTAGTACTGTGTCTGGCATACAGTAAGCACTTAACAAATACCATAATAAAATGAAATTGCACTCCAAATTTAAATTTGGCACTTATTTGGAAGTATGATTCTGGTTTATGAACCTAGGTAGGACCAGATATATAGCAATATCATGGTTAATAAAATCCAGAGAAACTTTCATTCTCTCACTATCCAGGCCTGTATATAGATGACCAATGAAAACATTCCAACTAAAAGAATTCATTGTCATTCATTTTGAACCACTTTCTTTTAAGACATGTTTTGAATGTTATTTCCTACTTTTAATGTCATAAGGATGTAGGTTCTTAATAATTACAATGTCACCTGTCATGTTGCTGTCAGAACGTAAATGATAAATGCCAACACATCTGAAAATTTCAGAAGCATGTACTTCGTTAAAGCAAACAATAATACTTTTCAAAGGTATGATGCAAGTAAACATTTTCAATTAAATAGCTTGTATTTTAGGTAAATATTCTGATATTTCCTAAACTTTGCTCATCAACAGGGAAGGTTTTTTTGTTTTTTTCATTTTGGATGCAGGTATATTTTTTGTGTGTGTGGAAAGGCACAGTAAGTGTCATTACAAACACAGGTCGTTATTTGAGTCAAGATAACAATATGGGGAATTTGTATTACCTTAACTGCTGGTGAAGTCTTATGGAAAATAGGGTGAGAGAGTGTAGGATTATGGGTTTACAGACCAGAGTAATAATCCCAGTTTTGACACTGACTGACCTGAAGGGTAATCTCTTTTTTGTCTTCATTTTCTCATCTATTTCCTCATGTTTGCTCTTTGCTAGGTTGATTTTATCAACATTTTGAGTCTTGCTTTTTTTTTTTAATCTCACTCCCCACTTGCCCCTCTTCTGCAGTCACTTGTCTGTAAATATGGTTAGACAAAATGGCAGGCTACAAGAAGCTGGATTTGGCTTAATAATAACTGCCGGGTTTAAATACTTATCACGTGCCAGGTGCTGGGGAAGATTCATGCAAAGCAAAAGTGATTCAGTCCCTGACCTACAGGGATATGTGAACTACTTGTTCATAGTCTAAGAGGGAGGGAGCACAGATATTTAATAGCCATTTTACAGATGAGGAAATTAAGACCCAGTTCAATTAAGTGACTTGCCCAAGTTAACACAGCATATTTGACGCAACTAGTGGAGGCAGGATTAGAATCCAGGTCTCCTAACTTCCAATCTTGTGTTCTTTTCTCTAGGTCATACTGCTTTTCAAGGCAACTCTTGATAACATTTTAAGCCAAATTATAGGTTCTTCTTGCCCAATAGACTGTGAACCCTATCTGGGACAGAAACTGTGTCCTATCTGATTATTCTGTATCTACTCCAATGCTTAGCATCGTGTTTGGCACATTGTAAGCATTTAACACATATCTAAATAATTCTTATCGTGGTCATTATTACAGGATGACTGGGACCAGAGAGCCTAGTATAAGACAATAACAGAAGCAGCGGTTGATAGACAGCGGAGAGGCAAGGAAAATCTTATTTACCCCACAGTGATCTAATTCCTAGATCTCTTCAGCTATGCCCACATGCTGGGTAGTATCTAACCTTCAGCAGTTTCATCTTCACCTTCTAACATGTGAAGGTCTCGCCTATAGATGCACATACACAAACACATACAACATTATTAGGGAATTTCAGGGGGTGAAATCAGCATTATTCTCAGCCCTAAAGTCCTACAAATAATTTAGTTTGGAATTCAGGCCAGAAAAGACTCTTGGGAATGGTAGTGATAGACTTCTTTCAGAAAATAAGAAACAGGTTGAAAAAACATTAATCATTTTTTTTAAAGTTTATGATAGCGACACTCTCCCCATGGTCGGCATTTATTAAAAGAATAAATATGCACTGAAGTCATGCTCTTGTCATTAACGTTTAATGTGCAAAGACTGGGTGCACATTCTAAATTTAATTAAAATGCAAAAGTATGTCTTCCAACTGCACATGCCAGCTTGAGAGGTGGCTTTAGGTGCACACAAACCTACATCTGGTATTCAAATACTGGCAGGGGGATTTTTTTTTGGCCATATCAGGTATCATGTAATTCCTCAGTGAGGAGTATATGTGATTCTTTATTAATGGTTAAAGAGGTTTTGAATACTTTTGATTTTTCAATGCTTGCTCAGGATCTGAGTCATGAGAAGATTTTGTGGGTTCTTATGTTTTTTCCCAGACTCTTTGAAGCTCCACACATTCTGCAGAGCAAGACCATGTCTATCATCCTTATGCTTTATCATTGAATTCTGCAAAACCTGACATATGGGGAGGTGTTGTGGCCTAATGATAACAGCATGAGACTGGGAGAGAGGGGACCCAGGATAGAGTTCAGTTCTGCCAGTGGATTACTGGTGATCTTGGACAACCTAAAAATTTTTGACCCTCTATGTTCACATCTCTAAAATGGGGGTAAGGTAGAATATGAGCTCTATGTGGGCAGAGATTATGTCTGATCTCACAAAGGATATGCTATTTAAAATGTTGGCTCCAAGTCCAATGGGTCCTTATCCAATGACAGTGGAAAGATGCTGAACTGGTTGATTTTCAAGTTGACTAAAAAATGAAGTGTCTATCTTATTTTTTAGCATGAAAACCTGAATGTTGCAGAAACTCAAAACTCAAGAGCTTTTTTTTCTTCCCTTTTGTGTCGCCAAGGAAAGTTGTGATTTCCAGGGGTTCTCAGACCATTTCCATCTTAACCCTAGAAATCTGTTTAGCATAAAGTATATCCCACTGTAGATGATTCCAGAAAGATTTCATTAATGCTGACTCTGCCATTCTACAATGATTTATTCCATGCCCTAAGAGCTCAGAACTAAAGAAATTTTCTGAACTCTGTCATTTATCAATTGAAATGGATGAGCTGGGACTGGAAGTTGAAATACCTTCTGCTGCTTTTCTGTGGTCCAGTTCACTGGTTCAGAGAAGGCCTAGGGAACAATTTATATCACCATATGTCTGTATTGCTTCTTCCTTTAGTGGGAAGGCTTGCAAGTGATTTAAATCACTGATCTGATGGTTTAGAAAGGGCAACCTCAGAAATAGATGAAATGTTTGTTCATTAAATGTAGAAATATTTTAGTAAGTTGTACAGGGGTTGATGTGACTCACTCTTCTCCGAATAATCTAGTCATCCAACTCAGATGTGAATCCAGAAACACACATCGGGTGTTTCTGAAGTATGTGGATATGTAGCCGGTTGTGCGGTTGACAATTCCTTTGACATAGTGAGCTTGTAAATGTTACCCGTAGCTATATCATTGCCCACTTCCACTTGTGTTTTTTGGAATCATAGTCTTTCCAAAGTCTCAGCTCCAGGACAGTAACCTCATTTCTGATTGCCGTATAACGCACTGCTCTGCCTTCTGCTGCTGTCTCCCGCACTCACATTTCCCTTGTGTGAAGGCTGGTTTCAACTTGCTTTTAATGAGTTTTTCCAAACCATATTTGCAATTATCCCATTTCAGCTCATCAGAGAGCAGCTGGGTGTACTGCAATTGCCCAGTTTCGTTGCATGTCCCACCAAAGGAAGATGCTGTGTGCTCATGGTCAGTGTTTTAAGTCCTGATTGCTTGTGATCTCCTCTTCTCCACTTCATATTCCATACTGAACATTGGTAGCATGAGTGGAACTGTTCTATTCCAAACAAATCTGGCATTCATGGTAGTTTCAGGGTTCACAGCTAGACTGAAGGAGAAACACAAAATTGTTCCTAAGGCTTTTTGTTGATCTGAATCTCCGTGCCATTTTAGCACTAACTGTAAGTATCCCAAAGAACATTTTAAACACCGATTTAATTTTCTAGTATGTTTTTCTGTTACATTTCTACCATGTTTGTATTTGAGTTTGCACCCTTTAGTCACCCTACACTCAACCCCAAACCAATTATGCATATATCTGTAGTTTATATTAACCTTCATCTCCTTCTGCCTCACAGACTTTAAGCTCTTTTTGGGCAGGGATCTACTAACTCTGTAGTATTGTTCTCTCCCAGGTGCCTACTACACTGCTTTGCACACAGTTTTTCACACATTTTTCTATCATTGTCTTATTGCACCACCGGCTGCTTACGTAGCTTAATCTGGTGAAAGTTTTTGGTTTCTGCTACCAATATTTGGCTGGAAAGCAGATTTTCTGGGCTCTTCCTGGAGCATCTTGAGGAAACATCATGCCAGAGAAGGAGCATGGCCTAGTGGATAGAGCACAGGCTCCGGAGAAAGAACTGGGTTATAATCCCAGCTCCACCATTTGTCTGCTCTGTGACCTTGGGCAAGTCATTTAATTCATCTATGCCTCAGTTACTTCCTTTGTAAAATGGGGATTAAGACTGTGATCCCTACCTGGGATGGACTGTGTCCAAACTTATTACCTTGTATCTATCCCAGTGCTTAGTATAGTGCCTAGCACATAGTATAATAATAATGTTGTTATTTGTTAAGTGCTTACTATGTGCAGAGCACTGTTCTAAGCGCTGGGTTAGATACAGGGTAATCAGGTTCTCCCACGTGAGGCTCACAGTTAATCCCCATTTTACAGTTGAGGTCACTGAGGCACAGAGAAGCTAAGTGACTTGCCCACAGTCACACAGCTGACAAGTGGCAGAGCTGGGAGTCGAACCCATGACCTCTGACTCCAAAGCCCAGGCTCTTTCCACTGAGCCACGCTGCTTCCAGATAGTAAGATAGTATCTTATCTTACCTCGAACAGTCTAAGGGTAATTTGAGAAGAGCTCCTGAATACACCACAACTATTCTTTTCTTTTGTTTTCCTCTATCTAAGAAATGGTCTCTTACCTCACTGGTTTCATTTTCAAAATTTGCTGGACATGTAGTTTTGTTTTGCTTCCCAAATGATACCTTTGCTACTGATTATTCCATTGTCAAAGGATCAATTCAGTGATTTAATGATGCCAAAGAGAGGCTTTGCCCGAATCTTTTGTTTTTGTAAGTAGTTATTTCAGTGTTGACTCTGATTTTTTACTAACTTATCGGACTGAGGGATTCCTGCTCTGAAAATAGCACATAGCAAGTCACATGACTTTGGCAAATACAAAACAAATGTCTTAAATGCACTCACTAATTTCTGGCCTCTTATCTGTCATAGCTTTAGGTGGTGCATTAGGTCATGAAAAAATAACAATATGAATGATCACATTTGATGTAGTGGATTTCTTTTATAGTAATTTCTGGAAAGTTTGAGTAGAAATCAATGGTTAAAATACAAGTTCCCATCGCATACAAACACATCAATTTGGAGATATTTATGATTGTAGTATGACAGGGATAGTTTCCCCATTTATGCAGTGATTAAAGACACCTCTTCTCACCCTCTGTTAACACAACTGATGGACATCCTTCATGAAATTGCCTAGTAGACTGAGCAATTTCATTTTTGTTAATAGTTTTTTTTTCCCAGTTAATACTTTTCAAATGTTTTATTTTAAGTAGGATTAGTTCTTCCTGATCTGGACAATAGGAAAGCCAGAACATATTTGTGGATTTTCCAAAACGCTATCCCTAGCAAGTCTGAACTGCTAAGTCTGACAATCTTTTCTGAGTACTTCTAAGCTTTGACTGCAGCTAAGCCTGCTGCATTAGGGAAATGGAGAAATGAGAATTAACTCTTGCGCTTTTACAGGCTCTTCCAGGTTCAAGCTTCTCCTTGAACAAAAGTAACAAAATAACGTAGCTGTCTACCAGGAAGAAGGCAACAGAGGGTTGTTTTTCAGCATTATGTATGACTTCAGAACACAAAAAACACAAGTTTATCATGCACATGGGATCTCTTATTTTCCCAAGACTGCCTAGGATGTAAAAGCAACTAAATATAGCAGTGATTTGAAATGACCACTGTCAGTACATATAAGCAAACTTACACTGAACAGTTGTGCTGAAAAAGCACAGCCTGCTTTGATTTATTGTAAATCTGTCCCTAGGTGATTTTGATGATTTCTGTCAGAGCTTAGCATTTATATGTATTTATTTTTTATTACATAGATGGATTTATATTTTAGATATAAAATATATGTGCTTCATAGATATGTATGCACTCACACACATACCACAGATACAAATAATCCATTTTGCTTTTCAAGGGACTGGAAGGATGATTTTTAAAAAGCCAAGAGTAGCAATGTCTAAAAGGTATTCAGTAACCACATATAAAATTATCAAAAGAATTTCATGTTTCTAAAATACCCCTGAAATTGAACACCATTCTTCTTTAATTTGTCTAATTGTGGATGACCTACAGGATTTCCAGGGAGTGGCTCTGGGGGAAGGGGAGGGTTAGAGTTAGATAAAGGGCCAGAGAATCCTCACATTTTGATAAAGTGATTGTTCTTGTTGAGGAACTTGGAGTGACATTTTGCCCAGATTTCCCTTGACATTTTTGAAATGGATATTTGTTCTCTGCTGCACACTAGAACAATTTGGGGAGATGTGTGCTGAAGCCTAGATGAAAAACTGACCACAAGTAGTTCAATGTGGAACAACTTGCATATTGAACACCTTGAAAATATGAACCCTTTAAGGATTCTCAGTTTTGCTAAGACCTATGTAAGAGACACCTTGCCCATTCACACATGCAAATGTAAATGTATAAATATGTGTGTGTACGTATCTTTGAGTGTGGAGAGAGAGAGGCTCTAGTGTGCCAAGCATATTTCAATGGACACATCTGTATGGGGGAAACATTTTGGGGAAATTATTTTTAGTAGGAAAATACATATTTGTACTAAATCGACACTAGACTGCCAGTCAAGCCTGTTCCTGAGCCAATTAGGAGTTTTGCTGAAGAATGCAATCTCCCAGAAAGCATATACTTTCTGCCTGGCTCAGCCTTATGATCATTTCCACTGTACCTGGATGAATTGTGATAGATTCAGACAAATCCACTTAATGTTAATTTGCTAACGAGAGTGAGAGCCCAAGCACTGTTAAGGCCCACGAGGGCCTGTTGGTTTTCATTTCATTCACTCCACCTCAAACATCACTCTAATTTTTCACATCCTATCCCAGCTCTCAACTGGATGAAATCTGGATGCTTTCAGTTCTTCCCTTGCTTCAAAGCTGCCAGAACACTTCCTTTACTCCCCCTCCTCTTTAGCTTTCATTATATTTCTATTCCTTCCTCCCTGCCTCGCAAGACCAACCATTGTCACCTGGAAAACACAGCTTATTCCCCAGTTCTCATTATTTTCCTTGCCATCTGATACAAGTGGCTGCCACAGAAATGGTTATTGCCACCACTACATCTCTCTCATGTTTCAGATGATTTCTGTCCTCTGATGTATCCTTTATGAAGTGTTCTGTACAGAGAAAGCAGTCAATAGATATTATGGACTGATTGATTTGAGATTCTCTTCTTGCCTGTTCCGGGGCTCTGCCATTTTATTAGTCTGCTTTGTATAATTCTGCTAGGCTGTAAGCTCCTTGAGGATGGGAATCATGTCTAACAAATGTTTTCCATGTGAGCAGTACAGTGCTCTGCCCATAATAGGAGCCCCAACAAATGCCACCAATTGATTGATAAGGGTAAGCTTTATTTTCTTACTATGGTAATCACCAGTTGCACTGTTAGAATGTTAACCTAGGAAGGATCCACTTTGGCCTGGCTCATCCTCCTAATGATAATGAGAATAATTGTGGTATTTGATACACATTTGCTAAGTGACAAGCTCTGTACTAAGTCCAGTGGTAGGTACACTCTAAGCAGACTGGACACAGTCCCTGTCCCACATGGGTTTCGCAGTGGGCAAGAAGACAGCTTTCTTTGGTTGATCTTCAAACAAAGCTGAGCAAACCAAGATGAGATCTTGGATTGAAATGAAGAGGGATATCTTGCACGTTATTTTGTGCTTAAATAGCATTACTTGTCAACATGCCTACATCCCGGGGAGGAAGGCAGTGATAAATAGATAGACCGGCAGAGATACATAGGCAGGAAAACATCTCTGTCAGATGGGCCCGTTAGTATGATCATCTTTTCATCTCCGCCATCAGAACTGTCACTCTTTATTCCATTATCGTTATCAGGGGAGATTTTGTGGATTGTTCTTCCGATATGATCGCCGCAGCACTGCTGCTGTTCGTCACGGTAGGAGTTGATTAGCAGTGAGCATAGGAAAACGCATAGGATCTCTAGCAAACGGCTTACAGTGCACATTTCTTTCTATCAGGAAGTTTTGCGTTAATAGTCTGTGGTGGTGGCGTGTCCACAGAAAGGTGACTGGAGTAGTGACTGTGGAACTTGCCAGCCCCAGCGAATCAACAACAGAGCAGCCACGACAGATTTCATAGACAGAAGGTGTGAAGCAGGTTTGAGCCGAGCTAAGTGACTATAAATATTCATTGGCACTCAACATTCCAGGGAGAAAACCCACAATCAAGTGTGGCTCTGAGAAAAACTAAATTCCATCACCTGTAATACCTTCAATTAACAAGCCCTGAAGCCAGTGGACTGAGAAAGCAAAAAGAGAGAGAGGAGTGTGTCCTTCTGAACTCCCAACCTCTGTTCCCTCTGGACTCATTTTCCCTAACACCATTTTGGAGGGTGTCTTTCTTTTCACCCAAACCCCACCTCAGTTCCAATATGAGCCAGCTATGTGTTTTGTGGCACTAAAATGCAGCATGCCAAAGAGTATTTTGTCCCTTACTTTCAACTGTGATAAAATGAATTTCATCACAGAACAAAAGAGACTGCTTACTTGTGAATATATTTTCCTCTGAGATGTTCAATAGAAAAGAACACACCATGTCTACACACAAACTGATAGAAACAGGATGCAATCACATTGTGTCTGTGCAACCATTAATATGTGTAGAAAAGCGAAGATCGTGATGGATATGTTTGCAGTTTTCCCACCGCAGAGATAAATTCCATCAGCGAGCAACAAAAATGGCATTTCTTTTTTTGTTGCTTTAGAAAGAGAAGAAGGTGTTATAGAGGGTATTAGCCCTTGGTCTTTCAGGCCTAACTGTGATAAATTGTGCAGATTGGCTCCGGAAAAAAATCAGTTAAACATATCCACGCCCCTTTAAAAACAAGGAAGAGTCTCATCCGTCTATGGTGTGACCCCACGTGAAGTCAGGGGATGGATTCGGTGGTTCGTTGTGGCAACTTCCAAGTTAATATAGTCGTCTATTTGGTCGAAGAATAAAGGTACTCAAGACCTTCAAACTAATCATCCATGTCTTTCCAGCAGGAGGAGCTGGAGAGGCAGGCCTGCGAGTGATGAGATTCATCCCTCCAGGATTTGGTGAGTTTCGTAAAATGTGAACGTGCAATAGCATTTTTTTTCCCCATGCACAAATTAGTCCTCATGGTTTGACATTTATTCCTCCAATGCAATTTGAAATTGACATTACTGCCGTTTTCAAATCTTAACTCTTTTAAGTAAGACTGCTTGTCATATTGTATTCTGTCTGCTGAGTCTTCAGAAAAGAGCATCCTGTGTTGTTCCCGTCACATAATTACAATAGTCTGTTTATGTCGGTTCTTAATGAACGAGGAAGGAGTCTTAAAAGATGTCTAGTACCCCATATTTTCCTCCCATTTGAAATCACTAGAAATGTGTACCACATATTGGCTGCTCCGGTTGCAGTTTATGCTTGTTATTAATCACTGGGTATTGAAAGTCCACATGTGAGTTGATGATATGGGAGTGAGGCCTTCAGGAAGTGAGGAGAGAAGGGTGGGAGGAAAGGGACCAGAGAAAGGGTGTAAGGGAAGTGAGCCTTGGATTATACTCTCCCAAGCACATTATATATACGAGCATAGCTATATTTATGTGTTTCGTAGTCGAAGCAGACATCACTGATGGTGAAATTCACGCATGGTTTTATGATTGGCTGAAATGCCAATTTGGAGGTTCACACAATCCCTGTTGCATTGTACACACACAATGATTTGTTCAGTGTTGTATGAAAGAAATATTCTTATCTTTAGTCTTGATGTTTGAGGAAGCTTGAATCCGGGTGATTCCAGATAAGTCGAATAGGCTCTTTGAGACTATGATAAGGTAGAAAACAAATACCTGGGTCACTTGCTGATTTTATATGGGAGACCATTTGTGATCTTGATATTTACGAAAACCAATTGCATTGCCCTCTGTAACTAGGGGCTGTGGAGGTGGTTGATTTTTAGTGCTAGAATCTCTATTTGTGAGTTGCTGTTGTTCCAAAAGACAATAGAAAGGCATCTCTCTCTGTCCTCCCTGACATTCCTTAAATGATTGGGCATCCCGGTTGTAGGCTTGATTCCCATAAGTCGCATTTTGATAGCTGCCAAGATGGAGTCAGATACAAAGACTATGATATGCAAGCACTTAAGCACAGGAGACAGGCATTGTGGCAGCAGCAGTAGAACATTTTATCTCAAGATATAGACAGTGTGGCAGCAGAACATGGTATTTTAACGTCAGGGACAGCCATGCTCTGTGTGGTAGCCAATAAGACAACATTCTGGGACAGGTTGACAGGCAAGCATCTGGCTTGCATCATGACGTGGACTCAAATGCGATGGAAAAAGAGAGGGGGGAAAAGCATCCAATTTTCTTCCCCATGACTAGGGTCATCGTTCTTCTCTATTCTCCCAGGGCAAAGGTTTTTTAAAACATTCAAAGGAAATCCTTTAAGTTATAACAGGAGCTGAGGTAAATTATTTAACTCCTTAAGTGCTCCTGTCTCAATCCTCCCTATTTTTCACATTCTTCTCTGTCCTTTGAGGTGATAAATTATGAAATTGAAGGAACGAGCCCTTCCTGATCCTCTCTAATGAAGAATCCTTAGACTTTTAAGATGGTTGCGTTTCTCTCTGGCTTCTCTTCTCAAAGAGCACACCCAATTTCTTCCTGATACATTAAGAAAATATAAAAGGGAGCTGGAAAAATGAGATAGAGACTGGATATTTTCTGCTCTGAAGATTAGTTATCTCTATTGTCACCTATTCTGAAACTTTCATTAAATCAGTCCTGAAGCATGGTGTAGAGGGAATGCACTGGGACTGTGTATCATTGTTTTCCTGTCCAGATAGTAGCCTTTAGAATTGAAGGCAAGCTAAAATGATTATGCCCGTTTGAAAGAAAGCGAGATATGACTGGTGTTTGGTCACGAGCAAAAACAATTGTTCTTACCTGTATCTCTCTTTTTGAAAGATCTTAGCATTCAGATAACTATTCAAATAAGCATAGCCAGGCAGAGCTTTGGGATTTGAAAATGGGGAAAGCTTTCATGTGATTGTGTGCTCTGTCACCCCAACACCCCAAAAGGAATAGTGTTGTCCTTTTAGGAAAATGTGGAATATGAAAACAGATTATGAACCCTTTCTCGAAGTCTAAGGGTGTGGCTAATGCCATCAAGACACTAGCAGGAGAAGTAATAATTTATTTAAATAGAAAAAAAGCATCATTTTCTAGTGCAGGGCTAATGCAATTCTCCGAAAGGATTGCCGCGATGATATGACCAATGGTGATGTAGAGTTTCCATGGTAATGGCAGGGAGAGAAACCTTCCTATGTTTGTTGATATGGGTTACGTTACTGGGGATGTCACCTGGAAATATGAAAGAAATCATCAGCTGGCATGTCAGAGGTCGTGATGTAATATAACTGAGAGGAATGTGGCTAACAGAAAGAGGGCTTTGTTGGAAGGATGGCAACAATACCCCCATCTATTGGTAAGACATGACAGTCTTAATGAGCCTGACTCTCTTGTCTGAGCCTTGCGGGGGACTAGTAGTGTTCCCCTAGGAGTCTTGAGAGATAGAGCAATATCCTCTATGCTTCCTCCCCCGCCATGCCTGTCAGAGAATTGCAGTTCAAATGTCCATTAATGCCCCACTCCCTGCTCTGTTCCAACCCAGTTCTCTAAGCCTAGTCTGGGGATGACAGAAGAGCAGGGTAGCAGAGGCTTCAGTGATGGCAAAATTATTGGCAGTGTGCCCCCCCAACCCATCACAAACCTGACCCCGGGAACCTCACAAAATGGTTCTTGGTATCCAGGGTGAGAAACACACACAACCGCCATAAACACTCAGCTCCTTCCTCAGCATTCATAAGAAAACCTGTCTGCCTCAAAGCCAGTGGGCAGAAAAGGCACAAAAACAAAATGGTGCCTGGTTTTGCTGGTTTCTAAGGAGGAGAGTGAGGGAAAGGTAGACATTAATATGAATAAAAAAATTATGGCTATGTATATAAGTACTGTAGGGCTGAGAAAGGGGTGAGCAAAGGGAGCAAATTCATTCATTCAATTTTATTTATTGAGCCCTTACTGTGTACAGAACACTGTACTAAGTGCTTGAGAGTGTGCAACTTCCCTGCTTACAACAAGCCTACAGTCCCGGATTGGGGGACACTAATATGAATATAAATAAATTACAGATATGTACATGAGTCCGGTGGGGCTGGGAGAGGGGAACAACAAAGGGAGCAAATCAGAGCCACACAAAGGGAGTGGGAAGAGAGGAAAGGGAGGGCTTAGGGAAAATCTCCTGGAGGAGACATGCCTTCAGTAAGGCTTTGAAGGTGGGAGAGTAACTGTCTGTCGGATTTGAGGAAGAAGGGCATTCCAGGTCAGAGGCAGGACATGGCAAATCAGAGTGCTGCGTATGGAAGTGGGAGAGGAAAATGAATAAATAAAAGTAAATGAAAAGAAATCTAGAAAATAAGGAAACCCTCAGTTCACTTTTCCATCTGCCACCACAGTACTCCTGTGTTCAGGTTTGCTTTCTAGCTGCCTAATTCAGGACTCTGTACCCAAGAGGCACTCGGTAAATATCATTATGCTTGCATGATAACTGTACCTTCCTGATTATGTGACTAGCTCTGACCCACATTGTGTGTGATCAATCAGTGCTATTTATTGAATTCCTCCTAAGTGCTAGATACTGTACTAAAAGTTCAGCAGAGTATAGTAGTAGGAAGGCACTTGTAGGAAGGGTGTAAGGGAAGTGAGCCTTGGATTATACTCTCCCAAGCACATTATATATATGAACATGGCTATATTTATGTGTTTTGTAGTCAAAGCAGACATCACTGATGATGATGCACAAGGACCTTATAATTTATTGAGTGATTCCCCAAACCCTGTGTAAAACCTGGATCTATCAATCAATAGTGTTTATTGAACACTTACTGTGTGCAGAGGACTGTACTAAGCACTAGTCTTCGGCACGTAGCACTCAAATATCATATAAGGATTTATTACATGAGAAGCAGCATTGTCTAGTGGAAAAAGCATGGGCCTAGGAGTCAGAGGACCTGTGTTTGAATTCTGATTCCTCTGTGACCTTGGACAAGTCACTTAACTTCTCTGAGCCTCAGTTCCTCAACAGTAAAATGGGGATTAAGTCCTATTTCCTCCTATTTAGACTGTGAGCCCCATGTGGGACAGGGACTATAACATGATTAACATGTATCTAACCCCAGTGCTTGACAACAATTGTCAACACTTAACAAATATAATAATAATGATAATAATAAAAATAAAGTGTTCAATGGGATCAGGTAGCCAAGGGAAGGGTTTATTTCTAGGATTTTAGATCCCAACTCCTTTCACCTTTTCCCACATAAAGATGTGTTTCACTTCCTCCCCAGTCCCAAATAAAATTTTCAGATTTCAGTCCTTCTGAGGATGTAACGGAAGGCCTTAGAGAGATAATAAAATTTCCCTCTCCAAGTCAAGACTTGACTTTGAGCCTGTGAGACTGTTGAGATGAACAGAGCCCTTCCTTATTGCCTTGGTATCTAAGATTTCAGCTTTCCAATTACAACCTGGAATTTTTGATTTATGGAGCAAACTCCCTTTTTTCCTCCCATTTTAATACATCACCTTTCCCCTATCTGGTCACTTCTGGCCTTCTCCCAGTTTAATGATGTTGCTACTTAAGTGTCTCTCAAGTTTCCTCCCAGCTGTCATCTTTATCTTTTTATATCTGCCGGACAGCTCTAATAAGACCTAGCTGCCCATTCAGGAAGGCTAACAACTGATTGCTTTATTTGCAAATTAACACATTCATTTACATGTGTATCCTCAGTCACTGTTGCCTCTGTAATGGTGATGTCATTCTTTACTTCAAATTACTGTAAAGGGATGCTTGTTATTTCTGATTATATAGATATGTATTTATGCTACTTATCTGTCATATATCTTAGTAGAGAGCAAGATCCTGTGGGGATGGAGTCAGGGACCCTGTCCATTGTTTAAAGGGGACTCCTAATTCCTTTTATAGTGTATCACGCCTGTAGGTGCATGCCAAACCTTATTGATGATAATGATGCTGTTTAGTATTAGCCATTTCTGATTATTCTCAATGATCTAAAAGCCTAATTAGATTGTCGTGTCATCTTACATCATGTAAGGTGAACCTCTATGTGTATAAGTGCTTAGTACAGGGCCTGCCACATAATAGGTGCTTAATAAATACCATAAAAATGTCATTTATTGAGTGCTTAAGTACAGAGCACCGTATTAAATGCTTGCTAGAGTACATTTGAATATGTAGGCACAATTCCAGCTCTCAAGGACCTTACAGTCCAGCATGGGAGACAGGTCCTAAAATATTTACACACGTGAATATGATTTCAAAATCCCATCCATCAGGGGTTCCTTGGTGTCAAAGGATATTTTTGTATGGGCTGTACAGTTTTTAAGAAAGGAATCACATTGTACCAAAATAGGTCATGGCACCTAGTGGCACATCCCTGTGAACAGGAAACATTTCTTGTGCTTTTGGTATATGTTTCCAGATGCTCAGTAGTGTCTTGCACTCAATAGGTGCTCAATAAATACCATCACTACTATCACTACAGCTGACCCTTGTGAATCTAACTAGGATCCAATCTAACTACCATCCACAAACAGTTCAACATGGCTGTATTCTTCAGGAACTGATATGCAGTTTGTAAACCCCTTGACCTCCTACCTTTTCTGCTACCAGTTAGTACTGATTATCTGATAATGCAGCTGCATTTGGGAATGAGAGAATGTTCAAGAAGTAGAGTTGGGTGGAAGAGGTGAATGAAATGAATTGTTTTAAGAATGTTGCTGACTAATTACAATCTCCACATCATCCTTGTTTCCACCCTTATATGAGTAATCAAGATGGGGTTGATCACACTGGCATCATATTGCAATAACTGAACAATCAATCAAGGGTATTTATTGATCATTTACTGTATTAAGCACTTGGATGAGTACAACAGATTTGGCAAGCACGCTCCCTGCCCATAGAGAGCTTAATTTGCCTCAACACTTCCTTGGTCTCTAAGAACAGGGAAGATTTCATCAATGCCTTCTTGTATTTTCAAAGCAAATTGAGACATTCAAATCAAGAAATAAATCTGTATTCACAATCCAGAATGGGTTCAGATGAACTATACTTATAATATGTTACTTTCATTGAATTGGATTAATCTCCTTCTGCTTTGCAGTTCCTTGAACCCTCTGGCAAAAGATATTTTTTAAATGTCTGTATGTTTGAGGCCAACTGATACTTTTTTTTAATGAATTCATCCCATTCAGTCTTTAAAGACGAGGTCCAACTGCATTTGCTACTTTAAATAATTCAAATATGAAAAACCCAAAATATTTTTTCCATTTATACCTTAAATTGAGAAAGTGCAATTTAGTGAGAATCATTTTTACTCTGTGTTCTACTAATCGGTGTCCCTAACAATGACAGGATTCGCCTATCTTTCTCTTTCACGAGACCAAATGGATTTCTCCATTCTCAGCACTCAATTATCTTTATTGTAAAAAAAAAAAAAACTGTGGGGCTAATGAAAACACTTAAACTACTTTTGTTGCACAGTCAAACCATCATGTTCTGCATTACATTTTTTGCAGTGTATTTTGCATAATGGAGGTTAGAAATAACCAGCAATACACGGTCTTTGCAGCAAATGCTAGATACTATTTTCTTGTGATTTATTTCACCTGGGGAGATAGTTTACAGACCTGTTTAGCCCTCATCATCTCTGTGGATGGTCAGAAGCAAGGATCATTTTTATACCTAACAAAGACCGAGCCTGATACACAATTTGGGGTTGAGCAGTCTATCTTTCATCATATGGTAACAATTATGTCACCACCACTTTGATTTGAACCGGAGACCTTAAGGTTAAAGTTTATATAACCCAATTACCAACCTCTGACCCCTTGACTTTTTAATCCTTCTGTTAACTATTCACTAGAAAGACTCTCCATGGAGTAGATGAAGCTGGTATATCTGGGGGAATCTCTGTGCTGTGGAAGAAATCTATGATGTGGTGAGACGGTACCTATGTAAGAAAGAATCAAGTAATCCAATCAGTCAGTGGCAAGGTAATCCCTTATGTGGGCAAGGATTGTCTCTATTGCTGTAATGTACTTTCCATAAATGAAGGAATTTATTGAGTGCTCACTATGTGCAGAACATTGTACTAAGCACTTGGGAGAGTACGCTACAACAGAAATCTAAACAGATATGAGAAATTTCCAAAGAGGCTGGGCCACTCAAGCTGTTTAATATTACACTGTACACTGTATAATAATAATGATAATGATAATAATGGTATTTTTTAAGTGCTTACTCTGTACCCAGCACTGTTCTAAGCTATGGGGTAGATGCAAGATAATCAGGTTGAACACAGTCCCCGTCCCACATGGGGCTCACAGTCTTAATCTCCATTTTACAGATGAGGTAACTGAGGCACAGAGAAGTGAAATGACTTGCCCAAGGCCACACAGCAGATACGTGGAAGAGCTGGGATTAGAACCCATGACCTTCTGACTCCCAGGCCCATGCTCTATCCACATCACCATGCTGCTCCTTACTGATGGAGTCTTCCATCTGGAATGACAACCAAGCCTGAGACTTCAGCACTGGGAATAATGCAGAGGGGTAAATTATAATCTTGATGATTTGTTTAGCACCACTGGCATTCTCTCTTCCCTGCTGGTCACATTCCCTGTGGAGCACTGGAGTTGGGCAGAGGTGCACTATTGCAAAATGCATCTGCAATCTAAATTCACATTAGCCAGCAACAGGCAAAGAACCAGAATTAGAATTCAGGTCTCCTGTTTCCCAGAGCAGTACATTTTACGCTGGACCAACAGTGGGGGCTGGATTTCATTAATAACTACTGAATTGTTAGGTTCCTTGCAGGCAGGAGTGTACAGTACCAAATCAGCTTTTTGGAAAAGTACATTTGTCTGTTTGAATTCCCAACAACTCTGGTCAACTCCAGAGGAGAGTTTGGGCTTACAGACTCCCTGCCCCTCTCCCCGGTATGTGTATGTACAATAAATCCAATTGCCGATCAATGGCATTTCCTGAGCAGATGCTGAGGACAGAGCACTGTACTAAGTACTCACACTCATGCTCTTTTTGTCTCTCTCTTGCCCACTTTCTTATATGTGATGATCAGGTCAACCAACACTTGCCCTCTAGACAGCATTGTAATAGTCTACCCACTGGCTTTTCAAACAATCCTGTAGGGCATAGTTAAGGTCACATGCTAACTACCTACAACAGAATTCTGAAAACAGAGTGTATAGACTACTTTTCTGGGATGAAAATGATTCTTTAAACAGGAAAACAAGCAGGAGGGTATGTCGTCAATAGATAAGAGTTAAGGATTCTATCTAGAATGTGTAATTTTTTTTAAAAAATCGCATTTGTTAAGCTCTAGTTAATCGGGTTGAATAGAGTCTCTGCCCCTTTAATCAGGTTGAATACAGTCCCTGTCCCTCATGGGGCTCACTGTCTAAATAGAAGGGAGCAAGCGCTTAGTACAGTGTTCTGCTCACAGTAAGCCCTTAATAAATATGATTGAATGAAAAAACAGGTATTAAATCCCCATTTTACAGTTGAGGAAACTGTAGCACAGAAAAGTTAAAAGTGACTTGCCCAAGGTCACACAGCAAGCTGTTGGCAGAGTCAGAATTAGAACTCAGATCCTCTGATTCCCAGATTCCTCTGATTCTTAGACCTGTGTTCTTTCAACTAGGCCATACCTCTTCTTTATGCTAAAGGAACAATAAAAGTCCTGGGAAAATAAATGCAATTTATATTTTATCCTATTGATTTACCCAAACCAATTTTCTAAGCATACTTAATTCTTATTCAGTCTGGATTTCATGGCAGTACTAAGAAGAGTCCATACTTCACAGTAAGGTGGTTATTCCAAGTGTGTGAGATTTCCATATACTTTTGACGCAAGTGAAAAATGAATCGGAGAGGTTCTAATGGGTAAATATAGCTTATCCACTTTTAAGGGGAAACCTGAAAGCCTTCTGTCATCAGTAATCTGCAACATGGGTTTATCTGGGCCAAAGGAGAAGGTATATGAGGCATAAGTCTAGTCATGGTCTCTTAATATATTTACAGGGACATCAGTAAGGCTGGGAAATCTAGACCTCCCACTGAAGGTACATCTGGATATTTGATCAGTTTCACCAGCATCCCCGGGGACATATGCCCAAATCAGATGGCAAGACAGTCACCCATGATGAGATATTAGAACACAACCTATTCACCAGCATTCATTCATTCAGTAGTATTTATTGAGCTCTTACTTTGTGCAAAGCATTGTACTTAGTGCATGGGAGAGTACGATCTAACAATAAACAGACACATTCCCTGCCCACAACGAGCTTACAGAGTCTAGAGACAAGCTTACATTGTGGCAATGTGCTTTGCAGTGCAGCTTCATTGGTCTTGTATGAGGGGAATGGATGAAAGAAGGCTACCCAGACAGTTTTTCTAGGCGAAAGCTGAAATGACATCTGCAAGCAGGGAAGAGCAGACAAGTGCATGGGGAAGCCAATTTCCAAACAATGTAATATCTGATTCTGTGGAGACAACAGTAGTGAACCGCCTAGTCTGATTTCCAGCAGTTAAGAGATGGAGATTCTCTCCTTGGTCAGAAACCTTTGTGCAAGTAAAATATCAAAGAAGCATTGCTAAGGGATAACATCAGCATAACAAAAGATTTTTACAGATGCACAGTGGGGAAGGGAGTGTTGGTTGGTTGATCTCATTTCAGCCTCACCCATGTGAAATCACAAGTGGTAGTGCTCTTTTGAACAAAGACTGTTTTTATACACACACGCACACACACACAAAATATCTAATATAACCGTTCCTCTGCATAATAATAATGATGGTATTTGTTAAACGCTTACTATATGCCAAGCACTGTTCTAAGCACTGGGATAGTTACAAGGTTATCAGATTGTCCCACGTGGGGTTCACAGTCTTAAGCCCCATTTTACAGATGAGGTAACTGAGGCACAGAGAATAATAATGATAATGTTGGTATTTGTTAAGCAATTAGTATGTGCTGAGCACTGTTCTAAACTCTGGGGTATATTCAGGGTAATCAGGTTGTCCCACGTGAGGCTAACGGTCTTAATCCCCATTTTACAGATGAGGTAAATGAGGCACCAAGAAGTTAAGTGACTTGCTCAAAGTCACACAGCTGACAAGTGGCAGAGCCGGGATTAGAATCCATGATCTTTGACTCTCAAGCCCATGCTCTTTCCACTAAGCCATGCTGCTTTTCTAACATCAACAACATCCTTTATTTCTTGAGTAAAAATATAGTTACCTAACCCTTGACCTCCTTCCCTAGAGTGCTCTGGAGCTAAGCAAAATCAAGCAACATGGAAATTCCAATCTGTGAAATAAAATTACATTTCACTGTTACAGAGGCCTCTAATCATTAATAGCAGGTGTACTTTTATAAATCCTCTAAGGAGATTTAAGGCATTTTTCCCGGAAAACCTGTCATGCAGTTCATGACTGGTCCAGTCAATCTGAACATTTCTTCATGGAGATGAATACCAATTGAAGAAGTTCTTATGGGTATGTAATATGCAAGAAACTGTGAGATGATGGTGAGCTTGAGACCAACATCAGATATCCAGCATCTGAGAAAACGTTAGATGATAGAACAAAGATAGCTGTTTCTCCACCCCTTCATTCCTTCAGAAATCTCAAAATTCCCTGGCTGCCCCTTGGTCCACCAGTATAAGCAGTAAAGACAATGCCTATTATCTTTGGTTAAGTGCTAAATATATGACTGATTAGTTACTCTTTACCCGTCTAGACTGTGAGCTTATTGTGGGCAGGGAGCATATCTACCAAATCTGTATTGTACTATCCGAAGCACTTAGTCCAGTACTCTGCACACAGTTAGTGCTCAATCAATTCCATTGATTGATTTTTTTTTACCAGGTTTTGGGGACTCCTCTTACGTTAGTAAGTGACTGTTTGATCCTTCTACCTTGTCTGATGGCCATGAAGAATTTTGGAGCGCCTTTTCCTTATCGTTGCATCTTGCTTTCCCACGCAGTCTATGTGGAAATCTCCTCCTTCTGAATTGCTTCATAGTGACCATGACTTTGCCGCAGCTCTTTCCTCACTGCTAAATTCCCGGCATTTTTTTTTTTTAACGACCATGGAATTGGTCTGACCCCCCTCCTCCACAGCCGGGACTGGGGAAATGCACTTTTGCCTGTCATCAAAAGTGGAGGCTTGAGGCCAGCAGTCCCAGGTGGGCAAAACCCTGACTCGCTTCTAAAAGCGACATTGTGTCAGCGTGGAAATGACTCTATCCGGGGACATTATTTTTTTCCAAATTGCACATTTGGCTTTGACAGCACAGAAATGATCTCTGGGTGTTTCCTGACCTACCCAGTCACAGAGGACAAAGGTTCCTCTTTTCACAGGGACTTTCCAAACGTAAAGCTTACTATTGGTTAAACCTAATTTTCCTAAGTTTAATATGATAATATTGGCATCAGTGTTGTGGTAATGTTACATGAAAAGAACTAAAATTGTAGCTGGAGGCTATTAGCAAAAAAAAAAACCAGTCAATTTTCACATTTGCGTGTACAGTGCCTTATTTTAGAATGAGAAAGGAAACTTGGGTTTGAATTGAAATGACATTGTCATGAACATACCCCTGTCAACTTGGGGTTATATCTGTACTCCCATACTCTTTTACAATTTGCAAAGGGGCTGTTATTGCAAATGTTATTTTTTCCAATAAAGAGACAGCTCATTAGATCTCATTACTAGTCAGCAGCTGTCGCAGAAAATAGATTTCCAGCACGCAGCAATCCATCCTTTCACAAATGCTTTCGCTGAAAATGTGGAAACAATCTATTCTGTTGTTAACCTCCCGTGGCATTCTACACGCCTGCACTTACACCTTTTGACTCTTCTGTGGAGCATTACAGAGTTTAGTTGCTTTAAATTGGATTATTTAAGTTAAAAATGCTGCCCTCTTCTTGAAATTCCTAAGGGACTCCAGGCCAACCAATGGTTCTCTTCCCCATCTGATTAAAACCACACACTTATGACTAATAGCATCACTATATTCCCTCTGCCCCCAATCTGGCCACTTGAACCCAGGAGGACACTAGCCTAAGAATGAGGAAGAGACTCCCTCTCTTTTCTTTTCGTTTTGTCCAAACACCAAATAGATTAGCCCTGGAGATAGGGGTGACCTAGTTAGTTGGACCGTCCACATTATGGCCTTGAGGGACAAGCAGAAGACCAAGGAATTATCTCCTGTTCTGCCACTGGCCTGATGTGTGATGTGTGTACCTTAGACAAATCACCCAGTCTTTCTGGGCTTTGGCTTCCTCATCCATAAAATGGGGATAAGATGCCTACACTTCTCTGCCACTTAGGCCCTGCTCCATATGGCCCTAAAATCTATGTCCAACTTAATCATCTTATATCCACCCTGGTGCTTGGCAGATATTAAGCCCTGGATATATGCTATAATTGGGCATGATCAAGAAAGCAGAACATCTGCCATTGAGCAAGAGGGATGGGGGACTTAGATTAATATTGTTGGTATTTGTTAAGTGCTTACTATGTGCAGAGCACTGTTCTAAGTGCTGGGGTAGAACAGGGTAATCAGGTTGTCCCACATGAGGCTCACAGTCTTAATCCCCATTTTACAGATGAGGGAAATGAGGCCCAGAGAAGTGAAGTGACTTGCCCACAGTCACACAGCTGACAAGTGGCAGAGCCGGGATGCTAGCCCATGACCTCTGACTCCCAAGCCCACGCTTGTTCCACTAAACCACGCTGCTTCTCTAAGAAGATTAGAGGACTTAGACATCATTGGTTAGGTTGGGTGAATCATTCTGTCATCCTATCACAGAAAGTCCAGACCCTCTCCTCCCTCACTGGCTGAGTCTATAGCATAGTCCTCTACCATTTGTACCAGGACATTTTCTGATATTTCCAGCTATGTAGCAGGTATTCTCTCCTAACCTGCTTTCCCTCCCTCACTTTTTCCTCCTGCAAAAATGTGGTCTTCCCTAAGACCTCAAACCTAGAGCTCCCTCTGCTTGTCCCAGATCATCACGGCCCATTTGAAATCTCTGACCTGTCTACATTCCTTTGAGGCACAAATCCTTAAAAAGCAGCCTGGTCTAGTTGATAGAACACGGGCCTGGGAGTCAGAAGGACCTGGGTTCTAATCCTGCCTCTGCCACTTGTCTGCTGTGTGACCTTGGGCTAGTCACTTAATTTTTCTGTGCCTCAGTTGATCTGTAAAATGGGGATTAAGACCCTAAGCCCCAAATGAGACATGGACTGTGTTCAAACTGATT
The DNA here is from genome assembly GCF_004115215.2 of Ornithorhynchus anatinus. Classification (NCBI taxonomy): domain Eukaryota; kingdom Metazoa; phylum Chordata; class Mammalia; order Monotremata; family Ornithorhynchidae; genus Ornithorhynchus; species Ornithorhynchus anatinus. The sequence goes on from NC_041746.1 coordinate 29,402,918, forward strand.
AGCTCGTATCTACTCCAGTGCTTAGTACAGTGCCTGACACATAATAAACATTTAAGTACCAAGATTAAAAAATGCTCTAAACATCTCCCTCTTTGCACCATTCAAATTCTTCAAATTCCTCAGCAGCTTTTCCCTGGCCCCTAGGACCAAGAGGCTATATCATCTGAGAATGTTTTGGCCAAGTCAGCTATATCAATCGATCAATCAAAAATAATTAGTAAATATCTACTGGGTCCTATAGATATTATTTTAAATTAGAAGTCTAATATGATATCTCTATACTGGTCAATAAAACATCTTAGATAGCAGCATGGCCCAGGCGCAAGAGCACAGGCTTGGGAGTCAGAGGGCATGGGTTTTAATCCTGGTTCCGCCACTTGTCTGCCACATGACCTTGGGCAAGTCACCTAACTTCTCCGTGCCTCCATTACCTCATCTGTAAAATGGGGATTGAGACTATGAGCCCAACGTGGGACAACCTGATTACCTTGTATCTACCCAGTGGTTAAAACAGTGCTTGACACATAGTAAGAGCTTAATAAATACCATAATTATTGTTATTACTATCATTCTGCATTGGCCTAGCGCTGGGATTTGTACCTTTTATTCATCCCAACCATAAGTTATTTTAAAGTCTATCTCCCCCTCAAAACTGTAAGCTTGTTGTGGTCAGGGAACATGTCCAAAGCTGATATATAGTACCCATTCAAGCATTTAGTACAGTGCTCTGAAGTAAGAAGAGCAAGTGATCAATAAATACAATTGATTGATTGCAGAGCACTGTATTAAGTCCTTGGGAAAGTACAATAGAGTATGTAGACATGATCTCTGCCCTCAAGGAGTTTACGATCCATCAGGGATGACAGATGTTAAAATAAATTACAGTAGGGGGAAGCAGTAGAATGCAAATATTTATACAAAAGTGAAATGGGGTGTGTAAGGATCTAAATGCATAGGTGATGCAGAAGTACTGAAGCAACACATTTCGTAAGGAAGGGAGACTAGAAATCAACTGGAGAAAGCTTCCACTAGAAACTAAAAGAATCTTGCTTTCATAAGATTTTGAAGATAAGGAGAGCAGTGGTCTGTTGGATGTGCAGAAAGAGGGAGTTTATGGATGAGATTGGAGGAGCATGAGGATGGTAGTACAAGAGAAATGAAAAAATGGTATGGGTCCTATCTTGTGGCTATGTCAAATAAATATGAGGTTTATTAGTGAATTTGTTAGAAAGAAGTACAATTGGGACAGAATCCATCTATCAGTCAAAGAAAGCCTCACATGTAATTACAGAAATATGTATGATTATACAAGTATCTCCTGGATTATGAATAATATAGGATTTTTGCAAATCTCAAAATAGCCATTCGAATTCCTTTCCATTTCGTGAATGGAATAAAACACATAGAATTCAAATTGAATTAGCCAAAGTTACTTGAGTGCCCCTGCTGGGGATCCAAATGTTCTTTCTCCTGGACATCGTGGTTATGTGAAGAAGGAGACAGAGAAAAGAACTGGAAATCTGGAGGGTTCTGAACCTTAATCTATTAGCTTTGCATTACCTGACGCTGATACCACTCATTCCCGGTGAGAAGACAGTTGAACGCCACATCTCCATCAATATTTGGAAAGTCCATGACCCTGGGCCGTCACAGCAGTCCTTCAGATGTCTTTTTTTCATGGTGAAATCCGCCCGAGCCAACCTGGTTGTGTGCTAATAATTTATTTTCTTGGCTTTATGCTGTTTTAATTAGATTGATTCTTGATGTTGTTCGGCAAACTCTTCAGCATGGAATTCTTGGTGGCTGGCTGCAAAGGCATGCTGTGCTAGTGGCTTATTCTTCCCAGAATAGACACTTTTTTTTTCCTTTAGTGTAAGCTCATGCTCACAAGTGTACGTATCCATAAAATTCCCTAGCTAAAGAATGTATTCTATACTAGGGAAGATACAAGGCAGTCGGGTCAGACACAGATTCTGGGGCTCACAGTCTAAGAGGAAAGGAGAATGGATATTTCCTCCCCATTTTACAAATGAGAAAACTGGGCACAGAGAAGTTAATTGACTGGCCCAAGGTCACACAATAGGTAAATAGTAGAATTGGAGTACAACTCAAGATGCTCTATGGTGGAAGGGGAGATTCATTCATTCATTCAATAGTATTTATTGAGCGCTTACTATGTGCAGAGCACTGTACTAAGCGCTTGGGATGAACAAGTCGGCAACAGATAGAGACAGTCCCTGCCGTTTGACGGGCTTACAGTCTAATCGGGGGAGACGGACAGACGAGAACAATGGCACTAAACAGCGTCAAGGGGAAGAACATCTCGTAAAAACAATGGCAACTAAATAGAATCAAGGCGATGTACAATTCATTAACAAAATAAATAGGGTAACGAAAATATATACAGTTGAGCGGACGGGTACAGTGCTGTGGGGATGGGAAGGGAGAGGTGGAGGAGCAGAGGGAAAAGGGGAAAATGAGGGTTTAGCTGCGGAGAGGTAAAGGGGGGATGGCAGAGGGAGTAGAGGGGGAAGAGGAGCTCAGTCTGGGAAGGCCTCTTGGAGGAGGTGATTTTTTAAGTAAGATTGCAGGGGAGGATTGGAAGAAAGAGGAATGCTGATGGATGACAATAAATATTTTAAACGTTTAAGCTGTTTATGAAAACATGATGTCATTGCCTTAGGAACTGCAGGATCTTTAGGTAGAACATTTTATAGAGATCTCAGTAATGGAAATGACAGCAAGGAAGGCATGCTGGTACATTTTTTGACAAATAGTCTACAGCACAAACTTTGAGAGTGGAAATGGAATGAAGGAAAAGTATTAATTTTGACCCCCAATTTCACACTTAACTGTAACCTCCTTCATGTCAGGAATTCTTTCTACTAATTATTTGTACTCTCTCAAGCACTTAGTTCTCCCAAAGCACCTAGTGCTATGCTTTGCACAAAGTAGAAGCTCAATAAATTTTACTGATTGGTACAGTCTGAGGCACCTTTCAGATATATCCTGAGGTTTAAATATGGAAGGGTTAAATGCTGCTTTATGATTAAACAGAAATGAGTGCCTGGGGAAGGTGTTGGAGAGCACCTAATTTGTTTTTTCAATTTCTTTTGTTATAAGTGATTGTATCTTCTTGGCCAGAAAAATCAATGAACATTTTCATTAAAAAATAGAGCGAGCTGGGTTTATACTTCTCATGAGATTATAAATCATGTTCATATTCAGTGCTAAATACTACTGATGGTAACTGGTAGTCAGAATTGGATGGATAAAGAACAGAAAATGATGAGGATGAAGCTAAGCAGATGTCACCAGGCCTAGGGCTTTTTTAAAAGACTAATGTATGTCCAAGGCAGTTCAGTACAAATAGCTGTTTTCTGTTTCCTCTGATGAGTCTTTAGTGCATGGATCTTTGTGTCTCATAAATATCAGGAATGAAAAATAAAACCGTAGAAAAGATCTGTTTTTTGAATGATGAAGCGTAGAAGTCTGAGAAATGCATCTGACATTATTTTGCTTTGCAAGTCTGTTTCAAAAACTCCTAGGAAGTAAATGAGAGAAAGAGTCTTAAACATCTTGAGAACTACTAAATATAAATACTTTTGTTATGACTATGTAAGTAATAAGCTTCTCCGAGTATAAATTAAGACCACTAACATGTCATCAGTGCCAATCAGTGCCAATCAGATATCATACACTTTGGTAGAATATGATGCCCCTAAACTACCAGTCTTGCACAAGTTTCATATGTACCGAACAACAACCAAGCCTTTCATTTTGTGAATGAAAATCAAGCATGTAATGCTAGCCAGGTATTCTGAAAAATGACATACAACAAGACAGGTCTAGATGGCAGACAAATACAATTTCAGCTTTTTTATTGTAAGCATTTTTGTGTGTGAGCTAAAGAGACATGGAAATTTGCATGATATTAGCTGACCTCTTGTGAAATTCTGTTTAATCTTCCTTCTTGGGATATTGGCAAGAAAGGACATTCGCATTATAAACTTCTTGGTTTATCATAGATAATATTTATTAATATTTACTACTATTTATTTTGGTTCTTGAGAGCTATGTTCATCTCTACCACCTTTATAAAAGCTAAAAGCTAGAGTCTTCAAATCACCTGCTCTGGATTTTCCCAACATTTATTTCCTTCTTCCTCTAATTTAGGTTTCTACAATCAGTTTCTCCTTAGTCTTCCCATAGCTCCACCCATTGCAGGCCGTCTGCATGTCTCCATCTCTCTATCTTGCTTTCTGTCTGTGTCTTTGTTGTCTCTGATTCTCCCTGTTTTTTTTTCTCTCTCTCATGTGTGTTAGGAGTGGGGCGAGAAAAATGGGTAAAGAAACCCATATCCTAATGTCCACCTCTAAAGTGGAAGGAACAGCAGAACTAAAGTCCCACTATTTTGGTTTTTAAGTCAAAATATCTGGTGTGCATATTTAGTGTATTTCACAAAGGAACACACTATGTTAATGGAAAAGGTGAAAAGCATACAGTTTGTGCTAGATAAATGGCAAGAGCAAACAGTAGGTGAGTTAATATTCAGACTAGAAATAATAAAAATAATTGTGGTATTTAAGTGCTTACTATGCTCAAAGCACTTAGTAATTGTTGGTTTAGGCACAAGATAATCAAGTTAGAAAGATCCCCTGTCATACATGGGGCTCACAGTTTTTACCTGCAGGAAGAACAGGTATTGAATTCCCATTTTTCAGATGTGTAAACTTAGGCACAGAGAAGTTAGGTGGTTTGCTCAAGGTCAAACCGCAGGCAAATAGCAGACCATAGATTAAAATTCAGGTCCTCTGGCTCCCACACCCATGCTCTTTCCACTAGGCAATTCTGTTAGTAAGAAGTAGGTAGCAGGAGGAAGGTGAAAAATTGGGGGTTAGAGTATATCAGTTTTTTTTTGTTTTGGTGGTGGTGTTATTTATGGTATTTGTTAAGTGCTTACCATGTTCCAGGCACTGTAATAAATGCTAGAAAAGATACAAGCTAATCATGTGGGACATTGTAGTTTTATTCCCCATTTTACAGATAAAGGGACTGAAGCCCAGAGAGGTGCAGCAACTTGCCCAAAGTCACACAGCAGATAAGTTGGGGAGCCATAATTAAAACCCAGGTCATCCTGACCTCCAGGCCCATACTCTATCCACTAGGCCAGGCCAAGCTGTTTGTCCACAACCCTCCCTCCCCCCCCAGCCCTGGGGTTTGAATCCAAAGTCATGTTTGTTCTCCTCAGACTTCAGTCTCCAGTATCAAAGCAAGGTTGGGTGCAGACCCAAAGACAAGGTGCTGTTGAAAGGCATCTACTTTTGCCATTCTAAAGCTTCCCTCACCTCAGAGTCCTGGAACTGAGAGCCTTCTTGTTAGAGTGACCAAAACAACAGCCTGGAGGCAACTATCCAATGCTAATTGCCATATGCTCAGTTTTAGTTCAGAAAGTTATGGCCTAATGGTTCCTACCAGTGAAGTCTCCCGAGTCGCTATAGCCTGAGGTTCCTTGGCATTGACAGAGAGAGGAAGGAAGCCTGAAAACAAGCACTCAAAATCCCTGCTCAGAAAGCTCTAACAAAACAGCTCTCCAACTCTGACACTCAAACCCGCCCCTACTAAGTATGTGAATTCATTCATTCTGGCTTCTAAAATTCCAGTTGCTTCCTGAGACTTATTTGACCCCATTTTGCCTCCGGAAGACATTTACCCATTTAGCAGCAAATAAATGACAAGGGCATTTCACTAGGAATAATTTACAGCAACCTCTCACAAACAGAATGGATTTGGGGGACATTCTGTGAAGCTCTATAGCATCCAGAATTCATCTGGACATCTGTGAATTTTATCCATGGGAAAGGATAAAGAGATAATGCTTCAACTTGGTAGTTCTCCAACTATGTTCCCTGCTTCCAATTCTTGATTTTTTTCCCGTTCCTTGTCTTTGACGATGCTGAAATTAAGACTTTGATTCATGTGTGGAAAATGGGGGTACAAACTATCGCCCCGGAAATGGGCCTGAGAATCAGTGTGGTCTTATAAAAATAATCTAGTGTTGGGCATGAGGAGTTCTGATTTCTAATCCTGACTCTGACACTTGTCTGCTGTGTTACTTTAGGCAGTATAATTCACCACTCTATCTCAGTTTCCTCATCTGAAAAATGGCAATAAGATTCCTGTCCTCCTTCCCCCTTAGAGTCCCAGATGGCAGAGGGACTCTGTCCAACCTGCTTATATAATACCTAGCCCAGCACTTAGTACAGTGTAGTACAGTATAGTAAAGTGTAGTACAGCTTAGTACAGTGTAGAAGCACCATGGCTTAGTGGAGAGAGCATGGACCTGGGCGTCAGAAAGACATGGATTCTGATCTTGGCTCCTTAACTTTTCTGCTGTGTCACCTTGGGCAAATCCCTTCATTTCTGTCCCTCAGTTACTTCATCTGTAGAATGGGTATTAATACTGAGAGCTCCATGTGGGACCTACCCCAGTACTTAGAACAGTGCCTGACACATAGTAAGCACTTAATAAATACCATTTAAAAAATGACAGATTTTTTGTCTTTATCTAAAGCTCTGTTAAAACTTCTTCATTCTTTCTCTCTCCTTGCTTCTGTGGTACAGTTCCTCACAGTATTTAATCCCCACATGCTCCACACATTGTTCTTCCAAAATATTTCTTTAAAATAATCAGCAGTAACTGAAAGATGTGGCAGTGCATTATGAATGTTTAAAAGGGAATATAAAATTGACCACAATGTAACGTTTTCAGATTTTTCTCCTCAAGTACTGAGCATAGTATTACATGGCAAGGTTATTTAAGCTTTTGCCACTGGATCAAGGGATCTAGAGAAGGAAGGCTAGCATCTTCCAGGAGAAAAAAAAGAAGTAGATACTTCCTCAAAGGACTCCAAAAGGAAGAAATTGAATTATTCTTCTACTTACTATGGTATCTGTTAAGCATTTACTCTGTGTCAAGGACTGTTCTAACACCTTGTGTAGATACCAGTTAATCAGGTTGGAAACAGTCCCTGTCCCAAATGGAGCTCACAGTTTAAGAAGGAGGAAGACAGTCTAATCAGAACTCAGGGGCTACTCACTGACCCAAACCGTTTTTTACTAATGATTGCTCTGGGCAGACCACTCTCTCTAAATTCACTGATACCAGAAACTATAGGAAACAGCAGCCAGAAGCTGCCAACTCTACATATTCTGCTGAAGGAGCAGGGAAGCGAACTGGACTTTTAATCCCTCAGCTCTCTGGCTATGTCTTCTCAGGGGAATTAATCAAATCACAGATGTATCACCCTTTGAGATGGAATAGCAGCTGAAAATGGAGGAATGGAAGGGTCCCTGAGAATTCTTTGATTTAATCTAGCTGAATTGCATGGCAAGTACCAGTACTGCATTCCCCTTTTGGCAATAGAAGCAGTAGTAGAAAGAGCATGGATCTGTTAGGATACCTGGGTTATAATCTTGGCTCTGCCACATGTCTGCTGTGTAACCTGGAGCAAGTCAATTAATTTCTTTATGCATCAGTTTCCTCATTTGTAAAATGGGGATTAAATATCTGTTCTCCTTCCCCCTCTGCCTGCGAGCCCCTTGTGAGACAGGGATTGTATCCAACCTGATTATCTTGAATCTTTTCCAGGACTTAGTATAGTGCAAGGAACATAGAAAGCCCTTAACAATAACACTATTATTATTGTTATTATTATTAATAACAGTAGTAGTAATTGTAGTAATAGTAGTAAAACTGATGACATTTATTTGGCGCCTGCTGGTTGAAGTGCATTGCACGTAATGCTTAGAAAGAAACAACAGCCTGAATAGAGTTGTCCCCTATCCATAAGGAGCTTACACCAATCTAAAGTGAGACACTTGCTGGCAGGTTGCTGATTTAGTGTTGTTATTATTATTATGACACAAGAAGAACCCTTGCTACTTTTGAACCTACCTTCAAAGGCAAACACTAGCTTTTCTGTGACTTTGGGCAACTCACTTAATTTCCCCATTCCTCAATATCCTTAGCTGTCCAATGGGGAGTCAATACCTGTTCTTCCTCCTATTTAGAGTTTAATCCCATGTGCAACTTGATGATCCTTTCTTTACTCCTGTGTTTAGTACTATGCTTGGTACATAGATAGTGCTTGCTAAATATCACTATTATTATTATATATTACTATTGTTATTACAGTGCAGAATTTTGTTATTCTGTACTGTTTAGTTTCTAGTATAGGGCACCTCATTTCAGTAAGTTGGGGCTCAGTAAATGTTAATAATAATAATGATAATGATAATAATAATAATGTTGGTATTTGTTAAGCGCTTACTATGTGCAGAGCACTGTTCTAAGTGCTGGGGTAGTTACAAAGTCATCAGGTTGTCCCACGTGAGGCTCACAGTCTTCATCCCTGTTTTGCAGATGAGGTAACTGAGGCACAGAGAAGTTAACTGCCTTGCCCTCAGTCGCACAGCTGACAAGTGGCAGAGTTGGGATTCAAACTCATGACCTCTGACTCCCAAGCCCGGACTCTGTCCACTGAGCCACGCTGCTTCTCAATAATAATAATAATTGTGGCGTTTAGTAAGTGCTTACTATGTGCCAGGCATTGTACTAAGTACAGGGCTAGATACAAGATAATTGGATTGGAAGAGTCCCTGCCTCTCATGGAGTTCACACTCTTAATACCCAATTTACAGATGAGGAAACGGAGACAGGGAGAAGTTAAGTGACTTGCCTATATTCACGCAGCAGACGAGTGGTGGAGCCAGGATTAGAACCCAGGTCTTCTGACACTCAAGCCCAAGGTCTTTCCACTAGGCCAGGCTGCTACTATTGCTACTGTTACTACTACTTGATTTTCAGTGACAAAAATAATTAAAAACCTCCTAGGAAAAGTAAGAGGAAAAATAATCTTGCTCCTCTGATTGGATTTTTTTGTATGTGAATTATGGACTGAAATGCTCCTTAAAGCAAAACAATAGGACATAGTTATATAATTATTTCCATCTTTCTTACACACACATGTTATGATTCCCAAATATATGCACACACGTTTTCTGTGTTTTTTATATGGTTAATTTGCAAAGACAGTCAGGTTTAATATCTAAAGATTTTCTATGTAATATAACACTCAATTCAACATTGCACAGAAATTGGGAATTTATGAAAATCTATTGCGGATTTGAAATAGTTTAAATGGACTCAAATGTATTAAATATTGAGTTCCATTTAAGGTAGTGGTTAGGTCTTTTAGAAGGGACCTAATTAAAGGTAAATAAAAGTGGTAATCTCCGAGTTGTGGGCAAAATGAAGAAGTAAGGCCAAGTGGGTAGAATATGATGGGCCTGAGAGTCAGGAGGACTTGGGTTCTAATCCAGGTTCTGCCACTTGTCTGCTGTGTGACCTTGGACAAATCGCTTAACTTCTCTGTGCCTCAGTGACCTCATCTGTAAAATGAGGATGAAGACTGTGCCTGGCAAATAATAAGTGCTTAACTAATAACATTAAATGTGTGTGTGCATGTATGTTTATATATATATATTTCTCTATAAAATGATTTTTTATAACCTCTCATCCATCCACAGTGAAGTTTCTAAAACCCTTAAGGTGCATCAAAGGGTCTTACAATCCTCACTGATATATCCAGGGGCATCCAGAGATAAAATCCTAAAGCAGAAGTTATAGAATACTCATCCATTTGTTAATATGTCACATTCAAATTACCCACGGCTGATTCAAAAATTAAATTGACTTCTGAGGATAGTGGTCGACGCACTGAGGCAGAATGAACACTGGTGATTTCCATTGTTTTCAGATCAGAGAACGTTTTACTTGCATGCTTTGCTAAATTGTGTTCTCTGAAAATACAGATTGAAAGGGTTATTGATTGAAGCTCTCCCCTGTTTGCTGTGGCCTGGCTATCTGAGATTTCCCAAGAAACATTCCCAGGGAGGGAAAGTGAGGGTTTCGAAGCTTGGCATCAGATAAAGTCCGGAAATCTTCAGACATGAGGGTTTGTAATGAGATGCTGTGTTGATGCTTCCTTCTATGACTGCAGCTGCACCCATTTTCTCCTTCCTAATCCTAAGTGGTGAATTTCAAGCTTAATGATCCCTCATATTTAATATCCCTGGCCTGCAAATGCAGTTGTTTCAGTCCTGCCAGCTGTCCTAGCTACAATTCCAGTAGGACTTCAAACCTGCTGAGGGCTACCACCCAGCAAGCCCAGGGGCAGGAGTTCACCATTTAAACTACAACCATTCAGCCCCTTAACAGACAAGGTAAGTACGATTAAACTCAAATACTCATCATTTAGTTTGCTAGTGCATAATCATTTGGGTAACATGGGGTGGAATGTGAAAACTCTAGAAACTAGAATTGGACTTTGTTCTTTGGAGTGAGAATGCCACTGACTCAAGGTAAAACATGGTCAGAAACAGGCTTTCTTCAAACTCTCCAGTAGGCCCTTCAAATCTCATTTACCATTACTCTGCTAGATAGTAAGCTCTTTGAGGGTAGGGATTGTGCCTACTAAGTCTGTTGTACCCTCCCAAGTGTTCAGTACAGTGCTCTGCACACAGAAAACGCTCAATAAATAGCACTGATTAGTTGATTGCCTTCTACATCACAAAGATCACTCTTCCCAGGTCACAATTTGCACCAGTGAAACATGAAGAAACTGAGCAGAGAGATGGTAGTTCACTTATACAAAGCCACACAGAAAATGGGTATGAAAGCACATCCTCATCTCCCCATCCTGTATTCTTTAGAAAAGGCTCATTTTTGAAACCAATAAAATTGGACCAGTATTTCCCATTTTTCAATAGCAAATTATTTTGGCTTTGTCAACATGAATGAATTAATAAAACTAGTTCTGTTCACAAATCTCTAAAAGTTCTGTAGTCTCTTAATAGGGGGAGTGCTGGAAAGCATATTTTAATTGGGTTTTAATCAAAAAGAAGCTTTGGATTCAGATGCGTTGGTTGTTATTTACATAAAAATCCATGTTCCTCTTTTCATCCCTAGATGTTAGTGGTTAATGAGGACATATGACTTCAGACTGAAACCGGCTATTTTTCAAGTAGCTACGGAAAATGTAACAGCAGGTGACTAGGATCTATCTTATATATCATCCCTGACATCAGGCAGTGTCTCCTGTTGGATAATTTGACCATGGTATTCTAATGAGGAGAAGGAATATGCTATTTTCAGATCAAAGCACAATTAGATCATTCATTTGACACAGAGATAAACACCATGGTAACAGCTGTCCAGGATGGCATACATATCTCTATCTATCAAAAACATGCTCATTATTCAGCATGTACAATCTGAAAATATTTATAATTCCTCATTACTTTTCAAATCACCTCAGTTGAATGGACCCTTAATTCCTCTATACCCTTTTGAGAAAAACAATACTCTATAATGCAGAATGTACTTATGCGGTGCTGTTCTAAAACATTTATCTGCATCAATCAATCAGAGGCATTTATTGAGCACTTACCATTTGCAGATCACTGTCCTCAGCCCTTTGAGAGAGTACAGTAGAACTAAGAGACACACTTGGTGCCCTCAAGGAACTTTCAATCAAACGGGGAATGACAGACACTAAAATAAATTATAGGTAGGTTGGAGGAATCGCACATAAAGATATGTACCTAAATGCAATGGGGTGGGAGGGCAGGTGGAGGGGCCTACTAAAGTATCCAACTGCTTTCAATACCAAATGTTGAAAATGCCACTGATAATGATGCAAATTAAAGAATAATCATTATAATTTTGGTATTTCTTAGGAGGTTACTATGTGTCAGACATTGTACCAACACTGGCATTGATACAAACAAGTCAGGTTGGGCACCAACATCGTAGCACATTGGGCTCACTGTCCTAATCCACATTTTACAGATGAGGTAACTGAGGCAAACAGAAGTGAAGTGACTTGCTCAAGTTCACACAGCAGACACGGGGCAGAGCTGGGATTAGAACCCAGATCCTTCTGACTCCCAGGCCCGTGTTCCATCCACTAGGCTGTGCTGCTTTTCTGGAGGAAATTAAACTGGAGGAAGAGTGTGTTTTGAAATGAGTTTGTTTTTAACTGACTTTTTAACCAAAACAAGCTTTGACTTAACAAAGATTTTCATTCATTCAATCGTATTTATTGAGAAGCAGCATTGTGTAGTGGATAGAGCATGGGCCTATGAGTCAGAAGGTCTAGGCTCCACCACTTGTCTGCTGTGTAACCTTGGGCAAATCATTTAACTTCCCTGTGCCCCAGTTACTTCATCTGTTTAAAAAAAAAAACGGAGATTGAGAGTTTGAGCCCATTGTGGGTCAGGGACTGTCTCCAACTTGATTAACTTATATCTACCACAGAATTTAGAACAGTGCTTGGCACATAGCGATTAACAAGTACCATAATTATTATTATTGAGCATTTACTGTGTGCAAAGCACTGCACTAAGTGCTTAGGAGTGTACAGTTTAACAATAAACGCGCATGTAGCCTGCCCACAAGGAGCTTACAGTCTAGAGCTATTCAGAGTGGCCAAGAGAGGAATGCATTCCTATTTTCTTCCTGAAACTGGTTGAAGTAGAATAGATTGACATTATTGTTTTTGTTGAACAATGGGACACTGGCTTGTAGGCTTCCCCTTTTCCTCGAAGGTTTCATGAAAATGGAGAAGTGGAGGAAAAGAAGGCAAAGTCTCTGGCATTCTAGGATATCTGCACTACATGTCCCAGAATTCAGTACCAATGAGCAAGCTCCAATGTGGAGGTAGCATTTGAGACATTGGAAGTGTCTGTCCCTCACTTCCTTATGTTCAATGAGGACAACTGTCCCATGTCCTATGGCGTATTGCAGAGATTAATTAAGATAAGTAAACCCCTTGGAGGGATGAGGATAGTTGTTTTGTTTTCTATTTCTTTTCTTACTTGATGCTAGTTGATTACCATTCTATTGCTGATACTGCGTGCTATTTGAGCACTGTTGTTATCTACAAAAGGGTGACGGGTTTATTTTTCCTCATGAGTGTGCAATAGAAAATATATTGGAAACCCTGGGGTGACCTTTATTCAGAACTGTTTCTAAAACAACGGTTAGAATTGCATATTGTTTTGGTCTGGGAATAGAGCATGGATGGTCTATATTGTTGTCATTTTATTTAAATGCCTCCAATAGCAGGGAGCCCTAGAAGGTTTTGATACCATTAACTTTAAGGTTGTCTTCATAATGAGAGATGAATCTGAAGTCAAGGGCTGGAATCTTGGTTATAAGGTTATTTTGCTTTGGTTCTCAAAAGCTTTTCTTAATATTAAGAGGATTTGCATTTCCCAGTATCTCTAGATGACTAAGTCAGGCGCTCTGCCCCTAGTTAGCTTCTGAAGACCACACTATTACAAAACGGGGTTGTTATCGGAAAGGCCCTTTATAGATCAGCTCTTCTGAATCTCTTGTTCATCTGGATGGTTAACCATTCTGTAAAAAATAATGAATGCTATATTTTCCCCTTTCTTCCATGCTGAGATGATCCACAGAAAAAGGCAAAAATATACTGATGTAATTACTGCTTCTCAGTAATATCTAGAGGAGATGGAGGCCATTTTTTTTCCAAGGGTATAATCCTCTCAATTAATCACAGTTTGAAGTATCCAACTGGCTATTTTCATTTATTCTTTCAGATTTGAAGGGGTTTTTTTTCCCCATATTTGTCCTACATCTACAAAATTTGCTAAATGGGAAACCTTTGTCCATTCTTGAAATGCACAACGTAATGCAACTGTGAGTGTGAGTTACCCAGAAACTTAATTCCAGTATATTTCCTTTAAACATTAGGCTTGTCCCTTCTGATGTCAGAGTGTGAAATGAACTATTGGAAAACAGCCCGGATCATCATAAACTTGCTAAATTGGATGGCAAAAATTGCTGTAATCGGGTGATTTTAAAAGTGGTCCAGTGTTATCCCGATATGTTTTCATTTCCAATCCCTGGGTATAATGATGGGTATAAGTGGGTATAATATCTGGCTGTAACTGACAACTAGGAAGAAGATACCAATGTTTTCATTTAATCCAAGTTCCTGTCGACTTACTGAAGTGTGTGATTTGGGCAGGGGGGATGGGTTTAGAAAGGTATACTAATAATGTAGAAATAAAAATGCTTGGCTTTTGTTTCATCAGTGGATTGTATTCACCTCCCAGTGGGTAGACAGAAAAACAAAAGCTAATTATAGTTACTTTTCTTCAATTTTTCCATTTATTTAACCCTGCGATCCTTCACCTTCTATAGCCAAGAACTGTCTGAATCACACAGGAAAGAGAGGCAGTTGGTCTAGTGGAAAGTGCTCAGCTGTGAAAGTCAGAAGCCCTACACTCTAGTCTCACCTCTGCCACTGGCCTGCTGAGTGACTTTGGGAAAGACATTTAACCTCTCTGGGCCTCAGCTTCTGTAAAATGGAGTTGTGATATCTGCTCTCCCTGTGATTTGGACTGGAGTCCCTTGTGGTTAGGGGAGTGCTCCATCTCTTTATAGTGTACCTACCCCACCATTTTTCTTAGGGCTTTGGAAATGAGTAAGTGGATAAATTCCATGGATAGGTTCACATCCCCTCACAATCCAAAAAGTTAGTATTAGCCATCAGTATTAACCTCTTCCGGCTTTGACACTTTACTTTGCATAAGCTCCTGCCAAAAGTCAATTTTGGCTCTTTGAAATTCTCTTCCCTTTCCCTTCCCTGTGCCCTGGGAACCAAGTTGCTAACTCATGGTGGAAAAACACAGTGAAGAAACGATAATGGTCCTGTTCTCTGCCCAGGCTGGATAATCAGCTGCTGTGTAATCGAGAGCTGACTGGATAAAGGAACAAACTCCCTTCAACACTACCCTAAATTCCCCCCTTGTGAGAGCTGAAAGGAACAAAATGAAAGACCGAGGAAATCAGCTTTTGGGCTGGGGAATATAGGGTTGAGGGGTCCTGGAAACTGTTTACATTTCTTAAAAAAGATTAGAAGGTCTGAAATGGTATTTGGAGAGTGGAGGAGATTGCACAAATAGTGGATAAAATGCCCTAAAGATTTTAAAAGACTTTTTTTTTGCCTTTAAGAGGAATTGCTTTTTGTCATCTGAAAAAGCTTCTATGGCCTATCTTTCCCTGGAGGAAACATAGAAGTTTGAAAGACATTCCAAACCAACAGAACTGAAAAAACTCTGAACAACCCTCCTATCCCTCAGAATGTCTAACAGCATTAACTATGTCTAAAATGGTCTACAGCAGTACGGGGAATCAAGAAAGGTACCTCTTTTCCCAAACAGGCGTTTGAAAGGAAAGAAAATCTTCAAAGAAAACAATCAGAAATAGCAAGAATCCCTTCGACTCCGCCTGCAGATGTTGAAATGGTTACATTTCATCATCTGAATCCCAGGTTTATCACCCTCAATAACCCATTTATTTATAAGCATGAGTATGGTGTACATGCCATAAATACAGTAATCAAGTAAGAGCAGTACATATGATGCATCAGGGATCTTTCAACCAAATGAAACAGAAGGGGGAAAAAAATCAGCAAACTGAGGCTTCCTTAGAACAAAAAGCCTGGAGAGAAGGAAACAAGTTGATTTGTATCAGAGATTCATGAAGGAAATAGCATAATTTCAACATTTGTTAATGGACAGTATTTCAGAATGTGCTAAGCATCACTGAAGCACCAATAATAATAATTTTGATAATTATAATATCTGTGGTATTTGTTATGCTCTCACTATGTGCTAAGCAAAAGAAATTGATACAAGAAAATTAGGTTGGACACAGTACCTGTCACACGTGAGACTCAGGGACTAAGAAGGAGGGAGACCAGTATTTTGAATCCCTATTTTACAGATGAGGAAACTGAAACACAGAGAAATTATTTGACTTGTCCAAGATCACACAGGAGATAAGTAGCAGAGCTGGGATTAGAGCCCATGAAGCCACACTGCCTCTCTATCAATCAAGTAATCAATAAATATTATTTATTGAGATGCTATTAACCATAAAGTTATTGGTCATGAACTCTTAGTTTTTCCAACTTCTCCAAAGTTCTATCTATCAGCCAATACAGAATTTATTGAGCACTTGCTGTGCATGAAGAATCAATCAATGGTATTTATTGAGTGCTTAATATATGCAGAGCATTGTACTAAGTGCTTCAGAGTGTACAGTATGACAGAGAAGCAGCATGGCCTAGTGGACAGAGCACGGGCCTGATAGAAAGACCGGCTCTGCCACTTCTCTGCTGTGTGATTATGGACAAGTCACTTCACTGTGCCTCAGTTACCTCATCTGTAAAATGGGGATTAAGACTGTGAGCCCCATGTAGGACAGGGACTTTGTCCAATCCAATTAGCATGTATCTACCCCAGCACTTAGATCAGTGCCTGCTGTGGGCAGGGATTGTCTCTCTTTATTGATGTATTGTACTTTCCAAGTGCTTAGTACAGTGTTCTGCACACAGTAAGCACTGAAAAAATATGATTGAATGCATGAATGAATGAACAGTGCTTGCCACATAGTAAATGCTCAAGGAATACCATTATTAGTAGTTGTCTTATTATTAATACAACTGAATATGTAGATGTATTCCCTGCTCAGAGTGAGATTACAGTTTAGAGCTTACAGAGAACTGTACTAAATTCTTGATGATAAAATCATAATGATAATAATTACAGCATTAAGCTCCCACTGTGTGCAAGGTACTGTTCTAAGCACTGGGGAAGATATAGGATTGCCAGGCCAGATACAATCCCTGTCCCACACAGGACTCACAATTCAAGTAGGAGGAAGAAGAGGTAAAATCTCCATTTTGCATGTAAGTTAACCAGGCACAAAGAAGATAAGTGACTTGCCTAAGGTCACATAGCTGGTACATAGAGGAGCACAGTTAGAACCCAGGTCCTCTGACTCCTAAGCCAACGCTCCTTCCATTAATCCATGCTGCTCCTGTGTCTTGCAGAAGAGTACAAGATAATTAAGATGATCCGTGTATTAAGAAGTTTATAACCTAGTGATGAAAAACAGATACTAAAATGATTTCCAGATAGGAGGGAGGAGGAAAAGGGCATATGTACATGAGTTAGTTCATAAGTAATAGGCATACAAGATATGTACCTAAGTGCCTCTGGGGCGAGGAGGGGGTGATAGCATAATGCACAGAATATCTGATGCAGTCCAGCAGTGTAGTTTAGGTCACAAATAGTCAGCCAGCTCTGAAAACATCTGGACAAATGGGTCTTTAGAGAAGAGAAAGAGTAGAGAAACTGTAAGCTGTAGGCTGTACGCAAACTTGCTTCCCAATTCTGGTACACTGTACTCTCCCAAGGGCTTAGTACACTGTTCTACACACAGTAAGCGCTCTTTAAAATATAAATGATTGATTGATTGAAACACTGTGATCTTGGTCCTGAGGTAAGAGGACCTGAGTTCTAATTCTGGCTCTGCCACTTGTCTGATGAGTAACTTCGGCAAGTCATTGAACTTCTTTAGGTCACAGTATCCTCATTTGTTACATGAGGATTAAGCACCTGTTCTCCCTCTCATATGATCCATACCCATTTAGGCTGTAACCTCCCTGTGGACAGGAATCGCATTTATCATCTTTGTTGTATTGTACTCTCCCAAGCACCTAGTACAGTGTTTTGCACACAGGAGCCACTCAAGGTACCAGTGATTTATTGATTGATTCTCTATGCCTCATTTTCCTCATCTGTTAAAAGGGCAATTCAATACTTGCTCTCCTTCTCCCTTAGACTCTGAGCCCAATATAGAATGCAAGAAGTTCATTAAGTGCTTAGTACAGTGCTCTGCACAGGGTAAGCGCTCGATATTCATTCATTCAATCATATTTATTGAGCAGCTTACTGTGTGCAGAGAACTGTATTAAGTGCTTGGGAAAGTACAATACAGCAATGAAGAAAAACAATCTCTGCCCACAACGAGCTCACAGTCAAGAGGAGGGGAGACAGACATCAATATAAGTAAGAAGATAATATAAATAAATAAAATTACAGATATACCGTGCCTGACCATTCATTCACTAGCATTTATTGAGCACTTACTATGTGCAGAGCATTGCACTAAGTGCTTGGAATGTACAATTCAGCAACACATAGAGATAATCCCTGCCCAATAATGAGCTCACAAACTTGATTGCCTTGTTTTATACCAGAAGATAGTATAGCGGTTGAAACTAAGTAAATGTTTGGCAAATACCCAATTATTATTAGTATTGTTAGTATTATCATCTCAGACTCATGGCCCTACAGCCAGAATCATCCAGGGCTAGTACAACACTACTCCCAAGTTGTACAGTTCATTCATTCATTCAATAGTATTTATTGAGTGCTTACTATGTGCAGAGCCCTGTACTAAGCACTTGGAATGTACAATTTGGCAACAGATAGAGACAATCCCTGCCCAATGATGGGCTCACAGTGCAGTTGTATCATTCGCTTTGAAAAGCTGAATGGACATGTTCACTAACGGATCTGGATTTTAAAGAATCGAAAAAAATCAAGTGTTTAAATGAATGGGTTCTGACTTTTTCAGTAATTTAACAGGGAGCAGGCAATACAATTCTAAGAGCTTTATTCTTGGGTGTTCGTCACTCTGGCAGGCAGAAGAAGGTTAAAAGTCATTTTGGCAAAAGGAAAACTATTTTTGGACCATTTGATATTCAACTCGTGATATCAGATAATGTCGTCCTAGGGAGTGGATAGCGAGGCCCAGTCAGCAGGGCCCAGATTTACTCTTTGGGAGTTCCACAGACACTTTGGGAGGTATTATTAGGCCTAGGGCTGCTCCAGAATGGAAACGGAGCTCTCTTGAAAAGCTACCATACAGAAAGCCAATGGCCGAGCCAGACTTAAAACCTAGGTTGTCTTACTCCCAGGTCCGTGTTATTTCCAGTAGATCACATGGCTTCCCAAAAAAGAAGAATAGAAGAAATGGAGTAGAAAGAAGAATGGAGAGAGGGAAAAGGGAGTTTGGATATGTCAGAGGAGAAAGGCAAGAAGGAAAGAGGAGTGTTTGAATTTCTTCTGCCCATGTCCTCGTCTCTGCCACTGCTGCCGCCATGACCACATTATTTTTGCCGTTACTTTGGCCATTGCTTCCTCTGCCCTCTGCCACTGGCACCAGCATAAGTGGGGGATCCTGACTGCCCCAGATTAACTCAGCTGGGTTTGGTAGGACCACCACCACTGTTGTCAGGAACATGGTGCTGACAGTGGCATATTGTCCAATGATGCAAAGATAGACGAGGGAGAGGAAAGCCAAATCAAGGGGATTGGTGTTTCTTTTGGAAGATTCAAAGATGGTATAAAGTGCCAAGGGAGCATTAAGATTCACAGAAGACAGGTCAGTCTGCCATTGATCAATGATAATTGGGGTGACGTCAGAAAGATCATGGCACCAAGAAGGAGAATTGAAAAGATCAACTGGGGTGACATCAGAAAGATCATGGCACCAAGAAGGAGAATTGAAAAGATCATCCAGCACAGAGGTTAAGAAATGAAACAGTGCAGTCCAGGGCAAACTTTCTATGTGCATAATATGGATGAGATTTTTGCCCACGCATTGATCTAAACAGCCACATACATACATGTGCACACCATCTTAGGTGATTCTATCCTCACTATATCCACATTAAATAATAATAATAATGTCGGTATTTGTTAAGCGCTTACTATGTGCTGAGCACTGTTCTAAGTGCTGGGGTAGACACAGGGGAATCAGGTTGTCCCACGTGGGGCTCACAGTCTTCATCCCCATTTTACAGATGAGGTAACTGAGGCACCGAGAAGTGAAGTGACTTGCCCACAGTCACACAGCTGGCAAGTGGCCGAGCCTGGATTCGAACTCATGACCTCTGACTCCAAAGCCCGTGCTCTTTCCACTGAGCCACACTGCTTCTCTACATTAGGTAGACAGACAGGTATCGTCCCCGTCCCCATTTGAAAGATAAGGAAACCAGAGCATAGGAGGTGAAGTGACTTGCCCATGATTAGATAGCAAGTCAGTGATGGAGCCAGGGTTGGAACCTGAATCTTTGTCCTGTACTCCTCCTACTAGGCTATGCTGTTACCTCTTCCCTTTATCGGTGCCAAGACTATTTTTAATATGTCAATTATTCAATTTTATTTCTTGAGCACTTACTGTGTGCTGAGCACTGTATTAAATGCTTGAGAGAGTAAAAATATATCAAAATTGGTAGACGCAGTCCCTGCCCATAGTGAACTTAAAGCCTAGAGAAAAAGCGTGGCTCAGTGGAAAGAGCCCGGGCTTGGGAGTCAGAGGTCATGAGTTTGAATCCCAGCTCTGCCACTTGTCAGCTGTGTGACTGTGGGCAAGTCACTTAACTTCTCTGTGCCTCAGTTACCTCATCTGTAAAATGGGGATTAAGACTGTGAGCCTCACATGGGACAACCTGATTACCCTGTACCTACCTCAGTGCTTAGAACAGTGCTCTGCACATAGTAAGTGCTTAACAAATACCAACATTATTATTATTATTATTATTAGAGGGGGATTCAGACAGTAATACAAATAAATAAATTACGGACATGTATAGAAGGGCTGAGGGAGGGCTGAAAATAGGAGCAAATACAAGGGCCACAAGAAGGGAGTGGGAGACGAGGAATTGAGGGTGTAGTCAAGGAAGACCTCTTGGAGGAGATGTGTTTTCAATCAGCCTTTGAAGCTGGGGAGAGTAGTTAGTTGTCTGTCAGATATGAATGAGGGTGTTCCAGTCCAGTGGCAGGATGTAGGTGAGGGTTAGGCGGTGAGATAGACAAGGCTGAGTTACAGTGAATAGTTTGGCATTAGAGGAGTGAAGTATGGTGTCTGGGTTGTAGTGGGAGAGCAGTGAGGTAAGTTAGAAGGAGGCAAGGTGATTGAGTGCTCTGCCGCTGACTTGCTGTGTGACCTTGGGTAAGTCACTTCACCTTTGATGTTTCAGTTTCCTTATCTGTCAAATGGAAATGGCACCTGTCTTCCTACTTCCTGTGGATGATGCGAGGATACGTGAGGGCCTATGAGATACTTCCACTAATCCGACCAGGGTTTCAGAGCCTCATTTCCTTTGCTTGAAAACCTAGTTGGCCAGAGTTGTGTTCATTTCTCCATTTTGTATATTGTTAACAGCACTGCTGGGGTTCCCTGTTAGCAACCAATATATAAAAGTGTGCTATAATATTAATAAATTATGAATCTATTTAGCGTTACCAAAAATTGCTTCCAACTTCAGATTTGCTCAGTACAACATATGCTGTTTGTAGAAATAAGTTAACCCATGTGGAACTGAGTATATGTTTTGGATGACGATAATTGAAAGCAATAATACTTAATCACGGTGCTTTAATCTGCCTCAAGATATCTCTCCATATGGTACACAGTCAATATGTGGGCAACTAGGTCAGGAGGAAGATAAAACATTCAATGGACGATGTGGCTGTGAATTTTTCATGGCTGCCTGTTGGAGCCTTTTCATTGCCTTCAGTCTTTTGTGCTATCTTTATTTTCCCTTTCGCTATACCTTCCTTCTTTCTTAAGGAGGCCCTGTGTACGCCCAAGGGCCTGGGAGTCAGGAGACCTGGGTCCTAATCCCGGCTCTGTCACTTGCCTGACCTGTGACCTCGGGCAAGTCTCTTCACTTCTCTTATCCCCTTAAACTCACCTTCCTTCTTAAACTTGAGCCCCTTGCAGAATTGGAATGTATCCAAATGACAATCTTGTATCTACTCCAGTGCTTAGACCATAGTAAGTGCTTTATAAATGCCATAATTATTAAACATCTCAGTAAAGAATTGTTCCATACTTTCTGCGTCTCAGACTGCATCTGCACATCTGCCTGATTATGAGGAATGAAGGAGATAAATTCTGCTCATTGGGCGCTGCTGCATCTAGACTCCCATCATAGCAGGATAATAGAATGCACATGAAGGAATGTCATTTTTGTTCACAGGCCTCCTCTGTTCCTGTCCTCTACTAAGCTGCTTTGCACCAGGGGGATGAAAAGAACAACTGCACAGTAGAAGCAGGTCTGGAAAATAAGAGATTTAAAAAATGAGTAAGGCTATCGGAATTCCCCAGCATAGCTAACAAGAAAAACAAAACCTAGAATATTTCCCCTGTAGCCTGTAAGCTCCTTGTGGTCAGGGATAGCATCTACCAACTCTATTATATTGTAGTTTCCCAAGAGCCTAGTAGAGGTCCCCACACATAGTACATGATCAGTAAATACCATTGATTGACTGGTTGATTTTCCTGGGCAGGAAAAACTGGAGAAAGAGTTAGACCCTTAGAATCAACAGGTGTTAGCATTGCCGGGCGGTTCCTGCTTAGGGATCAATTTGTGAGATGCTTTTCTAATGATCACAATTTGAGGATCAGACGGGTTTATTGCTCCACCATCTTAAATCAAACATAGGGTATTGGAAGCCTCAAAAATATTCTGCACTTTGAAAGGTGGCCTCATTCTTACCCTTCTTTGAGTCTTCTGTTGTTTGTGCTTTATTTAATTTGCACCAACATATGGACAGGCTCTCAGCACATTCATTGCACAAGTAGCACTGTTAAAGATAGGTCTTCCTTTCTTTTTATGTGATTGTCCAAATGAGGATTTTAACCACTGACAAAGTTGCACAAGCCACTTTAGGTGAGTTGGCCTGGGAGAGATTAGTTTTTGTCAGGTGCTCTAGTGAAATATTTTATTTGGATGTTAATGATGATAATAATACTAAGTGGCATTTGTTAAACAGTGCTAAACTCTGGGATAGATACAATATAAGCAGTTTGGATACAGTTCCTATCCTACATGGGACTCATAATCTAAGTAGGAGGGTGAACAGGGATCTAATTCCCATTTTTCCAGGTGAGAAAACTGAGGCACAGAGATGTAACACCATTTGTTCAAGATCACCCAGCAGGCAAGTGGCAGAGCCAGAATTGGGGTGCAGGTTTCCTGACTTCCACTCCTTCCACACTTGTACTCTTTCCAGTAGGTCACACCATTTCTCACTGATGGATTTTCTTTTTACCAAAGAAGGAACTATATATTTTTCTCAAATAGCAAAATCCAAAGTTGCCATTGTTATTCATTGAACTCAGAATGATACACATTCCATTCCAGATCATTCAGGTGAAAAATACTTACATACTGTATGTATATGGGTGGTTCATCTACCCCAATCCTAGATTCATCTTAGAAACAATGTGGACTAGTGGAAATGACACAGGCCTGGGAGTCAGAAGACCTGATTTCTAATGCCCCTCTGCCACTTGCCTGCAGTGTGATATTGGGCAAGTGGTTTAACTTGCCTCACGTTTTTCATTCATAAAATGGTGACTGTGAGCCCCATGTGGGACATGGACTGTGTCTGACCAGATTGTCTCATATCTATCCTAACACGTAGTACAATGCTTGGAGCATAGTAAACCCTTAACAAGTGAAGAATTTTGCTGATATTTCAATTTATGGCAAACCTTTCAATGCAGTATTGTGTTTGGCTGTGTTTATAATGATTCTGATTTGTGCATCAAGGCAAACTTTAACTGAGCATTGATAAGCATTTAGAGAACAACAGTTTTCCTTAAGGACACATAATTTAAGATTCTCTCTATAGTTATTCTTGCAATCTCTCCCTCATTATGTTTGTCATAGATATTTTGATGCTTAGATAGTTTCTATCTCAATATATCAATACTGTGACTTTGTTCATAAGTTAATTTCAAAGGAAGAAGGTTCTATTTAGGCTCCAGAGCAATTAGTGGAATAGAATTAAAGGCAGAATTTAAAATCCATTGTGGAACTGATTTTTTTCCAGTTTTCTTAAATCCTGTCAAACTAGAAAATGTTAATACCACATAGGTCTGCAGAGTATCTATGGATGCAGGAGCTGGGAAAATAGCATTTATTTCTGCTCAACTGAACTTTGAATAAGATGATAATTTTCAAACTTTTTAATTGGCTCAAAAATTTACTTCATTGTTCAGAATCAACATCAATCCAGTCATAAAAGACCCTTAACATATAAATGTAGTGGTATTTGTTTTATAGAATCCCACCATAATATATCATTGGATGTAAGTTTCCACCTCGGATACCATGTAAATAAGAGCACTGTTTTAGATGCCCTCTCTACTGGATTAGACATCCCTCCTTGACATTACAGGTTGGCACATTGAAAAAGCCAAAACATTCAGAGTATGGGTATTTCAGCTAAATGACATAATAATGTTGGGACATGGCCTAGTGGCAAGAGAACGGGCTTGGGAGTCAGGGGATGTGGGTTCAAATCCTGTCTCTGCCATACGTCAGCTGTGTGACTTTGGGCAAGTCACTTCATTTCTCTTTGCCTCAGATACCTCATTTGTAAAATGGGGTTTAAGACTTTTAGCCACATCTGGGATATAGATTGTGTCCAACCTGATTACCTTGTATCTACCCCAGTGCTTTGACCAGTGCCTGGCACATAGGAAGCACTTAACAAATGTCATTATTATTATTGTTATTATTTTTATTATTATTATTACTCAAACCAAGGCTAGTTTGAAAATTAGGTTGGTTAGGTGGATAAGAGGAAATAATATGGAACCAGTCAATGGTTTTTATTGAGTTCTTACTTTGGGCAAAGCACTGTATTAAGCACTAGAGACAGTACGATAAAGTTGATATACATGATCCCTGCCCTCAAGGAGCTTACAGATTTGGCATGTTATTTCCTGGGAAGCCAAAACTATTTTTATTGGGTATCTGAACTTTCAATAATCAGAACTTGCACCAATCAGTTCCAGTGTGTTTACACCTTTTACTGTAGAAAAACACCACTCTGCTCTTTAAATTTCTGCAAGCAAATGGAATATGGAGGTAAATCTTTTCCCCAAATTCTCTGGTGGATGTCCAAGTTGGTGAAGTGTGTTCACTGCCTTGTTCCTTAGTAAAGAATTCACTCCCACCCTTTCCACACTGTTGAATTCATGGGCCACTGAGATGACAGTGATAAATGTTGAGAATCCCTTCCTGTCCACATTCGTAAAGGATTGCTGATTCCTGAATCAAGCCCCTTGTCATGGGCTTTTCCAGGATTCATTGACAGCTGTATGGACTGGAACTCTACTGGAAGTGGATTCCCCTGGACTGTGGAGCTTTTTTCTGGTCCAGTACATACTCAGTCTGATATTTGAAATTGCATGGTGCTCCTTGCAGGGACTGAAATTATTATTTGTGTATGGTTTATTCATAAGAGCAAATTTCAACCTTTCTTACCTGACTATTCATGGATGCCACCCACCCAGTGTAAAACAATGGATAAATTGTTTTTTATGATATTTGAAAAGCAGAGTGGCCTAGTGGAAAGAGCATGGGCCTAGGAGATAGAAGGACCTGGGTTCTAATTCTGATTTTGCCACTTGTCTGCTGTGTGTGGCCTTGGGCAAGGCACCTAATTTTTCTGTGCCTCAGTCACCTCATCTGTAAAATGGGGATTAATGCTGTGAGCCACATGTGGGACAAATGAAACCTTTATGCAGCTGTTCTTGAAGCTTCACAAAGCTTCAGAATCTAGTATTAGAATACAGTTCTGATACCCTGGAAAATTCATACAACTCAGCATGCACTGAGCATTATTCAAAGTCCCTGAATGAATCATAAACTGCTGTAGACTGATGACTAGACTCTAGAAGCATAAACTCAAGAAGTCAAAGAATTGACTGTGAACAACTTTTCAGAATCAGCAAAGTGTAATGGACTGACATTTAGCCTCAAGGAGAACAAGTTAATTACCACCCTGCTAATTGACTGATATCAGGAGGGGTTTCTTGTCTAGTAGTCTTGAGATATTTAGGGGCATTCACCATGTATTTATTACAGACTGCTCCAGATATCCTACTGTAACAGTCAGAGAAAAACTACAAGAGAAGCAGCAAGGCCTAGTGGGAGTAAGAGGACCTGAATTCTAATCCCAGATCTTCCATTTATCTTTTGTATGTCTTTGAGTAACCCACTTAACTTCTCTATGCCTCAGTTACTTCATCTTTAAAATGGGGATTAAGACTGTGAGCCCTATGTGGGGCACAATCTGTGTTAAATCAGATTGTCATATCTCTACCCCTGAACTTAGTGCAGTCCAAACCACACTAAAAGAAAAAGCCTTGGTTGGGCCATTGGCATGACCCAGTCAAGGTACTGTTCATGGTTTGTTGTTTTTAAGTAGCAGAGACTTTGAGAAATTTGCAACCTGAAGAAACAAAATCAAAACCAGTAAGAGGGTCTGTAAGTAGCTACTACAGCAGCTCAGTAAGTGTCAATCTTCACATACACACAATGATGGACGATATTACTGGTCGTACATTGATCTTCTCTGTCACACTCACAATTGAAGTTAAAATTTCACATTCAGCTTTTTCACTTTGAATTCCAAAACCCACCCCCCCTCTCTTTTTTTCTCTGTGTATACAAAAGATTTATATTTTTCTCTGAGCATATTTATAGAGAGAGAGAGAAAAATTACTTGGCATTTCAAAATTGTTTAGCAGTATTGTTAAATAGCTTATTATTCTACTATGACCTGATTTTGTGTAAAGGCAATAGTTAAAAAAAATTAACTTACCTTCAAGAGAATCATTACAAAACAAAAAATGAATCAAGTATTAAGTGAGTTTTAAAGGTCAGTCTCATTTTGATCATTGATGTTGCTAATAGGGAGGCAACCTGGCCTAGAGGAAAGAGCACTGGAGTAGGAGGATGGAGATTTGGGCCAAGTTCCAACTCTGCCAGTGGCCTGTTGACATAAGGCAGTTAGCCTACCAGTGCCTCTCTTTCTTTATGTGAGAAATGAGGAATGAGGTAGCTTGTGGGACAGGAACTGTGTCTGATCTCTTAATGGGTGCTCTAATAATAATCACAACAATAATAATTATTATGATTATTACGACCAACTGATAAAGAATGAAACTACAAGAATACCCTGTGCTATGATTTGGTATTCTGATTGCTATCTCTGCATACAGACCGTAAGCTCCTTGTGGGAAAGAAACATGTACACTGACTCCGATCTACTGTACTCTCTGAAATGCTTAGTGTAGTGCTCTACACACAGTAGTAAATACCACTGATGACTGATTTATTGCCTGAATGTATATATCCTAGCATTTTCATGCCATGGTACAAAATACCTCAGATTAAAGGGTAAACTGTACCAAGCAGTACCCAAATACTCATGGTGCTAATGTGGATTCCTAGGAGGGCAGGGAGAGGAAATCAAAAAATTCATAGATGTGGGGAAACATGATGTCTAATGTTGAGAAGTAACATTTGGGCCTCTTCATATCACCACAGCCTCTCATGATTTCATGGATAATTTCCTGCACATTTACATCTCTCCCACTTAGACATTGAGCCCCTTGTAGTACCAGTACTGTGTCCAGTCTCATCACTGCTTATCACATTGTTTTGGTACCTAACAAGCACTATTTATTTCTTTCACAACTAGGCAGAATGCAGTTGGCATGGTTTATTGGTATCTTGCTCTATTTGATCTCATCAAGGTCTGGAAATTTGCACACAGTAACAGTAAAGGTAGTTTACTTTAGCAAAATGCTGATTTAGGTACCAGATATTCAGATCAATGTGATTCCCTGTCCTGATGAGATTTTTAGTTCAGCTTTACAAAAGAGGAAACTGAGGCATAGAATAGTCAAGTGACTGTTTAATAACTTACAAGACAATAAGATGATAAGATCAATGGTAGAGATGGAATTAGAACCCAGGTCCCCCGATTCCAGGTCCTGTGTTCTTTCCAGCAGGCCATGCTGTCTCGTTATCAGAAAGCAAATGATGATGGTAATTTGGAAAGTTTCTTGGAAGTCTAATTAAGATGCAAATATTGCTGGCCAAAACAGAAAGGCTGAAATGATAATTTTCCATAGCAGAACAGTCTTTTGCCTCATCAGCAGTGACCTTACAGAGATAAGCTTGAACAAACCCCCCTACCAATAAAATACAAATGCTTCACTAATGTTTTACAATGTTTGTTACCAAACATTCCTGCAACTGAAAGGACCATTTTGAGTCACCATGAGGCTGACCCCCTTCTTCTGTCAGTCCGATGCATAAGAAATAAGCTGCCAATACATAATTAATGCACTTGAAAGAACTGGAAACGAGACACAGTGGCCGACTCAGATTAATGCCAATTCCCTGAATCAGGCAAATTGTGGCATTTTATATCCTGAGATTGCAAACTCCTTGTGCTGCACAAATATCCTCTACCGTCAGCTTTGTCTTATGCCTAGAATATGGATGTGTTTGTTGCATTTTCTCAGTCAAGTTACTTTACTTGATGTGTCTCTTCTCCATGTGAAGGGAATCAGAGATAGGCAATTTTAAAGTTATTAACCGATGAATGAGATAGTTTACTATTTTAATCAGCAGATACGTACTTCTGACATGAAGGGTATTGATGTGCCTCTGAATTTCCCAGCTAATTAGAAGCCATGGTAGGTCCATAAATACTGGAAATAAGGTTAATCTCATTGTGGCCTCAGTGATACTTTAATGAAGTAATTATCTGTTGAAGTTTTTTTTTTTCTCTGTGCAAGTGCTTTATTATTTTTACTCTTTTACAGGAATATGTTTCACTTGGTCAAAGACAATGATTTACTGTCCTCTGTGGCCTTTAGGCCAGTCATGCCCAAGATAGGTTATAGAGGTGGTTTCCAAGACTGGACTTCAAAATGGCCCAAAGTCACTCAGTCAGCCAGTTGGTGAATGGGAGTCCTTGAACATAGCATGTACTGAGCCCTACACGACACATGTGAGAGATTACAAGGTTTCCAAAACGCATCAAAAACACCGATGGAAAAATATAAGGATACAGAGGACAGGATCAAAGCCCCATGGGGCTGAGAGATACTGGAATGAGGAAAACAATCCATGTCGACTGAGGCTAATGTGAGACGAGGTCACTAAATGGTGAGTTTCAGCAAAGGATGTGGTTTGGTGAAGGGGTAGGGGTGGGGAATGACATGAACCATTGCTCAGAGGTGAGAGAGGGTTCGGCAAAGTCCTCAGGGGGGAGGATTACATTTTACAAATCTTTTGGATGTTTCTTGGTACTCTCGATGCAGTCAGAACTCGAGAAAGCTTGATGATGATAATGATGATGATGTTTATTAATAATAATGATCATGCTGATGTTTTTGATGGTGGTGATGATGAGAGAGAGGTATTGGCAGAGGACAGGAGCAGGGATGTAGTTATCTAATAGGATCCTAGTAATGATAATTGTGGTATTTGTTAAGCACTTATATGCCGAGCAAGGTATTTTTCTTGTCTTATGCCGTCGAGTCATCTCTGACCCATAGTGATACCCCTCCTTCATCTGCAATCATTCTGGTAGTGGATCCATTGAATTTTCTTGGTAAAAGTATGGAAGTGGTTTACCATTGCCTCCTTCCACACAGTAAACTTGAGTCTCCACCCTTGATTCTCTCCCTTGCCCCTGCTGCTCAGCACAGGTGAGTTTTGACTTGTAG
The DNA here is from genome assembly GCF_004115215.2 of Ornithorhynchus anatinus. Classification (NCBI taxonomy): domain Eukaryota; kingdom Metazoa; phylum Chordata; class Mammalia; order Monotremata; family Ornithorhynchidae; genus Ornithorhynchus; species Ornithorhynchus anatinus. The sequence goes on from NC_041746.1 coordinate 29,432,490, forward strand.
CAGATTGCCTTCACACTCGCAGCCACTGTCCAAGCTAGGGATGGAATGGGAATGCCTCTGCCTGTATCTTCCTCCCATAGTCGAGACTGGTAGAGTACTGGAAACTCTCCAGGTGTGACCCTGAGAGGGGCAAGCAATGTACTAGCTACAGGAAGATTATGTTGGACAGTCTCTTCCCCTGCATGGGGTTCACAGGACGAAGGAGAGGTATGTATAATCAGAATGATATTAGAGGAAGATGGTTCTTTCACTGTGAGCAGATTGGTTTAGAGGTGTGAGAGGGTTGAGACAAAGACTTCAGAAGACTATCAATCAATAGTATTGATGCCCGTCTACTTGTTTTGTTTTGTTGTCTGTCTTCCCCTTCTAGACTGTGAGCACATTGTTGGATAGGCATTGTCTCTATCTGTTGCCGAATTGTACTTTCTAAGGACTTAGTACAGTGCTCTGCACACAGTAAGTGCTCAGTAAATATGATTGAATGGATGAATGAATATTTATTGAGTCCTTACTATATGTAGAGCCCTGTACTAAGTGCTTGGGAGTCTACAGTACATCAAAGTTGGTAGATATATGCCCTGCCCATAAAGAGCCTAAAGTCTAGAGGAGACAGACATTAAGATACACTACTGATATATTCATAAGTGCTGGAGGGAGAATAGCTAGGGTGAATATCAAGTGCTTAAAGGATACAGATTTAAGTGCATAGGTGATTCAGGAGGGAGTAAGAGAGATGAGGCAGGAGATTAGTAGTATGGCTTAGTAAAGAGAGAATGGACCTGAGAACCAGAAGGACCTGGATTCTAAACCTGGTTCTACCACTTGTTTGCTATGTGACCTTGGGCAAGTCACGTAAGTTCTCTGTGCCTCAGTTCCCTCATCTGCAAAATGGGGATTAAGACTTGGAGCCCCATGTGGGATGTGGACTGTGTCCAACCTCATTATTTTGAATCTACCCCAGCATTTAGAACAGTTCCTGTCAGTAAGTGCTTAACAAATACCATAGGAAAAAAAAAAGATGAGGATTTAGGGAAGGCCTCTTGGAAGAGATGCAATTTTTATAAGAGTTTGAAGGTAGGGAGAGTGGTGGTCTGTTATATTTGAATGGGAAGGGAATTCTGTGCCAGAAGGGGGACATGGGCTAGGAGTTGGTGGATGAGATCAAGGAATGATGAGCAGGTTGCCATTAGAGCAGCCAAGTGTGCAAGTTGGGTTGAAGTGGGAATCAGTGAGTTAAGGCAGAAGGGACCGAACTGACTGACTGCTTTAAAGCCAGTAGTAAAGAGTTTCTGTTCGATAGGCAGCCATTGGAAGTTCTTGAGGAGTGGGGAGATATGGTCTGAACTTATTTTAGAAAAATGATTTGAGTGCCAGAGTAAAGTCAGGACTGGGGTGGGGAGAGACAGGAGGCATTATAATAATCCAAGTCTGAGGATAGAGATGAATGGATTAGGGCTTGAGACATTTCTATTATAGTATCTTAATCAATACAGTACTTTGCCCAAAGTAGACACTCAATGCACTGTGTCAATTGCAAGGATGATAATTGGGAAAATTGTGATGCTGATGATGGTGATGATGATGGAGATGAAGGATGCAAAGAGGAAAAATTCCAGAAATTGTTAATTCTGAAGAATTTGCAGGTAGGTAAGGAAAGAGTGAAAGAAAGAAGAAGAAGAAGAAGAAGATGAAGATGATAGATGACAAATTGCAAATGAGAACAGTGAAAATTTGTTGGCTGGGGTGAACACAAATAATGAGCTCAGTTTTTGTTTTGTTGATTATGGGACATCCTCTTGAAGATGTGCTGATAGCACTGTATTGATGATTTACATTTTGTTTTGTTTTAGATGATTTGTTTTTGAAACCCATCATTTTAGAGGGAAACCCTTGTAACCTTCAGAAGTCATCAAAATTCATTACTTTTACACAGTGTTTTACCTCTAAAAGTGTCCATTTTTACCCCAGAAATTATTTCAACCTTCAGGACTGAGAAGTCCTCTGAAATCCTAATTCAGGGACATGTCATAGGCCAAGTGCTCAATTTCTTCATATTGATTGAATTTATTCAGGCCCTACCTATCTGGATTTATGAGTTTACTTTAACTTTAACTCTTTTCCATCAGTATCCTCAAGTGATTTTTCTATTTCTCCCAAGTATTCTGGAAAGGATCAGACAGCCTCTTAACAAGTTCCCTAATATTGTTTTTTTTATTATTATTATTTTTTCACCCCCAGGTCTTTTAAGTTCAATACCAATCCAACATCTTTATAACCATTTTCTCTTGCCACATTAAGAATCCTAACTCTGTGAACAAAGGTAGAACCAAAAAAGACTTTATGAAGGGTGGGGAAGGTAGATTTAACTATGCTAAAGGAGATGACTCAAGGCAAAAGCAAATTTTAAAATGTGAATAATATAAGGTCGTTATAATTAGCACATGCAGGAGAAAAGCAGGGTAATAATGTAGTGGAACACTCCTAAGAAGAAAAAGAAAGAAAAGTTTCTCTTTTAAATTTTTACAAGCATTTTTGGAAGTCTTCCCTCCATTTCTGTTTGTATATTTAAGTAAGAAGGTAAATGTTAGGAACAAGTGGAAACAGGAATCAGCAAAAAATATAATTCTCAGAAAACTAGGGAAATGAATGATAGCAAGATACTTGGGATTTTTCAGATGCACGAGAGTAATACACAGAGCCCTTCCAAGATGAGAGAAACCAATAAAGCATCAAAGAATAGGTCTTGAATCCTATGGAAAAAGGTCCATCACTAAATCTCTAAAGCAAAAGAATTATCCTCCATAAATGTTTTTAGATCATGCTGATGAAACAGTAGATACTTTCTGAGTAATTATGATCAATAATAGGCAATAATTTAACCACACACCACCCTATACTGAGTTATGAATCATGTCCCAGAATAGGGAGACATGATTTAATAATCTCCAGGTATAGAAAATGCATGCATACACACACACACACACACACACACACACAGATTTAAGTTCCATTTTTTTACCCATTTGTTTATTCATATTTCCATACTCTTGCAATTTCCAAGTATACCTTTGTTCTTCTTTCTGATCCACTTTTTTAAAATAATTTTTGTGTCTTTCTTCTTTTCTGCTTTAAATTGGAAGCACCTTGGTGTCAGGGGCTGTTTCTCCTCTTGTACTCTTCCAAGCAGTGGGGACTCTGCCCACAGTAGATTCTCAATAAACCACATTGGCTGATTGATTGCACCCCTAGAGGATTCTTTAGGATCCTTTGGGAGCCGTAGTTTTAGGAGTAGTAAATTCTTATTAATAATAATTATATTAGTAATTCTGTAGGTCAAGCACTGTACTAAGGATGAGATTAGATACAACATAATGAGGTCAGTTACATTCCCTGTCACACACAGGGCACAGAGTTTAAGTAGGAGGGAGAACTGGTATTGGATCCCCACTTTCCATATGAGGAAACTAAGGCACAGAGAAGTTAAGTAGCATGCCCAAGTTCACATAGCAGACAAGTGCAGATCCAGGGTTAGAACACAGGGTCTTTGACTCTCATGCCTATGCTCTTTCTATTAGGTCACATTGCTTCTCTTCCTACTGCTTCTCTATGAATCCTCTGTACCTGACCAAGATAGGTTTGATTTTTAAATGATCATCAGAGAAGCTGCTTCCCTCCTTCTTTGTCCCTGATCTTCAAATCTGCATCCACCGTTGCTGATTTATAGTTATTTCATCAGAGGCTGAAGCCTGAAATGCAAAATCCCCCCGTTACATTTTTGGTTTTTTGGGTTTTTTTCATGGTATATAAATGCTTACTAGGAGCCAGTCACTGTAATGAGCACTAGTTTAGATACTAGTTATTCAGTTTAGCCACAGTTCATATCCCACAGAGGGCTCACAGTTTTAATCCTCATTTTACAGAATAGGTAACTGAGGCACAGAGAAGTTGAGCAAATTTCCCAAGGTCACACAGCAGAGAAGTGATGGAACCATAAATAGAACCTAGGTACTTTTGACTCCCAGGCCCGTGCTCTATCCATTAGGCCATGCACCTTCTCTACTTCCTCTTGCCAGGGCCAGAGAAAAAATAACTGAGAATGGAGAGATGGCAGGAAAAGAGGAGAGCATTTCACACTGTCATCCAGAAGACCCCTGATTAGAAACAGTGCAGCCTCTTTGGAAAGGTCATTGTGAGAAACACTTAAGCCCTTTCATATGTTGGGAAGGAACGAGTAGCCTAGTGGATGGAGTAAGGGCCTGGGAATCAGGAAGACCTGGGTTCTAATCCCAGCTCCACCCCTTGTCTCCTGTGTGACTTTAGGAAAGTCACTTCACTTCTCTGTGCCTCAGTCACCTAATCTGTAAAATGGGGATTGAGACTGTGAGACATTTGTGGGACAGGGATTGTGTCCAATGCTATTAGTTTGTATCTACCCCAGCACTTAGAACAGTTCTTGACACAGAGTAAGTGCTTAACAAATACGATCATTATTAATAATATTATTACTCAGTCCCACGGCACTTATGTACATATCCTTATGCACTATTTCTCCTACCTGTAATTTATTTTTAAGTCTTTCTCCCCTGTAGACTGTATGCTCCTTGGGGGAAGCGATTGTGTTTATCACTTCTATTTTATTGTCCTCTCCCAAGCTTTTAGTCCTGTGTTCTGAATACAGTAAGCATTCAATAAATTACTTTGATTAATCGATTGATTGCAGCAGGAGACTGGAATTCTTGTTCCAGCTTGACATTCCTAAAATAATGTTGAAGTAATGTAATCCATAACCAGATTCACGAATCTGGCTTGTACCTGGCTCCTTACATAATGAATCATGGCAAATACCACATCTGACAGAGTGCTTAGCAACAACTCTAATAGCTGTGAGTCATGCAGTGATTGACCTAACTCAAAAAGTTATCAGTCGTTTTTAGAAGGAAGATAGCCTTCTGTATAAAGTCACTATATATAAAAAGAGTCTAGAAAATCCCCATTCAGTAACAAAAGAACACATGAATTAGAAAACCGTTTAACTCCATAACAAATGTTTCCCCCGAGGATATATCTAAAATATGAATAAATTGTACGTCAACCAACTTTTAACAGTGACAAGAAAACCACACGAAGTAACTTTGCAGTACGTTTTGTGACAAAGTAAGGAAGAAGTATGCAGGGTATTTGTATAATTAAAATAAAGGTAAACTTCATAACTCATGGCCTGAACAAATTTGGGAGTGATAATCTTGATCTAGCAACCTGCCAATCAGCTTCTTCAATGCTGGGAGAAACAGAGGTCAAAGGCAGAGTGCATGATTTGATAGAAAGGTTTAAATGTCGCTGAGGACCACTGTAGGAATTTATGTCTGAAAGGATAATATCATCACCAGGATTTTAAACTGTTAGACTCCAGAGACAAATAAAGTCCCTAAATTGTTTGTTGTGTTCAGGACTGACTCTAGCTTTGCAGGAACAGATCGATAAAAGAAGCAAATAGCCAGGGAAGGAGACAGCAAGGCTGTGAAGAAACATAAGTAGAAAGTTAGTGACAGATGAGGGGAACGTTGCTGATGCTAAAAGCTTTGAAGAATGATCTGCTTTGAAATGTACAAACTGTATTGGAAATGATTTGCCTGGAAATGGGGGAGGGTTCCCTGGGTGGCAAGAATGTGGGTCATTCCAATTTTATTTTCAAGGGTCTTTCCTATGCAAATGGGACGGGGTTGGCTTTCTCAAATGATCATTGATCAAATGGCCCTATTGAAATTGTGCAGCTGTTTTAGGAGAATGCATTTTTTTCTGTGGAATGTTTGGATAGTTCAGGTAAGAGAGTGTGTGTGTGTGCGTGCGCGCTTGTAGATTCTAACATACTATGACTATTATCATTACTGTCAACATCACCAGTATTTAGGGATTGAGTGTACCCTAAGAGCACTCTACTAGGTGCTTAGGTGCATACAGTAGAGTAGAAGCCCTGGTCCTTGCCCTAAATAGTTTTGCAATCTGTTGGGAAAGAGATGTGGGGAAAATATTGTACATATAATGGGAATAAGAGGGAAAACACAGATAAAGTTAGTACCAACAGCAGTAAGCAAAACAGCATTAATGAATAGAATTAAACTGTTACTTATGTAAATAGTGAGGGTGTCATGGGATATATAGGATGACCTAACTGGGTGGGTGGGGATTGGCTGTGGAAAACTTCCCAGAGGTATGTTTTTGGAGGGATTTGAAGGGGGAAAGGGATGTTCTTGGGCAAATTTAAGGTAGAGGAGCATTTCATGCAGAAAATATGGACAGTGGTTTGGAGAGGGGAGAATCAAAAGTAAAGTTTAGTCATGAGGAAATCTCGGGAAAGAACAAAAAGGTGTGCTCAGAGTATAGATGGAGAAGAGAGTAGGAAGGAGATAGCTGGTGGAGAACCTTGAATCCCAATCAAAAGTCAGGAGGTTTTGTTTGATATGAAGCAAAATGGGTAGTGACTGGAAGTGGTTTTGATCTGCATCTTAGGTGACTCTTATTTGTTAGAAAATATTGTTCTCCAAAATATAAAATGGTTCTCAAGATATTTTTATGGTAACCCTCCTAAAGACAAGAAATCTAGAGAAAAAGATGATACATTGTTGATGCTCAATAAATACTGATGATGATTATGATGATAGTGAAAATATTGATGATAGTGACTACATTAACTTACTTTTTTTCAATTCATTTAATTAAAATTGTGGTATTTCTTAAGTGTTTATTATGGCCCAAGTACCCTCCAAAACACTGGGGTAGATGTAACACAATCAGTTCAGTTACAATCTCTGTCTAACATGGACTTCACTGTCAAACCGGAAATAGAAAATGTATTTAATCTCCACTTTGCAGATGAGGAATCTGAGGCACAGAGATGCTAAGTGACTGGCCCAAGGTCACACAGCAAACAATTGAAAGCTGGGATTAGAATTGGACTGTCAGCCCTGTGCTCTTTCCATTAGGTCATGCTGCTTCTCATCAATAGTACTAGGATTAAGAATAGTTTCCTCTCCAATTTTCTTTTAAGAGAATTAGGTACAAACCCAGTATAAAAGCACACTAGTTTAATTAAACTCCTCCAACAGTTTGGTACATTTGGTGACTAACATTTCTTAATTATGGTATAGAGTTTTCTTGGCTCGAAGGGCTCGAATAATGCAAACAAAAGATATAAATTGTAAGTGGCATTCATTAAAGTGGTACATTAAAGTATATGGGAAAAATATATTTTTTATTTTTTTCTAATTTATGCATATAGCATCTCCCAAACTAATAAATTCTACTGCTTAACTGGCAAGTTAAAATTTTCCAGTAAATAGATTGACTGAACAAAGAGCTTAACATAAAACCACATATGTCTTAGCATCTTGATTTGAAATGGCCAATATAATTCAGAAGATAAAGCACCAACTTAAGGAAATTGTAGAGAACATTCAAGTATATGAAGCTAATTTTAGACTCTAACTCCCCACATCCCATCCAGAAAGGAAAATCAACCAAGGGGACTTAAATCATAAAGGAATTGCTTCAGGCTTCTTAGTGGCATGTGAACACAGTCAGGATAGGCTTCTGACCCACTGGGCATCCTCTGAATATTTTTAATGATCTCTGTGTTAGCATCTTGTCTTATTTTTATGGAAATTGCCCAAAAGCTACTATGTCCTACCTATGTTTTGATATGAACTCTTTCATGTAAGAAAGATACTTAATTCAAAGACTTCCAGAGGCAGATTTAGAGAACAATGAGAAACTGGGAGATTGGAATTAAAATTCCAAAGGAATGGAAGGGAGTGGTGATGTGAATTTCAAACTCACTGTTTCCCAGAACCCCTGCAACCCCAATCTGTTACCCCTAATGACTTGGCCACGTACTTCATTGTTAAAATTGAAACTATTAGATATAGTCTCCCTAAAATCTCTCCTGCTGCTCTACAGTCCCTTCCTCCTCCAGGGTCCCTCTTTGACTCTCCCTTCCTTCCCCATAGCATCTCAAGAGGGGATCTCCTGCCTTCTCATGAATTCTACCCCCTCCAATAGTGCTTCTAACCCCATCCCATCTCACCTCAGCAAAACAACTTGACCTGCTCATTCTCCAATTACTTCTTTTAAATTGCTTTCAAGGTTGCCCATGCAGCTCGATCCTAAAAAAAAACCCAACAAACCACCTTCCCTTGACTCCATCACAACCTTCAGTTATCAGTCCATCTCTCTCCTACCATTCCTCCCAAAGCTCCTTGAATGAATTGTTTATACTTTCTGCCTCCACTCTTCTCTTGCAACTCTCTCCTTCACCCTCTCCAATCTAGCTTTTGCCCCTTCCACTCCTTGGAAACAGCCTTTGTTAAGGCCACCAATGAACTCCTTCTTGCCATATCCAATTCAAGTATTCCATTCTAATCCTCCTCAATCTCTCAGCTTTCTTCAACACTTTTGATTACCCACTTCTGGCTTCACCCAAATTGTCCTCTCCTAGTTTTTCTATCTCTCTTACTGCTCCTTCTCAGTCTCTTTTGAAGACTCCTCCTCTGCCTCCCACCTTCTGACAGTGTGGGATCCCTCAAGGCTCAGTTCTGGATCCCCTTCTATTCTCTATCTACACCCACTCCCTTGGAGAACTCATTCCTGCCTATGGCTTCAACTACCATCTCTATGCTGTTGATTCCCAAATCTACCTCTCCAATCCTGACCTCTCTCCTTCTCTGCAGTCTCACATTTCCTCTTGCCTTAAGGACATCTCTATCTGGAAATCCCACTAATCCTCAAACTTAACTGTACAAATGAGAACTCCTGATCTTCCCACTCTAAAAAACCTACCCTCCTCCTGACTTTCCTGTCAATGTAGACAGCACCACCATCCTCCCTGTCTCACAATCCCATAACCTTGGCATTATTGTACTTTCCCAAGTACATAGTACAGTGCTCTGCACACAGTAAGTACTCAGGAAAACGATTGATTGATGGAATAAAAGGAGTCAGGAAACCTGGGTTTTATGCAACAGAGCAGTGGGTGGTTAGGGGAGCATTGCAGTGACAGACCGACCAACTTGGTGGACAGAAACAGGGAAGGGGATGGCTCTCCTTAAGCCAGGTCTTCAAGTTCAACCTGACTTGGATGCCAGGAAGGACACACTAAACCAGAGACAGGCCATGTGTGGGACAAACCCAGTAACATGGCAAGGATGAATCCTACCTTGTATGGATTCATGAATGAATGTATGAATGCCAGCCCAACGTTGACCTATTTCATCACACATAAGTAGGATTTCACCTGTAGTAATATGATTATCTTGTATCTACCACTGGGGTATTCCCTAAACCAGATGAGATTCACAGATTCAGAGAGTGCGGACTGGTATTTTATCCCCATTTTTCAGATGAGGGACCTGAGCCACAGAGAGGTTAGGTGACGTGATTAAGGTCACACAGCAGATGGAAGGTAAAATCAAGACTAGAACTTTCCACTAGTCCCTGCTGCAATAGCAGTGTTAGCTCCTGAAAGGAAGAAAAAGCTCATGTTCTCTCCTTCTCTCTCTCCTCATTGCTTATACTTCAGTGAAATGAATTTGGATAGAAAATAGACCAAAGGGTCTTTTATACAATCTATGCCACATACAGATATTTGGTAAATATTGTGAACAACTAATATTTCATATGTTCACACATAACAGTTTACACAACCTCATTAAGGGGCTTTCCACCCCAATTAATTTCCCTCCCCTGCTCTAGGGTTCAAAAATTCTGTGAGGTCTTGGTAGATATATGACTCTGCACTGGAAAGTCTTGTGACACGAGTGTTTCTCAGTGGGGAGCAAATACTTGTAAGATAATTTAACAGTAGAAAAGTCCGTTTCAATAAAAACATTGGTTTCAGAAGAAAAATCTGAATGGAACAAGCCTAAAATGTAAGTACCAATTAAATGTTAGTGGAATTACATCACGCAGAAAGATTAATATCTTTGAAGACAACTGCCTCTCGTCTCATCTCCAATTCACCCCTGGTAACCTGGGGTCAACTCTTACATCTGATTTTTGAGACCATATGAGGCAAAATTATTGTCTGCCCGACCCTATTTTCTTTTCATTGTAATTTTCTAACTTGATAGACAAAAGAGCTACTTGCAAATTTCCCTGTGGTTAGTTGGAAAATAAGCAGGATATTGTCAGGACGGTAAAGGATTCGGGGAAATTTTAAAGCACACTATATAGACATTGCCTCTAAATCTTGGGAGTATGGAAGTCATTTTTATATAGCCATGAAAGCTCTTTGATTCAGGATGGTTATTTGGAATGAGAGAGATTAAAGTCTACAGTCCTAATCACTTAGAGGTCTTAGGTTTATGTTCACTGCTACTTCTCACTGACAGCTTCCAATTGTCTCCTCCTCTGTCAATTTCCCAAAGTCTGTACATGATCTAATAGTGATCTACTCATTTGATTAAAATGAAGTTAATTCAAACCAATATCAGACCTATTTGAACCCATATATGCCCTCATGGAATAGAAAAAAGTCTTGACCACTCAGAAGGGAATAGCAGTGTGTATATGTCCATAATCTGTGCCAAGCTTTGAGTAAATATAAAATATCAGATTGAACATAGACTTTGTCCCATCTGGGGCTCACAGTCTAAGTGAAAGAGAGAACAGGACTTTAATAATAATCATAATCATGATAATGGTAACAAATATTTCTAATTATAATAATAAGAGTATTTATTAAGAACTTACTATGTGCTAGACAGTGGGGTAGATACAATTTAAGCAGATCAGACAAAATTTCTGGCCCTCACAGGGCTCACTCCCTTAGAAGGGCCAGAATAGGTATTTAATATCCATTTTAAAGATTAATTTCTCAAAACAATTCTACTTCAAGGCAAAGTGATCACACACTGGTACTTATGACTGGGAACATTGGGAGCTGCTGGAAAGCAAAATCATTTTAAATGGAACAAACTCAAGAAGAGGAGTCAGCTGATGCTGTACTGATAAAGGTTGATTTTACACCGTCTGACACACCCTGTCTAACAGACATTTCGTGAAGGAAAGTTTTTCCAAAGTGAAAGGGTTTGTGTCAGTATTAAAACACATCTTCGCAATGGTTTCAGAACAGTTTGCTAATTCTCTAACTCATCAAACTAATTTAAAATATGTAGCTTGACAACACTTTGGGCTCACTGCAGCCACATTAAACCTACAGCTTGCGTTTTTCCCTAAATGAATTAATAGACGGAAATACATCAGGAGAAATGACCATTTAATTACATGCTTGAACATCCTTCTCTGTGTATATCATTGGATAGATACGTGATCACGAAGCAAAAAGGACATGCGATGATGAAGTGGTAAATGGAATGATTATATGATCGGATGGAATTTACCTCTAACTCGTGAAGACTTTGACATTAGCGAGAATGAGATTGGGCTATTTTTAAACTGATTGCCTTTGGGGTTTAAATGCAAAGGGTTTTACTCTACTGCATTTGTCCCTGACTTTTCTGTGGACACTGTAAAAGGAGTTGCTATTGGATGATATTCTGAATGCTGGATTTTGCAGATCAGAAATTCTAATTCTTTCAGGTTTCAGCCAGGAGGGGATAGCAGTGGGGGAGAGGTGGGGAGAGGGTATGGTTAGGGGGCTGCTGCTTCAGACTCTATTCTTTTTTTAAATCATATTTTTTAAGCATTTACAGGTGTCAAGTGCTGGGTAGGTACAAATCAGAACCTCCTTCCCTGCCTTCTCCACTCTGGACCGTACCCCACTGTGCATAACAGTGGAGAAGTAGAGAAGCAGCGTGGCTCAGTGGAAAGAGCCTGGGCTTTGGAGTCAGAGCTCATGAGTTCGAATCCCAGCTCTGCCACCTGTCAGCTGTGTGACTGTGGGCAAGTCACTTAACTTATCTGTGCCTCAGTTACCTCATCTGTAAAATGAGGATGAAGACTGTGAGCCCCACGTGGGACAACCTGATTCCCCTGTGTCTACCCCAGCGCTTAGAACAGTGCTCTGCACATAATAAGCGCTTAACAAATACCAACATTATTATAACAGCTGTTAAGTAGGAGAATGAATGTCTACTATGTCTGTGTTGTCAGTGAGGGTCTCTACCCAGGAAACTACTTTGGGCATTTCAAGAGGTGGACAGATTCTGGAGGCTGAGAATGGCTAACTGACATGGGCTCCAAAGACTTTAGTGACTATCAGTGCTTAGAACAGTGCTTGGCACATAGAAAGCGCTTAACAAATACTATCATCATTATTACTGAGACGGCCATCACTTGCATGACAGCACAGTGTCAGCATAATGGTGTGGTCACTGAGACCTCGAGTTTTGAATCTTAATATTCATAATGATAGTGAGAATTTGCTATTAATAATGATTGTGGCATTTGGGAAGCACTTAAGTGCCAAGCACTGTACTATGTACAAGCGTCAATACAAGATAATCAGGTCAGACTGAGTTCATGTCCCACATGGGCTTTATAGTTTTATCTCCATTTTGCACTTGAGGAAATTGAGGCACAATTAAGTGACTTGCCCATGGTCGCATAGAAGACAAACAGTACATCTAGGATTAGAATCCAGGGATCCTGACCGCCAGGCCCATGCACTTACCACTGGGACACATGAACAATGAAGTTCATTTCCTTTGTTTTTTCTGATAAGCCCAGAAAAATCATCTCTGATTCCTGAAGTAGGGAGCAGGATGGGTAGTCAAGATGATAGGGAGATGGAGAAGCTTATTTTCGAGGTGAGACTATAAAGGTTAGACTCTTCCACCTGGAAAGACAAAGGCTAATAAGAACCATGATTGAGATTTACAAAATCATGAAGGGGTTGGACAAAGTTAAACAGTCTTGTTCACAAATCTCATACTACCAGAAAAGGGGGCATCTGCTGAAGCATTAAGTTGATCAACTTCAAGAAAACAAAAGAAAACATTTTTATATCCACGGTGTAATGCGTCAGCACAGACAGCCCGCCCAATAAATCAGAAAGATATCAGTTCCAATCCAAAGTGTGGGTTAACTGAGAGACATCAGGACAGCGAATCAATCAATAGTGCTTATTGAGGATCTACTGTTTGCAGAGCACTGTATTAATAGCACCTGAGAATGTACAGTAGAGTTAGTAGACATGATACCTCCACCCAGAGAGCTAAAAATGAAGTGTGTTCTGGGAAGTGGGAAAACAATGGTTTAATCTTTCTTTGGTTAAAAGTTGGACTAGTCCACAGGGCAGGAAAAATATGACCCTAATTGCCTGGCTCAGCCTGGGCTCTGCTTTTATTTAAAGGAGATCCATCTAAAGAGACTGAGAGAAAATGTTTCAGCAGGACCCCGAGGAAATATTGCTGGGATCAGTTCTTTGCTTTCCAATCCACCTTTGGGAAGTCTGCCGGGTACTTCTGATGACTGAATATTGAGACATCCAGCCTAAGAGAACATAAGCCATTATACCTCCCAGTTCCCGTGGCGGGGTCTTAGATTCAATGCCAAGAGAAAGATCAGCATAATTCCCTGTCTTGATCCAGTGACGCAGTGGTTTCATTGCTGGGTATTTCCTGAGCAGAGTGCCTGGAGAACTTGCGTTTGAAATGTAGACTCGATGCTGCTGGGATTTACCTATTCTGCAGCTTACATGTGCTCAAATGAGATAACATGATCTGGTGGAAATACTACTCAGCTGGGAGTCAAAGCATTAGGCTCTATTCTTAGTTCTTTATACTGTCAACCTACTAGCAAAAGCCAGGGTTTCTATCCCAAAATGAGGAATTGTCGGTCTGGTCCTGCATTTCTGTCACCAGGGTAATGGTGACAGAACCTGAAAACTGGTTACGACCTCTAGATAGGGACAGAACAGTTCTGCAATCAGTTCCTAAACTGAGGGAAACATAGAGACTTGCCCACACTGAAAATGTTGCCTAGTGAAAAAAGCATCTCCGAGTCAGGAGATCTGAATTTTAATCCCAGTTCTGCCACTGGCCTGTAAGGGGAGGTAAAGGGGGGACAATTTAGGCAAGTTACTTAACCTCTTGTGGCCTCAGTTTCCTCATCTATAAAATCTATAAAATCATTTTCCTACTTCTTGGAATATGAGTTTCTTGAAGGATAAGTACTGTCTGATATCATTATCTTTAATGTACCCCAGTGTTTTTCTCAGTCCTTGAAACAAAAGTTATTATTATTCACATGTATAGCTGCAGCAATCTGCCGTTCTGAGGGGAAAAAGTGCCACCCTTTGCCATTTAATAATAATAATTATTATGTTACTTGTTAAACACTATGTGCCAAGTACTGTTCTAAATGCTGGGGTAGATACAAGTTAAGCAGGTTGGACACAGTCTAAACTCCCCTTTAACAGATGAGTTAATGAGGCCCAGAGAAGTTAAGTGACTTGTCCAAGGTCACATGACAGATATGTGGTGGAGGTGGAATTAGAACCCAGGGCCTTCTGGCTCCCAGGCCCTTGCTCTATCCACTAAGCAATGCTTCTTTTCATTTGCCCCAGGGGGGTCACTAGCTCCCCCGGGATCTGCTTTTGGACAAGGTGGAGAGATTTAGTCTGCTTACACACTCCCAAGTGTGGGATTGAGTCTGAACTCCACCAGGAAGTGGGGTGAAGATAAATGTCAAGGTACTTAGATGGATAGAGTAATGATCTGAGTGTTTCTCCCAACTGCAAATTATAGTTTTTTTCTTGAGTCATCAGAGATGTGCCTGAAAGCGTAGGTGAACTAGACTCTTGAATTCCAATGAAAGGATGGATCCTACTGTGGAAACACCCCACTCACTCTTTCTCCAAACAACTTCTCAGCGTGACCAATCACTCCAGATGAATACTCCCTTACCAGTATAGTCAATCCAAATGGTAGAAAACAAAACCTCCAAAGCCATAGATCAAAATGAAAGAAAAAATGCCTGCATGTTTTGTTTTCGCAAGCACACAAAGTTCCCCTCTTTTATTTCTAATTCTTCTTTTACCTTTTTTCTAATACATTTCAAATGATCACAGATGCCATTTAAGTTTTCCAGATTGCTGAGAATGGTAAATCTTTTTTCTCTAAAAGTCTCCAGCCCTCTAAGTCAGTCTCCTTGCCTCCCATAGTTCCAATAGTGATTTCTGATGTAAAGAGAATGGAGGTGGCATCTTTCCATCCTCAAATCTTGGTTCATGCTGCCTTGATGCATCCAGGTTTGTTCCAGGTTTGATTCGATTAGCCGAGATGCTATTTCAAAGTACTGCTTATTTGCATCAAGCAATTCAGCCCAGGTGGCATTAAGGCAAGCTGATTGGATTTCTGTCCTACAGATGAAAAGTGGAAAAGACCATGATGGAACTGGTTCTCTGGATTCTTTCTTAAGGAAACTAGAAGGAGAAGGGCAAGATCCTAGGCCGTTAGGGTAAAGTTAAAAAGATAATGCACTTGACTCATTGATCAAAGATTTCCAAAACCTGACAAGATGGTTCAGTGGCAGAAAACTCTTATTCCAGGCAGTAAATAAAACCCCAAAGTAGATATTTGCATGTTTGGGTCCAGTTCCAGCAGAGAAATACACACTGTGGGCTGCAAGAGAATGACAGAGTATCAGGAAGGATGAGTTGGGAAACCAAAACAGCCTTGGCAACTTACAAAATTAGCAAATGGTGGCTTGGATGGGTTTTTATAGCAACAAATGACTTTCAGTAGGATGAACAATGGGTTATAATATTCAAAAAGAGGAGGTGCAGATTAGTTCCAAATACAAGGAGAATAGAAGCGGAACCCAGCAGTCCTGTGAGGACTCAGAGAGAGGCAGTAAGGGTTGATGGACTGGAAATAATAGTTATCATTATGATTACTGTGATATGTGTTAAGGGTTTACTATGTGTTGAACCCTGTACTTTGCAATGAAGTAATGCAGTCAGATAAGCAGTCCGTGACCGCTTGGGGCTCAGAGTCTAAAGGGTATGAGAACAAGTATTTAATTTAATCCCTGTTTTTCAGATGAGAAAACTGAGACATAAAGAAATTAAATGACTTGCCTAAGGTAAGGTGAGTAGGGATAGATTTCAGAGAGTGACACTTCACATTGCCTCCCCCTGTAGAAAGTAAGCTCATTATGGGCAGGGAACATGTCTGCTAATTCTGCTGTATTGTTCCCTCCCAAGCACTTAGTACAGTTTTCTGCACATAGTAAGTGCTCAGTAAATTTGATTGATTAATTTGAATATAAAGGAAACACGACTTGAACCACTCTTGAAAATATATTTCTCTAAATGCAGCTAGTTAATGCAGAATCCTGCATCAAGGAAAGCTAACGTTGCACGGATCTATTCCAATGCCACACTATGTCAAGCATCCATTTCTTCTGACACCACATTGTGCTGGATATCAAACACATTCACTGAAGGTGGTGCCTGTACCCATCTGTCTCCACAGTCTTCCTAAACTGAGACAGTTGGGCACTAGGATTGCCAAACCAGTAATTGCTTAGTGTGGTCAAAGCCGATCTTGAGCCTGGGCAGTGCCTACTTTATGTGAACAGAAATTTCTCTGGGTAGTTGTTTCTTCATATTTAATAATAATAATAATGTTGGTATTTGTTAAGCGCTTACTATGTGCAGGGCACTGTTCTAAGCGCTGGGGGAGATACAGGGGAATCAGGTTGTCCCACGTGAGGCTCACAGTTAATCCCCATTTTACAGATGAGGGAACTGAGGCACAGAGAAGTGAAGTGACTTGCCCACAGTCACACAGCTGACAAGTGGCAGAGCTGGGAGTCGAACTCATGACCTCTGACTCCGAAGCCCAGGCTCTTTCCACTGAGCCACGCTGCTTCTCGTGGCTCACCTCCTCACTCATTTTCATTCTGTGCCCCAGCAGGAACAGAATTCTGTAAAACCTGGTAGAGGTTTAATTAACTTTTGGGGTGGGTTCTCAGTTCTGGCAAGCTTGTTACTTTTGATTTCATCATCACTTCACCTATTGCCACCATCATCTTCATGCTAACGTTAGAATTGGATGAGCTACGACTTGCTTGGAATGGCTTCAAAAACATCTTCTCATAGTGTAATGTTGACTATAATAGCAATAATAATAATTACTATTATTTTAATAATTGTGGTATCAAAGTGTTTACTCTATGCCAAAGATTAGGGTAGATATAAGAAATTCAGTTCAGACACACATCCTGTCCCATAAAGGGCTCACAGTCTAAGGAGGAGGGAGAACAGTTATTGACTCCCCATTTTACAGATAGGAAACTGAAGCACAGAGAAGGTAAATGACATCCAAAGTCACTCAGCAGGCAAACGGCAAAGCTAGAACTGCAACCTAGGATTCCTTCCCTATGCCCCTTTGAATCAGTAATCCATAGGAATGAATTAAATCATTTAGTTAGAATTTCACATTTCCCAAATGTTTTAATAATTTAATGTATGCTTTGGATAACTTGTTGATATTTGAAGGTTCTTTTAGTGGCAATGGGGAAGCAGTATGGCCCAGTGGAAAGAGTACAGGCCTGGGAATCAGAGGATCTGGTTCTAATCCCAGCTCCACCAATGTGTCTTGTGTAACCTTGGTCAAGTCATTTAACTTCTCTGTGCCTCAGTTACTTTGTTGGTAAAATTGGAATGAAATCCTCCTCCCTCCAACTTAGATGTGAGCCCCATGTGGGACAGGGACTGTGTCCAACCTGATTAACTCAAATCTACCTCAGTGCTTAGATCCATGCTTGACACATATAGTAAGCACTTAACAAATATCATCAAAAAATTAATAAACTTCAATTGTTTCCAAGATTTCAAGCATCCATTTTCACAAGTTGAATATTTTTTGAATTACCAGGCCAGTAAAATCCCCTTGATCATTGGAAAAAGAAACTGACATATTTCCTGAATAAGTACTTAGCATGCTGAATTTTCTAACAATTATATTCTTGTAGTGTTCTATGGAGACATATAACTGCTATAGGATTAATTATTGATTCCAAAGTGCAGGGTGATGTTTAACAGAAAGCAAGCCTAATGAGTTTAGCTTTCCACTGTCCAGTTGAGTAAATCTGTTTGGACATGAAAGGTAACAGTTCTACTTACTAACCTGAAACTGCAGAGGTATAACTATAGTTCTGTGCTTTGGGGTATGATTAATGAGTTCTGTCCTCAATTGTTTTAAAGAATTGAATGAAAGTTTAACTACCAAAGAGCACATACATCACTCCCAAAAAGAAGCTCTGTTGTATACAATTCCCTTGATGATGGTAGAGAGTCTTTAGAAAAATAAACACCAAAAAATCGATAATTGTAAGTCTTCAAGGTGAGATAGTCAACAGGCTCTGTGTAATGAGTCATGTTGCTAAATAAGGATGAATTGGAAGCTGGAAATAGATAGCTTCTTGGAGTTAGAGATTTAAAAGCCAATGTTGTATTACATAGTCTTAATATTCTTAATATTCAGATGAACTGTTGGAATAACTGTGGAATTTAAGTGCTTTTATGTGTCAAGCATCATACTAAGCACTGAGGCTGATGCAAGACAGTGAATTCAGACAGAGTGGCTACCTCTCACAGGGCTGTCAATCTAAGTAGAACAGATAGGCAATCCTCATTTTATAGAGGAGGAAAATGAGGCACAGAGAAATTAAGTGACTTTCTAAGATTGTCTTTTCTGTTCTCTCTAATGAATAAAATGGTAGACTCTAGGATTATTATTTGGTGAATGTTCTTTCACCTTCATTAAATACAAAATATTCTTTTGAACAATTGCAACATCATCATTAAGCTTCTATTGCTGAAATGGAGAGGTCTTCCATCATAAAAAAATAAAACTCTTCAATTGCAGGGATGATGACGTGCTTTTTCCATATGTCTTCTAACTACCTGGAGCAGTGCAATAGACACTGCAGGTACTCACTACTGTTGAGAATAAGGATAATTCTGGAGAAAAAGTACTGGAAATATGCAAGTCCACCTCAAAGCTCAGTAATTTTCTGTTTAGATGTAGGAAGATTATAAATTCCTTGTGGGTTAAGGACCTTGAATTGTACTCTTCCAGGTGTTTAGAACAGTGTTCTGTACATGACGGCCTTGGTAAATGCTGCTGATTGTTTAGTATCACCTACTCAGTATGCCTTGTCCTCTTCTTTCTAGCTGTCCAGGCCCTCTCTTCTGCCTGGAGCTCCTTCGCTCTTCGCATCCTGCAGACCACTGTTGTCCCCATTTGAAAAGGCCTTCTGTAGTACCATCTCCTCTGAAAGCCTTCCCTGATTAATCTCTCATCTCCCTGATTAATCCCTCATAATAATAATAAATAATTATGGTATTTGTTAAGTGTTTACTATGTGCTGAGCACTGTTCTAAGCACTGGGGTAGATACAGGTAATCAGATTGTCCCATGTGGGGCTCACATTTTTTAATCCCCATTTTTACAGATGAGGTAACTGAGGTGAAGAGAAGTTAAGTGACTTGCCCAAGGTCACACAGCAGACAAGTGGAAGAGATGGGATGAGAACCCACGACCTTTGACTCTCAGGCCCGGGCTCTTTCCACTAAGCCACGCTGCTTCTCATCTCCTGCCTCCCTCTTTTCTCTTGCATATATTTCTCTGAGAACCTCCACATCCCCTAAGTACTTGGATATTCACTCTCCCCACACCCACCGGTAGCACTTACGGACATATCTTTTAACTCTATTGCTTCCCCATCCTTGAAATTTATTTTAGTGTCTTTCTTTCCTGCTAGATTATAATAAGATCCCAAGATCATTTCTAGAATCTAAGCTTATTGTGGGCAGGGAATGTGTATATTGTTGTATTTTCCCAAGTGCTTAGTACAGTGCTTTGCACACAGCAAGCGCTCAATAAATATAATTGAGTGAATAAATACGATTGAATTAATGAAGGTTTACGGAGTAAAGTGCTCAATCAGTACTATTGATTTACTGATTGGATGAGTTTGGCTTCTGTCAGCCAATCATAAGGGATACACTCATATTAAAGAACATGCTATTTGAACAATGATAGAGGATTCTGTGTTTCTGTTATTGAATACAAAACTCTAGAGGATGGTAGCAAGTTATTGAAAATGCTATCTTTTCCTGCCTTTTAGACAACCTAATGTGGAGATATACATACACCCCATCACAGGAAAATAGTTTGCCAATATTTAAACGTCACTAATCAAGTTAAAGAAAAATCCACAGTGATTAATTGGGCTAAATATTTAGACAGATTTCAATTTATAGTAAACTACGTGATGGTCTTTAAAAAATGCAGATCATGGGGAAAATGCCGATAGAGATGGCTGAGTTGTTTTTAGTGGATTCAGTCTTGTTTATCGTGTTCTCCTCAATACCTACAAGCCATAAAAAACACTTGAAAAACTGAACAAGGTACTTAATAAAGCACTCAACATTTAATTTAATGAGCTATCATTTTTCTTTAAATTACTGCTTAGCTTAAAAGCATGCACATATGCTAAATAAATTTGTTTCACTGTGCGGAAGAACTAGTGCTTTAAGTTTGAATCTTCTGCCATGTACTTCTAATAATAGTATCTGTGGTATTTATTCATCATTTCCCATGTGCTAAGAGCTGAGGCAGAAATACTATTGAATGAATGAATGAATGGATGAATATGACATAGCCAGATCAAGGCACAGTCCCTATCCCAAATGAAGCTCACAGTTTAAGAGGAGGGGAGAACACAGATGCCTTATCCCCATTTTCAAGATGAGGAAACTGAAGCACAGTGAGATTATACACATATGCATGAGTGTTGAAGGTCAGTATAAGTAAATATGTAAGTGCTAAAGCACCCCATGTATCCTTTGTCAGACTGATGAGAAAAGCTTACATCCACAGACAAGGGGAAAATCAAAGCTATGAGGAAGAACACCTTCCTTTGGGAATTTAAAAGCAAGCTCTTTATCCGATCAGCAATAGGGCAGGTTCCATACACCACATATTATATCATGCTGGCAGGATGAAGAAGCCAACAGCAAGGTCCTGGAGGACAGTCACTCCTGGGAATTAAAGCCATAACAATAGGGGAAAGGAGCGTGTTTGGTCAGAGCCCGTGGGGAGACTGGGGGACAGAAGCATAACTCAAGTTTTTATAGGGCTTTAAATGAAAATAGGTATGAGCCAGGTGTTTGACAAGGCATTTCAAGGCTATGATCAAGGTGCTGCAATATCATATTTTCTCGTTCAACTGGGAAACAAAGGCAGACAAAGAAGTGGCAGCAAGCTACTTTCAGATGGCACACTTCTCTGGGACGTTCAAAGTCACTGACTGCCAAGAATGAAAACAAAGGTATCCTGGGATGCCTTTTTCTGTATTCATTGAGAGAATGGGAGCCTCATTTTCATTTAAGAACATTTTTAATGTGAATTTTAGAGAGCTTCCTGCTACTCACTGTTTTCCAGCAGTGTGATCTAGTGGACTGGGAGTTAGGAAACCTGGGTTCTAATCAGGATTCCACCACTTGCCTGCTGTGTGAGCTTGGGCTAATCCATTAATTTCACTTTGCCTCAATTTTCTCATCTGTAAAATGGGAATTAAATACCTGTTCTCCCTCCCCTCTAGACTGAGCGTGTGATCTGATATCCTATATCTATCCCAGTGCTTGGCTCATAATAAGTACTTAATTATTAGTATGATTCTAGCAACTGCCATTGACCATCTTTCTGCTTAAGGATATTTTTGATCTTTCTCCCTTACTTTTTTCTTTCCTTTTATTTTTTTTCTCCTATTTTGTTCTCTTCCTTCTTTCCTTGCAGTTTTCCAGCATGAAGCTCATTAAGTCATTTCTTTGTCTTCGCCAATGATTTCTGACATTTCTATTTTATTATCATCTACAAATTTAATGAATGAGTGGTGTATTCCTTCTCCGAATCATTAATAAAGGTATTAAATGGCGTTACATAGCCCACAGCGACATAAGAAACTGTCTTAATCAATCCTCTAAAGTGGGTCTAATATAGATAATTTTTATTGTGTAGACTCATCAGAAACGTAGATCTAGTAATAAATGATAAAGAAAATGAGCAACCTCAAACAGTGCAAAAACATCAATAAAGGAATGAGAGATTTGGGATAGCTAAGAAGATTAATGATTAATTAGATAATTTTTAACCCTTCAACCCATTTAACCCTTCAATAACTGTGTATCTGCTGAATGCATATATTCAGAAAGCAGTAATGGTTAGTAAAGGTAATAATATTAGTTGCAGACTATGAGCTCATTGTGGGTAGGGAATGTCACTGTTTATTGTTGTATTGTACCTTTCCAAGGCCTTAGTACCGTGATCTGCGCACAGTAAGCGTTTAGCAAATATGACTGACTGACTGAATGAATAGTATCCATTGAGCACTCACTGGGTGCAGTGTACAGTATTAAGCACCTGGGAAAGTGCAACAGAAACAAGTCACCCCTTCGCTGCCTGTAAGGAGTCAACGGTCTAAGGGAATTTAACAGGGTTACCTCATGATAAAGATTGTCCTTACATTAAAAAAAAAGAAATCCCCCAAATCCAAACACAGATGGGAGAATCAAGCTGGCTGTTGTAATTGGCTCTAATTATAGCTCTGCTTAATTTTAAAGCAAGATATAATTCAATTTGTCATTTATTTTATCAGTTCCCTTCCCCTTCCCCTCTCCATTTCACCCCCTTGGCCATGATCGCAAATCACTATAACAAAATATATGATCTCACAATTCATACTGCAGTGCCACAAGAAGCTGTGTGAGCAAGCTAGAAACATGCCTATAAACGTAAATGTACAATGGTCTGACTGCAGCTACAAAGAGTTACAAATGATCATGCAAAAAGGTTACTGGAGAAACTGCAGTAAGTGCTTGTGCATTGACATTGGGAATTCTTGCAATAAATATTTGGGGAAAAAACTGTGCATGCTCTAATATCAGTGTTCCAGTAAATAACCAAAGACCTAAGTTTACAGACCTAAGTTTTTCTTGCGTAGAAACTTACACATTACAAAAACAATTTAGGCTCTTGTACTTAGAGAACATCTGGTAGAACAATTCCCAGTTTAAAGACATCTTGTTTAAACATTCTTTCTGAAGCTGTCATGTTTCTGATTCATTCCTTGAGATCAGTTTGATATCATCCACCACCCCGATTAGCCATTTTCTGACTAAAAACCTCTATTTCTCTGACCTGATCCCTTTAGGTTGTTCATTGATTTTTCTGTCTTGGAAAAAATGTTTATGTTTCTGTATTACTAAATTTCAATTCTTCAAGTTTATAGCCCTTTCTTTTGTGTAATCCTGGTTTACAGTCACATTTTCAAGAAAGGATGCAGAGTTAAAGATAGCTTTTATGGGCAATCCTGTCACTTAAGCATGTATCCCTCTTATTCATTGGCAGAGGAGTCAAGGTCAATTCAAAAAGCAAAAGAAAACATCGTCACTTGTGGATAAGGCAGCTAATTGCCATCTAGTTTTCCCTCTCCTGTCCTAATGGAAATACTGTGAATGGAATGATAACTTGAACTGTTAGAAAACGTCTCTCGCTTTAAAAGTAGAGATCCATGCTTTTGGTGTCACCCTGCAGAGTCTAGAATGCTGTCTCTCTCCTAATTGATTTCATATCTTATCCTTCTATTGCTGTTAATAAAAAAGTCAACATTAAGAGAAGTGGTTAAAGGTTGATGCTTCCTGAAGCAATCATTTTTTCGCAAATAAGCTCTTCAAGGAAAAATGTCCTATAAGCTGAAGGAAGGAAATAAGGCCATTACATTACACCTGAAAATAAATGACATAATTACAGTTTATTGCTCTGCTAGGAAAGCAAAAGCTAAATTCATTTAAAATAGCATATGCTGGCCACCGTGCTGAGCACAGTGTCTTACAGGTGGCATAAAATTTAGGTATTATTGATACCACATGAATTGGTAATTAGAGCTTGTTTAAAGAGAACACTCTGAATTGCTGTAACTGTGGTCATACATAATACTTCCAAATCACCTCCTAATTACCAAGCTAGCATTCAGGTTAATTGTGGATCAGTAGCTGACTTTGTTTCTCTACCATAAAGCAAAACTAACTCCTACAGTAAACATCACATGGCTCCAGATTCAGTTTCCTTAATATTCACTTTCTATGGTTAGCTAATATCTAGTTTTTGTGTAGGTTAATTACATTTATATTTAGCCTACTAAGGGTCCTTTTCATCAACAACTCCAGTTTTCTACATAATGCCATCTGCATGGGACTCTAGCACAAAAAAAAAAGATGTAGTAAAGGACTGGAGTGTAGAAATGATAAAATCAATAGATTTAAGATTCTAAATATCCTCTTTTCTTAACCTTGAGAAGGGCTATATAACAATTTGATGCACATTGAGACAATATGTAAAATGCAATCTGTTCTTTGACTTCACAATCATCATTAGCCTTAGGTAGGATAGACCAGCAATCTACATAAAGTACTAAAATCACACGCCTGAGGGCTAGAGATAGTAAAGGAGCCTCCAAATGATGCTTAATCTAAGCAAAAATATGTAAGATGCATTCATTTATTTTAGCAGAATGAGAAAGGTAATCTCTTCCCATTTATTTGAAAAATCACTCTGGAGCAGTATCTTCCAAAAGGGAATTGCTAGGTAGCAACAAAAATTTCATGCTTTAAAACTCCACTGTGGCGACGGCATTCTAGACAGTTTAACCTAGTGGAAAGAGCACAGGCAAAGAAATAGGCGGTCTAGGCTCTGCCATTGGGCTGCTGTGTTTGTCCTTGGACAAGTCACTTAACCTTTGTGGCCCTCAATTTGTTCATCTGTTAAACAGAAATAAGATTCCTGCTCTCCCTATGTCTTAGACTTTGAGTGCTATGTAGGTCAGGGACTGTGTTCAGTCCAATTATCTACCCTGTTGCTTTACACAGTGCTTGTCACATAGTAAACCTTTAATAAATACCATCATTATTCTCCCTGTGTGACTGAGCGATGTGAGTTGTTGAGGGACAGGAAAAGAGAGAATGGATAGGTACACATCCTTGGTATTGTCCCATCGAGTAAGACCCAGGCTTGGATCTCTGATAGGAGGCAGGCGTTAAGCTCTCCCTTTAGGAGAAGCGATGAGAGGGGATGGTATTAATCCTGCCCAGCAGCCTGCTGTGTTCAGTAGAGATGTATTCATCCAAATTCAGGGTATCCTTAACCTGCTCTCAAGAACACTCCTGGCACCTCTCTTTGTTGAGGTTGTATGACTCTTCTGTTTAGAATCACTTCATACTCCTCAATATTCTAGATTGTGAGCCCTTTCTGGGCGGGGAACATGTCCTGTCATTTCTTTACTACTACTCCTATTGTAATAGTAATACTAGAGCTACTGCTTCTCCTCAGCATCTCCCTTTTCCTCCTCTTGTTTCAATCATACCAGTGCTGGTATAACAATGGTGAAACATCATCTTTGAAACTCTAAAATATTATATTACCATCATTGCCAGTATTTTGGAGCAAAAAAGTGGATTTTCTGGAAAAGCATTGTCAAGTAGAGAGAAGCAGTGTTGCTTAGTGGATAGAGCATGGGCCTGGGAGTCAGAAGGAGCTGGGTTCTAATCCCAGCTCTGCCAAATATCTGCTGTGTGACCTTGGGCCTCAGTGTACCTCATCTGTAAAATGGAGATTTAGAGTGTTATTGTGGGCAGGGAATGTGTCTGTTTACTGTTATATTGCACTCTCCCAAGCACTTAATACAGTCCTCTGCACAAAGTAAGCATTCAGTAAATATGATGGATGAATGAATGATTCCTTGTGGGACAGGGACTGTGTCCAACCCCATTACCTTGTATCTACCCCAGGACTTAGAACCGTTCTTGGCACATAGGAAATGCTTTAAAAGTACCATTATTATTAATTGAATAATTATATATTCTGAATTTTTCTCTCGTACCTTATTCCGTTTTGTAAAAAAAAATAAAAATTACCATTTTAGTTCCTCTGATATATAGCCATATAAAGGACATGAACAGGAGCCATTACACAGTCTTATAGGATCAGGGCAATACTGGCTCTTGGAGCTATATAAGAGCAATTGGCAATTTAGAAAAATCTTTGCATTTAGAGTTGAAGACGTGCAGTAATATTAGAAACCATATCGCAATTTTAAATTGAATATCATAAACATCCACATTCCTACAAGGAAGAAAAATATGGGAGAGAATATAATTGAAATGCTGATACATGTAGTTTATTTTTGAATAATCTTAGACAACTTAGTCCTCAAACCTAAAGGACATCTCTGCTTCCCTCTCAGTCGTATTTACTGATCAGTCAATATTGAATGCTTATTGTGTGCAGAGCACTTTACTAAGCTCTAGGGAGAGTACAGTACAACGATATAACTGACACTTTCCTTGCCCACAGTGAGTCTAGAGAAGGAGACATAAATTCACAAAAATAGTTGTTACAGATGTGCTCTGTTGGGGGGAATTGGGGGGTGAATAAAGGGAGTAAGGGTAGCACGGAAGGGAATGGGAAAAGAAGAAATCAGTGTTTAGTCAGAGAAGGCCCCTTTGAAGATGAGGGAGAGAAATTGTCTGTTGGATATGCAAAGGGAGGGCATTCCAGGCCAGAAGCAGGATGTGGATGAGAGGTTGGTGGTGAGATAGATGAGATTGAGGTACAGGGAGAAGGTTGGCATTAGAGGAGCGAAGTGTGACCTCTGGGTTGTAGTAGGAGAGTAGTGAGGTAGGAGAGGGCAAGGTGATTAAGTGCTTTAACACTAATGGTAAGGAGTTTATCTCTGATGCTATGTGGATAGAACACTGTACTAATCACTTGAGAGAGTACAACAACAGTATAACAGACACATTCCAGAGTAGTGGAGGGCCCTAAGAATGCAAAAATCTGAAGTAACTTTGGCAAATGGTAAGGGTTTTTTTTAACACATATTATCAATAGTAATTAACATACTAATTTAAAATAGAAAATGTATAATCTCCAGATCCCTTTAGGTAATAGTTAAACATTATTTGTCTGCAAACCACTGGCCAGCATCAGTAGGAACTAATGCACGTGATCCTCACAGATTAATGGTTTGTCTTATGCAGAGAATAACTTCTGCAAATCCAGTGCTCATCTTTCTTGACTTCTTTTCAGCCTCTTCATGTTGTCCCAGAATGCTCTGTGGCCACCCCCTTCATTTCTAAACTCTCTTGACTTTGTGTTCCTCTTGTTTCTAAAAATGAAACTGGAGATGACTCTCATGTCCTTGAGGCATCACTACTCAGCTCATGCTGAGGTGCATATTGGGAGAGCAAATGTTAAAGAAGGCCTGTCTCCGGCCCCCTGATGCTCTTAGGAGTATGAAGAAGAGGGGGTGGGGAAACTGACTGTATCCAACAAGAAAAAGAGTTCTAAAATACTGAAAAGGTGGCTTTCATCCAAGAACAATATCGAGGTTTCACCTGACAAACTGCAGGAACGGATTGATCTCCATCCTCACAAATCTTACAGATTTGATATTATTTTAATATACGTGCAGTAAAACCAGTTTATATCATACCTCCAAGTAATATTCCCTGAACAAAGATAGAAGCTCATTTCATCGCAGCTACCTGGGTAGCCTTTGATCTCTTGATAAAAACTGTACACAGAATTAGATGAGCTGCTACATCTGCCCTCCCTGAAGGTTTTTGTAAATCTTCCCTGCAGAAGTTAATGTATTATAATGGAGATTTCCGTGGTGTCCTGCTGATTTTTCTCAAGCACCGTGGTGTAGGACAATACTTCCATTTATCTCTACTGGTTCGAAATCAGTCTGTTCTATGGGCAGCACCAATTAATAGGATAGGCAGTGTATGAACAGAAAGCATTGATTTTATTCCACTCCATTTTTCGGTTAATGTTTGTAAAATGTGTCAGGGTGGAAAATAATTATTATATATTTTCCACATAGTCTACCTGAAGACTCCCAGTTGATAAAATTACAGAGTAAAGACAAACTGCATGAGATCCAAACAAAGAAGCCTCAGGTATTAACAAGTGGAGGCTATTTAGCTGTAAGGCAGAGTTAGTAGTTAAGCCAAACATTATCAGATTATTTCAGGTTTATACCCTTAAGGATATTCTACTCTTTTAAGAAGGTACATTTAAAGAAAAGTCACCAAGGCAGAATCTTTGACTTCATATTTTGCACAGAGCAACTTAATAAAGCACTATTATATCCCATTCATCTAAAAGCTTGTTTTCCCCCCCAGTGGGGATGACTTAAAGAAGAATAAGTCTTGCAATTATTTATATCTTCATGAGTCTGTTTGGAAGTCTCTAGAATGTTTGGGGTAAAAAAAATTATATAGTTTAACCTAAATATAGAACATCTTGGCAGAAATTGCAGTACTATTTCAGAGGCAGTGCCATGTAGGGTCAAAACAAAGGTCTAATACAGCTCAGAATTCTGTCTCCAGTGATGGGACAGAATGCTCAGCGATACTGTGTAAGGGTCTACCCTTCTTGACATCCATCTCAGTGGTTGGCATCCATTAACATCCCTAACATTTCTTCCTACAACTATTTCTTTAGTAATACATCAAAAACTCCCAACCTATTCCTTTGCCCAGATGGTTTAGTGTTAAGGCATTTATTCCCTGGATGAGGGAATTATTATTAAGGCCACATGATGGTAAAAAAGTAAATCACAGTCATTTCTGCTATAGCATGTTTGCATTGGTTAGAATGGGGCTGGGAACTGTGTTTGAATTGTTTATACTCTATCAGGGATACTGTTCCTGGGAGGTGAGTGAGAACTGTGCTTTTAGTTTCTCATACGTATTACAAAGGGCACTAATTGCAAGTATTTATTTAAAATTCATTGTTTACTAGAAACTGATTTTAAGCAGTGCTAGTTCATTCTTTCCAGTGGCCACTGATGAGTGGCTTTGTAAGGCTAAAATGCAAAGTGAAATAAGCTTCATAGGTCTTCTACAACCTTCTAGAATTTTACCCAATGTAATAAATGCTATATGTTCTTTCAATTAATAATTAACAAATATGATATTTGTTAGTACTTACCCTGTGTAAAGCACTGTAGATAAGTGCCTGGGTAGACATGAGAAAGCAGGTCCCACATGGGTCTCACAGTCCAAGTAGGAGGGAGAACAGATGTTGAATCCCCAATTTGCAGATGAGGTAACTTAAGACCCAGAGAAATCAAGTGACTTGCTCAAGGTCATAGAACAGACAAATGACATAGCCAGGATAAGAACCCAGGTCTGCTGTCACTCATACCAAGCTCTTTCCACTGCTTCTCTGGTTTTTGAGCCGTCTTTCCCATAAACTTTATTTCTGATTCCTCAAATGTGGACCCCACAAAAATTTTGGACAACTCAGGTTTGCAGGAAAACAACTACCATTCTATAAGAGAAATGACTACATGCCAATGTTCCCCATCCTTTTGCTTGATGAAAGAGACTGAAACCTTAACTTCTCCATATTCTTTCTCCTCCTTCCATTTGTAATTGTCAACAGACACATGACCTACTCACCTTTTTTTTACCAGTCTTTCATCCCCACGTCCACCCCCCACCGGTTACCCACCTTCTCACTCATTTGCCTTTTGGGAAAAGCAGATGCTTTCACTACATATTACTGTTCCATGTAGGATCTTTTTCCAGGGGGTATTCCCAAAAATCTTTCCTCCTTGGCCAGGAATCTGATCAGAATTAGAGGAAGCAATAATAGAAGTTGTTGTTATTGAGTGCTCACTTAGTACAGTGCACTCTACTAGACACTTTGTAAATATCGAATAAACAAGTGACATTTCTGTTGCTTATATGCTAACCTATCAGAGATTTTCGTTTTGTTTTGTTTGGGGAGCTCTGCTTCAAACACTTTGGCAACAGGGATTGTGTCTTCTAGCTCTAGTGAACTCTCTCAAGTGATCCAAGAAGTGCTTTGTTCACTTGGATTGTGGATTGATTGGTAAATACCAATATATTTGTTTCATTGTTTACATGAATGTTCAGTTTTTTCTGGGCTTTTATAGCCTGTGTTTTGAACCAACCAGTTGCTCAAGCTTCAAATAAACTGCTAAAGGTGAAACAATTATTGGCAGCATAACAATAATTACAAAAATCTGTTTTTGGAAGAACTATTCCTATTCTTTAATGAACGACGCATGTTTTCCCTCTTTAATGGATACTGCTTCTTTAAGTAACAAGCAACCAAGAATTTGAAGATAATGGTTGTTATTATGATTGTCAGTCAATCTATCCCGAGAACTGCTATTCTGCATTTTGTTGCTTGCAGTCATAAATAGCTCTTTCAGTGTGAGAATTCTATTTATCTCCCCACAGGCTGTCAAAACTATGATGGATAGCAAAAAATGGGATCTGCGTTTGGTGGTTATTTTTTTCTTTTTTTTTCTGTACCTGATTCCAAAACATATAGGCAAAAAAAGAAATCTTTCTTCTTTGAAATAGCTCTGGACAAACTACTTTAAATATAAACTTCATTTTATTGTT
Source organism: Ornithorhynchus anatinus (assembly GCF_004115215.2). Classification (NCBI taxonomy): domain Eukaryota; kingdom Metazoa; phylum Chordata; class Mammalia; order Monotremata; family Ornithorhynchidae; genus Ornithorhynchus; species Ornithorhynchus anatinus. Next base: position 29,462,968 of record NC_041746.1, read on the forward strand.
TTTTTAGAAAGAGATTTTCATGTAATAATTCTGTGATGATATTAGATAGCTGTATCTGCCATGAAAGAATTTGACCGGTTTTCCTTGAATAGATTGAAGGTGATGTCAAGATAAGGATTTATCTAGCAGCAGAGATTTAAGGGGTGTTTTCATTTGTCTGAGTTGAATATAGTAGGTGTGTACATTTATGTGCGCGTTTATGTGTGTGGGATTTTTCATACTCCATGTGAACCATTGACCTAGACACCATTTGGGGGATTCAGACATGTTCAATTATTATTCTGAGTCTACTCCTAACTTCCTGAATGATCCTAGCTGGGAATCCAATTTCTCTGGGCCTGTTTACTCATCTGTAAAATGGTACCTAAATTGTATTTATTCATTCAGTAGTATTTATAATACTATTTATAATCTATTTATAGATTATAATCTATAAGATATATAGATCTATAGATCTATAAGATCTATAATACTATTTATAATCTATCCCATAAAAATTGGTGTTAAAGCATTGAGGGAATTCAAAGTGGTTTGTTACAATAATGCCAAGAAACAGCTCCTTGTCCATAAGGATAAACTATTAGTTCCTCTCTATAAATCTTGCTTTCATCATTGGTTAGCAATCAGATGATGAGGACTATTTTTCTATCTCTCTGATTCAGTTCACATAATACACCTTAACTGAACTTTGGAGATTTATTTCTGACTGGTCTGTATTAATCCAGGACTGTAAAAATGGTGCTCTGTAAAGGACTGTAGGAAAGACGTCATGATCAAAAGGAGAAACACGGACATAAAAATGATACCTTTTTTTCAGACAAAAGAATGTTTCCAGGAAAGGAGAGGCCTCTATGTGTCCACACAAGTAGTAGCTGTAGTGACATTTATTTAGTGGGTTGGGGTTGTAGTAGGAGATCATTCAGTCGAGTTAAGAAAGGAAAGCTCATATAGTGCCTTAAAGGCACTTGTAAGGAGGTCCATACGATGATCCATAGACTGTTAATTTCCAGTGCGTCACAGGTCTGATATCCTATCTGAATATGTGGGATTAGAACTCACCTCTTTTGACTTCCAGTCTTAGGCTCCTTCCAGTAGGCCCTGCAGTCTCCCCACTAAAATCACTTTTGCAAGTTATAGACTTCTTCAATGTTCAGGGTCATGTGTCCCATCTCCTAGAGTTTCTTGTGCCTGAGACAGGGATACACACCAACCACTCTGGCTCTATCTTACCCATCACCAAAGATTCTTCATACAGGTCCTCTAATAATGATGATAACAATAATAATATTTGTTAAAGCATGAACCTCTATATTAGAAACTTGAGTCGATACCACATAATCAGGTCAGACCCAATCCCTGTCCCACGTGGGGCTCACAGTCCAAGTAAGAGGGGGATTGGGTATTGAATCCCCATTTTACAGATGAGGAAAATAAGGTACAGAGAAGCAAAGTGAATTGCTCAAAATCACACAGCAGGCAATTGGCAGAACCGGGATCAGAACCGAGGTCCTCTGGCTCCCAGGCCTGGGGGTCTTTCTCTCAGGCTAAGTTGATTCTCTAATAAAGGAGAACCAAGATCATAATTTTAGTCTGAGGTACCATCTCCTCCTTCCCATCTACAAAAAGACTCTCATGTCACTTCCTAAAAAGTTGCAGACCAATTTTTCTGTTGCTCTTTCATCTCTCATTCAAATCCTCACCTATCATTTACCTTGTGAAAGTTCTCATTCTTTCATTGTGTAGAAAATATATATAATTTTCTGCTCTTCTTTGAGTTTTCCTGAGCCTAATGGGTCACAGAGCCAGGCAAAGCATGGAGATGTTAGAATCACTCCAGCTCTTACAGATTAGCTACTCTGTCATTAAGTCAAACCCTAAATCTCACTGACTTCTGAAGTGCTTCTTGAATTGGATCCGAGGCAGCATTCCAGTTAATTATAGACAGCTTAAATATAAGAAAATAGCCACTTGGAAATGATGATGATAATGATAGCATTTGTTAAGTGCTTAGTATGTGCTAAGCACTGGGGTAGATACAAAATAATCTGGTGGGACCCAATCAGATCCTCTTCTTTGTCCGAGCCCCTGCTTACCAGCAAAGAGTTGCTCCTTTCAAAAACCTTCTTCCTGTCACATAGCTGACTTCTCCAAATTGCTCCAGCAGCTACAAAACATTTCTGATTCAGTACATATACCCTAGAGCCTGACCAATAATTGCAAGAGGATTCTTTAATTTTGAATGATACCATTTGAAATTTTCATAACTCCACTGCAGTTCTTTTCTCTCAAAGTATGATGATGATGATGGTGGTCCTTATGAAGTACTTACTGTAGACTTTCTCTAAACTGTAAGCTCACTGTGGGCAGGGAACAAGTCTACCGGCTATGATATTGGGTACTATCCCAAGTGCTTAGTACAGTGCCTGGCACAGTAAGTGGTCAATAAATATGATTGATTGATTACTATGTGTTAATATCAGGGGTACAGACAAGCTAATCAGACTGAACACAGTCCCTGCCTGACAGCCTAAAAGGAAGGTATTTAATCTCCATTTTACAAATGAGGGAACTGAGGCCCAGGAAGGATAAGTGACTTTGTCAAGGTCGTACAAATCCTGAATCTCCTGATACCCAATCCTGGGTTTCTTCCACGAGGCCATGCTGCTTCCTCTCAGTTTGTAACCAAGTTTTAAAGTCTGTTTATCTACACATTGAAAACAGCCCAAATGAGATTTTAACTACATTTTCAGAAGACACTTGTGTTTCCATTTGAATTTTGAAATATTATTCCACTATAATATTCTAGTCAAACATCCTCAAGTCCTCTCCTGAGTTGTTTTCCCCCCTCCGGAACATATCGGGATGATGTGCCTATGACAATTTTCTATCCCTTGTTACTTCCTAGATCATTTGGGGAAATAATTCATTTACCCTTTTTAAAAGAATTTTAATTTCATTAACCAGCCACCGCAGTAGCATCACAGACCCTGAATGTGTTCCTTCTTATCCTCAGGAACATATATCCCTTTTCTACCACACTTGATCTTCTATTTCTCTTGCAAACATTGAAGGACAGTTTCTAAATGCTTATGGCAAAATCAAAATATATTACTAACTCAGTCATTACCTCTTTAGGTTTGGGATTCTTCCATTCAGTCAGATTTTTGAAGAAGTTTGAGTTACCTCTAGGTCAATTTTCCTAACAGGATTTAGTAAGAAAATTTAATTCCTGGAGATTTACATATTCTCTGAGGAGATGAGTTTTGTCTTGGATCTCTGATGTAAATGAGAAAAACGTCATTAAACTAGACCACGTCCATGTGAAGCAGCAGGTTGTCGATTGTGCAATTATCCAGATAATATATGAAAAGAACATATCTGTTGTTTTCAGTGTGACCCAGGTCAGCCTTCCAGGCTATCCAGAACATTTTAGAACCACCGGGCAGGCTTTTGGCTCAGTATATCTGCAGCATTAGGGGTAAAGCAAATATCAAATATAAATCTTGGTGATGTGAACATTGCTTGATGGCCATAAATGGGCCATCTTTTGGGAAAAGAAAACATATTTTTCCATTTCTTTTAGAAAATCACTCAGCTAACATCGGTGGGTGAATGAGATCTCTTTAAATTATGAAAACCCTACTTGTTTCTGTCAAAAATGCACAAACCATGCTGCCAGTGTTTCATATGTTTCATTACCAAAAGAAAGTAAAGGAATCTAGAATGAATCCCCTCCTTCATTTTTCACCCTGAGACTCCTGTGATTTATTACAAGGAAAACAGAGATTTCAGGGACAACAGGGTCAAATTCCCCAAAGTTCCATGGAGACACCCTTGCCCTTTGTTGCTAGCTATTAAAATGATCCTTCCCGTTTAGAGAATGCTCTCTATGGAGGCAGGCCTATTCTTTTCCCTTAACAATATCAAGTCTGCTCTGTGATCTGTCATAGTTCTAAAACATCCCTTAACTAACCGGCTGGCTGGCTGATCATTTCAGCTTCAAATTAAGGTGTCTTCTCCTCCCATCCGTTTTACGGGTGGAGTTTGAACATCTGGCCAATCTCAAAGTCTTCAGGTTGGGGAAGCTGGTATCTAAATTTGTGCACCGAGAGCCGTCAGAATTCATTCCGAACGGGTCCGCCATAAGTAATCGGAGACATATGTTTGACATTATCTGGGAAAACAAAAACAATGATTCAATGACTCTTGCTTCATTCGACACTGAAAAAGTGTTTGGCTCCAGAAGCTGGCCCTGGGAAGAATATTTCACTCTGAACAGAACCGCTGAGGTTCCATTATTAATGTAAATAACTGGGAGGAAAGAGGGAGGTCTTGACAAATGCCATGGTGAAAATAAAACAGCTCTGAGATTCCTGATTGGGGTTGATTTTAGTAACTGGCTGGGAATGTAGACACTTGATCCTGCCTATAATGTGATCACCAGAATTCACCCTTTGCAGGAAAGAAGTACCGGAGCATTAAGGAACTCTAGAAGCTCAGTGGCAGCTTTGGGAACTTATGGGGTTTCTGGAAAAGATTTCTGGAGTGAAGTATTCCCATCTCAACTAGAAAATGCTTCTTTTAAGAAGAGAAGCGATTACAGAGGGAAATAATGATTATTGTGTATTAAGTAATAATAATTACTGGGGCATTTGTTAAGCACTTACTATGTCCTGGGCACTCTACTAGGCACTGGGGTGGATACAGGCACATCAGATTGGAAGCAGTCCCTGTCACACATGGGCTTCATAGTCTCAGACCCTATTTTACACATGAGATAACTGAGGCCCAGAGAAGTTAAGTGACTTGCCCAAGGTCACACAGCAAACAAGTAGTGGAGCTGGAATTAGAACCCAGGTACTTCAGACTCCCAGGCCCGTGCTCAATTCACCATACCAGGCTGCTTCTCCACTGTTAAGCACTTCTATGTGTTGAACTACTCTGTTAAGTGCTGGGGTAGATACAATATAATGATCAATGGTATTTACTGAGCACTTACTGAGTTCAGAGCATTGTACTATGCGCTTGGGAGAGTAGTCAGTCAATCATATTTATTGAGTGCTTACTGTGTGGAAAGCAGTGTACTAAGTAGGCCCTTGGGAGAGTACAATACTACAATAAACAGACACATTCCCTGCCCACAAGGAGCTTACAGTCTAGAATACAATACAACAGTTAGTAGATACGATCCCTGATCATGATGAGTTAGCAATCTAGTAAAGTGCTCTGTCCACAATAAGTGTTCAATAAATAAGATTGATAGGGAATTTACAGTCTAGAGGGAGCTTGTAGTCTAATAAGATCAGACGCAGTCTCTCACAAAGAACTCACAGTCTCAGAGGGAGGGAAATGAAATATCTCATCCCCATTTTCCAGATAAACTGAGGTTCCAAGAGTCTATGTGGCTTGCCCAGGTCTCTGACAGAGCTGGGATTAGTACATCAGTTTCCTAATTCCAAATCTTGTTCTTGCTCTACTTGTCCACTTTAATTCACTTGAATTCAGGTAATTCAAGTGAATCAGGGAACCAGGGTCCAAGTGGCATTTGACATCATTCACTGCCTGGCAGATACTGAGCATCCTTAAAGTGGAGGGTTAGTCAGAAAGCCTTGCTCTCACACTCAGCCTCAATGCCTCAACCCCACAGGAGCAGATTTCTAAACTAGATTTCCCCTGGGCTCTTCCCAAAATGGTGATGCTTTGCCAACAGGCTTCCTGCCAGCTGGACATTGAGTTTCTGGCTACCACTGGCCCATTCCATAGCTTGGCAAACCAACAGCATGGAAACACTGAAGGAAATACTCACTTGTAGTTCGCTCCCCTCTCTCCCTGATATCAATCATGCCAATTCTTCAGCCTCCTTCGCCTTTGCCTTGCAATTTTCTCAAGTCTTTTCCATTCCACAAAATCTCCTCCCTTTACTCTTATTACCCCGTGGTTAATACTCCATGAACATTCGATCCACACCGGCTGACACGATTAACTCCCTACCAACTCTCTCAACACTAAAGCTGGTTTTCATTTTAGTGTTTTGCTGAAATCACTTATTACCACCAATGGATGATTCCTTGATAATTTCTAATGGTATCTTCTCTGTCCTTGAGAATAACCTCTCTGCTGCCTTTGGTATTGTCTACCACCCCATCTTCCTTTTGGCCCTATAGTACCCTGGTTCTTTTATGACCTCCTTTCTTGATCTCTTTCATCAGCTCTCCTTTCCTAATCTTTACTTTTAGGATTCCTTAGGACTCTGCTTTGGGTTTTCTCCGCTTCTCTTTTCACCCTCAATCCTTTGGGGACCTCAACGACTCTCAATGTTTCTGCGGCCATCTCTTTGGTGTTAATTGCTTAAAACCTGACCCTTCTCCCTCGTTCCCCTCTTGGATAAATTGTCTCTATGGCTGTAAAATATTTGTATCCTAACAAATGTCTTGCCTGATTCTTTGTGCTGTTCCACCTGAGTATCTTTATTTTATGCTTGGACTTAGCACATAGTAAGTGCTTAATATGTACCTTCATCATTATCATCATTATTGTTATTATTTGTTATTATTGTTGTTGTTATAAGTAGCGTCACTTATGGGCCACTTTTTTATGGTATTTGTAAAGTGTTTAATATGTGCCAAGCACTGTACTAATGTTTGAGGTAGATCTAAGCTGTTTAGGTTGGACACAGTCTGTGTCCCTTGTAGACAACCAATCTTAGTACTCAGTTTACAGATAAGGTAACTGATTTTTTTAGAAGTTAAGCGACATGACCAAGGTCACATAACAGACAAGTTACTAGTCAATCAGTTGGTCATATTTACTGATCCCTTACTATGTACAGAGCACTGTACTAAACCATTGAGAGAGTACAATGCAAAAGAATTACCAGACATGTTCCCTGCCCATAACGAGTTTACAGTCTAGAGGAGTTACAATCATCTAAGTCCTGGATCAAACAACAAAGTCACTCTCCTGGAAATGAAGGTAAACTTGTCTCAACAGAGCTAACTAGGTGGTAAACCTGTAAAAAATGGACATGGTTTAAATATCCAAACAGACTGTGGCCTTGTGGAAAGGTCATGGGGCCTGGGAGTCAGAGGACTTGGGTATTAATCCCTGCTCTGCTACCTACCTACTGGGTGACCTTGGGCAAATCACTTAACTTCTCTGGGCCTCACTTACCTCATCTGTAAAAGGAGGGCTAAGACTGTGAGCCCCATGTGGGATGCGGACTATATCCAACCTCATTAGCTTGTATATACCCCATTTCCAGGCACATATTAAAAGCTTAACAAATGCCATTAAAAAAAAAAAAAAAGTACGGGGTCACCTCTCACTATCTCCACTCCTAACCTCCCCTCCCCAATTTTTGAAAATAAAAATAGACTCTAAGCTCCTTATGGGCAAGAAATGTGTCAACTAGCTCTGTTATATTGTACTCTCCCAAGTGCTTACTCTGCTCACAGCAAACAATAATATGACTGATTGATTGATTATGTCCATCTTGTGGACAGGAATCAGGTCATTTGTCAGTTTTGTATTTCCCAACTGCATAGTACACAGCACTGCTACTACTAGTACTAACCAGCACAGCCATATTTCTCCACACCCCCTTTCCCAGACTGTGAGCTCACTGTGGGCTAAGAATGTCCATTTATTGTTGTATTGTACTCTCCCAAGTGCACACAGTAAGCTCTCAGTAAATACTATTGAATGAATTAATTTCTCCAAGTAATCTGATGCTTTAGGTTCAAATAAAATAAACATCCTGGCGATTGCTAGAAGTGGGTGAACCCATCATATTTATCAGCATCAATAAGTATTTACTAACTGCCCAAAGAGCGCTCAGCTCTGAAGCAGCATAGACTAGTGGTAAAAACACAGGCCTGGGAATATGAGGATGTGAGTTCTAATCCCAGCTCTGCTATTTGCCTTCTACTTGACCTCGGACAAGACACCTAAGTTCTCTGTGCCTCAGTTTCCTCACCTGTAAAATGCAGATTCAATACCTGTTCTTCCTTCTACTTAGTCTGTGAGCTGTAGGTGGAACAGGGACTCTATCTGACCTCATTAACTTGTATCTACCCCAGTACTCAGAACAGTGCTTGATACATAGTAAGAGCTTAGAAAAGACCATTAAAAAAGGGGCAGGAAGAATAAAGGGTTCTTCCAGAAAGCGATAAAAAAACCCCACAACCTGGTTGTGATTTTTACTTTGTTTCATAACCATTTCGATAACTGTGCTATTATCTTGAATCGGTAAATGGAGAACTTGACAGGGGATCTATAAGGTGCCTTAAGTAAAGCACAGCAAGAATCATATATATTGGCAAATGTGTTGATTTTTGAAACACAAATAAACCTCCGTAAACCAAGAATGCACAGGAACTCGAGTTGCTTCATCCAGTATAAATGTGTACATGTATTTGTGGGGATGCCTTTTTTAAAGGGTTGTAGAGAAGCAAAAAGATCATTTTTATTGCATGACTGAATATTCCAATGTAGTTCTGATGCATACATTTTTAAACAATGAATAAATACCCACATTTAAATATGTCTGTATATATACGCACATACGTGTCAACACCTTTCCACATTTATTGAAGACATAGACCAAGGAATCTCCTTCATTTAAAACCGTACCTTGTGTTGATATGTGACTGTGTCTAACACGTTTTAGTTTCCCTTGAACTCTTTAAAAAAGGCAAACTGAAGCTATTTCTCCTCAAACCTCTTCTAAAGATGCTGGGATTGGACTAAAAGCATAGTCAGAGCTTGGAAATAATGAACATTGTGAAAAATACAGCAATGGAGTAATTATATAATCAATTGAAATGAAACTGCATGAATAGCTTTAGGAGAGACTCTTCAAGGGAGAGTCCATTCCCGAAACATGCATTTATTGCTAATTTCTCAACTGACGTGTTCTTTGTCTTTACAAATTAAGCAATTCTTCTGCCTGAGTAATGACCATTGGTATCTTAGTTATGTATTTCACTGTCATATCATATTCAATGCACTGTGAGATTTGTGGAATTTTAGATCAATTAAAGCTGTCTGCAAGCAACAATATTTTCTCCAGTATTTTCCTTGAGAAAAAAAAAAATTCTTCCAAATGGTTTAACAGAAGATTCCATCAACCAGTTGGCACTGCTACAAGGGAAATGATCCTGTTCTCCTTAATTCCTCAATTTTAGAAATTGACTGTGGCAGAAAGATAGTTTTCTTTCTTTTCTTTCTTTTTTTTTTTTTAATTTGCCAGTGTTGTGTTGACATTTTCTTCATGGGATACTTCAACTCATGTTCTCCAATTTTCACTTGCTGAGTTGTTGATTTCCAGGGTAGTGTCAATTTGGGGTTTCTTTCGTCCATAGGACTTGAGTCTTTGTCCTTGAAGAGTTGTCAGCTGCAAGATACAGAGAAAATTGTATCACCAATTAAAGTGAAGCAAATCATAACATGTCATACAAAAGTAGTAGACCCCTGGAGTACAATAGTGTCTGGGATGTTTGGCAGGTCACTTTAACTCCTTCAGGGCCAGACCTTCTTGACTTTTCATTCATTTAGAGAGATAGGGCTAAATGCTGTACCATCAGAGTCTGCCTAAAGATGGGATGGAGACTGAGGCAGATAAAATCACAGAAGTAGTAGAAGGATGCAGGAGGAAGACTAATGGAATTTCCTGAGAACTAGCTGAGTGCAACACATTGTACCAGGTGTTTTGGAAAATATCAATCAATGGTATTTATTGAGCGCTCACTGTGTGTAGAGTGTTGTATTTAATGACTGTTTCCCCCTCTAGAATTTAAGCTCCCTGAGGGCAGAGATTTTGTCTATCAGGTCTGTTTACTCTCCCAAGTGCTTAGTACAGTGCTCTGCATTGAATCTCTATTCAAAGATAGGGAAACTGAAGCACAGACAAGGAAAGTGACTTAACCAATGGTCACAAAGCAAGCAAATGGCAGGCTGGGATTTAAACCCATACCCTAGACCCTTCACTAGTCATTCATTTATTCATTCATTCATTCATTCAATCATTTCGTATTGTGTGGGGAGCACTGTATTAAGTGCTTCGGAAATTGCAACAATAAACAGTGACATTCCTGCCCACAATGTCCTTACAGTCTAGATGAGGGGAGAAAGACATCAATACAAATAAATAAAATTACAGATATTTACATAAGTGCTGTGGGGCTGTGGTGGGGAAGACCAAAGGGAGCAAGTCAGGGTGACTTCTTCACTTCATGGAACCTGTGCACCCTCTAAACATAATTTATTCAAGACACTCTCCACCCGCATAGAAGCCTGAAACTTTGCTCTCCCAATCCCCTGAGATTCTCCTAATCTTCACAACCTTCCTAAAATCACACCTCTTCTAAGAGGGATTCCCCAAGCCCTCATTTCCTTTATTTGCCCTGCCCACCACATCACCTGTGCAGTTGGCTGAGTACCTCATAAGCACTTTAATACCACAGCCCCACAGCTCTTATGTACATATAGCTGGGCTGTACTATTTTCCCTATCTGTAATTTATTTTAACGGCTGTCTTCCCCTGTAAACTGCAAGCTCCTTTTAAGCTGGATCAGGTCTACCAAATCTGTTTTACCGAACTTCCCCAAACGCTGAGCACAATGCATTGCACGCAGTAATCACTCAATAAATGGCATTGATTGACTACTAAGCACTGGGAGAGTACAGTGGAGTTAGTGGGCATGATCCCTCACAACAAGGAGCTTACATTCAAAGCAGGTGGACATAAAATATTCACACCTAGGAAAACCAAGATTAAAAAAAATGAGCGTTTATGGAAGGAACATATTACATCAAGATGTCTTGATATTGAGTGTTTCAGTGAGATGCCGGGGGAGAAGAAAGGGAAAAAACACAGGGCTTGCTGTTGTGGGATTTGGACAGCAGTGATTCCACATTCACCTGTCACACTTTTATAAACATCAAGCAGATTCATCTTTATGCATAGATGTATCCCTTGGCTTCCGGGATTAGTTTTTCCAGTAGCCTAAACAGGCCACCCACATGGATTGTCTCCATAGAAGGGAGGGCTGGATTATCTCAGGTGTCATTTGGGGTCTATGTTCAGACCTAGACTCAGGTTTTGCCAGTTCTGGGCCAGGCCACTTTAAGCTATAGATTCCTGGCCTGGAATGCTCAAAAGAGAAAACCAGTAGGCCCCCTGCTCCCCTGGGTGGATCCACTCCTCAAGGAGGCCTATCATGTGATTAGGTCTTCCAGTTAAGGGAGACACAGATACCTCTTTTCTCTTCAAAGACAGTGGTGCTTTTTATACTGGTAATTTTGGCTGTTAGCACAGGTCTTTGCTCGGGAAGACACAGTACAAGTGTACTGTAAAAAGCCAGAACCGCTCCCGTCCAACAGCCGCGGCTTCTACAGCTCTGAATCTACCACACGGAGAACAGGGTTTAACAATCCATCTTGACTTGACAGTCCAATCGCTTCTGGGGCCAGTTAGATCATCTCCTCTGCTTGGCAGCAAGTTCTTCTGATAGCACATGCAGTGGTCAGAGATGGGTGTTCAAGGGGTCAGGATTTCATGCGAGGAGATTGCCGAATGACATGTAATCGACCATCTAACCGGCTGTCCCACATAGCGCCAGGGATGTGAGCCTGACCCTCTTGACTTGATTTAGATCACATTATACGCCGCCTTGCCTGACTTCATAGAGGTGTCGCCTCCCCTTTTCAATGGGCAGAAAAGCAGTAATGGGGGTCAACCATGAATTTAATGAAAGGTTTCCTAGAAATCACACTAAATACACTGCTAGAGCTCGTGGAGGAACTCTGAGATGTCCTTATTTCAAGCATGTGTGCCTGAATGATTTGAGGAATGTAATTGCTTTTGGTGGTCTCCGTCTCTAGCCGAGTGGCTTGTTTTCAGTGAGAAGTTGTGGTGCTGCTAAAATAGTATTTATTTTCTATCCCAGCCTCCTGGTCTCATATCCGCTGGTGAAACTCTAGAATGTGGTAACCGATTTCTAAAGAAAAGTTAAAAGTTTCTGACCACTTCCTGAGCTTTTACTGCTTATTCTTAATGATTGTGGTATGCAAGTGCTTACTATGTGCCAGGCATCATTCTAAGCACTGGGCTAGATACGTGATCACCAGGTAAGAAATATGCAGTCCCTGTCTCACTTGGAGCTCAGTGTTTAAGTTGGAGGGAAGCCAATGCTTAAACCCCATTTCACAAGTGAGGAAACTGAGGCCCAGAGAGGTTAAGGGACTTTCACAAGGTCACACATTGGGCCAGTGGCAGAGCTTAGTCTCAAACCCAGATCTCCTGCAGTGTGGGGAAAGAGCACGGGCTTGGGAGTCAGAAGTCATGGGTTCTAATCCCGGCTCCACCATTTCTCTGCTGTGTGACCTTGGGCAAGTCACTTAACTTCTCTGTGCCTCAGTTACCTCATCTGTAAAATGGGGATTAAGACTCTGAGCCCATGTGGGACAACCTGATAACCTTGTATCTATCCCAGCTCTTAGAATAGTGTTTGGCACATAGTAAGCACTTAACAAATACCATTATTTTTTTAAAAAATCTCCTGTCTCCCAGTCCCATGGTTTTTCTTATTTTTAAATGGTGTTTGTTAGGCACCTACTACGTGCCAGATACTATACAAAGCTTTGGGGTAGAAGTAAATTAATCAGGCTGGACTCAGTCCATGTCTCATGTGGAGCTCACAGTCTTAATCCCATTTTATAGAGGAGGTAACAGGCATAGAGAAGTTAAATGACTTGTCTAAGGTCATACAGCAGATATATGGTGGAGCTGGTACTAAAACCCAGGTCCCCTGACCCCTAGGGCCATGCTCTTTTCATTAGGCCATATTACCTCTGAAAACATGGCTATTTAAAATTTTCTCAAGAATGAGTCTGATACTTGTAGAAAGCAAGGGGACAATAATGATTCATTCTGAGTAACACAACTCATTGAGGAAATTGCAGATGGTTCACTCATTTCATTGACTCGTATTTATTGAGTGCTTTCTGTGTGCAGAGCACTGTACTAAGTGCTTGGGAGAGTACAACATAATAAACAGACACATTCCCTGCCCAAAATGAGCTTACAGTCTAGAGGGGGAGATGGAGATTAATATATATAAAGTAAATTATAGATATATACATAAGTGCTGTGGGGCTGTGAAGGGAGATGAATGAAGGGAGTAGGTCAGGGCAATGCAGAAGGGAGAGGAAGAAGAGGAAAGGAGAGTTTAATCAGGGAAGCCCTCTTGGAGGAGTTGTGCCTTCAGTAAGGCTTTGAAGTGTGGGGGAGTAATTGTTGAATATGAGGAGGGAGAATGTTTGAGGGAAGGGCAACTAAACTTTGCAGGGGGAAAATGGAACAGGATCCTTGTGAGGCCCCCTCTGGAAAGGGATCTTCACTCTGAAAAGATGCAGGGCTTGGAATCACTGCTCTCCAAACTCCACCTGCTAGTAGCTCACCAAGGACCCTCTGGTCTCTGAATGTACCCAAGCCCCGTTTGAATCCACCGGAATTTGCAGGATGCACAACTTCTGCAGGAATGCAAGCCATAGACTTCCATCCTGTAGGGTGAAGGAGGGTTTCTTGATTCTATTTATTGCTATTGTTCTAGTCTGTCTGTCTCCCCTGATTAGACTGTAAGCCAGTCAAAGGGCAGGGACTGTCTCTATCTGTTACCGATTTGTACATTCCAAGCGCTTAATACAGTGGTCTGCACATAGTAAGCACTCAGTAAATACTATTGAATGAATGAATGATTCAGAGTTGGAGGAGCCTGAAAGTCTTTTTCTCTAGGCCCAGGATCCAATCAATCAATGGTATTTGAGCACTGACTGTGTGCAGAGCACTGTAATTAATGTTGGTATTTGTTAAGTGCTTGCTATGTGCAGATCACTGTTCTAAGCACTGGGGTAGATAAAGGGTAATCAAATTGTTCCACATGAGGCTCACAGTCTTAATCCCCATTTTACAGATGATGTAACTGAGGCACAGAGAAGTTGTGACTTGCCCACAGTCACACAGCTGGCAAGTGGCAGAAGCTGAATTTGAACCCATGACCTCTGACTCCCAAACCCGTGCCCTTTCCAATAAGCCTAAGCACTTAGGGGAGTACAATAGGATAGAGTAGGTAGGCAAAATCCCTTTGCACAAGGATCTTACGGTCTATCCCGTTGCTTTTATTTTATTTATCACTGTACTTGTGTTCTGTGTCAGGGTTAGGATTTTGTTGTTTCATCTCTCCTCACATACCCATTGTCTATCTCCTTGCTTCTCATGGTTCTTAGACTGAGAGCCCCATTAGGCATCCGAGATCAAGCCTAATTTTCCATCTGTGTATTTTTCCCAGTGCTTAGTGCAGAATAGATGTTTAATAAATATGATTATTCTTTCTGCTCCTAATTTTACCCCCAGGAGCCCCTGTTAAATGCCTCATTTCTGTCTGAAGCTCACCATAACAATAATAATTGTGTTATTTGTAAAATGCTTTTTATGTGGCATCCACTGTGCTAAGCACTGGGATGGATACAAGAAAATCTGGTCAGACGGAAGCAGCATGGCCTAATAGATAAAGCATGGGCCTAGGAGTCATGGACCTGGTTTCTAATCTTGGCTCTGCAACTTGTCTCCTGTGTGTCCTCGGGCAAGTCACTTTTCTTCTCTGTGCCTCTGTTAACTCTTGTAAAATGGGGATAAAAACTGAGTCCCATGTGGGATGGGACTGTGTCCAATCTGATTATTTTGTATCTACCCCAGGGCTTCGAATAGTGCCTGGCACTTAACAAATACCATAAAAAAAAATCCTGTCCTTTATGGTGCTCACTATAGAAGGGAGAATAGATATTGATTCCTTATTTTACAGATGGGGAAAGTGAGGCACAGATAAGTTGAATAATTGTATATTTATTAAGTGCTTATTGTGTGCAGAGCACTGTATTAAGTGCTGGGAAAGAGTTTTCAATTGGGAATCAGACTATGTCCCTCGAGGGGGCTGCATAGCAGGCAAGTGTGGTACTGGATTACAACCCAGATCCTCTAACTCCCAGGCCAGTGCTCTTTCCAGTAGTCACATGCCTTCTCATTAATATGCTTCAGCACCACCTGGCATCTCCAAACAGCAAATCCTCCAGTCTGCACAAAATGCAGCACCACAGGGGGGATATTTTCCTTCAGGACAGTCCCGCAAGAATGTCAACACTTGCTTGCCTCTGTGGAGGATGAATCTTTCACTGTAAACTCACTATGGGCAGAGAACACCTCTACCAACTCTGTTATAGTGTACTCTCCCGAGCACTCTTAGAGCACTGCTCTGCAGACACAGTAAGCCCTCAATAAATACGATTGATTGATTAGCCACCATCCCAATCAGTGATATTGATTGAGTTTGTACTATGTGCAGAGCACCGTACTAAGAACCTGGGAGAGTACAGTATAAGAGATTTGGTCATCATGTTCCCTGACCATGAGGAGCTTACAGTCTATGGGGAGGAGAGATGTTAAAATCACCTACTAATATTAACAATTGTATTTAAGTGCTTACTATATGCCAAGCACTTTCATAGGCACTGGGGTGGAAACAAGATAATCAGGTTGGGCTTGGTCCCTGTCCCACATGTAGCTCACAACCTAAGTAACTCACCAATATTTAATGACTTCCTTTTGGTGTAGAGCACCATAGAAAATAGTTGGAAAATACAATAGCATTAGATAGCATGATCCACACCCTCAGAGAGCTTAGATTCTAGACTCTTTCATTATCACCAGACTTGGATAAACAAGTACTCTGCCACTCTATATGCTGCTGGAATTTGAAGTTTGTTCACAGTGAATTTAAACTGAAGTTTGACCAGCCACATATAGTTGAAAACAGTCCTGTATAGCTTCCCTGCCTTTCATTTTGACTATCAGCAAAGAGCTTTTTTTGCAGTTATCCATGTAAGAAACAAATCACTGAAAAATGTTGAAAATGAAAGAAAAGAGCCAATTTACCTAAAAAGAAATCATTCCGACTCCCGCACATTATTTTGAACATGATATGGATTTGAAACCATATGATGTTTCACCGATATCAGGTTTTGATTATAAAAAATACAGACTTCTTTGTCAATTCCATTTGGAGTCTGCACCCGCAATTCATCTATCAATAAAACTTTAAGAAGTTCAAGGCTTTACAGAAAGAATGTAACTGAACCACCAAAATCTGCCTTTAATGAGCAGCACCCTAATTAAAGTAGGTTCAATATTATAACACGTCGACTGCCAAATTCATTTCTATAAGCTGGCTGCTTTTCTTTAATTCTCTCAAGCTTAGCACTCTAAGGATTGAGCATTACATGAAAAGAAATTATTCTCAGTGAGTTTCATAGCTTGGCACAAGAAGGATGCAGCATGAGAGATTATTTTCTGTGGGAAAGGTAAAAACCTTCCTGACATTGAAGAGGACATGAACTCCTACTTATTTAGGACTTTTTGATGATTTTCTTCACAAGTTTCCATTCGCTCACCCATCAATATCCTTTCTGCCCCTGATTTGTCAGTGAATGGTAATTGGGGTTTGGAATTGGAATTCAGGGAGGCTGCCTTGGGTCTCATGGAAAATTTCTCACATGGTTAAGGGACTCTAGCCCAACACATTCAGGAAGACTGCCAGGCTGACGTGGGCATCCTTCCTGGAGTCAAACTCCTCTAGGATCCCCCTAGATAGATAGTGGGTGGTCCCTGCTCATTCACCTGACTGAGACCCTGTCTTCATCTTGGTGAGGGAGAGATTGTGAAATTGTCCTCTGCAAACAATAAGCACTCAGTAAATTCCACCGATTGATCGTAAATAGATTGTAATCTAGATTGTAGGCTCCTGCAAACTTGTTAAGGGATAGAGCTCAAAACTAACTCTCATGAAATCTCCTAAGCACTTAGTACAGTACACAGTAAGTGCTCAGTAAATACCATTGACAGATCAATAGTAAACTTCTTCTGCCCAGCTTGTAGGCTTTCTGAAGCCAGGGATCCTGTTTGAAATTAACTCTGTTGTACCCTCCCAAGTGCTTAGTAGAGTGCTCTGCACAGAGTAAGCACCCAATAAACGCCACTGAATGATTGACTGGACCTAGCTTTGGAAGGTAGCACTTATAGGAGAGCTCCCTTCTACTTAGATTGTGAGCCCTGTGTGGGAAAGGGATTGCGTCTGATCGGATTAACTTGTATCTTCCTCAGTGCTTAAAACACTGCTCTCTACTGTTGTAAGCAATTAACAAATACCAACCACAGTTATTATTATTAAGAGCCTTGTTGGCCTATCTCTGCTCTGCTTCAGGTGGATGATATGTCATTTTTCTCTTCAGCAGCAAAGTGGGGTCAGGACTCTACCATTCACCTCAAACTTCCACCCCACCTAGAGTGCCCCATGTCCTTTTACCTCAGCCATGAGCTGTGGCCAGTACTGCCAGCTTACTGGTAAAGTTCATGGGAAATGTTTGCTAAGAAATGACAACTCAATAATAATAATAACTGTCATGCTTGTTAAGCCCATACTAAGTGCCAGGCACTGTACTATGCGCTGGGGTAGATATAGGATAACCAAGTTGGACAGAGTCTTTGTCCCACATGGGGCTCAGAGTTCTAATCCCCATTTTACAGATGAGGAAACTAAGGCACAGAGAATTTGAGCGACTTGCCCAAGGTCACACAGCAGACAAGTGGATGAACTGGGATTAGAACCCAGGCCCTCCGGCTCTTTCTACTAGGCCACGGTGCAATTGCCCTCTGCTAGATTGTACACTCCTCGAGGGCAGGAATCATAGTAACTAGTTCTATTGGACAGTCCCTACCCCTTTGAACAGGTGCTCAGTACAATCCCAAGCACTTTGTACAGTACTCTGTATAAAGCAGGTGTTCAATACAATCCTAGATTAACCAATCTGTAAATTACCCCGTTATGCTATAGACTCCTAGAGGGCAGGGGCTCCGACTAGGTCATTTCATAACTTCCCAGCTTCTAATCCAATCCTGCATCCATACTAGGTGCTCAATCAATGCCACTGATTGATTACAAATTAGGGAGCACATTAACTCTTTCAGATCATTCCTGCATTGTGGGGACCCCTAGTGGCTCGAAAGACTCAATGTTCCTCCCCAAGCCCCCAGTGGATTTTGGAAACTATATCACTGTCTCATTAGAGGATGCAATTCAACCACTGGGTAGAATCTGGGTCATTAAATGCTAAACATCATTAAGAGTGTGTTTCTGTTTTCACTGCGATTCTTAGAAATAGGGACCCAAGGTGCAAAAAAAAAGTCATGACAGCTGTATTTTTTTTCTATGTGGTATATAGGTTTTAGGCTGAAGGCCATGTGAGTTCTGTTCAATTTGTCTTTTTTTTTTTAACGTGGAAGCATAAAGAAGGCCATAATTATTTCTCTGCTCCTATTGTGTCTGTCAATATCATTGATGTAGCACAAAGCATTTTCTAGACCGTTAGTCCACAAATGTGTGTAAAGAAAACAAAAATACATTTAAAACAGCTGATACCATAGAGTTTCTAGCAGCTGCAGTCAGGAAAAACTATAGCTCACCCATCCTTTTCACGATGATTTGTGATATTCATCTTGACTCAGAATGCGCTGCTTCAACTCTTATCCTCAGAAACCAGAGATGCATAAAATGCATAAATGAGGACCGGTATTTGTGAAAAGGAATAAAAAATACAATAAAACTCATCAATATCGCCTAAAATTCTGTACCATCTCCCCATGAGACAGTAAGCTCCTGGAAGGCAAGGAACAGGTCTATCCACTCTGTTATACTGAACTCTCCTGAGTGCTTAGTATAGTACTTGAGACACAGTTAAGCACTCAATAAATCAACTAATCATATTTATTTAGCACTTACTATGTACAGAGCATTGTACTAAGCACTTGGGAGAGGATAATATGATAAATATGATTGATTCAGGCTTTCCTAAGGCAACTTTCATCTTTAAATAAGAAATGTGTTTTCAGTGAGAATTGCAGGTTTAATACACATATAAATTTGTATATATATATATGTGTGTATATATGCACACATATATATATATATATATATGTGTAGTAATGACAGAGAGCTGTGTAGATATAACACTGTAGGTTGAATATTTATATAGCATTGGGCCTGTACTTCCGAACAGGGAAAATTTCAAATTTGTCATGCAGTGAATAGTTTTTTCAAGGTGTTTCTCTCAATTTCTGTTGTCTTTATATTAACTCTGATTCTTACAAGTTGGAATTTAATTGCAGCATCTGCAGAGCACAAACATTGTATCACTTCCATTTAATAGTGTGGTGGGCAGCATGTCAACTAGGGGAAGCTGTTGCATACAATAGAGCATTTTCTCAGTTCCGCCAGTAAGTGTACTTTTCCATGCTTTTGACTAGAACCCTGTTAAGAATTAGGAAAGGTATCTTCCTATGGTGTGACCCTACCTAGTCCCAGTCCTCCATGTTATCAAATAAAACAAAAAAAACCACCTCATGTTTAGGCATATAGTGTCAAAACAAGTCAGAACCTCTTTCCCACAATCTCTGATCTGGAACTTCTGTCCTCTATTATATGTAAAACTACCACTCTCTCATCCTTTTAAAAAGCTTGATGTGTGCCGGAAAAGTGAGTACCAACTCTCTTATATTGTACTCTCCCAAGCACTTAGTAAATAAGTCCTTAGTACAGTGTTCTGCACACAGTAAGTGTTCAATATGGGAGTGTGTCCAACCTGATTTGCTTGTGTCCACCCACTGCTGGTACAGAGTAAACATTTTACAAATACCACAATTATATTATTATTATCGAGATATCACCAAGTTGAAAACAGGCAGCTGCAACTTTGTCAGCACTTTCTGGGACTATCTCTGTGGGCACACAGTGTAGAATGGAACATCATATGGGCATCAGTCAGCACTCGTAGATGGGCTTATACTGCTTGTAGCATCATTTTGGAAAGCAAAGAGACATGCACATATCTCTCTTGCACATTAGATGTGATATCAAACAAGACATCTACATTGGTTTACTTGCCTCCATTGTGCAATGAGAAAGAGAAGAAAGCATTATAGATTATTTCCTTTTTGTTGTATTTAGGAGCAAATGCGGTGTCCATCTCTAGAACTAACGATAAGTAAACACAAAACCCAGTGGAGGTAATTTGAACTCTATTGACGCTGTGTCTCTCAGCCTGCAAATGTAGTAGTCCTGAAATGTTCATTTAAGTAGCAGAGAACATCTGTTTCTTATTAACCTCTAGTGCAGTAAGAGAATGCATTATACCTCTTCTGGGTTACAAAAAATAGTCTTGCTTTTCTCTGTCTTTCAGAAGTTGGTACTGCTAGTACTTAGAAAAGATGGGATGAAAAATATTCTAAATGTTTCTTCTTAGTGTCTTGAGATCCCAGGCATTATTAAAATACCCAAGCAGCACTTTGGGAATTTTTTTTGCATTAAGGTATGCCAGTCAAAAAGACAATTAATTTCCTCAGAGCATTATCATTGATGTTTTGAATTTCCTTTTAAATTTTTACTTATATGGTGTTATTTTGACTTAACTCTTCTTTCTGGTCATTCTTGAAATGCTAGTTTTCTTTGAGTAACAGTTTGACTTGATTTAGCAATGTGTTAATGAGCCCAGATCGATTACCTGATTTTAAATTCAACAGATAGTTTAATCTAGGGTATATATGATACAAATAGGTACTTCAGAGGGTAAAATCCCTGTCTCCTAGGCTTCTGAATGAAATAAAATACAGCTACAAGCCACAGAGAATGAATGATACCTGCATGTGGCAATTGTTAAGGAAATGAATGGAAATAGATCATCTCTAAACTGTAAGTTTGTTTGGGCAGGGAATGTGTCCACCAACTCTACTGTAATTGTACTTTCCCAAGCCCTTAGTACAGTGCTCTGCACAGAGTAAGTACTCAATACATATCACTGATTGATTGATTTATAGGAAGGGTCCACTTCAGAATGTAAGCTCACTTACAAAGGTTGATTAATATTACAATGTTTTAAATGTCAAAGATCCCATGTATCTAAAGGGGAAACATGAGCTTGAATGTCAGACTTTAGCTAATGATAAAGTTTGGACCAATGTTCATGGTAGGCCACAAAGTGAAGACTATACTATTTTTCATGTTAGACACTTATTAAATTCTGATATCCTTATATTTGTAGATATCTGTTATATCTATGTATATCTGTAATTTATTTATCTATTTATATTAATATCTGTCTCCCCCTCTAGATTGTGAGCAGTAATGTATCTGTTATTATATTGTACTCTCCCAAGAGTACAAATAGAGACAATCCCTACCCAACAACGGGCTCACATACAAACAGGCTAAGGCAAGTCACTGAACTTCTCTGTGCCTCAATTTCCTCATCTGTTCTGTGAGTCCTATGTGGGACAGGGACTGTGTCCAACCCGATTTTCTTATATCCACCTCAGCACTTAGTACAGTACCTGGAACATAGGAAGCACTTAACAAACACCGCAATTATTAAGAGGCACAAACTTAAATGAAACTTTAGTCAAGTGAAGTGGTTTTTGAAAATGTTGCCAGGCCATCTTTGAACCGATTTTCAATAGCTTCAAAGACTCATCCAGGACAGTGACATCAGCAGAATACAAGCATGCATGGATTACAGAAGGGACATAGGGAATTGATAATAGATGTGAGGTTTTCCTCAATTACATTTTTGGCTTGTGCTACCTAATCAGACTATACCACAATCCTCTTAGTGCTATCTCAGAAAGGAGTCTGAGAGGATAAACCGTCCTATATTCCAAGAATGTTATTAAGGTTTCAGAAATGTATGCACCTGGAAATCAATTAGTTGAGGTAGAATCATTCTCACAAGAGGAGACTCTGTTCTACAGTCTATAAATCTCTGCTTTCTTGTATTGACGTATGTGTCAACAAGATTAGACATTTGTACACTGTATCTGTTACTAGGGACTTCTAGTTGACAAAGGGACTGCAGAGAATGTGTCCTTATTAGCATGGATGTAGTATATATAGTCTATTTCTCCAGTACATATTTTCAATATAATTTCACATGTGGGAAGAGTGGAGTCCACTATAGACTTTCCATTGATGGTTCCAAAGATCCTTAGAGAACTGTCCATATATTGAGATCCTTCATCATCATCATCATCAATATTTATTGAACACTTAACTTGTGCAAGGGCCCTGTACTAAGATTGAGGAAGAATACAAGTGATCATTCAGACACATCCCTTTATCCACCAGGAGCTCACGATCTAAGAATGAAGTGATTTGAGGATTGGTCATTGGCCATCAATCAGTCAATAGTATTTATTGAATGCTTACCATGTGCAGAGCACAATAGTAGTAATAGTAGTAGTAAGCACTTACTCTGTCCCTAGCACTGTACAAAACTCTGGAAAAGAATACACAGCTGGGAATTAGACAGTCCCTGTCCCTCAGTGGAACACAAGCACTTGGGAGAGTACAATAGAGTTAATAGGCATACTCTACTAGTTTGTAAACTCCCGGAGGGCGGGGATCATGGATCCCAACTCTACTGTACTCTTCCAAGTGCTTAGTGCAGTGCTTTATACATACTAAGTGCTCACTAAATACCACTGACTCATGATGCCTGCCATCAGAGAGCTATAGTCCAGTGGGGGAGTCAAACACTGAATAAATTAGAGTTAAGGAAAAGCAACAGAGTTTAGAGTTGTGTACATAAGTACTTAGGTATAGAGATAGAGAGCAGGAAGAGGTTCCCAAGAGTGTGGAAAGATTGAAATGATAAAAAAGCACATTAATAAGAATAACTACAGTACATGCCTAAGGATGTAGATTGTAGATTTCTCTCAGCAACAGCGAGACCATCTAAAGTCCAACATATACCTGGTTCCAAAGGTTTGGGGTGCAGCATTGCCTTTATCCCAGCTCTCTCTTCTGCAGGGATGGAATTCTCCAGGTGATACTGAGGGATGTTGGGGTGGTGAGTAGGGGGGGACAGCTTCTCTCCTTAGGGAGGCCATAATGTGGAAAAATCTAACCAAGATCCAAATGAACACCTTGCAAGAGAGAGGAATGAGAATCAGCAGTGTCTGAATCCAACTCAAAATAAGGAAATAGATTAAACCTTATCCTTCCTTAGGAAAAAAAAACTGAAATTAACTAGCCTGAGGGCTTCAACTAATGCTCACTACCCATTTGCTGTGAGCATTTCTACAGTCTCTCCTCTTGATGAACATTTGGGAGAAGGAGAAAAGGCGACCTGGATTTTGGCTGGGATCCTAGTGAGTGGATTATCTAGAGGTTTTTACTCCCAGAAGGCCCTCATCCAAAAGCTCATGGGACCTTCAGGTCCAGACAGAATCCAGCCCATTTTAAGATATTAACCCTGTCTGAAATTCAAATTTTTTTATGGTATTTGTTAAGCGCATACGATGTGCCAGTCACTACCTATTGTACACTTGGGGGTCTTGTCTTATGCCGTCGAGTCGTTTCTGACCCATAGTGACACCCAGGACACATCTCTCCCAGAATGCCCGGCTCTCCATCTGCAATCATTCTGGTAGTGTATCCATAGCATTTTCTTGGTATAAATAACGGAATTGGTTTACCATTGCCACCTTTCACGCAGTAAACTAGAGTTTCTGCCCTCGACTCTCTCCCATGCTGCTGTTCCCCAGCATGGGTAAGTTTTGATCTGTAGCAGATTGCCTTCCACTCTCTAGCCACTACCCAAGCTAGGAATGGAATGGATATGCCTCTGCTTGACTCTCCTTCCCATACCTGAGACTGGTAGAGAACTGGAAACTCTCCATGTGTGACCCTGAGAGGGGTATGTTGGGGTAGATACAAGCTAATCAGGTTGAACACAGTCCATGTCCCACATGAGCCTCACAGTCCTAATCCCCATTTTACAGATGAGATAACTGAGGCCCTGAGAAGTTAAGTGACTTGCCCAAGGTCACAAAACAGACAAATGGCGGAGCCAGGATTAGAACCCAGGTGATTCTGGCTCCCAGGCCCAGTCCCATGTTTAAGGAATAAGGAAATCAGTGTCTAAATGTACAGTTTCCTAATATAATATCGGCTTCACTGCAGAATCAGTGAATATTTACTCTGTCCCCTTATCTTTTCTTGGTTTTGTTGTTGCCAGCTGGGGTAAAATCCTAACAAAATCCTTGAGATTAAGGCTACTTGTTGACTCTCCCTCCTACTTATCCACTCTCCCCTCACACTACACCTCAGCTCATACTCTTTGTTCTTGTCAAACTAATCTACCCACCAGGGCTTATTGTTAACTGTCCCCCTGCCAGCCTCTTGCTCACGCCCTTCTTCCTGCCTGCCTGCCCACCACTCTTCCCATTGTCATCATCCATCATCATCATACTCACCCGTCATCAAAGCACTTCTGAAATCACATCTCTGCCAGGATGCCTTCCTTGATTGATTTCTAATTTCCAATATCACTTTATACTCACCATGTCAGCACATCTTTACCAGCTACGTATTTAAGTATTCACAACCCCCCAAATAGCACTTATGTATATTATTTACACACTATACTACTTCTGCTTCTCTGTAACTTTAGTTTCTGTCTCCCTCTTAATGACTGTTAGCTTTTTTAACATAGAGATCATGTCTGTTGAGTCTGTTTTACTCTCCCAAGTGCTTAATATTGGGTGTCACATTATAGGTACCCCATACTGATTGATCAACTGATCACTTACTCACTGATGGGTCAATAGAAGGGCAACAATGGAATATTTAAATTTTATTTGGATTAATTGTTGGGTCCAAGGAGAAAAATTTCTGGAGGAACAACATGGCCTAGTGGAAAGAGCATAGTCCTGGGAGTCAGAGGACCTGGGTTCTGAAGCCGGCTCAACCATTTGTCTGCTGAGTGACCTTTAGCAAGTCATTTAACTTGGGCCGCGGTTTCGTCATCTGTGAAATGAAGGTTCAGTACCTCTCGTCCCTCCTACTTAGACTGCGAGCCCAAGTGGAACAGGAACTGTGTGTGACCCGATTAACTCATATCTACTCTGCTGCTTAGTACAATGCTTGACATCTAGTAAGCCCTTAACAAATACTACAGTTACTATTATTATTATTATTGTTATTCCTTACAGAAAACCACCAAAGGTTAACAATAAGGGGCTAATGTGAAAGTAATGGAGATATTATAGGAAGAAAAAGCTCATAAAAATGATGGGAAAAGCATTGGGGAAAGTATTGATAGTAATGAAACCTTCAATAGCAACAGGATTTTGTATGTACAAGTTAATGGATTTTCTGAAGGCAGCAAAACATGAAAACTTAAAAAGAGAACTATAAAGGGATGTAAAGACACAAACATAGCTTTCCCCAATTACAGTATTTTCCTGGAAACTCTTCAAGTGCCACTTATGGAGGCCATATGCCACAATACCAGACAGATTAATCCATAGCATACAAAACCACTTCGAATCCCAAAGCCAGATGACTTAGGTTAAAAAACCAAATTGAATGGAGGGCCAGGAGAAAAACAACAATTATTATAGTTTCATTTAGCTCAATGAATCTATTCTTTTGCTCTTTTACCTATTATATGATGGAGATATGTGTCCCCTTGTTTCCCTCATTAGAGTTTAAACTCCTTGAGGGCAGGATCTTCTTTTGAAGGTTCCAGGATTACTTAGTTCAGTATTCTGCACACACTCTGTAGGTAAAAAAAATTCACCCAAGTATTAAACGAGTCAAGAAAAGAAAGAACAAGCATAAAAGCAAGGTAACCTTAATAGGTAACAGCCAAAACAGCATCAGGCATTGCAGATACCATACATAACAATAAAACAAGCAATAACCATTTTGTGCTCTTTTCTGTCCCTGTGCTCTTCTTATTAGCGTGTAAACTCTGATAGGATGGGGGGCTGTGAGCTTTCCCAACAGTAAAGCTAACTCATTCAACAATCAATAGTATTTATTGATAATAATAATTGTAATGTTTAAGTACTTACTATGTGCCAAGTAATGTGCTAAGAGCTGGGGTAGATACATTAGCCGATCAGACACAGTCCCTGTCTCTCATGGGGCTCGGTCTAAGAGGTTCACAGTCTATTGAGTGCATGCCTACCATGAGCAGACACTGTAATAAGTGTTTGGGAGAGTACAACAGAAGCACAGAAATGATTCCTGTCCTCAGGTTGCTTACAGTCTAGTAAGGGACAGGGAGGTGTTTTGCTGGGTACAGTTTCAGGCCCCCAAACTGTTTTCCTAAGGAAAATTATCTTATTAAAAAACACACACAATTCCCAACCATGTACACCTTCCCAGCACTTAGTACGGTTTGAGCACAGTAAACTCTTCATAAATACTACTACTGCTTACTCTGAGTTGGAGAAAAACTGATCCTGTTGATAAAAAAAATAGCAATTCTTTCCATTTTAGACATTTTCAGGCAAAAGCAAAGTGACTCATTTGAGTTAGGCCAACTCCTTTTTGCTTTAAGATTGCTTTCAGTAATAAGTCCTAATCTTTCAGTTGTTTTGCCTCCATAGAAAACACTGTGTACTCCAAGTACTTTTAGAACTGGTAGAATATTTTGTGTTTTGGAAATTTCTTGAGAGTGATAAATTTCTGGACTTGACCCTTAAAACATTACTATCTCAGAGGAGTTCAAAAATGTCTAAAAGTTTATGGTCTCGTTCCATAATTTGCAGATGTTCTGGAATTAAGACTCCCCGCCGTTTCAGACATTTTTATTTTGCCTCTCAAGGGCATTGGGGTATTGGCTGTTTCCCTTTGTGTTGTGGTTGTGTTTGAATTGGTTGACACTGGTCATCTCTAAGGCCTTTGACAATGCATGGAAACAAGGACCCTAAGACACAATTACTATCCTTTCTGAGCTTTTCAGATAACTTTCCTGCTTAGAAGAATTAGATTGGAAAAGGACGTCAATCTGGGCCATCTGCTGATCTTAGATACTGCACTAATACTTCACTCAGTAGGAGTTAGTCAAGTACAAGATTTAAGAGGACCCTCACTTACTACAGACCCTATCACTTTGTAATAAATGGCCACAACTGAAGTTTGGTGAAAGCTGTCTCAAAAAGAACATTCCTGCTGGGTTTCATTCTGCCAATGGGTGACGGTCTCAGTGCCCACCTAAAAGAGTGTCTAAAAGAGTGTGTTTCAAAGCTGAGCCGAAAACTCTTGGTTGAATATGAATAGGTAAAGCCTGTCTTTCTTTAGAGTTGTGACCACTTAGAATGAGAAACCAGTCTGATGGAGTTGGCTGCTCTGAATTTCAAGCTCTATTAGATTTCTGAGGATGTGCAGTCATAAGGAGTTTTAAGTTCAGCAGTGCCAAACAGATTCACAGAGCTGAGATACTGTTAACATAAGAATAATCTGGTTAGATGAAATGCTCCCTGGGATGAAATTTTAGCTTTCCCTTCTGAGGCACAATACAAAAATAATACCGTTTTCTCTGTCACCAAGATGCCCTTTCAGCAGCTTCACTGGTATTGTTACTACCAACCCATATGGATGGAATAAACAAGTTTACCCATTCAAATCCCTAGTGAATAATCCACATCAACCTAATGTTTCCAAATGACATAAAATAAAATCAGATGCCTAAAATACATGAGCATGAGAAGAGGGAAGCAGAGTTCACTTACAAAATGCATATAAAAGATGAAAAGACTTACACTAATAAAAATGTACACTGTGTGTTTGCACTTTATGACAGTCAATTAAAATCTAAATTTGGTTCATGAAATTTGGATGATAGAACAATATGACTCAGCCCATACTTTTCCAAGAAAAGACCTTGATTGAAGAGAGTGCTAGTGCATATTCTCTGTCTACTAAGGATGTTCTCTTCCGATTAATTTTAGCCAGTACATGTATAAGGAAAAAAGCCTTTTTTGCATTTGCATTTGTAAAATAAGAATTTTATTAAAAACATTTCTACTCCTTATGCTCAGGTGATTTGGGTTAAGTTTGAAAATGCAGGAAATTAATTAGGAATTTTTTGCGTGTCTTTGTGAAATAGGCATTTGAAGTTAGAACAGCAGTGTTTACTGACTGCCTACCATGAGCGTAATTTACCATAAGAGCGGATCTCGGGACATTACTGCCAATGAATGCGTTTTTGTGGATTATCAAGCAGTTGTGGTATTTATTGAGCACTTAGTGTAGAGCATTATATTAAGAACATGGGAGTGCCCTCAAGGAACTTACCATGGTATTAAGAACTTGTGGTTTGAGTTGTAAACACTTTATGGAGAAATAGATTAAGAAATTAGATCAATATGGGTGTGGAAAAAGGAGAAGATTGCAAATAAAGGTTATCTTGATTCTATACACACACAAAAATGGCAGCCAGGACCCCCCATAAGGCAATGTGTTTTGAGGATATCTCCACTCACTCTGTTTTCTTTCTTTTTATTTTTTTTGGAAAGGTCACATATTTGAGTTTGTCAGCCCAGGGACCCATCCACTCTTCATATAGATAAACTCCTTTACTGGCTCAGAAAGGGGTAGCAGAAAAGTGGATAGCAGGTGTACCAATAATTTCATATCTATATTAACTTGGGTGACCTAGGTGGGTTAATGAGCTGGCAGCTGTGAAATCGGCAGTGATGATCAGTCGATTCCCAAATCAGGAGAGGCAGACTTTGTGTAGAGAGAAAAGCAGCCTTTTCAGCTCTTCCACTGACAATTTGAATGCACAGTCTCGTTTGGTGGTTCAAAAGAACCAATGAAAAACACTTGTGTTTTTTTTTTTTCCTATGTCACGGACCCCAGCTGCTTGCAAAGCACACAGTTCTTGATTCTGATTGTATAAACCTATGTTTGATTGGTCCTTAAGAGCGACTTTTCAGGAGCTGGTTGAAAAGTGTCACTGAATTTCAATTACTGTTGTGTTGTGTGATTTAAACGGAAAACACAATGGTATTAAAATACCCTCACCCAGATCGCTCTACCAGCATCCAGATTCTGGCTTAAGGAGAGGTGAGCAAGCTAATTCTGTATGTGGTAAAATTAAAATCTAAATGTCTAGTTTGTTTTTCATCCTATTAGGCTAACTAGAAGTCACAGTCTAAATGTAACCAGTCCTCACTAGGTATGGCATTGTAGAAAATGGGATGCAAAAAGTCAAACCCAAATCATACAGTCTTGGGACTCACATGAAAGCAGACACACCCTGAATAATTAGCCAAGAGGAGAAAAACAGATGGTGACAGTAGGAGAAGGGAAAGACCAGAAAGAAAAAAAAACAACTAAAGATACTCGTTTAGTGCTATATATCAAAAACTGTTGGAAATGCTGGGGTAGATACAAAGTTAATCAGATTGGACACAGTCCCTGTCCTACTTGGGGCTCACAGTCCAAATAGTAGAGAGAACAGGTATTGAATTTCCATTTTATAGATGAGGAAATTGAGGTCCAGAGAAGTTAAATGATTTGCCCGAGGCCACACAGAAGACCACCGACAAATCCAGAGCTGAAAGGAGAGTCGGACGTGAGTTATTTCTTGATGATGATGTCATTTTCTGTTGGGAACAAGAGATGAACCATGGTCCTAAGACTTCAGATTTGGGATCCTGAGCGGAGGAATTGATTATAGTGCTAGTGGCTTGCTCAGCGTCACTTTTGCTCTTGTCCCTGCCACTCTTGTTCCCGTGGGGACACAGAGAGTATTATCAGTGTATTATCGCTCAGGCGACATTCCATCAGGCACGTGTGTGAGGGTCAGTATGGGTGCAAAGCAGCCCCTCTGCATTCTCAGGCACCGCATGGATCACTGCATCTGGACTTCTACCGGGTTACAGGCAGGAATGCAGAGCAGCAGCAGCAGCAGGCAAAGGCAAACTACAGCCAAGCTGCAGCAGTCCCTGCTGCTAATGTTGCAACTGCCATGTTTGCTGCTGCTGCCTGCATTGCTGACTTCCAAGGTCATTTCACAGGTGTGCTCTGTGTGTGTGTATTTTACATGTGTGTGCATGCATGAATCAAAAGGGATGTACCTGTGGATATGTCTGAATTTACCACCTCTGCCAACCTAGCCCCTCTATGTCTACCCCTTCCTCTTTTTGCCTCTCTCACTGCCTTTCTATCTTCTACATAGTAGAGTGCCTGTCATATAGTAAGCACTTAACACATACCACAGTTCTTATTATTCTTCCTATCTCTTGCCGGTTTCTCTTTATTTCCCCTCTCTTCTCCATCTTGGTCCCTTGATTTTCTCTGAATCTGTTCTGTCTCTCTCTCTGAATCTGACTTTACCTGTCTCTCTCTTTCAGTCTTCCTCACTAGTCTCTTCAGCCCTACCCTCTGTCCCACTTTGAGCTCCCTTCCTCTCCTTAGTTCCCTTCCTGCCTGACCCCTGCACCACCTTCCAGGAGCTTCCCTGAGCCCCTCTGGGGAGAAGCAGGACACTGGAAGAGCCGTGAAATGCTCCCTGCCAATCAAGCCAGAATGCCAACATCAGGGTTTCTGACACAGGTTTTGAGGCAGAGTCAGTTGTATATGTGGCTCCTAATCCTTTAACCTTGCCTGCTTGCTGCGATCCTTTTGAGCTTGGCACCAAAGGTGTGGACACTCTTGCTGCAGGCTTCATTTTTCACTAGAAAATACCTTTTAGAAAATAACCTTGCCTCTCGAAGACTAGAACCAAGTCTACCAGGTCATGCTCTCCCTTTTGCTCCTCCCCCCTCTTTTGCTCTTGCTGATCTCTTCCACCATGGGGGCCTCTAGACCACTGATTGCTGGTAACATAGGCAGTTTTGTTCAATGACCGAGGATCTTGCCTCTGATGGTATATACGCCCTTCCTGCTCCCCAAAGGCCTTCTCCCTCTGGCTCCCGGCCTGAGCTCCTCCCCTTCCCATAAATCGCGCTTTGATGATTTAACATCAGATGCTCTAGACATCTTGGAAACGATTAGAGGTGATTAGTTGAACTGAGCTGTACATGAAGAAGGGCAGATGGCAGGGCAATAATGACAGTAATTACTGTTGAGATGCATTAAATGGCTTGTTCTGGATGTACAGTACTTTACAAACTTTTATGAGGAAGCAGAATGAAAAGTGATTAGAGAAGATAAAATCCTCTTGAGTTAAAATGTATTTTAATGGGGAGATTGTCACACCTCTTCATTGATTTTACTCTTGAGAAGTAGTGTGACCTAGTTGAAAGGGCACAGAGTTTGAGAGTCAGAAGACATGTGTTCTAATTACTTGCCTGTTGTGTGACCTTGGACAGGTCACATAACTTTACTTTGCCTCACTTTACTCATCTGTAGAATGGGGATTAAATACCTGTTCTCCCACCAATAAAGATTGTGAGCCCCAGATGGAACAGTGGAACAGGGACTGTTTCTGATCTGAGAGCATCCACCCTGGCGCTTAGCACAGTGCTCGGTGCAGAGTAAGTGTTCAACAAATATTGTTATTATTAAACATGTTGTGCTCTGTCTTTCATGTTCCAGAAATAAATTTCATTACCTTCACAAGATGTACATGCAATTATTTAAGGGAAGAATGCATTGTAAAGAGCATAAACAATAAGCGACTGCATGATATGTCTTTCTCGTATTGAGGTTTTTTGATTATTTTAAATGGAGAGGGAAAAATGCAGATGGTTTGCACATGGCATCAGGGACACCAGCTATGTTTATTAGGATTGGAATAACTTGTTTTCTGTGCTATGTGCATGAATGTAGATTTTCATCATGCCTGCCCAAGGCCGAACGTAATGTTTGAAGACACAATTCTGTAGATTTCAAGTCAGCTCGCAATTGTTTCCTGACCAAATGATAAATTTTGTGAAAATACTACAGCATAAGGTAATATAGATAGTAATCTCTTAATACCTTGCCCCTCTAGACTGAGTGACCCCCTCTAAACTATACACTCCTTGTGGGCAAGGTATGGGTCTGCCAACTCTGTTGTACTGTACTCTCCTAAGTGCTTAGTAGCGTGGCTCAGTGGAAAGAGCATGGGCTTGGGAGTCAGAGGTCATGGGTTCAAATCCCATCTCAGCTGGTTGTCAGCTGTGTGACTTTGGGCAAGTCACTTAACTTCTCTGTGCCCCAGTTTCCTCAACTGTAAAATGGGGATTAAGACTGTGAGCCCCATTTGGGACAACCTGATCACCTAGCAGCTACCCCAGCACTTTGAACAGTGCTTTGCACATAGTAAGCACTTAACAAATGCCATCATCATTATTATTATTATCTGCACACAGTAAGTATTTTTTAAAAAACCTCTAACTGATAGTAACTCTTTGATAGTGCTCCTTTCCCAGTTGGATCATCTTTGGATGCCACAGTGGTGGTGAGTTAGCACCTGGAGAGATCAGGGTAGCAATGAGAGAACTCCATAGATTGGAGATGCCATAGACAACCCAGGAAGATAAGACATTTATATCTAGAGGCGCTCATAGATGCAGACCGAGACATACCTCTGTTGCATTGTTACAGGTCAAAACAGACTTTCCTTAACCAACAAAACAAGCACTATTCTAGTCCATGAAGACTCCCACTGTGGAATAGGATTTCACCATCCCTGTGGCTGAATTTTAAACAGATGGATGTCACCCTGTTGCCTGTTCCAAACAGGACAAAGGATATGGAATGGTAGATGCACTAGTAGGTCACGTGGATTTTGGTCCCTTATACTGAAGGACATAAGATCATCTAAGCTCTACTTGGGGCCCTTCCTCTCAATGGAATGGCTGGAGTGGCAGCTTGGCATTCTGAGAAGGGGAGCAGATTGAAGGCTTGTCACTCAATCTCTCGTGGAGAATGACTCCAAGCTGTCACAATCTGCCCTTTACATTGCCACCAAGATCAAACGTCAAAGACTCTTCAGTGAGGAATGACAGCGGCTCAGTGTGGCTCTGGCTAAAGCATGGGGATAGATTGTTCATCACCAGGTCTCACTGACCCTTGAAATATGATAGGTCCAAAATAAACAGAAGGAAACCCTTCCTAACCCAATGGGTGGTGAACCTATGGTGTACATTACCAAAGGAAGTTCTGCTGTATATTCAAGAGGCATTTGCATAAATTCATGAGCGAGAGATCCATAACGCTCATTAGACGGAGAGCAAGAACAAAACACATACATTATAATGTGAGAAATCTTTGGAAAAATAAAAGCGTTATTCTTTGACCCATATGCAAAGTAATAGTACTTGTTAAGCTGTAAGGTTTACGAGGCCAGGTTTTTTTCCTTTATTGTATTTTACTAGAACAATGTACTCAATAGGCACTCAATCAATGCAAACAAAAGATTAATTGCAAGGAGGGGCTGCTGACCTGATCTAGTAATGGCACTGCTTGCTGATGTTATGATGTCAAAACTAGTCAGTGCACTGAGGTGTATCAAGTCAACATATTGAATTTAACCCTAGCCCAGAGGAAATCACCTACTAGACTTGCCAAAAGCAAAAATCTCAGCCTCATTTCTTTCCTTCCCTCCCTCCCTCTGCCTCTTCTTGTCTCCCTCTCTCCCCCTCCCTACCGAGTCCCAATCTGGAATACATAAGATACAGGATGCTATTTGTTTCAGTAGCGGACTGGAATTGTCCTGCTGTTTCTTTCCTATTTCTTCTCCAGGAGGAGAAAGATTGCAATTGGACCTAGGTTAACAAGGTTACTGGTCTGAGAAGCTTGTTTGGGGAAGCAGGAAGGATCATGGGTTGTTTGAAGTTATAGACGAGGTTCTTGCTGTGAAACACCGGACCTAAATACAATTCCAATGACAATCTTTGGGCCTGGGACAGCCACTGTGTGAACAAAATAAAAGTTGTCTCCTTTTTTATGTCCCCAATCCACCTGGCCGTGAAGTAAATGAAACATAAGACTGGTCAAATTTCATACCTAGTGTTTCTTTGAATGGTCCAGTATGGATTATTTCTGGATCTTTTAAGATAGATATTAAGTTACTCCTCAGATTTGGAATTTTAGCTACTACTTAAATGCTTTTTAATAAGCCATATCAGGACAAATTCAGGGTTTAAGGAACTTGCAAAAACAAAATCATGAAGTCTCATTTCTCCTCTCCCTTTATTGAGAGAGAAAGATGGAGAGAAAAGAAACAGGGAGTACAGGGATAGGTAGGCATAGAGAGAGAAGTAGAGACAGAACAAGTGAGATATACAAGGAGAGACAAAGAGAAAGAGGGAGAGACAGCACTGTGAGTAAACTGAGATAGAAAGAATCACATTCAATGGTAGATGAGTCAATCAATCAATTGTATTCATTGAGCACTTACTGGGTGCAGAGCACTGAACTAAACACTTGACAGAGTATAGTATGGAGAGGTAGTAGACATGCTTCCTGCCTTAGAGGTGCTTACAGTGTAACAGGGGAGAAGAGATGAAATCTACAATTGTCCTTTCTTTTCTATAGTTATGTAAGAAGATGTGTCATCTTCAGAACGGCCACCTGGAAATGATGTGATTGGCTAGATGGGGGATAGAATGCACACCCTTGTGCTCCAAGGTATATTCATCCCTCCTGTGGCAACCTCATCCCCCAGGGGAGTGGATTAGTTAGCTATGATATTCACTAAGCATTTCCTAGGTGCTGATACTGGGTTAAACATTGTGAAAGGTACAAGCTTAATAAATAAGATGGCATCCTTGTGCCACAGAAGCTCACAATCTAGAGTGTGGTGACAGTGACCCTGTAGGGAGTTGACAGTGGCATCTTTTGCAGAACAGTTCCTGGGATTACCAGGGGACAGTAGGATCTAAGGGTGTTCTGTTATGACCACGGAGGCCAGTTTCATCAGCAGCATGGCCTAGGGCAAAGAGCATGGGGATGGGAATCAAAATGACCTGGGTTCTTATCCCAATTTTGCTTCTTGCCTGCTGTGTGAATTTGGGCAAGTTGTTTAACATTTCTGTGCCTCATTTGTAAAATGGGGATTCAATACCCGTCCTCCCTCCTACTTTGACTGTCAGCCCCTTGTGAGACAGAGAGTATGTTTGATCTAATCACCTCTTATCTAGTCCAGTGCTTAGTACAGTGTTTGGCACAGATTATGTGCTTAATGAATATGACAATCACTCATTATTATTATTACTATTATTATTATCCTGATGGAGAAATCATTCAGGCGGTGGGTCTGCTTAGGAAAGTCTTCAATCCCCTCCATGTTTCCATGGTCCCCCTATCTCCCCATTTTTCTCACCCATCTATTCCCCCCTGATTCTTTGCCCTCTAGAACCCACCTCCCCATTCACCCAGGATCTTGCGTGCTCTTTCTCCAAGCCCCATTTGCCTCATTTCCCTCCCCATATGCCTCTATCGTTCTTGCCTATCTATTTGAGTTTGTCGGCCTTCTGTTTGCCTCAGTTTCCTTATCTGTTAAATGAGGACAAATAATTGCTATTCCTCTCCTTTAGACTGTGAGCCCCACATGGGACAGGGACTGTGTCTGATCTGATTGAATCCACCCCATTGCTAGTGCAGTGCTTATCGCATAGCAAGTGCTTAACAAATATTACAAATGTGTTTTTGCATGTTAGTGCCTGTGTGTGTGTAAGCAACATGGCCTACTGGATAGAGCACAAGCTTGGGAGTCAGAAGGATCTAAATTCTAATCCTAGCTCTGTCACTTTTCTGCTCTGTGACCTTGGGCAAGTCACTTAACTTCTCTTTGCCTCAGTTACCTCATCTGTAAAATGGGAATGAAGGCTGTGAGCCCCACGTGGGACATGGACTGTGTCCAACCTGATTATCTTGCAGCTATTATAGTGCTTAATACAGTACCTGGCACATAATAAGCATTTAACAAATACCATACAACAGCAACAACAACAACAAAAATAACAACAACTGGTTATCTCACCAGCACAAAGAACTATTTTTTTTGTACAGAGAACTGTAGCTAGGCATGCGGTTGGACAGAAGGCATGTTCTGCGTGGCAGCGCACATTTGAAGTTGAAATTGTTCATGGGTTCATTTAGGATCAAGCAACTTACTGAGCTGCTGCAGGAAAAAATTTAGACCCAGGGACCCTGAAAACTAGCAGCAGTTAAAGGCATGGACCCCACATGTCCTTATTTACAAGCTCCTGCAACACTCTGGGACACATTTTTAACAGAAGACATTAAGAATTAAGGCAAAGTGTTTTTTTAATTTACCTCCAGATTCATATTCCATTGAACATTGGCATTTTTCCCTTTTTAAATATAATTGCTCAAATGTTTCAATAAGGGAATATCAACAGAACGATACTCGATTATGAAAATTACAGAGGAAATCCTAGATGTTGAATAAAGAGCAAAGATAAAAGGAAGGGAAATATGCACTTTCCTTGTGGACAAACAGAAGGGAGAATTTGATACTGGGGAATCAACTCTTTAGGACCCTAAGATTATATATGAAACCCTGAAGAGAAACTAAATGGACAATATGTTAAATAACATCCTCCAGGCCTGAAAGAGTTAAGACATCTTCTCACCTTGCCTAACTCATGTTCTGAGAAAATTGCAAACTGGGAGACTATGGCTCTTCATATTTCACTGCTTTCTCATATTCATTTTCCAACTGGACTAGCTCACATTCACAAAGAAATGCATCAGGGAAGCAGACTCACCCACTTTGGCAGGCAGACTGGGGAATGGAGTCCAAGTCTCCACCAGTGAAGCGAATTGAACCTTAGCGTCGCTTCAGATTGCAAATTTCCGGTGGGAACAAGAAGTGTGGCTATATCCACTTGAGGGTATGTTCTCGTGATGTGAAAGGATCGGTGATGGATCTGCTCACAGCTGGGACTGCATTCGATCTAGGGATGTCCTGAGTGGAGAATATGCCCTTGGTTGATTCTAACATCCTTTTACCCATTCAACTCCCCACTGGGACCCCACAAAAAATCTGCCTGTCCACTGGTCACAGCCATATCCTCATCCTATTGTGTGGGAAATATGTTTTTCAACTTGATTTTTTAATCAATATGAATTATTGGCCATCTACTGCACGAAGAGCACTGTAGCGAGTCCTTGGGAGAGTATGCAGAGCTTACAGTATAGAGAAGCAGTGTGGTAAAGTGGATGGAGCACGGGCCTGGGTGTCAGATGGACCTGGGTTCTGGTCCTGGCTCAGCCACATGTTTGCTGTGTGACCTTGGGCAAGTCACTTAACTTCTCTGTCCCTCAGTTACCTCATCTGTAAAAAAAATGGGGATTAAGATTGTGAGCCCAATGTGGGATAGGGACTATGTCCCACCTGATTAACCTGTATCTACCCCAGCAGTTAGAACAGTGCTTGGCATATAATAAGCACTTAATAATGATGGTATTGCTAAGCGCTTACTATGTGCAAAGCACTGTTCTAAGCTTAACAAGTACAATAATTGTTTTTATTATTATTAGGGCTCCCTTGTCTTACTGTGGCCCAGTATCTGAAGCTGGGGTTGTCCCATCATCTTCATCCTGCAGCTGGAAACTGTAGACTTCAAAAAAGCAAAATATTTATTAACATTAATGTCTGTCTCCCCCTCTAGACTGTAAGCATGTTATGGTTAGAGAAACTGCCTACCAACTAGTATTGTACTCTCCTGAGTGCCTAGTACAGGGTACTCTCCACATAGTAAGTGCTCAATAAATACCACATATTGATTGATTGGTTGATTCTACTTCCTTGAAGGTTTTGGGAGGAGAAATCAAAGGAAGGGAAAATTTGTATTCAGACAAATATTTAGGAAAACAGCCAAGAAAATGGAGATAATAACTGTCCAAGTGAATTGGATTTTGTACAGATGTTCTTTGTTCCATGGGGACTAGCCCTCTTTGAGATTATTCAGCCTGGAAAATGCAATAATAGCATTTAAAAACATCTTACTTGAACAACAAAATCCATAATTCTGCAGTTTCATGCGGAATGAATATTATCATTACTACTCTGCTTAGTCGGGAGATTTAGTTAGAGTTGGCTTTCCCTCCCCAGGCTGGGGGAATTGTATGTTTCTCATTAAACAGAAACTGTGAAGAATTAAAAGTCAAACATGGGAAACAATTTGTTTTCCTGTGTTCTGTTACAGTGTTTAGGCAAAGGAAATTATACTCATAACATCATTTGGTGGGGATTGTGTGATAATGGTTCTTGTTACTCCATGCAGTTAACATGGGAGGCATTGGATGCAGGAAAATTTGTGTGTGGTGGATGGGGAGGAGGTGAGAGGAAGAGACAGAGAAAGAGACAGAAAGGGAGGAAAAGAGAGAGACAGACAGACTGTGGGTGTGTGGATGTGTCTTTCTGGTTCAGGGAAGACATTTCCCATCCCAAAGAGAAGAATTGCATGTCTGGACACTGAGGAAGCCATTTGAGTGCAGGCAGAGTGGCAACCTTTGCATCACTGAGAGCTAGACAGATCACTGATAGAATCTTTGTCTTGTCTCTTGTCAAGGCTAATTTAGCTACAGGAGATCAGGGTTTCTGTAGGTAAAATTGGAAACAAAAAGAAGTATCCTGTTTTTGGCACAATCTCAGCTACCTGGTCAAGATATTCCAACTCTTCTCCTATCCTTGTCAGTGCTTGGATATTCACATATTGGAGAGAGCGTGCTCAGGATGTGCTCAGCTTAATGTCCCACATGTGTTGTATGGGCATTTCAATATGTTCAGAGACCTTAACTCTACTTTTATCTCCCCCATCCATTCTCCCAATCTCCAGGTGGAAGGAGGTACACATGGGTATGCAAACTTGGAGGGAATCCTGATGCCTGACTTTTACAAGTTACCTGGCCAATTTAGCTCTTTTCCTTCTGAGCTCTAAGAATCAGGGTTAAACAGAGAGATACTGCAATAAGCACAATGGGATGTAAATTTGAATGGGGCCAGTTAACCACTTTCATCCTGGGCTAGGCATGCAGAAGCCTGTTCCCTGAGGTATTCCTCCCTTCCTATCCCTTCCCCCTCAATTACCCCAATGTTGGGTGAGGATTATTGAATTGTGAGAACATCACTTGTAGTTTTAAAAGTTACAAAAGCATGTACAAAAGAAATGCTCCCCAAGGCTTCAGGGAACTAGAAATGTCATACGAACCAGCTCCACCACAGAAACACCACAGAGAGAGAGATACCAGAGAGACTTCCTTCAGAGACTACAAAGAGATATCCTAGAGAAAGTTCCCACAGAGAGGCACCACAGAGAGATAACAGAGAAAAAGAGAGATCTTAGAGTCCCTCCAGAGACACCTTTGAGAGAGAAAAAAATCAGAGGCAGGATAGAAAAAAAAGAGACACCACACAGAGAGATGCCACAGAGGGAGAAAGTTCATAGTCCCTCAGCTACAATAGGGCACTGAGGAGAAAGTGATTCCAGACCTGGAATCTAATTCTAATCAAATCACAGGCTTCCACATAGTAAGGAATCACTAAATATCACTGAATGATATTTATTCTACAATTTCTTGCCTTACTCCAATCCTGAAATTCTGGATTGAGGTGATCTGGCCTCAGGGCCAGGTTTATTCAGTGTGGCACTGGGCATGTTGCTTGACTGTTTTGTATTTCACCTGTACATTTTTTTTCTTAAAACAGAGTGGAGGGAAATGACTACCATATGACCATGAATCACTTTTCAAGCATTAAGTAATAAATACTAAGCTAGGCTATTTTATGTAAGACTATAGAATCCAGAGGTGGTGTTTTATAAAATCAATTAATATGCACTGATTAAAATGGAGAAGAATGAATAAGTAGCAGATAAAAGAGTAAGGAGGAAATGGATAACGATGAGTGAAATTTTCAGGTTTCAAACGGTCATGTTTGCAAGTGTTAAATTAACATCTATTTAACGAAAGCTTTCAGTGATCTCCTGCATTACATATACGCTTATGCAATCATTTTACAATTGTGGTTGGATTTTAATTAAACCTTTTGTTACATGTAAAACAATTATCTTTTTTTCCTAAAGTAAAAAGATCACAAAACCTAAAAAATTAGTTTAGTCTTCAAAGCAGGTTTGTAGGACCCAGAATTCCACTCTCCTTTGATATTACTTTTTTCTTAAAGTATTCAGAAGTACTGTAGATAAACCAATATGAATCATAAGCCTTGATAATAACCCATATTTAAACACCTGGGAAGTATTCATGACAGTTTTAAATATAAAAAATGCAATAGAGACGTTCTTTAAGTGCTAACTTGTACTCTTAAATGGTTTTTGAAGGATCATTTAAAAGGTATTTCTCTCTCATTTGTAGGAGCAGTCCAAAAAGCAACACCATTTCCATTGCTCTTATTACTCTCAATAGCATTTATTATTCTGTGGGCATAGATAGCTTACCGAACAACTAAAGAAACACATTCCCTGTTCTAATGACTTGCATTTCAAAGCAGAAATAGACATTCATTCACTAGAGACACAGCCAGATGGATGTGAACCAGCTCATGGGTTACAGTAGCTTGAGGAAATCAGGACATAATGAAAAGAAATCAGGCTGTGACAAATACATAAAAAACAGGGGATCATACACCATTTTGGAGTTGGCCCGTTGATGGAGAGAGCACAGAGGTTTGTGCCTGAGAATGTCAATAGTAGTATGTTTACCCTACTCAAGCTTTGTTCTTCTGATTAGGTTTGAGCCTTCTAAAATTTCCAACTTTCCTTCTTTATACCCACTCACCTGTGAATGTAACCAAACTTCTTGGAGTTTATTGATATTTTCAGCCTGTAGGCAACCAACCCTACGTCTCACCACCAACCAAGTGAAAAGGTTTTTCTTTAGTCTACATCAAACCTACCCCCTCTCATCTTAACATCTCTACTACTTAGAAAGCAACAATTACCTGTTCACCCATTCCTCATCTACAATAGACTGTGAGCCCTGTGTGGTACATGGTCTGTGTGCAACCTGAATAATTGGTATCTCCCCCAGGACATGCAACAGTGCTTAACACATAGTAAGCCCTTAACAAGTATCATTATTATTATTAACCTTCATAATAAACATTAAAAAGATCAACATGCAGCCCTAGCAACATAGTTCTACGTTATTAGGGTAGTTTCACCATTAGTGGTAAACATTGCTATGACATTGTCTAGGTGTTTGTAGGGTTGGTGAAAATTTCATGTCCTATTAAAATTTATCTTCGCCAACTATTTTCATATATTTTGGGAGCTAAAGTTGAGGAAGTCTGCCAAATTGTAAATCTTTAGTAGGGCCTAATTATTACTCTGGATATGAATGTATCCATTGTAGTCAGATAAAAGAAATGAAAATAGGGGAGAGAAGACAAGGCATTAGCATTTGGAAAACGGAAGTTGTTTTTTTTTATATATTTCAAAGGATTAGGAACAAAAGAAGATGTGGAAGGGCAGAGAGAAAAAAGAGTTATATAAGAGAGTAAGAAATTGGGAACATTTGAGCTGTACAAAGGTGGTCTTCTCTCATTAGAATACAGTTTCTGGAGAAATCTTACAGCGTTGCAAAAGAATTAAGTAACTATAGGATACTTGCCACTTGCATTTTAACAAACTGCTCAACACCCAGCCATTTAATGGACCTTCAAGCAGGATAAGCCTACTCAGTAGGCTCAACTCCAAGAAAAAGGAAAAGAAAAATAACTTAGTAGGGTCATTTCAGAGTTCAAGAAACTTTGTTAAACTGAAACAGCTAATTATTTATTTTTATAGGGTTTATGTGTATGCTTTCTCATCTATCCTCCATCACTTAATCTTGTCATGTACTTTCTTATTTTACTTAACATAAAAACATATAAGCACATTCCAGGGATCTTTAGTTTCTTCCCCCATATTCTATCAGTTTTATTGCCTTAGTGAACTGAGGGCCAAATTCAAATAACCTCACATGCCAAATTTATTTTCTTGAAAACATGGAAAATGAGAAAAAGATGATGTGCAAGATAGGAGATTTTTTTTCTGGCATTTGCTAGGTGTTCACTATGCACCAGGCACTGTTCTAAGTACTGAGATAGACTCAAGCTAATCGGTTTGGACACAATCCATATCCCACACAGGGCTCACAGTCTTAATACCCATTTTACAGATGAGGTACCTGAGGCACAGAGAAGTGAAGCGACTTGCCCAGGTTCACACAGCAGACAAGTGGTGGTGCCAGAATTAGAACCTAGGTCCTTCTGATTCCCAGGGCCATGCTCTATCCACTGGACCACACTCCTTTTCAAGCGGTCAAGTGGCTCACCTCTCTCCATGTGTCCTCCTTCCCTCCCTATTTTTTTGAAACAAGACGGAGTAGCTGGGCCGGACCAAAGCCCTTTTATGGCACTCCATTGAGGAGATTATCTCTCCCCAAGTCCCTTCTCTGCTCTCTTGCTTTCCATCGCTTCTTACTTTAATCACTTCACTGGATCCTATCCATTCACAACTACCTGAGACCTAACTGAATCCAGGTTTATATATCCAAACATACAGGCTCACGCACTCGCAAGCTCTGAGATTAAATTACTTGCACACACAGATGTGCCCAAGCATTACTCTGCCACATGCTGACCCGTAGATACTCTATTTCATGTTTAATAGGTCTGAGGGAGGAAGACGTGGGCTGTTCTTTCGCTCGAACTAATGACGGTAGCAACAATGAAAACAATAATAACAACGGTACTTATTTCATGTACTTTATTTCAATCTTTCTCCTACCATCTGGACAGTAAGCTCCTTTCTTTTAATGGTATTTGTTAAGTGCTTACTATGTATCAGGCACCGTACGAAACACTGGGGTGGATAAAAGTGAATCAAGTTGGACATAGAGAAGCAGGGTGTCCTAGTGGAAAAAGGAAAGGCCTGGAATTCAGAAGACTAGAGTTCTAATCCTGATTCTGCCACTTACCTTCTGTGTGACTTTGGGAAAGTCATTTACCTGCTCTGTGCCTCAGTTTTCTCATCTGTAAAATGGGGATAAATTCCTGGTCTCCCTCCTCCTTACAGTATGAGGTCCATTTGGGACAGGGGCTGTGTCTGATCTGCCTATATTGCATCCAACACGGTGCTTAGCTTAGTGCTTGCTAAAAAAATCTTTGCTTAATGATCAATCACTTAATCATATTTACTGAGCACTTACTGTGTGCAGAGCACTGCCCTAAGCATTTGGAAGGAACAGTATAACAGAGCATCTTTCCTGTTCACAAGGAGCTTAGCAGAGGGGGAGACAGACATCAATCTGAATAAATAAATAATCACGGATATGTACGTAAGTGCTGTGAAGCTGGGGTGGGGTGAACACAGGGTACCAATTCAACTGCAAATATTATTATTATTATTACCATTTAGTACTGTGTAGACTACCTGATGCACACGTAATAGGCTTCAAATGCAACCTGCATTATAAACAAACTACACCAAAGGTAACAATAAACATCACTAGCAACTTCCCCTCCTCATTGTGATTTTTTAGCCTATAGCAAAAAACCCTTAGGCTTAAATCATGCCAAGACTATCATTTACTGGATTATTTATTAAGTGCTGTCTATACCCAGCTAGATTTATTAGGGCTTCTGCTTAGATTGCTGAGAATCACATATTTCTGACCAAGGCTATGTCCAGATATACTACGTAAAATACATATTGTACATTAATCCTGATTGATGCATCGGCACCCTCCTGATTCTCCTTCATCAAGACCTACCAGTCCAGGCTCTAGCTTGCTGTCCCTGAAAATGAGTCGCTAACACAGTCATTTCGCTCTAAGTGTTGTCTGTCAGTTGAACTCAATTGGCTCAAAACGCTTCCCGCAGAATGAATTTCCCCCCTGGATCGGTCCAATTTCACGACAATCTTAAGGTCTGTCTTTACAGTAAGCCTGAGGGATGTGGCATTCAGCTTTGCGAGGAAGCCCAGCTTAGCTCCAGCCCACGCTTTCTAAGGGGCTTGTTTATAACCAAGGTTTATAATACTGGTCAACTGTTCACTGCAGATCTAATTAACCCATAGCCCTTCAGGAGGCTGGGGTGGGACTGACAAAATTCCTGCCTAGCTTGAGTTATGCAGCTCATTCCTCATGATTAACTTTTTTTGCTTTAATCATTTCACCCCTATTTTAATTATGCACATATCTTTTAATTATGTTGATGCCCCCAAAAGCTTTGTGGCCAATGACACGTTTCTAATCTTTACAAAACAACAATAAAAAAACCCACCAAGAATGAATCAACATGTATCAGCATTTGCCATATCACCTTTTCAATTAGAACAAAAGCAAATAAGAGGATTCT
The DNA here is from genome assembly GCF_004115215.2 of Ornithorhynchus anatinus. Classification (NCBI taxonomy): domain Eukaryota; kingdom Metazoa; phylum Chordata; class Mammalia; order Monotremata; family Ornithorhynchidae; genus Ornithorhynchus; species Ornithorhynchus anatinus. Next base: position 29,507,191 of record NC_041746.1, read on the forward strand.
GGAATGAAATCTTTGTGAGAGCATCCTAGCATTTCCATTCTGTACTGCTCACCCTGGGCTATTTGCTTCAAACTCTCAAGACCTTCTGCAATGGATCAGATTCTCCACTAGATTGAAAGCTGCACTAGACTGTAAAACCCTTAAGGACGAAGATCGTACCCATATTGTACACTCCCAACCATTCAGTTCTGTGCTCTACTCACAGTAGGTAGAAGTTCATTAGGTTGGACATAGACCCTGTCCCAGATGGGGCTCACAATGTAAATAGGAGAGAGAACAGGTAATGAATCCCCATTTTACAGTTAAGGAAACTGAGGCACAGAGATGTTAAGTGCCTTGCTCAAGGTCACAGAGCAAGCAATTGGCAGAGCCAGGATTGGAACCCAGGTCATCTGTCTCCCAGGCCCTTGCCCTTTCCACTAGGCTGTACTGCTTCTCAATTGTAGTTAGTCGTTAGAAGCAGGGAATTGATTTCTCTCTGGGCTCCCCTGTTTTGCCACATGTGGATTTCCCCTTTGGAGCGTGGCCGATTGAATGAGCCACTAACCACGGGGTCAGTTGTTTGTGCAGCGCCACACACATTCTCTCATTCCTACTGGTCACATTCAGCCGGGGCACCAAATGCAACAAGAGAGTAGGTGGTATTTGTTAAGCATTTACTATGTGCCAAGCACTGTTCTAAACACTGGGGTAGTTACAAGTTAATCAGATTGTCCATGTGGGGCTCATGATCTTAATCCCCATTTTACAGATGAGGTAACTGAGGCCCAGAGAAGTTAAGTGGTTTGCCCAAGGTCACACAGCGGATAAGTGGAAGAGTTGGGATTAGAACCCATGTCCTCTAACTCCCAAGCCCGTGCTCTTTACACTAAACCATGCTGCTTGGAATGTGTCAGCCCCTGTGCTTAGCACAGTGTGTGGCACATACTAAGTGCTTAAATACTTAGTATTTAAATATTGGGAAGCAGTGTGGCCTAGTGGAAAAAGCACAGGCCTGGGAGTCAGAAGACATGGATTCTAATGTCCACTCTGCACCTCTAATCCCGACTCCACCTCGTATCTTCTGTGTGACCTTGGACAAGTCACTTAACTTCTCTGTGCCTCAGTTATGTCACCTGTAAAATGGGGGTTAAGACTGTGAGCCCCTCGTTGGACAGGGACTGTGTCCTACCTGATTACCTGTATCTTCCCCAGTGCTTAGAACAGTGCTTGGCACATCGTAAATGCTTAACAAATATTTTTATTATTAAATACTGCAATTATTCTACTTTATTCAGAATATTTAGCAATTCAGGGATGCTAGGAATGGTTTGACTCATTCGAATTCAAGGTGGAACCATGTCAGGGGTGTCTAAAGTGGAACGTTTACCTCTTTCCTCATCCCTAACGATGCCTCTGCTTCCCTCTATAGTTTATTATGCTAAATAATTCCAGAGTTATGAATAAATCCCTTTAAGTCCAATTCAGCTGTTTGGATTTCCTCTAAACAAATCTGAGTCTCAAATCTAAATGTCATCTTATAAAACAATCCTTTTTGAGGCAACCTGTGCTAGCATTCTAAGGATTTTAAGGTTTTCCTTGAATTACTCACTTAATCCATTCGCCTAGTCTAGCTTCTTGTCTCTCCCTGCACCTGTGTCTTGTTTGGCATTAGAAGTAGATCAAAATGTGGGTTTTTTTCCTTGTTGTTGTTTTAAACACCTCCACCAGTGAATGGTAATCCCCCTAACTTTCTCCCCAGCCCCTGTACACACTAAGGGGCCCAATTTGCTTGCCGTCTATGAAGTATTTATGCTTGAAATCAGCAAAATTTACACCAAAAAAAATGCTTAATGCAGAAAATTGTGGAAAGTAGAGGTTTCTTGTTCAGTGAACCAAATTTGCTGCCTGCAGTTATCTTACCTTTAAATTAAACACCCGAGAAAATCTGCCCCCCTCTCAATAAAGAAAAATGGGCCAGAGCCAAGACGAGATGTGCTTAAGCCCTGATTAAGCAAATAGGCACGTATTCATGAAGAGTATTTTTAGGTGCAAAGAAGCACAGCGCAATGCAATTTTCATCTGCATTTGTTTCCATACTTTGAAAATAATGTATAATAAGATGGACCTTCAATAGGAAATCACTGGAGGTTAATGTTTTGGCAAAGGATACAAGTAAGCCTTTCTCTGCAAATTATACTTTACTGAGCTGTTGGATTTGTAGGGATCGGTGTGTCTTTGCCTTCCCTCAAAAGGCAACACAATAGCATATCTTCTGCCCCTGGACCCCGCCACTGGGAATCAGGAGACCTGGATTCCAGTCCCTTCTCTCTCTGTGTCTGGCTAATGTGGATGAAGACTGCATTCACACATCACAGGGGACTGCATCTTCACTTGCTGCACTCTGTGCCCCAGTGCGAACATGATGGGCAGGGAAGGGAAAATGTGAGTCAAGTCACAAGTACTATAATTGATTCCTCCAAACAGGTTCTTAGACTAAGGCTCACCCATTTTTTTGTGATGGAAGGTGCCATAATTACTTTGGCCTCTAATAATGAGAGAAGTAGCATGGTCTGGTGGATAGAGCACGGGCCTGGGAGTCACCGGGTTCCAATTCTGCCTCCACCACTCATCTGCGGCATGACCATGGGCAAGTCACTTTAGAGAAGCAGCATGGCTTAGTGGAAAGAGCACGGGAATGGGTTAGAGGTTGTGAGTTCTAATCCTGGCTCTGCCACATCAGTTGTGTGACTTTAGGCATGCCACTTAACTTCTCTTTGCCTCAGTTCCTTCATCTGTAAAATGGGGATTAAGACTGTGAGCCCCACCTGATTAGCTTGTATCTACCCCAGCGCATAGAACAGTGCTTGGCACATAGTAAGCGCTTAACAAATACCATAATTGTTATTATTCTCTGTGCCTCAGTTACGCATCTGTAAAATGGGGCTTCACACCGTGAGGCCCAAGTGGGACAGGAACACTGTCCAACCTGATTTGCTTGTACCCACCCCAGCGCTTTAATACAGTGGCTGGGATATAGCAAGTGCTTAACAAGTACCACAGTTATTACTATTATTATTAGTTATGGTAATTGTAAAGCACTATGTGTTGATCATTGTCTTAAATATTATGCTAAGCACTGAGGAAGGTTCAGGATAATCAGATCATTCCCTGTCCCACATGGGTCTCAGAGTCTAATGGGGGAGGGAAAACAGGCATTTAATCCCCTATTTACAGATGAGGAAATGAGGCACAGAGAAGTTACGGGACTTGCCTAAAGTCACACAGCAGGCAAGTGACAGAAAAGGGATTAGAATTCAGGTCTTCTGACTCCTTGGCATGTGCCCTTTTCACTAGGCAAATCCTGCCTCTCCATCGACCTCTCCCTGCCTAGTTGTGGGGACAATGGCAGAAAGTAGCACTGTTGGAGAGTGGAACTCAGTGTGGATGACACTGGATTTTCACTGCAGCTGCCTATCTTCCTTCTCCTGAAGAGGTTCCAGCTCACTGCAGCAACCCCATAAATGAGTTAGAGGTGTCTCTGAAAATGATGGGGGTGAGAGGGCAAAACCTATCCAGAGGGCAAACGGTGAACTTACCTAAGGTAGTCAATGAAATCTCCCCCCACTCTCCCAACCCACTGATGTCCTGCCACAATCTGTCCACTTGGCTCCCCTAACAGCAACCTACTCACTGAGCCTCTATCTTGTCTCTCTTGCTGCCGACCCTTTGCTCCCACCTTCCCTCCTGCCTGGAACTCTTCCTACCTTCACATCTGACAGATAACCCCTCTTTTCATATTCAAAGCCTTGCTAAAATCACATCTCCTCCAAGAAGCCTTCCCTGACTTCTCATTTCTCCGCCCTATTTTGCCTGCCCGCTGCATAATCGAGGGTGGTACCATCACAATGTCTTACAAGTATTCCATTTCCCCAGCTAGAGCTAGGGCTTTATGTTTGATCCAGTAATGGCATGCTTCTGTCCTTATGTTCCAATTCAACAATGCTAATACATTTTAGTTACAGTATTTCCCACTATGCTTTACCTTTCTCATTCAGAACTTTGGGGACATTTTGTATTTCATACTGAAGCCACCACATATGAAGCCTGCATGGATGTACTTTGTATCCAAAGTAGTTTAAATATTTTGATGTAAATACAAGAAGGCTATCAGTAAGCAAAACAAATGGTAAGACTTCAAAGAACACTTTATATAAAAAGCTTTACATAAATAGGTTCTTTTCATTCAGAGCTCACCCAAGTCTTAATTTCTTTCCCAGACCTTTAGGATAAAAATCTCACATATGTGCAGATATGGTGATTAGCATATAGTAAATATTTAATTTGGGGAGAAAAGAGTGTAACATGCATAATCTGCATGCCCAATGTTTCATGTTCACTCATTCACAGATTCTTTTCTCTCTTAAACTTTTTCCCCATAATCCAAAATCCAACTCCCATACCTCTGAAATCCGTTTGCTGAAAAATGATAAGCCTGGTTTGTATTTTGGGGCTGTACAAAATGACTCATTTGTCCAATAAAAATATTTTAATAGTAATAAAAACAATAATAATGCCTTATCATCCTTGTATTAAGCGCTTTATATATGCCAAAGACCATTGCTCACTACTGGAGTAGTTGTCAATCATCAGATCTAGAACCATTTGTTATGAAAGCGTTTTAAATCTAAGAGTTTAGAAGAATTGTGGTCATTCCCATTTTACAGAGGAGAAAACTGAGTCTCAGAGAGGTTCAGTGACTTGCCCAAGGTATCACAGAAGGTCAAGGGCAAATATTCCAAACCATACATCAGTGCCTGTGGGCTTTTCTGGGGAAAAAGTGGAGGCTAGATTATTACGAAGCCACCAGATTTTCACCTGGAAGTAATCATATTTATTGCTATCATTTCACAAGATTAAAATGGGGCATAATTTGGGAGGACATAAACTTAAATTAAAGCAAAAGTGACTTCAGTTAGAAGTAAGGGAGAATTTATTTGCTGCAGTAGTGATTAAACATCGGAACTGACTCCAGACGTGTGTCTCAGAATATCCAACTCTGGGAAAATCTCCATTGCTTGGTGTAAACACAATAGCTACGCATACAGCATTCTCTCTTACAGAAGATCTTGAACAGGATGCTGAAAATTTTATTATAGCTACAACATAATTGAACTGAAAGTTTTATAGGATCTAATGCTTTAAAGATGTTTAAATGTCAGTAACTGTATTCTTAGAAGATTATAAAAAGGCTCGTTAAGTTCAGAGGTTATGTTAGGTAGGCAGAATCGACTGCATCAGAGTAAAAGCAATAGGCTTTTCGTTTATGGACATGGTAATGGCTTTATAATCTTCAAATGAATTACCATTCAGTTTTGAAGGGTGGAATATAGAGTCAAGAGGGCAAGTTGGAGGGAAAATGTGTGCATTCACACATGGAGGCTGTAAGATCTTTTTCCATTGCACAACTTTGTGGAACCCCTGGAAAATGTTTTCTTCCATGTTGTTTTTACTTCAAGTAAAAAGTGCCTTTCAAGGGTGATTTTTTTTTTTAATTCAGAAGACGTGAATAGTGTAGTGCAGCAGACAAGGGATAGGGAGGTCAAATGGCAAATGTCTTGAGCAGAATCTTTGGCATATGATCGGGGACCCTGTTATTCTCATTTGGGGAGACCCACCAGATGGGTTTACCTTTGCATGTCTGGGAAACAATGGAGGAGCACTTGGAATAAATGGCTGAAATGCCTCCCAAACCATCTCAATTGTTCCTTAATATTCTCTGCTGTTCAATTATTTTTAAATAGCAGAGAGGGATAAGACAGTAGGACTGAGGTGTTCTTTCAACAGAGATCAAGAGGGAAGGGCTGCATTTCTTTTCCTAAAGATCTTAGACAAACTACCCAGATTCAAGATGATAAATGACCATCTAAGCAGAAATCTGGCAGAACAAGAGCTAGGGACTCATATTTACACCTAATATGAGACAACAATTCTGTCAGTCACTGAAAAAAGAATAACACAACAAAATGATTGGTGTTAACCTAAGATGTATTAATAGGAACTTCAAGTGGTGCTGTGAAAAACACTGGTATTATAAACCACAGTTTTTCGGTCCTGAGGCATTATGACCGGACTGAGCCTTGACTGTTTACGATGGAAGACTCCATCATTGCTAATAGAGGCATGGGACAATAACTGGTGGGAATTGTGACAGCCCAGAAGACTACACAAAAGGATGAAACAGATGTGAGAATCCATCATCTATGAGGAGAAAGCTGAGGATGATTGGCTCCAAGCATGTGCCATCTTACTTTAAAGAACACATCTACCAGATGTTTCTGTGTCTGAAGGAATGGGCTTTAATTGCCATAGGAGAGATCTAGAATTGCATGACACGAAAAACTGTTACATACTGGAATAAACAATGGAGGGAGGTATGGAGTTTCATTTACTAGCTATTTCCCAGGTTCTGCTGTAACAAGAGGCAGGTTGTTGGTGTAGAAGAGCCCTTGTGGACTCATCTAGATCTACAACTCTGATTTGATTTATTTTTTCTAGGTGGGGATCAAATAAAGTAAGATATAATGCGGCCCAAATACAAGTCAATATTGAAATCCTGCCATAGCAAGGCCATAGCCTTCCTGCCCTGCTTTTCCCTCCAGAAATGTGCTCAAGATGTCTAGGGAAAGAGGGAGACAGGGTGGGGAGAGGTGTGCAAGGGAAGGATGGAGAAATGAGAAGAAAGAAAGAGAAGGAGCAACAAAAGAAAGAGAAAGAGGGACAATAAAAGAATACGATGAAAATGAGAAGGCGAACAATAAAGAAAAGGATAAAAGAAGACAGAAAAAAGGGACAGAACTAGGGAAGCAGAGAAATGAGGAGGGCGAGAAAGAGACCAGAGAAAGGCCAGAGAAAATGAAATAATCTAATTTTTGATTATTTCAGTGGTAAATGCTTTGAATGGTAAAAGTTGGCTGTAAGCTGGTTGTGGGCAGGGAATTTATCTATTATACTGTACTCTACCAACAGCATAGTACTGTGCTCTCCACACAGTAAACAATAAATATGATTAATTGATTGATCCTTCATTTGAACATTAGTCCCCTGAGGACAGGGAATGTTTGTCTTCTCTGTGTCATATCCTCCCATGCACTTATTATTGTGCAGAATACTCCCACGGGCACCCAATAAACACTATTGCTTCTAGTAATACTAGGGAGAAAGTAAGGGATTTAATCCTTGGCATATGTCTTCCCAGCACAATCTCCTATTTAAATGATAGCCTACCCCTATAGATTGTAAGCTCCTGTTAAGCAGGGAATTCGTCTATCGATTCTGTTTTATTGTACCCTCCCAAGCATATGTTACAGTGCTCTGCACACAGTAAGCGTTTAATAAATACCATTAATCAATCAACTGACTGTTCTCATTTCACATCGAGTATGGTCATCAAATCTGTAACACTCACCCCAGCAGATACAATCTCCCTGCAGCATCTTCTAACTAAAGATTAGCTTTAGTGGTCTGTTGTCTGCAATCGCTCCCAAACCCATTCCTTCTGCTTCCTTCATAGCTAAAATTCTGTTCCCCGGGAAGGACCTTCAGAGATGATGGGATTTGAGAGGAGGATGGGAGTGAGCTGAAATAATTTCCAAGAGAGAACAACTTTAGTGTCTTGCTTCAGGCTTCTTGGTGAACAATCACGTTAAAGGAATTAATTCCTTTAAATGTTTTTGCTTCTCAGCATCCCAGGTTCCAAACAATTTGAGATCTACTCAACCCAGTGTGTGATACTAGAGCTAGGAGTCCTCACCCCCACTTCTTGTTTCGGTATTTCGGGGTCTAGGCATGCAGATGGAAATTGAATGTACAAATGTTTCACAAAACATAAATATTCATTATTGTTCCCGATGTGCTGCCTCTTTGTTAGATCCTGCTGGGTCCTGCCAGCAAAACAGAGGGTGTTCACTGAAGGAGCGGAGTTAATGGAAAAACCGTTGCATTCCTCCTCATGCTCAAATTGGCAGAATTTGTGTCGTATGCTCTGCATAGACGCACAACTTTATGGCTCTAATCACATAGGGCATTTCGGCTCAATCTGGAAATCGACCATAAAGTTGTCTTTCATGTGTATTTAAAATCTGATAGAGATGAACAATGTAAAAGCATCTTTGATACATAATTATATCCAGCATGATTAATAGGGTTTGCATGCTATATATTTATACATACATATCCACATGCATATGTATTCTTGTATTACACCAATATATTCCAACTGCTTAATAAGATACATTTATTTTGAATCTAAAAATAAGGTAAAGCTAATCTTAACGGCAAAACATGCTTAACCAAATTTTCCTTCAACTCATGGCTAGAGTTTAAATAGAGGAAATAAATTTGATCATCCTAGCATTATTATTATTACAGAACTTTAGGGCTATTGTTCTAGGTTAATAATTTTCAACAAAATATGTATTTCTTTTCTCTCTTTACAAATGGCTTCTATTATGCTCAATTGTGAGCTCAAATTACCTTCCACATCTATAAGGAGAACCATTATAAGGAGAAAAGAAATACTAGGTTCTGGGATAATTATTATTATTAATGCAGAATTAAAGGACTAAAATAAGGTTACCAGGACTCTGTGCTTGGCTTCATTAAATCTCTCTTTACTAGTTGCAGAGTACTTGAGATCTTTCATTACGTTTCACAAATACATCTCCCATTCTGCATTCCGCCACTTACAGTGACTCAGAATGAGACGGCCTGTCTGCTCCCTCCAGTTTGAATATCCCGACCCAGATCCTTTTGATTAAACACAGCAAGGGAGTTCATGTGAATTCCTCAATCCTGAGTCTCTATCGAATTCTTTAACTAAAATGTGGAGAAATAATGATGGAGGTTAATGGGTTTTTTGTTATTATTCACCGACACATGAAAAATAATACCCAGGCGATGGATGAAATCCAAAACAAGAGAGCACAAAAATGGATAGTAGAAAAAGATTAGCTGCGCATTTGAAGCTGGCTGTGTTAAACAGATTTATTTTTCTGTAGGATTAGATACGGGGCGAGGTTAAATGGCCTTCATTTTCCAAGGTGACACTGATACTTACTGAGATGTGATGAGAGCTTGGGATGGTGGCTGTATCGATGAGGAGGGAGGAGTGCTTCTGGTAAATGTTGTGGAGGAAGAATCAGCAGGATGTGGCATTGTTTGGCTGGGAGAGAAGAAAGACAGTGAGGAGGTGATAATGACCCCAGGGCTGCGGACTTCCGGACATGGACACGGAAGATGGTGGTGTTAACTGAAGAGATAGGAAACTCTTTGGGTCATCCAGGTGGGATATCCTGGAGGCAAGAAGAAATGCTGATTTGGATTGCGGGAGTGCGGGCAGGGCTAGAGGGGAAGATTTGGGAGTCATCTGTGTGGAGGAAGTGGCTGAAGCCATGGGAAAAGATGAACACTCCAAGAGAGTGAGGGTAGAGCAAAACACAGAACAGAGCCTTGTGAGAAAGCCACAGAGGAAAGGAGACAAGGGGATGAGAGAGCAGAGGAGTTAGTGACGTGAAGAGACTGAGGAGGAGGAGGAGGAGGAGTAAAAGGAAAATCAGGTAAATTCTATTTGGGCAACACCAAGATCTGAGATCATTTAAAGGGCAAGGGAATGGTCAACAAGGTTATGAGTCTTTCCAGGTGGCTCACCTGTTTCACAAGAATCAAAGAGGGATGGAGGAAGGCAGCGTGGCTTAGTGGATAGAGCACGGGCTTGGGAATCAGAAGGTCATGGGTTCTAATCTTGGCTCTCCCACTTGTCTGCAGTGTGACCCTGGACAAGTCACTTCACTTCTCTGTGCCTCAGTTCCCTCATCTGCCAAATGGGGATTAAGGCTGTGTGCCCTACGTGGGACAGTGACTGTGTCCAACCCGATCATCTTGTATCTACCCCAGCACTTAGAACAGAGGTTTAGCACATAGTAAGTGCTTAACAAATTCCATAATAATTATTAAAACTGCTCATCCATTTATCAGTTTCTGAGGATAAGATCCATCTGTCTCAGGAACTTGGCATGGGTGAGTTGGGCTCAACCACAACAACAGTATTAAATAATGCCTTCAAAGAGCTCCTGGGGGGAGGGGCTCCTGGAGGATTCTGAGAGGTGGGAGTTCTGGGAAGCAGCGTGGCAGAGTCAGAGGTCGTGAGTTCTAATCCCGGCTCCATCACTTGTCTGCAGTGTGACCTTGGGCAAGTTACTTAACTTTTCTGTGCCTCAGCTACCTCATCCTTAAAATGGGGATGAAGACTGTGAGCCTCACGTGGGACAACCTGATTACCTTGTAATACCCCAGCGCTTAGAACAGTGCTTGGCAGATAGTAAGCGCTTAACAAATGCCATTATTATTATTATTATTCTGGGGTGCAGGACCCCATCCTTCTGGGAACCCCCTCAAGCCCCTCTCCCGAGGAGGCCTGTATCTCCGGAAGTACCACGTACATCTATACCCTCTAAGATCCCCAGGCCCAGAGCTTTGTCTGAGAGCCCTGAGAGCCCTGAGAGCCCAACCCCCCCCTGGAAATGCCACCCCCCACAGCCCCATCTCCTGAAGGTCCTGTCCCGATCTCACCCCGTATTCAGTGAAAAGGACTAATCAATTTCAAGAAATCATTTTTCAATTCTGCCTCTACGTGCAGTAGCAGGTCGGTGATTTCTAACCCTTATTTTACAATGGAGGAAACAAATATTGAGAAGGAAAGCCACATGCACAAGATCACACAACTAAAGCTGACAACTAAAGCTTTAGCCAACTGCATCCCCTCCCTTTGTTTCTCCTATCAAGCCTTGCTGTTTGGCTCTGCCTCTCGGTAGAAGTACAAAGATTTCTGCTTGCATGTTTCACCTTTCAGCGCTTAACAAAACAGACCTATTTTGGGATAGGTCTTATCTACAGATCTATCGAGCATGGCGGAGCTGCAGCTGATTAAACAAAACAAAAACAAACAAAAAAAGACAACTGAATCATATTAGCCATAATGTTTCATCGGAGTCATTTCTCTTAATCCTTGAATTACTTCAATATAAATAGTCAAATGAGCCATGAAAGAAAAATGTCACCAAATTTCAAAATTCACGGCAAAACAATGCTTGCAGGATGTTCTATTGATTGTGGAGTAATTACTACCCTGACATTGAAAGAACCATGTTTCTCCTCGCTGACAAGGTTTGGAATATATGTTGGTGTCAAATTGAGTGATAAGGTTACCTGGTTTCCATGGGAGCCAAGGAAACCCATAGCACAGCCTTTTAAAATTAGTCCTACTCCACAGTTATGATCCAATAGCAATATTCCTGGCCCCTCAAAAAAGGCCCTGTCATCTCCTTGAGAAAATTTCACCTGACATTAAGGAGATGAGTTGTACTGGAAGTGAATCATATGTTGTCAGTGCAATCTCCCCCTCTAGACTATTAGCTCATTACGGGCAAGGGAATGTCCCTGTTATAATAATAATAATAATAATGGTGTTGGTATTTGTTAAGTGCTTACTATGTGCCAAGCACTGTTCAAGTGCTGGGGTAGATACAAGGTAATCAGGTTGTCCCACATAGGGCTCACAGTTTTCGGCCCCATTTTACAGATGAGGTAACTGAGGCACAGAGAAGTTAAGTGACTTACCCAAAGTCACACAGCTGACAGGCGGCAGAGCCAGGATTCAAACCCATGACCTCTGACTCCCAAGCCCGGGCTCTTGCCACTAAGCTAAGCTGCTTCTCTATGTTGTACTCCCCCAAGCACTTAGTACAATGCTCTGCACACAATAAGTGCTCAATAATATGATCTATTGATAATCAATCAATCAATGCTCTCGAGGAGCTTACAACCACAAGATAAAATGGCAGATTTATATTTCATTCTGTGGTAGATGACTGGGGGGAGGAGATTTCAGGATGAGGGGGAAAATGGGCAGCAGGGACTGGTGGAAAGTGTACTGGTCTGGGTGGCAGGAGATCTGAGTTCTAGACTCACTTATGACACTAGATTGCTGTGTGACTGTGGAAAAGTCACTTAACTTTTCTGGGGTTCAGTTTCCTGATCTGAAAAATGAGCATAATGTGTATGCTCCTCCCTATCTCACAGTATATAGTAAGGATAAAATTAAATAATTTTCCAGTCCCTTGAATAAACATAAGTGCTCTAGTCATCCAAGTAACTACTGTTTTTCGAGAGGCCATATCAGATACTGGCCTTTGGATTTGCATCACTATAGGTGCAAGTCCTTTATGTGGAAAATATGGATGAGAAGTATGAACTGAAGAACGTGTGAGGATAAGCATGTGACCTGAAGTTTAAAATAAGGTACAAAGACACTTTCCTTACCTCGTAGATTGTGAATCCTGAGTAGGATAAGAACTGTGTTGAATTTTATCTTTGATCAGTGTTTGGCATATGTAATATGTGCTGAAAAATGCCATAAGCAAATCATGATCTGTTGCCTTTGGTCAGTTAGGACTGACATTGGAGAAATCAGGTACCACCTTCCCCGTTCATAGATGTTTGGGTTTGAAATCCTCCCAACAAGACATCCGAAGGCAAAAACTGTTCAGGTAGGACATCCCTCGGAACAAATGAAGCTCTAAAATGTCCACTCCTTGTGGGCAGATCTCATCCTTCCGTTGAACTTTTCCTAGCTCTTAGGAAAATGCATCGCAGCCAATGAGTACTCAATAAATCCCATTATTACAGGATATTTAAGGGCCTCCTGAAACCCCAGGTATTTAAGGAATCTTCCAACCACCTCTTAGTTTTCTCGCAAGTTGCTGGGTGAGTGGAAAGCTGTGTATTATTGAATGTCAGCTGTTAAATTACACCATGGGGCAGTGCAGATTCCTGCTCCCTAGGAATTTCAAGTAGCAAATCCATTATGAGCTGCTCCTTAGTCTTGCAGATCTCACAGGAAACTGATTTGCATGAGTTCTGCGACACATAAATATTCCCCACAAGAAAGGTTATGCAAGTCCAGGGATCCTAGCAAATATGTTTGGGATTGGGATATTCCAAATTTTTTTTACAAATAAAGACTCTTAAGCTTCTTAAGTAATGTAACTAACATAAGAATATTTGATGTATCCAACATGAGAGTATTTAGCTTTTATGAGACTTTATGCCTGTTGAGACTGTATCAGAACAGAGAATACAAATTCCTCCACAGAGATAGCATGTGAGGATCTATGGCAATTTCAGGAATAGTCAACCTTAGCAAAACAATGAAATGATTGTGTTGTTGCGTGAAATGAATTTGACCTGGGTGGTAATTAACATACATTAATTTAAAATTAATTCAACCATACGCCCGCTCATGTGCAGGTCAAGTGCCCCAAGGGTGTGCAAGAATGTCTGTGGCCCCATCATATATAGGACATGATGAGGTCATGGAGTCCCCACCCATGACCTGTGCTGTGATGCCAATATATTTCTGAGAGAAAGAGGAATGAAACAAGAAACCATGGCAACGTCAGGGACAAGCATTTGGAGTCACCCAGCAATGACCCATTGCCTAGGGTTTTTTTATATTGTTTTCTTGTTTTTTTATGGTATTTGTTAAGCGCTTACTATGTGCTAGGCACTATACTAAGCACTGGAGTAGATACAAGATAATTAGATTGGACACAGGCCATGTCCCACATGGGACTCACAGTCTTCATCCCCATTTTACAAATGAGGTGAATGAGACTGCAGTTCCTTCAGACTCCCAGGCTTGTCCTCCAGTGGGCCATGCTGCTTCTTGTTTCTGCTAATTTCTGCTCATCCTACTCCTCCTTTCACTGGTGATGAGAAAAGTTCTGGTCAAGAGCAAGAGCAAAGTTTCTGAAAGATACTAGCTATTTTCCCATCATCTATGGTAGCATCCTATGCAGAGGCCTTGAGTTCTCTGCCTGCTGGACATATACCCAAGAACCACTCACGTGACAAGAAAAGTAAAGCTTTTCAATCACTTAAAATGCTGGGTCTCAAGGGGAATAAATCATCACCGTTATTATCGAAAGACTTTACTGATGGCCTTCTTGAGGAAAGGTACCAATCTAGATTCTCTAATGTAAAACATATCTAATCCCTGAATTTTACAAGTTACATTATCATCGACAGGAAATGCACAGGTATCACTCACTCAACCATTCAATCACTGGCATTTATTAAATCCCTACTCAGTGCATAGCTCTGCCATAAGTACTTGAGGGAGACTACAACACAAGGAGAACCTATGTTCCCTGGCCTCCAGCAGCGTGGCTTAGTGGTCAGAGTATGGGCCTGGAAGTCAGAAGGACCTGGGTTCTAATCCTGGCACTGCCACTTGTCTGCTGTATGACCGTGGGCAAGTCACTTCACTTCTCGGTGCCTCAACTAGCTAATCTGTAAAACAGGGCATAAGATGGTGAGGCCCCAAGTGGGACATGGACTGTGTCTAATCTGATTACTTTGTATCTACCCCAGAATTTAGAACAGTGCCTGTCACATAGTAAGCACTTAACACATACCATAAAAATGAGTTTATCATCTGACCTATGAAAACAATTGCACAAGTATTGAGCCAATACGTAAATAAGTTATTTACCTCATGTAATTGAAGTAGGTGGTGGCTTGTGGTGGCAGCAAGTCAGAGAAAAATGAATGGAAGAGTCATGATAGTAATCGTGGTATTTATTATGTGTTTATGTCCTAAGCACTATACTAAATACTAGGGCAAATACAAGACAATGTGGTCAGACATATACCCTGTCCCACATGGGGCTCACAATGTAGTGGGAGGGAGAACAGGTATTTAATCGCTATTTTACAGATGAGGAGGCTGAAGCACAGAGAAGTTGAGTGATTTGCCCATGGTCACAAAGCAGGTAAGGGACAGAATCAGTATTAGAACCTAGGTCCTCTGACTTCCAGTCCCATGCCCTTTACACTAGGCCAAGCTGCTTCTCAGGGGTCGCAGAGTGAGTTGTGGGGAAAGTGGATTAAATATTTTTAGTTAGTAAAGGTTCCATTAGAGATGTGGAATGTAGGCTAGGCCTGTTGAATGAGGGAAGAGAGAGGGGTTGGCAAGCAGAGAAGAGCTTGCTTTGGTGTGCGACCTAGCAAAATTGCAATCCGGTACAGCAGGTCCCGTTTTTTGTCAAATTTTAGTAAATGTGCTCGGATTCTAATAGGGGATAGCTTTGTTTTTTGAAGCTAATTATCAAGATAACCAATATTAAACAGCAAGTTAAGGGTCAATCGTGTTTGGGGTCAGAACACCAAACATTAGAGACTGGAGTATAAATTCCCTGGGCTAGGTGCCAGCATAGTTCTATCATAATTTCTGAGCTCAAGCCATGTGTCTTCTATAACAAAGGATTTGGAAGTTAGGATTTTGTCCTTAAATTCATCCACTAATTGTAAATGACTTTGTCAACCAAACAAGCCGTAGAACACTGCTCTTGGGTAGAAAGAAGTCTCTATGTACCTCTATTTTTACAAAGAAAAAGCCAACTCTTTAAGTGCTTCAATAGCAGTAGTAATGATATTTATAAAGCAAGTGCTACAAGCTAAGCAATTTGTTAAGCACTGAGGTGAATACAAGACCCTCTGATTTTCCTATAGCTATACATTTGTTAATCAATTGAACAGGATTTACTGAGCAACTACTGGGTGTCCGCAGAGTACCCTACTAAGCTCTTGGAAGAGTACTATAAATTTAGCAGACATGATTCCTGCCCTCAAAGTGCATTCACTCTAGTCATTCACAACTTTTGTTCTATGCACCATGAATTTATACATAGAGAAGCTACCCATGCTTATGATAAGCCCAGAATTTCCTGGATGAGTTCAGTGATGTTTGGCTAAGAGAAAAATCAGGTTCCTACCTTTGGGTACCTTTCTGTGGCTCATTACTATGCCACTTGTCATGTTTCCCAAAGTAGCTCCTCAACCTTATCAACAGGTATTGAAGTGAAGGCAGCTTTGGGTGATGGTAGATATATGGAAGCTGGCGATCTATGATTCTTAACAGCTTTATCAGGCTTCTTCAGACAGTTGTTCAGGACCCAAAGCTACCTTCAGTTGTGTGTGTGTGTGTGTGTGTGTGTGTGTGTGTGCAGGTGTGAGCCTTATTTACGCCTACATTAATGTTTCTCTCCCCCTCTAGACTGTAAGCTCATTAAGGGGAGAGAATGTGATTACCTATTCTGTTATATTGTGTTATATTGTATGCTCCCAAGTACTTAGTACAGTGCCCTGCACACAGTAAGCACTCAATATCATTGATTAATTGACTGAAAAGTACAGTCTTCACCTTGCCTCCCTTGTCCACATGAATTCAGCTCTCTCTTCAATCAATCTATGATATTTATTGAGTGCCTACTGAAGGCTGGGCACTGTACTAAGGGCTTGGGAAAGAATGAGCAAAGCAAGATGCACTTTTCCTGCTCTCAAGAATCTTACAATCCCAGGGGGGAGACAGTCATGCAAAAAAATTATTCACAAATAGAATGAACAGAAGGAAGAACAAGGATATATCTGGAGGTGGTAGTTCAACTCAGGATGAAATAACATATATAATGGAATATATAAATGAAGGTTCAAATACAAAATGAATTCAAGTACCTAAGTGGTGAGACTAGGAATACAGTTTCAGTTATTTCAGGTTGCCCAATTGGGTCAGCACTTTCACTATAAGGATACTGTTCTCCAATGACAGACAGCAATTAGCAATTCCAAATTATCCCCTGGCTATTTCTGGTAACATCATTGTGTGTGCAGGTTGTTCAAGGGGAAAACTGTTTGCTAGGAAGGGCAAGCAGAATTCCAAAAGATCATGAAGGCAACAATCTTACTTACTGAATGGGACTTCCATTTTTGATTTTTCAAAATCCTCCCAGAAATATAACTAGGTTAACTCATTTTTCTACGAAAGAAAAGAATATCAAATTTCTGAGCTCAGATGGCTAATGTGATCTGTGTGCTGTCACTGGATGAGCTAGAATATTTCTTTGTGTTGCTATGTGTTGCAAAAAGCCATTAAGAAACTAAATTACCATTCCATAAATAGCCACAGATATGAAAATATACTGGAGATCAGTAAGACTTTTTTAGTCACTTAACACAACATTGACAAGAATCTGAAAAAACTTGTGAAGTATAAAAAAAAATTCTCCTTACAAATCACCAACACTCCATACAAGAGTTACAGTCTGGCATTTTGATTTATGTATCGTGCTGGCTTTGGAACAATCCACATCATAGCTGCATTACTGTAACTTGCCTCATGGATGCTGTTGTAATAAACCCAAATTCCATATTTACCAATGTTATAGTTTAAAATATGCTTTCATCAGGGCATATGTTAGTTGAACCAGACCAGCACAGTATCATATATTGCAGAACGAGTAACACTGTAAACAAATACTTCACAAAGAGAGCTTTCACTGGAATTAATTGTAGCACAAGCAAACCATATTCAGAGATATAAACTTTCTACGTATCCATATGTATGTAGATATGCGGTTAGATTTACGATTGGATATGCTCATTTGTGTATATACCCAGAAAGGGCCAACTCAGGTATCAAAAGTGACCGTGCTGGAATGTGTTTCAAATAACCAAATTTTGCGCTTTGCAGTTAGGTATAAAACAGCAGGTACCTGGCGAGCTGTTGTGTGTTGGGAGGTGGGGGTGGGAGGGAGAGTTGGGGGAGGGACAGTGGGGGTTTTTCTTGGCATGATTTATTGTCAAACTCCAGTGGAAACAGTTATTACACAACCCTTCCCAAAATGCTGGTTGTCAAGGCTGGGGAGGGTGGGCCTGTGGATATAGGGCAAACTTGCACACCTATGAGAAATGCATTTCACGATTCTGAAAATCCAGATACCTGCTTTTCTATTGATTTCAGGGCCAGGCTTCTGATGGAGGACTTTATCTGTTTTGTTAGTGCACCTAAAAAGAACAAACTTGAATGATGCTTCTGTCTGTTCAGAGTATGGGTAGTAACCATTCTTTGTGTTCAATGTGCCTCTCTAAGGCTCTTCTTTCTTCTATCTTTTTAAACCGATCATATTCTCCTAAATGCTTAGTATAATGCTCTGCACATAGTATGTGCTCAATAAATACATTTTCTTGCTTGATTGATTATACCATTTTTGTTTCTCTACCCTCTTCTCATCTCCAAAGACTTCTGAGATAAATCCCCTACTAGAGACCTTCCTCTTTAATAATAATAATAATAATAATAATGTTGGTATTTGTTAAGTGCTTACTATGTGCCGAGCACTGTTCTCAGCGCTGGGGTAGATACAGGGTAATCAGGTTGTCCCATGTGAGGCTTACAGTTAATCCCCATTTTACAGATGAAGAAACTGAGGCACAGAGAAGTGAAGTGACTTGCCCACAGTCACACAGCTGACAAGTGGCAGAGGTGGGATTCGAACTCATGACCTCTGACTCCCAAGCCCGTGCTCTTTAATCTCTCATTTCTCCACCTTGCATCCCTTCTGCCTTTACTTCAGCATTTCCATGCTGCTTAAAGCATTTGGTTACTCACAAAATCCTGTAGCACTTATGTGCTTATGTTTATACTCTGTTACTTCTTCCTACTCTAGTGCCTTTTCTTCCCCCAAATTATAAGCTTCTTTAGGGCAGGGATCATGTCTAAAAACTGTATTGTATTCTCCATATAGTGCATTATAGTGCTTTGTTTACAGGACGTCCTCTAAAAATTCTAAGCTCCACCTTTAGACTGTAATTTCCTCGAGGAAAGGGAATGTGTTTAACAACTCTGTTTTATTGTACTTTCCCAAGTGCTTAATACAGTGCTCTGCACACAGTAAATGCTCAATATATATCATCTCCCATCCAACATGGGAGAGGAGCTCTGCCCCAGGCAGGAGCGTGGTACTATCAGAAGCACATAATGATGGCTACAGCACTAGGGAGATATCCATAACTTGTCAATCTGTGGTACTCAGTTAGCACTTTGTGTGTGTAGAGTGCTCTTCCTAGAGCTTCTTAACTGTACTAACAAATAGCTTTGTCCTGGATTGATGAGGATTCCAGGATGGTCCTTTCCCAATTCAATTTACTTTTTTAATACAGAATATCTAAATTATGATTGTTGATTTTTTGATTGCCCCCATCATTTGTAATTTACTCCTGCTTTCTATCTCTCTGACCTGATGGACATAGCTTGTGAATTCTTGTGGCAGACAGCCTCTGAATTGTTTATCTTGTATCTACCCCATCACTTAGTCTAGTGCTTGGCACAAAAGAAGCATTTGATTTGATAAGTATCATAAACAGTCCCTTACTTCTCAATTAGCCCTATTTTCCAGCTAGTACTAGATGGTTCTCTGCTCCATCCTTCTTGTTTTGTCTCTCATGTCCTATTTCCTTAGGCTCTTGATTCTTCTTCTCTGTTACTGTTGCGTTTAGGGGATGTTTCTGTTGTTTGTTTGTCTTTTCAGCAGGGCTAGCTTGTCCTCACCTAAGCTTCCTCTGTTTCTGGACCCTGTACATATGTACACAAGTGCTGTGGCGGGGGGAGGGAGTAGAGTAGAGCAGGGAGTAGGAGCAGCAGAAAAGGAGGAGCAGAGGAAAAGAGGAGCTCAGTCTGGGAAGGCCTCCTGGAGGAGGTGAGCTTTCAGTAGGGCTTTGAAGGGAGAAAGTGAGCTAGTTTGGTGGATGTGAGGAGGGAGGTCATTCCAGGCCAGAGGTGGACGAGGGCCAAGGGTCAATAGCTGAACAGGCAAGAAGGAGGCTGCTTAGGTGATCTCCAACTATTGTTATGCAGAGGAAAGGAGGGGTCAGATCTCCAGGAAAGTTGCCTCCCTCCTTCTCAACTAATTGCTCTTCTACATTCCAGGGTCCTGGGCTCAGTCAATAGCTGGACAGGCCCATAGACATTCCCAAACCCTGAGGTGGTTAAGGGAGATTCCCAGACCACAAGTGGGATTTTGGAAACCTCAAGGAAGCCTTCAGGAGATGCAGACATTTCCCTGTGGGTTTGGACACCGGTTTGTTTGCTCTTTGGAGACTTTGCAGGGGGCGAGGCAGTTCCTTCACTGGGACATAAACCCAGGATACTGAAAAAATCTTCAGGGCAAATTACAAAAGTAGTCTCTAGAGTAGCCTGACTGAACTAGCCTGGCCTAATGCAAGAGCACAGACTTGGGAACCAGGGATCGTGGGTTCTGATCCCACTTCACAATTTGTCAGCTGTGTGACCTTGGATAAATCACTTCACTTCTCTGTGCCTTAGTTACCTCATCTGTAAAATGGGGATGAAGACTGTGAGCCCCACGTGGGACAACCTGATTACCTTGTATCTACCCCCAGTGCTAAGAACAGTGTTTGGCACATAGTAAGTGCTTAATAAAGACCATCATTATTATCATAATGTTGGTATTTGTTGGTATTTGTTAAGCGCTTACTAAGTACTATACTATACTTATAGTACTTAGTACTATAAGTATACTATATATAAGTATAAGTATACTATACTTATAGTACTTAGTAAGCGCTTAACAAATACCAACAAATACCAACATTATGATAATAATGATGGTCTTTATAGTACTTATAAGTATACATACCATATTATCTTTAGGAAGGCATGATCAATTAGGTGCTTCAAAAATTGGTCCATGAAGACCTGGCTGGGATCGTGAAAGCAATAGAGCAGTGAGATCCCGTGATAATCAATCAATCAATCATCAATTGTATTTATTGTATTGTATTTATTGTATTTATTGAGCACTTACTGATTGCAGAGCACTGTACAAAGTGCTTGGGAGAGTACTTATAATAATAAAACAGAGTTGGTAAACACATTCCCTGCCTACAATGAGCTTACAATCTATATATGACAACTATATGATAGTTTCCCACAGTCAATTCTCTTTTCTTTTTTTTCATTAAGTTGGAGATAAGGATGGCAATTTTGTAATCTAGTAAGATTTCCAAAAATGCACCTCTGAACCCCAGAATCACTAGGAATGTACGGGGCTCCTCAGGGACCAGAAGGGAATCAAAGATATGGCAATCAGCACTTCAAGAGCTCAACCCACCTTCCAATCAATTAATCAATCATCAAAGTGCTTACTGTGTGCAGAGCAATGAACTAAACATTTGAGAGAGTACATGCAGTACAACAGAGGTGGTCGGCATGCTCCCTGCCCACAAGGAGTTTGTGGAGTAGAGGATGCCGGTTATGAGGATGGCACCCTATCAGCCCAGTTGCAATGCCAACATGTGTAGAGGTGGATTTTGTTCTCACCTTGAATGGAATTTCCACTCCAGTGGCACAGAGAAGAGGAAAGCTCCACCTGGATCCATTATTCCAGCAGACATCTACAAGCAGGAATTAATTGTATTTCTTGAGCATCTACTATATGCTATACAGAGAAGCAGCGTGGCGCAGTGTGGAAAGAGCACGGGCTTTGGAGTCAGGGCTCATGAGTTCGAATCCCAGCTCTGCCACTTGTCAGCTGTGTGACTGTGGGCAAGTCACTTCACTTCTCTGGGCCTCAGTTCCCTCATCTGTAAAATGGGGATGAAGACTGTGAGCCCCACGTGGGACAACCTGATTCCCCTCTGTCTACCCCAGCGCTTAGAACAGTGCTCTGCACATAGTAAGCGCTTAACAAATACCAACATATGCAAAAAACTATGTTGTGTCTGTAAGAGTACAGTGTGGTTAGTAGTTAGGAGTTAGTTCCTCCTCCCTGAAATGAGGTCGAGCCTCCTTCCCCTTCACCATCCGGGGAGGAGAGTGGCTTATTTAGGTGACATTTGAAACTGATTGTGACATCCTCAAAAATAGGAGCTAGGTAAATTCAAGGTCATAAGTAACTAGTAATTAATTACAGTTATAACTGCCAGGAGGAAGCTACAAAGTTCTTTAGCGTTGAGTCTGTGTCTCTGCTCACCTACTCCCCTAACACAAAATGACTTTATTTCTAGTCAGTAAATGGTCATTGATTTATTTACATTGACCCACTTTTCATCTTTTCATCAGAGAAACAGCGTGGCTCAGTGGAAAGAGCATGGGCTTTGGAGTCAGTAGCTCATGAGTTCGAATCCCAGCTCTGCCACTTGTCAGCTGTGTGACTGTGGGCAAGTCACTTAACTTCTCTGTGCCCCAGTTCCCTCATCTGTAAAATGGGGATGAAGACTGTGAGCCCCACGTGGGACAACCTGATTCCCCTATGTCTACCCCAGCGCTTAGAACAGTGCTCGGCACATAGTAAGCGCTTAACAAATACCAACATATATAGACATGATCCCTATCCTTAAGGAATCTACAGCGTAGAAAGGAAAGTTACACACACACACACACACACACACACACACACATACTTCCATTCTTCTATTACTGCCTTTCCTCCACAAATTCTATAACATAATACCATTGAAAATATGAAACTGGAGAAGAAATGATAAATTGTGGTTAACTCTTGTGTTCACCACTTCTTTTCCAGTATTTGCCTCAGTTCCCTTTACGAAACATATATAAAACCTAGCAAAGATGAATTCATGAGCAAGAAAATAAAAAGCTTTTTCAAAAGAAAATGACCATTTCTCCATCAGCTCAACTTCTGGTGTCATACTTCTAACTCTTATCTAGTCCTGAAAGATAAATTTCTTTGTAAATTGCAATCAAATCCACAGGTTTTCTGGCACAAATTAAAAAAACACATTGTCAAGTGTTTACTTTTCTTTATTAAGTAAACCATTTCTTTGCAAATACAGCCCTAAAAAGCTAATTAGATTTCCTAATAGCACTAGACACCATCATGGGGATAATGTACAAGAATTGTTCCATCAGCAAAATTAAAGGGGTAAAACCACCTATTACTTTTTCGGAGGGGGTTGGTATCTCAATTTAAACTTTCTTTTTTTTTTTTAAAGACACAGAAAACCAGTGCTGTATCCAAAGTTTGCATTAATGTGCAGGAGACCAGAGAAGGAGATGAAGCTAATTTGGGCTGATTGCTTTTCATATCAATGAAATATATTGCTCTCTTCCCTGATATCAGGCCATTCTTGCCCCTCACTACTTATTTCTAGTTATCCACAGAGGCTGACTCACAGAATACATCCATAATAAAACAACCTCAATTAATTCCGAGAAACGTATCCCTGAGTGAAGGATAGCACTGCAGCTGTTAGCACATTTCAGTGGGGGTTGTGGTGGATACGGGTGGTGGTGATGGTGGGGAGGGGGGGATAAGAGAGGCTTTAATGTAACAAAATGAGAAAAATTACAAGTCTTTCCCTAAGGATGTCTTGGTGAAAATGCCACATGAAAAAAGAGCAAACTTCTTTATGTGAAAACTGTTTAACTTTCTACCAAAGCAAAAATACATTTTCAAGTTGTGTTTGGCATGCTGTGTAAACTCTGGAGCACATCTCTGTTTTCTTTATTATCAGCAGCCGAAGTGGTATTGCTCATAAAACCCATAAACAGTATAATGAGAGACCAAGCAGGGGACAGTTCAGAGAAAAAGGGAGTAAAGGTGCCAAGGACAGAGGACAGATCAGGGTCCTACTTTGGAGTCGTACACAAAGAGCCCATTCTCAGCTTGGCCTATAAGCGCTTAATAAATACCGTCATTATTATAAGCCAGAAACGTTGCTCTTAAGCTAACGATTCATTCATTCATTGCCCTCAGTTCTGAATCTAATGGGGTATTAACTCCGACTCAGTGATTTGAAACTGGAAGAAAATGTTTCATCTCTTTACGGGTTACCATCATGCCTGATGTGAGCTTCTGACCAAGCCTTGACCGTGACCAGTGAGCATCACTGCAATGATTCTCTAACACTGCTGGTTCTTTTTCTGGTTGTGCCTCTGAACATCAGCACTCAAAGCTCTAAGGACAACCAGTTAACAAACTCAGGCACCAGTATAGAGACAGGGCTTGAAGCCTGCCATGAGATAAAGATCAGAAGTGGCCATCCTTGATTGGCATGCAGACCTGGTTTTTATAATGACAACGAAGTTCTCGAATTGATTGTAAATTGCCTTTACAGCTCACCACTTCCTAAGGCTCCACTGAGTCAGGCCATGGATTATGTTAAGGAGCCAATTTCCCAGATCCAGGTGGAAAGATTATTCTCAGATGCTATTTGCAGAGCAGAAGTAGATATGAATTAGAGGTTTTTGGCAGGTTTATTTAAGTATCTCTTTAACGTGCTTAATATATGCACCAGGAGTAGAAAAATTCAGATTCAGAATTTTTTTTTTTGCACTGGGATTCCCCAGGTTATTTACCAAATACCATTCTGGGACTCTGAATGGAGGAGAAATAGAAAGCTATATTGGCTCTGATTCCAACGGGAATGTGTTAGTAACAGAACTGGAGAAAAATTATTCTTTTAGAAATGTGCAGCAGTCACATGGCAGCCTAGATATTCCAATTGATTGCAGTGTTTTCCTGCAGATGAAATCTGTGCCAGTCATGATGGAATAAACGTCCATGGGCCGTCTGAACTAATGAGACTTTGGGCTCCTCAAAAGAAGTGGCAAAAGAAGTGAGGTGCTTTCTTTGAGGTGCTTCCTCGAAACTGTAAATTCCTTTGTGGGCAAGGAACATGTCAACTATGTTGTGTTGTACTCTCCCAAGTGCTTAGTCCAGTGCTCTGCACGCCGTAAGCACTTAATATCATTGATTGAGGATGCTTTTTTCATATACTTTCCCAAAAAGCACTGTTATGCTATACTTGTAATAATAATAATGATATTGGTGATATTTGTTAAGTGCTTACTTTGTGCCAAGCTCTGTAGATATAAGGTAATCAGGTTGGACACAGTCCCTGTCCCACAAGGGGCTCGGAGAGAAGCAGCATGGCCTAGTGGCAAGAGTATGGACTTGGGAGTCAGAGGTCATGGGTTCTGCCACTTGTCTGCTGTGTGACCTGGGGCAAGTCAATTACTTCTTTGGAGTAAAATGAAAATTAAGAGTGTGAGCCCCATGTGGGACGGGACTATCACCAAAATGATTACCTTGTATCTACCCTAGTGCTTAGAACAGTGCTTGGCACTTAGAAAACACTTAAAAATACCATTATTATTATTATTATTTTACAGATGAGGTAACTGAGGCCCCGAGAAGTTAAGTGACTTGCCCAAGGCCACATAGCAGACAAGTGGCCGAGCTGGTATTAGAACCCAGATCCTTCTGACTCCCAGGTCCATCTTCTATCCACTGGGCCATGCTGCTTCTCTTTGGCTTCCTCATTGGCTTCCCAAACCCATGATTTGAAATCAAGCAAAAGGTTTGAGTTCTCAAGAATGGTCTGGATTGCAGCTTCTATGCGGCAAAAGGATATTCATCCCGGCTTCTGCTTCTAAACTGGAACCTCTTTGTTGTCAGGGAATATGTCTACCAACTCTTGCTTTATGGTTTTTTACAGGCTTACATCCTACTAAGTACAGCACTCTGCATTCTGTAATTAATAAATAACATTCAGTGATTGATTGATTGTACTCACATTAAATGCTCAATAAATACCAGTGATTCATTAACCAGTGGATTGTTGGACTGAATAGTCCATTTTAAGTCTCACTGGGTAAATGATGGATGCAAATTAGGGAAGAGGGATTGTGAAGAAATAACTCTTAGGCTCTGCTTAGAGTACAGTATAGCTTGTTATGGGTAGGGAAAGTGTCTGCTAATTCTGTTATATTGTACTGTCCCAAATGCTAAGTACAGGGCTCTGGATATAATGAGCACTCCATAATACCATCAATTGATTGATTAGGAAAAGGAACCCCAATGTAGCCCAGGATACTGGCATAATAGGAGGCAGCACGGCCTGGTGGAAAGACCAAAATACTGGGAGTCCAAATGCTTGGCTTCTAATCTCTGTTCTATCCCTGGTCTACTGTAATGGTCAAATCTCTCTAGGCTTCAAGTTGCCTTATCTGTAAATGGTGAAAAGATACTAGTTCTCCTTCTCTCTTGTCAGTCAGTCCATGTAGGTCAGAAACCTAGCAGCATGGCATAGTGCAGAGAGCACAGGCCTGACAGAAGGTAATGGGTTCTAATAACACCTCTGCCGCTTGCTTGCTGTGTGGCCCTGGGCCAGTCACTTCACTTCTCTGTACTTCAGTTACCTCATCTGTAAAATGGAGATTGAGATTGTGAGCCCCATGTGGGACAGGGACTGTGACCAACCTGATTTGCTTCTATACACCCCAGTGCTTAGTACAGTGCCTGGAACATAGTAAGCACTTAACAAATGCCTTAATTTATTTTATTTATTTATTTGATCTTGGCAGTTACCTCACAGAAAGTGCCTAATAAGTATTATGATTAAATGGATTTTTAAAAACAGTGATGAAGGATAAAGGAAAGCACATTAGGAACCACCAGCAAAAAAATTTAGTATCTACCCATATCAGATGACAGTGGTAAAAAGTCTAAATAGCTTCCAAACCCAGGAGAGCGGGGAATGCCAAGCTTTTTGATTCAGCAGACAATATCCAGGTGGCACAGCTTTTTGAGTTAAAGGAGAGCTTGGTGTACTCCTTCTGTTGTTATTGCTTAATTTGTTATTTGGTCCTGATCTGTACAGGATTTAAGGGTGAATTTCTGCTACTGCTTGCCTGGAGCAGATATGTAATCTTTGTGAAGGGCTCTGTGGGCTGATCTTCACCTTTGAAAATGTTTTTTTTCTCTTGTATTTGCCTAAACGTTGCCTCTGTTTCTGGGGTCTCCCCACTCTCATTCTTTGGAATGCATATGCACATTTTAATTATTTGATGGTAACATTAAAGGCATAAGAATGAAAGAAACCAACATGGGTTGTTTGAAGGCAATCAGGGAAGGAAACAATACCACTCTGCTTTGAAGAATGACTTTTCTTTCTTTTTCCACGTGTTCCAAAACCACAACTTTTCAGAATGCTCCGAATCTAGAATAAATAACAAGATAAGCAGCTGGAACTGCTTTGCTAATGACAGTTCTTTACAAGAGAATTATAACAATAATAAAGAGTCCAGAGACCTGAGTTCTCATCCCAGTAAAACTGGCTAGCATGACCTCGTACAAAGTGGCAACCTCTCTGGTATTCAGTTTCTTCATCTATTAAATGGGGATAAGATACCTGTCTCCCCTGACCTCTGAGGATGTGACCCTCATCCAGAGCTGGGACTGTGCTGGTCTGATGATCCTGTATCTACCTTAGACTTTAGCATGTAGTTAATAGCTTCAACAATGCCATGAGTCATTTTAAGTAAATGCTAGTTGAAGCGAAATTAAGCTTCTCATGACCTTCCTAAATAAAGGAAGCAGTTAAACCAGGAAGACCATCTTGAAGAAAGGAAGAAAGGCACCAGGGAAGCATACTGAAAGGTGGTGGATTGCCCATCCATGGACATCAATTGATCAGTTGATCAATTAATCAATAGTATTTTTGCCCAGAGCACTGTGCTAAATGCTTGGGATATTACCATATCATAGAGTCTGTAGACTTGATGATCTCCTCATAACCTAGGGGAAAGAGCATGGGCCTTGCAGTCAGAAGACCTGGGTTCTAATCCTGACACCACCGAACTGCCCATGGTGTAAACTTGGACAAGTAACTTTATTTCTCTATGTTTCAGTTGCCTCATCTGCAAAATGGGCATTCAATACCTATCCTCCCTCCTTCTTATAGTGTGAGTTCCTTAAGGGACAGAGGCTGTGTCCAACCTGATTAACTACCCCAATGTTCACTTGAGTGCTTGGCACATAATAGGCACTTAACAACTACCATTAAAATAGCTTAAAAATCCTTTAGGAAAGAACATATCACTCTGTCCTGAATAGCTCCCTCCTTCATCAATCAATAATTTGTTAGAGTTAGTAGACATAATTGAAGACTTCAAGGAGCTTATAATCATCTGTATGAAGGAAGAGGTCTTGGAGAAGCAGCGTGGCTCAGTGGAAAGAGCACGGGCTTTGGAGTCAGGGCTCATGAGTTCGAATCCCAGCTCTGCCACTTGTCGGCTGTGTGACTGTGGGCAAGTCACTTAACTTCTCTGGGCCTCAGTTCCCTCATCTGTAAAATGGGGATTAAGACTGTGAGCCCCACGTGGGACAGCCTGATTCCCCTATGTCTACTCCAGCGCTTAGAACAGTGCTCGGCACATAGTAAGCGCTTAACAAATACCAACATTATTAGGTCTGGAACAGAGATTCTATTTTATACTTTCCCAGCTTTGTTGCCACATAAGAAGGAATGATGTCAGTGTCAGGAGAAAAGAAGTGGAACAGTGACAGCAAAAAAAACCCTTCATTATCGTAATACTGTGATATTTGTTATGTGCCAAGTACTGGAATAGATACAGTACAATCAGAGCAGACACAGTCCCTGTCCCACATGGGTTCATACTTTAAAGAGGAGAACAAGTATTTCATCCCCATTTTACAAAGGAGGAAACTGAGGCATAGAGGGGTTAAATGACTTGTCCCAGGTCACAAAGCAGGTGAGTGGCAGAGATGGGATTAGAACCCAGGTCACCTGACTCCCAGTCCTGCGCTCTTTCCACTAGGCCATGCTTGAGAGGAAGGAGAAGAGACAAGAAATTGCTAGCTCAAATGAGCTTGATTAGGACAGGAAAGAAATGGCGACCCAAGTCTAAGGACTGCGTCTCTCACTGACAACTTCTCTTCAGAGCTTCTGCCTCCTCACCCATTTGCTATCAGTCAATTAGAAAAAGCATGAATGCATAAGCAGTTCTAATAAACAACCCCCATTTTTGCTTCATGTGAAGTAGCATGTTCTAGTGGAAAGACCATGGTTAAAAGAGGGGAGAAAACTCTATGGATACACTGCCAGAACTATTGCAGATGGAGAGTGGGATGTTCTGGGAGACGTGTCCATGGTGTTGCTATGGGTCGGAAACGACTTGATGTTATAAGACAAGACATTATGTTTCTGCCACTGACTTGCTGTGTGTTCTTGGATAATTTACTTAACCTCTCTGTATCTCAATTTCCTTAACAAAAAAGCAAGGACAATAATATCTGCTTGTGGGAAGCAGCGTGGCTTAGTGGAAAGAGCAGGGGCTTGAGAATCAGAGGTCGTGAGGGATTAGATTTCTAATCCCGACTCCGCCAATTCTCAGCTGTGTGACTTTGGGCAAGTCACTTCGCTTCTCTGCGCCTCAGTTCCCTCATCTGTAAAATGGGGATTAAGACTGTGAGCCCCACATGGGACAACCTGATAATCTTGTATCTACCCCAATGCTTAAAACAGTGCTTGACACATAGTAAGCGCTTAACAAATACAATCATCACCATCATCATATTGATTGATATTGTAGAAGAAATTGAAAAGGAACCATTTGACCAGCAATCAGAATATTTCAATGTGTGTGTGTGTGTGTGTGTGTGTGAGAGAGAGAGAGAGAGAGAGAGAGAGAAAGAGAGAGAGCAATGAATAGAGCTTACAACATAAAATAATACAGTACAAAGACTAGGTTTGTATTTGTAAAATGGACAAGAAAATAAATCCATTCTCTAGACAATTCAAGTTTTAAATTAAATTCCCCTGAAATAGCTAGAGGTCTCATTTTCCCAATTAACTATGGTATATTTGTCCTTATAACTCTATATGACTTCTTATAACCTCAATACAAAGAAATCTCCTTGATGCTTGAGTGTTTCAATTAAATGTATTTTGATTGTTCTCCTCTAACCAGTACAGTGCTCAGTACCTAAAAAATACTGATGGGAGGTTTCCCACCTCCCACCTCATGCCCCACAGCCCTTATGTACATATCCATAATTAATTTATTTATATGAATGTTTGTCCCCCCTTCTAGACTGTTAGCTCTCTGTGGGCAAGAACGGTGTCTGTTATAGTGTTATATTTTATTCTCCCAAGCACTTAGTACGGTGCTCTGCACACAGATAGCGCTCAGTAATTATGATTGATTGATTGGCCAGACTTTCACTCAATCATGGCATCTTAGAGAAGCAGCATGGCCTAGTGGTAAGAGCACAGGCTTGGGAGTCAGAGGACATGGGTTCTAATCTTGGCTCCACCACTTGTCTGCTCTGGGATCTTGGGCCAGTCACTTACTTCTCTGTGCCTCAATTCCCTCATCTGTAAAATGGGGATGAAGACTGTGCGTCCCACATGGGACAACCTGATTACCTTGTATCTATCCCAGCGCTTAGAACATTGCTTGAGTGGCATGGTTAAATAATACCATAATAATTATTATTATTTACTATTATCTTTGAGTGTGCACTCTATACCAAGCACTGTTCCAAACACTTGGGAAAGTACAGTACAATGGATTTGCTACACAACCTGCCCTCTAGGAGTTTAAATAGTAGGAATTCTAAATTGATTCTCTTGACTTGGAAAGAAATTCCTTAGAATTTAAATTTGCTGTGTCCTTGCCAATATATTTTAATTCTTCATCCTGGACCTGCCAGCTTATTCTTTCTTTCCTCCCTAGTCGATCAAAGCTTTCACTGCTGTAGGCCTTTAAGCGGGATTGTCAGTGCCCCCTCAAGAGGTTGAAAATCACTGCTTTGGTGGAGGTTGAAAATCACTGCTTTGGTGCTACAGGGCAAAAAAAGATGATAGATATTCGGAAAAGGTATTGTGATCTGTGCTTCCTGTTTTCAAGGCTGGCATCCCTCCAGATCCCCCGCCCACCACCTTCATTGTATAACAGAATTGGCCCTCTGCCATGATGAGTGATATAAGGAGCTGCAATTAGTGCGAATCTGGACCTAGAACAAAAAACGTCCCGATTCCCTTGGTCCATCCGAAATGCAAATTGTTCGCTTGATATCAAAAGGCCCTCCCAGCTAAACCACTGGGACACTCGCAGGATAACATGTGAATAAGGAACAGCTGGAACACTGAGATTGCTGTCAGCTAACATTTGCTCTAAAATGCCTAATATTATTGTAAAGAAAATGTGGGATGAAATATTTGTATATTGTTGGATTTGGGGGAGTAGCGTGGATAAAGGTGAAGAACAGCTGTCAGGATGATTGATGGGCGCATTTGCATTGTGTCTGCTTTGGCCATATGAATTTGGAGAATTCTATACTATCCTAGCAACAAAAAGACTTTTTGAGCATCCTGATGCTCCTCGGGAAGCAGTACGTGATCAAAGTCATATTCCAATGATAAAGGCAGAGGTTAGTCATTCTACTGAGTAAAATGTTTATTGGAGAGAGACAGAGAGAGAGAGAGATGGATAAGATAAGTAATAGCTAAATGGTTGGTTAACAGAGAGATGAATAGATTGACGGAACAATAGGTGATTGATAGACTGATAGATAAATGATAATGGATAGATGATTGATAAAGGGACTGTCTGGTAAATAGAAAGATTAAATGGCTAGATAGATCCGTCAGTTGTTTCATTATACGTTATTAGCTTATTGTGTGCATCCAGAGCACTGCACTGAACTAGTTAGCTCGATAGATAGATCTGTTATAGATTAATTGATTGATAGATGGAGAGCTATATACATAGGTGGTAGATGATATTCAATAAGTGGACAGAAGGTTAGAAAGTTAGATGATTGTTAGAATGGCAGATTCATAGATGGATGGATGAGGAAACACTATTTTTCTGTACATGAAGAACTGTCCTTTGATTATGCATTGATCTATTCAGCCACATATGCTCAAATGAATAAAATCTCACTATCTGTAGAATCTATGTTGAACCTGAAGAATCATCATATATTTCCTAGCTTTTACATAAGCTAGCTTGCTAGAGGTTTTCATAGAAGAGTATCCTTGTGAAAAAATCTAATCTAATTCTTATAACATTCCTGAAATACTGTAGATAAAAACATCAGGTGGTTTAATTCTACCCTTTTGAATCCATTCATCTCTGCTTGCATAAGAAAGCAGGGTTTTTTATGGTGCATGTTAACCATTCATTCATTGAAATGTATTTATTGAGCACCCTGCAGGGCTATAAAATGGGGATGAAGTATCTGTTCTCTATACCTCCTAGACTGGTTGGATGGGAACTGTGTTTGGTCTGCTTATCTCACATATACCTCAGAGCTTGGCATATAGTAAATACTTAACAAATATGATTGTTATAATTGTTATTATTATCATTATTATCAATATCATTGTCATTGTTAGTCACCGGATGCTAATACTATATAAATATAACATTCATATTTTTACAAAGAAAACCTGGTAAGGAATCCAGAAAGAGACTTTAGGAGAATCTTTAGAGAATTAATTTATTTATTTATTCAATCATATTGCACCCTTACTATCCTCACTGCACCTTGATCTCACCTATCTTGCATCTGACCCCTCACCCATGTTCTGTCTCTGGCCTGGAATGCCTTCCCTTCCCAGACAGACAATTACTTTTCTGACCTTCAAATCTTTTTTGAAGTCACATCCTCTCCAAGGGGTCTTTCCTAAGACCCTCTTTCCTCTTCTCCTACTCCCTTCTGCATCACCTTGACTTGCTCCCTCTATCCCCTCTCACAGCCCCATAGTACAAAAACAGGACTATGTCACTGTATATTATTATTATCATTATTATTATGATTTATTATATTTCTTAAGCATTTATTATGTGTCCAGCAGTGTTCTAAGCACTGGGGTGCATAGAGGTTGGACACAATCCCTGTGCCACATGAGGCTCACAGTCCAAGTAGGAGGGAGTAGGTTCGAATCCCCATTTTACAGTTGAGGAAATAGAGGCCTAAAGAAATGAAGTGACTTGCCCATGGTTGAACAGCAGACACATGGTGGAACAGGAATTAGAACCGAGGTCCTCCGACACCAGTGCTCTTTCCATTAGGCTATGCTGCTTCTCTTATGACAAATATCTGTTAGGCAATGGACCATTTTTTTTTATATCCATAGTGTGGTATGGATTCTTAGTCTCTTCTCCAGGTGTCTTCTTCCCCAGGAGGGGAGCTCTCTGTGTGTTGAGACTTATCATCTCCAGAACTCCAACACTCAGGCAGTCCTAAGGTCAGTAAATGTTATTGATAGCTTGATTACAATCAGAGCCTAATTCCATGTGTTTTTCTCTATTCAGTATTTTATATTCTTACCCTTCCTAGAGCTGTGTGGGCTAAAACCTCTTAGCTTCATCTTCCTCAGCAAGCACTATTTCACTTCTTTCCAACCCTGTATCACTCTGGCCATCAACTGGGGTTTTATCTAGAGTATTTTTTCTCCAGACTTCTTAAAATCCAGCAAAAAGATGAACTGGGTTCATAGGAGAAGGGTGATTCACTTGTCTTTGGTGCTTTGTCCAACATTCAGTCTCCTTTGGACTATAAAATAGCAAGGCCCCAACCCCAGGCCAGAAAAGACAGAAGTGAACCTCGGTATTGTTCATTCTTTCTCATAGCAGTTTCACAACTAAACACACTATTTCCCCATAGATATCCCCAAAAGTTCAGATGACAGATTCGTATTTGGTCCACTTAGTCTTCAGGTGAGTGGCAGGAACTGTGATTCAAATTCTAGAAGGAAATTTGAACTTTGAGGCCTATGCTCTCACCACGTCGACGTCATGCTAAGCCCGGCGGAGGACGGGTATGCGGGTGGGGAAAGAAGAGAATGGTGTTCACTGAGGTTGGGAGGTTCCTCTGTGGCCAGTAAGAGAGGGAGGGAGTCTCCCGAGGTTAAGGTGTCCTGTTCCATTCTTGCTTGTTCTGTTGCCAGGGATGCGGCCCGCCTGGTGTGAAGGAGGAGAGAAGGAATGAATGCACATCTGAACTAAAGCGTCCAAAAAAAAGAAAAAAGAAACAAAGGTGAGCGGCGGAGGGCGGATTGGAACCGGCGGCCTCTCCGGCCCCCGCGGGCCGCGGCTTTACCCACTTGGCCACCCTCCGGCTACCGGGCTGCCTGTTAGAGGGAGCCGGCTTCTCTCTCCAGCCAGGTTGCAGGTGGTGCCTTCCCAGCCCAGGTGCGGGCCCTCCAGCGCTAAGGGCCTGAGTGGTGTTTGCAACCGGGGCGTCCTCTCCCTTTCAGGTCCCCGGACCCCGTACGAACGGCAACGCCCGTGCCCCATTTGATGGTCAGGGAGGTTTGGGGGGTCGGGGGCGGAGGGCGCGTAGCAGCCGGGTCCTTCGTTGGGGGGTGACGAGGGAAAGGGCCCTTTCACGGTCTTTGTTTCACAGGGGCCGGTCCACCCGGGCCACGAGGCTTCCCTCAGGTAAGGGAAGGAGTGATTTGCGGCGTGTTCGGGGGCTGCAGTTATCACTTGGCAATAGAAAAGGTCCCCCCCGGACGCGTGGTGGAGCCAGTGGGGTCGCCTAGAGAACGAGAGGGTCAAAACAGAGGTGAGTGGCGGAGGGCGGATTGGAACCGGCGGCCTCTCCGGCCCCGCGGGCCGCGGCTCTGGCCCCCCGGGCCACGGTCTCTCTGCTGGCGGGAGACGGCTTCTTTCTCTACTCAGTGGGTAGGGGATGGTTTCCCAGGTGTGGGTCCTCCAGCGCTAAGGGCCTGAGTGGTGTTTGCAACAGGTGCGTCCTTTCTCTTTCCAGCCGGTCGTGAGGCTTTCCGCAGGTAAGGAAAGGAGTGATTTGCAGCGTTGGCGAGCTGAAGCTTTCACTTGCAAAAGGTCCCCGGAGCACGTCCGGGTCCAGCCCAGCTACCACCCCACGCCACCCGGACCAACTGTGGAGCGTGCGGGGTCGTTCTGGAGTAAAAGGAAAGAAAAAAAAAGAAAAAAAAAAAGAGGTGAGCAGGGATTAGAACCCCCGGCCTCTGGCTTCAGAGGCCGGGGCTTAGGCCATTAGGCCGCAGCCTCTCTAGTAGTGGGGAAAGGGCACTAGGAGACCACTTCTTTTGGCAGCCAGGTTGTAGGTGGTGCCTGTTGGTTGGTGTCCGAAGATGAAAAATATCACGAGTGGTGCTTGAAACAAGTGTGAGGGTGTTTTGTTTTGTTGTCTTTTGTTTGTTTGTTTGCTTTTGGTTTTTTTTTTTTTTCCTTTGAGGTGTCTGCGGAAAGAGCCAAAGGGGCTCGGGAGAGCGGTAAGAGTATCGCTCACCGGTGGCGCTGTGGATTGGGTGTTGGCTTGGAGACCCCGCACGTCGTGGGTTCAAATCCTGAGGCGACTTGAGCACAAGAATAACGTGTGAGTGGAATGTAAGTGGTGAGTGAGTGAGTGAGTGTGTGGGGTGTGAGTGAGTGTGGGTGAGTGGGGATGAGTGGGGTGTGAGTGGATTATTTGGGGGGGAAAAAATGAATGAATGGGGTTTGAGTGGGTTTGTTTGGAGTATGAATGAGGAACTGTGTGTGTCTGTTGGGGAGAGTGTGCGTGCGTGTGTGTGCGCGCATGCGTGCTGACAGGGGTGTGCAGACACACATGTCGGCACGGGTGCGCACACGCAGGCGTGTGCGTGCAGACACGTGTGTGGAGAGACAGAAGTAAGTTTGTGAGGAGACAAGTGGGTAGACAGCTGTCTGAGTGTGCATGGAGACAGATGTACATGTAAGCAAATAGTATGTAGACTAGTGTGTGTGCAAATGAACACAGATGAAGAGAGGTCGAAGAGAGGTAAGTGTGCATGCATGTAGACAGATGTGTGAGGGGACAGGTCTGTGCATGCATAGACAGATGGACAGAAGTAAGTAGGCAGATGTACATGCCTAGAACACTGGAGTACTAGTCTACTTATGTACATGTCTAGAACACTAGACACTGACACTAGTCTATGAACTAGATACTAGAACACTGGATACTACTACCAGACACTAGAGTACTAGTCTACTTATGTGCATGTCAAGAACACTAGAGTACTAGTACACACACATCCACTCTCATATGTACACTCACATCCATCTACCTACATGCAGGCACACCTCTGTCTACTTACTCACACATGTACACCTGTTTGGACGCACACATCTACCTACATACTACTACTTAATACTACTTACATGCGCACACTCAGTAGTAAGTAGTACTCTACTTACTCACATACTCTCTACCTACTCACACATGTACACCTGTCTAGACACACACATCTACCTACTTACTACTACTTACTCAAATGCACACACACCTGGACACATGTACACCCATCTAGACACACACACACACACACACACACACACACACACCTGTCTATGCACTACTACTTAGTTCTACTTACGTGCACGTGTGTCTGCACACCCCTGTCAGCACGCATGCGCGCACACACACGCACGCACACTCTCCCCAACAGACACACACAGTTCCTCATTCATACTCCAAACAAACCCACTCAAACCCCATTCATTCATTTTTTCCCCCCCAAATAATCCACTCACACCCCACTCATCCCCACTCACCCACACTCACTCACACCCCACACACTCACTCACTCACTCACCACTTACATTCCACTCACACGTTATTCTTGTGCTCAAGTCGCCTCAGGATTTGAACCCACGACGTGCGGGGTCTCCAAGCCAACACCCAATCCACAGCGCCACCGGTGAGCGATACTCTTACCGCTCTCCCGAGCCCCTTTGGCTCTTTCCGCAGACACCTCAAAGGAAAAAAAAAAAAAACCAAAAGCAAACAAACAAACAAAAGACAACAAAACAAAACACCCTCACACTTGTTTCAAGCACCACTCGTGATATTTTTCATCTTCGGACACCAACCAACAGGCACCACCTACAACCTGGCTGCCAAAAGAAGTGGTCTCCTAGTGCCCTTTCCCCACTACTAGAGAGGCTGCGGCCTAATGGCCTAAGCCCCGGCCTCTGAAGCCAGAGGCCGGGGGTTCTAATCCCTGCTCACCTCTTTTTTTTTTTTCTTTTTTTTTCTTTCCTTTTACTCCAGAACGACCCCGCACGCTCCACAGTTGGTCCGGGTGGCGTGGGGTGGTAGCTGGGCTGGACCCGGACGTGCTCCGGGGACCTTTTGCAAGTGAAAGCTTCAGCTCGCCAACGCTGCAAATCACTCCTTTCCTTACCTGCGGAAAGCCTCACGACCGGCTGGAAAGAGAAAGGACGCACCTGTTGCAAACACCACTCAGGCCCTTAGCGCTGGAGGACCCACACCTGGGAAACCATCCCCTACCCACTGAGTAGAGAAAGAAGCCGTCTCCCGCCAGCAGAGAGACCGTGGCCCGGGGGGCCAGAGCCGCGGCCCGCGGGGCCGGAGAGGCCGCCGGTTCCAAT
Source organism: Ornithorhynchus anatinus (assembly GCF_004115215.2). Classification (NCBI taxonomy): domain Eukaryota; kingdom Metazoa; phylum Chordata; class Mammalia; order Monotremata; family Ornithorhynchidae; genus Ornithorhynchus; species Ornithorhynchus anatinus. Next base: position 29,544,332 of record NC_041746.1, read on the forward strand.
CCGCCCTCCGCCACTCACCTCTGTTTTGACCCTCTCGTTCTCTAGGCGACCCCACTGGCTCCACCACGCGTCCGGGGGGGACCTTTTCTATTGCCAAGTGATAACTGCAGCCCCCGAACACGCCGCAAATCACTCCTTCCCTTACCTGAGGGAAGCCTCGTGGCCCGGGTGGACCGGCCCCTGTGAAACAAAGACCGTGAAAGGGCCCTTTCCCTCGTCACCCCCCAACGAAGGACCCGGCTGCTACGCGCCCTCCGCCCCCGACCCCCCAAACCTCCCTGACCATCAAATGGGGCACGGGCGTTGCCGTTCGTACGGGGTCCGGGGACCTGAAAGGGAGAGGACGCCCCGGTTGCAAACACCACTCAGGCCCTTAGCGCTGGAGGGCCCGCACCTGGGCTGGGAAGGCACCACCTGCAACCTGGCTGGAGAGAGAAGCCGGCTCCCTCTAACAGGCAGCCCGGTAGCCGGAGGGTGGCCAAGTGGGTAAAGCCGCGGCCCGCGGGGGCCGGAGAGGCCGCCGGTTCCAATCCGCCCTCCGCCGCTCACCTTTGTTTCTTTTTTCTTTTTTTTGGACGCTTTAGTTCAGATGTGCATTCATTCCTTCCCTCCTCCTTCACACCAGGCGGGCCGCATCCCTGGCAACAGAACAAGCAAGAATGGAACAGGACACCTTAACCTCGGGAGACTCCCTCCCTCTCTTACTGGCCACAGAGGAACCTCCCAACCTCAGTGAACACCATTCTCTTCTTTCCCCGCCCGCATACCCGTCCTCCGCCGGGCTTAGCATGACGTCGACGTGGTGAGAGCATAGGCCTCAAAGTCATAACTACCTGGGTTCTAATTCATTCTTGTTTCACCGCTTGTCTGCTGTGTGACCTTGGGCCAGTCACTTCACTTCTCTGGGCCTCAGTTCCCTCACCTATAAATGGGGATTAAGATGGTGAGCTCCACATGGGACAGGCAGTGTGTTCAATCTGATTAGGTTATATCTACCCCAGCACTCAGAACAGCGCTTGACACAGTGCAAGTGTTTCACAAATTCCATCCTTCTCATTATTATTACTAGAGTGCTCTGTGCACAAGAAGCGCTCAAAAGCACTAGTCATTGACTTCTGAAAAAGCTCACACACTGATTTTGGTCCTCCAGGAGTTCTGCCACACAGCTAAGCGTCTTAAGAGAACAAAGGTGTCAATCACCGACCTTTCTGCATCTTTCACAGGCCAGATGCGATGAAACGTCTCCGGGTGGGGGCGGGGTGGAAAGCACCGGATGTTACACCTCCCTAAAGGTGATTCGATGCGATCGTCCTGGCCGGAAACAATCGGCGCTATGTACTGTAGGCTACTGAACTCTCTCAAGTCTTGGTACAGTGCTCTGCACCCAGGAAGCACTCAACAAATCATATAGATTGTCTACTGTGTGTGTGAAGTGCTCTAGGGAGTGCTTAGAAGGATACTCGGTGCTCGGTACAGTGCTCAGCACCCAATAAGTGCTCAATCAATATCATTCCTTTGCCGTAGAATAGAATCACCAGACAGCCAACACCTGCTTGAAGGACTCTGTCTGCTGAGAGGATGCCATTCACACTTTTGTCATTCTGGAACCGGGCCATGATGTGACGTATCCATCATCTTCCTTTCATTGCTTACCAGACCTCGATAGAAACACATTGATACACAACTAGGAATTAGACGTAGTTCAGAGAATTAACTTGGATGCAGGCAAAATATCCTTCTATAGGAAAGCTGTTTTATATATATATGGACTTTAAGGTAGTTAAGTATTTCAACAGCATGTACAGATTCTAACGTGTAAACAACGAGCAATAGAATATCAGACTCTTTACAATTACTTTTTTTTACAAAATATTTTTACAAGAAGATTTCTCTAAATAACAAGACGCAGGAAAATCAAACTTTCTCTGACTTATATACATAAATAAATACTGACTTTAAAAGACTCTTATAAGAAACACGTATTTGCCACTTAACAAATTCCACAATTTTCATCTACTTACATATCCTCTAGCCTAAAAAAACCAAAAAAAAGCCTCCCCTGGCCCCAGGGATCTCTCAGTTATCACCCCTTCTTCCTCCCTCCCACCATTCCTCTCTGAACTCCTTGAGAGAGTTGCTTACACAGGTTGTCCCCACTTCTACTACCCCAATTCTCTCCTCGATCCCCTCCAATCTGGTGACTGATGATCTTCTTCTTGCTAAATATGGTGGCCCCTGCTCAATCCTAATCCTCATAGGTCTCTCATCTGCCTTTGACACTGTAGACCACCCACACTTCCTTGAAACCTCTTTCCAACCTTGGCTTTGCTGACACCGTTCTCTCCTGGTTCTTTTCATGTCTGGCCACTCATTCTCAGTCTCTTCGGTGGGCCCCTCCTGTGCCTCCCCGCCTCTGACAATGGGATCCCTCAGTGCTCAGTCCTGAGCCCCCTTCTGTTCTCCATCTACACCTCCTCCTTTGGAGAACTCACTCACCCCCATGGCTTCAATTACCATTTCTGTGTGTATGATTCCCAAATCTGCATTTACAGACTTATTGCTCTCCTTCTCTGCAGTCCCTCATTTCCTCCTGCCTTCAGGACATCTCTTCCCGGATGCCCCGCCGACCCAAACCCAGTTCTTCCCATCACTGTAGACAATACCACCATCCAACCTATCACAAAGACCCGTCACCCTGATGTTGTCCACTACTCATCTCTCTCATTCCACCCACCATTCCATCTGTCAATGAAACCTGTCAGTTCTACCTTACGACTTGGCTGAAATCTACCCTTTCCATTCAATCCAAACTGCTATCACACTGATCCAACAACTCATCCTCTCCCTCCTTGACTGCTGCTTCCTCTCTGACCTCCCTGCCTTCGGTCTCTCCCCACTCCTAGCCATACTCCACTCTGCTGCACAAATCATTTTTCTCTGTTATACAATGAAGGTGCTGGGAGGGGGATCTGGAGGGATGCCAACCTTTTGAATCCATTCATCTATGCTTGCATAAGAAAGCAGGGGGTTTTATGGTACTCTTTAACCATTTCATTCATTCATTCGATCGTATTTATTGAGTGCTTACTGTTTGCAGAGCACTGTACTATGCACTGGGGAGAGCATTTAATAATAATAATAATGTTGGTATTTGTTAAGCGCTTACTATGTGCCAAGCACTGTTTTAAGCGCTGGGATAGACACAGGGGAATCAGGTTGTCCCACGTGGGGCTCACAGTCTTAATCCCCATTTTACAGATGAGGTAACTGAGGCCCCGAGAAGTGAAGTGACTTGCCCAAAGTCACACAGCTGACAAGCATTTACTAGGCATTGCTGGGATAGATACAAGCTAATCCAGTTGAACACAGTCCATGCTCCATATGGCGCTCATAACCTTAATGGCTGTTTTAAAGATGAGGTAATGGAGGAACACAGAAGCTAAGTGACTTACCCAAGGTCACACAGCAGACAAGCTGGGATTAGAACCTAAGCCCTCTGCCTCCCAGGCCCAAGCTTCATCCACTAGGCCACACTTCTTCCCACTACGCATGTTCTTCTCTATTTATATTCCACTAATATTTAAGTTCTTTGGAGGCTTATACTTGTCCAAGAACTTAGTTCAACTCTCTGCACATAATAGTACTCAAAAATTGATAAACTGATAACCCGATACTTCAGAGGTCTCAATTCTTCCTCAGGATTGGAGAGGGTAGAATACCTGACATAAAAAGGAAAACTCCTTCCCTCTGCCCTCTGCTGAGATTGCCTATCAATCAATGGATAGCACTTAGTAAGTGCTTAATGTGTGCAGAGCTCTAAACTGAGCTCTTGCGAGAGTACACTACAATACAATAGGTAGACAAAATCCCTGCCCACAGGGAGCATCCTTTTTAACGCTGTGCTTTGACAGATCAGAGCAATGAGTAACATCATAATTGTCATCATTATGTGGTAAATTTAGGTATAAAATCAAATTGTGTCGAAGTACCTTAAATTCATTCTTTTCCTGGAGTAAGCTATCAACGTGCTTTCTATGTGATATGGCACAGGATTATATACTAAGTAATCAGATTGGACACACGGGGCTCACAGTTTGAGATAAAGCACAAATCACATGCCATTTTATAGGTGAGGAAACTGAGTTCCAGAGACATTTAGTGACTTGCCCATGATCACACAACTGGCAAGTGAAAGAACTAGGACCATAAAATACGTTGTCTCTTTCCCAGTTTAATGTTCTTTCCACTATCAGTCAATCAATCCTAATTATTGTGTGTTTACTGCGTGCAGAGCACTGTACTAAGCTCTTGAAGCATTCAGTATAACAGTTGGCAGACACCGTCCCTGCCAACATGGTGCTTATAGTCCAGAGGACACCTGACCATACTGATCCCACAGATTGGAGTAGAGTTCTAACTGCTTCCTGGGGAAATAAAAAAACACAATTCCAGTGACTAGCAGAGTTTTTGAAAATGTAGTCTACAAAATATCCATCAAGAAAAGAATATGCATGGAGGACAGTTTTATTTTAGGTTAAAGCTGAGATTGAAAGCAGAGGCGAGAAAACTGAAGAGAAAAAAGTGAGAGCTGGCGTTAGCAGTAGCAGAAGAAGTGACTTCCTGCTCTAATGGATTCCACGTGCTTACCACCCACTGTATGAAGAAGTGTTTCCGTCTATTTAGTTTGAACCTACTACCTTCAAGCTTCAGTGGATGCCCCCTTGGCCTGGTGTTGTGGGATTTGGTCTACAGCAATTCTTGTTTCTCCCTGTTTTCACCCTCCATAATTTACTGAACTTTAATTCTCTCCCCTTCAATTGAGACTGTTCTTTCCAGACTGAAAACTCTAATCATCTGAAACCTCTCTGCAATCATAAGTGTATTTAATGTCTACTTTTATAGGAAAAGGTCACTATGCCAGAAGAGCTTATTCTCTACCGCAATAAGCAAAAAATCCTTTCCATATATACATTCTCTTGACACACCGATTCCCTTCATCCTCCAATCCCCAGCCCGCCCTCCTTGATCCTCCTAATTTCATCTTCTAACTATATCTGGCCTTTGACTATACTTCTTCTGACTCCTTGCTTATGTGCTTCCTTGACCTATGTGTTCAATCCAAATCTCTACACCACAGATCTTCCCATTTCCAGAACCCTTACAGGTTTTGAAGCCCAAGAAAATTGACACCATCCGGTGTGAGCTCCTCAAAAAACTCCAATGGCTTCCCAGCCACCTCCGTATCAAACGAAAACTCCTCACCATTGGCATTAAGGTACTCCACCACCTTTCCCCCTCCTAAGAATAACAATAATAATAAAAAGTAGAAAGGCATTTGTTAAGTGCTTCTATGTGCCAGGCACTATACTAAGCACTAGGGTGGATACAAGCAAATTGTGTTTAACATAGTCCCTTCCCATGTGGTATTCACAGTCTCAGTCCCCACTGTGATGACTGGAAACCATTCTCACAGATCCAAACACTTCACCACCTCAGAACTGGCTCAAACTCTAAATCTAAACCAGCCAAAGCTAAGCTGGATCAACTCTGGTTGTGTTTTACATAGATCCAAGTGCATTCTGGGTACACAAAATGGTATCTCCTGGATTTTGTTTCTAGGATAATCAAAAATGGTTTTTCATATTTGCCTTTGAGGAAAAAAAACACTGTTCTTAAAACATAAGCAGAACACACGGGGATAAGAACATTAGAAGGTCAAGGAATTTTTTTTCCTTTTTAAAGGCAATTTTTTCTCCCGGGAGCATACATTACAGTTGATATGCCTGTCCAAGGATTTTGGTTCTGTAGACTTCAAAAGAAACTTTCATTACTCCCAATCACACATTTCTCCATTTAAAAATGAAAAAGTAGAGTTAGTTCAAGGCAGAGAAGAGGAAAAATAGATATAAACTTGTAATTTAAGGCCGTCTGCCAGAGTCAGGGCATTCAGGAAATAAAGACACCCAAAATACAATTCTATTATAGACTTTTGTTAAAAAAAACTCAAGCTGATATTTCTTTGCTGGATTGATCTCCTTGGGCTATCATTCACACGTAGAATCACAGGCACAAGAAAATAAAGTTCATCGAGAGAAGATAAACGCTATTTAATGAAAAACACTGTACATGTTACTCAGTGTCAGATAATAAGAAATACCAACATCCACCAGACAAATCAGAGAGGTGCCTGAATTCTCATTTGTCATATTTTAGTATACTGTTATCCTCTGTGACATCATTATAGAACTCTTTATGTTGCATTGAAACAATGCCTGATGCTTTGCTCATGAGGAAAAACAAAAACAAAACCTGAGAGAGAGGCACCAGTCAAAGTTTCTATCTTGATAGCTTTCATCAGACATTGCCTGTTTTCCCAAAGCAGCTAAATATTCATTCCGTTAAAAGGAAAAGGGGACAAAAAAGAAGAACATATTGAGAGCAAGAAAAAGCCCAATTAAAACTGCCAGCAAATAGCAAATGTGTTCGTTCGTATGAGTCCAGATTTGCCTTTGCCTCCTCAGAGCCATATTTTCTCTGAATTGTGTGTTTAAGTCATCAAAGAACGCAGCTCCACTTTGTAATTGTAGAAGAAAACCCAACAATGTATATATTTCTGTTTGTTACATGGGTAGCCTTTTGGGGGAGTGATAAATTGCTCGGGTAGAACATTTCTCTTCGCCCGGCAGCTTGCAAGAAGCAGGGAAATTATTTCTCTTTTACAGAAACACTTTTCATCTCTTGCCAGATTTGGGGGCTGTGTCTTTGGGGGTGACTAGAGTTCCCTGGTGAGGTTAGAACCAGGCAGGAATATCATTTCAATGGAGCTACCTTCCTTCAAGGCATGAAATAACTAGTGAGAGTCTGTGCCTTTTTACCTGTTCAGCTGGAGACGAATGTGTATGAATTTGATGTGTCAAAAGTATTTATAATAGATGACTTGGGGCCTGATTCTGCAGCCCTCAGGCATACAAAACTCCCGTTGACGTCAGTGAGAGCTTTGTCTGCCTAAGGGCTACCTCTCTGGGCCTATTGGGTAATGGCAGGTACCTAAATGATTTCATTTCACTGAACAATAGGTAATTGCAAAATGACTTAGATGGCAAAAATGAGGAAATTTGCACACGACTTCACACTAGAAGGGGTGGAGAGGGTCCTGAAAGAGTTTGTAATTGGAAAATATAATGAAGGTCACTCTTGATCTAGGAGAAAGATGTGTTCTGCCTGATCTCACTCCACTGTCAGAACATTGTTATTTTTCTTCTCCTCCCTATTATTATCATAGTTGCTAAGCATGTCTATGTGTCAAACATTGTTCTAAGCACTGAAATATGCACAACTTTTAAGGGATGTCGTTGACCCAGAACCCAGGACATAACATAGGTTTCGGGAGCCCTTTTGATTGTCTTTTTTTAGATTTCACTGTCCTCTGCCTTGGGGTATAATCATTATTGAGTAAACCCCTCCATCCTGGCCTTCCTCCCCAAGTGAATGTCAAGATAAGACAAAACACTAATAAAAATCAAAAATTTAAACTAAAGCTCAATAGCTACAGACCATCTCTCACTAGTTTAAGGGAAGGTTTTGAAATGTCAATCTCCCCTTTCATTCTGGCCTTCACACTGGCCTGAACATTGCCTGAAACTTTGGGGATCATCTGTCTCCTGTCATATGATCAATAAATTTTCAAAGTCTTCAATTCCCTCTGCAAGTCTGGATATTCCAGAATTGTCTTTCCATCAATTACAAAAATTGTACATGCATTGATGGTACATAATATATGATGTGTATACACTATATATATATATATATATATATATATATATACATATACATACACATAAATACATAAATTTCATATATGAAGTAAGACCTTGAGCAAATGAGCAAGGTCACTACTGGGTAAAATCTATGGTCCATCAAGTTTATTAGTCTGTCAGTGTCAACAAGATGCTCTTGATTCTCAAACTAATGGTTAAGGATGCACCATCCAACCTTGCCTATCTTTTCCCAGTTTTCTTTATAGCCACCTATTATGGATCGCTCATTCATGAATTTATCAATCAATGGTATTTATTGACATTTTTTAAAAAATTGTCAAATCCCTCAACCTGCACAACACTACTACTACTGGTAATGATGGTATTTATTAAGCACTTACTATGTCTCAAGCATCATGATAAGCATGGGTCAGTATCAGCTCAGACACGGATCCTTTCACTAACAGGACTCCAATCCAAGAAGTAGGGAGATCAAATATCTTCTCCCCTTTTAAGAAAAGAAGAAACTGAAGGCCCACTAAGTTTACGTGGTAGGACTTCAAGTGTGTTAAGAGAGGAAATGTTCAATTGTGCATTATTCAGAATTCTTCCCTCTCTATTCACTCTCTAAGTAAAGACAAATTATATTTATTATCAAACTGCAGGGACCCCTACTCTTAAAAATGAAATGTATCTGGGGTCAGACAGCAAGATTAAGCCAGAAGGTTGATGTCAGGTGATATCAGATTCATGAAGGCAGATAGTGTCTGATTCTAATGAGTGACTATTGTGCTCACCAAATTTCAAGAAACTCAGAAGAAAATCATACAGATGAGAAGTAAACATATAAATGACGCAATTAATTCATAAATGCGTTCTGCTTTCACTTCCTTCAAGGCACTTTTCCTATACTGTGGATCTTTGAATGACCATTGAGTGGTCAGAGCGATTCACTCCAAAAGATTAAGAACTGCCTTGTGGGTCAAGATAATCAGTTGATCAATGCAAATGGCATATGCTCAATATTTGGTGAGAAATATGACAAATTCTATTTCACCCATTAGAGTGTCATCTCCTTGTGAGCAAAGAACATTCACATCTGTATTGTGAATTTAGCGAACGCCTAGTACAGTGCAATCTACCAAGTGACTGCTCAGTAAATACTACTACTATTGTAATGATTGGAAATTTCAAAATACACCAAAGAGCAAGGTTGATTTCATGCAGGTGCCGAGAGTGAGTAAAAATAATTATTCATTTCTTTGATCATAAACCAGGAACAAGAGGCATCTTTCATTGGCTTCACAAATTTTAATCTCTAAGTAATTTGGCAAAAGGGATAGTTTAATGATATCCAGGTCATAAACCACCAGTAAAATCTCCCAGGTGGGAAGGCCACAAGCCTGGAGCCAGAGGAGCTGGATTCTAACCCCAGCTATGCCAGTTATTGGTTGTGTGACCTTGGGTAAGTCAATTAACTTATCTATGCCTCAGTTTCTTCATTTGTAAAATGGGGATTCCATACCTCTTCTCCTTTCTACTTAGACTGTGGGACAGGGACTGTGTCTGACCTGATTAACATGTATCTACCCCAGTGCTTACAATGGTGCATGACACATAGTGAGAGCATAACAATAATAATAATAAGAATAAAAACTTAAAAGCATGGAAGTTGGTGCCAGCTTAAGGTCCCTAGGAAACTAGTATCCAGTTTGCATAGTCAAAGCATCTGCAGCATATAGGCTCTTTGGCTTAATTCCAGTGGCATCAATACCATATTTATTCTAATCCATTTGGCATCACAACTGCTTGCAGAACAATAGTGCCCAAAAGAGACATAAAGAAAAAAAAAAACTATGCATTTTGCTAGGACTAAATGGCTTGAGAAATCAAAGAGACAGAATAGAAATTATTAAACTAAAAATCAACAATGTGGTATCATTGTGGTTCTGAATACTATGAACACAATCAGACCAAATAGATATTCATGGTGGATACAAAGAAGAGGGGATTACATCTTTTTTTTGTATTTTCTCCCGGCTCAAACTTTATATTCTAAGTTTTTAACCATTTATTTTTCCACCTCCAGTTCTCATTATTGTCTAAATTTAGAGCACATCCCTGTAATACTGTTTGAAAAATTGTGAAACTTGGTTTATATTTTCACATTTGTCATAATAACTAATGTTTTTTGCTGAGCACTTACCATTTGTCAAGCTCTGTTCTAAGCACTGGGTAGATACACATTAATCAGTTTGGCCACAGTTCCTGTCCCACATGGGGCTCACAGTCTAAGTAGGAAAGAGGACAGCTATTTCATCCTCATTTTACAAATGTGGAAACTGAGGCACAGAGAAGCTAAGTGACTTGCTAAAGGTCATTAGATGAGAAACCAATTCCTCTGACCCCCAAGTTCATGCTCTTTCCACTAGGCCCCGCTACTTCTCCCCTTTCTCTTTCCTTGGTTTGCGATTATAGCTTAGTGTATTAGCCCATTCCTCATATTTTCCATTACCTATGTCTCTTACCTTCCATGGTTGATTCTTCAGGAGCAAAGAAAATATTTTTTTTTAGATTTTCTTGTCATCTTTCTAAAACCTATTCTCTATGAATAAAAAAATACTATGAAGAATTGAGGCAATTATCCAAATAATTCCTTCAATTATCTATACTTTTCAGGCAAGCAGCCCTGAATTATGCAGATAATTTTCACAATTCTTCCTTTTATAAGGCCCACAAAGATCAAGCCTTAGTTTCCTATTGCCCAACTGTTCTTAATTCAGTGTTCTAATTTCCCTTTTTTTTAATCTTCCCAAGCTGGCCATTTTCCTTAAATTTGTTCTCACATCCTGTGGCAGGAATTGGAACAGAGTAGTAACTGAATGGTATAGATGAGGACAGAGTTACAATTTAGACTCAGTGTCAACAAACATGAACAGATACTGCCACATTTCATGTTCGAAACAAGAAGCATCTTTAAAATCCCTGGTATTTAAATTGGACAGTCCTCCTTCTTGCCAGATGAGCTAGGTTACAACATAGGCCCTTACACTTACAGAGAGGCAAACATGTTTTCTAATAATGACACTGAATCCCTGCCCCACTACACAAGAACCTTTGAAAATGATTTTTACATTGGAGCTGTTTGGCTCACCCAGAGGTGTCAGGGTGATGGTACCTGGGTGTCAGCATCATAATTGAAGTTTAAATAGAGCCCATCCACACTCCAATCTCTGGCTTCACTGTTCTGTTTCAGTTCTGACTAGTGCATTTCTTCTCAAGCTCCTGCTTACTGCAAAAGAGTGGCTTCTTCCATATGTACAGTATCAAGAACATCTGGAAATGCCATTGAAGCAGGAAAAGCCTTTTTACTTTCCACTGGCACAAACAGACCACTGGAAATTTCCCAGATGTGTAAGTCTCCGTATTCCTGGCTAGGAGGAAATTGATTGAGACAGCTGGCATTGACCAAGTGATGGATCCAGGGAATGCAATGCCCAGCCGGCAAGGCACATGAGAGGTTATTCTCCAAGGTGCCCTTCTTCGTTAAATTAACTTCTAATTGAATAATTTCCCTTGCCATCAGATATCATTTGGTGAAGTGGATGTCCATATGATTTGTGGTGAAATCTAAGACATCAAGGCTACATCCCTGCCTGAAGGCTCTTGCCTTCCCTTTTGGGGACTGTAAAACAGCACGGTCTCATGGAATGAGCCAAAACTGGGAGGCAAGAGACCTGGGTCCTAACTGTGACTTTTCCACTTGCCTTCTATGTGTGCCCAGGGACAAGTCACAACTTCCCTTTGCCTCATTTTCTTTCCCTGTATAATGGGGATTAAATTCCGATTCTCCTTATCCATTAGGCTGTGAGCCCCATATGGAACAAGGGCTTTGGATCTCATTATCCTGCATCTACTCCAACTCTAATCACAATGCTGGCCACATAGTAGTAGTAGTAATAATTGTGGTATTTGTTAGACACTTAATATGTGCCAAACAGGGTAATAAGTTGTGGGATGGATACAAGATAACCAGGAAGAAATAGTCCCTGTCTACATGAGACTCAGAGTCTAATTGAGAGTCTAACTCACAGGTAAATTAAGTGATTTTTTTCTAGGTCACACTGCAGGTAAGACATGGAGCTGGGTTTAAAGGTAGGGTCTCCTGAATCCCACTAGACCACAGGTCTTTGCTAATAACAAAAATTGAGGTATCTGGCAGCACCTACTTTATACCAAGCAATGTGCTAAACTCAGGAGTAGACCCAAGATAATCAGGTCTATTCTACTATTAGTCTCACAGGGGACTTACAATTTAACTGGAAGGTAAAATAAGTATTGACAGGTCAATAAATAAGTCCCCTATGAGACTAATAATAGAATAGACCTGATAATTTACAGATCAGGAAACTAAGGCATAGAGGAGTGAAGTGACTTGTCCAAGGTCACACAGCAGAGCTGGGATTAGAACCCGGGTCCTTCTGACTCCCAGGCCCATGCTCTTTCCACTAGATCATGCTGTACTGAGTTTACTCTAAGCTGGGTGTGGAAGTCTAAATAATTAAAATGAGGATGAGACATTCTGGGATTGGTTCAAGGTTTTTGACTAGATTCGCCAGGACAATTGCAATTCTGGAACATTTGTAGATTTTATTCTAAAAGTAATAAGAAACCAATCTTCCAAATTCCATGAATATCCTGACCATACCAGAATAAAGGGTCATTTTAGGAATGATACTAAAATCAGGAATCCATAATCCTGGCTACTTTACTAATCCTATGGACAGGAAGACTCATATTTTTGTTTGCAGGCAGACATCTTACCTTATCATTTCTGATATTTCACTAAAGTCTTTGAGGTTCTTCCACCAAATGAAAGGTCTGACATCTCATTTTCTCTCTTTCTGAAGTAAAATTATAATCTCTGTATTAAAGAGTGCATTGTAAAGAAGGTACTTCTCTTAAAAGAAATTCATGAATCTTTCTTACTTGGTAGCAAGATTTTCTCAGGAAAAGGACTGGACATTCATAAGTTCATAATTTCAAAACATTCATAGGAAGATCATTTTGGATGCAATGAGGAACACTAGTTGAGGCTCAATATCATTATAAGGGCAAGAATTTAGCTCATATTAAAAACATTGATTCTACCAGTCTTTGTAAAATGCCATTCTTTTGCACACATCCTACTGCTTCCTATTTGCTGTGAATGTTCTAACCTTAATTAAGGATGCAGAGTTCAATAAAGACTTTTAAAACAGTGATCCTAGGAGCAAGGGAAAAATTCATTGCTGTCCAGTGATGAGCGGGGCTCTCCATGAATGGAAAAATTAATGAGAAAGGAGCCATCCATCTTATCACTCAGGATTGGGTACAGACTTCCTTCTGCATCCCCCTCTCACCTCCCCAAAACACACTCTATTAGAAGGGTGTGATAGAGTTTACCACCGGGTATGATGGAAGAGCCTTCTCAAATTGCAGGACAGAAATTTGAAAATTCTTTCCCCCAAAATTTTCCACTGTGCTCCAAATTGGCAGTCACTTTATTAAAATTACTTGTATTTTTTCCACTTGCTGCATCTCTCTGCTACAATTTACAACCAAATCTTTCAATTTTATCTAGTGGCATGTTACTAGAATCCAATAATTCTAAGTCTATGTCTGAAACAAGAAGGTCTGCTCTCATCCATGCTCACCATGATACATGCCTAATAAGGAGAAAAAATCTAGTGAAAAGAGCATGGTCCTGGGAATCAGGGACCTCAATTATTCCATCATTTTCAATGAGTACTTACCGTATGCACAGCACTGTACTAAGCACTAAGTAGTGTACAATATAACTGAGTTGGTAGACAGTTTCCCTACATACTAGGCACTTACAATTAGACCTGGGTTCTAATCACTGCTCTGCCATTTGCCTGCTAGTTGACCTTGGACAAGTCACTTTTCTTTGTGTCTCAATTGCCTCTTCTGTAATATGGGAATTAAATGCCTCTTTTCCCTCCTCCTCAGACTGTGAGTCTCAAATGGGACAGGAACCATTTTTGACCTGATTAGCTAGTATGGCTCCACCTCAACACTTAGTACCGTGTTTAACACACAGTAAATGCTTAAAAGATAACATAATTATCAGCATTATTATTCTAGTGGAGGCCTAATAGAACCTGGATTATAATATATACAAATCTATAGCCAACAAATGGGCTGGGAATGAACAACCTGAAGAGATTCAAGGTTACGGAAGCACTAATAGACCAAGAACTTCACTGTAGAGTCTTTCTGTGACCAATTACACTTCCAACCCACAGAATCGGTCAATGATATTTATTGAGCACTTTCTGTGAGCAGAGCACTGTACTAAATGCTTGGGAGTGTGTAATACGATAGTGCTGTTGGACACGGAATAGTGTTAGCTTCCCCTCTACTCCTGTATTCTCTAGTGAATCTTCTGTGTATGGAAATTTCTACCCCCACAGAAGCATCAATTCCACTGTTGTCTGAGTAAACTGATTCATGTTTACACAAATTAGACTTCATCTATTTCATTTTGGTTTGTGGTAGAGTCTTGAATCTTCGATTGGATATGGCTAGCAAAAAATCAGTAATCCAAAATGCCATTGTCCGATACAGACTTGGCAGCCAGAATCTGATGCACATTGGACTGCAAATAGAATTAGGAATGACCAAGAAAGCCTAGATACCTAAAGAGAAAAAAAAAAGGATACTCATAATAGGATTCTAAACAAGCTGTGTCCTGAGCTTATATCAGTCAATTGGGTCATGATGCACTGTAACCAGTCTCTAAACTTCTGCTTGAGATTTTCTTCTCTGCAAATACAATTCATGTAAAAATGATTATATATCACATGTATTATTCATTGATACATAGGCTACAAAGATAATTATTGACCTTGTATTTCCACATTATATCCAAGGCAAAAAAAAATCCATTAAGGGGAGAGTCAAAATACGCTGATTTCATCAGAAAACTTCCTGAGAAAACTTATGTAGATACTGGAACACAAGTAGAAATGCACCAGTACTAAATATTCTCCTGGAAAGGTGAACCAGGGAACTTTGAAATGAGACTAAACATAGCACGAAATTCTCCATGCTTTTCAACCGTAAAAAGTGAAAAATGTAGAATGGATATGATTGTGCAATAATAAATGAAAGTGGTTGAAAGATACCTGGAGTTGGATTGTGCTGCAAATCCCAGACTCCATCAGGGTTCGTTTGTTTTCACTTTCACTAACACAAATGCTTTGGTCCAAAGAGCAGAGTTCATCTTTGTCAAACTTTAAATTCTTTTTGGATCCTGGGAAAATTATATCAAATAAAGGCTCTGGCTGAAGGAAAACTGGAGCTTTTAAAATCACTTTTGAATCAAATGCCAGGAAGCATCAAAAATTATGACAAATAAAGAGTTGCTGTGAATTCCATGTGACCCTGAAGGTTTGTTCACAGTCATTAATAGTAATAGGAGTTTTTGATATAAGGAAAAGGCTGAGTAAAATAAACGATCAATTCTCTGTCTGGTTCATTTCATTCATGAGGTAATTGTAAATAATTATTGGTGAACATTTGTACTTCGGTAAAAAAAGTATTAGCTTTAAGAACTGCCAAGAGGAAATATTAGAACGTCGTTCTATCTTTCTCGATTTTATATTCAGTTAAAGTTCACTTCAGATTCCATTGAATTGTTCTTGCAAATTTATTTTGGGGATGTATGCACAGAATTGCTTCCAGCATTATAATTTGTCTAGCCTTGTTTTTTGTATTAAGAATCCACTACTATGAACTCTATAAATCTATAATTTTAAAAATATGATTGTAGGCTTTCTGAGCACCAGAATGAAAACCAGACATATTTAATGATATAACTGGCAGTTGAAGAAGAAAGGCTCTACCACACACCAAAAGGAAAAAATCTGAAGCTTAATTTGTTGTAAACATAATTACTTTTATTCAAACAAAAGAGAAAACAAGCAGAGGAATTGATGCTTTGCCAAATACTGCTTTTCACAAAGCTGAATATAAATTGTTACAAGCAGAAATTACATATTCCAGGCATCTCAATTTCTAGCTGTGATAATATCAGCCACCCATGTTGGGGTGGGGAAGAGGAGAATTTCATTTTTTCTTTTTAATTTGAATGATAAAAACACAGCCCCAAAGGATTGTCACTGTATGGACAACCCAGGAGAATCCAAAAGGGATGCAATAAGTTGACCTGTCTGGAAGATAAAGGGACCGGGAGATAGAGAAAAGAGGATTCCAGAACAAATGTGGAGAAGATGGAAGAGGTGGATAAGGTATATAAAACTTTTCCTCTGCCCATTCCAGGACTACCAGCCATTCTTCCTGGATCATTCTTTCCATGCTGCCAAAGAAATGGCTAGGATTAGAGTTCAGAGGTCAGGATGCAACTAACCCAATAGGGAAACAGAATTGGGTCCCAAACCAGACTCTTGTGTGGACAGTACAAGTGAGAGGCAGCACCTCAGTCCTATTTTGAGTTCAGGATTTGGAGATGTTTCCTATTTTATTCCTTGACCTGCCACATCTGCAATATCTCAAAAAAAAAATGTGATCCTCATAAGATCAAATTTCTACTTATTCACTTTGATCCTGGCCTGCAACATGTCACTGTCTTCTATTTGTCAAGGAAACTTCCAGTGCTCTCAAACTAGGATATGATTAGGAGATAACCACAAGTAAAGAATGAACTAGGTATCACCAACTTAAGACAAAAAGTGAATTACTGACAGAAGGACAATCGGATCTCACTTCCTCCATCAAACTCACTCCAACTGATCATCTGCTCCCCAAATCCTATCGACTCTTCCACCACCTCTAGCACTGTATATTCATTTATGCATTTGTGTGGGTGACTATACATATATTAATTCAACTGTACTTTCCATTTCATTTATTATGATTCTGCTCCCTGTGAATATTCCTAAATCTCTCTTCTTTACTAAAATGAAAGCTCCCTGTGGACACAGTACTTGTCTTGGGCTACCAAGGAATGCATTTAGTAGAGGCTCAATAAATATTTTTACCATTAATGCTCCTATGATAATAATAATTATAATGATTGTATTCATTAAGATAAACCACTTTCAAATATTTACCCAGAAAATGCTATGATACACTTCCAGAACAATTGCAGATGGAAGTGGGGTGTTTTGGGAGAGATGAGTCCATGGAGTCACTATGGGTTGGAATCAACTCGACAGCATAAGACAAGATTTGTTAAGTGCTTACTATGTTCCAGGCACTGTGTTAAGTGCTGGGGAGGATACAAGCAAACTGGGCTGGGCACAGTCCCTGTCCCATATGGGTCTCACGGTCTCAATCCCCATTTTACAGATGAGGTAACTGAGGCACAGAGAAATGAAGTGACTTGCCCAAGGTCACACAGCAGACAAATGGCAGAGCTGGGATTAGAACCCATGGCCTTCTGATGCTGACACTTACAATTACTATAAATCTATTTTACAACTATATAGTGGTGAATTTATATGTTTTCAAATCACAAAGTCAGTTTAACAGGGAAGAAAGTAAACCTCCCTTTGTAATTTAGAATTGACAAAGTCAAACAAGTTCAAAATGTCTTTTAAATGTTTTCTCTGAACTTTAGTCCTCAACAAGTTTTAAATTCAAATGTTTTTATAGGTGAAATAATAGTAGAGCTAACCATCCAGAGACATGAATGGAGACAGGAGTTCACTTCTGTGGGGTAGAATAAGTAGAATGAGGTTGGTGTTGCATTTTATCCATGTTCTTATCTAAATCACCAATAACTGCACATTTACCTGTGCCTTTTTATGAATGACTGTCAAAGAAAAGAAAACAAAGATTCAGTCAAATCTCCTTAATATGGAACTCATTAATCCCAAATTTGTGACAATCTGGACATGATATTTTCATACCTCTTCTTCCCATTACCACTAAAGGCAGGTTTTATCATAAAAATGAAGCTTTTGATCTCACCCACAGTTAAAATTTCAAATAAATGCTGCAGCTAAATGAGAAGGCAGAGAGACACTATTGTTGCAAACTTTTTTTTTTCAGGAATTTATGTTGTCTTGCTTGCATTTATGCCAATTTAGTGAGATGGTTCTATGTTTTATTTATCAAGAAAAGACAAAAGAGAGGAGACATGTAAATGAGGTAACTTGGGAGACATGGATGGGTTCTTTAATATCCCTTCACTGCAGGATTTTTATCCCTTGGATAACACACAAAACTATTAGGATGCTATGTGTATATTAGAGTGTGTTTTCACCTCACATCTTCTGTCATTAAGATTTAAGGACACTCCTTGCCCATTTTTTTTCCCAAGAACTTCAGGAAGTCATTTTCCATGTAAGAGTAGTCTAGTGGGCACAAAAATGTGTTTAAAATATTAACTGACTCTAATAGACAGCTAACATTGGAAAAAATTGTCACTAGGACATTTTGTGTAATTCAGAAGAGCTAAAAAGCAACAGTGTCTCTTGAACATGAATTATCTATTTCATGAAATTTGTTTGCTCCATCTACAGCTTCTTAAGTCTTTCTTCTCTGTCTGTTACTGAACTACCCATGTTCCAGGCACCAAATCCCCTCAATGTGATGCAAACAAATTTTTAGGAAGCAAAAATCTTAATCTGACTATATAAGACCCTGCCACTCTTGATCCAAAGCCCTGGTTTATTTCCTGGTCCATCATTGGCCATGGCCCCTATTATATGGGAATAATAGAAATAATGATTGTGCTTTTTGTAGAGTACTTATTATATACCAAGCACTGTGTTAATCACTGGGGTAAAGATAATTAAGTCCCACAAGGCTCTCAGAGCCTAAGTATTAGGGAGAGCAGGTATTGAATCCCCATTTTGCAGATGAGGGAACTGAAACACAAAGAAATTTAGTGACTTCACACAGCCACTAAGTGGCAGAATTGGGATTAGAACCCAGATCCTCTGTAGTTTTAAATCATTAAGATCTTGTAAAGATCATTAAATAGACGAATATGGGATCATACACTAAAGGTTGTTCAGTAGAAGTAGTATTAATATTTACTGAATGCCCATTGGTGCTGTGCATTGTCCTAAGTGCCTGGAATACAAAATCAACAAGTGCTGGATTCCTTTTCCACAAGGACCTTACATTCTAATTGGTAAATCTTCACCAAATATAAGAATAAGACTAAGCCCCACTTTTCCTCATTTTCCACTCCCTTTTGTATCACCCTGACCTGCTCCTTTGCTCTTTCCCCCTCTCCCCTCCCCATTGCACTTATGTATATATCTGTAATTTTATTTATGTTGATATCTGTATACTTGCATTGATGTCTGTCTGTCCCCTTCTAGACTGTAAGCTCGTTCTGGGTAGGGATTGTCTCTCTTTACTGCTGTATTGTACTTTCCCAAGCGCTTAGTACAGTGTTCTGCAGAGAGTAAGCCCTCAATAAACATGACTGACTGAATGAATGAGAATAATAATATTAGTTGTTGTCATTCTAATAACCATAGCTTAAAAGTAATGCAGTCAGTTCCCTGGTAGCACAGAGTTTACAAACTTGAAAAAAATGCTATTAAAACTAAACCCCATGCACCTAGGCATAACTGAGAAGCAGCCTGGCCTAGTGGTAAAACCTAGGTCTGGGAATCCGAGGACCTGGATTCTAAACCCGGCTCTGCCAATTGCTTGTTGTGTGACCTTGGACAAGTGACTTAACTTCTCTGTGCCTCCATTTCCTCAACTGTAAAATGGGGATTCAGTTTTCTTCCTCCAACCTAGACTGTGAACCCCATCTGGGACAGGAATTGTGTCCAATCTCCTAAACCTGTATCTACCCCAGTGTTTAGAACAGTGCTTGACACATAATACGCTCTTAGCAAATATAAAAATAACCTGTTTCTTCCAATATTTTATTAGTTTTATCAGGATAGACAGGTATTGTTGGTATAATCAGCCCTAATTCCCTGAAAGCCTTTTCTCCATAATATGCAGTGAAAACAAATGTTTTAGAAGAGGTAACCGAATATCATTTGCAATGTACTATTTTTTACCTTTGCTACAAAGCAGTAGCTTCAGGAGTCTATGCAAGACTATTAACAAGGATATTTTCACAGACACATGGATATAACTTGCAAGAACGAAAGAGGAAAACAGAAATTCTGGGAGGTAGCTATCACACTACATGACAACTGTCATCCCAATTACTATAATTTATTCTGTGTCAGATGTACTTGTGGGAACAAAGAGTGATCCAGCTGAATAGTAACCTTCTAGTGAGCAAGACTAACACTTTAGGTGGTGGCCTAAGACTCTCAATTTTTAAAAGAGATTTTATTTTTGCCTCAAAAATCAGCTTTGCCACATGACTCCCTTTATCGCTGGTTGACTAGGGCCTATTCTGAAAATACTTTAGACAACTCATCCCAAACTTTACAATAAAGGTCACCTTATCAACATATCCCTGCTTTCAGTTATTTAGTTATAATCAAAACCAGTTCTGACACATGAAAGATGTTCTCATTATGCAAAAATATATCTGGACTGGCATATTAATTTGAAAGACATCCAAGATCTTCACTTACTTGACTAGCACTGCAGAGCCGTCTTTTATTCCCTCACTGATTGCTTCTGTATACCCTGAGGTGGGACACAAATACCCATAATGCTTTGTTTCTTCTTTTGTCTTTTTTTTGCTTTCTTCACACAGTCCTGGATATCCTTGATATATCTGGAGCAAACCATCCCTCAGTAAAATATGCTGCTCTTCTTGATAAGAAACCAAGCTTGTGAGGGGGGAAAATAAGTTCACTGGATGTTTATAATACTGCATTAGTGATGCCACCTTGTTTTTTCTGCTTGCATTTCCAAGAGCCAGATGAAAATGGTCATTTTCAATGATCGTTTGCAGATGAGAAAGGACTGCATTGTCAGGGTTAGACAAAAGAGATGAAAAAGGGAGAGGAAGTGACTGGGAGGAGAGAAGAGAAGAAGAAGATTTAAAGAGGCAGAGATTTTTATTAAAGAGAATGGAATAAAGAAAGAGAAAGCCATTAAAAAGTTGAACTGAACTTAGCCAATTTTACCCTTCTACTACCTGGGAACCCTTTTGTGTCCTCTAATGTTCTTAAACAATAAAGTTGAAATAATAGTAATTTTCTCTAAGAAGCCTTAAGAATATTTACATGAAATACACTATATTAATGTGAAAACATTTGATATTATCAAAAATGCCAAATTTAGAGGTAGATCTAAATGCTCATGTTTAGCTGCCACAATAATATTTCAAAGCAATCTACCCACTTTTGAAATGTTAATTGGAGTAATGACATTATAGTCATCGTTCCCATTAATTTGGGGAAAGATCTGAGACAACCATCGCTCCTCCTGAATGACAGAACACCTTCTAATTCACTCCTTCAAGACGGTGAATATTTTTGAAATCTTGGATCCAGTTTAGAAGCAATACTAAAATGCGAGCAATGTCATAAGTGAGTCGGATCAATGCCACACCAAGAAGTTCATTCTGCCTCTGGATATTCAGCATCCAGCAACAGTATGTTTGGCACAAGCCTGTAACCTTGGCATTATCCTTGACACCTCTCTGTCACTCAACCTACATATTCAAGCCATCACTAAATCCTGTCAGTTTTACCTTCACAACTTCGCTAAAATCTGCTCTTTCCTCTCCATCCAAAGTGCTACCACATTAACCCAAGCACTTATCCTACCCTACCTTGATTATTGTATCGGCCTCTTTGCTGACCTCCCTGCCTCCTCCCCACTCCAATTCATATTCCACTCTGCTGCCCGGGTCATTTTCCTTCGAAAACGTTCAGACCACATTTCCCCACTCCTTAAGAAACTCCAGTGGTTTCTTATCTCACCTCACTACTCTTCTACTACAACCCAGCTGGCACACTTCATCCCTCTAATGCTAACCTTCTCAATGTACTTTGGTCTAGTCTATCTCAGCCTCAACCTCCTACCCACATCCTGCATCTGGCCTGGAAAGCCCTCCCTGTCAGACAGATAATTGCTCTCCTGTACTTCAAAGCGTTATTGAAGGCAAATCTCCAAGAAATTTTCCCTGACTAAACCTCCCATCCTCTTCTCCCATTCCCTTCTGCATTGACCTGACTTGCTCCCTTCATTCATCCTCCTTCCCAGCCCCACAGCACTTAAGTATTTAGATAGCTGTTATTATTTATTTATTTGTGTATATTAATGTCTGTCTCCCCCGTTAAACTCTGAGCTCACTGGGGGCAGGAAATGTGTCTGTTGTTGTATTGTACTCTCCCAAGCCCTTGGCAAAATGCTTTGAACACAGTAAGGGCTCAATAAATCTGAATGAATGAAACAGGGATGACTGACTTCATTGTATGCAGTCAACTAATCATTGGAATTCATTGATCTCTTCTCTTACTGTATTTGCAGACCACTGTCCTAAGCTCTTGGGAAAGTACAGTACAATCGAGTTGGTACAAATGATCCCAGTCCATAAGGGGCTTTAAGTCTAGTGGAGAAGACAGACATTAAAATATATTATAAATAGGGGAAGCAACAGTGTATAAGGATATGTACCTAAGTACTCTGGGGTGGGGTGAGTATCAGAGTCCTTGAGGGGTCAGACCCAAGTGCATAGGCGATGGAGAAGGGAGGGACAATAGTTAAGGAAATGAAAGATTAGTCAGGGAAAGTCTTCTGCTTTTACTCCCCATTTCTTGCTGAACTGTACTTTCCAAGCACTTAGTACAGTGCTCTGCACACAGTAAGTGCTCAATAAATACTTTTGAAGGAATGAATCCCTTGTTCCCCATTACCTGATGATCTTTCCACTCCTCACCTTATTCCAAATCAATTTATGAGCCCTCCCTTTCTCTCTGCTCCTCCTCCACTCCCCATTCCCCCTTCTCCCACCCTCTGCTCTTCCCCCTTCCCCTCTCCAGAGCACTGTGCATATTTCTATATATTATTTATTACTCTATTTATTTTGTTAATGATGTGTATATATCTATGATTCTATTTATATAGATGATATTTATGCCAGACTACTTATTTTGTTTTGTTTTGTTCTGTTTTGTTGTCTGTCTCCCCCATTAAGACTGAGCCCTTTACTGGGCAAGGATTGTCTCTGTTGCCAAATTGTACATTCCAAGCGCTTAGTACGTGCTCTGCATATAGTAAGTGCTCAATAACTACGATTGAATGAATGAATGAATGAATGAACGAATGAATTCAGGCCCAGCCTTCTTGCCTACTAATTCAACTTGAATTTAACCCTGCATTAGCTTTCTTCTTGCTGGCAAAGAGATTTGATGGATGTACAGACCACTTCCGCTATACAAAGAGCCAAGTGTTGGATTGACTTGGTCTGCTATGCTCCAAATTCACCGGAGCAATCCAAGCAACAGTGAAAAATGACACCCAAATTAACCAGGCAGCTCAGTGCCAACCTGCTGCAGGATCAAAACACCTGCAAAGACGCTCGGTGGAAACACCCTAGCGGTTTTATTGCAGCAAGAATCCCCAACTATAAGCACCGATGTGCACAATGGGTGGGCACTTCTCCAAAGTGCTACCACGTGGCCATAAAGACTAGCACGGCACCACCACCAATATTGCTTTCCTGCTGATTTTTGCCCATGCTGAACTTACAGTCTAGAAGGGGAGGTAGACATTAAAATAAGTTATGGATACGTACATAAGTGCTGTGGGGCTGAGAATGGGGTGAATATCAAGTGTTTAAAGGGAACAACTCCAAGTTCAAGAGCAATACAGCATGTAGAGGGAGTAAGGAAAATGGAGCTTATTTGGGGGAAGACTTCTTGGAGGAGATGTGATTTTAATAAAGCTTAAACTGTAAAATCCTTGAGTCAGGGATTGTGTCTACTAACACTATTGAAGTATCCCAAGCACTTATTATAATGCTCTAAATGGGACAAGCACTCACATCCACATCTTCACTGCCAGCACTATCTTCTCAAAATACGAAGGCTAGTCACGTATTCATTTCCCAGGCCAGCAATCTAACTACTAATAGGACTCCTGCTAATTTTGCCTGTGGACCTTTATTCTTTGAGGACATCAAATGCTAATCAAATACATTTGATTTTTATTACTTCTCCCTTATCATTGTCCCTGTGCCTCTTTCAAACTTTTTTTTTGTTGGGGGAGGACAAGGAAATATTAGAAATTAAATAAGGATGAAATCTGTATTAAAATATTTATGTAACATTAGCATTCAAAGTAGGGAAAGTAATATTTCCCTTCTATATTTAACAAAACCTCTTCCATTTACCTATTTTCTTAAAGTCATTTCCAAAGGTAATATCCCTATCTGGGAAATTCTGTGGCTCAGTTTCCTTATGATACCACCAAGATAATCCATTAATAATCTGCATTAATCCAAATATTCTGTTGGACTTCCAGATTTATCAAACTGCATCATATTTAGAACTACTCCCATATTATTTGACACATTTTCTTTCTCATCATCCAGAAATGTGCAGGAGGGTGGAGATTATCTCCAAGAGTGAGGCTGATGGGACATCTCTAATCTTGCTCCACAAAAGTCAAATAGAATCATTAGTCTTCCTTTCCTTTTTTGACTTGGAGTCATTAACACAGTCACTATCATTTGTCACTATAACCAACACTTGGGTGGAAGATTGTTTTAGCTGGAATTCTACAAGTCCAGGGGAAGGTGATTTAAGGCTTAGGTGTCCTGTGAGCAAGCGTCTTTGGGGAAGCACAATGCTCATGTTTTTGGAAGTGAAGGCATGTTTCAAGGGGCCTGGGGCCCACTTATTGCCTTTCCTCTGAGTTCAGTACTTCTCTCATTTGGGGAAGAGTTTCTTCTTAGAAAGATCCGTAACATTCCAAAGAGTTAGCTCATCAGACAATGGGGCTGACTAGTCCGGTGAAACAATATTCATCAAAGGTACCTGGGCGAAGAGCACTGTGCGACATGTTATGGCAAGGAAGAAGAGGGTACAGTTTTCTGCCCCCAAATCTGAAAATCGAATTGAAAACATTTGATTTGAGTGAAACAATGCAACATGATGGAAAGACCTTGGGCCTGGGAGTCAGAGGACCTAGGTTTTAATCCCAGCTCTACTACTTGTCTGCTGTGTGACCTTGGATACGTCACTTAACTTCTCTGGGTCTCAGTTTCCTCACCTGTAAAATGGGGATTAAGATGGTGAGCCCCATGAACTGTGTCCAACCTGATCATCTCGTATCTACCCCAGCACTTAGTATAGTGCCTGGCACAGAGTAAATGCTCAACAAATATCATAAAAATACTACAAAATGGAAATGGACACAGATGTGCAAGATGGAGACATGAAGGGAGTAGATAAACGAGATCATTTGGGGTTTGAAGTAGTCTATAAGGAATCACCAAGGATCAATGTCATTAGTGGAGTTTTAAATGTATGCCATGTTGCTTAGCAAAGGATTTCTGGTAGGGAAATATCATGCACTATTACTGAGAGATTGCGGTAACAACTTTTTTACTTCCCTATTAAAATCACATCTCTTCCTAGAGGCCTTCCCCATTCAAGCTCTCTTTTCCCCTAATCGCTCTCCTTTTGGGGCTGGTTATGCACTTGTATCTGTAACCTTTTAGTATTTGATTTTCACCCCCACCCTCAGTCCCACAGCACTTATTTAAAATCCATTATTTATTTATTCATAGTAATAATGTCTATCTCCCCCCCAGACTATAAAGTCCTTATGGGCAGGGAATGTGTCTACCAACTCTGTTGTATTGTACTCACCCAAGCACTTAATTCCAGTGCTCGATAAATACTACTGATTGACTGATTTTTCTTCCCCCTTCAGACTATCTTATCTGCTGCTAAATGTATTATTTTTTAAAATACCAGTCAAGGCCTAATATGACTAAGAGTAAGCCTTTTTTTCTAATGTCTTAATAATACATATTTGATGTTCCTTCTTTGAGCAGTCTAACTTTTAAAGGAGACCTTCTATTTCTAGAAATCAACTTACATGTGAAATGTTAACCCAACTAGTCAGAAAAATCTTTTTCTAAATTTTCTGGGGCACAGAAATGCTGTAACCACAACTGGCAAATTACAAAATCAACTGTTCCCTCACTCCTTCTTTGAGGTTGTGCCCAATAATCTCAGCCTTTCTTTCAACTGCACTTGAGATTGTACATATGGAAGGAAAAGTCCACTTGAGATGGTTTGGAAATTTTGGCCCAGTGACAGAAAATAATCAAGACTCGAGACCCAGACCTTGCTCTCCTCAAACCAGCCATTTGGAATTGAAATCGAACATACAGAATTTGAAATTAACTGTTACCCTTTAAACTTAAGAAACCATATCATGTTGCTGCATGTACACGCATAGCATTTCTTGCTGGGTGGTGTTATGTAGGGATATTATATGTAAAGTGACAACCAAAGAAATACAACACCATTAGCCATAATTATGTCCCATAAAACTAGACACTGTGATAGAAAGAAAATATAATAATTTCCAGTCTTTATGCAAGTACCTCACTGAAACAGCTTATTCATCTTTCTGACTAAAGAATCCTGATGATCCTTGGAACATCACTAGGAGCTGAAGGCATATTTTCCTAAAAGGGCATCCTAAAATTTCAGATATTTATGCAGGATTTGGACTCAGATGGAAAATAGTAATCCTGGTTTCATGCTCTCAATTCTGCCTTATTTGTCAGGATAGAATTCATTAGTAAAAAGGGGATATATGCAAGTAGAACTTGGAAGCATTAATAAGTATCATGATAGACTAAGGGAGTGCCTTTCCAGGACATATCCAGTGCAACCTGACATTTTCCAGCCATTATTTTATTTCATGTTTATTGGCTATGCATGTAAAGTTTCCTGCATTCTGGTGTCAACATAACACAGTGACTGCCTCTTTGTAAGCCTTCATCCAATTCAATCCCAGTGATGAGGCAGAATTACATTGGAGACAGATGCATTTTAAAAGCTGATCCAGCGGTTTCAAGTAAATGTCAAACCAAATAAGGAATTCTGAAAATCACTGCTAGTATTTAAATGGAAAGAAAATTTTATATGAACATTTCTCTATTTGTATTAGTAGTCTTTTCTCTCTGAGTCAGTTTCTAAAAAAGTCCTTTCATACCTCCTACCTTGATTTTCACTCTCCTTTCATTAATCTAGCCCTTTTGCCCTTTCTTCCACTTTCTTCCACTACCTACGTGGTTGAAAGAAGTGATGGGAATTTCTGGTCTAGGATTTTAATAATATAGGACCTAAAGGAACTGCCACTCAACGAGCCTCCTTAAATCAGTTAATCAATCAACAGTATTTATCCTGGGTACACAACACTCTACTAAATATCTGCCTCTGGCCTGGAACCCCTCTCTCCTCTAATCCAACACAACAACTCTCCCCTACTTCAAAGCCTTACTGAAGGCACATCTCCTCCAAGAGGCCTTTCCAGACTAAGCCCCACTTTTTCTTAGCTTCCACTCCCTCCTGTATCACCCTGACCTCCTCCCTTTGCCCTTCCCCTCTCCCAGTCCCAAAGCACTTATGTACATATCTGTAATTATATTTACTTGTATTGCTGGCTCCCCCACTCTAGGCTGCGAGCTCGTAATTGACAGAGAATGTCACTTTTCAGTGTTTCATCGTACTTTCCCAAGCACTTAGTACAGTGCTCTGCACATAGCAAGTGCTCAGGAAGTACGATTGAATGAGTGAATGGGAAAATTCAATAGTATTGGTATACATGATTCCTACGTACAAAGACCTTACAGTCCAAACAGGTGAGACAGACACTTACATAAATTATAGATAGGAGGTCATAAAATGAGTATTCCTATATGTGCACAAGTGCTACCTAGACAGGGTAAGTGTTCGAGTTCTTAGAGCATGTGAAAATGTTAAAATGGCAGTGGGAGAATATAGGTATGCCCAGGACAACTAACTGGAACTCTCTTGTCCTGGAAAGCAGAAATTAGGGAGCCCTATTCCCTGGGTAGTCCATCCAGCTCCCTTTACCAAATTGTGCAGTAGAAAACGAGCCCCTTTGCAGTCGAACTCTAAATCTGATTCCAAACATGGAATGGAGAGTAGCTAGCCACCAAAACTGGGACTCTTGAAACAAAGCAGTTCATTCATTCAATCATATTTATTGAGCACTTACTGTGTGCAGAACACCATACTAAGTGCTTGGGAAACTACAATATAACAATAAACAGAAACATTCCCCTCCTACAACAAGGTTACAGTCAAGAGGGGTGTTCAAGAGGGAGCTAAAATTTGTGTATCCTGCTGTCATCTAGTCACTTCATGTATCCCGACGAGTGGAGCTGTGCTAATGGAAACAGTCTGGCTCATGCTCAAATTCACTCCACTGTTGCAAAGCTCCTTTTGCTGCCTCAGTTGTGCCTTGGTAAATTCAGACAGTGGTCAATGGACATCTCCCTATTACTGCCCCTGTGGCATATAAGAAACTGTTTCCAAATTGTGACAGGCTTGCATTTAGAGAAAGCAATTAAATGTAGATCCAGTGCTAATGCTCACAAGCCAAAATATGGGGACAGACAACTTATAACAAAGTCCTGTAACACATTCAGCTCACAAGTGGATGCAGTGCTCACATCAACACTGTTCTCCTGATCTGACATGTGAAGAGAATGGATACCCAGGATACTCAAGCAGTTCCTACATGATGAGCTGAAAGAGGGTGCATCAAAGCCAAAAGGGCAAAATATATGATGTAAAGACACAGCAAATCACCTACTCCAACATCACAACATAGCACTGGTCTGTAAAAAGGAGCAGTGCGTAGCCTAGTGAAAAGAGCACTGCCCTGGGAATCAGAGGACCTGGATTGTAAACCTAGTTCTGCCTCAGGCACGTCACTAATATCTCTGTGCCCCAATTGCTTAATCTGTAAAATAGGGATACAATATATTTTTCATCTCCTACTTAGATTGTGAGCCCTGTATAGGACAGGGAATATTTGTCTGACCCGATTATCTCGTATCTTTCCCAGTGCTTAGAACACTGCTTGGCACATAGTAAGCACTAACAGATACCTCAATTTATACTATTATTATTATTATGAGAACACTGCAGTAGAGAGACCACCCTGACAAGCAGGAGTGAAGATAGGGACTGCTGTCCTTGACCAAAGGGTTTGGGAAAATGTGTATATTATGAGCCAGGCTCCAAATCAAGAACAAATGGATCAGCACACCAAGAATATATCCGGATGTAAAGAATGGCAAGAAAGCGATCCTCTCATCTTTCAGCCCTACCCCACGCGGGTGGGATCTCACCATCAGGAGCATCATCTGTCCAAAGGAGGAACAGCTTCCAAACCCAGAGCAATTACCACTAGAGGGGAGAACAAAAGAGGAATTCAGAAAGTGGGAGTAGTTGAAACAAGGAACTGGGAAAACTGATTATTGGTTTTTACAACCACAGATGGAGTGAGGAACGAGGAGACTTTCCATCTCTTCTCACAAAATAGGGTAGACCAGCAACTGACGTAGTAGTCCTCTGCCTCTAAGTTCACTCATTGTCTAGCAACATTTTAGAAAATAACCACAGGGTTCAGTGGAAAGAGCATGGGATTGGGAGGTAGGAGATTCAGGTTCTGCCACTAACCTACTATGTGACTTCGGGCAAGTCATTTAGCTTCTCCGTTTCTCAGTTTTCTCTTTGGTAAAATGGGATTAAGATACTTGCTCTCCTTCCTTCCTAGATAGTGATCCCCATGCAAGTGTGCTTAATAAATGGCACAGTTATTATTAGTAAAAATGCTACTTTAGTTTCAGGTTGGGATGGGATAGGCATAAGCATATATTAAACTGTACTTCCCGAGGGATTCTCTAGAGGAGACTGTGCAATGATTTACAATCTCAGCAAGAGAGCTGAGGGTTGTCTCTGAAAATAGATCCAGAGACTTTGTCAGTGTTCTTCAAAGAGATAGCTTCTTAAACATTTGCTAGAATCAACTACTCTCTATGACTTTTGGCTAATTTAAAGTGGATAACCCAGATGGAAAGAGAAGACACCACCCCTGCCAAATATCTCGATTTGCCTCTGGATGAGGCATTTGGGTGGGAAGACTACCCAAGTCTTAAAATAAACGATGCAAGTATTTTCGAGGAAGATAATTAAAGGCCTTATTCAGGTACAACAAAACCTTATTAGCAACTAGACTATGGAGACCAAACCAAGTTAGATGAAGCTGACTAAATTTCAGGGATGGAATTATAAATTTGGAAGATGAAGGCAAGGAACACTTGAAGTAGCATCTTGGGAACACAGGCTTAGGAGATGAATTCCCATAGTCTTGGACCTACACCTTTGCTTCCTGGTTTACTAAATTGGCCCAGGAAATACAAAAACAGATAACGATAAATGGCTGAGTTTCAAGTTGAGAAGCTTTGGGGAGCTGCCTCAGTTACCTTCCTAATGTGTTGATGAAATTAACCGATAACTACCAATTTAGAGGAAGGAGTAGCCTAACTAAAAATAAATGACAAAAGGGGATCCCGAAAGAGGGAAAATACTTTCCATTACATGTATGACTGCATGGCTTACTTAGCACTTGATAGGATATGATGCTGGCAGCTACCTGTGTGTTGAACTAAGAAAAGCTGTGATAAGTGGAGTTAAAAAATAGAAAACAGATATGGCTTATGTGCAATTACTCACCTTGCCAGTTCTTGGGGCTGCCTGTTCCTTTGTCTTGGCAGTACTTGTAGAGATCAAAGGCATCCACTGCTGAGACCCAGCAAAGCAAGAGACACCTTTAGTCTCAGCTAGCTGACGGTCTCTTTGATCTCTCCTGGCCTGGCACCACTGTGACTTGGAGATATGGGTAGGGTGGCTGGTGGGTGAGGTTTGAAATAAGGAAGCAAGACCTTTGATCCTTAGAAAGTCATTGCTTCCATACTAAAAGGGTTATTCATCTGAGATCTTCCTCTGAGGAACAAATAGGAAATGTGTGGAGCTGGCCAATGAGAGAATGACTATATCATTTCCATAAATCTCCTGATCGGGAACAGATCATTTGGAAAAGAAACATAAAAAATACTTTAAAAAAAATCATGGTATTTGATAAGCATTTACTATGTTCCAGCACTGTTTTAAACATCAATGGAAGACTTCAGATGATGGACCAAAGAGCCCTTCTTTGAAATAAAAGAGCACAATGTGCAAGGGGAAACATCCTTTT
Source organism: Ornithorhynchus anatinus (assembly GCF_004115215.2). Lineage (NCBI taxonomy): Eukaryota > Metazoa > Chordata > Mammalia > Monotremata > Ornithorhynchidae > Ornithorhynchus > Ornithorhynchus anatinus. The sequence goes on from NC_041746.1 coordinate 29,575,327, forward strand.
TATAAGTTATGATTAGAGTGGCTAGATTGTAAGCTCACTGAAGGCAGGGAACATCCAGTAAACACTCAATGAATATAAATGATTGCTCCTCCATAGTCTAACTCAGTAACAACTGTAGGGCCTTGACTAGAGAGGGCAGTGAAATTCTCGAATGATGAGACACAAAGTAGGTGTGTGGGTGAATTCATCAGGACTGACCTGATCAGATCTCTGATAAAAGGAATATCAGGTAGCCAGGGAGAGACTCAGGTCTTGTCACAACCAATTCCCTTTCTCACCTAAAGGTCCTGAACTTCCACTCTACTACTCAAGAGAATCCATCAATTCATTGAGTGCTTAATGTGTGCCAAGCACTATAATAAGTATTTGGGAGAGTATAATAAAACAGAATTGGTAGAAACGTTCCCCACCCACAAGTAGTTTAGAGTCTGGAGTGAAAGCTTAGAGTCTAAAGAGAAATATTAGATATGTAATAATGATAATAGTAACAATGGTATTTGTTAAGTGCTTACTATGTACCAGGCACTGTTTTTAAGTGCTGGGGTAGATACAAAGTTAACAGGTTGTCACAAGTGGGACTCACAGTCTTAATCCCCATTTTACAGATGAAGTAACAGGCACAGAAAGGTTGAGTTACTTGCCCAAAGTCACATAGCAAACAAGTGGCAGAGTTGGGATTTGTTTTCCTTGTTAATGTTTAAATATCTTCTTGCTGTCCCTATATTTACATTATGGGGACCCAAGCTTACAGTCTACAGGGAAATATTTAATATGTGTTTCGTTTTCCTTGCTAATCTTTAAGTACTTTCTTGCTATCCCTTTGTATACAATATGGGGACCCAATTCTTAAATCCTTTGTAGAAATGCCCATAAACTTTCTAGAGATCTAATTCATTATTATGTTTATAAAGCAGATACAATAGTCTAAGCACTGTGCTAAGTACTGGGATTGGTACAAGATTAGATGCAGCCTCTGTCCCACACAGAGCTCACAGTCCTGAACACTGGGTAGGGAGAATAGTCAGTCAGTCAGTCAATCACAATTATCAAGCACTTACTGTGTGCAGAGCACTGTACTAAACATTTGGGAGAATTTAATATAACATATAAATTCAGCATGGTGTAGTGGATAGAGCACGGGCCTGGGAGTCAGAAGGTCAGGGATTCTAATCCCGGCTCTGCCACCTGTTTTCTGGGTGACCTTGGGCAGGTGACTTTACTTCTCTGGGCCTCAGTTACCTCATCTGGAAAATGATTCAAGTCACATGTCCTCCAAGAGGCCTTCCCCAGCTAAGCCCTCTTTTCCCTGACTCCCTCTCCCTCCGCATCACCTGTGCACTTCAGTCTGTACCCTTTGGACACTTGACATTCACCCCACTCTCAGGCCCACGGCACTCATATATATATATCTGTAATTGATTTATATTAATGTAATAATAATAATGTTGGGATTTGTTAAGCGCTTACTATGTGCCGAGCACTGTTCTAAGCGCTGGGGTAGACACAGGGGAATCAGGATGTCCCACGTGGGGCTCACAGTCTTAATCCCCATTTTACAGATGAGGTAACTGAGGCACAGAGAAGTTAAGTGACTTGCCCACAGTCAGCTGACAAGTGGCAGAGTTGGGATTCGAACTCATGACCTCTGACTCCAAAGCCCGTGGTCTTTCCACTGAGCTACGCTGCTTCTCTTTGTCCCCTTGTGTCCCCCTGTAGAATGTCTGTGTCCCCCTGTAGAATCTAACATGTCTACCAACTCTGCTGTATTCAGCGTGGCTCAGGGGAAAGAACACAGACTTGGGAGTCAGAGGTCAGGAGTTCTAATCCTGGCTCTGCCACTTGTCAGCTGTGTGACCTTGGGCAACTCACTTAACTTCTCTGGCCTCAGTTACCTCATCTCTAAAATGGGGATGAAGACTGTGCGCCCCACGTGGGACAACCTGATCACCTTGTATCCCCCCCAGTGCTTAGAACAGTGCTTTGCACATAGTAAGCACTTTAACATATGCCATTATTATTATTATCATTACTCTCTCAACCGCTTAGTACAGTGCTCTGCAAAGAGTCAATGCTCAATAAATAACATTGATTGATTGATGAGCTCATTGAATCAGAGAGTCAGATGGGTGAGTAAGGGCTGAAGGGGGGGCCTTTCCTCTTTAAGGCAAAAACCAGAAAGGTTAGGCCTGCTGTAATGCAGTAGCACACAATTTAGTATATAAGGGACAAGCTCTCCTCCTTTCCCCCCATGCCCCAACATAAAAATACTTAAATCCACTGAGATAGGGCTCTATGAATATAAGCACTTTTGACAAATCCTGTCTTCCCTCAGAAGAAGTTGGCTTGTTACTTCCCTTTAAATTTTTTTTTTAGTAATGTCTGTCAGCACAACATACAAAATCAATATATCCTCAAATAGCCTTATTAAATAGATCTTTAAGTGGGTTTTAATGTTATCATGGGATGCACAAATATGATAGAAAAAAACGCTCCAGTCATAACTTAGGTATTTAGTAGGCTAGAAGGGTAATCAGCAGAGGCATGTCAAAATGCAGACTTCTACAACCAGAAACAAACCAAAATGAGAGTTCTAGTTGGTGAGACATATGTATACAATCACTTCTTATAGATATGAACTAAACAACAGAAATCCAAAATTGATGTTTCTTGAAAAATCAGCAAAGCAGAACCCCAACAGACGCAATCTCTAAATAAAATTAAAATCTGAACTGCAAATGTAAATGATAAATGACATTACCAGTCATGCACTCTTGTTAATACACTCCATGTTCCCTAACATAAATGCTAGGATGTCTGACAATTGATTTTAATAAAATATTTTAAAAATGGAAAACATGAGATGAAATTAATCATTTCATTTGTAGTCATATTTTCAAATCTGAGTTTTATAACAATATGAATCTTTCATATGTGATATTAAGTACCCTTTAGTGAAAAACTATGGAAGTGAAACAACTGCAGTACACAAGCACTATTTCTGTAGCAGTATCTCCAGCTCAGCTAGGGAGTACAATGAAGTAAGTGATCTCACCCCCAAAAAGGTTATGTAAAGCAGATTCAAATGCTTTTATTAAAATTAAGTTCTGGGTCATGCAGTGGTCTATTATTCACAGAGTATTTGAAACTTTTTTTTGCATGGTGTGTTAGGTGCTGCAAAGCTAAAATTATTATTTAGTTGGAAAGATGCTTTTAAGGTGTTCAAAACTCTTTCATTCTCAAAAGTGCATGTGAATATGAAGAATGAATCCTGGCTCTGGGTCTTGAAACATTTTGGGTTTAAGAAAGAAGGTTTTTAATAAAACCACAAAGTCATCGACATAGGCAGATTTTTCTTCATGAACAAGGTCTTAGAAGCAAGCAAGATGCATTTCTTGATTACAGCAGACCCACAGTGGAATTCCATATTGATTAGCCATACAAGAATACAATTAATAAATCAATTGATTTGCCAAAATACATTGCTATGGTTTCATTTCTCTAGTGAGCAATATATTTCTCCATTGAGAAATGTGGTTTTTAATGCACCTGTAACATGTTATCAATGAAAGCAGATAACTGTTTATGTTCACTTATTCATTGTCTTTAACTGTTATATCCTAGCCCTAGCATTTGATTTGTTTTCACCACCAGTAGCACCAGACTACCCGTTCCTATTAATTGCCCAAGAAGTAATTCCAGTAGATGGGGCAGAGAAAAGATCTCAACAATTTTCAATAGGAAAATCTTCAATATTTTAGGGAAAGGGTTTCGTTTTAAAAATTCATGTTTCATTGGAGTTTCTCACACCGAAGGCAGGTAATGGATTCTTGACCTGATTTGGGTTTTTCTCTAATTTATACCCATGAGCAGTGATTCATGTGTTCGTTTCAAAATATTCGACCACAGGAACCCAAATCCCTAAGCATTAAAGATTTGATCAATATAAGAGTTTCAGGATAGAAAGTAGTGTGAAAAGTTTATTCATTCAGGGCACTCTTTAGAGATGATTAACTGTCTTTATTATATTAAAGCAAACCCAAAGCCATCTGCCAAAGGCGATTGTGTCCAAGCACTGAAACCATTTCATGTGAAAACTCATTTTCAGGCTCCTAATTATTTTTCATTATAGTGGCAGTGTGGAATAGATTGGAATTGGGCAGTAATTGTCAGGTCTGAGCAGTGTGGACCATTGCAATGTATCAGTTTAGATGAAGTGTGACAAGGATACATCTAGCTAGTATATAACTTCCATTAAGCAACTTCCCTGTCCCTGATCATGTAACACTTCATAGAATGTGGTCAGCACAAGGTCATAATAATGGCTTTCTGACTGACTTCACGTATTTGGTACAAGTGCAAACTGTTAACCCCCTGTGTTAGCATCACTCTGGTACTGTCCGGTTATTACGGTTATCAAAAATACCTATTTCTCTAGAGGGAGAGGTGAACTTTAAAAGGGACTGAGTTTTAAATGACTAGAGAATTTTCCAGATGTGTGTGTGTTTCCTAAAGAAGCCAGCATGTTCTCAGTTGGGCCAGAATGTGGTTTTCACAATGATTTTTCAGCTAGAGTGTGAAAAAATTTAGGAAACTTCTTCTGAAAATGAGAGCCTGCCTGGGCATAGCACAATGCAGTGTTGGAAGAATTGGTCAGGCACATTCCAGAGTGAGAAAACTCCAAATGTGAGTTTTCTGTGACAGAGTTCTGGAAGAACACAATGCAATCAAGCCAATAGAATTTATTGAGCACCTACTGAATACAGAGCATTGTACTAAAAGAGTACTCAGTACAGTGCTCTGCACATAGTAAGTGCTTAATAAATACTACTACTATTAGTACTTGGGACAGTACAAAAGAGTTAGAAGACATGAGCCCCATATTAAAAGAGAACAGAGCAAGTGAGCAATACCGTGGTCTAGGGGAAAAACTCAGGATACAAGAGGAAAAGAAACTTGTTAAGCCTCTCTGAGTCTTTAGTATAAATAAATTGCAAAAGAAAAATCCTAGGACTTGCTTTTCATTTGCTAAATGGATTGTGTTTTTCCCTTTCACCATCTCTACTTGGGGACAAAGAAAGATTGGATAATGGAGCAATAAATTTTATACCAAGTCAAAAATCTATAAAACTGTCACCTGGATCAAATCCTGAGCGTCCTGTCCCTCAGTGTCTTCATCTGTAGAATGGGGATTCAATATCTGCTGTCCCTCCTCCTTTGGCTGTGAATCTCATGTGGGACAGGAAATGTGTCCAACCTGATTGTCTTATACCTACCACAGTGCTTAGCATAGTGCTAGGGACACAGTAAGCCATTAACAAATAATAATAATTATGATAGTTGTTAAGCACTTACTATGTGCCAAACACTGTTCTAAGCACTGGGATAGATAGAGGGTAATCAGCTTGTCCCACGTGGGGTTCACACTTTAATCCCCATTTTACAATGAGGTAACTGAGGCACAGCGAAGTTATGTGACTTGCCTTAGGTCACACAACAGACAAGTGGCAGACCAGGGATTAGAACCCAAGTCCTTTGACTCCCAAGCCCATGTTCTTTCCACTAAGCCATGCAGCTTCTTTTACTATTGTTAATTACTACTATTAGAACAGATTGCTATCAAAGAGATATTCTAATACAGTCAGCTCACCAGCACTGAGGCAATGGTCACTACAGCACAGCTTCACTGGGGTGAATGTGTGTGGAGAGTGTGGGAACAGAATACCCAAGCAAATGCAGAAAAGAGAAATGAGAGGGTGCACATGCAAGCAGGTAGAGCAGAATAAGTGATTTACTGACAAGGTAAAGCACAATCTCAAACAATTTTATATAGAGTAAGCTCCTGGAAGACTACTCCAGCAGACAGTCCAGCCTAGTAAGCCACAATCAGGAAAAAATATTACTTTCCTTGAGCAGAGGTTTTTTGAAGGCTGAAATTCCAAGCTGCAGTTTTGAAAAACAGTGTCAACCTCATGAACGGCAAATGAATCAGCACAATAAGAATCTCTAGCACCTCACCATTTAAAATGGATTGTCAGTTGCACATAGATGCTTCTGGCTAAATAGATAAATGAAGAGTCCCTTAATTCTATTAACAGACTAGGAAGTCTTTCTTATGAACTTGGATTTGTGTTTCTAAATTCAATCTCTGTTTTGGTTATGCAGTTTAAATTGAACATATTTAAGTGCATAGAGGTTTGTACATACTTCCAAAACTGGAGCACTCTTATCAATCATTTCAGAAAATGAGAACAAGAACCCATTCGTCTTGAGGCTCATAGGAGAACCAACTTTTTTATAACGGTTTCTCAGGTCCAGCCTTTACCCCTCCAGGTGTGAATAGTCTCCAAAATGATTATGGGTGTCAGTGCTCACCTGGAAGCAATATCTAGAAACATGTTAGTGCACTTAGGGGACACCTGGTGTTTTCAAAAATATTTTCATTGCAAAACTTCACCTGTATTCAAGATGCACCTGCTTGAAAGATCTGAAAAGCATCTGTGTGTTTCTTCAACAATTCAAATGCCAATTAAGGTCCGGCTGTTGGTCCAAGGGAAAGATCCCTGCTCCAGCACTCAGGAGACCTGGGTTCTAGACCTGGCTATGCCTACCTATTCTCTTATTATACTCCGTGCTTCAGTGGGACTAAGACTAGCAGACTTGAGAGAGGGTGAATGCCTGAGCAAGCCACTAGCACTAGAATCAATTCCTCCAAGCAGGTTTCCAGTCCTGCAGTTTCAATACTGAGACTCATCCCTCATTCCTGATGAGCTACTTGGTCGATGAGGTTGAAGATGTGGCCAAAGATGTGGTCTACAAAGATCTAATTACCCAAAGAATTTGGATGAAACTATCAATTCAGTTTGCCTGAAGTAATGCCAGATATTTGATAAAGAGAATGTTTTTGAACTGCAGAACTCCATTGTGAGATTTGGTTTGTGAAGCTCACAAGGGCCAGAGACCATGTTTAATGCCCACCTGTGCATTTTCTTCCAGTTTTTAGCACAATGCTCTGCACACTGTAAGCATTTAATAAATACTGTGACTACACTGTCACTTCACTCTCTGTGCCTCAGTTACCTCATCTATAAAATACAGAACGAGACATGAGCCCCATGTGGGACAAGGACTGTGTCCAACCTGATTAGCTTGTATCTACCCCAATGCTTAGTACAGTGCCTGGCACATAGTAACTACTTAATGAATACCACAATTATTATTAATTGATGTCAAACAACTAGGAATAAGTTACAAGTGTAGATTTCCTTGGGGGGTACAAAAAACACATATCTGGCCCCAACCTTCAGAATCTGCTTTTAAAACTCAAAATGTGTCCCAGTGGCACAATGACTTGATTAAAGTATATATTGATTTTGATTTTTCCTTCCTTCTTTGTGCCAAACAGCTCAAATCCATGTGATTTAGATCTGATGACAATTTCTGGGTCTCAGAGGGACTGTGGTAGAGATAGATACTCCCAAACCAAAAAAAAAAAAAATTCTTTTTTAAAATGCAGCTAATGAAATGATCAGTCATCAATGGTCCTGTAAATTGGAAATGCTCACAAGCATCCAAGAACGCCAGTGAATTCATTAAGGTATTTTAAATTTAGTAATCAGTGTATTTTCCCTGTAGAATAACTATTGTTGTAATTTCAGGCAGCTGTGTTTGTGTGCACTTAGAAGTATTCAGGAAAAAAAAAAACAAAAAAAAAACAAAACCAGAATGCATTCACGCAGAAACTGTTCTTTCAATTCGATCATGAGGAACTGGAAATATTCTGTAGAAATCAGAATAACCCATTCATGGCATTGTTTATTAAGCAATAGTATGTTGCCCATTTACCTATTGTAAGAACTTTAAAGAGAAGCACTGTAATGGTTAATAATCTTGTTTGAAACAATAGGAAAATACAGTTTAGAATCATGTGATTATTGATGCACCACAATGCTGTCTCTTACAGATCCGTCTGCTTATTTCAGTGAGTTCTGCTATGCTTCAAAACCATGCATTGAATAAGGCAATCAATTTATAGAATAGTTATAATTATATTTTCTGTTGTTTTTCTTAGATAAAAATGATCTTTAATGAAAGTCTGAAAAAATCAAATAACAAATGTTCGACCACTCACAAGCACAGTAAACCTTAAAAAGGTGCTAGGTCGCAATCTGGGAATAATGAAAAATTGAGGTTTTTGGCTCATTAGAATTTCAGGGGTATGAAAAAAATGTGTACTGTGGGTGACCTCTCTTCAAGTGGCTGATTCAGCCAAAATATATCCTAGCCTTGTAAATATATTTTTTCATTCTTTAATTTACTCACACCTAACAAATGATTGCAAAACAGTTCTAAGATATAAAGTGCAGTACAATAATAATTGTAGTGCTAAAGTGCTGAGTAATGCTAAATGCCATCACCACTGCCACTTTGCCTGAGAAACACTTCTAATGAGTCCATTTTTCCTCTGCTTTTGACTTTGGGAAGATTCAAGGTTCTTATTTTGGGTTACTTAAAGACTCTAACATTAGTAGAATTTTTTTAAGCCAATTTTTTTCACATTTTAGGGGGAAGAAATATTTATTTTCCAACAAATGTTTAATCCAATGCAGAGCACTTGGAAAAATACAACAGAGTTGGTAGACACATTCCCTTCTAACAAGAAGCTTACAGTCTAGAAGAAGAGAAGGGATACATATTTTTCTTCATTTCAATATGATCATGAATCTCATTGGCCAACACTCAGGTTTTAACACAAGAACTGAAATATTAAATTCCAGACATATTTCAAAAATGCCTGAATGTATTACTTATAAATTTGCATTTGGTTCTTAGCTTTGGAATTATTGGAGTCAAATGTTAATAAAGAATATTACAATTGCAGCCAGGCACAACCCTAGTTGTAGAGCCATTCAAAAGCTATATATTGGTTTTCACAATGGAAAGACCGATTCAGAGGATTCGGATTGTGTTAATGATGGAAAAAAATAACCAACCTTTAGGGACACCCATAAAAATCTTAATTTATGACTTGCAACCATTGCTTACACAGGAAAAAGCAGTGTTGCCAAAAAACCTTGGTACCCTCTCTAGCTTTTCACTTAGTAAGCAGAAACCTACTCATTTAGAGTTTAACTAAAGATTGCAATTGTTTCTATCTCTTTGAGCCTCCCAAAGAAATTAAAATCATTCTTATTCTCTGACCATCAGCAGATATGCAATTTTGTACATGGTGTTCATTATCTTTATAATTTTTTGCAAAATAAGGAATTTGTAATAATAAAAAAGTATGGTTATTATTTGTGGTTCGCTTCATGATGCAAACACTCCTTAAGCCCTCAGAGCAACATTCTGCACATAATAGGTCCTCGATAAATTGGACTGACAGATAGATTTCTGTAAGGAGACAGAAGGATGGATGGGTCACAGTGTTGGTGGTCTTGGAATTTTATAGACTGGCTCTGAAAATTTTATGAAAATAAACAAATTGTTCTGGAGTTGGGACTCCCCTGAATAGACACATCCCAATCAATCGATCAATTGCATTTATTGAGCACTTACTGTGTGCAGAGCACTCTACTAAGTGCTTGGGAGAGGACAATATAGCAGAGTTGGTTGATGCACTCAGAGTCTAGTCACTTTTAACTTTTGAATTTCCAGGTCAAGGCTGAAGCATGATCAGAGCATATACAGCTGAAGTCCCATGGCATTTAGGTATTTGTAGTACAGGCATCCCATGATGGCAAGAAATTTAATCTCACATGACACTTTTTCTTTCTTCCCACCTCCACCCATTATTCCATCCTCATAGTCGCCGGGAAATAGAATACAACTAAGACTAGTGTTCTGAAGTCCTGGTTTTCAACAAAAATAATATGGTCAGCCTAATTATATCCAAGGGATTATGTGTTTTTAGGATCTTCATTTTTCCTTTTGTTTACGAACTTGTGATATTTATTCAAATGCCTCGGGGATAAGGCTTGTTCATTAAATATGAGCACATGACTAACTCAACTGACTCTAAATCATTCCTACTCAAATTATGAAAACAGTAACTAAATTATGAGAGGGTTATAATAAATGATATAGTCTGTGCTCCTCATAGACTGCTCTGCTCACAGTAGGTGTGCAATCAATGCTGTTGTTGGAAAGAGAGGGTTTGGGATTTGTTAAGACAGAGAACAGTTGGGCATATACCTTCTTCCACAGACAAAGAGTGTGTATGTATGGGGAAAATGTATCCTTCCTTTTTCCAAGGGATATATGGCCCATTTATATCCTCCTCATTCTTCCTTCTGCTCCTTGATATGAAAAAGAATTATGTCTGCCTGCCTCCTCCACTGGGTGTTTTTTTTTTTGTATTTGTTAAGCACTTACTATGTGCCAGGCACTGTACTAAGTGGTGGGGTAGATACAAGATAATCAGCTTGGATACACTCCCTGTCTCACATAGGGCTTTCAGTCATTCATTCAGTGGCATTTATTGAGCACTTACTGTGCACAGAACACTGTACTAAGCACTTGGGAGAGTACAGTACAACGATTAACAGACACATTCCCTGCCCACACTGAGCTTACAGTCTAGGGAGATGAGTTTACAGTCTAGAGGGCGAGCTAACCCCCAATTTACAGATGAGGTAACTGAGGAACAGTGAAGTTAAATGACTTGCCCAACATCACACAACATCACACAACACAACAGCAAAGCAGGGATTAAAATACAGGTTCTTCTGACCCCAAAGCCCACTCTCTATCCACTAGGCCACACTGCTTCTCCATTATATTGGAGTTCTATGAAGGCAGTAAATGGGTGTTTTGCTTCTAGTGTACTTTGCCAAGTGCAGAGTAGAGTGTCCCAAACGCATTCAGTAAATACCACTGATGATGAATTTTTCATTCTCTCCCCAAAATAATGATAATGATAGCAACAGTAATAATTGTGATATTCATTTAGTACTTACTATGTGCTCCACACTGTACTAAGCACTAGGGCAAAAACTATTTAAGAAGATTAGACACAGTCTCTGTCCTACATGGGGCTCATCATTTAAGGGATAATCCCCCTGAACCTTGATTCATTCAATTGCATTTATTGAGTGCTATGTGCAGAACACTGCACTAAGCACTTAGCACTATACTAAGATGAGTAATCCCACTCATAATTCAAACCCTTCTACTAGGAAGTGGTAGATCTTTTTAGGATACCAAGATATATTCTTAATCCAAGCAAATGTCTCTTCTGTAAATCACACCCCATTGCATGCTCCACCCCACCAACTGAATCAGATGTCATTACTACAGCTGAGATCCAGGGGCAGGTAGTGAAATGTATCTACTTTGATCAAATACAGTTTGGTATTCTCTTGAGCTCACTGACCATCTCAAATCATTACTCAAATGAAATCAACAATTTAGCTCAATTCCTGAAATAATCCAAAGGGCAGGGTTAAACCTTTCAAGTTGAGATATTTCAAAATGGACAAAAAATTTCCCCAGCTCTGAAAACAACCATACATTGCAAGACAAGATGAGGCAGTTTTACAAACTCAAGCTCTTTTGTATGAGTTGAAGAGGACGTGAATGTCACACAAAAGCTTGATTTCCCAGGCCCTTCTTTTTAACATTTCCTTCTTTTGCTTTTTAAAAACAGAACCATTTCAGAACAGTGTCTCCACATGCTTCTGATTAATTTATTGTGAAATCATCAATGTCCTAGTATGTGTAGTCTTTTTGATGTTGACATAGGAAAGTGATTGACCCACCCCTTTGCTTTTTCTCCCAGGTTTTAGAATGTGGGTTTCCAGTAGAATGATTTTATTGTGAGTTGAAAAATCCCAATAACCAAAAGCTGAACCTAGTTTAGAAATTTCAGAACTTTCACCAGAGTCTGCTCACCCTACAGCACTTCTGTATGACACAATTTATGTGTGCTGTTTTAAAGTATTTTCTCATCCACATATCCATCTTTCCATTCTCCTTTTCCACCTCTCTGTAAATTATTTTTTATCAATCTTCCATTAGAGTGTAAGCTCCTTGAAGTCAGGGAGATGTCTTCTAACTCTATTGTACTCCCCCCCCCCAGTGCTCTGCATAAATAGGTGCTCAACAAATCTTAGTGCTTGATTGAGAACTTTAGAACTCAGAACATAATTTAATGGAATATCAAACTAAAACTACTTTCAAATTACTTCTTTTCTGCACTGAGAAGGCTCTTATAACATACTTAATGTTTAATAAATATTATTATTGTTATTCTCATTTTATTTCCTAAGCTTCAAGGAGAAATGAAGAGTCTTTGTTCTTGAATGTGGCAGTAGTCAGCTGAAGAAAAACAAGGACAATGTAGAGATTCAATAAAGAAACATTTGGGAATGCTTAATGATTTCCTTTCCTTCCCCACACTGCCACATAAACAGTACTTCTTTCAAACTATATGCTTCAGTGTGGATGTGGAGAAATGACCTCAGCAGCCTCTTGTTTCCCTCTTAAGAAATTTTGACATCAAGGTTGAAATTATTAGTTCAGGAACATACATTTTTTTGACCAGAGTGCATATTTACCTAAATGTTTTGTATTGATGGTGTTTCTGGTTTTCTTTTAATGTTTTTGTGTGATTTCCTCAGAGAGACTATTCTTAACCTTCACCACGTTTTGCCACACTTCCATTTAAATATCAATGGAGATGAAAATGTTACTTTAGATATAGTTCTCTGATGAATAAATACAGTTTTATAAAGAGATACTCCCCCTTTAAAGCTAAACAAAGTATTTTCTCCCATTTGTGCCTTTGCTATTGTGATGCTGTGATGAATGCCTTTCAGCAGGAGATTTCTCTTGTTCTCCTTCAGGATAAACTTCTGAAACAGAAGTGACATTGTGGGTGAGCAATGGAGAATGCATCTGTATTATTTATTATTTGCTTTATATTTATTTTTAATATTTGTAAATATGTACCAAGCGTACTGTCTCCAGGCTCATTTGCCGAAATTAAATGAGAGCTATATTCACCACAAACACATCACAGATATCCTCTGCTCTGAAGAGATAAACAATAGAAGCAGTGCCTTTCTCCTGGGGTTTGGTCGGTCAACGGATCTTAATAAGCAGTGGAGGTTCTGGAGAACAAATGTAAAGGGAAAAACAGCAGAGTTGTAGACAGGGCAATTGGAGACAACAAATGGAAGATGAGGAGGAAAGAGAAGTGAGGAAAAAGGTGGGAAGTTGGAAAGAGAAGGGAGGAGGGAAGAAGGAGAAAAGCAAAGGTATAACAGGAGGGAGAAGAGAGAGGAATAAGAAAGGAAAAGGTAGAAAGAAGGAAGAAAGGAGGAAACAGGAGGAAAGAGAAGGGAAAAGAGAATAGAGAAATAGCAAAACGGTTCAGAAGGAGAGTGGCAAAGGAGGAAGTTGGAGGGGGAGGAAGATGGTAAAGGAGTGTAGAGAAGGGAGAGAGGAATAAGTTGAAGGAAGGAGGAGATAGGAGGAATGGGGAGAGGAGGAAGAAAGTAGGAGAAGGGAAGCAAGAAGAGAGATGAAGGAGGAAAGAGAAGGGAGGAGGGATAAGGGACAAGTGAGAAGGAAAATGTGGACTAAGAGGGAGAAGAATGAAGATGGAGGGGAGAGGAGAATGTAGAAGGGGGACAAAGAAAGGAGGAAGAGAGAGGTAATAATAATAATAACAATGATGACATTTGTTAAGCACTTACTATGTGCAAAGCACTGTTCTAAGCACTGGAGAGGATACAAGGTGATCAGGTTGTCTCACATGGGGCTCACAGTCTTAATCCCCAGTTTACAGATGAGGTAACTGAGGCACAGAGAAGTGAAGTGACTTGCCCCAAATCACACAGCTGACAAGTGGCTGACACGGGGTTTGAACCCATGACCTCTGACTTCCAAGCCCATACTCTTTCCACTGAGCAACTCTGCTTCTCTGCGTGGTAAGGGAGGAGGTAAGGGAAGAGGAAGGAAGAGGTGTGAACCTGAGGGGACCTCGGTATGAAAAACTTTTGTCCAGAAAGAAAGAAGGATTCTGGTGCACAGTTCCTCAAACTATAGGTTGAGACTGCTGATTGGTTCAGTGACTGTTCTTTTGAATGAATAAGAAAGGAATTAATTATAGGTTTATCTATTGCTCAATGGGAAAAGCTCCCAAGGAAGGGAGCAACTGTGCAGCTGTCAGAGTTTGGCCCTCTGGTCAGACTTCAGATAGCCTTCTGGATACTCTGGCCTCCTCCGCTGTCAGTGCTGATAACTCATTACAGAGATGACCTTCCCTGCTGATTTTGTTAGGTCACATGGTTTGAAACACTGATGCTTATTGTGGTTATGAATTGAAACCAGTCCTCAGTGACCATCTGGTAGGGTCTAGTCAGTCCCAAGATTTTTTCCTAAAGGGATCAAAAACATTCTATTTTTCATTTTAAGGAAAACTAAATTGTTAGGTTCCTCAATAAAACTAGGGGGAATATCACCGAGAAGAAATCATACTAGCTGAAAGGAAATCAGGAGAAAGGATAATGGTTCTGTTTTTACTTCTTTCCTCTAGCCTGTAAGCTGCTTGAGGGAAGGCATAGACTGTAGCTACTAGCTTTAATGTATTCTTCCAAATATTAATACAGTGCTCTATAATTGCTGTTCATTGACTGATCCTATTGCAAGATGATTGGGATTTTCCAGGATTGGGAAATGTTATTGTTATTATGTCCTTTCCTGAAGATGATATTCTTTCATCTGCATAGAGCACGGTTCTGTGATTCAGAAGGACACAAGTTCTAATTACTACTACTATTATTATTATTATTATTATTAATCTGGGCTCCATCACTTGTCTGCTGTGTGAGCTTGGACAAGTCACATAACATATCTGTGCTTCAGTTGTTTCAGCTGTAAAAAATGGGGATTAAGAGTGTGAGCCCAATGTGAGAAAGGGACTATGCCCAAACTGATTAACTTGTATCTACCCCAGTGTTTAAAACAGTGCTTGGCACACAGTAAGCACTTATTATTATCATTGTAAAGCATTTAAAGATGGCAACAAGAAGGATTATTAGCCTATATGTAGGGGTGGCTGCCATTACCAAACGAAGAGCTACCTTCCCAGAGTAGGGCTCTTCCTTAGGACCCCTAAATCCCCAGAGAAGCCCCTCCTTCCCCTTTCTGACACCTCCAGGGTTAAGCTCTGACTCTCTGGAGGAACACTTTACACCATATAAAACATTAGAAAAGTTGAAACTCTTGGAACCGGAGTTGTCGGGAACCTGAAGATCAGGCCTCTAGGAGTACGGGGTTGTTCATGGATTGTTTCCTTAATCCAGGTCACAAAGTGACCATCAACTGGCCATGGGCTGACCAGTTAGAGATTGGCAAATAGCAGCTTGACTGGTCACTTAAGTAGGTGAGCTAATGAGAAATGCATCTGGCTGGCCTCTAGAAATAGAGGGGCTTTTCCAGAGATCCTTTCCCCTCGACTACTGGAGGGGAAAAATAAAAAACCAGGAAAATTGCAAGAATAATAGCATTTATTGAGCATTCACCAGATGCAGTTCCCTGTAATAAGCACTTGGGAAAGTATAATCAATCATGTTTATTGAGTGCTTACTGTATACAGAGCACTGTAGTAAGAGCTTGGAAGAGTACAATATGAGTCGGTAGACACATTCTCTGCTCGCAGTGAGTTTAGAGTCTAAAATGACTTTCATTCAATTGCATTTATTGAGTGCTTACTGTGTGCAGAGCACTGTACTGACTTGTGAGTTCCCTATCCACAAGGAATTTATGCCCTAATGGAGGAGATAAATATTTACTACTTAAGTATTCAAAATTAATTATTGAATGCCCAATTAAATCAATGTGTATCAATCAACAGTAGGATTTATTGAGCACTTATTCCTCTCAGAGCACTCTATTAAGTAATCAGGAGAGTACAGTAGAGTTAGAAGTCACAGTCTCTGCACTCAAGGATCTTATAATCTAGTGGAGGACCTGAATTGAACACACACACACACACACACACACACACACATACACACACAGAAATATTGAGGTGTATAAGTAATCATGTAAGTGCTGGAAATAGCTGAAGGGTTCACACAACTTAGTGTGTTGGGAATTAAATAAGGCACAGTTATAGGAAAGGTGAAATTCAAGGAGGGCTTTGAAAGGGGGAAGAGCTTTAATCTGCTGGATTTGGGAAGAGGGGGAGTTTCAGATTGGGGGAATAAACCAGGGGACAGTAGTGGGAGAATATAGTCTATTCTCTTGTTCTATTTCTAAAGCAGTTGCCGAGGTGGAATAACTACTCTTCAAATACTCTGGTACTCATAAAAAATTAACAGAAGCCTACAAAGTAAATATGTGTTATGATTAAGGCACACCCCTTTATGCCATTATTTATTTTCATACCTTTTACACAAGGGATTTGTTTTTAAGTTAATTCAAGAAAATATTTGTGTGATGAATGAAATAAAAGATTTCATAAATGGTAATTACTGTTATACACTGCTGTAAGTGTACACAGCATTTATAGGTGGAAAATGTACAAAGAATAAAATCTTTTCCCTGAAGAGCTTATCAAAATGTCAGTAGTAAAATATTTATCAGTTCTCTACTGCTACATTAAAGATTTTTATTTTAAGGACAAGTACAACGCATGAAATCATCATCAGTTTGGTAAAAATGTTCGTTAATAATAGTGAATTAACCTATTAGCATTAATGCTATTCTAAAAATCACCTAAATTAACTTACATTTTACTTGGAATGTTTTAGATTATTTTGGATAGGAAGAATGAGAATTATTTCTTTGTAAATAGTGCCAATAGGGAGGGTAAGCATTTTTACCTCTGTGATCTATCAACAGATTGTATTTTCATTTTCCAACATTCCATTAACACTCGAGTTACATTAACAAGTCAAATCTCCAACATCAATACTTCATGTTTGTTACTTACCTGCATAAATTTTAATTAGGATGCTGTGTTAAATATTCAAGGAACTACAGTGTAAGCAAAATAACAATTAAATACCTGTTAATGCAATCATAACCTAATTATCTTTTTTAATTGTGTCTCTCCTTATTAGGAAAGCAGCAATCAGCCCCAAACTATGGGAATTCTCATCCCCGAAATTTCTTCGATATGAGGTAAGATCAGGCTAATGACCCCAGCCAAGTTCCCAGGGGTTAATCCCGAATGTTAATCCCTCAGTTACTACGTTCTCCATTAGAAAAGATTCAAGTGTGCAACAAAGATGCTGAGTCCTTGAACTCATTGCCATGTTGCAGAAAATCTCTAAAAACATGCAGGGTCTGCTGGATTGTACACTGCAGTGCAAATGCTGCCTAAGGCTTTTCCATTGGCGTCTCTTCTGCATGCAATTTACGAAAAGTCACTCGGGACCCAGTGGATGCAGAGATAGGCAAATAAATGGGAAATAGCTCTTCAAAAAAGGCATGAAGCAAAGTGGCTTAGTGTATAGAGGATGGGCCTGGGAGTCAGAAGGACCTGGGTTCTAGTCCCGGCTCCACCACTGGTCTGTGGTGTGACCTTGGGAAACTCTTTTCACTTCTCTGTGCCTGAGTTATCTCAATTGTACAATGAGGATTAAGACTGTGAGTCTCCATAGGGGACAGGGACTGTGTCCAACCTGATTAACTAGTATCTACCCAAGGACTTTCTACAGCGTCTGGCACAAGTAAGTGGTTAACAAAAAAATGTGCATCTTCTCCTGGGGAGAATGGGGAGGGGTCTGTGCTGTAGTTCAAGGTAAAACATCTTGGAATCTTTAACACTGATGCGAGTACTTCATTTTCCTGACATTTACTGGACTGGTAGTTCTGGGTGGGCTAGAATCATCATGTCAGGGGCTCATAATGTCCCTCAGTCAATGTTCTTCCTATTGTTTACCATATTCTTTCACCCATAGAATAGAGGATTATATTTCCTAAATGAAGAATAAATAAAAATCGTTGGGTGGAAGGAAGCTTCCCTCTTCATTGGGTAAGGAAGGTCTTCCCTGACAATAGATGTCCAACTACACAAGATCAAAGAAGTTCATTACAGCAATGTCTAAAATATCTTTCTTAAAAAATATGTCCCCTAGGGCCCAGAACAGTTAATCTGGCCACATCGCTTGCTTTAACTATGTTAGAATATGTTGACTGTCTTAGGGAACTATCTTTCAAGAATGCACAACGGTTTGGTGAGTGAGTGGAGCGGGTATTCAACATATGTGTTCTTTAAGACACATTAGCAGAGGTGCCTTATACATAGAAATAATGAGGGGGGGGGAGAAATGGGACAGGACAGAGTGGATGCACCCCCAGCCTCTGAGCTGAACTCCCAGCCATGCTTTCCTAAGTCCCTGACAAAATCTTAGAGTTTAACAATTAGGCTGGAAAATAAAATGGTGGTTTTCTAGTTTGTGAGCTTTGAAGCCTGAACCCTCTCATCCCCATTCCCTCCCACTGTGCTCATTTTGAAAATATATTTGTTTTTCATGGTGTTTGTTAACTGCTTACTATGTTCTGGGCACTGTACTAAGTGCTGGGGTAGATGCAAGCCTATCAGATTGGACGCAGTATCTGTTACACAAGGAGCTCCCAGTCTTATTCACCACTTTTACAGATGAGGGAACTGAGGCACAGAGAAGTTGTGACTTGCCCAGGGTCCTACAGCAGGCAAGTGACAGAAACAGCATTAGAACCCAGGTCTTTCTGACTCCCAGGCCCATGCTCTATCTACTATACCATGTTGCTTCTAAGTTGACACCTATGTTTATTATAAGAGAACTGAATGTATTATCCTCTATTCATTGTAGGGGCTCAATTAATTCTGTTGTTGACAATGATGATGAACTGTGTTTTTCCTTCCTTGAAAAATTGAATATTAAAGTAATACTATTCAAGAAACACCTCAATAGAGAACCCCTCCCATGTCTTTTTGAATTAAGATATTTTAAAAATGGCATTTCTCCATGGCAAGTGACAACTCTAGTGTTGAAAGTAAAAAAAAAAATTGTGTAATTGGAACACTGAAAGCTTCTGCTCTTCTACTGCCTTCCACAACCCCCCATTTCTCCCTGGAGGAAAGCTGGGTAAGGTATGTGTTGGGAGATCCTATAACAATCACACTGGTAGTCTGCTTCCCCTCCCCAACCTCTGTTCCTTCTATCTCCATAGTCCCCATCACCCCAAAGCACCTATTCTGGGAGTTTTTATCATCATTATCATAGGTATTTATTGAATGCTTACTGTGTGAAGATCACTGTACTTAATCACTTGGGAAAGTAGAAAGTACAGTAAAGTGAGTAGACACTCTATCTGCCTTCAAGGAGCTTATAATAGAACGGTCTTTTTCTTTTCAATCTTTTCTTTTTACACTGGAGCCAAGTTCAGATGGGTTCCTACTTACTTTGAGCCCCAAATAAATCTAAGTATTAGAGAAGAAGGAGCATGGTTTACTGGAAAGGGCATGGGTCCGGGAGTCAGAAGAGCTGGGTTCTAATCCTAGAATCCTAGAAACAATCGATGCCTAGAATTCCTTAACTCCCATTCTCTCCTAGACCCCCTCCAATCTGGCTTCCGTCCCCTCCACTCTACCGAGACTGCTCTCTCTAAGGTCACCCATGACCTCCTTCTTGCCAAATCCAATGGCTCCTACTCCATTCTGATCCTCCTTGACCTCTCTGCTGCCTTTGACACTGTCGACCATCCCCTCCTCCTCCATACCTTATCTCACCTTGACTTCACGGACTCTGTCCTCTCCTGGTTCTCCTCTTACCTCTCTGGCCGATCATTCTCGGTCTCCTACGCTGGAGCCTCCTCCCCCTCCCATCCTTTAACTGTTGGAGTTCCTCAAGGGTCAGTTCTTGGCCCTCTTCTGTTCTCCATTTACACTCACTCCCTCGGTGAACTCATCCGCTCTCACGGCTTTGACTACCATCTCTACGCAGATGACACACAGATCTACATCTCCGCCCCTGTCCTCTCCCCCTCCCTTCAGGCTCGCATCTCCTCCTGCCTCCGGGACGTCTCCACCTGGATGTCGGCCCGCCACCTAAAACTCAACATGAGCAAGACTGAGCTCCTCATCTTCCCTCCCAAGCCTGGTCCGCTCCCAGACTTCTCCATCACCGTGGATGGCACGACCATCCTTCCCGTCCCGCAGGCCCGCAATCTCGGTGTCATCCTTGACTCGTCCCTCTCGTTCACCCCACACATCCTATCCGTTACCAAGACCTGCCGGTTTCACCTCTACAATATCGCCAAGATCCGCCCTTTCCTCTCCACCCAAACGGCTACCTTACTATTACGGGCTCTCGTTATATCCCGGCTAGACTACTGTGTCAGCCTTCTCTCTGACCTCCCTTCCTCCTCTCTCGCCCCGCTCCGGTCTATTCTTCACTCCGCTGCCCGGCTCATCTTCCTGCAGAAACGATCTGGGCATGTCACTCCCCTTCTTAAACAACTCCAGTGGTTGCCTATCGACCTCCGCTCCAAACAAAAACTCCTCACTCTAGGCTTCGAGGCTCTCCATCACCTTGCCCCTTCCTACCTCTCCTCCCTTCTCTCTTTCTACCGCCCACCCCGCACGCTCCGCTCCTCTGCCGCCCACCTCCTCGCCGTCCCTCGGTCTCGCCTGGGTCACATCCTCCCGCGGTCCTGGAATGCCCTCCCTCCTCACCTCCGCCAAACTGATTCTCTTTCCCTCTTCAAAACCTTACTTAAAAATCACCTCCTCCAAGAGGCCTTCCCAGACTGAGCTCCTCTTCCCCCTCTACTCCCTCTGCCATCCCCCCTTTACCTCTCCGCAGCTAAAGCCTCATTTTCCCCTTTTCCCTCTGCTCCTCCACCTCTCCCTTCCCATCCCCACAGCACTGTACTCGTCCGCTCAACTGTATATATTTTCGTTACCCTATTTATTTTGTTAATGAATTGTACATCGCCTTGATTCTATTTAGTTGCCATTGTTTTTACGAGATGTTCTTCCCCTTGACGCTGTTTAGTGCCATTGTTCTCGTCTGTCCGTCTCCCCCGATTAGACTGTAAGCCCGTCAAACGGCAGGGACTGTCTCTATCTGTTGCCGACTTGTTCATCCCAAGCGCTTAGTACAGTGCTCTGCACATAGTAAGCGCTCAATAAATACTATTGAATGAATAATCCCAGCTTTGCCATTTGTATTTGTTAAGCGTTTACTATGTTCCAGGCACTCTACTGAATATTGGGGTAGATACAAGATAATTGGATTGGACGCAGATCCTGTCCCACATAGGGCTCACAGAATTAATCTCCATTTTAAAGATGAGGTAACTGAGGCACAGAGAAGCTGAGTGACATGCCCAAGATCTCAGCATACAAATTGCAGAGTCAGGTTTAGAACACAGGTCCTCTGACTCCTAGGCTCGTGCTCTTTCTGCTAGGCCACAGTGCTTCTCATATTGCTTGTCTGGAAATCATTTACCTTGGACAAATCATTTAACTGCTCTGTGACTCAGTTTCCTCATCTGTAAAATGGGTGTTTAGTGTCTGTTCTCCCTCCTACTTAGACTGGGATCCCAATGTGGGGCAGGGGCTCTATCCAATCTGCATATACTTTACTCCAATGCTTAGTACACTGATTAAAAATTATCATCTTTATTATTATGAATAATTGATCATTGCATGTTCATTACATTCTAAATGACTTGGAGGCTTTTGATGCTATTTTGAATGTAGAAGTCCTATGACAAATCCACATACATTCTTAGCTACTCTCACAAACATACTGTTTTTGGAGCACTATATAAAAATCTCTGCTATCCAGGTTTCACATCACAGATACAGTCTATGTGGTGTTTTGTAAAAACAGTTTTAAGTGGTCATGGAACAAAGGAAAGTGTCCAGTTGACATCAAACCACCTCGGAAGTTTCAGGCTCAGAAATTCAGTTTTTATTTACAGAGACCACAAAAGGGGAGAGAAAAGCCGAATCCAAATTATTTCACGTCAACACTAGAAACTTCAATTTTCAATAGAAAGTAGGGGTATGGAGGACTGATGAAAATATTGCTGTTGGAACATTAATAGTTTAGCATTTTTCAAATCCTATAGGTAAGTTTGCAGTAAGCAATCACGTTTCACTACTTGTAGAACAGGTCTTTAGCTACTCCACTGGTTCCCAAAACCTATATCACTTGTGTTTCACATCTCCACATCCTGAACTTTCACAGTGCTCACATTACACACACCTTCAAAGCTCTCCACTGCTCCATCTCTTATTGGGACCCTAGCCCATCTTGAGAGTTGGAGGAAATGAAGCTGAATAATCCAAAAATCCAGATGAGTCTCTACATGGCCAAGAAATGGGTCCATGGTGAACAATTCATAGCAGCTCCACTTTCCCTGTCATGGCCAAGGCATGTAGAATACCAAGTGTTACCAACATAAATGCCACAGAGGCCTAAGAAGCAACATTTGTTTCTGCTCATAAAAAAACAGACCAGCTTACTATGGCTTTCTCAAGGTGTTCATTATCCTGGAAGAACACAACAACTAGGTTGAGAGTGTAAATTATCCTGGCACAAAGAGAAGTCTTTACTGTTGAGCATTATCATGGTGCTTCAGCAAGAATTTTCAACCCAGAGGTTTACAGAAATTGCTGGGGGCATTGAACAACCACAAAAACTATTTGAAAAAATAGTCAACAAATGGGATTCCCTACCAAATTCCTCTGGTTCCACTCTAGTCATATCCAGAGAAGACAAATTCAGATTAATCAAAACAATTAAGGATATTTATAATCCACCATCCAGTCTGTTTTGTGAAGGTGAAACACACCACCATACAACACAACATCCCCTCTGGGATGGTTTCCTTTGGATCCCAAAATACTCACTATTTCTAAATATAAATTTATATAAATTTATATAAATATAATAATATTTCTATCTGCAGGGCTGCAGGGAGGCCACATCCTTCTGTCAAGTGAGTCAAATGTGATCCATGTTCCTTTGAAACAATAGATCCCTTGGGATTCAATTTCAAGTGAACAAGCCATATTTTAGAACCAGCCTAGAAGAAATTGAATAATTTGTAAATAAGCTGAACTATCTGTGCAGCAGAGACAGGACCAGATTAAATTATATTTGTGTCCAGAGGGGTAGAAATTCTGAGTCTTATTCCTCATAGGCATTATGTCCCAACATCCTTGCTCTGATAAAGTAAGCCTTTAAGAGAACTTGGTTTTCTTCCAGTTGTCAGTTCCAGTTGGTTTGTCCTCCAGATATAGTAACAAAATAATGCTGTTTCATCTGCATTCTGATGATTTCCATAAACCAAATTAGTTGGTACACCTTTTTTTAACTGTGGTGTGTAAGCGCAACATAAATTCAAATAATAACTTTTCAGAGGTATTAAAATCAGTCTCTGACAGAGAAAAGTCCAACAGCAATGGCCCACTCAACCAATACCATTCTTCAATCAAAGCCAAAAGACCCTATTACCTTGATTTGACTATGGACCCAGACACATATTATGAACTATATGAGCAGATGATTGAATGCGAAAAATATCTCCATTAAGAAAAAACTGGGATTTTGGACTTGAGTGCCTGTCCATTAGTGACATAAAGTGCTGACAAGCAGAACAAACAGTGAGAAATGTTATGTCAAGGCCTCTAGTTAAATGAAGTTTCATAACTTCACTGAGTTGATGGATGGGTAATGATGATATTTTCAAGTGTAAGGATATTCAGTATTAGAAATTGCTGGAAAGTTTCCTGCCCAGCATGTTTATTACTGTGTGTATACCCATGGAAGATGGCTACATAGCTTAAGAAAATAGTCATCCATTTACAAATGTTTAATCAGACTAATATTATGCTCTTTAACATGCCAGAGAAACACACTTATTTTAGGGCAAATAGTCTAGGTTAAAATTCATTCAGACAGTGAAAAGGCTACAGAGAATTCTATAGCCTCAGAAACCAAAAAATTTGACATTAACAACATTGTAAATCTGACATGAACAATTTATCAATTTTGCTCTAATTTTAGAGGAAAACTTTGCTAAAATAAATTCTCTTGGGTGCTATCTGAACGGTAAATAAATGTCTAGGTCTCCACACAATGCAACCTCCCTTATTCTCCTTAGATTTCAAGGCATATCCAGCCATTATCTTCAAGCCAATCAATTTTGAAGGAACTGGGCACTAAATGATGTCGTATCCTCAAAAATCATAGCTCAGAATCAGAGGAATAGAATTGATGATTTTTTTAGAAGTCAGACAGCTGCACTCACCTCTGGATGGGCTTTGAGAACAAACCAGGGAATCTTGTTCTTTTTAAAAAGCAAAACTGGCATCCAACCTCACCTTAGGGAACTGGGAATCACAGTTTGCTAAAGTTATTTTAAAGAAGCTTAGAGGCAGGATTTTACCATGTTACTTGGTTATTCACATCTGCTTTGTAGTCAGATTCCTGGGGATGTAGAAGAAAATATGCCTCATCTGAATTGTGAAAACTCTTGGAGATATAGAGGCTTCAAAATCCTTGCAAAGCTTCTTCAAAAAAAAAATAAAATGCCCCCACAATTTGGATAGTCCACAGATGTCTTCATACTTCCCAAATTGTGCATCTTTGTACATTTCACTATCACAATTTTAGAAAATATTTTCAGACTTTAGTGTAAGATGTTCTACTGATAACTTTTTCAGTCCAGAGAAATATATTATGATCTTCAAGGCCAAGACTCAAACTAATGCTATTTGGCAGGCCTTAAAGCAGAGCAAAGTTTCCCTAAAGTGAAGTTATTTCACTTTCTTCTGGGAGCTACACCAAATAACAGGATAACTGAGGTCAAACACTAAAAGTAGAAAGCCATATTTTTTTCATTAATTTTCAATTCTACAAGGGAACATAGATTATATGGCCAGTAAAGGAGCCAGTCACTTGATCACCTTTTACCACAGAAATAAATTAATCAATTGTCCCTCTCGACTGTAACCTCACTGTGGGCAGGAGTGCGTCTGTTGTTGTATCATACTGTCCCAAGGCGCTTAGTACAGTGCTTTGCACACAGAAATTGCTCAATAAATATGATTGAAGGAATGAATCAATTAATAATAATAATAATAATAATAATAATGATGGTATTTGTTAAGTGCTGACTATGTGCCCAGCACTGTTCTAAACGCTGAGGTAGATACAAGTTTATCAGGTTGTCCCGCTTGGGACTCACAATCTTATTCCCCATTTTACAGATGAGGTAACTGAGGCACAGAGAAGTTAAGTGGCTTCCCCAAAGTTACACAGCTGACAAGTGGCAGAGATGGGATTAGAACCCACAACCTTTTACTCCCAAGCCCATGCTCTTTCCACTAAGCCACGCTGCTTCCATAGATTTATCCAGGCAATAGATTTTTACCGAGTACCTACTATACGCACAACACTCTATTTAGTGCTTGGAGAGTATAATAGAATTCCTAGACAGTAATTCCTTACCACAAAGGAACTTTCAATCTGACAGTGATTTAAAATGATGATATCTAAAAGATTCAGATGTAGGTGAATAGCTCAAATGATAAGATAAAGGGTATAAACGATCAATGATATTTATTGAGCTCTTCTGTGCAAAGTATTGTACTAAGCACCTGGGAGAGCACAATAGAGTTAGTAAACATGATCTCTGCCTTCAAGGAGCATTCAATCTAACAGAGACTGAACTCTCTGTCTAAAATGGACTGAACAAGTTTCATCTGTGAGAACGAGAAAGTCAGAATTGTGTTAGAGAACCCTTTCAAACAGCTTACTGGGTTGCTTTGCGAGAATATATAATAATAAGTATGATATTAGTTAAGCTATGTGCCAGGCACTGTCCTAAGCACTGGGTTAGATACAAGCAAATTGAGTTGGACACAGTAACTGTCCCATGTGGGCTCACAGTCTCAATCCCCATTTTACAGATTAGGTAACTGAGGCAAAGAGAAGTAAACTGACTTGCTCCAGGCCATGCAGCAGACAAGTGGAGGAGCCAAGATTAGAACCCATGGCCTTCTGCCTCCCAGGCCCATGCTCTATCCACTATGCAAGCATATATCACACTCCCTATTTGCATTACTGTTTCTGGTAAGTTATAAATGCAAGTCAAAATGAGCAGCTAAATTCTTCCCAGTTGGAGAATTGGTCAAGTGACATTTCCTGCTTCCCCTTCAACTTCCATTTCCTTAGGAGGTGGAAACTTGCATAGGATCAATGATTATGGCATCAGGAAAGAAGCCCAGCTCCTAGTTGGATGTGATTATGGGCATAGAGGAATGTGAGAAATCATTACAGTGTCTATGTGAATCAAAGCCATGGAGAATATCATTAAACATGGGTTCTCTGAATCATACCAGTGTTCCATTAAAAAAATGCAGTGCAACAGAGTCAGAAGTATAGAGAGCAACATCTAGGCCTCTGTGCTCTATTTGAAGATCTCTAGAAAAGAACTGCACAGCAAAAATAGGCTTGACCTTCAGCAACTATTAAGTGTATTTCTCATCCTGGGAAAAATTCACCTCTGAATAATCTTGATGTACTTTTCTAGTTTAATCAGATTTGAAGGTGTCCTGTCTAATTCTTCATCAGCGCTTACATCAATGCTTGGCATTGGCATTAAGTAAGCACTTAATAAATACTATCATTATTATTATTATTTTCTTTACAAAGCAGAACTATATGTGAATTCAGCTTTGTTCAAAGCATTCTACATTACTCTAATTGAAGATATTATAAAGGTCAGGGAAATTCATGTCAAAGAGATTCACAATCCACTGAGATCTCTTCCAATTCCACAAGCTACAAGCATGGAAAATCCCTGATAGGATTATGCAGGTACTACCTTGTCCTGATGATTGTCACAAAAGATATCTCCCTCTCATGCACACCATTACTGATCAATCAATAACATGAATAGTATTTATTGAGCATCTATTGCCTCAGTTCTCCTAGATCTACTATTGGAGATATCCCACTGGTTGGCTCATCCCATCTTCTCCCAGGGACCTTTCTGGGTGAACAGAGGGAGAGTCTGGTTGAGAACTGGACTGAACTGGTGATTCAGCATCAAGCAGCCAGAATTCTCTTTGCCATCAGCTGGGAAAGAGTTGGGAGCAGAATGATCTAGGGATCTCACCCAAGATCATTTGTCCTAGACTCTCCATCTATTCTCTTCAGTCCCCAGTGCATTAACCGTGACCTTTGGAGCACTGCATTCCCCTGCCCTCCTACAATCTTTTTTTAAAAATTGGTATTTGTTAAGTGCTTACTATGTGCCAGACACTGGGATAGATACAAGCTAATCAGGTTGCACACAGTCCATGTCCCACTTGGAGTTGAGTCTAAATCCCCATTTTGCAGATGAGGTAACTGAGACACAGTGACTTGACCAGGGTGCCACAGCAGGTAAGTGGCAGAGTCAGGATTAGAATCCAGGCCCTTCTGACTCTCAGACTTGTACTCTATCTACTAGGCCAAGCTGCTTCTTGACTTGATGATCTGTTGCAGCATCTTCCCTGAATGGTACACAGCCCTCATTCTAAACTTTCCCTCTTGATTCGAGGAGGTCAATGATAAATGAAGCAGGCACTTATTAGAAAGCTGCTAATAATGATCATCTAATCTCAGAAAATAATCTCATTTTCCCTTTCAATACTCCTGTAGATTACATCTTCTAGTCTTGATTTTATTTTCATTTCTAACAAAGACATTTTGGTAACAGTTGATTGCTGAGATTTCAATTAATTCATGAAGGAAATCACAAGCTCTACAGCAAAATCATGTACGTGCAAACTTGTATGAATGGGATTATTTTCAATAGAGAATTCATTGTCTGCTACCATAATTCTTCTCCAAAGTACCGACAGGATTTCAAGTACCATCTGTCTACCTCAGGAATGAAAAGTGTATATTTTCTTAGGGTTTGAATGTATATTTCGCTGATTTAAAATGTGTTTTGCAAAGCAATCCCTGTCACTACTCAATTTATATTTACATGCACTTTTGCCCTAAATTATGTTTAGATAAGCCTTATGGGACCAAAAAAAAAAACTATTACCCAAACATACATGATGCTGTCAGAAAAGGTTTTAATGTTCTCCATACTCCAAGACATTTCTAACAGACCAGGCAATAATTTAATTTTGTGGGATGAGACCCCCATCAACACTAGGGACTGACTGAAAAAATTTAATTTTACGACCGTACTGTATAAGAACAGTCTGAAATATCCCAGCAGCCAGCCAAAGCAATTCTAAGATCCACAGTTTCTAATACGGTTTATGATAGCAAAGTGGTGACTCACTACATATTCAGTTGTTGGATAGGACAAAGAGCCACGAAGTCTGTTCGGCATCCAGAAGCCCTATTTCCCCTATTAAACACAGACCACTGTGAGAAAAAAAGAGAGAGTTATCTTCCTTAAAGTCTAAAATCTTTTGGGAAAGTCATAATATATGTTGGCTTCCCTAATACTTCATTAGGACACAGGACAACTTTAAAAAAAATACCAATGGGGCAAACACAAGACCTAATTTATGTGTAATATGGTAGAAAGTATCTATAGAAATATCAGTAGTATTGTTATAGTAGTAGTATTTATTGAATGCCCATTGTCTACAATACTCTTGGGATGAACAGAATTGACTGTTTCCTGCTCACAGGGAGCTTATACTAAAATGGGGAAAATATACGTGGAAAATACAGACTGAAAAACATGCATTGATCTCTAGCTATTTCAATAGAACTCCCTTGTATATGGGAATAGCTGGAAATCACTTTATGGATTCTGGTATTTGTTAAGCACTTACTATGTTAGGCATTGTTCTAAGCACTGGGTTAGATACAAGATAATCAGGTTGGACACAGTCCACGTCCCATGTGGGGTTCACGGTCTTGATCTTCATTTTGCAGAAGACATAATTGAGGCACAGAGAAGCTAAGTGACTTGCCCAAGGTCACACAGTAGACACGTGGCAGAGCAGAATTAGAACCCAGGTCCCTTTGACTCCCAGGCTTATGCTCTATCCACCAGGCCATGCTGCTTTTTTAACTGATATATTTTAAAAATATATAAATTGATACATATATATTAATTGATAATGTATATTAATTGATATTCTCATGTAGACAATATTAAGATAGCAAATGGAGGCGACTACTGCAGAAGAAATAATATCTCTTCAAAGCATCATTTATGTTTAGCTTTAGAAACTATCCAAGGTTAGTCTTAGTTTTGACCCAAGACCCAAAGACCCAGTAAAAACCCATGTCAATCAGGTTGAATTTGCTTCCTTAATGCAAGATATAAAATGGTTTCAAATATCATCAAATAAGTTCCCTTTCCTCTTATGCCATTCATCTCTTTAAAAAAATCATATTTCATATTCCTGTCACAGGATACTGATTGTATTCAGTCATTCCCTTTAGTCATTTTCCCATGTAAGTGTTTCATTCTTAGGGCATTTGCCAAGGCAATTTATAGCAGCCATTGTATAGGGAAAGCAACAGATTTTAAGCAAGTGTGTTACGTTTACTGACCAGTCAGGTAATATGAGATATAAAGAACTGTAACAAAATTAGACAAGGCCAGGATAAATACAACCTAATATATTTATGGGGAAACTAATCTAAAAAAGAGATATTCAGCTGGGGATATATAGGTAAAGGTAATGTTAAAAAAAAGGTGAAGATAAGAAGCAGATAGCAAATTCAATACAAACCCGATATATGATGACACCAGAGGCAATACAATTTTGAACTTCAGAAGCAAATACAGCACACCAAAGTGTGCTGCGATCATAGCTCACCCTATAAAGCATAGTGAGAAGTGACCTGAATTCCAGAATAAAGTGTGGACCACTTAGATCAGGAAAACTTTGAGAAAGTAGTTGTAAATCACCCAAGTGCAATAATAATGATTTGGATTACATACATCCCAGAAACGAGTATGCTATAGGGCTTTATGAAGCTCATATCTGTACAGCAGGCCAATCAAGCAAAACCAAAAACGATAACAAAACAGATTGCAAAGTGTAGCCTCGATCATTGGGTTCAAAAGAACTCCAATCCCACTGATTTGTAAGCTCCATGAGGGCAGGGATCGGGCCTACCAATTGATGATACTATGATAGACAATATTTGAAAAAAAAATAGCACCCTGAAAGATAAAGTCCCCAGCAAGTATAATGCCTGCTGAACAAGGTAAATATTTGGCCAGACTTGAAGAAGCCAGGCACTTATTTTGCCACTGAGAAATCTGAAATGCATTCTGAACTCCATCAGGCATACTGAGAACACACAACCCCTCATCGCCTTTCTAGACATTATCTCTGGGAGATCTTGGAGACCACAGACATTTTCAGTTTGGGGTGTGTATGGATTTAACCCTTTCTATATTGACAGAACAGCAATCAAAGCCCATTTCATATTCTTGGGACCTGGATTAAATTCACCTACTAGAATGGAAAGACCACCTGTCATTTAAAAATGCTCTTCCGAAGAGAAATTTAAAAAAAGAAGAAAAAAAAAGCAGTGAATGCTGGAAGCTATTTCTGGGAGATTCCTAGATTCTCTCTTATTTGAGATGGTTAAGCCATTCTCCAGCAAAGGAGGGACTGCCACACTCTGGGCTTCTCTGGAAGCTTAACCAAGAGTTAACACAACAACCTTGAATGGTGGCTCGGTGCAGGAGCACTTAAGGTCTGAGACAAGACTTCCCAGGCTGTCAAGTCTGGGTGTGTTTATAAAAGTCTAGATGTTTAGCAGCAGTGCCATGGATCAATGTGTCAGAGAAGAGGGTGTGAGACCAGAAGTGAAATGAAAAAGGAAGACAATTGAACACAGCGATCGATGGTTCACATCCAATAGAAGTTCAAAGTCCCTCTTGGGGTTTGGAAGTAAAAAGGAAAAAAAAGTGTGACTAGTGGCTTCTAAGCAGGAGAACTGTAGGAGTTTTTCCCACACTGGTCTTCACTCTTTAAACACTAGCACCTCCTCTCTGATTTAATTAACCAATTAATTGGTTATACTTATTGAGCACTTATTGAGCACAGCACTGTACTAACAGCTTTGGAGAATACAATACAACAGTATTAGCAGGCACCTTCCCTGCCCATAACAAGCTTACAGTCTAACAGGGAGACAGACATTAATGTAAATAATTTATACTTAATACTACCAATTCCTCCGTAACACCTTCTTATTCTTCTGATACCAATGGATGGATGGAGTTTGATTGTCCAAAGCTGTCATTCTTCAATAAACTTCATAGAATTAAAGAGAGTTGGGGCTGGAAAGGAGCTGTGAAATCTGTGGTTTGTATTTCAAGAGCTATGCCAAAATGGAAATTTGGAACATTCAAACCTCAAAAGTAAGAAAATTTCAGCATCAAAAAGCAAAAGAAGCTATTTCTGCTATCCTAACTCTCACGGGAGAATTTCACCCTGATCCTGTAAAAATAACTATTGTGCTTACCACACATCGACAAGGTTATGGAGAAAGTAAATATATTTAAGCTCTGACTCACTCCCAAGAGGCTCAATAACAGAATTTACAACAAGAAAATCACAGAACAGGTACAACATTCCTCAGAACATACCAAAAGTCTTGTAAAGAAAAGAAAATATACTTTTTAGAAGTCACTTGAAAAATAATCTTGGTTATGAAGCTTGAAAAATGCAGGCAGAGGCACCCAGATTTTTGGAAATAGTTAAAATACAACCTCCGGCCTGGCTTTAGGATACTGGGATCAATCTAAGCATTTAAACTGCAACTAGTGATCAGAGATTTATAAAATGCAGCAAAGACGTTTTAGGGAAAATGTGTGACTTTTGAGGTTTTGAATATCCCAGTAAGGTATTGACCAATGATGTAGAGATAAACAAGGAAATAGAAAACAAAATGAAGGCCAGCCATCCTTTGGGAGCTTGTCAACAGAATGCAGCAGCAGCATGGATTCCGACTCCAGAAAAACTATAGGTCTTTCGAGCTGAAGTGCTGTTCTTTCATCTCCATGGCTATGAGATTTTTAAACTCCTCTGTACTTTCTAAGCTACTTGAGTCTACCAGCTAGACTCTAGCTCTATTGTATTGAATGAACTCTCCCAAGTGCTTAGTACAGTGCTTCACACAGAGGAAGCACTCAAATACCATTGATCGAATGGTTGACCTGGGCCCACACAAACACTTCTTTTTGATGTTTTTTGAATTGCTTTTTGATCAGAAGATTTGTAAGGATAGAAGCAGTGTGCAGTGGTGGAAAGAACAGAGGCCTGTGTGTCAGTGGACCAGTATTCTAATCCTGTCTCTGTCACTTGTCTGCTGTATCACCCAGGGCAAGTAACTTAACATCTCTGTGCCTCCATGTTCTTAACTGTAAAATAGGGTTCAAATACATGTTCTCCCTCCTACTTAGATTGTGAGCCTCATGTGAGGCAAGGATTGTGTCTGATCTGAATAACCTATATCTACACCAGCGCTTATTAGAACAGTCCTTGACACAAAGAAAGCAGTTAATAAATATCATCATCATCATTATTATTATTATATAAAAGTGAAAACAACACCAGAAAATATCAAACATGACCACACAATATGGGATAACCTTTGGACCGTGGCTGGGACTGTGAATTCTGCTTTGGCCTTGTCATCCATTACACTCATTGATGAATTTCACCATCAGTGGTGTCTTCTTTGAAGTGTGTGTGTGTGTGTGTGTGTAGCAAATCTTATTGTTTCAAAATATACTATTGTAAATTATCCAAATGGCCGGTGAATCACTAATTAAGCATTGAGGCCTTTCCATCAGGCCTGGAGATATTTGATAATGTAGTTGAATAATTCACTTAATTTTTTACCTGGGGCTGTGGGGCGGGGGGGTGGAGAGGGTGTGTGTGTGTGTGTGTGTGTGTGTGTGTGTGTGTGTGTGTGTGTGCGTGTGTGTGTCTGTGAAGACTTAGCTGGGGAAATACCATATAATGGGAAAAGGAAACTGAATGAGTGAAGTGAAGATGGAAAAATTGGAATAAATATCTACAAGAAGACTCCTTGAAACAGTTCCATAGTCTCAAAGTGGAAGCACCTTGATTACCTGAAGTATTTACTTTGTGCCAAATTTTGTGCTAAGTATTGGCTTAAAAAAAAAGGATATCAGATCAGACAACTCCTTTCCTACAGAGATTCACCACTGAAGAGAGGGACTAGAGCTGTCTTATGTGTTTTTAACAGATGAGGAAACTGAGGCACGAAGAGATTAAACTGGAATGTTCAAAATCACACAGTGGACAAGTGGCAGGGCTGGGACTTGAATTCTGGTCCAATGCTCTTTCAGCTGAGCCATGCTGCCTCTAATGATAATGACTTCATTTAAGAAAACAAAATGTTTTAAATGTTGGATAAAGCTAGAATAATTGGTGAGATAAATTCACAAGCCCATAATGGCATAACTTTTCAAGGAAGCTCATTTATCCATAAAGCAGTTATTTGTCACTGAATTGTTACAGGAAATGCAGGCTGGATAGGTTTTCTTTCCTATAGTTAGATGAAAGAATATCATACAGATGAATTTGGGGTGGTGGAAAAGTATCCTGATTGTTTGACAACTGATGGAATCACAATCTGCTATCCAACTTAATTTATGAAAGTTATGTCTGCTAGGTGATAGTGCAAAACAATTATACTAGTGTAATCATAATCACACCTCATGCTGATGGGGGGTTTTTTGATGAAAAGACCTACGTATTTTGTATTAATAAATCTTATTGTTATTGCCCACAAACTAAGAGAATAAAAAGGCTGTCACTCAGGCAAACTCATGACATTAAGTTGTTTCCTGGAAACAAGATTTGACTTCCTTCATCCTTTCAAGGTGAGGAAGCTCCAGCAGAATCTGCTTTTTCCTAAGAAAGTCCACCAAACTTAATAGCAGTGAATCAGAACCTCAACTGGTCTTCTTGCAACTATTGGGCTTTTAGGATAGAAGGCAGATACAGAGGATAAGGATGATGTGTAGAATGATATCTAAATTGAGATTGGCAAACTGAGCAGATTATAAATGTGATTTTAAGCATCTTACTTCCCAATATAAATGAGTCTCCAGATTTATTGATGGTTTGGAATATTTTAAGCATTTTTTTCTAGTTTATCAGAGTAATGATCCCCACAGCATGCATATAGCTTGATATTTCATTATGCAGCTAATAAATGACTAATGATGATAACACAAACACACATACAGAAACCCATATATACACTCACTCCCTAGTATCCACACATGTATAGCTGCTTTAAATGGTGAAATTTATATTGGTGCTGATGAGTTTGGCTATAAGACTGTGTAACTAACAATCACTTCTACACTGTATATTTTTGAAGGTTGCCTTTTTTAGCAGAGTTGCAAATAATAATAATAATATTATTATGGTATTTGTTAAGCACTTACTATGTGCCAGGCACTGTACTAAGCACAGTGGTAGATACATGCAAATTGGTTTGGAATGTCCCACATGGGGTTGACCGTCCCAATCCCCATTTTACAGATGAGGTCACTGAGGCACAGAGAAGTAAAGTGACTTGCCCAGAGTTCACACAGCAGACAAGTGGTGGAACCGGGATTAGAACCCATCACCTTCTGAATTCCAGGCCCATGCTCTATCCACTAGGCCACGCTGCTTCTCATTTATTACCCATAGCGCTCTGTACTGTTCCTTCCTCTTGGTTGCAATCCTTGGGAACCCTAGCTGAGGGCAATTGAAAGAGAGCATCTAAGGACAGATACATAAAGATATACATGCACACACATACAGCTGTACATACATACAGATGCATTTCATGTCTACCAACTCTGTTGTGTTGTACTCTTCCAAGCGCTTAGTACAGTGCTCTGCACACAGTAAGTGCTCAATACATACCATGATGATGTTGATGATGTATTCATTCAATTCAATAGTATTTATTGAGCGCTTACTATGTGCAGAGCACTGTACTAAGAGCTTGATGTAGACACATGTGCATGTATGTACACAAACACAAAACTATTTTCATGTCAGCTTTCTCATTTTGTTGCAGTTACCTGAAGATGCACTAACATTCACTGTGATTCAAAGCAGTGTATTCATTCATTCAGTTGTATATATTGAGCACTTACTATGTGCAGAGCACTGTACTAAGCGATTGGAAGTGTATAATGGAGTTACTTTCATCTCTCAAAATGGAGTTACTTCCATCTCTCAGGCTCACTCTTTGGCTTGGTTCAAAGTGATATGATGCGACAGTTCCAGTTATAGGAAGTTTTGGCAAAAGATCTCAAAATGCACGAGTCGAATTTGCAGTTTATGCTCATCTTCCCAGTGGTGAACCTTGGATAACCTCTGCTCAAGAACCGAGTCTCACCTTTTCTGTGTGATTGATTACTGGGGTCAGGGAAGAGGCAGCCAGCTCTTACCCCAGAGACCACCCACCTTCATCTGCTTGGAATCTTCTTCGAGAAAAGGTTTGAATTTTCCATGCAGCCCCACAGCCATGACATTGTCATTTAGCAGCCTTTAAAAAAGATTTGGTGCCCAGTAAACACGACTGATTTTTATATATCTTGCAGGATGACACTTTATTATAAAGTATGTCACAGTCATCCTCTCTGGCTGTTAGGACATCTAAAGTCATGTCAGTTTTACAACCTTCCCTCCTGATTACAAGTCTGAAGGGCAGAAAGTGACAAGTCAGAATGTTTTGTCAAGCTATTCGGGTTTACACAGATAGAACAGCATTTCTCTCACAAAAATCCATTACAAGTGCAAATATGTTGCTCTGTAGCATCAGGGTG
Source organism: Ornithorhynchus anatinus (assembly GCF_004115215.2). Lineage (NCBI taxonomy): Eukaryota > Metazoa > Chordata > Mammalia > Monotremata > Ornithorhynchidae > Ornithorhynchus > Ornithorhynchus anatinus. Next base: position 29,611,150 of record NC_041746.1, read on the forward strand.
TGTTTTAGACCCAAATGCAGCCAAGAACTCAGAGCTTACTGCTTTCCACTGCTTTTAACACACCCACCTACAAACCTATTAGGCTCCTTTAACAGCTAGACTGTAATCTGAATAACTCGTATTTAATCCTGCGCTCAGTAGAGTGCTTGGCACATAATAATGACTAATAAATACCATAGTCATTACTATTACCACCAGCTAAAGCTGATCTGGTCATTGATCTGCCCTAATTTAGGGAAGAAACCCATCCCCACATATGTATTATTACTAATAATATTGTGGCATCTGCATGTACTAGGTGCCAGGCATTATGTTAAGTGCTAGGATAGACTCAAGATAATCAGGTTGGACACAATCCCTGTCCCTCATGGGCTCATAGTCGAAGCGGGTAGGGTAGCATGATTAATCCCCATTTTTCAGATGAGGAAACTGAGGCACCCAGGAGTCTAACAACTTGCCCAGCGTCACACAGCAGGCAAGGAATGGAGCTGGGATTAGAAAATATAATAGAATGATCTAGTGAATAATAGAAGAATTATATAATAAATTATTTAGTGAATAATAATGAATGATGCAAGAAGCAGCGTGGCCTATTGGATAGAGTGCGGACCTGGGAGTCAGAAAGACCTGAGTTCTAATTCCCACCACATGTCCACTGTGTGATTTTAGGCAAGTCACTTGACTTCTCTGTGCCTCAGTTACCTCATCTGTAAAATGGAGATTAAGACTTGAGCTCCACTTGGGACATGGACTGTGTCCAACCTGATTAGCCTGCATCTACCCCAATGTGCAGTAAAATGTGAATGAATAAATACCATTTAAAAAACAATATCCTGACACAGTCTTTTTCTCTCTTCACTATGCCTCACTGCTTCTCAGATTGTTCATTATTATTCACTAGATAATTCATTAGAAAATCAATTCTTGTATTATTCATTAGATCAATCTATCATATCTTCAAATAACCTGCTTCTATTACCTTATTCTGCTAAGATAGGGTACATTAAGATTTTCAGAAATGAGAAGTAGTTATTATTGTTCTTATGGTATTTAAGTGCTTACTGTGCACCAAACACTGTTCTAAGCTCTGAGGTAGATACAAAATAATCAGAGCAGATAGAGTTCGTATCCCATGTGGGACTCACAGTTTAAGACCTAGGGCTGTACAACTATCTTATTCCTATTTTAAAGATGAGGAAGTTGAGGAACAGAGTGGTCCAATGACTAACAGCAAGCCAAGAGAAGAACTGGGACTAATTGATTAATCAATCAATGGAATTTATTAAGTGTGTACTGTGTGCAGAACATTATAACAGAGTTGGCAGACACATTTCTTGACCAGACTCAGATCCGCTGGCACCCAAATTCCTACTTGTTTTTCTGGGCCATGTTGTCTCCCTTTGAATTTTCCACCTTCTCCCTGACACTCTCCCTCCTTCAGTGACACACTCAAGGCTTAATCCTCAAAGCTGCATTAAGAATGAAGTAACCCTAAGCACTTCTTTGAAATTTGTCAAGTTTCAAGGTTGTAATATTCCCCTTTTCCTTTAATAACTATCACAACATCCAGGATGATGGATAATGGATTTAGATGGAAAAACGTTTTTAAGAGGTTCCGTCCACTTTCAGTCCATCTGATGTAAGACCATTGTGTGTCGGACTATGCAAACTTGCATTAAGACTTGGCAGCCCTTCAAGGAAAGAACTGCAAGATAATGTAGAACTGAAGATCCTAGATGTCTCATCTTCAGACTGGGTAAAGCTAATGCACTCTGTGTCTCCTAAACATACAACTCGTTAATTTTCATTAAAAAAAAAAACCCTAAAGATGCCTTGAAAAACTTATTTCCCCCATAAGTTTTGAACATCTCCTTATTAGCTCAGACATTCTTAATTGCATGATAATAAAAATAATGGTGTCATAACAAAAAGGCCTTTATCCTAGGTACTGACTGCACTGTGCCTCTTTTTAGTAATAATGGTGGTATTTTTAAGCCTTGCTGTGTTGTAAGAACTGAGGTAGATACAAGATAATCAGATTGGACATAGGCCCTGCCCCACCTGGTGGTCTCAGTCAAAGTTGGAGGAGAACAGGTGTTTCATCCCCATTTTACAAAAAAGAAAACTGAGGTACAGAGAAGTTAAGTGGTTCCGAGCAGATCACACAAAAGACCAGTAGGACTAAAAGGGCACAGCATGGACTAGATTCTAGGTCTCCTGACTCCCAGGTTCTTGCTTTTACCATTAGGCAATCCTGCTTCCCAATCAGTTTTGAATATTAAGCCTTGTGTATGCTGGGGACATGGTCAAAAACAGTGTGATCCAGTGTAAAGAGCAGGGGGTTCTAGTCCACACTTTGTCTTTTTTTCTTTAAATGTTGGTATTTGTTAAGCGCTTACTATGTGCAGAGCACTGTTCTAAGCGCTGGGGTAAACACAGGGGAATCAGGTTGTCCCACGTGGGGCTCACAGTCTTAATCCCCATTTTACAGATGAGGGAACTGAGGCACAGAGAAGTTAAGTGACTTGCCCACAGTCACACAGCTGACAAGTGGCAGAGCTGGGATTCGAACTCATGAGCCCTGACTCCAAAGCCCGTGCTCTTTCCACTGCGCCACGCTGCTTCTCATTTCTTTCATTTCTCTCTCTCTCTTTTTCCAAATTCTGCCTCATCTGTGAAGTGTCAATGGGATGGGAACCATCATGAATTGGAACTGAGTGAGGAAACTTCAGAAAACCCCTAGTTCATGGAAAGGAAATGGCAGGTTGCCATCCAAAATGTCCTGCCTTGTCTCAAAACACAACTCCCTAAATCCACAACAATCCAGCAAGTGGGGGAAAACAATATGCCAGTGAAATATAGAGCCTCAGAGATAGTTGTAGGAAAATTGGTGGGAGAATATTAATGAGGACATCCAACATTCATGAACCCTATTGTAGTTTAAGATGGACAAAAGAATGCCTCAGGAAGAGATCCAGAAATGGAAATCAAATGTGCTCCAGATAGACAGTTGGGTTACTGGTCATCTTGGTTTGGTCCCAGAGATTATCTACTGGAGCAAAATACTGACTTTATTATGAAACAACCTTCAGAATAATCATGTTTGAAATGTAGTGTTTCAAGTTTAGGATTGCCAAGTGAATGGGCTGTTAGAGTCAGCACCAGAAAAATACCTACCAATAAAATATTTTCTGCATAATAATACTTAGATAAATCCAGAAAAGCAAGATAATAGTTGACTTTTCCTCTAATGAAGGCAGCAGGGAACATTTGTACCTGTTGGCTTTGTTTTTTTTAATCAAGGATAGATATGGCCCATAGCAATGAGACATTCCTTATTTGTATTAACTTTTCAACAGAAATCATCCAAGGAAGCTTGAAGGTGGTACCCTCAAAATAAACAAAACAAAACACAGGGGGAGTTAGGCATATGGAATTTGAAACCACAGGAAGCTGTTCAGTCAAAGCTCTCAGTCAGTGAATCCAAGAATGGCTTGGTTAGAGTGCCTGGCCAGTAGTAAGTGCTTAACAAATACCATTATTATAGACACTTAAATGATAGGCCCATAAAGGGACTTACATTTTTGAAGGACTAAAAATTTCAAAATGTTATCTTCAAGCAAATGAAAAACAGGCTAAAAATGACTGATCACCAACCAAGTGAGGAATCACCCTTTATTTATCATGGCTCCATCCTTGTCAGATCATATAAGTATCAGTAGCTGAGCCATTTGGTTATAACTCTCTATAATAATGATGATGGCATTTGTCAAGCACTTACTTTGGTTAAAGCCACTGTACTAAGCACTGAGATATATATATAAAATAATCTAGTCTCCTGGGGTTCATAATCTAAGGGAGAGGAAGAACTAGTATTTAATACCCATTTTACATGTGAGGAAATTGAGGCTCAGAGAAGTAGTGATCTGCCCATGGACACCCAGAAAGCTAGTGGAAAAGCCAGAATAAGAACAAGTCCTCTGAATCCGAAGCCCTTGCTCTTTCCAGTAGGCCACACAACTTCCTTAGTAGAAACTTCCCTCTCAACATAAGGGAATGAGTCAAATGCCCTCCTTTGTGATATGTCCCAATATGCAGCTAAGATTCCAAAGAGCTTTAAATAAAGGAACAGTAGCTTTAAGGACTCTATCAGGACTTCTCACCCTGATGACTGACCCAAAGTTAATATTTATAGAGCATTGACTGTGTACAGAACACTGTAGTAAGCACTTAAATGTGTCTTATAGAGGTAAAGCACTAATCACTGCCCTCAAGGGTATTAAAATAAAATAAGACAGACAAGCCCCAAAAAAGATAAAGAATGAAAGTTGGATGGATAGGTGAATAAATGTTTAAATAGGACAGTATATAAATGAGTTTGCACAAGAATGTTAAGAATGGATGACTGTGTGCAAAAGTGCTGTGGTCATAGTTTGGGAGCCTATGACCTGGAGAGAAGAAAATTAATCCATCTATGCCTCCTTGTGAAGATAGGGCCCCATGGTAACTTGAAAATGAGGCAGGGGTCTAGTGGATTTGAAGGGGGAGTTTAATGTGGGAAAGTATAAGGAGCTGCATAACTTTCCAAGGGGGAATACACTTTAAAGCTGTTGTGAGTGGCAGGTCAACCACATTTGCTATGTGGACTTCTAAAAGAATGGTGAGAAAGAAAATCTGCCAATGAAGCTGACATATGGCATAGGAAGCAAGGAAACCAAATATGGCTGCCTTGCTAGTCCTTCAAATCAAAGATGCATGATCTCTCCAGCACCAAATGCCAGCCCTCAGAAGTCTCATTAATCAATAGACTACCTTCCCTAGCCCAAATGAATCAACACTACAACATTTTCATGGAAATCCTGAAGTACAATTCTCAATCATTCACCAAGATAAAACTCTGGTCTCCAAAAACCTTCTCTGAAAGTCCAGCTTTGAAGTAATTTTTGAAGTATCCAGGACCCAAGCTCTGTCATATTGTATTAGATGAGGTTGATTTAACAGCTATGCATCTGTTTCCATGAGGCAACTGCATGACCTAATAGTTTCAGTCCCTTTGGTTTTAAAAAGGCTGTAATTCTCTGTTGGGAATGTTATTTTCAGGAGTTGAGCCCTTTTTGGGTAACCCTAAATCAGTAGATTGGCAAACATTAGTAAGAAAGATGATACATCTGGGATGATATGTCTGGAACTGAGTCAAGTCCAGGAATTGAAGAACAGGTTTTCAGTAGTGTCAGATTTAAACATATGGGCTTCTCAAAATGTTTTCTGCCAAAGTAAATGCAGAAAAATGTGCTGTTCAAGTTTTCAAATGTATGAACATCAGTATTCACTCAGTTCCTCCATAACACGCGTTCTCACTACATCTTGGGCAGAGTCAACTTCAGATATGTGTACTGTATTGTATGTTTTGTATTGCCTTGCATAACGCATTTACCTCATAGTCACACCTGAATGTACATGTCCACTTCTCTTCTCCTAATTCCTATTCACAATATTACTGTGCTTCTGTCATCAGTCTAAAATACCTGGGGACTTCATTCTGTAATAGCGAGTAGGACAAGATGTAGGACTTTTAGTGAACTTTCCAACGGTGATAGCTATATCACAGACGTGCTGCCTTAAATGTGAGACATCAGTAGAATCCGCATATAAAAACTCAATGGACACAATGCAGGTAGGGGCAACAGCAATAAGTCAAAGAAGCATTTTGTGTTCTCCTATGATTTCAGAGGCCTGCTTTCTCCATCTCTACTGCATCACAGCCAGCAGAGGATTCTGCAACAAAAAAATTACCACCATTCTCCAGTATGACTACCTACGTTTTGTAAATCAGGAGAGGGAGGGAATGCAAGCCTCAGTGAGCAGAGCATTATGGTAACAATTCCATAGCCGCAGGAGAAAAAATTGCTATACATCACCTTTCTCCATTATCAGAAGAAATGGTTTCATTTTTAAACTGGGTATTTACTAAGCCTTTTAATTATAAAATGCATTAGAGGAATGGGAAAATAGATCTCGTAGAACAAAATAAGTTGTAAGCACAAGCATACTGACTAAATAATAGGATCTTCCTTCTTGTATCTAATTCACTTGGTGGTACTATGTTAGCCTGAATAGAAGTCGGATGAAAAGAATTACAAAGGAAAGCAGGTGACATTATTAAAAATAGTAAAACACATTTTAAAAATTTCAATTCTTCACTCTTTGATATAATTTACTGTTTTTTCCTCACATTTTAGGCTGAAAAGATGCATTTATTGAAAATTAGCTGTGTTTAGTAGTGCCATTGAAGCTAGGTCTACACAAGGGAAAAATATTGTTATGATATCTCCCTGAGAAACAATGCAGGCTAGTGGAAATAGCACGAGCTTGGGAGTCAGAGGACCTAGGTTCTAATCCTGGGTGTACCACTTGTCTGCTACGTGATCTTGGGCAGGTCACTTAACTTCTATATGCCTCAGTTACCTCACCTGTAAAACAGCGATTAAGACTGTAGCCCACTTGGGACCCGGATTGTGTCCAACCTGATTAGATTTGTATCTACTCCAGTGCTTAGTGCAGTGCCTGGCACATAGTAAGTGCTTAACAAATACCTTAATAAATTAGTAAGCACTTAATACCATTTAAAAAAGTTTGTCTCATTGTCTTTCTCTGTCGGAAGTCGGAGAGAATGAAATAGGACAATAAAGTAACTCAGCCCATCATTAACCAGAAGGATTTTTGTCTCATCTTAATATGAAAGTAGAAAAACTTGGGAAACAAAGGTGAATAAAGGATGAAACTGGTTCCCACATTAGGATACTGCCACTCTCAAAATGTACTTTGTTTTATCCCCTGAAAAAACATTAGTTTCCTGTCATGTAGACCCAATCTGAAAAGAAACATACTTTAAAGGCCAAAATGTTAGGTACACTTCAGCAGATCCTTATTTTTAAGTTAAAACATTTTTCTTTTTGACAGACTAATTTTATTAGCTTAGAATGCAAATTATTTGGGAACTATTTTCAGAATATCTTGATATGGTGTTCAAACATTCCTAATTTGGGGAGGGGGTACTGGGGGAGGGAGCTATCTTGTAGAACATAGTTACTATTCTTCATAATTCTCCAGTGGAAAGTTGGACTTTTGAAACCTATACATCACTACTGGACTGGAATTTGTTTTCTTTTGCAGTTTCTTGTAAATTAAAGACAAATTAATGACATCAGCCATGAACCAGATTTAAACCCTTTTTTTCTTTAACCACTGTTTTCTCTAATTTCCATTTGCCTTTTTTAATATTTATGGGTTTGACCATTAAAGATTTGACATTGCTTATCTCCGAGATAAGTAAAGGTTGTCTGTGCCACTTGGGCATTTTAATAAGCTTTTAACTCCTCTGCTCCCCATGATTGTATTCCAAAGCTGAAAAAGTTTGGAGCACAAAAATAATTTCCTATTCCTGTTGAAAATAAGGCCTTGAACCAAATACCCTATGCAGATAATTCCAGTCTTGGAAAAATTTATATCTCTCCCTAAAAAATTACTTGTTGAATTGAATGATTTTTTCCGCCAGTTTACCTGTTAGAAGACAATTCCAAAAGAAGATGTAAACATGATGATGCTATATTCTGGTGTATAAATTTCCAAATAATGAAAACAGGAACAATGAGAAAGTAAAGTGGTTGGGGGGGCAGTGCATGGGGCAGGGGGTATGTGATGAAGACATGAAGGAGCAGGTCAAGTGTTGGAGTCCTCCTATATTAAGCCATTATGTGACTGAATAACACAACTTTCCAAAAACCCCTCACCCCAACACAAACCCCAGGTCAACTTCTAAAGAAAGAATGAGAACCACACAATTAAAAAAAGGCTAGCTATTATCACAGCCATTAGATCATCAACTCCCTGAAGACAAGGATCTTGTCTAGCAACTCTTTTGTACTCTCCCTAGCCTCTGTATGTGCTCAACATTCAGTAAACACACAGATACCGGTGATCGATGGATTGGTTCATTCATTCATTCATTCAATTGTATTTATCGAGCACTTACTGTGTGCAGAGCACTGTATTAAGTGCTTAGGAGAGTACAATACAACAATGAACAGACATATTCCCTACCCACATGGTTCTTCACACAGTAAAAATGATGGCATTTGTTAAAGTGCTTACCATGTCCCAAGCACTGTGATAAACTGCTGGGGAAGCCACAAGATTAAATTGCATGATGATTACTTTCTTACCCATTCCCCAGGAACTAGTATGTTAATTTCTCAAAAGGCTCATATCTAAGTCAGCCTGAATAAAATAAAGGAGAACTTGTCTTGCTCTATGGTTTACATTAAAAAGCTTAGAATGCAGGACATATACTTAAATGGGAAAAATAAATAATAAGCGCATTGCTTTTATCCATGTTATGGTTCATTCTGCCATACTCCCAAGACCTAAGATTTGTTTAAAATCACACCATCTCACCCTGTCAAATGCTTTTTTAACATCAAGCAACAGGATGAGCTTAACTTTCCATCTGCTTAGTTCAGAAAGAACATCAAAAATGCTTCTGATATAATTGGACCTCTATTCTGATTTTTTTTTTAAAAGTACTGAAATTCCATGCAAGTATCTAGCCTTTTAAAATACAGTTTTTAATTACTCTCATTTTAAAAATTATACTTGACTTTTTATATCCCTTTTCTTTCCAGAACATGATAGGGGTCTGTCTATGAGAAAGCAGAAAAATGCTTTCTTCTTATCAAAAACTGTAATAATAAATTGCTGATGTTATCTAGAAAATTCTCATATGGCTCATCCCAAACTTTGAGGCCAAGGGATTTATTAGATCTAAAACCTTAACAGTACTAGCTAAGTCCTCTTTATTGTTAAGTTTTACTAGGAAAAAAAATGATTTCTAGTGCAATTCTCACATATTGCCCTGGAACAAAAATACTATTATAACATATCAACTATGTGTGAGGTTCATAATAAAAGTTTGACCAACATTTTAAGAAGAATGCAGTGGTATAGGGCCTGATCCAAGTTATAAGTGTCATTATCAATGCTCTACTGAACAATTATTTAATTCTTCACCCCACTGAAAATGAACTAATTGATTTTTTTTAAGTGTTGTTCTGACAATAGTGGTTTTAAAAGTAGTTATAATAATAATAATGATAATTGTTCTTGTTAAGCACTGAATTAAGGGATGGGATATCAGGTTTGATACAGTTCCTGTTCTGGTTGAGACTCACTGTTAAAGTAGCAGGGAGTAGGAGTCAATTTCTATTTTACAGATGAGGAGACAGGTATAGAGAAGTTAAGTTACTGGCCCAAGGTTACGCTGAATACAAGTGGCAGAGTGGATTAAGAGCTCAGGTCTTCTCACTCCCAGGGCTATAAAGCAAGACTGAGTAGGGAATGTATGCAGAAGTTCAGGGAATAGCTCTCCTGTTTCCAAACTTGAAAAGCAAGAGGCAGCCAAAATCAGCAAGAGAACAGATCTTCAGAAATCAGAGTGTTTGAGGAGAAAGCATGCAGGCAAGACTCCTGGGTTTTTCTTGCAGCCTGGTCGTGGGTCTGATCTACAACCTAGGTCTCAGTTTCCCCATCTTTAAAATGGTCGGTGGCCATAACTGATGCTTTCACCTTACAGGAATGATGTGAGGATAAAATGACATCACTGATGTGAAAGTACTTTGGAAAACCAAAAGAGCTCTTCCAGTTAAAGGCACAATGTAGTATAGTATTCCATCTGCTCCAATTCTGTTAATTTAAAGGTCTGGTGCATCTGCTTTTAGCTTCATTAAGCATTGGCCTGGGTCATGTACTTCATCTACTGCTTGGAATTTGAAGACATTCCAGAAACAAGAACAAACTAAAACATGACAGGATTGTGCCCGAACTAGGATATTAAGTATGATGGTGTCTGTAAAAGGCAAAAAGAAAGCGGGTTGAAAGCATTTCTCCAAATTCACATACATCCTTTAACGGAGCTAACAATATCCAGCTTCTTAGACAGCTAAGGTTAGGGGGTTTTGATACTATTGCTTTCAGTACCATGTTGAGATAATGTGTTTGGAGTTAGTTTTCTTCACTGGTTATCCGAGGGTCTTAGCATCTCTGTGACCCTGTCCACTCAGCTCCAGTCTGAGAATTGTTCTGGGTGGGCTGGGCTGGTAATGAAATGAAGGGGACTGAGTACAGTGTGGAAAAGATTCAAATGCCTGTGCGCTGACAACTACCAGGGTCCCCCGGTGGGCTTGGAGGCAGGATTAATGATATATGGTATATATAAGTACTGTCTGCTAGATCCAATCTACCGTCATGTTAAATGCAGCACTTAGCATCTGATTTGCATAGAGCACATGTAGGCAAAACCTGATTTAAAATGTTAATGACTTTTCCCTTTATAAGGATGCTAATTTGTATTTGCATAGGCTCTGTTTTTATTCCATTGAAATCATTTTATTGATCTTCACTAATCATGAAAAAGTAGCGGGTAGAGGTGGTATCAAGTTTTCAGCTTAATGCCGCACAACAGACTGTATGATCTTTTAGGGTGGGAATCATATCTAACAACTGTATTGTACTCCTCCAAGTGCCCAATGTAGTACTCCGTAAGGAGAAAGTGCTCAAAAATACCATTGACTGACAACAGGCCCCTAACTGGGTGCATCTAGAAATACTATCAATCAATAGTCACTTTTAGCCAGTCTCTATCCAGAGAAACCACCTCTTTGGTCATTTTCTCAATTCCTACCTTGCCTTTAGAGAGGTTACCTAGAATTGAAGTGTCAAGAATTAGTGGAGCTATGAGTGGTGAAAAGACTTCTTTCTTTTTCTAATCTATTTGATAGTCGCCTAATGTGTTTATGTTTGCCTTCTCTGTTAGAACTGCAAACTCCTTGTGGGCAAGGAATATGTAACTTTGTTTTATGAAGCACCTGGTATAGCACACTACACCCAGTGGTTGTCTAATAAAAGCTTCTGCTTCTATTGATCTTGGAAACCAATTACTGCAGGAGAAGAACATGGGTAGCAGGCTAGATAACAAAAATACCAGTATTATCATTATTACTATTATTATTACAGTAGTAATTCCATAAGTAGAACCTCCATCAAGAGGGTCTGTGTCCCCAAATGATTGGTAGATATCTACATTGGGTAGGTTTTAATGTGATTTTTTTCCTATTAGAAGCATCTCTTTTTGACAAATCCCATGCCACGGGATTTTCAACTCATACATCCTGTGAACCACTCTACTTCAATGAATCCACAGTTATTATTGAACACTTACCGGCAGAGCACTGTACTATTTATTTCTAAATCATTTATTTATATTTATGTTTGTCTTCCCTGCTGGAGTGTAAGCTCATCATAGGCAGGGAACATGTGTACTATCTCTGTTATATTGTGCTCTCCCAAGTGCTTAGCACAATGCTGTGCACACAGTAAGCACTTAATACCATTGATTGTTTGACTATACTAATAGCTTGGCACTACATTTGAAACAGAAGTTTGTGACTAAGACTGCAAAGGAAAGAAGTCTAATGAGGTGGGAAGACCTGCATCCTAGTTTACCAAGCAGTTGGTATCAGGTATTGTTACTCATTATATCCAGATTTTTCTCTGGTGGAGCTTTTAGGATTGTTGTTCGTTTTTTTCTGCATGGATTAAACAGATTCAGAGGTCCAGACAACAATTGCCTTAAAGAAAGAAGGGTGGCTAAGTCTGAGAAAAGCTTTGTTTGGCCCGGAGCAAAAATGCAGCTCTTTTATGTCATTTAAATGTACTGTTCACAGAAATGTATTTCAATTTATTCCATCTGATGTTAGTCAGCAAAATCAAAATGATTTATGTCCTTAAAACAAAAGTCAAATAACACTTCTTGGAGCTATAAACTTTTGGTTCTTTGTAGATTTCTTTGGTTTCACTATATATCACTCTAGTACAAACTGAAATGAAACAGTAAAACTTCCTGAATGTATCAACTTGTGCTGGTGCACAGAACAGTGGTAGGGACTGATGGTAGGGATTCACCCCATTCAAAATTAGCATGCAGCAATTGCAGGACAGAAATAGATTTGGGGCTTAAATCCTTTCCAATTTGCCAATTAGGTTTATTATCATTATTATTGTATTTGTTAAGTGCTTACCATGTGTCAAGCAACATTCTAAGCAATAGGGCAGATAATCAGGAGGGACACAGCCCACGTCCACCTGAGGCTCACAGTCTTTATCCCCATTTTGTGGATAAGGTAACAAAAGGTGCAGACTTGCAGTTAAGGGACTTGCCCAAGGTCACCCAAAAGACAAGTGGTAGAGCTGGGATTAGAACCCAGGTTCTCTGACTCCCAGGCCTGTGGCCTTTCCACTAGGCCATGCTGCTTAGAAAAACAAGTGAAGTTTATAGAATGGTCAGGGAATGAGTCTATTATGTTGTACTTTCCTAACTGCTTGGTACAGTGCTCTGCACACAGTATCCTCTCAATAAATATGTCTGTTTGAATGATAGTGAGGAGTGAGTCTGGAGAAAAGGATACAAGTGAGGACACTGAGAGAGCAGTCTAACCTGGGTGTGACCATCTCCTGGTCCATGGGGTTGACTATTTCAATGGAGAAGATGGAACAGATGCCATGTGTAGAAAAAACAAAAACAAAAACAAAAGGATTTAGTGATTGCCAGAATTTGAGAGTTGAAAGAAAGTGAAGAGACAAGGAAAATGCCATCATCGTAGGACTCTGGGAGAAGGAAGGTTGTGGTATTTTCAATAATGAAAGATAAGTACAGTGGAAGAAGGTATGAGGAAGGGAAGATGTGTCCAGTTTTACTCCTACTGAGCTTCTAGTAGAGATGATCCAGAAGTGAAGGAAAATTTGGATTGCAGAGGATATGTGAGGTCAGAGCCAGCAAAATAGATTTGGAAATCACCCAGATAGAGGTGGTATATGAGGCCAATGGAAGGAATGAGAAAATTGCTGGGGACCCAGAATAAAACCTAGAAGAACACCAACGCTATGGAGTGAGAGGTGGAAGGAGTGGTAAAACATACTGAGAAGCCGCAGCCAGAAATATAGATGAGTAAGGAGAGAACTGTGTAAACAAAACCAAGCTTGATGCCTTTTCCAGAAGATGGGGTGTCAAAGGGGGCTGAGAGGTTAACGAGTATTAGGATAAAATCGAGCCCATTAAATTTGGCAAGGAAGAGGTCATTGAGTATCCCTAACTCTCCATCTAATTACCTATTCTGGACTTCTCATCCATGAAACGTTCTAACCCTTATCCAACCTAGTGATGGTTTTTGCCTGCACAATTTCCTGTGGTAAGGAATTCCATATGCTTACCACCTGCTGTGTGAAAAAGTGTTTCCTTATGTTTATTTTGAACCTACCACCTTCAAGTTTCATCTGGGAGCCATGAGAGGAGTAAGAAATAGTTCAGAGGAGGAGGCACAAAGATCATTTGAGATGAAAAATATCAGGAGGAAAAGATTAAAAGAATCGGGATGAGAGTAGTAATAATATGTATTAGGCACATACTGTGTACAGAGCACTGTAAAGAGTGTACAGGTGGGAATTAGACACCAGTATTGTCCTTCAAGGGGCTAACAATCTACCGTCATAATAATTTGCATGTATTTCCATACTTCCATCTTCACTACTTATGTATACGTATCCAATCTTATATACTTAAGCTGTGTGGCTAAGTAGCTAAAGCGTAGGTCTGGGAGTCCGGAGGATCTGGTTCTAACCCCAGTTCTGCCACCTGTTTGTTGTGTGACCTGGGGCAAATCACTTAACTTCTATGTGCCTCAGTTCCTCATCTGTAAAATGGGGATTAAGACTGCAAACCCCCATGTGGGACAGGGATGTCTCTAACCTGATTAGTATCTGTCCCAGGGCTTAGAACAGTGACTGGAACATAGGAAGTGCTTAACAAATACCATAAGAAAATCAATTGCACATTCAATTTTTTACTCTATTTCTAAATATTTTATGTCTATTTCCTCCATTATACTGTAAATTCTTTGTGGGCAGGGAACATTTTTTTGTTTCATTCTTTCCAGGTATTTCGTTCAATGTACTATATATAGTGGTGCTCAAAAATTCTACTACTCCTATTAGTACTACTCTCCTACTATTTGATGAAGAATAACTTCACAGAGCATGTTGCATAAATATATACACTCTCTTGAGGACAGGATGAGTTTGGGCTTCAGCATAACACATTTAGGTCAGATTGAATGATGGATTTCCTGATGGCAACAAGTTCTTAAACACTAAAGAGGGCTGTTAAATGAAATTGAGTACTTGCAATTTCTGGAAGAGATTTAAATAGAAAATGAATCTCATATGCCTGGAGAACTCATGTGTGGTCCAGCTTGAAGAGAGTATAGGCCAGATGCTCTACAAAGATAATAATAAATGTGGTATTTGTTAAGTGCTTATTATATGCAAGCACTGTGGTAGATAAATGCAATCACATTGGACCCAGGCTCTGTCCAACTCATAGCTCATAGTCTAAGGGGGAGGGAAAACAGGTCTTTAATCCCCATTTTACACATAAGGAAACTGAGGCCCAGAAAAATGACTTGCCCAAGGTCACAAAGCAGGCAAGTGGTGAACCCAGAATGAGAACCCAGGGGTCCTGATCCCAGTGCTGCATACTTTCCAATAGAATATTCTACTTTTCACAATGCTTCTAAGTGATGGTCTATCCTTTGGAATCTATGATTATTTGCTGTAAAATCCTTTCAGAAAAATGACACAAAGAAACCGCTTGCTAGGTAGAAACTTGTACATATGACAAAAACTGTAATCTTTAATTCTTCCCAGTGAAGGGGATGACAGACTTTTAAAGGTTTTGCTGCTCCTGCTCCATAAGAATTTATTGCACTTTCAGGGATGACCACCAAAGGTCAACAGAAATCTCTACTGTTACTCAATGGAGTTTTTTCCATCAGGTTTGATTGTTCATGCAATCAAACTTGCAGAAGAGGCAAAATGCAGAAGAGGCAAAAGATTAAGTTTTTTAAATCATATTTGTTCAGTGCTTTCTATATGCCAAATACTGTTCAAAGCACAGTGATAGGTACAAGTTAATTAGGTCAGCACAATCCCCATCTCGCATGGGCTCACAGCCTAAGTAGTAAGGAGAACAGGTATTTAATATCCATTTTAGGTTGAGTGAACTAAGGCACAGAGAAGTAAAGTGCCTTGTCCAAGGTTACATAGCAAGCAATTGGCAGAGCTGGGTTTAGAACCCTGATTCCCTGACTCCTAGGCCCTTTGTCTTTCCACTAGGTTATGCTGGTGTGATGATGATATATGCACATACTAAAAAACACATTCATCTGTAGGCAAGGTGGGTTCATAATATTTTTAAGTGGCAAGTACAAGGCAAATACTGCATCATTGATTGAGGATGGGTTGGAGTTACTTCAAGACCAATGAATTTTGATGGTATAAAATGCCGATAAAAGAAGTGGATGAGCTCAAAAAAAAAAAAACCAATGCCTGCCCAAGAACATTCCAATAATTGTATAATAAAGGGCTGTACCAGGGAAATAAGTGTGAAGTTACAAATAAATAACCAAGAGAAGATTAAATGAAGAGTGTGTATATTGTCTAGCACAGGGCTGGGATTTTAAAGAAGACAAGGAGAACTCAATAGAGAAGTTACATTTACTTCAAGGACATCTCCTGAAATGTCAAGGTAGACACTGAAATCACCTAAAACAAATAGCCAGTATGATTCCAGAGCCAGCTGAGAAAGAAAATCCATAGATTCATTAAGAAAATCTACGATTGTTCATGGAGGTCTATAAATTAAAACTTCATAAAGATGCAAGCTATAAGGAGATAAACTAAAATTATTGTTTGGGGGCAAAAAGCATCCCAAATGGTTTAAGGAATAGATACATACCATCCTACTTCTTGTCCAATGTGAGTTTCAGTACTTTAGGTTAGCAGAGAACAAGATCTAAATTAGGAAAATAGTTTGGTTCTAAACATAGATACCTACCAGTTAGTGCATTTCAAATGCAGTGACTTCCTTTGGACTGGGAGTGACTAAACAAATTCATTCATTCAATAGATTTATTGAGCGCTTACTATGTGCAGATCACTGTACTAAGCGCTTGGAGTGTACTGTAAATTAGCCTCTCTCACAGGTCTTTAACAAAGATTGGCTCTACTATCATGGCATATAAAATACCTCAAATCACCTTAAAATTGCTCTTATCAGCAGACCTGGACCCATAATACTGCCATATCTCAAATGGACTTAGTTCCCATATCCTCTGTGCATGAACCTGAAAAGTGAAAATTCAGCAAAGGATTCAAATTTTTCATTTGTTATAATAGCACTAATGTGCTAGCCCCATAACATATATATATATACATAATTTATTTTTATGTCTGTCTCCCCCTCTAGACTCTAAGCTCCTGTGGCAAGGAATTTGTCTACCAAGACTACTGTATAGCACTCTCCCAAGTTATTAGTCCAGTGCTCTGCACTCAATAAATGCCACTGATTGACTGATATTCAATTAATAGTAAAAACCATTGATGCCTGCTAATAATTGGAAGTTTCTGATTTTTTTTCCCCAGTAAATCCTTTTGAGTTTCCTCAAAACACATGCATCTAGATCTATATTTCAAAAGTATATCCAGGTCTTTGCCCCAAAGCATGATACAATTTCATTTCAGAGTTAATGAAAGTATCTGGTTTTTCTTGTCCTATATTTAGGTTGTCAGGCATATACTATGCTATCCATTTTTCTTTCTTTAAATATCTGCTTTCTCTTCTGTCATTTTGTAAATTCAAATGATAAACGCTTAAGTACTTATACCTCTCTAACCTTCAGCACTTAAGTTCATATCCCTCTACTCCCCTACCTATAATTTTTTTAATGCCTGTCTTCCCCATTAGATTGTACAGTTTTTGAGGGTGGGGAACATGAGTAGTTAGCCCTACTGCACTCTCCCAAGCACTTTGTAAAGTGCTGTATACACAGTAAACACTCAATGAATACCACTGATTGATGGATTACTAGGTGAGCTTACTGTTTCCTAGTCTACCGAAGAGGCTGTCCAACTTTCTATTAGCTTTGAGTTATGGCTCTGTTCCTTGCTCCCATCAGCAGTGACTCTCCCCCTTCACTGGCCAGACTTAATAGATCTTGACTAGGAACTTGAGGTGTTTTCTCTCGTGCGCATACAGTCACAGGTGAACTAAAGCTTTAGTCACCTCAAACTATCCAATTGTATCAGCAAGAGAAAAAATTCTCCAGAAAGCGATTCACTGGGGCTTCAAAGTATCATGAATGAAAACTTTCTTTTATGCATAGATGGAGCCAAATCTGCTTGTCGTTTGTATGTAATCCCTATAGCCTTTGAAAATGTAAAATAATTGAGCACAGGAAAAACCATCACAGTTTGATTGAAACCCAGCTAGCTCCAAAGTGGGTAATTTTCTTCAGTAATGTTAAGATCATCTGTGCAGCTTATCAATGGTTTTATATATATATATATATATATATATATGTAGAGATATATGTACATATATAGAGAAAGAGAGTTTTCTTTATAATAAAGGCACTGTATGAAAAGTAGCAAAATGTCTCCAATGAAAAAAACTTCCAAATGTCTATGATCCCTCAGCCATTACTGAAATACTGGACACCCCACATCTGCCTCTGAGAGAAATCATTTAAGTTGTTGCAAATTCTGTGGGTGATTTCCTTCGCTAAATTAGTTTGTGATAGAGATTCGCATAGCTCAGTTTTTGGCACATCCAGCCCATTCAGAACCTGAGATTGGGGTCATTATCTGTTGAACAGTGCAGGTCTATTGACTATGAAACTATAAACGTGAACAGTTGGCATTCTAAGCTTCCTTTTCTGCGGGATGAATACTGTTCAGAGCTAACATCCCTACACACATTTTGAAAGATATGTCGCTCAGATGAATACAGGTAATCACACCTGCTGTTTCCTAAACAAGGCACATGAACCCATGAAAGCTTTTAAATGGTTGCTATTTAGCAGATATTGTGCTTGAAAAAGGACAGTCCTGGTCCCTGGACTGATGTTTACCGCGGCTCAATTTTGACCCTAGAAAGAGTGGTAGGTAAAGCAGGGGAAGAAGGTGACCTATTTAGAAAGAGCATGGGCCTGGGAGTCAGAAGGCCAGGATTCTAACCCCAACTCTACTATTTGCCTGCTGCCTAACTCTGGGCAAGTCACTTAACCTCTCTGTGCCTCAGGTACCTCATCTGTAAAATGGGGATTAACACTGTTAGCCCCATATGGGACAGGTACTGTGTCCAACAGAATTATCCTGTATCTACTCCAGAACGTAGTACCATGCCTAGTACTTACTGGGTGTTTAACAAATGCCATTTAAAAAGGGGTGAAAAGTAGCTCTAAAAACATTTCTCCTTAGATTTTTTGATCTCTCACCTGCTTTGGGTCTTGCTCTCTCCTTCTCCATGCCTCTCTGCTCTCCCCCTCCCCCTCTATGATTCTTCCTCTTCTTTCCTTCTCCCCATATATCACTCTTCCTCCTCCCTCTATTCCACCCCTCTATAACTTTCTCCTCTCTCTCCCCCATGACTCTTCCTCCTCTTCTCTCTCCCTTTGCGACTCTCTTTCTTCTCTTTCCCTCTTCTCCCTCTATCCCTCTCCAGTTTCTTTGGAATCGCCCTAGAGTCAGTGGCATTTAAGAACTCACCAAATTCTCACCTCTGTATGTGTCTCAGTCAGAAACCAAAAGCAAGAATTCTTCCTGAGATATGACATGACCATCCACATTCAACCTGTTGGCTCTGAAGACAACATCTGATTTGGGGCCTTTGGCCTTCTCTCATTTTGAAAACATTAAAAAATGATAAAGTGTTCAAGCAGTAAATGCCCAATACACAAACCAGGCAGTACTGTTCTGGTTGCCTGGCAACTGAACAAATGAGAGAAAGCATCAGGTGAATGAAAAGCAGCTGACTACTACTGGAGTTTACCCAGCTCTTTGTAATAATTGATAGTGGAATAGAACATTGCTAGAAGCTGAAGATAAATTAAAAGCCAAAATCTTTCCAGGGCTTTTCTGTTATTCCCTCTCTCTGGTAGTTGTTTTACTCAGAATGAGGAGGTGCATTTCAGTTCTACCCACACTCATTCTGTTCTAATAAAATCTAGAAAATAAATGCAGTCCCATTGTGAATATTCTAAAGTAGAAATGGAAGAATCCTGGATCCCAGGCCACCTGCTTAAATTATACTTCCAAGCTCGTTTCCCCTTATCAAACTTAAGTTGGAATTAGTAGACATTTGTATTCATACAAGACAGTAGTGTCTGGGTGAAATTTACTCAGGGTTGAGGTTGTGGCTGAAATAGTCCCTTCCAAATCGTGTCCACTAAAGAGCAACCTTTGATGTGCCAATATGTTCCTTGTTTGCAGTACCTAATAATAATAATTATCATATTTATGCACCTATTATGTGACAAGCACTGTACCAAGTATTGGGATAGATACAAGATCATCAGATGAGACACAGTCCCTCTCACATGGGGTTCACAACGTAAGCACAACGTATCATTTTGCTGATGAGGAACCTGAAGCATGGGGAGGTTGAGTGACTTGCCCAGGGTCACCCAGAAGGCAAATGTAGAAACAGGATTAGAACCCAGGTCCTCTGACTCTGAGGTCTGTGCTCTTTCCACTAGCCCTCATGCTTCTTGTCTCTGTTATCCAATTTTACCATATTTGTCTCACTATCGTTTTGAAACTTCTGCTGGGAACTATGTCCTTTTGAATAATCATAATTATTATAACTTTGATATCAATCAATGCCATTTATTAAGCACTTACTGTGTGCAACACACTGTACTAAGAGCTTGAGAGAGTACAATACAGGTGATAGAAAAATTAAACACAAAATTCAATTCAGCATTAATTTAAACTAATAATTCTTGTCTGCCACTGTGTACATGCACCACCTCAGACTTACACTTCAGTAACATCTCAATATGAACAAAATCTTAGGTTGCCTTACTAGGCCAAGGTTTAGACTTTCTAAGGAATTCTGCCTTCATTCCATTTATCATTTATAGTCATTGCCAGTGCCATGCTGAAAGACGGAGTTGAGGCTTAAAAATCATGATCTGGATACAGAATAACAAATTCTGAAGACAACATGAGAAGCACAGGCCTGGGAGTCAGGTCAGCCAATTGGCCTTCTAAGTGACACTGACAAAGTCATGTAACTTCTCAGTGGCTCAGTTTCTTCATGTGTAAAATGGAATAAGGACCCCTGAGGCTGTGAGCGCCATGTAGGGCAAGGACTATGCCTAACCTGATTTACCCTAGGGCTTACTACAGGTTTTGGTACATAGTAAGTGCTGACAAAATATGAGTAGTATTCATTTTTATTATTATTATACTGGATCAAACATCTTTTGATTTGAAAGCAGGACAAACATGCAGTTTCTCTGGAGGACAATGCAGATGGACATTTTCTACAATATTTATGCTGTAATCTCTCTAAATCATTCTGTTTTAAAAGAAAACAATTCAATTATTTAAATAATAACTCTCCCTAAATAAAATATTCATTTCAAAAATCACAGTGATATATTTAGGGTAAAATTTCAAACAATATTAAAATATTTCTCAGGTAGGTAAAATAAGGATGTGGATCACATCTCTTCATTGTCTGCACAATTACCCAATTACCTTAGCCAAAATGCTTGGACCTTTCTTTCATGCAGTGAATACCTGTTGAAATGGAAGTTGAAGAAAAAGAGGACATGAAGAATAAAAAAATAGAAATAACTTCAAGAAGAAAGGTTTTTTTTTAAATGATTACATCTTTTTGCAAAAAAATGCAGAATATTTTTGAACAGTACCCTCCACATAGGTCTTTTTCTCTATATTGAAGAATCTAGCAGGGACTTAAACTGGGGAAGATTCAGGGTTTTTTTTCCTTCCTGATAGAAAAATAGAATGTAAAATTTGAATTGAGCAAGTGAAGAAACATGAAACAAAGCTGTAACTCTTCTCTAATCTTAGTTCTCTAACCTTGTTGCATTGTACACTCTCAAGCACTTAATACAGTACTGCATGTGCAGTTAGTGCCCAATAAATAGCATTGATTGATTAATTAGAACTGGCTTTTTTTTCCTATTCAGAAAACTATGAGATGAGTCGAGTTTCCCAGGCACTTTATGAAAAGGAGCAATCCCTTAGAACTTTCAGACAATAGTGAAAGTGCCAAAAGATAGAAATGACCACCTTTAGTTCTATTTGATAAATTTGGGATAGTTCATAGAAAAAGATAGAAAAGTTTTTGTCCACAAATAACTTTAAATATCCTCAACTCTTCAGCTTGTTTTCTGGGTTCTAAATAAAATCATGGGAAAAATGATGGAAAGCTGGTGCTGGCAGAAAATATAAATGGGTTCAAAAGGATTAGATAAAACCATAGAAGAAGGTTTTATGATAGAAGCAGGGAATGTGTCTGTTTATTGTTGTATTGTACTCTCCCAGGTGTTTAGCACAGTGCTCTGCATACAGTAAGCGCTCAATGAATATGATTGAATGAATGGTCATTAAATTGAGGGCCAAGGGAGAAAACTATCACATTTTCTTCCAATCATTCTCTAGTGCCTCAACTGTACTGACTGGACTACTGCCTAACCTCGAACAGAGTTACTCATTGTCTAATATTATTACATCCAACTCTTCAAAATGGTCTAGTATTTAATTTTACAATATACATATATACCAAACAAACAAGTGTAACATTCCCTGACCTCATTAAGCTTACACTCTATTGGGTACAAAATAAATTGAAATAAAAGTACATTGAGGGTAATCAAGATAAATAATTAAATGAAACATGGAATAATAATGATGATGATGATTATATTTAAGTGCTTTTTGCAAGGCAAGCACTGTCCTAAGCACTTGGATAGGCACAAATGAGTCACATTGGACATAACCCTTG
Source organism: Ornithorhynchus anatinus (assembly GCF_004115215.2). Taxonomy (NCBI): domain Eukaryota; kingdom Metazoa; phylum Chordata; class Mammalia; order Monotremata; family Ornithorhynchidae; genus Ornithorhynchus; species Ornithorhynchus anatinus. The sequence goes on from NC_041746.1 coordinate 29,633,132, forward strand.
TCCCATAGGGGGCTCACAGTATAATCAGGAATATATTTATATATACACCCGAGTGCAAAAGATGAGGAAAAGTACGTTTGAAAGATCAGATAATACAGCAAGGGTGGTAATTTTTTTTAACACATCCAGAAAGCATCTCAGAGAGATAACGTGGCTTAGTGGAAAGAGTACGGGCTTGGGAGTCAGAGGTCGTGAGTTCTAATCCCGCCACTGACACTCGTCAGCTGTGTGACTCTGGGCCAGTCACTTAACTTCTCTGTGCCTCGGTTACCTCATCGGTAAAATGGGGATGAAGACTGTGAGCCCCGCGTGGGACAACCTGATTAACTTGTATCTACCCCAGTTCTTAGAACAGTGTTGGCACATAGTAAGAACTTAACATATGCCATCATAATTATTATTATTATTATTATTATGAAAGAAGTCAAAGATAGAACTGGATGACATCTAAGAGAGAACCCACGATTAGTTTCCAGTGGCCCTTGGTGATGGTAGGAGGGAGTTGTTGGGATAAGAAACTGCAAGGAGAGTGCAAGTGAAAACAAATATACAGTCTAGATAAAAGAACAATCCATCACCACTTACTTGAGAGAAGACCTAATGAGGTAATGAGGGAAAAGAGGAGGCTGGGACTCTATCATGCCTGGAGGGTGTACCAAGCCGAGGCTAGGATGTTTCTACTCTCAGGGGTGTATGATCCAATTATCTTTCCCTAACAATACCCGGGAGGTGTCTCACCCTCAAGGAGTCACCACTATTAGAAGGCAATTCCGCAATAAGATGTGAAAAGCTAGTCTTTTTTTCAGAAAGTTTGGAGGGAGAGAGCAATTTCCACGGAAATGTACTCGCGTGAACATTAAAGGGAGTACTAGGGAAACAAAGAATAAATTTACTTTCACGACTGCATGTAGACGCCAACAAGCCTAGGAGGTTTTATCACCCAGTCACCTCTCCCCAGAGCTGGAGGAGGTCGATTCATCTATTTTTTTTTTCAAGCTTTCGTTTGAAGCAAACAAAAGCACTGAACTTTCTGCAAGCTGCAGAGAGTGGCCGTCAATATTGAATTCACTCCTGCTCCTCATCTTAGAAGGAAGGGGTAATTAACAGCAGAGCGAAATCTTCATCTCAATAGATGTTAAAGCCCCGAGGATCTTTATCTTTGGGATGAATGCATCAGGGTGCTTCAGGTAGCCCCCCGCTTATCAATCATCTTCACACTTCTCTCATTTAATTCTAAAAGGGCTTTTCTGATCCACTAAGGGCCCGCAGTCAGTGAATTCGGGATTGATGCTGGTCCCCAGGCAACAGTTCAAAAGTTCCTCTAAACGGCACCTTGAGTGGCATATAAAAAGCAAAGCTCTCCACTCATTCTAGATGATGTGCTTTCAGATTTAAACTTGGATGGAGATGCTGATGAGGAGCCTCACAGGCCAGCCACCGGAAAAAAAGAGGAATGGGCCCAGTTACCCTGGAGTAAAGTATGATATACAGTGTGGGGAGAAGTCTGGCAATTCTCCGTGTCATTTCCATGCACGGTAACAATGCATGACAAGATTTAGACTGGCACGAGTATACAGTCTGTCAAAGGTGCTTCAAGATTTTATTTGGCTTTTAGTCAGCTCACATTACTTCAGGCTGTTTGATACACAGAGCACAAAGCAGCTTAACACTGTTGCTATTAACGATCAAACCACACTGAAAACACTTCATTAAACAGCCTACTGCAGTGTAATTGTTTAATAATATTTTGATTAGGTTGTTTAGTAGACAATCCTTGCTGTAAAACATTCTCTTGCTGACAAGTGAGTCATTGGTATAAAGCTATAGCAAAAAAAAAAGCAAAAAAATAAAACCCAAACAATAACAACAACAACAAAATCTAAAATAAGGCAACAAGAAAAAGTAGGATTTACCAGACATATTGCTTTTCCTGCCAATCCCACCATCACCACAGACAAGGACAAAAAGTTACTCTTCCTCCTCTGGATTTGATTCCATAGGCAGTAAGTTGTGAACAATTCAGAAGTATGGATTTTCTGGGAAGGAATGTGGTATTTTGAGAACACACCAGAATTATCAGTTGACTTCATCCTTTTTTCTTGCAATTAAACAAATTTCCTCAGAGTAAATGGCCTCACAGCCACAGCAAAGATAACATCCCTTTCTGAGACAAGAGATGCATTCTAGCCAGAGTGGTGGTTGAGCCATTATGGAATCTGATGGTTCTTTCTTTTTAAAATAAGGATCTTTCCCATAGCCATGGATGATCTCCATGGCCCTGTAAGTATGGCACTATTATGAGATCAAATGTGGGATTTGGCTAGGTGACGAGGCCACAGGCTAGGAAGAAGGGCCAACTTTCCCATTAGACTCACTTGGAGTATTTCGGAATGAGTCTGGTTACTCTGCCAATAGGAAGAAAGCTCTACGCCCTTATAGAGCCAAGTTGGGAAGTAAAGTGCCCTAATGGAAAGAGTCCAGGCCTGGAAGTCAGAGGACCTGGGTTCGAATCCCAGCTCCACCACTTTTCTGCTGTGTGTTCTTGGACAAGTCACTTAACTTCTCTAAACCCCCATTTCCTCATCTGTAAAATTGGGATTCAATACTTCTTCTGCCCGCACTTATACCATGAGCTCCAAGAGGGCCAGGGACTGTGTTTGACCTGATTATCTTATATCTTCCCCAGCATTTAGTACGATATGTGGCACCTAGTAAACACAAATATCATTATCATTATTAGTATAATAATAATTGTGATATCTGCTAAGCACTTACTATATGCCAGACACTGAACCAAGCACTGGGGTAAATAGAAGGTATTTGGATTGGACACAGTCCCTGTCCCACCTAGGGCTCCCAGTCTTCACCCCCATTTTGCAGAAGAGGAAACTGAGGTTAAAGAGAAGTGAAGTGACTTGCCCAAAGTCACACAGCAGACAAGAGGCAGACCCGGGAAAATAGAATCCAGGTCCTCCTGACTCCCAGGCCCATGCTCTATCCACCAGGCCACTATGCTTCCCTTATTATTCTTATTTTCTCCTAAAGGGAAACCAAATGGTTGGGAGTTTTCTGCTTACTGTTAGGTGTTGCCTGCCTGCTTATCTGGGATTCGGCAAGAAGAGATCTTACTGTAGTAAACTACCAAAGCTATACCCCAGGTAAAAAGGAAGCTGAATGAGCTAATTTTGCTGTATCTTAAATTGGAGGTTATTTTCTACTCAACCCTATTTCCCAACCTTTTGTCGAAGCAAAACTCTCAGGGTCAAATTTTATAATTGTTCCCTAATGAAATGTTTTTAGAATCAGCATGGCCTAGGAAAGGGTTTGGCCTGGGCGTCAGGAGACTTGATTCTAATCCTGACTCTGCCACTTCCTGGCTTTATGACCTTGGGTATGTCATTTTACTTCTCTGTCCCTCAGTTTCCTCATTTGTAAAAATGTGGGATAAAATACCTATTCTCTTTCTTAGACTGTTAGCCCCACGTGGAACAATGATTCTTTGCCATCTGCTTAACCAGCCCAGAATTTAGTAGGTGACTAAGAAATATTATCATTATTATCATTTTCCTGTCAGCCAATAGAACAAACATTATTCAATTCCACAGAAGTTTTTTATTCAGGAAATCAAAATTGGAGTGGGCTTGTTATATAATACCAAATCCTGACCACCCTACATTCGATATAATCGGCAGTATAGGATTAAAAAGTCTCACCAGGAAGCAAATGAGTTCTGTGTTGGCCCCACAGCACTTACGTACATGTCCGTAATTTATTTATACATTTGTCTCATTCTCTAGACTGTAAACTGTGGGAAAGAATTCTCTCTCACCCAAACCCTTAGTAGAGTTCCCTGCCCATAGTATACACTCAAATACCATTGATTGATTCATTAAAAATAGATCTGAGTTGAGCTTTTTATTGTTCATAATGAACATGTCATCTGTGTTAATTCGGCAAATAAGAGGTTATCTGCCCAAAAGATGTGGTTATAGAAAAAAAAAAAGTTTAACTTCACCTTCCATCTAAGCTTACTTTCGAGTCTTCTGTGATTCATTCTTTCAGTGGCCATTCTTTGAATCATGTTCAATACCTGTTTGTCTTGACTCCAGGATAGACAATAGATTTTTGTCATGTTGTTTTGCACTGTCAGGTAACTATACTGTAGCTCTCACTGTTTGTTTCACTTCCTTCTACTGAAGCAATCTCCCCAGGCCTCATCCAAGATAAGTTTCCTTACATTTGGAGTGCAGCACTTAGAACAGTACTTCACACATAGTAAGCGCTTAACAAATACCATTATTATTATTATTATTATTAAATGCCATCATTATTATTAACATTATACATTAACAGTGGTGCACTTACACATTCATATTGTGTTTCTCTATGTATCGAATTCCTAAATGTTTTCTATGCTATCTGACGCTATATGGTTCAGCCAATTGGCTTTGCAGTGTGCTTTTAAATCCCACCTCTTCCATTATTTCATCGCTTTGACTGTTTCAATGGAACAAGTGTCATCAGGAACAAATACGTAAGGTATCAACATGACATTGCTCTCACTAAGGATGCATTTTCTGAAGAAGGTATACTTGAGGTATTCAAAGGGCTACCTGTATTGTTGCTTGGGAAAAAAATGAACTAATGAAAGGAATGGAATCATTTTTAAACTGACATAATTCCCAAGAAAATAAATTGGCAAAAGACATAGAATACCCCGACAGCCGCATCATCTGAACATCAAACATAACAACTGATGGCAGAAGTCCCCAGTGAAAACCTCTAAAATGACAGTGTCTCTCATTCCTCTACTTAGGTCTGTACGATTAAGGAGGAAGGGGACAAAAGCTAGATTGATTGATTTATAAAAAATAGAACTCTGGGTTGGACTTTTTATTGTTCATAAATGAACATGTCATCTGTGTTAATTCAGCAAATAAGAGGTTATCTGCCCAAAAGATGTGATTAAAGAAAAAGAAAAAAATGTTTAACTTCACCTTCCATATAAGCTTACTAGATGCTAGATTTTGTTAGGCCTGTTAACAATTCAGGAATTGATTGCAGCAAATCAATCAGTTAATCGATCAATAGTAATCTAATGCCATTTTAACATGCCTAGAACTTCATCAGTAAACAACCCTCCCTAATTCACAGAGACTGCACATAACATGTCCGGCCAAAATCCAAATCCAATTAAGGAAGTTTATCTAACCTAAGAGCAAGGATGAGAAGTTTGATTTAATAATACTCTTTCTGGCAATAAATGCAAGCATGACTGATGCAAATATTAATTAACAACTATGAAAATATGGTTGACAAAAATCACAAATCAAACAAAACTCGAAGCTCACACCAGGTTAATGAAGCTTTGATAACCTTTCCAACAGACTGGATTTACAGCTATTTAAAGTTATTGTGAGGTTGGAATGCCCCATTTCTCATTTGAAATGAAAACCATTTAAACCAGATCATTCTCGGGGATGTTTCCATTTCAAAGGTTTGAACTATTTGAATTTGCATCTCTGAGGAATGATCTAGAGGCATAAAATAAATTCAGAAAGAGAAAAAAAATAAACTCCTGCAAAATCAAAATCACCAAATCTGCTAATTGGCAATTCACTAGACTGTAAACACCTGAGGGCGGGGACCTCATCTTCTAACACTATTGCACTCTTCCAAGCACTTAGTACAATGTTTGGTACACAATAGGCATTCAGTGAATACTATTGATTGATGGCTTGATTCATTCACCTGATCTTGAGAACCCAGCTTCAAAGGGGCATTTGAAAATAATCCTTGAGAGAGCAGCTGAGGCTTATAAAAGGACAACGTGTAATTGATCAATGAAGGGGAAAAAAAAAGACTTGCCAAGATAAATATTTTCACTTATTGCTTTATTTGGGCCTGAGGTGGATTTTTGGTCACTCAGTGAGCACAGAGAGTGCAGCTTTGTTTGTGAGAAAATTGCCTCCAGCTCAACTTAAATCATGGGCGTCTATTTTGGCTTTGCATGTTCCCCCCTGCCCCCACAAACCAGTCAAAATGAAAAATGTTCTAAGACAAGAGGAGCAGCTTGAAGAACACTCTGCATTCCATAGGATTTCTCTTTCACTTTATCTACCGTGCATGACTCCAAACTTAGCCTCTGCCAGGAATGCATGGTACCAGCTTTCTCTTCTCCTTTGTCATATGGCAGTGTTAAGCAAAGAAATAATGACAAGAGGTCCTTGTCAGTACTTGCTGTCAAAGGAAAAAGTTGTTCATTCCCTGTCAATCTTTTCCTTCCTGCAAGGGGGTGGGGTTGGGGGGGAAATGAATGAAAATTTCAAAGACAAAGGTGCAGGAAAAAAAAAAAGAAATGAAATGAAATACCCTGCAGTGAGTATTTTCTGTAAAGGCAAACTAAACTACCCTTTTGGGGCCTTTGGGAATGGTAATGAGGCTGAGAAAGGGGTGTCAAAGAGGTGTTAGGAGGAGCAATAGGAACAAAATTTGCAATCTATTGTTATGGAGATTTTCATATTTTTTTTGTGCGTGGGGGTGGGTGGTTATAGCTTGTGAGCTCCATGTAGGACAGTGTGTTTGATCTGTTATATGTGTAACTTTCCCAGAATTTAGCACAAGTGCTTGGCTGCCGCCAATCAATTTCCATGACTCAGTATAGGTTTATCCAACCCTTTCTTTTGGAAATCACCAGAGGCCGTTTTGGAAGGGCCAATGGGCATTCAATCAATCAATGGTCTTTACTGAGCGCTTCCTATGCAGAGCACTGTACTAAGCACTTGGGAGAGTATAACGGAGCTGGAAACATCGAAAGTGATTATGGCATGCCAATTATGCAGAATACTGTACTAAGTACTTAGCAGAGTACAATAGAGTTACAAGATACAATTCCAGCCCTCAAGGACCTGGAAAGCAGCATGGCCTATAGGATAAAGCCTGACCCTGGGAGACAGAGGAGCTGTGCTCTAATCCCAGTTCTGTAACCTTTGTACAAACTAGTTCTCTTCCCCTCTTCAAATCCCTACTTAAAGCTCACCTCCTCCAAGAGGCCTTCCCAGACTGAGCTCCCCTTTTCCCTCTGCTCCTTCTACCCCACCTTCACCTCTCCGCAGCTAAACCCTCTTCTCCCCCCTTTCCCTCTGCTCCTCCCCCTTCCCATCCCATCCTCTCAGCACTGTACTCGTCCACTCAACTGTATATATCTTCATCACCCTATTTATTTTGTTTAATGAGATGTACATCACCCTGATTCTATTTATTTGCTATTGTTTTAATGAGATGTTCTTCCCCTTGACTCTATTTATTGCCATTGTTCTTGTCTGTGTGTCTCCCCCCGATTAGACTGTAAGCCCGCCAAAGGGTTTCTACTTCTCTGTTGTCTATTAGACTGTAAGCCCGCTTTACTATCTGTCTCTGCCTATCTGTCTATAGACTGTCTCTATCTGTTGCCGATTTGTACATACCAAGTGCTTAGTACAGTGGTCTGCACATAGTAAGCGCTCAATAAATAGTATTGAATGAATGAATGAATGAATGTGTTACTTGGGCAAATCACCTACCTTCTCTGTGCTTCAGTTTCTTCAAATGCAAAAAGGGGATTCAATATTAGTTCTCCCTCCTACTTAGACAGAGCTCCATGTGGAAAAGGGTCTGTGTTTGACCTGATTTAACTTGTATCTACCCCTGGGTTTAGAACATTCCTTGATACATGGTAAGCGCTTAACAAGTACCACTAAAAAAAAAATGACCTTTCAATCTCAGACACTCACATTTTCACTGTATATGTAATGGCACCACTTTTTTAAATTTTGAAAAAGGAATGCCATATCTGGATAAAGTGCTCCATTTAAGGTGACACCTTAGAGTATTGGAACAGTCTGAAAGTTCAGGCTTGTCCTCATAGCAGCCAGGATTATTGATATTAATAACAATTATTATTATTATGGTATTTAAGCACTTACTACGTGCCAGGCACTGGGGTGGATACACGCAAATCTGGTTGGACACAGTCCCTGTCTCACATGGGGCTCACAGTCTCAATCCCCATTTTACGGATGTGGTAACTGAGGCCCAGAGAAGTGAAGTGATTTGCCCAAGGTCACACAGCAGACACGTGGAAGAACCGGGATTAGAACCCAGGAAGTCTCATATCAATCAATTGTATTTACTGAACATTTTCTGTGTGCAGAGCACTGTACTAGGTACTTGGGAGAGTACAATATAACAGAGTTGGTAGAGAGTGGAGCTCAGACTCAAGAAGAATAAAGATGCTGCCATGAGCCAGGGACACATTTCTGAGCGAGAAAAGTTCCATCCTCCACCTCCCGGGAGTGAAGCCCAAATAAGACGTGACTGTCAAGCCTGATATGACATAAACTTTCCTGTTTTCATTGAGTGAATCAAGAGAACGAAGACTCTTTTTACCTTATTAGTAGCAAATCTGCATAAAATTTCCATTACACAAGGGATTCCTCAGTAGATTTCTCAAGAGTACTTTGGAGACTGAAAAAGAGATTTTTGCTGCCTCTTAGTGGTGGAACAGAAAGACTCTGCTTTCCACATCCTGAGTCTCTGTGTCACTTCCTTCATTTCTGTAATGTCTGCAGAGAGTATGCCCATTGTTCTATATGGTGGCCTAAAGCCATATAGTGATTCCAGGACCAGCATGAGAAGCAGCATGGCCCAGTGAAAGAACACTGGTGTGGGAGTCAGAGGACCTGGATTCTAATACCGCCTTCACCACTTGTCTATCTTGTGCCTAACTGTACATTCCAAGTGCTTAGTACAGTTCTCTGCACATAGAAGCGCTCAATACTATTGAATGTTGTGTGACCTAGGGCAAGTCACTTAACTTTTCAGTGCCCCAGTTGCTTCATCTGTAAAATGGGAATTAAGACTATGAGCCTTATGTGAGACAGGGACTATGTCTAAACCAATTATTTTGTACATACTCCAGAGATTCATTCAATCATATTTATTGAGTCATTACTGTGTGCAGAGCACTGTACTAAGCTCTTGGGAGAATACAACAATAAACAGACACATTCCCTGCCCACAATGTACTAACAGCCTGGAGGCAGGGGAGACAGACTTCAGTACAAATAAATAAATTACAGATATGTATATAAGTACCGTGGGGCTGGGAAGGGGGAAGAACAAAGGGAACAATTCCAGGCATAGCAGAAGGGAGTGAGAGAAGAGGAAAGGGGAAGCTTAGTTTGAGAAAGCCTCTTGGAAGAGATCTGCCTTCAATAAGGCTTGGAAGGTGGGGGAGAGTAATTGTCTCTTGGATTTGAGGAGAGAGAGCATTCCAGGCCAGAGGCGGGACGTGGGCTAGGGGTCTGGGGTCTGTGGTGAGACAGGCGAGATGGAGGCACAATGAGAAGATTAGCACTAGAGGAGTGAAGTATGTGGGCTGGGTTGTGAAAGGACTTTAGCGAGGTGAGGTAGGAGGAGTAAGGTGGTGCAGTGCTTCCTAGCCAATGGCTAGGAGTTTTTGTTTGATACGGAGGTGGATGGGCAACTACTGGAGTTTTTTGAGGAGCGGGCTGACACATCCTGAACGTTTATGTAGAAAAATGATCCGGGCAGCATAGTGAAGCATGGACTGGAGTGGGGAGACAGGAAGCCGGAAGGTCAGCAAGAAGGCTGACAGAGTAATCCAGGTGGGATAGGATGAGTGATTGTTTAACATGGTAGCAGTTGGAGGGAGAGCAAAGAGTGGATCTCAGTGTTGTTGTGAAGGTGGGACTGAGATTAGTACAGGGTCAGGCACATAGTAAACTCTTAAATACCATAAAGACATAGAGCTTGGTTAATGGTATTCTCCAGTCGTTATTAGTCTACAGAGGATCTTTGCAGCAATAGGAGAAGGTGAAATACTTTCAGAATTACCAAAGTCAGCAGTCATGTCTTCATGAGGATAATAAGAATGATCTTCAGTATTTATCAAGAAAGAGCTGTGTAAGTGCTTAAATAGGGTCTTGTCTCTGTTTGTGGATCTCTGCAGGTATCCTGTCACGTCAGGGCATTTAACCATTATTCATGGCTCCGACTAGCACAGTAGCACTTTCAAATATTGGGACAAGGTCCATGTCTTTGGAATTTGGCAGATTCTCTATGCTTTGGAGAACTTCGTCTTCAGTAACAGAAGACGTGTTCAAGAGACTGTTGAAGTGCTTTTGCCATCTCTGCAGGATTCTGTCTGAGATAAGGACGGTGCCAAACTCCCTCTTTCAAGGTGCCAAAGGAGCGTGTCACTAAAAGATGCTTGCGTTTGCAATTGGAGTTGTGTGTCGTCTTGCATCTCAGTTTTGGCATACCACCAGAACTGGCTTTGGATATCTGGCTGACTTTGTGGAGAGGGAAGGGGATTTTGAGTCGCCCATAGGTTGGCCGCCCAGACACATGACCCTGGTGTGTAATGCCAGAGGCAAGAAGTATTATATAATGATGTTGTAAAGAAATATGTCCAAACTCCTCAACCTAGAGAATTTCTTCAGGGAGACTGGACTCAGCCATCTCTGAGATATGATTCCAGATGGAAGTTATTAATGATCAAGGATGTCAGTAGGGCAGGTCAACCCAGATCTGATGCTGTTTCTTATGTAACAATATCCACAGGGAGCTACCTACCCACCTCAGAAGGAAAGAAGTCTCTTTGTTAGGGAATAGCTGAAGTGCCCGTGAGCACTTTTAATGTCTGTCTCCTCCTGTATACTGTAAGTTCCATGTGGGCAGGGATCACATCAACTCTATTATATTGTACTTCCCTCACTGCTTAGTACAGTACCCTACAGACAATGAGCACTCAAAGACCGTTAGAATTTTATGTATAGGAACCACTTATGTCCAAAGTTTTCATTCATTCAATCATCCCCAGCCCTTCAGACAAGCAGGCAGTTGCCTGGTTAGCTTTAGTGATTGTTGTTTTCACAGCCTCATTCAGGATTTTGGCAGGGCCTACCCACTTGGGCAAAAATAATAATAATAATTATGGTATGTGTCAAGCACTGGTCTAAGTGCTGGGGTAGATACAAGGTAAACAGGTTGGACACAGTCCCTGTCCCACTTGGGGTTCACAGCCTTAATCCCCATTTTACAGGTGAGGTAACTGAGGCATATTGAAATTAAGTGACTTGCTCAAGGTCACAAAGCAGACGAATGGCAGATTGGGATTAGAACCCAGGTCCTTGCTCTATCCACTAGGCCATGCTGCTTCTTTATATAACCAGATTGTTTCCTCCATCAGAAGAGGTCAACAGTGATGGCATAGCAGCAGAAGAAATAATCAGGACCAGAACCCAATCTCTCAATTCTCCATGTTGTGCTCTTTTATACCTTTCAACTCTGTCAACAGCAGAGCAAATGTTGAATTAAACATTTGGGATATTAGCTCTTCCCAGAATAACAATGATAATATTAATGATAATAATGATATTTGTTAAGTTCTTACTATGTGCCAAGTACTGTACAAGCACTGGGAGAGATACAAGATAGGTCAGGGACTGTCCCTGTCCCACATGGGGTTCACAGTCTAAATAGGAGAAGAAAAGATATTGAATCTCCCTTTTACAAGCTAGGAAACTGAGGCACAGAGAAGTTATGTGTCTTGCCCAAAGTCACAAAGCAGGCACACAGATTAGAACCCAGATCCTCTGTCTCCCAGACCCATGTTGTTTCCACTAGACCTTGTTGTTTCTCTGTGATATGTACATTAAAGATTTTTGTGTTTTTCACTTTTCTTTTCCTCTTGGGTGATCTAATTGCAATTGCTATGCTAACCTACGACTGAATGTAGGATGGGAATTTCATTGATTCATTTATTTTTCGCTGGATTGAATTTCACTACTGTCATTTCAACATGAACAAATAACTTTCATAAAAAAAGGTGCTGTACAAACCATTCAAGATAATTCTATACCAGATAAAGCTACCGGTTTCATTCATTCTATATGCTGAACAATCCACAAGGGGTCCATGCTGTGGAGTGATCGATCAAGCCTGATTTTCCTAGTGTGCTAAACACTCCCTTAGAATAAGTCAAGGTTGGAAGCTACATTAACTCTTACAACACACTAAGGTGTCATTTAGTGTTCTGGGATGCTCTCCTGAGGGAGACTGGGTTTTGTCACAATGCATCTTTATTTAATAGCTAAGTTGCCATGCTTTCTCTTAAAATCTAATTGTAGGTCCAAGATCAAAAATGAGCCCAGAGGCCTATAAAATCTAGCATTCTTCCAGAAGCTTAAATGAAGAGATAAGGCCCAACACCTCTCTGTTCAAGCAAAATAAAATTTACTTTTTGCAGGTTCTACTTCTTTCATGTGTTCTGAGGGAAACTATATTTGAGAAAGTTACCAAAGAAGAGTGACACCCAGTAATAATAATAATGATGGTATTTGTTAAGTGCTTACTATGTGCCAGGCACTGTTCTAAGTGCTGGGGTAGATACAAGGTTATCAGGTGGTCCTACATGGGGGCTCCAGTCTAACCCCCATTTTACAGATGAGGTAACTGAGGCACAGAGAAGTTAAGTGACTTGCCCAAAGTCACCCAGCTGACAAGTGCCGGAGCAGAGATTCAAACCCACAAATTAGATAGACCCTGGATGAGCTTTATTCAGCTGCACCTGAATTGTCACACAAGTCACTATTGAGCATTTTTGACCTTAAAAATCCAATCACGTACCAATCAATTTTATTGAGTGCTTACTGTGTACAGAACACTGCACTAAGCGCTTGGGAGAGTACAATAAAACAATATAACAGAGTTGGCATTACAAAGCATCAGTCAGTAGAACATGTCTATTACACCCTATTGTGCAACTCTTCGTGCCATTTACTGCCTAAACCAAGTTGGGTTGACAACTCATTGATCAATGATCCCAACCTCATAGAGCATCTAAATTGGAATGAATGATTATCGTCCAGTTCAGGGGAAAATGAAAGCAAAAGTTAGGTCCAGAATAGAAATTGGTAAATGGAGAGTCAGATCTCCAGAGTTTTTATTTAACTACCAAACTATTGAATGAAAATGTGACAGTTTTAATGAAAAGATTGTCATTGTCAGAAGTAGGGGAAATATTCTTTCAGATGAGTCCATCACAATTGGCACAAATTGTCACACTGGGTCTAAATTTTACAGGTAAGACAGAATAGTCAAAGCTAGTCATTTAGAAATATACCCAGCATCACTGTGGAAGTGTCTTTCTAAAATACCTTTTGCTTAAGAAGTCACATAAGATAGCTTAAGAAAATGTCCAGTTATAATTAGAAGGTGGGAGCAACATCTGCATCTGGAGCCAAAATGATCCATCACAGCTTGAATTATTCTTGTACCTACTTCCATTTATGAGGAAGGAAGATCGTTAGTACTGCTATCAATTAAATGCGTTTATTGAATGCCTACCTTGTCCAAAGCACTATTCTAAATGCTCGGGGGAGTAGAGTGAAAAAATAAAGAAATAATGATTTTTAAAAAACCCAGATTCCCTGCCCTCAAGGTGCTTATATCTAAAGGGGAAGACAGGAAGACGTAAGTTATTTATAAATCAAAGAGGAAGAAGAACCAGTCTATCATAAGCTGTAAGATCGTTGTGGGCAGGGAACTGGTCTGCCAACTCTGTTGATGATTGATAAGGATGATAGTACAAATATGTAAAGGTGAAATAGCTGAATAATTGAATTATATTCATAGACAGAGACTGGATGCAAGTACACAGGTGATGTAACATTTTGTACATGAGGTAAATCTGCATTATAGAATCTCCCCTTTATTCCATATTCATTTCTAGCTCTTGAATTCTCTCCCCACCCCCTTTCCCCCCCCAATACCTTTCCCCTTCCAATAGTATTTATTGGATCTTTCCACTTTTTTCCCATTAATATCTTCTTGTTCCTTTCCCACCCCACCCCCATCCCATAACCTTTTTTTATTTTTCTTCCAGCTACTCTAGTGTCTCAAGCTCAATTTTCAGATCAGAGGTTTCAAGTGTACCAGTGCTTGTCACTGCAGGAGATGAAGCAATGAGTCTTTGAATTGCCCAGAGGAATGACAGAAATAAGTGGAAAATATTTAAAATCCAATATTCTAAATTGACCTCAAGGGGAGAGAGGACTCTTGTAAACTCGAAGCATGCATTTCTGGGTTCATATGGTATTCTTTTTTTTTTTTTTTTGAATAAATGGATTTCCCCGACCTCATTCCTTATAATTAACTCTTTAATTTGGTTAGTTTTTTCCCCCCCTCAACTTTTTTCTGATCCATATGATCTGCGATAATTTCCACATGTCATTTTGTTACAGAAACAAGCATTCAGTTCCCCATGCATTTTCAAATTGAAGGGACCAACTCTTCGATGCTTAATAGGACAAAACCCCATTTCATTCCCATCTCCCTTCTGTAAGCTTATTCTTTTCCTAGATATCACTTTCTTCAGCAAGACATAGGATCATCTGGACTCTAATGGCCATTTCTCTGTTCCCGTTTTTCAGATAATAATAATTATGGTATTTGTTAAGCGCTTACTATGTGCCAAGCACTGTTCTAAACACTGAACACTGATCTTCTCATTATCTTAGATTCTGCATTACATCTGACAAGCCCTTGCCAGTTTTGGTTTTTTTTTTTGAGGAATTTTTTTTTTAAATATTAGTTTTGGCTTCAGCAGTAAATGAACAGTCTTCCTTTCATCTTTGAACTGCTGCTTGCCAAAAAACAGTGTTGATTGAATTCTAATCTGTGCAGCTTTCTTCTTGGCATTATGTGGTAGTTGAAGTACACATATGGGGCAGTTCTTAGGGTACACAATTGGCTTAGAATTTTCAGAGCAGTCTCAAAAATAGAGACAGGCCTACATATTGTAACAAACACATCTGTGAACCAAGGACCTATTTTTTTCATGCACATAGTAGGGAACTGATCATTAGATTCCTATTGGTGTCTCCAACTAAACCCACGTGTGTAGATAGGCTCTCTCTGTGTTTAGCACTAACTTCAGAAATTAAAGCCAGCTCTCTCATTCGACACACAAAGCATATAAACTCTTTAATACTTGACTCAGTCCATTTCTATCACCCAGACCTGACTAATTTATTAATTTACTCTGCATGTCCCTTTTCAATTTTTAACTTTCCCAACATTTCTCTTTTCTTTGCCTCTCATCAGAAATCTTCAATCCAAACTGTTTCCCTTGATACCTTTTTAATATAGCTAACATATCACAAAATATATGACTCTGCTATTTTTAGTAATGCTCTTTAATAGCAAGGCTCAAAGCAATTTTCTAATTTAGACACACGATATGCTGAAAGTGGTTTGATTCTAAACATTTCTGGAGTAAACACCAAACAGTAATCTCCAAGTGGGCAGAGATGTCTTTTCTTTGGTACTCTCCAAGTGTTTAGTACAGTATCCTGGTCTGTCTCCCCCTGTAGACTGAAAGCTCCCTGAGAGCAGGGATCATGTCTACCAACTGTATTGTCCTCTCCCAAGTACTTAGACAGTGCTCTACTCAATGAATACTACTAATTGATTGATAAATACTACCAATTGAATCAAATTTAGATGATGAGATGACTGAGCTACTGATAAGAATATCACATTTAGGAGAGCTCATTTTTGGGAGGGAATACATCTGCCAGTTCTATTGCACCAATCCTATTGCACTGTACTCTTCCAAGCCCTTAGTAGAGTGCTCTGCACATAGTAAAATAAATAAAATAAATGTTGGTATTTGTTAAGCTCTTACTATGTGCAGAGCACTGTTCTAAGTGCTGGGATAGATACAGGGTAATCAGGTTGTCCCACGTGAGGTTCACAGTCTTTATCCCCATTTTGCAGATGAGGTAACTGAGGCACAGAGAAATGAAGTGACTTGCCCACAGTCACACAGCTGCCAAGTGGCAGAGCCAGGATTCAAACCCATGTCCTCTGACTCCCAAGCCCTGGCCCTTTCCACTGAGCCACGCTGAGAGGTGAATTCCCTTCTATGATGCCAATCTAAAAATCACACTCCTGGAAAGCCTGAAATACTTTAATCTCTTCCTTCCGAAGAGGACAGGGCCTAAGCCATCTCTGATCCAGTGAAATGTCCAGATAAATATCTGTGTGAATAATGCAACAAAAGATGATCTTACCTGAAGAAAACAACATCTTCTGGCAAGTATCTGGACTCAAGAAAGAGGAACCTTCACACTTACCAGAGAACTATAACTAAGGGATTAGGGAGTGTGTTTCAAACTTCAAGTTAGAATGACTTCATTCATACTGTTCTGTGTCCGTCTGTTGCAATCATCTCATTTGGGCAATGTGAAATGGGGAGTTTTGAACTATATCCAACCAATTTGATCTATATAAGTAGTCCATCTGATTATTTAGACCAACCATTCACTTTTTTTTCCCCTGTAAAAGAAGGGGACTTTTGTGTGTGTCCTGTACAAATAATTGTTCCAACTCTCACTTTCACAATGCCTGGGTAAGCATACCTGAAATAGTGTCTCTGACCCCAAAGAATGACTCTACCAATAGTTGCAGAATTATTTATGAAGTTGAAAATGTGTCTTCTAGGCTAGAACAATGTTTAGGGTCCACACTGGGACTCTGCCCGTGCACAGTAAAACGATCATTTCAGGCATTGATCCTTATGACCATTTCCTAAGGTGGTAGAAATGCTGCATTATTGTTTTACTGTATCTTTTGCTTTAATCTTGTGCCCTCAGGACCCTGGTGAAATTTTGTGTTGAAGTCCTTCTGATGGGATCAAATATTATGAAATATTTACGGGTTGCACTCAAGTATGAAAGAACCCATTGAGAGGGAGGGAAATGAAGGTTGAAGATAAGAGGGCAGAGAAACATACCTGCCAGCTTTAAAAGCTTCAACTCTGATTGCCGGAGGTCGCTGCTCCTTTTCAGTTTCACGATCTTGGCAGTTCCTATTTATTGTCTTCCTGCTTTGCTGGGCTTGATTGCTGACGGCTGAGTGGAAGATTGCTGTTGCCAGTAGATATTTGTGCTGCTCTTTCTGTTTGGATGACAATTTAGCCAGAGAGAGCTGATGACAAACAGAGCAAACCCTTGAACTGAAGCTGATAAACATTATGTTTGTGGTTCCCTATGGAAATGGTGATACCGAAGAAAGCTTTCATAGAAGAAGAGGGGAAAACAAGTTCATTTCTATAGGGTCCAATCAGTTTAAGAAATATGAGTACCACTCGCCCTAAACAGCAGCAACAGGATAGGAAGCCTTTGGCAAGAGGCAGAAATCGAGTATTCTTGAGACTTAAAATGAAGAAGGATGCACCTCATTTCAGAACATTTGAGATGCTTAAGGACAGTCTGCTGTGTAATAGGTAACTTTTTTTTTTAAATCAACTGCACCATACCTTTAAACCTTCATCCCCTCCAAACGGACACATTAAAAACCCTTAATACAAAACACCTAAGCTGACTCACAAATTGCACTTTATAGAGAAATGGCATTCAAAATAACACAATAACTCTGATACTTAAATGAATGTTTCCAGGAATTTAATCCCCCACCAGAAGAATTGTTATGGCATGCGCTGTCTTCCTTATTTATTTCAACTTTTATCATTCTAGGCCACTGCAATTAGAGTGGAGATTTTCGAGGTTTAGAGGCCTACCCAAGTCACTGGGTTTCTCCCATCCCTCCAAGGTCATAAGCATAGAAGTAGGGTAAGTGCAGACTTCAAGACATTTGGGTAACCATGTTCAGTTAATATGGACCCTGCTGAACAGCTAGTCTTAAAGAGCAATGTTTCTGTGCATGAGGATAAAACAGTACTGACAGCATACGACAATCAACTGGAAAGGGTTCTTCTGAGGTTTAAATCACTCATTTGATTTTCAGATTGAATGGGAAAATTGATTGGTTCAACTATTCTTTTTTTGAAAAAAGTCATGATAACTAGAATCTTCAATAATGAATCTTATCTTTGAATGGCTCCTGCTTGCTGGGCCTTTGTCTGTGTGTGGCAAAATCTCTACAGTTGGCAAGGATATGTCTTAACTGCACAGCAGCAAGCACATTACAAGGGCATAGAAAAAACAAAGTTGAGGGGGTAAAATGGGAGCAAGATGTCTTTAAGCCTCTCTGAAGTGTCTCATCTGGAGTTCCTGAAATCCCTTATTAAACAACTTACTTATACAGCTGTAATTTATTTATAGAAATGCCTGTCTCCCCATCTAGACTGTAAGCTCACTGTGGGCAGGGAATGTGTCTTACTGTTAGATTCTACTCTCTCAAGTGCTTAGTACAGCGCTCTGTTCATAGTAAGCACTCAATAAATATGACTGAGAAGCTGCATGACTTAGGGGAAAGAGCCCGGGCTTGGGAGTCAGAGGTCATGGGTTCTACTGCTGGCTCTGCCACTTGTCAGCTGTGTGACCTTGGGCAAGTCATTTAACTTCTCTGTGCCTCAGTTACCTCATCTGTAAAATGGGGATGAAGACTGTGAGGTCCACGTGAGACAAGCTGGTTACCCTGTTTCTACCCCAAAGCTTAGAACAGTGCTTGGCACATAGTAAGCAGTTAACAAACACCAACATTGTTATTATTATTGAATGAAAGAAAACTGGATCACTTGAGCTATCAATCCATCAAATTTATTGAGAATTTACTGTGTGCAGAACACTGTACTACTACTATTAGTGATAATGATGGTATTTGTTAAGTACTTACTATGTGCCAGGCACTATTCTAAGTGCTAAGGTAGATGCAGATAATTGTGTTGGATACAGTCCCTACCCAACATAGGGATCACAATCTTAATCCTATTTTACAGATGAGGGAACTGAGGTAAAGAGAAGTTAAGTGACTTGCCCAAGATCACACAGGAAGCAAGTGGCAGAGCTGGGATTAGAACCCAGGTCTTTCTGACTCCCAGGGCTGTGCTCTATCCACTAGATAAGGTTGCTTCAAGCAATAAGCTCTTGGGAGAGCACAACAAAACAGAGTTGATAGACACAGTTCCCTAAGGACAAAGAGTATTAGCTGTGTGCAGGTGTGTCAATTGTTTCAGTGGGGAGACATTTGTGACATTTCATTAAGGGTCAAAACTTTCCAAATTCCTGAATGGGGGGGTCTAAATTTAAGAGGTCGGGCAGGAATTCAATCTGGAGTTGACCCAGGCAAATACCAGTGGAAAGAGCTATATAAAAGAATATGACAACTCTTTTCAAAATGCAGATTTAAAACGTTTTCCTTGCCTCCATGTGAATTTGTGGTTCCAAGAGGTAGTCCACTGAGAGTCTCAAATGAATGACTGTAGTATTTATTAGGTGCTTACTTTGTGCCAAGCACTCTTAAGCATTGAAATAGTTACAAGATAATCAGATCAAGCCCAGTTCTTGTCCCATACAGAGCTCAGAATCTGAGATTAGATCTCATCCCCATTTTAAGAATGAGTAAGTGGCTGTCAAGAGGGATTAAGTGACTTGTCTACCATCACAGAGTAGACCAGTGGTCATACAACTCAGACATGCATTTATTTGCCTCTTTAACTGAAAAAGATGAGAACCTTACAATAGATTCTAGAGGGTTCAGCTTTGCTTTTGCCCAATAAAATTTTCTCTCCATCCAAGTATTTAGCTTTGCCAGGCAACACAAATCACAAAATTACAACATTTGCCTGAAGAAAGTGAGATGCAAACTTGAATACTATCACTGGATAGAGGATAGAACCGCCAACGATGTCTCATTACATTTCCAAATGGCTGACCATTCTTGTTCAACAAGGACTATGACAAAATGGCACCCTGGAGGTATTATAAAATAGCTCCATATTGGTAGATGATTTCAAACTACCCACTAGTTTTCCTTGGAGAGATAAGTAGAGCTTTTGAACTATGACTCGTTGTGGGCAGGGAATGTGTCAGTTGTACTGTTAAATATTAGTATGTTGTACTCGCCTAAGTGCTTAGTATAGTGCTCTGCACACAAAAAGCACTTAATACAAATTGACTAACTATGATTTCCCTTTCCGTTACAAAAAGTACAGATGGTCTTACATCAACCCTCAGTTCATCTTATAAGCTGCTGAAATCCTAACATTTATTTCATTTATAATAATAAAGATTGAGTTATTTATTAAATGCTTACTATATCCAAGCATTGTGCTATGTACTCAGGTAGATACAATACAATCCAGTCAGATATCATCCCTGTCCCACCTGGGGCTCTCAGTCTAAGGGGCAAGGCAAATTTCTAGTTCCTCTTTTACAGATGAGGAAACTGAGGCACAAAGAATTGAAGTGACTTACCCAAGGGTATAGAATAGGCAAGTGGGTGAGCCAAGTTTACAATCCAAGATATATGATTCCATTTCTCTGTTCTTTCCAATAAGCCATTTCTGTGGCACTTACCAACATGCCCCCTCAAACCAAAAGCTATTTTCTATGTAGTATATGAACTGGCAAAAAGCAGGTTGAACTCATAGTTGACTCAATGTATTGTGGAGGGGCATTTCACTTCCCATTTTAATATTTTCTGGGTTTTCTCTGGTAAACCAATGAAAAAAGCACATAAAATCAGAACTATTTGGCTTATATTCTACCTTCTCATTTGGAGTTTAAATAAGGGAAAGGCTAAAACATAAAACTCACAGATGAAAATACATGTAAATATCCTAATGTTAACAATGCAGTATAAACAAAAATGCAAATCCAGTATTATTATTCTTATATGAAAGGTTAAAATCAATTACTTCTCCCTGAACACCTGTGCCCACTGTTCATTTTAGATAGAACCCAATGTTCAACACTAGTATTTACTGAGCACTGACTGTGTATAAAGTCTTGTACTAAGTGGTTGGGAGAGTACAGTACAATTGAGGTGGTAGGTATGTTCCCTTCCAACAATGACCTTATGGTCTAGGGAAACGTTCTTGCAATTACCCTCATCTTGTGGATACAGTGCAACACAGTGTCAGTAGAAGCAGCTGTGCAGAAGCATAGAGTTGGCAAAGGGTGAGTACTACAATGTGAGTTTTCTTCAGTGCAGAGTTGGATCACTCTTACTCGAACAGAAAACTGAATTTATCCCATTCATGGGTAGTTGAAAGCCAGACAAGCTCTAAAATAACATTTGGTGCTCACCATTTATAAAATAAACAAATCTATTTAGGGAATAAGTGTAATTTTCTCCATAGAAATCCAACAGGATAGAAGCAAAGGAGTCAAGTCCCAAACAAATCTCTAGCCATACCTCACTCTCAAATCTTTCATCCTTCATTCCCTCATTCTTGCTGTTCTTCCAGTTTGGGACACTTTCCCTCACCAACTGAACAGATCACAGCTCTCCCCGTATTCAAATCTCTCATGAAAACCTAACTCTCTGTAAGCTGGCCCATCTCAATTACTTTACAGCATCGCAAGTAATATAAGCCCATCAGCCACCTCTAGCACTTAGGAAGCTACTTATCCTCAGCATTTATGAATAAACGTTTACTCTTTCAATTGCACATTCAATTATTCATCTTGATTGCTCTGTAAATACTTTTATGGTTGTCTCCCCTATAGAGTGAAAGCTTGCTAAGGGCAGGGGATATGACAATTGCTTGTTGAGTGATTCCTAAGTGCTTAGAACAATACATTTCATCCAGTGGGTGCTCAATACTACTAATATTGTCTAATTGCCTTGCAATCCATTATCAGCCATTTTTTTAAAATTACTATTATTACTATCAGTGATATTTGTTAAGAGCTTATTATGTGATAAACACTTTAAATGCTGGGGTAAAAACAAGGTAATCAGGACAGACAGTCCCTATCTATTTGGGTATACAGTCTAAGTAGGGAGAGAACAGGTATTTAATCCTCATTTTACAAATGAGGGTACTGAGTTAATTTGCCAAGGTCACACGACAGACAAGCTAGAGGAGCAGTTTGGTCTAGCAGATACAGTAAAGGTCTAGAAGTCAGAAAGACCTGGGTTCTAATACTAACTCCTCCACTTCATTCAATCAATCGTATTTATTGAGCACTTACTGTGTGCAAAGCACTGTACTAAGGGCTTGGGAGAGTACAATACAGCAACAAACAGAAACATTCCCTGTCCATAACGAGCTCATAATCTAGAGATGAGCTCACAGTCCTGTCTGCTGCGTGACCTTGAACAAGTCATTTAACTTCTCTGTACCTCATTTACCTTATCATCTGTAAAATGGGGATTAAGACTGTGAGCCCTATATGGGACAGAGACTGTGTCCAAACTCATTAGCTTTTATCTACTTCAGTGCTCAGGAAAGTACTGGGCACATAGTAAGTGCTTAACAAAAACCATAGAATAAAGTGACAGAGTTGCTTTTAAATAAAGTAAAAACCACTTTGATTAGCAGTGCACATTATAAGAAGTACTGAAGAACTGATAAACATTATATAATAATTGTGATATTTGTTAAGCACTTACTATGTGACAAGCACTGTACTAAGCACTGGGGTAGATACAAGCAAATAGGGTTGAACCCAATCCCTGTCTCTGTGGGGCTCACAGTTTTGATTCTCATTTTACAGATGAGGAAATTGAGGCACAGAGAAGTGAAGTGACTTGCCCAAGGTCACCCAGCAGACAAGTGGAGAAGCCGGGACTAGGGCCCATGACCTTCTGACTCCCAGGCATGACTTCACCATGCTGCTTCTAATAATATCCACTAATACATTAATCTCATATCCACTATGCCAAGCTGCTAATAGTAATAACTACTAGTACTCAAAACAAAATATCTGGTTCTAGCTGAATTAATTGGTTATAGGAGGAGTGGGAAGATTGAACATGAAATTGACACCCTGAGTTTCCTGCAAAAATGGCAGGTTTCTCATTTCTGGAAAGTTCAAGCCAGAAATTTGAATACTGAGAACACGCAGACACCTCAGAGAAATATTCTGTACTGACATTGTTATTAAGTTGACCAGAGGATAAATATCAGTAATTCACATTTAGAGAAACCTGGTAGCATAGCGCAGTTTCTGATGACTCTCTAAGGCTCTTGGATTCAGTGCACAACATACAGTTTCAGTGGGGAAGTCCTCATTGCATGGTGAAGCCTGTTATTTCTTCCCCTTTGTAGTGCTGTTCTTGCAGCTGAACTGCAAATAGGATTTTCAGTTTCAGCATGATATTACCAGAGCCCAGCCACAACAACAAGACTTAAGTCAGGTTCTGGTTTTGTGCTGTAGGCAAGTTCTGCTTTCTGTATTTCGAACTTTTTGATGGGAGTTAAAAATGCAGGAAATGAAAACACAAAGCAGACCCCTGAGTTCCACAAGAAAAAAAAAGAAAACTATTTTGCCTTTGAAATTGAATTTTCTTCTAAGGACTGATGTAAGCAAACTACAATACAGCTTTATTTCCTTTTCTGCGATGTGAAATGCCACAAACCTAGCCCGAGATTTAAGAAATGCCATGACACACATAAAAACAGTCAATTATGTCGCTGAAATATTCCAGGCACAATTCTTTTTTTTTTTTTGCCTCCCAAACCGCCTGCTGTATTTTACATGAATAATTACTACAAATTTATGTGTCAAAAGTCCTCTCCAATGTGAACCCTAGACTTGTGACATCACAGGATTAGCACCTGTAGCCTTCAGCTTTAATTGGAATAAATTTACTGCCTCTTAATTGTTTAAAGAGAATTTGGAGGCTTTTTTCAATAATGGCTTTAGTCTTCATTGGCACATCTTTTTATTGGAAGGTCCTATGAAAAGCACATTTAGGAGTTGGCTTTTCCTGGGCAAACACAATGCTCTTCAGTAAATAGAGCTTTCAGTGTGCCTGCTTTCAGTGCAATTCAGTAAAAAAGCATGCACACACCCACACTCACAGACAAAAACACTCCACCACAAATTGGTGGATATTTCCTTAGGAGTTACTGGCCTCTGTGCTCTGGATACATTTATAGAAATTCACCATGGGGTAGTCTAATGAGCTTTATTTTCTGAATTGCAAATTTTGACCAAGCAATGGATGTTATTGACTACACACCCTATGCGAAGCACTGTACTTGAAAGAATCCCTCAGAAGCACAAACACTCCCTGTCAACAAAGTATTACAATCTAATGTGAGAGATGATACCTATTTACAAATAAAGGGACAGGGATATAATAGTTGCATAAATAAAAAATAGCTGAATTAATAATTCAGAGAGAAGCAGCGTGGCTCAGTGGAAAGAGCACGGGCTTGGGAGTCAGAGGTCATGAGTTCGAATCCCAGCTCTGCCACTTGTCAGCTGTGTGACTGTGGGCAAGTCACTTCACTTCTCTGTGCCTCAGTTACCTCATATGTAAAATGGGGATTAACTGTGAGCCTCACGTGGGACAACCTGATGACCCTGTATCTCCCCCAGCGCTTAGAACAGTGCTCGGCACATAGTAAGCGCTTAACAAACACCAGCATTATTAATTGGTTTTATGTACACAGAATCAATCAATGGCATTGACTGAGGGTTATGTGCAGAACACTGTACTAAGCACTTGGGAAGAATACAGTACTACAGAATTAGTGACACCATTCCTTGCCCATGAGGAGCTTAAGTTCTGAGGTGAGTCCTTCGACAAGACTGGGGTGTTAATGAATTGAGAAAGGCTCCTCAGAGGGTGTGAAATTTTAGAAGGACTTCAACAGCAAGTTCAACCTTTAGATAGGGAGAATAGTACCCTGCTTATCCTCAGTATTCTCCCAATCGACTGAATTTTTGTGTTTAGAGCACTGTATTAAGTGCTTGGGAGAGTAGACAGAGCTGGTAGTCACATTCCCTGTCCACAAAGACTTTACAATATAATGCAGTCTGTACTCTTCACTCCGCTAATGCTAATCTACACACTGTGCCTCACTTTGGTGCCTCTCACTGTTGACCCCTTGTTCACATTCTCCTTCTACAGAGAGCCCCCCTCTCACCCCTTAGCATCAGGCAGATCACTCTAAACATCTCCCAAGATTTAAAAAATCATATCTCCTCCAGGAAGCCTTCCCTATTTTCTCACCTCCCCACCCTTTGCATTTGAGTCCCTATCCCCTAAGCACTAATCCAGTCACTTGTGCCTGTGCCCCAAGCAGTTATGTACACATTTTTATATTTGATTAATCAATATTAATGATTGTGGCATTTGTTCAACACTTACTATATACCAAACACTGCACTCAACACTGGAGTAGAAACAAGGTAATCAGATTGGACACACTCAATTGCTTCTGGTACGTAGTATTTCGTACTGAACATTTAGTATATGCCAAATACTGTATCAAGAGCTGGGAATAAACACACAACAATGCACAAGAATAAACATCCCTTAGGGAGGGGGCTGAGATTTTAAAATTGAAAGGGGAAGAGATGATGGGTGACAGATACATAAACAACATTGCCTAGTGGATAGAGCACAGGCCTGGGAGTCAGAAGGAACTGAGTTCTAATCCTGGGTCTGCAACTTGTCTGCTTTGTGACCTTGGGTATGTCACTTAGCTTCTCTGTGCCTCAGTTCCCTCATCTGTAAAAATGGGGATTAACATTAAGAGTCCCATCTGAGACATGGACTGTGTCCAACTTGATTAGCTTGTGCTTAATACAGTGCTTAATACAGTGCCTGGCACATAGTAAGCACTTAAATACCATTAAAAGCACACCTATAATTTATTTTAATTTCTGTTTTCCCTGCTAGATTTGTAAGGTCCTTGAGTGCAGGGATGACATCTAATAACTTTAATAAACTTTCCTAAGCACTTAGTACAGAGCTCTGCACAGAGTACGCGCTCAATAAATATCACTATTTGACTGCAGCACTACCTAGACAGAGCCCAGGAACATTTTCCATTTCTGATGGTATGCCAGTAACATTTTGGCTCTGAAAATGACAACAGGAGCTCTGGGCCTCATGGATGAGAAGCATCATAGTCTAGTGGATAGAGCACAGCCCTGGGAGTCAAAGGATCTGGGTTCTAATCTCAGCTCTGCTACTTTTCTGCTGTGTGACACATAACTTCTCTGCGCTTCATTTTCCTCACTTTCCATGTCAGACATGGACTGTGCCCAACGTCATTAGGTAGTATCTACTCCAGCACTTAGTAGAGAGCCTGGCACATAATAAGCACTTAAACGTCCTTAAAAAAATATATATATATACATATACATGCCCCTACTCACTCTTCTCAGGCTCACAGCTGAGCAAAAAGTCTGACCCTGGAAACATAGAGGACCAGACCCCAGTTGGGAGGGATTGGGGAGGAAGAGGCAAGACACTCCCTGGAGTTGAGAAAGCATTTTCTATTATAATAACATATAATAATAACTGTGGTGTATGTTAAGTGCTTATATGCTGAGCACTGCACTGAGCACTGGGGGTGTATACAAGTTATTCATGTCAGACACAGTCCCACATGGAGCTCACAGCTTTAGTAGGAGGACAGGTATTGAATCCCCATTGTGCAGAAAAGGAAACCGAGGCACAGAGAAGTTAAAGTGACTTGCCCAAGGTCTTCTGATTTCCAGGCCTGTCAGAACCCATGTCTTCTGATTTCCAGGCCTGTGCTCTTTCCACTGAACCATACTAGTGACCTAGAAGGCCAAAGGGGCATCAGCGGCATGTGGTAGGGCTGAATGATGAAACCATCTGTAGAGTGAGTTTATCTAACTTTGGTGAGCCAGTGCCTCAGCACCTTCCCAATAAGAACTGAGGACCAAATGGAGATCTCCCCATGCACCGTAAGGTGCAACGAAGTTCCAGGAACAATTAATAATCATTAAGCTATTTTTATTCCTGGGTTGAATTTAAATGAAATAGCTCTGGTTAATATCGTTTCTCCCTCTTGATTTATATCTTCCCCCATGCCAGCATCTCACAGCAGCTGGAGTAATACAAGAGATTTATGTCCTTTCTAATGGTGTGAAAATTAATCTGATTTTTAATTATATTTTTTCTCAAACTAAACAGGCTTCCATTGAGTCGCTACTTAGAATTCACAAAGGGTTCAATCAGTTATGCTAGCAGCGTCTCCCTTTTTGAAAAAAAAATGCTGTGGTATGTCCCTCTCAGTCCCTTGAAAATGATGGTTGCGCTTCTCCTGCCTGATACCAGTTCTGAGAGGTTCATTCACTGGGGATTCAGGGAAATCACTCTCAGAGGAGCCACATCAGGGGCTGGGATAGTGCTGGTGGGTGGGGAGGAGGAAGAGTCATTGGCAAAAGGGTTGGCTGAGATCCTAACACCACAAAGTCTTAGGCAAACTGCCCTTTGAAGCACACTCCATCTGATGGCACCACCCTGGACAGTCCTGACTTTAGGATCCATCTTTGATTAACCAGGAGAGTGCCCCCCCCCCCCCCCCCCCCGCATCACCACAACATTCTAAAAGTTCATCATTCCTAATTGAAGGAAGCCTCAATAACACCTGCTGGATTGGAGAGCTAAAGTGGTTTCCTTGGTAACCTGAAAATAGGAGAGCAAGTGACCAGATTTTCTTCAGCCCTTTATGGAAGACAGGGAATCAGAAGGAAAGGGAGGAGTCTCCAACCCAATTATTTCCAACAATAATTTTTTTTTCAAAGAGCACAGCCAATCAAATATTTTGCTCTCAGTGGTGCCCTTTGAGAGTTCTACATCCCTTACCCATCACGGCATGCAGGAAACCTTAGCGACTAGCGATTAAACTAGAAGAAATTGCTATTTGCATACACTGAACATCTTAAAGGAAATTGGCAGGTTTCCCCTTAGTGGTTGCAATGCATTGATTGGTCTGATCTTTTTGATGACCTTATCGGGATCAAAGGCATAGGGATTGCAAGATTAAGGTGGATTTAAAGCAACCACCTAACAATTAGAAGCAAACATCTGTTTTCAGTAGTAAAATTAACTCATAATTTACTTTCCCGAAATTCAGATTCATTGGCACATAGTGATCAAGCATATCCACTATTTCCTCCTCTAATGAGAGATGTTGCTGAGTGACAGAATGAAAATTGGATGGGAAAACAATTAAAATACTTGCTAAAAACTATTTAATTTTTATATGACCTAGGATTGCATAGAGAGTCAATTAGTAATTTAAAAAAAATATGTTTTGCTTTTGAGAAAAATCCTTTTTTAAATAGATCCCATACTTAAAAAAGCAGAAGTCAAGCACTGGCTTTCTTCCAAGAAGTAAAGAGGGCCAACTCAATGTCTCCAGTGGTTTCAGGATACTCTGGAGCAGAGTGAAGAATATGAGTGACATTCCAATTCACAGTAATTATTGGAGGAAAATACATCATTGTGTTCAGCATCTTCCTCAGAAGGAATGGCAACAATATATTTGTGTGTCTCTTTTCATATAAAATTCCGGGCATTGCAAGAAAATTACCTAAATGACTCTCTCCCCTCTTCTAAAACTGTGCCAGTGTTCAGATATTTACAAGCAACCGAACAGCAAAATGCTATACCAGCTTCCCATCTGCACACTAGGGTTCCTGGAGCAATCAAACTTACTGAAATTAAGGGTCAAAAGATCAAGCCTGTAACTTTAAGCAATCTGGAGGAAGGCGACAATTCTCCACCTTTGTGGTGTTCTGTGAGCAGGCCAAGATCACAGAATGGGAAAAACAGCTTTCACATCAAGGGATCGTTTCAGCGGCAGAAAGCACCTGCAGTTCTGCACGAGAGATGCTCACACCACCAGGCTTTCCTAGTAAAGTACAGATAACTGTCCAATCTAATTCTTTTGGGGAAACGTGCGCACAAGCAGAACAAACACAAACTCAAGAGACCTTTTTGACTCGGGTTGTCAGAGTGAGATTTGATATATAAATTACTGAACAAAAATCAAGTTAAAAATAGAAGCCCACAATTATCAAATCATCATCCATAAAGAGGCTCTGTACCCTTCGGAATGTAGGCAGAGAATATGAGCTACTTTTAATCTTAAACTCCTCTTTGTCTTTGTAACATTTTTAATTGAGGACAATATGTTCATCTTTCTGTCCAATGAAAAGAAAACCACCTGAAATAAAATGGAAGGTAATAATTGATCAATGGGCTTCATACTTACACAGTGCCGACCAGGCAGAGAAGTTGTAAAGAAAATAAATAGGTATCATTTCTCCCCCGCTAAGACTTTACATCAAAAAGCAACCAGATGGACACATCATCTCCCTTGTGATTTTTGGTATCTAATTCAATCAGGATGATATGGGCAGAGATGGGATACAGTTTGGAGGGTCAGGGAAACTCAGTGCAGCTGTGAAATGGGCAAGGCAAATTGTGAAAGTTTAATATGCATTACTTTTTTTAAATGAAAACTCTCCTGAAATAAAATACACAGATAAAATATGTTAATTGAGCTGTAATACCAAGAACAAAGTAAATGCATAGGTGTTAAATGTCTACTGAAATAAAACTGACACAGAGTATGTTAATGTATAATACCAGAACAAAGGCAGTTCGAAAGGTGAAGAGTGAGTTACTACGACAACAACATTGTTCTTTTTTCTTTTAAAAAAGATTTCAAAATCTTTTATAGCAGTCAGGTGTTTAGTTTTGTTGTTTCTTTCTTTAAGGACCTTTCTTGAAAGTTTGAAAGCAAGACACTTATGGGACATGGGGAACTCGTGATGATTGGACAGTAGCCATGGATTCCTCCCGTTGTATTTTAAACTTCTCTTGTATTCGGTAAAGATCAATTCAGTTTCCTCGTCAACAGAGCTGAAGGACTGAAGCCTGTCTGGATGAATGGCTAATTCATAAAGGAAAACCATATAAAGTACCTTAGCTGTGCCAAAACTGGGACTATTATTTTGCATTTCAATTACTGTGGAAGGAAAAAAAAGGATTCATTTACAGGAGATATATTCTCTTTTATTGTAACATTAAGCCAAATCCAACTGGGACCTAAACTTTGAGACTGTGTCCTCTTCAAAATGAAGAAATGAGGAACTGTCAACCAAAGACTACTTTTGCAAGATAGAAGATGGGAGTGAGGGTGAAAAATGACATGGGAGAGGTAGCACACAAATAAAAGAAATAAAAGGCCAGCAAATGAGAAGTGGAAAAATGAATGAGTATGGAGACACTCTGAGAATATCTTGAGAAGAAAAGACTTACTTTTTGAGACAGATATGAACTCTATCATGGGTTTTCTCCCACAGTACACTAGTGTAGTCTAGTGAATAAAGCCAGGGCTTGGGAGTCAGAGGACCTGAGTTCTAAATTCAGCTCTTCCATTTTACTGCTGTGTGATCTTCTGCAAGTGGCTTCACTTCTCTGACCCTCAGTTTCCTTATCTGTTCTCCCTTTTATATGGTGGGGCAGAAGCTGAGACTGATTTGCTCATACTGTATCTAAGTGCTAAATACAGAGCTTTGCATATAGTAAGCACCTAAATACCACAATTCTTTTTTTTTTTAAGATATGCAACTCTTCCTTTCACTTCCTATAAATTGCTATAAATAAATGGTGCCTCAAAACCCAATGCAGAAGAAAGGAAAAGTTGAGGAATTAGTATTACCCAGAATGCACTGAGAATTGTTTTTATTGGTTACAAGGCCTGTGTGTCAGGTATTCAGCATGATCCCCAAACCCCAAGCCACCTACAAAATGTTTGATAGGGAGTTTCCATAAAATTATGTAAAGCAGAAGTAAAGAAGATAATACTTTTTATGTAACTAAAATCAACTCCCTTTACTAATCAATTCCCTATCTCCCTATTGGAGTTGTACCATCGCTGGGAAAAGAAGCTCTGATCTTTCTGCTCAGATGAAAGAATTGACTTGGGTAATTATATAAGATCAATTCTAAAATGAAATGGAGAATTCAAGCATGATGGACTGGAGCCTTCCAGGTAACTGGAATCAATCTATGTTTCAGAATTTACCTAAATTTATGTGGAACAAATATTACTGACAGCATGGTTGTATGTGCATTGCTGTGTATATGTATCTGAGTGTTTACATGCAGAGCACTTTACTATTTAGGGTCCCCCTCTAGGTTGTAAGCTCATTGTGGGCAGGGAATGTCTCTCATATTGTACTCTCCCAAGAGCTTAATACAGTGCTCTGCACACAGTAAGTGCTGAAAAAATACAACTAAATGATGTGGGAAAATACAATAGAGTTAGTAGACATGAATCTCTTCAGGCAGAGAACTGTCATTATAGGAGGGGAGATAGACATTAAAATAAAGGTAGCAGGAAGTGGCAGAATATAAAGATAGGCCCATAAGTGCTCTGGGTTACCTGTCTCCCTCATAGACTATAAACTAATTGTGGGGAGGGGTGGTGTCTACAAACTCAACTGAAGTGTGCTTTTTCCAAAGCATGTAATAGAGTGCTCTGCATACACTAAGTACTCAAATACCACTGATTGGCTTAATTGCTAAGGCAACACACAAAAAAGACAGAGAATAGGATGGGGAAATGACGAGTCGGGGAAGATTTTCTGGAGATAAGATTTTAGTAGGACTAAATTATATATTTTTGTTTATCTAGGTGTGTGTCTGTACACATATATATGCATATAACATACATAAACAAAAATATTCAATATACATATTATATATGGACAGAGATAAACAAAAGTCAGCATCATATATATGCATATATAACATACATAAACAAAAATATTCAATATACATATTATATATGGACAGAGATAAACAAAAATCAGCATCATACTATTATCCCAAATACTTGAAAGTCTAAAATCATTCAAAAATGGAAATCAGGCTATTAGTATAAATAGGAGTGGGGAGTTTAAAAGTTATTAAAGAGCATAAAACAGTCCCAGGCTCTTCTTCTGTACCCATGATCTAATGTCTGTTGTGTACCATGTGGCTGAATCCTAGAATGACCCCTTAAATAAGTTTGCACTTTGCCATCAACAAATGCCAGAGGGAAGCAGCGAGTTTGGGAGCTTGTGTTGATCAGTAGGAATCCCCATCCTCAGTCTGGGAAAGGTGTGCGATCTAATGCATAAGGGAGGTGAAATCAAGATTATTTCCATATTTCAAAATTAAATTTTCTCAGAAATGACAGCTTGTCAGTATGTTTCCCAGAATGTCACAAGAAAACTATAATCAGGATGAAGAGGCAGCAATAAAGCAAGTGTCCTGAATACCCAGCTTTGACCTTACTTTTATCATATCAAGTATTAGAAGGACTAAGTGAAAGGATACTCGAGGGCCAAAAAAGTAGCTTGTCATAGGTACACTTATAAAACTATTATAAATAGCTGTGCTATTATTCATGCACAATCACATAATTATAGTTGCTTTCCTATTTGGAGAGAAGTCTCTGGACAGTAAGATTTTATCCATGTGTTCAGTGACCAATGTATGAGCAATTCTATCCACTCTGGAATCATATACAGATTGTCCTGTGCCAAGCTCAGACATTTGCTATGTGTGGATATGCTTTTTGATTTTGCTTCTTGCTATCATGATCAGAGGAACCATTCACAACCAAAAATATTTGACATTAGTCATGAACAAATCAGAAACAGCTATAGGGACCAGTATTCCTTCATAGTACCATGTTTGTCTCAATTTTTGAAATGCTAAAATTTTGGATATAGAGCACAAGTAAGAGACTATCTTCAAGATTCAATAAAATAGTTTTTGCTGCCTCGGTTATATGGCTATCTGCTAGATTTTTCACCAAGTGTCTTCATAACTGAGTGAAACTAATACTGACGTTTGACTGAAAAGGGCAAAATTTAAAGAAGTTTAATATATCTAGAGTCCAAGTTCCATAAGGGCATTTTTTTTCTTTCATTCCTCCCTCCCCCACCACAACACACACACATACACACACACACAAATACACCTATCCCACTCCCAAGCACTTAGTACAGTGTTCTGACACAATAGATGTTCAAAAGATATTACTGATTGAGTACATGTACCAGTCACTCAGCCTAGATTCAACACCAGGAAATCTCCTCTTTTATGAGATCTGCTCTGTTGCTGATTGCATTAGATTTAAACAGACTAACAGAACACCAGAAGCAGCGTGGCTCAGTGGAAAGAGCATGGGCTTTGGAGTCAGAGGTCATGGGTTCGAATCCCGGCTCAGCCACTTGTCAGCTGTGTGACTTTGGGCAAGTCACTTAACTTCTCGGTGCCTCAGTTACCTCATCTGTAAAATGGGGATTAAGACTGTGAGCCCCACGTGGGACAACTGGATTCCCCTGTGTCTACCCCAGCGCTTAGAACAGTGCTCGGCACATAGTAAGCGCTTAACAAATACCAACAAATACCAAATACCACAGTGAATGGTAAGGCAAAAACTGTGACATGGATGTTGTGCAGCTGAAAATACCAACAAATTTAAGAGTTTAGATAACATCAGGGATGAAAGGTCCATTAATGGGAAATTGGAGGGAAATTAATTAAAAGTTCTAATAATCAGGATTGATGATGGGGAAGGTAATCGTAATGATAATGTTAGTGATATTTGCTAAGCACTGGGGTAAAGAATAATAATAATATTAATGATGATATTAGTTAAGTGCTTATTATGTGTCCAGCACTGTTCTAAGCATGGGATAGAACATGAGATCAGTCACAGTCCCTGTTCCACATGGGGCTCACAGTCTAAGGGAGAGAGAACACAGGTATTGTATCCCCATTATACAGATGAGGAAACTGTAGCACAGAGAAGTCAAGTGATTTAGCCAAGGTCACATAGCAGGCAAGTGGTGCAATTGAGATTTGAAGCCAAGTCTCCTGACTCCTAATCCTGCACTCTACCATTAAACCCTAATGCTTTTAGTCATCATAAAGTTCTTCCACATAGCCTCCTGCTACCATCAGTGACAGTAGGTGAGTAATCAATCTGGGCCAGCAATAGCTTTGCTTTGGTTTAATGTTCTTTCTGTCAGAGTAGCTGTGAATCCTGATTAGAGAACAATTTAAATTTAGTTGTTGCCATTCCTGACAATTACAGTGAATATGAAGTCAATTACTCTTATTGGCCTACATGCAAGACCCACAAAGGAGGTTTGTAACTCAGAGTTGGGATTTTTCAAAAAGAATGAAAACTACTGTCTCCATCATTAATTTACATTGTAATCCTATGAGGAATTACATATATATAATATTTACCTATCTATACATATTTAAACACATACATATCAATATATTTAAATACCTGTATAAACATGTAGGTATTTGTTACCTTGTTAAAGAGAAAGAAAGGGGGCAGAAAAGAAAGGATTTGATTTTACTTGAGTTCCTGTGGAAAGGGCCTCAAGACATTTGCATTAATAAAGAGGTTTTTGGTTTTTAATCTTCCATAAATTACAAACCCATTATTCTTTTTCCATTTGTTTTTCCCCCATATTAAAGGGATAGACTTAATAAAATTTAGTTGGAGTAAGGGGAATTGTAGGTGGGAAAGTACACAATAATAAGGGGAAAAAACAGAAATAATAGAGCACAAAAATTAATCAGACAGGGGGTTGTGGACACCATACGATTGGCTGAGTTAGAGAAGCAATTATTTAACAGGCTATTAATCATAAGTGACACACTAAGTAGTGAAAGCTGCCTGCTAAAGTAATGCTATTGACTTACTCAACTCAAGGCAAGTGAATTTTCATCCTATGCACTTTCATGAGAGAATGGACTATCATACTGATGGGTAAGTGTGACTTAGCCAACACCCAAGAATCTTTAGACACACTTATGCCACGGAGGGGAAATAATTTCCTCTCTTTGGAGCTACACCTCATTCCAAATACAGCAATGTATCCTAGAAAAATGTCTGATATTGTCTCCTAGAATTGTCTTTGGTTGTCCAGAGTGAAGCACTGTAAATCATTTACTTATTTATTTGTATTAATATCTGTATCTCCCTCTAGACTGTAAGCTCATTAGAGGCAGAGAATGCATCTAATTCTATTATATTGTACTGTCCCAAGCACTTAGTACAGTGCTCTGCATATAGTCCTCAACAAAAGCCATTGATTGATTGATTATTGCATCCATGGGGATTGTCCATCCGCCCATTAAACTCCCAGGTCATCTTGCAGGCAAGGAAGCAGGTCACCAAGTTGAGGGGAATTAGCTTAATCAGACAATTGTATTTTCTTGTAGAAAATATGAAGATGTTGCAAGATAATAGTATGCAGTATGGTTATTAAAGAGTTACTAAGTGCTTGACTCAATGTATTTATTGAATGCATCATTGATTCAATCGTATTTATTGAGCACTTACTGTGTGCAGAACACTGTACTAAGCACTTGGAAAATGCAATTTGGCAAAAGATAGAGACAATCCCTATCCAACAATGGGCTCACAGTCTAGAAGTGTGCAGAGCACTGCACTAACTACTTGGGAAAATACAACAGAGTTGGCAGATGTGATCCCCACCCACAAGAAGCTTAGAGTTTACAGTTTAAAGGAAAATATCGTGGTATCTATAAAGTGCTTACTATGTACCAAGCACAGTGGTAGCAACAAGAAAATCAGGTAGGACACAGTCCCTGTCCCTCATGGTGCTCCCAGAAGGAGAAGAGGTATTGACACTATTCTCTGTCAACAAGGTGCTTACAAAGTTATGGAGGGAAGAGTCATTCAAAATGATTTATCATTAGTGGGAGGAGTAGAAAGAACTAGGATAAGGTAAGCAACAGAGTAACTGAGCTAGGATGAAATATCAGGTTAATGAATGGAATGTACAATTGATTATGCATATATACATTTGTGCTGAGGATGGCTAGAAAATAATGTTCAGGTAGATAGGCACTAGCTCTGGGGCCTAGAAAAGGAGACACATATTTAGAGAGAAGTCTCCTTAACATGGCCTAGTGGATACAGCCGAGGCCTGGGAGTCAGAAGGACCTGTGTTTTAATCTGGGCTCCACCACTTTGCTGTGTGACCTTGGGTAAGTCACTTCACTTCTCTGTGACTCAATTATCTCATCAGTAAAATGGGCCCTCTTGTGTATCAGGGATTGTGTCCAAACCAATTTGCATTTAGGCACTACACTAAGTGCTGAGTGGATAACACCCACAAAGTAGGTGCTTAACAAATAGCACATTACTACTCAGCCAATCAATTCTATTTATTGAGTGCTCACTCTACGCAGAGCGCTTGGGAGAGAATACTGAAACAGAGCTGGTAGGCACGTCCCCTGCCTTTCATCTTTTAGAATCTAGTACACCTACATAGATTGTGAACTCCATCTGGGACAAGGACTGGGTCCAACCTGAATAATTTGTATGTACCTCAGTGGTAGAACAATGCTTGATACATATAGTAAGCACTTAATTGCCATAATAATCAAAATCATAATGATAATCTACTGCTACTTAGAAGCTCACATTCATAGCAAATATATGAAGATCTGGGATCAATAGCATACAATTGCCTTAGCTGAACAAAACACTGAAACAGCAAAATATGTGTTGGGTGGTTGGGATTAGCACAAGCTCATTATGTAGAGAAAGGGATGGGGAGAGCGATGAAAAGGAATGAACCAGAAATCAAGGGTTTTCACACAATTTCACAACCCTGAGTGGAAACTGGAAATAGGCAGAGCAGAAATGTGCCTTTTGCTTTGCAGCCAAAATGGGTTCTGACAGAATGTGATTTACCACTGAAAGGCTTGCATGCCTTTTGAAAATAAATACTGAGGAGAATTATATCAGTGAAATAGACTGTTAAATACCTATAAGAAAGAAAAATAACAATTCTGGCTAGAGTGGAAGGGCCCATATTGAAGATTTAGTTGATAAGGGAGACAGAGACAAATGATTACAAAGGAAGTAATAGATACAAAAAGGTCCTAGTGAATCAGGTTGCTTTCATCTGCCAGCCCAAACGGAGGGCTAGTGCAGAATTGTAAGCTATGGGGAGAGAATCAGAAAATCTTTGAAAGTTAAATAGCATGTGGCATCTCACTGATTTTGAGAATGTGGTCATTAAAAATGCCATTCCTGGATCATTTAAATGGTCCATACATCCCAGCACTCCGTCTCCATCCTAGGTAATATCGGAGGAACATTGCGATGGTTCACCAAACAGTCGATCACATTTATTGAATGTGGACTCTGCTAAATGCTTGGGAGCGTACCACTGACTAAGTAGACATATCCCTGCCCTTAAAGAGTTTACAATCTAAACAGGGGAGACAGTTATTAACATTTGTTGGGGATGGAACATTATAACATTCTTAATTCTTCCCTTCACACTAATTTACCTTGTAGTAGTCTCCTATAGACCTTTCATTTGAACATGCTAATTTTATTTTAAATGATAGGGAATATGATTACTACACCTTAGTACAGTGTCCAGCACTTAGAACAATGCTTGGCACATAGTAAGCACTTAAATACCATCATTA
Organism: Ornithorhynchus anatinus; assembly: GCF_004115215.2. NCBI lineage: Eukaryota > Metazoa > Chordata > Mammalia > Monotremata > Ornithorhynchidae > Ornithorhynchus > Ornithorhynchus anatinus. Next base: position 29,670,464 of record NC_041746.1, read on the forward strand.
TTATTACACATTTGCATTGCTGCATTATCTTGCTATTCTGTATTTTTTAATCTCTGTTATATATTTGTAATTGGCATTTTCTGGGATCATGGGACTGCTTTAATGTTATTTACATTTTCTCCTATAATTAATTGTATTTCATTTAAATTTCTTTTAATACCATTTTCATAGAACTGATAGAGAAGCAGTATTGCTTAACGGATAGACCACAGACGTGGGAATCAGAAGGACCAGGGTTCTAATCCCGGCTCCACCATTCATCTACTGTGTGCCCTTGGGTGAGTCACAACTTTCCTGTGCCTTAATTATCTAATTTGTAAAATGAGGATTAAGAATGTGAGCCCCATGTGAGACATGGACTACGGCCAGCCTGATGAGCTTGTAACTATCTCAGCACTTAGTACTGTGCTTAGAGCATATTAAGCACTTAATATCATAAAAAAACAAATCAATCAATCCTATTAACTGAGTGCTGTGCACAGAGCACTGTTCTAAGAATTCGGGAGAGTACAATAATTAAGAATACCTTCTGTGGACTATCAGTATATGTCTGACTCTGAGTCAGAGAAAGGGAGGGAATGTATTCTCTCCGACCTAGGACTCTCATGGATAAGTTATACACTCCCTGGATGAATAGGAGAACTAGGTTAAATAGAAGCAGCTTGATATTCAATTTCTTTACTTCCTTCAGACTCTGTCAGCATCAGGCATTTCATGTATTGCCATTCATTACAAAATCATTTGCATCATTTCTGTTATATTGATTCCAAAGCTGCTTGCAACCAGGAGGGATTCGGTTATTGAGTTGATATAAATAGTCAACCCCACTTGCTTGGTCTCTTCAGAAAAAGGAATTTGTTTCAATATAATTATAGATCTATGGACACAGTAAAAGTCAGATGCCCAATTGCATCGTTGCTGGACTGCTCTGGTTTATTGATTACAAGACACTATCCTAGAAATACTTAGGTTATCTTGACAGACATAAATTACACTATTGTGAATAGGCTCATATGTTTCCTAAACTTTTATTGCTTGCTTTAGTGTAAGCTTTATGAGGGAAGGGATCATATTGTCCTCCCCCAAGTGCTTAGCACAGTGATTTAGAAGCAATGTGGCCCTGTGGAAAGAATGCAGGATGGGAGTTAGAGGACCTGGGTTCTAATCTCAGCTCTGCTACATGCCTGCTGTCTGACTCTGTGCAAGTCATTGATCTTCTATGGGCCTCAGTTTCCTCATTTGTAAGGTGGAGATACATATCTGTTTTCCCTTCCTCAAACTGTGAGTCTTATGTGAGATGGAGATGCTGAGGTTATCTGATTTTTTGCGTCTACCCAGAGCTTAGCACAGTACTTAGCACAAAGTAAGAAATTAATACAACTGTGATTGAGTAATGTTCTGCCCACGGTAAATACCACTAACTGTCTTCTGCTGTAATCTTCCAGCTTTCCACATCCCTGAAATTTTCTTTCATCGTGTATTAAATGTACCTTTTCTCTCCTTTGCATCAAGCAAAGCACCGGAGCACTGGCTTCAAGGAACTTCCTGAGGTCTTTCCATACTGATCCGTCTTCTACTTTCCAGTTTGCACTCTTTCTAAATAACCCTTCTCACTGCCCTTCATTTCAGCTCTCATCCTTCAGACTTATAGCAAGTTTCCCCAATTTGGAACTCCCTTCCCTTTCAAACCTGCCACACCACAGTTCTCCCCTTATTCAAAACCCTCCCAAATTCCCGACTCCTCCACCAAACCAACTCCAATTAATTTTCCTCGTCCGTGCATCATTCCTCCACACTAATCAGCAGTTACACACTTATATATGCATTGATGTGTGTACTCTACTTTGTGAGCCCATTCATTCACCTAACCAGCCTTCCATTCCCTTTGTTCATTCTGTGAGTAAAGTTGTGTATCTTGTCAAATTCTTAATTCCTAGAGGTTAGGGATTGTGTTTTAACACTTTTTTACTCTCCCAAGCATTTAGAATAGTGCTTGCTAACAGTAGGGACTCAGAAAATATAATGGACCGACTGATCCTTTCCATTCTGTGACATCTTTCCTATTTAAATTTACCACAGAGCAGTAATTTGTATAGTCTCCTGTTTGATTTTCTCATATGTCGTAGCCCACAGAGGTGTGATGTGAGGAGCATACTTGAAGAATGGTATAGTGACTGTGTATAACTAAGACCTGTTTGTGATTCTGTCTTACCACTTGATGTTAAGTAGTGCACACATGTGTTATTATTGGAACTAGACTACAAGTCAAATTTGGCCACTGGTATCTACAGGCCCAGTCATGAAGAATATGGGACACTACCTTATAACCCTATACTTCCAGCTTGATGTGAATCTTGCTACCATGGTGGCACCACTGTCTATCTTCCAAGGGATATACTAATGATGCAGTTGTTTTCTGTCTTCTTGTCTGTCCACACATCACTGAACAGAGGGCTGCCAAAGTAGCAGAATTCATTGTCAACTTAATAATTTATTTCACCTTGATATTGTATAGGATATTCCAGGTCCTAAAACAACCCCCTCCCTCCCCACCTCAACACACGCATACACACTTTGAGTTCCGCATTTCAGTATCTCTTCCTGCTGTCTCTATGAAACATTTTTTCCACAGAAATTTGAACAGCTCTATACATGAAAACCAAAAGGAAGCAATACAGAAACAGAGTACTTTGGAGACACTTTCAAGTCTTGGCCCCTTTGAAAAAGATTGGTGGAATGTAGGCTACTTTGTTCCTTTATCTTTCCATCAATCTGCTAAGCAGCATGGCAGCAGTCATTACCCACCAGGAAGAGATAAAATATCCTCACAGCTGCTATTGGAGCCTGTTATTTATCCCTCCCAATGTCAGTCCAAAGTGGTTTCATCCCTTAACACTTTCTCTGCATGGCAGAAGAAAGCTAGTGGATGATCATTAAGATGACAAAGTCGATGGACACCAAGGCAAAAGAGTATGTGAATGTACCTCCTCCAATGATAATTGTTTCTGGGACAACTAAATGAACAGATATGGGAGAAGCAGAATCCATGGCCTTGTTTCTGACCCCTTTAGTACCTCTACAGTTTTGAGCCACTGTGTATAAAGAGAGGGCAAATTGGCTGTTTCAATTAGCAGCAATCCCCTGGAAATAGAGCAAAGTTGGTACCATTTACAACAAAAAGAGCCATCCATTCTCTCAGATACTTTTCAGTATTAAAAGCTCTCAATTTCTATATGATTGAGGGGGAGAGAGGAAGATCAACCACAAAATTCATAAGTATATAGAGTGGTGAGTAGCAGATTCATAATTAAATCTGTAACATTTGAGAGACTTCTCTAAAATAACTTCAACTAATCGATGTGAAGTCCAGTAAAGTCTTCTGGGAATTTTACTCTGAGCTAAACAAAACAAAGGAGGATGAAGATGAATGGCTAATCTTTATATGCTCTAGTTGTCTCATGGGTACTCTTACTTCCAAATATGTGCCAAATAAGATACCTCGCTGGTCCAAAATCTTTTGCAACAGCTACTCAATAAAATTTTAGTATCAACTTGGAGAATACAAATTTCCAGAGGACAAAAGGGTTATTTTCCCCAAATCCTATCCAGTGGTTCGTTCAAAGCAGTCCAATCTGAAAATAAACATACTTTATAAAGTGCCATGAATGAAATATGCCACAGAAGTAAAAGAATGGAGTAAAAATATTACAATGTTTTACTGTGCACACCTGTTGGAAATCAGAAGAGTTCCATCAATTATACCTTATCCTTTTGTGATCTTTCCCTTATTCCTTTTTGACATCAGGGAAGACAAAAGATTAAGCCCTGAGGCTAGGTCTTAAACTGTGGACAAAAAAAAAAAAGAAAAAGAAAAACTTCAAAAAACAAGAACGTCATAGAGAGCAAGGGGTGGTGTTCCCGTTTGTTCTAAAGAGAAACATAGCACCATTACAACCATCTTATACTAATCAAAAATAGCTTTTTAAATAAAGGAAAGCCATGGAATCCTTAAGGGTCTTCAGAATAAAGTCTGTCTTCCCCTTCTAGTCTATGAGCTCGTTATGGGCAGGGATTGCCTCCCTAATACTGTATCGTACTTTCCCAAGTGCTTAGTACAGTGCTCTGCACATAGTAAGCGCTCAATAAATACAAGTGACTGAATGAATGAACAATGCAGATAGATCTGGCATGCTCATACTTTGATACTACCATTTTTTTTTTTTACTCAAAAGAGAGTAAAAAGTCCTTTACCCGCTCATATATAAACAGAATAATTCTCAGGAAACTGTTCCTTAAGCATATCAAGTTGAAAGGAGAAATTTGCAGAGATAAACCTTCTTACCTGATGTAAACCAGAAGTATCAATGCAACCCCAGGTTAATTAGAAGACCAAAATGAAAGTTCCAGGCCTGGTCTAGGCTCTGGTTTGGTCTGGAACACCCAAGGGTATTCCAAGTCCATCCTAACAAAGATCTCAGTTGCTTGAAGTCTCCTTGGAATTTATCTAGCTTTACTGGGGCTCATTAAATTGGCAGTGAGCCAGACCAACAAGACTGGAAATCAACTTCCTCTCTTGCATAGAATTAAACCTCTGGAACTATTCCAGTCCACTCTAATCACTGTGGAGGGAAACTGGGTGGAATTGGGGCTAGTCATTTTGCTTATCAAATTATTTTCCAAAGCATTTTGTTTTCAAGGGATCAGGATTAAATTACAGCACTCATATACTTTAATAAATGAAGAAAATCTCCAGTGATTAAAAAATAACCAAGAGTGAATCTCTAAATGAATAATCGGTATGTGCCGTGATCAATATCAAAATGTCAGTGACACTGAGGGTCCTAGGGTCGGGATAGTCTGGTTCCACAGAATCAAGATCTCACTTCCACTGCCTGATGATCCAGTCCTTGAGCCAGATGGGGCCCAGACTGTGTCTTGTTCAATGGCAGCAACAAAGAGGAGGCAGAGCAAATAAACCTTGCTTAGATAAGAGGAAGTACCAGTGTTCTTGTTATTATTCTATTTTACTAATGGAAAAACTCATTCTCTGGTATTAGCAATGTCAATTTTTAGCTGAAATAGTTGGGGTTAAAATACATCACTGTAAAAGATGACAGTAAACAGTTTGGAAAATATTAAGAGTCATACAGAGCCATGGAGATTAAATTTGACAGTCCATTCAACGAACATCTCCCCACACATGCCAGCAGCGAGAGGTGCCTGGTGGAAAGGAGACCTGTGTTCTAGGCCAAGCTTCACCCTTGCCTGCTATAACACCTAGGATAAATTACAACTTCCCCATGTTCAGGTTCCTCATTTGTAAAATAGGGATAAAATATCTCCCTCCTTTTTAGACAGGGACTATTTCAAATTATTATTAATAGTAATAATAATGGTATTTGTTAAGCATTTACTATGAGGCAGGCACTGTACTAGGCACTGGGGTGGACACAAGCAAATCAATTTGGAAAAGGTCTCTGTCCCACCTGGGCTCCCAGTCTCAATCCCTATTTTACAGATGAGGTCGTAAGGCCCAGAGAAGTGAAGTGTCTTGCCAAAGGTCACACAGCAGACAGGTGGAAAAGCCGGGATTTTACTAGAATTCCTTTTTCCTCTATGGATGCCATTCCTTTTAACAACAGTAATACATTGAGAATTTTGGTCTAGGAAGTGGGAGATTAAAAAACAATTAATGAATGGGGAAAAGATTTTATGCACTGTTAAATCAATTTACACCATCAACTGTCTCTCAATTTGTGCAAAAACAAATCTGTGAACACATTCCCTCTCTCAATTCACACTTAATCTGAGAATCTGGCTTCCCTAGTGGCTTTTTCTTTAGTGGTCATTTACTATATGGGGAAAGGTATTTTAATTTTTCAGTTTACGATTGCTCTGCCTGTACCAACTGTTATTTTCAACAGCACGTTAGCGACACGTGTCTTAAAGGTTGGAATCCGGCTTTCAAAATGAGTCTGATATGAAAGACAACTAATGCTCGAAACCCTGTCAGTGACAAGAAGGCAAAGAAAGGATATGGAAGGGGCCACTAAAGTACATGGGAGTCATATCTGTGCTGAAAAGCCATTCCACACTCCCAGTATGATTTTTAAATCCCCAAACTTAACTTGAAAACAGTCCCTGCTGATCACACAATGTCCTAACAAGTAGCAGCCAGGTGGGGGAGAAATCCAGGCTTTATCCCATCAAGCTTCACTGCCCACCATCAATAGCATTTACCAGGTGGCCAACTTCAAAGGAATAAGCCCGTGTCTTTGTTACATCCAGCCCTTGTGGGGCAGATTGGCAGGGGCGGTTAGGTTACTTTCAAGTTCTACTTTCACTTACGAAGGTAAATGAGGAGCATGAAAAGGAGATCCTGATTAAAAGACATTTAAAGGAAGCCAAACCTTCCACCGGCCAGCCAAGATTAAGACCTGACAGAAGGGAAGATCTGTTGTGAAAAGGTGGAAAAAATCCCCAGAAAACCCCACAGATCACTACGGATTCCTACCTGGGTTTTTAGCAACTAAACCCCATCCTTTGCCTGTCAAATTGCAACTGTTAAAAATCAACTGGGCTCTAGTTGTTTTTATGACCCTGCAGGCTTCACCCCCTAATCTTTGCCGTGGACACCATCAATGAATACTATTTATTGAGTGGACCTCTATAGTAACTGTTTGAAACAGCATAAAATAGAGTTTAGCCCACAAGGAGTTCAGCTTTCAAACTTCCAGGAGGCTGCCTTCAATAATCAATAAGGGATTCTGATTACCTTAAGGTTTGGCTTAACATAATAATCTCTTTGGAGAAAATGCTAATTAGCATAATATTTCATTGTCATTGGACAATTTATACTGCCCATTAGCCCACTACCCAACTTATAATTGATTTCATGAAACTGATCTGTGTGTGAGCATGAGAGAATTATGGCATAAATAGCAATCAATCGGTGGTATTTGTTGAGCATTTACTGTGTGCAGAGCACTGTACTAAGCCCCTGAGAAGGTGCAATATAGAATATAGACATGATCCCTGTCCTCAAGGAGTTTGTAATCAAGAGTGGAGATAGTATGGGCCCATCCAAGTTTGCAACTTTCCATAACACGTCCTTGCTTATCTTATGTATCCTATTACACTAACTCATGTCTATAGCCCCTTTACATCTTCTTCACATCTGTAATTTCTTTTAGGGTCTATATTCCCAGTTAGATTTAAGATCCTCATGGTCATGGATATAATTCTGACGTGCCCTCCCAAGCATTTAGCATAGTGATTGCACAAAATAGATGCTCAAAAAATGCTTTTGTTGATTGACCCAATTAGGATGGATCCTGGCTCCAGGCAACTGGGGAGGGGAGAAAGGAGAAAATAGACTCAGAAGACCTTTCCTGATATTCTGACCCTAGGATGCATACTCAGTCATGTTTACTGAGCACTTTCTCTGCACAGAGCACTCTACTAAGAACTGTTTATGGTATTTGCTAAGCACTTATGTGTCAAGCACCATTCGAAGTGCAGGGATAGATACAAATTGATCATGTCAGAAATAGTCCCTGTCCCACATGGGGCTCACAGTCTAAGTAGGAGTGAGAAGAGGTACTCAAGTCCCATTTTACATTTGAAAAAAAAATGACGCACAGAGAAGTGAAGTGATTTGCCCAAGGTTATACACAATGGACAAGTGACAGAGCTGGGTTTAGAGCCCAGGCCTCCAGACTTCCAGGTCTGTGCTTTCCAATAGGCCATGCTGCCTCTTCCTTGGGAAGAGAACAATATAGCAGGGTTGGTAGACACCTTCACTCTTCAAATGCTAAGTTTTTCACAATACCTCAATTTTATCTATCTCACCATTGACCTCTTGCCCACATCCTACTTCTGGCCTGGAACACTCTCCCTCCTCATATCCAACAGACAATTACTCTCCCTCACTTCAAAGCCTTACTGAAGGCACATCTCCAAGAGTCCTTCCCTGATTGTCCTCCTTTCTGTGTTGCCCTGACTTGCTCCCTTTATTCATCCCTCCTCCCAGCCCCACAGGATTAATGTACATACCTGTAATTTACTGATTTATATTAATGTCCATCTCCCCCTCTAGACTGTAAGCTCGTTGTGGGCAGGGAATGTGTCTGTTTATTATAGTATTGTATTGTATCAAGTGCCTAGTACAATGCTCTGCACATAGTAAATACTCAATAAATATGATTGTCCACAAGAAGCTTACACAATTGCTTCTCTGCAGCCCATCAGAAAATTACACACCACTAAGATGAGTTTGGGCATAGCAATAATAAAATAATAATTGTGCTATTAGGTAGGCACTTACTCTGAGCTAGTCACTGTACTAAGCACTGGGTGGATACAGGCAAACACAGTCCCTATCCCATGTGGGGCTCATAGTCTCAATAACCATTCTGCAGATGAGGTAACTGAACTGAAGAGAAGTAAAGTGACTTGCCTAAGATCACCCAGCAGACAAGTGGAAAAGTCAGGATTAGAACCCATGACCTTCTGACTTCCAGGCCCGTACTCTATCCACTACACCATGCTGCTTCCCCCAAAACAGAAGTTGATTGGTGTGTGTGTTGGGGGGGTGTTGGGGGGGGGGGTGTTGGGAGGGGGTAGAAGGGAGGCACCCCCTATCGCTGAGTTTTCCATTTTCACTAAGGAGGATGCATACATATCACTCAAAATCATTCCTTTCTGATGTGCTCCAGGGAAGGAAAACATTATTCATATAGTTATGCAATGAATCTGTCAAAGGACACCCAGTGCATTGCCAGAAGCAGACAGCTTTTACCACAAGTATAATGTAGTTATGGGTCATTGTAACTATTGTGCTGCCACCTTATTAAGGTAAGAACCACCGAGCCCGCTCCCTTTGGGGATCCTGCTATCCAGCTCGAATTCCCATGAAGAAACTCAGAGTGTTACACTGGTGGAATCAGTGATCAGGTATGTGAACAATGGAACTTGAGTCAGTTGATCGATCAGAGCACTGTACTGAGGACTTGGGAGGGTATAATATAACAGAATCGGTCGACATTCCCTGTAAGCTTACAGTCTAGAGGGTCTGTTAGTGGATCCTCATTCTTTGAAACCCGGCCACTTTAACTCTTCCACCTAGCTGTTAGAGTCATCTCACAGGCAGTTGATTTCTACAGTTTACCAACAGGACCCAGCTCTTGCTCAGTATTCGAGAACATGAGCTTTGTCAGTGTCGTCAGTCTGCTACATTAATGAATCTCTGCTTTGTTAAGACAAAAACAGCCAGATTCCATATGTTCTTTCCACTATTGGTTTTGAGTACAGTACTGTTATTTCTCTGGATTAAAACAGACAGATCTCGCCTTTGGGAAACACATCTATCCTGTAGATTAGACCACGGTAAAAGATTTCCATGCCTCCATTATGTAGTCCCTTAAAAAGGAAACAATTCAAACAAAAAGACCACAACAAAAAAGGTACTGAAAAGTTCCAAAGTATCTTGTATGCCTTTAAGACTCCAGTGGTGTTACTAATTGTGTACCACAGAAAATATTAATGCTGGCTGGTGCAGTAAAGGAATTAAAGTGAGGAAAAAAATGCCTTAAGAGGCTAAACAAATGATAATTCAGTCTTCCCAACTAGAAGTATCAAACTGAGACTCAAATGTGACTTTGCACAACCTGGAATCTACAGAATACCTGCCGTGTGATAGATGAACTGTACCAAATTACAAGAAATTCAATCAAAACAATGTAAATTCAGCAGCATAGAACAGGAGCATTAGAAGCTCTAAAACCTTCAGCTATTATTAATGCCTAACAGTAAATTCCACCTAAGCAATCATCAGAGAGAAAGTCTGAATCTTAAGCTAACATTCCAGAAGTTTTAAATCACAATAACACTTGCATGCAGGTGCTTGTGGGAAGCCCCCAGCACTGACCACTTCAGTCCCTGGAGCTCAGGAGGAAGCAATCAGGAAGGACAGCCACATTTTACTCAGTGCCATTTTAGTAACCCGCTGTGAATCACTTGTAAACAGTAGGAACACAATTAAATGGGGAGGTATGCTTAACTATTAGAAAGATATGCACTCACACACACATACACGGACATGCTCAGCTGTTATCAAGACTTGGTAAATCAGGGGTGACTGACCCAGATCTCACACCTTAACCAAGCACCGTCCTGCCAAAACAGCCCACTGACCCACCCTCTTCTCCCACAGGATAGCCAAAAATGTCAAACAGCTGAGCCAATTTTCTTCCTCTCCCTGTCCCTAACCTCTCCCACACATCCCCTGCTTTCTTAAGTGGGGTGGGGAATGTGGGGAGAGGGAGAATCACCACTTTTTTTTTTTAAATAATGGTATTTGTTAAGCGCTTACTATGTGCTGAGCACTGTTCTAAGTGCTGGGGTAGGTACAAGGTAATCAAGTTGTCCCACTTGGGGCTCACAGCCTTAATCCCCATTTCACAAATGAGATAGGCACAGAGAAGTGAAGTGGTTTGCCCAAGGTCACACAGCAGACAAGCAGCAGAGTCAGGATTAGAACCCACATCCTCTGACTCCTAAGTCCGTTCTTTTTCCACTGTCATGCTGCTTCTCTTTGTTCCTAATCTTTCTCCTTTTGCTTCTCCTCCCTTCCTCTACTTTCCTCTACTCCTTATCCCTTCTGCAACCAGAAGGCTTGCAACACTCAAGTGGTGTCCCCTCACTGCTAAGGTACAACAGGACTGCGAGTCAGGAGACTTGGGTTCTAAGAGTTCTGTCCCTTGTCTCCTACGTGGCCTTGGGTGAGTTGCTTTACTGCTCTATGCCTCAGTTTCCTCATCAGTAAAATGGGAATTCATTCAATAGTATTTACTGAGCAGAGCACTGTACTAAGAGCTTGGAATGTACAATTCGGCAACAGAGAGAGACAATACCTGCCCAATAATGGGCTCACCCTCCTAGACTGTAAGTCTCATATGGGATCTGATTATCTTGTATCTACCAAAATTATTATTATACTCTGCATTATTCCATCTATTCTGGGGCCATGCTCTTAGAAAATAATGATAGTGGTATTTGTTAAGTGCTTCCTATGTGACAAACACTAGAGTAGACAAAGGAATCAGATTGGTTTTAGTCCCTGTCCTACCTGGGACCATAATCTAATAGGGAGGGAAAACCCAAATTTACAGATGAGGAGTAACTGTGGCACAGAGCATGTGACTGGCCAAAGATCACAAAGCAGGCAAATGGCAGAGGCTGGATTAGAACCCAATTCTTCTGATTCACAGTCCTGTGTTTTTCCTACTAAAACTCTAGAGTGTGAACTCATTGTGGGTAGGGAACATAATAATAATAATGTTGGTATTTGTTAAGTGCTTACTATGTGCAGAGCACCATTCTAAGCACTGGGGTAGATACAGGGTAATCAGGTTATCCCATGTGAGGCTCACAGTTAATCCCCATTTTACAGATGAGGTAAATGAGGCACAGAGAAGTGAAGTGACTTGCCCACAGTCACACAGCTGACAAGTGGCAGAGCCGCCAGTCGAACCCATGACCCCTGACTCCGAAGCCCAGACTCTTTCCACTGAGCCACACTGCTTCCCCCATATCTGTCAACTCTGTTGTACTGTACTGTCCCAAGCATTTAATACAGTGCTCTGTACCCAATAAGGGCTCAATAAGTGCCACTGACTGAAAGATTAAGCCTCACTTTGTTTAGAGACATCGGTTCCTGCTCTAACATTCTGGAGAAGCTTCCACGTGGTTATTGTGCCAGAAGCATGGGAACTCAGTAGTTTAAGTCTTTGTTTCAGGAGGTTCTTAAGATTCATTCAATTATATCTTTTATCATCTTAAAATGCTTTCATGGGTAAATCTCCTTATTTCTCTCCCTGTGTTTCATCACAATTTTCAGTGAGGTTTCACAAATACCATTCACTTTTCTCCCAAACTTTGATGTATCCGTGAAATCGTCGCTGCCTCACCTATCTAAAGTGGGCAAGAGGCTGAAAGAATCAGAGTTATAATGATAAATGCTGTGGCTTTGTAAATTACTACACACCGATCATTGTGCTAAGCATGGGAGTAGATAGAAAACAGTCAGGGCGGACAATGTCCCTGTCCCACATGGAGCTCTCAATCCAAGAGGAAGGCAAAAGTAGTATTTAACACCCATTTTACAGATGAGACCCAGAGAAGTTGTGACTTCCCGGAGGCCACATAGAAGGCAAGAGGTGGAACAGGAAATAGAACCCAGGTCTCCTAACTTCAAGTCTTGTGCTGTTTCCACTAGACCACTCTGCTTTTCAATCAGTAGTATTTATTGAGCACTCTGAGTGGAAAACTCTGTACTTAACACTTGGGAGAGCACAATAGATATAGTGGACTTGCTCCCTGACCTCAACCAGTTTGCCACCTAGAAGGAATACATAAATACTCTGAAGAATCTAAAATCAAAATGTTAAGGCCATTTCAGTCAATATTACGTATACTACGATAAACCTTTTGTTAGTTTCAAAATTAAACTTTATATCCATTGATTAGGACAAACTCTTTTTTAAATTTTAGTCACTGCAATACCACTGTACTATAATTTACCTAATTGATATCAAAGCAAAAATTATGTGCCAGTGGACAGGTTGTTAGCAGAATGTAACAATGGGGGAGGAAAAAAGTCTTCTCCAGCAAATCTAAGTGTCACAGAATAATGCTGTCCTTGTCAAGGCGAGTGAATTGGCTTTAAATGTCATGATGAATAATTAGGAGGTAGGAGCATGAGCTGAGATCAGAGAAAGCATTCTCCTTCCATGCTGTTTATTTCAGATTAGCAACTCCGGTCAAATTTCAGGCATTAAGAAATGGAAATGCTGAGGGTGGAAAAATGATCAAGTGTTTCCCCTCAAAAACTCCGAATCAAGTTTTGATACCTGCCTTGGGGAAGATTTTTTTTTCCTTCCTCTGTGCTTAAGCCGTCAACATGAATCTTCTCACTCCAGGGTGAAGCCCAGCTCCATTTCTCATCATCAAAATTCAAATTTTCCATCCGCTTTGAAATGTAATTTGAAAAACGTCTAACTGACACATACATGTGCACAATCTAGTTGGATGACTGACCCCTCTTCGTTTTCAAAATGTTCTGAAAGGAATTCTGAACTTCGATTAAAAGAACCAAGTTGCAAGTAAGCTTGACTTCATTTATAATCACATAAAGATCTATAGGTATCTATGTATTGAATTCTGGCCTTATACATACACACATACATAATAGATACATATGTATATATATATAAAAGCACATTACTCTGGAGAGTCTTGTGAGTGCTATTACCCCATGCATTGTTTAGGACAAATTCATGGCATGAACCGCTGTTGAAATGTTCCCATTTTAAGATGTTTCAGAAGTTAAATTTGAGATCAATGCATTGTAGGAGTAAATTAGGAGAGTGAGAAACAAGGAACATGGTGTGATGTTATTGGAATCTGGGAAACCAATTGTCAGTTACCCTGATGCTGACAGGACCAGATCAGGGACCCCCATAGGGTTTCAGTATTGGAAGATAACACGTGTTAATGCAAAGTGCCAAGGGGAAAAAATGATAATAGTGTTAAAAAAAATGAAGATAATCAAAATTCCTGCAGGTAAAATATCAAGAGCAAAGGAATTCCCATATTTTTGAATGCATTCATGTGCATAAATATTTTAAAATATGAAAATTGGACTACTTTACATTTCTATGACTTTGAATTTGTTAAAAAGCACTTTACAAGTATGAATTGCCCTTCACAATATCCCTGTAAGCTAGGCATCACTCTTTCAGTTATACAAATGGGAAAACAGGAATAAAACTAACTGCCTCCAGCTAGGCAGCTAATGAGAGGAGACCCTGGAAACAGAACACCTGGGTTTGAACGCTTCATTTCCTGAGCTAACCACAATGTCCGAAACCTTAGGCCTCAAGTCACCAGCTCTGGTAAAAAGAACAGAAGTCTGGAAGTCTGGGGACCAGGGATTCATTCAGTAGTATTTATTGAGCACTTACTATGTGCAGAGCACTGTTCTAAGTGCTGGGGTAGATACAGGGTAATCAGGTTGTCCCATGTGGGGCTCACAATCTTCATGCCCATTTTATAGATGAGGGAACTGAGGCACAGAGAAGTTAAGTGACTTGCCCACACTCACACAGTTGACAAGTGGCAGAGCTGGGATTCAAACCTATGACCTCCTACTCCCAAGCTCGTGCACTTTCCACTGAGCCCCGCTGCTTCTCTAATTGGGATCTAATCCCAATTCTCCTATTTGCCTGCCATGTGACCTTATATTCCCTGGGCCTCAATTTTCTCATCTGTACATTGGGGATTAAATACCTGTTCTCTCTTCCTATGAAACTGTGAGTCCCATGTAGGGCAGGGACTTTGTTTTGATTGTAATTTACTGACCCCAGGGCTTGGCACATAATAAGCACTTGACAAATACTATAGTATTATTCCTCTGGGCTGTTCTTTATATCAGCATTTCAGGTAGGGCCTTTTGTAGAGGGATAGGTGAAGCCATATGTGGGATTTAAAACTCATGAGGTGTCAGGTGCAGTAGTAGATTATTTCCTCCCCATCTCTTACCGATATGCATATTTATAGCCTGTGAGATGCTTAAGCTGGCAATTTCTAATATCCAAGTGAGTTTTTCTAATGTATGGGGAGCAGTTGATTACACCCATATAGACATTAAAACTTCTTTCACAAAATAAATATCCCTCTGCAACAGCAGACAGCATCAGTCTGTGCATGTGTAAGCGGTGTGATCATGATCATTGTACTGTAAACATCTGTTGGAATTTCCCACGATCTTGCCTGGATTCTTACATTTCGTCTAATTTGTCAGTGCACCATCTGCTTGAAGATAGATTGATCGCTGGTGGCAGGACTATTGGTAAGTACCGCTTGTGCTCATTATCAGGTGTATAGAAAGAGCTTTAAATTCCATTTAAAGGGAATTAATTTTTAGGTAATGACTGCTGTCCCAAAAGTCCTAGTTGATGCTGGTGCAGAAAACCTGGGAATCGTATTCCACCATGTAAAATAAAATAATATTTATCAAGCACTATGTGCCAAGCACTGTACTAAGCACTAAGTGCTGGGGTAGATACTAAGTAACTAGGTTGGACACAATCACTATTGTTCATAGAGTTCCCAGTCTAAGGGGAAAGGAGAGGAGGTATCTTATCCCCACCCAAAAACAAATTTAAAATGGGCTTTCCCCGTGCAGACTCAACGTGCTCAGCAAACAGTGAGGGAAAAGAAGTCTATATTATAATTCTGGCTCTTCGACTTTCCTGCTGTGTGACTTTGCATAAATCACAACTTCTCTGGGCCTTAGCTTCTTCACCTGCTAAATGGGGATTTACTACTTATTTTCCTGTGATTCTATCTGTCTGACCTGATTATCTTCTAACTCAGTGCATAGTACATACATAAATGCCACAGATATATATTATATATATTTGTTAAGGGCTTATTATGTACCAGGCACTCTTCTAAGTGCTGGGGTAGTTACAAGGTTGGGAACAGTTCATTTCCCACATATAAGATCCCAATCTTAATCCATTCATTCATTCAATAGTATTTATTGAGCGCTTACTATGTGCAGAGCACTGTACTAAGCGCTTGGGATGAACAAGTCGGCAACAGATAGAGACAGTCCCTGCTGTTTGACGGGCTTACAGTCTAATCGGGGGAGATGGGTAACAGAGGCACAGAGAAGTTAAGTGACTCATCCAAGGTGAACCATAGACAAGTGGCGGAGCTAGGAGTAGAACCCCAGTCCTCTGCCTCCCAGGCCCGTGCTCCTTCCTCTCAGCCAAGCTGATTCCCATTATATCATCATCATCATTTTGAAGCCCTCTGGATGATCTAGAATCAGGAGGGGCTCTGGAGGGTGTCTGAAGCCCAGACTGGTGTGTAACTGGTGCCCTAGACATTGTATAGCTCATTGGCTTGACTGCTTAAAAGGTGCCTGAATCACTGGCATCATAGAATTTGTCTCGTGTACCAAACATTACACTAAGTGCTATTGTAGATAAAAGATAATCATATCCCACTTGGGGCTCATAGTCTAAGTAGGATGAGAGATTTTACAGTTGAGGGACTGAGGCAGAGAGAAATTAAGGTACAGGGTAGAGCCAGAGTTAGAACCTAGGTCCTGTGACTTCCAGGCCCATGTTCTTTCCACGAGGCCAAACTGCTTCTCTAGGCCCATAAGCAGCATGGCTTAGTGGAAAGAACACTGGCTTGGGAGTCAGAGGTGGTGGGTTCTAATCCCAACTCCGCCACTTGTCTACTGTGCGACCTTGGGCAAGTCATAACTTCTCTGGGCCTCAGTTACCTCATCTGTAAAATGGGGATTAAGACTGTGAGCCCCACGTGGGACAACCTGATTACCCTGTATCTATCCCAACACTTAGAACAGTGCTGTGCACACAGTTGGTGCTTAACAAATACCATAATTATTTTTATTTATATCCATACTGGTCACTGGTATATTTAGAGTCAATTATTTATTTCGTTAACTATATTTGTCAATATCTAAATGTTGTATGCCCATTAAAATGTAAACTCCTTGTGGGCCAGGAATGTGTCTCAATTAATGATACTTTCTCAATAAGTAGAGCACTACGCACTGGAAGGATACAATTAAATACAGTTAGTACAGATGACATATGATCCCTGCCCTCAAGGAGCTTGCAATCTCACACCTCTGGTGCATTTTCCCCCAAACACTTTAATCGGCACATCACACTAATCAACACTCAAAGGCCATCAGTACAACAATCGATTCAACTATTCATAGCCCAGTACCAGGCTTGCTTTTTTCAGCTTTAGCACTTTACCGAGCACTCTCAATAAACGAGTGCTCAACAAACACTACTAGAGCAAATCAAAATCACTCACTCCTCATTAATCCCCAAATCTCTTCTTGTTGAGTTAAAAAATTCCTAGTTCTCTTGTGAGTGTGTAGTTTGATTTTTCTCTTAATTGGAAGTTGTCCTGTTAAGCTTCTGACCACTGCTCCGTAGGAAGCAACATGGCTTCGTGGATAGAGTACGGGCCTGGGAGTCCAAAGAACCTGGGTTCTAATCCCAGTTCTGCCACTTGTCTTCTGTGTGACTTGGGCAAGTCACTTCACCTCTCTGTGCCTCAGTTCCCTCATCTGAAAAATGAAATTAAGAATGTGAGCCTCATGTGGGACAGGGACTGAAGCCACCCTGATTAGCTTGTATCTACCCCAGCACTTAGAATAGCACTTGACACATAGTAAGCACTTAGCAGATATCATCATATGCCAGCCATGTTGAATTCTGACCTAACTCCTCTCTCCTCCCTTCTCATATCCCACAGGTTGTAGGAAATACAGGACCCTATTTTAGCAGACTATGTCTATCATCAGTTTTGAGGTGACTCTGCATCCTTCTGACTGGGATTATCGACGTGGTGATGCTTTTGAAAAGCAGTCTTCACTGTATGATTTTCTGGGCGACCTGAAAAACTTGGCAACAGGAAAAAGTTTTCTGTCCATCTAGGTCACCAAGCAGAAATAGGTTTAATGATCATACTCTATTCCATCATCTAGATCGCTGATGAGCTTGTTAAGCACCCATGAACTCAAGGACCAAGCTATGGAGGACATCATTTGTCATGTTCCCGCTAGATTGACTTGCATCTCTTGGTAACCCATTGCTGGTCCTAGCCTCACAGCCCTGTGTATTATCCACCTCTGAGTTATGCATTCTGGAGTATATTTACCCCCTTTATGGATGAGCATGTCAGGTGCAACAGAATCAAAAGCCTTGTTAAATTTAAGATAGATAACATCCATCCCTTCCCTTGATCTACAACACCTGCCACTCTGTCATAGAAGGATTAATCTCCCAGGGTTTCTGTCACTGGATTAATCTCCCAGTCCTTCCTCTACCCGAAATGGGGCTAATTATTACCTAACACCACGATCTCCACCAGGTGTTTACAGAAATACTTGGAGAAGTTGTCAAAGTATTAGTCTGCAGGCATTAAGCTCACAATCTGAAATTTCCAAAATTCATTTTCTGTAACTCTTGAAAACAAAGGCACACAGGTTTTTTCCCCATCTCCAGTCTTCTATAGTCCTTCTCAAATTCTAATGAAAAAAATGAGAGCCCAATGACATTGGGAAATTATCTTTAAAGTCACCAGGGCCAGCAGATTTGAATCTGTAGGAAACAAATGAAAAAACTCCATTTCCATTTCTGAACAATGCTCATCTAAATTCAAGCATTAAGCCTTCCTAAAAATACTTTGCTGATATTCTAAAAGTGAACAATAACTCCCAATTTGATAAGATGAAATATTTGTTTATATGTTGTTCTTAATTTTAATCAGTTTTGAATAATTTAATACCTAATTAGAATTTTTTAATGAACTAAAACCAGGCTGACTGCATGGAATCTCATCACCTGTTTATAATCTCAAGGACTGCATAGCTTTCTGGAAATGAGTCAAAATTATTTTCCAATTATAAATAAACTTAATTGCTTGGAAAACAGATTCTTCCTATCTCAATAAAGCAGAACAGCATTTCAACTGAAGGTGTCATTAGTTAATGTGTGTCTGCATATATGCATGTGTCCATATAGGTATATGTGTTCATATATGTGTCTGCATAAATAAATTGTAGAGCTAATCTTCTGATTCAAACATCTCACCAAGAATGAGACTGTATTTATGGGAGAAGGTGCAGAGCTGAAGAGACCATTGAACTTATAGTCTTTCTGGCAGAGGGCCTACATTAATCAATTAGGGCTATTTAGTGAGCATTTACTCCAGGCAGAGCACTGTACTAACCCCGTCAGAGAGTACAGTGTAGCACAGTTGTCAGATGAGGGCTGATGCTCTTTTTTTATTCTGTCCCTTGATATCCCAGTGTCCCCTGAATCTCTGGTCCTGGCGGACACACTCCTTGTCTGCTTACCCTTGTGTTTCACAACAATAGCATAGCAAACCATTCTGCCTTGTTTGAGTTGAAGGACTTTTGAGCTTCCCCATCAGTGCTACGCCATAAGTCAAACAGGCAACATAATGGAGATCCGGTACTCCTTGGAGCTCCTGCTCCCACTGCTCATCATTCAATCAGTATTTATTGAGTGCTGTGTGAAAGAGCACTGTACTAAGTACTTGTGAGAATATAATACAACTGCAACTGAATTGGTAGACACAATCCCCACATTCAAGAAGTTTATACAGTCTAATAAGGATCATGTCCCTTCCCTTTCTTAATGAACACCAACCCTCTTCCCCTGGGGCTCATTTCTTTAACTGAATCTTAAGTTTCTTAAACTTAGAGAAGCAGCGTGGCTCAGTGGAAAGAGCACGGGCTTGGGAGTCATGGGTCATGAGTACGAATCCCACCTCTGCCACTTGTCAACTGTGTGACTGTGGGCAAGTCACTTAACTTCTCTGTGCCTCAGTTCCCTCATCTGTAAAATGGGGATTAACTGTGAGCCTCACGTGGGACAACCTGATTACCCTGTATCTACCCCAGCGCTTAGAACAGTGCTCTGCACATAGTAAGCGCTTAACAAATACCAACAAACTCAGACCTCCTTCCTTTTTCTATTAGAAAATCAACCAATGGTATTTATTGAGCATGAACTATATGAAGAGCACTGTTCTAAGTAAATCCCATCTGCGGGCATGGTAGTACAGGTCTGAGCCAGGAATTTTGAGGTGCTTTAGCCATAAGATCAGGAGAAGGCTGGGGATTCTGCCTCATGAAAAGAGTCAGGTACTTACTGAAGTGATTACCCCATAACCCTCTGAGTGCTACATAAATATCATTACTCACTGGGCCATCACTGTACCTTGAAATGCTACAGCTGCCGTCACCGTGAGACACCTCAGGAGTTACTCTGCAGCAACAGTATGGTTGGAATGTGCATTTGGAGCTCAGCCGGTGGCAGTGGTGGCCATGGGATAGAGTGGAGGCTATGACCTGTCACCCCAAGCTGCTTTCTGCCCCCCTGCAGGCAAGCCCATCCTGACAAGAATGAGATGTCCCAGACTCAAGTCCAGAAAGGGGCAGATCCACCACTATCCTGATGGCATGAAGGGAAACGATATGGTTGGCAATCCCTAAGGAGATAATGATACCCAACTACAAGAAATTAAGCAATTAACAATGAAGAATCAATGGTTAAATCAACATCTGAATACAAATAGAGTGGAAATAGCATGTCAGCTAATGAACAGCTTCCATAAGCAGGAGCAATTCATAGGCACAAGAGACTCGAGATCACTGGAGAATAAAGATGTATTTTAGCAAGGGAATTCTAACCAGAAAGTGGAAAAAAGAGGTTTTTACTGAAGGGGAGAGACAGATCCCACTGCTTAGAAAAGTGCTCGGCACATAGTAAGCATTTAACAAATACCATCATTATTATTCTCTTCAAGATATTAAGGAAAGAGATGCAGCATGGCCTAGTGGAGTAGTATGGGCCTGGGAATCAAAAGGAACTCAGTTCTAATTCTGGCTCCGCCACTTGTCTGCTGTGTGACCTCGGGCAAGTCACATAGTGTCTGTGCCTCAGTTACCTCATCTGTAAATTGGGAATTAAGACTGTGATCCCCATTTGGCATTGGGACTGTGTCTAACACGATTTGCTTCTATCTACCCCAATGCTTTAGTATGGTGTCTGGCACATTGTAAGCGCTTACCACAATTATCATTATTATACAGTTCAATATAGAAGCAGCAAATAAATGGTTCACAACTGAAGACAGTTAACCCCTTACCAGGAATTACAGCAGAAAATGTCATACTATACACCAGCTCTTTCCTGCTAGCCAGGGGAGGATAGTGACAGCTCATTGGTGAATGCAGATGAGGGACTCAGGAATGCCACCCACCCTAATGGACAGGTGGTAAAGGATCCTGGGCTTGGCTTCCTTTATGAAATAGAAACCCAGCAAGGGGTTGGATGTTTTAAAAAGTCATTTCAGATACTGATGCTTCCTCTATCCGTATTTTTTTCATGTCTGCCTCCTAAACTAGGAAAAAAAAGCTCCTTGAAGACAGGTATCATGCCGACCAACTCATTTGTACTCTCCCAAGCACTTAGTACAACATGGAGCAAGCACTCAGTAAATACCACTGATTGAAGAATTGATCTCCCCCAGGAGCCCCTGGGCTCTCTTCCGCTCCCCTACGCATCCATCTGATTTTCAGTCTCATCTCACATACACCCAATCATCCTCTCCAACCCCATGAAGCAACCCAAGAACCTATACCAAGTAGAGGAAGAGATACTCAATGCCGTGGACAAAGGTCAGTGTAAGCCGGGGAGAGGTGCTGACTTAGGCAGCCGTAGGGCATGTCCAGTGGTGGGAAGAGAAGCTCTAGGAAGTTGCAGAAAGATAGTCACAATTTAATTAACAACACAAACCCACCAGAACAGAGTTGGCAGAGAAAGCAGAGAGAAAATTTGAGCAGTAGCAGAGAGAGCAGAGCTATTTTTCGTGTCTACAACGTATGCTTTTAGGTCACATGTAAAAATGACACTTGTGAATCCTCCAAATAGAAATATTTGCTCAGGAACAATGCAGGAGCTGAAATATGGAAAACAAAGCAAAGAAAAAAACGAGGTGGTGATGGGAAAGCAGAAATATCCTGGGTGCCAAGAGAGTTATTATTGTTATTATTTAGTAAACAGAATTTAGTTTAGGAATGACTATCGAGATTCATCTATTACCATATTTTCCATTAGCAGCATGCCATCCTGAGCAATATCACACTATTATCCTGTTGCTAATTTTAGCTCAGATAATGCAAATGATTCCTTATGTTCAATTTCCCTATTTGATATGACAATTTAAAAGAAGAGCATACCTTCAAATTTACAGCATGAGAAATGGTATACTATACACCTATTGCTGCTTGAATAGCAATCCTCTATTTCAATCCTTTCTGTCACCTTTCTTTTACACTTCCTGGCTGCCTTCAGTTTTGCATTTTGTTTCTGATTGTTGCTTTTCCCACTTGTTCAATTTATTTGGCTTGTAAGCCTTTTTTTTTTTGAAAATTAGTGTAATTTAGAATATGTGTTAAGAAAAAATGTGTAACTGCTGTTGATACCAAATATATATTTGCAGCAATTGATTTGATTAGCTTGATAAAAGGTAATTTCTCAAGACCAATGTTTAATGAGAACTTCCATTTTGATAGTGAAATGAATCAGAAACGATGACCACTTCTACCTCGGATTTCACTTTAGGAGCATAGTAAGAATTGGAAGGTCATGGGGTATAATTGCTGGGAGAAATATTTTGTAAACTACAGTTCTACTCAACTCAATTTTTTGGAAAAGTGTTGAACAGGTATAACAGAACTTCCTAAGTGAAGAGAATGCTGCTGATGGTGATAGTCTATCTTTGCAATGTAGATGAGGCTGGAAAAACCAAGAGCAACCAAGATTCCATTCCCCACACAGCTTGGGAGAGTACAATCCAACAGAGTATAATCAGTCAATTGTATTTAATAATAATTATGGTATTTGTTAAATGCTTGCTATATGCCAGGCACTGTACTAAACACAGGGTTAGTTGCAAGCAAATCGGGTTGGACACAGTCCTTGTCCCAAATGGGGCTCCCAGTCTCAATCCCCATTTTTACAGATGAGGTAACAGGCACAGAACAGTAAAGTGACTTGCCCAAGGTCACAAAGCAGACAAGTGAAGGAGCCAGGATTAGAACCCATGACATACTGGATCCCAGGGCCATGCTCTATCTACCGCACCATGCTGCTTCTTGAGCACTCACTGGGTGCAGAGCACTGTAGTGCTAGGGAGAATACAATACAGCAGAGTCAGTGGACATATTCCCTGTCCACAACAAATTTATGGTGTAGAGGAGGATACAGTCGTTAATATAAAAAATAAATTGCAGATACGTACATATATCCTGAGGGAGGGACAAATGAAGGGTGCAAATGCAAGTGAAAATCCAAATCCAAGAATTGGTAGACTTATTTCCTGCCCACAAAGAGCTTACAATCTAGAGGGTGAGACAGACCTTATAATAAATTATTGATATGTACATGAATGCTGTGGGATTAAGGGCGTGGTGAATAAAGGGTACAAATTCAAATGCATAGGTGACACAAATGTGTAGGTCAGATGAGGGATTAGTTAGGGAAGGCCTCTTGGAAGAAATATACTTTGAATAGGGTTTTGAAGGTGGGGAGAGTAATGGTCTGTCGAATATGAATGGAAAGGGTGTTCCAGGTCAGAGGGAAACTTTGTGTTTATTCTCCCTGTTGTGTTGGGCTTCACACACAAGCGGTACCTCGCCTGCCACAGGAGCCGAATGACTTGTAGAGTGCCCTGCAACCAGTAGACATTCAATCAGTTATGGAGACAGTGTCATGAGTGACTCTCCAAATCCCTATTTGGACCACACTGTTCTAAAGATGGCTTATGGGATTGATACTGTGGCTAAAGGATACCGGTCTAGTCTGAATCCCTAGCAAGACTGGAAGCTCCTTAAGGTTTGGGTTCATGGCTACTAATTCAAATATAGTTTATCAAATGTTTAGTACATACAGTACTACACACACTAGGGGTTCAATAAAGTTGATCATATTCAGAGGAAATGATTATATTTAATGGACCACACCGATATTTGATTTATACCTTGTAGTCATTCAAACGGCCTCACTCCATTCCCCATGGAAACAGAAAAGCTTGATCTAATGGAAAGAGCATAGGGACATGGGAGTCAGAGAACCTGGGTTCTAAAGCCTGTTCTGCCAGTTGGGCAAAATCATCTACCTTTTGTGTGCCTCAGTTTCCTCAACAGTAAAATGGGGATTAAATACCTGTTTGTTGTCTCTTAGATTGAGAGCCCCACGTAAGACTGGGACTGTGTCTGACCTGATTATTTAAATTATTTAATATAATCATAGTTGTGAAGTGCTTACTATCCACCAACCAGTGAACTAAGCACTAAGGCAGATAGAAAATAATGTAATTCACATAATTTATATATAATAATAATAATAGCAGTTGTCAAGTAGAACACGCTCACCAACTCAATGATCCCTCACATCCAGACAGTAAAACTTCCAGAGGTTCTCTCAAACCAATCAATAGTATTTACTGAGCACCTACTGGGTGCAGAGAATCGTATTAAGTGTTGGGAGAATATAAAAGAATTAAGAGACACAAAACACAATCCCTGTCCTCAAGGAGCAGTACTG
Source organism: Ornithorhynchus anatinus (assembly GCF_004115215.2). Lineage (NCBI taxonomy): Eukaryota > Metazoa > Chordata > Mammalia > Monotremata > Ornithorhynchidae > Ornithorhynchus > Ornithorhynchus anatinus. Next base: position 29,694,727 of record NC_041746.1, read on the forward strand.
GCAGGGGAGATTGTACAGATGTGGGCTAAAACAGTAACAATTCCATATTATAAAAGGCTGTAGGTAAAGAATGACTCAAGAGACAAACACTCCCTTACTACTCTCATTAATCATGAGTATTCTGTTTTCAAAAATTTATAGTACAATTTCTTCTCAGAAATTAATATTTTGGTGCCGTTTTACAAAGTTATGGCTCTGTTTAAATTTTAATTAGGAAAGGAGCCATTATTACTTGTCTCCTTTAGAAATGCAAAAATAATTACAGTGGCAGCAAATTCCTTAAACATCAATTTCAAACCAGAGCAATTTGTTTGTGGAAAAGTTCACATAATCAGAACAGTTCACATTGCTAAGTCATATTCAATTATAGTGGCTTTTACAGATACTGTAAAATTGCAGTTTGGTAAAATGTTGTTGAACTTCAGGTCTTCTAAAAGGCCCAAGATTTAAAATTGCACCTCATATTTTATAACTTTTAATAACATTTCTTCCCCTTTTAGGCCCCAGAGGTTAAGAAGCCACTTAAATGTTCTCTCTAAGAAGGAATTATGCATGTTAACTTCTATCAAACATGACCAAAGGTCCTTAGAAATAACACTGAAGTACAAGAAGCTCAATGAAAATAAATCTACCTCATAATGGAAACAGCCTGTGTACAAACACATTCAATGTTTTTAAAAATGATTTCCTTAGAAACTTAAAATATCAGTTGTAACATTCTCTCAAGGTATACCACAAGTGGATGACAACTGAATTTAATTAAAAGGCCAAAGACATGCTGGAATAATCATAATCAATAGAAAGAAAAGATAACATCTCTATCCCAATTCGTAAGGTTAGAAACCAGGATTTGGGTGTCATTTTCTCCTTTCACTCTTTTGGCAGTTCATGGTATGACAGCAACAAGCAGGAATCAAGGAAAAGTTATGGACAGTATTAAATAACAGCAGCAATAATAATACTAATAATATTTGTTAAGGATTTACTGTGTGCTAAACATTGTGCTAAACATTGAGATAGATACCAGATAATCAGACCCCTGTGCCATAGTTTAAGTAGGAGGGAGAATGGCATTACACATCCCTGTTTTACAGATGAAAAAACAGGTACAGAGAAGTTAAGTGATTTGCACAAAGTCACAGAGCGAGCAACTGGCAGAACCAGAACTAGAACTCAGATTGCTTGATGCAGTCAGTGATCTTTTCACTAGGAAACCCCGCAACCCTGGAGGAGATTGTAAATAAGAAACACACATGATAATATTCTAAGACTGTCCCTACTTAGGGGGACTTTTCAATAATAAAGGTAGAATGAGGATTTGCTTGGATTAAGTATTTATAGTTTATGGGTAAAAAGTTGATCAGTGGATAATTTCCAATTATTTAATTGAAAGGTCTTTAGTCCCTGACTATTTAGACAACTGAGTCATACATACTATAATTTAATAAATGTTATCAAATGCTACAAAATTCTTAAGTATCTGCAGGAACCAGTTATTTCATCATAATCTTCTCCCCAGCACTCAGTATACTGAGCTTAACTATAAAGTGAATTTAAGAGTCTGTGTGTTCACCCTATTTTACTATTAATAGTAAAAAAATGTATAGACTGCCAAATACGCAATTTTCCCTTTTATTAATTATGTTTAGACCCATTTCTAAACAAATTTCCATGGTCTTCAACAGTGAATCAAATGCAAATATTTGGCAATCACCAAAAGGCTATAAAATAATGAATTGAGAATTATGACATCTTACCACAAGGGAACGGATTCTTTAGGGTATTATGAAATATTCTATCAGAATTGTTTCATGATGGTTTCTGCTTTCCAAGTGTTCCTTGGAGCTCATTCAAGGCTGTATCTGTTCTTTTTGGCATAGTAAGATTCTCTCTCCAATGAATAGTGTAGTTTAAAGAGTTGAAATAAAATATGGTGAGTGATACCTTTACAACTGGAACCAAACAAACTGATACGCAGAGTTACTATAAATGCATCTAGTAAAATAGTTCTCTCAATAATAGTTTCATTCTGGCTTTATTTATAGATGGTGGAAGAAATTTGAATAAAAGTGTGAGACAAATAAACATACAATGAAGGCGACTGCAATGTGTAACAAATCTCAACCTGGACGAGGCCTGGTGAATTATGGTGAAGTTTTAGGGGGCCCACTTCAAATGAAGCATCCCTTCAACTCTTCATCTTACTATCTGACTTTTTTGTGTATTATTATTCCCAACATGACTTGGTTGAAGCTTTTGATCATCTGAAGTGGTCCATTTAATGTGCAACAGCTGAAGAGTGCACTGTAGATTCAGGCAGAACAAGACTCATATCCTAAAGGATAAACAACCTGTTGAATCACACAGCCAGAACTAAAATGAAACTAGACAATTGCAGTCTTCGTGAAAAGACTTCATATGGGTGGACAATAAGAAGTGGCATGGCTTAGTGGAAAGAGCACAGGCTTGGGAGTCAGAGGACATGAGTTCTAATTCCAACCCTGCCACTTGTCTGCTGTGTGACCCTGGGCAAGCTATTTCACTTCCCTGTGCCTCAGTTTCCTCAACTGTAAAATGGGGATTAAGACTGTGAGCTCCACATGGGACAAACCTGAATACCTTGTATCTATCCCAGCACTGAGGACATTGCTTGGCACATAGTAAGGGTTTTATAAATACCATAATTATTATTATTACTATAAATCCTTAATTACTGACCTTCTTTTTGACCTGGTTCCACCCTCTAGACTGAAAACATTGTTGGCAGGGAACGTTTCTGTTATATTGCTATATTGTACTCTCCCAAGCACTTAGTACAGTGCTCTGCACACAGCAAGCACTTAATAAATGTGATTAATTGTGTGACAGGTTTGGAAATGTATATTCAATGAAAATACACCTTGAATATCCAGGCTCCTCAATTGTATTTGCTGCCTTAACTTCATCTACCAGCAATTTGGGGTCCAATAGCAGTGAGGCTGGAAATCAGTGCTGGATTTCTAAATGCAGTATGTTTGATCTTCATCATCAATGACATTTATTGAGCACTCACTAGGTGTAGAGCAGTGTACTAAACACTTGGAAGAGTACAATTCAATAGCGTTAGGAGACAGAGTTAGGAGACACATTCCTTGCTTACAATGAGTTTACAGCCTAGTGGATGTTAAAACATTTCTAACTGATCCATAGTATTTACTGAATGTCTATTGTGTGCAGAGCACTGTTCTAAGTGTTTTGGAGAGCACAATAAAGTTAGAGCTGGTTCCTGCCTTCAAGGAGTTACAGTCATTCATATACAAATACAACAAACCCAAGTTTAAAGATGTGAAATAAGAGTTCCCAGCTATTGGTAAATCCCTGAAAATGAGACTCAAAGCAGGAGGTTGGGAAGACAACTGATAAACTCAGCTTCTCTGAAAAGGAAATATGAAATTCTGAGATAATCACTCCAATAATTAAGCAACAATGTGTAGAGTAACCACCATTAAAATGATGGTTAAATATGTCAAAACATATCTGAACTGTACAAAAGTTCAAGCATCTGTTGTGCAGTTTTGAAAAAAAAAAATTAAAAAAAAGGAAAATGAATATTTCTTGTGTGCATGTAAATCAATTTCATGTATACTCAACTTCACAATGAGTACAGGTCAGGACTCAGGAACATTGAGGAAGGTCAGATTTTCCCTGATTCTATTTTAGAGTTTCCATCAAAGGCATCTAAGATCTCAAATTGATTGATCTCCACTGAGATTTCCCAGAGTCAGAAATAATTCCTGTTTCAGGAGAATTGTTCCTTTTGTTAAAATGGATACCATCCGGCTGCCTTGCAAAACTAGAAAACTCCCCAGTCACCCCATGGTTTTTAACAAATACCCCAAAGGACACAAGGCAGAAAAGAAAAACCAAAGGCTCAAGCTTAGTTTTTAAAAAGATGTATGTTCTTTTCAGCATCCAAAAGGGCTACATGTGGGTCAGTAGAAAAATCAGACCCAAGGAAAGTCAATCATTCATAGACATAAACAATCATAGTTGAATGGAGGAAAAACTAGTTATTAATTCTGAAGACTTCATTATCATTGGGCAAGAATAACCAGGAACGATATTCTGTGCAAAGATTGGAACTTCTCAGTAAAAGTGATTTCAAGATTGTTTTCATGTGAGGCGCTGTGGCCTAGTGAAGAATGTAGAACTGGGAGTTGAGACTTCAATTACAGCCCCAACTGTGCCATTAGGCAAATTGCTTACCCTCTCTGAGCTTCAGTTTCCACCTCTGTACATTGACAATTCCTCTCCATACCTCTTAGATTGTGAACTCCAAGTGTGACAGTGATTGTCCTCTATGATTATCTTGTCACAGTAGTGGTGCTTATTACTAGTAAGTACTTAATATTGAATTGTATGCATGATTATAGAAAAACATTCTGGAAATTAGGTCATCAGTTCTACTTAGACTTCTGGAAAGGTTTTGGAACAATAGCAAGATAATCTGCTTGCAAACACACAAAAGAAAAGAGGTTCCTACTTAGTAATCAAAATGCCTTTGTGAAGATATTTTAATTTTCTTTTGTAAGAGTACTTGTTGGACAAAAATAAAAAGAGGGAAACAGTAGCCATCTCTAGACTTCGGTCAGACTTTTGGTTCCATTCCAACAAGCAACCCCATCCAAAATACATTAACTGTTTTATTAGAGGCCCAGCAACCTGGAGAGTTCAACCAAAAAGTAGTGATAAATTACTTTTTCCTCCATCCAACCCCAGGGATTATTTCTTATTCAGAGGCCAGAGGAAACCAAAAGCACCAAATGGTAATTAGTTACACTGTGTTGTTGGTTTTTTTTTTAAAGACAGTCTTTAAACAGTATTCCTTCTCTTGTGAAAAGAATATTTTTCATTATAATAAAATTGTTCAATCCCACTATTCATACAGTTCTGAATCAGATAAGAGAATTACCCTATTAAATGCCATCCTATTTCTTCTCAGTTACTAGAACTTATTGAAATTAATGTGTTTTGGGGGGGGGGGTTTGGTCAGCGGTTATGATATTTAAGCATTTACTACGTGCCAAACACTATTCTAAGCACTGGGTTAAGTACAAGTTAATTAGGTTGGACATGCGATTCACAGTTTAAGTAAAATAGATATTTAATCCCTATTTTATAGTTGAGAAACTGAGGCACAAGAAGTTAGGTGATTTCCCCAATTTCACAATGCAAGCAATTGGCAGAGCTGGGATTAGAACCCATGTCCTCTGACTCCCAGGCCCCTGCTCTTTCCAATAGATCATATTGCTTCTCTGTTTTATTAGAGGCTCAGCTAGCTGCAGAATTGAAGCAAAATAATGATAATAATAATAAATCATGGTATTTGTTAAGTGCTATGTGCCAGACACTGTACTAAGCACTGCGGTGGATACAAGCAAATTGGGTTGGACACAGTCTGGCCTCAGAGTCTGAATCCCCATTTTACAGATGAGGTAACTGAGGTACAAAAAAGTGAAGTGATTTTCCAGTTATGATAAATAAATCTGTCCTCTGACCAAGCCCAAAGACTGTTTATTCTGTGGAGGGCTGGGAAAACTAAAAACCAGGAACAGATAGAACTTTATAACTTCGTCACTCCTGATGCCCAATTTCTAAACTTTTTTAGACAAATGATAATGACTTTTCATTTTGCAGTTCACAGCTAATCTGAGATCCTGGCTAACCAATACCTAAAATAAATAAATCGTGGTATTTGTTAAGTGCTATGGGTAAAGCACTGTTCTAAGCACTGGAGGATACAAGGTGATCAGGTTGTCCCACATGGGGCTCGCAGTTTTAATCCCTATTTGACAGATGAGGTAACTGAGGCACAGAGAAGTTAACTAATTTGCCCAAGGTCACACATCTGACTAGCGGCAGAGCCGGGATTAGAACCCATGACCTCTGACTCCCAAGCCCACGCTCTTTCCACTGAGCCACACTGCTTCTCTACAATAAATACCTTGTAAATAGAACATATTTTACCTGAGAAAAGCATCTTTCCTTTTAACTGGTTCTGGATGGTGGAAAATCTTGGTGTATGCCATCTTCTTCCCAACTAGACTCTAAACTCATTACGGGCAGGAAATGTATCTGTTTATTTTGCTGCACTGTATTCTCCCAAGTACTTAGTGCCCTGCACATACTAAGGGTTCAGTAAATATCACTGGTCTTTGTGGATAGTGATATTTCCTTTGCCAAATATATAATAATACTTGTGTTATTTGCTAGGCCCTTACTATGTGCCAGGCACTGTTTCAAGCACTGGGATGAATACAAGCAAATCCAGCTGGACACAGTCCCTGTCCCATATAGGGTGCACAGTCTTAATCTCCATTTTACAGTTGATTTAATTGAGGCACAGAGAAGTGAAGTGACTTGTCCATGGTCACACAGCAGACAAGCGGTGAAGCCACAACTAGAATCCAGGTCCTTCTGACCCATAGGCCCATGCTCTATCCATTTGGCCACATTATCACCGAGGTGAATGCTGGATTTTTTTTTTAAAAAAAGGTTGATTTTTGCAAGGGTCTTGCCACTGTCATCCCATTCATTGTAGTTGTATAGTTTCATTCCCTCACTCAACTGCCTTCATGAGTCCCACAAGAACAAGGAAGACAACAGTTGATTGGGCAGTCAAATAGTTTATATTCAGTACCTGGGGTATCCAGAGAATTGCACTAAATGCTTAGTAGACTACAAAAGTATTAGTAGACAGGATACCTGCCCTCAAATAGTTAAACATCTTCAAAATAACAGTTCATAGGATCAGAGCTGAGAACCTCCTAACAAGAAAATTTTGGTCCCTTCAGTTGGCTAATTCATTTTCTTTGGCATCTACCATATTGATAGCTATCCTAACAATTTTTGGAGTTCTTGGCTTCAACCCAATACTAGGAGAACACCAGGGAGAAGAGTAAAAGATTAGTTGAAATAATATATATTTGGATAATGTTACAAATAAGAGAGCTAAGAAAGCAAAAAGAAAATAAATCCTGTGAAAGTAATTAACTGCATCCTTTAACTTTTCCACAACAGCAAATCAAAGTGGTATAATAAACCAATGAAGCCTGGAACATAAACCATTCAATACTTCTAAATCCTTTTTAATAACCTAGTCCTCAGACAATATACTGTACCTCCCAAAATTACATTCTTCTTTTATGTGTTTTTGGATTTGTAACACAGGACAGAGTCAGAACACAAGAGTCCATTATGTATCATTAAAATATGTAAATATTGCTTGAAATAATATAACACGGTTACCTAAAATTTAATAAATTATTAAGACCTATGGTTTACATATAGAGGATTATTTAGATCCTATTCATCCCCGAAGGTTTATAGAACGGTATGTCCCATATTAATGAAGCCAAGTTTCTCAGTCATCTCTAGAGTATTACAGTGCAATATTATATTGAGTCAAAGCCCTAATAAAGTCAGTTTTCACAGGGGTAACTTTTTTCCAGAACATCTGAAGGATTTTTTTTTTTTTTTACTGTGCCTGCTTCTAGCTTCATAAATGACTGAAAAGTTTGTGTATGACCTCACGTGTCTAAGAGCAGATCACTGGTCTTTTGTCACAGTGAAAACAAAAGAATTTTTATTTTTTAAAGTTACCAGTATCCAATGCTGGGGTCATTTGTGTAAATTGGTTCATGATGTTTATTGTTGAAAGTGCCTCTGAAGAGGAATGCCGCTGTATAGGAATGAAAGGCAGAGGCAAGCAAAGGACAGGCCCACTCAGGATAGACCTAGGTTGTCTGAAGCAGCAGTCATTCCCTTCTCAGACTCCTCTCTATGGGGCATCAGTGTATTGTCCAGAAGCCAGACAGGTGGTCCTAGGGTGGCCAGTCTGGGCAGGGATTATCTCTATTGCTGAATTGTTTGTTCAGAAATTCCATGTTCTGGTTCACGCCTTTCATAGTCACAGTATTTATTAAATGCTTACTGTGTACAAAGAGACACTGATCAGAACATGGTATACAGAACAAAAGACTTCAGTACATGCTTGCTAGATGCTTCCCCTCCAAATCCCTGGAAATCAGGCCAAACCCAGACTGCAGACAGGGAATAGAACAAGGGCCTGAAAGTCAGAAGGACCTGGGTTCTAACAGCCGCTCCTTCACTTGTCCATTTTGTGACCTTGGGCAAATCACTTGTCTGTGCCTCAGTTAGCTCATCCGTAAAATGGAGTTTAATATGAACCCCATGTGGGACATAGACTGTGTCTAAATTAACTTTCATCTACCTCAGCACTTTGTACAGTGCCAGGCACATAGTAATTGCTTAAATACCATAAAAAACCACCACCACATTCAGTTTTACCTTGGACAAGGTGAACTTAAGAAATCAATCATATTTATTGACCTCTTACTGGGAAGAGAGCACTGTACTAAGCATTTGGGAAAGTACAATATAACAGAATTGACCAAGATTCTGAATTTTGACACACAGAATCCTGCTCGATCATACTGATCAAGTCTAAAGTAGATTTCTTATGTTTTAATATTTCCCTGCTCCAAGGTGCAGGCCTGTATGGTTTGAATCTGCTTTATGTTCTGGAATAAAATCAAAGTGATTATAATTTTGACTGTACAAATCACCTGTGTCAGGCTGTAAGCTCCATCACAGAGACAATTTATATTGGGTAATATAGTTTAAAGGGCTAGTGGATGGGGGTGGAGTGGGACCAACTAGATGACTTATAGCTGGAAGCACATGGGTACCAGATGAATTTATCATAATCACTGTCATGCCAATTAATATTTGTTGAATAATGAAATGATTCATAATGACGAGATACTTCAAGTGTCACCTAAATAGTCTATAAATATGGATCAGTGGCCAAGGCTGTTAGATTTTCAGTTTCCTTTAATTCTGATCAACGCTCATCATTCTAAGGCTTAATTCAGAAATATGAAATAATAATTATGGTATTTGTTAAGCACTTACTATGTGCCAACCACTGTTCTAAGCGCTGGAGGGAGATACAAGGTCATCAGGTTGTCCCATGTGGGGCTCACAGTCTTCATCCCCATTTTACAGATCAGGGAACTGAGGCACCTAGAAGTGAAGTGACTTGCCCAAAGTCACACAGCTGACAAGCGGCGGAGTCGGAATTAGAACCCATGACCTCTGACTCCCCAGCCCGGGCTCTTTCAACTAACCACGCTGCTTCTAGAAATGAGTTGATAAACTGTTCGATAGTCTATTGCATATGAAATTGTTCCTATTTCAGAGTCCCTATTTTTTTTTGTTAACATTTAAGCTTCATTTTTTTCCATAACCACTAAGAGAAAGCATTTGGAAGGTTTTGAAGATATTTTGCAAATTTTCTAACGTCTATTCATTCATAACATTTGTCTTTAAATTATTTTTCAAGTCTTTTTTCACCACCTAGTGTCTTAATTTCACTAATGTGACTAGTGACTGCACAATAAGAAATTGTTTTCTCTGTGTGTAATGTGGGCAGAACTATAGGTTTAGTTTTGGCCTTTCAATCATACATGCAAATACACACAAAGAGTTTACTTTCAGTGGGGGCCTTCAAATACATAGATCAAATATGTGTGTGTTTGTGTGTGTGCCTGTCCACTAAACACTAGGTTAAAGACAGTATAATCTAGCTGGACGCAATTCCAGTCCCACATACAGCACACTTTCTGAGGAGGGAGGACATTTTACAGATGAGGCACCCGAGGCACTGAGACGTTAAGTGACTTGCCCAAGGTCAAATTGCAGGGAATTGGCATAGCAGGTATTAAAACTCATGTCTTCTAACTCCCAGGCCCATGTTCTCTCCACAGGGCCATGCTGCTTCTCCAAAGAAGTTCAAACCTCACATTCCATCTGGTCTTGTCCCTAGGTAGACTAATTTGTTATCTCTCTTTCATCTCACTTAGAAAAGTCTGCTTTCCTACAAGTAGATCTTTGAACTTCAAGTTGTTCCAGCAATCAAGCCCTGCATCATCTCCAATATCATTTCAGACATTTGTTTTCCATCTAAATCTCTTTCTCTGCAAGCACAATTCTGTACAATGCAAAGATTTCTCCCCCACCCCAGGTCAGGTCTTTCAAAGTTTCTCTTTAGTGTTTTTTACAGCCCTTTGTGATATTTGGGGTTTTTTGAGCAACATAATACCTCCCTATTCCTAGAGGTTATTTGTCCCCCTTATTCATCTTTCTTACCCCATTATTTCCATAATATTTTTATCCTTCCTCCTCACAGTAACTATACATGGCACATAGTAAGTGCACATTTTTCCAATTAGATTTTAAGCTCCCTGATGGCAGAAAGTCATATCTTTTACCTCTATTGTATTGGCTCAAGCACTTTTCAATAGTATTTATTGAGCGCTTACTATGTGCAGAGCACTTAATACAGTACTCAGCACAGAGTAGATATTAAACAAATACTGTTATTGACTAGTCCAGAACGCTATAGAGTTTCTCTCCTTAATTCAAGAGACAACATTGGAAGTTGAGCTTTGGCCAATTTTAGCTAAGTTATCTTTGGCCAGATAACACAAATGTCAACAGTACAGTGATCACTCTTACTAAATTAAATCTATCTCATCGGCATTGAAAACAGATCAATTCAGGAAACAATTTTCCATGTCCTATTGAAAGTATAGGCACCACAGAAATATCTGCATTAGTGCTTTTTACTACTACGAGCTCATTTTTCCTCTAATGAAATAAATATATTTAATGCTTGACCCTTAAGTCTTGTTGTATTGCCACATTTTATTTCACATTAGCAAAAACCAACCTAAATAATTAAATTTGACAGACTCTTCGTGCTGGCAATTTTCTGTTTCATCATACTAACAATTTTTGTCTTATTAGCAATTTATTTATGATGCCATTAATAATGCAATTCATTAATAAACTGACACTCACTAATAGGACAGTACATAATATTATACTAAATTATCTGCTGACTTATTAGTGATTCTCATCTCACATTTGAAAAGCCTATTTCGGCTTATACCATTTGATTTATTCTGACTACAGCCAACAGCATTTTGGCCTGATGCATGACTACAGCATCTTAGATTCTAATGACAGTAACATCTTATAACTTATTTCATTATTAGTATGTTAGATCAGTATTAATAATACGCTCAATTCAAATGAGTAATAGTATGCATCAAGTGATTGCTATGTGCTACACACTGGGGTAGATTAAAAGATACTCAGATCACAAACAGGCTCTTGCCTATATGGGGATGATAATTTAAAAAGTACAAGTATCTTAGCAACACATTATAAATGAGGAAACTGAGGCACAGAATTTTTAAGTGACCTAGTAGGAAAGTGGTGGAACTGTAATTTCAGAGTTAAACATTCATTCCAAAAGCAAACACTTAGTTTCAAGATTGAACTTTGGGACTCAGAGTATAAGTAGTGAGAAATAGAAGGAACTAGTGAGTCAAAGAGTGAGTCAATGGAATTGGGATCCAGTCTCGGCTCACTGCCTGCATGCTGTGTGACCTTGGGCTACTCACAACTTCCCTGTGCATTAGTTTCCCTATATGCAAAATGGGGATGAAATACCTGGTCCCCCTTCCCCTTAAAATGCTAGCCTAGCCCCTTGTGGGGCAGGGACTCTGTTTGGCCTGGTTACCTTTTATCTATCCCAATACTTACAATAGTGGTAGGCATGTAGTAAGTACTGAATACCTCTATTATTATTATGATTAGGACCAAAAATGACTATTTAAAGGGAGAATCTAAACCTCATTTTTCCATGTTTTCTATTAATGACAGAACCATATTTAGGGCAATTACAATTTAATTTAAATTATAATAATCAGTGAGTTTAATTCAATCCTTAATTGGATGATAGCCTGATCATATTTTAACATTATTATAGAACAATAATGACTGGAAAAAAATGTCCTTAGTTAGATTGTGGGAAGTTGAGCACAAGAAGCGACGCTATGGATAAGTAGACTTTTCTAAAGAAAGTTCAACTGGCTAACCATAAATGAGGTGGACCGAAAAAACATGCGATACACAATGAAGCAAATCTTTAGACAGTGTGGCTGAGCACTGGATGGCAGTGGCACTGTAAATGAATGAGTCGGTTGAACAGCAATCATTTTTGAAAGTTTGGACTGTCTGGGAATAGAGACTTCAGAAAGATTATGATAGTTCAACTATCAACTTCCTGAGGGTAGGTGTGGATCACATATATGACACTATGCTACAATAACCGAAGGGTACCACCACCTCTGTCATTCTGTCAGAGAAGCAGCATGGTATAGTGGATAGAACACAGGCCTAGGAGTCAGGAGGTCATGGGTTCTAATCCCTGCTCCGACACTTGTCTGCTGCGTGACCTTGGTCAAGTCACTTATGTGCTTCAGTTGTCTCATCTGTAAAATTGGAATTAAGACTGTGAGCCCCACATGGGACAAGCTAATTACCTTGTATCTACCCCAGTGCTTAGAGCAGTGCTTGGCACATAGTAAGTGCTTAACAAATATAATAATAATAATGAAGTCACTGCTTCTCTTTTCCTCATCTGTAAAATGAGGATTCAATGCCTGTTCTCCCTTCTACTGAGACTGTGAGCCCCATAAAGGACAGGGACCTTATCTGACCTATTAATTTATGTCTACCCCAACACTTAGAACAGTGCCTGACAAAAAACAAATGAAAAATAATAAAAATAGTAATTGACAGGTTTTTCCCTAAGTTTTTGTTTTTGATGAGAAATTAAATCTATTCCATAAAATAGAAGAAGCTGGATGCTTTAGCTCTGTATGATTTCTTTAAAGAGGGAGCACAAAATCTTAGGCATCTTTATGAAAAAACTGAATGTTTGAAGATTTTTTTTTCCACTTCAGTGTAATTTATGAACGCAAGTACATTTTATTTTGCTTCTCAGCTTTTCATGAACTTATTTCACACATTCTCTGCTTTCCCCTTTGTATTGTGCGACTGCATTTTGTCTCTTTCCCCAGTAATTGCACAAGCGAGACAGTTGGGACATACTATCACCTGACGAGTGAAATTCAAATAGATTTGTTCCTGTCTGAATGGAATATCCTCCCAATCATAGCGGAGAGAATGTAATAGAGCTCAAACAGCGCTTCCATAATTACCTCAATATGTTCTAGATTGGGCACTCTTCCTGTTTCCGTGAGAAAACCACACAATAGAAAGAGGTCGGGTTTCAACACAAGTTCATGTGGGTTCCCTTGTTTGACTAAACACAGAAGCCACAGTGACATCACTTTGATGCTTCTTAGATCTCACTACATATGTTAGAACAGTTAAATGGGGGTCGGGGGGGGGGGGGGGGGGGGGAATCGTCTTTTTTTTTTCCAATTGCTTCCACCTAATCAATACTAAATCAGATTCTCCCTTTATGTAGGCTGATTCTCAGGAGTTCTACATTAACTGTATCACTGGGGTGATAACTCTTCAGTCCATTAAAAACAGCACAAATCTGGCTCTTTTCAGCAAATTTCTGGCAATACCAAGAGAGGTTCAGAGAGCAGTGCTCTGCCAAACTTAGCAAATGAGTCAGTAGCTACCTCAACTAGATAAGAATGCAGTCATCACTGAGCTTCTGTGATCTCTCAAAATAATAGTGGCTTTATGTAAAATCCAGATCTGTTTGCCTCCATGAAGTTTTCTGTATCATGAATTTAGAAAGTTGCATAAATGAGAGCAAAAAATCTTGATCTTCTTAGTGGGCACAACTCCACAGTACACTCTGACCCACTTGGAAGATTTTTAAATTTTTTTGGCAATGTATATATATATATATGTATGAGTAATGAAAATAGCAGTCAACCATGGGTGGTGGCTGGTTGATGGCACTATGGTGCCATCAATCAGTAGTTTTTGAGCACTTCCTGTGTACAGAGTGTTGTATGAGAGCTTGGAGAGCACAATACAGTAAAGTCAGTAAAGTCAGTCCATGCCTCCAAGGAGTTGACAATCTAGACTAGGCTAGACATTAAAATAAAATTACAGATCAGCAAAATGGCAGTCACCTGAGCCACAAATGGGCTCTGTGCATAAAAAGCTTAATGCACATTGCAGTTTGCTATACCCCTACCTTTTTTTTTGTGCATTATACCCCACTAGAAACACAGTGCTGGTGATATTGAACAAGTCTACCCCACAACTCCACCACCCTCTTTCCCCACAGCATACACACACACACAACCTTCTTTTTCCAAGAAGAATCCACAGATAGTGAAATTCATCCACATGCGCATGAGAGATAAAGGCCACTGAGGGACACAGACCCAACCACACTGTGTACACAAAATTCTTTGTTGTACTGTCTCACTATTTGTTTGCAGTGTCTGGGGCTGCAAGCACTACCCATAAGCATCCATTTCTGATGACACAGAAATTGAAGTGGTATCAGGAAATGGGTCCTTTTGGTCATTTTTGCCGAGGCAGGCAAGTCTCCAGTCTGATGGAGCATCGGATACTATTCATAATGGAGTTTTTGGAATCCTGCCTTTGTGGTTTATAAGGATTGTCTTATTAATGAAGGATAATAATGAGTGGTTTCCATTAAGAATGATGAAAAAAGTCTGTGTCAACACTTTCAGAGGATAAAAGAAATAGCCACTCAGTCACTTAAGTATCTGCTGTCATAGGATTGGTTTACACCATAACACTTCATGCCAGGCCACCAAACTACCCTAATGAAGTATTGTCTACCAAAAATCTGTCAGGGTTACCCTCATTTGGTGTGATCTGTGCCTATCTTCACTGGGGAATGGTCTTTGTTTACAGCTATCAGATTGGGGATGAGGGAGAGTCAAGGAAAGGAGTTCATCTTGCTGTCTTTGCTCCCATTTTCTACATTTCTCTTCTCTAACCCCACCTTCCACCAGATTGTAAACTTTTTGTGGACAGGAAAGGTCTTCAATTTACATATATAAGCATCAGAGAAGCAGCGTGGCCTAGTGGACAGAGCCAGGGCCTGGGAGTCAGAAGGACCTGGGTTCTAATCCCAACTCTGCCACTTGTCTGCTGTGCGATCTCAGGTAAGTCACTTCACTTCTCTGGGCCTCAGTTACCTAATCTGTAAAGTGGAGATTAAGACTGTGAGCCCATGAGGGGCAGGGACTGTGCTCTGCACCAATTATGCCATCCTACATCCAAACCCACCTGTAGTAGTTCTATATATCAATTTCTATACTCAGTTATGTAAGTACATCTCAACCACGTAACTGCTTTCCTTCCTCCTATTATCTGCAAATAATTTTAGTGTCTGTCTCCCCAACTAGATTTCAAATTCCCTGCAACAGGCAATGTGTCCTCTATTGCACTCTCCCAAGCTATTTGGTCCAGTGCTCTGTACAGAGTAGGCAGTCAATAAATAATAATAATGATTAAATACCAATGATTCCTTGAAGAGATATGATGCTAAATTACCCACACAAATTGTATTTTCAGTATTCTGAGAAAGAATCATTGGTGCCAGGAGCCCTTATACACCTCCCAACAGGCAGCTAGGCCTAGTCACAATAATTAATAACAACAACTGTGGTATTTCAGCACTTGCTGTGTACCAAGCACTATGCTAGACTCTGGGTTAGATACTGGATAAATGAATCAGATACACTCCCTGTACCTCATGGGTTATAAAGGCTAAGAACAGAAAGAGCATAGGAATGGAAACCAAGAACCCTGGATTCCAGCCTCAGATCTGCTACTGGCCTGCTCATTAACTGTGACCTAATCACCTATGCCAGTTTTACAAGGAGAAAACACAAGTCTAGAGAGAGTTTTTGTTGGTTTTTTTTCTGGTATTTGTTAAGCACGTACTATATGCCGGGCATTGTCTTAAGCATTGGGGTAGATAGAAGCTAATCAGATTGGTCACAGTACATGTCCCACATGATGCTCACAGTATTAATTCCCATTTTACAGATGAGGTAAAAGGCACAGAGAAGTTAAGTAACTTGCCCAAGGTCACACTACAGATGGCGATACTTATGATACTTATCTTTCCTATCTCAGATTGTAAACCTTGTGTGGGTCACAGACTGCTGTAGATCTAATTACCCTGTGTCTAGTACAAGACTTGACATGTAGCTGACCCAAACTCTTGCTTGTCCTTTGCACACATACACCTTGTCTTCTGAGAACGTTCCCTGACACCACATCACATGTTAATGGGACAAAGGAAACCAGATGGGCAAACTATCTTCTACAGAAAATACCAGCTAAATTTATAATAGATCTATACTCTTGTCAATAATTTAGACTATCCTTTAGATGGTAAACTCCTCCTCTAGACTATAAGCTCTTTGTGGGCAGGAATGTGTCTACCAACTCTGTTGTATTGTACTTTCCCAAGTACTTAGTACGGTGCTCCTCAATCAGCTCTCAATAAATACCATTGATTGACTAAAAAATCAGCACAGCAGCTAACATAAATCAGTGTGCAGAGATGAATGCTGAATAAGGAAAAGCATTCTTGCATATTAAAGCTGGGAGTTTGTCCAACAAATAAAATGCAAAGCATAAGATGGTGTCTTTTTTGGGTGGTGGGAATACAATGATCTGCATTTTTACAGTTAAAATGTTTCTGGTTATGTAATTTCATTTTTTTTTAATTTAATAGCACAAACACTATTACCAGTCGAAGAACGATTTGCAGAGCTGTCTTTTCATTTTGCCTTAAATCTGAGTCCTATATTAGGTCTGTAAATCGATTCAACATTTTTTTCTAAAGCAATAATAGCCAATGAGAAGTTGAGTTGTCAATTGATTCTTAATTAGAGTGATTTGGAGAAAGCTGGAAGATGGCCCTAGGGGCACTTGGAAACACACAGATTGTCTTTACTGCATTGCTGTGGCTTTCTTAATGTGGTTTGGGGTTCTTCTCTTAATTACGAAGAATTGTTTGTATAGGCAATGGTTTCTAACATTTATTATCTCTTCTAGTTTTAAAGAGAGGATTCACTGCCGCTTATTTTCCATATACACCAGTTCTCCTAGATGACAGGGTTGTATTCGCTCAAAAACTCCACACTGAGAAAAGCTGGCCCCCTCATGTCGGACATGCCCCATGCCACTCACATGAGGAAAAAAAAAAGGTTTTTTGATACCATATCGCTAGATTGTAAATTCCTTGAGGGCAGGGGCAATTTCTCCCATCTCATTTGCATTTTACTCTTCGAAGCACTTAGTACAGTGTTTTGCACTCAAAGTGGTCGTAAATGCCAGTGATTCATTGATTGGCCATGGCACATCGGATCCAAACCAGCTCATTTTATTGGAAGAACACTCACTAATTCTCCTGCAATCCACTAGCCAAAAGGAATAGAGCAAACACACACTATGGCAGAATTGTGCACATGTACAAAAATATACCTGTAATAAAATAAACACCTTGGGTCCATGTGGCTTTGGACTTGTGTCTACCAGGGACCAACACAAACGTTTGACTGACAGAGCAATAGGAGGGGAAAGGAGCACAGGCCTGGGAATCAGAGGATATGGTTTCTAATCTTGGTTCTGCAGATTGCTTGCTGTGTGACCTTGGGCAAATCATTTAATTTCTCTGTGCCTCAGTTTTCTCAGCTGTACAATGGGGAGCAATCGATCGTATGAATTGAGACACTGGATAATCGCTTGACAGATTATTAAACACCTCTTCCCCCTCCTACTTGGAATGTGAGCCCCGTGTGGGACAGGAACTATGTCCAACATGATTAACCCGTAGCTACCACAGGGCTTAGAACTAACTGTGCTTTATACATAGTGTTTTACACCATAATAAAAGGTTCATCGTCAGCATTAATGGTATTTGAGTGCTTACTATGTTCATGTCTGTGTCCTTCTGAAAATCTTAGGTTGGGGCACTTGAGCCACTACTGCTAATGCTGTTCGATAAGCAACCACTAACTCCTGCCACAGGAGAGGCAGATGCCATGAGCAATTCAGTCAGTTGTATTTACTGAGCACTTTCTGTGTGCAGACCAATGTACTAAGTGCATAAGTAGTGAAGCCTGGAACCTAAAGATACATTAAAGTCATTGTGGTATTTGTAAAGCTCTTACTATTCTTTCATTCAATAGTATTTATTGAGCGCTTACTATGTGCAGAGCACTGTACTAAGCGCTTATGTGCCAAGCACTGGGGTAGGTACAATACAATCAGATCTGACCCAAACCATGCCCCACATGGGGCTCACAATCAAAGAAAGGGGTCGTGGAGAGGGGAGAAAGAATCCCCATTTTACAAATGAGAAAACTGAGGCATAGAGTAGCAACTTGATCAAAAGCACACAGCAGGCAAGTGGTGGAGTCAAAATTAGAACCCAGGTCCTTCTGACTACCAGTCCTGAACTCTTTCCACTAGGCCACGCTGCTCCTGATCAACTTCCACCGCTGATGCCAGGTATGATCCTGATTTCTTAGGGAAAAGGAACCACAGCAGGCTAGGGGTGGACCTCAGCTATAGGCCAAAAAGGTGGCACAAGGGACCAGGCAGAATAGTACTACTGCTGCCGCTACTTCCTATCCATCAATCAGTGGTTTTTATTATGTCCAGAGCACTGTACGAAGTGCTTAGAAGAGTACATACAGTACAATAGAATTAGCAGGGGCATACAGTCTAAAGTGGGTAACAGATATTTGTTCCTATCTTACAGATAGCTGCTTTTGATCTCTTCTTCAAAGCACAGGCACATACTCTAATTGCTCTTTTGTTTGTTTGTCTTTCGTAACATATCCCTCCCATCACAACTCTGCCACACCTTTAGCCTCCTTACTTTGTGTATTGTTTCCTCTCCAAATTGATCTTGTCGTGCTATGCCCTTCCATGCTTCTCTATTTCCTTTATTTGGAAATATAGCATCTTGAAAGCTGTTCTCAGCAAAGTGCAGTTTCGCTTTCCTGGCCAGTGTCTATCGCCATGAATCCGAACGGGGTTGTAATGTAATAAAACTTTTAACCTCTGATAGATCCCAATGTTCCCTCCCACGAGTACAGCAGAACCTACAGGAGTAAATTAAGTTTCGGGCCTCCTTTCAGAAACTAGTATGCAGTAACAAGTAAATGTAAATTCCCCCGAGGACACTTTCCAGCTCATGTATGGGTTTGGAGCCATGAAATTTAAATGTGATCAAAGCTATAATTATGGCAAAAGCAAAGGGAAATACTAGTGTGGGTTTGAGAGTTTTCTCCCCTTAAACTGCAAATTTAGCTGTTTTACATAGGCAGGTTTAATTTCAAAGATTTCCACAGTGTAGAAACTAATTAATTAGTTAATAATGCATGAAGCCCGTACTACATTATCGGTGCTATCTCCCAGATGGAAAAGCAGAACGAGGAGGGAAACGCACATTTAATTTGGGTCTTTTTAACATGCAAATTTTCGGTTTGAATGGGTTTCTTGTTGCCGTGTTGTATTTTCAGAAGTTCACCTTAGACCACATTAGATCCCCATTTGGAAATGCAGTAGAGTCCTCCAGACTCCCAGTGCATGACACTCACTAACTTAATAACTAGGGAAAAAATTCAGCAATTGTGAACATTTAATGGGCCTGATCCTATAGATAAAAATAGAGTCATTCTGAGCTTTTTGGCTGTGCATTAAAGTCTTCCAAGTCACTGGGGCCTCTTTAGTAAATTATCTCTTTTTGGTAAGCTAAATGGAAACCTAGAGGCCTATGAGAGTTTACACACCTCCAAAAAAACAAGCAATTTCATCTTCAGTCAGCACCAGGTTCAGACCCATTCTCCCAAAGTGTTACATAAAAGCTAAATAATAGTCGTCATTTTCATCTCTGAATACATTCCTATCTAGTAACATCTATTCTTCTAAAACCATAATGCTGATTTGACAGGTGAAACTTATTTAGTGCTAGAAAATGTTATTACTGTTCAGTCGTTTCCTGGTTTTTATTTCTTCCTAGGCATAATTCTATTTGGAAAGAAAAGCTACAGAGGGAAAATGGGTTTTGCTCTTTCTGAAGACTTTCCTCTTCTCCCACACCTTTCTGTGTCACCCTGACTTGCTGTATTTATTCAGTTCCACAGCACTTATGTCCATATAGGTAATTTATTTATATTAATGTCTGTCTCCCCCTCTAATAATGTTGGTATTTGTAAGCGCTTACTATGTGCAGAGCACTGTTCTAAGTGCTGGGGTAGACACAGGGGAATCAGGTTGTCCCACGTGGGGCTCACAGTCTTAATCCCCATTTTACAGATGAGGTAACTGAGGCACAGAGAAGTAAAGTGACTTGCCCGCAGTCACACAGCTGACAAGTGGCAGAGTTGGGATTCGAACTCATGACCTATGACTCCAAAGCCCGTGCTTTTTCCACTGAGCCACGCTGCTTCTAGACTGTAAGTTCATTATGGGCAGGGAATGTGTCCATTTATTATTACACTGTACTCTCCCAAGCGCTTAGTACAGTGCTCTGCACATGGTAAGTGCTTAATAAATATGGCTGACTGACAAGATTATCCAATCATCCACATTCCCTGTCCACATCGGACTCACTAAATAATAGAAAATAGGGATAAGCAGTTAGCAATCAATAGTATTTATTTAGTGCTTACACTAAGCAGAGCACTAGATTATGGTGCTTGGGAGACTACAATAGAATTACAAGACATTATTTCTGCTCTCAAGGAATTTACAATCTTATCCCTGCTTCACAGATGAGAAAACCAAGACCCAGGGAGGTTGAGTGGCTTGCCTGAGGTCTCGCAGTATGCCAGTGGCAGAGGTTGGGACTAGAATCTGAGTGTCCTACCTTTTAGTTCCAGGTTCTTTCCATCAGACCACACTGCTACTCACAAATAATAGTTTTGGAATGCAAGAATGGAAGAGGATGCTCTCCTACTTTGGTCATCATCTATGCAGGTAATCAGAAGATGAAAGCATTCTGGGAAGAGTTCACCCTATCTATAAATAAAAAGCAGCGTGGCTCAGTGGAAAGAGCACGGGCCTGGGAGTTAGAGGTCATGATTTCGAATCCCAGCTCTGCCACTTGTCAGCTGTGTGACTGTGGGCAAGTCACTTAACTTCTCTGTGCCTCAGTTACCTCATCTGTAAAATGGGGATTAACCGTGAGCCTCACGTGGGACAACCTGATTACCCTGTATTTACCCCAGCACTTAGAACAGTACTCAGCACATAGTAAGTGCTTAACAAATACCTACATCATTATTATTATTATTATTAAAAGTCATGAGAAAGGTCCACATTCAGAGGTTTTTTTAAGAGGAGGTATGGTTAGAGTGTGATTGTTGGACAGAGAGGTGGGAGAGGCAGTGGTTAATGGGTGTTTGAGAATCCACTACAAGACCCTGTTTATATAAGAGATTCTCTTCCTACCACCAGTGCAGATTCAGGACATAAAATAACTTTCTCAAAGATATCCTGTCCCATGATTTCTCCCATTCCTTCTCAGTACCCATTCCTTTAGTTGAGGTGACATTTCAGAATTCCCTGTACACTGCCAGGATCATTCTCTCCGCTTTTTGCTGGTCAAATGGAGAAAGAGCTGTAGCATTTCTCAGTTGGGATTCAAGATGGTAGGCCAAAGCACCTGGGTAATATCTACAAATCTTTACAGCCACGAACCCTCTGGCTAATTACACATAGCAGAATTGTTATGGCTGGAGTCCAACTATCTTCTTTTCACTAGCTAAGTTTGTGCCTGCTTTCTTGCTTAATATCTTCCCATTTGTTATGAGGCAGGTGGAAGTGGAGAGAGAATGAAGGAAGTATAGCCAATTACATCAGCACATTTGAAAAATGGTCAAAATACCAATAGGTTGAAGACATCTCGGTCCTTAGGCTCTATGCAAATCAGAGCTTACTGTGCTTTGATACTTGGTTTTAAAGTGAAAAAGTCACTTTATATTTTCAGGACTTTTTCCATCCCCCATTTCTAAGTGCAAACATTTCATTTCTAATGTGATTTCCTAGTACCTTCCTGAGAGCCAGCTCTTCCTGTAAAAAAAAAAAATATCCTTTGGGATATCAAGTGCAAACTCATACAGTAAAAGCAACAACAGAAATCTTTTCTGTACATTCAGCACTTGGCATTTGTGGCATTTTCAAGCCAAGTTGCAGAAAGAAATGGGACACTGTTTAGCACTAGCTGTTTGGGGATATTTTGTTTTGGCTCTTTTGTATTTTCTTTATCCATCAGAAACAGGTGCAAAATAATTAAGCGAAGACAGGGTGGTTCGTCAAAAACGGCTGTAAAACGAAAATCCAGGCCAGATATCCTCTTCCCATAATTCTTCAACATTACTGCAGTAGATTTAGATAGCTCATTAGGATTCAGTCCTTACTCCCTGACCAGTTTTGAGACCAAGACAAGCTTCAGAATATAGTATAACCCGGATACCCTCTAGCCCTCCATCCCCTTATGACATTTCACCATTCTCTAAACTTGTGTCATGTTGGAAATGTATTTTGGCCCAAGTTATTTCCCAGCACTGTTGAATTTCAAGAGAGAGAGAGATCAAGATCATAACACTTCAGAAATTTTAAAGAAACTCAGACTGCAAACATTGCACTGTTGGGAAAAATTGCTGTGGTTTTTTTTTTCAATTCTATGTTTCATATTTTCTACTTCCCAACCTCCTTTGTCTAAACATACAAGGGGTACCATGCTAACCATTTGTGAGCTGTGTGACCTTGGCCAAGTCACTTAATTTTCCTGGGCCTAAGTTTCCTCATCTGTAAAATAAGGATTCAATATCTGTTTTTCCTCCTAGACTGTGAGCCATGTAGGACGGGGATTGGGTCCAACCTGCTTACCTTGTTTCTACCCCAGCACATGCCACAGAGTAAGCACTCAATAGATGCCATAATGACAATGATGATAATAATAATTTTGGTATTTATCAAGCACCTTCTATGTGCCAAGTGCAATTCTAAGCACTGGGGTACATACAAGATAATGAGGTTGTCCCACATTGGGCTTACAGCCTTAAGCCCCATTTTACAGATGAGTTAACTGAGACACAGAGAAGTTAAGTGACTTGCCCAAGTGGCAGAGCTGGGATTAGATATCCTCTGACTACCAAACCCGTGCTTATACCACTAGGCCATGTTGCTTATGGATAATCTTCTAGCACTTTCTCCACTTAATATTCCAACCTGACCTATTCACTAATTTCAAAGTGGAGGCTGGCTTCCAAGCCCTTTCCAAGATCAATCACCCTCTGCTTCCCAATTAAACTTTTCCCAGTTCAGATCTTGGAATTGTAGAGTACAGGAGTTGCTGCTAATGATGTGCATAGTTGGCTTGGGGTTGTGGGAAGGCGCTGCCAGAGTTGTAACCAACGGGTCCAGAAAAAAGTGTGTATGTATATATGTACATATTCATCATTCTATTTATTTTATTAATGATGTGTGTATATAATTTATTTATTTATATTCATGGTATTGATGCCTGTTTACTTATTTTGATGTCTGTCTCCCCCACTTCTAGACTGTGAGCCCATTGTTGGGAGGGATTGTCTCTGTTGCTTAATTGTACTTTCCAAGTGCTTCGTACAGTCTCTGCACACAGTAAGCACTCAATAAAAGTGATTGAATGAATGAAAGAAAGAGTCAATCTGATTTACTGGGCTTATTTGCCATCTCTGCAATTAGTCCCATTTTCCTAGAGAAATATGAATTAATAGGCTTCATTATGGTATTTGTTAAGCACTAATGTTCGTAGTGTTATATCAGACAACAGGAAGCACACAACACAACAACTGCTCCAGACAGTCTCAAAGATATGTCTGGGAGACATATGGTTTCTTCCCCCAAATAAAGTCCCATGCCTTAATTCTGGTTATTCTCTTTTTGGAAATGGATGGCAAATGACAAGAAGATTCTAAACCCTCATAACACAAAGTCCTGAGATGTATTGATCCACCTCAAAGCTGTCCGAGTTTCCATAGATCACGGCTTTCAAGTCGTAGTGACTCTCCCTATATCATGCACATTAAGGTTTTTATTAAAAATTCAATGAAATATTTATAGCTCAGTTACAAATCCCTGACGGTGAGATGCAAGCAGTCCAAAATCATAGTGATTTTCCAATGCAAGTTTTCTACCCAGAGCGCTTTGTCACAGCAATTGAGTAAGTTTTAGATTTTGATTTGACAGAGACTCCAGTGCCCTGCTTCTGACACCAAAAGGACTTCTCACCTGACCACTGTTTTCCACTGTCCATCTCTTTTCCTAGTGAAGTATGAAATTGAATTGCAAAAGAATTCCTCTAGGGACCATTTTAAGTTCCTCTACTGGGTTCAGAAATAATTATCCGATAGATGTGATTGAAATCCATGCATATGAAAAAAAGATCTTATCAGATGAAAGCAGGTCTTTCCCCCATTCCCCAGATAGAGCATTTCACTGGACATCTCCAAGCAACAGTGAAACAATTTTGAATATTCCCTGAGGATATCTATATTTAAAGGAACATGGCCAGTAAAAACTCATTCCATGAGAAAAATTATCATTTACAAGTGGGGTATCAGTTCTCTCCCCTTCACTGGGAAGCAGCTGGATGCAGCAGTTATAGTTTTTCAATGGTTAAAGTCCTATATCTCCCCACAAATATCTGTTAAGGACCTAAGAGTTTTACATGAATGCTTTAAGCACCTATAAAATCTAGAATAAAAGCTATTTTCTACCAATTTTTTCTGACCATAAAAATCAATGCATGAATTGAGCAGGTATTCACTACAATCAGCACTTTTTTAAAACTATTATATACTTGGGTCACAACATCATAAAGCTTGAAAGCATAGAGAAACTGAATATTCTTTTCTTTCCTGTTTGATCATCTGTTACTTCATAACACACAGTCATTTATTACACAGATGCACACTGCAGGTATACAATACATAAACATAATGAAAAACATGGCCAAAATGAGTTATAGCTAATTGTACTTTGTCCTTCCTCAAATCAAGCTACTTTATCAATGGCATTTGATGAGCACTCACTGAAAGCACTGTACTGGGCCCTCTGATGAGTACAATACAATATAGTTGGTAGACATGCTCCCTGCTCAAAATGGAGCTTGCCATCTGGAAGGAGAGCCAGGCAATAAAACAAATTACAGATAAGGGAAATGGGATAACATAAGGATATTATTCAATTTTTGTTTTTAATAAAAATGCTAATTATAATCAATCATGCAGCATGGCCTAGTGGAAAGATCATGTGACTGGTTATCAAGAGCCCTGGATTCTGGTCCCAGATCTGCCACTGGCGAGATCTTAGGCAGGTCACTTGACCTCCCTGTACCCCAGTTTCCTCAACTGTAAAATGGAAATAAGATCTCTGCTCTCCCTCCCTTTTAGACTGTGAGCCTTGTGTGAGCAGGAATCATGATTTATCTAATTGTATTATACCTATCCCAGCACTCAGCACAGTATTTGACAGATAGTAAGGACTTAATAATGTTGGTATTTGTTAAGCGTTTACTATGTGCAGAGTACTGTTCTAAGTGCTGGGGTAGATACAGGGTAATCAGGTTGTCCCACAGGAGGCTCACAGTTAATCCCCATTTTACAGATGAGGTAGCTGAGGCACAGAGAAGTTAAGTGACTTGCCCTCCGTCACACAGTCAAGTGGCAGAGCCAGGATTCAAACCCATGACCTATGACTCCCAAGCCTGGGCTCTTTCCACTGAGCCACACTGCTGCTCTAATATCATTATAATTAATACTTATATAATATTATATATTATATAATACACATATTACATATAAAATTAGATATATTATTATATTATACATATATTATATCATAATATCATAATGATTACGATTATTACTACTGATTAGGAAAAAGTGATGACAAGGAGGAAGAATTAGGAGGGATCCAAGGGGTCTAGAGCCTAGGAACCTGTTCTTAAAGATGGTTGCGGGGACAATAGAAGAGCCCCTTGGGATACAATCCTCACAAGATGGGATCAAGGAAAGGAAGAGCCATATCTGTGGGATCAGGAGTAGGGGTGAGAACAGAGGCAAGAAGGACATAAATCAGTGCTCAAGGGAAACAACATGGCCTAATAGAAAGAGCAAGGGCCTGGAAGTCAGGGGACCTGGGTTCTTATCCCAGCTCTGTTGCTTGCTGGGTGATCTTAGGCAAGTCACTTCTCTGTGCCTCAGTTCTCACTTGTATAATGGGGAATTAAATACCACTTCTCCCTTCCCTTTAGATATGAGCCCCATGTGAGACAGGGACTGAGTCTGATCGCAACTCTGTCTCCAATTGAAGAACAAGCACTAAAGATTTTAAGACCACTAGTTTCTAGATCTAGTTTCTAGATCTAGTTTCTTAGGTTTAAACTGTCAAGTACTGCCTCCTTCTTATTCAAGGAACTGATGAATTCCTATGGAAATGAAAATCTAATCATTACCCTAGATACTCCTGCAGTTCCCTCAGGAGGCTTTCCCATTCTTTTCTACAGTTGAACAGTATGTTTTAACTGCAAGATTCAAAGGATAGTTAACATTGGGTTAGCTTCCTCGAGAGCTTTACTTAACCTCTTTAAATGTTGTTGATCTAGCTGATGTAACCAGCCTCCCCTGAACCCCTTTCTTTTCTCCGCTGACCTGCACTGTAAATTATCCTCATCTCATCTCAAGTCTCGCTTTTCCATGGCAGATGCCTCACAGATTAATTCTAGACACAACAGAGTCATGGGAGACCTTGAAATTAAACTTTTTTTATGAGTGGTGAGAAAGGTATGTTCCATTTTTAACTGTTTTCTTGTGAGCCAAAAACTTAAAAGTCAAAACCGTATGCACCCTGAGACCACCCAGTCCACCTATAAAACTCATAATATTTGAATGATCCTCTCCCCCTCTAGGCTGTAAGATCATTGTGGGCACGGAAAGTGTCTGTTATATTGTACTCTCCCAAACTCTTAGCACAGTGCTCAGCATACATTGTGTTCAATAAATACAATTGACTGATTCCAAGTCACAAGGTTATGTTTCAGCTCATAATTAGACCTCTTCATGAATAGACCACAGTTATTCAGAGAATCAGTGCCAGAGAACTTCATATATTAATTGTGATATTTGTTCAATGTTTATTAGGGGTCAAGAAGTGTACTAAGGGTTGGGGTAGCTACAAGATAATCAGCTCAGACACCATCTCTGTCCCACATGGGGCTCACTGTCTAACTCGGGAAAAGAACAGGTATTGAACCCCTTTTTTACATAAGAGGAAACAGGCACAGAGAAGTGAAGTGACTTACCTAAAGTCATCTTACTCCCAGGTCTATGCTCTAAGAAAATCCAGGCACAGAGTGAATGTTAGGGGTATAGTAGTTGACCATAACTTTTATATTTCTCTCATCCCTAAAACCAAAAATCCTTCAATAGATATCTGAGCAGCAATCTGGAGGGAATCTTGGGCTGTAGAATGGGTTAGCATTTTTCTGGTCAGCTCCCAAAGTCTAGATGAGCTGGCACTTAAACATTAAAGCCTTGCCTGATCTCTCTAGACAACAAAGGTATGTTTTGCTTTGAAATTACATTTTCTTAGTGTCATTAACTAGATTTGGGAGGCAAGAGATAGAAGGAGAGAGGAGAGGACCTAATCAGGTCAGAACCAATCCTTGACCTTCATGGGATTCATGGTCTAAATAGCTGGGAGAACATATATTTAATCCTCATTTTACAGAAAATGAAACTGAGGCACCAAGAAATTCATTTAATTGTATATATGGAGCGTTTACTGTGTGCAGAGCACTGATTGAACTAAGTGCTTAGGAAGTACAATACAGCAATAAAGTATATACATATATGCAAAAGTGCTGTGGGGGGGGGGGGGCCTGGGGGAGAACAAAGAGTCAGCGTAACTCAAAGGAGAGAAAATGACTTGCCCAAGGTCACAGAACAGGCAAGTGACCGAAGCAGGAATAGAACCAAGGTCCTCTAGCTCCCAGTCCCGTGTTATTTACTCTTTTAGCTCTCTTAGATCAATTCTTTCTGACTGGAAAATCCTCAAATAATTTCTGCTGTGGATTTTCTAAATTAATCTTCTCCACAGAAGTGTCATTTGTGCTCTGCTTCAGTTAACCAGTACTCTCCTCAATCTAAAACAAGTTCTATTATAATCATTAATAATAATAATAATAATGGCATTAGTTGAACACTTCCTATGTGCCAGGCACTGTACTAAGCACCGGGGTGGATACAAACTAATCAGGTTGGACACAGTCCCTGGCCCACATGGGGTTTAAAGTCTTAATCTCCATTTTACAGATGAGGTAACTGAGGCTCAGAGAAGTTAAGTGACTAGCCCAAAGTCACACAGCAGACAAGTGGCAGAGCAAAGGTTAGAACCTAGGTCCTTCTGACTTCCAGGTCCGTGCTTTATCCACTAGGTTATGCTGCTTCTCAGTTGGTTGTAACTCGGGAATCCTCAGTGCTTCATGGTCCTCTTAGGAACCTTTTTACCAGTTCCAGTACTAGACTGTCAAACTCAACCAGAGCTTGACTATTTAGGCCATAACTCCAGCTGGAAAAAGGACTATATTCTGTCCCCTTATTCTTTCAGGAGTATCAAGGGCAAATAACCCCAGACTTCCTACAGGTACATATAATATATTCCCAATATATTCCCCCCCAAAACCCCAGTATACATGAGGAGGAGGAAAGCTTACATTCCTAGCCCTACATAGGTTCATATAGTAAATACAGAGAAGCAGCGTAGCTCAGGAGAAAGAGCACAAGCTTGGGAGTCAGAGGCCATGGGTTTGAATCCCAGCTCTGCCACTTGGCAGCGGTGTGACTGTGGGCAAGTCACTTAACTTCTCTGTGCCTCAGGTACCTCATCTGGAAAATGGGGATTAAGACTTTGAGCCTCACGTGGGGCAACTTGATTCCCCTGTATCTACCCCAGTGCTTAGAACAGTGCTCTGCACATAGTAAACGCTTAACAAATACCAACATTGCTATTAAATAAAACCATAAACAATGAGCTGCAAGGATTTAAATTATATCAAAAAACAAAATTGTAGTAAACTATGATCAGAAAAGCATAAAATGAAATCCAGTCAAAAATGAAATTCCTTCCCCTTTTCTACCCTCTCCAAACTAGCATTTGGTACTTAAAGGTTTCAAATGGTATTCAAGAGTCTAAAGTCTTACCTGGGTTTCTCCCTTCTCTATTTTCATATCAACTTGGACTTCTCATCTCTGCTGAGAAGACCATCCATGGCATTTCTCCTGAGTGAGAAGAAAGAAAAAAAAAACCCTTGGTCTTTTAAGCCCTTTGCTTCTCCAGGCCCCTGATGCAGTTCCTGAATTGATATTGGCTTAGCAGGTGTGGAGTTCCCCAGTCTTTTCCCATTGTCCTAATTAGAAGCTCATTTCAGTCAGGCAATCGCTTGGAGGCTTGAGGAGATCAAATAATTCTCAACACCTGCTTCAGAATTTGCTCTGTCATTTCTCGTGGAGTTTAGAGCTTACAGATTTGTGCTAAGAGAAGATATTAGAAATAGTAAGCAAAAAATAAACCTCAGAAGAATTGACCTGCCTTTCCCCTTTTCAGATTTTACCTTGTCAATTATAGACCATATTTGTTAGTAGGTGCAGAAAGGAGATCTGGCTTCTAGAGATTGATTCAGAAACGGGTGGCAACTGAGAAACTGCTGGAGGAGAATAAAGAATATTTGAGGAGAGTATAGATGATGAACCTAGAGAGAGAGAGAAGGTGTACATGGGGAAATTTGAAGGAAGTGCTCAAAATCAGAGAGTTGCCATGAAGGTCTTTTATGTTCTTATATAAAAAAGCAATTCTACATTCCCTCTATACTGTTTGCTCCTTGATTGCTGTGTGACCTTGGGGAAGTCACTTCACTTCTCTGCCCCAGTTACCTGTGGGGATCAAGACCATGAGCCCCATGTGGGACATAAACTGTGCCCCATCTGAATACTTTGAATCTGTCACAGGGCTTAGAACAGTACCTGGCACATAATAAGCACTTAAGTACCATAAAAAAATATTGCTACCATTTCTTAACTCCATATTAAGCAAGAGTCAGGGGACGGGGAGCTACACTTTTCCTATGATTTGGGACAAGTCAGTGGGCTAACCCAGATTCCACAGTAGGGATAACCATCCTGACTATGGCAAATAAAACCTGGTCTGCATGGGCCAGAGAGGAAGGACTAAAAAGTAATATTCCAAATGGGCTTTCCTTAGTTTCCTACCACCATTTTTCCTTTCCCAGTTTCCCCTGAGCTTTTCTTCAACAAGTGGACATCAAATCCTGTGAGTTGAGAAGAATCAAGCAAGAAGAATAAAGACCTGGAAGAAGACTCCAAGTGTAAAAGCACTTAGTCAAGAGGTTGTGCTAAAAAAGTGGATAAGACTCTCTTTTATGGGGGCAGGAGAGAGAGGGAAGAATGAAGGGGGGAGATATGCTGCTCCTTTCTTCACATATAAAAGAATAACAACGATGCAATTTCTCAAGTGCTTACTATGCCTCAAGTATTGTTCTAAGCTCTGAGTACCTCCCAACAACCAATTAGCCTTATCTGTAAGAGGTCTTAATAAACTATAGATAATTCTTAAGGCTTGTACCACTGAGAGACTAGCTTGTACCACTGAGAGACTACTTGAAGCAAGCGACAGTATTTATTGAGGGTTTATTCTGTGCAAAGCACTGAACTAAGTGCTTGGAAAAGTTAAGTGTAATAGAATGTGCAGCTTACATTTTATTGCATGGCCTAGTGGAATGAGCACAGCCTGGAAGTCAGGAGTTCTGGATTCTAATCCTAACTGCAATGCATGTCTGCTGTGAGACTCCCCTGCCTCAGTTTCCTCATCTGTAAAATAGGGATTAAAATACTTTTACTCCTGCAGTTTAGGCTGTGAGCTCCATGTGGGCAGGGACTGTGTCTGATCTGATTAAACATTCTCTACCCCAGTGTTTCTCACATAATAAGTGCTTAACAAATACCATGATTACTACCACAGGTCCATCTGACAGGTTCCCAAAATGGACTTCAAGAATTATTGGTTTTCTAAATGGAATATTGCCTTTGATGATGAAATTTAATAGACTATATAAATGAAGTTGGTAGTAGAGAGACTTTTAAAGTCTCTAGACTACTAGAGAAATTTTTCAGGGAAGTAGTTTTAAAATGGTGCCAATTTTAAGATTATAGAAATTATGGAATGCTCCATTGGCCTAATAATACAAAATTTCTGTAATGCTGAGGGACTCTTTCTGTTTCCACTTTTTAATATCAAAGTCCTGATTCAACCACTGCTCCAATCATATATATTTTAAAAGAATAATGGAAAACTGACACTAAGAGCATATTCTCAGTATGCCATATACCACTCAAATTGCAATGTAGTCTGTAAACTCCTTGTGGGCAGGGAACATGTCTCCATTGTACTGCCCTTTCCCAAGCGCTTAATACAGTGGTCTGCACACAGTAAGCAATCAATAAATACCATTGATTGAATAATTGATTAAAATTTTCCTGGCAAAATGGAAAATAATGATAATTATAGTATTTGTAAGCACTTACTATGTGCCCACTACTGTTCTAAGCACAGGGTTAGATACAAGATATTCAGTCTGTCCCGCAGGGGCTTCACAGAAGATGTAGAGGGAGTAGGATTTAATCTTCATTTTACAAAAGAGGAAACTGAGGCATAGAGAAGTTAAGTGACTTGCCCAAAGTCACACAGTAGTCAAGTCACAGTGTCAGGATTAGAACCCAGGTCCTCTCACTTCCAGGCACATGCTCTTTCCAGTAGGCCACACTGCTTCCCCATCATATCACAGAATATGTCCAGTCCTCTAGCTTCCTGGAAAAGTCAGTACAGTTTTGATTTTACATTAAGAACTTCTGACCAACAGTTGTTTTTCTTTTCCCAATGTAAGTCCACATACTGATCTAAGCCTATAAGACAAACCAAATATTTAAATCATTCCAAACTGAAAGTTTTGTATTGATCTTTGAAGAATGATGCCCACCAAAGGTTTAATCTATTGTGCTGACAATGGCAAAGGAAATCAATACTACCCAAGGAATGCGATCCAGAAAGAGACTGAAGTAATGATCCCATTAAACTAACGATCATCAGTTAACTTTCCCAATTTACAGATGAAAATAGAGGAAAACGTCAACGGCACTATGAAAATGTGAGCCCAGAGTTTTCATATTATTGCTACCCATAATTCCCAAACATGTCAAACTGTGGTGAAAAATATCAGTGACAGTGAACGCATTTGGTCTGAAATGTATTATTTCCTTCCCAAGTTACACTTCAAGAACAATTCAGAACAAGATTACACAGTCCCAGAGGAAAGGAGAACTGTGCACGACTTATATTACAGTTTCAACCGATCTTTGTATAAAAGCCGGATTAAATAACTACCTTGGACCATCAAGATTCTTCAGGTAGAAACTGTAGAAAGTATAGACTTAGCATCTTCTTGGCAATGGAGTCGGGGGCTGGGGAGGTAGAGTAGGTCAGAGATCACAGAATCGTAAGCTTAGTTGAAATAAAGTATAGGAAATAAAAGTCTGTGCTTTTAAAGGCTGCAGGTGGTTATTACCATCAGTGAGGGGGCTAGACTTTATAGAGCATAAAATTTAAAACAAATGCTCATACACCCCCTGCAAGAGATCTTCTGAAAGGAATCGCCACCCAGTGGCTGGAAAAGATCGCTTATGAGAGGCTGGACCAGGTTGTCTAGATGAATTCACGGAAGCCAGAGGGAAAGAAGGAAATAATATCTCCCATGGCTCTAATCACTCTCGTTCACTTCTCTTTAGTGTCACGGATGTTGTGCAGTTTGAACTCTTCACTTTCTTCAAAATTTACAAAGGAAAGAAAAATCAAGTCATCTGATTTATAGAAAGGCTGAGCTTGATGGCAGAGATCACTTAGCTTCCAAAGTAATTCAACTCATTTTTCTTTTACAACAGCTGCTGGTTCTCTTGTGCTCCACTTGGGGAATAGATGCATATCAATTAAAAATCATTCAGTCATATTTATCGAGCACTGACTATGAGCAGGGCACTGTACTAAGTACTTACATTACTTGGAACATTAGGGAATCCAATTGCTGTTTCAGAATAGGGTGAATTAAGATATTTTGTCTTCTATATCCTCTCTAAAGAAACAGCTTTACAGGGTTTGATGAGCTGTAATGTGACCAACTCTAATTCCCCTGATGCCTAAAGTTGCAGTCTAGCAGTAGATCAAGCACTCTGGGGAGGAAAGGCAATCTTTCAGACCACGGGCATGTTATAATAGATGTTTAGTGGTCTGAAACAGTTAAAAGATAGAACTTGGCTGTATTTAGGGCACAGGTATGAACCAAAAAAGGAGACTCTATCTACCCTTACTTTTCCTGATATGGTGGAAGTGTCTTTGAAATCAGAGGAACCTGGGTGATCAGGGAGGTCAGAAGTGGAGAGAGAGCGAGAGAGAGAAAGGGAGAGAGAGAGATAGGGTTGCCTAATCAATCAATGGTATTTACTGAGGGATTTCTATGAGAACAGCACTGTGCTAATCTGTGAAAGTTTCCTATTCTTGACAAACTTGTGTCATAGTTCTAGAAATATCTACCACCAATCAATTGATTAAATGTAGATAA
The DNA here is from genome assembly GCF_004115215.2 of Ornithorhynchus anatinus. Taxonomy (NCBI): domain Eukaryota; kingdom Metazoa; phylum Chordata; class Mammalia; order Monotremata; family Ornithorhynchidae; genus Ornithorhynchus; species Ornithorhynchus anatinus. The sequence continues at coordinate 29,728,379 of NC_041746.1, forward strand.
GTAGCACCTATTGCATGAATAACTCCATACTTCACATTTGGGAGACTGTAATGGCAGTTCAAGTTGTCAAGCCTGCCCTCAAGGAGTCTATAGTTTAATTGGAAAGATAGATGCCAAATTATTTACAGAGGAGAAAGGGAAAGGAAAGATGGATAGCTGAAGAAATAAAGCCATGTTCCCCGCCATCAATGAGTTTGCACTCTAAGATCCTAAGTACCTGAAGCTCTCCAGCATTCAGCAAACCTAGTTAAGAGTGTTAGAATTTTAGAAAGTATTTCTCTTTATCGGGGTTGGGAGAGGGGAAAGGGTTTCAGATGGTTGGCATACTATGCCACAAAGAGGACAAATGAGGGCAATTAATTCTGGTATTTCTCAAAGTTAAAATACTTTATAACATGAAAAATATTGATTGAACAAATTGATTTTTTCCTTCAAGATGGGCTTCCTCCCATATCTGGTGGAAATCTACTTTATAGTATCTGTTGATCTGTTGCAAAACAGCACATAAAGAGAGTGTAGTCATAAGGTTGCCATGCATGTGGCTGAGTTATTTTAAGGCCATGACTGATGTTGTCATTTCTTAATAATTCATTTTTGAAGACCAAAGTTCAGATTTCCCTGAAGAATGAACATAAGCTAACATATGAGTTAAGTATGTATAGCCATGTGCTTAACTTCTATCTTTAGGTTTTCATTTTGTTAACCCAAGGGTATGGCTTTTCCCTTCATTTTAAGGGGTTTCCTTTTTTGTGTACAGAGAGATTTGCAGTGGGTAGGAAGATGAAAATGGATAATCGGCTGGCAACCTACACCTGAAAGATAATGTCTATACTGCCTTTTTCCATATGGTTCCACAACCCCAGAGAATAAAAGGAGTCCAGTACTAGCAGTCCCTAGAATTTGAAGCCATTTCCACTGATGACTGCCTAATTCATTCACTTTAATGGATTTTGTGTCTTACATTCTAAGATATTGCCTTCACTACCACAGACCAGACCTGGATTAATTGCCTGTCTTGGCTTTGTCTGATCTGGTTGTATTGTAATCTCTCCCAGCACTTAGTACAGCACTTGCTACATAGTAAACACTTTACAAATACCACAATTATTTTTCTACTATTATTAATTGCTAAGAACAGGGATAGGTAAGTGATCATCAGAGGGGACACCCTACTATTTCACTTCGTGGTCACAATTTTTGAGATAGGAAGAAAAGATCTCTTAGCCCCATTTTACAGTTAAGGAAACTGAACCCAAGAGAAGACAAATAACATCCAAGTTTGCTAGTCCGAGCCCACAGAGAAAGCCGAGGGCAAAGCTGGAAGTAGAACTCAGTTCTCTTGACTTTCAATCCCCTGTTTTTTCTACTAAGTCACTCTGATCTAGATAGCATTAAATTCTCCAGAGGGTTGTCAATTTCAGTGTTTCAATTTGTGCATACCTCTGGGTGTGTAAGACTGGGAGGATTCCCTGGACTGCATTTAGCTTATCGGGCTCTTGGGTGTCATAATAAAACACGTATTGATTGATGGTGATTGATGTTTGGGCATGCTTAATGGTTTGAGTCATCTGCTGTATGTTTTTCTGCCCTATGAAGATTTTCTGGACCTCTTCTGTCAAAATGAAACTCTTCCCCTTTGAAAAGCAAAGTCTGTTCCTAGAAGTTAAAATTTTGGGTGAATGAAGTTGAGATGAAAGAAGGGTGTATGAGAAAGGATGTCTTATCAAGTTGCAGAGGAAAATAACTGTCATTTCCTACCGAAAGTCACTTCAAACATCTTGAAAGAAATGGAAGATAATGATTGATAAAGTTATGAGTCAATTAAATTGGTTTGATCAGGGAATTCAAGTACCTGAAGAAATGTCTCACATCTCTTCAGTCCAGGGTCAGAAAATAAGTCCTCATTTCTTTCTCTTGAGGAGAGATGAGTAATTTCATTTTGGCCCATATCCTCTCTCCTCTTCTCCTAAAATTCATGAAGCTTTTACTCCCCACTGACTTGGAAGAGTTCAGATGTATAACCTCGCCAGAAAGAATTTAAGCTTGAAACTCAAAAACTGAATTTGTGCCCACATTTTTAACCCAACTGGCTGGTTTCCAAAATTTCAAGTTATCCTGGGCTTTTGCTTTGAAGCACCTAGCACTGATTTGTGGAGAACTAATGACTGAGCTTATAGACAAACACATCCACTCCAGATCTGACAAACACTAGACTTGAAAGGGGTCTCCCAGCGCTTGCCATAGATAGTAGGCTCTCTGTTTGAAAAGCCACCCTGCATTAAAGATGTGGAGTAAATGGATTCTGCTGAGAAGCAGCGTAACCTAATGGAAAGAGCTCAGGCCTGGGAGTCAGAAGGTTTGGGAGTCAGAGGGCCTGGGAGTCAGAGAACCTGGCAGCCAATCCTGGCTCTGCCACTTGCCAACTGTGTGACCTTGGTTAAGACCCTTTACTTCTTGGTGCCCCAGGTTCCTTATCTGTAAAATGGGGATTAGTTATCTGTTTTTCTTCCTCATTATACTGTGAGGCCCCTGTGGGACAGAGTCCATGTCCAACCTGATTAACTTGTATCTACCCCAGTGCTTAGCACAGTGTTAGTCACATAGTGAATGGAAATACCATCATCATTACTATTATTATTTTGCTGATGACTTTGCCCATGAAACTGAGTGGTAGAGAGGACAAGTGGAAAGAGCAGGGGACTGGGAGTGGAGAGACTGGTATTCTAATCTGAACTCTGCCACAGGCCTCCTGTAGGATCTTGGGCTTCCTGGAGGTCATAATAAAAATAATAATGGCATTGATTAAGTGCTTACTGTGTGCCAAGCACTGTACTAAGCACTGGGGTAGGTAGATACAAGGTAATTAGGTTAGGCACAGTCAGTGTTCCACATGGGACTCATGGTCTAAGTAGGACTAGTACGATTTAATTTCCAATTTACAAATGAGGAAACTAAGCACAGAGAAATTAAGTGACTTGTTCCAGCTCAACATCAGGCAAGTGGCAGATCTGGGATTAGAATCCAGGTCCTTTACTCCCAGGCCTAGAATTTTTCTATTAGACCACAAAGCTTTCCTGTGCCTCAGTTTTCTAATCTGTAAAATTGGGAGAAGATAGTTGCTTTTCTTTATCTCTTGGATTGTGATTCCTTTGTTGGAGAGGGACTGTGTCCACTCTGATCATCTGGTAACTACTCCAATGCTTAGTGCACAGTAAGCACTAAATCAAAAACATTACCATTATTTTAAAAAGAAAAATTGGTCAATGGAGACAAGCCCTAAACTAAATTGAGGAGGGAAAAGAGAAGTTCAGTTAAACAAACAAGATGTTTCAAACGAGAATGTTGAATGCCATCAAATTCAGGTAGTAGAGTCAGGTCCTTATACAGACACCATAGAAATGACACGGTACATCAAGGAGGACACCGAAGCAGCGTAGCCTAGTGGACAAAACACAGTCCTGGGAGTCAGAGGAGCTGAGTTCCAAGGCCAGCTCCACCCCTTGTCTGCTCTGTGACCTTAGTCACTTCGCTTATCTGTGCCTCAGTTATCTCATCTATAAAATGGGGATTAAGACTGTGAGCCCTATGTGGGACAGGGACTGTGTCCAACTTGATTTCCTTGAATCTACCCCAATGCTTAGAACAGTGCTACACTGACACATAGTAAGTACTAAAATATAATAATAATAATAATGATTAAAATAATAATAATAAACAAGAGAAGCTGTGAGGATTCTGACTTTGAAGAGTGGTAGGACATCTTATATCTTTTCAGCATTAAGGCAATACTCACTTGCAAACCTGCTCATCTCTAGACTGTAAGCTTGCTACGGGCAGGGAACATGTCTAATAACTCTATCATCTCGTACTCTCCCAAGCACTTAGTACAGTCCTCTACACTGTAAACTTATTGTGGACAACAATCTATTCATTGTCCTATTGCACTCTCCCAAGTGCTTAGTACAGTACTCTGCACACAGTGAGCACTCAATAAATAGGATTGACTGGCTGTTCTACATACAGTAAGCACTCAATAAATACAACTGAACGATTGATTGATTGAGGAGGGTGAACAGTAAGCTGAAGTCAAGCCCCGGCTGAACAGTGAACTGAAATCGTTCCTTGCTCCCCCTGCAGCAGAGAGAGCAAAACAAACATTTGAAGACAAAGTGCGGCACATTCTCAGATAATGTGATAGATATGTGGACTGTCCAAGACTTGAAGAACAGCATATTAAGAGGGAGGCTCAGAAGCATAGATGCATGCATGAATGGAATCTCACTGTCAGAAGCGACATCTTCGAAAATGAGGGGCAGAAACATACGCACACACTTGACTGTTAATTGTGCCAGAAGGAAGAGCAATTAGCCAACTGACACAATTGAGACTAAGTAGAGATGTAGGCAAAGGGGGGAAAAAGCAGATAAGAGAAAACAAAAATTCTGCCAATTTGTGGTGCCCTTGAGAGGTTTTTAAAACAGCCGAATGGTTTTGGGATCCAGCCAACTTCCCCCAGTGCAGTTGTGTACTGGGCTTCATTGGCAAAGCAATGGACTGAGATTTTGTAGGATGAGGCTTCTAATCCTGGCACAGCTGATGATACAGCATGTGACCACCAAAAATAACTTTTCCCCCTAGGAAAAATGGAACAATATCAGCCTCCCTCGTGGCAATAAGTATGAAGAATGAACAGGCATTCCTGAGATTTGTCTGCATTGTATCCTCTCTTTCTTCATAAATATTTCCCTGTTTTATTTTTTCTACCATTCCCTTGCTTTTCTGCAGACAGTACTCCCCCAAGCATGCATGGAGGACTCCCTCATCATCACATCCACCCAGAAACAGACATGTTACCACACCTACACAAACATAACCATACAAATAATATCACAGACACACATTTTTCTTCAAGAGACCTTCCCTAAGCCCCTCTCTCCTCTTCTCCCACTCCCTTCTGCTATGCCGTGACTTGTTCCCTTTCTTCACCCCCACTCCAAGCCCCACAGCACTTATATACATATCTGTAATTTATTTATTTGTATCAATGTCTATATCCCCCTCTAGATGGTAAGCTCATTGTGAGCAGAGAATGTATGTGTTTATTGGTCTATTGTACTCCCAAGCACTTAGTACAGTGCTTTGCACATGTTAAGGACTCAATACATATGACTGAATGAATGAAATGCTTCCATACAAATAATAAGGATTGTGATATTTGTTAAGGGATTATTCTGTGCCAAGCAATTCTAAGTGATGAGGTTAATACAAACTGATGAGGCAAAGTTCCTGTCATCATAGGACTCACAGCCAAAGAGGAAGGAAGATCAAGCATTTGATCCCATTTTACAGGTAAAAAAAAACTGAGGCACACAGATGGTGGGCAGCATTAGAGGTGGAGCTGGGATTAGAATCTAGTTCTCTTGACTCCCAGGCCTGTCTGTGCTCTTGCCACTCCATGCTGCTTCCCCTCAAGCCAACAATCAATGGTATTTATGGATAGCTTACTATGCATAGAGCACTGAAACTAAGCAAGCACTGGACTAAGAGGTTGGGAGAATACAACAAAGTTGGCAGACTCATTCCCTGCAAGCAAAATGTTTACAGACTGTAAGCCCTTCAATAGGCAGGGATTGTCTCTATCTGTTGCCGAATTGTACATTCCAAGCGCTTGGTACAGTGCTCTGCACATAGTAAGTGCTCAATAAATACTATTGAATGAATGAACGAATGACTTCAATACCTACATAGGAATTCACCTCCAAATATATTTCATATGTCCTATCTTTCTATGTGGTTTAGCCTAAAGATGTCTGGTGAGTTTTGTGTTGAATACACCATCAGGAGCTGATCTAACATTTACATTATGCTCAGAGTAGACATTTTCATTAGGAGCTAAACCTTACTGCACCCCTGATAACAAACAATGTGATATGTTGCTTTTATCAACAACCCCCTCCCTCATTTGACAACAGCCTGACAAGGAACCACTTTCAAATGAGTGAGGAAACCTAAATGAGCATTGCGAGTGACAGCACAGTACTATCTGTTGGGTGTTTCTAATGAGAAGAGCATGACCCAGCCATCCCTTGTTGTTGTCAAACCACAGCACTCCACTGAAACAGGTTTCTAGTTGCACATCCATGTTTGTGGATCTGATTCCAGTCTAGTGTCACTAGCAAATGCAGTCATCCACGGAGGACTGCCTCAAGGACTTTTGTGGAGGGTTGCAGCCTGTCGAGGTGAAAAAGCTTCTCAGTAGATCTAAATGAGTCCTGATATCAACCCCAAACTCCCTTGTTGCATAGTCAAGCCTGACTGCATAAAATAAATTGAATAATACTGGAACCACAGGGTAATCTTGCTGTCCCCAGATAGTGATGGATGGGCCAGAGGAGATACTATCAACATTAACTTGACTGGCCATTCCATCATGGAAGTCTCAAAATATCAGGAAACTTCTCAGAATATGGACCAATTTATACAGCAGTTGTCAGAGTCCAAGTTTAAGGATCATTGACAGAGCCAGAACAGGTCAAAGGGACTGAAAGTAGAATAGGAAATATATTTTTGCAGGACTTGTTGACTGGGAACTTGAATCCAGGGACCAACCTTTCCCAGACATATCAGATAATGAGACCCAATCAGCAATCTGGGCAGGGTCTTTAAATCCAGGTGAGGCCATTCCTACTTCCTACCTGCCTGAGAAGTCATGTCCTGTTCTGTCTCCTGCTGATTTGGGAATAAAAATCCTATGAGTCTACAGAAGTTTTGTTTGTGTATTTAGAGAAGTAACATGGCATAGTGGAAGAGCACAGGCCGGGCAGTCAGAAGGTAATGAGTGCTCTGCATAAAGTAAGTGCTCAATAAATACGATTGAATGAATCCTGGCTGTGCCACTTGTCGGCTTTGTTACCTTGGACATGTCACTTCACTTCTTGAGGCCTCACTTATCTCATCTGTAAAATGGGGACTGAAACTGTGATCCCCATCTGGGATAGGGACTATGTCCAACCCCATTTGCTTGTATCCACCCCTATGCTTTATACAGTGCCTGGCACAGAGTAAGCACTTAACAAATACTTGTTATTAATATTATTATTATTATGGCATTCTCAGTAGGCCTTGAAGCCTGGAGTTATATGTGGATCTGGTTTGGTTGTCTCTTCTTCTAACCTTGGGTATTAATATAAAGGTCTAGATCTGAACTTCAAGTTTTCAAGAACTATTAGTTGGTATGCTGAATTTTCCTCTGATTCCGTCACCACTGACTTCAGTAGACCAGCTTTGACTGAGTTAGATGGAAAAGCAATTGCAGTCTCATGACTTGAAACCTTGATCTGACTTCTTTTAAAGAACTCAGAGTTCCAGTACTGGTGACATTGAATGCTGTGTTCAAATCAATGAAGTTTTCATTGATTTTAAACCTATGCTGCAAAACTCCTGTTGTCTCAGTGACTGTGGTTTAAATCTTGTACTTATATTGTTGAGAGTCTCTGGTTTGTTGTTAAATCTTGCCAGAAAATAAAAGGGGTGAGAGACCCTGATGATGAATGAGCCTACCACAATCAGCTCCAATGGCACTGGAAGATTCAATTCAGACACAAGGTATCTCCAAGTCCTTCAAAGAAGTACACTGTGCTTGGTATGGCATTTTGAATAGGAAAAATGATGGCCTTTCCATTCCACTTCCATTTTCTCTAGCCCAAGTGCCAGATAGCTACTTGGTTTTAATACTTTAAAATATATACATATATATATAGATTGAATGTGCTTATTCTTACAAGAGCAGATCACTTAATTCATGGGGGAAGGTTGCAAAAATTGAGTAAATGCTCATTAAACATTAACAATTAATGCTAAAAAAAGGTAAAAGGAGACAGGCTTTTTTTTAAAGTTGACCAATTGTTTTGCTTAGATGAGATCCAGAAAGTTAGCAGGTCCCCATCTGACTGAGATTTTCAAACCTCTCTCACTACCACCCTACACCAAGTACGTTGTTCTGAGACACATAATCCATGTTTCAACACCATAAACAAAAAAGTGCCTAAGCAACACTGTCCAATACGCTGTGAGATCAAATCCATTTGAATTCCAAGGGAGGCATTGTGAGATGGAAAATTGCTGCCTGATTTTTAAGATGGGAAGAATTCTTACTGGCTATTGTAATTTTAATTTAATAATGACTAGTCATGTGCACACTCTTTTCTAAAAGCACAGTACTCACATCTTATTGCTTTGAGTATTGAATATTCATATGGAAACCATGGGAAATAAAAGTGAATTATGATTAATCAAAAAGTAATATGGTTGGGTTTAGGTAATGAAATTACCTCTCTACTGCTGTCTATAGTTCAAGATGAGAAATGTTTGAAAACTTTATTTTGTTTTTTTTAAGAAGAATAAAACTAGCAAAAGTACAATAAATATGTCATGTATAGACAGAGCTCAACAAATACATGCTTGCACTCCTTGGTGACATGTGAAAAATCGAGGTTGATGAGTGGATAATTCTATGTGCAATTAGCAAACCCAGCAGAGGAGCCAAAAAGGAACTGAGATAAGATAGCAAACAAAGGAAAACAAACAATAGTTAAGGGAGACAACACAGAGAAGGAAATGCAGAGAGTATCTAAGGATTCTTATGTTTGTTTGACTGAGAAACTAAGCCAAAGTTCTTTAAGCCTGGTGTGTATGCATATACTTACACTGTTCCCCAGAGCATAAGCATTCTTAATGTGCAGGGGAAGCATTGCCATATAACCTTGATATCACAAGGTTTTGCATTTAGGATAATATCGATCATTTAAGGATAATGTTAATTGTTTAATTTCAATTAATAGTACAACTCTTCCTCAATTTAAAAGCCTCATATAACACAAAGCATATGATTCATTTGAAACCATGTTTGGATTGAAAGTAATTTACCTAAGTACACTGAAATCTGCTGATGTTTGGGGAAAATAAGCCTACACCCTGCCAAATCTACTAAGATTAAAGTCAGTCAGGCTGCAATCATATTTTTCAGGTTATAATAGAGTATTCAGGGAAAACCATTAAAAGGAATGTGAGAATTCATGTACTTGGTTCTTACGAGAACAATGAAAAAAACCCAAAACTTCAGGATGGGCATGAAATTAAATAATAAAACAGAAACAAACCTTTCAAAGAAATACTCTGCTAAGTGCTGTGGACTCACATGTGAGTATGTATGCATCTCCTCCAGAGTTGAGAGCAATGCTGATATTATTATTAATAATAATAATAACACTGTTTGTAAAGTGCTTATTATGTGCCAGGCAATGTAATATGCACTGGGGTGGATACAAGCAAATTTAGTTGGACACGTTCCCTGTCTCACATGGTCACAGTCTTAGTCCTCATTTTACAGATGATGTAACTGAGGCACAGAGAAGTTAAGTGACTTTACTTGCCTAAGGTCATACAGCAGACAAGTGGAGGAGCTGGAATTAGAACCTAGATCCTTCTGACTTCCAAGCCAATGCTCTATTTACTAGGCCATGCAGCTTCTCTGACAGAGAGGTATTTAATGGGAGTTTGTTAAGCAGTTATTATGGATAACTAAGATGGTCAATGAGTGATGGGCCATCTCTTCTGCACTTTGTTCATTTCAATCAACGACATTTATTGAGCACTGAGTGCAGACACTATACTAAATTCTTGGAAGAGTACAATACAACAGAATTGGTAGGTATATTCATTCATTATAATTCAGTAGTATTTACTGAGCACTTGTTGTGTGCAGAGCACTGTACTAAGTGCTTGGGAGAGTACAAGTAACAATAAACAGATACATTCCTTGCCCAAAACAAGATGCCCACAAGGAACTTACAGTCTAGAGGGGGAAAGACATTAAAATAAATTATATATATGTGCCCTGCTCTAGACTGAAAACATTTAGTACAGTGTTCTGCACACATTAAGCAGTCAATAAATACGATTGACTGTAGTTGTTACCTACAGTGCTTTGCGATGTTTCCCCCTCTCCCTCTTGGGGTTCATGATTTCTCTAGAGCCTCAGTTTGAAAGTACTGTCTCCATTTCTACTGGCTTTGTGCCAAACTGACCTGTCACTTTCTCCTGTGACATAAATTATTTATGTTAATGCCTGAATCCCTCTCTAGACTGCAAGCTTCTTGTGGGCAGGGAAGTTGTCTACCAACTCTGTTGTATCATACTCTCCCAAGCATTTAGTACAGTGCTCTGTACACAAAAAGTGCTCAATAAATACTATTAATTGATATGAACATGTCTTGAGGTGCAGAAGGTGTGTGTGGGGGGGACTATCAAGTGCTTAAGGGATACACATGTGAGTGCACAATTGGCTCAGAGGGGAGGGTGGCTAGGGAAAATGAGGGCTTATTCAAGGAAACCCTCTTGGAGGTGACATGATTTTAGGAGGGTTTTGAAAGTGGAGAGAGTGGTGGTCTGTTGGCTATGAAGGGGGAAGGAATTCCATGTCCAAGGGAGGAATGTGGTCAAGAGGTCAGAGGTGGGATATTTTCTCACAGTTTGGGTAACGAATAAAAACTGATTAAACTAGTCAGTATCAAATTTAGGCTCAGAAAAGCCTTTTACATTTCCCAAATCCTCAGTTTTCTTAACATTTATCACTGGAATGCACATCAGTGAAGACCACTGTACAGATTTAACCTGATCAAAATATTGTACTATTTTTACATGAAAATGATTAATGTTGTTATGCTATCTCACCAACAATTCCATCATCTATAAATTTGCATAAGAACATATCATCACTCTATGTGAAAGAAGAAATTGGCTTTTTCATAAATTGAGATTTTCTTTTAAATTTTTCAATTCTGTAGAAACTGCTAAATTGGATTTTTTTATTTGCTTAAGCATTTATGCTTGGCAATGTACAGAGTAAAATCAGAATTTCCCAAAAGGTATGCATAATAATAAAAAATATAAACATAATATAATAAAAATAATACTAAACAGTGCATCTGTTTTGACTTAACATTTTCATATAAGAAACAGTTTGAAATTACTTTCACTTGAAGTGAAAAAAACCAACTAGGTTTGCTGTACACTAGTTTTATTTTATAGCCATCATCAACAAAATTAGTTTTTTTTTACTATAACCAGGAGAGATAGAGAAAAATGGGTTCAATTCAATAGAAATAGTTTCCAAATCAGTTAGCAAAGAATTAATATCCATCAAATGTCTATCTAAGAATTAATTTAGTTATTTTTGGAAATGTTTGTGTCACTCCATTTTATGTCACCACCAAAATGATTTTTTGTGTTAACCCAGAAATTAGCTAATTTGGATTTAGGATAGTGTTTTCCTCCATGTACTCTGTACCCAATTCTGAAGTTGCACTGGCAAGCACTGGGAATCTTGTTTCTTGGATCTGAATTCCTTCAGAGAGTTGAATATTATCAACTCAGAGTGGAAGCAGAATTCATTATCTCTACTGGAACCAATCAATCAACTGCACACTGCAATCCACCAGATTGTAAACTCCATACAGGCAGGGATCATGTCTTCTAAATCTAAGTTACTCTTAGTGAGGTATAGAGTTCTGTACATACTACATGCTAAATAAATGCCTTTGATTGATTAGTAAGTCATGTAAATTTCTTTAACAAAAATGGTATTGAAACATTTGTTTCTTTCTTCTAGTGCATTTAAATTTAGATTCCGAACAAGCCTGCTTCATTTTTGTTGCCCTAAATTTGAGTAAAATTTTGTGTTCCTTCCTAACTAGTCTTCTGACCCAGAGCAGAATTTTTTAAAAAGAATCAGTGACTGCATTTCTTGAGTATACTCTGTAGTCAACAGATTTATGTTTCCTTGAAACTAAATGTGTTTGGATGGCACTAGCAGAACCATAAACAACATAGAATTCTACGCTGCCTAATTCGTGAAAGACCATTTTACAGTGATGTTGAAACAGAAGATGGTGGAAAACCAAATGAAGACAAGCATGTCCCTTGGCAGACTCCAAGTTGGAGTTTGGCTTCACCATGGTGGAAGATATTTCTGAATAATAAGAAATGATTGCAGAATGGATCAAGTGTGTATTGTAAGCTCCAGTCAATCTACCAGTGGTATTTATTGAGCACTTATTGTGTGCAGAGCACTGAACTAAGCACTTGGGAGACAACAATTCAAAGAGTTGATAGATACAAACCCTGCCCACAAAGAGCTTACAGTCTAAAGTGGGAGACAGACTTAAACATCAATAAATAATTTATAACATATGATGTATGGATATGTACATCATTGTTGTGAGGGTGGGGTGAATACCAAATGCCTAAAAGTCACATATTAAAGTGCACATAGAAGGGAGAGGGAGATGGAGAAAAGAAGGGTTAATCAAGGAAGGTCTCTTAGTGGAGGTGTGACCTTAATAAAACTTTGAAGGTGGGGAGAGTGGTGGTCTGGTGTATATGGAGGCAGAGGGAGCTCCAGGCCAAAGAGTGGAGGTGGGAAAGTGGTCATCGGCAAAATAGATGAGAACGAGGCACAGCAAGCAAGCTGGTGCTAGAGGAGTGAAGTAGGAGATCACTAAAGTAAGGAAAGAGGGGACAAGGTGATGGAGTGCTTTAAAGCCAATGGTAAGGACTTTCTGCTTGATACAGAGGTGGATGGGCAACCACTGGAGGTTCTTGAGGAGTGGGAAGGCATGGGCTGAATGTTTTTTCAAGAAAAATGATCTATCAAAGTATGGACTGGAGTGGGGAGAGACAGGAGGCAGAGAGGTCAGGGAGCCGCCACATGCAGGAGTCAAGGAGGGTTAGGATAAGTGATTGGATCAGTGTAGGAGCAGTTCAGATAGAAAGGCAAGTATGGATTTCAGTAATGTTGTGAAGGTAGAACTGGTGACAGATTGAATATGTGGGTCACATGAGAGACATGCACATGTCTACTAAATCCTTCATAGTTTACTCTCACAAGCTTTTAGTACAATGCTCTACACACAGTAAGCAGTCAATAAATGTGATTGATTTTTCTTTGTTGACTTCTAACATAATGCTAATAGTATAATAACAATACATTGAATTTAGGTACCACTCATTTTTCCCAAATGTTTTCACGGATCATGGCAAGAACCAATTTTCAAAGTTTTGTTAGGAATGTTTAAACAGCTTATAGAGTAAAGGGCATTCATTTCTGTGTGTTTCTTAAGATACTACTTGATCCAACTGATCAAGTCCTTACAACCTTCTGCAACTTTGGACATTCCTCTCTTCACCTATTGATTTTTGAAGTGATTGCTAAATAGTGAAGAAATACGTTAGAGGAAGATAAGAGATTTTTGACATGTATTCATAGTTATGCTGTTGAACAGTACCTGTAGTAAATTATCTTTTGTCCTTCATCTAATATTTGGGAAGAGAAGTCAACACTCTCTTTAGTATCAATAACTGTTATTATTATAACTGCTCTTGTCCCCCATGGGGCTAAGAGGGAGGCCAATAAAGGATCTTATTCCCACTTTACAGAGGAGGAAACAGAGGTACAGAGAGGTGAAGTGACAGGCTCACATTCATATAGCAGGGCCCTAGAAAGAGCAATTCTCTGCTCTTTCTACTCAGACATGTTGCTTCTTCCTTTATTTTTTAGTGGGATATAAAATTGAGCCTTTTACAAAGTAGAGAAACTGGTCCCCTGTTTTGGGACTATGGGGATATTCACATTTCAGTATTTTTCCCATATTAAATTTTTAGACCTTATGATCGTATTATCTTACCATATGTTGGGAGACACTTGGATATCTTTTCTAAAGTGAGTGTGAGACAAATGATTATTCACTATTTCAAACATATTATGTCAAGTGCCTTTTATGCTCTCACAATTAATTACATGTCACCTAGAACCTCAACTCCTCTTGCCTTTTGATTAATAGTTGTGATCTTCATTTGGAAATTGTTATTCTATCAAAGAATGCTGGAGCCAGCTAAATTTTCACCACTAAGAGTCAAGAGAATTTGGAAATGACCACCAACTTAGAGGAGGTTATTGCAAAGTGGAAGGCATTACTATTTTTTTTTAAATAATTAGTCCAAATGCCTTGTCAGTGAAGAAGCTGATTAGCAGAACAATTTTAGTTAAACACTAAGGAGCCATTGATTTTCTTTCTGAAAGTAGGGCTTGCTTATCTGTATAAAACTATTTTTCACTTTGAGTTATTGTGCCTACATTTGTACGTGGAAAAAACAGAGACCATTTAGCTTAAACTCAGCTTAGTACTGTGAAGTTCCAGTTATGATCAGGCAATAAATTAAAAAAAATCTAATCAAGGGGTAAATTTCCCATAAGGTAGTTTTATAGGGCAGGATCTTTGAATATAGTTTTATTTGAGTCCAACGAGTTTAAGACATTAACCAACAGGGAAAGCTTGGATGCATGTTATTGGATTTACATTTTCTATGATGTACAGATTTAGTTTTAGACCTTTTTAAATTCCAATGGATGTTCATACATTTAATTCTGACAAAAATTCCATTTCCCACAAATTTAATTCATTTCTTACGCTGTCTCTGTGGAAAAGAAAATCTCCTTCTTGGGCAGAGAGGGCAATGGAGGAAAATCAATTGTTTTCTCTCTCTGCTTAGTAATTGTTTCCGTGCTCCTTCCTGCTGAGCACATAATGTGGCTGGGATTGTGGATCAAGAATTGGCCTTTTCAGTCATACACATGCTCATGGGAGAATTTCACTGTCAGTGGTGTCATCTTCAACTATGAAGGAAAACTATGGGTTTCACCTGCTAAGCAAATATCTCAGCTGGTATGCCTTCTTTGGTACAATGCTAAGCAAGAAGAATCGGTTTAGTCAATGCAGAGAATCATAGATCCTTGTCTTTGCTCTTTCACTGACTTCTCCATTGCCCTTATCTCTTCCATTTGACTGTAAACTCCAAGAGGGCGGGGATCATGTGTTTGAGGACTGAGATTCCCAGTTGCCATTGACTCTTTTGTTTCCTAATCCTTGAGAAAACTCTAATGTTAATTTGCTGATTTTCTGGGGGCCAAAGATGTGAAAAAGGGTAACAGAAGGTGCCATTTTCCCCATCCAAATATGACTGGGAAGCTACGATGGGGAAGAGATTCCTTGATATTCATTCCATAGATTAGACCTCATGGCTTCTGCATTAATCAATTATTCTGTAATAAGGAGGTTCTTATGAAACACTAGTTGTGTTTCCCCAAGATAGTTGTCCCTTTGCCTAATGTTGATTACTTACACTTACTGCCTCTTCTCAATGGAAGTCTTTGTATTCATTCAGAGAAGCAGCTTGGTGTAGTGGATAAAGCATGGGCCTGGGAGTCAGAAGGTCATGGATTCTAATCCCAGCTCCCCCACTTGTTTACTATGTGACCCTGGGCAAGTCACTTTACTTCTCTGTGACTCAGTTCCCTCATCTGTAAAATGGGGATTGAAACTGTGAGTCTCATGTGGAACAGGGATTATGTCCAACACAATTTGCTTTAACACAATAAGAAAATTGTGTTGTATCCACTTCAGTGCTTAGAACAGTGTCTGGCACATAGTGCTTAACAAATACCACAATTATTATTATTATTATTGCTTAGTTAATTATCACATTTTTTGGCCCTTACTACGTGCCAAGCAGGGGTAGATTCAAATATAGCAAATAAGAAATAGTTTCTGTCCACCACAGAACTCATTAGTGGGGACAGAGATAAAGGTACTGGTAACAATGGTTTGCAAACAATGGTAAGAAACAAAGCCAACAAACCAAGGTGACGGTGTCAAATATCAAATGATTGGTACAGAGCTCTGCACACAATAAGAGCTCAATACATGCCACTGATTGATTGAAATAACATTTCTTGGAGGAAGGAATCTTAGTTTCACTACTGACCTAGACAACAGAGTTTGAGTTAGCCTGCACAGGTACTGTAGAGGATATTTTCCACAAAAGACATGATTTGCCCTACTTCTGTTTAGGAAAAACTAAGTCCCGCATTGGTCTCCCATCTACCCTCAAGACTGGACAACGTCCTATTAAATAGCATCATGGTCTAGTGGAAAGGGCATGAAACTGGGAGTCAGGAGATCTGGGTTCTAATTCCAGATCTTCTAGTTCCCTGCTGTATGACATTAAGCAAGTCACTTTACTTCACTGAGCTTCAGTTTGCTAATCTACGTCAGATCTTCTTATATTGCATCAGTCAATCAATAGGATTTATTATGTGCTTACTGTGGGCAGAACATTCTATTAAGTGCTTGGGAGACTACATTTCGAGTTTGTAGACGTGTTCCCTGCTCAGAAGGACCTTAGAGTTTAGAAGATTTCTCCTAGTGTGGAACAAGTGTCATTATTATTATTATTATCATATGGTAATATTATCGGCCTCTACTCCTGCTGATCCAGAAAGATAAAAGGACCAACACCCTTGGTAAGTGCCTACCTTCAGTTGACTGAGTGCAGTTCAAAGTAAAGGACATTTCTACTAAAATAAAGAATAAAAGCAAAGTTTCAACAGGTTCTTTCAGGTAGGAATTGAAGTGTAAATTATTTCTGTTCCCAGATTGACTCTTTCCTGAATTAGCACCTTTTAGGAGGTAAGAAAGAATGTGTAAATGAGGCACTGGGCAAAGATGGGTAATGAGAACAGATTGAATGCCTAGAGGACTCAGTGAGCTGTCCAGGGATCATGAAGACTCCCAAGGCCAGTTGAAAACCAGGCTCAAGGATGCAATTTTCCTACCAAAATGAAATTCCGGTAGGCCTGCAGATGGACGTTTTTCATCGGATGCAAATAAATAGTTACATTATAAACCATAGATCATCTCCATTTCATGTAAACTCATTGTGGGCAGGGAACAATCAGCCAATTCTGTTGTATTCTTCCAAGCGCTTAGTACAGTCAGTGTCATAGGCATAGTAAGCACCCAGTAAATGTCATTAATTGATTGCTTAATTGTGTATTTAAACAAGGCTGCAAACCTGGTCATTGACAGACTTTAGGCTGTTATTCAGGGAGCATGTCTACCAACTCTGTATTATACTCTTCCAAATGCTTAGGACAGTGCTCTGCACAAAGTTGGCACTCAGTATATACCACTGATTGATTGTTTGATTGAATGAACTACAAAGTTTAGAGTTTTCCACTAGACTGAATGACCCAGTGGAAAGTGTTTGAACTGAAAGTCAGGAGACCTGAGTTCTAGTCCTCACCTCCGCCAAACTGATTCTCTTTCCCTCTTCAAAACCCTACTTAAAAATCACCTCCTCCAAGAGGCGTTCCCAGACTGAGCTCCTCTTCCCCCTCTACTCCCTCTGCCATCCCCCCTTTACTTCTCCGCAGCTAAAGCCTCATTTTCCCCTTTTCCCTCTGCTCCTCCCCCTCTCCTTTCCCATCCCCACAGCACTGTACTCGTCCGCTCAACTATATATATTTTCGTTACCCTATTTATTTTGTTAATGAATTGTACATCACCTCGATTCTATTTAGTTGCCATTGTTTTTACGAGATGTTCTTCCCCTTGACGCTGTTTATTGCCATTGTTCTCGTCTGTCCGTCTCCCCCGATTAGACTGTAAGCCCGTCAAACGGCAGGGACTGTCTCTATCTGTTGCCGACTTGTTCATTCCAAGCGCTTAGTACAGTGCTCTGCACATAGTAAGCGCTCAATAAATACTACTGAATGAATGAATGAAAGTCCACTACTTGCCTTCTGTATAGCCTTTAGAAAGTTGTTTAACCTGTCTGTGGCTCAGGTTCCCCATCTGTAAAATGGGGTTGGGATAATTACTCTCCCTACCTCTTAGACTGTGAGCATCATGAGGGAAGATGACTGTATCTCATCTATTAAGCTCTATCTAGCCTTTGAAACGCAATAAGCAACTTAATAAATACCATAAGTTTTTTTGGTCAAAGGTCATTCATTCTGCCCCACAATATGTGTATTTTTGATCACATTTGCATTGTCACCAATAGATCCATAGCAGGGTACTTGTGCCTAGATGAGATGCCCATAAAAATGAGACCTATAAAATTGTGATGGATTGTTATGAGCAACCTCCTGTGTCATTTAGGTTTTCCCAGCATTACTAGCCTGTTCTGGGTCACTTTCTACCTCTACATTTTCTACTTTTGGTTTCCATTGCTATCTAATTATCCACATTACTTTTCTTCATTTTTCTTGTTAAAGCAGTTCAATATCGTAGTCATTTTGAGGTCATCATTAATTTCATGCCCCTCCTAATTTATTAGCAAGCCTATTTTCTCTCTAGTATCTCTTTTTCTCCTAATATAATTGTAAAGCCCCTTCTTTTTCCCTCTAATGCCTTTTGCTATCCTTATCTTGGTCTGTTTTTTGGTTCTCATTATCTTTTCCCTGCAAGCTTTATTTGATGAAGTATATTCTTGTCTGGTTCCTGTCCCATTTCTCTATTTCAGAAACAGATGCTTCTTTGCTGGTATGTCTTTGAGCAGTCTTTCATAAAACCACACTGGGTGTTTATTGATCTTGGAGTTATTTTTCTCTATAGAGATATTGGAATTTGTTATGCTTTTCTCCAGACTATAGGCCCAATTTATCCCTGAAGTTAATAGGATGAGGACCATAAGGGCTTTAAAGAAGGAGAATCAGATCTATATATGTCATTTCCCCTTCTTAGTATATCAATAGTGCAAGGTGGATTTTGGCCTCCATGACATGCCAAACTTGTCCAAACCTTTTCCCGTGCCATTTTCTAAAGTCCTTCAAATATGCTTGTATTTTCCATTTCTCTATTTGATGTTCATAATTGTCTGGAGAATCAGTGTCGAATAATGTAAAGAGCATAAGTCTGAATCAGGAGACTTGATGTCTAACCCCAGCTCTGCCACTTGCCTGCTGTGCTACCCTTAAGGCAAGTCACCTAACTTCTCAGGCCCTAAGTTTCCTCACAAGAAAAATAGGGATTAAATACTTGTTCTACCTCCACCTTTGACTGTCAGCCCAAGGAGAGAGTGTTTTTTTTTTCATTACTACTTTCTTATCCATCAGTGGTATTCATATACCTTTAAATTATACCTTATTACTTATATATTCATATTAATGTCTTTCTCCCCTTCTGGACTGTAAGGTCATTATGGGCAGGGAACAGGTCTGCTAATTCTGTTGTATGGTATTCTCCCAAGCACTTAATACAGTGCTCTCTGCACATAGTAAGTGCTCAATAAATATGACTGATTAATTTATTGATATTTTACTTTCCATTTTCTTTACCCTTTCTCTTCCCCTCCCTTTGCCATTCTCTCCTCTCTACACCCTTTTGTCTTGCTGCATTAACTCTAGCCCTGCTCCATTCGGGCCCAGCTGACCTTTGACCTCTCAACCCCACCCTCTGGGACTATATGCTTCTCCACCTAGAACAGTTTCATTCTCTGACTTTAGCAGACCATAGAAGAGAAGGTCGAGTGATTAGAATGATTTTATTCTATTTTAAAAGATGATCTAGGGTGAGTAGTCTTATTTCAGCTTTGTGAAAAGAACGCCTTTACGTGGAACAGGATAGGGTTAATATCTAAATGCAGGTCACTGCTTAGCAAAAAAAGCCTTTTAATTATTTTTTTAATCAGCCTCTATCATTTAAGGACATCACATTAGTGTCTGATCTTACACTTCATCATGGAAAGTAATTTTGTTATCCCAAGGCTTGGACTATGTCATCACCAAGGAAATCAAGAGGAAATAGACCAGTTATAAGGGAGAAAACTTCTGTTTACATATAAATCTCTACTGACCATCAACAGTAGGACATTGAATGTGGGGAAAATGTGCAACGTCAAGATGTTTTAAATCATCTGCTTCTTCTGATCCTAGAGATTCATCACCCTTGAGAAGATTACATTTATTCCTTAGACCATCATACTGATATTTAGGTTTGTCTGACCAATTCCCATGTAAGCTATTTTGCTTATTGGAAGACTATGGTTCTCATCATTACAGAGCACTGATGTATCCCCATTTGACTGGTCATTCCTTTGCATCTGGAGGGTTTCTGTTCATTTTGAGAATGGAAGACCAGGGTTCCAGTCCAGTTCTGCCCCTGACCTGCTGTGTGTCCTAGGATTAGTCGCTTAAACTTTTTGGGCCTCAGTTTACTCATCAAATGGGAATGAGATCCGTGCCCTTCCTCCTTCTTATACTGTGAGCCTCATATGGGACAGGGACTGTCTGATCTATTTTGTTTCTATCTCAGCACTTAGAAGAGTGGTTGACACACAGACCAAAAGGTTTAATAAGTACCACAATTAAAGAAGCAGCATGACCTAGTGGAAAGAGCACAGGTCTGGGAGTCAAAGGACCTGGATTCTCTTCCCAGTTTGGCCATTTGCCTGAAATGTGAACTTGGGCAAGTCACTTAACTTCTCTGCGTCTCAATTTTCTCATCAGTAAAATGGGGGTTCAATATCTGCTCTCCCTCTTAATTAGACTGTAAGCCACATGTGGGACAGGGACTGTTTCCAAACTGATTATGTTCTATCTAAGCCAGCTTTTAGTTGCAGTTCTTGGCACACAATAAGCACTTGACAGTGCCATCACCTGCCTGCTGTCTTTTCCCACTCCAGTCCATCTTTCACTCTACTGCTTGGATCATCTTTATACAAAAAATCCAGGTCCCATTCCTCAAGAACCTCCAGTGGTTGCCCACTCACCTCTGCATCAAACAGAAACTACTTACCATTGGCTTTAAAACTCTCAATCACCTTGCCCCCTCCTTCCTCACCTCGCTACTCTCCTACTACAACCCAGCCTGCACACTTCATTTCCTAATGCCTCAATCTTGTCTAAATAATAATAATAATGATGTTGGTATTTGTTAAGCACTTACTGTGTGCAGAGCACTGTTCTAAGCACTGGGGTAGATACAGGGTAATCAGATTGTCCCACATGAGGTTCACAGTCTTAATACTCATTTTACAGATGAGGGAACTGAGGCACAGAGAAGTTAAGTGACTTGCCCACAGTCACACAGCTGACAAGTGGCATAGTCAGGATTCGAACCCATGACCTCTGACTCCCAAGCCCATGCTCCTTCCACTGAGCCACACTGCTTCTCTATATCACCACTGACCCCTAGCCCACATCCTGCCTCTGGCCTGGAACTCCCTCCTTCCACATATCTGACATAGAATTACTCCCTGCAACTCTTCAAAATCTTATTGAAGGCATATCTCCTCTAAGATGCCTTCCCTAAGCCCTCCTTTCCCCTTCTCCCTCTCTCTTCTCTGTCACCCTGACTTGCTCCTTCTATTCATCCCTCTCCCAGTCCAACCTATGCACATATCTGTAATTGTATTTATTTATATTAATGTATGTCTCCCCCTACAAACCTTAAGCTCATTGTGGAAAGGGAATGCATCTATTGTGTTATATTGCACTTTCCCCAGTGCTTAGTACAATGCTCTGCACAGAGTAAGCACTCAATAAATATGATTGACTGATATTAATGAGGAGGGAATATTCACATTTCTGTTCAATTAAGGCACTGATACCATTTTCCCTATTGGGAGACAAAAAGGAACAAAATCAATTTGCCCCACTCCTCAGACACCCCAAAGACACTGTTGACTCCTTTGGCCGGGGCAATGGGAATTACAGTTACCTCAACTGAAGCAAGCCCAGGCAAAATCAGATCATGTGGGTCTAATCCCGGCTCTGCTACATATTGCCTGTGTGACTTTGGGCAAGTCACTTAACTTCTCTGTGCCTCGGTTACCTCATCTGTAAAATGGGGATTAAAACTGCGAGCCCCACATGGGACAACCTGATTACCCTGTAATGTTCTCTTGCAGAGAAGCAGTGTGGCTCAGTGGAAACAGCCCGGGCTTGGGAGTCAGCGGTCATGGGTTCTAACCCCAACTCTGCCACTTGGCAGCTGTGTGACTGTGGGCAAGTCACTAAACTTCTCTGTGCCTCAGTTACCTCATCTGTAAAATGGGGATTAAGACTGTGAGCCTCACGTGGGACAACCTGATTACCATATATCTATCCCAGTGCTTAGAACAGTGTTTAGCACATAGTAAGGGCTTATCAAATACCAATATTATTATTATTATTATTATTGCTGGACTGGTGGTCTCTCGACAACATTCGTATTGAATCAAATCAATGAGCATTACCTGCACACTAGACAAAAGACCTGTGCTGAACCTAAGTTATTGTATTTATTGCATGCCAGTGCATTTTCCTTTTTCGTTCAGTCATCACTTCCATATTCAGTTAAGTCACTATAAATGACTAATTAATAGATTAGTAAATTTAGTAAATGATGGAATGTTATGTGTATGGCTGAAGTAGCTAGTAATTGTGAAACTTAATTTGATTTTGGAGGGTAATAAAAAGTGACAAATGTGAATAAAAATAAATGCCTCCAATACAATATACTGCAAGGAATGAGATGGTTTACAAAAGCACTTGGCTTTCATATAAATAAAAACAATGGAGATGAAGGATTCTTTTAAAAGAATTATCCAGATCATTACAATTTTGTATGCAGAAATGTAAGCCATTAAAAGGATCGAATGGTTGAAAGCATTTCCCTACTGAGAATCAGACTTTGTATTATCTTGTACCAGAGATGAAATTTACAGAAGAAACATTTTACCTTTAATGAACTCTAATTTTGATAATCGAGTTGCCAATTAACAGAGTAATTGCAAAGGTAGATTAATGTCATATTGCTCATTCAGTTATCTTACAGTCACTCTCGTTGAAAGTTGTGAATAGTAAGAAGAGTTTTTCAGTTTTTCCCAAACAGACTTTCTTGTACAAATCATGAGTCCCAGAACCCAGTGAGACCAATTCTGATATGCTATTCGGTCTACCCGACTCTCACCGACAGTAAGAAGATCTGTGGAATCTGCTAAATGCTTACAATGTACCAAGCACTATATTGAGCGTTACGGTAGACACACAATTCAATCCCCTCAGACAGAGTTCCTGTTGCACATGAGCTCTCAGCCTAAAGGAGCAAGAGAACAGATATCATCCCCATTTTCCAGATGAGGAAACTGAGGCACACAATTGCTATGATTTGCCTAGGGTCACACAGCAGCAGGCAAATGGCATAGCTGGGATTAAAATTACAGTGTACAAAACCAGGACTCAGATGATTGGATCCTAATTCCAGCTCTTAACTTCTGCATGCCTCAGTTCCCTCTTCATTAAATGAGATGATGTTACCCAGGAGTGATACAAAGTGACATTTTCTCTCAATTTATCTGTGCCAAAGGGTGAAACTAAATAACATTAAAATATCTCATTATGGACAGAGAAGAGGCCTGCTTATTCTCTTGCATAGTACTCTCCCAAGCAATTAGAACAGTGCTCTGCAAATAGTGAGTGTTCAATAAATACCACTGATTGATTGATTGATGTTTAGGAGAGACTGAAGGAAAACTGTATGTCTGGAAATCTCAATCAAGCAACAGTATTTATTGAGGATTTAGTATGCAGAGCACTGTATTAAGCCCTTGGGAAAGGACCATAAAATAGAGTTAACAGTTTTCAACTCATCAGGAACAAGCAGGGGTCAAAACTTCATAGATAAAACAGTGATAATGTGCATCACCAATCAATAAATGATATTTTTTGGGTGCCCCTGTCTGCAGACCACTGTACTAAGCACTTGGGAAGGTATAATGCATATAATAGAGTTGGTAGGCTAAGTAAGGTACGTTTACATAGGTACAGTTGACATAATCATGGAGTTTACAGAGGACTGAGAGAGATTCGCTCCTGGTTCAGACAATCATTCCTGACAACTTAGAAGCAACATGGCCTAATGGAAGGTGCAGGGGCCTGGGAGTCAGAAGACCTGGGTTCTAATCCCAGCTCTGCCACTTGTCTGTTGTGTGACCTTGGGAGAGTCACTTAACTTCTTCCCTATGCCTTAGTTCTGCTATTCTTCCTCTTACTTAGACCGTGAGCCTCATGCGGAACGGGGATTGTGTTCAACTGGATTCACTCGCATCTACCCAAGGGCTTAGAACATGTTTGACACATAGTAAGCACTTAACAAATACCATTAAAAAAAGAAATTTTTTTTTCCTAAAATGTAACCAGTTCTTTCCCTAAAGGGTCAGGACTTGATTTATCCTGAGCAGTCTATAACATCAAGGGCCAACTTCAAACATCATTATTTTGAACCTTGCACCTTAGTAAAGTTACAGGTTTTTCTTCATCATGTGGAACTGAACACTTAGCTGACATAAATCCTCATTTTTGTCATCTCAATGAGATTTACAGCCCTTTTTAATGGCCTTATTTTTATGGCGCATTTGGGCCATTTCGTGGAGAAATATGGGAATTTAGCATTAAACTATGCCATTACAATCCATTATATCAGTATAATGAGTGTGTTAACATTGCACTTTTTTTGGCAAGACAAAGCATGTTTGAAGTATGCCAATTATCATTTTCTGGCCAAAAAGTCTTGAAGTCGTGTCATCAATTCCTTCCACATTAAGGTTAATTATTAAGCAGGCCTTCCAAATTCTTTGTAATGTATTTAATATGATTACTCAGAGTAATTTTATGTGAACTACAATTTAGTACCTGTTGCCCTTACAAAGATAATCTGTGCATTAATAATCTTTCCACACTTTTCTTAATGGTGAAATTATCGTGTTCATTATTTTCCATATTATTAATGGGGAGCTTCAAATTGCTGCCTTTGGGCCAACTGGAATTTACCTCAGGGCAGGAAAAAGGGGAAATCATAATTATCTGCTGGTATCTCAATTACCTCTGAACAAAAAATACTGATCTTTGTCCTTTTCCTAGTAGGGAGGTGGCTTTGTCTTCTTTTGTTTGTTTTCTTTTTTGTGTGTGTGATATTAAGTGCTTACTATGTGCCAAACCCTGTACTAAGCTCTGGGGTAGATACAAGTTTATCAAGTTGGACACAGTCCATGCACCACATGGAGCTCATAGTCTTACTCCCCATTTTACAGATGAAGTAACTATGGCTCAGAAGTGGCTTGCCCAAGGTCATAGAGCAGACTAGTGGAGAAACTGGAATTAGAACTTAGGTCCTTATGGCTCCCAGGCCCGTGCTCTAGCCACGAGGCCATGTTCTCCCTCTCTCCCTCTCAGATCAAAGCATCTAGTTATTGATACAAAGATTATCTTGTGTATATAGAGATGGACAACTTATCAGTGGGAAAAAACAATCAATCGAATAAAGGTATTTTTTGAGAACTTACTTTGTGTAGAGCATTGTACTAAGCACTTGGGAGATGATGATACAAAAATGCTGGTAGACATGTTCCCTATCCACAAGGAGTTTCCTGGTGAGTAATGTTTGAAAACTTGGCATCTCTCCATCTCTGACAATGAATGACATCTGGATGGCTTTGAGATAGTTCCATAGGGCTGCCATAGACCAGGTTTCTTTCTGTTCAATCATTCAAACTCTTGTGTGACCATCACCTTGAATGTCTCATTCCCATTGAAAATATCAGGATTATCATTCTATATTATTACATATTGAGAAACAGTGTGGCATAAAGGAAAGTGTGTGGACATGGGAGTCAGCAAGACCCAGATTCTAATCCCTGCTCCACCATGTGCATGCTATGTGACCGTGGCGCAAGTCACTTAACTTCTCTTTGTCCCAGTTACACTATCAGATTGAGACTGAGCTCCATGTGGGACAAGGATTGGGTCCAACCTGATTAGTTTGTATTTATCCCTGCACTTAGTAGAGTGCTTAAAAAACTTAAAACAGTGCAGTACTATCAAACTTGTTTTATATCACAGTGTTTTATATCACTGTGGTTGAGTTTGCTTTTGAATGTTGGAGAATCTGGAGTCAGAAGGGTCTTCCAATCCACTGAAGGACTCTTTCAACTCAACAACATTCAGAAACTGCTATTGCAGGCTCTTGGAGTCCAGGAAAATCTGCATGTAATTATGTTTTGCTTTTGAAATTCAGCACAATAAAACGAACAAAGTCTGGAGAAAACTGGTTATGTAGATGTTCACTTCCAAGAAAAGTTTTTTTACTGGCATCATAGATCTTTTTGCTGTCAAAGAATTTTGCTATATAGGCAGTACATTAACCAACAAAATACAGGTAGGTAAAAGAAGACAACAGGATCAAAGAGTTCGTCATGGCTTTTATCGGATTATCAGGCTGAGTTTGGCAATGATGAAGCTTTGGTTCCATATTTAGTTGAACATCTCTGAAGCAGACTTCCCTGATGTAAATTTCAGAAATACTTAGAATATGATCACAAAAATGATTCTGCTTAGTTATTTGTATTGGCAATGTTTCCACAAACCTATGTATCTTCTTTTTTTTTAACGAGGCATTTGATAAATGCTTATCATGTGTCAAATACTGTTGAAGTGCTGAAGGAGGTACAAGTTACTTAGGTTGGGTATAGTCTCTGTCCCACCTGGAGCTCACAGTCTAAGTATGAGGCAGAGCAGATGTTTAATCTCCATTTTACATTTGAGGAAACTGAGGCAAAGAGAAACTAGGTAACTTTTTCCAGTTCCCACACAAATAGTTGGCAGAAGGGGGATTAGAACCCAGGTCTTCTGATTCCAAGCCTGCACACTTTCCCCTAGGCCCAGCTGCTTCTCCTCTGGTGAAGACACATAAATCAGCATCCTCAGCAATAGCTAGAGTTTTTATTTTCATTATATTTGCTGTCTTTATGCCTTAATACTCTATGCTGAGATACAATGCTGAGCAATCTACCTCGCAACTTTAGAAACATCATTGACAATAAATAAATGCATCTGCCAGATTTGAAAAAGTGTTAGAAATGGGACGTGTTTCCTGCAAAAAGAGAACCAGAGTGGAAAACTACCACAAAGTAATTTTCTCCAGAGTTTATTCTATGCACATAGTTAATGGACTTCTTTTGAGCTCTGATTACTAGAAGAAAAACTGGGACAAGATAAGGGTGCTTTCTTCAACTTTATATTAAAACTACCACTATCTAACATCTACCTCCATCTCTGATAGAACAAGAATCTATGAATTCAAAACATACAGAGTCAAATATTACATTAAAACAAGCTGCAGGGTATCATAGTCTTCCTTTCTCTCTGACCTAAAGAAAGGAGTAAGCCGGAAACTTCCTGTTCCTAAAGAACAATGAAATTTAGAATGGTCATTTGAGATTAGTTCATTCCTGGATCAGAGGAGTAAAATCTACCTGCAAGTAAGTGCCTATTACTTTTGTTGAGTGTTCCCAAGCACTCAGTGACCAATTATTTTTCTCTTCCTCCTCTCATCTTAGTCAGGTTAAACATGCTAAGTATTTCATCAGATGATTCCCTAAGAATTTCAGGTAACCTAAAGAACCTAGAAACCTGGTTATGCAAAGACCAAACCCTTAAGGCACTCTATATAGTGCTCTATATATAGTAGGCACTCAGGACAGTGCTCCATATATAGTAGAGTGAAGTATGGAGTTCATAATCTAAGAATGCACAGGGGGCGTTGGTGATGGATACATAAAGAAAGGGGAAATGATAAAAAACAGAAATCAACATAAAGAAAGGATAAGAACACAAACGTGATAGGATCTTCAGAGCCTGATGGCTGAAGTAGACATTTCATCTACTTCACTGACTCAGAAAGACTGTTGAGGTTACTATGGTATAACAACCACTGCTACAGCCCCCCAAGTCCAGTATTCTAAGAGTTTTGAAGGTAAACTTTGCTTCCCCCTTTCTCCATGGAAGAACCAATCAATAGCATTCTCCTTGAGCACCTTTTGTGTAAGCTGTACATGGTGATCAGAAGCAATGTGGCTTAATGAAAAGTGCAAGGTACTGAGCTCTAAACCCAGCTCCACCACTTTCCTGCTGTGTGACCTTTCACAAGTCACTTAATTTGTCTGTGCCTCAGTTGCCTCCATTTTAAAATGGGGATTCAATACCTGTTCTTGCTCCTATAAGATTGTGAGCTCCATGTGGGAGAGTAACTGTGTCCCACTTCACTACCTTGTATCTACCAGCATTAGACAAATAGTAAGTGCTTAACAAATACCACAGTTATAATTATATTTTTTATTATTATTACTAATAAATACCTGAGAATCGAGTGGTTAATTTGTTAAAATTCAATCATTTAAAACAAATCGATATATCATCAACCCGACACAATTGAAAAAATCCCTTAAAGTAGTACTGAATGAGCTGTCCATGGTTAGGAGAAAACCATTTTTTCTCCACCTTCCTCTAAATTGATATTATGGCTCACATTTTAGACAAAACTATGTAACTATGTGACAAAGGATACTTGGGAAAAGTCATCTATTTGGGACCATGACCTCTCTACCCCCTACTGATACTACTATGCCAGCTGTCAGCATTATGCATGAACTTTCATCCTTTACAATGGTAAAAAGGCTATACACATGCAATGTGCTAACAGCGAGATCTTTCTCGTGTTTTCAATAAAAGAATTATACTTTGCAGAAGAGTGAAAGGAAAGTTGCTCTTTAAAAAAAAATAAAACATCAGAGTAAAGGTAAAATCTGCGGGGATTCAACTGAACTTGAAAGATGACTTTTATGTATTCTTGATCTAAATGATCTAAGGGGATTTTGAGAATTAATGAATACGAGGTTTCACTCTAGGTCAAAAACAGAAATTCTTTACCCTGTTCCCCCCAAAAGTTACAGCTGTAAAAGTATACTAATATCTCATTGTTTGGGGTTCATTTGGCATGACATTAATTTAAATAATGTTTTTTTGAAATGCTAAACAGCAGAGGCAGCTTATGGAAATAAGCTTATTCTTGACCTAATTAGGCTTGTAGAAATATAACCATTCTATTTTTCATCAGATTCATCAAATATCTCAAGTTAGAATAGAAATCATTGACTACATCTTTGTAAATATTTGTTTTCTTGAATTAGAGAGCGCTAAATGAATTTTGAATATAAATGAAAGCATTTTGGGGTGGGGTTGTCTTTTCTATTCTAACTCAGATGATTATGAACCAAAGACAGGGGTCAACTCTTTATGGTGATATAAATTTGAAAGAGACAGTAGTGTTTGGTGTGATCGGTCTCTGCAACAGTATGTAAGGCTATTAATCAATCACCGTGCTAAGCGCTTGAGAGAGAACAATACAGTATAGTGGGTAGACACATTCCCTGCCCACAATGAGCCCACAGTCTGGGGCGGGGGACAGAGATTAGTATAAATAAATAAATTATGGATATGTCCGTAAGTGCTGAGGGGCTAAGGGAGGGATGAATAAAGGGAGCAAATTAGGGCCATGCAAAAGGGGGTGGGAAAATACAATCAATCAGTCCCTTTTACTGAGTGCTAACTGTATGCAGAGCACTGTACTATGCACTTAAGAGAGTACAAAAGATTTACTAGACATGATTCCTGCCCTGAATTAAAAGGAAACCTTACAGTCACATGTACAGAATTTATCCATCTTGAAATGTGTGCTGCTGGCCAGGACAGTGGCGATAGCTCATAGCAGACCATCACCACTATTATAAAAACTAGGGCATTTCTCCTGGCATTGGGACATTTCTTTCTCTCCACTTAATTAGTGATGTATAAACAAAGCTCGCCCAATAGGATGGGGCCAGAAAAGTTGCACAACTCTATTTTCATGGACAGTATATGGGTGATTATATGGAAAGTGTAGGCAAGGAACATGTCTACCAACTCTGTAGTATTATACTCTCCCAAGCACTTAATACAGTGCTCTGAACACAGTAAGCCCTCAATAAATAACACTGATTGAATTGTTGACAAACTGTGCAATAGATTCTCTTCAAAGATACTCATGGATGCAGTTTCACTGATGACCATTTACTACTGGTATTACTATTTATCTGTACTGTATCAATGAATTATGTTTAGGGGTCATATCACTTGAGAATATAATCCTTAGAGGACAGTCTGACACCAACATGTTAGATATAATGTACCTAATACAGTATGTTTTGATTTTTTTAATACTGACATCAGAAGCCATTTCAAGCTGATTTCAGACCACCCGGAGCAATGAGTGGACTTACTCCTTAGATGCATGAACAACTTTCCTCTTCAAAATACGCAACTAAGAAAATCCCAAGGACCTTCTAGACTATAAGCTCATTGTGCACAGGTAATGTGTCTACCAACTCTGTTGCATTGTACTCTCCCAAGTGCTTAATATAGTACTCTGACTGAATTCATATCTGCCACCAACAATCCATTAATCATATTTAATGAATCGGTCAATCGTTTTTATCTAGCACTTGCTTTGTGAGCACCATACCACACTCTTGGAAAAATACAATATGACAATATTGCAGAATTGGTAGACATGTTTCATGCATTTCTAAAAGGAAAATGTGAGAAATGGTAGTAGAACCTTCTCTTGTCTCTCACTGTTTTCCACTGCCAGTCATTTTAGCAAGAACCCTCCTAGTTCAAGGCACTGAAAACCTTTTTAATGTGACCCCTCTGAATTGGGAAGTTCCTTGAGGTCAGGGATCACGTCTACCTCCTCTGTTGTACTCTCCCAATTGCTTAGTTTAGTTCTTTGCACACAGTCCTCAGGAAACACCAAAATTGGTAGAGTTCACCAAATTCTGAGGTTTCAGCATGCAGCCTGCCCCTAGGAAGTTCTTCACAGTATCTACTCAGTGACATAGAATTGAATGCTGTCACTGAGCTTGATTACATAGACAACCACTTTTCAATTATGAGCAGTTAGAATATTTAAGTGCCTACGTGCTATGTAGGGAAGGCCTGGGGGGTGGGGTATTGGAACTATTTAGATACTTACATATTCTATCACTGATAGAATTCCTTCTGTCTCTCATGCTAGACTGTCAACTCTCTTTAAGGGTAGAGACCCTATATACTAACTCAGTTTTATACTTCCAAGGGCTTAATACAATGTTTTGCACATTGGTCCTCCAAAAATGCAACGATACATTAAGAATCTGCATTACCTAGTGGAAAAGGTACAGGCCTGGGTGTCAGAGGACCTGGGCTCAAATCCCAGCTCTGCCACTTGTCTGCTGTGTGGTCTTGGGCAAATCATTTTCCTTCTCTGTGACTCAGTTACCTCATCTGTAAAATGGAAATTAAGACTGTGAGCCCCACGTGGCACATGGACTGTGCCCAACTTGATCAACTTATATCTACCCCAGCCCTTAGTATAGTGACTGGCACATAGTAAGCATTTAACAATACCATTTAAAAAAATTATGTGGTTATAACCAACCTTCTGTATGGCAGGGAGTTCGGGACTCACTGCAGAAATCACCAGTGCAATCGAGCCATCACTTAGATCACACTGCAAGACAATCCCAAACAGCCCAGTCCTGGAATATAGCCAGTCTTCCAGAGCCGAGACGATGCTCAAGGCCACACTGCTTGGCTGAGCAGGACGTGGGAGGGGAGGGGATGGTGCTTGCTAGCAGTAGAACACCAGACGGTTACTGCAGGGTTTTCTCCCACTAAAAGTCATTATGAACAGCATAAGCCGTCTCAACGTGTGGGTATTTGCCAATAGGAGGCCCTGAGAAGGTGCTGCAGCTGTATGCGGGCTTTGTGGCTAAATTCAGCAAGCCAAGCCAAGAGAGTTCAGCTTCTCAGCTGTGAAGCAGCATGGTCTAGTGGAAAGAGCACAGGATGGAAGCCAGAGGACCTGTTTTTGTTTGTTTTTCTATCTGTTAAGCATTTACTGTTTCAGGCACTGTGGTAGATAAAAGCCAATCGGTTAGATACAGTCCCTGTCCCACATGGGCTCACAGTCTTAATCCCCATTTTACTGATGAGGTAATGAGGTACAGAAAAGTGAAATGACTTGACCAAGGTCAACTGGCAGAGCTGAAATTAGAACCCAGCTCCTTCTGACTCCCAAGCCTATGCTGTAAACACTAGGCCACATTGCTTCTCAATTCTAATTCCAGCTCCAACCTCTTGCCTGCTGTGTGACCTTGGCCAAGTCACTTCACTGCTCTGGGGAAATGTGTATGTTTTTATGGGAGATGGAGGCAGGGGGAAGATGTCCGAGGCTCAATTACAGTTCCTTCCTTTTGGCTAGGATTCAGACCATATGGACATTCCTCATATAGCTACCATGTAGTAATGGATTAATGTAAAAATTTATCAATGTATGTCTCCCTCTCTAGATTGTAAGATGTTAAGGAACGTGTCTACCAACTCCGTTGTACTGTAATCCCCCAAGTGCTCAGTAAAGTGTTCTGCACACAGAAAGCATTCAGTAAATACCATTGATGAATTAATGGGAGAGTGAATGGAAACAGGGCATAAATAAGCAGGAAACCAGAAAAACCATTTTAAGGCACAAGCTTTATCTGTACTGTCTGCTTCCCCTAGCTGATAGCCTGTAAAGTTTGTTTCTCATTCTGATTTCCCTACATTTAAGATAAATGCTAGATGGTTTTCTAACACTGGAACATTATACACTATTTTAAGATAGGCCCTTAAAAGAATAGCCCCCCCCCACAGTGGGTTATTTTCCTATATCTTCAAAATGTAAAATTTATTCCAATCAATCAGTCATATTTACTGAGTGCTTACTATATGCAGAACACTGTACTAATTGCTTGGGAGACTACAATAGAGCAAAATTAGCAGTCACGTTCCCTGTCCATAATGAATTTACAGTCTAGAGTGGGAGACAGATATTAATATGAAAAAATGATAAATGATTTACTCTGTCCATTTTCCTAGAAAGAAATACTATACTTTAAAAATAAACAGTTGAACTGAAGGTACAATTACTCAACTGCAAAAACCAGCAGCTTTCTCTGGGGCCCTAAATTACTAAATTTTATTTTGACACCTCTAATCTAAATCATAATTTACCATACTAACTACATTTAAAAAAAAAAAAATTCCTAGGTGATGGTATAAATGAGATGTTGTTTCTTTTATTCAAAGACAAATGATCATAGTAAGCACTTAATAAATACTATTACTATTACTATCTTGAGGATAAAAGGAAAGCTATATGAACAACATGCAATAAAGAACTCAATATCTATGCTGTGAAAGAAGACATAAAATCGTGTTTTCCATTAAGTATGGAGTCTTCTGTAATTTTTGCTAGCCATATTTTAAATGTTGCCTTTCTGCTTTGATTAGGTAAGAATTGACTGGAAAATATGGGGTGGTTTTGTGAGTTGTTCACTCCCTAGTGTTTAGTACAGTTCTCGGCACACAGTAAGTGCTCAATAAATATAATTGATTGTGAGCTAAGAAGATTAAAGAATGCAAATATACTGGAGCTGCTATAAGACTGAAGTTAAAAAAATATATTCAACACCCTGGGATCAGAAAGACATTGATTAACTTGGGGTTACTCCTGATGATTTTTTTAGACATTTATCATCTGAAATTTTGCCTGGTTGCCTGACCTTCTTCCATGCTGGTGCATCCGCTAATTCCCAGTCTCATCCTAGCTCATGCTAGGCCAATCATGAAGCTATTTTTTATGGTATTTGTTAAGCACTTACTATGTGCCAGGCACTGTTCCAAGCACTTGGGTAGATCCAAGCTGACAGGTTGGACACAGTCCAAGTCTCACATGGTCTCACAGTCTTAATCCTCATTTTACAAATGAGGAAACTGAAACACAGAAAAGTGAAGTGACTTGCTCAAAGTCACACAGCAGCCAAGTGGTGAAGCTGGGTTTAGAATCCAGGTACTTCTGACTTCCGGGCCTGTGGTCTATCCACTAAACCACACTGTTTCTCAGCTAATGTGAAGTAGGCCTGGGTAAAGGTGTTTCGTGGCCCAGGGTCAGGAAAAAAAATCAGGACACCTTTTGGATAAAATTCAAAGAGCAATCATTAGCATTTTTACCTTTCCACATTCTAATTAATCAATATTTATTGAAATCTTATTGTGTGCAGAGCACCATACTAAGCAGTTGGAAGAATACAACACAACAAAGATGGTGGACACAGTCCCTGACCTCAAGGGGCTTACGATTCTAACTTTATGAAGTTACACTCTTCTTGTTTTTAAAAGCAGTATGGCACAGTACAATGAATGGTTCATTGAAGATTTTTGAAGAAAATTTTTGTGGTACTAAATATGAAATTTAATTCCCCCCAAATCATAAAAGAAACCAAAATGGGGTTGGGGAAGTATCTGAGGTCTGTAGTTGCCCCTTTATAACAGAAACAGCATGACCTACTGGATAGAGCCCGAGATTGGAAGTTAGAAGAGGCTGGGCTTTAATCCCAGCTCTGTCATTTCTTTGCTGTGTGACCTTGGACAAGTCATTAAAATTCCATATACCTCAGTTCCCTCATCTGTAAAATGGGTATTATGACTGTGATCCCTATGTGGGACATGGACAATGTCCAACCTAAATTGTGTCTACCCCAGTCCTTAGTACAGTGCCTGGGATGTAGTAAGTGC
Source organism: Ornithorhynchus anatinus (assembly GCF_004115215.2). NCBI lineage: Eukaryota > Metazoa > Chordata > Mammalia > Monotremata > Ornithorhynchidae > Ornithorhynchus > Ornithorhynchus anatinus. The sequence continues at coordinate 29,762,787 of NC_041746.1, forward strand.
TTAAAAAATACCATTCAAAAAAAATCCAGATTGAGGGTACAAGACTAAAACGGAGCAGAATCCTTCGAAATCCATTCCCCTAACAAGTTTGGTGTTGCATGGGTGTCTCTAATTGTAATTGTGATTCCTATTCAGTAAATTTCTTTATACATGTCTTGCCTTCTTTCAGATATCTTTGCCTTATCTCAGACTTCAACCAGATATTTTTCAGTTTAATGCCCAGCCTTGCAATAATCACCATATTGGTGTTTATGGTGTACAAGGAACACTGCCCTAAGTCCATGGGAGCAGACAGTTAAAGTGGTAGAAAATGTTCCTACTACTCTCAAGAAACTTACACGGAACCATCAGAAATTCCCTACTAAGTCAAAGCAAAAGTCCATTCATCAATCCACCAGAAGTTTCGACTGACCGCTATGCTAAACACAGTCCAATATTCCTGGGTTCAACAGAGGTAGTAAAAAGATAATTGGAAGAATGTTGTATCGGTTGCCCCTGTTGTCATCAACCCAGGGTATTATTATTATTATTTTAATTATTAATATTTTATTTATTAAGCTCTTAGTATGCGTCAAGCACTTTTCTAAATGCTAGAGTAGATACAAGTTAATCAGGTTGGACATAGTCCCTGTACCACATGGGGCTCACAATCTAAGAGATGAGCATTTCAAATACATCTCTAATTTTTCTCCTTAATAATCACTCCTAACAAGTCATAAATATCTCTTTCTCTGTATCCACCATGCAGAATTAATATTTTTAAATAATCTTTTACCTTAAAAATACCTTGCCCAAGTCATGTACAATTTTCAGTCGTGCCATCCTATGAAAAGAATCTTTAATTGCCTAAAATATTTTAAGGGTTAATTTGATAGCACAGTCATCTTAGATATTTTAGTTTCATATCTATTTCACTTTTATTTCTTCAACTGAATGATTCTGAGGACTGAATGTTTAAATAGGGACCCTTCCCCAATAGCAATATTGTATTTAATGTTCACAACCTTAAAGACATCTAAGTCGATATCTGATATCTGAACTTTTCTATTTTAATAATGCAGGACTCTCCATTTATTCTGCCTAATGAAAGCTTACTGATTTTATTTCCTTGCCAATGGCCCTCTTTGATTAAGCAGACCTTTAAGTAATGGCACAGATTAAAGTCATTTTTTAAAAAAACCACCTAAAATCAAAGATTGGTTCTATGCTGTCTATCCGGACTGAAGTGACATCCATTAGTAAAAAACACAAGGACAAATAAAAAACAAACAAACACGAGCTTAGCTGTTCTGAGTTGTAATATGTTACTCCCTCAGTTCTGTGATGGAGATCATTCACCTTTCCCACCTGGAGACCCAAGAATGACAATTCACTGAAAAACTGACAATACTTCAAAAGCTGGAAATAAAGCATCTAGTGTGTACTGGTGTGCATTCTAATAATGGTAAAGCCTGGTGGTTGGAAAATAAAATAACCTGGCATCCATGTAATTGGTTGATGCCTAAATTTACACTTTAATAACAATGAAAATGGTATATGATCAGTCTGCCTTTGTGCCTCTTCAATCCTCAGTTCATTACCACCATATATACCATGCTCTGACACTAGCAAGTGGGAAAATCTGATTTAAACATTTGTTTGTTTGAAAAAACAACAGGTTCTTTCATGGTGGTTTTGTATTTCTCACTAGACAAACTTAAACTTGGATTTCTCTGAAATTATGAAATAGGAAAGCATGTTTCCAAATGCCATGTTTTACTATGGAAGAGTTCAGTTTGATTCCATTCCCAGCTGTTATTTTACTATTTCAGAAAATCAAATTACTCTTTTGCCATGTGTATACACACACACATACACATACACACATGCACACACACACAACCATACATGCTTCAAGTTTTTCAGTAAATATTGATGTCTTCAGACTCGCTGACTGCAACTGTTATTTCAGAGTGAAGATATTAAATGCAGCCTCTTCTCAGGGGTGGGTAAGGTGAGGTCCTACAGTTTTTGATAGCCTTTGAATGGGAAATTATTTGGCTATGATCCAATCCTTAGTTATGACAGATTTGCTCTGAATGATTCATTTTTACTTGTCAGTAGCCTGTTATTGCCATAAACTGAGGTGTTGTACATGACTTGGAGTAAAGGAATTTACACTAAGTTTTGGGGTCCACTGTTAAATGCAAATGACGGTTACAATGATAAACAATAACAATCACAGAATTTACTGAGTGCTTCCTATATACCAAGCACCATTCTAAGTCCTAGAACCAATACAAGATAGTGAGGTCAGACACAATTCTTGTCCTACATGGAGCTCAGAATTTTAAGAAGTAATAATAATAATAATGTTGGTATTTGTTAAGTGCTTACTACGTGCAGAGCACTGTTCTAAGTGCTGGGGTAGATACAGGGGAATGAGGTTGTCCCACGTGAGGCTCACAGTCTTCACCCCCATTTTACAGATGAGAGAACTGAGGCACAGAGAAGGGAAGTGACTTGCCCACAGTCACACAGCTGACAAGGGGCAGAGTCAGAATTCGAACCCATGACCTGTGACTCCCAAGCCCGGGCTCTTTCCACTGAGCCATGCTGCTTCTTTTGTAACTCTACTAATTAAGACATGGAAAGCTTTAGTGACTCCATCAAGGTAGTGACAGAGCTGGGAATAGATCACTGTTTTTCTGACTCCCAGGCCTATTCTGATGTAGAGCAACCATCAGGTTGAAACCAACCCTTTTACTATGTTTAGTGTTCTGGAGAGGAAATTTTCATGTTAACTCGGGATGGCTTTTCCAAGCCTACTAGTCTTCTAAACCACATAGCACCCCAGATTAGAAAATGCAATCCTTCTATTTCTATATACTAGCGTGGGTTAACTTTGGTTTTCCCATTCTTCCATTCAAAATTGGAAGTGCAGAGCATTGAACTGAGGGCTTGAGAAAGTACAATACTAGGGAGTTGGTAGACATGATCCCTGCCTACAATGACCTTACAATCTACAGGGAAGACACATTAAAATAGATTAGGAAAATGGAAAATAGTAGTGTATAAGTATAAATTATATATATATATATATATATATATATATATATATATAAGTGTTTGGAGGCTGGGGTAGGTATCAAATTGCTAAAGGGGCACTCATGCAAGTTCCTAGTCAACTTGGAAGGAAGGGTGGCTGGGGAAATAAAGGTTCTACTCTGGGAAGACTTCTTGGAGGAGATGTGATTTGAGGAGGGCTTTGAAGGTGGGAAGAGTGGGGAACTGTTGGTTATGAAGAAGCGTGGCCTAGTGGATAGACCACGGGCCTGGGAAACAGAAAGACCTGGGTTCTAAACCCAGATCTGCCATTTTGCTGTGTGACAAAGTGGCAAGACACTTGACTTCTCTGTGCCTCAGTTACCTCATTTGTAAAATGGTGATGAAGACTGTGAGCCCTATGTGGAGGAGGGACTATGTCCAGCCCAATTACCTTGTATCTACCCCAGTGCTTAGTACAGCACCTGGAACATAGTAAGTGCTTAACAAATACTATTATTATTATTATCATAAGAAGGGCAAGGGAGTTCCAACTATGAGGAAGAGATGGAAAGGAGGGAATGGGTGAAAATCAACTAGCTGTTCCCTACCTTCATGAACACTGCTTCCCTTCTGAGTTTCTTCTGACCATCATGAAAGAATGGACTTTCTACAATAAAGATCTTAATATAGAATTCATTTACTTCCTAATTAATTGCCAACCTAATATGTTGTCACAGTACGGTTTGGATCATGAAAAATAATTAATTGTCATATAAATAGTTGATGTGAGTATACCAATTAATAACATGAAGGTAGCAGAAGAAACTGCACTGTGTCTAATTAATACCCTCACTAAACAAACACTTTACCCATATAGAACAAATTTCAGTTTAATAAATTGCTGTAAATACTTTCAAATAAGATTACAGGAATCATTAAGTACCAAAATCAGAGTTTAAGTTTGGATTTGTTGTTTTCCTGAAACTTTTTTGTGGATTGATACTTTTTTCTCTACAAAGGACACAGAGTAAATGGACAGCACTCTGATTTATTTTCTGATTATTTCTGCTAGCAATCTAAGAGCATCCCAAGATGACTAAATAAAGTTATTTATAAAGTTCTCACAATGCAAGCTTTCACCGAATGTGGTTGATGAAGAATGACCTTGAGTCATATATTTAGGTACTGTAAACCTAAGCATACTTTCAAATCATCCATACACTTCAGTTATTGGTATTTATTGAGTCATCACAGTGTGCAGAGTACTGTGCTAAGCTCTTGGGAGAGTGTAATATAATAGAGTTGGTGGACACAGTCCCTGCCCCCAAGGACCTTACAACCTAGTTGGGGAAAGAGACATTAAAAATCATTATAATAGGGGAAACATCAAGTGAACAAGTAAATTAACCTCTCTGTCTCTCAGATTACTCACCTGGAAATAGGGTTATGATTCCTCTTCTCCCTACCTCTTTGATTGTGAGGTTCTTGTGAGACAGGGACCGTGTCTGATCTGATGAGGGTTTACTAAACACTACAACAGCCACCAAATGATATAATAATAATGGAGCCTTAAATCGGGAGAGATGGATGAGAAGCAGAGTGGTCTAATGGAAAGAGCACTGGGATGGATGTCAGGATGTAGGTTCTGCCACATCTGCTGTATGACCTTGGGCAAGTCACTTAACTTCTCTGTGCCTCAGTTCCCTCATCTGTAAAATGGGGATCAAGACTGTGAGCCCCACATGGGACAGGAACTGTGTTCAACCCGATTTGCTTACATCCATCCCAGCACTTAATACAGTGTCTGGCACAGAGTAAGCACTTAACAAATACAATTATTAATTCTTCTTCTTATTATTATGGATCAGCCTGTGGTCTCTTCCTGCTGCGGTCTTGCTGTGACACAGTGTATAGTGAGCCAGGAGATGGGCAGGGTGAAGAAACACAGTATTCATTCATTCAATAGTATTAATTGAGCGATTACTATATGCAGAGCACTGTACTAAGCACTTGCACAGTACACATTATTCAGGACCATTTGGCAGTCAAAAATCACCACAGCACTGGGCTCAGGCTGTGCCATACACTATGACTCAGAGGCTATTTTTCGAGAAGCAGTGGGTTCTTTGTAGTCCATGTTAGCCAGGTATTTTTCAGGATTCCTCCCTGGACCTGTCCATCTCACAGAACGCCTGAGGTAGTTTGCTCATTTGGGAGGCTTCACAACTGATGACTCTGCTCACCTGCATCTGAGACCAGTGCTCTCTCTACTGGATCAACAGCTGGGCACAATAATAATCACTTCCAAATAAGACCCACTGATTATCATAATGATAATAGTAATTGTGGATAGGGATCGCATCTACCAAATCTATTTTATCATACCCTCCAAAGTACTTAATAGAGTGCTCTGCACACAGGAAGCACTCAATTCGCATGATTGAATGAATTAATATGTGTTCAATAAATACCATCGGTTGATTTATTAGTAGATCTCTTTTGGAAGCCTCCAAAAATGCAAATCAGTAATTTTTTGGAATAATTAGTCTCTGGAATGGATTCTGAAATTCCACTGACAGCTTCTTGAGTGCAAAGCCTAGAGTATCATTCAGCATTTCCCTTATGAAACAAGCTAGCTATTCCACCTCCAATATATCTAACTTCACTCTATTTTTAGAACTGTTTATAATGATAATTGTTGTATTTAAGCACTTTTTTATGAACTCTGACTGTATTAATTATAACTATCACTTGACTTGCTGACTTCCTCCTTTTGCTCTCCCCTGCTCTTCCAGCCCCACAGCACTTATGTATATATCTGTAATTTTATTTATTTGTATTGATGTCTATTTATTTGTATTGTTGTCTGTCTCCCCGCCCTCTAGACCGCGAGTTCACTGTGGGCAGGGATTGTCACTCTTTACTGTTTGTTGTATTACATTTCCCCAAGTGCTTAGTACAGTGCTCTGCACACAGTAAGTGCTTAAAAAATATGATTGAATGAGTGAATGAAATAAACAATAATGATAGCATATGAAACTACCATTTTAACTTTGTATTATAACTAAAGCAAGCATGTAACTTCATCTATCTTGGGCATAACATGCCTGTAAGTACACTGTAGTCTAGGATGCTCATTTTACAGTTTTGTGTATTTATGACTTCTGTGAGACTAATGTAATTACATCGTAACTTAGGAAGGGCTGGAGTGTGTATCCTTATGTTATAATGAAACTGTTAGTTTATTTGCATACCATGTAGGGGCTGGGATCCTGTTATTTATTCTGACATTATACAGAAAATTATATTCATGAGGAACTGAAGGTGTGTGAAATTGTTTCATGCATGTGGAGTGTTGGTTATCTGCTGTGAAATCTTGACAAATGTCACAAACTGTAGTTTTCAGGATTGACTTTCAGTACAAAGTTGACTTTTAAAGGACACCAGAAAGATGAAGTAGGACTGAAAATTTAGGACAAAAAAAAAATAGTGCTTTGGTGATCAATATTTTAAAAATAGATTTTGCCTTGTCTGCATTCAAACATTCCTTGAATTTTCTTCACACCATTTTCTTTTACCACAGGGTCATTTGCTGAAGAGAGAAATTTGTTTTAGAAGATCCAGTTCCTCTCCCTTTCCTTTTAGCTCATTATATGTAACTTGTCAGGCTAGATTCTTATTACATGAAAAGATTTTTAAAAGAGATTTTTAAACTTCTTGAGTTAGTAATCATGTCTACTAACTCTATGGTACTCACCAAAGCACTTAGTACACTGTTCTGCACTGAGTAAATGTCCAATAAATACTACTATTGATCAATAGTCAGGGAAAAAAACCAGAGTATTGAGCACCCCAGAGCTATTTCTCTTTGGTACTCAGAGAATGGATTTTAGGAGATAGCCAGAACTGTCATCTTGCCCGGATAGTTTGTTTAGTTTTCCTACAGACTTGTTCTGGATGCTGAATTTAGAAAGTTCACTTGGTTGATTAGAATGAGGCAATATGTATTTCCATCAAATCATACTATCCTTCTTACTTGCATAATTTCCCCATGTTTTGCATAAAAATTTGCAAGTTCAAATCAGGGAGAGAGCTGTTATGAGTGTTATGTAAGAATTAAGGCTAGCAATAAAGGGAGCATGAAAAAAAGGAAAAATGGAGGGGAGAAGGAAGAGGAAGAGAAGAGAAAATTTGAGTATGCTTCTCTTTCTTCTGTAGCAGTCTCCTAAATGCTGCACAGTATAGACAACCGATGACTAACCCTGTACCTCCCCACATCTCCTCTTCCTGGCCACATATTTGCATGTCTCATTAAAGAAACAGTGGCTGAGGCCGGATCTGTGGCATTCACAAATTCTGACCCTTCTCCTCTTCTTCACATAGAAGGTGCTGGAATCCCTGTTTCTATATACAAAAAATCTTGTATTTTCGACACAAGGATAGAGGGTAGAATTACTTTGTGGCAACAATTATATCTGTAAATATAGTGTATTTTGCTAAACATACAGAGGACATTATTAAATCAAAACCATTATCAAAAGTATCATCATCTTCATTATTTTAGTGTCACCTGTGAGCAAATCCCATGAGGGGGCAATATAATGTGGGAAAAAATCACCCCCTATAAACTGACAAACATATAACAGTTGTAAAGACGACTGCTTGTGGTGAGGATTCACGGGGAAAAAAATAAACATGGGACTAGGAATCAGGTCACTTGATTTCTAATCCAGCTCTAGCATAGCTTGCTGTGTTCCCCTGGCAATGTCTTAATCTTTCTAGTAAATGTTCTGTTCTGTTCTAATCTGTTCTGGAAAATGGGGATGAGATGCTAACTCTCTCTGCCTCTTAGACTGGAAGCCCTGGATGGGTCATGGATTATGTCTGATCTCATTGTCTTTTATCTGTCCTAGCACTTAACACAGTGCTTGGCATATTGAAAATGCTTAATAACTACCATAACTATCATAAATCAATCTTATTTATTGAACACTTACTGTGTTGGGAGAGTGCAATATAGCAGAGTTGGTAGACCAGTTTCCAGCCTACAAGGAGTTTACAGTTTCTAAGGGGGGAGACAGCCATTAATATGAATAAATAAATTACAGATACAATGAAAAAATTAAAGGTATAAGTAAATTAAATCCCTAATTAATTATTTTGTTATTGATAAATAAAACCAATAGCAAAAAAATAAATGGATGAACATGTAAGTGTTCAGGTTGTTGCAGAAAAGGTGGGACAAAGGATTTGGTCAGTTCTGGTGATACATATTTCAATATCTTTAAATTGATACTCCCCCAGCACTGCAAAATTTGCTAACAAAAATTAGTTAAATATCACCTACCCAACAAAGCAAAATAAATGTACATTACACTCAACAGGGAAATCTTAGTCTCCTTAGACCAAAAAGATTAAATTTTAAAAATTCAATATACAATGTAACTCTTCCAGTACTAAGAGCGAACAAAAAAAAAAAAAGAAACCTGTAAATAGATTCTCATTCTTCCCAGGAACATGGGACTTTTGTTGCTTATACAGGTTTCGATTTTGTTGAGTTCCTTATATTAAATTATGAGTCAAGAAACTGTTTTCCCAGTATGCAGACAATGGGTTGGGAGAGACTTATAATACACTCTAAAAAAACAAGACTCCCTTTATAATTTCAAATACAAGGTGCATAAATTCAGTGAATGGACTAACTATGCAGTCTTCATTTGGAATTTTTCTTTCTGGATTGTTTCTGAGATCAACCAGTTGTTGAACCCATTGAAAGTATGAAGTTAAAACAGTTCTGCCTAAACTCTTTCAAAAATGCAATGAATGCCATGGATTTACCTTCCCTTAGGGGGACCGTCTCATCTGGGTCAACTACTGAGATTAATGACTGGACCTGTTCAATTATTGGCTTATTTATTTTGTGGTTTAGCAGTCCTGGATTTAGAATAAAAAAGGGTAATTCTTCAACCCGCATTATTATTATTAGATTCCCAAATGCTAAGACAGGCATTCCTCATTGCTGTTCACTTACCAAACAAGGATAGGGTAACATGAATCAGTTAGGGTTTATAAGTGTACCGACACCTCCCCTAGGCACTAGCTAAGCAGGACATGTGGTGACCTCAGACAAATTAGAACATAGTCTGCTGGACTGGATTACTGACTGTGTGGCAAATGAATACAAGAACCTTGAAAAGCTTTGTCCTATCAATCAGTGTAATCACCCCCTGCTAATTAGTTCATTTAGTATTTTTGTAGCTCTTGCTTGCAATTGATGTGAACTAAATACCACAAGTATGTGGTTAGCTCTGACCACAAATTGCTGGAAACTGATTCCATTTTGGTATTTTTACTACAATTTCCCACATATTATAACTTCTATGCCCTGACTATTAAGGACACATCTTAACCTAAACCTTACATTGGGCATGCTGAATGTTTTCTTCACAAATTCTTCACATAAAGCTGAAGATCCCAAACTAAGTCACAAGGTTGAATTCCACCTCATAGGAAACAGTATGAATCTTTTCACACCCTTGCCACAAGCATTTATGGGAATCCTTAGTTCTCCAAAGCACTCTCCTTTGAACTGTTGTTTTTTTAATAGCTATTTTCCAAAGGGAAAACAAAGCAATGTTCTACATTTAATAGGGGAACTCAGTGTCTGTCCTTACTTTTGGATTCCTGTTAAATGTATGTCGGATAAGCATGGATATGATTGCACTGTGATAAAGCTTTTATGAGAGAACCTGAATTTACTCTTGAGTACTCTCCTAAAATGCAAATTATCTTTTATTTAATATTCAATTAAAGTTAACCCCCTTTTTTGTCTCCAAGTCCAAAAGAATTGTCCTCTAAAATATACTTTGCCTTCTATCAGTATAATGTGTGATATATTTATCTGGGTCCATTTTTCTTTTCACACCTGCTAACTTTGATCTTAGGAATCAGCTGATGGAGAAGTAATTTGAAGACATAGGCTCATTTCACTACGCTAATTGGGCCCCGGTTGGCACGTTAGCCACTAATTCTTGTCATTCATTTACTTGTGTCTGAAAAAGAATAATTGACTAAGTACCCTCCCACCTCTACACACACACTCATACCTTTTTCATTAGCATGCATCCCCTTCCTTCCCCAAGCATCCTTCTTATATTCATTCTTAACCTTTCATCATAAGCCCTCACTTCCATTCACATATAATTGAACATATTTCCCTACATTTAAATGTTACAGTTCAGAGTAAATTTTTAAGAGTCCTATCCTTCCCAGTAATGAATCCATCATTGATTAAGGAATGTGCTGGCACAAATTGGGCCACATAACCTTGGATGAGCACTACTGTCCTGCCCATTGACCACTATCCTGGAATCCACCAGTTATTACCTTCAGTGAATGTCTTGTTTATTCTTCAGTTTATAGTTCATATCTACCACTCCTAAAAATGGGCTCTCTCTCTGATTTGATTTAGTCATACGGTGACTAGAGATATTACCTAATGGATTTGCATTTGGATCTATACCCTTTGGGCATTTGGTATTCATTCCAGCCTCAGCCCCACGGCACTTAAGTACATATTTATTAATTATTTATTTACATAAATGTCTGTTTCCCCATCTAGACTGTTTGTTTATTGAATGGTATTTAATAAGTGCTTAATATGTGCCAGGTACTGTACTAAACACAAGATAATGAGTTCCCACATGGAGCTCACTGTCTAAGTAGGAGGGAGAGCAGGCATTGAATCCCCATTTTGCAGATGAGGGAACTGAGATACAGAGAAGTTGTGACTGTCCCAAGGTCACACAGCACTAAGTGACAGAGACAGGATTAAAACCCAGGTCCTCTGCTTGATTGTTCCACTAGGCCTGTTCTTTGTGGGTAGAAAATGTGTCTACCCACTCTGTTGTATTGTACTCTCCTAAGCACTTAGTACAGTGCTCTGCACACTGTAAGTGCTCAAACACCACTGATGGATTAAAAGTGGAAAAAAAGAGCATCGTCCCAGGAGATGGGGCCAGGGGCTATAATTCCTGCTCCACTGTTAATTTGCTGTGTGACCCTAGGCAAGTCACTTAACTTCTCTGTGCCTCATTTTCCTCATCTGGAAATTTTAGATTCAGTATCTCTCCTACTTCCCTCTATACGGTGAGCCTTAAGTGAAACAGAGCAGGTGTCAGATCTGCTTTGATTGCCCTGTATCTACCTCAGCGCTTAGAACAGTGCTTTGCACATAGTAAGCGCTTAACAAATACCAACATTATTATTATTATTATTATTATTGCTATATTGAATCTTCTCTAGTACTTTATGGTGTTCCCAAATTATTATTACCAGTGCTTATCTGGTTCTGTATGGTTTAGGATGATTATTAACAAGAGCTGCACCTAAACATCATGACTATCCCAAATGTGATTACAATATCCCAGTCTATCAATACATAATTTTCTAACAACAGCAAAGAGAACAAACTCTATAGTCCTTTGCCAAGAAGACAGTATGTTCTTTTGAAGCTGAACATATTTGCTTATTCATTTGTCTTGCTTCCATATTGCTTCATCAATGTAGCCTTCTCAAAGGGGATGGTAATTTTTTTTTCCAGTGCACTGTAGGGTCAGTAGATATTTTCAGTGGAAGGAGAAAGAAGAAAGAAACAAAGCTAAACATTGAGACCACTGTGTTGATGTCCACTGTCTAATAAGCAGATGGCATTTCCTTTGAAGATTGCTTGTTGTTTGGGCTGTTGAGTGTCTGCCCATTTATACATCCTCAGTTTTGATGTCTTATTCGGATAGTAAGCTCTTGGGGAGCAGAAATGAACTAACTCACTCCAAACAGCACTTCAGACAACACTTTGCAGCCGGCACTGAATAAAGAAAAAGCTCTTAAATGCCTTGCTCGTGGAGGGAAATGGGGCTAACCCCAAAATGCTAGATAACTAAGGATCAGGGGAGGTAGCATGACCTCATGGGAAGAGCATAGGACTGGGAGTCAGGTGACCATGATTCTAATCCCAGCTGTGCTGCTGGCCTCCTTTGTGACTTTGGACAAGTCACTTAACATTCCTGTGCCTCAGTTTCCTCATCTGTAAAATGGGGATAAAGTACATGCCATTCTTCCACTCAGCATAGTGTTTGGTGTATAATAGAGACCTAATGCCATACTTGTGCTCAATAAATACAAATGAATGAATTAATTAATGAATACTCATTTTCAGGGATGAGGAGTCGGGACTCTTCTGGAATCACTTTCTACATGAAGCTTAGCATAAATAATGTACAGGTCTAGGAAGATACCTAAATGCCAATCAAGCCTCTATGGAAGCCTGCAAGCTGAATTCTCATGGTTCTTATATGCACTTTTTTGATCAAAACTGTTCCTGGAAAGTTCCTCTAGCTCTGAAGCTGTCTCTAGAAAGGAAGCTGGGTACTATTCAAATTATTACCTGTATTGTTACCAAATACTTGCTCTTTTTATAGCAAACCGTGACTAGAAATTCAGTAAGTTCACCTCACTTCACCGCAAACAACGTCAAGTAAGTTGCTTACTTACCTTCTGCTGCTGAAACTAGAAGAGTTTATGCAGACTCCCTGCAGCCTCATCTCTTAATCATAATAATGATAATAGGGATATTTGATAAGTGCTTAGTCTGTGTCAATTGTTGCTCTAAGTACGGGGGAAGGTACACGGTAGGAGAAACAGAAATACCAGTTACTAGAATTTCCTTAATGGTGCAGTGCCCAAGACCAAATATTTTCCTGTTATTGATTTAATATTATTTCAGTTAGTATTGCTGCTGCTTAAATCTGAATGGTTTAACTCTTAGGATTGATAGAATAATGCCCTCTCCTAGAAATTCTTTGCTATTTCCAACAATTAATAGTAGATTGTCAGATACTTGAGGGGAAGGGAGAAGCACCATGGTCTAATGGATTAAGCATGGGCCTGGGAGTTAGAAGGACCTGGGTTCTCATCCCAGCTCTGCCACTTTGCTGTGTGACCTTTTGAGCAAGTCATTTAACTTTTCTGTGCCTCAGTTACTTCATTTGTAAACTGTGAATTAAGACTATGACCTTCACACAGGACAGGGAATGTGCCCAACCTGATTACCTTCTATCTACCCCAGCACTTAGAACAGTGCCTGGAACAAATAAGTGCTTAACAAATGTCATTTTAAAAAAGTACCTTCTCTATTATGCTCTCCCAAATGATTAGTACAGTGCTCTGCACACAGTAAGCACTCACTAAAGACCATTCAATTGATCTACTGGAGCTAACCCAGCATACATTGACCCCTGAATCCATTTTGTGTCACTCAGATTAGGATCAACCCCAGACTTGGAACATCAATCAATCAATCAGTGGTCTTTATTGAGCACTTACAGTGGCAGAGCACATCATACTCGACAAGTCTCCAGGAAAGAAATATTGAAATATCATTTGAAGAGGACCAGCAGAGAAAGACACAGGCAGCCAAATTAGCAACTGGCAATCATTGGCTTTATGCCTTGAGGTGAGAAAAAACCCTTTCCCACTTGGGGGATTCCTGGAGCAGCAGAGTGGCAGTATAATTGAATGGGATATTGTGGCCCAAACTGAAAGTTTGGAATCAAAGCCTCAGGTATTTTGACTTCCTCTTTATCACTTTGGTGACTGTGGGAATGCCATTTGACTGCCTTCTTTCCTAATTTGTATAACACGATGGGCTGGAGGAAAAAAAGAAAAAATGATTGCCGAACAGGGCAGAGTAAGTGTGAATATGTGTGTATAATAATAGTAATAATTATGGCATTTGTTAAACATTTACTATATGCAAGACACTGTACTAAGTGCTGGGGTAGATACAAGGTAACTGGTTGGACACAGACCCTGTCCCATATGGGGCTCACAGTCTTAATCTCCACTTTTCAGATGAGGTAAATGAGGCACAGAGAAGTGAAATGACCTGCCCAAGGTCACACAGCAGACAAGCGGCAGAGCTGGAACTAGAACCTATGACCTTATGACTCCTGGACCCATGCTCTATCCACTAAGCTACATTCCTACAGTGGGGCACCTTCTTAGGGTGCTCTTTTTGGCTCACAGTTCACTCCCCTACAACCAGTGGCTGAGAGGAGTAGGTCAAGGAGGTCTCAATTATTAAATGAAATAATATTAAATCAATGAAAAGCTTTGTTCTTGGGCACTCTATCAATAAGGATCTTCTAGTAACTGGCACTCCTGATATTCCCAAAGCCAAGAGTGAGGTCTGAGATAGGTCTGGTGATGAGAAGAGAGGGGCAAGGTGATGAAAAAGCAAGGGGAAGAGGATTTGGAGGGGGAGGAGGGGAAGGACTGGGATTTAACAGACTCAGTGAGGGAGATAGAAAAGTATATGAACCAGCCTCTAGGGAGGCAGAATTTCTGAAATTCTACAGATAGAGAGGATTAGAAAATACACAATTTGATATGGACTGTTTCGTCCATTAGATATGGGGTAAGACAGATACAACATATGTTAGACTGTGGGCTTCTTGTGGGATCGGGGGACTGTGTCTGATCTAATTATCTTGTATCCACCATAACTAACATTAGGTCGAATATAACGAGTTCATCCCCTTTCACATTGAATCTTTGGAAATGAAATGCAATACTTTTCATCTGGTCTGCTAATAAACCATAATCAATCCATATGACAGGGCACATAAAGAAGCACTTCTGAACATAGAAACTTTCTCTACTATTAAGCTCTCACCCATATTTCCATCTTTCCATTCTCTTTTAATTCTTCTGTGCAAGCATTTTGTGTCTGTCTTCCATGCTAGAAGGTACGCCGTGCAAGTGCAGCAATGCTATTTTTTTAAATGGTATTTGTTAAGTGCTTACTATGTGCCAGGTACTGTATTAAGCGCTGGGGTAGATACAACCTAAATAATATTGACACATATTCATAGTCATTTTGACTACTGACACTGTCTCTGTGCCACATAAGGCTCACAGTTTTAATCCCCATTTTACAAATAAGGTAACTGAGGCCCAGAGAAGTAAAGTGACTTGCCCAAGGTCACACAACAGACATGTGGCAGAAATGGAATTAGAACCCAGGTCATTTGGACCCCTAGGCCCGTGCTCTATCTACCAGACAACATTTTCTCCCCTCTTGTGCTCTCCAAAGTGCTTCATCCAATGCTCTGCCTACAGTAGACAATCAGTGCAGTGGATGAAATCACTAGGCTACCCAGAACTGGGCCACAGATAGGAGCTATGCGATCCAGATGTTGTGTTTTTCATCACTTCAGGCAATAGAATGTAAACCTCAACTGCCAATAGAATGTAAACCACAATTGGTCCATAGTGACCAGCCATTCTCTCACCCTAGTTAAAACCAAGAAATTTTTAGCAAAGTGTAGAAGTGATTGATTCAGCAAAATCTCTTTTACAAAAACTTAAATTGCCCTGCCTGCATTATTCTTCAGATAACTGGAATAATCAACTTTCACAGCCGAATGCAGGCTAGAGTGAACGGCGAGAGCATTTGGAGAAAATGTCTATTCCTTTGAACTTACTTTTTTTTAACATTTCTTTCAGGTAAAAAAAAAAGTAGCTGTTGGGCTGTTGAATGTAAAGGGGTTTGGAGTTCCAGCCCAGAGGAAGAATGTGGATGAAGAGTTGGCAGTGAAATAGATGAGATTGAGTTGCTTGTCTTTAATGGAGTGAAGTGAGCATGCTGGATTGTAGCAGAAAATCATGTAGGTCAAAAACAGTCTAAGGAAAAAGTAAAGCTAACAGTGATGGGCAGTAAGATAATTTGAAGTATTTGAGTTCTTTCGTGGCTCAGTGGAAAGAGCCTGGGCTTTGGAGTCAGAGGTCATGAGTTTGACTCCCGGCTCTGCCACTTGTCAGCTGTGTGACTGTGGGAAAGTCACTTAACTTCTCTATGCCTCAGTTCCCTCATCTGTAAAATGTGGATTAAAAGTGTGTGAGCCTCACGTGGGCCCATCTGATGACTCTGTATCTCCCCCAGTGCTTAGAACAGTGCTTGGTACCTAGTAAGCGCTTAACAAATGCCAACATTATTATGTAGGTAAGATAGGAGGGTACAGGTTGATTAAAACTGATGGTACTGTGTTTCTGTTTGATGCAGATATGGATGGAAAACCACTGAAGGTTCTTGAAGAGTGGAGAAGCATGGACTGAACTTTTTTTAGCAAAATGATTCAGAGAGCAGAGTGAATCAAGGAGTGTGTGTTAGTACAGTGCTACAGTTAGTCAGTTAGCACAGAATAATCACTCAATAAATATGATTGAATGAATGAAGAGAGACAGGAGGCAGAGAGGTCAGCAAGGAGGTGGATGCAGTAGTCAAGGTGGGCTAGGATCAGTCTTGGATTAATGTGGTAGCAGTTTGGATGGAGAGGTAAGGGCATATTTTGGGGATGATAGAAACAACAAACTTTGGTGACAGACTGGATAAGTGCTGAAAGAGAGAGATGAGTGGAGAATAATGACAAGGTTATGGGCTTGTGAGGCCGGAAGGATGGTGGTGCTGTCTGTAGTAATGGGAAAATCAGGGGAAGGAGAGGGTTTGGGTGGGAAGATGAGGCGTTCTGTTTTGGACATGTTAAGTGTGAGGTGTCAGCAGGACATAATAATAATAATAATAATGTTGGTATTTGTTAAGCGCTTACTATGTGCCAACCACTGTTCTAAGCGCTGGGGAAGATACAGGGTAATCAGGTTGTCCCACGTGAGGCTCACAGTCTTAATCCCCATTTTCCAGATGAGGTAACTGAGGCACAGAGAAGTGAAGTGACTTGCCCACAGTCACACAGGTGACAAGTGGCAGAGCCGGGAGTCGAACCCATGATCTCTGACTCCGAAGCCCAAGCTCTTTCCACTGAGCCACGCTGCTTCCAAGTAGAAAGCTTCCAAGCTTCCAAGGACATCCAAGTAGAAAGGTCCTGGAGGGAGGAGGAAATATGAGATTATTATTATTATTATTAATTGTATTTATTAAGTGCTTACTGTGTGCAAAGCATTATATTACGAGCTTGGAAGAGTTCAATATAACATCAAACACATTCCCTGCCCAAAATGAGCTCACAGTCCAGAGGGGGAGACAGACATTAATATAAATAAATAGATAAATAAATAAATTACAGATATATACAGGATGATGTTTCAGTTGTTGGACAGAATGGAAGTCTGTGGTACTGAATGAAATGATATATGTGGTGTCTCATCCTTCCCATTCTTTGGAGGAAGGTCAGCGATGGGGAGGAAGATTTCGTCTTTTATATGTTGTTCTCAGTTACCCAGGAGTGATTTGGAAGATCGGACAGGGGCTTTGGGCCTCAACTCTCGGCCCCAAGTTATGTAGATTGGGCAATCCCAATCTCCATGTGATAGCTGAAGATGACAGAGATATATTCATCACAGAAATGTGCCCTGGATTTTCAAATAAGTTGCACAGGAGGAATCCAACTACTCATCTCCTATCTCTAGCAAGCTGAGAGAAAAAGAGGGCAGGAGTGCCTGAACCCTAGCTACTCTGAGTCTCTGGTGCCTCTGACTCCCTGGCCCCTTCATTCCTCCTAACTGAGGTTGCAGATATCTCAATTTTTGGAGAAAATCCAGTCAGGAGACACACAATGATCCAGCATGATCCAGTGTGACTGGAACTGCGTTTCTCAGGTGTGACTTTGATGTGATACATTTGAAAGGCATGATGCACTGGCAAAGATTAGACAAAATACTTAGGGTGCCTCAGACCAAAGAAAGTAAACATAACGAAGGCACTTTGTAGTAAAATAAATACACATTTTATTGAATAGGATTAGTACCATATTTTTATATTTTCCTGTTGGTCATGCCCTGATTACTCTCCTCTGATGCATCTTATTCCTTTAAGTTAGAGAAGATGTTCACAAAGGTTACTGAGAGGGGCCAAATGTAGAGACACTCTATGCTATAATTCAAAAAATGATTCGAAAGACCTAAATGCTCCTTATAATATTGTTCATTATATTGTGTTTCTGATCCCGTCAGAGGAGGATATTTGGGGGTTTTCCTTACATAAGTTTAAAGACAATTAATAATGTAAATGTGACATTAAGAAAGCAAGAATATTGCCTGGGAAGGAACGAGAATCAGCATGGCCTATTAAAGTCCGAGCCTGGGTTATCAGAAGCCTGTGAATTCTAATCCCTTTTCCTCCATTTATGGACTGTGTGACCCCGGACAAATCACTTAACTTTTCTGTGTCTCAGTTACCTCATCTATAAAATAATAATAATAATGTTCATATTTGTTAAGTGCCTACTATATACCAAGCACTGTTCTAAGCATTGGAGTAGATACAAGGTAATCAGGTTGTCCCACATAGGGCTCACAGTCTTAATCCCCATTTTAGAAGATGAGGTAACTGAGGCACAAAGATTTGAAGTGACTTGTCCAAGGTCACACAGCTGACAAGCGGTGGTGCTGGGATTAGAACCCATGACTGCTGACTCCCAAGCCCGTGCTCTTGCCACTGAGCCATGGGAATGAAGACTGTGCACCTCACGTGGGACATGGACTTTGTCCAAACTGATTAGCTTATATCTACCTCAGTGCTTAGTACAGTGCCTGGTACACATTATGCTCCTAACAAATACTATTAAAAAAATTCCAGCAAGAAAAGATACTCAAATGTAAAATCATCAGTGAACTGCTGCCATACACTACAGTCTACTCAGCAATATTAATGTAAATTCATTCATTCAATAGTATTGATTGAGCACTTACTATGCGCAGAGAACTGTACTAAGCGCTTGGAATGGACAGTTCGGCAACAGATAGAGACAATCCCTGCCCAATGATGGGCTAATGGTCTAATCGGGGTAGACAGACAGCAAAGAAAAATTAGAACAAAACAAAAACAAGATATCATCAAGATAAATAGAATCAAGGAGATGTATACCTCATTAACAAAATTAATAGGGTAATAAATAATATATACAATGACAACCATGTCTTCTCTGAGCACAGATTAAGAAATAGAAAACATGATCCTAAAGGACTACATACTGGGCTTGCATATTTGGAAAGTATCCTTGTCAACAATGGCAGCTGCACTATGGTAGGAAGACACAACCATTCTTTCTATAAAAGGTGGTTAAAGTATATGTCAGAAGCATCAGATGTGGGAAGAAGTCATATCTGGGCTAAAAAGAGAGAGGCTCAGTAGCATCTTGGGACATATAAAACAAGATCAAATAAGAATTAAATAATTATAAAATGCATCAGCACGGCGGGTACCCAATGCGATTGATTGAATGCACCCATTTTTAGTGGTAAAGAAGGGATGAAAATAGAATCACCAAAAGGATTTTTGAAAGAAAAAGGTAAAAAGACTCAGAGGGAGGGCAAACATCAGAGAGATTTTTCAAGCGAATTGGAATATAAAGGTCAAGATTGGGAGAATGCCGCAGAGGATGTGACCAAGTAGAACAGAGAAAATGGAAAGCAGGTGGTGACTGTTCCAAGTGCCCTTCTATTAAGACACAGTTATTTGATGATTGTGATCCAGGATGACACAGAGTATCAACCAAAAGGAAACACAGAGAGGCCTTTCTCTCGATTTGTATAGGGCAAGATTCTAATATCTGGGAATTGAGGTGGGGAAAGCCTTTGTCTGGATATTTTGCTGCTACCTTATTATCACCGAGATGGGAATAATTGATCTTTGGGTCCATTTCAACAAGAAAGGAGAGGTACTGGGGAAATTAAATGTTTGTAGGGTACTAATTCTGTTATTCATAGACTCAAAGCATTTCACTGCCATTATTTTCAAAATGGATTCTTTCCGGGGGAGGGGAGTTTGCTTCCCCCTGGTGGCTAAACTAAGTAAAAAATAGGACTGCTGTAAAACCCCCCAGCTTGGCAAAACCAAATCCCAACACTAAGACAAACTATATTCCAACACTAAGGCCTCTGGGTAGTGCTCACATCATCTTTGCATAAGTGGTAGTTGGTTGTAAACCTTTTAAATGCCATTATTAGTTTTTTTTCACTCTCTCTAAAAAACAAATGTAGCCACCTTAAGAGAGGCAACATGGCTTACTGGGAAGGTAATAATGGGTCTGGATGTCAGGAACTTTATATTTGGGTCCAAGCTCTGCCACTAGCCTTCTGCGTGACCTCGAACAAGTCATTTAAACTCTCGGTACCCTCAATTCCCTCACCTATAAAATGGGAATAAGAAACCTGCCCTTCCACCCTCTTAGTCAGGGAGCCTCATATGGAATGGACACTGTTAAATCTCAAAATCTTGTATCTACCCCAAGGCTTGGCATATAGTAAACATTTAACAATTCCCTTTAAAAAATTAATAATGATCAAAACTATAACCTCCCTGAAATCGGGGATTCAGAGAAGAAAACAGAGAACATCCTTTTTTCCACAATGCTTAAGTCTTATCCCAGATTTTAAAGTAAGTTAAGATTATATTTCAATTATTCTAATTTCTTTTGCCAGCTCTAGAAAAAAAAATTAAAAAAAATTGGGGACACATAGCTATTGGGAAATTTGTGTGACAAACCCAAGAGAGCTAGCATAGCAGAGACAAATTATCCTTTCTCCCCTGCCATTCGAACTGCTGTTGGAGAACTTGAGCAAAGATGATTTGAAGGATCAACTCCAAAAGTTAATTGGAAGGGCTAATCTCAACACCAGAAATTACAAAACATGTGGATGGATTTTCCATTTCAGCCCAGACATACCATATCACTCTTTCTCTTTGAGGTTTGAAAATTGCAGTTTCTTAGCACACCAAATTCACTCTAAAGATCTACTGTTTTGAATCAGGGTTCAACTGGACTGCCCTACCTCAAATTTAAAAAAAAGTTGAAACTCCTAACACATTAGCAAAATGAGATCTGATGCATGACAGAGTAGTACTGTTGTATGAAGCATGCACTGAAGAATCATTTTCAAACAATTAAGAAATGAGAGTTCTAACAATTTAGCAATTACAGGTCCTTTCTTCTCCAAAGCTCCCTATATGATTAGTTTATTCTTACTTAGGGCCCTAGTCAAGAAAGTAGGGTACTGGCTTCTGGTTTCTGGAGAATTTTGTACAGGTATTTTAGAATCTTGCTATATTTCAATTTTAATTAAGTCAAAAGTGTTGTCATTTTCTTTTTAATTCCTGACTGCTTTTCACTCTGTTCAAACAGACCTCTGATTCCTTATCTTCTTCCACACTTTCCTTTGACATCGTCTACTGGGGTCCAATGCTTACTCTCAGGGAACCAGTTGTATTCCCTGATGGTGCTCAGTTTTTGAGGTAAGCAGTTACTCGTCCAGACCACAAGGGGAATGATGCATTACATTGCAGTTTATTTTGCCCATTATTATGCCATCAGGATGGGCTGGCACCAAATATTTTCCCATGAATGTGGCCACTGATTGTGCCAAATCTTTGTGACCGGACCAAGACACTGCTAGAATTACTTATTTGTGAGACAGAGCTCATCTTATTACAATTCAATAATAATAGTTGTTGCATTTGTTAGCAACTTAATATGTGCCAATCCCTGTTCTAAGTGTTGGGGGAAATACAGTGGAAGCAGATTTGCCACAGTTCCTGTCCTGTAAGGCTTAAAAGCACTATATTGGCTTTCATCTTCCTTCTTTACCTTGCTGATCTCCTACAACCTAACCCATGCATTTAGCTCTTCTAACACCAGAGCCCCGTAGCACTTATGTACATATCCATCTGTAGTTTATTTCGATGTCTGCATCCTCCTCTAGTTTGTGAGCTTCTTTTGAGCAACAATAGCCTATCCCTACTTTTATGTATTTTATGTACTGGAGTAAATCATATTCACTGAACGCTTACTGTGTGCAGAGTAGTCTTGTCTTGTCTTATGCTGTCGAGTCATCTCCAACCCACAGCAACGCCATGGATGCATCTCTTTCAGAACACACCAACTCCATCTGCAATCATTCTGGTAGTGGATCTGTAGAGTTTTCTTGGTAAAAATACAGAAGTGGTTTACCACTGCCTCCTTCCAGGTAGTAAACATGAGTATGCACCCTTGATTCTCTCCCATGTCACTGCTGCCCAGCACAGGTGGGCTTCAATTTGTAGCAGATTGCTTTCCACTCACTAGCCCCTGCCCAAGCTAGGAATGGAATGGGTAGGCCTCACATAGCACAGTGCAATCAATAAATACCATTGATTGATTTATTAAGTAGGAGGGAGAACAGGAGTTAATCTCCATTTTACAGATGAGGAAACTGAGGCCCAGGGAAAATAAATGACTTCCCTGAGGTCACACAGCCGGCAAGTGGCAAAGCCAGGATTAGAAATCATGCCCTCTGACTCTGAAGTGCCTTAAGCTGCTTCTCTGAAATATAAGTAAAAGAGCCTCACCAATTCAGGCTTTCAAGAGGAGTAAAAGAGATGAGAACATTGATAAGAAAAGAAAAATGAATGAGAAATGAGAGAGTCAGAAAAAACAGTTAGAAATCTAACTGGGGAGGGTAAAAGTATGTGATTTCAGGGCATTGTGGACAAGAGAGCAGACTAGTAAGAGAAGGGTAATGGGGAGCCTTAAACCTAGTGAGAAACAGATGAGACAGACTGAGGAGTCAGGAGTGAACCAGAGAAACACATGAAACCTGCCTATATTTTGTGCATGTGTGTGTGCGAACTAACTGCCCATCGTCTTTCATTTAGAAACCTTTAGGCCTGACTAACATCAGGAAAAATGGTTTTATCAAAACTGAAAGCAGTCTGATATAATGGGGTGAAGGTCAAAACAGTTCAAATAAAATTCCAAATTGAATATTGCCCTCTTGATTAGCTACACTCTTTGAAAATAGTTTAACCCTAACAGAATGTCTCATGGAATTCAAAAATCAGAAGCAAATGGACTCAAAATTATGGCAAAAAAAAAGACCAGTATATTTAAGGCAGGTTTTTCTCTCTGAAACTTGTCTGGTGTGGCAAATTAGGAAAACATGCGTATTTGAAGGAAAATTATTAGTCATGACAAAGGGGAGGGAGAATTCTTATTGCATCAAAGAAGTAAAAGAAAAGAAAGGCAGGAGGGTTTTCATTTTTGAAGAGCTATGAAAGAGCCCATGTGAGATATTATAACAATAGTGATAACTGTAGTATTTGTTAAGCACCTACTATGTGCCAAGCACTAGTGCTTGTACTAGTACTAGGGTAGATACAAGATGATAAGGCCACAGGGGGTCACAATCTAAAATGCAGGGAGAACTGGTATTTTCTCTCCATTTTAGAAATGAGAAACTGAGGCAACAAGAAGTCAAGTGACTTACCCAAGTTTGCAACGCAGGTAAGTGGTAGAGAGAGTATTGGAATAGAGATCCTCTGACTTGTAGATACGTTCTCTTTCCACTCAGCCATGTTGCTTCCTGAATGTCTGAAATATCTACCTGCAAGAACCCTTTCTCTAATAAATAAATAAAATAAACTGTGGTATTTGTTAAGCGCTTACTATGTGCAAAGCACTGTTCTAAGCGCCGGGGGATACAAGGTGATCAGTTTTTCCCACGTGGGGCTCACAGTTTTAATCCCCATTTGACAGATAAGGTAACTGAGGCACAGAGAAGTTAAGTGACTTGCCCAAGGTCACACAGCTGACTAGCGGCGGAGCCGGAATTAGAACCCGTGATCTCTGACTCCCAAGCCTGCGCTCTTTCCACTGAGCCACAGTGCTTCCCCATCTGAATAAATCAAGTGAAAAAAAATAGGAAATTGAGAGTTAGGAGACAGGAGTCAATTATATTTACTGAGAGCTTGCTTTATGCAGAGCACAGAAGCAGCGTGGCTCAGTGGACAGAGGACAGGCTTTGGAGTCAGAGGTCATGGGTTCGAATCCCGGCTCGGCCACTTGTCAGTTGTGTGACTTTGGGCAAGTCACTTAACTTCTCGGTGCCTCAGTTACCTCATCTGTAAAAGGGGATTAAGACTGTGAGCCCCACGTGGGACAACCTGATTCCCCTGTGTCTACCCCAGCGCTTAGAACAGTGCTCGGCACATAGTAAGCGCTTAACAAATACCAACATTATTATTATTATTATTACAAGTCTTGGGAGAGTACAATACAACAGAGTTGGCAAACATGCTCCCTGACCACAACGAGCTTACAGTTTAGAGGAAAAAACAGAGCACTCAGAGTATCAAAATTTCAAGGATTATCTCTATATTTTGCTAAACTTATTTTTCATGTAATATTGTCCACCACACTGGGACATTAGAGTGATTAGGGGCAAAAAGAAATCAGTCTGGGGCTTTCTGTTCTCAACTTCTTCCTATCTGTAAATTGTTTTGTGTGTCACTTCCATTGGATTGTAATCTCCTTGAGGGAAGTAGGGACCCTTTCTTTTACTGGATTGTACTCTCCCAAGAGCTCAGTAGAGTGATCTGTATACAGCAGGGTACTGAATAAATATGACTGATTGAATAAAACACTGTCAAAGGGTGCGCTCCAACAGTAAGTCTGAAAGGAATTAGCTGAAGTCTGACCCTCCTTTCGTTTCTTAACCAAAATTCCCATGGAAATCAAATGTCCGCTATCCTAGAACTAAATGCTCTGAGCAGAATCAGGGTTGGGAATGGATAAGTAGATGCTAAATCTAAGGACCGGTGAACTTTTTGCCAGGCATATCTATTAGACTACATTAGGCTCTCAATGAATTAATCTTGTAGTCCTGGCCCACAAAAGCACTTTAATAGGTTGTATAATAACAGCCCAAGCAAGTGCATGTATTAGTAATAGTATGAGTCCCCAAATCCAAGCATTTGGAAAGTACTACCTTGCTACAGACATTATTCATATTAATGTCTGTCTCCCCTGTAGATTGTAAGCGCCCTGTGGACAGGGGACATGTCTGCCAACTGTCATATTTTCCCAAGTACTTAGTACAGTGTTCTGAAAATGGTCATTACTCAATGAATACCACTGATGCCCAAAAAACATTCCTTGCCCATAAGCAGTTTACAATCTCCATGTGTTTCCTGAAAATGTGTCACCTAGATGATTTGGATTCTAAACAGTCTTTTTGGGATTGAGTCTGCACTGAACTTAGGAAAAAAAGGAAAAATGTTGATAACTTGGACCAACTTCCCATCCTCTTTTGACTTGAATACCTTAAAATCTTGGAATGGACTGATTTTGCTGATTCAACTGAACTACCCAGTGTACTAAATGCCTTGCAATTGGAGCTCACCAGTTCATAGCAGAATTCAATATTCATTTCTGTATTAAGAGCATTATCCAGTGAATATGTCTACTTTATAAAAGGTAGATTAATGATTCATGCCTGAACTATATACAAATAAAATATTCATCTACTAACGATAAACCAGACAGTCTGCATTACCAGGCCAAACCAGTAGTCTGTCTCACTGGTCTCTGACAGGGGTCAAAGCCAAAAGCTTCAGGGGAGAGTGTAAAACCTTAATGATCTATATAATTGGGAAATACAATTCAATGGAGGGAAACCTTTGCTGACATGAGCTGGAGAACAGTGATTCCATTAACAAAGGATTGATAGGTCTTGTAATTTTATCCACAGTATAACTGCACATACTGTTCTTCTTAATCAAAATACCTAATCACGTTTCTCAAAACGTCTGACCTTCATCCTTTTTTCTTTAATCTTATGTAGGTCAAACTGAATGTCTATGGTTTCTTTTTATATTATTATTTCAATATTGTTAATAATAATACTAATAATAATTTGTATTGGATAAAAGGGATTTCAGGTATAAGTACATGGGAAAGGGAGTTGGATGATTGCATTTGTGGAATAATACCAATAAGGGTATGACTGACAATAGCTCAGAAAACTCAGGAACCAAATGCCTTTTTACCAATAATTCCTGAAAAAAATAACAGAGCATTCATTTAATATTATATTATGATGATATTGATGATGAATCATAAGATATGATTGAAGGAAAATTCTACCTAGTTTATACAAAGCATTGGGGAACAGCTTTTACCAGATTGAGATGGAAGCAGGAATACCACAGAGATTAGTGATTGAGAGTCCAGGTTTACAAAGGGAGGTTACAGAGAAAGACTTAGAAAAAATGGAAAAAGGAGAGACAGAAAGACAGAGGGAGCAAGAGAGAGAAAATAGAGAGAAAAAGGGTTCCACTCTTTGGGAACCACAGTTCTCCTTGCATGAGTGGCAGAGCACTCCTGTTGTAGAAACCTAGAACCAAAATGTCATTGGCTCCAACTAGGGAAGAAGAGGAGTCAATTCAGGGAGTGGAACTACTCCAACAGTAAGTAGCCTGGTGGGAAGGAGCAAGGTCTGGTGGTAAGAGCATAGGCCTGGAAGTCAGAGGCCCTGGGTTCTAATCCTGACTATGTCACTTACCTGCTGTGTGATCTTGGTCAAGTCCCTCAACTTCTCTGAGCTCCAGTTCCCTCATCTGCATAATGGAATTTCAATATTGTTCTCCCTCCTTTTTACTCTATAAGCCCTTATGTGGGACCTGATCATTCTGTATCTACCCTGGTGCTCAGTACAGTGCTTGTCATATAGTAAGTGCTTAACAAATCCCATAATTATTATCACTATTATTAGCCTCACTCCCCACACCTTCTGTGCTCTTCCCTATCACCTCTACTGAGGCTAGAAGCAGCCTCATTCCTCAAACTTTTTACCTGGGGCATCAAATATCTTAAATCTTCTTTGCCAAATATTCCCAGTCACCTGATCACAGACCCTTTATTCATGTGGCCAGAAGTTCAACAGTTCTCATGTTGACACAAGTCACAGTAGTTTGGGTCCAGTTTTGTTTCTCAGGTAAGGATCAGCCCAGTGGCTAGCCCCATTACCTGCCCCTTTCAAAAGGCATACTAATAAATCTCTGAGCTGGTGATGAAGTATTGAATTTATAGAGAATAACTATGACAAGTATTTATGTCCTAACCCTTGTCTTCCCTCAGCAACTGCCATTAAGGAGAAGTGTTTTAATAGAAGAATTCCTCTCCATTAGAAATTGACTGGTTTGGAAAGAAGGCAGTCCATATTATTTTCCCTACAGAGGGCTGCTAAGGGATATGCATTAATCTTTTTTCCTGGAAGGTCGCCTACATAGAACATCTCCTGGATCTTTGTGATTCATTTTGGCACATCTGTAACAGCTGGAAACAAATACCTAGAGCAGTCTCTAATTCAAGATAGATTCATCTGACTGGAGTTTTATTACAGCTGTTATCTATATTGATGGAATAAATGAACTACACCGTGTAGCTGACAGAGGAGAGAAATTCAAGGTTATACCACTCAACACACCTTCATTTTGGTTTTTTTTTTTTCATTTTATGGCTTCATTTTATGGCTTTTCATGAAAACTGTTTTCCAAAATGCTTAATAATCAATTACATAGTAGTGAACTATTGTGGTTTACCCCGAAATCATTTGGTCAACTCTGACATAGGGAACCAAGTGGTTCATCACAATCTATGCACAACTTTTATTTCTTTCTCTTAGTAATTTGAAGCAAAAGGATACATATCTATCCTCAAACTAAGTAATTTCATTTGCAGCTCTACCATGAAAGAGATGAATAAATATCAGCATCTTGATGTAGATCTATTTATCATAGGTTTGTTTTCCTGCATACTTTTAATCTTGTATACCCAATTCTGAATTTTGAATGTGAATTTTGAGTCATCAAATTATTTTATTTGGATTTCTGCCTATCTTACATTAAAAGTAATGAGTGTATTAGGACACTGGTCACTTCTGTGTGAAATGCACAAAACTGACCAGGAGGAAAGCATACTGCCAACCCATTCAAATATGTGTGTTCATGTATTTTGTACCTCTTTTAATTTGCAATAATTACCCAGTAGACCTTAACAACTTCAAGGCCACTTCAGTCTATCATTTAAATATGTATGCTGGTAGAAGAACTAATTTTGACAATGTAGATTATTTACCCATTAGACTGTAAAAGTGCAGCTACAGCTGTTACACTTTAATTGTGAAGACCCACATTTTGGCACTTTTTAATAAAAAGCCTTTTGACCCAGTACACTGCACAGGGTTTCTTGTGTGTGTTTTCATAGGAAAATATTGACACAATTCTTGTTTGAGCAGTGTGAAAACTTACAAATTGCTAACTAACAATAATAATCAGCAATCTGTTCTCTGCTTCACTGGGAAAGACTTCACTAGAGAAAGTAGTGCCTCATTTTTCTCCTGCCTCCATGCAGAGAACATTTTGAAGGGAATAATTCAAGTGGGTCTTGAAAAATAATAATATCCCTCTGAGAAAAGCAGGCACATAACTGTCTTGGTGATATCAAATCAAGCCTTCTAATGTTCAATTTTTTTAAGAGACATTAACAAGAGCATTCAAAAGAGACTTGAACTCACCAGCCAGTTAAATAAAGCTAATCATAAGAAAAAAATAGTTGGCATTATCAACAAGTATGTAATGGATACCCACAGAGTGCAAAATAATTTGGAGTTCTTAAAGTAGAGGCACAGCTCATATCCTCAAGGAGTTTACAATCTACTGTATTACTGACATGTTGACTTAGGTAAAAGAAGTTATGAACACATAATGCACATATTAATAAGTACACTCACACATTTTGATAACCTTACCACATTAATGAATAGAACTTTATCATTTTAAGTAAAATTAATGTATTTCCAAATGAATCTTCTTCTGTGATATCCATATAAACATCTATTCATTCGAGTAGTTTCTCCACATTAACTGGTACTAATCACAGCCAAGCATTTAATATATACAAGCCTATCTGAAAATGATCCATATCCTGAAATATCTAACCCTTCTGTCAGTAAGGGAATTTGGAAGTTAGCTCTCACAAAGGACTGGACAGTCAAAAAGTCTGAGCACTTCGTGGGCAGGGAATGATTGATCCTTCTGTTTTTATCACCCAAGAGCTTAAGTTTAGCACAGTGTACTGAATAGGTGTTCAACAAATACCATTATTATTCAGAGTTCCATAATAATGACAGTATTTGTTAAGTGCTTACTATATGCCAGGGGCTGTTCTAAATTCTGGGTTGGATGCAAACAAATCGGGTTGGACACAGTTCCTGTCCCATGTGGGGCTCATAGTCTCAATCCCTATTTTTCAGATGAGGTACCTGAAGCACAGAGAAGTGAAGTGACTTGCCCAAGGTCATACTGCAGACAAGTGGTGGAACTGGGATTAAAACCCATGACCTTCTGCCTGCCAGGCCTGTGTTTTATCCACTACTCATTCAATCATATTCGTTCAATCGTATTTATTTAGTGCTTACTGTGTGCAGAGCACTGTACTAAGCACTTGGAAAATACAATTTGGCAACAGATAGAGACAATCCCTACCCAACAATGGGCTCACAGTCTAGAAGGGGGAGACAGACTACAAAACAAAACAAAACAAGTAGACAGGCATCAATACCATCAAAATAGATATATAGAATCATAGATACATACACTATGCCATGCTGCTCCTCTTAACAGTGGTAGGAAGGAGAAATTTCAAGCTCCAGACTTGACCCCCATCTGAAGATAGTTTAATTGCTACTTTCCATGTCTGGAATCTGTAGTTTCGTTTGTATACCCATCCTTTACACTTTTATATTTCTCCTTACCAAAACTATAAGCTCATTGTAGAGCAAGACAGTGCTTTCCAACTGTATTGTCTTGTACTCCTCCAAGTGCTTAATACAGTGCTCTCTATAGTAAGTGCTAAATAAATACCTTTGATGATGATGATGATGATTCAGTTGCACATTCAATTAATCAGCAACTCTGTAAATAAATACACTTTATTCCCATCTTCTCTCCCAGGAGTGTGAACTCCTTGTGGGTAGGGAACTGGTCACTTCTTTGTTTTAAAGTGCCCACTGAACTTAGTACAGTGCATTGCGATATTTGAGATGCTGACCTTCATTCAGAAGTTATATTCTCCTGACATCTCAGCTGAGTCTATAATGAAGTACGAGGATGTCCATGACGTGCCACCCCTTGATTTCTAACATAGATCACTAGCTCCTTGAGGGTAGGGATCATGCCTAATTACTCTAGTACACTCTCCAAGCCCGTAGTACAGTGCTCTGTACAGAGTAAACACTCTAGAAATACCACTGATTAACTGTGGATTTAGGTCCCATAAATCTTCCCCTTACATAGACACAGTAAGAAATCCTGTACCAAGTATAAGTGAAATGGTAACAGCGTTAAGTGTGGAATTGTATCTTATCCAACATGCAAAATATGTAGGAAGCACATTTTTTGATCAAATGCATAGTCAGTAGTGTATCAATTAATGGTATTTTTTCAGTGCTGATTGTGTGCGGAGAGCACTGTATTAAGAGGCTGGGAGTATACAATACGACAGAGTGGGTAGACATGCTCCCTGCCTATAAGGAGATTTCAGTCCAGATGGAGAGAAAGGCATGAAAATAAATTTCAGCTATGTACATGAGTGTCATGGGGTTGAGAGCGGACCAACCCCAGGATAATTTTAAAACTCCAGTTCCTGGAATTCCACACCTGTTACTCACCAGCTAATTTCAACTCTCCCTTTCACAATCATCTTGGAAGCTAGGAGTGGTTCAATAAACTGGTACCTGAGGGCTGAGTTTTCCTTATTTAATTCCACAGAGGGTTTCTTCAAAATGGCATATACTGCCTTCTGCTTATTATATTGTTGTTGTTTTTTTTTAATTTGAAGCATCTATCTTGTAGTAGCTAAAATTATTCTTTCATTCTCAGTTTCTTCTCTTTGGGGCAGGAAAAAAAGTATCATTCTTGGATTGACTGGACTGCACTGAGTAGTTGAAGACAAACATACCACCCCACCTCTTACGCAGACTCGATGCAGTGACAATAGGGGCATTTGGAAACCAGTACAATACTCTGTGAATGAGTGAACTGAGTATTCGAGAACCTGTTAAAGCTTATTGACTTTAAGACTGCCCTCCTGGAAATGAATATCTGCCTGAAACAGTTACCATATTGTATTGGTCCTACTTCTCTGCATGCTTAAGCTTTCTAAATTTCTGTCTTTGCAAAGAAAACACATTAAACTCTTAGCTTTTTATCCTCAAGCTTCTTAATCTTTAATCGCATCTAGAATCAGGGTCTTAATCCAGTTTAGTAGTTACAAGAATCCTAAGGATATAACTGAAAGATTATAGGGCAGGGGAAGACATTACACTTGTAGAAAAACCTAATCAGAGGAAATTTTTCATTAAATAAGACAGATGGTAGTAAATGTTGAAAACCAGAAGGAAATCCATGAGATTCAAATCTTGACCATATCACTAACCAAATCTGTTCGCCATAATGTGTTGTGGCTAGCAGAAAATGTACCTGGGATTTAAAAAAGAAAACATTAATTATCCTCTTCCAAGGTGACTGACCTAAATCTAACTTCATCGTATGCACTTAACCAGAGTCTACATGTTTTACCTTGACAAAAGGCACATTAAAATGGGTCAAAAACATTTTGTTACATTCCTTAATGTTTTCAAACTAATTTTTTATAAAGACCTATGCTTCATAATACTGTTATTATCAAATAGTAACAAAATAAAGGAAAGAAGTGAATTGGACTAGATCATAAAAGAAGCAAAGAACAAAAAAGTCTGCTATTTCCAGGGAGCAGTTTCATGTAATTCTTTTGTTTGATTTAATTCACTACCATATACAGAGGAGTTAGTGCCTTCCCGAGGGTGGGTCCTATTTCATATCATCATTTCGGTAAAAATGCTTTAGTGAATTGACTTATGTGGAAAAGATTTCCCCTAATAACCCTAGAGACTGGAGTCCTTGGTTTATTTAAGAAAAGACAGAGGGAACCTGTGAACTTTCTCACCCTGCTGGTGTTATTTTTTTCATCCTAACCTCCATAAATAGGAGTGATCTATGTAGCCATTTTTCATTTTTGATGACGATATTCCTGCTGAGTCCGTAGTCATCGATCAATGATGTTTATTCAGTGCTTACTGTATGCAGAATACTGTATTTGGAGTTTGGGCTACAGTACTTTAGGCAGAGAGAGACATGAGAATAAATTACAGATGTCAGGAAGAAGGAAAAAGTGATAAGCTAGATGAACTAAGAAGAAAAAAAGAATGGAATCAGTGGTATTTATTGAGCAGAGTACTGTATTAAGTGCTTGGGAGAGTCCAAAACAGTAGGGTAAGCAGACATGATCGCTAGCCTCAAGGAGCTTACAGTAGAGAGGAGGAGGAAAATTGATATATGGTCAAATAAGTGCTTAAATAGTAGAGTGTCTAAGTCATTATGTATAGAAATAACTTGGGACCCCTGTGCATCCCATGAATTTGTCCCAAGACTCCCTTGGATGACAAATATAAATTCTGGTGTTTTCTAAGTGAAGGACATTACAATAGTTTTTCATGTAATTGCTTTTTTATCAGGAGGCTATGACTAACTACCTCTAAACCGTAAGCTCTTTGTGGTCAGGGAACAGACTACTTGTTTTGTTTTGTTCTGTTTTGCTGTCTGTCTCTCCCATTTAGACTGTGAGCTCATTGTTGGGCAGGGATTGTCTCTATCTGTTTCTGAATTGTATATTCTAAGTGCTTAGTGCAGTGCTCTGCACATAGTAAGCGCTCAGTAAATACAACTGAATGAATGAATGAACATGTCTACCAGCTTTGTTATACTGTACTATCCCAAGCACTTAGTACAGCACTCTGCACACAATAAGGGTGGATTTTTTTTTTTAGTTAATGGTATTTACTAGGCATTTACTATGTGCCAGGCAGTGAACTAAGAGCTACGTGGATGCGAACTAATCAGGTCAGACACAATCTGTGTGTCCCACAAGGGGCTCACCGTCTTAATCCCCATTTTACAGATGAGGTAACTGAGGAACAGAGAAGTTAAGTCACTTTCCCAAGGTCACACAGTCGATAAGTGGGACCAAGGACTCGAACCCAGGCCCACTGACTCCAAAGATCATACTCTTTCTCACTAGGCTCACTGATTGATCGATGAATAGAACATTATAACCAGAGGGCTAATAATGGCTATCCTCCCCCGCACCCCACCTAAATTTATTTTCATGTCTGTTAGATTGCAAGCTTCTTAGGAGCAGGAAGCATATACTCCAGTATATTATACTCTCCCAAGCAGTTATCAATGTTCTTCACACAGTAAATACTCAATGAATACCATTATTTAATTTACATTTGTAATACTGACCCCTATTCCTGATCCTTAAAATTGTGAGGGAGTTCATAGCCCTCTTACTCCTCCTGCTTTGACTGGAGTTTTCTATGAGCATTATTTACCGTATTTTAAGTAACTAAACCATTACTGTATGTGCTTGAATTGATTTGTGCTTAATTTCTGAGAGGTTTCTGGTATGGTTGTGTCTTAAGTTCTTTTATGTTACAACACTGACTGTAATTCAGCCTTCTTTATGTTTCAGCTGGTCTTATTTGAGGGAGGATTTTCATTATTTATAGAAGCTGTCTCTCTTTCCACCCCCAAGCTGGATACATTTTCAATGCACTGGTATATTTGACAGAAAAACAGCTTGAACCACCCTCCTCCCCCCGCCCCAACCCCACCCAAAGGAAGAAATTTTAGAGACACATTAACTCTTTCAGACATTGAGTGTACCTTCGAACATACAGGTAAATTAACTAGGATTTGAGAGACCTTGAAAAAAATTGTTCAGTGTATTCTTCTCTCCCTCGGGTCCACTTTTAATAAAAATGTGAATTTCAGTGATATTCAAAGATCGCTAAAAAGATCAACAATGTAATGACTCATTCTGCCCTCTCCCTACTAATTTGGTTTTGGGGGTGAAAGGTTGCTTCATTCCTCCTCCCAATAAACTGGCTGCCTGTCAGTCATTCCTTTCCACCTTCTTTGAAGCTGCAAATTAGGGGCTAATGGGGTTTCTCTTTGAGCCCCTCTGATGACCTAAATGTAGATGATTTCTCTTCCCGGTTGAAGTGTTACCTTTTCCTTTAACCCCTACTGAGGATAGGCTTTCCTAGCAACCAGAAAATGTCAGGAGCCTAAGAAGCATATAAGTGGTTGTTGTTATGCTTATCATCATTACGAGCACTTGTCTAGTTCTTTTCATCTTCAAAGTGCTTTGTGAACATTAATAATCTTTTTTTTTCCCAAAGACTGATAGATCTTTAACTCCATGTGACCTTCACATTTTTATAAAGTGTGGTCATTGACGACAACTACCCTTTCAGAGTCCGTCTTATCTGGTGGTAAGCGGGAACATGTGCCCGGAGGTTCAAAATTAATAAGAACTTAAAATGTTTTAGAAGTCCAGGGCTCCACTGCCTCACATCTTGCTTTACTCACTGCTCTGATCTCTCTTGCTGCAATTCTTTGCATCAACCCAACCCTCACATGCCGTGGCAACATGCAGGGTTTTGTAACTAAATCTCTGACCTTTCCGTTTCTCTCCAGATTTCTCATTCCCTCAACTGAGCAGAAAAAGTTCCCACCCACACATGCACACACACACACACACACACACACATATTGGGGAAATGGGATAATTGGGCAAGTGAAATTCCAAGCGACTCAGTGCCAGAAAAACGATCTGTTAGGGTAATGGACCCAGGAGACTTGATCTCTTAAAGGGCCAGCTGTTTTGGGGGGGTTTTAAAAAATATTTCTTAACCCCTCTGCGCCAGGCAGTGTCCTAGGTGCTGGGGTAGATAGAAGCAAATGAGGTTGGACAGTCCATTTCCCACAGTCCATTTAATCCCAATTTTGGAGATGAGGGAACTGAGGCCCAGAGAAGTTGCGACTTGCCCAAGGTCACACACCAAACAAGTGGCAGAGCTTAGAGTAGAACACTATTCCTTCTGACTTCCATTCCCGGGCTGTGTCCAATAGGACATGATGCTCATCAGTCAGCTTCTTTCTCCCAAGAGGAGTTAGTGAGCAGAATGAATTATTGGTGGCTACTCCGGATACCATAATAAAGATTATATTTCTAAGAGCAAATATGAATTTAGAAAAGCAAACACAAGAGATGCTGCATGAGGGAAGGTGAGACACACTCAGAGTGAAGCTCAATCATATTTATACTGAGCATTTATTCTGTACAAAAAACATACTAAGCACTTGGGAGAGCCTGATAGAGGTGCAGGCATGATGTCTGTTCTCAAGGAATTCCTAATTTAGCTGGGGATACGAACACTAAAATAAATTACCAAGTAGGGGAAACAATAGAATTTAAAGATCAGGAGGGTATTTCTTCTCATGGACAAAAAACTGATGAGCTACATTTGGGGAGAAAATAAACAGGCTAATTCTTGGGGCCTTTCAATTGCTTCCCTGAACCTATGAAACACATGGAAAAGCTTGACACTAGCACTGGTGGCTTTTAAGGTGCCAGAGCCCTGGTAAAGAGACTCATTTAGAGCCCCTGAAAGACAACTTTAAAGAACTACAAGTAAATTAGACTCTTTCCATTGTGGTTTCCCTTTGTTTTAAAAGTTTAAGAAAAGAACAAGGTTTTCAGTTGCTTGGATTAGATTTTGTATGATATCCTAGTGTTTACCCTTCTCTCCATTTAGACAAGAGAGGAAGGTTCTTCCCCATATCTTGAGGCATGCTTTGAACCTAATAATAATCATGATGGTACTTATTAAGCCCTTATTTTATGCCAAGTACTATGTAAAGCACTGGAGCAACTGCAAGATCAGCAGATTGGAAAAAGTGCCTATATCGAACAGGGCTCACAGTTGGAGAAGGGTCCCCATTTTACAGATGAGGAAATTGAGGCATAGATAAGTTAAGTGAGCTGCCCAAAGTCACCAGTGCATATGCTGATAACATTAATAATAATAATGATAATAATAATAATAATGGTATTTGCTAAGGCCTTACTATGACTCAAGCACTGTTCTAAGCACTGGGGTAGAAACAAGGTAATCAGGTTGTCCATTGTGAGGATCCCAGTCTTAATCCCACATTTTACAGATGAGGTAACTGAGGCACACAGAAGTTAAGGGACTTGCCCAAAGTCACACAGCTGATAAGTGGCAAAGCCAGAATAAGAACCCATGACCTCTGACTCCCAAGCCCATGCTCTTTCTACTAAGCAACACTGCTTCCCTTGGATCTGTCTCCCTGCTTCTAGACTATGAGCCCGTTGTGAGAGGGACTGTCTCTACTTGTTGCTGAATTGTACTTTCCCAGCACTTAGTACAGTGCTCTGCACACAGTGAATGCTCAATTAATACAATTGAATGAATGAAAAGTGGCAGACCTGGGATGAGAACCCAGGTCCTCTGACTCCCAGCCTTGTGTTCTTTCCACTAGAACATGATGTTGGGCTAGTCACACTGTGGCTTTGTGGAAAGAGGAAAGGGACTCAAGAGGCCTGCAGTGTGACCTTGGGCAAGTCACTTCACTTCTCTGTGCCTCAGTGGGGATGCAATGGGGATTCAATATCCTCCTTTAACTGTGAACCTCATGTGGGACAGGAATTATGCTTTACTGTATCTACCTCAGGGCTTAGTTCAATCAATCAGTGCTTTTTATTGAGTGCTTACTGTGTGCAGAACACTATACTAAGTTCTTGGGAGAGTACAGTACAACAGAGTTGGTAGTCAATTCCCTGCTTACAACAGGTTTAGAGTCTATATAGTAAGTTCCTGAATTCTATTATTATTGTCATTATTATTATGTTGCTATTGTTATTACTGACCACATCGCAGTTCTCTGACAGAAAGCTGGTTCTCCATTACATGTGCAGAACACTCCACTAAAATTTTGAGAGTTTAATAGTAGACATAAACCCAGCACTCAAGAAGTGTACAAACTAGAGAGGGACACAAAAACTAAAATAAACTGCAGGTAGAAGGAAGTGATGCAGTAAGAGATATTTATACGAGTGCTAGTATAGAACAGGCCTGGAAATCAGAAGGATCTGGTTTGTAATCTCGCCTCTGCCGCTAGTCTGCTGTGGGACCTTGGGCATATCAATTCACTTCTCTGTGCCCCAGTTACTTCATCTGTAAAATGGGGATTAAGATTGTGAGCCCCAGTGTGGGACAAGGACGTAGTCAAGACAGAGATTGTACCCATTACATTGTTATATTGTACTCTTCCAAGGATTTAGTACAGTGCTCTGCACATAGGAAGTGTTCAATAAACACTATTGGCTGACTGACTGACTATCTTGGAGAAGCAGCATGGGCTAGTGGATAGAGTGTGGCCTTGGGAGTCAGAAGGACCTGGAATATAATCCCAGCTCTGCCCCTTGTCTGCTGTGTGATCTCGGGCAAGTCAATTAACCTCTCTATATCTGTTAACTTCATCTGTAAAATGGGGATTAAGACTGTAAACCCCATGTGGGACATAGACTGTGTCCTACTTGATTACCTTATATCCAACCCAGTGCTTAGAACAGTGCCTGGCACAAAGGGAGTACTTAACAAATACCATAAAAAGTGCTTAGGTAGTGTAGAAGTGGCAGCAAAGGGGAAAATAAAGTGGGGAGATTAGAGATAAATTAGGGAATGCCTCTTGGAGGAGGTATGCTCCTAGAAGGTCTTGCAAATATGAGAAGAACTTGAGCCTTTCTTATGTGAAGAGAGGTGGGGCTGTAAGACCTCAGCAGTGAAATCCAAGAGTGAAGTTTTGTGGGTAGGTAAATTAGTCTTGTACTTTACCTTTGTCTCTTGTACAAAGTCCCAAAACACCACAGCTAACTCAGAAAGTCTGATTCAATCTGCAGATTACAAGGATCATAACTCCCAACTCTGTTTTATTGTACTTTCCCAAGCACTGCTTCCAGTACTCAGCACACAGTAAGCACTCAATAAATACTATTGATTGAATTTAGTCAATAATATTGCTGGGCCTGTATAAAGGGTGAAACATTGGTCCTAAACAATTGGGAGAGAGCAGCAGAAGGAAGACATACATTCCCTTCCTTCCAGAGGTTTATAGTCTCAGGGGAGAGACAGAAAAATGTAATGAAATTGATCAATCATGGGATCTGAGCACTTACTGCACACAGAGTACTCTAAGTACTTGGTAGTTGGTAGACAAGAAATGTATTTACATTTAGTGAGAGTAGTCATAAGAACAGGGATAAAATAGGTAATAGAATGATTAGGTCAGAATTAAATAAGTGAATAACTAAACATACCAATCAGTATATGTATATATATATATAAGCATCTAGGATTAGATTTAATGTGTGAATGTTAAGGATGACATTGGTTTTTAGTGGTGCTTAAAGTTGGAGTTTCTATGTTAGGGTTACTTGGATGTGGCCACAAAGGTAAGTAAAAATCCCTGGGTTGTCAGAGGGCTTGATGTAGCATGATTATCATTACTTGGATAAAGTTTGGGTTATAGCCTATTTTGGTTTCCTGTGCCTTCCCTTCTTCTAAGTGTCAAATGTGTCAGTATAAGGCCCTTTATATTCCCCTTTGGATAGGGAGGTATGTGTTGTCTTTGTCATTTTCTTCTCTAAGGACTTTAATCTGACTTGGTTTGCAATAGGGGGGAGGGTAAAGGGAGAAATTGGAAGGAGGAAAGCGTATTTGCCTTGGGCAAAAGACCAAATATTCAACACTCACATTGTTTGTAAAACTCCTCAATAATTATTTAATGTATAGCAAATGGCAACTCACACTAAAACTTCATTTTTGATGAAGTACTACCATGATTCAAAGAACCCCCTCAAACTTCAGACTCTTTGTTGCCTTTGTTTTCTTTCCAGTGTCCTTTTTTGAATTTTCCATCCAAGAAAAATTCCTGCTATTATTCAGGTTACTTTGATAAAAACATATTGAAAGTTAATCAGTTCCATATTTCTAATTGCCTCATATAGAAATAAAGGATTATTAATTTGGTGATGGTGTTGAGTGTTTGATGCAGGAATTTCACAGTGCTTTTTTTGGGGAAGGAGAAGCTGGCGGGGGGGGGGGGTGAGGGGCTGCTTTCTGCATATGTTCTATGTGTTGAATCAAGCATTGCAAGGTAGAATAAAGCATTCGATACTCATATTGTGAAGCATAATCTTTCTAGAGGAATCAAAACTGTATTCATAGCCAGTCTGCTGTCTTGTTCTGGTCTCATGATGGTAGTACATAAAACTGTGATACCCAAGAAAATGCTTATATTAAGATAAAAAAAAAACTGTGTCAGAAAAAAATCTGGTCCCTGGTGAATCCAGCTTCAGTCTCTGTAGTAAATGACCAGCAGGAGTTTTTGATTGCAAAGGATGATGGTGATGGTTATTAAGTGCTTACTATGTGCCAAGCTCTGAGGTAAATACAAAATTATCAGATTGATCACAGTCCTTTTCCCACATGGAACTCACACTAAGCACATTGACAGGCTCTCCACATGTTTTTTACTTTTCCTTAACAAATCTCACACCGATCACTCCTTCCTCCCTCCTAGATTATCACTTGTTCAGCTTCACCAAACTCATCTAGAACACTGCCTTCCTTGATTAATTCATTCAATAGTATTTATTGAGCACTTAGTGTGTGCAGAGCACTGTACGAAGCTCTTGGAAGTATAATACAACATTAAACAGTGACATTTCTGGCTCACAAGCTCCCTCCACATCTCCCCTGTGACAATACCTCAACTACCTCAGCACTCTTATGAATTTATCTGCTTGCTACTGACATATTTCTAGACTTTGATCACTTATATCCACTCTCATGTGCTCTTTCCCTGGCTAATTCACAGTATCCCAAGTCATCATATATCTAACAGCTATCTCTATCACTTATTTATACTCATCCTCAGCCCTTATGGATATACATTAATTCCATTGTATATTAATTTGTTTATTTTCATGCACAGTAAATACTGTCTGTCTCTGGCACTAGAGTATGCTCTTTATGGGCAGAGAATGTGCAATTCACTTGTTTTGTACTTCTAGAGCGATTAGTACAGTGCCCTGCACCCAGTGGTTTCTCCAGTAAATATTACAACCACTACTAATAATTAACACTGCTATTATTTCTACACTCACCAATTTAAATCTACTTGTCTTCTCCATTTGACCATAACCAGTTTCCTCACAAGAAGCATCATGGCCTAGTGGAAAGAGTACAGATGTTAGAAGGCCTGGGTTCAAGTCCCAGTCCCACAACTTGTCATCTGTGTGACCTAGGACAGGTCACAACTTCTCTGTGCCTCAGTTACCTCATCTGTAAAATGGGGATTAAGACTGTGAGCCCCATGTGAGGCATGGACTGAGTCCAACCTGATTATCTTGTGTTTACCCCACTAAGCTCTTAACTCCATAAAAAAAAATGATGTGAGGACAAAATGTGATAAGCTAAGTAAAAACACTTTGGAAAAATAACAATACAATACATAACTCCTCCACTAGATTGTAAACCCCTTGTGAGCAGGGATTGTGTCATTAATACTCTATTGTACTTTCCCAAGTGTTTAATAGACTGTAAGACTGTAAGCTCATTATGGGCAGGGAATGTCATTGTTTTTTGTTGCGTAGTACTTTCCCAAGCACTTAGTACAGTGATCTGCACACAGTAAGGACTCAATAAATACAATTGCATGAATAAATGAATGAATATTTGGACACTGCACACAATAACCACTTACATTTCAATCAATAATAATAATAATAATAATGTTGGTATTTGTTAAGTGCTTACTTTGTGCAGAGCACTGTTCTAAGCGCTGGGGTAGATACAGGGTAAGCAGGTTGTCCCATGTGAGGCTCACGTGCTTCATCCCCATTTTACAGATGAGGGAACTGAGGCACAGAGAAGTTAAGTGACTTGCCCACAGTCACACAGCTGAAAAGTGGCAGAGCAGGCATTCGAACTTATGACCTCTGACTCCCAAGCCCAGTCCCTTTTCCACTGAGCCACTGGTATTTATTGAGTGCTTACTATATGCAGAACACTGGATTAAGTGCTTGGGAGAATACACATTCCACTGAGGATTCAAATTATTATTTTCTTAGTTCTTCCCTCTCCTTTATTTGCCATTCTATCAATGTACCAATAATTGTGCTATTAAGTGTTATGTGCCAAGCACTGCACTAAGTGCTGAGATAGTTACAAACTAAACAAGACATACAAAATTTCTGTCTCACATGGGCCTCACATCCTTAGTAGAAGTGGGAACATGTCTGAATTGCTATATTATGGATGAGGAAACTGATTCACAGAGAAGTTGTGCTTTTCCCAGAGGTCACACAGCAGGGAAGTGGCATATCCGGGATAAGACTTCTAGGCCTATGCTCTTTCCACTATGCCATGCTGCTTCTCTGCTCTCCCTTCCCTCTATTTTCCCCTTTTATATCTCCATGTTTCCCTTGTTCATTCTATCCTTTTCCTTTCTTTCTGCCTCTTGATCTTTCCCTCCCCGCTGATTACCTTAATTTTGAGGCGTGAAAACACTGAAAGTATTCCTTATAACAGCTAATAAAAGTTTAAATGACTGAAGGAGACTCGGATCGTTTTTCAAAATCACTGTCCTTTAAAGAAATCATTTTGTTTTTAAAGTATTCAGATTTTGCGATACAGCAATCAGCTAACTCTGATATGTTGCCTTTCATTTCACCGAACACTAACCATTTTCTTCTGAAAATGATTCTGCTTTCCATGATTTAAGAATCAGGGCACATACTATATAGGCTTACTTGGGAAAGTAATCACCTCAAAACTACTGTACACCTATTCACACAAACCCTATTCAAAACGTGAAACTTTTTTTTTAAAAAAATAATCTGTCCTGCACCATTTTGTTGAAGAGCATTAATGATTTTAAAAAGGCTTCGCTTTAAGAATTTGAATCTTAAGATCCTTTGCATTTTTTCTTTCAAAGGGTTTCAATCTGGGGAGCTAGTAAAGAAGGATTACCATAGTTTAACAAAGTGAAAAACTAATTGAATCATTAACTGGCTTTTCAGATTCAAATATCTTCATTCCAAACCAGAGTCACTGTTTACCCTTCTGCTTTGCTCCTCTGCCTCTCTCCTTTCTTCGGCCTTGTTTGTAAAACTTCTTAAGTTTTAGTCCTTACTCTGAAAAGGTCATGTGAAAACGCACATCCAACATGTCAGTGAAAGTCAAGGCTTGTTGTATTATTAGTCTTGCCATTTTATTTTTTCATGAGGAGTTTCGCCCTTGGGGATTGAAAGCTTACATTTGAATATCTCTTTGGCGATCTTGCAACTCTATTAATTCACTCAGATTTTTGCAACTTCAAAATGCCCATATAAAACAACAAGGCAGCAAATGTATTGGCGCTTAATATTTTTTCTAGCCAATGACAGATGCTTTTTTTACAATAGGAACACACAATATTTCTGTATAATGGAAATGTCCTATTTTAACCTAAACACGAATTAGCTTTAAACTTATAGACCATGAGATACTCTGCTTCTGTGAAATTACATGTTTGAAGCTAGTTTCTTCACCCGATATTCAGAACTACCTACCATTTTGCATATCTATGGAACAACAATTATAATAATTATAGCATACAGCCTTTCCTTCTGAAGGAACTTTATAGATAATATTCTATCTGATCTAATCTGTGAAAAATGGAGTAAATGGCTTGTTACTTCATTAACTCTTTCAACCACTAAAGCCTTGCTGCAGTTGTAGTTTTTTTAAACTAATCAGCACACCAGCCTGCAATGTTTTTCCAAGACTTTCCTTCTTTTTACCAGACACAGTAAACAAAGCCTCAGTGTTACACAGTGTGTCCATAAAGGTGCATTAGATTCAGGGTACCTCTCAGATGACGTTATTCCTACTACATCCCAGTCCATCCACTCCGCTTCTCTAGAGAGCCTCCTCACTGTTCCCAGATCTCATCTGTCTCACCACCGAGGACTTCCCTACGTTCTCCCCCTGAAATGGAACTTCCTCCCTGTCCATATATGCCAGGCCACTGCTCTCTCCTCCTTCAAAGCAGCGTTAAGGTCACATCTCCTCCAAGAGGCCTTCTCCGAATAAGCCCTTTTTTCCCCTCTGCTCGCTCTCCCTTTTGAGTCATCTATGCACTCGGATCTGTGTGACCTTCGGACATTTGATGTTGGCCCTACCCAAAATCCCACAACACTTCAAATATCTTAAATTATATATTATAAATTATTAACTGTAAGCTTGTTATGGGCAGGGAATGTGTCCACTCGTTCTTCTGTAGTCTCCCAAGCATTAATAGGATATTTTGCACATAATAAGTGCTCATTTAACACCACGGAATAATGCCATTTCCCAGGTGAAACCTGGGAGTCAGTTGCTAGAGTCAGACTGGCAAAGCATATCAGTCAATCGTATTTTTTCAGTGATTACTGTTTGCAAAGCACTGTACTAAACTCTTGAGAGAATACAATATAATAGAGTTGGTAGACACATTACCTGCCCACAGTGAGCTTACAGTC
Source organism: Ornithorhynchus anatinus (assembly GCF_004115215.2). Taxonomy (NCBI): domain Eukaryota; kingdom Metazoa; phylum Chordata; class Mammalia; order Monotremata; family Ornithorhynchidae; genus Ornithorhynchus; species Ornithorhynchus anatinus. The sequence continues at coordinate 29,806,241 of NC_041746.1, forward strand.
TAGAGGAAGAGCTTACTGTATAGAGAGCATGTTACTACCAAGAAAGAAGTGGCTCAAAGAGCAGAAGCTTCTCAAGAATCATAGTATGGAGGCAGATATGAAAATAGTAGTTATAATAATTGTAGTAGTAGTAATACTATTGCAGTGTGACCTTGACCAAATCATTAATTTCTCTGAGCCTCATGTAAAATGGGGATATGGCCATTTCTCTCCTTACCTCTTAGAATGAGCCCCACAGTGGACAGGGATTAGGTCCAATGTGATAATCTGGTAAATTCTCCAATGTTTAGCACATTGTTTGGCACCTAACAAGCACTTAATAAATACCATAACTTTTAACCTTAAGATGACATAGCATGATGAAAAAAACAAGCAATCAAAAAACACTTTGAAGTAGGAAGAAAAGAATTACTTTTAATGAATATCAGAATAGGTACCACCTCATCCAAACTTTTTTGTATGCTTTTCAACCTGCTTTGCAGCAGACTTTAGATGGAGAAAAATTAGTTCAGGACTTCTTAACTTTTTAATATACACTTGATTGTTTTTAATCTCCATCTTCTAATTTAGCATTTTTTTTCCTCCAAGAAAAGTCCATCTTTCTATGCACTGCACAGTGCTGAACCTAGTGCCTAACTTCTGTTTTAGATTGTAAAATCCTAGAAGATGGGGATACCATCTACAAATTCTACTGTACTCTTCCAAGTACTTACTTAAATGTTCAGCCCAAAACAGATCAGCCAAGTGCCATATTGTGTAGTCACAGTCTTCTCCAAAACAAAGAATGCCCTTTGATGTCGAAAAGAAGCTCTGTGATGCAAGTGTTATAGACTCTCTGTTGGCTGAACATTGGCTATAAGTGGCTAAAGAAGCATTCTCCCTCCTTTGTAACCACTCCCTTCTTCTACCCTCTGTTCTTCTCAAGCTAACCTACTCTCTGTACCTGGTTCTCTTCTTTCCCACTGCTGATCACTTGCTTATGTCCTTCTTCCCCCTCCTCCCCCTTCCTGGAACTCTCTCCCCATTTCAAATTCACTGGACTACACCTCTCTTCACCCTCAAAGACCTTCAAATCTGCTTCTCTTTCCTCCAGGAGACCTTCTTGGCTGGAATCTAAACTCTTTGAGGACAGGGTCTGTGTGACCAACTAATAATAATAATAATTATGGTATATTTTCAGTGCTTACCATGTGCCAGGCACTGTATTAAGTGCTCGTTTATACTCTCCCCAGTTCTCGATGTATCTCCCTGGCCATGGAAGACAAAATAAGTGGGATTGATTTCTTGACTGATTGATTCATTGGAGGCTCTGCAATAGGGAAATGCTATGACAGTACCTTACGGTTGCATGAAGCTTGGACTTGCTGTTGTAGCCATAAGGCAGAGAATGAGAGGACCCAATCTAGATTGACGATTGACCTCATTCTCACCGTCATTGCAAAGGCAGATGCCTGAAAGCACTCTGGTTTGAAGCTTCACAACCCATAATATAACTAATAACTCCCTATCTCTGTTTGTATTTCCCAAGCTTCATATAAATGCCAGAAGCAATGACTTGTAGTCACCTTTAATCTCTTGAGAGCTGTTCTGTCATTGGCTGGCTGAACTTCAAGAAAAGTTATGACAGTGGCAAAGTTCTGCAAACTTCAGCACATATTTTTGTAATTAGATAAATGATGAGAAACTCCATTTGAAATGCACTGCCAAAATTATTTGCATAATACTTTAGATTTGGAAGTATAGATCATGTTCCTCGCCATGTTGTACTTGAGGGGGGATGTACAGTTTATTTCTCTTAGCTGTGTCTCAACTTTATTTTCAGTCTGGAGGTTTTAACCACATCTCTGCCTTGAAAACAGAGCTCTGATCATGGAAATATTGTTTATGTCGCTGGAGAGGGTGGGTGAGAGGTTGGATTTTTAATTTTCTCCTGTTGTGAATCCAGTTTTCTCAAATGACTGCATTTCTCTCATGAGCGCAGTAGCATTGAACACTGATAGTGGAAAAAAAAATCCATTCCCTCTTCTGGGGTGTTGCCAAGGTTTTTCCGTTTTTGCAAATGAATAAAAAACAAATGAAATGTCTTTCTTTTTTCACAAAAACAAAACTGCATAGACTTTCAAAAACTATTTGATCTGTAAGGAGCATACAAATATAATAGCAAATCTAGCAAAAAAAGTATTTATTAAGCATATATCATGGGCAGATCATTGAGGTGGATTGCTTGATCACCATCAAGCAATCCACCTCAATATTTTAAACAGTTTTAATCCTTAGGCAAGGGTGTGGAGATCAAAACTCAAAGCTTCTTTTGAAGGAAGAGGACATTGGTTATAAAGGAGGTAGAAAGTTTCTTTAGCAACTTAAAGGTAATGGTCAGCAGTCAGAGTCTATAACCCTAAGATTATAGTTTTACCATTAAGATTGCAAGCTTTTGAAGTCAGGCAACTTATCATTTAAATCTATTCTAAATTTCAAATGGCCCTCTAGACTGTAACCTCACTGTGGGCAGGTAAGCCACTGTTTATTTTTCTATTTTAAGTTCCCAAGCACTTTGTACAATGCTCTGCACACAGTAAGTGCTCAATAAATACTATTGACTAACAGGATAGGCCCCTGTACATATGAGTTGCTAAGTAGATACTGTCAACGATGAAGGTGGTGGTTAATTCAGGGTATTTATTATTACTTATAAAGTCCACTCATCTAATGCTACAAATTTTTGCTTTACTATATTTTAAATTTTTGCTCTCAGCCCAAAGAACATGAACAGGAATATTAATCTCAGGAAACTAAATGTAGTAAGAAATCCTTTTCTAAAGGATTTCTAAAGGTTTAATGGACTCTGTTTGTAGCAATCTGGGGCTCTTTTTCTTCCTCACATCCATTATCTGCAGATGGAACTCTCTTCCACCTAAAAGAGACAGTCATGGATGCAAGTGTTTTTCTGGGTAACCAAGCTCAACCAGACACTCAATCTCCATCTCAGTTTAGTCAATCTCTGACTCTGACTCATTCGTATTTTCACAAATGTCTTTATCTAAACCTAATCTAGCCATTCTGTGCAGTTCCTTTGATTATCAAATAGATTTCCACATGTTTTGAAATTGCACATCAGAACTAAAAACCTTCTTTGGGGCCACAGAACATTTATATAAGTAATGTTACCACTTTTTTTGGTGGGCGGTTATGGTGTTTGTTATGCACTTAACTATGTGTTAAACTCTGTTTCTAGTGCTGGAGTAGAAAGTCAAGTCAATCAGTGGGACAGTCTCTATCTCATGTGGGGCTCACAGGCCAAGTAGGAGGGAGAACAAGTATTCAATCCTCATTTTTACAGATGAGGCAACTGAGGCACAGAGAAATTAAGTGATTTGCCTAAGGTCACACAGAAGGCCATAGGCAGAGCAGGGATTAGACCCTTGGTTCTCTGACTCACAAGCCCGTTCCCCTTCCATTGAGGCCATGCTGATTCTCAAAACAAGTAGACTTTCTCCAAAGCAAGTGGATATATATCCCAAGAAATTTTCCTGAGAAGTATCTACCCCTGCCTGGCACAACGTAAGCGCTTAGCAAATATCATTTTTAAAAGTCCACAGCAACTAATAATAATATTATAGCAAGTGTAATAATACTAATAATAGTATTTAAGTGCTTTCTACAAAACAATGGTGGTACTAAATATTGGGCTAGATAGAAGATAAGCAGGTTAGAGAAAGTCCTGTTCCACAATGGATTTATTAAGGAGGGAGAACAGGTATTTAATACCCATTTTACAGATGAGGAAATTAAGGCACAAGAGAAGTTGTCAGTTGCCCAAGGTCACATAGCAGGGAAGTAGTAGAGCCAGGATTAAAACCCAGGTTTTTGAACACCCAAACTGCTCTTCAAAAGAAGTAGGAAAAGGGAAGGTAAAAGCAGATAAGTGAGGGGAGAATAATTTAGGGCTAGGAGTGAAGAAAGATGGTGGCTTAACCCATCTTTAAGGGCCTAGTCTTTTAACTAATGGTTTTCTTCAAAATCCCACTAACACAAGTTAACAGTATACCTACTGCCTTTTCTACTCCAAACAACATTCTGTCCATATTCTTCCTTGTGGTTTTCATTCATAATAAGCACAGCTCAGATCATCTCCATTTTTAATCATTTTTTGTCAACACATGAAGGATACAGAGGGAACAAGATGCCATCAGTGCTGAAGTGTAAGAATGTTTTCTCTCAGGGAGAGAGCCGGGACCTCACTTGTTTTTAGGAGATTTCCTTGGAAGGCAGGTATTTCACTGGTTGAAACCAGGAAAAATCAGTACTATTTGCCCAACCTAGTTCAAGTGAAGAATGTTAAAGAACAAAATGATAGTAAAAGTCAAAACCCAGAGAATCAATCAATTGTATTTACTGAGTATTTACTGTGTGCCGAGCACTGTACTAAGCATTTGAGAGAGTACGATGCAACAAAGTTGGTAGACACATTCCCTGATCACAACAAGTTTACAGTCTAGAAGGGAAGGAAGACATTAATATAAATAAATAATTTAGGGATATGAACATAAGTGCTGTAAGATTGAGGGAAGGGTTGAATAAAGGGAGTAAAGTGAGGTGATGTAGAAGGGAGTGGGTAAAGAGACTAGACTGTGAGCCCATTTTGGGCAGGGATCATCTCTGCTGCTGAATTGTATTTTCCAAGTGCATAGTATAGTGCTCTACACACAGTAAGTGCTCAATAAATACAATTGAATGAATGAATGAATGATTTAAGAGGAAATATGGACTTAGGGAAGCCCTATTGGAGGAGATGTGCCTTTAATAAGGCATTGAAGGGAGGGGTTGGAGTAGAGTAATAATAATAATAATAATAATGTTGGTATTTGTTAAGCGCTTACTATGTGCCGAGCACTGTTCTAAGCGCTGGGGTAGACATAGGGGAATCAGGTTGTCCCACGTGGGGCTCACAGTTTTCATCCCCATTTTACAGATGAGGGAACTGAGGCACAGAGAAGTTAAGTGACTTGCCCACAGTCACACAGCCGACAAGTGGCAGAGCTGGGATTCGAACTCATGAGCCCTGACTCCAAAGCCCGTGCTCTTTCCACTGAGCCACGCTGCTTCTCAGAGTATTTGTCTGTCAGATATAAAGAGGAAGGATGTCCCAGGCCAGAGGTAGAACTTGCATAGCAGAGTGAATATAGCACAGGCCTGGGAGTCAGAAGGACCTAGGTTCTAATCCTGACTCTGCCACTTGTCTGCTGTGTGACCTTGGGCAAGCCACTTAACTTCTCTATGTTTCATTTACCCATCTGTAAAATGAAGATTAAGACTGTGAGTCCTTTGTGGAACAGGGACTCTGTCCAAACTGATCAGTTTGTATCTACCCCAGTGCTCAGAACAGTGCTTGATACATACTAAGTAAGCACTTTACAAATACCATTATTGGAAGCAGCATGGAGTAGTGGATAGAGCACGGGCCTAGGACTCAGAAGGTTATTGCTTCTAATCCCTAATTTGCCTCTTGTCTGCTGTGTGGCCTTGGGCAAATCATTTCACTTTTCTGTGCCTCAGTTACCTCATCTGTAAAATGGGGATTGAGATTGTGAGCCCCATGTGGGACACGGACTGTGTCCAACCTAATTTTCTTCTATTCATCCCAGTGCTTAGTACAGTGCCTGGCACATAGTAAGTACTGAACAAATACCATAATTATTACCCCAGCACTTAGTACAGTGCCTGGCAAGTAGTAAGTGCTTAACAAATACCATAATTATTAATCTTTTCTTCCTAGGTGAATGTTGGCCTTTGAGCACAACAAACTCAATTACAGTTGACCCTAGTACAATTTTATTGAGCTTGTTGTGGGACACTGGACTAGGCACTTGAGAAGTATAAAATAAAGAAGTGACACCATCCCTGCTCTCAGGGAGCTTATACTTTAAAGGGGAGATGAATATAAAATTCTGCATTTATTAAGTGCCCCATTTTCCATCTATCTCACTGCCAAACCCTTGTCTTCCTTCAGACCTGAACTCCCTTGCCTGTCATATTTGACAGACCACCACTCTCCCAACCATAAAAGCCTATTATAATCACATCTCCAAGAGGCGTTCCTCAACCACACCCTCATTTCTCTTACTCCTTTTCTCTTCTCTGTTCCCTATACACTTGGACCTGTACTCTATAAGTATTTGATATTCATCCCACCCATAGACTTACACTATTTATGTACATCAACTGTAATTATTGAGACCTTACTGTATGCAGAGCACTGTGCTAAATGCTGGGAAGAGTACAACATAATGAAGTTGGTAGACATGTTGCTTTCCCACAGTCTAGCTTTAATGTCTGTCCGCCCCTCTTCTAGACTGTCAGCTCCTTGTGGACAGCAAACATGTCTACCAATTCTGAGTGTCCTATTAGATCCCAAAACACAGTAGTTCAATGAACATGTGGTCAATTTTTGAGCTGTCTTCCAATTAAATCAATAAGCATAGACCACAATTCTTTCTTCAAAAAAAGTTAATTTAGTAAACATTTTCACCAAAAAAATCCTTAATGGATTAATTTCATTCACTTGTCAGTCACAAAAATATTTCTCTAGGATAAATATCCTAGAGATGAAATCTGTAGCCTCCCCTTCCACACCTTCCAGACAAAAGAGCAAATACTTAGATTTCTAATCCTGAGAGATGTCTTCCTTCTTAATACCCTCCATGAGTAATTACTGCTACAAGACACCAGATCTTAAGGAAATTTGTAAAGCATTATCTCAGTCAGTAAAAAGAGGAGGTTTAAGAATGTAAAATTGAGCTTTCGGGAATCTAGTATGGCTAGTTAAAACTTAGTCAAGGACAGGCACATAGAGAATTCTGGGAAGATTTGTGTGCAACTGAAAATGATATAAAAGGGATAGCAGTGGCCGCCAAGAATGCTAGTGCTTCCTAGACTGGAAATTCCACCGAAGAGTCTGGTCAGAAGACCTGGGAAGCAAATGTAACTGAGAACCTCAGGAGAAAGGGGCAGACATCTTTATCATGGGATTCTGCACCCTTAGTGAGATTTACCACAATTTCCTTCTTTTGTGTTTATTTGGTTCTGGATCGACTCAAGCAGTAAAAACGAGAATTCAAAAGACAGAAAGAAAATGCAAGGTGCTCTGAGGGAGCCTAAGCGGCAGCCTAAACAAGAAAAAAGTGACTGTGCATTATCTTCACGTGAATGGAGATTCCTGGAATAATGCCTCGAGGTCTGACAGGGAAAAATAAAGGCCTAGCCTGTAGCCACCCATTGTTCAGCTTTTGTGCGGAGTGAAATGAGAGGAGATTTCCTTTTCACGTCCAGTCTGTGAGGATGGCGGAGTGGAATGCAGTGGGATTCCAGCTGGGTGTTTGATGTCTTCATTTTCGAGGCCTTCCCTGAAAGAGACCTCGCAGGAAAGTGTGGCCTAAATACAGAAAGGGCAAGTCCTGAAGCGAGCTACTTCCTGTGTAATGAACAGATATGCCGTTCTCTGGTTATAATGTGCTTTTATTGCCATGGTAGGAGCTAATAGAGCTGTGAAGACTTCATACCTGCTATAGCCGGGTGGAAAAATAAATGCGGGGGAGGGGTGAGGAGAAGAGAGCATGGGGAGGGAAACAGTGAAACCTGCCTCCATATATTCCCCTCCCAATACCTCTGCTATCTGCAGGCAAGAGTGTAACTGAGAGATAAAGTGGCTGACAATGACACATTACTTTAGGACAACAATGAAATGACCAGAATTTTAAGCTATTATCTCCAACTTTTCTAACTTTTTCTTTTAATTGTACATGTTAAGCACTTATTATGCACAGGCACAGTAAATATTAAGCGCTGGGGTAGACATAAGATAATCAGGTTGGACATAGTCCCTGTCCCACATGGGGCTTACTGTCTAAATGGGAGGAAGATTTAATCCCCATTTTATAGATGAGGTAACTGAGGAAAAGGGAAGTTAAGTGACTTGCCTAAGGTCACATAGCCTGTAAGTAGTGGAGCAAGGATTAGAATTTAGGTCATCTGACTCCCCGGCCTGTGCTCTTTCCACTAGGTCACCCTGCTTCTCATCCCATTCCCAATCGAATATGAACTAGAAATGCATGGACAAAGATAATTAACCTCTTCATTGTTTTTTCCAAGCTCTGGGCCAGATCTCCTTTTCCTTTTTTCCCACTGCCTCACTCTGACTTGCTCCCTTTATTCATCCCTCCTCCTAGACCCACAGCACTATGTGCATATCTGTAATTTATTTATATTAATGTGTGTATCCCCCTCTAGACTGAAAGGTCGTTGTGGGCAGGGAATGGGGCTGTTTATTGTTATATTGTATTTTCCAAGAGCTTAGTACTGTTCTCTGAGAACAGTAAGCATGCAATAAATATGATTGACTGACTGACTTTATCTCATTACAGGACCCTCACTCCCCAGGCAACGGTTTAGGACATTTCAGCTATGTTTGGCTTTTCCGTGCGCTGTGAAAGAATGAGGTTGAAGATGCATTTTACAGGATCTGTGCTTTACATTTTAAGTAGCACAGTCCAACCATTCTCTGGATTCCACTGATGGCCACAAGTGATTTTTCCCTAAATAGGGAGTGTCTGTTGTCAAGGCATAGCACTAAGGAACATTGTACCAGCTTTATGATAAGTCTCAAAGGGCAAGAAAAGCAAGTCTCAGGGAAATTACCCTTTCTTCTACACCATGTTCCCTAAGGGAATGTTTACACAACCTACAGGACACCCTTTAAACTCATGTGGTAATTTTTGTTGTTAACACCATGAACTTGCTTGTTGAGTTTGTTGTGATAGTGTAAATTATTACTACAATTTGCTGGCCTGTCCGATGATTATGGTACTTACTATTCTTTCCAGAATGATTGTTTTGGGGGTGAGTCAGGTTCTGTTTGATAGGAGTAATGGTATTTATTAAGCACTCAATCAATGGTATTTCGTAAGTGCTTACTGTGTGCAGAGCACTGTACTAAACACTCGGGAGAGTACAATAAAATAGAGTTGGAAAATACGAATCATGCCCATAAGGAGCTTATAGACTGGGGGGAACAGATATTAAAATAAATTTCAGTTAGGAGTAATGGCAGAGTATAAGGGTACATTCAAGTGTGGCGGGGTTGGAGGGTGACTATCAAAGTGCTTAGAGGGGTACAGACATAAGTGCAAAGGCAACAAAAAAGCAGTAATCAATAGAAACTGATAAAGACTCTGAGATTTGGTATTAACTTATTTGTTAACTTGGTGTGCTCCTAGAGGAAAATGATACTACTAATAATGATAATAGTAATTGTCGTATTAAGCACTTATTAGATACCAAGCACTATATTAAGCACTGGGATGGATATAATGCAGTAAAGTTGGACACTGTCCCTGGCCCACATAGGGCTCTTAGTCTAAGGGAGAGGGTGTCCCAAGGAGAACCCCGGGGTACCCCCCATCTCGAGGTCATATGATATCGCGTGACCACCCTAACCAGCAGGAGGAACTCCGAAGTGCGGGTGGGATACCGCCCCCACAACCAAAACTGCTAGATTGACAGCGCAAGCCAGGAATACAGAAGGTGTCACTCGCCCCCATGCCAGTCAAATTAGGTATAGAGGAGGGGTGGAGGGCAGAGATTGGATAAACTGAGGCCAGAAGCTGGAATGACCCAGGAGCATGGGAGATAAATACCTGCTGCCTCTGACCTTCTGTACAGCGGATCAAGACTTGCAGCAGCCAGCTGCAGGGCACCTCTGCCTGGAGCGTGGGATGCCCACTCTGCCTGCAGTAAGTGAGGAGCTGTGGGATGGATGTGCGAGTGCCCAGTCCCACTGAACCCACGAGGGGCTGGAAGCAAAGCCTTTCGCCACAAGTGTGTATCTACTTTATTAATGATGTGTATCTATCTATGATTCTATTTATCTTGATGGTGTTGATGCCTGACTACTTGTTTCGTTTTGTTGTCTGTCTCCCTTTTTAAGACTGTGAGCCCGTTGTTGGGCAGGGACTGTATCTATCTGTTGCCGAAGTGTACATTCCAAGGGCTTAGTACAGTGCTCTGCACACAGTAAGCGCTCAGTAAATACAATTGAATGAATGAATGAAAGTGGATTCCTCCTGAGTGCGAAGTGCTCAAGGGTGATAGTTACCCGCTTCACCAGGGGTGTGTTGTGCATAAATGGATTACCCCTGAGTGGGACGTGCATGTGGGTGGGAGGTAGTCCCCTCACCACGTGCGAACAAACCATAAGTGAATTCCTCCCAGGTGGGACCTGGGTGTTTTTGTCACACCCGAGTAACACATAAGTACATTCTCCCAATGGGGAAGCTCTAATATCAGTAAATAATTCAATTCACTGTGTCTAAAATAATCAAATAATTCAATTCACCTCGTGGAATAAATTTTGTATAAAGCTCAGGCTTTCTGTTCCTGCTCGCTCTCTCGCTCCTCTCTCTCGCCATGCCGATTCCCAAATGAACCCATTCCCAGGCGACGGGTGACAGAGAGAGAACAGGTATTTTATCCGCAGTTTTACAGGTGAGGAAACTGAGACACTGAGCTCAATGACTAGCCCAAGGTCACACAGCAGGCAAGTGGCAGAGCAGGGATTAGAACCGACTTGTGTTCTCAATAAATAACATCGACTGATGCATCACTTAGATATCTGTGAGGCTTTTTCTTAAGCCCTAAAATGTACCAAAAGTACCACAAGAATTCAGAAGTAGTGCTACCATCACTACCTTCAAAAAGAGAAGCCTGGTCATAACCTGACTTCATAAAATGCGATATCTATTGAATATCTACTGTGTGCTCTGTTCTGCATGCTACACCCTGAAATAAAGGATGAATAAGTCATGGTCCCTGGTCCACAAGGGGCTTAAAATCTATAAATGGTGCTGGGAGGGCGACAACGGCTATAGGAGAGAAGATTAAATACATAAAGACAAAACACCAAAGGAACAAAAAGACATCACTGAGCACAGTAAAAGCTCAAGAACTGTGGACAGTGAAGCCTACCTAGTAGAAAGAGCACAAGACTGGAAGTTAGGTAACCTGTGATCTGGTACTGCCTCTGTCACTTACTTGACGTATGACCTGGAGTAATTCACACAATCTCTTTGTACCTCAGTTTCATCATCTGTGAAATGGGTTCAAAATACCCACTCTTCTTCCCACCTTCTTATACTGTAAATCCCACATAAACAGAGACTACGTCTGATCAAAGGCTTAGCAGATAGTATGTACTCATTAAAGATTATTATTATAATAGCATTCTGTGTGAAGTAAGCATTCAGTAAATGTAATTGATCTATTGAAAGAAACAAATAGTTTTAATCTAATCTGCTTCTTCTGGGAAGTTCTGAACAAAAAGCCTTTTTCCATTTCTTCCAACTTCATATCTTATTAATGTCCATGTCTTGGATGACTACACAGGTGATAGGCAAGATACAGATCTAGGGCTGGATTTAGTTTTGGCTTAAAGCCCTTTATGTCAGTCAGGAGGTGAAGTGCATCAAAATACTTGAGATTAGGCAGAGGCTATTACTCTCATCAACACTCTTCCTATGTAAATAGACAACTGAGGATACCGAATTGGAAACTCTGCTTCTAGCATTTTCAATCATACTCCTTCATAAAGACAAAAATAATCCCTAATTAAAATAAAGTTTATTTATATTCATGTAGAGATAATATGCGATTCCTTTTTTTTTCTAGGGTGACTGGGTAATTGCAGTAGCATCTAATCAGATACAAATTGTGTGTTTTTTCCGAAAGCTAACTGCAGTTACAAGCGCAGCGTGAGATGTATGAAGAAGACTTGAAGGGAAAAGCATCTCAAGGTTACACCCATCTAACAAGACCCTTTTGGGGCAAGAGGGGGCAGTTGGAGAGTATTGTCTCTCTTTTACTCTTTTCCTCTTTTCCAAAGTTTCTCCAAAGTTTTCAGGTTTAAAAACCAATGAGAAGATTAATTAAGTGAATAGTAGAAAAATAATTGAAAGGTGTTTTTAAGGGGGTTATTTTAAGATGCACAGATCTCAGTAAGTCATTTATAAAATAATTATGAGTGCTTCTTTGATTTTCCAGCGATGTAATATTCCTTCTGAATCCTCATTCCCCTGCTTTTTCTTCTCTTCCCTATAATGGAATGTGAATGGAAATATGTGGCTTCTCCTTTCTTTGAAAGGAAAATTTTTAGGTTTTTTTTTTCTTATTGTTTTTGTCTGCATAGCCCTCTCTACACACTATGCCCTGCTTGAGATGTGAAATGAGATGAGACACAGTTTCTAGAAAGAACAATGCTCTCTCTGCTAGTCAGCAATGCCCATCTCTCTCATCACAAAATCCTTCCCAATTTAAATTCCATTGTTGTGAAAAATGCTTACTTGCAGGACTCATTTTCAGTCCAAGAGGCCAGAGCAGAGGGCCAAGGCTGAGCCATGACATCTTATTGGCTGCTGTGATTTCCTCTGCTCACATTAACCAGCTATTTCAGGATTCTTGTGGGTCATCTATCTATGGAATGCTCTTGGAGGTTTTTTGGTCAGAAACATTATTGGTGGCATAGCACCAGTTGGCAAATCTAGGATTAGAATCTGGACTTCTGATTTCCAGAGCAGTCAGTCAGTCAGTCAGTCAGTCAGTGGTATTTACTGAGCCGTTAGTGTGTGCAAAGCTCCGTACTAAGTGCTTGGGAGAGCCCAATAGAACAATATAACAGACACATTAGTGTTCCTTCCACTGGACCAACTGGAGGGTCACTAAATATTTATCATTTTATTTTACAGTACTTGCTAAGCTAGTGTTACTAGTAAGCTAGTGTTACTGACAAACACTATTCTAAGTGCTGGGATGGGTACAAGTTAATTAGGTTGGACACAGTCCCTGTTCCATGTGGGACTCACAGTCTAAGTAGGAGGGAGAATGGGCAACTCCATTTTACAGTTTAGGAAAATGAGGCACAGAGAAGTTAAGTGACTTGCCCAAGGTTTCACAGCAAGCAACTGGCAGAGGTGGGTTAGGACCCAGGGCCTTCTGACTTGTAGGCTTGTGCTCTCTCCACTTGGCCAGGCTGCTCCTACTTTCTCTTTAGATTCTAAATGTCTTGAGGGCAGGGAGCATGCGCTTTGGTTAGAGGACTCTCCCAACCACTTACTACGATGCTTGGCACTCAGAATAGCTGATGAAAATTAGGGCTTTAGGTCAACTTAACCTCGAGTCACTTTGCTCTATAAATAAGATCTAGCTGCTCTGTAACAGAGTAGATTCCTTTGCTCTATTGTTAAAATTACCACTGAAAATCTAAAAGAAATTAAATCAGGACTGATGAGGTTTTACCCAGAATGCTTTCAAATTCCTCATCACCATTATACTTTTATATTTATAAGAGAAAGCCAATTCCAATTAATCATTAAGTAGTAATTATTGATTACCTTCTATATGCAAGGCACTGTACTAAGTGGTTGGAAGAGTATATACACTAGGCTTTGTCAACATGATCCTGCCCCTCAAGGCACTTGCAATCCCAATTATTTTACTTTGAATAATGATGCTTCACTCATTAGGGATGCATAATTAATCCACAGTCATGGACTGCACCTCCGCCCCCACCTACCATGGCAATGCCTGCTGCTGCTGGTCACAGGAGCACCAGGTGAGAGAGTGGCTGGCTCACTACAATGCCTCACTAGAGGAAAAACAATTCAAGTTTCTTCCCTGGAAGGATGGAAGGATTTCCTTTGGTTCTGGAGACTGAGGCAAAGTGGAAACAGAGTCAGGCACTGCAAATAGCACATTGGAAAATAACCTTTGGATATGGATTGACATGCAGATCTACATCTCCACCCCTGTCCTCTCCCCCTCCCTTCAGGCTCGCATCTCCTGCTGCCTCCAGGACGTCTCCACCTGGATGTTGGCCCGCCACCTAAAACTCAACATGAGCAAGACTGAGCTCCTCATCTTCCCTCCCAAACCCGGTCCTCTCCCAGTCTTCTCTATCACCGTGGATGGCATGACCATCCTTCCCGTCTCTCAGGCCCGCAATCTCGGTGTCATCCTTGACTCGTCCCTCTCGTTCACCCCACACATCCTATCCGTTACCAAGACCTGCCGGTTTCACCTCTACAATATCGCCAAGATCCGCCCTTTCCTCTCCACCCAAACGGCTACCTTACTATTACGGGCTCTCGTTATATCCCGGCTAGACTACTGTGTCAGCCTTCTCTCTGACCTCCCTTCCTCCTCTCTCGCCCCACTCCAGTCTATTCTTCACTCCGCTGCCCGGCTCATCTTCCTGCAGAAACGATCTGGGCATGTCACTCCCCTTCTTAAACAACTCCAGTGGTTGCCTATCGACCTCCGCTCCAAACAAAAACTCCTCACTCTAGGCTTCAAGGCTCTCCATCACCTTGCCCCTTCCTACCTCTCCTCCCTTCTCTCTTTCTACCGCCCACCCCGCACGCTCCGCTCCTCTGCCGCCCACCTCCTCGCCGTCCCTCGGTCTCGCCTATCCCGCCGTCGACCCCTGGGTCACGTCCTCCCGCGGTCCTGGAACGCCCTCCCTCCTCACCTCCGCCAAACTGATTCTCTTTCCCTCTTCAAAACCCTACTTAAAAATCACCTCCTCCAAGAGGCGTTCCCAGACTGAGCTCCTCTTCCCCCTCTACTCCCTCTGCCATCCCCCCTTTACCTCTCCGCAGCTAAAGCCTCATTTTCCCCTTTTCCCTCTGCTCCTCCACCTCTCCCTTCCCATCCCCACAGCACTGTACTCGTCCGCTCAACTGTATATATTTTCGTTACCCTATTTATTTTGTTAATGAATTGTACATCGCCTTGATTCTATTTAGTTGCCATTGTTTTTACGAGATGTTCTTCCCCTTGACGCTGTTTATTGCCATTGTTCTTGTCTGTCCGTCTCCCCCGATTAGACTGTAAGCCCGTCAAACGGCAGGGACTGTCTCTATCTGTTGCCGACTTGTTCATCCCAAGCGCTTAGTACAGTGCTCTGCACATAGTAAGCGCTCAATAAATACTATTGAATGAATGAATGAAAAGTCATATTCACGTTATCTGAACACCTAGTCAAAAGCAGAGTTTAAAGTGGGGGTGTTGGAGAGACAGAGAGAGACAGAGAGACAGAGACAGAGACAGAGAGAAACTATAATAAATTATATGAGTTTATTCAAACAAAAGCCCCTATAAATACTAGGAAGCACAAGAAGACCCATAGCAGAGTTATGCTTTTCTTATCAAGCTCCATCTAATTCAACTAATGTATTAGGTGCCAATTGGGGTCAGTGGTAAACACAATTAGAAAACACATGTTTTTTTAAAATCTAGGATATTCCAGGAAATGAACTGCCCCCACTTTAAAAATAAATATGTCATATGTGCAATAGGTATCATCTAAGAAGATGAATAGGTACACATAAATTATAGTGATGCCATAAATTATAGTTATGCCTTATAAGAAACTAAACATAAAAATGGGACTTCCAAGAGCAGGCTTGGCTGGGATAATCATAAAGATGACACAGCTATACAAGGAAAGAGACAGATTAGTTTTATGTTCTTTTAGAGTATGTTTAGAGAGAATAAATGGTTGGGTCAAAACTTGGTCACTGATGGCAGATAATCTGAAATCTAATTATTTTCATAGACTGACGAAACACAAAATTCTTTTTTTTACTGCTTTCCCTCGGACATTTATATAGTCTCTTCCTCTTGTCTATTATAGCTTTTATGACACCTTTTTTTTTAGCAAGTAATGAAGTTTATAAGCTTACAATGCTGGGGGTGGGAGTTTAATAAAATTGGGAATGAAGATGTTGAGAGGAGAAAGACAGGACATTTCTTTATGAATAAGCAATTTGCCATCACCATTTAGAATCACTTTAAAGGAAATCAGCTCTGTTGTCAACACTTCACGTACACACCTCAATAACACACCTAAATAGTATCTGCAAATAGCTTTACTGATACCCACTTACTTGCAGGTCCACTCTGGGGGTTGGCGGCAGTGCAGGGGGGAAATGCCAAACACTTCACTAGGACTGTGTTTAGTAATAAAGTAAGAAACATCACTACTTGCTGTTTCCACTCTGGAGTAGCCACAGTGATAAAGACCTCTTTCATGCTTCCTGTGTCTAGCCCTTAGGTATCTTTGAACAATAACATTTGTGTCAATTGCTAAAACCTCAAGTGTGACACTCTGCAATGACGCATGCACACACACACACTCCTTTTCCTCTCCCCCTTTTGCTATACTGTGGGAAATCCATGGCCTCTGAAAAACAGTAGGAGCTCGTGTGAACTGACAGATGTCTTAGAACTTCAATCCTTTTTATATCACAACTGCCATTCCACTCTCCAGATTGGTCTTGATCTCTTCACACACATGCTTTGACTTTCATCTCCCAATTTAGTGAAATGGTCTTCAGTAGTTCAAGTGCCAGAGTGGATATAATCCATTGCTGGAAGGAAGTACATTTGAACCGGTGAAGAGGAAATGGCTGCCATCAGGCATAAGTACTTGTTGTATCAAGTCTTTGGCTCATTATTTAGAGAAGACTTATGCTAATGAAATTCATCCACACCTACCAGATGTGATATCTAGAAACGTGCCAGCCATTTATCCAAACATGCCCAGTGAAATCTTAGGTATAAAGTGACGTTTAATTTTCATTCCACTGATGAAGCTTTTTGATGAATAGAAGTATTTTATGAATATCCACTCTTCAGGCCCATATCTGAAATACTGATCTTGTTGACCTAAAAATCAGCATTCATTTGGGTTTCCTTTGATTAAACAACCATTGTCACTCTAGAACAATAGCTTTAAATAGCCCAGTGGAGAAAATCAAATAGGTGAACCATTTTGATTCTGTTTATTGCAGAAGGTAGAAGGACAGTGTTGGAACCTGTCATTTTAAGAAATACCAAAGTTGAAGGACGTGAATTTTTCTGCCCAAGTTCAAAAGCTAATGAATTTAGTTGGACTCAGACAAATGATTTTATCTGATAATTAGAAGTAGGAGGAGAAAATGCATTGTAGCCCTAGGTGGTAATAACAAGAGAAACTTTCTCATATGACAAGAGCAAAATCTGTTTAGAAAAGACATAGCTGAATTACCTGTTGCCAAAAGTTCAAAGAAATCAAAGTAGGATTAGTAGAAATGACGAAAAAGATAAACAAAATGTATTATCTTAACCCAATGCCTACCTTCACCTAAGTTCAAAAGATATTCTTAATGAAAGCATCTCAGGCCTTTGAGACTCTCAGTAGAGGGAAGAGAACTGAACAAAGAAAAAATAAAAGGAGAGAGCAAGAATTATTATTTTAAAGTGAGAGCCCTGCTGTCTGTGATTCTGATAAAAAAATTAGTAAGTGTGGAAAATGCTGATGGAAGGTGGAATTTTTATTGGTGTGGTGGCTGTGCCAATAATATCAGTAGAATAAATGAGGGAACAAGAATAGGTACCTTATAGTGTGTGTGTGTGCTTGTGTGTGTGTGTGTGTGTGTGAGAGAGAGAGTTTTATGAGAGTGTGTGTGTGTGTGTGTGTGAGAGAGAGTTGTATGAGAGAGTGTGTGTGTGTGTATGTGTGTGTATTCATTTGTGTCTGAAGATTGTCCTTACTTTTCTGTTGCATTTGTTACCCCTCAGTGTCTGATGGTGTTTTCATTTCTCTCTCAATGTCACAGTCTTCTAAATCCTCCTTTCAAAGGCAATTAATTGTTGCAGCCAGACTGAGCTGTCTTCTCTTGCTGCTGTACTTCCTGCCCAGCCCCCCATATCAGATGAGGTTTATTTTCATTGTGTCTTGAAAGCAGTTCTTCTGTCCTCCTTATTTACAATTTCCCCATTTCAGTTATGATCCATTCTTCTCTACTTTCTCACCCAGTAAAGGTGTGTAAGCCGTAAGAATTGCTCTGCTGCTCGTGGAATGACTGCATTCCAGATTCTTATTGTTTGGGAGTCTGTCTGGTAATCTGATGTGAAGTATGGCATGTAGGTGGTGTTGATAGAACCACTTTATCTGGAATATATAATCTCATTATGACAGACAGAAAAAACCCCTGCTTTCATATGCTCTGACTTGTTAGTTATTTGCATCGAGTCGGATTCAAGGTGTGGGAATCATCTTAATCCTAGAACAATTGTTTCTGATAAATGTTTCAGAATCTGCATGTCTTCTTGGGTGTGTGCTTGTAGGGCATGGTTATCAGCATGCAGGAACTCCTCTATGAACTACTTGAGGACCACTGATGAAGCTCTGAGCTCGTTGAGGTGTAGGTTTCCCAGAGGACCAGTATTAAATTCTGACATCCATTTCCAGATTCCTTGTTGAATCCTTGGGCATGATTGAAATGAATAGGATCAATATTTTATTCCAGCTAGAAAGAATTTTCACCAGGGTCGGAATCAGTGTCAGTGCCTGATCTTTTCCTGTCCCTAGATTTTTCTGCCCAATGTCAGGGAAGTGTCCAGTGAATGGACAGTATCAATCAAATAGTCGCTAATTTAACACCTACTGTATGCAGAGCGTTTAGGAAAGAACATTAGAATTAGGGGACAAGGTCTTTGCCCTCAAGGAGCTAACAGTCTGGTAGGGGATGTCTCTGTGCATAAACAGATAAGCAATCTATTCCCCACTTAATCTCATTTAAATCCAAATAATAATAATAATGGTGGTATTTGTTAAGCACTATGTGCCAAACACTGTTCTAAGTGCTGGGGTAATCAGGTTGTCCTACGTGGGGCCCACAGTCTTCATCCCCACTTTACAGATGAGGTAACTGAGGCACAGAGAAGTTAAGTGACTTGCCTGAAGTCACACAGCTGACAAGTGTCAGAGCCGGGATTAGAACCCACGACTTCTGACTTCCAAGCCCAGGATCTTTTCACTAAGCCACACTGTTTCTCAGTGAAAGGGGAAAGCATTCAAGTGCTCCAATTCCAAGCGTTCTCCTCAGAACTTCTGGGAACACGGAGAGGAGAAGAGGGCTAGTTGACAGTAATATGAGAAGTTATAGCTTGTCTAGAAATATTTATGAGCTGTATGGCTGTCCATCCTAGAAGACAATCTACCCTTCCCTTAAACAACTCACAGGATTTCTACCTCTGTTTTTGATCACGAATTGAAGCACAATACAAATTCCAATAGGTGCCCCATTATGGTAGGACATATAGGTTGCTGCTGCATTGATGGTGAGCATGGATTGATTTACTGATGGTCATAGCAGTGCAAGTATTAAATATATACGTAAAATGTGAAAGATTTATGCCTGCATTTTAAATCAGAAAATACAGCTGGCAGTGAGCAATCCCTGGCTCTCACGACCACCAAGATCAGATGTATGGGAAAGTAAACAAATGGTATCGCCCATGGCAGTGCCAGTCCCACCCAATGGTAGAATGCAGGACAGACTCAAGGTAGAAATTCTCAGGAGCTGAGCAGGAGAAACTCTCAGCAGCTGATTTCTGATTTAAATTTAAAGGCTGTTGTGAAAAGTAGCTGAAGTGCTCTGTGGGTCACAGGAACTCAGTGTGTTCACAGTTCCCCAATAGAGATCATTCATTCATTCATTTGTATTTATTAAGTGCTTACTGTGTTCAGAACACTGCACTAACCACTTGGGAGAGTACAACAATAAACGGACATATTCCCTGCCCACAATGAGCTAGTTAATGATTAGCTAAATTAATCTCAGTTAAGGATTGGTAATTCATTTTTAATTTAAAGGTAAAGTTTTCTTTGGGCATCTTTCTCTATAGATTGTGAAGAGAGAGTGGGTACACTTCATGGGCTTACAAAGTGATTACTCTCTGGGTAAAACTATTTTTCCCTAATAAACGTAAATATCAGGGAAGCTGTTTTCATTTATCATTTCCCAGTGTCCAATTTTGAATCTTCCATTTGGCAGTTTTATAATTCCATATGGCCTCAAAGCAGTCATGATACCATATTTCAGTGATGATCCTCCCCTGTGTAAAAATATTTTAGGTGCAGTTTTAGTAATTATAATACAGGTCATCTATTTTTATTCCTAGTGCCAGTGAAATGGCAAAGACAGTTTAAATATTTCATTTCAGTCAAGGGGAGAGTGTTTCTTCAATAAGGGGGAAAGGAATGTAACACACAATGCCCCAGCAGGAATATGACTGTCAGAGAGGAGAGCGTATGAGTGGTACTGAGAGCCACTAACACTAGAATCAATTCTTTTGCACACGTTACCAATCTAAGGCTCATCCAATGTCCCTTATGGGAGATTCTATCCATCACTGTACTCACTGTGAATATCTTAATGCCATGGATATATTAATTAACAGCTATACTGGATCTTTGCTCTTGAACCTTGAAAAACTATCCTTTAAGAATTTTTTTTTTCTGTTCCCCTCCAGTTCATAGTTAACTTGTCACTAAGAAGCATGTAAGGATCATCTGAATTGAAAAGTCGGTATAGAATCAAAGTAAATACTAGGAGTTTATGTATTTTGTTTTTATATAGAAAATAAAAATAACTAGACAGATTTATCAAACAAATTGGAGTTAAAAGGTTCATTCAAACATAAAAAAATCCTACTTTCCAACGAAAAAAATCCAGAGCATTAGTCAACATTGCTTTTATCCACTCAGAGTGATTTAATGTATTAAAAAATATATATTTGCTAGTGTTCCATTGAAGTATTTAAAACTCAAAGAAAGAAAAACAAGTCCTCTAGGATCAGATAAAATACTGTTACTGACTCATCTCTCTCTATTCCTATCCGGGCTTGTCTCACAAGTATATTTCTCTGCTCTTCCTGAAACATAGTATTGTCCTAGCCAGATTCTATAGCCTCTGCAAATATAGGAATTGAATTGCTTTAAGTAGCTCACTGGGAACAATTTAAAAGAGCCTGAGAACCTATGAAGTTTAGAAGAAAAAATTAAGAAATTCGAGAGAAGCATATATTCCCCAAATGATTTTTTTTTTTAAATCCACAGCGGAAAATCATCTTGCGGTGGGAGTTTTATTTAATTCTCCAAATTCATGAGATGAGTTATTCTTTTCTCATAGACAGAATTTTAGAAGTATGACAACCTGAATAAAGTGATTAAGGCATCGAAAAATACAATAGAAGCATATATTTAGTCAGAAAGTGCATCTTCACCAAACTTGATCTAGCTACACTTTCCCATTATTATGTTAAATTCTTCTGTGCTTTTAATTAAACCCTCTGAAGCTTTATAAATTGGAGAGTTTCATTTTTTTTAATCTACATAATTGTCCAGTCAGTTTTCCAATGCTGTTAAACGAGGTCTGTACAATCATTTAAATAGTGCAGGAATTCCTTTGTGCTAATGAAATGGTGTTCATTTTTGGAATGCTATAGTGGTAACTAAATCACAGCATCACAAATCTTGTGCACTTGACCCTGGCCATCTTTTACAAAATTCATAAAGCGTGTGATTACGTGGACTGAGTCTACCTGTGACTTGTGACTCAAGGACCAGTCTCTTAGTATGAGTTCAAATGTGATTTCAAATAGTGTCTCCAGGCACAAATAAAAATGAGTTAAGGGAATTTAACATCTGTGCAAGTAGACACACTTCCAATTAATTCACAACTCAAAAGCCTTGCCCAGAAGAAGACCAGGAATCAAAAACAGTTGTCAACTAACCAAAGATGAATGCATTTTAGGGAAGAAGGATGAAAAAGTATGCAGAAAAAACCTTGCTGATTTTAGTCAGTGTTATTAATCCTTCATTTTCGAGAGAAATGTATTCAATTGCTGTTCCTTTTAACAAAAAGCTCTCAAAGCTTTTTATATTCTAATTGACAGAATTTTATGACATTTTCGCTAACTTTAAGTGCCTGTATTAAGGGGATTAGAATAGCTGGGATACATTCTTTTACATCCTACCATCTCGAAGAGAATGAGGCCCGACACCATTATATAGGATAACATATTACTCACGCGTTTCGTAGTAGATGTCTGTAACAAAATCAGAAGACAAGCAAAGTAACACTGCTAGAGTCAAGGTAAGCAAAGAAAAACTTTCACCACATGAGGGTTATAACTCTTGATCTCTCTGCTCATGTTCAATTTGGATCAGCTCAGCAAACGTCTTGGGTTTAGAAATCTCAGCAGGAGAGGAGAGAGGTGTGGGGAATACTTCCTGTTCCTTTTCTACTCTAGGAGTCTTCCTAGAGCTGTTAGCTTTCAGGCTGCTCTTGAAAACTGTTTCCTTCAAATGGAAATTATTCTTCTGATTTTTTTTGTTGAAGCTTCATTTTTGGGGGGTCCTGCAAATGGAGTTAAGGAAGAGGCTTTCTGATTTTATTGTTATCAATTAATAAGTGACATTTATTGAGCACTTACTGGGTGCAGAGCACTTTATTAACCACATTGGAAAGTACAGTATAGCAGAGTTGGTAGACACATTCCCTGCCCATAAAGACCTTATAGTCTAGAGGGGGCTTACCTTGACTTTGGCTTTCTGCATGCTGCCAAGGAGGGGCTGGTGGCTGTTCAAAAATCAGTCGGTTCTCCCAAACTGCACAACTCACTACAGGTGTTGATTAGGATGCTACTGGGGAAAGTTCTTTCAATTTATCAATCAATTGCATATAATGAGTGCTTCTTTTTTTGTGGTATTTGTTAAACACTTGTGTTTCAAGCACTACACTAAGGGCCTTTGAGGTTACAACAGAACAATATAAGAGAAGTAATATTAAAAGTAGTGGTATTTGTTAAGCACTTACCATGTGCCATACTGTACTAAGCACCGGAGTAGATACAAGGAAATCAAGTCAGACATAGTCCCTGTGCATATAGGGCTCACAGTCTTAATCCCCCTTTTACAGATGAGGTAGCTGAGGCACAGAGAAGTGAAATGACTTACTCAAGGTCACACAACAGATAGGTGGTGGAGCTGGGATTAGAACCCAGGTCTTTCTAACTCCCAGGCCCTTGTTCTGTCCACTAGGCTACATTGCTTCCCAATCTTTACAGTGTTTCAGCATTTAAGTTATGTTTGTCCTGGATTTGTCAGATGAAGTACTAGCTTCCCCAGTGGGAAAGACAATTTCTCAATCAACGGTATTTATTGAGCACTTACTATGTGCAGAGCACTGTATTAAATGCTCCCTCACATAGCCCACAGGCCAAATGGTTCAGGAAGAGGAATTGCATATCACGGACAACCAGACCATCCTAGAATGCTGGTGGTTTTCCCCCAGGGATAAACACTTACCTTCCTTAGGATTGCCTTCCCAGGCCCTCTTTCTCTTAAGTTTCTGATCCATGAAGCAGAAGGAAGGAGAGTGGGTGAAGAAGGGTAGAGAGGAAATCCGCTCTGCATGGGGCAAAGGTGTTTCTTGTTGTTTTTCAGAGGACAACACCATTCTTGGATTGGGAGTATGTTTTGGATCACTTAAACCAAGATTCTCAATTTGGCAATAGAAAACTGAGTTGAAAATGTAAATAATCTGTGTCCCGGGATAAATTTGCTGGGCTGGACTTGTTTGTTGGTTTGGTGGAATTTGCTAAACCTACAATTGTTAGATCAGACACATGTCCTGTCCCATGTGTCTCACACCTTCAGGTATTTAATCCTCATTTTACATATGAGGAAAATTAAAAGTTAAATGACTTGCCTGAAGTCACCCAACAGACAAATGCAGAGTCAGAATTAGAACCCAGGTCCCCTGATTTCTAGTCCTGTGCTCCTTCCACTAGGCTGCACTGTTTCTCCACACTTGTTTCACAACCACACTGATGTCCTCTGGAAGCCTGTTAAACAGGTATAATCAATATCCAATCCCTGCCCCCATATTCTCACTTCATGTGACTGATTATTCATTCTCTGGGCTCAGCTGTTGTTTTTCTTTTTTTTCGCCAGTGGATATAGGACTTCAGACTTGTTCTTCTTGGCACTTGCTCAGCTGATACATTTTCAGATTACTTCTGAGCTACTAAGTGGCCATGCAGCTATGCCCGTAGCCACAACCACAGACTAATATGACAAACCAGGATGGACCCAGTCTGTCATTCAGTCGGATGAGCTCTATGTCATTTTACCACACACCTTCAGGGAGTAAGAGTTGGTCCTACCGTCAAAGGATCCTTGTGAGCTCACCCAGACTTATAAACTAATTTTCAGACAGGCACGTATAAACTAATTTTCAGACAGGCACGTGTGAGCACAGCTGAACAGGTCTGAAGGTAGTTTTGTTCCAGTTGCCATTTTTCAAGCCTATGACTCATGTCTGCAACAGTCAAAGTAGGATGCTTTGGCAGGGTGGGGTCTAATTTAAAAGAAAGGCTGATAGATATAGGTTGAAAATAGGAGTAAATGAAGTCATTTTGTGATGGGTTCTAGATCTCAGGGAGTTCTTAAGTGAAGTCTAAGAGTGGATTCACTGACAATTCACTTGGAACATGGGCCATTCTGTCAGAAACAGGAGGAAGAGGAGAAAGGCAGGGTGGGGATTGGTGGACAGAAGGGACCAGAGCATATTCAGTCCTCACTCCAACTGATGCAAATGGTGTCGTGACAAAGAGGGTAGCATTACTTTAGGCTGATTGTATTGTTTTTGTTGCAAATTGCGATATTGGGTCATAGCCCAAGCTGACATGCCCTTCCTGTTTGGGGGAATGGGAAAGAGGTCTAAATCCCATAGAATTCTGGGAAACCTATACTACAAGTCCCTGAATGTTTGGGATCTGAACTGAGCACCTACTGTGCATGCTCTAACCCGTATATAGCAATCCAAGAAAGTAAGGAGGATCTTTATAAGGTATGCTGACTTGATTAGTCGAGAGGTGCTTATGTGTGAGGTAAGTAGAGATTTCTGGTCACTTTAGGCAGAGAGGATGGAGAAATGATGGATGAGCTTTGGTCCTGAATCTTCAGAACTGAGAACCTGTATGGAGAAATTGACTATAGTGCTAGTGGCTTCTCTTCCCTGCCAATTATGTTCCTGCTGGCTTACAGAGTGTAATTTAGTGGAAAGAGCACAGGCTTGGTAGTCAGAGGTCATGGGTTCTAATCCCGGCTCTGCCACTTGCCAGCTGTGTGGCTTTGCGCAAGTCACTTAATTT
Source organism: Ornithorhynchus anatinus (assembly GCF_004115215.2). Classification (NCBI taxonomy): domain Eukaryota; kingdom Metazoa; phylum Chordata; class Mammalia; order Monotremata; family Ornithorhynchidae; genus Ornithorhynchus; species Ornithorhynchus anatinus. Next base: position 29,831,336 of record NC_041746.1, read on the forward strand.
CTCTGTGCCTCAGTTACCTCATCTGTAAAATGGGGATGAAGACTGTGAGCCCCACATGGGACAACCCGATTACCTTGGATCTAGCCCAGCGCTTAGAACAGTCCTTGGCACATAGTGAGAACTAAACAAATGTCATTATTATTATTATTAACTAGAGAGTAGGCAGGCAGGAGTGCAGCACATGAACCAACTACAGTCAGAACCTGAACTAGAACCCAGGTCTCCTAATCACTCTCCTCCCACTGGACAGAACAACAGGACTAGCTTCAGAGAGTTTGGAGGTAGGGCCTAAAAGGAAGTTGGATTCCTGAGAATTAATATAGCCTGCTAGAAAGATCATGGGCCTAGAAGTCAAAGAACCTGAGTTTTAATCATGGCTTAGCCATTTGCCTGCTGTGTGACCTTGGGCAAGACACTTAATTGATCTTTACCTCAATTACCTCATCTATAAAATGGAGATTTTAAACCTGTTCTCCCTCTTCTTTTACTGTGAACACCCCACTTGGGACAGGGACTGTGTCCCACCTGGTTATCTGCTGGATCTACTCCAGGGCTTAGTAAAGTGCTTGGCACATAGAAAACACTTATAGAATAGCAGAATTATTATTGTTATTATTGTTATTGTTGTTATTCAAGAGGAGTGAACAGAGGGACAAAAAGAGCAGAGCATAGAGGAGAGAAGGGAAACAAAAATGGAGAAAGGAGAGGGAGAAAGGAAAGAGGGAGGGATGAAAGGGGTAATTATATCAGGCAGGATCAGAAAAGAGCTGAAATAATATCTAAACAGTATCCAAAAGCCTTTGAGAATGAAGCCTATTGTAAATCCTTTAAAATTCCTACTTCGACTTTACTGTTTTACTTTATCCCCAGCCAATGTTTAATGGGAATGTTAAGGCTCATTTTCTGCCATCTTCATGTGGGGCCTGTTAGTTAAATGCTAAGCTCTGACATGACCATTAAGCACGTTCTAAATGTCTATTTCCCTGTAATTAAAGCTGCATAACGTGGTTCTCTGGACACATAATTAGGAGACAAGAATGTCAAGTTTGAATCTCTGCCAGTTTGCATGTGTTCTTAGTAGGTGACCCTAGACCACCATTTCACAGTGTCTCAGCAACTTATTTGCAAAAGAAGGAAGGATAACATTTAGCAACCTAAGGGAAGCATAAATGCTACATAAAACCGACGTCTCTGTTTCAAAGCGTGATTCTTTCAAATGAGTGAATTACATGAGGAGCACATGAGAATGATCTAATTTAAATTTTAGGATGGAGACAAAAATTGTTGACTGGCTGTACCTCTGAACAAACTACTAACTCTAAAACCAAGTAGCAATCAATCAAATTTACTGAATGCTTACTGTATGTCAAGGACTGTACTAAGCGCATGGGAGAGTATACTATAGCAGTGTTGGTAGACATGTTCCTTGCCCATAACAATCTTACAGTCTATCATTCTGAATGTCTTTTAGTGATTTTAGATGATTAGCTATTTAAGATATTGACATAGTTTCCAGTCATTCAAATCCTTGGGCCTTGATGTTTAAAAATAACAACATTGTTTTGCCCTGAATTTTTAATTGTGAGAGTGAGCAAGAGACATAATAGGAAAACTTCCAAGGAAACTTCCATGCCCTTGAAAATCTTGAGATAAAACCCAACAATAGCAAATATTGTATTTTTTAAAACACTTAATGCTAAGCATAGTGCTTAGTGCTGGGTTAGGTACAGGATAATCCAACTGGACAAAGTTTACAGCCCACAGAGGGCTCACATCTAAGGTAAAATAGGCTTTGCTAGATACTGACAGGAATCCCTGGGTCTGCTTAAGGTGCTTAGTAACTTGGAAATGATTTGCTTTTCCAGAGTGTAAGCTCACTGTGGGCAGAGAACATTTCTACCAACTCTTTTGCATTATGCTCTCCCAAGCCCTTAGTGCAGCACTCTAAATGAGAAGCAGCATGGCTCAGTGGAAAGAGCATGGGCTTTGGAGTCAGGGCTCATGAGTTCGAATCCCAGCTCTGCCACTTGTCGGCTGTGTGACTGTGGGCAAGTCACTTAACTTCTCTGTGCCTCAGTTTCCTCAACTGTAAAATGGGGATTAAGACTGTGAGCCCACGTGGGACAACCTGATTCCCCTATGTCTACCCCAGCGCTTAGAACAGTGCTCGGCACATAGTAAGCGCTTAACAAATACCAACATTATTAGTAAATGTAGCAAGGGCTCAATAAATTCCATTAATGATGAAGTTGAAACAATATGACTTGGTAGAAAGAGCATAGGAGTCAGGAAGGTCTGAGTTGTAATCCCAGATCTATCACTTGTGTGCTGGGTGACCTTGGGCAAGTCACTGAACTTCTGTTCCCCTCAAGTGTCATCATCTGGAAAATGGAGATTCAATATCTGCTCTCCCACCCACTTAGACTGTGAGCCCTTTAAGGATCAGGGACTGCTTTTGATCCATTCGTGTTGTATCTACTCTAGTGCCTAAAATAGAGTTTCCATGCTTGACACACAGTTAAGCTTTAACAAATATCACAATTATTATTATTATTATTGTTACCCTAATAAACTCCATAAACCATGGATATGTGACATTTTTTCCCTAGTATTTTCTTTTTAAAACCTTTTTCTTTTTCTTTTCAGTTTCTGAATCTGTGTCAAGGCCCTTGCTCAACAATGAAATCATCCATGTCTCCTTATTGAGCTCTAAAAACCTACTTGAAAAAAAAAAAGAAATGGAAAAAATGGCAAAAAGAAAACTATCATTTCTAACACATGTTCTAGTTAATAAAGCAGCTTAAAAGTGTTTGTTCATACCACTAAGGAAAATTCCTAGGTTCAGCTCATGGTTAAAAAAAAATAAGGAACTTGCTAGCAGACTTCTCACTGCAGACAATTTCGTTCACATTTTAAATTTCCAGTTTTTTACAGACACTAAATTACCCAATCGTCAAAAAAATCCTAAAAAGCTGAAAAGCATATTTCCATGAAAAATATTAATAGAATGAGTAGAAAGTTGGTAAGCAAAATATTGATTACCAAGTTAAACAAATGTCTTACAGAATAGTAGCAATATCTTGGTATCAGTTATTACCATGCTAACTAAGCAAATCAGACATTTTTCCTGAAAAAGGCTAAAACATATCACTTATTTTTCCCAAATTCCTTTATAAATATACTACTTCATTTTCAAATGTGATAGGGACCCAGGATCCAATAAATACTACTGATTGATTCACAAGTTGGAATCAGTGGAGCCTGCTGAGGCTTTTGTATCCAAAAAAATCCTGTCCTTATGCATTTATCCCAGTTTTCTTTCCTAATCATCAAGAACATGTATGCCACACATGCACAAACAGGTACAATGCATGCAACTTGCAGAGCTATTCCATTTTCTTTGCCAAAGAATTGAGTTAGAAAATGTTCATAATAGGAGCAAAATAATCTGTGCTTTAATCGACAGTTTCTCCTAGCTTTCCTCCAGTGAAATACAAATTGATAATCAAATTACAAATTTACAAATTGATATCCTTGGCACCTTCACTTGGGATTATATTCTACTAATCATAGACCCCAACAGAGACTGTGTTTTCTAAAAGATTAAAACATGAGAATAAAAAGAAAAGGTCATAAGAAGAAATTCTTTCTTACATTCAAGCCTCAAGTGAAAATAGTGAAAATGTCTCTCTACAAATGCTATAAACTCACTGCCTTCTAAAAATGACGGTTGTAGTGTATAATGCCTTTCTTTGCATCCTGAACACTGAAAGGTAGTTTTAAATCGGTCTATCAGATGTATTTATTGAAAACTCACAAACTGCAAAGTACTGTCTTAAGCACTTGGGAGAGTACAACCATAGAAAAGCTTATGTAGCCTGCCCTCAAGGAGTTTAAACCTAATGTTAAAGGGAGACAGACTACAATCACTGACAAACAGTGAGAAGGTTTTCTCAGAGAATTACATGAATATTGATGCCCAGATCTTTCAAGCCAACACAATAGAATGTCTGTCTCAAAAAATAATGAAAAGAAAAGACTCAATTATCAGTTCAATTTTTACATCTTAGAATCAGAAGAGAATATGGTCCACACACCAAAATCTTCTTTTTAGGTTGTAGCATTCAGCAAAGTGGGTAAAATAATCTTGATATTTTTCCTAATTAATATAGAATCAGTATGCTCTCTGCGCATTTTGCCTTTGGTCCTTCCTAAAGCCATTTACATCCTTCTCGATCACTTTTTTCTCTTTAACCCTCTTTCCAAGCAAGTATCCCTTGGATTTCATTGAATATCTCTCCTAACTTCACTTCTTTGAACTGCCATATTTATTATGCCATAATAGATTTGCCTTCCCTTGTTAGGATTTGCTGTCCGAAGTACTGGAGCTGGATCAAGAAGGTTGTAATCAATCAGTAATATTTAATGAGCACTGCTCTGTGGAGAGCTCTGTACTAAGCATGTAGGGGAATATAATAAAGTTAGAGTTAGTCAATAATATTTAATGAGTACCTATTTGTGCAGAACACTCTACTAAGCCCTCCAGAGTGGACAATATGGCAGTTACAAAGTGGAGGAATGTCAGAGCATGTCAGAAGTCCTGCAATGATATATATCCAATATGCCAATGTTCAACCATATCATCTTGTGACCATGATGGATCACACAGTCCAAAAGCAATGGCAAAAACATGATTTTGCTGGAAGACTTTTTTTTTCATTCTTCCCAGCCCTGGAATTGTTGAAATACTAAAAACAGGATGCCATGTTGTCTCCTAATTGACTTCTCTACTCTCATGGAACGTAAGTATGGATTCCGTCCAGGATTAATAACGGTACATCTGTTAGTTTAACAGTGCAGCGGGTTTGTGATCAATAGACCTGCACATGTATCTGAAGTGATCAGGGGTTCTGAATGAAGCTGACCATATAATTACAAAAAACGGGCCTTTTTACGATTCATCTGTGCCTCTCTGTGTTACAGCAATGTTTGAAGTCCATGATATTCTGAGGGTTCCAAAATACACATTGTAGAAAAATGAAAACAGCCGGATTATTTTGTCTAGTCTGTTAACCCATCATTGCACCAGCCAATTGGAAGACGCTTGGGTTGATTTTTTTATTTCTGAATGGCTCTGAAACAGTAACTTTTACACCACTCTCCTCTAAATCGAATATCATTTGCCAGAAACCAATGTCAGTAACCCCAAGCACTGTAGTGTAACCCGCAGCACTGTATTCCCACCCCTCGACCTCCAGATTCCAAAGAGCTGGACCATGGAAAGTTAGGAAGTGCTCTAAGCATGCAGATAAAGCAGAACCTCAAAAAACACTGAATGCTGAGAGGCAACTACAATTATCCAACCAGTCTGGTATGTTGAAATCAGGAAGGATTAGCTCTTTTTGTGCAAAATCTTCAAGAAGATCATGAGATTAATCCAGTAATGTTAAGAGCCACAGACACATGGGAAGAACAAAGATTAATCTTGTGCATGGGGTGGTCAGGACTGTCAATCCCACAATGGCAATTTTAAATACACTTGTAGCCATAATAATAATTATTATTATATTAAGTACTTACTAGGTACCAAGAACTATACTAAGCACTGGGGTAGAGACAACATAATCAAATCCCACAGTCTAAGTAGGAGGGAGAAAAAGTACTGAATCTCCATTTTGCAGATGAAGGATCTATGGTACAGAGAAGTTAAGTGATTTGCTCATGGTCACACAAGAAATATAGGCCCTGCTCTGACTCTTAGGCCCTGCTCTGACTCTTAGGCCCTTGCTGTTTCCACTAGGCCATGCTGCTTCCTGTGGTCACAGTTACATTTCATGAAGAACAGCTACAAATATTATTCTTCCCTGAGAAACAATAACCACATGTATGCTATCTGTAACTTATTATGATATTTTAAGCACCGTGTCCTATTAGTTAATCAATGAATCAATTGCATTTACCTAGAACTTACTGTATGCTTGGGAGAATACAATATAAAAGAATCAGTAGACATGTTCTCTGCCCACATAGAGCTTACAGTCTAATAATAATAATAATGATATTTGTTAAGCTCTTACTATGTGCCAAGCACTGTTCTAAGTGCTAAGGTAGATACAAGGTAAGCAGGTTGTCCCACATGGGGCTCACAGTCATACTGAGGCCCAGAGAAGTTAAGCGCCTTGCCCAAGGTCACACAGTAGACAAGAGGTGGAATCAGAATTAGAACCCTTGACCTCTGACTCCCAAGCCCATGCTCTTGCTACTGGGTCACACTGCTTCTCTAAAGTCTAAAGGGGGAGACTGACATTAATATATAAATAAATTACAGATTGGTACATAAGTGCTGTGGGGCTTAGTTAAGAGGTGAGCAAAATGTGCAAATACAAGTGTAGGAGTAATGCAGGAGAGAACATGAGGGTTTAGTAAGGGAAGGCCTCCTGGAGGAGGTGTGCCTTCAATAAGAATTTGAAAGTGGAGAGGATGATCATCTGTTGGATATGAAGAGGATGGGAGTTCCAGGCCAGTGGCAGGAGGTGAGCTAGAGATTGGTGGTGAAATAGATGAGATCAAACCACACTGAGCAGGCTGGCCCTAGAGGAGCAAAATGTGCAGGCTGGGCTGTAGTAGGAAAGTGGTGAGGTAAAGTAGGTGGGAGCAAAGAGGAATGAGTGCTTTAAAGCTTATGGTAAAGCATTTGATGTGGAGGTAGATGGGCAACCACTGAAGTTTCTTGAGGAGTGAAGAAATATGGATGAATGTAATGCTAAACACTGGAGTAGATCCAAGTTGATCAGATTGGACACAACCTCTTTTCCATATGGGGTTCATGGACTAAGAGGTACAGAGAAAGCAAATACCTCAGCACCATTTTACAGATGAGGAAATTTAGGCACAAAGAGATTACGACTTGCTCAAGGTCACACAGCAGGCCAGTAGTAGAGCAGGGATTAGAATTTGGGTCTCTTGACTCCCATTCCTGAACTCTTCCCCAGACTGTAAGCTCACTGTGGGCAGGGAATTTGTCTACTAATTCTGTTATATTGCACTCTCACACAGTAAGCACTCAGCAAATACAAATGATTGACCACAGTGCTGCCCAACCATGCTTCTGAGTGTTTCATACTGTACTGAGCACTTGAAGCAAACCCATAGAAGGAAAACACCTATTTCCTGATTGGGGTATTCATATAGCCTTTTAGGGATCCATGAACATAATTTAGATCATCGTCTGGGTCATGTTTTGTTCCTTGTATTGTCAATCTCAACTCGTCAGGGGACCAAATTCTGAGGTCCTTCTAATAGTCGTATGGAATGAGTCCTCAGCTAAGGAAACTTCTCCAGTGGCCTGAGGAAAATCTCAACTTCCCTGACTGCCTTCATTTCCTAATTTTATGAGTTTTAGTAAGCAGGGAGAAATCATTTGAATCACTCCAAATGTATTGCAAATGAAAGAACTATGTTTATGAAACACCTTAATAAGAATTACATTTATATAAAACCATTCTTGTACAAAGTACATCATAAATTCTTATGCAAACGAATCTTTAGTTGAAAGGGCCATTGAAAGAGTTCAGGATTATATAAAAAAAAGAACCATAATGTACTGTGAAATGATGGTTGAGGTTAGAATTCCAAATGCAATTTATCAGCAATTTGTAACTTATGCAGTGCTTTCTAGTGACTTGGGAGTTTTCCAAATTGCCTCCATCTACTTATTCCACCTCATGAAATGTGGATCATTGACCTGCATGCTGATCCTAGCTCCCCAAGTTCTCCTATTCTCTTGGTTCAGTTTATTATTATGGCATTATGGTATTATTACAGTAAGTGCTTACTATCTGTCAAACTCTGTTCTAAGCACTGGGGTAGATACACTTGGGATTCACAAAGTAGGAGGGTGTAGGATTGAACCCCAATTTTACAGTTGGGGAAACTGAGGCACAGAGAAGTTAAGGGACTTGCCCAAAGTCACAAGGCAGACTCATGACAGAGCTGGGAATAGAACTCAGGTCTTCTGACTCCCAGGTCTGTGTTCTTTCCATTAGACATGCTACTTCTCAATTGCAGAAAATATCAAATCTGTCCTTTGTTGGATGTTGTCATTCTTGACTGGATCCAACAATGTCATCTTGAGCAAAAGGAGAGTTTGCTTCAAACAAAATGTTTGTGTATAGGGTTTTCAAGCAGGGTTTTCCTACATAACTTATACAAACTGGCCAAAAACCATTAGTTTAAGATTCTCTAAACCATTTATTAAAATCTGAGTTCGCACCCATGGGTGGGTTTTCTGAATGTCCCAGGTGTCTTTCTAACTGACACTTCACAGCTGCCTCTTTGAGGTCTCTTTTCCTCCTTTGAACAGAAAATAATGTGAGGTGAAATATGTTTGTTTTCCTTTTCCTGTTTTCATAATGGAACTTGTTTTACTGCCTTGAGACTTTCTAAATCCTAGGATCATATGGTGGTTTTAAATTTCAAGTTAAAAACACTAAGGGCAACATGGAGCTGTGAGAAAAATGGTCTCACATATTTCCTACAAATTTACAATGAAGATAGCTTTCTTGATCTTGATGTTTATTGCCACTACAGATCTTTCTCTTCCCTGAGGTCCTTTAAAGTGCCTCCTCTCCCTTCTCTTTCTACTTTCCTCCCCTCACCCCCACCTCAGAATCCTACTGCTGCATTAGTATGAGAGAGAGAGAGGGAGAGAGAGGGGAGAGAGAAATTTAATTACAAATTCCCATCTAGCAAGCCAGAATGTTTAGGATAGGACTTAGCTTAAGATCCAATGGGAACTTGGATGTTTCCAACGTGGGACTTATAGACAAAGATGAGGGGAGAGAACAGGTATCTTAACCCCATTTTATAGATGAGGAAACTGAGGTAAAGAGAGTTTTAAGTGACTAGTCCAAGGTCACATAGCCAATGTTAGGCCTAGGATTAGAAACCAGGTCTACTTATTCCCACTCACATGTCCCTTCCATTACATCATCCTGACTCATCTCATAAATCTTTGGTCTTTCAATAGCCATGGGGACTTCTCATCCCTTCGTTCATACTTGAAGAAAAGAAAAAAAATCCCATCCCCTTTTCCCTTCCCTGCTGGCAACCATGAGAGTAGGAAAATCAGAGAGGAAATGGGGGCCAATAATAATGACAATTGTGTTATTTTTTCAACGCTCACTCTGCACCAGGCACTATACTAAACAGTGGGAGAATACAAGAAAATCAGGTTGGACACAGTTCATTTCCCTTATGGGGCTCACAGTCTTAATCCCCATTTTACAGATAAGGTAGCTGAGGCAGAGAGAAATAAAGTGATATGCCCAAGGGCACACGGCAAGTCACTTGGGTAAGTCGCTTCACTTCTCTGCCTGTTACCAGATCTGTAAAATGGGGATAATAGGGTGAGCCTCATGTAGGACAGGCACTGTGGTCAACCTGATTAACTTGTATTTACGACAGTGCTTGGCACATAGTAAGTGCTTAACAAATACCATAAAAATAAGACTTTGAAGGTGGGGAGAATACCTTTTCCTTCATAACCACTGCTATCTCAGCAGCGCTGAATAGGAATGGGCTAGAAAAGGTTTCCAACTGAATCTTCATAGACAGGGAATGCAGGTGATTCTCAAATACATGTGCACTCATGGATGCAATATCACTATCCACAGTCTCATTTTTGAACCACAAAACCACTTTATTATCAGCAACATAGGTGTTAACCGCCTCCTTGTGGCCTGAAATAGTTACTGTTCCTCTACGAGTACCTACCCTACTATCAGGATGTAGGAATTGAGGACAGAAAATTGGGTTCAGATCAAATCGGCTGGCCGTGGACACAATGACATCCACCCTGATGATCAAAAACTATTTTAGACAATGAGATCATTAATTGCTATTGCAAAAAAAAGTTTGTTGGTCTCCTGCTTTTCTTAAGGGACTATATAGTTTCTCATTTTCTGGGGGCATTTTCAATGTTACTCCCATAAGATTGCTGTTTTGTCTATTTTTATGCAGAAAAATTAGACTTTGCACAGCAGAACACATACCATTATTTCATGCCAGGTGCTAACTACTATGATGCCAGTTCCCAGATCATCTTGACTGAGCAGCCAAACAAGGAACAGTAGGATAATGAGAAGATGCCAGAGCTGGATAGCCTAAGTGAGGAAGAGAGAGAGGAAGAGAGTGAGTGAGGGGAGGAGGAGAATGAGTGAGAGAGGAGGAGAAAGTGTAAAACCCACCCCACTTCCCTGTATGGAGCCTGTTAAACTGAATCCCATGCAATTGGACCTGGTTGGTATTGGCTAATCAAATCAGCAGTTTGGTGCAGGCTTTGAATCCTATTGAGGCCTCATAGATGCTGTCAGGATACCATGATTATATGCAGCTAGCATGGTGTTGACTAGAAATCGACAATCCAGAAAGAGTTTTTCAATTCTGTGGTGAATCAAGGTCAGTTGTGCTGACTACTAGCTCATTCTCTACCCTGGGGCTGTTAATTATTGGGTCAATCTAAGAATTCCTGGTCCAATAACTCACTGCCTGGCAAGGCAGTCGTTCCATTCAGAGTGACTTTTCATTAGCAAAAAGGAAAACAAATCCCTAAACGGAATTGCAGGATCATGTTAAACCAGTTTGGATGATGGGATTCTTAATCTCACTTGCCAGGGATTTAGACTACTAACCTAGACCATCAATCCTCATAGAATAAACCTGATTCCTACAGAGAGATAGGCTAAGGACCCTGTGGATAGTAGCTTTGCTATCTTTTTAAGCTAACCAAGATCTGAACTGTGGAAGGTGATTCCAGAGAAGCCAATGTCAGATGGGAAATGGAGACCTTGGTTTCCAGCTTATCCCAGTCCCCAACAAGATGTTTCACACATCCCCTTGTGTGGTATTTGGAAGGGTTTACAGCAGCCATCTTGCTTTCCGGTCTTGCAGTTCCGTGGCGTCAGATCTTCAGTTCTCACTTTTCCTGAGAATTGGGTGGAAATATTCTCCCTTCAAGAGGTTTTGATTACAAGACTCAAGAAAATGAAGCAAATCCTCTCCCCTTGAAAAACTGAAATTTGCCTCTTTTAACTAGAGAAATCACAGAAGAATGAATAATGGCAATAAGGTGGCCGCAATTTTTTATGGTTCACTAGCAAACTGAAGAGATTAGACAGTTAAAATGGACTGACACTTGAGTTGCATGGATAACACCGAAGAACATATCTGGAAGAGGCTTCTTACTCAATCTGGCAGTTCTTGTGGGGGAAATTTCTGCTAATTGTCTGGCTGTTCTCATTCAGCTGAAGCCTAGTTTATTTCTTTCTGGCCACTGTAATTGTCTCCAGGGTTATTTTACATAAGCTTGCTATCCAGCCTCAGCCTAATTCTCTTCTTCTGCCAAAAGGGCCCAGAATGAGAAAAACATCCTCTCCCCACTCCCACATTCTCCCCTTTAGCCAGCCTCTCATGCCCAGAGCAGAAAACCACCTCAAATTTTTCTGGAAAAAAAATCTAATTCTGTTTTAAATGAATAATTTGACAGTCTGATGGAGGGAGCCTTTTCTTACCTCAGTAGCTAAACACACACTGAAAACACTGGGGAATCTTGGGGAAGGGAACTATTTGAACACTTCAAGCTATCATTCATCCACTTCAGAGGGAGGTGATTATTCTTTAAGGGGAATCAAGAAGGATAGGGCAGGTCACCAGATTCAAGGGAGAGATGGAAGATTCTCTACTTCTTTTTTCTGCTTCTTTTCCTCTACCACCATTGATGATGGATCCTTTCCCATTATCCCAGCCAAAAGCAAGAGCCTAATGTCTTCCTCTAGTAGTTTTTTGGTTGGCAGGATCAAATCCTCAAAGATCATGATTGTCCCACATAGTATGATATTTTCAGAAGACAAGAAAAAGCACAGGGAAGAGGCCATGCTGATATAGAGACAATAGTCCAGGTATGGACTAAGTATCACTGCACTGCATCAAGTGAGTGCTCAATTATGGAGAAGCAACATAGTCTAGTGGAAAGGTTGCGGGCTGGGAGTCAGAAGTCCCTGTGTTCTAATACTGGCACAGTCACTTGACTGCTGTGTAACCTTGCACGTCACTTTACTTCTCGGTGCCTCAGTCATTTCACCTGTAAAATGGGGATTAAGAATGTGAGCCCCAATGGGGCATGTTAGTAAAAGGCCTGGTATATAGTAAGCACTTCCCAAATACCATAAAAATGAGTTGCCATAATAATAATAATAGTGGTATTTGTTAAGTACTTAGTGTGTGTCAAACAATATGTGAAACACTGAGATAGATAAAACACAATCTGATATAATCCCTGTTCACCATGGGGATTTGCAGTCTGAGAGAAAATAGATTTTACAAATGAGGATACTGAAGCCCAGAGAAGGCCCAAAGCATGGTAACAGCAGCCACAGACCTGGGATCTATTCTCAGTTCTTTCACTCACCTGCTGTGTGTGATCTTGGTTAAGCCACTTTAGCTTCCTAAACCTAAGGTTCCTTGTCTGTACAATGGAAATAAACATACCTATTCTCTCTCCATCTTGGCCTGGGAGCCCCATGTGGAACAGAAACTGTGTCTTATCTATTTATCTTGTACCCACTTCATCCTGAGCACATAGTGCTTAATAATTCTTATTATTAGTATTAATAAGATAGCTTCATCTGAATTTTTAGTCATGTCCAACACTGACTTTTGGGAGACCGTATGGTCTCCGAACATATTTACCCAAATGCTAATTGAAGATACACCTTCTGCTGCTCCCTCTAGACTGTAAGGTCACTGTGGACAGAGAACATGTCTACCAACTGTGTGATGTTGTACTCTTCAAGCGCTTAGTACAGTGCTCTACACCTAGTGAGTTCTCAATAAATATGTTTGGCTGATTGATTGCTGCTCAAAGGGAAACCAATAATTTTGAAAGAAGCAAGTCCACTGCTGCAAAATATAATTCTTTCCACTTGGTGAGGTCAGCTTTTACTGACCCAAGGCTGAGGACTAAGGGAGAAGGTTTGATGGGGAGTGTGCTGACTTAGGGCGTTTTTTCCTTCACTAGTATGAATTCCCATTTATAGTTGAGCAACCCAGCCCTGGAACATTATCTTTGCTCATGCTGAAACTACCACCTGCATCAGTCCCCCTGCCCCAATCTTATCAAGTCCTCTTAACACCCTCATATCAGCCACTGTTGCTGCTATTCATAGTTCTCTTTGAAACCCTTCATTTCTTAACACACTGGGAAGGGATGAGTGTGAGAAACATGGTTGTAGAGACCTAAATAGATGGAGGGCCACCACCCCATTGTGAGTTATAAGGAAGGCTAAATTAGGTTGTGAGACCCTTCTCCATCTCACTATTTATGTTTTATATATCTGAATGCTAAACTCTGTCCCTGAGTGCCTAGGAGTGCAAAATGCTGGGTTAGATAAAAAAACAATAATTTTAAGAACGGTCCTTGACCCACATAAGATTTTTAATCTAAGAGGGAGGGAGAACAGGAAGTTTCTTCCCATTTTATGGATGAGGAAAGTGAAGCCCAGAAAAGTTAAGTGACCAGCCTGAGGTCACACAACAGGCCAGGGGCAGAGCCGGGATTTGAACTCTTGTTTTTTGTATCCAGTTCCATTCTCTTTCCATTAGGACAGCTTCTGCCTACTACAGGTTGCATGCCATTGATCTTAGTGTTTTGGGAGGTATAAGATCAAATAAAACAATTTAGAAGATTCTTTCCTTGGAGATTTATTTTGTTTTTTACCTACTGTCAAGCATTAGAGTCAGTTAAAATCTTTCTTGAACTTAAAACCAAAGTAAAACAGCATGTTAGGTGCTTTATGATGTTTTTCTTATTGAAGATTTATTTGGTTATATTACGTCTGGCTCTTGTGGGCATACAGCTAACAATCCAACACAGCGGGCCTATGTGAAGCTGTCTACATCATTACAGATGCAATGGGCAGGGAGTTTTATTTTATACCTTCTTCACAATTTGCTACAATGGTGTATAGAGAAAGCAAACAGTCCTATCAAACTGAGGAAAAGCTAAAATTATTAATCTTTTTATTTTGGAAATTAACCTGAAAAAATGAATATTCAAAGTGATGCCGTATTGGTAAAAATGAATTAATTTTTCAGTGAATCATCTGCTCATTCACGGAACCCAGAACTCTTTGTTTTGACTGGACAGATGAAGCACAGCTATTACTTAGAAGGTCTCGCACAACACTAACTATACAGTTATTTCTCCCCACTGATCGACTGATTACACAGTTTTCCTTGTTCTTGATCAACACAATATTATCTCAGCTCAGGGCTCTAGTTCCTGTACAAAGGCTGGTTTAGAATCTAATTCTTATGAATTCCTTTTTCTCTTTCTTTTCCTCTCTTTCCCTCCTTCTCATCCCTCTCCCTATTTTTCCACCTCTCTTTCCTCTCTCCTCTCCCCTCCCTCCACTCCCCTTCCTCTCTTCTCCCACTCCTCCCCTCCCATCTCTTCTCTTTTCATCCATTCCCTACCTTTGCTGCCCCTCTTCCCTCTCTCTTCCCTCCATTCCCTTCTCCTTCTTTTTCCTCCCCGATGCTCCTTTCTCTTTCCTCTCCTCTTTATTGCCCCTCTCAATCTCCTCCCCTCTCCTCTTTCCCCTCCCGCCCATTCTCCTGGGATATCAGCAATAGATAGAGTTCCCTGTTAGTAATAATAATAATAATAATGTTGGTATTTGTTAAGCGCTTACTATGTGCAGAGCACTGTTCTAAGCGCTGGGGTAAACACAGGGGAATCAGGTTGTCCCACGTGGGGCTCACAGTCTTAATCCCCATTTTACAGATGAGGGAACTGAGGCACAGTTAAGTTAAGTGACTCGCCCACAGTCACACAGCCGACGAGTGGCAGAGCTGGGATTCGAACTCATGTTAACCAATATTCAGTTTTGTTGGACTTTCTTAAAATTGGTGTTTTTCCTTTTCTTCACAATTTATGAATATATAAATAAAAATAAAACACACACACCATTATCTCAAGATTTTCCTGGTCACTGAGACAAAGCCACCTTTATTCTTCTTAATCTGTCTTCAGTCAGTTGCTCTAAACTTCCCTAAATCAGTGCCAGATTCTCCTTTTCCCAAACCTTCAAAAGTTGATTTAATTCCTGCAGACTATGAGGACTAGGAATTCAGTAAATTTCTGCTTTTTCTTGCTAGCTAATGCATCTTCATTCTGAAGAAGTTCGCATATCTTTCAAAAGTGTTTAATTTTCCTCTCAGGAAGACCTTGAGCCCTAGGAGAATTACACTTAACATGTGCTCTTTGTAGCTGAGTTTATGTCACTGCTCTGCTCACTGATGGATCTAGCTAACATGTAACCTGGAACCCTAGAGAAGAAGCATGGCCTAGTGGAAAAGGCCTCAGGACTTGGAGTCAGGAGACCTGGATTCTAATCCCACCTGCACCATTTGCTTATTGTGTGACCTTGGACAAATCACTTAATTTCTCTGTTCCTCAGTTTCCTCACCCGTGATTGGGAATTAAAAACATCTTCTTCCCCCTCCCCGCTGACCCCACTTAGTCTATAAACCCAATGTAGGCCAGGGACTGTGTCTGACCTGATTAACTTGTACCGATCTTAAAGCTTAATACAGTGCTTTTCATATTGTAAGTGCTTAACAAATATCAAAATTAGTATTAACCTAAATACTGTGAAAGATTAGCATAATTGGAGGAATAGACGAAACTCATTAACTGATTTCTTTCAATTTCTCCAACACTCTGTTCAGAATGAAGAGAAAGTCTCCTTCTTGTCTTGCAGTGTTAAAGGATTTCAGTCACTTTATAAGAAATAAAACTGTGTAGTCTCTGAGGCAAACTCTGGAGTATTCAGATCACAGTGAGGAGAAACACTTTGAAACTGGAAATATTTATTGGTATTAATTTGATTACTGGATCACTGCTCAGGAACATCTGCAGTGGTGTGTTTGTCAGGTACAATAAGCTCTTTATACTCTTTCAAATAGGTCTTTATTTCTACCTGGTGTAGGTTTCAAACAAAAATGACTTCACCACCTGCCCTCCCTTTCTGTCACATAAACCTGAAATGTGAACATCCAAACTTCAAGTTATCTGAATCTCTTAAGCCCTGAAATATCAAGAAATGTCTCCATTTTAAATCACAATGCATTTCCATCCAGTTTTATAGAGAACTGTTTACAGTCCTTAAACATAATTACCAATAATGTTTCTCAGTGATGTTCTTACTAATTATATTGCTCTTCTGGCTACCCCAAAAAACTGAGAGTGTTAAAGGACATCACAGGTGCTTGTTAGGGGACCGATCAAACAGGCTTAATTATGACCTCCAGATAGAGACAGGCCATTGGATTATCACAGATAAGGCAAGTTCTCAATTCCCCTCTGATGATAAATCACAGAGAACAGCAGCAAAGGCTGGAGCCCATTGCTGATAATCCTTCTGAGGTTTGTGAGGCGCTAGGGTTTACTGTTTTGCATCCATTAAGATTACACACAGAACCCCTAAAATGGCCTCTGCTTATCTCCAGCTTGAGCTAATTTATGCTTTTCAGTGTGTCACCTCACAGTGAAGGCCATTATCAGGAATGAGGAGGTTTGGAATCTGATCGTCTGACGTGCTCAGTCTCCTGAGGTTTCTACACAAAAACACGTTTTCTTCACTGATTTGCTTTTGTTTATTTGGTTCAGCAAATGTGGACGATATGATTACCGTTTAGGACTATTATTTAGCTCCAAAACAAAATAAGCATTTAATTTGTAGAGCTTTCTCTTTTCATGAGAGTGCTTGGGTAAATTATCCCGATTCAAATGGCCAGATGGTTTCCTATCTGTTCTTCACTGATTAAAGAGATCTGTAAATATTTTTACTCTCATAGAGGACTGGTCTTGCGGAGAGAATTGGTTTAAACCTGATCTTGGTGAGTTGCTCCAAGATGCACTCTTCCTAATTTAGATTCCTAGATGTGGAATGTTTTTTGTGTTAAACATTTTGCTCTGAAATATGATACCTGCCTTGGAATTTCATTAAAATGAACTTTTTTTATTTCCTGCTGCTGTCCAAGTTTTATGAAATCTTATCTTTGAGAATTTGATGAGGTTGTTTGCCTAGCAGTTTAAATGTCTTACTTTTTAGTTCTAGACAATATTCCTTGAGGAGTTAGTAACTAACAAACCCATAAAATTTTCATGGGCCTATTAGCATAATATAATGAAAGGTTGAGCTGCAAGGTAAATAATAGGTAAATGACATCCATGCTTTTCCATATGGAATTCTTCTTTACTTTTTTCTCTCCAAGTTCTGTAAGGTTTGACGGTCAGAAAGGATGAGGTCATTTAGCTGACATGATTGATCACCAATTAGTCAAGTCTTCCTATGGTGGCTATTGATGCTAGCTATTGAGATAGCAGTCATTGGAGTGATAAGAAAAGCTGAAAAATTAATTCGACCTTGAGATTTCATTACACTTAATGTCACCTAATAGAACATCTGATATTTTTAATCCTAGATAAAGGCTTTCTCTCTAAACTGTTGCCATCAGTAGAATGACGGAAAAGAAAAATATCTGACTTTTATAACTCTGCCAAGCTTCACCCGAGAAACACTTCAACCTGAAAATCCTTCCATTGAAACTTCTCATGACCTCCACAGTCTTGCATATAAAGATAAGCAAGGATCAGTATCTAGATTTTAAAAGTAAAGTGAGACACATGAACAGATTATATTCTAAATCTTGGACATGGTCTTTCTGAAAGGACTTAACGTATGTAGTATTCATGTATAGATTCTGAAAAACTCTCTAAATTTATAAGGTACTCTTCCAAGGCATAAATATGATTAATTACCTTTGTATGTGACCTCACTAATAGGGATAGACCATAATTACAATGATAACTGTGTCATTAATCTGGGTTGGTAAAACAACATTGGTTATGCTGGTAATAGTGATAGTAGTAATGATATTTACTTGGGGTCTATTGAATGTGATTCTGACTTTGTAGTCTACTGATAGAGGGGCACATTCTTTTTATTGAACATCACTATTTTGCTTGTTTCAATTATCTACTTTGGGAGCAGTAGAGTAGTCTCGTTGTCACTGATTTAAAAATGAACTTTTGAAATGGATAGTTGCATCTCTGAGAATATTCTCAAGGTTGCCAAGTCAAGCCCTGCTCACAGTAAATACCTAGGTTGTTCTTTTAATGTTTCCAAAATGATTTCACCTCACCCTCAACCCCACAGCTCTCATGTACATATCTTTAAATTATACACTATGCATTATTTATTTATATTAACGTCTGTCTCCCCCTCTAGATGGTAAGCTCGTTATGGGCAGGAAACATGTTCTGTTGCATTGTATGTTCTCAAGTGTTTAGTACAGCGCTCTGCACATAGTAAGTGCTTAATAAATATGATTGATTGTTTGATACTCATCTGAATTTGATAATCCAGATTTTGGAAATGGAAGGCATTTGAGGGTCAAATTGACTGTTTTGGTTTTTTTTCCATGAAACGATTCATCATTATTCCTTTGTGCAGTGTCTACATAATGATTACAATATTTATGAAACACTTACCATGTGCCAAACACTGTGTTAAGCCATGGGTTAAATGTGAGATGATCAGATCAGACATGTTCTGGTACTCCAACCACAATAAATAAAATAAATTTGGTCACTTACAATTGGTGTGAATAAGAACAGGTCACATTTCTGGAATGAAAGTCAGAAAGACAAGAATGTTATTTGGGTTGGGCTTTAGCTGTCATATAACACAATTAGAAGCCTGTATTAGGAGTTCTGAAATCAACAACATATGTGCAATTATACCTTATGTTATAATGATGCTCTTTTTGACGCCTTCAAACTCACTGCAAACATTCTCCCACATGGTCTTAGTACAGTGCTTTGCACACTGCAAGTCCTCAACAAATATGATTGAACTGAAAGAATGGTCTACTAGATGTGATTTCTCCACCCTTGAGTGCTTAGGAGTAATAAGGCTGGATCCTCTTCTTTAGCAGTTCCAAAAGGCATAAAGACATAGCTCCTTGACACCTCTGAGTAGAATTCAACCTCCAGAAGGACCCTGAGAATCAGCATTTTAAGGATCTTGGAACTGAACCAGAGTTCTGCTTCTCCTTTGGCTTGGTGTTACAGCAGCATAGGGACGTCCAAACAGCAGGGAAGGATGTTTTAAGACCAAGAGCTGGAGGAAAGGCCAGTTGGCCTTGGGGAAATGCAGAATTCAGACACAATTACTGATTGAAAAGATTAATTCATATCCTCTTATTGGAGGCCAATCGGGTCAAGAATAAGGTGAATAATCAAACACATTCAAACTTTATTACCTCTGGATCTCAGGGGGAAAAAACAGAAGATCTACACCTTTGCAATCAATGTCGAGGTACAATTTTATACGTAGTCATCCTTAACTGAGAAGAACCTAAGACCTAGTTTCTAAGCTGAATCTGGAAAAATGAATAATAGTGGTGGTCTTACCCAACACAAATTGATTAAAAAAATCCTAGAACCTGTTATACTTTATTATTTTCTCATTTGATAGGAGTGTGATAGGGTAATCACACTTATTTCTGCTGCAAAGGTTAAAGCAGGTCCCTGGCTTCGATGGGGGCAGTGGGGAAAGCTGCTGGAGAGAAATTTATTCTCTGCATGCAGTTCCTTTTTTTTCTCCTATAAGAATGTGTCATGCTTTTGGGAATTGAGCTTGATTTTCCTCACTGTAGCACATGGTCCCATGAAGTGATTCCATAATAATAGTGATTATGGGGTGGTAGCTATTAAATGCTTAATATGTGAGCCAAGCACTGTGCCAAGCATAAGAGTAAATACAAGGGAATTGGATCAGATTCAATGTCTGCCTCTCTTGGGGCTCACACACCTAAGAGGAAAGGAGACAACTATTTTATCCCCACTTTACTCATGTGGTAACTCTGTCAAGGAAAGGTTATATGACTTACCAAAGGCCACACAGCAAGTCAGTAGCAGATTTGGAATTAGAACTTGGTCTTTGGACTCCCAGGTCTAAGCATTTTCTGCTTTCATTACTTATAGGACACATGAAAAGACCCAGGAGGATCTGTCTAAAGTCAGTTCTGTTCTGAGCGGCTGAAAATTTCATTGATTCATTCAATTGTATTTATTGAGTGCTTACTATGTGCAGAGCACTGTAATAAACACTTGGGAGAGTACAATACAACAGTAGACACATTCCCTGCCCACAGTGAGCTTAAAGTCTAGAGACTGAGCCAAGGTTCCCCCCCCTACAAAGCAGGCAATAAGACCCATTTAGGTTTGAGGACGTGATGAGGATCAAATACTTTAAGTAGAAAGTTGGGATTTTTTTTAATGGTCTTTGTTAAGTGCTTACTATATGTCAAGCACTGTTCTGAGAGCTGGGTTAGATATAAGTTAATCAGGTCAGAAACAGTTCTTGTTCCTCTTGGAGATCACAGTCTAAATAGCAGGGAGGACGGGTACTGAATCCTCATTTGGTAGTTGAGGAAACTGAGGCACAGAGAAGTTAAGTGATTTGCCCAAGGTCACACGGGGAGCTGGCATTAGAACTCAAATCCTCTGACTCCCAGGCCCATACTTCATCCACTAGACCTCCCTGCCTCCCTCTAGGCAAAACAATCTTAAACCTCAATCATCACTTCAGTTCTGAATGAACAGAAACAACAACTTTCCTTCAGTGATCAGCAAAAAGCTTCCTTTCCTACAGAGAGCTGATCTTGTTCCTCTTTGTCAGGGACCAGCTCTCAATTCCCCTCCTACAAATCATTCCCATGTAAAGAAGGGACTAAATATTAAATTCACAACCCAAATTTTGTCCTTTATGTTCAAAGCTGATTCTTCAAGAAGTTTGATACATTCTAAGAGGGTCAACATGAATGAAAGATAAATGTGAAAATGCCCACTTTCTTCCACCCCATTTCTCTGAGTAGCTTAAAGCTTCATATATATGTGGTTTGTTACCAAACATTTGGTATCTTAGAGGAAAGGTGTCCTAATCATTTAAAACAGACCTTCATTATTAAATTCAGAGGCCTATATTTTGTTTCTGATATCAGGCATAGTTTACTATGTATGGAAATTATGTCTAAACTGAATTTTTGATCCAATTTAAAGAATTTTAGCCCGATTCAAAAATATATGTAGATATATACAGTTTGACAATACTTTACATACAACCCTTAGGGAATTCCTGCCAGTTAACTGTTCTTTACTGCAGCATTTAAAATTCATCAGAGCCATTCTACCTTTGGATTGTGAAAAAATGGTGATTATTATATTTTGAATGTGTATGACTATTTGTGTAAATAATGGGTCACAGAAATGTTTAAGCTGTTCTTATTCAACCTAATAATCATTGTGTTTTCCAAAGTTGTACCTCATTTTTGGGATACACAGATGATCAAGTATCTGATGGAGCATGAGGTCTACCTTAAGCATGGATTAGAAATTCTGCATTCACCAGGCACCAGAATTTGGCTTCTCAAATAACTCTAGCTTCAGTTCTGCTGTTGGCATACTCAATTTTAATGTCAATTGCTAAATGTTTCTTCAGAGTGTTACCCACCTGATGGGTTGTGAGTGTGTGTGCGTGTGTGTGTGTGTGTGTGTGTGTGTGTGTGTGTGTGTAGGGGGTGGCAGTGAGATGTCACTGAATACAACTATCAGCAGGAATACTAACTAGGCACTTAGATTTTTGTTGGAAGAGTGCAAACAATTATTACCTCAGAGATGAGATGGCTGAAACATGTCCACATTCTCAAAATATAACACCCTCTGGAGATAAACTTCTCTTACTTCCAGGAAAGGAAGCTTTCCCTATTCCCCTGTTAAGCATTGTTAACTGAAGAGTGAAGCTTTTACAGTGTGATCAAACAAAGCAGTCTGCTATGCTAAACAGGTGAAACAAAAAACAGATTTTGTTTAATGGGGTTTATCCACATTCCTTGGTTTGTATACAACATTTTGTATATTAGGGGCACTTGTTAAGTGCTAAACAATGCAGATATTTAGCCTATTTAAGTACTGCCTTGGTGTCATACCTTTTTCCTTCTATTATTCGACTGTGAAAAATGTTGCAAAAATTTTTATCGTAGTATTTTGGGCCTAAATAAGCTAGACTGGCTGACTAAATTGATCAAATTCACTTGGTAATTGCCAAATGTCTGCTTCACTCTGGGCTTTGAAGACTCAGGTCCACATAAGAGGAAAAAATTTGATTGCTTTAAGCTATAATAGATGCATTCATAGATCAAGATTTGAGGTCAAAATTCTCAGATGGTTCAACTTCCCTTTTGTGAGTTCCGACCGAAAGACAGGAACACAAACACTTTCTGAAGAAAATTGTCAATTATAAAAACTGGTCCTTCAAAGGAGCAAAGGCTACAAAAGCAAGCGAAATCATGGATGCTACAAACCATTTTATGGAACAGCTTGTCCTATTAGGTTAGGATGGAACTGGATGTTTTGCATTTATTTAAATCATTTCCATTGATTCAGAGGCTGTGGTTCTGCATTCATTCAGATAGGAGATATTTTTCCTGATCTGAAAGAAGAAACAGATCTGAGAAAAAAACAGAATACACTCAAAGAAAATATCTTAGCCATGTTTCATTTCAGAGAAATGGTAACTTCTGGTGGCACAAATGTTTCCAATGTGTCAATAAGTGCCTGTGTCCTGAAGGCTTTGTCCTTTTGAAGAATTTCAGGCCTAATAGGACTGGAGAAGGTACTTTTGTTTTTCCTGATCTTTGTAAATTGATTGCATTGACTGTTATCATCAAGCAAGCTACCTCATATTTGGAAACCTATTGGGGTTACAGCTTGGGCTAGTCATAGTAGAATGTTAAGTTTCTCCAGGGCAGGGATGATGTTTACTAACTCTATTGTACTCTCCCAAATGCTTAATACAGTTGCTTGTACACAGTAAGCACTCAAAAAATACCATTGAATTTGATTGGTAATAGCAATAGAGATAGTTCTAATAGTGGTAGAAATAGTATTCCTTTAGCACACACTGAGTGCAATCACTATACTAAGCCCTCAAGAGAATACAATAGATGGACATGTGTCCTACTCACAAGGAAATTACATTCTGACGGAAGACAAAAAAGAGATCATTACAAGTGTGTTGGTCTAGATCTCCTTAGATATTAAGTTTAGTAATAGCTGTTTATACTGGCTCTGTAGACTATTGGATTGTTCATGATCTTGTTCAGAGATTGATTCAGTGATGACTAAGTTCTTTTTTGTGCTTGACTTGAAGAATCCTTCTCTGGCCAGAGTTTTCATTAGAAATTTCTATTTAGCTACAATGCCTCTACAGACCAACCTGCTACATCGTGTTTTAATGATAATTATTATTATTATTATGGTATTTGTTGAGTGCTTACTATGTGCAAAATACTGTTCTAAGCCCTGGGGTAGTTACAAGGTAATCAGGTTGTCCCACATGGGGCTCACAGTCTTAATCCCCATTATGCAGATGGGGCAACTGAGGCACAGAGAAGTTAAGTGGCTTGTGCAAAGTCACACAGACAGACAAATGGGAGAGCCAGGATTAGATCCCAAGTCCTCAGACTCCCAAGACCGTACTTTTTCAAATTAGCCATGTTGCTTCTCCAGCCTCACAGTGAATGTCTGTATGGACCCTCCACCTTTGTCCCATCTCTAAATCCATTCCCACCGATGGACCAGTGTGTCTTCCCTTCTTCCCTTCCTGCTCTCATTATTCCAGAAGGATGCTTTAGCCCACTAGGTCTTGACATCATTGAAATGACTGTCACTGATCATTGAAATAAATGACTGCCTACAGTTCAAAAGTCACAGAATCCAATCCTGCTCACCAAGTCAGGCCAGCTTCCCTCTCTTTAAATGTGGCCAGGACTTTAACAGGGTGGAGAGGGATGTGTGGGGAGAATTCCAGACTCTTGGCTATTCAAGCTTGCTTCTCGCTCCTGCTGGTTTCCACAGCAATAGCATTGACTGCTTCATTGCCAACAACTGCTTAAGGCTCCAGGAGGGTGCAAGAAATTCCATGACTACAATAAATGGGGTTTACTAAGCACATACTGAATACAAAGCACTGTACTAATTGCTTGGGAGAGTACAAAAGAAATAGGACACAAGGCATTTATAATCTAATGGGGGAGGTAAGCAGATATAAACTATGTACTGATATTGAGAGCAGGCAGAGGAACAGAATATAACAGGCAGTAGGACAAATATGACAAAGCAGGTGAATAAAAAAAAAAGCATATAATGATCTCCCAATAATTTGCATTTAGATCACCTCTCTATCCTGTGGAATCACCAAGGTAGTGCTACCTGGAAAATAATGCGGCCTAGTGGTAAGAGAATAGGCCTGCCTGGGGGTCAGGAGCCCTTTGTCCTAATCCTGCCTGCCTCACTTGATGCGTGACCTTGGCCAAGTCATTTAGCTTCTCTGTGCCATCATTTTCTCTTCTGTAAAAATGAAGTTAAGAAAAAGTTCTCCCTCCCCCTTAGACTGTGAACCTCATGTGAGGCAGGAACTGTATCCAATCTGCTTAGTACAGGGCTTGGTATAGAAAGTGCTTAAATGCCAGATTATTATTATTATTATCATATCATTATCCTATGTAATCTGAAGAAATTACGGATTTCCTTATTTAACTTCAGAACAGGGTAACATTGAGGCAATAATAATTATGGCATTTAAATAGTCACTATGCGCTAAGCACTCTAGTAAGCACTATGGAATCAGATGCAATAGATGCAATAGAATCAGATGAGAGACAGTCATTGCCACCTCCCTTATTATAGAATTCAAATTCACAACCTCAGTAATTGCTTTTGAATTCAGTTTCCTGTCACATTTTGAGCTCAACATCCTCCACTCTCCAGTTTCCAGAGTTGTCAGATGATGGACTCAAGTCCTCAAGAAGAAATGGGTCGTGGGAAAATTGTCTGTAATAGGGTCTGGATCCTATTCATAAATACATTCCATTCTCTAGCAATTGTAGCGGCTGGACCAAACCGGAATCATGATCCAGCGAGTCCGGTATTGCCTTTTAAAAAGATGATGACTCTTTAAAGTAAATGAATGATACTTATTTCAGTGGCACTAATAATTGAAAACAGAAGCTAGTGGTTCTGTTTGCCCAACTAGACAGCAGCTATGTGGTTCTCTAGAACCGATAGCTTATTCAAATCAGAATTGAACTCACAGTATTATTGCAGTGGATCCACACCCACTACAATAGTTTTGTCTTAACTATTACCCAATTACAGACATTTTGTAGACACTATTAAAGTGTTTATGTTGCCAAAAGAAGCAGAAACCTCAAAGAACCCCCAAACCATAAATTTTATTCTACTTTCACTGACAAATCAGCCATATGAAATCTCTAAAACAATATAGCTTCAGGACGGATGGATTCTAGCCAGGATTTAATAAAAAAAATTATACATATGGTTAGCAATCCCCCAACTCAATTATTTGCAAATTCCTGAGAGAAAAGCAATTCACTCTAGACTCTGAGACGAGCCAACGTAACACTAATACTAAAGAAAAATAAACCAGCTAAGGAATGTCTACCCATACCAACCAATATCTTCCAGATTGAATCCAAGATATTGGTTGACATCCTGGCTAGAAGATTAGAAGATTATTTAATGGTGTGAATCAAAGGGTAGAACCCCATTGAAGAACATAGCATTATTAATAATTTTATTACTGCATGCCTCACATCTCAATTACCAGCCTGGACAAAGAGCAGCAGATGTTTCATTAGAGGTTAAGAAGAGAATTTGAGCAGATTAAATGCCATCTATGTTGAATTTTAGCAAAAACAGTGCTGGGAAAAATGATCAAATGTCAAGGCAGTTTTCCCATGAGGTTTGAACATGGTTCAATTCCCCAGACAGTGATAATTTCCTCTTTATAGATACTCTCACACATCCTGAAAGAATAAAAAAAAAATATACCCTGAACGCACGTTGAGCCTGTGTACCTGTGTACCTGTAGGTATATATAACATATACAGATATGGTTATTTTGGATGATTGAGTTTCTGTTTCTTATATGAGCAGGACACATGCAGAAAGCAGAACTGAGATTTGCTACAGAAAGCAGGATTGTCAAATATAACAGAGGGCTGGGAGTTAGTGGACCAGGGTTGTGATCCCGACTCTGCCACTTGCCTCTGTGTGACCTTGGGCAAGTAACTTAACTTGTTTGTCCTTCAGTTTCCCAATCTGTAAAAAAGAAAGATCTTAGACTTAGGACCTTACACTCTGAGCCTTATGTCAGACAAGAACCTAGGCAATTGCCTTCTGGTCTATGATGCTAGAGCACTCTGCATTGTCACTTTGGCAATAAATGGGTTCTAGGTGTAAAACTGTGACATGCACTTTGTAAGATACTGTGCCCCTGCTCACTTGCTTGTTGCTCTTGTACCAGCAAGAACATAATGGACAGAAGCAAGAAAATGGAAATGTGCTGCATGAACGACTAGCAATGTAATCATTCCTTTGCACATGTTCTTCATCCTAGCATCATCATCATCATCAAGTCTGAAATTGAAAAAAAAATAAAATCCAGATAGTGCATTAGGTAAAATGCCTAATAGAGAGAGGGATGCTTTGATCTTGAAGCATTTAAAACAAATCAGAAAATGTGAGAAGTTCTAGCACTTAATTTATTTCCATACTCTTTATTTTTTTATGGTATTTGTTCAGCAATTATATGTTCCAGGCACTGTACTAAGCACTGGGGTAGATACAAGATTATCAGGTTGATAAACTTTCATATTTGTCTTTTCTCTTGAATGTTTAATCATTCTGATTATTAGTGATTATTTTTCTGTCTCCTCCCTCCCCCCTTCCCCTCCCGCATTGAAGTCCAAAGTCCTTGTGGGCAAGAAATGTGTCCCTTCTTTATTTTATTCTTCCCAAGTGCCAGATAGTGTGCATTGCAATAAATGGGAGCCCAGTGAATACTAATTCTACTACAACTAGGGAAAGATTCAGTAGTGTTGAAGGTAGACAGAACAATATTGCAGTGATTTTGTATGGCTCCGCTACACTTTGCTTGGTGGGCCTTAGAAATGATGTAGGACAGGGACTGTGTCTGACCTGATTCTCTTGTATCTGACCCAGTATTTAGTGCAGTAATTGGCACATAATAGACACTTAACCAATACAATTGTCATTCACTGAACCTTCTGTTAAATGGGAATAGGAATATTTACCCACACTGCAGAATGCAATTCATATCCATTTCCATGAAGTTCCTTGAAAATGCCAGTGTTTGGAGAGCTCTGGAGAAAGACAGAGCATCCTTAATATTTGCCAGAAAGATTTCATTACTATGAAGATCCCCCTAAGTGGACACAACTGAAAGTGCACTTCCCAAGAAATAAAAATCATGGATTGTACAGAGTGAAAGAGAGGCTCTCCACACTCACTCATTTACTGCCACCCTGAAATAAGAATATTTAGAAGATTTCAAATTCTCAGTATTTCACTGTTCTGTAGTATGATCCAGAGGGAAAGAAAATGTTACTTCACAAATCTCCAACAAACCTGAAAAACCTACTAATATATTCAAGTTATACAAAAACAATTTTATGGCAATAATAAACATATCCATGGTGATCCAGAGGGATGGTCTCAACTTCCCATTTCTTGGCTGGGAAGGATTTACATAATTAAGATGAATATCTTTCCTTAGAAGTTCTCCCCTGTGTAGATTCCTCTAAAGTCCTATGAAAAATGGCAAGACCCTGGAGACTATCAGTTTAGTTAGTTTTGTGAAAAATTAGCTTGCAAACAATGGCCATTTATAAAATTTTCTTCACATGGTAAGAAGAATTTTCTGGATTTCTCTGGCAACAGCCCCTTGACCAACTCAGCACAGACTGGTGACTTTTCATGATGTTCCATCTTTAGTTTAACTCTGTCCTGACTCTTGCTAGCTGAAGATTTTTTCTCCCCTCAAGCATTCCAATTTTAATTGGAATTTCTGCTTAGCATTATTTCCTGTTCTGTGCCACTGTGCATATCCATAGAATAGATACACCTGGAATACTGCATGCCTAATGGATCTGGAGATGGAACATAAAAGGGCTACCAATATGATGAAGGGAAAGTAAAAGCTTCTTCATAAAGTCTGAGGGAAAAGATTAGGGCTCTTGAGTCTTGAATGATGAATATGAGGGAAGACATTTAAGTTTAAGAAATCTTGTTGGGTAGGACCAGGGCAAGAATGCAATTGGTGTTCAGAACATCTCCCACCATTCATTCATTCATTCATTCAATAGTATTTATTGAGCGCTTACTATGTGCAGAGCACTGTACTAAGCGCTTGGGATGAACAAGTCGGCAACAGATAGAGACAGTCCCTGCCGTTTGACGGGCTTACAGTCTAATCGGGGGAGACGGACAGACAAGAACAATGGCACTAAACAGCGTCAAGGGGAAGAACATCTCGTAAAAACAATGGCAACTAAATAGAATCAAGGCGATGTACAATTCATTAACAAAATAAATAGGGTAACGAAAATATATACAGTTGAGCGGACGGGTACAGTGCTGTGGGGATGGGAAGGGAGAGGTGGAGGAGCAGAGGGAAAAGGGGAAAATGAGGCTTTAGCTGCGGAGAGGTAAAGGGGGGATGGCAGAGGGAGTAGAGGGGGAAGAGGAGCTCAGTCTGGGAAGGCCTCTTGGAGGAGGTGATTTTTAAGTAAGGTTTTGAAGAGGGAAAGAGAATCAGTTTGGCGGAGGTGAGGAGGGAGGGCGTTCCAGGACCGCGGGAGGACGTGACCCAGGGGTCGACGGCGGGATAGGCGAGACCGAGGGACGGCGAGGAGGTGGGCGGCAGAGGAGCGGAGCGTGCGGGGTGGGCGGTAGAAAGAGAGAAGGGAGGAGAGGTAGGAAGGGGCAAGGTGATGGAGAGCCTTGAAGCCTAGAGTGAGGAGTTTTTGTTTGGAGCGGAGGTCGATAGGCAACCACTGGAGTTGTTTAAGAAGGGGAGTGACATGCCCAGATCGTTTCTGCAGGAAGATGAGCCGGGCAGCGGAGTGAAGAATAGACCGGAGCGGGGCGAGAGAGGAGGAAGGGAGGTCAGAGAGAAGGCTGACACAGTAGTCTAGCCGGGATATAACGAGAGCCCGTAATAGTAAGGTAGCCGTTTGGGTGGAGAGGAAAGGGCGGATCTTGGCGATATTGTAGAGGTGAAACCGGCAGGTCTTGGTAACGGATAGGATGTGTGGGGTGAACGAGAGATCCAGGGTGGTAGGTTCTAAGCAACCAAAGAGGAAAAGGAAAATGTCAAGGGTGTTAGGAGGACCATCTGCACTAGTCAAAGAGGGTAATTAACAGACTGTTCTTCCAGGTATTTGGTTGCATCTGTCAGAGAAAGAAAACTTGGGTGGATGTTTGATCTATTAATGGCCTTGCTAATGTTCTTATATGGCTGGCATTTAAAGGGCAACAATCCCTAAGTAAGAACAGAGGATGGAACAACAACAAAATATTGGAATTGGGGTTTTTTGGTTGGATATTACTAACAAATTGTGAATAATATCATGGTACATTCAGAGAGGGTCATGATGAAGAAGACAAAGGGGAAAGAAAATTATAGACACCCCTAAGCAACACTAGTTCCTAATTTTATTACTTAGAGGAAAATGGACTCCACCTTATTAGCGAAAAGAATGTCTTAATTGCCCAAGCTATTTCTTTATCTTGAGACACGGGTCAGAAAGATCCTCTCTCACCCCACATTTTTTCTCAATATTAATTTACTTCTTAAAATTACAAAGTCCCTTGGGGTTTGACAAATGGTTTTGAATTTGGTGATGGTGTGTCAGAAAGTGCTGGTTGTCATGGGGATTTTTGTCAAATTGTTCTTTGACTTTTTCTGAAGAGTTGTAAGCAATTTGCAAATGCTTCTAGATGGTGTCATGAAAATTACCTGAAGTGAAAATTGAAAATGGTTAAAGAAAATTAAGTTAGAGAATAATAAATTATGTATTTATTTGTGTCCATGTATGTGTGTTTGTGGCATTTGTATGTAATTATTATGAATATGTATTCATCCTTTAAAAGAAAAAGACAAATTGTGTCACTCTCTCACACTATCATAATGGAACTTGTTTTACACTGGAAAGAAGAATGCAGAGGGCTCCCGACAACAGCTAGGATTAAATTCCAGAAGCCATCATTGATCAGAATGAAGACTTATGGGAAAAATGAAGTTAGTGAAACTGGGTCTTCACCCATGCCCAAGTTCCCCATTTTTAAGGGGTTCTACAGTGCTAGGGTGGTAAGTGATAGCATGGGTAACTTGAAACATCAGGTTGTCCTTATCCCATTTGAGGCTCACTCTCTAATTATAGTACTCATTCTCTCTCTCACTCTGACCAAGTCATGTTCTCACTGAGTTATAGAAGGCAAAATGTGAGCCAGGGAATGTCTAAGTGAAGCATACCACAAAGTGCCTAGAAATGTTGTTGATGTGTGATGGCAATTTATGGTCAAAATGTCAGCAATATAATGGCAGTACTGGGTGTTAACACCATAACCCAGCAAAGCGTTGTTTTGGAAGCCATTGCAGTCTTTTGCCACCCACATTAGCCAACTATTTCTCAGGATTCCTGCTGGGCCTATTTACTTCAAGGAATGCCGTAGGCCGTTCTTCAAACAGGAACAGTCACCACGGACATTGGACTCTCCCAAGCACTTAGTTCAGTGCTTTCCTCACAGTAAGTGCTCAAGAAATACAATGGAATGAATGAATGGCGCAGACCTTTAGGTATTCCCCAGTTGGAGAGACATAAGCTCCTTTTGGGCAAGGGGATTGTATTTTCCCAAGTGATTAGTACTATGCTCTGCACACAGTAAGTGCTATCTAATTAACTGATGGGTTTTTTGATTGACTAGAGTCCTGATCTCCTGGTACTCTGAGGTGCACTCTTTCCACTGGGCCTAAGCAAAGCAGCTGAAATCTGTAAACTGTGGAAGTCAGAATGATGTGTAGAATATTGAGCTTGGGTACCATAGTTGTTGAAAGGAAACTGGTACATTTTGAAAGTCCTAAAGATGTGAAAGAAATTAGAAAGCAGTCAATGCCTTAAGCTTCTTTGACTGCTTAAAGTATTTCAAAAATCGAAGATGAGGTCATGTGACTTAAATTTCCCTGGTAATTGGGTTGAAGGGTCATTGTAGATAAACTGGAAGGCCGCATTGCTCTGCATTCATTCATTCACCCATATTTATTAAGTGCCTCCTGTGTGCATAGCACTGTTGTAAGTACTGGAGATGATAAATCAATCATTCCAGTCAATGGTATTCACTGAGCAATTATTGTGTGCAGAACATTGTACTAAGTGCTTGGGAAAGAACAATGCCTCAGGAGGGTAGACTTGCTCCCTCTCCATAAGGACTTTACAGTCTAGAGGAGTACAAAACTGTAAATATTTTCAATATCTTTTATTCTAGTATCAGTATTCTAAAGTTCTGATAGAAGTAATGTGGGAAAAGTTTTGGATTATCCAGCATATTTTTCCCCAAATGGTACTTTATGAAATGGAAAGCACTTCCAGCTCCAAAAGAATGCCTGTGGGAATCCTTTTCATTCAAATGAAAACCCTACTGGGCTGACGGGAAAGAGATTAAATTAGAGAGAAAAAAGGTTACAAGAAGATTCTTCTTTCTCCAGTTTGGAATTTTACCTTATTAGATTGCCTTGTTTGGCTCAAATTTGGGACAGTATTGTAGTTTGTTACTTAGAGCAGTGTCATGTTATCTTATCGCTAAGCCCTAGTCCTTTTGAGCCAGTTACTTTCTGATTTTTCAGATTTATGTCAAGTCCTGACTTGGCTAATGGTACCGTTCTGTGCTTTCCACATCCTTTGACTTTTTCAGCTCAGTCTCGTCATTCTCTGTCTCCAACACCGTACAGTAGTTAGACTTGGTTTCTTTGAAAGAGTTAATTGCTGGTAATAATGATAATATCCCAATCATGCACCAAGACTACTGAGTTATATCAAGGAGGATCTGATGCACTGATTGGATGTCAGACACCTTTGGCTTTACTATTCCCGCTGGAAGGCCTCCTGAGGGTTTTTTGCTTGTGATAACAATTAGATTTGGGAACAGTCTGACAAGGAGTAATATCCTCCAGCCAATTCTGACTGAATCTCTAGAGCTGGGGCTCTTGAAAGGTGAGAGGAATCTGCTGGAGATTGACTCTGGCACTGCCATCTATTTTAAATCTGGTTACTGGCTCCTGCTCTAGCCCGGATGGGTTGGGTTAGGAAGAGACTTTGGGTACACTCGTCTCCCACACTGGGCTCTCTCCCATCTTCATGGGGAGGTGGGTGGTTGAGACTGCTGTCAGTCATCAGCCATGAACATTTAGTGAACTCCTAGGGGGATTCAGAGTGGGACTGGAGGATGGGGGAGTAGTGACTGGAGATAATGCTCTGCACACAGTAAGTGCTCAATAAATACGACTGAATGAATGAAGAAATGAATAGTAATGGTGAAGCAGCTGTCTCAGCTGGTTCCTGCCTCCTGACTGTGATATCAGCATCGACAACAGCCTCAGTTCTGTCCCAGGAGTCAGAGCAAGGCCCTCCCACTTCCTCGTTCAATCCCACATGGACCCTCTTGAGTCCCTCAAACCAATGGACCTGAAAGAGAATTATTAGGGCTCTGCTGTAGGCCGAGTCCAAGACCTTGGGCAGGACCTTGGGCAAGTCACTTAACTTCTCTGTGCCTCAGTTTTCTCATCTGGAAAATGGGGATGAAATACTTATTCTCCCTCCCCCTTAATAATAATAATGTTGGTATTTGTTAAGCGCTTACTATGAGCAGAGCACTGTTCTAAGCGCTGGGGTAAACACAGGGGAATCAGGTTGTCCCATGTGGGGCTCACAGTCTTAATCCCCATTTTACAGATGAGGGAACTGAGGCACAGAGAAGTTGTCACACAGCTGACAAGTGGCAGAGCTGGGATTTGAACTCACGAGCCCTGACTCCAAAGCCCGTGCTCTTTCCACTGCGCCACGCTGCTCCTCCCCTTAGCCTGGCAGCCTCAGGTAGGACAGGGACTGCATCAGAACTGATCATTTTAAGTCTATCCTGGTGTTAGAATATAGTAAACAGCAAATGTCACAGTGCTATCACAGGGCTCTGCACAAAATAAGTGCTTAATAATAATGTTGGTATTTGTTAAGCGCTTACTAGGTGCAGAGCACTGTTCTAAGCGCTGGGGTAGATAAAGAGTATATTAGGTTGTCCCATGTGAGGCTCACAGTCTTAATCTCCATTTTACAGATGAGGTAACTGAGACACAGAGAAGTGAAGTGACCTGCCCACAGTCTCACAGTTGACAAGTGGCAGGGCCGGAATTCGAACCCATGACCTCTGACTCTCAAGCCCGTGCTCTTTCCACTGAGCCACGCTGCTTCTTTTGATTACTATTATTATTATGAGACCTCTCAGCCTTGGCAGTGTGGTGACAGAACAGTCGGTTGAAGAGGAAGAAACTCTATAACTATCTGGACTTCTTATTCTTTGCCAACATCTACTGTATATACAGTGTGTATATATAAACAGCAGCTGCACAAAGATTAATATATGTATATTAATATATGTAAAAGGACTCAGTATTTGAGGACTTGGATAGGAATCAATCAAGGGTATTTATTGAACACTTACTATGTGCAGAGCCTAGTACTAAGCACTTGGGAGAGTATGTTACAACAGAGTTGACAGAAACGTTCCCTACCCACAATGAGCTTATGGTCTAAGAACTTACAGTTTACAGGATAAGAAGAAAATTAATGGCAGTTTCTGTATTGATTAAAGTGTTTGGAAAGGGAGGGATGAGTCTAAGGAGGCTTCTGGGAGAAGATGAATAATTAGTAAATACTCAGAGAAGTTTAAGGTAATGATTTAGTAGAGGGAGAGGGTGGAAACAGTCCAGACAAGGGGAAGGCATTTGTGATGGGTCATTTATGTCATATCTCGAAGAATCAGAGTCAAAAAATGTGATCCAATTTTTCCTCCATTGTGGGCAAAATGATAACAGCTCTTTTGTAGACAGAAAAGGAAATAGCCTTTTAACAAGGGGAAGCTAAACAGGGTTCCATGACCGAGAAGGGGTGAATATTTACATTCCAGTTACAAATCTCTCAAATTTCCCAGATCCTAGCAGAAATATTGACCCAACCGCAGCTCCGTTATTTGAACTCAGGATGTACTGCTATAATCCTACATCTGACATTTCCAGATGAGCAAACCATCAATAATAACATTACTTAGCACCTTCCACAGCAGGTTAAATCAAGCAAGTCTAATTATAGGTACGTGCAAACAAAATTTAAATTTGAAGAATTAAAACAAATTATTGTGGTCCCCAGCAGCCCAGAACACGCAAGCATCTTTTATTGGAGTCCGGGTTAGGGCTCTTAAACTCTAACAGCTTACCCATGTGCTAAGGCAAAACCCTCCATAACCTGCGGGCCATAGTCCTGAAGGCAGGAGAGCTGAGAAACACCAGGTGGGCTGTAAGAACAGATAAATGGTATGTAGCTTAGCGAGCAGAGGACATGAGTTAGAGTTTATAGGATTAAGCGACCTTGTAGGTTGTGTGCAGCGAGATCAGGGGAAGCTTTAGAAGTTGAAAGGAAAAACCTTGAACTTGATCCTGTGCTTGACTGCGAACCAGTGAGGCGAGTAGAACTTCGAGGGGGAACGCAGAAATTCTTTGGATGTGTCACTCCCGGGCTGCAGTTCTACCAAAACCTCTCGTGAGGTCAAAATGTCCCAGAAGTGTTTGTTTTCATTAAGAAATATGAAGAAGTGCTGAAAAAAAAAACACATATTTGATCAACTCAAGTGAAGTGGCTGCACTATTTGGAATTTTCCTAAACTCAGGCTGGAGTTTGTCAAGAGAGAGTAAAATGAATCAGATCGAAAAGGAAAAGTTAATACACAACTCATTTCGGCAGACAAGAAAAAAACTATGAGAAAAAATTCTACCCTTAAGACCAGGGAGTATAATAGAAACTAAAAAGTTATTTGCAGAGGACTGTAGAATAGGATTGTTTAAGACTAGAATACGATGAGAAATGTTGGCATGAAATTTGCCATTTGGGCAATATAAGGCCTTGACGATCTGTCCACAGAAAGGAATCAAACCTTTGCAAGATGCGTAACAACAAGGAGAGACCAGACCCAGAAATGTCTGATTCCCACTGCAAAGAGGGAACAGGAAACTTCCAAGACATGAGGGATTTTTAAAAATTTCATTTATGGCATTTGTTACTATGGGCCAGGCACTATAATAAGTGCTGAGATAGATAAAAGCTAATCAGATTGGACAGAGTCCCTGTCCCACAAGGGACTCACAGTCTTAGTCCTCCTTTTACATGAGGTAACTGAGACACAGAGAAGTTAGGCCTCTAGAGATTGACTCTGGTCACACAGCAGGCAAGTAGCAGAGTCAGGATTAGAACCCAGGTCCTTCTGACTCCCAGGGTTGTGCTCAATCTACTGGGCCACGCTGCTTCCCTATATATAGAACCAGGATTGGGAAAGATCTATTCTGGACCAGTCAAGACACAGCACATGGAACAGGAAGTAGGAGAGCACATAACTGTAATCCCCAGGCAAGTCTTCCCCCACTTGTCAGGCAATTATCTCCTGGGACAGGAAATGACTATCATAGAAAAGCCAAGATTGGGGAATGACCATCTCCGGTCATTTGAGATGCTCAGTCCCCTATCCTAATAATAATAATAATAATGGTATTTGTTAAATTCTTACTATGAGCCAGGCACT
The DNA here is from genome assembly GCF_004115215.2 of Ornithorhynchus anatinus. NCBI lineage: Eukaryota > Metazoa > Chordata > Mammalia > Monotremata > Ornithorhynchidae > Ornithorhynchus > Ornithorhynchus anatinus. Next base: position 29,867,247 of record NC_041746.1, read on the forward strand.
GTACTATTTGCTGGGATTGATACAAGCTAATTGGGTTGGACATAGTCCTTGTCCCACATGGGGCTCACAGTCTTCATTCCCATTTGACAGATGAGGTAACTGAAGCACAGAAAAGTGAAGTAACTTGCCCAAGTTCATACAGCAGACAAGTAGCAGAGCCAGGATTGGAATCCACATCCTTCAGACTCCCAGGCCCGTGCTCTATCCACTAGACCATCCTATTTCTCTTCTTTGTGCCATGAGACAAACTAAGGAATAGTGGGGAAATAAGGGACTCCTGCCTTCCCTGATCTTGAGTCATCCACAGGAGAGCTGGGATCTGGGGGAGCATGGTATTTGGGACATGATGGACCAGGGGTCTTCCTTAGGAGACAGGGAGAAGGGGACACAGAACTGATATGGGATGGGGCAGGGATCAGATCTATGCCATCTCTCCTCCACCATGTTCCAAATCCTCTTCCACCCTCCCTGCATTTGCCTAGCTCTGGTCCATCTGCTGACAATGGTATTTTAATGGTGGTATTTGTTAAGCACTTACTATGTGCCAGGCACTGTACTATCTTCCTAGAGCTCTGGCCCAGAGGCTCCTCATTCCTGCATTTCCTGTTAGTGATAGTAGGGAGAGACTGGAAGCCAATCCCTGCACCCAAGTGTGGGAAATGGAGGATGGAAGGGATTGATCAAGCCTGGGTGTGTCAGGAACAATGGGATAGGGTGGAGGGCAGGTCTGGGAACTCTGGACAGAAGGGATAGGTGAAAACCAGGTGACCTGAGTTGGGTTAATGATAGCTCCTGGGGGTATGGTGGTACTCTTAGCCCTTATGTATTTTAGTCCCATTCTGGATACTTGCTTCCCCACATTCAGTTGTATATGCAATCATTTATCCAGATATTTCACTCTGAGGCATTTGTACTACTACTTGCTTCCTTGTTCTTCCTTCTGCTCCCCCTACTTGCAATTAATTTTTGACTCTCGATAGATTGCAAACTCCTCAAGGACAGAGAGGGTGTATTTTGTGTCTGGGTTTTTTTTTTTTTTGCTTCTGTAGAAGTATGACCTAGTGGAAAGAGCATGGGCCTGAGAGTCAGGGGAGCTGGAGTCTAATCCCAGCTCCATCACTTGTCTGTTGTGCCGCTTGGGCAAGTCACTTCACTGCCCTGTGCCTCAGTTTCCTCATCTTTAAAATGGGGATTAAATCCTGCTCCCTTCAACTCAGTGAGCCCAACGTGGGATGGAACTGTACCCAACTTAATTATCTGGTAACTATCCCAGCACTTTCTGTAGTGCTCAGCACATAGTAAGTGCTTAATGAACACTATCATTATCATTAGTCTCCCAAATGCTTAATGTATTATTTTTCACTTAAAGGCTATCAAAGAATACCACTGATTGTTAGGGATAATTGGACATTTTGGGGACATCTCAGTAAGCAGGTTGTCTGGGTTTGGTTGTTAATTAGACGGTAAACTCCTTTCGAGAAGGGAACACGTTTACTATATTATACTCTCTTAAGGGCTTAGTACAGTGTAGACAAGAGGTAAACAATAAATACAGTTGATTGGTTAACTGAACTGCTGAGTTCTATTTCCTTATTATTGCATTTTAGGGATTATACTAGCATGGGAAGGTTGGACTTTGGCAGTGGCTGTTTCACTCACCCCCCAAGTTTAGATGGTGAATTCCTTTGAGGGCAGGGACCATGACTGTTGGTTTTTTGGTGAATTTTCTCAAGTGCTTAGAACAGTGTTTGATAAATAATCATATCCTAAATGATTCTGGCAATGACGATGTTGTCTTTAAGCTTTGAAAGGCTTTTCTGATGCTACGCTGAAAAGCATGATCTTGTGGAAAGAGCACGGAACTAGTCTTCAGGAGATTTGATTTATGATCCCAGCTCTGCCATCTTGGATGACTCAATTTCTCTTGGCCTCAGTTTCCTTATAAATTGGGGATATCTACTTTACTTGCCCCCTAGACCGTGGGCCCCAGATGAGACAAGGAAACTGTAGCTGATCTATTTGACATCATGCCAGCACCCAGACAATCTCTAAATTGGATTTCTGCTATGGCTCTTAAATTTGGGCTAATTTTGAGGACTCCAGAACATTTTGACTTCTATCAATGCTATTTGATTCTCTACTGACATAATCTAGAGATTAAATGCTTAAGAGGATAAATTGCATCCAACATATTCTGGGTCTAGAGACAGAATGGTCTAGTGGGAAAAAAGAATGGATCTGAGAATCAGGAGAATCTATCTTAGTCTCAGCTCTGCCCCAGCCTGCTGTATGACCCTGTGATTCAATCCTTTTTGGCCCTCTATTTCCTTACTTTTAAAATGGAGGTAAAATTCGTGAGAAGCAGTATGGCTTAGTGGAAAGTTCATGGGCCAAGGGGTCAGGAGATCTGGGTTCTAATCCCGGCTCTGCCACTTATTTGCTGTATGAAGTCTAAGTAGTCATTTACCTTCTTGGTGACTCATTTCCTCATCTGTAAAATGGGGATTAAATACCTGTTTTCTTTTCTCTTACTTTGAGAGCCACAAACATCACAGTAACTGTGCCCTGAATTAAAATCTCCCAAACATTTTCAAGAGAGGCAGCACTTCCTAGAGGATAGAGCACAGGCCTGGGAAAGACCTGGGTTCTAATCCCATCTCCACCACTAGCCTGCTGTGTGACCTTGGGCAAGTCACTAAGGGTGTCAGTTATCACATCTGTAAAACGGGGATGAAGACTGTGAGCTCCACATTGGACACAGACTGTGTCCAATATGATTAGCTTGTGCTTACTCCAAAGCCTAGTACAGTGCCTAGCACGAAGTATTTAAAAAATACCATAACAAAGAGTTCAGGCCTTCCAGAGTGGCAGGGTTCTACCCACATTCAGAGTTAATGATGCCCTCACTATAATTCTAAATCTGAACATGGTTAACCAAAATAACTAAGCACCATGTTTGCCGCTTCAATACTAGTTACTGTTCAAAGCATTCTCTGGCACAATCGGCATTAATGAGGCCCACTGAGATTCGAATGAGATGAAATCTTAACTTGTTTTCCAAAGTTTTCTAAGAATTGCTCAAACTTTGATATTCATCACAGGGCTTGGTGCTTTGTGGGCTTGTTGTCTCTATTTCCAGAAACTCCCTCATAACAATCAGCTCATTTTAGTATTTTCCTTTGATATCTCACATTAACAAAAAGATGGGTCTGAACTTTTTATGTTAGTCCTTCCCAATCCCAACCCCAACCTCAGGTCTTTTTCCTTATTCCAATTCCTCTTTTCTATCTAGTTCAGGAGTTTCCTTCACCCTTCCTGATCTACTCCCCACAAACAACAGCCTCCCCACCTTAGGTGGCAAGAAATGGAAATTTAAAACATTTCTGTGTCAAATCTGTTTCTATCTTCTAATAGAACTGCATTCAGCAGAGTTCAGGGGGACAGAGACATTTTTCCTCAGCAGGGAGTGTTGTTTAGATTAATGGTAGGTGGGTGGTGGGGATTCTTTAATAAAGATTATCGTACACACTCCATTAATGAAGCAATATAAAATAAGACCCACGCAGGTCCTCCAGTCTCTCGAGGATCTTTCCCAGGAGAAGCTGGAAGTTCTAGTTGGAGTTGTCCCCTCTCCAGAGCCTTACCATAAAAATAAGGGGTTAGAACATCCATTAACATCCCCAGGCTAAGAGCACCGTGGGAGCAGTTACACAATATACTTTCGACTTTATTTATTTGACTATGAAGATTAACTGGAAAGCATTGCTTCCTGTTTCTCACGTCCCTTGTTAGTCCAAGAGACTTGTGAAAAGAATTCTGCTGGCAGTCAGTCACTGGTATTTATTGAGTACCTACTGGGAGCAGAGTATTTACCGTTCATAATTAGCAGCAGGTTGGTGTAGTCCTACTGAGGCTCCTGATAATCTTGCTCCCAACTCTAAAGTTGACACCTAAAATGGCATAAAAAAGCCGATAATGGTACAGCAGCAGTTTCTGGTGTGCATTCAAAACACTGATGCTCTGTCTGGCTAACCTCTTTCTTCTCAAAGCATCTACTGTGGCCCCTTATGGAGAGAGAAAAGGTACTGAATTCACATTTTGCAGGAGAGAACTGAGGCAACAGAGAAGTTAAGCGACTTGTCCAAGTTCAAAGAGCAGGCAAGCGGCAGAGCCGGAATTAGAACCTAGGCTCCCAGGCCCGTGCTCTTTTCACTAAGCCATGCTGCTTTGAGTCATTCCTCAAAGAGAGGTTTAATCAAACAATGGCATTTCTTGAACGCTTACTATATTCAGAGCACTGTACGAGGCGCTTGGGAGAGTACAACACAACTGAATTAGCAGATACGTCCCCTGCCCTCAACCAACTCACAGTCTAAAGAAGGAGAGGTTGGATAGCTAAGGTGTGAGTTCTACATCTTGATTGTGAAAGGGAACAAACCTTATTGGGCCTGCGCTTTTTTCTATTTATGTGGCAGCCAAGCAATGTGAGGGGGGGAGAATCTGGGGGCAGTACCAGGCCTATGTAAAATTAGGTAAAAACCCATGAGTAATTACAGCACAGCATGGTTTTACAAGCAGGCAGCTCTACCCATCTTGTGGAAGAGAGTTTGGGGTGATGACAACGGACAACAATGATTGGACACAGGGTCTTTCTTGACATTGTCTATTCAACTTGTTTATTTTTTTCTTAAGTTGGTAAAAAGAGACTTTATGATCGGTGTTGAAGAAAGAGTTATTTGTGCTTGATACATTAAAGATACTGTCCAAAGCCAGTTTGTACTTGTGAAAGATGGCCCCTGTAGTATTTCCTAGGCAAAGAGGGACAAGTCCAGCAAATTAAAAGCACATCTCTTCCCCCAAGTCCCCCGTGACTTCTCAACATCTAGAGGAAAATCATACACATAAGTAATTTATTGGTGCATGCACTTCACTTCAGCATACCGTGAGTAGCCTACTTCCTGGCTTACTCGTCAGAGAACAGAAGGGCGATAAACCAGCATTATCTAAATCCAAAAGAGGTGATTCACACCCATTTTTCAATTGTCTTAAAACATTGATAGGAAGAGCAATTAAAATATCGACTTAAATAGTTCTAGCTAATGTAGAGTACAAGATGAGTATACAACATGATTCAACTAAGAGTGCTGACAAGCATTAAGCACCAGTTCATGTAAGCAAGGCTCAGTCCCATTTTCAGAAAAGGTTTAGATCCAGATGGAATAAAACATGTCACTGTGTAGTTCAGTACTGAATGCAAAACACAAGCCAAGTGTGAAGACAGTGTGTTCTAAAAAGGGGGTGTAGAATAAAGCAAGGATGCTGTTTCTCCTGCCGGTTCATTCTTGTGAAATCCTGCTTTTCACTTGAGCTTTCGCTTTCTTCCCTCCCCTGAGTGCTAGTTTCTCAATAAAAGGTTTCAAGGTGCAATTTGTACATTCTTGTCATTACACTATCTCATCTCTTTCGGTAAGAGAGAGAGCATTACAATCAGCAATTACAACGTCGCTTCTTTCTTCAATCGATACGCGATGCACATACATGTAAATCCAAAAATCATAGCGATGATCAGGCGAATCAAACCTGCCCACGAGATGGAGGTGGAAGTATATGCCATGCCTTTTGTGCTGTGTGTCTTCCCCAACCCTTCTCTCCTTTCCCTGTAAAGAGCTGTAGAAATTTTAAGGCAGATGAGGTATATTGCTGAAGGAAAAAAGTTCTGGAAAAAAAAACTTTAATTCTGCCCTTCTACTCAAGGAAGATTTCTCAACTATAAATCTAGTGCTAGAAAAAAGCAGGAAAGACACCATTTAAATGTACCATATTATGTTTTCTAGTTCTAGAATGGCTTTTTTTGTACATTTAATTTTTAATAGAAAAAATAAGCACCTTAAGCTATGAACAAGAAAATAACCTCATTATTAGTGAGTTGGAAATCCAAACTGAATTAAGAACACTCATTCGGTCTCTTTCACTCACTCTCTCAAAGGCCAACGCTACTGATTAGAATTGTAAAGTGCTGTACTTGGTATAAACACTTGTATACACTGCCGACACTGAAAAATAACCCTCAAGCACATTGTATTATAGTTCCAAAAATATATTTACAGTCTATTACAAAGATTACAAATGGAGTGTCTATGTAATGGTTTTATGCTAATTAAAGGCTTTTTACAGATTTTCTTAAGGGACAAAAGAAAGCATTTTACTGAAATTATACTGATTTTTCTAATCAATCAAATGAAAATAAATAAAATGTCAAATAACACTGTACAGTGATCTAAAGGAAAAAAATATGTGGGGGGTCGTGGGGAGAAGGGAGGGGAAGTCAATCCATTTGAGTTTTTCTGTAGCCATCTTTGGTCCTAAATGTGGGAAAACACATTATGTAGCACTGAAAATACCTGTTCTTTTGTGATGCTCTGGAAGTAAAATAGAAAAATATAGTGCATTTTCAATGTATTCAGAGCTCACTACAGAGAAATGTGTGTACAAAACAAGACAGTATAAATAAAATTTACAAATTGTACAAAGGAACATTTACAGTTTTTTGTGGACGCCCACATTGTCAAATAAGACCAATTTATGCCCGACCCCTGGGATCTCTCCCTATTAAAATCAATAAAAACAGCCCAATTCTCTTTGGAAGTAGAACAATTTCCTTCTGGGGTAGTTCATGATTTTCTTCATTTCTGAAAGCATGACTCATTTTGTATACATTCCTGCAATATCTAAAAGACACAATGAGTTATTGCTTATGGTAGTCTCACAAAAAATATACAAAAAATAAATAAAACGCAAACGGCATGCTGTTCCCCCTTGTCCTTCCTGGGTAGAAGGACTTTTCAGCAAATAAATTTCCTTTTCACTCAGCGGTTCCCGAATGATAAATTTCGTCAGTGTTTTGAGATTGCAAAATTTTTTTTAAAGGAAAAATAAAAAAAGTGAAAATTGTGAACTGCCCCATTCATGAATCTTTAGACTTCTGATAGAAAACTTAAAATCTTTGCCATCAACATTGGATACCATCATACATAACTGGGTATAAAATACAGGCCCACTGTGTCTCTTAAATTTATTACTATTAAGCTACTGAAAAATTTTGATGTGCTCAGATTCAACGTATGAGGTAACCCTGGATCATACCTTCTCCTCTGAAGGCAAACCCCTCCAGCCAGGTTCTCAAACCTCGTCATATTTTAGGGTTGTGGATCTACAATTTGAGAATTTCATATTCAATCCCATCTACTACAACGATCCTGCAAATCATTTGTTAAAAGTGCCTCGAACAATTGGGGGATATTTATTGCTTTCTCTTTTACAGATAAGTGGTATTGTATGAACTTTACAAAAAAAGTTTTTTTGTGGCTTTTTTTTTTTTAATACCAGAGCTCTTGGCAACTTGCATTTTCTTGACTCCCTGCCAATTAGCAAACCATATAAAAACAGCACTGATTTAACAGAATTAAAATGGCACAGAAAGGATACCGATGTTCTGACAAATATATTTTTCACTCATGGTTTCTCATGATTCTAGGACTTCAGATTCCTTCAAAGGTACCCAGTGCAATAATGTGTCACAGAATTAACACTAAAAAGGTCCAAAGATATAAACAACTTACTAAAAGGAAGTCTTTATGAAGAATAAACACAAATGATTTTAAAAAAAGCTCCAAAATCGCAGACTTAAGGAAAATAGTTCGTTGAATTTAACAATAAGATCATGATTTTATTTGACAAATATATTCTTTCTTAAATTCTCTATGTACATTTTAAAAAGTCCAAAAGGTAAAAAGGAGGTTAGAGAGCTGAAGGTGTAGTGTATGCTTTTCAGGTAGTACTTTGTTTAGTGTCACTGCTGTTCTGTTGCCACCACTGGTGGAGTGTATAATTAATTCCCTTTTTTTGTAAATTCTGGTGGCACTTAGGAGTTCAAGTCTGTAGGTGCTTCTTGTAGATTGTTTGTTCACTGCAGGAAGAACCCGGGAAATTAAGTGTCTTCTAGCAGCACTGCATGAAATCCGAAGGTCAGTACTGTTCTCTCAGTTTGTCCTACCCGTCCCAGGGCAGAGACGTCCATCACACCTGGATCCCAGTGCCGTGTAAATGAAGCATTTGTGCTCTCATGGTTTGAATGCTACTCATGATTTTCTTTTGATGGCCCACCAATGTGATCCCTAAACTCATCACATCTCTGCAAAAGAGAAACACATTGCCCATTGTCACTTATCCATCAGTGGGTATTTACTGGGTGCTCAGACTCTGCACGCAGTAAACGCTCAATAAACACAAATGAATGACTGTAAGCTCTTTGTGAGCAGGGATTATATCCACCAACTCTGCTGAACTTTACCAAGTGCTCTGTACAGTGCTCTGCACACAATAAGTGCTAAATAAATACCACTGCTTGACTGAATGTTTACTGTATGCAGAGCACTGTTTTAAGCCTTGGGAGAGTTCAATACAATAGAGTTGGTAAATACGATCTCTGCCATCTGGAGCTTACAATGTAGTTGGGGAGACAGACATACAAATACAGACGGGGATATGGCAGAGTAGAAAGATAATGGGGTGGGATGAGTATCGAAAGTGCTTAAAAGGTGCTTAAGAGTGAGTCTTGAGGTCATGAGGAAGGGAGGGTGAATAGGGTCACCTGACATGATGCTCCTTCACCAGCCCTTTTGTGGAATAATCTCCATTTTTCAACGGTCAGTCAGTTTCCCAAACTTCCTACAACAATTTCATAGGAATAGTTCTCCTTGGGCAGGGATTCCATTAATACTACTCTAGTGGGAGGAAAAGGTTTCTCAAATATGTGAGAAGCAGCGTGACTCAGTGAAAAGAGAAGGGGCTTGGGAGTCAGAGGTCATGTGGTCTAATTCTGACTCCGCCACTTGTCAGCTGTGTGACTTGGGGCATGTCACTTAACTTCTCTGTGCCTCAGTTACCTCACCTGTAAAATGGGGATTAAGACTCTGAGCCCCATATGGGACAACCTGATTACCTTCCTTCCCAGCACTTAGAACAGTGCTTGGCACATAGTAAGCACTTAACAAATGCCATTACTATTATTACTAATAATAATAAATGTACGGGATGAAATTTAAAATTCACCCATCCTTTGACTTGGACTCATTGATGCATTCAGGAGTAGGTACGAAATCTATCACTGCTCTCTGATTAAAGGTTTCCAAGGGTACAAGTGACAGTATGCAAGAGAAAACAGTGCCAGGTGCCGCAAAGATATTGAAGCTTAACAAAGGAATGGCCTTTTGTGGCATCTGTGGGTTCAATATTGGCCTTTTTGGGCACACAAACACACATATAGGTGAACTTCACAGTCAGAGTCAGTGGTGTTTTCTTCAGATATGAAGGTCAACTGCGTATGCGTGTGCATATAATAATTCTAATAACAACAATAATAATAATGGTATTTGTAAAGCGCTCACTATGTGACAAGTGCTGGGGTAGATGCGGGTAATCAGCTCAAATACAGTCCCTGTACCACATACGGCTCAGAGTCTAAATCCCCATTTTACAGACGAGGTAACTGAGGTGCAGAAAAGGTAGTGACTTGCTCCAGGTCACACACCAAGCAATGTGGCGGAGCCAGGATTAGACCTCACATCCTCTTGACTTCCAGCCCTGTGCCTCTTTCCAGTAGGCCATGCTGCTTCTCCGAGTATGTATAAATGACATTAGAAACATAGGCTTTTAAGGAGCCTATAGGCTTTAAAACTTAATTTTCCTGAATCCATGTGGATAACTAAATTCAGGATGGATTTTTGCACAACAGACTGTAAACAAAAAGTAATTGTGACATAGCCTTAGCATGAGTCAGAGTTCAGTTCTGATGGGGCATAGGTTTGGCTCAGTTTAATGTTTATAGTGCAGTGACTAAAGACACTGGACTTGCACATTTTGTTTCCCAAGGACGGATGAATTTTAAAACATTTCCTGTTTGTACTGTTCATTCTGTAGTTTAGTTGTGTTAGAGGCCAGCTATTACTATTGTTGTCCAAGAGCAGACCCCAACTAATAAAAATACTTAAAGTACATATGGGACCAAGTATACCATCTACCATACCCATCCTCACTTACCATCAGCACATCAGGTTTAATTTAGCATCTAGATGGCACATGTCACTGTAGAAGCACTCAGCCAAAATAGCTTCAAGGCCCACCATGTAGGGGAAAATCAATAGAGACAAACCTAGCTTGGTTAATTCAGAAGCTGCTGTAAAGGGGGAACTCCTGGACACTGTGGAAATAGAATGGGATTCCATGCCTAACAGTAGGGGATGATTATCATCATTTTATTGGCCCAGCATCAACTTCCTCAAGAATAGCTGTGCCATCTTACCTGAACGAGAACAGTGGAAGCAAAGAAAGACTAACCAGCGTGGATGGGGAAGGGGAAACAATTTTCCAGCCAGGTTCTTGTGCTTCCCTGCTCCATCTCCAGTGTACACATCTGGTGAAATTATGTAATAGCTATCTGTATCACTTTAACACTACCCCAGGATCACTCAATAGCAGTCAGAGACCCAGTTCTAACTTACTCAATGGTCATCCTGGCCACTGATTCCAGAGAGTTGTAGCCAGCTGCCGTGAAGTTGTCTTTATACCGTTCCATTTTGATGGCTTGTAGCCATTCTCCAACAGAGCAGAAAGTGGTGAAATCAGGAGTGTTTTGATCCAGAAGAGGACTGATTGGTCTAGGCAAAAATCATACAGGTAGATTAGTAATTTTTTTTCTTTACATATGGAAATAATCATCAAAGGACAGATTCTCTTTACTGAACATTTGGCATGGCATCAAATATGCGTAAGATTAAATCAATGTAGACAGATAGGAGTTGCTCTTGTCTAGATTCCGACCCTCTTGAAACTCTTTCAGCTCAAAGGGATGAAGGCAGCATAGTTGATTACTCATAACAGGAATCCCTAAATTGATTCTGCTCTTGCAGGTGCACACTCAAAGAGAAACATGCATTATTATGAACAGCTTTTCAGAATCAGCAAAATTCCAAGACATTCCTCTGAAGATGATGTCGATGAGGTACCTACCAATTAATCAATTGGCAGTACTTACTGAGCACTCAATGTGTGCAGAGCATTGTACGAAGCGCTTGGGAGAATACAATATAATCGAGTTGCAAGACGCAATCCCTGCCTGCAAGGAATTTACAGACTAGAGGGGAAAACAGACATTAAAGTAAATTATAGATGGATATGTACATAAATGCTTTGGGAGTAGGGAGAAAATCCAAATGTTTTAGGGGTACAGATCCAAATTCACAGGTGACGCAGAGAGAGGGCAAAAAGGGAAAGTGAAGCCTTAGTCGGGGAAGGCCTCTTGGAGGGAATATGATTTTAGAAGGGTTCTGAGAGGGAGGGAGGAGTGGTGTGTTGGATATGAATGGGGAAGGAGTTTCAGGGAAAGGGATCGGGACAAGAAAGGCAAGACGGAGGTAAAGTGAGTATGTTGGCCTTAGAGAAGTGAAGTGTGTGGGTTGGGGTGCTGTAGGAGATCATCTTGTTTAGGAATGATGAGGAGAACTGACTGTGATCAGGGAATGTGTCTGTTATAATCTTCCAAAGGTTTTAGTACAGTGCTCTGCACATAGTAAGTGCTCAACAAATACATCTGATTGACTGATTAAAGACAATGGTAAGGAACATATGTTTGATGTGAAAATGGATGGTCAATTGTTGGGGGTTTTTGAATACAGGAAAGAAAGGGAAGACATGGACTGAGAGGATTTTTAAGGAAAATGATCCAGGATGAAGTAGGGGCTGCAAAGGAGAGAGGCAGGAGGTCCGCGGGGAAATGGATGCAGTAGTCCCAGTGGGATATAAGATCAGTGCAGTTGCGGTTTGGGTGGAGAGGAAGGGAGAATTCTAGAGATGTTGTGAGGATAGAACCAGCTCATGCAAGGCAAACTCAACACATTGCCAAGGATCTCTCTCCATCAGAGACATAGATATGTTTGCTGTCACAGAATTCTGCCATGTAGACTGTATACAGTCTCATGTCCCAAAGGACAATTCTAGCAACCAATCTTGTTTATGACTATGAGACTTGTGTATGATTGTGGTTAGGTAGGCTGTCACTCAACCAGATCCTGGAGCACAGACCACCAGCAGCAGCATGCGAGTAATTCTGGGGTAGGAATGTGAAGGGAGTGGATGACAGGAAGCTACCCAAACCAGTACTCTGTGATAAGCTGAGTAGGATACACAGAAGCAGAGTGGATGCAAAAAAGGATTTCTACAACAATGAAGCGAGAGTGTTCCACTAAACTGTGGTGGAACAGTGGAAAGTTGAGAGCAGCAGCATGGCCTAGTTGAGAGAGTACGGGCCTCACAGTCGAAACCTTGTGTTCTAATCCTGCCTGTCAACTGCCTGCTATGTGACCTTGAACAAGTCACTTTACTGTTCTGTGCCTCTGTTTCCTCATCTGTAAAATTTATGGATAAAGATAACTGTCCTCTCTCTTCCTTAGATCATGACCTTCTTCTGGGACAGAGACTATGTTTGATCTGCTCACCTTGAAACTATTCCATGGCTTAAGATGGTGCTTGGACCTTAGTAAGCACTTAACAAATACCATTATTATTATTAACATAAAGAAGATTCAGAATGCGCTGTTTTTTTGGAGCCAAGAAATCAAGACCCAAAGAGGAAGAAACAAAAACAGCTCTAGGCACGGTGGGTGACAAATTTAACAGCGCAAGGCAGCTGCACCCTTTCATTCTGATGAAAACCTCTCCATCTTTACTGTCGCCTATGGACCCTAAGAACAGCGACTTTTATCACTGACTCTAAATCACGAAGGGGGAAGCATACCGCTGTTCATTAGCACCAGCATTCAGAACTCTATTTGTCTTATTTCAATTTTAAGCCCACTGGGCTGAGGGCCAAGGTCTCCCTTCAGTTGGTTATAATGGACCAAGTACTGTTTGTACCCAGGAAATATTTGCTCAGTTTCTTCTCTGGAAAGAGGTGGCAGTAAATTTGGCACATTTGTTGGTACGCTAACTTGCTCTGACCTCGAGGGGATCCTTTAGGAAATGACTGCTTCTCTGCACTAATGATACCTTTGTGAGCTGAACAAGTTAATATACTTTCCAACACGCTATCCACAGCTAGGAAGAAGCAGCATGGACACGGTGGCGGAGCATGGTTGGATTTATTCGCTTGAGCCCAATTTTCCGTGTGTTGAGGGCAGGGGCTGCTGGGTTGAGGTGAGGGGAGGGAAATTCAGGTCCCCCTCCAGTCCACTAAGGCTCATAGGGGTTGTCACAGTACTGAGTCTCCATGCGACCCTGGCAGGAGAGTCCCAGAAAAAATTCAGGAGGGTTCACAGTCAGAACCAACCGTGCGAATGAGCGGATGCTGCCAGGGCTATGCAGCAGCCTCTGAACTGCCAGAACAAGTGTCCTGACCTACTTCAGAGCAGGGGCGGCAATCTAATATTAACAATTGTGGTATTTGTTAAGCGCTTACTCTGGGCCAACCTCCAGACTAAGGATTAGAGTAAACACTACATCATCAGGTCAGATACAGACCCAGTCCCACAAGGAGCTCTCAGTCTAATGGGGAGGGAGAGAACAAGCCATTTTTACAGAAGAGAAAACTTAGGCACAGAAGATAAATGACTTGCCCGAGGTCATACAGCAGGCAGAGTTGGGATTAGAACTTGGGTCTCGACTTCCAATCATGAACTCTTTTCACTACCTTGTGCTGCTTCTCTACATTGCTGATGTCACCATCTCCAGAGGGCCAGTTCTCCCCTCAAACTTCTGGGCATCTGAAACCACAGGGAGAATGTGGATTCATGGCTAAACAAGACTCTTCTTCTCTCCATACTTGGGGAATGGGCAGAAGCAGAGAGTTGCCAAGTTTTCAATCAATCAGTGATATTTACTGAGCACTTATTATGCACAAAGCACTGTATTAAGCACTTGGAAGAATATGATAAAACAGAATTAACGGACTCATTCCCTGCCCATAACAAGCTTAAAGTCTAGAGGATAATTATGGTATTCTTTAAGCACTTTCTATGTGCCAAGCATTGTACTAAATTCTGGGGTAGATCAAAATAATCACGTCGGACACAGTCCATGTCCCATACGGGGCTCACAGTCTAAGTAAAGAAGTAGGATTTAAACCCCATTTTACAGATGAGGAAACAGAAACAGCGAAGTGAAGTGCCTTGCCTAAAGTCACACATCAGCCAAGTGGTGGAGCTGGGATTAGAACTCAGGCCCTCTGACCACTAGGCTTGTGCTTCCACTAGGCCACATTCCCTCCAATGGAGTCGCTCTGGGAGAAAGGGAGAAAGTTGACAGGCCCAGAATACAAAATTAAAACAACGCTTACAAGCTCACAGTAAAGCAACCTCCATTACATAACTCATCCAAGTTGGCATTTTAACAGAAAACCTAACTTCTGAAGAGAAAAGATGGAGTAAATTATACTACGCATTGTTCCAGTGTAACCAAGCACTTGCATCTCAGCATAAGGGGACCAGAAATAAATGAACATTCCCATTTGCCCTCATTTCCTTTAGATTACACTGTCACATTTTTGTCCTTGATCACAGTTTTTGTGCAGGTTTCCTTACCGGCTACAGGTTCCCAGGGGTGTTTTCAGGCTATTTGGATTCCGAATCATTTTGTCCAGAATTCCAACTATCTGTTCAAACTTTGGCCTTTCGCCACGATCCTTTTGCCAACAATCCAGCATCAACTGGTGAAGGCCAGCTGGGCAGTCCATGGGTGCTGGCAAACGATAACCTTCTTCGATTGCTTTTATAACCTAAGAATGCAAAGGACATTTGTTAGAGCCAGAATGCATTTTAATATCCAGTAAAATTAAATGGCTAACGCCGTATGGGATGCATCCTGACGAGAATACCGTCTTCTTCTTTCCACAATATCCATGAATGTTCAGCTATACTCCTAGGGTGTGCAGGTCCTGATTACGTTTCCTAGTTAACTCAGCAGCAGGGAACAGCAATTAAATTCATTAAGTGGGCAAGAGATTATTTTTGAATGCCCTACTAAAAGTTTTCAAAGTTCAGGCTCAAATGGTCATAAGTAGAAGTCTGTTGCCATGTTTGTCAATAATATTTAACTTATTTTAGGCTAAAATTTGAGGGTGAAAATTCAGAGGTAAAATAATTATGATTATAATAATATATTGTGGAATTTGTTAATCATTTACTATGTGCCAAGCACTGTGAGAAGGCCTAAGATATAAACAGCATAATCAGATCAGGAAGCATCTCTGTCCCATGTGAGGGAAGGGAGAACTGAGTATTTAATCCCTAATCAGTAAATGGAATTGATTGACCACTTCCTGTGTAGACATCTTGAGAGATTACAACATAGTTGGCAGACATGGTCCCTGCCCTCAAGGAGTTTGTAACTTAATAGAAAGGAAACCGAGACAGAGAAAAGTTATTTACTCAACATCACACAGTGGGTAGATAGCAGAGCTGGGATGAGAACCCATATCTTCTATCAGGCCCATGCTCTTTCGGGATGCTAATCTGATTTTCTGGGGCTTTCATAAACTATTTTTCAGCTGTCGTCCATAATACTTTCTTAGAGTTTATGAAAGATGTTTAGGACTCCTTAGTGATGGCCAAAGAAAAGCATTTTTTATGGAACTGCTACTGAATAATTGTTTGATCTTTTATATTATGTATTATTATGAAAAGGGGAGAGCTACTAATTTTACATCTTTTAATTCTATCATACTCTCTCAGGTGCTTAGAATAATGATTGAGATATGTGTTCAGCACAAACTATGTGCCAAGCAGGGTACTGAATGCTGGTGTAAATAAAATGAAATCAGATTGGACAAAGTGCCTGTCCCATATGAGGCTCACTGTTTAAGGAGGAGGAATAACAGGTATTGAATTCCTGTTTTACAGAGAAGAAAATTGAGGTCCAGATAGGGTAAATTACTTAACTAAGGATACACATATAGTAGGTGTTCAATAACTGCAGCTTATTGACCAACTGACTGGTGGGCAATAAGTAAGAAAAGAAAATGATATGGAATGGCAGGGGAACACTGGTTTCTAAGCGAGACTTCTAACTTGTTTGAATTCTTCATTCTTAGTCATCTAATGTACATGAAAAATGAGTGTGTGTTCTTTTTAACCTTAGCAGAAATTGTTACAAACCTAAAGGGAATGATCTGAAAAAACTAGCAACAAAACAATGTAGATACATGAAGTAAAAATCTGTAAAA
This sequence comes from Ornithorhynchus anatinus, assembly GCF_004115215.2. Taxonomy (NCBI): domain Eukaryota; kingdom Metazoa; phylum Chordata; class Mammalia; order Monotremata; family Ornithorhynchidae; genus Ornithorhynchus; species Ornithorhynchus anatinus. Next base: position 29,883,517 of record NC_041746.1, read on the forward strand.
CCACATATTCTATTTTTCATGGGGTCTTCAAATTGCCAGATACAGAAATAGTACTAAGGTTTGCTTCGGAAGGATGTCTGCTCTTGAAGAACTGCTTCTGAATCTTTAGGAAGACACAGATGGGAAGATATTCTAGAAATAATTCCACTATGGGAAAAAAGTGGTAGGTCTGCTTATTGAGCAATCCTAAAATTTTCACCCCTCCAAAGAAATCTGCCAGGTAAGTTCTGATGATCAAAAGCAGGAGATTTCAAATCTGTGAAGTGTACAAATGAATTAAAGGTATGCATATTTTCTTCAGTAGTTTTTCTCAAAAGAAAAAAGGGAGTGGAAAAGCTTAGTGAGAATGCTACTACACTTCCTGTAAAAAATCTAAATCTCCAGGATGATTTCAATTTGAGTAGCTCTGGGAGATGTAAAACAACATTTCTAAAGGTAAAACAAACACCTAAATAAAAGCAACTCTTTTTTTTTGGAGGAGATGGTTGGCAGGGAATTGTTAAGCCTTAAAGAAATAGGGAAGGGTTGCCTAAACGGTGAAATAAAAATAACTACCCTGAGACACATTCAGAGAGGAAAACCGGCAACACTGGGGTTTAAATCTCTCCAGAGCATATGTGATCACCGCCTGATACTGAAATGTATCTTAGTAAAGCAGTCTGGAAGAGTAGGCTTGACATATCTCCTCTAGAGTCCAACTTAGAACCTAGTAGAAACTAGACAGTGAGATGCAGTGGACTGCTCAATTGTTCTTGACCGAAAACAAAGGAAGCATTTACCTTTAACACAAAACAAGCTAGCAATGGGCCAAACTTGCATAATGAATCAGGGAGGCAGTCAAACAACTGTGACATACTTAAAGTTCTTTGGAACTGGCCCGACCCCTGAGATAAGTCATAAATAATCAGGCCTACGTCTGCACTGTCCAAAGGGCAGAGTAGTTATCAAAGATAGTCTTGGTTTCACCCATTTTTCCTGAACTACTTGGCAACTGCACAATCCTCCACTTTGCTTCAGTTGTCTACCCTTGGCCTTTGAGTATTAAAGTAAGTGAGCAAAGGAATTAGAAAACCATTAATGGGTAGCTTGATAGCTTGCTCTGTTCTCTGGAGAGTTCCCAAGGTAAGAGGATGAGACTATAGCAATGACATTATCTTTAAAAAATACCTGAGGAGAAACACTTAAGGAATCTGGGACAGAGGAAGGAAAACTGAATTCTAATCTCAGTTCTATCACTGACCTACTGTATGAGACCTTGGGAAAGTCACTTAACCTCTCTAGGGTTCAGTTTTCTCATCAGTAAAATAGGAGATTATTAATCAGTGGTATCTACTGAGCACTTTCTGTATGCAGAGCACTGCGCTATGCGCTTGGGAAAGTACAATACTACAGAGGAGGAGCTTAGTCTAGAGAGGAACCTTGATCAGACTGAGTCTGATATAATTTTCTTGTATCTCTTTTCTAGCACTTAGGCCAGTGTGCAGTACAAGATAAGCATTTATGACATAGTGTTTATAAGAATGTCAAAGGAACTTTTTTTATTAATAAAAGTCTAGTTTCTCAAGAGAGGTCTTCATTCCGTTAGAGCATACACTGCAGGGGGAAAATGCCAATTTTCAAAATTAATTAAAATTTATTACGACGTTTAAGTGTAAGATCTCAACTTTCAAATTACAGATACATGTCTAGCAGGCTAAAAATGGAAACAGAGTTGTGAACTAGCTCGTAGGCTGAAAATAGTATTTAGCCAAGAAGCGGCTATTTTCTAAACTCAAAGAAAGATAATTGATGGGTTGCTGAACAATTCAATGATCGAACCCTTATTTTACATTAATTTAGCATGGCCAGTGGAAAGAGAATGAGATTTAGAGTCAGAAGACTCAGGTTCTAATTCCAGCTCTGCCACTGGCCTCCTGTGTGACCTTGGGTATCTTTCTCAACTTTTCTGGGTCTTAGTTTCCAAAATGCAATGGGGCTCAGTTACCTGATCTCCCTTAGATTGTGAAATCCAGGTCTATCCTGCATGTAATACAGTGCTTCGAATATAGTAAGTAATTAACAAATGCCATAATTATTACCAGAACAGTCTACTGTTATTAAAGTTGAACCTATGTAGTTTTTCTCTGTTCAAAGATATTAACTCATTTCAATAGAGAAATGTTACAATTGGTCATATTTATGTTGCAATTCATGGCACCTTTTTTCCTTCCTTCCTGCTGCACCCTAATATGGTAAATTTGGACAAAACTAAAGGTCCATGACAAGAAACTTAAATGATATTATCTATGGAGCCTTTATACTGTGACTTATGATATCCTTCCCTTAGTCAATTTTTCAACTTGTAGTCAAACCAGAGAAAAAGGGAATAAGTAGGATTTCTCAGCAGAAGGATGCTTTAATTTTTTTCAGCAAACATATTGCAATTTTATAATAGACCCACAAATTAAGCATTTTGTCAAAATTTTTCATTATTAAGAGAAAGGCACATCAGTTGCTTTCTATAATTACAAATAGGATGTTCAAACACTTTTAAAACAAGGAGCAGAATATAGATTTTTCCACAATTTAAAGCTTTTCATTATTTCCATTTTAAAGGTAAGTAAACTTGGCTTTTAGTCCTTTTATACCCTGTCAGAACCCTTAGGTTTGAATTTAGTGCAGAAGGAACGTGTCAAAAGAAATGAAAGTCTACTGAGTGTCTAGGGAATGTAAATATCTCTCTTCTTTGGCCTCTAAGGATTGTTTGCCCACATTTTGACAGTCCATGAAATCTTTGACACCAAGACCTGTCAAACAGGACAACTCTTCTAAACTGATTCACCATTGAAACTTCTATTTTTTTAAACATGATGTCTATCATTCAATCCAAAAACACCAAAAAAACTGACCTGATGGAAATTTAACTTTTCTAGCCTGGGCTTTTCCTGTATTATCTCTTCAGGAAAACACTTGTCTGTATAATTTCTCACTGATGACAGTGGAAAGTATCAGATGAAAATAATAACAATATCAGCCTATATTCCTTAAGATTATTTTAAATCCACCTGAACTTCTACTTTATTTTCCATTCCTAGCACACAGACCGGGCATCTTTTATCATTAATTAGAATTGTTTAATACATTTGTGAGAGTAGGACAGCCTATTTTGGGGGGACATTCTACCTATTCTATCCAGTACTAGGCAAACATAAGCAAAACCCTGAAAAGAGATGCAGACATTGGGATGTTGTACTCCTCCAAGAGCTTAGTACAGTGCTCTGCGCAAAGGAAGTGCTAAATAAATACCACTGATTGATTAAGGAAAGGGAAGGAGGGAATTGGGAGAGTGGGAGTGTGGAGATTTCTAGCTTGGGAAAGAAAGCGAATTTGGAAGTAACCCGACTCTACAAAGCTCAAGTGAAGTATAGATTAGAATGAACCAATCCTGCTCTGTGAATTTGCTGCTCCTCAAGACCATATAACGTTGCAACCACTTGGGACCAGGCAATCCTGGGGTTTCATAAAAAATATTATGGTCAGAGTTCAAATTTCATTTGGAATGAATTACAGGAAAATGGTTCACTACGCAGCAGAATTCATGAAACTCTCAACTTGTTTCAGTCTGACATTTGGTGCTAAGACAAATATCTGTGATGGTGATAAAAAAAAATTATAGGGTCCCCAAATAAAAAAAAAGTCCATACACAAAATGAACAGTGTTTAAAAAAACGAAAGACTTCCATTTTAAATGTTTGATAGATGGATCATAGGCTTATCTAATTCACTAATGTAACTCTGTCAAGGGGGTTGTGACTTAGGAAATTCTGGAATCCAATCACAGCCCTGTTTCAACAAAGTGTCAGAAATAGAAAAGGGATGGGCACGTGGAGTCTGGGATGTCTATAATGGGATAAGCAGCTCAAGAGCCTTGGGATACCTTTATATCCCACTCTCCCTGCACAGGAGATTGAGTCCAATGTACTTCCTGACAACTGCGGTCTTTCAGGTCTTGTTTCCAATCACACCAAATAAAGTTACTAGGCTTTAGTTCCTGCGAGATTACCAACCACATACTGGTAGTTTCTAAGTATGCACAAAATACGCAGCAGTGTACTAGCTCTACTTGGGAGCAAGAAACCGATCTCAAACACCGGCTAAAGTCATAGTCAGAATAGCCATCTTTTTGTGGACTTCTTTAAGTCAAGAAAAATAATTCACCATTCAATCATACATCTTATATGAATTTACCCAGGCATTTCTGTCTAGCTATGCAAAGTAGAAAAGAATATGTGCATTTTTATCTGTGGATAGAAAGATCCCTCTATCATCTCAATGTTTTCATTTAACCTACATCTTGATTTGACATATCCCAATAAGGTCGTTCTCCGTATGACATCACTTCCCACATAACTATTCCATAACTCCACACATCGCTAGCTGACGTAAATTTCCGATATTGGATGGCTTCAGGTGCTGTCCATCGGACCGGAATTTTTCCACCCTGCTTAAAAAGAAAATCATTATTTTCATCAAGTAAAAACTGAAATAATGCACTACACATGAGACGTTTACACACTGCCTCTAAAATAGCTATTTAAAACAAAGTGCCTTTATTTAAAACCTATTCTGAATTAGACTTCTATTATTTTTGAAAATCCCAGTAAATAGTAAAAGAAAAAACAAGTACAATTTTCAACTTTTGTTTGCCTTAAAAGTGAGAGGTTTTCTGAAAAGTTACAACTAGAAAGACAAGAGAGCTGGATTTCTGTGTGGGTGTGCAAATGGGAGTTTCTGGGTAAGATTATTAGTATGTATTTCTTCCTCCTTTTCATCCTGTTTCTGCAGGCAGCAAGTTTCTATGAAAGAAGGGTAAATAAGTAGTCAGTTCTATCTCATAACATATGTTGTCTTTACATGTCTTGGATATTGCATTGTTGGGGAATTAGGGAACAAACTACCACAACATTAATCTGTCCTAATGGACATGATTTCAGAAGAAACAACTATACACAATCAATTATGAGTACCATGATACAAGCCTCTTTTAACCTGCAGTTTCCAAAAATGTAGCTCCCACATTATTGGGGAACTGACTGTATTAAAATTCAGTATATCGATTTATCTCTCTCATTGCTCAATATCCATGTAGAATCTTAGGCCCTTAGCCTTATAGAAAAAAGCAAACAAATGCTCAGTAGTAGAAAGGAAACTCATCATATAACTGTTTCTTACGGTCGTTGTATAGACAGCTTCTGGGTCATCTTCAATCACTCTGGACAGGCCGAAATCGGACACTTTGCAAACAAGGTTGCTGTTGACCAGGATATTACGAGCTGCTAGGTCCCTGTGAACGTAGCCCATATCGGCCAAATATCTCATTCCGGCGGCGATTCCTCTCAGCATGCCCACAAGCTGAATGACGGTAAACTGTCCATCGTGTTTCTGAAAGGACCACAAGATTGAGGATTCATGAATACATCTCTGTAACTTCAATTTATTAACTTAATTTAGTATCTATCACTCCCGCACCAGTATGCAAACTCCCTGCAGGCAGGGATCGTGGCTAGACTCCAACTTCTACCCAACAAAATCCAAGTGAAAGGTAAAGGATGAGAGGACTGGCATTTCAACACAAGAATTAAAATCTGCTGTTCTCATCTAGCAGCACAGAACATAAACCTCTCTCATTCTGGCACCCTGCTAGAGGTAAGCTTCCGGGGGCCTTAACTCTCAACTCTAAGCAGCTCTAAGCAGCTTGTGCTGCTTGTGCTCTAAGCAGCTTGTGCAGTTTGTGCTCTAAGCAGCGTGGCTCAGTGGAAAGAGCCCAGGCTTGGGATTCGGAAGTCATGGGTTTGAATCCCGACTCTGCCACGTGTCAGCTGTGTGACTTTGGGCAAGTCACTTCACTTCTTTGGGCCTTGGTTCCCTCATCTGTAAAATGGGGATGAAGACTGTGAGCCTCACGTGGGACCACCTGATTCTCCTGTATCTCCCCCAGCGCTTAGAACAGTGCTCGGCACATAGTAAGCACTTAACAAATACCAACATTATTCATCTGCCAAGCAGTGTGGTTTAGTGGACAGAGCATGGGCCTCGGAATTAGAAGGACCTGGGTTCTAATCCTGGCCCATCTCATTTCTCTGTGTGAACCTGGGAAAGTCACTTACCTTCTCTGTGTCTCAGTTACTTCATCCATAAATTGGGGATTAAGATTGTGAGTCCCATGTGGGACAGGGACTGTGTCCATCCTGATCAACTTGTATCTACCCTGCAGCCTAGAACAGTGCTTGGCACACAGTAAGAGTGTAACAACTACTCCTAAGTATTATTATTACTCACTTTACTGTACCATTCCAAGTGCCTAGTACTGTATTCTGCTTGTAACAGGTATGTAACACATACTATTAATTGTAGGGGAACGATTAAACACAGGGAATTTCTGCATATGAGTGACAACGCTACTCTCAGTGGAGACCTGGTATTACACACTTGTGAAGAGCCAGAGGGAATTTTAATCCCCTAGACTGTAAACTCTCTGAGGGAGGGATTTTGTCTACCAACTCTATTGTACTGTACTCTTCCAAGTGCTAAGGTCAGTGCTCTGCACATATTAAGCAATCAGTTAATACCACTGATTGATAAATACGTAGAGTCTGATTTTCAAATGTTTCTTCTCTAAGACAGAGCCTAGAGATACTGGCATTGCTAGGGTTAGGCACAGAAGCAAACATTCAAAAAGGTATTAGGCTATATTGTGGTTTTATTCTTGATAACATATCTTAGGGCAAGGTAACCTTTTTAAGAACATGAAATATATGTTATATTTCATTAAGACAAAGGTTTCCAAACCAAAAGGTGAGGGAATTAATAGCTCTCAACAGCCAGATGGGATCATCCTCTTAAGAGAAACTCTAATTTGTTGCAAATGAACTGCTGCAAACCTATCACTCTGCTTGAGCTATTCCAGTCTTGGTGCCTGATGCCCCCCATGGTGATTTTTTAACCTATGTGGCTCAGAGGTTGCCTTCTCCCTCAAAGCAGCATAGCAGACATTTAGAAAGAGCTTCCAGTCCTGAATCGCAAGATGCCGAGGCTTAAAGATAACAAGGAGAAAGGCAGGTTAGGCTGATGCTATTCATTCTGAGCCAATCTTCCCTGTAATATTATTTGCTTAATATTCTTGTTAGCTGGTCTAATCGGGGATAAAGGCTAGAGAAGGGTTTCTCTCTGAGGTTCAAATCTACGAAGTGAGTTTACTGAATCCCCCCACCATCTAGGCTTAAACATTCCAATGCTATATGCGTACGTGGACTATAAAACCAATTGTCTGCTGATTTGTCATCTTTAATGCTATCCAAGGATGTTTTTACCATGTGGTATCATGTTGTGTGGCATTTATTCAGGGGAATAAAAAGTGTATGATAAGAATTTATTTATAATTCATTGTTCATACTATATAAACACTTCATTCATTATTTTGAAAAATCTCAGGATCCATTATTTACTAAGTGTAAAGCACTATGCTGAATTCAGAAATCATTCTATATTCCTGACTTTACTCCCTAAATGAGAATATCATGAAAGATGCTGCCTAGCAATGGCAGTTTATGATACATTTGCTGCTCAACATTATTGTTTTTCCATCATTGTCAGAAGTCCTATTACTGTATTTCATTTAGAGATTCCTTTACAATGACTTCCACCATACTGAAAATATAAAATGCTAGTCTGAAGCATATGTTCGTAATATAGAGCTTCAGGTACCTCTTGTCCTTAACTTAGATCGGGAGCAATAATCAAAACCACTATTGCTTCTCCACACTGTACCACTTAAAATGCTTCAAAATGTTTTCTTTGGGGTCCTCCGGCTCCTCCAAAACACTGCCTCCCGTTTTAATGACACTGGACCATTTTTTGATCTGTTAGGGTTTCTGACATTCCCGTTTTCCACTGTGACATTATTTTATGATACTGAGCAGTATGACCTAGTAGAAAAAACATGGGCCAGGGAGTCAGAGGAGCTGGAGAAGCAGTATGGTGTAGTTGATACATCAAAAGCCTAGGAGTCAGAAGATCAGGGGTTCTAATCCCAGCTCCATCACTTATCAGCTAGGTGACACTGGGTATATCACTTCACTTCTCTCTGCCTCAGTTACCTCATCTATAAAATGGGTATTGAGACTGTGAGCCCCACGTGGGACAGAGACTGTGTCTGGCCGGATTTGCTTGAATCTACCCCAGAGCTTAGTCCAGGGCCTGGCATACAGAAAGTGCTTAATAGATACCACAATTATTATTATTATCATTAGTTCCGGCTTTCTCAATGACCTGTTGTGTGACCATGGGGAGGTCACTTCACTTCTCTGTCTTTCAGTTCCTCATGTGCAAAATGGAGATTCAATATCTGTTCTCCTTCCTAGTTAGACATCGATCCCCAGGTGGGTTCTCATTACCTTGCATCTACCTCAGGGTTCAGTAGACGGTTTGCCACAGAGTAAGTGCATAACGAATACCACAATTACTATTATTATTATCATCATTATTATTATGTCAAACCAGTAGCAGGCCATAGCAACTTGGAGAGTTGAGAAGTCTTCCAGGTACTCACTCGAAGAAATGCATCTAGGGCTCCATTTTCCATGTATTCTATTACGATCATGACTGGCTTCCCTGAACAAAAACCAAAAAAATTGTTTGAGAAAATGTAGCCTACACAAACAGTGCCTTTTTTGGATGAAATACATATTGCGTCTTTGAAGGGCTGAATGGCTGAGATTATGAGTGGTTCCCGATGCCTCCAGCACTGTTACTGAGCTCTAATAAGTCTTTAAATGTCTGCGCAGAGCACAGTCATGATTCACAAAATTAAACCATACAAATCAAAATGTCAGTGTGTTCTCCTGACTCCTGCTGTGTGAACAGGACTCCGACAAAGTGACACTTTGGATAATATAAAAAGACATAAAGAAATCTTATCTTTCTGTGTAGACTTTGTAGCTAAATGAGTTTTTTAAAAAATACTTAGATGAAATGTCTTCATCTCTTAATCAGGCATGTCTCTTAATTTTTTCCCCTCACATTGTTGCCTAAATGAGGTATTATTTTAGTTAGTTACACACCAGGAGATTATCATCTTAAGAAAGCATAAACCTATGCAATGGTGAGTTAGCTGAGTATGGATAGAGTGCGGAAAGTTTACAATATCTCAATCACATTTCTCTCACCTTTAACCCCTTGCTCATGCTCTCCCCTCCTGCCTGGCACTCCTTCGCACTTCATAACCGACACATCACCACTTTCCCCATCTTCAAACCCATACAAAAATCACCTCTTTGCCAGAAACCCTTTCTTGGCTAATTTCTCCTCTTTTTACCCTCTTTTCCCCCCTTCTGCATCAATTATGCACTTTAACCCTCTAAGAACCCCACTTTCATCCTGATAGCACTTATCTACTTACATTTTGTTGCTTCTTCCTACCTGTGCTTTATTTAAATGCCTTTCTCATCTACTTTATCCCAAGTTCCTTGAGAGCAGGGATTGTGTCAACCTACTTTAGCCTTGTTCTCTCCAAGCGCTCAGTACAGTGTTCTGCACACAATAAGCACTCAATAAGTATCACTGATTCATTGATTTCTATCATTAAGTTCATAAGCCACAAAACAGTTCTGAAGGCCTCACCCCTGGTAACAACTCCTTCTAAGTGAACAACATTTGGGTGGTCAAACTGTCCCATGATGCTTGCTTCACACAGGAAGTCCCGCCTTTGTTTTTCTGTGTAGCCAACTTTCAACGTTTTTATGGCTACCGCCACGTCTCTCTTGCCTGGGAGTTTCAGACGACCGCTGCATACTTCTCCAAATTCTCCTGGATAAAAGAGGCAGGCAGGTATATTTTGATTGGCACGAATTCTGCGTACTGTTCAGTGTTTCAAAGAAAATTTAGTACAGTGACCTATTTTATATGAAAAGACACATTTTACTTAAAATAAGCTGTTTCTACTCAACAGTTCTGTAAAACTGAGAGGTTATACTGAAAACTTCACTTCAGCTGACTGATCAGCTACTATATATAGATAAATATACATAAAACTATACATATATATATTTAAAACAGTTCAGACACAATGAGGTTGTTTGTGAAATGAAAGACATGTATTATGGATAAAACCTTGAGACAAAGAACACTTTAGTATAGTCTCAGAGTCCACAAAATTAACTATTTAATTACCTTCATGACACTTTCTTATCTCAAACAAACATTGGATAAAGAAAACCTTTTTATCCCGAATCCAGTTATCCTATCCTTGTGGACTTAAAGTAGGCTGCATAACTTGTAATGTGTTTTCAAGACATAATCACATACTCTCCATTACCACTGTTTTCTCTACACTACAGTCTTTTTTTTTTCCAGTTACAAAGCAGGCTTGTTGGTCATATGAACAGGTGTGCCAGATTTCTTGATTCTTATAGCATCTAATTCTTCTTGAAATTTAGTCATTTGAGAGAAGAAGAAAAAAGTATTTTTGGCAAATTAAAGAACTGTCTCTCTTGCCACAGAAATCTGGGTGCCTTGAGCTTGAAGAATCTGACACTTCCTATGAATGCAAAGATGTGGAACAAAATTTCCAACGTGAACACTGCAAAGCACGAAAAGGAAAAGTGTATTCTATATGACTACCATCCAATTCTTTTAGGTAAAATGATATGAACACATTGGCCCTATTTTCTTTGTGAAATAGAGAGTCCTTAGCTTTCTCAACCATTAGGTGTAAAAGAAAAATGAAAAATTAAAAAAAAAAGGATTTCATAGGAAAGTGCAGCTTCATTGAATCTATCAGCTCCGGTAAATGCAAAAGTTCTACACTGGAGATATAATTATTCGCCTGTCATTATGATGTATGACTTTCGATCTTGGCTAAATGGAACAGCTGAAGAAAGAAGCCACAGCAGCCTTACCTGCGCCAATCACACGCTCAATTTTAATACAAGAGGCGTCTAGCTCCTTGGCGAATTGATGGACAGCTCTATTTGGGTCCTCATAGGTTTCAGGGTCAATGTAGGTTTTGGTGCCTGGAAATTTAACTGTAATGATGTAAGAAAGCATGACTGTGATGAAGCAAAGCACTTATTGTGCAGTCAGCCCAGGAATTTCATTATGCAGAGTGCTCCTTGGAACCTTGACCTGGATCCCACATCACCAGACACGAAGCAGTTTTACAAGGCTGGAGCAGGGCGTGTATGCCTGTTTCTAGTGGCGAGCTTTGGCCCCCACGCAGAGACTACTCTGGGATACTTCCTTTCTGGATCAAAACCACAGACATCGACCACGCTGGTTACCAGATTAGGTGATTGGTTGGGTCTCCTGGCTCTGAGCAAGACCTGAGGAACGTTTTGGGTCTTTTAGTTATCCTTCTGGTTTGTTTGAAAGAAAACCTGTATAGATGTTCACCCGACAATTAACTCAGCGGCAATGAGTGTTGGTTGAGGAGCGAAGAGGGCCATCCCAAAGATCCGGCTTGGGCCTCATCTTGAGGGCCACCTCAGGCCACGTCTACACAGCACAGACAGAAGTGGTAGGATGGGCAAGGATTTGGAGTACTCGGGCTCAAGGTTGGGCCATGAGGGAGAAAGTCCAGGAAAGGATTCTGGAATGCAAGTCTGGGGACTATAAAGCCACAGACCGAATGGACCTCAACACTTTTGAAGGAATATGAGAATATAGGCTATTGTCCCCAACCCGCCAACCCACAAACCCAAAGGACTTCAGGAAGTTAAAAGAATTAAAATGGCACCCAGGAGCATCTAGGTAATAAGTGTGTTCCATTAAACCCAACATATTGCCAATCATGCATCTCAAAATAACCCATACACTTAGCGATGAAGATACGAAATAACAATGTTGCACTGGCCAGCTAATAAAATGCATAAATTGGACCCCACCTTAAACAAAATCTCTATGATTTAACAAAGTTGTCAAACAGTCTTTTATTGAAATCTTCAAATGTTTCAAGTAAGAATTACACACCGTTATAATTATTACACCCAGGGAGCAACAGTTGTATTTATGTTTTTAAATTAGATAACCATTGAGTTTTTTCAAGAAGGTAAACATTCAGAATCAACAGAAATGAAGCAGAAAAAGTACAAGGGAAAGTGTGAAAGAGCCCCACCCAAAACCTAGGATTTTCCTTGTATATTTAGTTTATCCAAATTTGATTAGTGTATTTAAAAACGGCTGTCCTACTGCAGCTTATAGAACGGAGAGATGCTCATTTGTCACTAAACCTGAACAAAAAAACAAGAAGGAAAGAGAGGGAGGGAGGAAGGAAAGAGAGAGCATGAGAGGGAGGAGAAGAAAGGAAGAAAGGAAAGAGAGAGACAAAGAGAGAGAGAAAGAGGGAGAGAAAGAGGAAAAAAAAGAGAGGGAAGAAAACAATAGGTTAACCTCCTATATTGTTTTTTCAGGCAGGCAGATGGAGAATGAGCCATTCTCTCGTGGTTGTGATAAGGGGTCTGGATCGGAGGTAACCATGTATACTTCAAATGGGTCTCTCTCATGGTTCTTTATTCAAGCTGTCATAAAACATTTTGACAGGCCAAAAGCTATTTTGGCGTACCATCATGAAACAAGGGGCTGGCTGGGATTCGAAGGCAACGTGATAGAAAAAGGATAGGAGGAAACAAAATGTAAATTGATCTGCTTCACTAAACTCCTCCGTAGTGCTTTTTACCTCTAAATGCAGCATTTGGGGCCATGGTGAGCTGAGAGAATTTGGGATAAAGATGGGACATTCTATGAAATACCAGGTTCTAAAAGTTAGTTAAAATGGGAGCTTTTCAATTTTCTGGGAGAAATTGTTTTCGTATCTTAGCCCAGAGAAAAAATGGCCTGGATTCTTCAGAAATAGAGGGATACCGGATTGTCACTGTAGTGTTATAGTTCACCCCACTCTGAATATGTTTAACACATCATATTAAAGGCCAAACTTTTCCATCAAAAAGATCTTGGAGCGCATCCTGACTAAAAGCTCAAATTACCATACTCCATGCCAGTACCAGTAATATAGTTTAGGTTAAACTGCTTTTATGACTTTTTTCTGACTTTAGATTAAGGGTACCTGGATTTTTTTTTACAGCAAGTTATAAACAATTACATTATCTATTTTCGAATCCTTTGGCCAGAAAGTACCAGTAATTTATTTTAAAAAACCATCTGCATTTCCCAAGAAATACACCTCTGATACTTTGGCTTGTATATAAAGATTAAAGCACATTCATTTTGCCTACCTGGATCCCGCTGCAAACATCTTTCAATTCATTACGGAATTTATAGAGAGGTCTTTGGCTACTGAATTCTCTGGTTTTGTTTTCTATGCCTCTTTGTATGTGTTACATGGCAACTCGGGGTAAAAGACTGATAGCTACTCTTTGTAAGTGTATTTACAAACCAAAACGTAGGAGAGGAGAGGAATATTTCTGGGAGATTTACCTAACTGCAGTAGCGTCAGAAAAGATGCAGTGAGTGAAACCTGATAGTGACTGGATAATAGAATGAACCGCTGTTGTTGCTGCTGCTATGAAAGTGATAAAAGATGAGTGGATACTAGCCTTCTGAAACGGATGGTGCAATATGCTTGTCAGGCCTATATTTTGCCTGTATAAATTGATATGAATGGATAGTGTTCCTAATTTATAACTCCATTTTGCTGAGGATGCCAAGTTTCTGATAAAGTCCTCTACCTTCTACCTAGCAACATGAATGGCAGATATGGCCTGAGACTTAAATGGAATGGGCACAAGCCTCCTTCAGTCCTTACAAGTGCTCCTTTACAGCACACAGAAGAAGCTAACAATAGGAGGTTTTGCCAGATTTGGAGAGAATGACTTGATGTGTTTCCATGCTCCCTCTGTTTTGAAGGGATGCAAGGTTAGATGTTTATACGATACCGCAGTTATCACACATCTTGGCTCCTAGAATTCTCCCACTGGAAGAATTTACCCACTTTGCCAAACAGTAGAGTATCAAACTCATGCTTTAAATGCAAGTTCTTAAAACTGGTTATATTCCACGAAACATACAGATTACACTGGGAGGCATCAGGAGACAAGGATTCCAGGCTAGTTTTGCCACTTGCCTGCAGTGGGACTTTGGACAAGTGACTTACTGCTCTGGGCCTCAGTTTCCTCATCTCTCAAATGGAGATTAAATACCTGTTCTCCCTCCCTTTTAAACTGAAAGCCTTGTGCAAGACTGTGTCCAATCTATCTTGTCAGCACGACATATAGTAAGTACTTAATAAATGCATTATAATCATTACTTAAAGACCACATATGCATAAGTAAAAGAACAGTAATGGAGGACAGATCTCGACTTGGAAGTTCCTTAATGGCAGGAAATGGATGCACCTTCCTGTTGTACTCTTCCGAGTGCTTATCATAGTGTGCAGCCCTCAGTAGGCACTCAATAAATGCTACCGTCCAACTTAACTGCTTTTGTGATGTAGCATTCATAGCAAGTAGCTTGCCTGACGTAGCAGCTTGGCTACTGGTCCGTTTAACCTTCAAACGTTGCATCCCCAAGGGAACCTTCTGGAGTATATGGCTGATTATTTAGCAAGCAGACAAGGAAAATGATATGCAAAACCTGAAATTTGCATCCTACATGTGTACAGACCGTCTCTGATACGAAAAAAATAATACATCTAGTATTTAGGTTTTAAATAATATGGAAGTGTTTTTTTTCATTTCCAACTCTAGAATCCACTCAAGTAGTTTTCGAGTTCCTCGTTTTCAGTGTTTTTAACAAAATGACTTTAAGTGGCTTTAGAAACACAGTTTTTGACTATCCCCTCCTCCTCAAACACTTATAATAATTGGTTTAAGAAATCTAGGGAAAGAAGCTAAACACTTACAATGAAAGTAAAGTTCTTCGTCTCCTTCTTGGTCTGCTTTGCTATAGCCACAATGCCTGAAAAAGAGAAAGCAGTTGTAATCCAAGTCACTGATTTATTTAACTTTCTATATTTGAATTTCCAGTAGCAAAAGTCTTATCTATGCAACAGCTGGCTCCTTAGAGCTTTGAATAGAATACAGAACATTTCCAGCCAGCAATCTTTATCTTATCTAATAATGGGGAATTAGAACGCCAGAGAATAAACTGAAAACATATTTCTCTCTAAAATCTCTCTGTGATGCCCTGAAAAGAAGGAAATAATCAGTGGCAGCTTTGAATGGTTTCTTTCATACCATACCCACCAAGCAACTCCTGCCATCTACCACTTGTAAAGTAGGGAAAAAAAACCAATCTACGGTATCTCAGAAACATACACTAGTTTATCATCCTCTATTGCATAATCCAGATAGGTTTATCAGGACCTGAAAGTTTTGATTTTCATTTAATAATCGAGTTTGTTTTTTCTTATTACTGTTTGAACCGTGAAGGGTACCTAATATATGAACAGGACATGTGCGCAATTGTGTACTGTACCTTCTGCCAATGATGAAGCCAAAAACCATGAAGACCAGTATGATTGTTCCGGCCACAGCAACCACAGCTATGATAATGACAGGGTTCTGTTCACTGGAGACTGCAGTGGCTGCAAACAGAGAAGACCCACAGAACAACTCAGCATGCGATGAAGGCACTAGAAAGGTTAAATCAACTCTAAAGGAGTACAAGGTGATAATCTGTTTACTTCCTCAATTTGGAACTTCTTACATGTATTTACTCTGGAAAAGAGCTAGTCTAAAGGAAAGTACCTTTTATTCATTGTTGATAAGGGTTAATTTATGATAACACAGCCATTTTAGATAGACTAAGTGGTGGACTAGTAATTCTTATTTTCTGGATACTTTGTTAAGCGTGATCGATGAACAAATGTAGCTCTAACTCTATGTCATTGTGTCACCTGGGCCAAAATAGTGCTCCCACTTATTTAGCCCTACCTCACAGGGATAGTCTTAAGACAAATCTCACGGTGCCTTTTCCAGTCATCGTTAACTCTTTATTTTCATTTGGTCAGTTCCACTGACAATCTGGTTTGGAAAGAAACCAGCCACTTTTTTTAAGCCAAGATGTCTTTAAAATTCCAAGAGCTGTCATCACACAGATTAGCTATGTCTGGAACCACCAGCCTTCTGGGCCCAGAGGGGTAGGTGAAGCAGCAGGTAAAGTGGAAACTACTTTGTACTGTGTGTAGAGACAAGGGAGAAAATCCCTAGAGAAAGCAGCACATTACACACATATCCATCCAAGCTTTGCCAAGGGAGCAACTTAAAATCCTCCTTCCTGTCCATGGTCTACTGTCAGTTATTCTTGGTTTGGGAATACACTCTGGAACTGATGAAAGAGTGAGAATAACTCTAGCTTCTGAGCCGAAGGTGTTACTCACTATCCTTGCTTAGCACCTGCTGCTTCAGTCCCTAAAGAGCCCACAAACGATGGCCCTTGTTTATATGGTCTAAGCGCTGAAATAACCAATCAGAGATTGCTTCCAAGGGTACTTTCCACCTCTCTGCAGATATTACGGGTGGAGAGAGAGTGGGGAGGTTGTGTGTGGATGGAAAGATTTATGCACATGTGGGTTGGAGCTATTTTTCCACACATCACGTGGCTTCCCGCGGGTCTAATTCACAGCTCAACTTGGGCTCCCAAATCCCATTAGCCTTAGAAACAGTCTCTAGCGAGACTCCGACCTGAGGTAAATGGTAAACTGGAATTTACGTCTCTCTGAGCTTTCCTATGTCCTGACATGCTTGGAAAAGCTTCCCTTGCGCTTCAAATTTTTTGAATGGAACAAGCACGTACTTGTTCACCTTCCCTCTTAGACTGGGAGCTTCTTGTGGGGCACAGCCTGTCAATCTGATCATTAGATTTATACCTGTGCGAATGACAGAGCCTAGCACATAGGAAGCACTCAAAATATTATATCATTAATAATGATTAATTGTACTTATAGTATTTGTATATTAATGATAATAATCAATGATAATGTTATTTAATAATAATAGAAAAATCTTCCCATATATGCAGCCTCTCTAGAAAATCAGTCATAAATTTGTGTTTTCTTGAAATTGAGGAAGTTTGTGGTTTAAGGGATTCCCAAATCATGTATAAACATATTAACCACTGTAATCAAATACCATATACTTTCCTCTAAAAGCACTTCAACAATGATTCCTCATTTATTCTGAGACCTGGAGTTAATTATTGACATTTGAGGCATCTATCATTTTTGTCCAGACTAGAAGATCAGAAATAGACACCTAAATGCCAAATTTGTTTTCTGGGTAGAAGAGCCAAGAGATGCCTCTTACACAAAAAAGGCAGCTTTCATATCATGGTTCTGTCTCTGAGCTGGGTCAGAGGTTACATGACTGACAAGCTAGGACAAACTCCCTGCAAAAAGAATGATTTCCATCAGAGTTTTCCTGGCCAATGTTCACAGCCCTGAGACCTGCTTAGTTGGTGAAGCCTTAATGCATTGTGGGTTTGTAAAATGGAAAGCAAATTCCTGCTCTAGGGTGTTCAGTTCAATCTGGAGATAATCATACAGTCATGCATTAGAAGTGTGCTTATGTTTCCTCTCTCCAGCAAAATTCTCATTTATTGGCACTCCTTGTAATACCCAGGTTTCAACCAACATTCAAAATATAATAATCTTGTATGGTATAATTTCAAAATTGAGGCTATGTTTTAATGGTTTTAGTGGAAAGACCATGGGATTAACTAGTTAGCAGGGTGTTTAATTTACTAGATAACTGGGTCTAATCCTAGTTCTGCTACTGGTCTGCTTTGTGATCTATGGCAAGTCATTTAACCTCTCTGGGTCTCAGTTTCCTCATCTTTGAAAAGAGGATAAAATATCCGCTTTTTCTACTTTTACACTGAGAGCTTCATACAGGGTAGGGACAGAGTCTGACCTGTCTTGTATTTACCTTAGTGTTTAGCATAGTGCTTGACACATTGTTATTATTATTAGTATCAGTACATTTGTAAAGTGCTTACTGTAGGTCAAGAACTCTTCTACACATTGGGGTAGATGCAGGTTAATTAGGTCAGAAACAGTCCCTGTCCCATGCGGGGCTCACAATCTTAGGAGGAGGAAAAACAGGAAATGCTGAACCTCATTTTGCAGATGGGGAAACTGAGGCAAAGTGAAGTGAAGTGACTTGCCCACTTCACACAGCAGGTAACTGGCAGAGCTGAGATTAGTCCCGGGTCCTCCGACTCGGAAGCCTGTTCACTCAGCCATGCAGCTCCTCATACACTGAGCAATCATTATTAACTGTTCACACCTCAATCAATGTTTTAATAAGATTCAAATTATCTCCTTGTGGAAAAACTAAAGAGGTGAGAATAGGAACTGTTGGAGGGGCTGCAGTGTTTTATGATGCTGCTGTGGCACTAAATTAGACAAATAAGGGGTCCTCTTCAAGTGATTTGATGGAAAGATGACTTGACAAAATAACAAAAGTTAGGGGCGGAGGCATATACCTTTCAGTTTACTCTACCCTCCTCAAGACTACCACCCTAACATTGGATCCTGGGGTGTTTATCGGCATATACTCTACTGAACCGATTTCCCCTCCTCCTTCGATGGGAAAAGGAGATGGAATAAAACAATCATATCAAATTCAGATTAGCGGGATGGTTTTGCCTAATTCATCACATCAGAGAAAGGTTAGGGATGATTACCCATTCCAGATTACACTTTGGGCAGGTTGGATTAGCTCTGTGGGAATCATACAATCAAACTGTTTGTATTTCTAATAGACTAAAATATGAATCTCAGTTCGTCTACTGCCTAATGAAATAGAGCTAAGAAGACCATTGCTGATTGGTCATCCTGAACAAAGAATGCTGTAGACAAAATGAATGAAGCACTTGGTCAGAGGTTTAATAGTGGAGACATTAATGACACACACACTTCCGCCTGAGCAAAAGCTAGGAGAAAATAACTGAACCAAAAAGAAAAATCTGCACTATAGACGAGGTTGATTTTTAAATGTAGAAAATCATTGGATTTTCCCCAGAGATCAGAGTTCCTGCTATTTCAGAATATTTCAAGAATTGTGAGACTACCATTGTATCTATTCTGAGATACGGAATTTGAAATCAGATCCAAGATAATAAAGATGTGACGATGGCACTCTCGCACACTGTCACATCTAGCATCAGATCAAAAAAAAACCAAACAAGTGATCCCCAATGATTCAAGTGCATCCTTAATCTTCAGCATAATAGTGCTCTCTGCAAAAGGGAAATTAATGTGATGGGATGTTCTACTGCCCAAGTGGAGTTTTAAATATTTAGGAACTGCAATGTTGCACTCTGTTATTCTGGACTGGATTCTAACCTCTGTGAGTTACAGAACACTTACAAAGTCATTTTTCAACTGGGGTGACACTTGTCTTTCAGCTATAGAGACGAGATTACAGTTCAAATTAGAAATCATTTGTGTGATCTAATATTTTCAAAGACACACAAAAATCAATAACTCTCTGAACACACTCATTTTGGGGAAAATAATTTGGAGCTAAGAGAATATGTAACTTAGAAGAGGCTAAAATGATTACAGAAACTAGTTCAATGATCACAATACAGCTTAGTCAAGGATTTTTTTTATTTTATGAAATTATCCTCTCAAGAGTTTCACAGAGGGATTGAGACGATAAAAATGAATAGAAAATAGAACGATGATTTATTAATATTTTTAAAGAACCTAATAACCCAATAATTATAAGGCTGCCAGGTCATGCCATTGGAAGACAGAGAGCAAAAGAAATGTATATTGAGAAAATTGAGAGAGACAAAATAAAAAGAGTGGGACAGAAAGGAGGAAGAGAGATAGACACAGAGAGACACTGTGACTGTCGTAACTAAAAAATTATCTGAATAATTTAGACTTACACCTCAATTGAAATGTCCTGTTGTTGGAGCACAACAACCTGAAATACCCCAAAAAAGTTGTTTGTAGAAACTTTTTTTATAAATGAGACTTCTAAAAATTTAAATGACATCTCCAGGAGGTTGTTTGTAGGAGCTTGACCTGAATGTACTTATGAAGTTCACATCAGCTGGGCAGATATATTAATAAAATCTACTCTACAGCATTTGGAAACCTCATGGATTCTCCTCATCACATATATGCACATACACATGATCATCTACCCAGTTTTATGAACCTCAGAGTCCAGCCACAAACAAAGAGGAAGGTTGGCTTACTAAACCTGTCATGTCCTGATGCTTTGCTTTCTTTCATATGCTTTTGGGCCATAGGTTAATCTATGAAGGACGCATATTATGACTTGTAAATTCGAAGTTCTCATATAGTGCTATAAGCCCATCAGAAGAAAGGTGCTTTGTGGATTAAGAAACAAGTAAAAACAAGATCGCATATATGATAATATATTCATGGAAATTCCACTAAATAAATGAATCAATTATTCTGCTCTTCACTTGATTTTGTTTTGATACTCAGATAATCTTTAGGCTAGATAATCCTTTTATTTCCTGGATAAGGCAAATTTGGAGATCAGTTTGACTATGGCACTTTAAACTTACTCCACAGTTTTCTAGTACTACCATGTAAGACTGCTTGATAAAGTTAAAATAACTTGCCTTCCATCAAAACTAAGCATTATCACAGATGCATAAAATACCAAGATGTACAACCTTTTCAATTCTTCTGATACCTGTAATGAGCAGAGATAGCTAGCAAACTAAAGTATCTGTAAATACTAGTTGATCCAGATCCTCACCTCACATAATTCTTTGGAAATCATACCACAGAGTTACAGAGGGTGAGAATCCGAACCATAGGTGGTAATTACCTTCAAACATTTTACCTGTAGCTTCCTCTAGTGTAGCAACATCAAGTCTGGGACTGTAATTTCCATAACCGGCAGCAGTGAAAGCCCGGATCTGGAACACATACACTGTTCCTGGTTTCAGATTATTAATGGAGACGGAAGTGGATTTGGTTTTAACTGTTGAGTAGGTCCGTTCCCTTTGATCCTAGAAACAATATTTACAGGGCAGATTTCATTATTGTGGCAACTGAACAATTTGTCAGCAATTGCAGCCATTTATTTCAATTTTCCGTGCTGCTCTCATAAAGACTCCATGGGACCCTGTGGAGCATTATATTGAGGTGTTCTTAAGATGATATAAAATGTAAATGGGAAGCACATGCTTTTGGTCATAAAATTACAAAGAGAAAATGACTGCCTTTACAACAATTATGAGGCCATCTCTTTGATGATTTTTTTTTCCTCCGGGTTGGATAAAGGAATGATTTAGCCATAAATAGACTCACATTTCCTATTAGCTAAACAGTGAGAAGTAACTCAAATCCTCCTCATTGTTTGTTCTGTAGTATAGTTCTTAGAGGATATGTTTATTGCTTTAAAATAGCAGCATAAAAAGTTATTTACTGATTAGAAAGTGGGTAGTTTTCTGTTTTAAACCTTATTTACTTTTTTGTCAATCAATTTTTAAACCCAATTTTCATGGATGAGTTGGATAAAGCTCTGAAAATATCTTATCTTGAAAAATGGGAAATGAGTTTTAGCAACGCTTAAAAAGTACAGTTTCAAGCGTAAAACAGATTATAATTATATTCAGAGAGCTCTAGTCCTGCTTCATTTACAGAGAGGAAATATTACAAAGGAGCCTTCAGGCTGAAGTAGAAAATGGCATATGTAGTAAAAGGTTTATTTTTAACTCTGTGGTAATTCTCCTTCATGGCTTGGCCACTCCACTTTGAGCGGATGTGTCAACAATTGTGTAAATATTTCTCCTTTCTTCACTGGCAGGAAAGAGTTGCTTTGGTCCAAGCAAAGAAAGGGTGCTGTCGGAAGGGTGCTGCCAGATGGGTCTATGTAACAAATACACTTGCGGCTACCTGTGAAACCAAAAGAGCTTATTCAAAGACCCAGATCTGTTGGCCTGGAGTACATGTGTAGGACATCTGTGGTATTTGATGGCAGAACTGGATGGGACGGTAATTACTTTTTGCAAATTGCAATTGATTTCTGTCTTTTAAGAAATATGAAACGTGCATAAAATCCACCTTGAATTCTACTACTTCAGAGCAGAGATCCTGCTTCGTTCTGAAGCATAACGTGATGAATATAATTTCTAGGGCTGATTCTAAAATATCCTTCACTGATCAAATTGTAATGAATAATAGCATCTTTCATATAATTGATCTGAAAGGGGCAGGGGAGGAGAAGGAGGCAATCTTCAAAGTGTAGTCGAGTAGAAAGAACACAGGTCTGGGAGTAAGGAGACCTGGTTTCTGGCCTTAGATTTGACAGTGGCCTGCCACGAGACCTTGGGCAACTCTTTATGCTTTAATTTCCTCATCTGAAAATGGGAATCATGCTACTGTTTAACTTGTGACTATAAAATCAAATCACTGACTTGTGAGTGCTTTTGGAAAATAAAAATATACACATTCAAATTTTTGACTCTAGGCAAAAGAAAACAGTGAAAAAGTGCCATGAAAATATAGGTTAAACCAGTTAAATTACAGGACTCAATCCAGATTGCAAATCTACCACCTATTTCTAAAATAGCATTGAAAAGAAAACTAACGATTCATCTCCAAAATGATGAACAATTACAATTTACAATTTCATATGATCCTTAAATTTACTAAATCATGTACCTAACTAAACCCAAAAGTTAATTCTATTATTACCAGGAGGATTCATGTGTCTACATAACTTCTATTCAGTTTTTCCTATAAATCTATCTATACGAAATAAATGAATGAATGTACTCAGTTTATATATGTTTGAGAATATACACACACACATGCGCGCACACACACATACAGAAATTTCTCACTTCTCACTATAGGTCAGCTATGAATGTCTTTCAGCAATCCTAAACACCATTTTTATGGGCACAAGACTAAAGCTAATGTATCTAAAAGAAGTTATATTTTCCAGGATAGCATCTTCACACATACAGGAAATAGTTTAGGATCGTTCATTAATTGAGCAAGTTCCTTTATTTGCTATTAGCTTAGTATAACAGCCTGACTCTAACAGCTCAGTACCATATTAGTAAATAAAATATAAGTAGTTTTTAAAAAAAGATAAATGGTGTGATGGACTTCTTGCCTTTTTGTTATGAAATCCTCCTTGCATTTGTGGATCTCATTCTTATCAAAACATACTAGCCAGGCATGCTGTAAGGTAGATTATTTTCAACAAGGTACAAATGGAACAAGCTGATGAAATTATTACAAGTGAAATAAAGTATTCAGGCAGTGGGTAGAATTAATGCTGCATTTGGAAGATGGTCCAAAGAAAGGATATGAAAATATGGCTCACTTCGGCAAGTATGTTATGCAACACAAGGTGCCCAAAAGAATTCCATCACTGTTTTCACTTACTTTCTCATAATACTTGATTTCGTATTCCGTGATGACTCCATTGGGATGCTCTGGTTCCTGCCAGGAAAGCTCGACACTCCTTTGCAGTACTCTTTCCTTCATGACGCCGCTAACTTGTGAAGGAGCTGTTTGGACAAGATGTGTCAATAAACAATAAGGAAATTCACTGGATGCCTCCAATCAAATGTCACAACTGATCAGTCCCTTGCCGTGCCAATTTCATTAACGAAAAAGAAAGCACCTTTTCATAGCTCGCAATTCAGGGGCTGATGAATATTCAAACAGGACCTTATTACTGCTCATAAACCATAATAGAAATTTAAATTAAAGTGCAAACAGCAGAAGATAGCATTGTTCAAGTTGGTGAAAAACTGGAAGTGATGGGGATCAGAATGACAATTAAGCAAATGCACGCTAATTAAGGCCAGAAAATATGCTTTCAGATGAATCTCCAATGATAAATTAGAAGTCCAAATATTTATTGCACATGCTGCTGCAATAAACTAAAAGAAAAAAAAAGCCAAAATAAGGCTATTCGGCAGACATCTTCTTTTGAGCTTTAGCACCAAGAATGATTAATCATTTATTTATATTTCATTTGTGATGTTTTTTGGAAAATCTCAAAGAGCTCCAATTATTTTTATTGTGAGCCATTGTGTCATTTTGCAATGCAACCCATGTCACAGTTCCTTTTTTTTTTCCCTCCCAGAGGCTTCTCAGAATTGATACAGTCTTCAACCTGTGTTATCCCAGCTTCAAGCTTTGCCACATCTTATCCAAAGGGACAGTCCTTTCTCCCTTGCTCTTTCTTTAGATAACTGAATGCTTAGTGTATTTTCATTCTAATTAGTGACATATACTCCTTTTCCTAGCTAAGACTGTGGAATGTTGCAAACCAATTTGCTCTATCTAATTTGCCCTGTGGTGATTAACTAGTTGTCTTCCCTGTCTAAATGAGTAACTTCTAGTTGAATTTCAGTGGGGTCATTATGTCTCTTGTATTATGCTTTTATCTTGTGCTGTAAAATATTTTCAGCTAATTTAATTTTCAGATGTCCAACAGTATTAATGTTCCTTCTGATGGAGAAACAAATCTATAGAGGCAAGACCAGCAGAGAGACCTCATGTTATCATTTGTGCTTATATCCTGGTTCTCCCATTTCTTGGTTATTTGTCTAATTCTAGACTAGGGAAGCCCAATGTGTCACTTCCTGCTCATTTCAAAACCACCTGGGTGGCATCAGATATAAGTCATAAAAACTCTTGTCGTCCCCTCCTGTCCTGCGAGATAAATCAATCAATAGTATTTACTGAGCACTCATTATGAAGAGAACACTGTACTAACTACTTGGGAGAGTACGTTGGAGTTGGTAGACACAAGTACGTTGATGTGAGCTACTGTTTAAATTCAAATAACAATGGAACCAAGTCTTAGTACTTTTATGGGTTCTATGCTAATATATATTGCTCAATAAATATTTTTCCAAGTACTAGTTACAGCTTTATACATATTATTACTGTACAAGTCCTTCTTCCATAATGCATGGTTTCAATATGTGACTTTGATAGAACACTAATGAAAAACTGCAGAATGCACACACATTGTAGTAGTAATGATAATTATGATATTTATTAAACTCTCTTATGTACTGAGCACTGTGATAAGTGATGGAGTAGTCACAGTACAATGAGATTGCAAACAGCTCCTGACCCCATCTCAGGGGGAGGATACCAAGTATTTAATTCCCCTTTTACAGATGAAGAAACTGAAGACCAGAGACACTAAGTGACTTGCCCAAGGTCACAGAGTAGACAAGTGTTGGCACTGGGATTAGAGCACAGATCTCCTGACTTCCAGGCCTGTGCTCTTTCTACTACGCCATGTTTCTTACAACTGAAATGATAATTTCTGTTGTTCTTCTAAAGCACATTATTTTTTGGATGATGGTACTCAGTGGATATAATTTCAACTACTACTCCTATTTCCAAAAAACATGAACTCCCATCTCCTCCAAGAGGTCTTCCCTGATTCATTTCTGATCGCCCCCAATTTCCACATCAGCAGTCTCACCCCATCAAAGAACTCATATGCTTACCACAGTGATCTGCATAATCAAAGATAAATAAGAAACATTAATTGACTGAGGCACAAAAGAGAATGGGCCTGACAGTCAGGAGACCTGGGTGATAATCTCAACTCCTCCAATTACCTGCTGTGTGAAAAGGAAAGTCACTTAATTTTCTGTGCCTCAGTGTGGTCATTACTATATTCTAAACTTCTTGAGGGCAGGAATCCTGTTTGGTAATTCTATTGCAATCTCCTAAGAGCTTTAAATTCAGTGCTTGCACACACAGCACTCAAAAAATACCACTGAATGATTTATTTATAAGTACCTATTTCTTATCAAGAAAACAGAAGTACCTTGCAAGTAATAGTGAAAATTTAGAGGTAGAGTAAGGTATGAAAGCACCATTTTTTCAAAATCAATACTGAAAATATCAGAAAACACAAGGGCATCTTTCACTAGCGAAGAGACTGCAATGGTTAATCTAAGCAAAGTAGGCACAATTACTGCAGCAAGCCCATCATGTCTATAGAGACTTGTTTGACTATCTCTGAACAAAATACTGAAAGGCAAGGGCTCAAAGTGAAAGGAAATTCATAATCAAATGAAAATTCTCTTTGCCTAGAGAATATTCTTGTATTGTACTGTTTTCACGGCTCTAAATTTAACTAGCTGGAATGATTTTCAAAGAACCACACTATTCAGACTTTGAAATGAAAGACCTGTCTCTGAATGGGAAATCTGAATTCCATCATAAAGAAGGAACACAACATCCTCTGCTTAGCTTTTTCACATTCTGTACTGTATGCTTAGCATATATTAAAGGCGCTGATTCCATCAAATGTGTTTCAGTCATAAAAGATTGGGGGTGTTCATATCTAGAGGTACGGGTGGTGAGGATTCAAAAGTGGTCCCTATTTTCTTGTCCTGTTGTCCAATGATCTCCTTATAGTTTCAGATGAGGTGATGCCTTCCTCCCCAATAAAGCAAAAGGAAAATCCACTCCCCTCCCTTCCTGCTGGAACCAGGTGCCTATCACTCTTTCCAATGGAACACTGCTGCAGGGGAGGCAGTGATAGCTCCAGTCACTTGCAATGCCCCTTCTGAGACCAGTGTCTTGATGATGCATATATGAGGTGTAATAAACAGAGTGTGTTTCTGGCAAAATTCCCAGTTACATGAATCCACCGCTCCTTTGCCTTCAAAATGGGGCCCACAGGAGCTAAACGTTGGAGTTTGCAGAGTGGAGCATGTACACTCTGAGCCGAATTGAATCACTAGGTTGTGAGATCCTTGAATCCTGGGATCATCAGAGAAGCAGGGTGGCATGGTGGAGAAGGCACAGGTCTGAAAATCAGGAGACGTGGGTTCTAAGCCTGGCTCTACCATGTGCCTACTGTGTGACCTTGAGTAAGTCATTTAATTTAACTGAGCCTCAGTTTCCTCATTTGTAAAATGGGAATTAAATATCTGTTCTCCTTCCCTCATAGACTGCAAACCCCACATGGGAGAGGGACTGAGTTCCACCTGCATGTTCGTTCTCTACTCTGGGGCTTAGTACAGTCCTTAGCATACAGTAAGCACTTCAAGACTACAATTATTATCATCATCATGAATCCTAATTCTGTTGGACTCTCCCAAGAGCTTAGTAATAATAATAACAAATAATAGTATTTGTTAAGCGTTTACTATGTGCACAGCACTGTTCTAAGCGCTGGGGTAGATACAGGGTAATCAGGTTGTCCCACATGAGGCTCACAGTCTTTATCCCCATTTTACAGATGAGGTAACTGAGGCACAGAGAAGTTAAGTGACTTGCCCACAGTCACACAGCTGACAAGTGGCAGAGCCGGGATTCAAACCCATGAACTCTGACTCCCAAGCCTGTGCTATGTCCACTGAGCCATGCTGCTTCTCTGTACAATGGTCTGCTCCCAGATGGTGCTCAAAAATACTGCTGATTGATTAATCCCCAAAACAGGGTAGCTAGAAAAGAGTATGGTACTGAGTGTCAAGAGACCTGGATTGTAATTCTGGCTCTGCCGCTGCCCATTGTGTTCTTTTGGTCAAGTTGCTCCTCTAGATTTTAAATTCCTTGTTGAGCAGGGAACGTGTTTACCACCTCTACTGTACTGTACTCTTCCAAGTGCGTGGTATAGTGCTCTGCCCACAGTAAGTGCTCAATAAATACCATTGAGTCTCATGCTTCTATGCCTCATTTCTTTATTGATAAAATACTTGATTTTTCCTATTTAGACTGTAAACCCTGAGTGGGACTAATTCAGATTCTTGTACCTTATCCAGAGATACTAAATGCTTAATAAATATTACTACAAGTATTATTATCTACCCCACAAAGGGAGCCTGGAGGAGTAATATTCTTCCATTATATAAGTCGATGAGAGAGAATTCCTTGGGGATTGAGTGAGGAAGAAGAGAGCAGTTTCAGAACAAGCGAATGATGTGATTAGTTACTGATACAATTACAGAAGCATCCCATTATCTAGAAGCACAGGAGCAAGCCACTTGAAGACCCAAACCAATGTACAGTGGGATATTTTTCAAGGTCCCAGATGCATTATGAAAATATATGGGTTCCTCAAGGAGCAAATGTAGCAAATAAAAAAAAAGCAGTGGAGAAAGAACTGTCCCCTGCAGACAGCTGCAAATTCTACTATCGACATCTGATGAGCAATGATGTGAATAGTGTCAAACCAGTTTTAATTTAGACTGATACTACTTTGGGCTGTCTTAAGGATCTTTTTCAGGAACATCAATACATGCCATAGACTCTAACAGAGAACATCTGATATCTACTGTGAGAACCCAACCAAGACCCGAGAAAAATATGTTCGGATTGATGCAAATGTTTCCCAGTCCAATATGTCTGCTCCCTTCTGATTCTGACAGTGAGGCCCATGTGTGAAGGGGATGGTGTACAATCTGATGATTTTGTATCAACCTCTTCACTTGTTCAGTTGTTGCCACAGAATAAGCACTTAAATAACACAATTATTGATTATTATTATTATTATTATTGTTGTAAACTAGGATGTGACATGTCAAACCTAAAAAATCAGTTCAGTGGATTTAAATCCTGTCACCTAGCAACATGTAGGTACGTTCTGATACACATTTATTGTTTCAGTAGAGAGTTGATGTAAAAGAAGAACCTTAATAACCTACTTACTTTGGGAAATTTTGAATTGGGGTCTACCTTTTGAAGAGACTTACACAAAGAATATGTATCGTATTGAAAAGTAGTGTAGCCTAGTGGATAGATCTGGGGCCTGAGAGTCAAAATGACCTAGGTTCTAATCCTGGATCTGCCATTTGTCTGCTGTGTGACCTTGGACAAGTCATTTAACTTCTCTGTGCCTCAGTTACCGAAGCTGTAGAATGGGAATTAAGACTGAGAGCCCCATGTAGGGCAGAGACTGTGTCCAACCTGATTAGCCTGTATTTAACCAAACACTTGGTAAAATGCCTGGCACACTGTAAGTACATAACAAATACCATAAAAACAAACAGAAAAATAAAATAAGGAGCCATATTCAATGGGGTAACTAATAGGAAGCTTAGAACATGTGTTGGGCTGTTTAAAGGGTCATCTAATTCATTGTTTGAATCAATAATTTAGACTTTGAATAGCATGTGTTTGCATTCAGGCTATTTTGCTCTAAATTGTGCTTTTCAGGCCAAGACACTGAAACAGTCTCTATGACAACATGAAGCCATTCTTTCAGCTGAAACTTTTTAGAACATCACTATCACTTTAAACTGTCTGTAGGCCTAGTAACAAGGATACATTACAACCCAGGAGATAGAAGCAATAAAGATGTTCAATGCAGACATCAGATGTTTTAGGGATGTTCTCAAGAGAGCACACATTTTGCTACCTAGAGTAAGGCAAAACCCCACTGGTATTTCTCACCTGAAGACTATCAGGGAAATTAAGGAGAAGAAGGAAGAGAAGAGAATATTCATCAGAAGAAGAATCTAGATTGGGCAAAAATTTGAGGATAAGTTATACCCTGGAAAACAGAATTTAATTTAGATATATGAGAAGATCAAGACTCTAGCTGCGGCTCTGTCACTTTCCTGTCATGTGACCTTGAGCAAGTCGCTTAACCTCTTTTGGCCTCAATTTCCTCCTCTGTAAAATGGGGGTAAGATGCCTATTCTCCCTCCCTCTTTGACTGTTAGCCCCCACTTTGTGCAACGAGGATAATGCCTCATCTACCTTGAATCTACCCCAAAACTCAATTTTATAATCGGCAAATAGTAAGCATTAAATGAAGAACACAATCATTATTATTACTAGGTCACAAAAGAAAAGGAGGAGGAAGAGGAGAAGGAAGGGAAAAAAAGGGAGAAGGTGCAGGGGAAGAAAGAAAAGGGTGGAAGAGGGGGAGGATGGGTGAAGGAAGAAAAAGAAGAGGATGAGAATAAGGATGCATAGGCTGAAGAAGAGGAGGAGGAAGAGAGGAAGAACTACAGAAGGAAAGAGACTCCAGAATTCCACCTACCCAGAAAGCAACTCAGGAATCCCTGTGTATTCTCCAAAAGTCAGAGATTTGGCTTTAGCCCAGCAGGCCCTGGGGTTACATGTTACAGTCTCTAGCTTCAGGGTCCTGGCCCACAGCCCAGTCTGATCTTAGGCAGTAATCCCGTTCTACACCTCAAGCATGAGAAGATAAGGCACACAGAATACCCCAGCTGGTGAAGCCCAGCTTCTTTTATTAGATGATGCCTGCAATCACAATACAGCTGATCACTTTGGAGCATTTGCAGGTTTTTAAAAATTAATTCTAAATGAAAAAGAGAAGTATTTGATAACCACTCAAAGGAAATGTAAAATCTAGGGTGGCAATTCATCCAATTTTATACAGGGCAGTCTCATTTTCAGTGCCCTGTCCCGGACCAGTAGGAATATGCCACCCCATACTTTATGTAAGGGTATTTTTACTGCTGCCCTTGTTTATGGAGAACTAGAAAGAAAATGCAATGACTAATAATAATGATAATTATTTGGTACTGGCCGTGGTGAATTGGGCAGGGGAGTCAGGGGTTCCCCTAGAAAAATGTTCTACGTTTTGAGATTTCTACTTTGTACATATCTATAAACGGTATATTATATATTTCTTTATATTTATGTCTGTCTTCCCCTCTAGACTCCAAGCTCATTTTGAGCGGGGACATTTCTACCAACTCCGTTGTTCGGTACTCTCCCAAGCTCTTAGTACAGTGCTCTGCACACAGTAAGTGCCCAATAAATACCACTGAGGATTATCTGATCTGTTTGTATTGTATATCTGTGTCCAACATGATTAACTTATGTTGGTATTTGTTGGTATTTGTTAAGCGCTTACTATGTGCCGAGCACTGTTCTAAGCGCTGGGGTAGACATAGGGGAATCAGGTTGTCCCACGTGGGGCTCACAGTCTTAATCCCCATTTTACAGATGAGGGAACTGAGGCACAGAGAAGTTAAGTGACTTGCCCACAGTCACACAGCCGACAAGTGGCAGAGCTGGGATTCGAGCTCATGAGCCCTGACTCCAAAGCCCGTGCTCTTTCCACTGAGCCACGCTGCTTCTTGTATCTTCCCCAGCGCCTAGTATAGTGTCTGGAACATTGTGAGCTCTTAACAAGTACCATTAAAAAAAAATGGAAGAGGAGAGGACATTTTCATCAAGTGCAGGATTCAGGTTAGCAGGACAAGTTAGATCCTCAGAGAATGGCACTGGAATTGGAAATGGCCGAATAAAGTGGGGAGCTGGACAGAAATAACTTCATTCCCATAGTCCATGTGCAGAGTGCTTAAATTTGGAAGTAAAAAGCAAACCACAAAAATCCAACCTGGGAAATGACTGCTTCATCTCACAGCAGAAAAAGAGCTGGGGAAAACAGTGACGGAAAGTTGACTATCAACTGGATAGTTAACTGTGGTTTCTCCCAAAGTTAATATGGGATGTATTCAAAGAGCCTTACATACACAGGCTGCATAGTAATCTTCTTATTTTACTGACCATTAATCATGTCCTTTCCAGAATACTGTACTGGTTGGGAAGCCAAGCCTTAAGACATTTCTAGAGAAATCTGAGAGGGCCAGGAAAGGAAAACAATGAGAATGATTATGGGCTTGAAAACTGAATTTTTAATGAAGAGGTAAGTGATTCTGGATCATTACGTTACAGAAGAGGATGTTGCCCAGCTGTTTGTAATCTCCACTGAGGATACAAGATGACAGAAGCGTATATCTTGGGGTACTATATGCAAGTCTATTGTATGTAGAGAAGCAGCGTGGCCTTGTGGAAAGAGCATGGAGTTGGGAGTCAGAAGACCTGGGTTCCAATCCTGACTCCACGGCTTGTCTGCTGTGTGACCTTGGGCAAGTCACTTCACTTCTCTGAGCTTCATTTCCCTCATCTGTAAATCCTACTCCCTCCTACTTAGACTGTGACCCCATGTCGGGTAGGGACTGTATCAAACCTGATTAATTTGTACCTACCCCAGCATTTGAGACAGTGCTTGGCACATAATAAGGGCTTAGCTAGTACTATTATCATCATTATTATTATTATTTGAAACCTAAAGAATGACAAATTGCTCTAGGGATAAATTATTCATTCATTCCATTGTATTTATTGAGCACTTACTGTGTGCAAAGTACTTACAAAGTGCTTGGGAGAGTACAATACAACAATAAACAGACCTTACAGTATCCTGAACACAGTAAGTGCTCAATAAATATCACTGATTGAACGGGAAGTGCCTGGATGGGATTCTTTTTGCCTTGCAAAATTTAAGGTTAGTAGATTTCCAAAAAAGTCTGAGATGTTCATTTTGAGGAGGGGGATAATAACAATAATGACAACACTAACTGTATATGCTAAGCACTTAATTGTGTCAAGCACTGTACTAAGCAATGGGGTAGATACATTGAAAATAAATCAGAACTAGTCCATTCCCACATGAAGCAAAAAACAGTTCAAGCGG
Organism: Ornithorhynchus anatinus; assembly: GCF_004115215.2. Taxonomy (NCBI): domain Eukaryota; kingdom Metazoa; phylum Chordata; class Mammalia; order Monotremata; family Ornithorhynchidae; genus Ornithorhynchus; species Ornithorhynchus anatinus. The sequence continues at coordinate 29,915,973 of NC_041746.1, forward strand.
GAGGGAAAACAGTAATTTAATACTGATTACAAAGATGAAAACTCTAAGTGAAGTATTATGTGATTTGCCCAAGGTCACAAAGCAAGCCAGTGGCAGAACTGTATTAGAAGCCAGATCTCCTTTCTCCCAGTCCTGTGTTCTTTCCATTATGCTATGTTTAACACAAAAATGATAGATTTTGTTGGGTTTTTTAGGCACTTTTGGACTTTTTAGTACAGTGCTTTCCTTACAGTTGGAGCTCAAACCATTTCTAATCCTTATTCTAGGAAATGTGAAATCACATCTGCTTCAGGAGTTCTTCCCTGATTAATTTCTGATCTCCTCCACTGCCACATCAGCACTGTCACTCCTCCAAAATTTCCAAACCTCTTGTAGCAATTATGAACCTATCACATATATATATATAAACAGTACATATATATACACACACACACACTCCAGATTGTACTTCCTATCTAATTTTCTTTAGTGTCTGCCTCCTCCTCTCGATTGTCAGGTCCTCAAGGGCAGGGATCATGTCTCCCAATTCTACCGTATATTCCCAGAGGCTTAGTCCAGGTGCCCAATAAACTATTGGTTGGCTGATTGAGAGGCAGGACCCCCTTCCATATTCTAACCAAGCTTATTTTTTTTTCTGCTTTGATACTTTACTTCTAGGAGCTGTATTTCAGCATAGCATCTGCCTCATTCTGCAATACCAGGATCAGAATAGTATCTTAGTTTGGCTCTTTGAAATTTGTGATTATCACATCTCCCAGTTTCCGTGGAGAATATTTACAATTTGCAACAGCAACTAGCTGTAGCTCACCCCTAACATCTCTGCAGAAGTTCCCATTTTGACATTCTCAGAGTTAGACTGAAACCAACTCCTCCACTCCCCTCCAACCCTCACCCCCTGACACACAAACACACACATGTGCATATACAAACACAAACCCATACTTACTAGTCCCAGCTCCACCAGTTACCTGTTCTGTGACCTTAGGCAAATAATTTCTCTGTGCCCTGAATTCCTCTCCTGTAAAATACACATTAAAGCTCAGCTTTCCCTCCCACTGTTGGGAGAGAGACATGCCTAATCTTATTATCCTGTATATATCCCAGTGTTTAGCACTATGCTGGACATATAATAAGCACTCTATAAATACCACCAGCATCCTCATCATCCCATGAAGCCAGTTTTATCAAGAGTTACCCTGCCCATTGAGATAGACTACTAATCAGAATTTCCATCTCTATCACCTAAGAAGAGCACTTACCCAGGCCTGAGTTTTTATATCTACAGACTACCTAAAATAGCCTATAGGTCAACCAGGTTTGATTTCTGGTTTTCCTTTACCATTTCCCAAACTATGTCAGTATGGAAGCACCTTATGTGACACAAAATAGTGGCCAGACACAATTCATTCATTCATTGAATAGTATTTATTGAGCACTTACTATGTGCAGAGCACTGTACTAAGCTCTTGGAATGTACAATGACCACCTGCTCTCCAATTTCAGAGTTTAATACTCTCATCTGGTCTTCTTCTATCACCTCTGGGACAAAGCTCGCCATGAGTTTTCACTCATTCATTTCCACATTATTCTGGGTTCAGTCATAACTGTGTCACGCCCTTCCTACCCCAGGTTAGCAGACTTCTATTGCTGACACAATTCCATCATAAATGATTTGATGAGCAACCCAAGCCTATTAATCACTATTGAAATAAATCTCTGTTTACAAGGTTCGGATCACTAGCTACTCAGCAGCTTTTATGGAGACTGTAAACTCATTGTGGGTACCAACTCTGTTGTATTGTTCTTTCCCAAGTCTTGGCATAGTGTTCTGCAAACAGTTAAGTGCTCAATACTATCATTGCTAATGATGAAGATGAGTGCTTACTGTATGCACGGCATTGAACTAAGTCCTTGAAAGAATCAATTATATTCATGGAATTAATGACAGTAGAATTTGAAGAGCCAATCCCTGTCTTCAAGGAGTTTATAAAGTATGGAGTCCTGACATCTTTTAGAATACATAGCTGTGAAATGAATTTGGATTCGTACCTGGCACTAGGAAAGCACTTCAGAATTTTTCTTTATTTTCCTGTAGCTATTCCCCTCATCCTTTCCTTTTGATGTAGGTGGAAATAGTGGCTTCAAATGGAATCATTCTACCACTGTATGACTCCCATCAGACTCACAGGATCGCCGGCTAAAGGCCTGAAATTTTTTGTCCATTTTCCTCTCTCATACCTCTTAACCACACTATCACTGAAGCATTCTTTCTGAGCTCAAACTCAACCAATACAACCACTAGTCTATAATACTACTTTATCTTGTCCAAGATGTTTTCTCATCAGTTCCACTTTTATTTTCAGTACAGCCACTATTCCGCACAACTTGTTCAATTCTGAGCCCATGGATGTATGTTTTTCCCTGTGTTTGATGTGGGCCTGACTTTCAAATGTGTGCCTGTTTTGCTTCAACTTGACAAATAAAGTGAGTCTCACTATTCACAGATTTCAAGCATGATGGGCTCAGTGACAGACTGCATCTATTAATTACATTACTACTCCATCCTGTGAACATTCAGAAAGGTCTACTGACTGGCTAATATATAATACTCTATTCACTGGGGCAGTAAAGACACTCCGTTTCCATCCTCATTTTTTGAGAGTTTCCCAATGTCCTAAAGCAGTAACTTATTACAACATGCCCTAAAAGGTAAGAAAGTTCAGCTTTAATAAAGGTCCAATTAACCCCTAGAGTGGCTAATGCTCAATTAGAACTTCTGATTCTCTAATTATACTTTTTGTGGTATTTGTTTAGTGCTTCTATGTGCCAAACACTATACTAACCACTGGGGTAAATACAAGTAAACAGGTTGAACACAGTCCCTGTTCCATTTGGGGCTCACAGTCTAAAGGGGAGGCAAACAGGTATGAAACCCCTATTTTACAGACCAAGAAACTGAGGTATAGAGAACGTAAGTGACTTGCCTAAGGTGACACAGAAGGCAAGTAGCAAAGCCAGGATTAGAATCTAGTTCTTCTGATTCCCAGGACCAGGCTCTTTCCACTAGACCACATTGCTTTCCCATCATGACTTCATTTTCTTCTGGATAGGAGTTCCAAAACCAGATAAATAAATGAACAAATAGAAAAGCAAGAATACCCAAAACATGATACAAAGTTTTAAGCTGCAAGTTATTAAAAAAAAATATCCCCATTTAAGTAACTTTAAAGCCAAAAATTCATATGTCTGTGTCTGGTCTATTTTATTATTCCAGTGCTTGCTCCTTGTTCTTACTCTCCTTCCTGCCTGAAATCCCTCCATATCCAACAGACCACCAATCTCACCCATCATCAAAGCCCTATTAAAAGCATATCTGTTCCAGGAAGTCCACCCTGAATAATCTCCCATCTTCCCACCCTATACTTCCTCCTATATGCACTTACGTTTGGACCATCTAGGCACTTTAATATTCCCCTATCCCCACAACACTTTTGTACATATCCTTATAGTCTGCTGCTTTCCCTACCTGTAATTTATTTTCATGTCTTTCTCCTCCATTAGCCTGTAAACTCCTCAAAAGTAGGATTATTCATCTACTACCTCTATGGTATTCTCCCAAGCATTAATACAGTGCTCTGCACTCAAATACCACTGGCTATTGTAGTGTTTGGCACATTCTAAGTGCTTAACAAATATCACATTATTATTATTTTTAACACGGCTCTCAAAGGTCCAATGGAATTCACAGTTGGTGGCATGGGGTCCATATTTAGCCAACCCTCCAATTCCTACTGAATATGAATGGTTCAGAAAAGGTGCTCTATTCTATTTTCATGGGCACGGTGTACAAGAGATTTTCAATGGGAACATCACAGCCCTGAATACATTCCCTCTGCCATTAGTTTCACTGCTGAATTGAAGGACAACTCTAAAAATGAACAGTTCTTTCGCAAATAATTACTTCACCTATTCATCTGCTAAACCTTCCTCCTGAAACTCACTTTAGAATACCATGAAAACGTAACCAAAAGCTTCCATAAATATAATTCATTAAAATCGACGAGTTTTCAGCTCCTCTCTAAGCGGTAACAGCAGTTAGTCATTCTATCCCAATTTTTTATTGGCTTTTCATCTAAAGTTCTTTGGCTAAAGGCCAGGATTGTTGATTAATTTATATATGAAAAATGAACTATTTTTATCCAAAATGCTACATTCTTTACCTTTATTTCATATGCTTTCCTCCAGTTAAATAAAACAGTCTGTCAGGTATATACAAAGCCATACTGGGTCAGGACAATGGTCCACCAGTCAGACTTTCCTCTCCAAAAGGGTATTATCAGGGGTTTGGAGTAAGGTTTGCCTAATAAACCGTTTTTCCCCTACCCACTCTTCTTTCTGCATCATCTATGGACTTGGATCTGTACCCTTCTAGCACTTGATATTCATCCCACTCTCAGCCCCACCGTACATACCTACCCCTCATTTATTTAATAACAATAATAATTATGGTTTTGTTAAGCTCTTACTATGTGCCATACACTGTTCTAAGTGCTGGGGTGGATACAAGTAGATCAGGCTGGACACAGTCCCTGTCCCACATGGGGCTCACAGTTTCAATCCCCATTTTACAAATGACATAACTGAGGCCCAGAGAAGTGGAGTGACTTGCCCAAGGTCACACAGTTGGATTTGAACCCATGACCTCTGACTCCCAGGCTCGTGCTCTATCCTCTGTGCCATGCTATTCGTTTATATTAATGTCTGTTTTCCCCTCTAGACTGTAAGCTCCTTGCAAGCAGGAAGCTGGTCTACTAACTCTGCTGTATTGTACTTTCCTAAATGCTTAGTACAGTGCTATGCAACACGGTAATAAATACCATTGATTGACTGAATGATTGATCACAAGTTGGGGCATCCTTTCACAAAGAAACAGATGGACCTGCTCAATCCTATCCCATAACTCTTCCTACAAACCTACTGTCTGTGAATCTTTCCAGGAAGAAATTTATAGCCCATCTCATATAATATTATTTATGTCTAAAATTCATTTTACCTTTTGCCAAAAACAGTTTTCTCAATGCACTCCCTGGTAGATTTTGGCCCATTTACTTCCACCAAGAGGTGAGCAACAGAAGCAAGTTTTTGTGGGATGACAGAATTTCACTGAAAGCACTTCACATTTGTATAAAACGCTGCAAGAAAACGATTGGATCCAGTCCTGCTAAAAAAAACACAAAAGGAATCCAGAATTCCTGCTAGGGGTCAGATCGATAACCCTTCCATCTCTGCTCTAGCGGCAGTAGTGAAAGTTTTTCCGTGCCCTGTGTCAAATCCTCATTACCCTATCGCAGAGGGACTCCCTTGCTTCTGCAGGCACTCTTTTTCACGGTTCATTTCTGTTGCAAAATCCTGACAACAATCCTCAATTATTGAAAACTTTCCTTTGGGCTCAAAGCAATCAGATTCCAGGAGCTTCTGGTTAATGATTCAGTTAGGTGGACAAAACAAGAAGTGTCTCCCCTGCCCCGGCCCCTCATATAGAACCTGTATGTCTACCCACACAGCAATTACTTAGTCCTATGTCAGATATATTTGTTTCCTGAGATCGGAAGCAATGAGTAGATTATGAGGCTCTTTCATTACATTTCAAACAATATCATCTCACTGAAAGCCATAGAGAGGTTATTCAATTGGCTTAGTTTCCTAGCATCTTAAGATGACTGATGTGGCAAGAAATACAATAAGTGATTTATTAAGAAGCAACACGAACCTAAGAGTTAGTACTGACCCATTCCTCCATCCCAGTGTGCAAGAAAATGCAGTAGCAATAGAACCATCCTCTAGATAAGACTTAAAATCTAGGTCCTGGCAGGCTTTGTTTAACAGGCTCAGCACATCGTTTCTTATGCCCTAGAATTAAATAGATCTAAATGTCTAATTTTATTCTGCCTCTTGAAAATCCCCCATTGTAGTTTGGTTCAAGGAACAGCTCTTTGCGGCTTTAAGTATGCTTGGTGTACGATGAGACCAGATGTCCCCAGATGGACATGACTGTCACAAAGTTTGGGGTTGCTCTCTCCATCGGTATAAGTTTCATCCAGAATGGCAAGAGGGGATGACGGAATTTATTAAGCACTTAATATGGGCATATGCCCACTTATTATGGGCATAGGGTTGGTACAAGAGTATTCAAACGGACATAGTCTCTAACCCATACAGGGATCAAGACTAAGAGAGAGGGAGAACTAGCATTTAATTCCTATTTTGCATGTGAGGAAACTGAGGCAGAGAGAAGTTAAGTGTCTGGCTTGAGGCCATGCAGGACAAAGGTGGTGGAGCCAGGACTAGAACCCAGACCCCTTGATTCTCAGAATCCTGTCCCTTCTAATAAACAACATGGAGGAGAAGATTGTATCTAACAACTCTACTGTATTGTACTCTCCCAAATGCTTGGTACAGTCCTCCGCATATAGTAATTATGCAATAAGTACCACGACTGATGGTAGCCTCCTCTCTTCAGTGGTGTCAACTCACCCACTTTTTCCCTCTCTGTGCCCTTCCCTATCCTGCCAGAAGTGACCAGGATTCTGATTACCTTCCTGGTGTGTTATCTTAAAAACCCGGCACATTTATTTCTATAGTAGACAATGCAAATTCACGGTGTAGCTCGTCTCTCTGTTTAAATTTCTAAGATTAGAAAATATCTGACATTAAAGTGTCCTATAAAAAGCTATGATATTAATATTAGTATTCACTGAAAACTACCTGAGATACAAGAATTCCACAGCTGCCTGACAGCTCTTTAAACACAGGTGAAAAGGCTGCTATTTCACAAACATCTTACTTTTCAACAACCTCAGACATTAGCTGGACATGACCAATAGGATACAGAGATTGATCCTTCAGTCTTAAATAAGACACCAATTTTCCAGGCAGCAAAAGCCTAGATCTCCTACTCCTCAACCACACCCTGGAATTGATCAAATAATACAGTGCTTAGTTACCATGCTGACATCAGCACCGGATGGTGCCAAGCAAGGTGAAAATTCTGTCCACTTAATTGAGTATGTTAATTGGCTTAAAGCAGCAGATGGGCATACATGCATGTGAGACAAATTTCCAGAGTCTGATCCTTGATGCTATACCAACTACAACCAAGGAACAATGCCGAAATAAACTAACTCAGAGAGAAAACCGATTTAAGAAATGGGGAAGGCAGAGGAGGGAGAATTCAAACTGATTATACTTTTTAAAAGTTTAGCAATATTCATTAATCTTAATCTGTTAGCCCAAGTGACATTTCTATTTCAAACAAATGCCTCAAAGATGCAATTCCTTTGTATCACATGTGAATATTTCTTTATAATCCACTTGTGCTTTTATAGCAACCTTATGATGCAGCAACTTTAGCATCAAAATGATACTTTAATGTGGGCCCATGGAGATTCACTGAATATTCAGACATCTGTTAAGGTGCAGAAACATACTGTCTCATTGAATTACACATTTATTACTTAATCCATACTTCAGATTTAATTTAGAACACTTAACTTGGTAAAAAAAAGTCATCTGAACTATATCAAAGCAGCTGTATTTTATGGAAAAAAAGTACAACAAAAAACCCTCAATATATAAAAGATGCATTAGCTGAAATGTTCATTATGGATAGCCATTCCAGATCACTGTTTCACAATATTTTTTTCTTTTAAAGACACTGAGAGAGCTTTCTGTGGAATCACTTCTAGCTTTCTGGATATATTATGTTGCAAAGAAATATGTCTTTAGTTCACTTCGACTTTAAGTTAAAACATTTGTTCTGTGTATTTTCTTTGAAATGTATATATCATCTACCTGAAGAATCCTTTAATCTAGAGTACTATTCTCTTCCATTTGTTTTCAATTTATGAATCTTACCTGCACATGCTTTCTTTGAAAAGACAATTGTCTCTGGGTTAGCTATCTAATGATGTGAATTTTCAACCTTCCATCTACGCTTTTCTTTGTCTCCTTAAATCACGAGTCTTTCCTGGGAAAGGGACTGTGTCTCAACTGTTTATCTTGTACTCACAGCACTAACCACAGTGCTGGCCCAAAAGTATGCATTTGACAAGTACATTAACAACCTAATTATTTGTTAATGCCAACTGCAAATCTAGAAAACCACAGTTCAGTACCTGGGAAAACAACAACTAAACTACATACGGCTGCTAAACTAGGTACTTTTAAAAGGACCCAGATTTCCAGGACACTGTTTTTCCTGCTGCTCAATTGTGGCCCCATGCGAAGGAAACCCTTGACAAAAATAGCACCTGAAATATGCCTTCAGTAGCCAGAGTTCTGGATCAATGACACAGAAATGTCCCGCAGTCTTTTCACACTCTGGCATACACAAACAGGCTTCCTCCACTTCTCCAAATCACTTACTTTACACTCAGAAACTTCCTCCAGAGAAACCACTTTAACTTCCTCTTAGACACCTTTCCACTTTCCGGTTCATAAATATAACACAGTATGTTTGTAGGCATCTGTAAACTTCAGGCCGAAAGACAAACCGTCATGTTAAACCATTTGGGGATTTCAGAGGTAGCGAGTGAATCGCAGTGCTCTCAAATAAAACTCCACTGCAGCACTCTCACACACCCTTCTGCTTCTGATTTTGTGGCTGAAAAGCTCTCTTAGTACCTGAAGCTCTATGGGGAGAGAAGGCAACTGTGGAAATCAGAATGGATGGTTTGTAAATCAAATAAGGAAGAAATAATTTAGGAATCCAGATGACACAAAACATCCATAAACTGCCAAAGTAAGCAAGGAATTTTTTGCCCTTCATCATCACTTGAATATTTAATATATAAACATTCCTGTTGTTTGCAAATTAAATGATACCAACAATAAAATTATAGCAGAATATCAGAGCTGAATCAAGGAGATTTATTTGTCTAAAACATTTCATTTTGTCAAAATTTCAGTCCCAATAGTGCTTGAGTTCAGTTTATTTTGTCCTGGCTTATATGCAAATTGAGTATTTAAGGAATGAGCAAATAATAGTATCAAAATTGCTCTAAAAATTTATTTCCATTTCCTTTTCTTTACGTCTTCCAGCACAGGGGTCGGCTACATCAGCTAGTCTGGGAAATTGACTAGGGACAATAGAACACAAAAGAGAAAGTACTCAACAGAAAGAAGAATAATAAAGCTTTTTAGTAAAATCATATTTGAAGGTTTTCTGTCATTTTTGTAGGGTTATGGTTGATTCCCACAACCATCTCTACCAATTCCCCAGTTTCTTTTCTTTGACATTCAGAGCAAAAATATTGTCATCTGGGTGTCCCTTTTTTTTTTTTTAACAGAAACTGTCAACAAGGGTCTTGGACATCTTTGATCTGATGCTGAGTTGTGTAACAAGTGACAATATCAACTCCCAAGGCAGCTACGATGTATGTTTTGTGAATGAGATTTGACACTGAAGCACAACCTGATCCTTACAAATGCTTCACAACCACAGCTTTGCCTGACAAATAGCAGGGAAACCTTTTGTTCCTGGATGCCATTCGTTAGCGTTTTTTTTTTTAATAGTATATAAGAATTAATTCCTTTTTGTTTTATCATCATGACAGAGGGAGTTCTCTGTTGTGCTTTTTGAATCGAAAATCCTCCACGCCCTGCTTACTTCAGCTGAGGTCTACAGATACCACCCTTAGGAACTAAATTTCCAATGGCTATAGGGCATGTTTTTTTATGGGGTGGGGGAAAGAGGGCTACTTATTTACTTTCTGTTTTCTTTCTTTCACCATTCATCTCCAGTGACAAGTGTCAATTATGGACAGAAGATTTATGGAATAGGAAAGAGAACACACAATTTACAAATCATTTCCTGTGGAAGCGGACAGGTGTAATGACAGAGACTGCTTGCTCTAATTGAATTTCTTGCTGCTATATCCCTCAGTCATGAGAAGATGTCAACTTCAAGGATCTTAGTTGTGGAAAAAAATAATCTTAATTCAGCGCCGATTTTGACTGTGTCGATGACAATATCATCCCACTTTAACTTGTCTATAAACGAGGACAATATTTGCTGCGGTGAAAGGTGGTGCCAAATGAATAAAACCGTAACTGAACTGGAGGCTGGTGGACCGCTCTACTAAGCCTTCCAAAGAATTCTTGAATTAATTTTAGCATTATCACAAAACATTGTTACCTAAAGAATGGCTAGAAAGAACCTGGAACGAATGCCTCTGTAAAGACATTACTGAATCACTCACACAAGTACTCCAGAAACTTTTCAACCAAATACAATAATCGAAATAGGGTCACTAATGTTATAAGGGGAAAAAAAAACCCTGAAGAATCTAATAGCGTGTAAAATAGTTTTGCTTTGTTAGCACTTGTTATGCAGTTACCATTTTGATCTGATGTTTCTGAATTTACTTTGCATGGATTGCTCGGCTGACAGAATGTACTAATATGCCTACCCCATGTACCTTCTTTTTAAACCCCATATGGTTCTTCAGTAATTGAATGTATCATTAAAATAAAATGTGACTCATAAAACACACTCTTTGAACATAACAATATTTCTTCCAGATTTCTTGCAAAAAGATGTACAAAATTATAAAAGAAATACCCCTAAAAATTAAACAAGTAAAATGGCTAAAAACAAATTAATCTGTGTGCATTTATGGAGTGTCATCTCTCTTGGTAAGCTTTACCGAAAGGATTAAAAATTGAAGTGCTTAGTTCCTTGATGACATATTTGTGGCACAGTTTGATATGGAAAAAGAATTAAAGTACAGACCTACATTATGTTAAGTGAATTAAATAAACTTAATTTTGTGTTAAGAATAGACATCTTTACGATATTTCTAAATTGACTAGATTTCTCATTGATCTTAAGAATGTTATTAGTTGCAAGTCCTGTGTTAACTGCTGAGGTATTTTTTAAATATTTGTTGAGCACTTACTGTACTAAGCACTATGTATATATACATCATGTCCCAAAGGGGGCTCACAGTCCTAATCCCTGTTTTAGAGATGAGGAAACAGAGGCACAGAAAAGTTAAGTGACTTGCCTAAGGTCACACAGCACAAAAGTTGGTGAAGCTGGAATGAAAACCCAGGTCCTTCAGACTACCAGGCCCCTGCTCTAGCTCCTGGGCCATGCTGCTTCTCAAAAAAAAAAAAAAAAAGTACAAGCTAATCCTATCAGACACAGTCCCTGCCTTCCACACCATCGCTCACAGTCTAAGTAGAAGGAGAAAAGGTATTTTAACCCCATTTAACAGATGAAGAAACTGAGGCAGAGGAACATTAAATGATTTGCCCAAGGTCACACAGCAGATAAGTGATGGAACTAGTACCAGAACCCAGGAGTCTTGCCTCCCAGTCGCATGCTCATTCCACTAAGCCATGCTTAGATTACTTATTTCACCAATACTACTATTTTGTACTTGTATATAACCTATAGCCAATTGCTTTTCTTCCCTCTAATTGATTTGTATGCTAGGTACCCGGCTAAATTGTAAGCTCCCCGAAAGCAGGGATTGTGTCTCCTCACTCAATAATACATTCCCAAGTGCTTGGAACAGTGCTGCACAAAGTAAGCAGTCAATGAATATTATTTGACTGATTGATCATTTTGTTTTGGGATGCAGTTTCAGAATAAAACTTGGATGGAATCATCCCACCTCAATCATGCACTTGTGTACGTATCTATAACTTATGCATTATAAATTATTCATTTATATTAATGTCTGTCTCCCCTTCTAGACTGCAAACTCGTGGCCAGGGAATGTATCTACTAACTCTGCTGTATTGTCCTCTCCCAAGCGCTTAGTACAGTGCTATACACACTTAATATATAAAATAGATGATGAAAAAATAAAAAAGGGACAGCAGCCAAACAGGAAACAAAAAACTTAACTAAGTGATCTAGTGTCCCAGAAAATTATCAAATTGTAGCACATCTTTTTTTGGCTTACATTTACTGTTATGGTGTTATAGCCAGCAATAGATGTGAGGGGAACATAACAGTGACCTAAGCTATCTGTTCAAAGGTTAATTCATTTTTTAAGTACTCCCAATTAAGGCAGCAGTGATATACATTAAGAAACTGTCAATTGTGCAAATTATAAATCCATTTGTTTGCTGGTTACTTCCAGGAGAGAGGAAGGAATGAAGCCGTGACAGATTGTAGCTTCCTATTTTGAATGCATGATATGTGAAGCGTCTTGGTGACATTAAAATAATGTAAATATTGAAACCAATCATAATAAACCTAGTTGTGCCATTAATCTAGCTCGTCACTTCATTTTTACAGCAGTACAAGAAATGCTGCTGGGGGAATCTGTGTGGCATACTTGCAAGTCTGTGTGTGTGTGGTTTTTTTTGTTCCGTAACCTTCGAGAATACTGGGAATTCTCTGTCTTGTCTAATGCAGGAGACTTCAAGGACAATGTGTCTAGGTGGTCTAAATTTAATTCTGTGCCCAATTAAGTATACATTAAAAAGCTATCCTAAGTGTACATTAGAAATCTGCTTTATCTCATTTAAACAACTCAAATCCCATATCTGCTGAGATTGGGAAGTTTAAATCTTGGGAATCTATTTTGCTCTGCAAATGTTCTGAGACTGACGAATAGAAATACTTTAAATGAAGTAGCACATGACCTTATTTCATTTTTTCCCACAGCACAAACTAACTGGCCTTTCATGACAATGAGCAAAATAGCATGTAATCTCCTTCGGAATGACAAATTTGAATTTTGAAGAAGCGTTTAAAATAGAAATCTTCTTCTCACAGCAGCACATGGTAATATGCATCTCATCAGAAACATAAAACTAATCAACGGGGAGAATGCTTCGATTATTTCAGCATCTTATTCAGACCATCATTCTATGGTACTAATTGTTATTTTTTTTCACTTTGTCCCACTAAAACATTTTACCTTTCACTCCACAATTAATCATGGCAAAAGGATAGTGAGGCAGGGTGGCCTAATGGATAAATGAACTGGGAATCAGGAGACCTCAGTGGTAGTCTCGGCCCTACCACTGGGGTTTTGCGAGACCTTGGCCAAATCACTTAACCTCTCCAGGCCTTTTTCTTCATCAGTATAATGGGGGTAAGATATACCTGCTTTCTCTAGCTCTTATATTGTGAGGCGGGGACTGCGTCTGATCTGATGATCTTATATACCCACCCCAGCACATAGTAAGCACATACTTATACTTACTTACATACTTACATGCCATTTTTACTAAAATGTAAATTGAGCTCTTGGAAATGACTTCTTGGATCACCTTTTATGACAAAAAGAAGATTCCCTTTATATATTTTAAGTATGTCAGTGTATATTTTATATGTACATATGCATTGGGTATTAAAAGTTTGTTCTCTTAACATTCCTTATTTTATTGGTTTTTAAATGTCCTTTAATAGGCGACTGAAGAATTGGTAACTAATAAGAGAAGGTGGAAGCTGTTTTGCTGAAAATATTTATGGTATATAAGATGTAAAATATACACGTTGCAAGTACTGTAAAGGCAGACAGTGTGGACCTACATTACAATTGTCCCAGGTCTCCTATAACTTTAAGGTCACATTCTTGCAAAATCTCATGTTAAGAAAAACTTACACTGTAGTACTCACCAGTTTCAGTGTCGTCATTCATGCATCCAAAAGCAGTTCCTATTCCTTCACCTATTTGTAATTTATTTTAAGCTCTGTCTCTACCACTAGATGGGAAGTTACCTGAAGGCAAGGATCATGCCTACTAACTTTATTTTACTCTTTCAAGTGTTTAGTACAGCTCTCTGCACACAGTAAGCGCTCAGTACATTCCAATGATTGGAGAACGTGGCACATTAAGCTAAACCGGCTCTCATTGTCAGAACAGTCCCTAATTCCTTAGTCAATCGTATTTATTGAGTGCTTACTGTGTGCAGACCACTGTACTACATGCTTGGGAGAATACGACAATAAACATACTACACATTCCCTGCCCACTTTAATTGCCATGTAGCCAGAACACGTACAGAAAATACACAGGATGTAAAACATCCTGTATATGTTTAATCCTATGTTGCAATCAATATTAAAATGGGTGCATATAATTTTTTCATTTGTTTACATTTCTTTTGGTGTCTATATTTTACTGAAGAGGCATCAGTGTTATTACTAAATCCAACTGTATTCAAGATGCTACCATTTAGATTTCCTCAGGAAAGTTTCTAAATAGCTAGTTTTTAAACAATGAAAGTTTTCAGCACTGAGGAAACATTGTGCTTTCTCCAACTCTTCCAAAATTCACAACATTCAAAAACTCGCCTGTTGTGACCTTTCTCCCTCAAAGAAGCTACTATACCCACTCCCAGCTAACTCCTAGACTGTGAGCCCCATGTGGGACAGGGATTGTGCCTGATCTGATTATCCCTTATCTACCATAGAGCCTGACACAGAGTAACCGCTTAAATATCACGATAATAAGAATAAAGTAGGTCAACTCCACAGCAGCTTCAGTCATTTCTATCTAGAGGGGATACTTTAAGTTACTTATTGTGTGTGGGCCTGTTATAAAACATCTTATTTGCTCTGGAAGCTCATCAAGGATCCCAGAGGATGTCTCACAAGAAACTCGCCTTGATTTGGTTGCCCTAATAACATTTTTTTTTTCATCCCTTCCACTGCTCAGCTTTGCAGCGGCTGATTCCAGGCTTCTATCCAGAGATGGCTGCAAATTCAGGAATACCTCTCAGAGCCAGAAAAGTGCTCTGGGCAGGGAAAGGCACGGCACAAATTCAAGTGGCTGTTATTAAAAATAAAAGCTTTCCCTGGACACAGCCTTGTCAGCAGCAGAACTTAGTGGTCCACAACGCAGCTCTTTACTCCGAACGGGAACTAAGGAAGAGGGGATGGTCTGTCCTGTGCCTGCGGCACATAAAGAGGCAGAGACTGCAGCTAATTGCTTTTTAATGGTCTCTGGTATCCACAGTTTGGCAGGTGGCTCCATGAATATGTGAGGGTCTGCTTAATGAGCGAGAGACAGATTCTTTTCACGATAACCCGTCCCGGTTATCAAAGGCCTCAATTCTTCCCTTCGTGTAGAGGAGGTCACTGGAAAGGTGCCTTCTGGGAAAGGGGATGGGGAGGGGGTTGTGTGTGTGAAAGGAGCTCTCCTTAACCACAAGGCCTGTTCTAACGATTATCAGAACCGAGGACACTTAATAAGTGCCTGTGTGCAAAGAATTATATAAGACCCCAAGGCTATGCAGAAGTAGATTACTGGCCTTCTACAAAACTTGCTTCAGGAAACGTTCCCCGGTTAATTCCTTTCATATCGATAGAGAAGCAGCATGACCTAGTGGATAGAGTACTGGGCTGGGAGTCAGAAGGACATGGGTTCTAATCTTGGTTCTGCCAGTTGTCTGCTGTGTGACCCTGGGCAGGTCTATGCACTTCCCTGTGCCTCAGTTCTCCTGTTTGCCCTCCTGTTTATACTGTGAGCCCCAGGTGGGACAGAGACTGAGTCCAATCCCATTATCTTATATCTATCCCAGCACACAGAACAGTGCCTGGCACATAGTAAGTGCTTAACAAGTTCCACAATTATTTAATCAATTGTATTAACTGAGCAGTTTCGTACAGAGCTCTGCACACACAAAGCCCTTAATTCATACCAGTGATTGCAAGAGCGGGAGATCATCACCTCAACCTTCTTACTTATCAATCAATGGTATTTACTGAGCACTTATTGTGTGCCTATGAATGCAGGACACATTTATCATTGAATATTAATACATAATTATATCAATATTATAAATAATACATTAATATTATAAATACTATATTAATATTATAAATACTAGTCATCTTTTAACCACTAGTAGTCATCACTTTAAGCTATGCTTTCTCCAATGGAATGTATGCTCCTTTTTGGGAGGGATTTCATACTTCTGCCTTTCCACAAGAAACTAGTTTGGTACTCCGCTCAAATAATGTTTCTGGGGATAATAATGATACAGTACTTTATGAAGGGCAGGTTTTCTTACCCTTCATAGGATTCTGGGGACCTTGCAGGAGGAAAAAACCGGATTAACCTTTGTCTATAGAGACCCTTCACCCTACAGTTATATGTCACAGATGTACCGGGGACCTGTTTGAATGTCACCTTAAAGCTTCTAATATAATACTTGGCCTTTGGAAACTTGGAGCTTTGCATGTCTCCCTTCAATTGCTTTATTGAATACTTACTGTGTTAGAGCACTGTACTAAGTACTTGGGAGAGAACAATATAATAGATTTGGTAGAAACATTCGCTGCCCACAATGAGCTTACAGTCTAGAGAGGTAACAGACACCAATATACATAAATAAATTAAGGATATGTTCATAAGTTCTGTGGGGATGAGGAAGGTGTGAATAAATGCTATTTTTATTTTTCTTATTACGTGGAATTCAGGTATTAACTGGTTGCCAAATGTGACATGGGCAAACCACGGAAAGATTAAGGTTAAAAAAGCAGCATGGCCTAGTGAATAGAGTACAGGTCTGGGAGTCAAGAGCTGTGCCACTTAACTGCTGTATGACCTCTGGCAAGTCACTTAACTTCTCCCTGCCTAAGCTTTCTCATATGTAAAATGGGAATTCAATAGCTTTTCTTCCTTCTACTTTGACTATGAGTTCCATTTGGGACCAGGACAGTATCTGACCGAATTAGCAATCATTCCAGTGCTTAGCAAATAGCCGGCCCTTACTGAATCCTACAATTATTATTATTCATGTTAACTTGTCTTGCAGATGTCAGATAAGGCTCTTGTTACTGCTGGGGTCATGTCTCCCTGCTGCTGCTGCTATTGAAATCCCAAGCCTCAAGAGGCCTTCATGGGACTCGGGGAAGGTATGGGAGAGACATGAATACCGGGGGGGTGGGCAGAGAGATGGCGGGCTCAGCAACAAGACCCCAATTTTACAATAGAGTTGCTAACCTTGACATTCACAGGATCTACAACAGCAACCCGCCGAAACAGTGAGCCTATCGTCAGAGTCCCTAATAAATGAGAGGAGCATCAGCTGACCCACCTCAGTAATCACTGATATCATCATCAACAATGGTATTTATTGAGTGCTTACTGTGTGCAGAGTGCTGTACTAAAAGCTTGGGAGAAGACCATACAAGAGAGTTGGTAGACATGTTCCCTGCCCACAACAATCTTAGAGTCTAGAGGGACACACCCCATCATCGGAGAAGCAGTATTAGTGGAGGTCTGGACTTGGAAATGAGGAGTCCTGGGTTCTAACCCTGCCTCCATCACTTGCCTGCTTGGTGATATTGGGCCAATCACTCAACCATAGTTCTCCAGGTTCTCCATCTGTAAAACTGGGGCAATAAGCATAGTCTAGGGGAAAGAACTCAGAATAGCAAAATGGAAAACCTACACTTGGATTTGTGTCCTTTAGGCATTTGGTATTTTCACCACCCTCAGCCCCACAGTGTTTATGTATAAGTCTGTACATTATTTCTTTTTATCAGTACCTCTCTCCCCTCTAGACTGTAAACTCAGTGGGGGCAGGGAATGTATCTAACAACTCTGTTATACTATATTTTCGTAAATGCTTACTACTGTGCTCTGTACATAGTAATGCCACTGATTGGAGACTTGGCTTCTAATTCTGGCTCCACCAACTGCCTGCTGCATGACTTTGAACAAGTTAATTTCTTTATCTGTATGATTGGGGAATAAAATTCTTGCCTTCTCCACCTCAGAATGAGAGAGAGACTCATGTGGCAGAGAGGCTATATCTGTATCTACCCGAGTGCTTGACAGTAGTAAGCATTTAACAAGTACTACTATTAACATTATCATTATTATTATTACTATTATCATCACCTTAACCTTTCTGGTATGAGTCCCACAGTTTGAACACCAGGTCTCTAACTTGGAAATCCTCTTTTATTTATTGTTTTAGAGACACGCCTTTGGGCACAGTGTAAAGTGCTTTCAACTGGAATTTCAATTGCACGTACCGACTAAAGGAGAGTATGTGATCAATTATTAATAGTGTATTATTTTTATTACTGATCCCATGGAGTTCAGAGAATATAGTTATTGTATGCGTTTTATGAATTGAAAACTAGACACTTGTATTTTAGTAGGTCATCCTGCTCCCTTAACACTTTCTACTTCAGAATTACATGTTTTGGGAAAAACCTTCTCGTCCCATTCCAGGAGACAGCTAGCTATAAAGGAATGCAAGCTGTATGTTTTTGCACTACAATGAATCTATCTTTTCATCTTATAGGGTTTATCCTGTGGATTTCTCTAAATGATTTATGTCTAGCAAATGCAATCATATCAATAAGATCTATACAATAGAGTTTTTTAAAAACTTGGTTACATAGTAAAAATGTCTTTTGAAGAATTAGATGAATTTGCTCATGGATTAGTAAACTACCCTTTCAGGCATCAGTGACATTAGGCAGTTTGTAATGTTTCACTTGAAGCAGATCAGACTAAATCCACTGGCATAAACCACAAATGTTTAACATACACTCTTTTTACCATCTACATAAAAGAACATAACATATTTCACTTTTTGTTCCAAAACCCTGTCTCTTTTAATAGATGTTTTCATCTTAAGGCTTTTATGTATTGTCCAAGTCCCAATCTGTAAATATCTGTAAATCAATTTACCTTTTTTGAACAGGTAGCTATAAATCTCAGAGAAAAAAATGTGCTACTCAGGAAAAAAAAAAATCCAGTCAGTTCTCCCACAGTGCATATTGTTTCACTATGTGTTTTGGACAGAATGCTATTGTAACTAGAGAATGTTATTCCAGCAACATTCATAGACTTGGAAAGAATTCGATGCTGTGTTCAAAGAAACAGTTGTGATAATTCATATAGAGTAGTTAGAACACGATGTCTCTAAAAACTGCGTCTATTTCATCTGATTATCTTGTATCTATCCCAGTGCTTAGCACAGTCATTAGAGAAACCACTAATTTTTTATTGAGTGCTTTCTGTATACAGGGCATTGTATTAAGCACTAAGAAAGAATAATGGGAATTAAGAGAAGCAGCGTGGCCTAGTGAATAGAGCTCGGGATTGGAAGTCAGAAGGACCTGAGCTCTAATCCCAACTCCACTGTGTGGCCTTGGGCAAGTCACTTAAATTCTCTGTTCCTCAATTACCTCATCTGTAAAATGGGGACTAAGACTGTGAGCCCCATGTGGGACATGGCCTCTGTTCAGCCTGATTAGCTTGTATCTCTCTAAGTGCTTAGTACAGTGCCTGGCAAATAGCAAAGGCTTAACAAATACCTTAAAAAAAAAAGACAGTTCCCTGGCGCTCAGAGGACTCACAATATCACATAGTTTGAAGTGAATGATAGCCAAAAGTTATAAAATGTGTGTTTCCTGGGATAACTAAGGTGCCAAAATGAGTTAGGGAAAATAGCTGAATTATTTGGATTACTTGGTAGTATAGACCTAGCATGTCAGTGATTTATCCAGGACCAAACAATGAGTTGGTGGCAAAATTAGGATTGAAATGGATAATCCTCAGGCTTTTATTTGTGTCACCAATCTCCAGTCCCTCTGGCTCTTTTAGATTAAGCTGTCTAGGGCCTCAAAGGAGTTGTAGGTGCATTTGGAGAACTCAGGTTCAGCTCAAATAAGAACTGTTGCTGAACCTTTCAAGTGTGAAACAGAACGACAAAAGGCTGTTCCTTTTTTTCCTGGAAATGGCTGAAAGAATCACACTGTCCATCTTTCCCTCTATATTCTTCTCCAGGTCAGAGAGGATCTGTGGAAACCTATCTCCTGTTAAACAGTGTCCTCTGACTACATCTCTCCCGACTCCATCACTTGTCAACTGTGTGACTTTGGGCAAATCACTTAACTTCTCTGTGCCTCAGTTTCCTCCACTGCAAAATGGGAATTCAATATCTGTTCTCCCTCCTTCTTAAACTCTGAAACCCACGTGGGACTGTAACGGGCCTGATTAACTTATATCTACCCCAGCACTTAGAACAGTACTCGACTTATAATAGGCAGTAAAATGCCCCTGCCCACCTCCCCCCAAAAAACAACCAAAAAAAAGGGTATGTGAGAAGGGTATAGTACCAAAATAGTTTGTGAATTCTAGGTTCATAACAATTCAACTAGACTGAATTTGATCAGTTCCAACCAATTCCCTGTCAGGAATAAAATGAAGACCTTCAAACAAGACTTTATACACCTAAATTTAAGGCAATCGCTTGGCACTCTCCAATAATTCACAATCACTTTGATTACTTGTTTGCTGTTGCCATTTCTGATTTATGCTCTCTGTGACCCCGTAACTTAAAGGTAACAGTCTTGCACCAATATCCTGATGATAGCAGGGTCAGACCAGTCTAACCTGCATTTAAAGTTAATTCTTTAAATGAAATCATGGCACCATTAGTTCACCAACAAGAATCTTTTGTTTCCATTTTAATTGTGTCGATCAAAATCAAGGGGTTTTTCATAATTACTTAAGACAGGGTTTAAATAACCTCCCTTAGTTTCCAAAGTTTTACTTGCTTTGATTTTTAACATGGCAAATCATCCCGGTTTAATATAAGCAGTCGGCATTGATGCTAACTAAATTGCACTAAACACTAATGAAACAAAACCCTAGATCGTTTTTTTCTAGCTGGTATAAAGATTGATTTTTCAATTTGAAAGGTTAAATAAAAAGACAGGAATTGGACTTGTGGCAAAATTAAGAGAAAGCAAAAAGCTAAGAACTAAGGTAATTCTCATTATTCACTGAATTATTCTGTTCCTAACAATTAGTGGAGAAAATAATTCCACAAGAATCCCGAGTTTTTGCTAGGGTAAGATTGATAATTCAATATTTACATTTTCTATAAAACTTACTATGGAACAGGTTATTTACAGTGTTCCTTTTTTGTTTTCTACTAAACTATGCTCTAAAGAAAAGGGATCATATGTATAGTGTAATAGCATAATAAAATGGAGTAATACTGTAAAAAAATGACACAATACTGTAAAATGCAAAATTCTCAAACAAAGTTTATTTTGTACTCCCCTCAGGCTGATTACCACAAATTAAATTTTATGGTACTCAGACCAAGCAGTTATAAGATGCGGAAGAAATTAGGGATGTAGATCTATTGTAAAAGAAAATAAAATTAAAAAAACTATCTATGGAATAGGTTAATACTATGAGATTACCATTCCTGGAGATTTTATTACTGTAATGACTATTTGCATCTCTTTCAGTGACACTTCGTGGGGATAGGGAAGATGACCCCCTCAAAAAAAAACCACAACTATTGGAGAGAATTGTACTCATTGTGCTCATCTGCAAATACTGAGCATGTCGGACCACTCTTACCAAGTTCTTAAATTTCAATATTTCTCTCTAATGAATATGCATTGCTACAGTTTTTCAAGCGAACTCAGACATCAGAATAAAGAAATACAGTAGATAGAAGCCTTCCGACTGCATTTGTTAATGGAGGAAATTTTTCAAAAATAACTCACCAGAGAAATTTGATGGGGCCCAAATAAACAAAGTATTCTTTATCTCTTATGAAACGCTGTGTGTTTTGAAGCCTTTGAAGCTTAATCACTACTGAGTGATCTGCTACATGATAACTCAAAGCTGTCTCAGCATCTCACCAAACACAGATTTTATTGCTCCTGAAAAGTACAACCTATTTCTCAGTGGTTCCCTACGTTTAGGTCATCGAGTCCCTTCATCACCGCTCCATTGTGTGCAAGTGGTTTCAATAAGCTCATGGAAAGATTGTCTCTTATTAGCAGTGCGCTTGAACAAGAAAAATGTGACTTGCACCCCCACGGCCAAACGAAATCCAAACAAATTCATCTTTAAAAGCAGAAAAGAGCTCTAAAGCTCATAGCGACAGCAAAGTCAGGCTACGGATTAATTGAGTTGAATGTGCAGTGAACTGAGAGTATGATCTGTTCTGAGGTATAAAGGAAATCAGTTAGCAAGTTATTTTTGAAATCCCTTGTCATTCTTTAACAGGATGAATGGTTGGCGAGATCTTCCTTCCTGCATTGAAGGTTAGTTTTAATAGCAAAATTATTTTGGGGAAAATAATAAACCCCAAAACTTTTGTTTAATTTTGAAACAAATGAAAGGACTGTCTGTTATTAGGAGAAAGGTTATGCAGGCATTTCCGCCCAGCTATTTTTTTTTAAAACGGAGTCACAAAGTTTGTGATCAGATTATTAAAAAAAAAATCTGTGCAGCTGAATTTAATACAGTGCATAAAGCACACTGTATACTGAAACTGAAACTCAATGAGGCACGAAAATTAGTGCAAAAAGTTGCTAGAAAGATTCCCTACTCCAACCAAGGTTTTATCGTTTTTCTCTCTCTGCCTTTTTAATCACACAATTTTGATAAAATATAATATTAAAAAAATTTCTGCTACATTTTATCAGTCATTATTATTAAATTATAGATATTAATTAGAGAAACATCTAAAAAATTATAGCTCTACCCAATTGACATAAATTCTAACTGCAGAAGTTGTGAAGAATTTGAAGGCCACCTAAATTTGCAAAGTTTCAAATTTTTGTCATGAGTTTCTTGTAGATAATTGAAACAGTCTGAAGTAAAAAGAAGAAACTTCCCTTTTTAGATTTATAAGATGATTAAATGAAAGAAACCAATTTTTAAAGCTCTAAAATATAAGTTGCAAATAAACAATTAACAGAAATAAAATATGCTCAGAAATAGTCTTATATAAAATGATTTGCATTAGGATTTCAAAAATATAAAAAACACTATGTAATGTGTAAAATGTCTTGAGAGAAAAACATTTAAACTGTAGAAACTCCACTGAATTCAGAATCTTGATCAAAAATAATTTTTGGAATATCAATTTAATTTCCTCAAAACATTCATTTTCATTTTTGTCAAAGAGAATGTGAGTAATATGGGGGGGTTATTCTTTTTTAAATTTTTTAAATTTTTAAAAACTCTTTTATGCTCCCTAAACATTTCATTTTTGGCATTCATTCCTCTGATACTTGCATTACCATATCTGACCTCCAGATCAAATGTCCAAGCAAATATTTAAAAATGGTGAAAAGAGCACCCAGAAAAAAGTCTGGTTCTCTAGAGCCTGATATTTTAAAATTAAGCATTAAAGTTAGTTTTCCTCTTTCAACCGAATACATCAGGGTGCTAAAATTGTTCAGAAAACATTCACTGAATTATAACATTAGGAAACCTCAGACAAATTTTGGTTACGGCCTGAAATACAGAATTAGGATTATTAACAATTTTTAAAAGAGGTAAAAATGTATGGTTCTCCACAGAACTGCAAAGAATGCAATCAAGGGAGAAAGAAAATAAGATACGATCATCAGCCTGTGAGTGAGCAGAGCTAGGTTGTAATCCGGGCTTTGCCAGTTGCCTGTTTGTGTGACCTTGGGAAAGTCAAAACTTCTCGGAGCCTCAGTTTTCCTCATCTGAAAATAGGCATTCAGTACCTGTTCTCCCTCCTACTTAAGACTGTAGCATGTAGTAGTAGTGCTTACCATGCAGTAGTAAATGCTTAACAAATACCATAAATATCATTTTCACTTGACAAAACTGTATTACGAAGGAAGTACAGTTTGCTGACATATAAGAAGCTTTCATTCATTCTTCATGTATTCTAGAGCTGTAGCACAGAATCACTGTAAATTCAGAGGTTTGAATCGGTAGTCAAATGGTGTGCCAGAGCATACACACACACACACACAAAAAAAATCAAAGAACAATAAGGAATCTTAACATCAAAAAAAAATTTGAAAAGTTAACTAGTACAAGCCTCTCTCTCAGGAAGGACTTGTACAGGGGAGAGGAAAAAGGGTGTTATCCCTCTCTGGGTAAGGAAGACTGATCATATAAACAGAAAAATAACAGTAAACACTTCTACTGCCACAGTGAAGTTCTTGAAAAATACGGGAAGCATTTTCATCCCCTTTATACCATTCTGGGATTTCTGTCAAAATCAATCAATGGTATCAATCAAGGAAAGAAGCAGTCAGTAATGCCTACTGGAATCAGAAGGATCTGGGTTCTAATCCCACTCTGCCATGTCTGCTGTGTGACCTTGGGCAAATCAATTTACTTATCTGTAAAATCTGTAAGATTGTGAGGGCCATTTGGGACCTGGACTGTGTCCAAACTGATTAGCTTATATCTACCCCAGCACTGGCACATAACAAGCGCTTAACAAATACCATAAGGAGGTATTTATTGAGTACCTTCTGTTTGCAGAGCACTGTACTAATAGTTTTATTGGATAAGCATTTACTACATGCCAAGCACTGAACTAAGCCCTTAGGTAGAGTCCACCAATCTGATCAGACATAGTCACTGAAGCTTACAGTCTAAGAAGGAGGGGGAACAGGTATTGAATCCCCAGTTTTAGACGAGAAAACTGAGACTCTAGACTAAATTCACTGTGGTCAGGAAACATGACTGTTGTAAACTATACTCTCCCAAGAGAGTAATGACAATGATGATGACAATGATAATAATGACGATGAAATGACTGGCCTAAGATCACCCAGCAGGCGGTTGGTAGATCTGGGGTTAAAGCCCACGCTTCTGACACTCTTGCCTGAGCTTTTTCCAATAGGCCTTGCTGTTTCTCCCTACAACAGAGTTAAGAGACATAATAACGAAGGCATTTGTTAAGCACTTACTTCGCACTGAAGTGGATGCAGGCAAATGGATTTGGACACAGTCCCTGTCCCACATGGGGTTCACAGTCTCAATCCCCATTTTACAGATGAGGTTACTGAGGGCCACAGAAGTGAAGTGACTTGCCCAATGTCACACAGCAGACAAGTGGCAGAGGTGGGATTAGTACCCATGGCCTTCTGACTCCCAGTCCCAAGCTCTATCCACTAAGCCTGACCTCAAGGAACTCACAATTTATCTTGGTGGGGAAAATGTTGGCCTTTGGATTCAGAGGGCAACCCAAGGGTTACAGTCTGCATACCGACACAAAAACCAACAGAATTCCAGTGGTGCGGAGGTACCAGACTTAGAAGTTGGAGATGGCTGCCAATCAAGCAGCTTCCCAACCAACCAGAAAGCATGCAGGAAAACCCAATCACCTGGCACCTACCCCCATATCTGCAAGGGATCAAAACAATGGAAACACTCTGATTTCGGGATGCTGCCATATTTTTTGGAGGGCTTCTAGATTTTTTTTTTCTGGAAACTGGTTTTGCCAGGAAACTCAGGGATCATATTAAACTCTGATGTCTTTGCTTCAGTGATGTCTGCCAATGACCTCTTTCCCATTATCTACGTCTGTCTTTAGTCGTGGATTCCCTGACAATAAATAACCAATTAAAGTTAGGGTTAAGGTTAAGGTTACAGACCTGATCATGCAACTATTCTTCATCGATTAAACAATCACACTGCTATTAAAGCACTTAAAAAAATTAGGATGGTGCACCTGATCAATTTATCATCAACGGCCTCCCAGTTTGCATTCTGACAGTAAGAATGTTCTACTGGCTTCGGCTGCAAAATATTTTCTACCATAGTCTCTTAAATACCTTATCCTAGCCAACTTGTCAAATTAATTTTTTTTTTTTCATGACCTTAGCCTTTTGAAATACCACTTTCTCCTCCATGTTGAGAAAGTAGACAAACCTGGTTATTTATACAGGGTTGGGTACGGGACTGTGTGACGGGAGGGAAGACTGTACCACAGAAAAGAATCTGAATTGTGCTATTACGGCAACCCTTCTGGTAAAATGTCAGGCAGTTTTCAAACGTGCATTTCTGGTGAGGTGAGACAGAGTTGATTTCTAACGCGCATCTCAAGCTTGCCCTTTGTATTATTATCTTAGCCGTTACTAAAGAGCTTTCAGCTTTCTTCAAGAGAGATTTAATATTTCAATTCATCTTAGAGCCCTGCTAATAAAAGAACTGTCCAGATATGTTCCGTTGATAAAATTAGACCTAGAACAGAGGCTGGATATTAATATCCTTGTAACACTGTGCATTATCCCACTGAAACAAAATTAGAGAAACAGTTTAGGAATCTAGTTGATCCCCAAAGGCAAGACGCAGTTATCTGCAGGGGGATTCATCATTTTTTTCAGATTTTCAAAATCTCTTCTTAATCTTCAAAACTGGGACATACCTTAACTCTTTTGAAACCAGTGTCACTGTGAAGCCCTACCTGCTTATGCAAATGAACAATCAATCAATCATCAGCAATACTTACTCCCTGTCTTCCAAGAGCTTACAATCTTCAGGTCAGACAGAAAGAGCTAATTCTAACTTAAATGAACCATTTCTCGCCCCCAGCCCCCATCCCTCTCCCCCTCAAAAAAAAAAAAGTTAATAAGACTTCAAGAGGAAGACGAATTGTAGATTGCTTTTATTTTTATGTAAAAGCTTGGTTCAGCAAAACATTGTCTGAGTTAAGGCAGGTTTGAAAGTCTGAACATTGCTGACTGGTACAACGGGAAGTGGCAAGCAACGCAGTGAAGTTTTAATCATTCAAAACCACCCCAACACCCAAACAACTATGTTACTTTCCACTGCCTGATGTGCCTGAATTGAGGGTGAGCTGTGTTTTACTTTCTAGATACCTCTTAAACATACCTAAATAAAAACAATAAAGATGGAATTAGGAACAGTCTACTACTATTACTAGTAATAATAATAATAATAATGCCATTTTTAAGCACTTATTATGTGCCAAGCACTGTACTACAAATCAAGGTAAATAAAATAGAATAAGAGTCCGAAATAGGGCTCACCGTCTAAGGAGAAGAGAGACTAGCCAATGAATCCTCATTTTCCAGCTGAAGAAACTAAGGGCCAGAGTAGTTAAAAGGTAATACAGCAGGCAAGTGGCACGGCTGGGATTAGAACCCAGGTTTTCTCACTCTATCCTGTGCTCGTTCTACTAGGCAATGCTGTTTCACTAGAATATTTCCCCGGAATCTACTGATGGGAAGTCCAAGAGCCTACAAATTAAAGAGAGTCCCTGATCACTCACTGATTAGGCATCCATGTGATAATCATATGAGACTGCTGTTTGTTCAAGCAATTGATGGCACTTACTGAATATATACAGTGTATAGGACACAATACTATGTGTTTGGGAGCACATGCCAGAAGCAAAAAGACAAGATCCCTTTTTTTATGGTACTTGTTAAATGCTTACCATGTGCCAGGCACTGTACTAAGCACTGAGATGGATACAAGCAAATTGGACTGGACACATTCCATGTGGGGTTAGCAGTCTTAATTCCCATTTTACAGATGTGGTTAATGAGGCACATGAAGTGAAGTGACTTGCCCAAGGGCACAAAACAGACAAGTGGCAGAGCCAGGATTAGAACTAAGAAGTATGATCTAAAGATTCCCCCTTCTTCCTCCACCTACTCCCTCCCAGAAATGTTTTTTCCTTCAATCCAATATTTAAATGAGGGTAATTTATCAGCCTTTTGTATTTTTTTCTTTATCTCATTTTTAAAAGGGATCAAATCATAGTTCATATAAATGGTGAAGGATTATTCATACTGACTGAAGTCTATGTCAGAGGATTTCTTTTAAAAATTATGAATTTCATAGAACATTTGAGCCACACTAACTTTTAGCTGCTAAAATTCCAATCATAACTAATGGCTTAAATGAATACTTTGTGGATGTCTCACTAACAACAGCTCAGTAGTGTTTTGTGAAAAACAATCAAGGCTGACAAGCACAATTTACAAGCCACCTGTCTGCTGTGTGTCCTTGGACAAGTCACTTAACTTCTCTGTGCCTTAGTTACCTTGTATGCAAAATGAGGATTAAGATGATAATCCCTATACAGGAGAGGAACAGTCGGCAATCTGATTATTTCATATCTACTCCAGCGCTTAGTACAGTGCCTGTAAAATAGTAAGTGCTTAAATTCCATAAAAAAAATTATTATACCAGCCAAAATTGGGAAATCAATCAATCAATGGTTTTTGAGTGTAGAGAAGCAGCATGGTCTAGTGGAAAGACGACAGTTCTAGGAGTCAGAGGACCTATGTTCTAATCCCAGTTCTGCCACTTGTCTGTTGTGTAACCTTGGGAAAGTCACTTAACTTCTCTGTGCCAGAGTTCCCTCATCTGCAAAATGGGGATTCAAGACCTATTCTCCCTCCTTCTTAAGATCTTGAGCCCTCTGTGGGAACTGATCATCTTGTATCTCCCCTAGCACTCAGAACAGTGCTCGACACATAGTATGCGTTTAGCAAATATCACAACTATCATTAATCCACAATTATTCTGCATTATTACTATATGCAGAATACTGAATTAAAAGCTTGAGAAAGTACATTTCCTGCCCTCAGGGAGTTTACAGTCTAGAGGGGGAAACAAGCATTAACATTATTAACATATGAGCTGTGGAAAAGAGGGTGAGGAGAATATCAAGTGCTTAAAGGGAACAGCTCCAAGTGCATGGATAATGCAGAGGGACAGGGAGTAGGAAAAAAGAGGGCTTAAGGGAAAAGTGCTTCTTATCTGCTCCATATGTTACAGACTGACAACTAGGAAATCAGTAAGTGCCCAGAGGGGCTCACAAAGAGTAGGGAATAATTCTGGATGCTGTGATGTGCTTCTGCAAAATAATAATAGTAATAATAATCATTATGATACTTGTTAAGCACTTACTATATATTACACACTGCTCTAAGCGCTGGGGTAGATACAAAAGAGTCAGGTTGGACACAGTCCCTGTCCCTTATGGGGCTCACAGTCTCAATCCCCATTTTACGCGAGGTAACTGAGGCACAGAGATGTTAAGTGACTTGCCCAAGACCACACAGCACGCAAGTGGCAGAGCTGGTATTAGAACCTGCATCCTCTGACTCCCAAGCCCGTGATCTTGCCACTAGGCCATGCTGCTTCTGCAAAAGGCAGCTGGGTGTTCATACTCAATTGGCAAGACTGATATTAGCCAGTTTGCCATCAGGACATTCCAGGATGTTCCAGAAGGTGTCAGAGTCACCGTTGGAGACGAGCTTCCTGTGCACAGGAATAACCAAACCAAGGAAACGCTTCCTCTGCTGAATTTACCCCTCATTTATCCCAAGCCTGTCTCCTAGAGATGCACACTTTCATTTCTCTAATATTCAAATGCTACCACAATGCTATATCTGAATCTAACCCACAGTTCGTATGCCAAAGTCTATTTTTAATATATGCCACGAGCTACTATTAAAATGGCATTTGAAAGTGAAAAGTGTAGCCTGAGAGAAGAAAATAGATAATCCTTCATGCCTGCTTTATTTTTACTCACTAGTGCTTTAGTAAATGTCAACTCTCAATATTAACGAGAATCCGCCCAATTTGAATATACTGCCATTTTAAATGAGCGCTGAGCTGGGCATTTTGATCCATAGGTAAAATTACCATATAAAGATCTAGCACATCTGTTCTTTGCGATTCCAATGGAGAAATTTGGAAAATTTAACAGTACATTACAAGGATTGGCATGGCTTACTGAAGACTAAATGGTTGTTTCATTGAAAAGAATACCTGCATTAGAGCCAGGACCCTTCATTCTCACCTGCATATTCTTTCCCAGGGCTTAGTACAGTGTTTTGCACACAATAAGCACTTACTCAAAATTATTGGCTGTGTACTCCTTAAGCACTTTGACACACCCCAGTCCCACAGCACTTATGTGCATATCCTTATACTCAACTATTTCCACAGTTTGTAACTTATTTTGATGCCTGTCTCATTGTAGACTGTAAATTCCTTGTGGGCAGGGACTATGCCTACAAACTGTATTGCTTTGTACTTTTTCAAGCACAAAGTACAGTGCCTCGCATATAGTAAGTGCTCAGTAAATTCAACTGTTTGAACGATTACTACTACTACTACTGTTACCATGCTAATCCTATCCCTCCTAGACTACTACATCTGCCTCCTCACTGACCTCCTGGACAACTGTCTCTCTCCATTCCAATTGATACTTCACTCCACTGCATGGATTATTTACCAACAAAAATGTTCAGTCCATGTCTCCCCACTGCTCAAGAACCTCTAATGGCTGCCCATTTACCTCTAGATCAAACAGAAAATCCTTACCATTGGTTTTAAAGCACTCAATCAGCTCGATCTATCCTAACCTCACTTTACTAATCTCCAGCCTGCTCACTCTGCTCCTCTAGCACCAGTTTACTCACTGTGCCCCAACCTCTTCTACCATGCTACCAATCCTTTTCCCACATCCTCATCCTAGCCTGGAACCCCACTCTCTCCACCTTTAAAGCATTAATAAGGACACATCTGCTACAAGAGGCCTTCCCCGATTAAGTTCTTTTTTCTTTGGCTCACTCTCGCTTCTTCACTAAGCACTTTGATCTGTTACCTTTGTACATCTGATGTTCACCCTACACCCAAGCCCACAGCACTTGCGTACATATTTTAAAATTATATATTATAAATCAATTATTTATTCATACTAATGTCTGCCTGCCCCTCTAAACTGTAAGCTCGTTATGGGCAGGGAATGTGTCTGCTAATTCTGTACTGTACTCTCCCAAGCACTTATTACAGTAAGCACTCAAAAATACCATTGACTGATTGCTACTAGCACTATTACTACTAAATATACTGTCGTGCAACTTCCTTCCAGTGCTTCCATTGGAGGTGGGAGGAGGGATTATATCCCTTTTTTGCTGGAAAACTTTATGTATATATACATATGTATATATATATATATACACACACACACACATACACACACATACATATATATAGAAGTCTGGAGCTTTTGCAACTAAATCTCAAATCAAGTAAATAGGCATTCCTTTTATTTTTTAATTTGCGTCTTTTCCTAAGTATGATTTTGATAGAATTTCTATGTACAATTAAAACTGAGGATGAAAATGGATCTACTTTATATAAAGGGACTATCACATTTATTTATAATGTGAAACTGCATATGCATTAGCAGGAAAATATAATTTCAGAAAATTATATTTAAAGCTTGTACAGGCTCACTAGTGTTTAATGCTTCGGAGACAATTCAGCCCAACACAATTAGTGAAGGCCTGAGACAGCAATAAAAATCCAAAAGCAAGAAATGTACCCATACTGAGGCGGAAGTGCTTAGAAAGGATTCTGATTTCTATCGGCAGATAATCATACTCGAAGGGTCCTGCGTTTCTAGGAATAATTACGATATAGATCTAGTCCAGGACACTTCTACTGTTGCCTACAAGGGTTACAGAGTTGACTCTTGACCCTCCAGCAATATTCTCACTAGGCAAAGGCCGAATCTCTTCAGCAGGAGGAATCATGGCAGGACTCTAGCCCTGAACCTTCTCCCTGATAAACAGCAGGAATGGCATTTATTGACTGCTTACTGTATGTACAACCCTGTTCTAAGTGCTTGGGGAGAGTACAACGGAGTGGGTAGACATGATACCTACCACAAGGAGTTTATAGATAAGGGAGGAGACAGGCTTTAAAATCAATTAGAGATGGATTTGTACCTAAGTGCTGTGTGACTGGGATGAAAAACTCTTTATGGGATACAGACCCTAGTGAATAAGAGATGCAGAAAGAAGGGTAAAGAGGGGAAGTGAAAGCTTGGTCAAGGAAATCTTCTTGGAAGAGGTGATTTTAATAGGGCTTTAGAGATGGGAAGAGTAGTGGTCCGTGGGATAGCAAGGGGGACGGAGTACCAGAGGAAAGGGTCAAAATGGACAAGAGGTTGAAGAGAAAGATGAGAATGAGATGCAGGAAATAGGTCAGCTTTAGAGGAGCCAAGTGCAGGCTGGGATGTAATAGAAAATCGGCAAGCTAAAGTAGGACTGAGTGCTTCATAACCAATGATAAAGTTTTAGGGATTTTCCTGCCATTTGACCTTACTGTGGCCTGTTGGAAAGAGCCCAATACTTGGAGCCTGGAGACCTATATTGTAGTCCTAGCTCCATCACTTCTCTGCTATGTGATCTCAGCCATGTCACTTAACGTCTCTGTGGACCTCTGTTTCATCATATGTAAAATGGGGATTAGATACCTGTTCTTCCTTTTCTTTAGACTGAAAGTCCCACGTGGATGAGGGATACAGATTATCTTGTATCTACCACATTAGTATAGTGTTTGGCACATAAGAGGGTGCAGAACAAATACCGTAATTATTACTATTATTAGGCAGTTTTTTCATTCATTCATTCATTCATTCATTCATTCATTCATTCATTCATTCATATTTATTGAGTGCTTACTGTCTGCAGAAAACTATGCTAAGCACTTGGAAAGTAAAATTTGGCAATAAAGAGAGACAATCCCTGCCCACAATGGGTTTACAACCTAGAAGCCGGGTTTTTAAGGGGAGAAAGTTCAGGCAGACCCTTCCTGACGCAGAATCCCCAAGTCCACAGCCAAACTCACAAGCAAATGGGATCCAGATTCTTGCTGCAGTCCAAAGAGGGCCTGTAAATTCTGGTAACTGGGGAAATTCAAATTCAAGTACTCAACACTTTCCCCCAATCCGATTCAAATACCCAAGGGAAACCAGAAATGATGTGAACTATGAAAGGTTGCTCATTTTCAAAATGCTGTGGCTCTGGGTTTATGAAACACAGAGACAGATAACTATTCTGTTCTTGAAGAGTGACACCCCTATTCCATGAATCTGGATCAAAGAGGATCCAATGTGCATGAAAAAGTTCTGAAATAAATTTATACAATAGATTTTTGTTGATGACTTTTTTCAACACTTTCCTCCATCCTCTCCCTTTATTTTAAGCATGAATCCCTACTTAACGTCTATATGAGGAGCCTGAATGAGCCACAGGGACCACTACAATACAGAACACAACTGGCATGAACAGCACAAGGGTCACTTAATTTTTGCAGCTGTACACTATTAATTAATTAGGACCTATGTCTCAGAGCATGCCCAGGATCATGGAAGTTCCCAGCCTGCTGTGATGAGGAAATCACGAGGATAACAGTTTAATTATTTTATTTAAATGTTCCTGAATTTTATTTTTAAATTTGAAGATACCATCTGGATCAGAGATAATCTTACAAGGTTAGAAAAGAATTAGAAAAAAGAAAAAAAAAGAAGGAACTCTACCCCTAACTGATCAAACACAGTATCATCTTGGCTTTCATACAAAGCTGCTCTTTAGCATCTTTCAGTTTGATATCATTTTTGGATGTAGCTAAATGCCAGATACCCTGACAAACATATATTTGGCCAGCTGGATCTCCATCTGCTCAACCAAACATTTTCACACCAAATCCGAATCAAAAGCAATGTTTTCAGAGAGCATTTTCAACAACTGAAATATTAAAATCTTAACTCCAGGTGGCCTTCCTTTGATGGATCTAATCAGGAACACGAACCTTACTCAAGTAATTCCGATGGTCCGCTCAACGCAAACCAACAAGAGGGGAAGGTTAGCTACGGTGCCACGGTGAGCTCCTGAGCCTCTTAAGTCAAGAAGGGTTTACAGAGGCTTGTGATACCTGGGGCTTTAGATTCTTCAAAAAGAAAGTTTAGGGTTGCTTAAACACAAAGCAGTAATAATTATATTTCCTTTCTCGATACTGAGGACTTGGATTGTAAGCTCCTTGAGAGTGGGGAATGGGTTACCTTCTAGTGAAGCTATTCAAAATCCAGGGGTGGAATCTAGACGCAGGATGGTAGGAAGACTCCGCATAACTATCAATCAGTGGCATTTATTGAGCACTTCCTGTATGCAGAGCACTATACTGTATTGAACCCTCCCAAATACTTGTCAGATTTGAGAGGCACGATCCCTTCCCTTAAAGAACTATAACGCATAGGTGTTTCCCTCCCCTTAAAGCTCTTCTAAGACAGAGGTTCCACGCTTTCCTTTGGAGCTCATTTCAATAAATCAATAGCATTTACTGATTGCTTACTGTGGAGAGAGCACTGTACTATGTGCTTGGAAGAGTACAATATAATAGAGTAGGTAGACATGATCTGTGCGAGCACGGAGCTACCTCAAATTAATGATCTACCCAAATCAGGGCTGCTTTAATTTGCATTTATATTCTTTTGTTTGGTCTTCAGTAGAATAAAGAATATCTGAACAGTAACCTTCCCACAGAAAATCATCAGGGTGACCTGGTGGAGAGAGCACAGGTTTGGGAGTCAGAAGGACCTGGGTTCAAATTCTGCCTCTGCCACCTGTCTGCTGTGTGAACTTGGGTAAGTCACTTAACTTCTCTGTTCCTCAGTTTCCTCAACTGTAAAATGTTGATACCTGTTCTCCCTCTTACTCAGACTGTGAACCTTGTAAGGGGCATGGACTATATCCGGCCTAATTAACTTGTACCTATCCCAGCACTTACAACAGTGATTGACACATAGTAAGTGCTTAACACATACCATGTGTTACGAACAGATATACCAGAACTACTTTAGGATAGAAGATGGGACATTATGAAGAGGGTGTGTCCATGTAGTCGCCAGGGTTCAGAAACGACCTGATGACATTCGAATAAGAAGCAGCAGTGCTTAACAAATACCATTTTTAAAAAAAGACTATGAGCCCCATGTGGAACATAGATGGTGACCAACCTGATTAGCTTGTATTCCCCTCCACCCGCTGGCAGTACTTAGTACAGTGCCTGGCACATATTAAGTGCTTAACAAATACCATAAAAAGGAGCCTAAGGACAGGGAATATGCTTGTTATATTGTTATATTGTAGTCTCACAAGTGCTTAATAAGTGCTCTGCACCAATAAGTGCTCAATAAATTATAAGAATAATAATTGTCGTATTTGTTAAGTGCTTACTATGTTCCAGGTACTGTCCTAAGTGTTGGGGTAGATGGTGATTGGGTTGGACACAGTCCCTGTCCCATATTGCTCTCACAGTCTTAATTCTCATTTTACAGATGAGGTAACTGAGGCATAGAGAAGTGGCCTGTGCTTTATCCACTATGCCACGCTGCTTGAAGGGTCTTACTAAATTATATAATACTACACTACTGATTTACATTTGGCATCTGGGTAAGTGTGACTCCCAATCTTATCCTCCTGAATTTTTATTTCAATGGTATTTATTCAACACTTACTGGGTGCATAACACTGTACTAAGCGCCTGGAAGAGTAAAACAGAGTTGCCAGACACTTTCCTATTTATTGAATCTTTCCCCATCCTCAATCTGTGCAGTGTGCTTTCCATTCCCAAGTGTCCTATCCTGCATTTGTCCTTACTGAACTCCACCCTGTTATTGTAGTTCGGGTTTTCCAATCCAAATTCCACTCCTAGCTTCAAAGTGTTAGCAAACACACCCAATTTAGAACTGCTTGCAAATGCGATGCGATTTCACTCCATTTCTCAATTCACAGTTGATCCACCCATTTGTGGGGGTTGTGGTCCTGAAAAACTTTGCATTTTGAAAAAATTCATGTTAGAATACTTGTACGTTGACACCTCGTGTATGTGCAAACCCATTTCGACTGACACCTCATCTATTGGCTTCAACTTGTGGATCGGGCCAATTCATGGCAGATGTACATTGTGAGAAGAAAACTCCCTAATTCCTCAATAGTGTTCTATCCAAGATGCATCATGAAAACACCCGCTACTGCAAAACAGGAGGTATGGATTATATGTGAGAGTAAAGACGTATCTAACAGTTCTTTATAATTGAAGAGGACACTATGATGGTGAGGTCCTATCCATCTGCAGCTGACAGGGCCAATAAGAAATCAGAACACCACACTGTTAATAGATAATGGCAAATTCTTGCTGTGCTATCAATATACCTATTAAGGCAAACAAAATAAAATTAAATTCTTGTTCAAAAGTGAATGATATCCTGATGTCAACCAGGAGTCAGAAGTCTTTTAGATGACAGCCGTAAGCAGCTGTGCAACGCACTGAATTGGAACATTTTCTTGAACAACCATTCTGTCTTCTTTCATCATGAAACATCTCTCAGGTGAAATCGACTTCACCTCTACCCTTCCTAAAAATGACAGAATTTCCCTTTGTCAAATAAAAATATCTGCTGCAATAAGCAGTGTGATAACATTTAAAACAGTGACAGACAAACCAGTGATAAATAAGTGATTTCAATTTAGAGATCTCAAGCTCTATCATGCTGGAATTCCTAAATCAATCAATGGTATTTATTTAGTGCTTATGCTATGTGTACAGCACTGTACTAAGTGCTTGGGATACTACAATACAGCAGAATTAGGGACATACCCTGCCCATAACGAAATTCTTGCTAAGAATAAAGCTGCTCTTTTTCCTGAAGGGTTTTGGTTTTTTTTGCGGGGGGACGGTGTTAGGAAATCCAAGGAATTCCAAAATGGCACACAAAATTAACAGTTTTTCTGAACAATGAAAACAGGTGGAGTTGAATTTGTTTTGGATTTGAAGTAATGGCCCACTTCCCTCATTCTCAAATTTACTCAAAACCATTTTACTCAAGCAGAATGTGCTCATTTCAATGGATGGAAAGATGAAACAAGACTTTGAAGCAGTGTGTCAGCCAATGAAGGGAAATGGCTTAATATCAAATGACCCTCAGGGCAAACAGGGAATCCATAGTTATGTTAGAATTTCATCGTTATTTCGGTTTTTTGTCATGTAGTCTCCTTTAGATGGTAGGTTGATGGGCTATTTCTAAAAAGATGACTTTCTCTATTACCCAGGATATAATTCTGATCCCTGTTTCTCCTACGCACTAGGAAATAAGAGCAAGATTTTCAGGATGCAGTTGGGAAACAGAGCTTAGACCTGAGACTTTAGAACGTGAGCCCATGTAGGAGAGGGAATGTATCCTATGTGATTATCTTGTAGCTAACCCCAGTGCTTGGTACAGTGCTTGGCAACAGTAAGCACTTTAGCAAATACTACAATTGTTATTACCACCCATCCACCATTTATCCCACATCAACTTCCTCCTCTGCCGGACATCTGCTGAGAAACAGAGAGAAAGAATGTGCTGGTGCCCCTCAGAGGTACAGGCTCAGTAAAGGTCCTTTCAAAATAATTTGTGAGAAGGAAGGAGCACAGGCTTGGGGAGTCAAGAGACCTGGGTTCTAATCCTGCTGCAACTTGTCTGCTGTGTGACCCTGGGCAAGTCACAACTTCTCTGCATCTCAGTTTCTTCATCTATAAAATAGGGATTTATCTGTTCTCTCTTTCCTCTGTACTGTGACCCCACATGGGACAGGGCAGTTTAATCTGAATATCCTGGTTCTACCTCAGTGTTTAGTACAGTGCTTGGCATAAAGTAAGGGCTTAACAAATACCACAATCATTACTCATGTCCTGACAGAGTGCCTACAGGTAAGGTTAAAAATCCACCTCAAGAGAATAATTTAGACATCCTAGATATGAGTATCCAATTACGATGAGAGAAGAGCCTCTGTTCTGAGGCCGCAGACTTTGAGGTATCTGGTACCAAAGGGAGATGCCATTAGAAAATGAGGATGGGGTCTCCAGTCAGAACAATGGAGGAGACTCGGTTCTAAGATGTCAGAACCAACACCCTCCACAGAGCACTTGATTCTTAGAAATAGGGATTTGTTCGGCACCTCTCCCATTCTCTCTCATTCCCACTGGGATACTGAGCGCAATGAGTGAGGAAGCCAGGACTCCGCACTTGGCAAAGTGGATGTATGGTCTTCACACACCTCAGCTAGCTTCAGGCAGAACTATTCAATCAACGGTATTCATTCATTCGATATCAATCGATGGCATTCATTCACAATAGTATTTATTGAGAGCTTACTGTGTGGAGAGCACTGTAATAGTAATGGGAAAGTACAATAGCACAGAGTTGGTATACATGACCCCTGCCCACAAGGAGCTTAGAGAAACTGGAGTCAGAGGTCGTGGGTTCTAATCCCGACTCCGCCACTTGCCTGCTGTGTGACCTTGGGCAAGTCACAACTTCTCTGGGCCTCAGTTGCCTCATCTGTAAAAATGGGGACTAAAAAATGTGAGCCCCATGTGGGACAATCTGATTACCCTATATCTACCCCAGCGCTTAGAAGAGTGCTCTGCACATAGTAAGCGCTTAACAAATACCATAATTATTATTATATGATAGAATAAAGATAACTAGAACTCAATGACATTTCTTCAAAGGATATTAAAGTCATAAAAGCAGGCATCACCAGTGAAATGGGAGGAAAGAGTCTCAATATACGCATGACTAAATAAGTGTAGAGAGTGTTAGAAGTTCAAGTTCTCGAATACAAACTGATCAAAGCTAAACAGAAACACCAAGTGACCACTTCTCACCTTTCATGAATCATACCAGGCTGCATTTAAGATTACATTTATCAAAGGCAAGAAATAAAAGAACCACTTTTGAAAAACCATGTTAACCTAGAGATATCTAAGATGTCGAATCTTTATATGGGTCAGAGGTCAGTTTGATTTCATGACCTGCTCAGTGCCATCCTGCAGGGAGTCAGTGCAGTTTAGCGACCCCTTCCTACCCCATTCCCTGCCTTCAAACCCCCTGCAGTGGAAAAAGGAGGAAAAAACTGTGTATACATCAACATGTTCTCTGAGATGAAACTGTAAGAGATTCTATATAAAGGCCAGGAAAAGGATACTTAATGTTGGAATGCTGTATTTATCAATGAATCATACTTACTGAGTGCTTACTATGTCCTGAGCATTGTACTAAGCAGTTGGGAGAGTACAATATAAACAGAGTGAATAGGCACGTTCCCTAACCAAAACAAGCTTACAGTCTAGAGAGGGGGAGACAGAAATTAATATAAATTACAGATATGTACATATGTGCAATTGCCCCTCTTTCTTGCATAGTTTTTGCAATCCAAAAAAAGAAAGGTCACAGAAGTTTAGCAATAAGGAGAGCAGGAGAAAAAAGAAAAGAAAAAAGGAGGAAGAAAGCAGGGGAGAAGGAAATGGATGGTAATTATACTGCATCCCTTGCTTTTATTACACTCTTCCAAGTGCTGCATACCATAAGTACACAAAGAATCAACTGCCCACTATCTTTCCCCTCTTCCAGTCCTAGAGTTTCTACTACTCAGTAAAGAACCCCAGTCCCTTCCCAGACCCAAATTTCTATCTGCACATTCTCACCCTTTTCTTCTTCCCACTTCAATGAGCACCATTATCATTGTTTATCAAAACTATCCTTTATTTCCTCCTCAACAATGGGTCGGGGGGGCGCTGCAATTTTCTGGAGGTATTTATGGGTAATGATGATACAAATTCAAAACACAAACTACAGCACTTCCATATTTACTACATATGGAAGTAATACAGGTCCTTGAACAGTAACAATTGTAGCATTTGGTGAAAAATAAATTTACTGCTTACAAGTCTTTGCTTTGGTTCTGAATTTATGCCAGAATCAATAAAAAACAATAATTCTGCAAACATACATGCTGTATTCATCTTGACATCACAACCTGTCATTATTGTTTACACATAACTTTCAATATGCTTTTGATTTCCATTCATAAGCACATGCATCTCATAATACACCCTTTCACATGCAGTTTTGATAAACCTAACACAATATGTCAATCACATTATTCTATGTTTATCCTTTTAATAATGCCGGTTCCTTCAACTGTGTGTATCTAACTTTGTATCAAATGCACTGCATTATTAGGGAAAATTATTTTGTAATTGATTTGTCACATTAATTTATAGAATGCAAATTTAAAAGGAGAGGTGCAAACTCCTCCATTAGAGTGTAGCTCCCTTGAGGGCAGGGAATCAGTTAGCTATGATATTTAATAAGTCTTACAATGCGCAAAGTACCATATTAAGTACACTGGGGTAGAGTCAAACATAACATATTGGGCACAATCCCGGTCCTACTTTGTGCTCACAGTTTTTCTGCTTATGGACCAGAAAAAAATATGCAAAACAAAACCAGCACGTTTTGGGAGGGGGGTGGGGGGGAGAAGCAGGAGGGTGGGACATTCTGCAATCCCCACTACAACCCTTTTGGCAGTTGCTTGGTGTCACCCTCACCCCCAAGCCCCACCCCACCCTTCCTCTCTGCCCTTGGAGGAGCAGGGACCGTGAGTTGTGTGGGAGGCTCATGGGGTAGAGTGCTAATGCTGGAGGGAAAATTACCCTTATCCCAAACGCATCTGCATCAGACAATAAGTGTGGTATTTTTTTAAGTGCTTACTATGTGCCAGGCACTGTACTAAGCACTGGAGTGGATACAAGCAAATCGGATTGGACATAGGCCCTATCCCACGTGGGGCTCACAGTCTCAATCCTTATTTTACAGATGAGGTAACTGAGGCCCAAAGATGTGAAGTGACTGGCCCAAGGTTAGAGAGCAGACAAGTGGTAGAGTCGGGATTAGAATCCATGACCTTCTAACTCCAAGGCCTGTGCCCCTACACCAAACCAATGAGATCCTGCCTGTAGGCAGCAGAGGGAACAGTTCATTATGAGGTTGTAAATCAACCCTTCCACTGAGTGGGGGTTGATTAGATGGGGTGCACAATCATGCCCATAATCTAATACCCTGGCTGGTACACATATACAACTCATGGAACTCAGTAGGTATTCAATAAATATCGTATTTTACATCCACTATTATGATGTGTGAGCAAGAGCCATTTTCATCATATTTAACCCCTACGACAGCGTTAAATTCTATGACTTTACTAAAGTTTTGAGTCATTTCTTTGCATAACAAAAAACAAACAGATGTTCTGGGTTCTGAAGACATTTAAATAGAGATGGTTCAGTACACAATCTGTTCCCAAAGATGAGTTACATCTATAAGCTGATGTAGTAACTGATGCAAGAGATTTGTCTGAATATGCCTCGTTTTCCCAATTTCCTACAATTAAATTGAAATTTTTATCCAGACTAATGCACTGTCTAAAATGATTTGGAGATTTCATAACTGCAAAGTCAATGGCTAGCCAGTTCTGGCTAGTAATACCATCTGGCAAAGGGTTAAACAATTAAATTGTACATCGGGGCATTTTAAACTTGAAACAATGCCTGTTTTGATTTGGAAAAGCAATCTAAATTTGTATAAAACACTGTAATTATATCTCTCCTTATTCTGACCTGCATTTCCAGGTCTTGCAATTTACAATACCCAATTATAAGTGATCAGACACCAATCTGAACAAAGAATCTTGATAACAGAGTCAAAAGCAAGAAACCAATTAGACACATTTGGTGTGACTTACTAAGAAAGATACACCATAATGGCAGGTCTTTCATTGTAAATGGGAATCACCCAATCTAAGCTACAAATTTCAAGGTTAAAGAGTAGTACAAATTTGCTTTGCTCCCTGATGATCAAGGCAAGATTTGCATATTTTCACCTTCATATATAACCCAGGTAAGATCTGAAGTAGATTGTTCTTCACTGAATGATACATGGCTCGTATTTAGTTGCCGAGAGCTTATGGTTACAAGACGTATATTTTTTCAGAGCTGGTAGCCATATTAGGTTGGTTGGCAATGAACTACCATACAATAATCATCACAATAATAATAACTGTAGTATTTGTTAGGCACTTACTAAGTGCCACGCACTGTACTAGGCACTGGGGTAGTTACAAGATAACCAGGTCAGATACAGTCCCTGCCCACATGAAGCTCACAGTCTAAGGAAGAGGGAGACCAGGTATTACTTTCCCATTTTACATTTGAGAAAACTGAGGCACAGAGAAGTTAACTGACTTGCCCAAAGTCACACAGCATGCAAAGAAAAAGGTGGAATTAGAACCCAGGTTCTCTGAGTCCCAGGCCTGTGTTAGGGAAGCAGCATGGCTCAGTGGAAAGGGCATGGGCTTGGGAGTCAGAAGTCATGGGTTCGAATCCCAGCTCTGCCACTTGTCAGCTGTGTGACTGTGGGGAAGTCACAACTTCTCTGGGCCTCAGTTACCTCATCTGTAAAATGGGGATGAAGACTGTGAGCCTCAGTTGGGACAAGCTGATTACCCTGTATCTACCCCAGCGCTTAGAAGAGTGGTCTGCATATAGTAAGCACTTAACAAACAGCAACATTATTATTATTTCCATTAGACAACACTGCTTCTTGGCAGCGTTAATGGGCAACATTCGAAGGCAAAAGAATAGATCTCTCGATATCTCTTTCCAAAAAAAATTTCTGGCCCTGAGTATGTGCAGTTATTCAAAACTACTGCACTTACCAGGCTATAAAAATTCTCCTTCCTCCTGGTTTTAGTATTAGGCCAAAATATGACTATTCATCTAATTGAAGGCATAATAGTCTACACATGTGATATATTAGCTGGCTCTGAGACTCTAACATAAACCTCTGTGTTCTTACCACAACTGGGGTATGGATGGCATTTAAATGCTTAACAATTTCATCGGTATTTATATTGTAAATCCGATGGATTTGTCAAAATTTGGATATCATTAGGGACATTAGGCATTACTTGGAAAAAAAAGCAGGTAATGAATACGAGAGAAACACCTGTGCTCGCAGAGGCAGACCACCAGGAATGGAACTAAACAGTCTGGGGGAACAGGAAGGTAAGGGAAGTGTGAGCAATCAGAAAGTGTTACTATGTCCAGAAAGTGAGTGGTAATAATAATAATGAAAATAATAGCTGTAACTGTGAGACTGTGGTACCTCTGAAACACTTACTTTGTGTTTCAAGCACTGAACTAAGTCCTGAGGTAGATAATAATTGTATATAAGTGCTTACAACGTGCCCAGTGCTGTACTAAGCACTGGGGTGATACAAGATAACCAGGTAGAACACAGTTCCTGTCCCAAATGGGGCTCACTGTCTAGATGCAATTCAATCAGATCAGATACAGTCCTTGTCCTATATGAGACTCTCAGTACCAGAGAGAGGAAGAACTTAAGTGATATGCCCAAGGTTGCACAGCAGGAAAGTGGCAGAGCTGGGATTAGAACCCAGATCTGAGCACACACTTAACCGATCAGGAAAAGAATGGATTCATTCTGCAGAATAAACGCAGGCCATACAAACTAAGGGAAAACAAAATGCAGAACAATATTAGGTATCATTTGGCACATTCCTTCTCAATCAATCAGTGGTATTCATTGAATACTTACTGTGTGCAGAGCCTTGTTCATTCATTCATTCAACAGTATTTATTGAGCGCTTACTATGTGCAGAGCACTATACTAAGCACTTGGAATGTAAAATTCGGCAACAGATAGAGACAATCCCTGCCCATTGACAGGCTTACAGTCTGCTTGGGGGAGACAGACGGACGAAAAACAAAACAACTTAATCACGATAAATAGAATCAAGGGGATGTACACCTCATTAACAAAATTAATAGGGTAATAAAAATATATACAAATGAGCACA
Organism: Ornithorhynchus anatinus; assembly: GCF_004115215.2. Lineage (NCBI taxonomy): Eukaryota > Metazoa > Chordata > Mammalia > Monotremata > Ornithorhynchidae > Ornithorhynchus > Ornithorhynchus anatinus. The sequence continues at coordinate 29,959,330 of NC_041746.1, forward strand.
GTGCTGAGGGGAGTGGAAGGGAGAGGCGAGGAGCAGAGGGAAAGGGGGGAAAGGGGGCTTAGCTGAGGGGAGGTGAAGGGGAAGCAGAGAGGGAGCAGAGGGAGCAGAGGGAAAAGGGGAAGTTCAGTCTGGGAAGGCCTCTTGGAGGAGGTGAGCTCTCAGTACAGTTTTGAAGAGAGGAAGAGTTAGTTTGGCGGAGGTGAGGAGGGAGGGCATTCCAAGACAGCGGTAGGACTTGGGCCAGAGGTCGACAGTGGGATAGGCGTGAACGGGGAATGGTGAGGAGGTGGGCGACAGAGGAGCGGAGCAAGCGGGGTGGGCAGTAGAAAGAGAGAAGGGAGGTGAGGTAGGAGGGGGCAAGGTGATGGAGAGCCTTGAAGCCCAGAATGAGAAGTTTTTATTTCATGCGGAGGTTGATAGGCAACCACTGGAGGATTTTAAGGAGGGGAGTGACATGCCCAGAGCATTTCTGCAGGAAGATGAGCCGGGCAACGGAATGAAGAATAGACTGGAATGGGGAGAGACAGGAGGAAGGGAGATCAGAGAGAAGGCTGACACAATAATCCGGTCGGGATATTATGACAGCCTGTACCAGTAAGATAGCCGTTTGGATTGTTCTATACTCTGGGGACAGTACAACAATCTCTCAATTAATTTTAGGAGATAGGTGGAGCTAAAAATCATTTCACCATGAGTTGGTTGATGTACAAGAATTTTTTTTTCCATGTGATGTTTTATATATATAGCTATTCCCATGACTACATCTATAATTTCTGTATATATGTAAACATGATAAATATGCATAAGATTTATAATAATAATAATTATGGTACTTGTTAAGCTCTTACTATGTACCAAGCACTCTTCTAAGCATTGGAGTAAATACAAGCAAATTGGGTTGGACACAGTCCCTGTCCCACATGGAGACACATGTAAAATAGTCCAATTTTACAGATGAGGTAACGGAGGCCCAGAGAAATGAAGTGACTTTCCCAAGGTCACACTGCAGAAATGTGGCAGAGCTGGTATTAGAACCCCAGTTCCTTCTGACTCCCAAGACTGAGTTCCATCTACTAAGTCATATAAATAGACTGATGGAAACGTGTCATATAATATTGAAACACACCAAACCGCATATTTCCTAGACCTTGTACCTTGCATTGTACTGTTCCACACACTTAGAACAGTGTTCTGCACGTGCTCAATAAATAGCACTGATTGATTGATTTCATCTCAGTGCTAGAACTAAGGTCAGGGCCACATCACCCACTATGCTCCGAAGGGAATAATATGGCTATTCAGGGTCTTAAAATGAGGAAAGCACAAAACCTCCCATCAAGGATTTGCAATTTATGCCTGTGCCAGGTGTTACAAACAGTGCTGATAATAATGTTGGTATTTGTTAAGCGCTTACTATGTGCAGAGCACTGTTCTAAGCGCTGGGGTAAACACAGGGGAATCAGGTTGTCCCACGTGGGGCTCACAGTCTTCATCCCCATTTTACAGATGAGGGAACTGAGGCACAGAGAAGTTAAGTGACTTGCCCAGTCACACAGCTGACAAGTGGCAGAGCTGGGATTCGAACTCATGAGCCCTGACTCCAAAGCCCGTGCTCTTTCCACTGCGCCACGTGATACACTGCCTCGAGCTTTCTCAAACAGATGTGGAGCATCTGAAACAGAGGTGGCCAGTTAGTTGCCGACAGTTGGAAATCACGGGTGCCCTTTAACAGCCTGCCACTCCTTAAGGACATCAGATACGAAGCAGACTCTACCTCTCCCTGCCCCCTATTTCCAGCAGGAACCACCAAACAGGCAGAGGACTGAATCTGTCCATCAGATGGAACAGTTTCCCATCTAACACGATGGCTTATGCTGTGAAGCTGAGGGGTGTTTAGGGGAATTGGGAATCTGATATCTGGGTTCCTGGAACATCTGTTTGGAAAACACTACACAAAAGATGGAAAAACAAAGATGCTTAGGGCAGCTAAACCATCCCTTTTGTTTACATCTGAAGGAAAGAAAAAAGTGAAGTTGTGAGAGTACTTTAAAATGACTGATGGAGTCTTCTTAGTGGGTTGGGATGCAACCATATTCTCCACATTAAGAGGGTCCTCTCACAAAGCACTTTAAGAAAATCGGGAGTGTTTTTTATGTTAACTTTTAAAAGCTACAATTCAAAGGCCCAATTTTCTCCCATGGGAGACTGACCAAGAACACTACAGAAAGATCCCCCGGGATAAGATGCCAAATGAATGTCAAAGATGATTAGTGATCAAAAGCAAAGTTTTTGTGACCACACACCGTTTCTGAAAGGTCACAATATTAAGATCCTTTAGTAAGTGAGCGTATTTACAAACCTATTAAACAAGGGTGTAACAAAGAACCCGATTTTTTTGTTCTTTCCTTTAGATCTTGGGCTTGAAATGGGGGCTGCTTTCGTGTTGGTGTTTCCGCCTTAGGAGAGTAAACGTTACAAATACAAAATCAAATTATATTGCAAAGGCACACAGGGAGATAAAACATTTTTCGTCAAGACAATTTTCCCTCAGGATATGAGGAAAACTAAAGTAAACTTTCAAAAGAACCCAGGATCAGCAGATATTACAATGCCCTATTTTATATAAAGAAAAAAAATCCCAAACTTATTCAGTGACCTACTGACTTACCCCCACAGCTACCTAGTCGTGTGGAAAACTGGATTTTACTTGGATCCGTCCCTGTTTGCAATATCCCTGGTTTAAGCTATACGAGCAAAATCGAGATCATAATCTTGGACAGAAAACAGAGGGGTGACAAGAGGCAAAATATATTGGCTGACAGCCTGTCTAATGAGACAGCTGGTGATCTAAAAGTGACAATTCCAAAACATGAAAAGATGAAACTTCAAATTCAAAATGCACTAATGGATAGGCACATCAACAAAATCCCTGAGCAGGGAACACTATCTCAAATGGATGGAGAGGATTCTTTTGGTGTCAGAATCCTCTCTTCAGAAGCAAGGTAAGTTTCCCTTCAGGTCTAGCCAATCATGTCCAAGTGAAAATGGTCAGTGATCAAAGCAACACCATCTACCTATAGAGGACAATATATTTGGTAGGATGGAGGTCAATTGTTCTCTTAAGCTGTGAGCACTGTTAGGGGTACAAATTTACAATCGTCTAGACTGCAAGTTTGTTGTGGGAAGGGAATGTGTCTGCTTAACATTATATTGTACTGTATGCTCTGCACACCGTAAGTACTCAGTAAACTGACTAGGATTGTGTTCAATCTGATTATCTCATACCTTCCCTAGCACTTACCAGAGTGCTTCGCACATAATAGTAAGACTGGGAGCCCCACATTGGACAACCTGATCACCTTGTATCACCCCAGTGCTTAGAACAGTGCTTTGCACATTGTAAGTGCTTAACAAATACCATTATTATTATTATAATGCCAAAAAAGTCAAGTGGTCTGTTGGAAAGGGCAAAGTCAAGATATCTGGGTTCTCATGCTGGTTCTCCCACCTACCTATTGGTGAATTTGGGCAAGTCACTTCACTTTCTAGCCCTCAGTTTTCACCTCTATAAAATGGGGACTAAATACCTGGTGTCGACTATGAGCCCCAGGTGGGACAGGCCTCTCATTTGATTATTCATATTTATCCCAGCACTTAATATAGCATTTGAAATGTAGTACGCACTAATAATAACACAATCAGTATCATTACTGTAAATACCCCCAATGAGTGAGACTCTATTTTAATGGAATTCTCTGTTTCTAAAGATCAGGTCTCACCCATTGAGACAGCTTCCAAGGGCCTTAAGAGCCACTTCTTCAGCTCTGGTTTTATGTCCAAAGGGCATTAGGAAAATAGAGTTTATGCCCTCTCCCAAAATCTAGACTGGGGTAAAGTGGAAAGAGCCTGGGCTTTGGAGTCAGAGGTCATGAGTTCGAATCCCAGCTCTGCCACTTGTCAGCTGTGTGACTGTGGGCAAGTCACTTAACTTCTCTGTGCCTCAGTTCCCTCATCTGTAAAATGGGGATGAAGACTGTGAGCCCCACGTGGGACAACCTGATTCCCCTGTGTCTACCCCAGCGCTTAGAACAGTGCTCTGCACATAGTAAGCGCTTAACAAATACCAACATTAAAGCAGAGTATAATAATAATTGCAGCATTTGCTAAGTGCTTACTCTGTGTCAAGCACTGTGATAAGTGCTGGAATAAATAAATATAAGATAATTGGATCAGACTCAGTTCCTATCCCACATGTGACGCACCGAAGTACTGAACCCCCATTTTATAGTGAGGAAATGGAAGCCCAGATAACTGAAGATACTTGCCCAAGGTCAGAGAGCAGGCAAGTGGCAGAACTAGGACTAGAATCCAGATGCTCTAGCTCCCAGGCCCGTGATCTTTTCACTAGGCCATGATATTTCTAAAATTATTCTGAGTATTCTGAGAGGTGATAGTGAAATGGCTTTGCCTTACTTGCCTCAATGCCATTTTGGGAAGTTTGATTTATTCAGTGTCTAGCAAACCAGCAACTTGGAATCTCCCACTAAGGACAGTGGAAGAGCCTCTCGTTTCTGAGACTTCAGAACTGAGACTCTGCCTGAAGGAACAAAGCTGGGCAGTGTAGTTTGCATGGGACAATTCAATAGCCTCTCCCTGGCAGTTGTTTCCCCCATGGGGCACAAAATGCAATGAGCGAGTAGGAGGTCAAGGATGCAGGTAACTGCAAAATACATGCAAAGATATTTTAAAGGTGTGACCCACTGAGGGCCAAAGTGGCTGCAGCATAGTGCCAATACTGTGCTGTATCAACATCACCCAGAAGCTCCTGCCTTGGCAGTACTTTTCTTTGCCCATGTTGGCCAGCTAGTTTTCAGATTTCCTGCTGGGCTTACCACCTAAGGGCCTCTTCAGGCAGAAATCTTCACAAACAGATGGCATAACACCAGCAGTCATTCATTCCCCTGCCTGCAGAGAGCCAAGACTAAAACCCAGGTCTCTTGATTCCTAGTCAGGCTCTTTCCACTGGATCAACAGTAGGGCTGAGCCAGTAGCTGGATATCTATTGATTGACAAGGGTTAAAGCTTAAGTATCAGCCATTCATTGTGAATGATTTGCTATAATAATGGTGGCATGTGTTAAGTGCTTACTGTGTATCAGACACTGCACTAAGCACTGGGGTGGATACAAGCAAATCAGGTTGGACACAGTCCCTGTCCCATATTGGGCACAGTCTGAATCCCCATTTTACAGATGAGGTAACTGATGCAAAGAAAAGTGAAGTGACTTGCCCAAGGTCACATAGCAGACAAGTGGCAGAGCTGGGATTAGAACCCAGGTCCTTCTGACTCCCAGGCCTATGTTCTATTCACTAGGCCACAGTGTTATCAGCACAGGACTGACAAAATAATCAAACTCTACATGGGACAGGGACTGTGACCAAACTAATTATGCTGTATCTACCGTGGTGCTTAGTACACTGCTTGGCACATAATAACCACTTAACAAATACCATTATTATTGTTTTTAATGGTATCTGCTAAGCAGTAACCAAATTTTAACACTGTCCTAAGCACAGAGTAGATATAAGATAGGTCAGACACAGCTAATATTAGCTGGTGGAAATGAAGCTAAATTCTAGAATAGGAATTGTATATTCCTGTCTTCATTCTGAAAAACCAAAAAACCTTGAAATATAATACTGGGAACATAGTTAAGCTATCTGAAACTCAGTTTCCTCATCTGTAAAATGAAGCTAATAACGCTTGTCATCTTTGTACATCACAAAGGTGTTACAGAGGAGAGCTGATAAATATTTAATGACTCATTAAAAACTCAACAAGAAAAAACACTCATTTAGATGCATAGATTCCTCCAAAGGAAAACAAACTTTCTAAGACCTTTAAAACTAGATCAAGGACCATGAATACAAACCCCTCGGTAAGGGTTACTACAGGCATTAGATAGCAAAGACTCCGGTGTACTTTTTCAATGTACAGAGTCCCAGAAAGAGATAGCAAAAAAAAATTTAAACAGCTCAACTAGATTTCAAATAATACAACCATTTTTCTCAGCCACGTCTCAGATTTTTATGCTAAATTTGAATTTATTTTAAATTCCCAATCCAGGTAACACTTGTAATTGAGGATATATCCCCATTTAAAATTATGAGGACACCTGAGGTATTTGGCCCATTGTGCCAAACTCTGAGCTAAGTACTGTGGTAGGAAAAATTCAAATAAATCAGACAAAGGACTGGGAAGTCCTACATGAGGCTCACAGTCTAAAGGGAGAGCAAGTATTTTATCCCCATTTTACAGATGAGGAAATGTAAGTAGTGTGACTTGTCCAAGGTCACGCAGCAGGCAAATGGTGGAGTCAGAATTAGAACTTGGGTCTCCTAACTTCTGGTCTTATGCTATCTCTACTAGGCCTTGCTTCTAGATAAATTGCATACGTTGAATAATTGCAGAAAAAAAGAGAAAAAACATATACTGCACAAAAATATAAAAAAGCTACAAGCAGATTTTATGGATAACATCTATGTGGAAAATAAAAATGTGTGGAAATATTTGATATTAGATATGCATATATTCATATATATGCATCATGTATGCATATACATATATACTTGAAATCCTAAATTCAATATAACAATCCTCGATGACTACCATCCAAACTAAAACTAATATACTGGATTTTCTCCATTTTTCAATTTTTCACAGTTACAAAGTATTTCTCAGATAGTTTCAAAACTCTAGCTAAGATCACTGAATGCTTTTTAGCCAAAGCCAAACACTTACGGAAATACACCAGGATTTTTTACCAAGATATAGACTGTTTCCATCATTGCAATGATTACGAAAAACAACAACAAACCATGTGTCTCCCACTGTGTTTGCTGCACCAATTTACATCGTTGCCATTCATATTTTTCACTTTCACCATTTCCATCCACCTTCTAAAATCATTTGCCACCATACACCTCCACTGCCTCTTGAAAAGTAGGGTATTAAAATTCCAATCCCTTTTTTCATAGGACATGTGAAATGAGTTGGAGAGCCTCAGCTCAGACCCCAATAGAAAGGTGTCCAAAAGTAAAAAGCAAGTTAAAACTAAAAGCAAATTCTAACTCCATCCTTTGTTGGCTGAGAATGAAAACTGAAGCAACCTCTGTTGTATGCTATTTCCTAACTGTGGTATGTAAGTAGGGGAAAAAAATATGAATCAGATTCCCTTAATGAGTGGTAATCAATCCTACATAATTTGCAAGCATTGTCTTCTACAACCTTCTTATTCATTTGCCTCGTAATTCTTACTGCATGGAATTACATACCTGTGAAATCGTCTTCTCTATGAATACTATGGCCCTCCCAAAAAGGGCTAAAACATTAATTACCCATACTTATGATTTATAATCTGAAATGGGTAAGGGAATAAAAACATATTTATGTTTTATAGTTTGGTTAGGGTAAGCAGCACTAAATCACTAAGTCCAATTCTCAACTTCAGAAAGTAGTCAATTAGATACAAATATGCACTCAAGTATGCATCCATACATAATGCTCAGGTTTAGCACTGGCTAAAGAATAAATGGAAGAATAAATAATAATAATTGATGCATTCCATCATTTTCACCTAATGTTTCTTTACAGAGTGGTAACAGCCTCTAAATGTCAATCACCTGGGGAAGATGTGGTCGTGGTAATCATCATAGTACAACTACAGAAGTTAGATAAAAGTCTTCCAGGACGAATGCCATGGGTTTTAAAATGCTGGATTTGTTTTGGGGCCCGGCTGGTAGCATGGACCCAATACCCACGGTTCAAACACACATAATTCAGGAGGCCTGCCTACTGGCAATAAAGGCCGAAATTGGATACTTGGTGAGATTAATTACCTAGATAGGGCATGATAATGCAAGTCAAATGGGAATGTAATTAAAGTGCACCTTCCATGAAAATTATTCATTGCTGATGGATCAGGTGACAGATAAATCAAAAGGCATTTTTTTTTTTAAAAAAGCTGCAGGTTAACTTGAGGCAGACTCCCCTCTTTAGAGACCACAGGAAAGGCAGCCCCTGAATTCGGGTCTACCTTCTTGTGCTCTTCATCATACTTTAAGACAAAAGGATAGATTGCAATGTAGCGTCGGAGAAAGGAGCCAACAGAAGAGCTCTTTGGGAGGTGGCAGCAAACAAAAGGTCCCTTAGTATGGAACCAATTGGCTGGCAGCTTTCAGATTAGTATATCATTCTACTTTTATGCCATAACGGGGACTGCCACCATAAAAGAAGGCAAGTGATGAATTAATAAATCGACTAGTCCCCAGTGTGCAATTCTCGCAGATGAAAGACATGCTGCGGTAATCAAACAGGGTTATAAATTAGGTAAATCGAATGGTACAAGAAGTATCTCCAGCAATTATTATTAAATAAATCTTTCTGGATTTGTGATTACTCTCACTACATTTATTTAGAGTTAAAAAAAAATACACAATAAAAGTAAAAGGGAGAGCTTCTTATCATAATAGTAAGGTAATTTGGGGAACCCAGAGGGATATTAATCCTAATCACTGATGCATACTTCTGCTCATTACATTTATTGTACACCTGTCAGCAGACAAAAGTACATGATACATTTTAGGTTTGATGTCTGATTAAGCGCTAATTATTGTAACATTGCCACAGAGTTAAAAGCAGTTGCCTGTTTTTACAAATGAACCCACCTCCTTCTCAACAGAGTATATGCCTCTCCTCCTAATCAATTTCCTTGACAATACCAATACTTGCACAGAATAATACAACTCTGTCTCTCAAGGGCTTAACATATGCAACTTGTAAAAAAGAGTTTAAGAGAACACAACAGCCATTTTAAGACAGATGCAGTAGTAGTGGCTTTGGGGGTTATTTCTGTCTTCGGTATGGAAAATTTTAAAGCAAAAATTTAAAACCTGTTTAACTACTAAAATCCCGGAAAAAAGCAGGAGGCTGCAAGAAAAAAAAATCAAGCTTCTAATATTTTTTCTTCAGGTTTAAAGCACTGGTGTGAATTTATATGGCTGTTATCATACTACAGAACAACTGTGTAAGTTAAGCCACATCTAATTGAATCTACAGCAAAACCACCCTCTTGATTGGAAAAAAAAATGCCAAAGATTAAGAAGTGTGTACTTTCTTACTCTGTAAAAAATATATTTGCAGGAGGCCACTATGAACTGAACTTTGCCTTTCATTTATTCTAAAAGTCAGCTCAAATTTGCATCGAATGGTAATTGAAATGATTTTGGAAAGAGAAAAATCACCTCTATAGTTTTCTTTACATCAGGTGCAAAACCGTTATAAGTAAGAAAGCAATAAAGCAAACACCCAGAATGTAATCTTTCCTGGGTGTTAAATTTGTTCTTTTGAGCTTTGAAACCAATTTTTTTGTGGTGTAATAAGTCAGTGTACAAAAACACATCTGTCAGAGGATTACCCATGTGTAGTTCTACTTTCCTAAAGGTTACTGATTAAATTCAAAAACACAGGCATTGTAAACACCTGACACAGTTTAACAAGAGACATTACTTTTTACTGTTCCTTGCCAGTTCCAGCTGGTAACTTAATCCCAGGCAAACTACAAAGCAAAACGATTTTGATTTGTCAGATTACCCTGAGCTTGTCCAGAAAACGGCCCGAAATTTAGTTCCTAGGACACTATAATTAAGATTCATTCATCCATTTCATCCCTGGCTCTAAGAAAATAATGAAACACCAAAGAAGCAAGACGGCAGCTTAAAGCGGGTGAGTTAGCATCTTTTCAAATGCAACACCTGTATTTAATGCAGTTTTTGCTCCTTCTGGAGCAGATGCTCCAAAAATCAAACATGGATTCTATTTATTTCTAGAGTTTAAAATGACATTGCATTTTATAAAAACACTGAAAATTGCCAAAGTTTGGCCAACAATGATATGAAACAAAGAAAAATTGGGTTGTTCTATAGTCACCAGAAACTGGTTTTCAAAAGTTTTTTTGTGGGAAAAAAACCTGCTTCCCGAATTCAAAAACACAATCCAGCACTTGCTATGGATTAAACAACGGGGTAGACACAAGAAAATCAGATCAGAGAGGGGGTAGGTATCATATAGGGCTCATGGTATAAGAGGGAGGGAGGGAGAGCTGTTAAGTTGTGCAAAAAAGACATGCTGGTTAATAAACTGACCACGATTACATTAGAGTCTATGCAGATACAGGACAAGACTTGCATTCTTGCACTGTTAGACTCCTGCCTTCTTCACAGGCAAATCATCAGGGATGAAGCAATTTTCTAAGAACTTCCAGATATCTGTAGGAACAGAAGTTTTGGGAGAACAGTGCAGACATGACCTAGAACTAGTATGGCCAGTCTTCCAGTTTCATACTGGATCATCCAGTTATCAGCTATCCTTTGCCCTGTCTGGCACAGCTGCAGCACCTGACACCTTTATGCCTATTTTTTTTTTCAGGTATGATGTCTCTATCAAAGCAGCTCCACCTACCAAGTCCCATGGCCTGGATGCAGCATTAATATTAACGGGAAAGTAGGTCAGGGATGCAATAGCTTTGCTGCAAATGGTGAAATGCTCTAGATTCTGCAGATTTCCAAAAAAAGATCCCAATGACGTCTTCGCATTACACTGCATAACCAGAGTAAAGCATGCAATGTATTGGGCATCTGTTCTGTCCAGATTTTCATGAGCACTGTCAGTGACACCCTTCGTTCAGTACTCTAAGTGCATAGTATAGTACTCTGCACACAGTAAATGTTCAATCAATACCACTGATTGACTGTTCAGTGGCAGATCCCCACAGTGTTTTATTACACAAGCTATCTCAACTCTGTGCTGCTCCATGCAAAATTCTCAAAACAATTTTAAAATATCTTTGAACAAAAAGTGAGCTGTAAAGTTGTACTAAAATGAGATGTGATTTCTTAAGTGACAAAACTCATGAATATACTTCTACACTATTGGATTTTTGCTTCTGCTGTACTCTCCCAATCACTAGTAGAGTGCTTTGCTCTCAGCAGGAACTCAGTAAATACCATCAGATAGTTCTAAGCACATGTGGAATGCCACTAGATTGTAAGCTTCTTGAGGACAAGGATCACGTCTAACAACTCTATTGTACTGTACTCCCCAACGTGTTTAGTTCAGTGCTCTGCACACAGTCAGCACTCAGTAAATACCACTGATTTATTAATTGTTGTGGTGATGCTTTTTAATCCAACAGAGTCTTTTATTTGGTAGAGTCAGTTACACTTTGCTTGACTTTTTTTTAAACCAATCCCAAAGATTTTTCCTTTGGAATGAGACTAAATTTTGCCTACCAAAATGTTACTGCCAAAACGTAGCTATACAAAACTTACTGTAGCTGCCCATCTTCGTAATTCTAAGATGAGGCGATAAGAGGCCGCGATAGTCATGTATTTCAGCTTGAGCTGGCGATCCAATTCACTCCAATTTAAATGAAACACCCCTGGAGCTTTAACAACATGAAGTTAGATTTCTGCTACTTACACTGCCACATCTACAGAACATGAATGAGAGTTGTTGCCTGTTTCACTGTCTGACCTACCCCAAACACTATTCCAGATTTTGAGTTCTCAAACAAAGCAGTCAGAAGAAACAACTTCATGTGAAATGGCAACTTCATGTGAAGCAACTTCAGACAGACTCTAGATGATTGAGAACACAAGTGCATCTTGATCTAACAGCCAAACCACAGTTGTTCAATTTTTTTGAGAGAGAATGGTGCAAACCTATCAGCAACATTAATTTGAACATATGAAGAGAGTAACCAATGTCTTAAATGAGCACTTCTTACACTGAACCGAATACAGCATCCAGTTCCTTAAAGATCACTTCCTGTTATCGTTTTCTCAGACTACTATGACTGACTGAGGATAGAATGCACAAGGGTCTTAGTCTTCATTTGAGAAATATGCATAATGTTTATAAAGCTTAAAAATGAATGGTATTTCTTGAAATTTAAGATCATTTCATGCTCAATGAATTCCTTTTTATTCCAAATAATTTAAGGGGCAAACCCATAAGATAAAATATCCAATCAGTGGTATTTATTGAGCACTTAGTGAAGAGCACTGTATGGTTGGAGAGTAAAATTATAATGTGAGCCTCATATGGGAGAGGGAATGGGTACGAGTCAATTATCGTGTCGCTACCCCAGTGCTTAGTACAGTGTTTGACACATGAAATTTAAATGCCACATTATTATTATTACAATAGATAAGATTACTGCTCTCAAGGATGATTATGTCTGATTCTCCCTTAAAGAGTGTAAGCTTTATGGGGGCAGGGAGAAATTCTTGTGCTCCTATTGTACTTTCCCAAACATTTAGTTCAGTGCATTTTTACACTCATTACGACTACGTTAATGAGACTAAGCAAGGCCTTTTTAAGGGGTCACTCAATTCATAAAATTGCTAAAAAATATAGTACCATAGAGTGAAGAAGTTGAGGATGCTAAACAAATGTTATGTGATGAAAAAACACTGGTTTTCTCAAGTATATTCCTATAACTCACAAAACAATAAGAGGAGACTAGGGAGCCACCAGCGATAAAAGTGCTCACTGGACTCTAAGGACTCAGCCAGGGTCTCCAGACACTCATCTTTATTACAGTCTTTTTAGTGGTAAAACACATTGACAGTTTTCTCAGAGAAAGATCTATCCCTGTGTGTTTACAGTATTTCTATTCTAGTAATCCTCTTTAATGCTGACAAATGTATTCTTGATACCGCTCATTTTTTGCACATCGGGATTTCAGAATACCGTGGTTTCGATGGAAATTCAACGGATGCATTACAATCTCTCCTCGACCTACCTCCGTGGTGTTTCTAATATTTAACTTCTGTGGCTTTTCATTACAGTTTTCTGTGGATTGAGCTTTGATATCTCAGTGTTGCTTTTAACGGTGCTGTGTGTCAGCATACTACACTGCAAATAGAAGTCGGCAAAAACACACATACACACATACTTCAAAAACCACCTCACTGGTGAGTTTGCTGACTATCCCCAATTGCTCTCACTCTGCAGCTTCGATAACACCCCCCATATAACCCTGTATCCACAATTATTTAATGTTCTAAAAACAATTTTCCATTCTTTTCTTTCTTTTCTAACTACTCATGCTTGAATGCTCTTTGGCATTTATAAATTTGTGTCACTTTGTTTTAAAAATAAATCAGGCATGAAATTGGTGTCAGGGCCCGTTTTTGTGAAGGACTAATGTTCTCCTTAGCATTTCCAGTCATCCTATTAATAAAGATGAATAAACTTTGGGGAGAATTTTAAAACCTGAAATGTGTGGAATTTCATTTTCCGTTTTTAATATTATTTAGGCAAGAATGAAAGAAATTCTTAAAACCCAAGAAAAAGAAAAAACCAAATTCGATTTGGGGTTGTATAACAGGTTGCAGAGAGAAAGGCATTCAAACTAAAACGCACAAGTCATCTGTCCCATGTTCAGACCTGCCTTATTTTGTTCTGTGTTCTGCCATATTTGCCAGGAGGGAGAATTGCGAGGAGATGTTTTTTGAAAGTTGTCCTTTTATATGGAAATTCAGATTCTAATTTAGCAATTAAAAGCTTTGGGTGTTTTCCCTGGTTTCTCTACCCAGAAACCAGGAATGTAGAAGCTGGTCTTTTTTATCCTGACCACATTTTGGGTGAAACATCGTAATTTTGAGTTTCATCTAAAAAGGATAAGACTGGAAACAAGCACAAGTGTGTGCACAAACACACAAACCAAACCTACAACCAACCCCCAATGACCCTTTTCGGTATGTTTATCTCTTCTGAGGTGCCAGGGTTTTTTCTATGTTTAACAAGGTAAAGTAGCGGGTGAATTTCCCTTATGGAGAGTAGAAAAACCGGGGAGGTGAGAAAAACAGGGAAACAAAGTTGAATAGCCAAACTGCCTGCAGTGAGTACTCAAAACCTTCTACCGCCCAGGACAAGTATCTCTTCTGCATATTGGTTAGAAGCCAACAGCCACTCCAAATTCACACTCAGAAAGCAAGGCAAATATGAGAATTGTCAGAACAGGACACCTGTCCAAGATTCCATCCAGTTTACTTAAAAGGATGCAATTCTGACTAAACAAATAACACCTGGGGAGATTAGAACAGAAGAAATTATAGCTCAAGTCCCATTCAAAATTTTGGGTAAGGATATTGAAATTAGGTGCAGACTGACATAATTAAAAGGCCAGAAAGAGAGGCAGTAAGCACAAATTTGACTCAGAGACTCTCACTGTGCAATGGTGTGAGAAATTTAGGAGATCAAGATTTCATTTCGAGCCTATGTTTAAAAAAAATTCACATCAGAGATCAGGCCATTGGTAATGGCACAAATCGGCATGCAACTTTACAGAAGAATGTTTTTTCATTCAGCAAAATGGAGCACATTCTCCACAGAGATGTACCAAGTTCCTTAATACCTCACTTTTTACCAAACTCGAATAGACACTCCCGAGTTAAATGATGCCCCATCTGGAAATGAAATTTTGGATGCAATCCTTTGGAACTTGACGCTTCATACCATTTTAGGGGCCTTTCCTCCTGCTAAACAGCTTCCATTTGGAGATCTCCTTTTATCTTAGCAAATTAGCTCCACTCCTACCCAATCGATTAACTGTATTTACTGAGTGCTTATTGTGTGCAGAGCACACATGGGAGAGAACAATATAACAGAGTTGGTAGACACATTCCCAATCCACAAGGAGTTTACAGTCTAGGGCGGGGAGACAGATGTCAATATAAATACATTAATGGATACGTACATGAGTACTGTGGGGTTGAGGGTGGGGTGGAAAAATCCATAAACTAGAATGAAGAGGAGGTGAGAAGGTAAAACGAGTAAAAGGTTCACTTGCCCTTTCATCTACTCAACATTATTATTATTATTCATTACTATTCATTATTCCTCCTTCATTGACTATTGGCTGGACTACTCTAACTCCTCCTCACTGGCCTTCCTACCACTGCTTCTCTTCTCTCTCACATTCTGCTGCTCATACCAGCTTGCTCCCCCCAAGTGCTTAGTAAATAATAATAATTACGGTATTTGTTAAGCACTATGTGCTGAGCACTGTTCTAAAGTGCTCAGTACAAAGAAAGCGCTCAGTAAATGCCACTTACTGATTGACATTGTGGAAATGACACTCTGAACATTAATTAATTAATAATGGTATTTGTTAAGTGCTTACTGTGTGCACTGTACTAAGAATATATCCCTCCCTTCCACAAAGGCCTCCCATGGTTATCTATTTCTCTGCCCACTTAAGAGTTGGATCGAAGGCTGTCTACTGCTGTTTCTTTCATACCTTTCTACTCTTCTCCTGCTTCACTTCATCTCTCACTAACCCTCACTAACTGCAAAGTTATTTCTGGGTCTCATTTCTCCAGTCACTGATCCTCACAGCTCATGCATTTTCCCTGCATGGAAGTTCCTTCTCTCTCTTTCCTGCCACACCTCAAGGCTCTTGTAATGAACACCTCCTCCAAGATATACTTCTCAACTTTCCCCACCTCCTCTGACCAATCGATCAAATGTATTTGTTGAGCACTTACTGAGTACAGAGCACTGTACTAAGCACTTGGTCTCCCACGAGTTAACAGAGTACAACAGAGTTAGCAGCCATATTTCCTGCCCACTCTGATCAAGTTAACACTCAGCCACTCTCAGCACTAATATGTATGTTAGTTTATGTGTTCCATTGATTTAATCATCTTTTGTTGGCTTTTCCTGAAAATAGCTGTAGAAATTTTCATAACCATTTGTATGTATCCTAACTCTCCAAAATCTATTCTGTCTTTCCCATTAGATTTTAAATTTCTTGAGGTCAGGGAGTGTGTCCTCTCCTGTTATTGTATGCCCCCAAGCATGTAGTACAGTTCTCTGCACACAGTCCATGCTCTAAAAATATCAATGATGTTGATGACTGGCAAGTCATAAGTTAAAGGGAAAATGAAAAAATACAGGGAAAGATCCAGACAAAGCATAAGAGGAGGCAAAGAATGCACAGCACCAATTTACTATCTTTCATTCTTTATAGGGGCAAGTGGAACAAGAAACAGAAAAATGCTCCACATCATGTGACTTATTAGGTCACATATCTATGCATTAAAAAATGCACTCACTCATATGGGAAGATTTAATGGCTCTGCAGTTGTTATCTCTATTGCCAAATGTCAAGCCATAAATTAAATCCTGGGCAATGTGAACTAGCAATTTTTGTGTTGCATCACCTCTATATCAACTTATCTGTTGATGAGTATTTTCAGAAACACATATAGCTGCCCTTCAGGTTTCAAATAATATCCTGAAGGGTTCCAAGATGATACTCTGATTTTTATCTGTACCTGTACAGATACCTGTACAACTATGGATGAATAGATTGATGTGAGTCTGCAAATATTCTGCTGTTTAGGCAGCATACTATCCCATAAGGACAGACAAGGAAGTAAATAACTGAATCAAGAAAGCTACACAGTCCTGTGGAAGACTATCAAATCAATCAATCAATCAATCAACAGTATTTATTATGAATTTACTCTGAGCATACCCCTATACTAATCACTTGGGAGAGTACAACAGAGAAAGTACAGTTCAACATGGCAACAAGATTCAGACCAAAATGAAGGAGCAAGGAAGGATAGTCATGCTCAATGTTCTTTATGGATTTACAATGTTCAACCTTCCATATGTTCCTTACATTTGACTTTTAGAACACCACCAGACATGCCACCCATGTGCAATAGTTAACACCAAGGGGTTAAAAAGGATCACCGTGAGATCCTAGAACTCAGCCAGACCACAGACACTGAAGCAAATCTAGTAAGATCTCACCATCACTGGATGGACCATGAGAGAGGACTGGATGACAGCAAGATACCCAAACTGTTGCTCTAAGAAGGACTGAAATGGGTAAGTATAAATGGAACTAACTTTTAGGATTGCTCCATGTGTCTTTAAACAAAACCTCCTAAATATACCACATAAATTTGTGTGAACTTAGGAAAAGGTTATTCGGTTTTATGGTGTGACATGAATAAGCTACTTAGTAGTTAGATTACCTATTCACAGTGTTTTCCATGGTTTAATAAGGCTTGGGATCATCCGAAAAGTTACATAATGCTTAGCACAGACAGTTCTGGGCCTTTCTATATTCTGCAGCTAATGACCAAATATTGTTGAAAATTTGGACACTAATTGTCCGATGTCGACACGCTATGCTTAATTAAGTACTGCTCATTTGAAGCTATGCTAATTGTTTTTCACAGGTCTCCTTCTTCTGTCCTTGCTGCATGCAAGTAAGTACAGGTTGGTATGTACATCTCTGTCACGTACTTTGTCACTGAACATACATCATCCTTTCTGCTTCATCCCCGATTAATTTTGCTGGCTTGCAGCAATTATCTCTCCCTTTGTGACTGACCTCTTAGCAAATGGAGTGCAGGATTGTGGGATCATTTCTCCCCGCCCCTCCATTTTTTTTTAACTACTTAATTGATCCTTCTCTGTCCACAAGAGTGTTCTGCAGGCCTAAACATATGAAATAGTTTGAAATAGAAGCAAAGAAGCAACCACCTCTTCGCTGAAACAATTGACAAAATAAAAAAAGCAAGATCTTGATAGTATCTTCTCATGCACCCTCTAACTTGGATCAGTTGATTAAAACTGCTAATGATCCATTTGAATCGATGACTTCTGGCTTGGAGCTATAATTTACTGCATTGGCGGATTAGTACAGATGGTTTCTGTAGATGTTGAGGTATCCCTCTTCCAGATTGCTTGTCTGCATCACATTTGGATCAATTCATCACAAACGAAGCAAGGAACGAAATAATCAGCCTCTACTATCTTAAAACGCTGGAGTTGAAGAAGGAGTAATACTGTTACGGTTGTCAGCTTTGAGGCTGTATGGTGGTTCACAGCCCATAGCCTCCATTTCTATCCTGTAAACAAAAAAATCTAATTCCATGTTGTAACTTTCAGAAGGAAAGATTTTTAGCACAGTAGTATCACATAAATAGTAGTGGTTCAGGATAACTCAGAAATATAAGTCTTCAACTGTTACTGCCACACTGTGAAATACAGTTTAAGTACTGGTTTTCTGCTCAAAGTAATGATGAAAAAAATAATAATAATGGTATTTATTAAGCAGTATATGCCAAGCATTCTACTAAATGCTGACATACATACAAGATCATCAGACTGGACATAATTCCTGTACCATACAGGGCTCATAATCTAAGTAGGAGAGAGTAGTATGTAATTGCCATTTTACAGATTAGTAAACTGAGGCACAGACAAGTGACTTGCCCGAGGTCACACAGCAGACAAGTGAAGCAGCATGGCCTAGTGGAACGTGTACAGGCCTGGCAGTCAGAGGATCTGGGTTCTAATTCTGCCTAGAGCACATCTGCTATATGAACTTGGGAAAGTCACTTAAATTCTCTGTGCCTCAGTTATCTCATCTGTAAAATGGGGATTAAATCCTACTCCACCCTACTTAGACTGTGAGCTCCATGCCGGACAGGGACTGTGGCTAAGATGATTATTTTCTATCTACCCTAGTGCTTAGAACAGTGCCTGACACACAGAGTACTTAACAAGTATCCTTTAAAAAAAAAATAGCAGGGGAGTCGGGAGTAGAACCCAGGTACTCTGAAAGTTTCCCTGAATGGTTCAAGCATGGCCAAGAAGCAAGAGTGTGGGCCTGAGAGTAAGGAGACCTGCTCTTCCCTTGCGTGACCTTGGGGTAGTCACTTAACCTCTCTGGGGCTCAATTTCCTTATCTGATACAACAGGAGTAAGACACCTGCTCATTTAGCCCCTTCGACTGTGAATCCCACCTGGGACAGTGACTCTGTCATATTTGATTATCATCTACATTTGTTCTGGCACTTAGTCCAGTGTTTTGATACAGAAACAATTAACAAATTCCATAATTATTAATGAATAATATTAACTGATCTGTGGACTTTTAAGTGTGAAAGTGATAATGGTACAATTTCCATGTACAAGAAGGACATTTCCTCTCACAGAACTTAAGAAAAAATCTCGACTAACTTTTAATTAAAAGTTTTGACTGAATCAGAGCTAGAGAGCTTTGGGAAACTGCCCTCAGGGGCCAGATCTTCTTCATAGAGAGCATTCTTTGCCCCAAATCTAAGCCATATTCCAGTGCAAGTCTCCTGCTGAAACCCAATGAGAGGAAGGTGATTTTAATGAGAGTCGAACAGAGGCGTCATAGACAGCAGAGTGATGACTTGTAAACTAAAAGCAGTTTTCCATTAGTGCTCTCTGGCAGAATGGATTTCTGTCTCTAGAACTAGAGATGATCAAACCTATTACTGAATATTGTCTTTATTAGGCAATCATATTTTTAATTTCTCAGAGATGGGAAATTAGTGTTTCTAATGTCTCTTTTAATAGATTCTTAATTTTCAACAATTATGGGCCTATTCCTCAGCTCAGAGATGCAGTTAGAGGTAGGTTTACAAATACTGGAACTCAGAAGAGAATGAAACGTACTCTCTAGCTTATCTACTAAGAGTTTGGCAGTTTTAAGAATATCAAGAACGTGATTATTCAAATCGAATCTATATCTACACAGGGACAGCTTACAGCTTATTTCATTTCTAACTACCCCAGTGCTTAGCCCAGGGCTTGGCAATCACTCAGTCTTATTTATTGAGTGCTTCTATTGTGTGCAAAACACATGTAGTAAGTGCTTTATAGACCCCGTAGATTGTTGGCAGGGGTCACAGGTATCAACACTGTAGTACTGTACTTTCCCAAGCACTTAGTATGGTGCTCTGCATAAAATAAAAGCCAATGATCAACTGATAAATGCCATTGATTGATTTAGTGCTATAATGAACGAATAATAATAATAATGATAATGATAGCATTTATAAACACTGTGTGCCAAGCCCTGTTCTAAGCACTGGGGTAAATACAAGTAAATCAAATTGGACACAGTCCTGTCCCACACGGGGTTCACAGTCTTAATAAGAGGGAGAACAGGTGGTATTTAATCCCCATTTTACAAATCAGTCATATGGAGCACTTACTGTGAGTACTAAGTGATGGAAATTGAGGCACAGAGAAGTTAAGTGACCTGCCCAAGGTCATACAGCCAGAAATTTGCAGAGCTGGGATTACAACCCAGGTCCTCTGACCCCCAGACCGTGCCCTTTCCACTGTGCTACCCTGCTTCTCAAATGTCCAAATCTTGACTGTCTATAGTCAGTGCCACTCCAGCGCTCACCTCCTACAAGTGATCTTCCCAGACTGAGCTCCCCTTTTCCCTCTGCTCCCTCTACCCCTCCTTCACCTCTCCGCAGCTATACCCTCTTTTCCCCCCTTTCCCTCTGCTCCCCCTCTCCCATCCCCTCAGCACTGTACTCATCTGCTCAACTGTATATATCTTTATTACCCTGTTTTGTTAATGACATGTACAGCACCCTGATTCTATTTATTTGCTATTGAATTTTAATGAGATGTTCTTCCCCTTGATTCTATTTATTGCCATTGTTCTTGTCTGTCTGTCTCCCCGGATTAGACTGTAAGCCCGTCAAAGGGCAGGGACTGTCTCTGTTACCGATTTGTACATTCCAAACGCTTAGTACAGTGCTTTGCACATAGTAAGTGCTCAATAAATACTATTGAATGAATGAATGAACTCCAGAGGAGATCCAGTGGAATTCATTACCAGGACAGATTTCCAGATATAGGACCCAGCCAATATCTTCTCCCCTACAGTTTTCTCAAATGGATTCCAAGCCTCCTGCATCACAGCTCCCACAAATCCTAAGAGTTTCAGAGCAGAACAGGGAAAAAAAACCCAAATCATGTCTTTCTGACCTCTAAGCACTTTGAAACCAGTTAGCATTTTCCAAGCCTCCTCCAACTCCCCCTCAATGTCCCACCTCCTTTCCTACCCCTTCTCCCAAAACAAAAAGTCATCATTTATGACTTCCTTTAATATTTCCATTATCTGGGAGCTGAGTTTTTTTCTTTTTAAATCCCTTAAAAGACAGAAAAATCTAACCAAAAATCATTAGGATACATTAAATTAGTTTGAAATTGACTGGTTATATTTGTCTACTGTTGGGAGTATTTGATTGATCAAAATAATAAAATTTCAAAATGTATATCTATGCTTTCATGTTCATGATACCATTTTATTTACTTGAAATATGTAGGATATCTATTATTTAAATGCCCAGGGAAAGGTGGTTCAGTAGGGTAAACACTCTCTTTCCAGTTGAAATCTGGATTATAAACTGACTTCTTCCCTATAACTAGCAACCTCCGTTAGAAAACCAGAAATTCGGGGAGGCAAATGCACACTGAAGCCAACAGTCTAAGCTGAGGGAACTTATATAAAACACCTCTTTGCACTATGCCTGCACTTAAGTCTGTACTAATGGCCCTTCTGTTTCACATGATGTAAATTATCTAATATATTTATCTTATTCATACCCATTCTGGGCCCAAGTAAAAATAATTAGAGATCCTGGGAGCCAAAGTCTTGTATATTCACAGTAACTGCATACTGGACACCTTAATGAAACACTTGATGAAAAGTAGCTGTTGAATAATCCTAGCAGTAGTTGGTTTTCTAAATTAAAAACAAAAAACAAAAAAAATCCCTTTGAAGACACCTTATAAAGTTGTGCCTCAAAAAAGAGGCATTTAAAAAAAATGTATGCATAAAAGTTACAAAAATCAGTTATCCTTTCCTCAGTATTTTAGAAACAATTGATTTTGCTTTAAAACGTCCATAAAGGAAAGCACCTCATAATAATAATTGCAGAATCTGTTAAACACTTACTCTTATGACAAGTGTTTTCTACAAAATATACTTTGGGACAAAACTTCAAAGCTCATGTAATAGAATGATCATCTGTGTAACAAAGTAACGATAAATCTCATGAATGAAAAGGACTCTTTGCTAATTTGAATGTTTATGGCAAACTGCATTTTAAGTAAAGCAGACACTATAGATAGAGGTGTTCTTTTGAGGAAACATTAAATTGTATTTATTTCATCCATTTTCAAAAGGAAAAGGTTCTTCTGGTATTTTCTAACTGCATGGTCTATACACAGGAATTCTGTTATGGAAGCTATTCATCTTTAAAACATAATGTAAATAGTACAAGTTTGTAATTTATATTGTGCCAAAAGAATTTTGGAAGACAAGTACTGATAAAAATGTCATTTAAATGTATCTGACCTGATTATTTTTTATCTATTCCAGTACTCTGAACAGTGTTTGGCATAGAGTAAGCACTTGACAAACATCACAATTATTTTCTAAACCAACTTTTGAAATTAAATACATATATTTATTTATATTATTATTACTATGTGTATGTCATGTGTGTCAGATCAGGAACACATGGTTTGCTATTCTGTTTGACATTTCATTTGGATGTTTTCTGTATGTAATTCTATTCAGTTCTGTGAGAAAGAAATACCTAAAATTTGGGGGCGGGGGTCTTGAGAAGAGAGATAACAAGAGGAGCAGAGGGAGAGAGAGGGGCAGAAGAAGAGATGGAGAGGAAAGATGAAGAGAGGATCGTTTGCTCCTATCCAAGAGTGAGCCAACGGCACTGAATCACTGTCCGTATGTGCTGGTGTGGTTGCATTACGCTAACACTGTAGCAGAAACCACCTATTTAAAAATTAAAACAAATGAGATGCTCCAAAAGGCATGCCCTGTGGTATGGAGTGGTTAAGCTCTAACAAGACTTGTTCCTTCAGATGTTCCTGATTTATAAAATGGAGAGATGCTAAGCGCAAGTTTTGTATACTGACAGTAACTTAAACTCGAAACCCTAATGAAACACTTGATGTAACTGTACTTTGAGCCATTTAATACAAACTCCATAAAGTTGATTAAATTGCATAGAGGATATCCAAAAGCAGATTTTTACAACTTAACACCAATACTACAAACCTCTCTCTCAGGTTTTTGTGAGAGTTGTTTCTTATTTTGCCCTGAAACATTTGGAATATTCAAATCTTGCTTGATGAAATCAGTCCAATCAGCTTCCCGACTCCCAATTCAAAATATAAATAGATGTGTTTTCTTCCCTGCATACTTCAGATATAAAATATGATCCTAAACACATGTAATATAAAAATTATACAAGGTCATTTAAGATCAATTTGTATTTTCAAGTTAAGGAGAAATTATTTGATTGCTTTAAATGTTTAACTGTTTACTGGGGAAAATAAAAGCACTTGCTAATTCATTGGGAAGAAAAAAATGGATATAGTCATTTTATTTTTGAAATTCATTCTTATAGAATAGAAAATCCAGTTTCTTTATGACTCATGAACTTGTTTCTGGTTCTGGGTCCATTGTAAAAACATATATTTTTACTTTTTTGCAAAGCTATGTCATGTGCCTAGAGGTTGTAATTCGTTGGGAACATTTTATAAATCTAATAAATCAAAGTAAAGGAAATGCTGAAGCAAATGCAAATTTTGGCAGGGAAATCAGATCTGGGCATTGGGAAACACCTGGGACATTAGTCAAATTAATATATGCAGCAGCCATTTTGAAACTTTCCCTTAGAAAGGCATTAAAATGGTAGTCTCCCCTACAAGGGCTACATTCACCTGTCCTCTGGAGATTACAGTCGTTTCTTACTATGTCCTTAGGGAGTAATACGTCATGAAAAAGGCCTTATGCATTTTGTAAACATTTAATACAAGGTCATTGGGCACCTTGGAATAAATGAAAATAGACTTTTGCATTCAATCAGATTCACAACTTAAAATTCCCAGGAAGGAATTTTCACATTCATTTTCCACAGGAGTTGAGCTCAAATTACTTTCATCCTTCATATTTTGGGTGACTTTTGGAGGTGATTTTTAGGAGAGTCTTTAATGGCTCGGGGAGATATGAATAGGAAGTTATCTGTTTTCCCCTTACTGCCAAACCATTAGTTCTCTGATGGTCTCTCAGATTTAGAAGTTTCTTGCCAGAATAATGTATGGGGATAATTAAGAACCGTCATTTTTTTTTTCATAGAATCCACAGACCGACTCTTTTTTAAAGAGTGCAGCCTTTAATAATGAGATTTCACTATTTCCATGTCAAGAAAGAAATGTCAACTTCTTTTGATGAGATGATACCTCAAGTTCACTCTCAAATTGCTCACACTTCACTCTGAAGATCAAGAAAAATGGCTGTGCAAGTATTATTTTGTAGGAATAGAAGGGCAGATCAAAGGTTCATGTGTTTTCTTGTCTAAGGGAAGGCAGAAGCAGCATGGCTCAGTGGAAAGAGCAGGAGCTTTGGAGTCAGGGGTCATGAGTTCGAATCCCAGCTCTTCATTCATTCAATAGTATTTATTGAGCGCTTACTATGTGTAGAGCACTGTACTAAGCGCTTGGGATGAACAAGTCGGCAACAGATAGAGACAGTCCCTGCCGTTTGACGGGCTTACAGTCTAATTGGGGGAGACGGACAGACAAGAACAATGGCAATAAATAGAGTCAAGGGGAAGAACATCTCGTAAAAACAACAGCAACTAAATAGAATCAAGGCGATGTACAATTCATTAACAAAATAAATAAATAAATAGGGTAATGAAAATATATACAGTTGAGATACAGTGAGCTCTGCCACTTGTCAGCTGTGTGACTGTGGGCAAAACACTTAACTTCTCTGTGCCTCAGTTCCCTCATCTGTAAAATGGGGATTAAGACTGTGAGCCCTCGTGGGACAACCTGATTCCCCTGTGTCTGCCCCAGCGCTTAGAACAGTGCTCTGCACATAGTAAGTGCTTAACAAATACCAACATTATTATTATTTTGATTTAAAAGACTCAAATTCTGCATGAGGAAAAATCCGAACAAGCAGGTTGATTTTATTTTCTGCCTCCTAAGGACATTTTTGATGACAGGTCATCTAGGCCAGAATTGAGGATTGAGTGCGGATGTTTGGGGACTGTACTAATATCTAACATACCAAAGCATCCGTAATGTATGGAAGAGACCGTGTGAAATGATGAGGGAGCAACAGAGACAGAGAGTTGTCCTACGTCGGAAGATACTATTGTCAGTGACATTATATCCCCTCCCCCTCATAGGAAGTGCAAACCAAAGTATACAGGATAAACTATATAGTGTATACTTCTACACCTCAAACCAGTGAAATCAACTTTTTATTTCTGAATAATCATTTATTAATAATTTTTAGCAGGCTATTCCTTGCAACGGCAAAATTTCTCCTCACCATTGTGTCCTGCCTCAGCGTGCAGAAGATGCTGGAACAAAATAAGAGTGCACAGGGGGCATAATTTTCACTTGTTGAGACAGAGTTACAGGGAGGGGTTAAATCCCTTCACAGATTAGCAGGGAGGAAAGCCCACGAGTCCTTAAGCTATCATTTGTCATTGATGTATTTCATTCAAGAAGGCAAAGAGTCTCAACTAGTGCGACCAGGATGCCAAGTCACTTTTAAGAAGTTGTTTTAATCTACATAAACAGTGCAAAATGTATAATTAATATTAACTTTTTATCTTAATTGCATCAGGTGTGCGAAAGGGATGGTTTTTATGTTTCTTCTGGAGAAATTCACTTGCTCAGACACAACCCTAAGCCCCACGCTATGAGATAATCATTATATTAACCACAACTATTTTTTTTCTTTAGCACAAGATTAAACATGGTACACACCCACAAGAATTCCAAGTGCTTTGTTCCCATGCCTCTCTGGAACCTCACTTATCAACCTACATCAGTTTTAACACACATTCTGTGGTTTTATTTCAACATCCCAGTCCCCATTTTCAGCTCTATTTGAGTGCTTTTTAGATTCCAACTTCTTGAGTGCAGGAAGGAAAAAATGGAGGGGCTTAATGAAATGAAATAATCAAGGAAATTCTCAATTATGTTTTTCTCACCTTAGCAGTTGAATGTTTTCAATTACAAGGTGGTTGATTATTATTAGGCATAATAATATATCATATGTAATTGACTATTATTTTATCAATTATAGTATTTAGACTAATTTTACCATACTATATAATTAATAGGAAGTACTTATATACTCCTACTGTTCTATAATTATTATTGAAAATAGGGGTATCTATTAAGCACTTCCTATGTGCCAAGCACTAGACGAGATTAAATGAATCAGATCAGACTTAGTCCCTGAACCACTTGGGGTCACATTCTATAGGGGAGGGAGGGCATGTTTTAAATCCCAATTTTAGAGATGAGGAAACAGACACTGAGAATTTAAGTGATTTGCCCAAGATCACACAGAAATAAAGAGGCAGAACCAGGAGAACCCAAGTCTCCTAGTGCTGGAATCTTTCCATTATGTTACACTGCTCTCACTGCTATCTGCAATGACCTAGGCTGCACAATAAATGAGGATTTTTTTTGCACAAAGTGTAGAACATTAGAAAAACAACCAAGTGGATGTGCATGAATCCTTCCTTTATCAGCACCAGGAAGAAAAAAAAAAGGCAGCCTAAGTAGAAACGGAGAAATCGACATACATCACCAATTCCCCACTTCTCTTTTGTTTCTGCCTCCCTTTTCCTGTTCAAATAAGACACCTAAAATATTAGTTTGAAGAAGTCTTTTGAAAGAAGTCAAATTTTCTCGCAACAGTAAAAATATTGCCTATCTGAATGCAAAAAAGCCGACTGAAAGATGTCTCCTTTCTATTTCTTCATAAAATGAAAAAAAAAATCAATACAGCTAGCTTCTCCAGCTTTTAAAGAACTTAGTACTGCAGAGAAATAACAGATTACAATACTGAGACAATGGAGACCTTTTCGTCTCTCAGACAAAAGAAGGTCCAAGACTGTTTGGCCCAGGACTATGTCCAGCAATTGGATGAATTGTAGGGAATACATGAAGTTGAAGTTGGGATTCCCAAACAGTCGATGCATGGGTCATTTGTAGAAACTTTAGGCCAGTAACAAGTTAGATATTCAAATGACCATGCATAAGGGAAAACACAAAGCAGTTTCGGCTCTTCAGTTGTTGCTCACACAAATGTGTTAAGCACCCCTAAGAAGCTACTGTTCCTAATCAATGCTGTTGCCCTTGAAGGATATTCAAAGGGCTGGAGAATTAAAAATGACTCGCCTTCCTTAGATAAAAGAAACCCCCCTACCCATTACTTATATAAAAATATCTGCACCAATCCTCAAACTCTGCTCCCAAACAATCCTCTCTCTCCCTTGATACCCTGAATCTTGTTATTCAGACAAATGCTGGGCACAATAAAATGGATCTCATCTTTGAGAAAAAGAAAAACACTGTTGAGCCTGCTAGTGTAGAAAAGTAATGAGAAATCTGAGCTGAAGCAACCCCAAGGATATAAAATTAACAGCATAAATTATGTTGACAAGGTCTATAAAAAGAATTAACACCTGCCCTTAAAATGTATAGTGAGATGAATGTTTGACAGAAAAATTTGTATGATGCGTAGTAGTGCAACCTCTTTAACTCACCTATGCAATGGCTACCACCACCTCATTATGCTTTCTTCTACCACAGCAAAATGTCGGTATCTTGGGAAATGCATCACTCTATTACTAAGCCACCCCCTTATTTATCCCTCTGTATCTGAAGTACATTCGGAAGCCGACTGGAGTGAAGTGATCGCCACCCTAACTAAAATGCAAGACCAATGGTGTTCCCCAATGATTTGTGGTAAATGCAACTGAAAAAAATACTCTCCACATCTTCAAAAAATCAAAAACCTGCAATTTGTGCATTTAATAAACTAGGGGGACAATACTGGGAAAAGGGTGGAGGGATAGAAGTGCCACAGATCTCACGACTTCTCACGTGGACTGTGGTTTCAGGCAACCTCAAAAACATTTCAAGAAACCACGCAGGGGATTCACAAACAACTTTCACTCCTTACTTCTAATTTAATGAGTTGGGCAACTCAGTTTCACACTAGCATGGGTGGATTTGAAAATCTAGTCGATTAGTTGTAAACAAAAGTCTGACGGTGTTTCAAGGTTCATTATAGAACTAAAACATCAAAACTCCATCTGTCTAAGGAACCCTGAGCTCATCTATATTGAGCCTCCCCAGCTAAACGCCTTCTTCAAGCCAAGGATTTCCACAATGAATGAACACCCACCCCTGCCATTCTCTCTGCAGAAAGTCATTTTTACTGCAAAGGGTTTAAACTCAATAGGCTGTTTTCATGAATTTTCGTTTAGTATTTTTCCCCTTCTATCATTCCCATCCAGAATCAAGCTGATTATGACCTCAATGTAACATACAAATAACTGGGACCTTCTGCAACCCAATGGATTCACGACAGGACTGAAAAATTCCCAAGCCTCCAAATTCACTGATGAACTTGTGAAAGGGCCAGATATGTGGATCAGGCCTATATAATCGTGATAAAGCATTGGGGTAATGTGTTAATTAAAGGCGATGGGAGAGCAAATGATCAGATATGCTAGTTAGCTCCCGAATGTTTTTGCTAATGGAGAGTAGCACTTGCAAGGAAACCCAGAGTTGGCCCCCCAAATTTCATTTAATCAAGTCACCCCTCGTTCCCCATCACTGTTACCAAACCTGCTGAGAAGCAGTAAAACCAACTCCCATGATTTACACTTCCTCCCCTTCAATTACCCCTGCTACAACAATAGCCTGGATGAAGCTACAAACAGCCACTGGAGGAGGAAGACAGGAAAAGAAATGTTCCGAGCCATTATACAGGCTGCCCTGTGTGTGAGTAATCAGGAGTGCAAACTCCACATGCATGACTGATAGCCATACTATGCTTCCTTCGTGTCTTTATCACTAATGGAGCCGGGCGCAACACCTACCTGCTTGGCCTGTGGTGATACTGACGGCAGCAAAAAGTCTCTGGGAACGGCTCAGGTCGGAGACCCCATTCACAGCCTCAACTTCAAATGTGTAATTGGCATGGGCTAGCAGGTCCGTGACCGTGACGAAGTTATCTGCTAATCCACTTTGCTGGGGCAAGTAGCCAACGTTACTTCCGCAAGGAACGCACTCGCCCTGCTCCCAACTGCATCGCTTACACAACACTCGGTAGGTAACGTCATTCCTTCCTCCGTTATCTGCTGGAGGGTTCCACTCCAAGCTCACCGTCGTCTGGTTAATATTGAAAATGAGGTTCTGTGGTGCAGATGGTGGCCCTGGGCAAGAAGATAAAGATAAAAAAAATCTGCTGTGTGATCTTGGGCAAGTCACCTAAATTCTCTGGGCCTCAGTTAGCTCATCTGTAAAATGTGGATTAAGAGTGAGAGCTTCATGTGGGACAGAATCTATATCCAACCTGATTAATTTGTAGCTACCCCAGCATTTAAAACAGTGCTTGGCACAGAGTAAGTGCTTAGCAAGAACCATAACCATTAAAATAATAATAATAATAAAATGCATGAAATCAATTTGGGGCATTGGACTAGTGGTTCAATTACTGAGGCACAAACATGCTAAAATGCTGCACTTCACATAAACATTTCATTACACTGACTACAAAAGCTCTGTAAAGACTTACTTGAATTGACTTGGCATTCAGTTTCGTTTATTTTCCATTCAACATTTAAAGTCCCAAACAGAAAAACAACTGTCTTTATATTTACTGCCACTGACTTTAGCTATTTTTCTTTTATGTGATTAAAAAAGATCGGCTAACGTTCTTCAAAAGCCAAGTCTTGTAGTTATTTTAAAATATTTCCCCCTTTTAGTCACACAGCACAGAATGTAGTTAGTCATTCTAAGCGGGCACTGCTATGATTTGGAGGAGTATCTGGGATCATCCTTGGATTTTGGACTCTTGAAAATTCATTAATTGAAGCACCAATTTCTGTAGGTTGTTCTATTTGGAGATGGAAATTAATCCAGAACCCATTACCTTTCAAATCCATCCTGGATGCAACTCATTTTAGTTTATTCCTTTTAAAAATGGGTCCCACAAGGTAGATGGGAAAATGTACAAACCACAGGAAGACCACACAGACATTCTTCTAGTTGTAACTTATTATATATTATCCAAAAGCAGGGCTTTGCCAAGGATAGGTCATGAAAATATGAAGATGGTATTTAATGTGATTCACGATTTATATTATATTTTCTTTTTGAGGTCCAATTTCATGTTAATATAAAACTATTTCCAATGTACCCAGGGAGTGGAATAACTATTCTACACAGCACACTTCAAATGACTGCGATCGGTTACTTAAAGAGGACCATCCTTGAGGCTTGACTGACTATTGACTCACTTGTGCAAGCGACATACGGAGGATCAGCGAGAGCTCGGTAGTAGCCATCCTCACAATCACATCGGGAAGATCCTTCTTTGTCTGAAAAACTGTGGCTTGGACACCGTGAGCACTGCAGGTCTTGGGAAGAAGATTTATAGAATCCGCGTCCACAAGCTAAGGAAAAAAAACGTGAAAATATGAGCGCCAGCAAATGGACAATTTCCTCTTCCTTCTGCAATGGTCAAATGTGACTGACATATACAGGCATAGTGCTTGAACATGTAGTAATCCATGAGATGGGGTGCCAACAGCCTAATTTCTAATTTTTTGGTATTTGTAAATGCTTACTATGTGCCAGGCAATGTACTGAGTGTTGGGTAGATACAAGTTAATTAGGTTGGACACAGTCCATGTCTCACACGGAGCTCAAAGTGTTAATCCCCATTTTACAGATGAGGTAACTAAGGCACAGAGAAGTTAAATGACTTGCCCAAAGTCCCAGAACAAACATGAGGCAGAGCAGGGATTAGAACCCAGGTCCTTCTGGCTACCAGGGCAATGCTCTATCCACTAGGTTCCGCTGTTTTTTGTGGTATTAACTCAAATGCGGACAAACTGCACAAACAGCTTCAAGAAATAACATTTTGTGATGCCCAAACTTCACACACTAGAAAAATGACCTAGGACAATTTAGGTGTATGATACTTGGGTAGAAAAATGAAAATCTTAAGTTTCCACCACAATAAGTACAAGTTCTATGTTTATTATAGACGATGTGTTTTGGAGTTATAATTCTCAATCAGGTTTTACACATTAGGAACACTTCTTTTCCTTTTGGATATTACTTTAACTTATAAAATTAAAATCTTAATGGACTTGTTATGCTTGCTTTTGAATATAAGAACATTCAAAACTTTTCATGTGGGAACAGCAACAATATGTGCTAGAACTACTTTGGATTCATTTCGTTAACTATTAATGATTATTTCAACAGCTTCAAGTGATTAAATGTTCCATTTTCCATTAGTTACCTTTATGGTTACCAAACCTGACAGAATTTTCTGAATAGGGAATGACTGTAACACTTGAAACAAAGGAAATCCTACATTCATAAACAGAGTGTGACCTTATTTCACCTTTTGGAGAAGGAACATAAGGGGGAACACATTCTTACCCAGCAACTACTGCCAACCAAAAGCACACAAGAGAACAGAACTCCTCTGAAAGCCTCTAATGAAATTTCAACTCTCTCAATTGCTCTAGCTCATTTTATTTGCTATTCATCAGGCACCCTGCAAAGGCTAATTTCAAGTCTTAAAACTGCCACCTATTTTTTTTGTAGACCTTCAGTGGATCTCAAACCTAATAATGATAAATCAAACCACATTACAAAGCAGCAACTATTTAACGTCGATTCAAAAAGTAGAAATCTGGCCCAAATGAATATGGACAGCAGTTTTTCTGAATCTGATTTCCTCCAAGTTATTCAAAGATGTTACTGAATTCTCAAATAGTCATCTCCTGAGAAAAGCAAACACAACTTCTGATTCAGGTTGCCTGTTTTTCCAATAGAGGCTGTGTATTCCTCTGTGTTAGATACATTGTCCAATGACCTTGAGATAGGCATAACCTTTGGAAAGTACTGCTATTATCTGGCACTCAAAATTTTACTTACTGTCTTTTTGAGTCACTACCCCAAAACACAACTGCTTCCCATGCACTCCAAGAAATACCACCTATCAGTGGGTGATAACTTTTTGTGTGCCTAAAAAGAGCCCGAGGCAAGGACAAGTGATACGGCTGTGAGTTGCTGAACCTTTATCTGTTTGCTTAATTTGATACACCAGTG
The DNA here is from genome assembly GCF_004115215.2 of Ornithorhynchus anatinus. Lineage (NCBI taxonomy): Eukaryota > Metazoa > Chordata > Mammalia > Monotremata > Ornithorhynchidae > Ornithorhynchus > Ornithorhynchus anatinus. The sequence goes on from NC_041746.1 coordinate 29,991,478, forward strand.
CCAGTCAAAAACCAATCTGCTGACTACACAACAGTTCTTCATCTCGGTTTGCTAGACCAGTTCCTACAATGGTGAGGAAACAATCCCTCAAATTCACCCTTCCATCATATGCACCTCTGGAGAACAAAGAAAAGCATAAACACCTACTATAAATCCTTATCTAGAATACAAAGTTGAAGTACAGAGATGAAGAGCGTTATTTTTTCATTCCCTAAGTAGTAAAACAAACATAAAACCCCTTTAAATTATCTTCTACGGTTTCACCTAGACTTTTATCTGAGTGGCCAGTTGCTACTTAAAATTGGAGGTGTACATTTCTGATTGCACTTCAAAGGAATAACTGCCCATTCTAGCCTGTGGGAGTGAAAGTCCTTACGGCTGGTGCAGACTATAAGCAGAAGGTTCAAACAACCCTATCACAGCTCCCTTTAGTTCTCATGAGGGCGCCTATATGCCTCATTTAATAACCACTATTTCCATGTGGGCACCTCATAAACAGTACAACCATTCAGGACATAGCTTGATGGCATAAAAAATGGCTACCCTGATTATTTCAAAAGAGCAACAAAGAGCCCCAAATTGCTATCTCTTCCCTAGGTCAAAAGAAATGGCTGGGAATTTTCGAGGTTACCAGAAAGAGCATGATGTGAAACACATAATTACCTCATGGACTAGGAATTGGATATTGTGTGCTTATTCTTTCAATAGCCAGTCAGCCTTAATTTTCCAAGCATATTTCTTCTCAAGAATTCATAGCACTTGAATAAGGAGAGAAAACTACCAAGGATTACTCAAGGATTTCTAGACCCATTTAACATGGGAGAATATCAGCAAAGACAGAGGAATTCAAAAGAGATGCTCCATCTTTAATATTTCTTATGCTCCTAGCAGGGATGGAGCAACGTTCTAGGGAGAAAATACAATCTTTATGTATATCCAACTCTCCTTGATGTTGCATGCTCTCTCTCTCTCTATTTATACACACATACACACATGTATATATGTGTATATGCACACTCTTCTGATATAGAATAGTACTCCACTCCTGTACACTCACTCTCTTGGAACTCATCCATTCATATGATTTTATGCAGATAACTCCCAAATTTACTTTTCCAGTCCCAGGCTCACACCTAATTGACAACTTTGCATTTCCTCTTTCCTCCAGGCCATCTCCACATGGATATTCTGCCAACACCTCAACTATAAGCCTTCTAAAACTGAACTGAACCCATTTCTCCTCCCACCTTTCACATATGAGAACAGTGCTTGGCACTAGTAAGCACTTAAATACCATAATTATTATATCTGTTGATAACACTACCATCTTCCCTGTCCTAGAAACCTGAAACCCTTTCATCATCCTCAAATCCTCATCTCTCTTAGTGGTGGGATCCTCTTGAAGCTTCTCCACTAAGATCATTTCACTCCCTGAATATCAGAATCCTATTGTTATCTCTCTGAATGATTCACAGCTATTCTACACTGAACCACAAAGTCTAAGATGGCAATAAGGATATAGATGAATACCCCAGATAACCAAAAAATATAAGACTGGAGAGAAAGTGTAACAATACTGGTGATATCTGTTAAACCCCCGTATGATATGCCAAGCACTGCACCAAATGTTGAGATGGATATAAGTTAATCAGGTTTGAAGTATTCCCTGTCCCTCTTTGGACTGACAGTCTAAGGGTGTGTGTCTAAGGGGTGGGGAGGAGGGAACAGGAATTGAATTTCCATTTTACAGATAAGGAAATTGAGGCACACAGAAGTTAAGTGACATGCCAAGGTCACACAGCTGGAAAGTAATGGAGTTGAGATTAGAACCAAGGTTCTCTGATTCCCATATCCATGCTCTTTCCACTAGTTCATGATGCTGAGGGGCAAGAAAAAAAGAATTGGAATCTTTTTGCCTGGTAGCTGTTGAAACTAGGAGTGAAGATACAAGTTTTGTTTTGTTTTTTTTTTTTAAATTGGTATTTGCTAAGAGCTTACTATGTGCCAGTTTACTGAATTAAGAACTGTGGTAGGTAGATACAAGCTAATCGGGTAGGACACAGTCCATGTCTCACATGGGACTCACAGGATTAATCCCTACATGGCAGATGAGATTACAGAAGCACAGTGGAAGTTCAGTGATTTGCCTAAGGTTACACAGCAGCCAAGTGGCAGAGTAGGGATTAGATCCCAGGTCCTTCAGACTCCTAGGCCCATGCTCTATCCACAAGGCCATACTGTGTCTCCTTGCTCTTAGCCTAGTAAAAGGCAATGGTCTACTTAATTTATTTTTCTTTCTGAACTGAGAGAATCATCTAGCTTAATACCTTTCTTATTTCCAAGGTGTACCAATGGAATTCTTTATGGACAAGTGATCCTCGGACAACCAACTATTTCTTGTCTATACACATTAAATATGTCGGCCTCCTAGTGTGAAATCCAAACATTAATGTAGTTGAATTACTTTTCACTCTCATTCTCTCTTTACTGACTAGAGTGTAGCCTTATAATAACTATGATATGTGCTTTTGTAGGAAAAGTTCGTGTTGCAATGAGAAACATATTATTTTAATTTACTGGCATTTTGAATGTCTCAATTTTAACTGATCTTTAAATTAATAGTGCAATGATGCAGTATCGTATGGGCTTTTTTAAAAAAAATCTATTAATCATTTTGGAAAGATTTTTATTTATAAAACACCTTACCTACTACTTAGTACATACTTGGGTATTAACAATGTGGAAACGTGGGTTTAATTCCTCTCCGAGTTTCCTAATTCCTGGGGCCTTTATGAATAAAACAACATAAAATCATTAGCCTACGGTAAGGAACAATAATCTTGTCAGATTTCATAACTTAAGAAAGCTTAGACATGGTCAGCCCTCAAATGGAGAAAAAGTTAAGGACAGAGGAAGCTGTGCAACACATGGGCTTTCTGTTCACCATCCTATGGCCATTTTGGCTATCTATCTTCATTTCTTTGGTGCCTTTTCCATTTTGTCTTCTACTTTTTCTTTTACCTTTCGTATTTCATCTCTACACTATTTTCATGAAATGGAAAGAGCAATTGCTTCTATGAAACTGTATCGATTCAAATTATATTCAGATTGCATTCTGGGGTTTAGGCACTGCAGACCAGGAAAATGGTAGTCAACTTTCTGAAAAGTATATGTCTGTACCTATTTGAATTTTTCGTTACAGTTTGTCACCCTAAAATCCTATAGTCAGCAATGAGGTCATTTATTTTTCCCGTTTAAATCGTACATCCTCAGGCAGAATTGTTAGTACAGGAGAACTAGCTAGTTATAACATAAGAAAAGCTAGTTCTTTTTTTTCCTTGCCAAGATTTTTTTCAGTTTCCTTTTCATTTAGATGGGTTTTTCTTGCACTAATTTTTTTGAAAAGGTATTTTAAAACTTGGCTCTTATTCAAACTTCAAAATTCCACATTTGATAGTAAAAACATCAGAGAATGAGAATTTAAAGAATAAATGATTTTAGGGAATAAATACTAATTTATTAATATACACAGCGTATATTTTGTTATGATCGAGATGTACTACTGCTATCTTGTCATTTTAGGATCTGCCAAAAAAGGGATTTAATGAAATTTATCAACTTCACGGAGAGAAGTGTACTCTCCTTTAGCTAAAAGAACAGTAAGTGGATACCAGTCATTCATTCATTCAATCATATTTATTGAGCTCTTACTGAATAGGGAGCATTGTACTAAGCTCTTGGAAAGTACAATTCAATACAACATAGTCACGAAAAAGAGTAACTGTAGGGAAATTTACTTAAGCCCATTTCTCTAAAATACTGTATGATGCCTAAATGATCTGTTAAGTTTCTTTTGGTTCCTGATTTTTTGTGTATAGCTACACTCCATGAATACTACTTACCACAAGATAGTTTTATTTTTTTCCCTTTGCTGAAAGAATTTTGCAGACAATAGCTGGTTTATTTTTTTTCCTATTTTATTCTCCTCTAAGCCTATGGACAACTAGACTGAGCAGCTTTAACTCTGATTCCATTTCCAGGCCTGTGATTTTCAGCACGATCACGCCCGACTCTCTCCACAGAAACAGTGTGCGTCTCAAATATGAGACTTTGCAGATGTTTCCTGGCTGAACTTCAGCAGCTGCAAAGAGTTTATTAATTATAAAGTATAAATGGATTGTTCTGTAATTGAAACTCTCTGGCCTTTAATACATTTTAAAATTTACATACATGCAGAGTCAGGGATTCTGATGCCTGCTCTTATATTATTTATTGCAGATGGATGTTTTACCTAATGCAGAGAAAGCCAGTCTGTCTCCTAAGGAGCTTTCAAATGTTTGTGTCATATTAATGTCTCCGATTCTATAATGCAGGATGGAAAGCATGGCTTGCAGAAAGAGTGCTTGCTGCCACTGCTCTTGCTGCTGACCTCATCTAGGATGGACAGGCCCAGAATCTTTCTTTTAATCCTATTGACAGTGACTCAGTGGGAGTAATTACAACAGTCAGCCTCAAATCCAGGCCTCCTGTCACTGATACATTATGATTTTTCACATTGAAAATGAGCAGCAGGCAGAGAGGATGAAAACAACCTGGTGTAATGATTATATTAAGATTTGTGAGCCACCTCTCTATTAACCTGCTACGCATTCGTGTCAGCTTAGTAAAGGAGGCCTGTGAAATAGAGAGTTTGTGATCACAGGTGCTGAATATTACTCAGAGAAAAAATGTAAAAACACAAGAAAAGCTCTTTCATCACACACACACACACACACACACACACACACACACACACACACACACACACACACCCCACACACACCCTTTCTGCTATTTTCTTTGAATAAAAATACCTAGGTTTACTCTTTCCAAGTACAGACAAAGCCAGCTGACTTTCAAGCCAGACTCTAGTGTAACACTTCAGGAATAAAAAAAAAATCTATAAACCTCAAGGAAATAAAAGCAACATATCCCATAATAGTCTCAAAATGTAAGATTTGACTTCTGAAATAAAGGCCCTCTGGACAGCAAAGGTAAAGTTCCTGATCTGTGATCCTGAGAACCCTTTGCTCAAATAAACCATACGCATTTATTCATCGGGGTGAAAGGAAACAGAGTAAATTATTGTTCAAGGCCGATATGCCATCTGCTCAGTTTTCTATGACTTCTTATATGTTTAGTCCTGGAGACATTGTGCTAAAATACATCACTAAAATATCACCGCCTGCCATCTTTATAAAATAGACTTGCTATTTTATATAGATGGCAGGCGGTGATATTTTATTACTGCCTAACTACCCCCCAGTGATCAATGCCTTTGCAGTAAAACATGTTTATTTCAACTCGCAAATGTTTTCGGAACTAAAATAGGGTCTGAAGACACTTTGCATGTTTCAATTACAGAGTTATGTTTTATGGTAAAGCCAGAGTAAACATAAGTCTTTTAATGGTGTCTAAGCAATAGTGTGAATGACATATCTAAATAGGGCTGTCCGTGCTGCATTCCACCATTGACAATGTTTGCTGTTGGCTGTCAGGAATCTTGCAGATTTATTCCTCACCTCTAGAGCTCATTGTATCACTGTTGTCCAAAGCTTCCCTAAAGACTTTCCAGTGTTCCTTGCAGCATCATTCATGCAGATAAGAGTCCCAAATTGGGGCGAGATTCAAGCAACACTGATTGATTTAAACCTTTTAATGAATTGCAAAGCAGTTTCTTTTTCGGGTTGAAATGTTATGGCCAAAGTTCAAGCAATACTCTCTGTAGGAAAATGCACTATTTGAGGTTTGGCGTTTCTAGATACAGAAATGATTTAACAGTTGTAGAACAATGAACCCAAAGGTCCCTTAATTTGAGAGGGAAAAAAAAGTTGGCTTTTTTCCTTGATTTTGCTACAGTATTATTGCACTTTAATAACCGGATTCCTCAGAGGCCAAAACATTAGGGAACAAGGTGGGTTCAATAAAAAAGGTTCTTAAATGGCAATTAAAGGGATGCAGGTCTCAAACCCCACTGCGAACAAAGTAAAAGGCTACAAGAGGAGGGAATTTACTGGTGGGTTCATGTTGCTCTCTCCGATTTACCCTTGAATTTCCAGAGGATCATCTGGGGATTGAGAGATTCAAATTAAGTTTTCACCATTCGATCTTCCTAGGCTAAACAGTGCTCCATGTCATAAAAACATGTACCAAAGGGTTAGGCATATGAAACCTCCCCCCCGCACCCCCCTCAGATCCGGAATACTGTAAATCCTCAACTACCAAAAAAACCCATGCATTTTAAAATGATGCTGGTATCATCACTCTTAGAGTCACACAATCATTCTTTAAAAATGATCTTCTTTTAAAGGTATAATTTTGGTTGCTTAACTTTACATGAATATCTTTTCTGATTATTGGAAGCCAGAAGACCTACAATTAAACCTACAAATCTTCCTTTTAATCTATGGACACCCACGTGAAATTTGAACATATATTTTTTTACTCATCACTTTCTGAGGACAGGAAAGTGTGTACACCCACTCCTAAGTGTCTCACACTTTAAATCTTTCTCGGTAACAAGTCCAAGGAGATATAAAAAGGACTTGGACAGACACATCCCCAACGCATATAATAACTTCGAATAATTACACCAGTTCCAGATGATTTTGTATGTGGGGGGGCATTACAAATCAAAAGGAAACCACTATTGCTAGCCAATCCAACCCACTCAATCCCCAGAGGAGGTTATTTTTCCATCATTCAGTTCTAAACATAACTAGGTTTTTGGTAAGCCCACTAGAGTCTGCCTTGAAACTAACCCAGTTTTTCATTGATAGGCGACACTCTTCAGAGTTAATAGCCATATATGAGCACCAGAGCTCAAATATGCATTGGAAATGAATCGTGGAGTTTCTATCAGTAGCAGAAGCGGTTCAGTGTGGTCTAGTGGAGAGATTGCAGAATGGGGAAACGCAGGAATAGTGTTTTAATCCTGACTCTGCCTGTGTGACCTTAGGCAAGTCATAACTTCTCTGGGTTTCAATTTTCTCATGAATAAAGTAAGGATTCAGTACCTGCTTTCTTTCCTATTTAGACTGTGAGACACATGTGGGACACAGACTGTGCCCAATTTGATCATCCCATATCTAACACAGAATTTAGCACAATGCTTGGCAGCATGGTCTGGTGGAAAGAGCATGAGCCTGGGAGTCAGAGGATGTGAATTCCAATTCCAGCTCTGCCACTTGTCTGCTGTGTGATCTTGGGCAAGTCACTACTCTGTGCCTCATCTGTAAAATGGGGATTAAGACCGTGAGCCCCATTTTGGAGAGGGACTGTGCCCAACCGTGTATCTACCCCAGAGCTTAAAACAGTGCTTGGCATATAATAAGCACTTACCAAATACCATAATTACTATTACATAGTAATCACATAAAAAATACCACAAATATTCTTATTCAACAGGCCTCTTTAGCAACGCCCAGATTCCTACTGCCCCAGTTCACCTCTTCCCTGCCAGCATTAGTCAGCAGGACAGCAGGTTGGGAAAATGCCAGCAAATTAACACTGATAACACTTCTAAGGGAGATTTTCTCCTTGGCAGACTGTATGCTGGGGGCTGCTGTCAAGGTAACTCCCTGGTGTACCGGGTGTGGCTATTTATATAGGCCAACAGCTGATCTCCTGGAGAGCTGGATTGGAATGGTTCACTGAGTGACTAAACCCCACGAAGGCTGTGAAATCTATCATCCGCTTAGAGAAGAAGCATGGCGTAGTGGATACAGCATGGGAATAGGAGTCAGAATGTTTTCAGAAGGCTCTGTTACTTGTTTGTTCTGTGACCTTGGACAAGTCACTTCACATCTCTGTACCTCAGTTACTTCCTCTGAAAAATGGGGATTAAGATTTTGAGCCCCAGGTGGGACGGGGATTGTGTCCAGCCTGATTTGCTTGTATCCACCCCAGAGCTTAGTACGGTGCCTGGCACATAGGAAGCGCTTAACAAATATCATTAAAAAAAAAACCAGAAGGGAGAGGGGAAATGAGGGCTTAGTCAGGGCCTCTTGCAGGAGATGTAATTTTAGTAAGATTTTGAAAATGGGGATGGTGGTGTCTAAATCACCTAAATTTGAAATTATTAAATTGACATATGGAAATGGAATGGGTGAAGACAACTACTTAACTTCTTGCAGATATAGTGTTAGTATGGACAGATAATGGTCTGTGGTTAGGGAAAGTGGACAAAATGGGGGGAGAAGGGGCATTCATTCATTCAATCATATTTATTGAGCACTTACTGTGTGCAGAGCACTATACTAAGCACTTGGAAAGTACAATTCACCAACAGAGACAATCCCTACCCAATAATGGGCTCTCAGTCTAGAAGCAGGGAGACAGACAACAAAACAAAACAAATAGACAGGCATCAATAGCATCAATATAAATAAATAGAATTATAGATATATACACATCATTAATAAAATAAATAGAATAATAAATGTTTACACACATACACAAGTGCTGTAGGGTAGGGAGGGGAATAGACCAGAAGGAGGGAGTTGGGGCAATGGGAAGGGAAGGAGAAGCAGAGGAAAAGAGAGGCTCAGTCTGGGAAGGCCTCACTGAGGTGAGCTTTCAGTAGGAATTTCGAAGGGGGTAAGTGTGCTAGTTTGGCAGAGACCAGGACAGATAACGAAAGATATAGAGGGACAGAGAGAAAGGCAGAAATGGACAAAATACAGGCCAAGACACCCAGAGAAACGAACACGAGAAAAAAATAAGACGACAAGGAGAGTCAGAAAGACAGACAGCAGACCCGATCAGACATACACAGAGATGGAATAGAACTCTAAAGCCAAAGACACAGAGACAGTGTCATCGGGAAAACCCAGAAGAGGAACAGAGGCATATGTCTCTCACAGTCCTTTCCTTCCTACCCAATCTCCCTCGATCCAAACCATGATGCTCCTACAATCTCTCAGTCAGGGAAGCAGCAGAACCACCTGCCCCACCTCTGCGTAGCACAGTCCAGCCCCTTGCTAGAGAATGTTGCAGGAACTGCTGCCGCTCCTCCCTCAGATTTCCAATAGGAATCATCAGCATGCCTGGAATCTCAGAGAGAAGAAACAGCAGCCGCAAAGCCCCGACTGTGGTGATGGCTGGCGAGAGCCACCTCTGGTGCACCTTCCTTCTCCTGCTCCCCTACTGTCACCAGCTGTTCCTGCAGCCACAAGAATGACCCTCACGGTTATAACAGACTCAGAGAAACCTGAGTCTGCTAATGAACCAAAGACTTTGTTTTAAAAACAATCACTCTTAAAGCCCTCATAAAGCCTGCTAAGCTGGTCACATTTTCCTTTCATTTCAAAAGTCTTAAAGGTGACTGGTGGTGGGGACTTCCTTCCATAATCATCTCCTTTGTGCCCAGGGCATCCAAACCATGACTGCTTCTCCTCACTTGATTTAGCCTCCTGGAAAATGGGGTAATCTACACCTAAGGCAGACAGTGGTCAGAGATCCATAGCCAGTTAATAGCCTTAACTCCTGTGAATATTTCAGGAACTGAATCATTTTTTTTTTACCCTTGTGGTATGTTTCCTGAAGAGCAAAGGGTAGGATAAGAGATAATTATGCTAGGTTTGTCTGTCCATGCATCTTGCATAAATTATTATCCATCCTACTAAATTATAAGCTCCTTGAGTGCAGGGATCGTATCTACTTACTTTACTGAACTCCCTCAAGAACATAGCGTATTGCTCTGCCCGTGATAAGTCCTCAGTAAATATCCCTGATTGAAAAAGGGAGCAAATTTTTCACTTCAACCCAAATCCTTGGAGTAACAATAGTAAAGCAAATCCTCATCAATTAATCAATGGAATTTATTAGGTGCCAACCATGGGTACAGCACTGGACTAGGCACTTGGAAGATTAAAAGAGAATAGACAAGATTATGAAAAGTAAAGTAAAAGGAGAACAGATTTGTAGCTACATAAGATATCCATAGACAGATGAAATCACCAGCCATTTATTCATTGAACACTCTGATCTGCCCCAACCACACCCCAGAGCCAACTAAAAAAGGAAAATAGACTCCCTGAAAAATCATCTCTAAGAAATAGAATATAACAACCACTTCTAATGGTGTTTTTTCAACTGGAAGGGGCATGTTAGTAGTAATAGCATTTATTAATGGCTTATTGTATGCAAATCACTTTACAGGTGGAAATTATACATGGTCCCTGTCTCTCATGGGGTTCACAATCATAATGCTAACCAGCACTCTACTCACCTGAACTTTCCAAATCTTCTTCTTGAAATCTGAAGGAGGGTAAAGAGGAAAATGTGACCCCCTAAAGTGACAACAATCAATGGTATTTATTGAGCGCTTAGTCCATATAGAAAATGAACTAAGTGCTTGGAGGGTACAAAGAAACAGAGTTGAGAGACATGTTCTCTGCCCACAAAGAGCTCACAGTCTAAAAGGGGAACAGAAAGGAAAACAAGATCACAAAGTATCAAACAAAGCTGGAGAAAGTAAAAGGGTGAAAGTCATCAGAGGGATAGCTGCTCTTTGAGGGCAGGGAGTGGGTCTCCCAAGTCCTTAACCTAGTTCTCTTTGGACAGTAAGAACTAAAGTACAATTGATTTGCAATTCCTCTACAAGGAAAACAAACAAAAAAACCCACCAACAAAAAACCAGTATCAACATACAAAAGGACTTCACCAATCCATTTCCCCAATATCCTCCAAGGGAATACTATCACCCAAGAGTCGTGTGGTATTTTGTTCAGGGGCAGAGAAGACCTCTGTAAATGGCTTATTTTCCTCTGTCTTTTTTTCACGTTGTTACTTTGTTGTTCGAAAGCCCAGGAGGATTCAAACTTTCTGCTGGCACTTCAATAGCTGAAGTTGGAACAAGCTTCTCTAGTGGGATCAATAGAGACCAATTATCTGCTTTCCTTCCCACCCAGACTGATACCACTACCTTTTTGCAAATGGGAAAGAGTATGGCCACAGCTACATCTGTGTGAAGGCTTTCTACCCAACTTCAAAGGACGGATTTAAAAATAATTCTATTCGATCCATAAAGAGATGCCTATAAATGGGCTGCTGTTTCTGTAAAGGTGTCTTTCTTCCCTAATAGCACTGACAAAATGGTAATTTAAGTATTAACCAGCTGGCAAAGATAGCCCCATATTCCAAAGGCTCAATCATTGACTTAACTTGGCCGATTTTTACAGTAATCTCAATGTTGGAAAAATGCTGGAAAAAACCCACCTGAAAAGAGTGGTTTTGACCTTTGGGTGGATCAACTCTGAAGGAACCTAAATAATAATGATGGAATTTGTTAAGGAATTTGTGCCAGGCACTATGCTAAGCAGTGGTATGAATAAATGCAAACCGAGGTGTGTCTGTGTCTGTTTCATGTGGAGCTCACAGTCTCAATCCAGATGAGGTAACTGAGTCACAGAGAAGTGAAGTAATTTGTCCACGGTCACACAGCACACAAATGACAGAGCCGGGATTTGAACCCATGACCTTTGACCCCCAGGCCCATGCTCTATCCACTTCGCCACGCTGCTTCTCAAGAGCTACTTGTTTCAAAGGGATCCAAGAAAGATGGTCTTTATTGAGCTGAGGTGGAAAGTCAAAAAGCAGTCAAGTCCTAGGTGGTATCACTCCTTGGAGCTGGAACTGGTGAGTCTTCTTGGAAGAGGATGCAATAGAGAGATGAGAGAAGGCTCAATCAATTAATCAATCTTATTTATTGAGCACTTACAGTGTGCAGAGCACCACAGTAAATGGTTGGGAGAGTACAATATAACAGAGTTGGGAGAGAAGCAGCCTGGCTTAGTGGAAAGAGCACAGGCTTGGGAGTCAGAGGTCATTGGTTCGAATTCCAGCTGTGCCACTGGTCAGCTGTGTGACCTTGGGCAAGTCACTTTACTTCTCTTTGCCTCAGTTATCTCATCTGTAAAATGGGGACTAAGACTGTAAGCCCCATGTGGGACAACCTGATAACCTGGTATCTACCCCAGTGCTTAGAACAGTGCTTGGCACGTAGTAGGCTTTACAAATACCATCATAATTATTATTACTATTAGATAGGTTTCCTGCCCAAAAGGAGCTTACATCCTAAATGACTGGACAAGAAATTTGAGACCGCTAATTTTTTCCTCTAGAAAACCTTCTAGCTCATACTAACCTAGAAGGAGCAATTATTCCAGGTGAAATGCTGAAGGGCAGTGAGGTCTTTGGCTTATAGAAGCAGGAGGAAAACTCAGACCTGTCAATGAGCTGCATGTGGAATCGGATGGATCAAATGATAAAAATGCAAATGGGAGGGTTTCTTCTAGGGAGTTGCTTGGAATTATCAAGGGAAGGCCCCTTTTAAATAAGCATGGTCTAGTGTAAAGAGTTCAGGACTGGTTTCTGTTCCTTACTCAGCTACTTTCCTGCTGTGTAACCTTAAGCAAATCACTTAACTTCTCTGTGCGTCAGTTTCCTCATCTGTAAAATGGGGATTAAGACTGTGAGCCCCAAGTGGGACAACCTGATTCCCTTATGTCTACCCCAGCGCTTAGAACAGTGCTCGGCACATAGTAAGCGCTTAACAAATACCAACATTATTATTAAAAAAAAAAGAGGTCAAATACCCATTCTCCCTCCCACTTTCACTGTATGTCCCAAAAAGGGACGGGACTTGTTTAGTCTGACTGTACCTACGCAACTGTTTAGCACATGGTAAATTGAGCACTCACCACCATTTCTGTAATATTAATAATAATAGCTATTGTAATACTATAAATTAAGTTATTGCAACAATAGATATCTCGGCAGGTTTGCAATAATTTCATCTTTGCAAACTGGCAGAAATATCTACCTTAACAATACAAAATTCTACTTTATAACAGAGAAAAGTTTATTTCTGCCTGCTCCCTACTCCTCAGTAAAATTATGTTGATTAAATAAAAACCTAAGTTTATATCAACAAGTTTTTTTAGTAAACATTTAGAAAGATGATCCTCCTGGGCTCCTTGAAACTTGGGGTGTGGTTTTCAAGAACCATTTCATAAATCTTATGCAGAACCTATTCCTTTTGTTTGGGAACATTTTGTGAATTAAGTAAAATTTTGGAAATGCTTTTAAAAATTCATAAAATGGCCTCCCTCCCTCTTTTGATCATATAAAATCCTGGAAAAAAATTAAAGAAATTAATTTAATTGAATCAAATTTCATTTTGAAGGTCACAGAAAATCATCTCATGGCAGAAATAAAGTTAAGAGAAAATAACAATTTTGTAAAGAAAAATGATCACCCAACCCCTAAATATGTTCTTTAGTAATAAGAACTAAGTAATAAGTAATAGTTAATACATTAAGCACAATGTAACTTGAAAATAAAACTGGAAAAATATGTTTCTGGCAAGCTGATTTTAGGAAAGTTTTTATAAAAGTCAAGAAGCATAAAGAGAGAAGCCTAATCATTCTGGGTCAGGCCAATACACTCTTCTGATTGTGAAAACAGGGTGTTTGGAGAAAAATCTGATGTTTGTGAATGGAATTTAGAAGCTTATTCATAGTATAGCTGCAGTTTGGAGCGGTAAACAGTCAGAAAACTGCAAAATGAAAAAGTCTACAATAAGAAAGATGGTACGCTGATAGTGTATCAAGTTCACCTATCTGATCCTGAGGATTTGGAAATGTCGGTTTACACTAACCAGGAGACAGACAATGGGCAGGCGAATAGAGAGTTCAAAGATAGCACACAACTAAAATGATAAAGAGAGTATACAGAGGAAAAACAGATGACAGATTGTGGAGACAGCACAATCACAGATGGATACCAGGTGGGATGGGTCAAATACAATTTTTTTTAATGGTTTATTTTCCTACTTAATAGCACCCTGTTGTGCCAATGTTCAACAAGACTGATAAGAAAATTTAACTGTAAATGTGTCTGAACATACAAAATGTCTTTGAGTAAAATGTTGCACTGCCATTTGTAATTAAGGGATAATCGTACACTGCGGACAACTAGGCGAAGCAATAAACATCTTTTGTGGGTGAACGAATACCACTGGAAAATGGAGGAACTTGATATCTGCAAATGTCTCTTACTCTGTTTATATTCCAGTATTATGAACATCACTCCTGTTAACTGAGAAGACAAAGAAAGATTCTATGAGCACCTAACAATAAGAGAAACAAAACACTGTTCTTACTTTGCAAGAATGTGACCATACTAGGTTACTTTCTCCTCAGCTCCACTATTTTGTGGTGTAAATTATGGGACTGAAAAGTGAATATCTACTCAAGCCTTGAATATAATGGAGTGGTGTGTCTAGACACAGTGTCAATAAAGACCTTGGTGTCCTTTGATTTTCTCAGACAGAACTCATTCTCTTATCATATAAATGCCTGGTATAGAGTTCTTTACAGTATTTTCCAGGATTGTAATGTGGATAAATACACGATAAACAAAATGAAATATCCTGATTCAGGATTTTCTTGTCTTCTCTATAGCACTGCTCAACAAATTCTACATGTAAATCATACAATGGAATGACAGTGGGCAGCCTGATTTTTAACTTCTAAATAATACTGGATAACCTACATTCACTGGCATACCACTTCAAGTGAAAATATAACGGCTAAAAACAAGTGTACATATTTAGTTGCCCAGAACTGAAAATTAGAAATTCCCAATGTTCAGTGCACTAAAGCTTGTGTTTTACCTTCAAAAGAGGGTATACTGCAATGCAAAGTGTGCTAAGAATACTGATATTATTCCAGTCTTCTGCTGAAATCACAATGTAAATTTTTGACAGGTATTTCAGGAATAAAACTAGAATAAACCTAGCTGTGCTGTCAAGTTAATAATAATTATTATTATTATTATCATGGCATTTGTTAAGCACTCATTATATACCGAGCACTATACTGAGGGCTGGGGTAGATACAAAATTATCAGGTCAGACATAGTCTCTGTCCCATACAGGGCTCACAGTCTAAGGAAAGGGAGAAGAGGTACTTAATCCACCTTTTATAGATAAGGAAACTGAGGCACAAAGAAGCTAACATGGCCTGCACAAGGTCACACAGAAGGCACGTGGCAGAGCAAGAATTAGAACCCAGGACCTCAGACTCCCAGACCCATGCATTTTCCACTAGATCACCCTGTAACTCTCTTGCACAGTAAAAGTGAGAATGCTGTCTGTAAAATTCTGTTTCCAACTTAAAACTTGAAATAAGCTATTTTGGAATTCATTCTTATAATGCATTTTTTTTAAATGTAATCACTGAGAATTAATCAACTAGATTTTTTGAACCTCTCCCACTCACTTTGGTTATCGGGGAAAAGAGGCAGAAATTATAGGGATGAAATGGATTGGCAACACTCAGAATATACACATTCATTCAATCGTATTTATTGAGTGCTTACTGTTCACAGGGCACTGTACTAAGCACTTATGTACAAGGTAAACTATCTCAGATTTATCCTTAAAGCCATCTTGAAGACTCTGGCCAAATGGAATGCAGCTTGCAACCTAAGCACAAAAGTAATGTCCATTTAGTCCTTTGGAAAGCTGCACACTGAATTTTAAGGAAAATTTCAAAAATGTGCTGGGCTTTGCCTAGAAATTATCTTCAGTTTAATAATCATGGTATTTACACAGAGGTAGATAGAAAATCAACTGATCAAACACAGTCCCTGACTCACCCTGGGCTCAATATCTAAAAGGCAACAGGGAGAGAAAAGTTCCTATAATGTCTCAAAACCACTGGATACGATTCGCTGAACAAATCCAGATTGTATAGAGCTGGACTCCAAGATAAGTACTTCCAAATGGACCTCACAAGACAATGCATCTAACTACTGAATATATTTGAGAAAAAAAATCAGACACCAAGTCTAGGCATAAAAAAAAAACAAAAACAAAAAAACAGCAGTCACAACTCCATGATTGCACGTCAATGTCAAGGCTGTTTGTGAACATACCCATTAGGGAACAAATTAAAAAGGTTCACTTTAGGCATTGTCCCAATGTTTTGGAGACTAAATCCCCTCGCAGACAATGGGTCTGAATGAGGAGTCTTCTGTCTATGTTTTGGTAGCATTACGTCGCTTCAAATGGTTGAAGCACTAATTCAACTCACTAATGGTAGTTAAATGAACTTCTAGCATCCGATTATAATGCACTGCTATTAAAGTCTTGACAATCAGAAAAGATACTCATCTAGAGGAAATACAAAATGGACACATAATTCTCAAGACATAGATCAATAAGCAAATGAAATCTACATTCTAGTTGGAGAAGCAGTACATTGAAGGGCAAAATGTTCTAGTCAGATCGATTTGGCACCCACTGGATGCGATGTCCTGTACTAAGCGCTTGGGAAGTACAGAACAGGTTCTCTGCCCCTGAAGGGGCACACAAACTAAGAAGGGTGGGGCACACATAAAACTACTTATAAATAGGGCAATCAGAGAGGTTAAGAGCCTAGCTCGATGTCCCACAGAAGCCCAGATGCAGAGCAGGTAACAGCACTTGGATCTCTGGAGTTTCCTGACTCCCAGATCTGAAAATAATGCATTCTAGGAGGGAAGGTAAGTAAGTCTCAGCTAATAGAATGCTTTTCCAGAAGTCAAGGTGCCTTGAAAGAAGCAACCCATGTTGCTGGTCAGTTTTTTTTTTTAACTTTATGGTATTTGTTAAGCACTTATTCTGTGCCATGCAGTGTACCAATTGCTGAGGTAGATACAAGATAATCAGGTTGGACATAGTCCCTGTCCCAAATGGGACTCACAGTTTTAATTCCCATTTTAGAGATGAGGTAACTGAGCCCCAGAAAAGTGAAGTGGCTTGCCCATGATCACACAACAAAAAGTGGTGCTGCCAGTTTTCCAACTGACAAAAGCTTTTTTCACCTCTGAAGGAAGATGTACAAAAGGAGTTGGGAAACTTCTGAGAGTAACCTTCTACACTCAGAATGATCCTCTTCAGGATTCAAACTTTATATAAGAGTAAATTTTGACTGTCAGTATTAAATTGACAATCATTTGATCCCAATGAAGCTACTATTAAGTCATATCATTTATCTCATCTTCAAAACCTTCCTCTGCAAGATCCAGGTCTGTGGTTTAGGCAGCTACCGATTCTACACCCTGTCACTCTAATAATATTTGTAGTATTTGCTAACCATTCACTGAGCACCAAGCATTGTACTAAGCACTGAGGCACATACAAGACAACCGATCCAACAGAGTCCTTGACCCACAGTCTAAATAGGAGGGAGAAATGTATCCAATTCTATTTTATGGAATAAAGAAACTGAGGCACAGAGAAGCTAAATTACCTGCCCAGGGTCACACCGCAGGCAATTAACAGAGCCAGTATTAGAACCCAGGACCTCTGACTCCCAGACCCGTATATAATCCACTAGCCCACTGTACTTCTCATGTATCGTCCTGGGCACATACAGCCAGCCCCCTTAGGCTCTATCTCTTTTTTGGGCCCCACCCCTCCAACTCACCATAGCAACTATATTTTCAGTCACTTTACCTGACACACCTGCCACTCTGAGGGGCGGAGCTAGTATTCTTTTCCATAATGGCAATGGTGCAATGAGCTAGCCATCCCTTGTTAGATCTCTCAGTGCTGCAAAGAAGTGACTTTTCTTTACAAGCCCAATGGAAATCTTTCTGGAGCATGTTTTCACATTGGCACTGCAAAGCAAAATATTTGCAAGAACTTCAGAGTATACACTGCCTTCTATTCAGGCAGAGAGGCTTTTTCTTTTTTTCCCAAGGCGCTCTGACACTTTTGCAAACAATGTTAACCAGTGCCAGGGTACCAGAAACTTCAGTTGAGGCTCCCTGCCAAACCTTCAGCCTATGAATCCCTTCACTATTTTCACAAACCCATGAAAATTAATTGATGTGGGCCCCCTTAAAAGCTATCGTTTGCTGGATACCCACTGAGCCTTTCCCCTGATTAGTTCCCCAGATAATGACAGTATATGATATGTTTGTAATGTTGCATACACATCCAGCACTAGATATTACTCAGAGATCTGTTAAGCTGGAAACAAAGTCTGAGCCCATGTAACTTGCAAACTAATGGAATGACGGAAAACAATGCAGGGCAGACCAACCACAACATGCAGGACTGGAGGGATTTATGGGGAAGGAAAGAAAAACATCTTGAAAATACCAGTGTTTCATCCATACAAAGGAAAATGAACCAAGTATCCGCCAGTGTCGTACGTCGACAAATCCTAAGGCTCTTAGTAGCATTGAAGACAGCCCTATCTGATCCAACACTGCTCTGTGCTTGCTTCATTTCCCATCTGAAAAGGTTTGAGAGGTGTTTCACAAGACATCTAAAGAAGAGTGAAAAGTCCCTATTCTTTTTCTCAGCAACCCACTTTCTCCTCACCAGCCTTCTTCTACTCTTTCATCTCCCTGGAATTCTGTTCTTCAGAGTTACAGAACTGACCCACTGGGAACTAGGTAGAGAATCAAGCTGAACAGAAGGATGACTCTGAGAAGGAAAGGCAAAAGGGAAGCGAGAGAATAGACTGGGCTTTCTTGATCGGAAACCAACAAAGATTCCCTAGCAAACAGTCTGTATCCCACACATAAATTCCTTCTCCCTATTATGGCAATAAGCCAGTCCTTCACAGAGAAAATGTATCCTTGCTGTAAGTGGAGGGTAGGGAAACAGCAGCAACTACTGTAAAGAGCAATGGCCTGGAGAGTCAGATGACTTGGATTCAAATGCTGTGTGACCTTGGGAAAGTCAACTTAACTTCTGTGTGCCTCAATTTCCACAACTGCAAAATGGGGATCCAGTATTAGTTCCCCCTCCCAAACTGTGAGCCCTTGTGGGACAAGGACTGCATCCAACCCGAATACCTTGTATCTAACCCACCTTTTAGTAGAGAGCTTGGTATATAGTAAGCACTTAACAGATGGTAAGCAGGTAACAGATGGGGCGAAGTACAGAGTCTCCTGACTCCCAGTTCTATGCTCTATTCATCAATCTGCAATGTGGCTAATCTAATCTAGCACAGAAGACAGACATAAAATAATTTACATATAAGATGAAATAATTGTAAAAGAGTTGAGTACATAAAGCAATATGTACCAAAGTACAACAAATTCCAAACTGGTGGATGCCTTGAAAAAAAGCAGTTTCTGGAATGAGAGACGGGAAGAATCAAGTGAAAACCAATGTACAAAGCACGGTTCTAAGCACTGGGGAGAGTACAACTATATATATATATACACACACATATATATATACCCACACACACATATACACATATAATAGTTATATTGCACTCTCCCATGTATATATAGTCTCAAACCAGACTAAGGTGACAGTTCAGGATACCCCTACACTCCTAACTATTTGCACTCTGAAGCTGAGAAACAGGACATGTTAATCAGGTTGCCTAAAAAGACAAGGATGATAAAGAATTGAAAGGGAGATGGAATAAAGAAAATAGCAGCAGAAAAGCTTCCCCACTGGCCAACTGCATTCTCACTGGGATTGCATTTCTTGAATATTCTCCTCCAAGAAGAGAAGAATATCAGTTTTTACACTTTCACCAGGGAAAGCGATAGACTGAAATCAGAGCTGCTAAAACCAGGCAGGTGCTGTGAAATTCAAGGAAATGCAGCCTCAAGAAATTAAAGGGAGAGGATAGAGGAGAAGGATAAAATTCTTTTTGTCCTTACAAAATCAGTACATTATTCCAAAGAAGGTAACAGGCAGAACCTTGCCATAGATTAAAAGGAATCTGAAGACAAATGTTTCATTCAGGAGTCTTCTCTTTATACCAGGTAACTTCGAACTCAGTAAAGAAAAGCCTTGTCTTTTATTAAGCTCCCTGGAAGGCTTCTATTACTCTATAAAACACTCTTTTTTCCTCTATTCATGAAGGTATTGGCAACTGCTTATATGTATCATTCCTACTTACAAAATTCAACCTGGATGGTGGTCCATAATTTTTCACTGAAGCTATGTTAAAAGTACTAAGGAATCTGAATGCCTCTGTCCAATTTTCATTTAGTTCCATTTTCTATTAACTGCTGCTTGAAAACACACAGAAAACGTCTCAGACCATCCACTTCAGAAACAACTCAGCCCATGTGTCATGGATTTTCTGAACATTTTTCTGTTTTAGAATCCCACGGTACATTGACATAAAAGCATGATGTTTTACTACTTAGGAGTTCATGGATTCCTGCACTCTCCCTATACACTAGTGGAATCTTCACGACGTGAGAGTGAATGGTTCGGGGCTGAATTACAACACAACCAACATGTAAGAACGTCTGGGCTAAATAAAGGAAGACGAAAAGCTGAACAATGCCAAAAATAGCATCTTCAAATTCGTTTCTAAATCCCTTGGAATCAGAAACAGGAAGAGGGAAAAAAAACTTGTACATCAAGCAGAAAAGTTGTTGAATGACCATTTACGATCTCCAGTTTTTCTGGGCCATTTGAGAGTTTTCTTTTCAGAAAATTCATTTCGAAAGAGGAACGAAACAGAGGTAAAGTCAGAGAACATTGGGTTCTTTAAACAGAAAGAGCAAAACAGAAACACCACTGGCTAGTGGATATAGCACGGGCCAAGTAACCTGGACTACCTGGGTACAATTCTGGCCCTGACATCACGTGTCAGCTGTGTGACCTTGGGCAAGTTGGTTAACTTCTCTGTGCCTCAGTTACCTCATCTGTAAAATGGGGATTAAGACTGTAAGCCCCTTGTGAGACATGGACTATGTCCCACCTGATTAGCTTGTATCTACCCCAGGGCTTAGTATTGTGCCTGGCACATAATAAGTGCTTAATAGATGCCAATAAAAAATGTTAAAGATTTGAATATGGACAAATGGTAGACAAATTTTCCAGGCTCCTCCCACACTACCACCACCACTGCAGTTGCCAATAAACCAGCCACTCATATCACCCAAACTATCAATGGTAATTACTGGGCAACTATTATATGTACAGCACTGTATTAAGTTATTGGGAAAGTACAACCCATGTAGGAGATATGATTTCTGCCCAATCAATTATTGTTCTTGCAACAAGTCAAGACTATTTGGGTGTGTTCAAACTTGTGCATGCACTGTATTCATGGGTGTGGTGTTGGATACAGTGAGAGCTTCCACACAAGACCTACCATAACACAGCCCACTGTGTTATAAGAACTGGGTGCACATCTGGATGGCTGCACATAGATTCACCTTTGGGATTAAAATGAGGCTACTGCAATGAGATTGTGCACTGATGTGTACAAACAGAGTGCTTAAAATGACTGTGGGATGTATAGTCAAAGGTATACTGGAAAGACCACAAAAATATGCAGATGTAACATTTCAGACACACCCAACAATGTTTTTTTATGGGAGAGAGAGAGAGAGAATTCCTATCCATTTTTCTAAAACATTAGCTTATGCAAAGAAGACACACATAACATAAAAAGTAATACACATAGTAAGCGCTTAACAAATGTCATTATTATCATTATTATTATTAATGATTCAAAGATGCCAACCTTGAAAAAATCAAGTATTTGAACCCTTTTCAGTAAATAGTCTATCACAGGGAAATTGTTGATTACTTAGACTATGAACTCTGTGAGGGACAGGGACTGCATCTGATCTGATTAAGCTGTATCTACCTCAGTGCTTAAAAACAGTGCTTGATAAACAGTATGAGTTTAATAATAATCATAATAATCATAATAATAATGATATGCTGACCAACAATGCATTTGACTGCAAATATAAAGTGGTGCAACATTGATAGCTCTAGCTCAAAGTGTGACTAACACATAAGGATGAGATGAAAATAAATCCAAGTGTTAAATTTTAAGCTTTTATATGACATCTGATCTGGCAGGAAGGAGCTATGGAAACTAAAGGATCCATTTGATTTTTAAAAACAATAAAAATGAACCCTTCTATTAATAAAGGAAAATATTTGTTTCCCAAAAGTTCTGTTTTTAAACTGTCATTTAATTCCTATCTTACAGTTGAGGAAATTGAAGCCCAGAGAAGTTAAGTGACTTACCCAAGGTCACACTGAAGACAATCGATGGATCCCAGATCCTCAGAGGACCCAGGTCCTCTGATTCCCACATTGGGAGAAACACTGCATTTTACCAATATTCAGCAGCGAGAAAGCCCACCTCCAAACGAGGAAAGCAGGAGAACAAAGAGAAACGTTTGATGCTGATGTTGAGATTACTGAAGTCAATAATCTAGAGGTGAGACGGTCTTCCTGCACTCCCCTACAAAGCCCTTCTATACATGAGTTAGGTGGGACGGCTTCCTGTAGCAAGTGTCACCCCAACCCTCCGAACTCTAATTAGATGCAACCCACATAGGCCTGGAGACCCAAAATAAACCAGAATGCCGAATCACTCTATGGTACAAATTAACATCTCCATTAGGCTGTACTCCCCTTTTACACAGGGACAAGTCTTTTCCATCAGAAGGTATTGGCAAGTGCCTATATGTACCATTCCTACTTAAATTCAAAATGGCTAGTGGTCCACAATTTTTCACTGAACCTACATGAAAAGTTCTGACAAATCTGAATGCCCCAGATCAGGGCCTACTACAGTGCTCTGTAGCCACTCAATAAATATTGTTGTTGATGCTGATGATGGTGATGACAACTATGACTTTCAATAAAAACAGGCAGGTTATGGGCAATGAGAAGCAGTGTTGCTTAATTGATAGACCATTGCCCAAAGGTCAGAAGGACCTGGGTTCTAATCCCAGTTCTGCCACTTGTTCTTTTAATGGCATTTCCTAAGCAAATTCAAATCTTCAAATAAAGATGCTGAAGATTACACAAGTTAGTCATGTTGGACAGAGTCCATGTCCCACATTGGGCTCGTAGTTTTAATCCTCATTTTACAGTTGAGGTGAATGAGGCCCAGAGAAGTTAAGTGACTTGTCTAAGGTCACACAGCATGCAATAGTATTTATTGAGCGCTTACTATGTGCAGAGTATGTTCTAAGCACTTGGAATGTACAAACTGGCAACAGATAGAGACAGTCCCTGCCCTTTGACAGGCTTACAGTCTAATCAGGGGAGACAGACAGACAAGAACAATAGCAATAAAATAGAACAGTAGACAAGTGGGGAAGCAGTATGGCTTAGTGGAAAGAGCTCGGGCCCAGGAATCAGAGGACATGGGTTCTAATCTGGGATCCATTGATTCCTTGCAGTGTGACCTTGGGTAAGTCACTTGTCTGTGCTTCAGTTTCCTCATCTGTAAAATGGGAATTAATTACCAGTTCTCCCTCCTACTTAAGACTGTGAGCCCTGTGCAGGACAGGGACTTTCTCCCCAGTAAATACCCCAGTATTTAGAACAGTGTTTGACCCAGAGTAAACACTTAACAAATAACATTTTTTAAAAAGTGATTAGCTTAGAATCCAGGATTAGAATCCAGGTCTTTGCGACTCCCAGGGATTGCTCTATCCACTAGGTCATGCTGCTTCTCTCAGGATTACTCATTAGACAGTGCCAGAGCTGGGCCTAGAACTCCCAATCCCAAGACCTTTCCATTAAGCCACATTGCCGCCACATGCTTTCCACTACACAGTTCTTAGGGAAACAGTGATTCATGGCTTCCAATACCTTTACCCAATCACTCTGGGTTCTATCTTGGGTTTAGGATTCTTACCACCTCGGGGTTTGCTTCATCACAAAAAGGACTACAACTCATAGAACACATGGTTCCCCAAATGATTTAGACAGAACACAACTGCAAATGAGGGAACATTCTTGCAACAATTCACATCTCGTTATGCAACAACACTTGCAGCGACAAACATCACGTGCATAATACAAAAATTTTCCTTGACATGAGCTCCTCAAGGACAGGGATCATGTCTTCTTGCTCTCTCCCAAGTGCTTAGTATAGCGCTCTATGCAGATTAACTGCTTAATGGTTACTACTCATTGATTGATTGGGTTCTAGGAGAACTGGGGGCATTAGACTAGGAACATCTCCAAAGCCCATGCTGTGAGGCTAGCCAGAAAAGCACACCTTCTGGAGACTGAAAATGTGCCTTGGAACTAATGAAGTACGCATAAATTTCCAATCACGGCCAGTCACCGCCTGTCAATACCTGCTTCAATAGTGTTATTGCTTCTTTATGATTATTTGTTTTGTGTCTTTAGAACTCCTGTCTCCCAAGAACTCCAGATGCTTTGAAAAGAAGTATCTACCGGACACAGGATCCCACAATCCCCCTGTGTGGGATAAAGATGCCTGTACCACCTCTGAATTTTCCTTTTATTATGGAGGAAGATTAATGAGTTTGCATTTAAGATAGGAATATCAGAATCCATGCTGGTAGAGGAACACAAAGTGGTCATGTAATGAAAAGATCAAGATTGGGCAGGAACATAATGGAGCAGGATAATAAATACTTTAGAATGACTCCATTACCAGGGTGGGAGAGAAGTTGCCAGTTAGCTTAGCTCATCTGAGCTGGGGGGTCTGACAGACTCTGAGGCTCGCTGAGAAGGCGAAAGCAGCATTTTCTTCACTTTACATTGGTACTGCACTCAGCAACAAGCTAATTAGGGTAAAACCAACCCAGTTTTATGCTGAAGGAGGGAATCCCTTCAGACTGAATCAATGTCTCTGAATTTGGTCTGATTAATCATGTATGTGTATCTGCAGATAACTAGTCTCCTTTCCTTTGTTTTGCTAGGCTGCTATGAGACGTAGGAGACAGCATGGCATGGTGGAAGGACCATGAGATCAGCAGTTGTGAAAGCTGGGTTTCGGGTTCCAGCTCTGCCACTCACCTGCTGTGTGACCTTTAGAGAGACACTTAACCTCTCTGTTCATCAGTCTCCTCATCTGCCAAATGGGGACAAAATAACTAATGTTGCTACTTCTTAGACCATAAACTCTGTGAGGACAGGGATCATGTCTACTTATTCTATTGTACTGTCCCAAGCCCACAGTACAGAGCTCTGCATAGATTAAGTGCTCAATAAATGCCACCAATTGATTAGACTGTGACCTCCATGGGGGACAGGGACAGTGTCTGATCTAATTAACAAGGTAAAATCTCCTTAAGAGATTACACTTAACAGGTGGCACCTCCTGCATTTCTTGCCCACCCAACAGTGCCTATTTGCCAGGTGATAGGCTGGCAATTATGTCCCAAATGAAGATGGAAAATGTTATGCCTCCAAAATAAAATCGAGTGCTAAAAGAACCCCAAGAGCTAGCCCAGCAGGCTCATCACAGGCATCCCATGAAAGGCTGCCTTCTGTTGGAAAACGAAGTCTCCTAAAGCCCAGATTAGTTGTTTTAAGCTTCCCTGAGCTGCAGCCGCATGCATCCATGCTCTGTTGAGTCGTTGAAGCCTAGGCCTTGTCTTCCCAAATCCCCTGAGCCACTGCCCAAACCGAGACTCTCAGTCTTCACCATGCGAGGAGATTTTTTGATATTTCAAACACAAGTCCAAAATATGGCAAAAGAAAAATGAAAATCACTTGCGGCAAGGATTGATTGAGAGTTTAAACAACTCTGGGGAAGGATGCATCAGGGCCAGAGAAAGACAGCTGAGATGGTCAAGAGGCAGAAGAAGCTCCTCTATGAAAAATGAATGAAAAGACTGACATTCACTAGTTTGGAAAAACTAAGACTGAATAGGGGAATTTTCTTCAAAATCAGTATTCAGGTCCCTTGTTGTAGACTTCGCTGTGGCTTAACCTTCTACATTTCTGGGTTCTTGAAATTTCACCCAGTAATAAGAATAATTGGGGTATTTGCTAATTATCTGGGGAAGCCCTGGGGAAGATACAAGATAATCAGGTCAGAGTCCTTGTTGCCAGCACTCAGAACAGTGCACAACATCTAAGGGTGCTCAATAAATGCTATGACCACTGCTTATTAATGCTGATGCAAGCCATTCTCTGGACTCAGTAGCCCAGAAGGAGTTTTCTGGATCCAAAATAGCAGAGATTCTGAGATACCCATATGGGTATGGAGAGGTAGAAATTGTTAATGTCATTTTAAAACAATTTGGAATGAAAAGATTATAGCTACTGAAGGTGGGGAATGCAGAAATCCCATTCAACAGACTTATTTATCTCTGGACATATTTCCTTGCAATGCTTCCTCTTTCTAATCGAGAAAAACTTTAGGAATCAGGATGTATGAAGGATTACCAACCGGACATGCCAGCACATCAAACACTCAGGATTGAAATTCAGTATCAAAATTCATAAGAAGAAAAAAGCTGGTTGAATTCTCAGAAATGTGGGGAGGGAACCTATCTCCAGCTGATCTTTTTTTTCCATTTTTAAATTGGGAAAATGGCAGTTTTTGCCTAGAAGTAATATCAGAGTAATCAAAGGCATTAAAAATCACACTTGTGTGGAATAAGCGAAGGACTGGAAGCTGTCTCAAGACATATAAGCTCACACAATCTCACAAAGCCCACATCTTGTTACTGCCAGCATCACTAGATGAATGAACTCACAATTAACTTCCCAGAGCATTTTCAATGACTCTTAGTATGCATGCTGTAGGAACATACAGCAGGGAAGGGCAGGGATAGTTTTTTGCATTTCCGTTGTACTTTCTCAAGGGCTTGGTAGAAGCACCCAATGTGTCATTAATAACTACCATTTTTTCCACTACAATTAGCAAATCTGTTAAGAGTTCTGCTCCTGTTTCCACCCATCTTTCATTCTGATAACACATGTAATCTACTTGTATTGGTAACTCACCAAGGAAAAAAAACAAAAAAAACTTATCTTCCCCTTCAATTTATTTTGGGGGCTGAGCACTCATTTCAATTATTATTTTGAAATGCAAAGCTAGTGGCTAGGCTTTCTAAATTTAACCAATCATGGATGTCCTATAGAATGCTCGGCTCAGATGTAAAGTGAAGTTATACATTGGCTCTCCATAGAAAGCTCTTAGGGTTCTTTCTTCCTATCACCAGTGATTTAACTGTCAAGAAAAAGTGGAGCTAGGGCAATAAAAAATGAGGGCAGATCAACAAAGGCCAGTTTCTAGTGAAGACTCAGGTAGAGAAGGTGAAAATTGCCCACAGAATCCCTGGAGGCAAAGAGGAGGAATGTCCTACATATTGGAGTAAATAAGAGCAAAATTAGGAATGAGACAACTCACAAATTTTAGGATGTTCTTGGGTTGGTTTCTTCAGTGGCAACAGCTGAACGTGACTATTTGAAGCTAGCTATGGCCACTGACGGTCTTATTTTAGCCTTCAGACAGCAACAAAGATAAGGCAGCAACCTTCTTGGACACCCACAGCTCACAGCCAGAGATGTTACTATTGGCCTAGTGAATCTTCCTCTGACATTTAGTACAAAGAATCTCTTTTCTGCTTTGTTTTGTTTTTCCAGGGAAAACAAACAAAAAGGTACATTAAACCAAACATTTTCATTTACATTATTTTTGGATCACTTGCTTTTCCTTCCTGAGAGAAAACTAACATTCTGAAATCTTTAATCTAGAAAAGTACTCAAATATACTTCTGGGAGAGAAAGATGGGCTAGCCCTCTGATGACAGGATTCACAATTGTTTAAGAACAAAAGCCTTTGAGTTAAACAATAATATTAAATATAAATGTCACACTGCAATTTCCCATTTCCCTTAAAGACAATGCCAAAGACAATCAAATCCACAAAACCTTGGCTTAGAATGTAAAGTTGTGCCCTTACACTTTACTACTTACAAAAGAAATAGTTTCTTTTAAAAAAGTTTTGTAAAAAAATGTGCAAATTCTAGGATTCGACTTTTTTTTAGATAATACATTCAACTGTTAGAATGTCCTTGTTCTACTGGACTACCTGAAAATGTGTCTATTGTCTTGTACTATCCCACACACTTACTACAGTGTTGTGCATACACTAAGCATCAGAAAATACCACTGATTGATAAGTGGCAACACAATACATATACAAACTCCTGATTTGACTTGGATATTTTGAATTAGTCTTCCCTTTCATTTGGGCCTTCATCCACAAAGGTACTAATCTTCATACACAAAGAATCTTGAAAATTGAATCCATTAGACTATGGAACCATTTTATAGGACAATGTCTCACCCTTGCTTTATTTGAGAGCTGACAGAAGGAAACTGCATTCACATGTACTGGCAGTTACTTAATTCTTATTTCTGCAAATCCATCAAATTAAATTACTATGTGAGAAGCACTGTATTAGTGGCTGGGAAAGTACAACACAGTAGGTAAGACATGATCCTTACCCTCCAGGAGCTTACAATCTAATGTGGGGGTCAGACAGTAAAATACAGATAGGGGAAGGAGAAAAATTGTCCAGCAATGGAATCATGGAAATGGAACTGAATGCTCACTTGAATACACAAACAGAAGTACTGAAGAAGGGAAAAAATGAGTAACTCATTTCATTTGTTGTGCTCTTCCAAGTGCTTCTTACAGCGCTCTGCACGTAGTAAGCACTTAAAAAATATGATTGATTTGTGGCTGTACAACTGAATTTTACAAATTCACTATTCCTAGACCAGTTAGTATAGAAACTTAATGCTAACGAAAGGGGAAAAGGAAGAAGTGGGAGTGAGGGAGAATTATATGGCAAAAAGGAGAAGAGGGAGGGAAGTGAGGATGGAAAGAATATGTTCTTGCTTGCTGCTTGAATACACTTATGAACTACACTGGCTTTCCACCCTGGACATTTAAGAGTTAAATTACCCTCTCTGGCAGTTATCAGCATATCTGAGATCCCACCTACATGATTCTAGTACCGGGGTTCACCACTATAAATGCCAATCTCCAGATGTGTAAAAAATATACACACACACACACACACACACACACACACATATAAAATAAACCCAAACCAACACGCACAATCCCTCTCCTGATTAGCTTCAGGAACACGGCCAAGAGTCTGTGTATGTGATCTCATCTGATTTTACTTACTCTCAAGTTAAGAATTTCAGAAAAAAGCATCTAGCTGATCAGATGCTGCCTTAGTGAATCTGCTCTTACAGAAAACATGTTCACTCCTTTAATAAATACAAATAAACAAGCCTAATGAGGTGAACAAAAAAATCAATACGTAGCTTCCAAAAATGTTACAATTGTTTATTTTCAGGTCATGTATGTTGGATGTCAATTAGCAATAGATTGGTTCTGGCAAATCTCACATGATTCACAACACTACAGATAATCACCTCTGAGCAAATGTTAGAAACTGCCACTTCTATTTCTTAACTCCTTTTGTCCAGAAATGGTTCTGGTTTAGGTCTCATTGAAACATTTATTTGCTTCAAAAGCATGATAAGAGGAAAGGGGCAACTATTTACTATGTTAAGTATTTTAATAATTTTGTAGTAGGAGAGTTTCTGGTTTCTTGAAAAAAGAGCTATTAATTCACAGTGTTAGTAGATACATCCAGGCACAGTAAATTTAAACTACTCAACAGGGTGTGTTGTAGAAAAAAATCTTGGTGCACTACTTCTGTGACTCAATAACTAATATCTGAATGGAAAAATCATTCTGGAAAGGTACTTTCAACATTAGCGGAGCCTGATGTTTACAATTCTTAAAATAAAATTTCCAGTATGTTGAATCCATGGAAGTTCATTGGCAAGGTCTAATAAATGAAGTATTAGAGATAGACAGATTGTAAAGAAGAAGAGAGATTAGCAAGTCCTTTAGAAAATGCTTAAAGCCTAGCTGAATCACAATTATAATCAATAGGTTCTGAACTCAAATGAAATATTTTATTTCACTTTAAAAACTACTTTCCCTATTCATTTATCAGCCAAGAACAGAATTTCTTTTTATTGTCAGCTTGAATGCTAAGTGGGGACTTATTTACTTAAGTAGCCAAACTCTTTATAAATCATGCAATGTGAGCTAGTTACACACTCAGGGTAGAAGGTAATGACATGCAAATGAAAAATAAAATTAAGTTGATTAAGGTCAAAATGGCAAATTTGTGGTTATTATGGGAATCGGGAGAAAACAAATACTGGATCCTAAACATTTGCATCTCTGCCTACTTTTGCAGGGCAGCAAAAAAAAAAAAAATTCAAAAATAAAGCCACACACAAATCACCTGCCAACGTTGGCTTTTTGAAGTGTCAGATAACATTATTTTCGAAATGACATCGAAGGCCTTCATTGGTTATGCATGAGGTCAGTGAATATTAACTTCATTTACACTTGGTTGAGAATTGGCTGGTGTCAACAATAGATGCTTTGCTCCTCTGCTGAGAGAGGTTAGAAAGTGACAGAAAGCTGCCACTGGGGAAGATGGATGGTCCCATTCCCTGACCCTTCTTCTCCACAGTGTCACAGCTCGGACTCCTTTCTTTCTCCACAACAATAGGCTTCCCAGTGGCCTTCAGCTTTATTGGTGCTAACAGGTCCAGACATTTTCATCGATTAGATTCTCTGCCTCTTAAACAGAAGACCTTGCCATTTTGGGCTAGCTAAACCTTGGCTCAGATTTTTTTTTTTCTAATTGCTTTGCTGTTGTCTGTTGGAAAGGATGCAGTTGGACAGGCGAACATCACGTCAACACAGAAAATGTTTTCACTATTTATCTCAGTTTCCCAATGGCATTTTAAGGAAAGTGATATGTCGTTCGCTCACAGAAGTGAACCCTGGAGTAGTTCACAGAGCCTGATAAATGGAGAAGCTGCATGCCATATCCAATAATAATCACAGATTTGCAAGAAAATAACAACTGTTTTAAACAGACACTGGACCCACTATTCAGGGGTTGCATAAACTGCAATGTTGGGCTATTCTGCAGTTACTTCAAAACAGACATAAAATATCACAATGAATATACTTAGAGTCATGTACTGGGCTTTAATCTGTTTGCCTAGCAAAGTTATGAGAGGTTTCTTAAATTTGGAAAACACATTAAACTTGAGGAAAAAGACTTCCAAACCTATTTATTCCAAGGTAAATCTATGTAATTTATTCTTATTAGAGAGCCTACATTGTTTCAGGACGAGGATAAGAAAAGTGAGAAACACTTGATCTTAATTCACTAATTTGACTTAGGTAAAATCCCCAAGAAGTAGAAAAGTAGTAAAGATGCTAAAATATTTTCAAATGTATTTATTTACATATAATGTAACCCTTCCTGCTTAAACGAAACAAACACTGGCATCTAAATATTCATTATTGTCAAAGTATGTTGCAATTTAAAAGGAATAATGTTTATGCCAATCTGTGTTTTAACTCGTCTGAATAATATTCTACTAGAAAAAGCTATTCTCTTTTTCCCCTTCATTCGATTCTCTGCAATGGAGAAAATAAGAAAATTTCCTCTCACTTCCAGCCTTAATCACTTTTAGACTAATAACAGATAAAGATAAGAATAAAGTCTTTTACCTTTAATCTCTAAATTATAGTTCAAGTACAAGCTGCTATTTACTTCCTGGAATAAATTTCTCATTAGGTCACAAACTCCTTGGGGGCATAACCATGTCTAGTTAATCTACTGTATTCCCCAAATGCTAAACACACTGTTTGGCACACAGTAGGTACTTACTAAATACTACTGATCGATATGAATGAATTTCAGAAATACCAACTGAAAGTTTCATTCTGTTCACAAGACAAAGATACAGGGCATAACTGATCATAAATGCATCATATACTGAAATCAATCGATAATATTTATTGAGGACTTACTCTAATAGAGTCAGGGAAAACAAAGTAGAGTTAGTATACATAATCCCTGCCCTCACGGATTTTACAATCTACCAACGTTGGTATATAATGACAACTACCTTTATGCTTACATCTGAACTTCACATTAAAAAGCTCTACCAAAAAACAAAGATCATCAAGGTGAAGGACTAAACAGACACTCAACAACTTGCAAAGGAAACTGGAATACCCATCATCCATATCAGGCCAGACACTTTTCTTAATTGACCACAATGGTGTTCCAAAACTAAGATTTACCTCATCCATCAAGAGACTCTCAGATACTATGGGATGTTTCAGAAATAAAGGAAAATGCTGGTGTAGCCCTTTTTTTTTTTTTTAACTCTGAAGCCACTCTTAAATGCCCTATGCAGTCTGCTTGGCATAGTCTCAGAATATGTCCATCAATCAATGTCATGAATCTACCAAGCTCCATTTTGACTGGCAACTGACAGTCAGCTATCTATTGAATACATATATGTGAATGTGTGATTAAGGTATTTAGTATATACCTGCCTCTAAAGTAGAGATTTTGGAATGTGGATTAATATAGGGAGATTAATTTAGGGTTCCATTTACCTCTGAATGAGGACGGGGAAAAGTAAACAATTACAGAAATGTTTCATATTCACAGGGCACCAAGGTGGAAACCAATGCTTTCTTTCCCAACAAGCCAAGCTTGACACAGCTTGTGTCATAGAAACGAACTGAAATTGCTGGATCCTGAACCTCTGCAATCTTTCCAACCCTTTATAAGCACTATTTTGCCTGTACCTACTACAGAAATATCTTACATACAAAAGGTGGCAAGACTGTGAATTAGTAACCTCTTTTCCTTAAAGATATATGCTATTACTAAAAATAGCAACAGTATTTTTAATAGTGCTGATATTTATTAAGCACTTACCCTGTGCTAAGAATACAAGATGAAATTGATTCGGCAAAGTCCCTATCTCACACAAGGCTTACACTCTAAGACATAGGGGGCACGAATATTTAATCACCATTTGATATGAGGAAACTGAGGCAAAGAGAATGAAGTGATTTGGCTAAGGCCACACAGCAGAAGAGAAGCAAGAGCAGGGACTAAAACCTGGTTCTCCTCTGACTTTCAGTCCTGTGCTTCTTTCTTTGGACTTCACAGAGCTCCTCTATCACGTGCACATCACTGTTTTAGGTGCTTGGAAAACACAGAGCAGAATAACAAGGTAACGCTGCCTGGGAGGAGCTTGTGATCAGCTTTAAGGCAACAGACCAAGTCTGATAAATATATACATCTGCCTCACCAATACAGTTGGACCAACCATAGTTTGGAGTACTCATGTTTAGCTGGTATTCACTATGGTTTCATGATATAGAGTTCCGTGTAACCAATTCTTCTGGTGGCTTCATACTAGCCAACCACCCATCATTTCAGGCTAACAATTTTCCACCATACTCAAGCACAGCCATTTTACTGTGCTTCATGCTAAGAACCAGTAACGGTGTTACATATTGTTTTCCTCGCAAGACTCATGTGTTTCCTGATCTCAGTGCTCTTAATTATGGCTTCTAAATGAAAATTAACAGGCAATTAGTAGAGAGACAAGAAGAATTGATTTCTTTGGAAAATCAGAGAGTAGAGAGGATATGGTCTCTATAAAGAGGCACCTTAATGTGGAGAACGGGGGGAAAGCTGTTGGTAAAGCAATGCTATCTGGGGTGACTGAAGCCAAAAATTCTCTAACCTCATATGATTAATGGTAATTATAGTAATTATGATATTTAGTAAGTGCCGACCATGGGCTAAGTGCTGGGTTAGATAAAGGATAATCAGAAGAGACAAAGTCCCTGCCCCATGACAGGGCTCACAACCCACGGGGTAGGGAGAAAGAAGTTTTTCATCTTCATCTTACAAATGAGAAAACTGAGGCTCAGAGAGGTTAAGTGACTTGCTCGAGGTAACAAAGTCAGTAGCAGTACTGGAATTAGAAACTGGACTACTGAACCCCTGTCCCATATCCTTTCCACTAGGTGATGCTACCTCCCCATTAGTTCCATGGAAACATATCAGAACCTAAGTCCTAAAGATGGTGATAAAAATCTTTTATTTATTTTTCCAATTTTCATGTTATTTTAAGAACATGTGTAAAGGAAATAAATAACAAATAGATACTGACATATAATAAAATATAAAAAAACAAATACACTGTTTTCCTTTGTATTCATAGCACTGATGGTGAAATTCACTCATGGGGAACGGAGGGAGGGAGGGGTGGGAGAGAATGTGTGTGCGTGTGTGCGTGTGCGTGTGTGTGTGTAAAGATCATCATGCATTGCACAGTTCCAGCTGACTCAAAATGGTCTCCTATAAGCCTTATAAAGAAGGGCTTTGAAGAAGGGGAAAGACTCCATTCGGCCTTCCTCATTTCTCGATCCGTTTTGCTTTGGACTAAATCTCAGTCTTCCTTTTTCTCCCCATTCATGAGCATTCATTGGACACCTGTACTAAGCAGAGCCCTGTACTAAGCACTGGGGGTGGAGGGGAATTACCCCACAAAGACACAAAGAGCATCTCTCCAACCTAAATGCCTGGCTTCGTAGATATACTAGGTCACTGAAAACACTTCTAGTGCAGTCTCATTTTTATCTGTTTTTTCAACATCAAGTTTAATATTTGTGTCTTTTCATTATTAACCTCCCTCAAGTGTTCCTGCTCAACAACAAGTCACTCATCCATTTACTCTGTACTTTGAAAAGTGGGAAGATTCAGGTAACGAACAGCAGGGAAGCAAACATGTCGAACTAGAAGATGGTGATGATTTGGGTGGGTTTAAAACCACTTTTCCCCATGTCAGCACATGGACATGAATTTATCCACCTTCTAAAAAATGGGAAAATCAAGAGTGGCATTGAAAGCATATAAGGTTTTCTATAAACCACTGAAATAATGATCTGATCAGCCGGTGACTTTTCAAGTTAAATCCAAAGTGAATGGGTACGTGACATTCCACTTTGGATTCTTGAGTTTGTTGTTACTTGCATTCAAGAACTGGAGTACCTGAGATGAGCGGTAACTGTTTAGGAAGTATATATATATTTCTGCTGAGTTGATTTTATATTTAATATTCATAACAGTTACTGAATAGGAGTTTGCAAAAGAAATAGCATACTCTAGGGGCTTACAATCCAAATAAGCTTTTTATGTTTAATAGTTTAGATGTCAGACAACAGATAACAAAAGTTTTGTTTTTTTTTTAAGTGACCCTTCATCTTTGCAAAAATACCTAATCTGGGAGGGGTTCAGAAAAACGAGTACAAATGATGTGAAATGTATTTGACGGCTACAATAATCTCTACCACGCGTTTTTTCCACAGTGTCTTTTGGATGAAGTACAATGGAAGAATTTGGGACCACAGGCCTGTCAAGATAGAACTTGATTAGGCATCAGTAGGAGCGGCTGTGCATGTGAGAATGGCATCGAACCTGGCGTTCATTCTGCAGTATTAGTTTTCTATAACAAAGCCCCTCACTGTAAGTGAGTTGGTGGTATTTTTAAAAGAATGTGACTCAAAACTGGTGGACAGACCCTGCCCTTCTGAAGGGCAAGAAGAAATGAGGAAGTGGGACTGCCAGGGATGGAGTCCAAAGTCCTTGGACCTTGGACCAAGCCCCGGGAGCAGAGAAACAAAAAGAAAGGGATAGAAAAAGAAAGAGCAGCAGAAAGGGACCCAGGTAGGGAGTGGAGGAGAGATAGTGATACAGGGAGACAATCAAAAGCTTGGTCTCAGGCAGCATACATGCATGCACCCTCACCGCCCCCCATGCTAAACCACACACACACAAAAACAGACACATACACAGTAGAGGAAACAGGTACTAGATGGACTCCCCCAAATGAACAAGACACACACACACAAACACACCCCCATCCAAAATGTACTCTGTGTAGAGTAGCAAAAGCAGGTTGGTGTACAAGTGCCCACAAGCTCACCATTATCCCAGAGATCCAGCTTGGCAGGCAGTCTGAAGAAACAAGAAAGCAACAGCAGGAGAGAAGCAGCATAGCCTAGTGGAAAGCGCATGGGCCCGGGAGTCAGATGACCTGGGATCTAATCCCAGCTTTGCTAAACAGTTGCTCTGTTACTTTGGGCAAGTCACTTAACTTTTCTGTGACTCAGTTCCCCTGTTCTCCCTCCTTCTTAGACTGTGAGTCCCATGCAGAACAGGGATTGTGACCAATGGCATGTACCTACTCTAGTGCAGTAGTGTTTGACACAGTGTTTAATAAATACCAGTTAAAAAAAAGAGAGAGAGCCAAGAAGCCGACAGGCTCACTTAAGAGAAGCAGAATGGTTTAGTGGATAGACCACAGGCCTGGGAGTCAAAGGTCATGAATTCTAATCCTAGCTCTGCCACATGTCTGCTGTGTGACCTTGGGCAGATCACTTAACTTCTCTGTGCCTCAGTTACTTCATCTGTAAAAAATAGGTATAACTGTCTGAGCCCCAAGTGGGACAGGGACTATGTACAACCTGATTAACTTCTATCTACTCCAGTGCTTAGAAGAGTGCTCGGCACAGAGTAAGTGTTTAACAAGTACCATGATTGTTATTATCATTATTAACCTACCATGTTCTCCAGCTGCAGTAACTCACCACTGTGTAGTAAACACAACATAACTCACCCCTAGTCTTGGCACCTTCTGTCCCCAGGTCCTCTGAATTTCTGTTGACACCAGTGCCTCTACCACTACCATGGCCCAAAGTGAACTTCTGTCTTTTCTTCACGGTCAGTGAAGAGATGAGGGCACAGGGAGGGAAAGCTCCTGAGGATGGTACCTCTGATCATATTAAGAACAGATGATGTGGTTTAGGAAAGAAAAGAACGATTTCACTGAGGAAAGGAGAGTAGCTCAAATGAGGCTATTAAAAATTATGATCTTGATATGATAAAGTCTTTGATTTTTTTTCAACTTCCTGATACACAACTGTTGGGTCTCAGAAATGGTTGGTTAAAACCATCAAAAGATAAATCTGTGGGTCCTGCAGGTCAGCTCTCCAGCAAGCTGGTGCTTTCGGTATCCCCATTTTCTTTAAGATGAAGTGACCCAGAATTGACCCAAGGGTCGAAGGTATCTTCACGGTGCCCAATTAGATCACCAACGTCACTGCCCTCCAGTGAATGGGAAAAAGTAGGCCACTTATCAGATCATCTCAGGGGATTTTTCAACATGCCTTGAAAACCTATTTTATTAATTTGAAAGATCCACTTCTTTCACTCTACAGGCTGTTGAAGACTTTCAAAGTCCAGCTATAATTTACAGTCTTAATGGTTTCAATGCAATGGTCTGAGGCTAAGACAGCTGTAGATATAGGGACTAAGCAAGGTGTTAATTGGGTGACAGATGCACTAAAATAGAAATCACAGTGTGTGTCCTTTCAGGACGAGTTGCTTTTCCAACTCATTGAAGGCAAGACATAACATAATAATCATCAACATTAAATAATTAAAATTAACACGGAGGGGGAAGGGATAAAGGAGCCTCTTGGCACAAAATGGTGGCTATAGAAAACATTCACACACAAAAAAAAATCTGAAAACTTCTTGATTAAAGATTTTCCCCCCATCACCCAAAACTACAGAAAGCTGGTAGCAACTAAGAGACCTGAAATGAATTTTCCACCCTCCTCAGTGCCCTTTCCCAAATGATTCTTCATTAAGACAGAGTGAATATTTTGAACTCAGAACTCCTCTAAAAATCACAGTTCAAAACATCACTATTTATTCATCCATCTACCTATATTAATTTAGTGCTGTTCTAACACATGATTTCATTACACAATTTGGAAACAGCCAAATGGAAGAATTAGGGAATGTTCTTCCCACAAGATGAGACTGTTCTGATAAAACACCCTCCACAAGTTAGCTCTAGTAGATTCCACATTATAACAGCATTCAAGATGCAATATTGTTATGCTTCCCAGCCTCTGCCTCAGCCTCCCTTCACTGTACCCCGTAAAGGACTTCATGTATTTTTTGCTACTTTAGGGTACTTAATCAAGTAAACGTCAAAATGCATTATACTAGTGATGGATGTAACAGTGATATAGAAATTAATATCAAAAATACCCATCACAGTGATAACTATGCCCCCTGCCCATTATCCTCATTGAATTAATGGTTCCTGTAAACACAATTTTCCCAAAACACAAAGTTCTTCAGAATACTCCCACATTACACCACTTCTTAGATATCTTCATAAGAAACGTTTTTCTATATCAAAGATCTATGGAATAAAGGAGAGATCGGGATGGCCGGGAAGCCAGAATTCCAGGCATAGATGAATCCAAGGCAGAGAGAAAGCTCCAATTCAGGTGACTTTAAAATTTACTCTGCAATATTCACTTCTTTAAAATGAATCAGTTTCAGGCACCTCAAGTCACAACCATTAGCTGATGGAGAAAATATCAAAATGATGGCAGGCATTTCTCCGCAGAGATCAGATTTGGGGATTTAAAGGCTGTATGTTTAAATCACTCTATGCCTTTATGCCAAGTTTCATTTTTTAAAATCAAATTTCTCCTATGGGGATACTTGAAATGTGTTAGAATAAAACTGGTGAATATATTTGAAACTTAATAATTTGAAAGTTTCTCCCTTATCGATGTCATATAAAGGAAGTGTGTTAGAAGAGGGATCTTATGTAACCTTTCATACTACTGCAACTCCAGTCATTATCCCCTGAGCCCAAGGTCTGATGGAACAGCTAATTGCCGTGACAACTTTAAAAATATTCACCAATCTGAAATAGCTGGTTTCAGAATTAACAACAGGGAGCAGCGTACAAAAAGGAAACCGCCCATTTGCTTTCTCAGTCCTGATGAACGACTTGATCACAGCGTATTTTAGAAAACTTTTGTAGTAGCCAAGACTAGATTTCTCAGGTAGGCTGACATAGATCTAAACTTTCAGCCACTCAGCTCGCTCCCTCTTCATTTTACTTTGGTCTTAGACCTGTTTTGATTTGGCATAAAATGACTGCAAACTCCCTGAGGCCAGGGCTCATGTCGATTAACTCCACTGTACTCTCAAGGAGTTAATAATAATAATAATAATGTTGGTATTTGTTAAGCGCTATGTGCCGAGCACTGTTCTAAGCGCTAGCGTAGACACAGGGGAATCAGGATGTCCCATGTGGGGCTCACAGTCTTAATCCCCATTTTACAGATGAGGTAACTGAGGCACAGAGAAGTTAAGTGACTTGCCCACAGTCACACAGCTGACAAGTGGTAGAGCTGGGATTCAAACTCATAACCTGACTCCAAAGCCCAGGCTCTTTCCACTGAGCCACGAGTTCAGTGTTCTACACACAGTGGGCCCTCAATAGATACTACTGATTAATTTGATTTTGCAAAAGAGAAACAAAATGGCCTTATAAAATAGCTAAAATCCAGAATGGCTTGCTACTAAAATGGATTTCAAGGCAAACCAATGTGTTCAATTTTATTTCTGATATTCCTAAAACACATTTGGAGGTCACTGAGTAATCTTTGCAAAAATTATTCAGATAATCTGAAGAAATTTAAACATCTTAAACAATTCATAGGTATAACCTAGTCCACTTTATTTTATTAAAATGCAAATTAAGGGACCATTTTGACATTTTTGTTCTTAAATCCTTTTTTTTTGCTAAGGAGGGGAACTGAAAAGCTAGAGTACTTTTCGCAAATGCCAATTTGTGTCTGCAAGGTTATTAATTTGAAATGACCCTTGCTCATGCCTTGCCTTCTGCCTGGAAAGTCTTCCCTCTTCGCGTCCAACAGACCAACCACTCTATCTTAAAAGCCCTACTGAAACCACATCTACCCCAAGAAGCCTTCTCGGACTACCTCTCATTTCCCCATCCTATTCTCCCTCCCTTCTTCGTCACCAATACACTTGCATCCATATCCCGTAAGCACTTTGATACTAACCCCACCTGCCAAAGCACTTATGTATATATCCTTTTACTATGTTGCTTCCACTGCCTGTAATTTCATTTATTGTTGTCTCCCCAACTAGTGTGTAAGCTTCTTGCTGGAAGGGATGTTGTGACCAAATCTGTTGCACTCTCCCTAGCACCTAATACAGTACTCTGCACACAGTAAGCAGACGATAAATACCACTGATTGACTGACACAGTGGCGGGGCTTATTCCCTAATCCCCTACCAGCATTCTAGCCAAAAGTGAAAACATATTATGACAGACCTGGTTGCAAGCACATTAATACCTACACATATGTAATCTATATCCTTCAGGGTTTGAAGATGACACTACCAGCAGGGAGATTTTTATCCTTGTGTGTGTTGATCTATGTATCAAAGGTATTTGCAGGTGTCATAAGTTATTGAAATGTGGAATTTTATTAGAGAAGAAAGAAACCCTTAACGTATTTACATGTGGTTCTCACTAGAGAAAGATCTAAGCTATGTCAAAAGATATTAGAGTAAAATATGTTTCTGAGGATATGCAAAAAAAAAAAAGTATTAAATACTTCATTGCCTCATTGCCTTAGCTTACAAAAGAATAAAATTCTGTGGGAAACCTTCCAAATTGTAGGTTTGTAACAAATTTACTTAGTTGTCACTGAAGCAGGACAGAGTGAATGGCAGGAAAACTATTAACTTTGATGTTTCTAATTTACTACACTCACTGCCCAGGTAGCACACTAAATGAAATCCTTCATTATTTTTCTCTCATCCAGTACAAATATTCATTTCCCTAGGAGGATGGGTAAGAGGTATTTACTAAACTTCACCAATGTAATATTGTAGATTATTTTGGAGAACATCCCTTCAAGGGTTCAACCAGCTCTGGCAAAATCAAAAACTTCAAAGTCCTGGGGAAGTGGGATGCTTAAAGAAGTTAAAGAAGGACATTGAAGGCTTTGGTGCAAAAACTTCCTCAATAACTATGCTCCTTACCGTCAAAAAGGTTGATGGTAAAAGAGAGCTACCTATATTAGCATCCGTGCCTGGATAGGTTCCTTTCTTTAACAGTTACCAAAACATGATTGTGTATCAATACACTAGCTTTACTATCCCTGACTACCGACTTCCTTGTGCGTACTGATATCCCCAGCTGCAGAGAATCCTAACAAGATTTTGGAATGCCGCATTGTCAAAATGGGAGACTGCAGCGGCAACTTGGACTTTAAGCTAAAAAAAATGCATTCATTAGGCTGAGATGCAATCTCCCCATATCCCCCTGCTTCTCTCACAAAGACCCTCAATTTCCTCAATACTGAACTGAGTTGTTTTCAAACGCCTAACGGTCACTGAAAAAACAGGAGAAATCCTATAAATGAGGCTCTGGACTGCTTCTAGAGTGAAGCATTCTCTTAGCAATTGCTAAGGCGTGTTGGGTATTTTCATATAATCATGGTGTTATCCTCAGTACTAGTGGCTATTTAATTCCTTTACCAATTTTTGCCAGAGTACCAAATTAAGGTCGCTATTTAATAAACAGGTTATTTGATTTGCAACTATTTGCACTATTTTTTTTCAATTCATTCCTTAAATCTTTTTGACAATATTCTTTAAGGTCTCTGATTTATTAATACGTAATTGGTTTATTCCAGAACAGAATTAGGTTTGCTGTCAAATGAAGTCAGGAAACGTGTCTTTTTTTTTTCATAAAGTTCCTGAGTGCATTTTGATGTGACTAATGGAGTTGAAAAACTCAGAAATGTAATGAAGAAATGTGGGCAGTTTTCACATTATCACATATGATGAGATTACACCTATCAGTTGAAGGAAACACTCCCGTCTTTTTACCTCAATGACGACGGGTAATTTTGGATCGTTTAATAGGGGCCAAGCTCACCTTCACCTCTCTATCACAAAAA
The DNA here is from genome assembly GCF_004115215.2 of Ornithorhynchus anatinus. Lineage (NCBI taxonomy): Eukaryota > Metazoa > Chordata > Mammalia > Monotremata > Ornithorhynchidae > Ornithorhynchus > Ornithorhynchus anatinus. The sequence continues at coordinate 30,033,093 of NC_041746.1, forward strand.
ATTTTCAACAGAAATTCCACATAACCCAGTCTTTGGAAATTTCTCTAAGATCACTGAAAGCTGCACTCTCTTACGGTTACATACCCTGTAAGTATCCACCTATCTTAAAGCTAGTTTATCACACTTACTTTTCGTCAGTAAGATGAATGCTGACTTGGTTCCTATATATCATTTTCATTTTTTGATGTGTTTCCTAAGGGGGAGGAGAGGTGTTCTGTTCTCATTTTTTTATGGAAAAGGTTCTGATTCTGCTTTCCCCATTAGACTGCAAAATCCTTGAGCTTAGAGATTGTCTTTTTTTTTTTTTAACTCTCCCAAGAGCTCAAGTACTGTGTTCTGAACACAGTAGATGCTCAATAAATACTCCTGACTGATTGCTTGCCCTTGAGATCAGAGATCACGTCTTCTACTTGAACTCTCCCAAGTAGCAGTAGGGGCTTAATGCTATTGATTAGTTGATTGCTTGCCCACAAGGAAATAGTTTCTGCACATAGCCTAGTATAATCACTAATCCTGCTGTCTCCTTCAAATCTTTCTGAATTTCTTCTTGCACCAAAAAAAAAAATAAAAAATGTTTAAAACCCTGCAGGAAAATGCTTCAATCCCAGGGAACTTTGCAGATTGGAAAGAAAGTCACTCGGTTAGAGTTAAAATTAGACAAGGAGTGAAAACCTTGAAACTAGCCATGAATTGTGGAGAAAATGGTTGGTACTTACTGGGTCTTAACGCAACAGTTAAATAACACAACATTCGAAGTGAAAGTTTAAAGAAATCAAAGCTCACTAATCATTTGCATTTATTGGACAGCTACCTACTGAGTGCCTGGGAGAGTTCAACTGAAAAAAATATGTTCCTGCCCTCAAAAATGGTTCGTAGTTTCAGAGTTCCCCTTGGGTTCGACCCTAATTCTGTTGATGGGACGATGGCTCTGGGTGTAGGTCCTAAGCAACTCCTCCAAAAGCACCATTATGTTATAAGTAATTACCTTTACACTTGTGGTATTTTCCACAAATTATGATGGTGCCCGGTGGGAAATGGCCAAGGTCGGCATTAAGGAGGGAGTGAAGCTTGTGGTAACTTCCTGAGGTGATGATGTGATGTATATTCAGTTACAGAGTAAATGAAGAGTTGGTGAAGAAGGGCCAGGTGGTGAGATTGGGGAAACTCAAAAAGGCAATCATATTTATTTGGCAATCATATTTATTGAGTGCTTGCTGTGTGCAGAGCACTGTACTAAACGCTTGGGAGAATACAACAGAACAGACACAGTCCCTGCCCACACAATCACAAGAATCAGTTCCATTTCCAATAATGCTCCTAGGCTAGAACTTAGCTTGAGAGAATGAGGCTGTAAATGGCTGGTAATTTTTGTTAAGCACTTACTATGTGTCAAACACCCTTCTAAGCCCTGGGGTAAATACAATCAGGTCAGACACAATTCCTGTCCCTCATTCACAGAGTAAGAAGAAGGGGTCTCTTTTACTTGGATACAGCTTGAGTCCCATAAACCAGTCCCTAGGAGATAGCAGCTAGCCACCAAGACCTAACGTGTTGCCCAACAAGTCAGATCCCACCCCCACTAGTGTCCTTGACACTTAAGGAGACACTGCAGAGAGGAGGAGGAGGAAGAAAGTACTGAGGTGGGGAGAGGGAAAAATACAGAAAATGAGTTCCTTTTACCCTTTTAGCATGGGCGATGAGGGCAGAGTGTGAGGAGGGAAATATGCTGTCTACATACCGTGACTCGTGATTTCAATGAACCTTTGTAGATCACTTAATCATCCTTTCCATGGCACTCAACAGATCCTTATAGACCATCTGCCACCACTCAAAAAAAAAAAACTCTCCATTTTAAGATTCTAGTGAAAACAACAATATGTGAAAGCCTCGCTAAAGAAAAAATGCCCTAATACAAGCAAACAGATTCTGCTATCTCACATCAGTGACAATAAATGCAAATGGAAAACTGTATAGTTTGATTCTCCATTCTACACGTTGGAACATTATGGAAAAGGTACACCACCTATTTCTCTTCCAGTTATCTCTGTGGGGGCTCTCCTCCCACAAGTTTGTTTTTTTTTTTTTTATCCCACACCGTCTGCGATTGAAATATAACCTGGACGAAAGGGGAAACGTATTATTGCAAAAAGCCGGAAGTGAAGTTCAGCTTCAGGCGTGAGCTGAAGGCCTGAGACTTTTTCCTTACAGTTTCAGAGGTAAAGAACCCAATACATCGACATGAAATGCCAGGTATCTATCTCCAGTTAACAGTGCAAATCACCCTGTTCATAGACATATGGAAAATTAAAAAAAACAACAAACACCTGAAGGGACTGCGTCCACTCTTCCTCACAATACACGTTGACCCTGACAATCTTGTTAGAACTCTCCAAATACAATGAGTTGTGGTTGAATTCCATGTCCAACATCACACAAGTTCAAAGAGGCCATTAAAAATGGGTCAAGTCAGTCAACAGTATTAGCCGCCTGTCCTTATGGGATGAGATTCACCTAGGAAAAAATCTAGGGTTAAGCAATCCTAAATTTGAATCATACCGCTGCCATTCACATCACCCTTTATTTGTTGGGAAAGCCTTTAAAAAAATTGCAAAACAAGAGGGGGGCGAAGAAAGTGGATATTACTCACGTTCACAAGTGTCTCCTTTCTGCTGGTAGCCAGCTTTGCAGATACACTTTCCAATAGGGACCAGCCATTCTCCTTCAGCGCTGCAGTGCATCCGAGGAGAATTCTCGGCCTCCTCTTCCGCACTGTGAACACAGGTCCCGCGCACCTCAACTAGGGAGGAAAACTCTGAGCCGGTCACTGTATCTGGAAAGATAGCTAAGTTCTCAATAATGGACCAGCACTTCTTGTAGTACACTTTGACTGACACGAGAGCAATACAGGCCCCTACATCCTGAAAGGCAAGGTAGAAGCCCTTTTTAGACAAAGGTCCGATCTCTCTCACCTCAGTGTTAAGTTTCATCTTTCTCTCACCAAGGTCACCCTGGGTAAAGCTTTCATCGGCAGCGATAGTGTCTATTTTTACATACAGGTTTTCTCTTATATTCCTGCCAGTGTCGTAGTCTGTTTCATAATAATACAAATTAAAGGTTTCTTTACATGTGCCCAGGACTCCAGGAAGACTGTTACAATCCCTCAGGGTGAATTTCAGTTCTACAAAAATCCTTTGTGCATTGCCTTTTGCAATCCAGCTAGTCCGAAGCCAGTTGTTTTGATTAGGTTCCATAACCTGGCATACCTGGTATGTCCGTATAGGGGTGTAGTTTTCATCCAATCCACTAATTTCTTCCCACTACAAAAATGACCAGAAAGAATCAATCAATCAATAGCATTTACTCGGCACCTCCGCGCAGGACTCTGAATGAAGCGCATGGGACGGGGTAGCAAAAATAAGATGTATTCTCCACCAGCAAGGAGCTTACAGTTAAACAGTCAACTAATCAATAATATTTATTGAGCACCTACCATGTGCAGAGCACCACACTAAGAGCTTGGAAGAGTATAGTAGGTATGACCTCCACCCTCAAGGAAATTACAATCTAGCAGGTACTAAAATAATTTACATTTCTAGGTGTCAAAGGATTTTCCGGGTCTTCACTTTCTCCGGTACACATCCTTTCTAATACATGCAAGCACGTGCGCGCGCGCACACACACTCTCACACTTGTGCTTCCAACTGCACATAATGTGAGGACAGAGCTTTCTTTATTAGGTTTGCCTCTGCCCATTACCTGTATGTGCTTTGGCAAGTCTGACTATCCTTATCCAGCTTACTTGTCTGAAATAAGAATAAATGATAAAAAAAGATATCTCTTACTGACTCACTCATGGAGTCCTTAATAAATACTTCCTGATGAAGATCAATAGTGTGGTATGAGCCCTCCCTTGCTAAGATTCTGTCACAAGAAAATGAAAGAGAAACAATTTCTCTGGAGTTCAAATGTATTCTATATATTTGGAAATTTAGCAATTAATAAGAAACAGGTACTTCCAATAGAGAATCTATAGATCACATCATTTTACAGTATTATTAATTCTCAATTTGGTAAACTCTAAATAGCTTAAATTTTCATTAGTTTTGAATATGCCATGATTCATCTTTCGTAAAAAATTTGTCTCTGCAGATAACCCAATGTGTTTCCAATTCAAAACATTACTTCGGCTACCAAAAAAGCACTGAGGTGGAAAAAAAACAAAACTTGGGAGTAAAAATAATCCTTTTTAAAGCATTAGACTTTAAAATACTGTCTATGTGAATGTAATTTATACCTGCTCTTTCATGGGAGAAATTACAAGTTCAAGAGAATTAGCCACAGTTTAGAGGATTTAATCATTTACGAGGGATACTTAACCAAAGAGATAGGCATCTACTAATGTTCTTTACCCTACTACTGAGTCAGGAAACACAAACACAGGGAGACTGGGCTTCTGAGACCTTCAGTCCAGTAGCAGATAATGTATCATGAACCTCTCTGACAGCAAATGAGTGGTCCACTGTGGTGTCCCACCAAGAAAAGATGTGCCTGAATATAGATTTCGAAGTCATTGCCACAAAAAGCACTATTATTTCATAAATATTGAAATTCATCTTAGTTGAGAACACAGGAGTCTTTTCAAGTACATGGAATTATGACAACTATGCAACTGGAATATGTGGGTCTGTGTATACATGTATATACACACACATATGCACAATCCTCCTAGAGCGCACAGCAGAATAAATTGATTCCATATTGTAGCTCCAGTCCCCTTGAAAGGAACTACATTTGTTATATTTTTATTAGACCCAATTCTGTTCCAAGTTAGGCAACTTTATGTTCAGTTTTCAGTCGGTGTCCCTCAACATGGAGTGATCTTTCATTTAGTTATCAGTAAATATATTTGTCTAGCTGATTTAAGATTACCTAACTGCAATGTGCTGTGAAGTCACAACAAACCCCCGGAGGGTGATGGATTGAAACCCAAGGATTCAGTGCACAATGAAAAAGGGCAAGGTGGAGAGGGACGGGCGAACAATAATCAAATCAATCAGTGGTATTTACTGAGCGCTTCCTGGGTGCACAGTACTTAGTGCTTGGAAGAGTATAACAGAACTTTGCCTTGGAACAAAATTTCCTCAAGCTGATGGGACCCTGAGTTGATGAATACTGCAAAAGGCCTTTTAGGTCTTAGATCCTCCCTCCTTCTCTCTCCCTTCATTTGGAGTGACAACATTTTTTGATTGGGTGACTTGCCAATTTTACAATCAATGCTACTGCTAATTCTTCTCAGAGAGACACATGGATTCTATTTAGCCATCCACATTTCGTTCAAACTAAATCAGAGGTCACAGAAATAAAGTGGCATGCTAATGCTCCAGAATCTACTTCATAAAGCAGTTGTTCTTGTGACACTCTCGGGCTCCCAGGAAGTGCAGTTCCTTTTTAAAAGTACTGAGTTCGGGTATGTCCATTACACTGAGGAAAATGGTCAGAAAATGAATTGGTAAGAATTTTCCTTTTACTAATTCAGCATTTGGCCTCTCTTCCAATGTAATTCCAATGTATTTCCACCACCCAATTCAGCACTTCATCTGGGCAAGATATAATGAATTTCTGTTCGGTGAAAGGGCTTACTAACAATATATGGGATTAGAGCCTGACTCTTCAGGTACCCGAGACTGCTGCAATGTCCGAGACGAGGCGCCCGATTCTAATTTGTCATTTTGGCACGAAGTGCTGATATACCGCAACCACAAGTTTTGTTCCATTCAGAAATAACGTTCAGCGACAACACCCTTTTTATCTACTTGCTTTAATTGCTGGATAATGGAAAATGGGTTGCAGCTGTTACTGGAAAGAAAGGTTGTTCCATTTTTAATCCTAAGTGATTTCCCAAAATGTGTGCTGCTTTCCTTCTCGGGAATAGCTTGAAAGTTTTTATTCTCTCAGTCAAGACTGTATTCCTTTGTCGAGTTGCCTATTCACAATGCATAGAATTGTATTTTTCTTTCTATTTTGAATCCAGGTTCAAATGTTCTGCCATTTGTTCCAAAGGTAATTCTGGACCATGGCGCTTTCTCCTAACTAATCCCTCAAACCGATCTGTTTTAATAATGCAATTAATGCAAAATGGTCATGTAAACTTTTCATATTTGAAGCAGTCGATGCTATTATATGTGTTTTGAAGCCCTGACACGGATTTCAAGTTCGAGTTCGCATTGATTTTATGATGCCGAATGTAAACTAAAAGACCCTTTCAGACTTTCATTCTTCTCTTTTGCAGGATTTGTTACACTTTTTTTTATATCCTCCCTTGTACTTCACGCTCCTCTGGCTCCAGATTTCTTACTGTGCTGAAGATTAACTTAGAAACAATGGGGCATATTCTCCTCTCCTGGAACTCTCTTCCTCAAGGGATGAAGTATGTGCCCTCTCCCACAATTAAAGTAAGAGCTCAAGACATGGCAATTTAGCAAACTTTAAATAGGGAGAAAGCTTTCTAGTTATGTAAAACAAAACAGGTTTAGCATTTCTGGAGTGATGCATTTGTATTCTGGTATGTTTTCAAAGGCTACCTTGATTGGATGCATTCACTGTGGAGGGTACTTACTACAGTGTATAAATGTTTATGAAAAGGAAAAAAAGTAAGCAATCACTTATGATTAAAACTGCCAGAGAGTACATGATATGAATTTGGAAAATTCCACGTAAGGTGGAAGAGTAAAACAACCCAAACTTCCCAGCACAATCGGATTTCTGCAGGTATTTTTATGGGGAGTTTTTGAGTGACACTGGCAATCTCTCTAAGAAGGAGAGAGGCGATCGCCTACTGTTTAAAAGAAAGGCACCGAACTTACCTGGTGATTAGACTTTCATAAGACTAAGGCAAGCAAGAGATTTAAGTGAGTTTGGGAAGAGACTGTTCCCTGTAATTAGCTGGCAATTGTTGACTGTACCTGAGGTGTGCTGCTTCTTACAACAGAAAACTGGAGCTCTTTACTGTGAGTTTTCCTTCTCTCTCCCCCTTTTTTTTTTTTGCCTCTCCATCTCTCTAGCCCCCTTGATCCTTCTCTCAAATAACTCCACCCTCCCAAACAGTCGTTCCACTCCTGTACGGTTCAACATCTCACGTCAAGCACGTGGATAACTTCTCCAGGTGAGGGGGACATATTATTCTTTACTTTTCCAAAGTTTTTGTTTGTTTGTTGGCTTACTTTGTTTTGTTTTTTTCTTCTTTTTTTTTTTCGATAAAGCAGAGTACTTACCCCATTGGAAGGAGAAGAAATCCATTCCAATTCTGTCTGTTGTGATTTTGAGTCCAGCAGTATTACTGAAAAAGAAAACAATAACCCTGAATGTTACAATGGAAGCTTCAAAACCAAGATTACTGAAAAGATTTCACTTTGATATAAAACAAACAAGGATACTTCGGTGATTGTTTACAAACTAAGAGTAAATAACTAAAATTGATCACCGCTTCCACAATGTAAACATAATAAACAGCATCTAGGAACTCTTGCTTATTTTTGTTTTCTAAGAAGTAGCATTCACCTTTAAGAGAAATATTTACAACTTAGTGCTTTTCTGGGTGGAGGACATTACATTGTTTAGAATCTCCACACTAAAACAAATATTCAAATAACACAAACATTCAGAAATGTGTCAACATTTGAGCAAATGACTTCCACTGGTCCATTGGACATTCCTAATATTTATATTCAAAAGAAATGAATGAAAAACCAAAAAACATTGTTATACCAAACACAGAGGCCTCAATATTTTGTGAAATGTGACTACATACCTAGAAACCCTCACTTCTAAATGCTTCTCAAACTGATACTGAGTATGACATTTTGGTAACACTATTTCAGTTGGCCTTTACCAAATCAGAATTCAATGAAACAACTGTTAAACATTTCATGCAGACTTCTCTGAAAGGAAATTAAACACATCACTAAATTACAAAGAGAAAGATATAGTTTTCCAGAGACTATCTGAGGAGGATAATAGCTGCTATTTTTGAATTGTTGAATACAGCTCTGCTATGAAAATATTTACTGGACATTAAAGTTGGGCACCATTAACAAAACTGGATTACTTCCAAATAGCCAAACAACATTCTAATATGCATGTAAAAGAAGACATTAGCAAATCATACAGGACAGACTATTTTCCTAAATCAATTCACTTTGATATTTTAGAAAGATGTTGCCCCTGTTTATTATTTTCAAAGAAGCATACCTTAATTTTTAATATTAAACTACTACAATGGTTATACTTTTAAAACATTTCTAGAAAGATAAGAAATGTCATGAATATAAAATATCGAATTTAATGTTAAAGATCTCAGGGGCATCATATCATTACTGGTTGCAAGATGAAATTATTCATTTACAAGTAATAATAAAAAACTATTTAAAGCTAGTCTACAACTTTTTCACAATAGTACCTACTTTTCCCCAACAGCAATTACCTAAATATCTGTTGACTACCCCTTTCACGTGAATGAGATCGTATTCTACACAACTGTTGGATTTGATTCTTCAAACAAAGAAATAAAATGGAGTGTTTTGGAATTAGGTGACACCAGAGATACCGGTAGACACATTTCAGAAAGGTGCCCGAGACAAAGGACTAAATTTATGATTTAGCCCTTCCATGCAAAAAACACGGCCACACTTTCCTTGTCCCAAAGATTCTGCCTCTGGCAATAATTCACCTACACCTCCCAAGCAAGCACCTTGGACGTATCTATTTATGGCTTGAGAAACAGTTATAAATTAAAAAAAAATCACTGAGATGTGTATATGTATTTTAACTAAAGTTAGAATGCAATGTCCAAGTTTTATGACCATTCTAGCATTTAAGATGATCTCTCTACCCCAAAATAGGGCATACGGCTCTACTGCGGTGATCAAAATCAGGATCCAGATCTCTTGTTTTTGGGGGAAACACTGGTGGGAGCCACAGGGGAAGAGAGGGGGGAATGGGAGGAACAACTGGGCATCATGAGGACTGCAACCTGAGATCCAAATTAAACCCTCCGCACCGTTTCGTTGGAAGAGTTTGTGTACGGGACCGGCCTTTTGGATTTACCCCCTGGTTTTCGGTGCCTGCTGTTTGACACCAGCCGAAGGAATGATGCGCAGATTAAAAGGATGAAGTTGAAGATGGAAAAAAATAATATTTCGTGGGGGGGGGAGGGCAGGGAGGAGGGGAGACTGGACAAAGGGAGAAGAAGGATGATGATTTGGAGGGTTTATCCCCTGGGCAGCAGGAGCAGCAGCAGCAGGTCGGGGTCGGGACCCACGCTGAACCCCGAGGTGGGGGCGCCCCCTGGGGGGCGAGTCGAGTCCTGCGCCTTGCCTGGGGACCAGGGAAAAGGCCTGTCCAGCTTCCCAGCAAAAGCTGGAAAACCGGGAAAAGGGGGAGGGCTTGGGGAAAAGTGTCTCTCCCTCCCACTGGAGCGCACGAAGCAAAGCAACCCATCTGCTCCCCATCCTTGGATGGAGTGTGGGGGGGGGGTCCTCAAGGGCTCCCTCCCCATTTTCTGGGGGGACCAGCCCTCTTGGGAATGGGGGTGGGTTTAATGGGAATTTCATCTGATCCCGCATCATCCCCAACTTTCTGCATAATTCCTGCCCTGGGGGGGGCTTTTGAAGACGTCGCCTTATTTCTAAATGAATGAAGCTTTAAAAAGGAAAAGCGGTGATCCGGCTGGGGAATATTCACCAGCCATCCTGATCATAGGGAAACTCTGTCCCCCTAATGTTGCATTTATTCCTGGAGGAAGAAGGGTCGTGGGAGCTCCAGGTGTGGAGGGGGGAGGTTGCTAATTGCAAGAGGGGAGGGGACGTAGAGCAGCTCCCACCCCCCACTCCCGGGTGCAGCTGGTCTCTGAGCCTTCCCATCCCGCAAATAATATTTTCCTCCTTTCCCGCACCCCGGCTTGCTGCACGCTGCGATGCTCCGCTATTCCAATCATTTTCCGGAAAAAAATAAAAAAGCAACTTTGCAAACGCAGCCCAAGGTGCGCTAGAGCTTGCGAGGGAAGGATTTAAATGGGCCGGAGGGGATGATATCATTTTTTTTTTGGCTTTTCTGTTTTTTTAAGGCTCCAACTACTATTTTACCTCCTGTCACTGGTTCAAAGTGGGGGATGGAAAGGGTCTGGGGGAGGAAGGGAGAAAAATCCCCAATGCAAAACGCCCGCAGAGACGGATGGGGGTGGTGGGGGGAGAGGGAACAAAAAAATGCAGCTATTTGGGACTTGGGGGCTGCGACCCTCCAAAGGAGAGGGAGAGGACAGGTCCTGAGCGGGGCTGACATCCTTCACTCTTCCATTAAAAAAGGATATTTCTCCTTCCCCTCTCTCTGGGGGTCCAGGCCAGTCCTTTTCCCCCCAAACCCACCCACTCTCCAGCCACCTGGCCAGGTGCAGCAGGCCTGGTGAAACTCCTGATTGACACCTACCCCTTTATTGGCCTTTTTTGGGTCTCTGTTGCCCATTCCAAGCGCTTAGTACAGTGCTCTGCACCTACTCAGCACCCCAGACTGAGCCCCCCCCTTTTCCCCTCTGCTCCCCCTCAGCCCTGTGCTCATTCCTATATATTATTTCTGACCCTATTTATTTCGTTAAGGAGGTGCCTAGCTCCTTACACTCACTACATCCTAGTGCATCTGAATGCTCCCGAATGCCCCCAGCCGCCCCCACCCCCGTGATCCGTTCCTGAGCATCTGTCCCTGCCAAGCGCTTAGTACAGTGCTCTGCACGCAGTACCGCTTGGGCGCTTACTAGGGGCAGAGCACTGTACTGAGCGCTTGGCAGGGCCAGAGACAGGCCCTTGCACGGGCCTGCGGTCTAATACTCTTGAACTATTGGAGCCCTTCCGACGTGCAGAGCACTGCGCTAAACGCCCGGCCGATTGGGCCGCAGAGAAGGACGATCCCAGCGCAAGGACCGGCTCCGGTTGGAGACGGGGGAGCGTGCAGATGCAAGGAGGCACATCCCTCCCCCCCGATGCACGGGGGTCCACCGGCCGGGATGCCCCCTCCCCTGCTCCAAACCCAGGTCCGGGAGCTGCAAGGGGAGCCGAGGCGGCTCCTGCAGAAGTGGCTGCAAAACTTCGGGCCTCCCCCCCCCCGCGGTCCCCCTTACCTTCTCTCGCCGCCTGAGCCTCCCCCGGGCGCGCCAGGCGGAGCAGCCAGAGGTAGCATGCGATAATCCAGGAGGGGCGGACCACCATGGTGCAGAAGCAGCCCCTCTCTCCGGCTCCTAAAAAAAAATAAGGGCGGCGGGGGGAAGGGGAGCTCTCAGAGGCGCTCCGGCTGCAAAGTGCAATTCCTCTTGCCGTCTGCATGCATCCCCCTCCCTCCCCCTCGCTCCTTCAGCTCCGGGGTCCTGCGGGTCTCTTAAGGGGAGGGAGGTGCGTGCTTTATTTCGGTGTGATTTATGATAATGATTATTTTTTTTGGGGGGGGGGGGAAGCTCCCTCTGCCTCCTTTTTTTTTTTCCCACCGCCTCGGCCGCCGGCGAGTCTCCGACTGCAGCCGCTCCACGCTCCGATCATATCAATTAAGGGGGGGGGGGCGGCCTGGGGAGACGTCGGTCAAGATGAGTGACAGGCGGCACCGGCCAATCGGAGGGGGAGGGGGGTGGGGGGGAGGGGATAAGGAGGGGGCAACGACCAATAGGAGGAGGGGAGAGGTGGGCTGGTCCTGCACCGCTCCCCGAGCTCGCTTGCAAGCGTGGGAGGGAACCCAAGCCATCCCAGCTCCTTTCCCTGTTTTCCATTCGGGAAAACGGGAAGCGTGTTTGGGGGGGGGGGGGGTTGCATTTTTTTTTTTTTTGCACGAGGAGACAGCCAGGCATCCCCCTTTTTTTCCTCCCCCCCACACCCAGGTCTAGTCCTCCACCCCGGTCGCTCCTTGGAAATCAAAGGGCACTTTGGATCCGCACCGGGAACTTTGGGAATTCTCCTCTTCCCACCGGGAAAAGAGGGGGGAAATCCCGCAGGGCCAGCGTGGGAGCCTTTGAGAACTCGGGAGGAGTTTGCAACGGGTTCGGGGGGGAAAGGGGGAGCGGCCCCGGGAGGGAATTTTCCTTTTTAAGGGGTTTTTCCACCACTCTAATTCTGGCGCATTCTGCGGGGTCAAAAGGCACGCATTTGAACTCAAACCCAACGAGAAGACCTTAGGCTGTTTTCCGACCCTTCATGTTTTCCCCCCTCTCCACCTGCCTCTTTCTTTAGTTTTTCTGCCAAGATCAAACTCTCCTTTTCAACCAAGTGCACCGAAAAGTTTCTCATCTTCCCTTGCTGTGTACGCACATACCCACTACACACACTCTAAAGGAGGTAGGGTCGTTGAAAAATTGGATTTTAAAAAAAACAAACCTAGTTTTGACCCGGGATCTCACAGTCCCCCAACATTTTCGAAGAGACTCGTCAGGGTCTACAGAAATGTGGTTGCTATTAGGCAGTTTTCTATCTACCGTAATACGAAACTATGGGTAATCCAATAACAATGAGTAAAAGAAAAAAAAATCCTTAATTGCCAAATCATTAATTTCAGAGTTCACCCACAGAGCCTCGAATAGTTTTTCTTCCCTTTCTCCCCAAGAGAGGTTCCATGGCTAGCATTGTCTGCCTGGTAGCTTTTCCCTTTATCCCCTCCCATCATAAATTGTCTTGGGTAGTGTCACAAACCAAAAAGGAGTGCTATCGGATCTAAAATCCCTACTCCCTTCCTTCTCCCATATTGAAAATTTCAAAAAAGTTGGGCGATACTGATACTTCGAACAATGAGACCGTAGGACTGCTCTTTTTCAGAAACGTCAGCCCCCTGTGAACAACTGCCACTTGTGTTGTGTATGGATTTCCCACCCGTTATATGAGTTTGCAGCTGGAGACAATAGAAAAAGACACGTCTTTCGCCTTTCTCTCCTTCCCAAACCTTCAATGCTTGGCGTGGAGTTTTAATTCTTCCCCCCCTACCTAATTAAACGTTCCTCGCAGTTCTGCCGATTAAAAATGTTTTCAGAAATTATATGAAAAACATCTCGAGTGCTTTTTTAAAGGGTAAGAAGGGAAATGTAAACAGCATAATGGATTAGGTCTTGGAGAGAAATGAAGAGAAAAATGTAGCCAACGCTCGCAAGGTTTTGCCATGGTTAGAGAAGAATTTGAAACAATCCTTACTTAAGCAGATATCTTAAGAATGAAAATTGTGGGCTAAACACCAACATTAAAAACCAGAGAGCTCTATGAATATCCAGTATCAGAATTACAAAAATCAGATGTATTCACCAAAGTCTGATACATGGAATGCATCTCTGGGCTTTCCGCATTCCCTACCGTCTCATCCCTACTTCTGAGATGACACTAAGGTAAGCTTTCTAGTTTAACAAATTCCTTTCATCTACCGAATAATAATACTCTGTGGTGCCAAAACAAATACCTTACAATCAAACGCGAGAAACTCATGAAAGCAACGTCTTGATACTTTGACTGGCAGGGATGCCATATGTAGCTTTCCTGACTTTGTCCACTTCTTTCTATCAAACACTACCCTTAGCGTGTAGGAATTTTAAAGGCAAAAGTGAACTCACGTTACGCATGTGTGCCTTCAGAAGTTGGTATTTTTTTCCCCCTGTTGCTTTTCACAAATCATTCCGATTCTCTTTTAGCAACAGAGTATTGTGCTTTATATAACTGCAGGAAAAAGCCATAGTATAGAAAGATCCCAACCAATTAGTCTCCTCTAAACCTCAAATGCAACCCAGAGAAGTGGTGGCATTTACGTAAAGGAAATTTTTCACTATGAAGCACATGGTAAAAGAATGTAAGAAAACAGGAATCTAATATAGGCTGCGAATGACCCTGATTAAATCATCTAAATTTGTTTGCAGAATAATTTTTTAAAAGCAGAAAAAAAAGGAAAGGTTAAGGTAAGGTCACAAATGCCATTCAAATTATTTATTTAGGAAGACAACATTTTTACAGGAGGCTTCCTAAAAAAAAAAAAATCCAAACAAAACAGAACAAAAAAACCCCTCCAAAATAACTGTTTTAAATATCTGTCATTTGACACTGTGATTTCCCTGTGTTGTTGAAATGCTATTAAACCGGATGTGAAGACTTGATTAAGATGATAAAGTTGGTTTCAGACAAAAGAGTTATTGTTTTCTGATGTGCCTTCTTTGTAAAACTAGCTTTTACATTTTATTTTCTTGAGGAACCTTCTTTGCAATGCCAAATCAGCACCCTCTGGGACTAAACCTAAAACCCGCTACAGTTTTTAGAGACCTACTGTATCCTCCAGATTTGAGGGTGGAATAATTGCATTCCATTATAGTGAAACAATTGGGAAATATAATTTAAAAAAAAACCCTTCATCTCCCCACTCTCCCTTTCCTTTTTACCCCTTTTTGTGATCATATCAATGTAAGGAATGATGAAGGGCTACCTGAGTTTTGCTTCCGACACACAAGATATACATGGCTATTTTTTCATCCAGAGTACACCTTGATATCGTCTTCTTCCCTGCCTATATGTGACATTTACAGATACCATATACGGTGATTTTCTGAAGTAAGACACAGGCTTACCAAGCTTCACCCTGATGGGTGGTTGTTATTTAATTGCACTAAATAAGCATAGATTAGAAGAAAGGAAATATTACTTTGAGCAAAATTGAAATGGCCAAGGGGGCTGGGGTTGGTCAAGTTTCATTCACACACACACACACACACACACACACACACACACACAGAAAAAAAAAATCCTGGAGGGGTAAGGGGGTATTATGGCAAAAGCAAATCCAACTGGAATCTCCCATTCACCACCAATCCCACACTATCAAATTAAATGGTTAACAACAGCAACAATGAAATCGCAGACTGTTTCTGAACCTACTACTTTTGCACTTACTGTCTAAATGCATTCACAGCTGGTAAATGTGAAAACACGTAGAAAAGGGGTAATTTAAACTGAATTAGAAAAGGTACCGTGCACAAGAAACTGATTATAAACAGAAGAGACACATTACATCTCAGTTAATAGGGATTACGGAAAATCAGGTTCACCAGTGGTGATTTTAGTCAAAATGTAAACAATCTTTCTTCAGCACAGGAAAATAATTTCCATACTTATATGAACATGATTTACGTGCCATATATAGAATATTTATTTCTAATATAACATAAAATGTCCTTCGCCTAAGCATGTTCAAGAACAGAGTAAAGTTGTGTCACTTCTCTTTTCCAAATCCATTTTGCGTAGATGGAATACAAATTATATCCCGGGACAAGGAATTATCTCTTATTTAAGGCTTTGGTTGCCTCTGAATATTTTTTATCAGTTAAAAAAAAATTGGTGTCAATAAATAAATTATAAATATTATGGTTTCTTTCAAGTTCAAATTGGCACAGTCACCCAAGCCTTTTAGAGTATAACTTTCTTCGTAGACGACCAATTGAACATTTCTAAAATGCCCTGCTATGAAACCGCATGATAACTCTGTAATGTTTGAGGGTGTTATGTCAATTAGCTATTTTCCAACAGCGCAATCCATTATGACCTAATTAAAGGGTCATCAAACATAGCGGGGGGAAAGGAGACAGGAAAACCTGCAGAAGCTCAGAAAATGCATGCTATCTTCTTGGAAGAAAAAAATTGAACGTTGCCACGGGAGTTCCACACTCATCTGACCTACGTCTCCCGTTTTAGCAGTACGCTGGAGCCGACAGGAGCAAGTTGCATGTTACATAAATTACTGGCATTTGCTTCCACATTTTTTTTTGCCTAGCTGTTTTTATCATCTTTCTTTCTGTTTTGCAAAAGGGACTGGGAGTAAGCAGATAGAGGGTTCCAGTGCAATTTCTGGTTCTAATGCAACCCAGACCATGTTTCCGCGGTCCAACTGAAGGACCCGCAAACCCTCAAGTTTGAGGTTAATGTCCGTAAACCTGGAATCTGCCCCCAATTCCTAGTGAATTTTACTGATGATGCTGGGACTTTGTGCAGAGTGCGTCTTTTGTTGTCTTTTCCCTCCCCTCGTTCAGACAGGATCTGGATCTGAAATAGTCTTACAGAACCTGCAAGTGAAACCATAGCTTATGTTCTGCCCTCCAGCCCTGTGAGATTAAACTGAGAGAGAGAAAGAGAGAAATTGTGTGTGTGTGTGTGTGTGTGTGTGTGTGTATGGGAGCGGGGAGGCTTCATTAGAATTGCCCCAAGTTAATCACAATTCTCATTCATTCAATCATATATATTGAGCGCTTACTGTGTGCAGAGCACTGTACTATCATTAGTATTGACTGAAATCAAACAGCAGTGTAGAGAACCCTGTACAAAGCGTTTAGTGATGATGAGGATGATGATAGTGTGTTCCATCAAAAACAGGAACAAGTCAGTGAGCTGTGGGCTAGACTGGAGAAATAGAACACATACAAAAGCATAAGGTGTGATCTATCTCCCTAATATTAATAGGAAAGATAAGTCAATATATATTAATGAATAAAGAATAGTTGAAAGAATAGGAAAACAGATATATTTGTACAGTCAGTTATTTATTCTTGTTACTCTAGTTTTAAATACTTTTACGTCTCACAAGATGGGAATGTGTCATCTCTCTGTGATGTACTTTCCTAAGGATTAGTACAATGCTTGACACCCACTACACTACTGAACAAGTGGATGAACCCAGCATAAGAAGTGGGTAAGCACAGGACTGGCTTCTGAAAGAAGCCATTAAGTATGTATTTTAAGAGGGAAGGGATATTGTTTGGCAAAGCTGAGTGGGTTGGGGAAATTGGGTTTACTGGGCAGCTTTTCCTTTTACTTAAGAAGGTAGAGTCACCCCAGACATCTCAGGGAAGGAATCTCAACTCCCGCTGTCTTCCAGTCTTTCTTGGAAGTCTAGAACACACTGTTCAGCTGCTTTATTTAACTGATCAATTCTTGAATATTTACCATGTGCAGAGCACAGTCCTAAGCACTTGGGAGAGTACAATACAACAGATACACTCCCTGTGCCCACAAGGAATTGAAAGCAGCTATGAAGCAGAGACACAGAGGCAATAGAGTTCCTTTTGACTCCCCATTTGGCAGGTGAGGCAGGACCAGAAGTGGGATAAATGGGGAGACATCTTGAGATGGGACCCTGAGGATTGCAGGGGCTTAGGAGGGAAACGGGGAGAGGCAGTGTCTCTGGACAGAGAGTCTAGATCCATGAGATGAAGTTCTTCTGGAAGGCTTTTTTCTTTTTTCCTCTCTGTAATTTATTTTAGTGTCTGTCTCCACCCTTAAACAATTTTTTGAGGGCAAAAACATGTCCACTAACTCTATTGTGCAGTACTTTGTCCCATGGGTGTATCCCCTTCTTATTGTCACTGTGTTATTTCAGTCCCAAAGCATTTACATCCATAGCCTAAATTTATTAATTTATGTTAATATCTGTCTTCCCCTCTAGAGTGTGAGCTCACCGTGGGCAGGGATTGTGTTTACTGACTGTTGTATTATACTCTCCCAAGCACTTAGTATGCAGCATTCTGCACACAGTAATCACTCAGTAAATATGACTGATTGATTACAGTGCTGCCTAGTGTAAATGACATGGGCCTCTGAGTCAGAGGACACTTGTTCTAATTGCGACTCCACCACTTTACTTGCTGTGTGACCCTGGGCAAGTCTCTTCATTTCTCTGGGCATCTTTGTAAAATGGGAATTAAATACTTGTTCTCCCTCTCTTGCAAACTGAGTTCCCATGTGTGACCTGGACTAGGTTCATCTGATTATACTTTATCTACCCCAGTGCTTAATACAGTGCTCGGCACATAAAAAACGCTTAACAAATGGCACCTCAGTAAGTGCTGAATCAGTACTACTGATTACTTGGAATACAGATTCCTGAGCAAGGACTGTGGCAATTGGCCTTATCATGTGGCATATCCTTTTCCCTGGAGATGAAGGGCAACTAAATACATTTTTCCATCACAGACTGAAGAAGCAGCATAACCTCGTGGCTAGATCTTGGGCCCGGGAGTCAGAAGGACCTGGGTTCTACTTCTGACTCTGCCACTTGTCTGCTGTGTGAACCTTGTCTGAGGTGTGACCTTGGGCAAGTCACTTTGCTTCTCTGTGCCTCAAGTACCTCATCTGTAAAATGGGGATTAAGAGGCTCCCCTCTTAAAACCCCCCAATGTGGAACATGGACTGTGTCCAGCCTGATTAACTTCATATCTACCTCAGCAATTAGAACAGTGCCTGGCACATAGTAAGCTTAACACATTTAAAAAAAAAATATCAAAGAAAAACTCCCCTATGTCTCCTCCACTTGAGTGCTGAATACACTGCTGGAACCCTCTCTATTACACTAATAACAACAATAATAATTGTGGTATTTGTTAAGCACTTATTGTGTTCCAGGCACTGTACTAAGCACTGTGGTGGAAACAAACAAATCGAGTGGTAAAAAAATCCCTGCACCCCATAGAGCTCCCTATTTTACAGATGAGGTAACTGAGGCACAGAGAAATGAAGAGACTTGCCCAAGGTCAAACAGCAGACAAGTGGCAGAGCCAGGATTAAATCCCACGACCATCTGACTCCCAAATCCGTGCTCTATCCCCTACACCATGCTGCTTCTATATCCAGTGCAGGAAGAGTTAATCTGCGTTGATGGGTTTCGTGTACAGAGTAAAATACATTATAGGACAAAATGGATGATTATTTTCTAACACTGAAATTAGAATACCATTCGCTGATGTACTCTACAAAGGGCAACCTCTAAGAAATCGTGACATCTCTATAATGTAAATGGCAGATATGATGCCCTTTACAAGGAAGTGGGTGCTAAGGAACAGAAAGGTCAGTCTCTCCAAGGTCACAAGGCCATGTGTTACCAGCCCTTAAGTGAAAGGTCTAGCCATTTGAATATACTGTCTTGCCCCACTCTAGTAAAGAGAAGATTTATCTCTGTAATCAAATGCTGAACACTTGAGCATTCTGGTATTTTGACAAGGAAAATTTTCTCATTAGGAACTCCATGAGTATTTATAATGTGGGTAGTTCAAAAGCAAAGTAGAACTGTAGAAAATGTTTCCTTTCCCAGAATATGATGGATCTGATCCTTCATCTTTCCTCCATTTCCCAGGATGAGACCTTCCTGGGGAGCTCCTCTAGACTGTAAACTCATTGTGGACAGGGAACACTTCCACCAACTCTGTGGGGTTTTTTTTTTTTGTTTTCTTTTAATGATATTTGTTAAGCACTCGTTATGTGCCAGTAACTCTACTAAGCGCTGGGATAGATACAAGCTAATTACGTTGAAAACAGTCCATGTTCCATACGGGACTCACAGTATCAATCCCCATTTTACAGATGAGGGAACTGAGGCACAGGGAAGCTAAGTGACTTTCCCAAGGACACAGAGCAGACAAGTGGTGGAGCCAGGAATAGAACCTAAGTCCTTCTGACATTGAGGCTTGTGGTCTATCCACTAAGCCACTCTCCTTCTCTGTTGTACTGTATTCTCCCAAGTACTTAGTGCAGTGCTCTGCACACAGTAAAAGGTCTCTAAATTCAATTTATTTATTGACTGAATGACCGGAAAGACAAGATTGAAAAGAGCCCAAAATTCATCTGGATAGTGGGGAACTCTCCATAAGAAGGAAACATCACCACGTTTTCATATCCACAAACAGACCTAAACGACGGATTTGGTCAAGGTAGAGTTAAACTACAAGGTAACCAATATACGAGAGTGGGTCCAAGAGAGATACAAAGAAAGTCTGTCGTGAATTATTGAATTATTGAATTGAAGCCTATCGCATTTTTGAATTCAAACAATCTGAAAAGCAGTATCTTCCCTCTTCCTTCTCCCTTCGGTCAGACCTGCTTGAACCTGTCATTATATCCAAACAGTTTACTAATGACAAGATGTCCTGGTTTAATAAAAGTCATGATAATGATACTTTTGGAATCTTTACTGCGAGCCGGAGCACCAGGCTAAATACAGGATAATCAGATCAGACACAATCCCTGCCCAACAAAGGACTCACAGTCTAAGAGAAAGGGAGACCTGGTTTCTTAATTCCATTTTACAGATGAGAAAAACTGAGGCCTTAAAAAATGACCCTTCGAGGTCACAAAGAAAGCCAGTGTCAGAGCTGGGATTTGAGCCTAAATTTCCTGTCTTCCAAAGGCCTATATTCCTCTTTCCATTAGTTCACGCTACCTCCCCTCCAGTTCTGCTGTCACATTCTAGCTAAAATGCTTAGAGAAAGCGCACATTCCTGCAGAACCGACTGCATCAGCAGTGTCACTTTTGCAAAACTACTAGGAACTGTCCTCCCTAAAAGAGGTTACCTGGCTGGGCTTTAGAACCAAAGAAAAATTCCTTCCACCACATTTCCAGCCCCTGTCAGCCCTCCTGTTCAATTTTTCCCGTGTCTCCCCCAGAAATATTGCTATTCAATATTTCAATATTCCAAGCACATTTCTGAGATCACACTCATCGCCACCTTCTGGCCACCTGATGAAATATCACCAGTTAGATGTGCTATTTGCAGCCTAAAATGTTTTTGTCATCGATGCTTGCTCATCCAGGAAATGATTGTGTGTTTCTTGTTTGTTTGTTTTTTACTTAAACTGAGTCTCCAGTAAATGCTCTGGAGCTACATTTGTTCTCCTGTGGTCTTGATTCCAAACGCTGGTTGCCTGAAACATTATCCTGACATCCAGGGTGTAAGCTCATTATTGTGGGCACAGAATGTGTCTACCAACCCTGTTGCACTGTACTCTCACAAGTGCTTAGTTCAGTGCTCTACACACAAAAAGTGCTCAATAAATACCATGGATGATGATGATGATCAGATGGAGAGCCCAATGTAGGTACAGAATTGTCTGTCTGTCCTCTATCGAGAATATATCCTGGAGATCAGGTCCAGGATTTAGTGCCATAAATTCTATTGGACATCACTGACAGGTGATTGATATGCATGATGGCTTGTGGTTGGATGTTTTCTGGCCTCCAGATGGTCTAGCAAATAGCAACCCAAATATTTAGGTAGAGGAAGCCGTCTTGGCACATCTTTTCTGCTTCCAGCCTCATTTCTTCTCTCTCTCTCCATATGATGTGCCTTCTCTCTAAGACTTCTCAACATCACTGACAACACAACTCCTTCATAAGCCATTTGGGGACCAAGTGGAAGAAGGTAATTAAACCCATTTCCCTCTACCTAACTAAAAATCTGGATAACACACTCACTTCAACATCAAGTGCTTATATCAGTGCTTATAGCAAGGGTAAATACTTTGGCTTACAAAGTCCAGGGGTGCATGAATAGGTAAAGAAATAGAAAACTGATTCCCACTAGACTGTAAACTCCTTAAGGGCAGGAATCGTGTCTACCTATGATCGTTTTATACTGTCTCTCTCCAGCACTTGGTACAGTGATCTGTACATAGAAAGTGCTCAATAAATACCTTTGACTCATAAACTGGAGAGTGCCAGCATGTCCTTTGTAGGTTTGCCATTCATTCATTTAATCATATTTATTGAGCGTTTACTGTGTGCAGAGCACTGGATCAAGCCTCATAACAAACTGAGGTCTTCACCGATTAAGTCTTCTTTTCTCTGGTTCCCTCTGTGTCCGGCGTCAATTATGCACTTGGATCTTTGACTTTGGGCATTTGATATTCATTCCACAGCACTTATATGCATATCTACAAATGATATATTATACATTATTTGTTTATATTAATGTCTGTCTCCTCCTCCAGAATGAAAACTTGTTGTGGGCTCATTGTTCTGTAGCCTCCCAAGTGTTGAGTTCAATGCTCTGCACTCAGTAAAGATGCAATAAATACCATTTGATGATGATTGATGATAAGGCTTTCAGTTGTGGATTAACCACAATGTCTGTACTGTCAATAATATCTGTTGAGCACCTATTGAATTCAGAACACCCTGTGAGGGTAGAATAGAATTAAAAGGCATAAATCTAAAATCTAAAAGTTTAAAATCTAAACTCTCAAGGTGTTTACAATCCACTGGATGAGCCAGACACAAAATCATTAGAGAAGGAAAAGGAGAGGTGGATAGGTGAATCAATCCATCAATCAATTGTATTTATTGAGCCCTTACTGTGTGGAAAGTGCTGTATTAAGTGCTTGGGATAGTATAAAATATGTGTTGAAACAATTGAGTATGTAAATCAATATATACCAAACTATTAGAGGTAGTTGTGAGTGCATAAGATTTGAGATGACCAGTGGAGAAGAAAACTAACCAGAGAATGTCTCCTGGAGGAGGTGAGATTTCAGGAAATCTTTGCAGATCCTTGGCAAAGGGTTCACTGACTTCAATTATACTTAGAAAAAATGTCAGGATTTGGCTTTCTTTATTTTGGAATATATCCACTAGCCAAATTGAATCTTCACCTATTGGTTTCTCAAGGTGGATTGTAGGATAATTTAGGGTCACCTAGATTGTCGTGTGATCCATCCTTCTGCCTTTCAAAATGTCCACCCTAAAATCTCTCTAGAGTGGTACCTGTCTGCTGTCATCTTAAAAAAAACACCACCAAAAAACAAACTTCAGCAAAGATCTACAGACGTATTAGGTATGTCTTTCTCACTAGCAGAAAGCTCTCCTTCATAAACACAAACACCAGTTCGATCTCTGTTCTCTGCTTCTGTTTCTGGTGGGATGGAAGCTCTCTAGCTCCTTGGCCCAATAAACCTGGATAGTCTTTAAGACTCTTATACTTAAGGCAGAAAATCAACAATTTTTTTTTCCACTGGTCTACTTCCAAGCCTTTTAATTGAATCATCTTGGTGCTTCTCCTGGGAAATGGAACTACCCTTTCCATATCTCTCACATTCAAAAATCATATTGAACCTAATCACCTAGTAAGAGTCTGTCCAGTATTGTTTAGAATTAAAGGATTATCTCACTTCTTAAACATTCCAGTTTTATGCTATAAACCTACAGAAAAAATGCATCACAATAATGAATCTGCCTGAGTACATCTATTTTTTTTATTTCTCTTCCTTTGGGAAGAGAATGGAGTAGAAAGATTTTGATTGAACTTTACTTCAGCGGTACTAGATAAAAGTTCACATCTAAACACTGAATGACAGGAGGGTTCATAAGGAGGCTAGAATAACAAATTTTTCTTTAATAAGATTTTTTAAAGTTGGTGTAACTTATACTCCTGCTGAGCATAAACACACATGATCACCCCACTTCAGTTTCAGAATCTGACTCCCTTGCAGCCGGCTGCTCATAAAGTTGCTGTATTTAGGTGATACTTTCAAACCTATTCTGGTGTAGCTTTTTTTTCCTTTTTAAATGACTTTGGAAAGAAAGGAGGTTCCTCGTGGGGCTGTGGGTACTTTTCAATAGAAAGGATTTAATTAGGGGTTCCCATCAGTTACATCATTTACAGTGGTGGGTAAAATTGATGTATAGTAAGTAATAAGAGTTGGATCAATGAGAACTTTCACAAATGAAAGACATGGAACTTCAGATGGACTGCTTAATGCGACTTGGAAAGGCGTATCCCAACCCATAATTAGACGTGAAGAGAAATAAATGAAGGAAAACTGAATGATTAAATGCTTTCATCTGGAAATTTTGCTTTCAAATATTCAAAAACTCTACAAATTCTCCTTCTTCATCATACGCTTTGTTTATTCCTAATAAATTAATGTGCTGATGGAAAGAATTCATTACCCTTTCTACACACTTCACTAGGTGCAGGTCATTTATTAATCTGTGTTATCTGGTGAGACTAAAACAGCTGTAATTACATTGTTAAACACTGATTAATAAGCAGTTCTCATCACTAATAAAAGAAACATGTAAAATGCATATTTTTTCAAATATTTAGTTTAAAGTTTTACACTTCTCTTGGGAATAGGGAATTTTGGAATGTCATTAATATTCACTTCGAGCAAGATTTGATTTGCTTTTCCAGCTGCATCTATTCACACCTATGAAAACTGATTACCAAGAAAATACTATTACCCTAAACACATTCATCCTGGTCACAAAGTTGTATTGATTTGCAAAGAGTACACTTAAGAGTAGAAACTGTATTTTGCTTTAATATTGCTAAAAGGCAAATCCAATAAATGCTTCTGTCTCTTCTTTATTTTGATATGACAGACTACATTCATTTTGAGTTTCAAAATTCTGTTTTGTTTTTTTTCCTGATTAGGCAGTACTTTAGCAACTGGAAGCATGCTAAATACTCTGTAGTAAATGCTTTGTACGTTTTCCAGACAGTTTGATTGATGTGGCATTAGCAAATTATTACATATCTGAAATGTTGATTAGCAGTTAGGGTAAACAATCAGAAACCTGACACTAGAGCAACGTTAGCATTTTGTATTCCAACAGTGTCAGATTAAACAAAGCTGAATGGTTGGTGGTGGAAATGGGGTTTTATCGTCTCCCATAGGTGATGTTTCCTGTGGAAGCTTAGTGCACAGTGCTTAGTACAATGCTTTGTGCACAGCAAGCATTCAATAAATACCACTAATTAATTGACAAATCCCTAGGTCTCCCACCTTGTATTTTCCCCGTTGGACAATTTGCAACCCCAAGAACTAAGATACCACAGGCCCTGTAGTACTTATGTTAATATCTTATTCATTCTATTACTCCCCTATTCTGTAAAGTATTTTAATGTCTGCCTCCACTGCTAGGCCTTGAGCTCCTTGAACAAGGATCATTTCTTCTAACTCTTTTGTATTCTCTCTCAAGTGCTTAGAAGAATGTTTTGTTCAATAAGTTTTGATAATCTTAGTGATGCTACTGATAATAATGGCTTCTTAGGAATCCTGCTGCTCTCCGTACACCTCATGAGAGCAGGAGGTCCACCCCACATCCCTCCCGCTGGACCCAGCCACATAAACAGGCCTCCAGGATCCATGAGTAATTATTATACAACGTTTGATGTAAAAGATACACCACCACAATTGTAATCTCTGTTCTTTTCCCCTGACAAAGTTTCAAATGGAGTTCGAAATGTTTCTTTATCCTCTGGAAAGTAAAAAGTGTCCGTTATTTTTCATGACAGTGGGGGTGGATTTGATCTACTTTGGGTTTCAATCCTCACAGGTTTTTCTTGCGTCATAAACACTTTAAAATTATTAAATTAGTTTGAAGGAAAGGAATGATATAATCTTCAGGAGAAACAATGCATATTGTTAACACATTACACTAGTGTCATGTAAGCTTCAAGTGAATCAACCAGAGAATTCATTGGAGAGATCTTTAAATGTTTATGCAAGCTTAAAATGTTATTAGGGAATTTTCAGTTGGTAACCATTAAAAAAAAATCCTTTCAAAATCATTCCCCCATGTTTCAAGTTAATATATCTTTAATATGAATCAATAAAAGTTATGCTATTTTCTAAAAGATAATAGGTGAGGAATTTAAAAGAAAAAATGAGAGAATATTAATTCAACACCTTAAATTCTTACTCTTCCATTTTGTTCACCATTACAAAGAGAAATCACTCTAAAATAGTCAAGAATTTGGAGCTTCTCCCATTCTTGTCACAGACAATTTTCCATCTGACATTTTAAATTAAAAACAAAAGTGAAAGCCTGAATAATCTTAACTTTTGCATCTTCACTGTTACAGCAGATAGGAAACCTTTCTGCATTTTGAATTAAAAAAAGTAAACGTAGAATTTTTAGGATTTGTAAAATGAAATCGCTATGTGAAATTTTAAACCTGCAAGACCCTCACTGAATTGAAGCTGAAATCTCAGTATTGTAGTAATCAGCAAACTGGGATATAATCAGAATCCACCTATTTATTTTTTTAAAACTGGTAAGACTTCCATTCCTAACTCTGATTATTCACATTTTTGCTGAAATTAAAGAGGAAGAAAAAAAATCAAGCCGGATACCAAAGTCTTAGAATGATTGTGGTTTTAGTTTCAAAACAATGATGTTTTGGTTTTTCTTCTGAAATGCTGTTTGAGTCTTTTTCATAAGTCTTAAACCTGATGTAATTATGGTCAAATACACTTTAAAGCAGATCAATCTAGTTATGGTTGGATACTTAGGAAAACCTACACAAATTTGCACCATTATTTTTATATAATACGATAATCACAAAGGAACTTTTAAATACCAACATCGGAAACCAAAACTGTAATGGAATTGATTGAGCATCTAACGTTTGCAGAACACTGAATGTAGTATTTAATAATAAGAATTTAATAGTAATAATAGTAGTAATAGTAAAAATAATAATAATTGTGTCCTAGGCACTTCACTAAGCTCTGGGGTAGATGCAAGGTAACTGGGTTGGAGACGGTCCCTCTCCCACTTAGGTCTTTCCTTCTTAATCCCATTTTATAGATAAGGTAACTGAGGCACAGAGAAGTTAAGTGATTTGCCCAAGATCACTCAGAAGCCAGGTCCTTCTGACTCCCATGCTTGTGTTCTATCCCTCGGCCTAGGTGACAAAGTCATGCACTGTAGGATTTTGTCCCACCAACCAAAAGCCTTCTGGTATGAACTATTAAGAAACTTTTCTAACATAGCTTTGAACTAGGTTCTCTCTCTCCTCCATCTCCTTTCCCTCTTCATCAAAGCTATTTTTCTCTTTTAACTTGGGAGCAATCATGGTCTCTATGCGCAAGCCTCTCCTTATTTTAGGACACTGTGTTGCCACTTCCCAAAACTGTGGTAGTAGAAGTAATTGTGATTATTAAGCATCTACTGTGTGTAAAAGCCCTCTTCTAAACCTGAGGAAAGAATACAGGAGTAAGAGACACAGTCAAGGGGCTCCCAATTGGATTGTGGCTTTATGTCCCCATTTGGAAAATGCAATCACTCTGTTGGAAATCACCCTTTTTGGGATACCTGAGGTCTCCTCAATTTGAAAATGAATCCTTAGCCTTTCCTCTACTCAGTCAGCACAGTTTCCTTCTGACCCAAATCCAGCAAAGTGCATATTCTTCCAAGTGCTATTTAATCCTGGATAATGTGTACATATGAAGCTGAAAGGACCTTAGCAGGGAATTTTATCCTGACAGCGATCGTACATCCTCTCTGAGAGATGAATGGCTATAAATCTCAATGTTGCATGTTGAACTACTGGAATTTTATGAACAATCTCTGAGAGTCTGCATGTTCCCTAATAAACAGCTTGTAGGGTAATATGCCTCCAGCTCACTCTCCTTTCTCTATGATTCTGAAGAGAGACGGGCAATAAATGTCAGCCCCTTGAATGGCTAAGTGGTTAATTGGTAGGCACAAGAAAAGTTTTCCCTGTTTTCCTTTTTGGTAAGCTTTCATTATTGATAGAACGTAGCTCCTACTTCAGACTCTTCTTTGTAAGCGGGCTTAGGGGAGAGTGTTCATATTTTTGCAGCAGCTTATTTTCCCGGTAAATATAGCTGATGAGAGAGAAGTTGGCCACCATAAATGAATAGGCCGTGGGCCCGTCATTAATCTTCTAATAGTTTTTGTGGTCATCTCTTTTTAAAGTACCAGTTGGTTCTCCTGTAGCACAAGGGCTGAGTCCTTGAAGAATCCAACCCCCCTGCTACCAGTGTGCATCCGATCATTTCTTCCATCATGGCATCAGGCTTGTGACCAATCAATCAGTGGTATTTATTGAGTGCTTACTATGTGCAGAGCACTGTAAATGTGGTATTTCTTAGGTGCTCACTATGTGCCAAGCTTTGTTCTAAGCGCTACGGTATTTACAAGGTATTAAGATTTTTTTATGGTATTGGTAAAGCAGTTATTATGTGCCAAGCACTGTAATAATAATAATAATTGTTTTATTTAAGTGCTTACAATGTGCCAGGCACTGTATTAAGCTCTGGAGTAGGTACAAGACAACTGGAAAGGACATAGTCCCTGTCCCACATGGGGCTCACAGTCTTAATCTCCATTTTACAAATGAGGGAACTGAGGCACAGAATAGTGAAGTGACTTGCCTAAGGTCATGTCACACAGCAGACAATTGAGGGAGCTGCTGAGGAGAGTAAACTATAACAAAGTTAGTAGACACGTTCCCTGCCCACAGCAAGAATAACGGGCATTGTTGGAAGAATGTGGAGTTTAGATGAGTGATTTAAAAGAATATGTCATTATTTCCTGTCTATTGAGTCACCTTTGAATTTGAGGCTTTACCTCTCACAACACCTTTGATTGTCACACCATTTATGTACAAATCCTTATTTCTTGTTGCACTGACTATGTACAATTTATTTTAGTGTCTGTCTCCCCTATTAGATTGTAAGCTCCTTGAGAGCAGCTATCATGTCTCCTTACTCTAATGTATTCTTCCAAGTGCTTACTACAGTGCTTTGCACAGAATAAGCACTCAATAAATACCACTGAGTGACAGCCTACTGTACTTGTCTTTAAAACCAGAGTTTTATTCATGAAGGAAGGGTTTTACTTGCTTTTCACTAGACAGTGAGCTCCAACTGAATTTCAACCAAAACTCCATCTCACTTTTAAACAGGCTTTGCCTCGGCCGAACTTGTGAACTGGAGTCCAAACAGAAAAGGAAGCTAGTATTGGTTGAATTGTTCACCAACAGACAAAAAAAAACCCACCCAAAAACCCTCCAAGAGTTTTCCTTTTTGTCCTCGGAATAAAATGATCTAGTCCTATGTCTGCTAAGTTGGTGGGTGAGGGTGATATTATGTTTGCTTTAAAATGAGTAAGCACTTCTTAAAGACCTGGGCTTTTGAACAGTGTTTCGCATGGGATGGAATTATGAGACTGAAGAGACTTATCTCACATGTAACATTTACTGTAATATGTTAATGGCCTGTGAAATGAGTTCCATACTAAAGCACCCACGTTAGTGGCGGCAAACCTGAATTTGTTAAACATTCAATACTTTCAAAGAAGAGATTTAAAAAGAAGTGCTCACAGTCACAATATTCGGAAATAAAACCGCCACAACTTTTGATTAAAGGGATAGGCTCTTTTTGCCACATGTAATGAAAACACTATCCGGCAAAGTATTCAGTGATAAGAGCAGCTATCAAAGTCCTCTGGGGGTAGGAAGGCATTCAACATCATTGGAAATGTCCAAAGCTCAATAAAAGTAGGAACTATTTAGTGGGAGACAAAAACAAAGGCACTTATCAAGCACAATAGCTCAGTGGTTTTATGGCCTGAAGAATTTTCAGAAGGCGGCAGACAATGTTCTCATTGAGAGTGCTCCCTCTTCTCTACCACCCCCTCCACATACCCCTGCACAAATTGTAGTTGAGAGCATTTATCTGGAAAGCCTAGGGGGAATTTGAGTAAATTCATGATTTTCCTATGGAAGTTTCATATGTTTGCTCTCTGCTCCAGACTCTGTAGAGTTATTTTGGTATCTGAAAAAGCAACTGAGGGATGGATTGTGTATGTGTGTGTGTGTTTGTGTATATTGCTATGTGCTGGGATTTTGGAAAAAAAACTCTATTAGACCAATTGAATGCACTATAATCAGAAAAGGGGGAACTCTTTTCAAGCAGAGGATTATGGAGCTTCAAAAATAAAAACAAGGCCAGGAGTTGCAAACAGTAAACACCCAGCACAATAAGGAGTTAATTTTTGGGGTGGATGTATGAGTCGGGTGGGACTTCCACACTGGACCTTTCAGTCCCACAAGTACCAATAAGAAAAACCAGCTCAGTAGTGTCAATTTGAATATGAATGTTAACTCCATAACTAAGCTTTACCGCTATACATCAAGGTTACCTGTCACACAGCTTCTGTGTTCTTACAAACTTCAACCTGAGGAAAACTCAGGCCTGACACCATGCCCGCACAGAAGGAAGATAAGTTACTTGACCAAGGTCTCACAGCAGGTAAATGGCAGAGCCAGATTAGAACCCAGTTTCCTGACTCCAGCTCTGTGCTGTTTCCACTAGACCGTGGGTGTGCCTCTGGGTGTGGGACTCATGGGTTATAGGGAGAAGATGGGGGCCATTGAATGAGTATGAGGAGGGGGGAAGGGAGGAATCAGCACATGAAGGGCTCTTGAACAATATGGCCTATTCCTACTTTCCCAGCATTCAGGACAGCAACTCCTAACTTCATTCATATACACTACCATGAACCCCAGGGAGAACATTACTGACAGTGTAAATTTTTAGATTTTGCTTTATGACTTTGATGGCCAAATATGAAGATGAGTACTAATAATCCCAATTATCCAGGGTAACCTAATCCAGAGTTTACTTATAAATGTCAGGATGGTGTTTCTCCTCTATGTCCTCCAACAATGTTCTCTAGGTGAAGTGGTTATAATAGTAATATTAAGTGCTTACTGGGTGCAGAGCACTGTTCTAAGCACTGGAAAATACTGAGATGGGAATTAGATACAGGTTCTGGTCCTCAGGGAGTTTGCGATCTAAATCTCTAGTGTCTCTAAACTAGTCTAGCTGTTCAATCCATCAATAGTATTCACTGAGCACTTACTCTATGCAGAGCACTCTACTAAGAGCTTGGGGGAGTATAGTAGAGTTAGTTGGTTCAGCAGATAAAGCATTCATTACTTAGAGATCAGTACACCTAAGCAGTGTGGCCTAATGGTTAGAGCACGGGCCTGGGAGTCAGAAGGGGCTAGGTTCTAATCTCAGTTTTGCTTCATGTCTTCTGCGTGATCTTCGGTGAGTCACTTAACTTCTCTGTGCCTCGGTTACCTCATTTGTAAAATGGGAGTAATAGTGTGAGCTTCATGTGGGACAGGGACTGTATTCAACCTGATTAACCTGTATTTACCCCAGAGCTTAGAACAGTGCCTTGACACAT
Organism: Ornithorhynchus anatinus; assembly: GCF_004115215.2. Taxonomy (NCBI): domain Eukaryota; kingdom Metazoa; phylum Chordata; class Mammalia; order Monotremata; family Ornithorhynchidae; genus Ornithorhynchus; species Ornithorhynchus anatinus. The sequence goes on from NC_041746.1 coordinate 30,063,909, forward strand.
AGTAAGTGCTTAACAAGTACCATTATTATTATTATAATATTCTGGTTCCACAAATGGCTGGATAACCAATGGCGTAAAATCCACACGTTCAATCATTCACTCAAATTAAATTGTATTTATTGTGCGTTTACTGTGTGCAGAGCACTGTACTAAATGCTTGGCAGAGTACACTATAACAATAAAACAGACCACAGCGATCTTATATCTTGCGAGCCCTCCTTCTCCCCTACTCACTCATTGCAACTCTGTACTCCAGTAGTAACACTAGTGACAAAACAAAAAAAATACGCTGAGCCAGTCACTAGCACTATAATCAATTCCTCTGCCCATTTTCTTTGTCTCAGCACGAAAGCTCAACTCCCCTTTCTCTTAGAAGATTCCATCAGTGTCTTCAAGGGATCCCTGGGTGACCCAAATGTAGTTAGAATGGGAAATAAAGCTCAGGTGAAGGAGAAAAATTGAAGATAGGGGTGCAAGTTAAAGGTAAAATGATGTTACATTTGTGTCTCATTGAGCAATGATTTCCCTTGGTGTCCCCCAGTGCTTGGGTTACTTGCTGAAATGCAAGTGAGAGGAAAGGCAGGAACAGATGGGCAAGGAATAATAACCACAGAAGAAAGAATCAACGCTTCCTACCTTCCCATCCTTGGAATGGTTCCCTGGCCTCTTTCAGAGAGAAGAAATAATCAAGTGCACATCATAACTGGGGAAGGGATCCCTCTCCCCATCTGGTCATGATCTTTGGAGCGGAAAGGCCCCCCATGGTGTTCTGAAACCTTGGTGTAAGGAAATGTTAAACCAACATTAAGAACTCTGGGCATCAGACACAAAGAAGTCAAAGAATTGGACCGGGGGAAATAAAACCTTTGTCACACGATTTTTTAAAATGTATTTTATGTCGAGTGCTATGTTCAAGGCCACCGTACTAAAGCACATGAGGTAGACACAAGATGATAGGGTTGGACATATTCCCTGCCCCAAATAGGGCACACAGAACAGGGGTATCAGGATCCTTCAAGGCCCCTTCTTGATATCTATGGATCTTCTAACATCCTTAACTGTGCCTCCACATCCCTCACTTTCCTCCAGTGACCGCATCCCTCTTCCAGGGAGAAATGGATATTTTCAGTCTGCACAGCTTTGAATAATAATTCGTCAGTGGTATTTAATGAGCACTTAACATGTGTGCTTGAGAGAGAACAGTACAGTAGTGTTGGTAGGCATGTTCCCTGTCCACAATAAGCTTAACAGACTATAAATGGGGTATTTGTTAAATTCTTAATATGTGCCAAGTACTGAGGTAGATACGAGATAATCAGATTATACACAGTTTTGGTCCTATATGGGGCTCACACCTAAGGGGATGGGAGAACAAATATTTTATCCCAATTTTTCAGATAAGGAAACAAAGGCACAGAGAAGTTAGTGATTTCAAGCAGTTGGGAGGAGCTAGGATTAGAACCCAGGTCTTCTGGCATTCAATTCCATGCTCCTTCCAGTAGACCACATGGCTTCCCACTTCTTTTGGCAATGATTTCCATATGCTTATCATCTCCTGGATGAAGATTTTTTTCTGCTTATTTTGAACCTATCATCTTAAGCTTGAACATGATCCTTGTGGTTGGTGAACAAAAATTTCCTACAAAAATTTCATAGTTATTTGCAAACTTTAATCATGTCTCAATCTTTGTTTCTCCAAATGGAAAAATCTCATCTCCTTCAGCCTATTCTAAGCCAGAGAATCATCACTGCTGTCTGTCAGGGTTAATCCTGAACTGGTGCTGTGGTTATGTGAAGAAATAAATATATGTACATAAATCTAAGAAACACAGCACAGAGCTGTGTCAGCTCAGTTCTGATAGCTTAGTTTGGAGCTCAGCAGTGACACTGGTTAGGAATTTTGATGCTGCCTTTACTTATCTAATTACTTTTATCCCATGGTAGTTAAAGTCTTGATACCTGTGTCTGATGAAGATTAGTTATTTATACACATCCATCTTGTATCTAATTATTTCCCTTCATGTTTTCCTTCATCTTCAGTGATGTGAAGTCCTACTTTGCCTATCAGAGAATAATTTCAATGTTTCCCAGGACTTGGGATCTAGCAGAAAGGCTTAGCAGTGAATGTCAAAGGAATCCAGTAGAGACTTTCATATGTGAATGGAGAATTTCAGGGTGGATTTGTCATGTGTCTGTACGCGTATCAAATCCCATCGGGGATCATGGTGGTGGCTGGTGACATCTTGCCTGCTGATTGGCTGGAATAGTGAGCCTACAATATAGGTGCAGCAAGGATTAATAGAAGTACCATGGGACTGATGTTGTCTGTTTATGTTCTATTGTATTCTCCCAAGCATTTAGTAGCAGTGCTCTGCACACAGTAAATGCTCAATAAATACAGAGCGTATGAATGAATGAATGAGAGTCAGATGCTCGGTTACTCACTGCCCTGCTGGGTTACCTGGAACATGCCTATTATATTGTTTCTATTCATCCTCTCCCAAGGGCTTACTTTAGTACAGTGCTCTCCACACCAAGTAAGTGCCTCAGTAAATACAACTAACTGACTGCAATCATCTGTAAACTGGATCAAATACCTACTCTCCCTATTTAGCCTGGGAAGCCTCATGTGTGACAGGGACTGTGTTGGGCTTTTATTATTCCTTCATCTACCCGAGTGTTTCAGCACTTGATAAATCACATCATTATGATTATTGGTAAAACCCAGGAGAAGAACATCTTCTAGACACCCTCCCAGGAAAATTTAGATGGGTGCTGTGTCCCTTTCATACAAACACCCTAAGAGTTTACCTACCACCCTTCAGCCTAAATTGTTTAGGGTTAAGCCCCAAGGCAATTACTACTGTCATGAGATTGGGAGGGGGATGAAGGGGAGTGGCCCCGAGCAGAGCAGGAGAGCACCTTGACTGAGAACTTTACAACATGGGCAAGGAGATCAAGCCAGCAGGAGAATGGGGTGAAGAATGAAGCTAAGGTGTTGAACTGTGCATCAAGCATTTTTTCCTCTTCTTCTCTGTTTCTCAATTTTCTTTTTCTCTATCTTTCCTCTTTTTTTTCTGTCTTTCCCTGTCTCTATCCCTTTGTCTCAGCCTCTCTATTCCTCTTTCTCTCCATTTCTTTCTTTCTCTCTTTCCTCCCTTTCTCTCTGGCAGTGTCCTCTTTCCCTCTCTTCCCTTTATTTCATCCTTCTGTCTTTCTCCCTTTCATTGTCCCCAAATTCCCTGTAGTAAGCACCAGTGTGGGTAAACTTTAACCATGGATGTATGAAGAGGTTGAAGGTGCTGTCATCCCATGCAGCTATAAAGATGTGCTTTTCTACTATGCTGATGTGCTTGCGGTTTGCAGTTCTTTCCGGTTTCACTTCCTCAAACTCCCTAAACTGTGGGGACATTTTGACTGTTATTATCTTCCCTTTGTTTTTAATGGGTAAAATGTGCAGAAATGCCCAAGTAGCAGAGGCATTAGCGAGGGGGCTAGCTGCATGTGTCTGCATCAATTTTTTTGGATGGGGGTTGATGTAGTGCTTACTATGTCCCTCCTTTGTCTCTTTATATGAAGGAAACTTAAACGGGCAGCTTGAGAAGCGGCGTGGCCTAATGGAAAGAGCCTGGGCCTGGGAGTCATCAGAGGACCTGAGTTCAAATCCTGGCTCCATCACTTGCCTGCTGTGTGACTCTTGGGCAAGTCACTTCCCTTCTCTGAGCCTCAGCTTCCTCAACTGTAAAATGGGGATTCAATACCTGTTCTCCCTTCTACTTACACTGCAAGTCTCGTGTGGCACGGAGATGCTGTCCAACCTGATTAACTGGTATCTACCCCAGTGCTTAGAACATTGCCCTACAAATAGTAAGGGCTTAAAAATACAATAATAATAGTAATGATAAGGCCATCCTCTTGGCTATATGCACATGAATCGGTGCAAGGCATTATTTTAAAATATCGAGGTAGTTTGGGGGGATTTAGGGTCCCCCCAACATAAACAAGCCCAACAAATCCAAAAATGGGCTCTGGACCAGCCTTCAAGATTCTAGACTATAAACTTGTTGAGGACAGGGAATGTGTCAGTTATATTGTTATATTGTAACTCTCCCAAGCGCTTAGTACAATGCTCTGCAAATAGTAAAGCACTCAGTAAATATGATTGACTGAATGAATGAACTGTCCTTCTGAAACTGAGATATGTGGTCCCTTCCACCACTGGTCCATCTAACTCAGCATTTTGTCCCCAACCTAGCAGCCAGTACCTTGAGTGACTATGTGATGATAGTCACTTTCCTTAACTGTCAATAAACGGTACTTGTTGAGCATTTGCTCCATGCAGAATCCTAAACAAAGAACTTGGGAGAGTAGAATAGAGTTGGTAGACATGACCCCTCCCTCAAGGAGCTTACAGTGTTGCAGAATATTTTAACAATATAGCAGAGGAGCTTACCATTCTTAATGGTCCATATATTTACCTTTCTGTGCCTATGTTTTTCTCCTGTAACCTCCCCCATCATTTCAGGAGGTTAAAGAAAGATTGTGATAAATTTACAAAGGAGAGGTTTGTACCTCACCCATAAATTTATCCAAATCCTCCTTTAACCTACTGCTATTTCCGCCCTGCACAACTTCCTGTGGTAATGAATACCATAAGTTTGGAGAGTCATCCTTAAGGAGTAATTATCAATGGCTCAAGGTCAACCTGGTTGGGGAAATATTGGCTGAGTCAGCACAGGCCAAAATTAATGTCAGTTGGAAATCCCCCCCCACAAAATCATAGGTTTCTTCATGGCCTAACAAAGCTTGCTTCGTTAGCCAGCTAATGACGGGGGGATTTGCTAGAACCATGTTTTGTTGCAATTCAGCATGAGAGGGTTGAAAAAGCATTAGGTCCACAGATGGGGGGTTTTCACCCCTCATGATGACACCCAGATATGAGAGGATCATGAGCTGTCATTGGCAATCCACCCCCAACTCACCATTTCCTTTCTGTCACTTTCCACCCACCTTCATCTCTGAGGACCCCAAGGGGTGTGCTCAGGTTTCTTACCTAAACAAGGTCCCAAGTGAGAATGATTAGGATTTTCCCAGTTCCCAGAGTTCCTGAGACACCCAAGGGCGTTGGGATCCTGCCACAGTTTTGATTCCATGCCAAATGAAATGGAAATTAGTCTCTCCCTAAATGAACGGGCCATGGCTTCATCCATTGTGGGTAAACACAGGAAAAGTAAGCCCTGGAATGACTAGGACATGATTAGGAAGGAACCACCCGTGACTTGCTGATTGCACACACCCAATCTGGTGCTAGTCAGGATGTGATGGATACTATCTCTTAATAAGAATAATAACTATGGTATTTATTAAGCACTGGCCTATGAACCAAGTGCTGCACTAAAGTGCTGGAGAAGATGCAGTACAGTCAGATATAGTTCCTGCCCCACATGGAGTTCACAGTCTAATAATAATAATAATAATGTTGGTATTTGTTAAGTGCTTACTATGTGCCGAGCACTGTTCTAAGTGCTGGGGTAGATTACAGGGGGAATCAGGTTGTCCCACGTGGGGCTCACAGTCTTAATCCCCATTTTACAGATGAGGTAACTGAGGCACCGAGAAGTTAAGTGACTTGCCCAGAGTCACACAGTCTAGAGGGGAAGGAGAACAGTATTGAATCCCCATTTTACAGATGAGGAAACTGAAGCAAAGAGGAGTTAAGTGACTTGTCAAAGGTCACAGCGGGCAGGTGGCAGAAACATAATTAAAACTCAGAGCTTCCAGCATCCAGTTCTGTGCTCTTTCCACCCAGTCACACTGCTTCTCATGCTCTCTGTATCTCTAGGTTCTCTGTGAGTGGAGAAGAGAAAGACAAACAATAGGGAGTATTGACCCACAATTCTGAAGAAAGAGAACTCCCGAAGGGCAGCTTACAGGCAGAATCATGAAGTTCAACTGTATGCTGGACAAAGTCTCTCACTGCTGTAATGTACTCAGTTTGCGTTCCCTCCATTTTGACAGTGAGGTAGACAAAGAAGAAAGGGCCCAGGGAAAAGCAGTCAAATGATGAAAAGATTAGAAAGCAGAACCTGTGAGCAATGGTGAGAGGATTTGGGCTTATTCATTCTGGAGAAGATAAGGCAGAGAAGGGTGATTTAATTACTGCTTTCCAATCTATGTATGGTTATTTTTAGGATAATGCTCACCAGCTGTTCTCCAGAAGGACTGAAATGGACTTAAGCTGAGAAAAAAATAATTAAAATTTAGATACACAGTAGAACTTCAAACCCTGGGTTGTTAAATCTTGGCTGAGTCCCAAGGAGTTGATACTGCAGCATAAAAAATCATCTCCTCCAAGAGGCCTTCCCAGATTAAGCCCTCTTTTCCCCTACTTCTTCTCCCTCCTGCATCTCTATGCACTTGAATCTGTACCCTTAAAGTACTTGATATGCCCTCCACTCTCAACACCATAATAAATATATATATATATTCATTCAATCGTTTTATTGAGCATTTACTATGTGCAGAACACAGTACTAGGTACTTGGAACAGTACAATATAACAATAAATAGACACAGTCCCTGCCCACAATGTGCTTACAGACTAGAGGGGGAATAAATATCCATAATTGATTCATTTATATTAATATCAGTCTCCCCCTCTAGCCTCTAAGCTCTCTCTGGGCAGGGAAAGTGTCTACCAACTCTGCTATATTGTACTCTCCCAAGTGCTCAGTACAGTGCTCTGCACACAATAATTGCTCAATAAATCCACTGATTGGCTCTCTCACTGGCCACCTGCCTCTCCTTCCCCTGGTTTTCTGCCCTCATTTCCTCCCTAGATCCCCTAACTCACTCAATCATTAATACCTATTGAGAGTCTACTGTTTTGCAGAGCACTGTGCTGAGCACTGGAGAGAGAACAACAGAGTTAATACACATAATAATAATAATAATAATAATGTTGGTATTTGTTAAGTGCTTACTATGTGCCGAGCACTGTTCTAAGCGCTGGGGTAGACACAGGGGAATCAGCTTGTCCCACGTGGGGCTCACAGTCTTAATCCCCATTTTACAGATGAGGGAACTGAGGCACAGAGAAGTTAAGTGACTTGCCCACAGTCACACAGCTGACAAAGTGGCAGAGCTGGGATTCGAACTCATGAGCCCTGACTCCAAAGCCCGTGCTCTTTCCACTGAGCCACGCTGCTTCATGATTCCACTCCTCTGCTGTGTCCCTTCCTCTTCTCTATCCCTGACCATCCTCTTCTATTTAGTCCCAGGATCTAGTAGAATCTCTAGGATCAGTACTGGGAATCTTTCAGAATAAGATATAGCTGCAGAAGTGGAGCTGGACTTTTTATTATTAGTAGTAGCAGTGTTATTGTGTTATTGTGGCATTTACTAAGCACTTAATTTGTGCCAAGCACTGCTGTAAGAGCTGGGATATATACAAGTTAATCAAGTTGGACACAGTCCCTGTCTCACATGGGGCTCACAATCTGAGTAGGAGGGAGGAGAGGGTGAGACATGTCCTTTTTGATTATATGGGAAATAGATAAATCAATCTATCCATCATATTTATTGAACACTTACTCTGTGTAGAGCACCGTACTACCAAGCAAAATTTGATTCTGGTCTTCCTTAAATATACTCAGTCCTAGCTCAGACTACTTTTCCAGAAGTTCTGAGAAATTGTGTATTTGTATGTGTTTTGGAGCAGGAAGGGGGGGGGGGCGGTGGAGATAAGAAAAAAGAGCCCAATGGAAACTTACTGTTGTGTCCACCTGAGCATTTACTCCTTTATCCGTGCTAAAAATTAATCTTCAAGCCTAAACTAACCGCATTAAATCAGAGGCACTCTGCGTTATGGTAACACCACGTCCTTTATAGGCTGCAGGGCTTTGAGTATTGCAGCATATATTTTACATAGGTAATCCTGCTTTGGGACCACTTCAATACCAGCTCGCAATATGGTGAATTAATAATGCCTAAAAGTGCAACGTATATAGGGGGAGCTTGTAAAACACTTGATGAAAGGTGATATATATTTACGAGGTGTCATGTGTTTGCATTTTAAAGAAAATATTATTAACTCATACTATTGTGAGTGGTATTGAAGTGGTCTCCCTGCAGTAGTGTCTGACATAAAATACATTCTGTGATAGCTGGGTACAATGGGGTGCATAAAAGGAAAAGTATCTGACTAAATTTTAAAGTTCTCTTTAAATTAGGCCTTGGGGGTACATTTTTTAACACAGGTGCAGTGGATTAGACGAGAAACAATAAAAAGAGTTATGCATTTCATATACAACTCCAGGTGTTGAAAATGGACATGTTATTGACCCTTAAATAGTTTCTGGTCCTTTTTAAAAAAAAAAAAAATCTGGGCAATGATTCTAAAGCATGCTCCCTCTGGGTGACCCCAGTATAGTTTCCAGGCACTCGTTTCTTAATCTCTGTCACTTTCCTGTTAGGGAGATGAGGAGTGGGGTCACGGATCATCTTCAGTTATGAGATGAAAAAGATGGTTCTTCTTGATGGGTACCCTTAATGCAGTGCTCTTCTGCATATTCATAGGCTCTTTCTCCTAGTCTCTAATTCTCAGCAACCAGTGTCGACCAGCCTGGCCAAATGTTAACACTGGACTGTTTCCCTCCTACATGCTCCCAGCTCTGCATTCTACACCATAAGTCTCTAAGGCATCATCGGGAGGGGGATAGAAAAGAAAACAAAAGGCAGAATTCTACCACTTTATAAAACGGTGGTATTTCCGGGCCTGGATTACCAAGTGCGGTTCTGGTATCTGTAGAGGGACCAAAGTGAGCGAGAGGGTAGAAGACTCTTCAGTCCAGAAAGACGGAGACTGAGGGGAGCCATGAATAAAGTTAACAAAATTATGAAAGGTGTGGACTGGGTGAATATGGTAATGGGGAAGTAGCAAGGTCTAGTGAATAGACCACAGGCCTGGGAGTCAGAAGACCTGGGTTTTAATCCTGGCTCCACCACGTCTGCTGTGTGACTCTGGGCAAATCACTCAACTTCTCTCTGCCTCGGGTATCTATAAAATGGGAATTACGACTGCAAACACCATGTGGGACATGGATAATATCCAACCTAACTAGCTTGTATTTACAATACCAAAAAGGAAAAGAAAAGAAAAGGGAGGAAAAGAAAAGAAATAAACTCTGTTACATTGTACCCTCTCCAGTGTTCTGCGTACAGTAAAGGCTCAATACATACGATTGACTGACTGATGATGGAGTCTTCCCCTCAGTAAGACAGACCACCCTTCATCTTAAAGCTTCAGGAAACAGAAGCTGCACTGAGCAATTGAGAATGAGGGTGAGTGCTGGTGGCTGATGTAGAAATACCAGGTCTTTTCCCTTCTGGTCATGTTTTTGCTGGGGTACATGGTGCTATTAGTGAGTAGGGGGGTAGAAGTGCAGCATATTGAAAAGCGTACACATAGGCTTTTTATACAAGACTTGTTTACTGTCAAAGTGATCCTAAATAGTGTAATAAATGCTCATTTAATACCACTGATTGATTGATTACAGCTCTTGGGAACGTATCCATAACTCATTTTAATGTCTCCCTCCCCCTCTGAACTGCAATCTCCTTTTGGGCAGGGTACATATCTATCAGCACAGTTGTATTGAACTCTCCCAAGTGTTTAGTGTTGTGCTGTGCACAGGGTAAGCACTCAATAAATACTATTGAATTGCTGAATGATTATAACTCATTGTGGTCTTTATCACCCATGTTGGCCAGATGTTTTTCAGGATTCCTGCTGGGTCTGCCAACCTCGTGGAATGACCTGGGTGGTTCTCCAGTCAGAACCCTTCACTACTGATGGAACAACCCCAAGGAGGAAGAAGGGGGATTCGAACCCAGGTTTCCTGATTCCTGGGGCAGAGCTCTTTTTATAGGAGTAAAAGGAGGGCTGAGACCTATAAACTGTAGGGGCAACTGATGTAACTAATCCAGGTGACATTGCTGTGGGTTCTGTGTAGAAAGGCAGAAGTAAACTGCTAGGATGCTGATATGAATTAATGTGTCTCTTAAGCTCTTTGCCTTCAGCCTCTACTGTTTCCCTTCTTATGCCCCCAGGGAATCAAAGAAGAGCTCCAGTGGAAAAAGGACCCAGATCCAAGATAATAATAATGGTTGAGGTATTTGTTAAGTACTTACTATGTGCCAAGTACTGGGAACAATACTAATACAGTGTCTGCCCTCCCACTTAGACTGTGAACTCTCTATGGGGCAAGGACTGTGCCTAACCTGAGTCTACCCTAGTGATTAGTACAATGCTTGGCACATAGTAAGCCTTAAGAAATATCAGTTATTGTTATAATCAGATTGGTCGTAGTCCCTCTCCCACATGGTAGTCACAGTTGAAGTAAGAGGAGGGAAAACAGATATTCAACTCCTATTTTATAAATAAGGAGAATGAGGCACAGAGAAGTGAAAAGACTTGCCCAAGCTCCCACAACAGGAGCCAGGATTAGACACCAGGTCTCCTGACTTTCAGTCCCCAAATTACAGGTGTGGGCAAAGGGCATTCATCAGGTTAAAGGTCTATGGCAGGTAGGTGTTGGTCTAATGCAAGACAACCACTGCAGTATAGATTATACATCATCACCTAAGGAATTTAGAAGAAGAAACCAAACTAAATGTCATACCATAAAATGTGTTTCTGATTATGGATTCAGACCATCAAATGCATAATGAAAATCTGTCTAAATCCCATTTAGATGGACAATTCACTTCCAAACTGCAATACATTCGAATCATATAAATACCAAAATCAAATTGTGTTTTTGTTATTTAACAGTGTAAAGTCTAATGGGTCTTTCAAATGGGGGACTCTATGTAATAACAGTAGTGCGAGATGGCATATTATGGATCAACAATATGTAGGCACAGGAAAAAAAATAATGGAAAGCATTCTTGTATGCATGCAATAGCTGCAATTTAACCTCAATATCTTGTCCATTTTAAATAATCTTCCAAGCTGAATTATTCCACACTGCAGATTAATTCCTTGTAAAATTTCCCTACATAAAACACATCTCTTTTTTTCCTTCTGCATTTAGAAGAGCAGAAAATGGGTCTGCTTCTGCCTTCTTTTCACTTAAACCTCCAAAGTTGAGTTGTCTAAAATTGGTTGAAATCAAATTGTTAGAATTATATAATGGAATGCTAATCGAAGAGAATTATACCAGTAAGAGTCATTCAGATGATGACTGAAGAGCAGGCAGGAGATTTCAGTTTATCAAAATAAATCCAGAGAAGTGGCTCTAACTATGATTTCTGGGTGATGTGTTCTGCAGTTTGAAGAAATGTTACACGTCTACCCATATCCCCAGCCTGGGGGTGTGGGGTGTGTGGGTGTGTGGGTGTTTGTTTTTTTTTTGCGGGGGAGGGGGGAGGGAGAGAGGGGTTGTAATAAAAATTCCTTTTTGGAGGAAAGCTTCATGCTCTTCCCCCAGGCTGGAACTCCCCCTTCCCAACCCCCAAATCCACTAGTTCAAAATTTTCCCCATTTTCAAGCCCTCCTAAAATCCCACCTCTTCTAGGAAGCAGGTTAACCAAGTAAAAGAAAATAGGGGCTGAGGAGTCAGAGGACCTGGGTTCTAATCCCGACTCTGCCACTTGCCTTCTGTGTGACCTTGAGCAAGTCACTTCACTTCTCTGTGCCTCAGTTTACTCATCTGTTAAATGAGAATAAAATGCCTCTTGTCCCTCCTTCTTAGATTGTGAGCCCCATGTGGGATGAGGACTGTGTCTGACCTGACTTGCACATAGTAAGTGCTTAACAAATATTATTATTATTACATTTTGTCTGATTTATTCAGAATGCCCTATTTGGGTCAACTCAACAGCCCCCTAAGACCTTTTGTATTTTAAACTCATCCATATTACATTTGAACATAAGGCATTTATTTTATTAATGATTATGGTATTTGTTAAGCACTTACTAAGTGTCAAGCACTGTTCTAAGTACAGAGGTAACTGAGGCATAGAGAAGTGAAATGACTTGCTCAGGGTCACGTAGCAAAGATGTGGCTGAGCCAGGATTAGAACCCATGACCTTTTGAGTTGCAGGCCCGTTCAGAATCCCCTAGGCCATGCTGCTTATTGGGCAGAGTCTGGGGAAGATATATCTGTCTCTGCATACAATCAGCACTCAATAAATACTATTGATGGACTGATTTGTCCAACTCCCTAGTGTTGCTTCATGACCTTCTCTCCTTTCTCCCAAGCGCTTAGAAAAGTGCTCTGCACAAAGTAAATGCTCAATAAATACAATTAGTGGATTAATCAAATCTAGGAGAAAACAACAAGGACAAAAGCATTAAGAGAATAGAATTTAGTCCAACATTCCCTGCAACATGATACAACCATACATTGTCTACAGAGTATACATATACCATGAGAAAAAATTGATGGGGCAAGACCTACAGACCCTAACAGAAGATATTCTATTCCCAAGATCTGCTAAGAAGCCCTTCCCAAAGGTATACATTTTAATATCATTTTTGCAGATGAAATAGTTTTATGTTTGCCTTCTCCATTACAGTATAAATAACTTGAGGACAGGGAACGTATGCTCTTTATTCTGTACTTCTCAAGCACATGCATGGTACAATCCAATGCACCAAGTGGGCACCCAAAAAATTGCTAGTCCTCCTTTTCCCTCCTTCCTCCACTCTTTCTCCTTCCCTCCTCCTCCTCCTCCTCCTCCTCCTCTTCTTCCTACTACAACTAAGACAAACATGGCCAGAATTGGCAGAACACCCAGAGAACAAAGATGGAATTGTGGGCTTGAACGTAAACCTCATGAGTCAAAGCCAGAGTTAGCACGTCTATATTTAGCATGAAGTTGCCGTCACTGGTTCATATGCAGTTCTCATTTTGCACCAGTGGAACTCATGGAGAAGATCTGGGGAGTGAATTTGACCTCCGTTGTTTTTTTTTTAATGATATTTGTTAAGCTCTTACTAGGTACCAATCAATCATATTTACTGAATGCTTACTATGTGCATAACACTTTACTAAGCATCTGGGAGAGTACAATACAACAAAATTAGCAGACACGTTCTCTGCCTATCATGAGCCAGTTACTATACTAAGTGACTGAGGTGGATACAAGATAATCAGGATGGTCACAGTCCCTGTCCCACACAGGACTCCTAGCTAGACTTTATCCCCGTTATACAGATGAGGTAACTGAGGCTCAAAGAAGTCAAGTGACTTGCCCAAGGTCACACAGCAGATAAGTGGTGAATCCAGGATTAGAACCCAGGTCCTTCTGACTCACAGGCTCATGATCTATCCACTGGATCACGCTGCTTCAGGTTCTTCAACCCAAAAAGAAATTCTCAAAAGAAAAAAGCAGTGACTGCAGTCAGCATATCTCAGCTTTGCCCTCAAATGGACTTGTTGCTGACTGTGAGAAGTATTAAGTTGTTTCTCCTAGTCTCTGGTTTTGGAAATCAATCAGTCACATTTACTGAACACTTATTGCTTGAAGCGCACTGTACTAAGTGCTCAGGAGAGTTGAAGTACTGTTACAACTCTGTTGTGAGTGAATGGGCAAGGGTGCTGCACACTGCAAAATGAATTCCATCCAAAGGTGGTGATTTTATGTACAGAACCTATTTGCAGCTGAAGTGACTGCAGCACCTTATGCATAGGAGGTGGTTACCAAGGTGCCCACTGAGACAACTGCCATGGTTTTCACCACCCACTTTGGGCAGTCACTGTTCAGGATTCCTGGTGAGTCTGTCCACCTAAACTAATGCTCCTCTAATGCTAACCTTCTTGCAGTGCCTCGATCTCACCTGTCTCACCACCGACCCCTTGCTCTGTCTCTGGCCTGGAATGCCCTCCCTCCTCTAATCTGACAATCACTTTCCTAGGACAGAGGGCTTAGGATTCTGTCTCCAACATTAGCAACAGGATGTCTGGAGGAACAGTGTGATAGTTGTAATAAAAATAATGGTGGCAATGTTTAAGTGCCCACTAGGTACCAAGCAATATACTGAGCACTGGAATTGAGACAAAATAATCTGTGCCTGTTATTGTAATGTACTCTCCCAAGCACTTAATACAGTACAGCTACAGTAAGCGCTCAATAAATATGGTTCAATGAATCAGGTCAGTTCCTGTCCCAGATGGACCTTGCAGTGTAAGTAGAAAAGAGAACAAGAATTTAATCCCTACAGTATAGATAAACTGAGGCACAAAGAAGTTAAGTAGTTTTGCCCAAGGTCCTACAACAGGAAAGCGGAAGAACACGGGTCTCCGGACTTCCAGGCCCATGTTCTTTCCATTAGGCCACACTGTCACCTGGACACTTATCCTATTGCACTTCCCATTGTTATTTTATCTTCCTGACTTTGCCCTTGAACAGCCTACAGATTACTATTCTTACATTTTCATCTTGCACTAATTTACTCTGGGTTTTTAATGGTTTTCCAGAATTTCCTGGGTCTCTTATGGGGTTTTTGGGGGGATGTTATACATCAAGATCCTAACACTTTCTTTTTTTAGCACTTTTCCTAATCAATTATTGAATTAACCCACTTGGAAAAATCACTTGAATTGAAACCCATATTGAAGGCTTCTTTGTGCATAAACTTCAACAATAATTTGGATGATTCATGTTATCATTCAAGTTGTTTTGCATTTGAAACCCAAAATACAAACCAACTTTGGCCAAAATGCACAAGTTAATCTAAGTCATAAAAAGTGATTTTTCCCTTTGGATCATGGCAGGGAAAATAACTTCACATTAAAAGAATCTCCAGCAATAAGTGTAACTATTATAAATGGCAAAGAAGATTCAGAAACAGCCATTCCTATATCCCTTCTTTTCAACCGAGAGGAAATTAGAGGGTAGGATGAAATCATTTTAAACTACTCTTGAAATGAAAGCTTCCTTGTCCTTCTCTCAGAATATCCCCTCACCACTTTGCTTTCTTGGCAATTTGCCTCATATCCAGTTTAATTACTCAATACTGTCACCTTTCAACAAGGTGAAAGACAATGCCTCCCTGTAGATATGTTTATGGCTCTTCTTACCCCTCCCCCAGCTTAGTCCCCTCTACTTTTCACTGCTGGGTTGGGGTTCTGAGAAATTTGCACTTATGCATTCATTCATTCATAATTGAGTACTTACTGTGTGCAGAGCACTGTACTAAGCACATGGGAGAGTAAAATTGAACAATAAACAGACACATTCCCTGCCCACAACGAGTTTATAGTCTAGAAGAGTAGACAGATATTAAAATCACCTTGGACATTGACTTAGCCCAGTGTCTGTCAGGTTATATTTCTTTTTTAATTTTAAAAATTTTTTATGGTATTTGTTTAGCCCTTAATCTGTGCCATGCAGTGTTCTAACCGCTGAGGTAGACACAAAATAATCAGGTTGGGCACAGTCCCTGCCCCATATGGAGCTCTCAGTCCTTGGTGAAAAAGGGCAAAGGTGAACGGACTCAGTCCAGAGTACTTTTGAAAGATTGCTCTGAAATCTCCTGCCCCGAGGAGGCTGAGTTCCTGACAAGATCCTTTCAGACAACTCAATAGGGATTATTCTGAGCTGGGAAAATACGATCGCTTGACCAGTAATCCAAATATAATGACACCAAATGCAAGAGAAACTGGCTTTAATTGGATGCTAGATCTTGTGAGCCACGGCAGGGGTATCAGCTCCTGGCAGAGGCTCACACCAAACTGGATGGTGGAACAGTTCACCTTAAACAAGAGGCAACCAAGCCTCTTTTGCATTCCTGGCTTTTTATTACCTTGTAGGGAGACAAGAACTCTTGACTGACAACTAAAACTTAAATATATCACGAATGCAGGCAGCAGGCTAGCAACAGGCCGCCAGAGAGATTGAGTGATTGTCAGTGACCATAATTGTATGTAGTGGTACCAGAGGCTATGTTCATGACACAGAGTCTAATGAAATATCCCTTCTCCATGGGTGTCTGAAAATCTGACGTGAGCAGACTGAGAGCCAAAAAGAGGCTTGAAGAATAGTGTGTTTCTTTATAGTTCTCTATGTCAATCACTCGGTCAGAGACATATTTGCACAGACACCTAAGGTGGAGGGGCATCTAAATCACTTTGTGACTTAATCATCAACATTATCAAAGGTATTTTTTGAGCTCTTACTGTGGACAGAAAACTGCACTAAGCGTGTGGGAGAGTACAATACAAGAGAGTTGGTAGATACATACCTTTCCCACATGGAACTTGCAGTCTAGAGGATATTTGAGATAGGAAGGGGGGCTCATCAAGTCAAGCTTTATGGAACTCTCCTCCTCCCCAACCTTCTGTCTGTCCTGGGAAACTAGCAGAAGCGAACCTGGGAGAGCAAGGATGTTGGCACAAGCCAAATATTCTCCTTGTACCCTTTATTCACTTTGTATCCTCTGTTCCTTTATTTGTACCCTTTATTCACCCCATTGTCAACCCCACAGCGGTTATGTATGTATCTGTAATTTGTTTACTTATATTGTCTGATGGCCCTCTAGTCTGTAAAACTCCTTGTGGGCAGTCTGCCAGCTCTGTTATATTGTACTCTTCCAACTGCTTAGTACAGTGCTCTGAACATAGTAAGCACTCAGTAAATGCCATCGAGACTGATTAATTAATCTCCCACTAATATTGGTTCCTTGGTCGGCAGACTGTGGCAGGGACTTCTCATCTATTTATTCAGTTCTCCCATGCGCTTTTATGACTAGTAAAAAAAAACCCTGCTGGGCAACCATTACTCTTTGTTAACCAGAATTCTTGCAACTTTACTGGAATTTTTGCAATCATAACTCACAGCCCCAATTTTAGACTAATTGACACCTCCCAACCTGCTCTATGCTGGATAAGGGCCTTTTCCCTGAGGTTCCCCCCAAATTCTATCTCAAGAAGAATGCCTTTATTTGAAGCAAAATCTCCCGGACTACATAATGTATTCTAGGACTTTGCCTAACACTGCCTGTGCACCCTTATGCATGTGATTGAGATTAGGAAATTCCTTCAACTTCCTTCTCAATTTTCTGTTTTTATTCCTTATTAATATAGATCTACAATTCCATTCTTCAACAACAACAAGAAAACACCACTCCTGAGGTCCAATGGGTCAACTAAACATTATGCAGACTTCAAATCTTTTTCTGAAGAATCCTTTTGAAGGAAATAGGATTTGAGCCACACCTCTACTTTCTTAATTGCGAACTACTTTGTTGAGTGATGGCGTATCTACCCACAGCAGAGGGGCTGATACTGACACTGTAATTTGATAAATTGTCATAGTGAGAATATTGTTTTGTTCCTGATTCTCCATTTTGGTAAAAAAAAAAAAATTAACTCTACTTGTGTTTCTTGAAAACATTGTCTTACAATGAAAAGGGGTTTCTTAACTGTATGAGGCCTATTAACAAAGGCAACATTTCAGCTCAAGAGAAAGTGGGTTTCATACAAAGGTAGTTTGGTTACCAAACAGAGTCCAGGACTATTGTCTTCCACTCTGTTTGGCTATTTTTACTATTATATTTATTAAGCACTTAGTAGGTGCCAAGCACTATACTCAGCACTGGGACTAACACAAGATAATTAGGTCAGCCTGCAATACCTTGGAGAAGGTGGGAGTGAGATTCATTACTATTATTGGAGTTGGGGTCTCTAAAACAACTATTACTAAGCCAGTAGTAGTAGTGGAAGAACCAGTAGTTTTCATATTAATTAAACACCTACTGTGGGCAAATCACTATATTGAGGAAAATATCCTTTGTGTCAGAAGTGGGACATAGAGATTAGAACTCCCATTCAAGGAAAAGGAGAAATTTTGAGTTTGGTGCTTAGGCCACTCAGCCATGATCAATTAATCAAAGGTATTTAATAAATGCTTACTGTACGAAGCACCTGGGAGAGAATAATGCAACTGAGTTTGTAGACATATTCCCTGCCCATAAGGTCTTACAGTCTAGAGAGTATGAATGGCTATTTAAAAAAAAACAACCCTCTCTCCCATGTTCTCTTTTCAGCTTAGGTATTTCCTTGACAGTTCATTCTTCTCTTCTCCCCACGCTGTAATGTTTGATGATTATTTATTGAGCAAGTCCAATTGTTTAACTCCTCCCTCATCTGCGGAGGAGGTAGAGACTCTACTCTTTTGTGTTCCCACAGAATAATAAAACACAACATGGGTTTTCAATACTCACGCTCAACAAGTTATGGAAGTATTTAACTCTGGAGGAATCACTAGAGCCTGGAAGCAGACTGTTGATTCACCCAATTTGTCCTACTTACAATCCCACCAGCTGTTGTGGTCTTAACTAAGTGTTACCCTGTCCTAGAATGTAGAAGGAACATAGAATGAGAAAGTATGATGATGTGCAACTTTTTTACCCACGGTGTTTGAAAAAGGTTAACAGATTTCTCTCCCCTCTTGGATTTTCAGCTACGTGTGTTGAATCTTGCCAAGTTCTTTTCTTCCCCATCCTCAGTTTCTGAATTTATTTCTGCTAGGAGGTGAATCTTTAGATATTACAATATACTAATGTGAAGATCATGGATTCAGTACCTTTTCTTGGGCTTAACAGGAAACATATGGAGAGCAGATTATTCTGGTTGTAAAATCACCAAGGCAAATTCTGTTCACATGAGTAGTCATTCACCCCCCCTCACCCATTCATTCATGGTTTTGTACCTACTACCTATGCTGCCAGTTTCTCCCAGAAGGCCACCTCAGCAGATGAATAGCAAATTGGTCCTAATTCTTTTCTTAAAGATCTCCACTGATGGAAACTCCACAATGCCATGGGTGGTGACGGTGGTGGTAGAATTAACAATTGTAGTAGAGGAAGTAGAAGTAGTAACAGTAGTAATGATAGTAAAATTTAATGATCACCCTCTGGGTCCACTAAATATTGGAGTACAAAACAGAGAAGTGATACATTCCTGCCCACAAGGATTTTGCACCCTAATGGGGGAGAAGCAGAAATAAAACTATTTACCAATAATAATAATAATAATAATGATGGTATTTGTTAAGCACTTACTATATGCAAAGCACTGTTCTAAGCACTGGGGGATACAAGGTAATCAGGTTGTCCTACGTGGGGCTCACAATAAATCCCCATTTTACAGATGAGGTAACTGAGGCACAGAGAATTTAAGTGACTTTGGGCTGACAAGCTGACAAGCAGCAGAGCCGGGATTAGAACCCATGACCTCTGACTCCCAAGCCCGGGCTCTTTCCATGGAGCCACGCTGCTTCTCTATAGAAGTACTAAAGTAATTGAATATTCAAGTAATATATAATAATAAAGTAATAGAGTACTAAAGTAATTGAATATTCAAATGTTCTCAGGATGTATAGAAATTCCTCTCCAGATCAAGCAGAAATTCCTAACCATTAACTTTAAAAGTCCTCAATCACTTCTTCTTCTCCAACATTTACATTCTTCTCCCCAGCTACACCCCAACTCAGACTCCTCATCCTTTCCCTGTAGGATATAAGCTCCTTGTGAGCAACGATCACATCTACCAACTCTGCTGTATCATATTTTCCCAAGTATTTAGATTGATTGATTTCAAGCCAATCTACTGAATCTGCCTTGCTCTCGTCTCTCCCACCACCATCTTCTTGCTCCCACTCCCACTCCTGCCCTTACTTCTTCCTGGAACAACTTCCCCTTCACATCTGCTTACATATCAGGCTTTATAGATCATCATTTGTTGAAACAATTATGATCCTCTCACCTACTGTAAAATGGACTAGGTACTCAGAATAGTGCTAGAAATTTAAGAATGAGACCACTTTTGGACAGAAACCAAGAGTTTTCATTGCTTGTGTTGTGGATACCAGAGTTGCCTATGGATTTCTTGAGTCCAAGAAGTTGAAAAAGAGTGCTCTAAATAAACATGTATGAGCTGTGGAAAAAAGTGACTTCCTCATCATTCGAAGACCATTACAAATTACCATTTCTCTCTAGGTTCCTGTTTGAACAATATCCATATTCAAAAATTGGACTAGGTTAACCACTAAACATACACCAATTAGCATTTCTTTTATTCAATTCAAGGAGTGCAGCTCCAAAGAATTTCCTTCTGCTACTTTGCTATTGAGGTTCAATAAGGACAAAAAAGGACATCCAAAATGATATTGATTGCTTACTTAGTGTTCCCCAAATTTGAAGGAAGACATCTTCTCTTTGAAGCCAAATATTGATTTGCTTTGCATGGAAGCTATCCTGTGAGCACTTAGGAGGCAGAAAATATACATGCCCAGCATTTCACAGTGTGAAACCATGAACACCTAGGGTTTATTTTTATGTACATGATTTCACCAAGATCTAGTTCTTACAGTTCCCCCAAACCCATAATTCTCAAATAATTTAATTTAAATTTCTGACTTTGATGTAATCTGACGTCTAAATCTTGTTATATGGCTCTTTTAATGTTATCAAGTGTGTTCTACAGCAATAGATCTTGACCGAGAAATATTTATACTAAATGGCTCTAAGCCAATAATATGCCTTTTGCTTAATAAAAATGCACTGTGAACAGTTTAAAAGGTGTCTGCATTTAATGGCAAATAAAACACTGGCTGTTCCTTTCTGGTGCCAAGTTACTGTCTACTTTGAGGTGCTAAATAACGTAGTGAGTTTCGTGGTCTCAGCTAGTCCTGAAATTAAAGACCCAGGAGAACTTCCACATGGGAAGGGTTTTGGAACAGAACATGACAGGTAATTCTGAACAACAATTGCACCAAAGGAAGGCTCAATATCAACTTTAAAGGGTCACGTTTTTAGGTCTTCGGAAGGTATGAAGTGATCCAGATAGATAACTGATATTTTTCCAGTTTTCCTTTTTTTTCCATGCACAATGAAATCAAGGGCATTTTTTTTTTCAAAATGTTTCTCCTCTTCTTTACTGAGTCTCGGCACTTGGGGAGAAATCTATTGCACCCTACTAAAATAATTCCATGTAATAACTAGGAATTAACTTAGTCAGGAATCCTAAATAGTGGTTTCAGTTTGTATGGGGCACTTTTTTTTAGGGGTGATTGTGATTATCAGATTGGATAAAGATTTAGAGAGATTCCTATGGATTTATATACATACAAACACTAAGAAACTACCTCCCATTAGGTAGAGTTATGATTTTATATGTGATTATTAATAAATCCTTTCAGGAAATGAATGGATTATACCCAGTCCAAAAAAGATAACAATTTAGATCATGTTTTCTTTCAGGATTTTCCATATTCTTATTTAGAAACGCAGATTTAACCTCTCTGAAGGCACTACCTTTCCATTACAAGAGGCAGCCTGAACTTTTTTTTAGTTAGGTGCCAAATGTTATATTAATTTATAGAGTGTGGGAAACTGTGTTTGTTGCACTTGACTAATCATGAACATATTTTACAAAATCAATAAATATTAAACTCAGAAAGTTTACTCCTTGCCCTTTGCATTTAATGGCTCTACTGAATTTCTGATCTAAGCCTGTGGCAGATGATGCAAATGTTAGGTATCCAATTGCTTATTCATAACATAGAAGATAACCCTCTTCAGTGTTTTCCTCTTTTGCAATTAGATAAGATATTAGACTATGATGGGTGTTGCTGCACAGTAAGATTTTTAAGTATTTTTGCAGGATGTTTTGGCTCTCTGTAGAATGTATGAAATCGTTATAACTATGAATTTATAAGCGTTTCTTTAGACTTCAAATGAACACTTTTATAATAATTCCCTCACCTCAAAACACACATTCGCCCAACACAGAACCACATTTTAATCCTTCTATAAGTACTCAAATTTGGATACCTAATCCATCTTATATGATGTACTGAGTGTCAGTGAAATGATCCAGTGTTCTTTTGTTGCATATTTTCCATTTGCTCCAGCATAACATTGAACTTTTCAGATGCTCTTTGTATTACTGTCTTGATTTCCCTTTTCCCCAATTTCAGCACAATGGGCTTATAAATAAACATGTTCACGGCTCAAGTTGGGAGTGACAGTTCATTCCTGCTATCTTGATGGATTGTACAAGATATCTCCAGTCCTCTTCTTACCAAAACATTCATGGGAGAGTGAAAAATTAATCATAATATGGCAGAGTGCTGAAGAATTTGGAATCACATTCATTCATTGCATTTCTCCAGTCACAGGGAAAATTTTCTCCCATGTAATGATAATTGGGAATGTCTCCTTCCAAGGAATTTGCAAACACTCAATTGTAAGGGACAGAGTCTGTACATTACTACCCTCCTCTATGTGCAGGATCACACCTGTTTGGCTTCCTTATTGATTCTCTTTTTCTTTCATGGCATTTGTTTAAGCCCTAATCAAGCGCTGAGGTAGATACAGGATTATCAGATTGGACATCGTCCAATCTATTTTATCCCCATTTACAAGGAGAAAACTGGGGCCTGGAGAGGTTAAGTGACTTGGCCAAGGTCACCCAGCAGGGCCAGTCACAGAGCTCAAACTACAAACCCAGGTTTCCTGTCTCCCAGCACCATGTTCTCATCCTAGGCCTCGTCCTGTTGATGAATGAGTCAGCGTCTTTGGAAGCACTGGACTGAAGTTGTCTTTTAGAGACGTGCTTTGATTCTTTCCACATATTTGGTGATGACTTGATGTCTGTGTACATAAGCAGCCATCCATCATTAAAGACTGGCACCCAGATGGTAGGATTGTACTTTCCAAGAGCTTAGTACAGTGCTCTGCACACAGTAAGCACTCAATAATACGACTGATTAAATGAATGAATAAATGGTGATCCCCAGCTGCTTCACATCTTGCATATAAGCTTTCCCTTACCTGGGCGGGAAATGGGAGGGACGTTGAAGGTGTAAGCATATCACTTTCCTGAAAATCCAAGGGAATGTCAGACTTGCTCAAGTGTTTATTAATTTTTTCTACCAGCTGAGTCTTTCATCTCACCAGGAAGAGGCCTCTGTTTATAGATCTGAAGGTCAGGAGTTCTATCCCACATGCTGCATATATGTGGTTAGCAGATGACTATGGTGCCTGTATTCTTTGTGTAAGGGGTCACAATCATTACACATTATCCCCATCAACATCTGTTTCTGTCTTTCAACTGCCGCATAAGTAAGCCAATCGAATGTCTTAACAGAGGGAGGTAACCATTGTTAACCCTCCCCCCCGGGCCCAATATGCCCTATGCGTATATACATTATAATGCCAGGCTATGCTGGCAATTAGAGAAAGGAGAAAATCATCAGGAAAATGATTAATTTTCAATATTTGCTCAACTGAAAAGTTAGTTGGAAGTCTGAAATGATGGTTCTTGTTATAACTTGTTTAACCTTTATAACTAATAATTCTAGGAACAAATCCCTTTCTAGTGGTTTAAAGGAGAATTTTTCCCCTTGGAAAGCTGGTTCTCTATCATGCCAGTGTGACAGTTTTGGTGGGAGTCCATCTCGGGTCATAAAGTGAGGCTGAGGAGGAGGGAAGTTTTATGCATAATAGTAACAGTAATTGTGGTATTTGTTACTTGTTTACTATGTGCCAGGCACTGTATTAAACGCTGGGGATGGAATATAGCAAATCAGTTTGGACGCAGTTTCTGTCCCACTTGGGCTCACAGTCTTAATCTCAATTTTACAGATGAGGTAACCGAGGCACAGAGAAGTTAAGGGACTTGCCCAGGGTCACACCAGTGCCAACCGAAGTGATCCTGTAAATGGGTTGGGATTGCTAAAGTTAGGGCAACTGACAGAAAATGATTAACAAACACAGTAAGTCTTCATGAGGAGAGCAAACAAAATGAAAAGCTCTCTCTTGCTGGAATGTGCCATACTGGAAATGAATTTTGCTTGAACTGGGTTAACTACCACAAGGCAGCTCTAAATCAAATGCCACGTTGAGAATCTGATTATATATTCACTGATGATAAACACTAATTTTACAAAGGGAGAGGGTAAACTACTTTAGAAAGTCATATCAGCTTGGGAATGGGATGATTAACTAAATGTTAATTGTCAAATGTGGTATGTAATCGAGAATGCGATAATTGTCTTATAATTTCAGACATTAGCGCATCGTTCTTGGCTACTAAAATGTGGCCATTTATTTGGGGAACAAGGGGCTTGTAGACTAGTCAGATTGCAGGATGTGCAAGATTCCAAAACATCCCTTTCTTTAGCTGTGGTCCATTCACAGAGGCTTGGTTCTACAGCTCACCTCTTTTGATGAATCACATCAAGGTAATTGTTTGATTGTCATTCACTGTACATTTAGAGCCTAGACTGTCAGTAATTGTATATGTAAAAAGATGAATATCCTATTATGCCGGAGACATGCTACTACTGCTATTACTAAAAATAATAATAACTGGTATTTGTTAAGTGCTATGCTCCAGGCACGAAATCGAACTCTGGTTGAGATAAAAGATAATCAGCTAAGACACTGTCCCTGTCCCACATGGGGTTCACAGTTTACAGGGAAGGGAGAACAAGTATTTAAATGCTTTTTTTAATCTATGAGAAAACTGAAGCACAGAAGAGCAAGTGACTTAAAGTCACCCAGCGGGCAAGTGGCAGAGTCAGGAATAGAAACCAATCCCCTGACTCCCAGTCCTGTGCTTTTTCCACTGGGCTAGAATGCTTCTCTCAGATATAAGACATAAGAACATAAAACCCTTAAAATATCATAACTGAGAAGACCAGGAGAGCAATCTGCCCAGATTCTGTTTCTAACAGAGGCCACAGAATACTTCAGACAGAAAATATTAGCTTGATATTTGAAGTATCAAACATGGAACGTTCCTGTTAACCATACTTCAGTGCATTTTTCAATCCATTTGTTGTTCATGTGGGTTCCTGGAAATAACTGTGGAAATGTTTTCCTTAAAAAGCTTCATATATTTTGTTAGGAATATTTTCCAATATCTTTAAAAACTGTAAATCATGTTTTATCACATTTTTCTGAGAGGATGCTTTATTTACTGACAATTAATTTAGTGTACATGGAAAATTAAGGTCACATATTTTGCTAAATTACTTTCTCATTTTATAGTAATGTGTCTTGAAAAAGGACCCCTTTCATAAAGCTGGTGTTAATACCAAGAACTTTGGGAAATACTGACTTTCACAGAGTATATTTGTATTTGTTGGAACAAATTCTGCTCTGCTGAAATCTGTCAAAATCGAAAATATTTAACCCCTCTTTAATAATGACTGTTTTAAAAAATGTCTTGCAACTGAAATAAAATTAATTAGTAAAGTAAAAATAGGAAAAAGGGGGAAACTTTGTTTTAAACTTTTACAGTTCATCTTCCTGGATTTAATAGGAGAGAAAGTAGGTATAGTGAAAGATCTAATGGAAAATTCTCTCTGGGCATTTCTATCAGTTACATTCTATTTAAAACATTTCCTATTTACCTCTTCCAGAGCTCGGATTTGAGAAGAGGAATTAAAATGGCTAGAATAAAGGTTAGAGATTACAGCAACATACTTCAGAGTCCATTTGTTCTGGCAAAATCGTAAGCTCCTCGAAGGCAGGAATATTAGAAAAAACAATCTAAACTAAAAACCAAAGGAGATATAAATCCATATCAGGTTCCCATCCTGTAAAGAGAAATTGGCCTAGCTACTTCATAGCAATGTTGAAAGGATGAAAGAGATGAAGTTTGATAAATGATTTTTTGCTACTTAGAGACAAATGCATTTGAGATAAATGCACGTGTTCATATTCCAATTTCCAACTACAGTCTTTGGTGGTTTATATTGGCTCTGGCTTGGGCAAGGTTTAGTTTATATTTCATGATATTTTGTATAATAAGTGTATAGCTCATGTGTAGTACTCTAAAAATAGCCCACTAGTTCGATAATTGCTAGCCCTGTGGATAGTCTTTGTACAATAAGTAGGAATATAATAATTCCATAAATCATTCACAGTGGCTGTGGTGATTCAACACAGACTGTTCATAGTATTAAAGTTAATAATAATGTAGTATTGGACAGTCTCTGACCAACTTGCAAATGTCAGACCTTGAGTCTGTCCAGTTTAATGTGGGATTAATACCAAGATTCCCTGACTTTTTCTTTCTGTTCAGTTTCTCCTCTGCACTCCTTCTTCTGATATTCTTCTCCATAAACATTCTGTAGGTACATCAATCAATGAGAGCACCTACTGAGCTCTTGGGAGAGTAGATTGTTCTAGGGAGTAGATTTGCTTCCTGCCCTTGGGGAGTTTACAATCCTATGGTTTATATTCAATCAATCAATCCTTGACTACTACATTAGCCAACTCTCTGACCTCCCTGCCTCCTGTCTTTCCCACTCCAGTCTATACTTCTATAATATATACTACTATAGAGTATACTACTTCTATACTTCAGACTAAACCTCGCCCAGCTTTACAAAAGAGTCACGGCAAATGAGGGGGAGGAGTCACATGACTAAGAGCAGGGCTGTGAAGGCAGGAGTAACATGAAGACCAATGAAAGGATCTGAATTGGAGGGAGGCCATTATCACTAACAGGAGCACGTAAGAGGACGGATGTGTTGAACAAGGATATCTGTGGGAAGAGGATACACCTAGTAACATTGAATGAAGAACTACAATTTAGCTCCTGGTTTACAATTAATTTCTCAATAGTACTTACTGAATGCTTCTTCTGTGCAGAGCATTGTATTAAGCACTTGGGAGAGTACAGTAGCATTAATAGACAGGATCCCTGCCCTCAAGGAGCTTACAATTTAGCATGGAGTTCATAATGAAATTAATAACCAATGGTGAGGTTGGCAAAACGGTGTTTTGCATAATAGAAAAGACAATCACTGCAAAGTAGATCATGAGAGTTGATCTCTCAACTGTAGGTACATCTGTAGTTTTGGTTAATCCTTCCCATTTTCATAAAGGAGCAATTATGCTTTATAATTTTTGCTCCTTTGTTGTAGGAAAGGAATTGAAACTCTGTAACAAATACATCTGGGAGCATGGACTCGAACTAATACAAAAACTTCATCCACCCACTTATTTTTTTTTGCATTCATTTTGTCACAACTGCAATTGTACTTCTTTTTACCCCCAGAAAAAATCCTATCAATGCATAGACTTTGAATTACACTGAATGTGGACTATGGGATTTGCTTGAAACTTAACAGTTAGCAATGTCTTTCTCTGAAATAATTGCCCCGTTTCACATTTTCTTATGAGAGGGGAAAAAACACAAACTCAATGAAGCAGTATTTTTTCATATCAGAAAGAGGCCTGAGAATGCATCCAATAATTAAATATTCAAAGATGCCTCAGATGAAGAAATGCATCACTTAGGAAGTAAAATAGTTCTCTAATTAGAGTAACAATGTTAGATGCATGCATATAGAAATGCTCTCTACTCTCATTTCCCAATCTCCCTTATGGAGACTGCACATCCAACAATGTGACTTTTCTAAATCTTATGTCCATCAATTAAAAGGACTCAGCATACTCAAGAATCCTAATTTATTTTTTATTATTTCATCTTTATGTGTCTGGCCCCTCCTTCCCCCACTTTACTCTTAGGTTGAGATCCCCCCTGGAGGCTAGGGATTGTGTCAGTATCTCATCCAGGCACTTCTTTTCCCAGTGCTTTCCAACAGGTGGTGCAGAATAATACTACTGCCTCTACTACTCCCACTTGACCAAAAAGATGACTTGGGTGGGAAAGGATAAAATAAGATGAGACCAGATAGCATTTCTTAAGTGTCATTAGTAGGACTGGGAAAGTTAAAACTCTCATTTCAGCTGTGAACATTCATTCAGCGTTGAGAACAGTGCTTGCACATAATAAGCACTTAAAACAAGTACCGTAATTATTATTATTAATTTAAAAATGTTGGGGTTCTTTCAGTGAAATATAGCAGTGAAAACTGTGGTGACGATCACGAAAAATAGTAAGGAGCGGGCTGACTCCTGTGGAGTTTGCAATCAAATAGAGATGAAACAAACCCATAAAAAAACTTGCCAGGACACAAAAAGTTGGCTAAGGCCAAAATTAAAAAAGCAGCATGGCCTATATAAAGAGCTAAGACTGGAATCAGGTCATGGGTTCTAATCCCAGCTCCGCCACTTACCTGCTGTAATACCTTGGGCAAGTCACCAAAAAGCAGCATGGCTTAGTGGGCAAGAGCCCGGGCTTGGGAGTCAGAGGTCATGGGTTTGAATCCCAGGTCTGCCACCTTGTCAGCTGTGTGACTGTGGGAAAGTCACTTAACTTCTCTCTGCCTCAGTTACTTCATCTGTTAAAATGGGAATTAAGACTGTGAGCCTCCACGTGGGGCAACCTTGATTACCCTATATCTACCCCAGCGCTAGAACAGTGCTCTGCACATAGTAAGCACTTAATACCAACATTATTATTATTATCTCATCTGTAAAATGGGGTTTGAAACTGTGAGGCCCATGTGGGACATGGACTGTGTCCACCTAATAATTTTGTATTTACCCCAGCACTTAGTACAGTGCCTGATTACATAGCCAAGTACTTACTATACCATTTTTTTTAAAATGAGGCCTTGGGCTAATCTTTGAACTTTATTCTTTTGTTCTCTCCCCGCCCCCCCCCAACCTTTTTTCTTTCTCTCGCTCTGTCTTTCACCAATCATTGAGAGTTGGTTGGAATGCTAGTTTTAATGTGAATGTGCATTCTGAGGTTGAAATGGTGGGGAAGCCCGAATTAAACCTAATTAATATTCATCCACACTTTCCTAGTTGTCTAAAATTACTCCCCGGGGTCAACATCAGAGGTGCATCAATTCTTTTAAGCTACTAGGGGACCACTTAATGTACTGTCGTAGTCATTTCTTATGCATAGGCTGTCCTGGTGGTTCGAGAGTTAATTTACAGAGAGCAAGACTTAGTCCTAGGGAGTACTTTTATGCACTAGCAAAACCTGCCTTCTTGGTCTAATAAGGCTCTGACTGACAAAGAGCTAGAAAACAAATTACAAAGGTCAGCATGCCTTCCAGCAGGCTGGAGACCAGAGATGGAGTCAATAAAACATCACACCCTGGCAGGTCTCTGTCACAGTAGTAGTGGGTTTTTCCCATAGTTGTCATTTCTGGCTTCTTTGAACAGTTACATCAGATCATTAGCAAACCAGAAAAAATCCTTAAAACGGGAAGCCCAGAACCTAGCGATGATTTCTGGAACATAGCCAGTCAACCAACGTTTGAAGTGATGCTTGTGGTTTAACACATTTGCTGGACTGAACTTGTTAGGGGAATGGGTTAGAGATATGGAGAGCCAAGCATATGGTGAGATGGGTGGCTGAAATTGGGCAACTGAGAGCAGGTGTGGGCAGAAGAAATACTTTAAGGACATATTGAGATATGAGTTTAAATGCACAGAATAATAATGAGCTGCAGAAAGTGACTGTGCCATTCACTTTATCAGGAATGACAGAGTGGGAGGGCTGTTCTTCTTAAAAGGTGTAAGGTAGAAGGTGAGTATAAGGCAGGGTTGCTTGAGACTTTAACACTTCCAGATGGTATCCCAGCTCTAAAATAGGTACAATATTAATACTATAAATCATATTTACTGAATACTTACTGTTGTGCCAAGCACTGTACTAACACTTGAGAGAATGCAATGTAACAGATTTGGTAGGCAAATTCCCGACCCACCCCTCCATTGTTACTGGGAGATTATGTTAGAGCACATAAAAGAATAATTTTCAAAGTGGAAGAAAGATACAATATACATGTCTAAGAGACCTTTATTGGTTCTATGGCAGTACTATATCAATGCTAAATGAGTGTGCTTTTATCAACAGCAAAACCAGTGCTCATGCCATGACACCTGTCCTGGGAGGGACACATATGAAGAATGGATGACAACAGTATGCCCAAATAGATGTCTTGTCATGAGCTTAAGTGGGGAAATTGTTAGTAGGGGGAGCATAAAAAGTGTTTTAAAACACAACAAACTGAAATCTCCAATGGTGGCAAATAGCTGTGGGCGGTTGGAAGACAGATTTGCCCATTGTACAGTTACCACAAATGTTGTTGACTTTCTCCAGGCACAGACTCTGAAAATGGCCTTGCCACCATATAGGGATAAATGAAAATGGGTATTGGATGATATACACAACACTGCATCAATCAATGTCGATCATATTTATTGAGCACCTATGTGTGCAGAGAACTTAACTAAGCCCTGGGAAGAGTATGGTATAATAATACAACAAAGTAAGATCATTGCCCACAATGATTTTACAATCTGGAGTACGACAGTCCTCACAAGTCCCTAGGGTGGAAGGGATAGCCTGTTGTGTAGCTCTCTTCTGTTTTACTCTCCCTTAAGGATCGCTTACTAAAGGAAGTGCTCAATAATTACCACTGATTTATTATTTTATATGCCACTTACACACATTCATTCAATAGTATTTATTGAGCGCTTACTATGTGCAGAGCACTGTACTAAGCGCTTGGGATGAACAAGTCGGCAACAGATAGAGACAGTCCCTGCCGTTTGACGGGCTTACAGTCTAATCGGGGGAGACGGACAGACAAGAACAATGGCAATAAACAGCGTCAAGGGGTAGAACATCTCGTAAAAACAATGGCAACTAAATAGAATCAAGGCGATGTACAATTCATTAACAAAATAAATAGGGTAACGAAAATATATACAGTTGAGCGGACGAGTACCAGTGCTGTGGGATGGGAAGGGAGAGGTGGAGGAGCAGAGGGAAAAGGGGAAAATGAGGCTTTAGCTGCGGAGAGGGTAAAGGGGGGGATGGCAGAGGGAGTAGAGGGGGAAGAGGAGCTCAATCTGGAAACGCCTCTTGGAGGAGGTGATTTTAAGTAGGGTTTTGAAGAGGGAAAGAGAATCAGTTTGGCGGAGGTGAGGAGGGAGGGCGTTCCAGGCCGCGGACTGAGGACGTGACCCAGGGGTCGACGGTGGGATAGCAAGACCGAGGGACGGTGAGGAGGTGGGCGGCAGAGGAGCGGAGCGTGCGGGGTGGCCGGGTTAGAAAGAGATAAGGGAGGAGAGGTAGGAGGGGGGCAAGGTGATGTAGAGCCTTGAAGCCTAGAGTGAGGAGTTTTTGTTTGGAGCGGAGGTTGATAGGCAACCACTGGAGTTGTATAAGAAGGGGAGTGACATGCCCAGATCGTTTCTGCAGGAAGATGAGCCGGGCAGCGGGAGTGAAGATAGACTGGAGCGGTGTGAGAGAGGAGGAAGGGAGGGTCAGAGAGAGGCTGACACAGTAGTCTAGATGGGATATAACGAGAGCCCGTAACAGTTAAGGTAGCCATTTGGGGTGGAGAGGAAAGGGCGGATCTTGGCGATATTGTAGAGGTGAAACCGGCAGGTCTCGGTAACGGATAGGATGTGTGGGGTGAACGAGGAGAGACGAGTCAAGGATGACACCGAGATTGCGGGCCTGAGAGACGGGAAGGATGGTCGTGCCATCAGCCGGTGATAGAGAAGTCTGGGAGAGGACCGGGTTTGGGAGGGAAGATGAGGAGGCTCAGTCTTGCTCATGTTGAGTTTAGGTGGCGGGCCGACATCCAGGTGGAGACGTCCCGGAGGCAGGAGGAGATGCGAGCCTGAAGGGAGGGGGAGAGGACAGGGGCGGAGATGTAGATCTGCGTGTCATCTGCGTAGAGATGGTAGTCAAAGCCGTGAGAGCGAATGAGTTCACCGAGGGAGTGAGTGTAAATGGAGAACAGAAGAGGGCCAAGAACTGACCCTTGAGGAACTCCAACAGTTAAAGGATGGGAGGGGGAGGAGGCTCCAGCGAAGGAGACCGAGAATGACCGGCCAGAGAGGTAAGAGGAGAACCAGGAGAGGACAGAGTCCGTGAAGCCAAGGTGAGATAAGGTATGGAGGAGGAGGGGCATGGTCGACCAGTGTCAAAGGCAGCAGAGAGGTCAAGGAGGATCAGAATGGAGTAGGAGCCATTGGATTTGCAAGAAGGAGGTCATGGGTGACTTAGAGAGAGCAGTCTCGGTAGAGTGGAGGGGACGGAAGCCAGATTGGAGGGGGTCTAGGAGAGAATGGGAGTTAAGGAATTCTAGCATCGATTGTAGACGACTCGTTCTAGGATTTTGGAAAGGAAGGGTAGTAGGAGATAGGACAATAACTGGAGGGGGGAAGTGGGGTCAAGAGCGGGTTTTTTTAGGATGGGGGAGACGTGGGGCATGTTTTGAAGGCAAGGGGAAGGAGCCCTTGGAGATTGTGTGGTTAAAAATAGAAGCTAATGAAGGTAGGAGGGCAGGGGCGATGGTTTTAAGAAGGTGAGAGGGAATGGGGTCCGAGGCGCAGGTGGAGGGGTGGCACTTGCGAGGAGGGAGGAGATCTCCTCTGAGGATACTGCAGGGAAGGATGGGAAAGTAGGGGAGGGGGTTGTTGGGGGGGAGGGGAGAGGCGGAGGGGTGACTTTGGGGAGCTCCAGACCTGATCGTGTTGATTTTCGTGAGGAAATAGGTGGCCAGATCATTGGGGGTGAGAGATGGGGGAGGGGGAGGAACAGGGGGCCTAAGGAGAGAGTTAAAGGTCCGGAACAATCGGCGGGGGTGACGGGCATGGGTGTCGATGAGGGAGGAGAAGAAGCTTTGCCTGGCGGAGGAGAGGGCAGAGTTAAGGCAGGAAAGGATAAATTTGAAGTTTGTGAGGTCGGCTTGGTGCTTGGACTTTCGCCAGCAGCGCTCAGCAGCTCGAGCATAGGAGCGTAGGAGGCGGACGGAGGAGGTGATCCAGGGCTGTGGGTTAGTGGAGCGAGAGCGGCGGAGGGAAAGGGGGGCGAGAGAGTTGAGATGAGTAGAGAGGGTGGAGTTGAGAGCGGAGACCTGATCGTAATCAGAATCTCATTATCAGCAGTTCCAGCTTTGAAACTATAAGCAAGATATACTTATTTTAACAGGATGCAATCAAAATGGAGAAATTTATTTATGTGAGCTCCACTTGACTGTATGCTCCTTGATGCCAGGGATATCTATTGATTCTGTTAATAATAATAATTGTCGTTTCTGTTAAGTGCTTACTATGTGCCAGGCATAATACTAAGCACTACGGTGGATACAAGTAAATTGGGTTGGACAAAGTCCCCGTCCCACATGGGGCTCAAAGTTTCAATCCCTATTTTAGAAATGAGATAACTGAGACCCAGAGAAGTAAAGTGATTGCCTAAGGTGACACAGCATACAAATGGCAGATCTGGGATTAGAACCCATGACCTCTGACTCCCAGGCCTGAGCTCTACCCCCATGCCATGCTGCTCCTCTATAATAACAATAAGAAGACGAAGAAGAAGACGAAGAAGAAGAAGGAGAAGAATGGTACTTAAAATGCTTACTATGTGCCAAGTACAGTTCTAAGCACTGGGGTAGATAAAAGTTAAACAGGTTGGCCACAGGTCCTGTCACAAACTCATCTCTCTTGAGAAGCAGCGTGGCTCAGTTAAAAGAGCACGGGCTTTGGAGTCAGAGGTCATGGGTTCGAATCCCGGCTCTGCCACTCGTCAGCTGTGTGACTGTGGGCAAGTCACTTCACTTCTCTGTGCCTCAGTTACCTCGTCTGTAAAATGGGGATTAAGACTGTGAGCCCCACGTGGGATAACCTGATTCCCCTGTGTCTACCCCAGTGCTTAGAACAGTGCTCTGCACATAGTAAGCGCTTAACAAATACAAACAAATACCAAATACCAACATCTCGCACTCATCCCCATTTTACAGATGAGGCAAGAGGCCCAGAGAAGTGAAGTGATTTGCCTAAGGTCACATAGGAGACTAGTGGCAGAGCCAGGTATACTTAGTACCTGCTTAGTACAGTGTTCTGCACAGAGCAGGCACTCAGTGAGTACTGATGACTGATAAAGACTAGACCATTCTGTGAAACAAATCTGTAGAAAACTGACAGTGGGACTCAATAAATAAAGCCAGTGGGAAGAGCACATGAAAGTTTTGAATCCCAAGGCTTGTCTTCCAGCAAGAGTTCCAAGAGCTGACTCTCAATCCACTTCTACTTCGTTCTCTCACCTAACTTCTCTGGGTTTCAGGTTCCCATCCCTACAATGGAACCCAATTTGTAATCTCATACCTCCCACGGACAGTGCATAGGTTAATTAATACATTCTTTCAAAGGACATTGCAAATTAAAGCATTCTAAGAAGGCTTAGTTCTACTCTTTGGGGCTCCTGAGAGGGAGATTACTTTGTTGCAGATTGTGATTGGAACCGAAAAGTTAAAAAGTGATTGATTTATGGAGCTTACTTTAGCTCTGAAAATGTGTAAGTGGTTGTATTCACTTTCTGATGAAACTCTGAAGAGGGTGGTCAGGACGCTACAGAATTTTAGCGATCCATAGTAGTGGCTGGAGACTGATTCTATTTCTTTTCCACAACACTAACAAAACAGCTCTAACATGCATAGGACCAGCATCAATTGCTAAGTAGTTATCTGTAAAATGTGGCTAAAGGCCTCCATACTACCAGCAAAAGGTTTAGCTGTACAGAGGCAGTTGTGGTGTAGTGGAAAGAGCATAGGATTGCTAGTTAGGAGATCAAGATTCTAGTTTTGGCTTTGTCACTAGTTTGCTGTGTGACTTTAGGCAAGTCATTTAAGCCCTCTGGACTTGTCTCTTCATCTTTAAAATGGACAAAGCAAAGCCCACTTTTCTCTACCCAAAATGGTTGTTGTGAGAACAAAAATGCGAAGGCATTGTGGGATTGAAGTGCTATAGAACAATCAAAGAATAGTCTGTAATAACTTGATGTGTTCTGGTTTTCAAATGTTCTTCCCTAAAAAAATAGGGAAATATATTCACTGTAAAATTGTCTCCATTGTCAAAAATTTTCCTTTTACCAAAATACATATGCAAATTTTCCTTTCTTAAAGGCAATGACTCTTATTTCTCGATTCTTTCCTATGGTGAAATGTAGCAGGATGGTTCAGCCTTCTCTTATGGGTGTCTATACCCTGTATATTTCATCATTTTAATGTTTCTCTGAAATAGCTGCTCCAACCCATCTAGCAGACTCATACTGCTTTAATAAACTAATATACAGAAGGACCTTAAAAGACACTATAAATTCAACAAAACATTGTCTCACGGTCATTGGCATTTAAATTCCAAGAATTAACTTTTAATAATTTTTTTAATCTTTCCCTAGTTCCTTGCATATTATTTCTATTTTTCAAGCAGTTATAATAATAATGATGTTATTTACCACCTACCATGTGCCAAGCACTGGGGTAAATACAAAATAATGAATTATCAACCAATCATATCTATTGAGCACTTTTGGTGTGCAGAGCACTGTACTGAGCATGTGGGAGAGTACAGTATAACAATATTACGGACACATTCCCTGTCCACAATGAGCTTCCAATATAGTGGGAAAATCATTCCTTGCCCAGGATGAACCTAAAGTCTAGACAGGAAGACAGAAATTAAGATTAAATAAATAATTCACAGATATATGCACAGTGCTGTGGGGTTGAGGGTAGGGATGAATCAATCGATCATACTTACTGAGCTCTTACTTTGTGCAGAATACTGTATTAAGCGCTAGAATATCAAATGCCCAAAAGCTCTAGATCCTACCGGCGGAGCCAGGACTAAAACTCAGGTCTTCTGACTCCCAATCCTATGTTCTTTTGACTACTAGTCCACATTGACTCCAAATAACCTGATCTTCCAGATGGGCTCATGGCACCACTGGAGTTGAGCAGTTTCCTTTTGCCAAAGGGACACATCTTTCATTTGCTGTATCCTGAATAATGGTACCCACTTTTGTTATGGCCCTATCTCATGCACTTCTATTTTTGGAAGTAGTCAATTTGTAGGTTTTCTTATTTCAGTTCGGATTCCCAACATAGATTAGCATTCATTTCAATCAATCATACTTGAGTACTTACTGTGTATAGGGGACTGTACTAATCACTTGGGAGAGTGCAGCACAACGAAGTTAGTAGACACATTCTCCGCCGACAAGGAAGCAGCATGGCCTAATGAATAAAGCAAGGGCCTAGGAGTCAGAGAACCTCAGTTCTCATCCCCTCTCCACTATTTGTCTCTTGTGTGACCTTGGGCAAGTCACTTAACTTCTCTGTGCCTCAGTTACCCCAATGTAAAATGGAGATTAAGACTGTGAGCCCCATGTGGGACATGGACTATGTCTAACTGATTATCTTGTACTTAGCACTTAGTGCAGTTCCTGGCATTTAACTAAATACCAATTGAAAAAAAGGACTTTACTGGAGAGACAGACAAAAAAATAAATTACAGGTATTGGAAATTGCAGAGTATATAAGGATATGTAAAACTCAGTTTGTAGTATTGACTGAGCACCTGTACAAAGCATCTGGGAGGGTACAATAGAAGCAGGAGACTCATTCCTAACTTCAAGAAGCTTACACTCTCCAATCCGAAGATTTGTTTTCCTAGAAAGACCCTAATGGTCTTGGTGCTGCACACTGAACGTAAGGAAAATTCCCCTTCACTCCGTGAATTTATATTTTTCTGGATGAAACTCGTGTCCCCTGTGGTCTTCTGAAAATTTCTGTGATATGTGCCTCCCACATTGTTTCTGTCATGCATGACTCTACCAGTTTAGCATCATCTGTGAATTACATACCTACCCATAATCCCTTTACTCAAGTTATTGAAGGTGTTAAGGAAAATCAACTCTTCCACAAGTCCCCATTGCCAGCATCCCCCTGCCTCCTTCCAACCTCCTACCTATATCTAGTTCCCTTTATTTGTAGCACTTTACATGGCTTTCATCTGTTTGGATAGTTGTACCTATTTGAGTTATTTTTTTAAGGACAATTTCATGAAACACTGTATCAGATACTTTCCTAAACCCAATATATTTTAGCTCCTGCAAGGCTTTCATCTTCTAATCTTATCTATACAAAAAACAGGACCCCTCCCACCTGGTCGATTCTTCTAGATCCCCCCTCATTAGTCAGAAAGAATCGTGCAGCTCCTCACAGCTGTGGCGCGCCCCCCTTCCACAATCCCTTTCTCCTTCCTGCCTTCACCTCTATGATGAGAAGCCTCTAATCTCCCCCTTCTCAGCTGCACAAAACTTTCTGGATCCGCTCCCAGCTAGAAGCCTAATATGCCTCTTCTTGCTTGCACAGTTCTCCTAAATCTTCCCTTGCCCAGAGACCTGGGACATCTAGCTTTTGCCACTTAAAAATGTGCTTGTTTTCCTGTCAGAAGAAGCCAGTGATTCACTCATTCCAGCTGCGGAATTCTGTTCTCTCCCTTCCCACCTATATAACACCCATTGCCTCTAAAACCCTCAGTTCGGCTAAGCGATCCCATGTCATAAAACCGATTGATGGGCTACTTACTTGGTGGAGGGGAAAAATGTATCAAATCATAAAGGGGATTGTTTTAAAATGCACATTCTGTCTGAGCTGCGTGTAGGATCCAGAATGCCAAAGAAATACACAAGAAGAGCAATCTGGATCTCATATCCTGGATGAAGGGGTTGTATGTTGTTGGGGGAAGGGAAGGATGGAGGAGCAGGAAGGGAGGGAGAAGAGGAAAGAGGATTAGAGGCAAAGTCAGAGGCAGAAATAGAGGGGCGAGATAGAGGCAGTGACAGAAAGAGTGAGAGAGAGAAACTGATAAAGAAATGGTGACAGAGAGAGGGGAAGGGAGGGACAGTGATGGAAAAAGCAACAGTCATGGAGGGGAGGGGGAGAGAAAGAGAGAGAAAAGGAGACAGTAAGAAAAGAAGAATTGATGTGTTTTGGATGAGGAGGCAGGACAGAACCTGCACACATGCATTTATGTTTATCTCCAAGGTTTTTGAAGTGTTAACAACAACAAAAAGCAGGTTAAAAGGGATAGCAGACAGATTCCATCCCCACCACCATCTGAAAGCAGATTCCTTCTGTCCTCCAGGGAGTCCTGCTGATTCTGACCCTACACAGCAGGAATGATGTCCTTTTAACTCAGCTGCAGCATGTGTGCTGAATACCAGCCCGAATTGGGGGGTCATTTCACAAACATGGCCCAGGTTGGGAGAACTTGGAGGAGAGATTTGTTCTCCACCTCTAAAATACATAGTGGATTCTCCTATTCTACTCCCTAACTTCAGAAATTCCAACCACATCTCCCTAACTTCAGAAATTCCAACCACATCTCATTTACTATAAGCTGTCTGAATCTCCCAAATTAGGACAGTGGGAAAATATTTCCATTTAAAACCATTAAGGAAAAATTATGCCCATTTTGCTTATAAGGATTATTAAGTACATAAAGAAGGACATACAGAATTTGGAGTTGTATGTTGAAGCATCGCTATCTTTGATAAAATTCAGCAGTTTTAAACTATGCTTTAATTTACAACTATTTGAACCACTTCCATTTTTTTTTCAGATATTGAAAATTGGAAACAAGTCAAGCAGTAGCACGTTCCAACATATTGCTCTGTGGAACAGCATTTCAGCCCTCCATGTACTATAAGAGCTAGAAAATGAATACCTAAGTCAAAGTCATTTAGCCAAAAAGAATCTAACTTGCAGAGGGTTTATTAAAAATACCACATTGTAAAATCTGTTCCTGTTGACCAACTCATTCCTGGGTAATAAAACCATCTATGTTAAGAAGCTCCCTGATGCTCACTATTTGCACTCCGGATGAGTTTTGTTCCCTTGTCCTGCCATTAACAACTGTTTCAATCATTCCGCTTGATTTTCCTTAGGGAGCAAATATTCTTAGTCAAGTATTTGTAAAATTACTTACAAAACATTGGCACACATGCATACAAAAAAATCATTTTCTCCATGAAGGTCCTCTATCTCACCTCACTTTCCCTTTTTCTCACTCCCTTCTCCCTCTGATTGTTTTCAAGAGTGAACAAGGGGAATTGGGCTTACACTGCAGTCCAAGAGTTGAGTTAGACATAAAGAAGAATTTCCAGGCTGTGGAAGGGTTATGTCAGCCACTCAGCACAAAAGGTTGTAGATTCTCTATCCCTGGAAACTTTCCTAAAGAAGATAGGTATCGTTGAACCTGGATGCTTTAATAATACTTAATAATTGTGCCTCCTGTTAAGCGCTCTGTACCAAGCACTGCATTGAGCATTGGTCTAGATGGAAAATTATCAAGTTAAACAGTTTTACTCCATCCTGGTTGCTCACAGTCTAAAGGAGAGAACATGCACTGATCTTGTTTAGTTCATTTTAATTTTATTCTTGCTTGTTGGCAGGGGGATAGCCCAAATGACCTCTTGTGGGTGCTTCCAGTATACTTCACCTGTAGTTCCATTCTCAGCTCTGGAATCCCATCTTAAGACCCTGTAATTACAGCAATCATAAGAAATCATTCCAGGATTAAGAATCCTGAACAAAGTATGGGCCAACTCTACTCTGAAGATACAGATGGACGACCCTCACTCAAGCTATTTTGCTGTCTTAAATCTCCCTTTCTTTAGGAAAGGAATTCAGAGGGAGGAAATCCCAATTCCAGTTTGCTTTTGACCTCTGTAATGGAGCTAAAATGTTCCCAGTTGATTGAATAAATAGCTTTCTCAAAATTGGAACACACAAACACCTGCGGTGCACTCTTGATGAGGTCTAATTCATCAGGCCTCTGACCCACCCGCTTTACCCTTCTCCCTCCCTGTCATACCCAGATACAACACACTCTTCTTCTGCCCATGAATACAAACTGAGTTTTGTCACATTGGACTCTGGTAAGGGGACATTCAAGGAATTTCCACCAAGGTTTAGGTTAACTGCTGTCCCTTTGTCACTGCAAAACAAGGATTCATGATTCATATAAAATCTGCAAGACTGTGGGATTTTGCTGGGAGGCAATGTAGTTTGGAGAAACTTAGTCCAGGAGTTAGTAAAGCTGGGTTCTACTCCCAGCTCTGTCAATTGCCTGCTGTGTGACTTGGGCAAATCAGTTAACTCTCTGGGCGTAGCAGCATAATGTAATGGATAAAGCACAGGTATGGGAGTAAGAAGGACATGTGACCTTGCTATGCAACTTTGGGCAGGTCACTTAACTTCTCTGTGCCTCAGTTACCTTATAAAATGAGGATTGAGACAGTGAGCTCCACCTGAGACAGGGACTGTGTCCAAACTGATTTGTTTGTATCTAGCTCAGTGCTTAGTACAGTGCCTGGCACAAAGTAAGTGCTTAACAAATACCACAATTATTATTATTTTCTGTGACATGGTGAAAGAATATTGTTCTTTCTTTAGCTGTGAGTCTAGTACGTCCTTTCAAATGACCTTGAATCTACCCTACCTTTTGGCATTTTACAAGCACTAAATGAATACCATCATTATTTCTGTGGTCCGTGAATGTTTCTGTTTATTGCTGTATTGTACTCTCCCAAGAGCTTAGTATAGTTCTCTGCACACAGTAAGCACTTAATAAATACGATTGAATGAATGAATTTTTCATTTAGCTCAGTCAAATAGTCAAAGGTATTTGAGTGATTACTGGTATTAGAGCACTGTACTAAACATTTGGGAGAGTATACAACAGAGTTGGTAGGCAGGTTTCTTGCCTACAAACTTACTGTCTAGATGGGAACAGATGCTAAAATAAATTTTGGAAATGTACATAAGTGCAGTGGAACTGAAGGTGGGATGAATATCAAGTGCTCAATGGGTACAGATCCTCTAGACTAAGCTCGTTGCGAACAGGGAATTGTCTTTTCATTACTTTATTGTACTCTCCCAAGCAAATAGTACAGTGCTCTGCACACAGTAAGGA
This sequence comes from Ornithorhynchus anatinus, assembly GCF_004115215.2. Taxonomy (NCBI): domain Eukaryota; kingdom Metazoa; phylum Chordata; class Mammalia; order Monotremata; family Ornithorhynchidae; genus Ornithorhynchus; species Ornithorhynchus anatinus. The sequence goes on from NC_041746.1 coordinate 30,104,651, forward strand.
CCCAAAATATGCAAGTGAATGAGGTACATAAGTGACAGAGAAGGGAAAGGGACTTTGAAAACCTTGATTTTTGATTTGATTTGAACATGAAAGGAATGGATTTAAAGAGATTATTTCTCCCTCAGAGATTTCCAAATATCTGTAAGAGAATCCCAAGTTTCCTACACTCCAAGGTCCTCTCTTTGATCTTGATAAAACTCCTCAGTAACTCACACCCTCTTCCCCTACTCCTTTGTTTTCTTGTTCCCTTGTTCCATGGAAAAACTTCCTACTTGAAGCACTTTTTCTGTGTCATTCCACATGACCGAAGAACATTTCCAGCATGAAAACTAGATCATTCTGTGTGCAGTGGGAAGGTTTGGGAGGTTTGCATGGCAGGGTGACAAGGAGGTTCTTATAGTTCAGAAATTACTTGGGAATGGAAAACAAGAAGTTTGAGTATTTCCTCAGCAAATTATTTAACTGGCTCAATAAAAAATATGGCTGCAATAAAATAAATTTGTGACAAGAATTAAATTAGGAAGTAGCATCATGTAGGTCTATGACACCACATTCCCCAGTTTTTTTTCTTGAATTGGTATTATACTAAAGGTTGTTTTTTTTTGTTTCTTTCAATAAAGAGATAAAGAAACCATTGACACTGTTTTTCCACTTCTGAAACACTGCCAACTGAAGGGAAATAATATAGCCAAATGACATTGTATACCACACATTATAAACATTTACAATGAAATGCTGCATTTCATTCTGGAATTACAATTGAATTATCTGAATGATCATTCTTGTACTATTGCCCAGTGCTTGGTATAGGGCTCTGAATATAGAAGACACTCAGGATATACTATTAAATGAATAAAGAATAATTGATCATTTTATACCCTTATTCTTCCTCTGTTGTAGGATTTTTTCACTTTTTGACAACTGTCTAAGGCACACACAGGTCCTATAGGATCTATCTTCAGAGTAACTGAAACCACAGAGTCAAAAGCAATGACCTCCAGCTAATACCCCTTTTAAAGCAGAAAAATCTCAATCTTCTGTAGAACTGTAAGCTGGTCTATGGAGCAGACATGGTTTTATTATTTCTGAGCACCCACTGAAGCCTGGAGATAGGCCGGCTGATGTTACCCAATCTCACCGGAGTGAGATGGATCATTTTACTGTTTCCACAGCTGCAGGAGTATTAAATGCTGACTGCATCCAGGGCTGTGATCACTGTTCTGTGTCTAACCACACACCCAGTCAAGTGTCAGATCTAGTCCTGGCAAAGGATCTCTCTTTCCCCAGGCCGTTAGTCCCTGAGAAGTGTACATCCCCTCAGCCAGCAATTATCTGCCTATCTGAGGCAAGCGTTCTTTAGTGACCACTCTTCACCTTCCCTGGCTTTTCACACACACCCTGGATTAGCTTCCTGTTTAGGGCTATTTGTCAAAAAGGACTGTTAACCCTGTCATTTTCCAAATCAAAGGTTTCCTTACCTACAGAGAGGAGAAACATCTCTCGGGTTGTGGGGGAGAACACCCCTCCCCCCTCAAAAAAAACCCTGCTGCCAGATAGGTATTAGCCAATAATAGCCAAAGGAAATGAAGATAAATGGTTTGCACCTGTTTTGACCACACGCTCTGATCTGGCCTCTAGTTTTAGAAATCAGAGGTTTGGAATCTCCGATTAGGTCTCTTTTCTGTTGCAATCTCCGAGCTGCTAAACATTACCAATTAATTTCAGGCGGAAATTCAGAATGGGTAAAAAAAAAATATGCTTCCCAATTAATTTGTCACTCAATATATCCCTATTAATCTGGGTAGGGTGGGGAGACAGGGAGCTGGTTATTCACCAGGAAACATTTCCTAAGAATCAGAAAACCCATGGAAAACTGATAATGTAGTTCCACTGGGCAGGACTCCACACCATGATCCTCAAAATAATTGATAACCTACTTGAATGGCAGGATTTGGAGGGGTGTGCCATATGGGGTATTTGGGGGTGCTGTTTTCATCATGTCTGACCTAATTACCTTGTATCTACACCAACACTTAGAACAGTGCTTGGCACATAGTAAGCACTTATCAAGAACCATAATTACTATTATTATTATTACCTAAAGAAATTTCCCCTGGAAGCTCCAGCAGCAGCAATTTGCTCTATAACTAAATGTCAGATTTTTATAGGCTGGGCTAAGCAATGTTAGAAAACTATATACTCGGGCTCTGGAAATAGGACTGTTCTGGCTAAACAACAGTCAGCATTGCTCAATTGGAAAGAGCATAAACTTGGGAATCAGGAGTTCTGGGTTCTAATCCCAGCTTTGCCGCTGGCCTGCTGTGTGATCTAGGGAAATTTACCCAACCTCTCTGTGCCAGAGTTCCCTCATCTGTTAAATGGGGAGAGAAGATCCCTCCATTCACTCTATGTCTGAGATTGTGACTCCATGTGGGAGAAGGAGCTTTCTCTGATCTATCTTGTACCTATCCCACCATTTGAAAATACTAATTGCTTAATAAATATTATTGTTGTGATTATTACTATTATGTCAGTTTATCTTGAACAAACTCCCAAACTGTCTTAGAAACTTGAAATATCTGTTCTTCCATTTCTAGGGTTGGGGGAAAATATTGGCTCAATCTATGATTAGGTTACAGGGCATTTTGTGATTTTTGTGATTTCTTGTTTGCTTTTCCCATAATAATAAAAACAATAATAATTGTGGTATTTGTTAAGCACTTACCATATGCCAGGCACTGTACTAAGCACTGGGGCCCCACATGGGGCTCACAGTCTTCTGCGCCATTTTACAGATGAGGTAACTGAGGCACAGAGAAGTCAAGTGACTTGCCCAAAGTCTCACAGCAGAAAAGTGAAGCCAGAATTAGTAACCAGGTCCTTCTGACTCCCACTCCCTTACGCTATCCATTAGGAATAATAGTAATTGTGTTATTTGTTAAGCGCTTACTATGTGCTAGGCACTGTACTAAGCACTGGGATAAATACAAGGTAATCAGGTTGGACACAGCCCCACCCCTTCATCCTCAAACTCCACCAGTTCTTTTTTCTGCAGTCACTGAGAGACCAGGAGAAGATATGCGAGTTTGGAATGGGGTCCAGATTATCAACAAAAATAATATGGTCAACCTACCTTCTTCCAATACCACATACACAATAAAAATACTATTTTAGATATGTGGAGGCAATCTTGATATTACTCCTAAAAGCACCCTGAACATACTCTAGAAACAGAATACTGAATTGGAGGGACCACTGCCCCAATCAAGTGCTGGTATTTCTTATAGTCATGGTGTAGTGGCTAGAGCCCGGGACTGGGAATCAGAAGGTGGTGAGTTCTAATTCAGGCTCTGCCACTCGTCTGCTGTGTGACCTTGGTAAGTCATTTCACTTCTCTGGGCCTCAGTTACCTCATTTGTAAAATGGGATTTGAGACTGTGAGCCCCATGTGGGACAGGGACTGTGTCCAATCCAATTTGCTTGTATACACCCCAGTGCTAAGTACAGTGCCTGGCAATTAGTAAGCGCTTAACAAATGCCATTATTTTTAGAGAAGCAGTGTGGCTTAGTGGCAAGAGTATGGGCCGTGGAGTCAGAGAATATGGGTTCTAATCCTGGCTCCGGCAGCTGTCTGCTCTGTGACCTTAGGCAAATCACTTAACTTCTCTGGGCCTCAGTTATCTCATCTGTAATATAGAGATTAAAACTGTAAGTCCCACATGGGACAACCTGATTACCCTATATCTACCCCAGTGTTTAAAACTGTGCTTGCCACTTGTCAGCTGGTTGACTGTGGGCAAGTCACATAACTTCTCTGTGCCTCAGGTACCTCATCTGGAAAATGCGGATTAACTGTGAGCCTGATTATCCTGTATCTCCCCCAGCACTTAGAACAGTGCTCTGCACATAGTAAGCACTTAACAAATATCAACATTATTATTATTAGTAAGCACTTAACAAATGCTATAATTATAATAGTTTTTGTTTTACCCACCTTGATACAATCTGAGAGAAGCAGCATGCCTTAGTGGATAGGGTCAGAAGGAACTGCGTTCTAATCCCAGCTTTACCACTTCTCTGCTTTGTAACCTTGGACAAATAACTTAACTTCTCTAAGGTTCAGTTACCCCATCTGTAAAATAGGGATAAAGACTGTGAGCCCCATGTGGGACAGGGATTCTGTCCAGCCTGATTAGCTTTTATCTACTTCAGCACTTAGAAGAGTGCTTAACACATAGTAAGTGCTTCAAAAACAAACACAAAAAAAAGAGAGAAATCTGGTCCTGACCTAGCCGACTTTTACCTATGTTTAGCTAATGATCAGGAAGTTTGGAAGGAAAAAATAGGGGAAAAGTAATAATTAGAAAAGGAAAGCCAGGATACCAAGTACAAATTCCCATTATATAATGAATAATAGAATAGAATGGGAATTAGGAGATAGTAGCTAACATTAAAGAATACATCTCAAGCCTGCTTCTCTCTCTAATATGGCCTAGTGAAAATAGCATAGAACTAGAAGTTAGGAGTACTGGTTCTAATTCCAACTCTTCCCCTTGCCTTATGTGATCTTAGGCAAGTCACAACTTCTTTGGGCCTGTTTCTTCATCTGTAAAATGGAGATTCAGTACCATTTTTTCCTCTCCCTTAGATGCTGAGGCTCAAGTGGGGCAGGGACTGATTTTATTTCTCCCAGTGCTTAGCACAGTATTTGGCACTGATCATCCACTCAAACATTTTTTAATTCAACTATTTTCTCACTCATAAATCCTAAAAATCAAAATGTGTGTGAAGGCCAAGATGATAAATGGGGAATGGCATGTCAAGAATGGCTAGGAAAGAGAAGGCCAATGCCAACAGTGTTGCCTACAAGAGATTTTACTGATGTCCTCTTTCTAGATCTGGTTTCTGTGCTCCTGAAAGCTCATTTTGACCCAGTGGTTGTGACATCTGGTTTGAAAAACCCTGCACTCTGCTAATTCCTTCTTGGGAATTAGCTATCATTTTACTGTTGCATATCTTAAAAGTGAGAGTTCGAGAAATGAAATTCAATTTCATTGCTTTCCATTGTCTCCTTGCACAAGCCATGCCAATAAATTCTATGGGAAAACATCATTCCTAGAATGTATTAGGCTAATTTCAAAGGGAATCTTGTCCTGGTTCTCGGATGACTTGGCATCTTGTAACTGCTGAATTAGGAAACCACAATCTCTTATTCCCCTTTGGAGCTTTGTTTACACTTTCCCACCTATGGTAGAACTTGTATTCAGTAAGGTGAGAGATTACAGTTAAGAATTTTCATAATTAGCAATTTATAATAAAGGTCTGTAAAGACGTGAACTATTAGGGGAATGTCAAAAAATCATTCAGATTTCAGTCTATTTTCCTGAATAAGAACCTACCATTAATTAAAGAAAACTGGTAATAATCGCAATGCTAATATATGAAATAGAAGAAAGTTCTCCAACAGCTTGTAAACATGGAACATGTCTACCAACTCAGTTGTAGTGTACTTTTCCAAGTACTTAGTACAGTGCTCTGCACACAGTAGGTGCTCAATCAACAGCATTGACTGTCTGATTAGGCTTAAAATATTTTTTCATGAATGGAAGAGTAAAACTCTTGAGTTCTTGATTTCTTCCTGTTTTGTATCTTTATTGTTCTTCCATGGAGTCTTTGGAATAATTAAAACTCACCAGATTAAAATGAGAATGTTGCAAACTTCACTAGCCTTCCCCAGTGCTCCCACAAATCAAAATCAACAAGATCAAAATTCTAACATTCTAACTCATATTAAAGTCATTTTGGCTACTTGGCCTTTATCTAAGCTGATGGCAGGGTCAGGGGTTTTGGCTTGTTTTCATTTGAAACAGGGTGTTGAGATGGGGAGATGGGAATTTAGTAACCTGGGGATTTTGCCACAGGCTTCCTCAGGTTGTCAGCTCCTGTTCAGCTTGCTCTGCCCAAGGGGATGGACCCAGAATTCAGGATGTCATAGGAAATCTTGCTAGCTCCCCAAGTGCACAGATGATGCAGAAGTGTTGAAACGATAGAGCGGGGAGAAAAGCCGGTAACTTACTGCCAGGATCAATACCAGTGGATTGGCTACCCTACCACCCCACAACTAGGGCAATGGCTGGCCTCTTCCCCTCCACCTCCATTTTTCTCACGCCTTGAAGCAAAAGGCCTTGGTGGACCAGATCACAGACCAAGGAAAGTCTGTCTACCTCAGGGTCTGTATCAGTTTTATGGTGCTTGGATTTCTTCTCTTCCTTTATTGGGTCTGTCTCCTTTCCCTTTTGTCTCTGGGTTTCTGTGGTGGTAGTCTCTGGCCCTTGGATCTTTTCACTTGCCCACTGGCTGTTTTCCCAAGTGCTGACAGTCACATACACATGACATCTCCCGTTAGATTCCCAGAGAAACAGCATGGCCTAGTGAAAAGAACTAGGGCTTCAGAGTCAGAGGACCTGTGTTTTAATCCTGGTTCCTCCACCTGTCTGCTGTGTGACCTTGAGCAAATCACATACCTTCTCTGTGCCTCAAATCCCCTCCATCTGCAAAAATTGGGATTCAATACCTCCTCTCCTTCCTACTTAGACTGTGAGACCCACATAGGACCTGATCATCTTGTATCTACCCCAACACAAAGTACAGTGTATGAGACATATTAAGCACTTAACAAAGCAGCATGGCACAGTGGGCAGAGCATGGGCTTGGGAGACATAGGTCGTGGGTGCGAATCTCCGCTCATAACTTCTCTGTGCCTCAGTTACCTCATCTGTAAAATGTGGATTAAGACTGTGAGCCCCATGTGGGATAACCTGATTATCTTGTATGTATCACAGCGCTTAAAACAGTGCTTGGCACATAGTAGTAAGTGCTTAACAAATACCATCATTATTATTATACTATTATTAGATTAATGAGCTCCTTGAGGGCACAGATTTTCTTCTCTCTCTAGTGTATTCTCCCGAGAGCTTAGTCCAGTGTTCTGTGTCCAACAATAGTTCAATAAATGCTATTGACTGATTGAATAGTTAGCAAAGCCAAGATAAAGCTTGCTACTTTCCCTCTCAAAATGTGTTCTGTTTGCTTCTAGATTGAGTTTAGAGAGAGAGAGCTCTGAAGAGGAGTACAAAATCCAAATACCAACCTAATGAGAGCTCTAATCTTTCTGAATTCACTATCCCACTTCACTAATGGAATTTAAAGGCAAGTTGCTTTAAATATCAATCCCCACTGCCCCATATAACTGAGAATTCTAAGGTCTTAGATGAAATTCAAACTTCTCTTTTTCTTCATCCATCTGTGTAATGGCAGAGACCGAAGCCTCAAACAATTTTAGAAAGCAATGTCAGTGAATTGTAGCAATGTGGACTTTTTGGGATTATTTTTTGCTATCTACAGGAATGACATGTGGCAGGAATAACAACAAAAATAATGGAGTTTGTTAAGTGCTTATTATATGCCAAGTACTATATGAAGTGCTGGAGTAGACATAGGTAATCGGGTCCCACATGGGGCTCACAGAAGAAGTAGGAAGGAGAACAACTATTGAATACCCATTTTGCAAACAAGGTAACCGAGGTAGAGAAGTCAAATGACATGTCCAAAGTCCTACAGCAGACACAAAGTGGAGCCAGGATTAGAACCTAGGTCCTCTGACTCCCAAGCCCATGCTCTTTACTCTAGGCCATGTTGCTTCCGCACTGTAAATTTAACTCCAATACCACTGGTCTCTTCTTAGCTGAATGTAACGGGGTGTGGGGTGAGAGGGTAATGGGGGAATGTGATAGGGGCTCACAGAATGAAACTCTTGTGGGTTTTGATAACAGCTTGCTTCAACAACTTTTGTTTCAACTGCTTTTCAAGTTTCCAGCAAGGAAAAGAAAATTATTCTGGCCTTTGCCAGGCTTGGAAACTCATTAGCTGGTTATGAATGGCACACAGAGCGGAGCAGATCAAAATAACTACACATTTTAGCACTAATAAGAGTGGGGGAGGACTTGTCGTGTAGGAACATTAAGTACACAGCATCAAACACTTATGACTTCTAGTCCCAGCTGTTCTGGTGACTTGGAGAAGTGGTAGAAACTCATCATTGCTGCTGTCCACGCCAGGATCGTGGAAACAGCAGGGCTTGCCCAGTGTCCACAAGATGGTTTCAGTGGTTACTGCATTCTCCCAAGAACTTAGTACAGTGCTCTGCAAACAATAAGCACTCAGTAAATACGATCAATTGATTGATTGAATGGATGTGAGATGCAGGGAATTATCAGTGTACCAAAGGTATTTACTGAATGCCTACTGAGTGCAGAATGCTGTACTGACTGCTTAGAGGAGCACACCAGAAGTAAAAGATGTAGTCCTTGCTGTTAAAGAGGTTATAATCAAATGGGGAAGACAGATATGTGGTATGAATTATTCACACATAGTGGGGGCAAGGGGAAAATCAAGGATATAAAAGGTAGAAGACAGAATGAAATAGATTACTAAATAACGATTACCTTATATCTACACCAACACTTAGTAAAGTACTTGGCACATAGCAAGCGCTTAACAAATAAACACCACTATTATCATTATCACGCATGCATAAGTTCTGAGGCTGTGTAAATACCAAAGTACTTAGGGAAAATGGTTGGGTTGATGCAAGTTGGAGATTTGGCAGTGAATCAGGGAAGGTTTCCTGGAGGAGATGAAGTTACAGGGGAACACTGAGGTTGGGGAGAACTGTGGCCTAGCAGATTTGAAAGAGAGGAATAGTGGCATATGGGGTGAAAAAAAAGCTGATATTGAAGATGGACAAATCTGATGGAGACCTTGAAGCAACAGAAAGGAGTTTTTCCTTGATTTGGGAGGAAAATGATACATTTGGGAATGAAAAAAGACATCTATCATTTCAAAATTAGGCCTAGATATCTAGTAGGTGGAAAGGTAAGGGGTAGAGGCAAGGCAGCATGGCTTAGTGGAAAAAGCCAAGGCTTGGGAGTCAGAGGATGTGGGCTCTAATTCCGACTCTACCATTTGTCTGCTGTGTGACCTTGGACAAGCCACCTAATTTCTCTGTGCCTCAGTTACCTCATCTGTAAAATGGGGTATAGGACTGAGAGCCCCACGTGGGACAACCTCATTACCTTGTATCTACCCCAGCACTAGAAACAGTGCTTGGCACAAAGTAAACACTTAACAAATACCATTATTTTTATTTTTATTATTATTATTATGAATGGTGACCAAGAGAAGCCAGAATTACCTTGGTGTTTAAACAGCACTTCTCTTTTGGGAACTCAAAGCACATGTCACATTTGGGCTGTTTCTAATCATGGGTAGATTAAAAATAATTAAGTGCTTGGGTACATCTCCCTCCCTCCCCGAAGGCACTTATGCACATATCCTCAAACTCTGTTGTTTCCCTCTACTTGTAATTTATTGTCTGTCTCCCTCAGTAGATTTTGTGAGCTCCTTGAGGGCAGGGCTCACATTTACTAATTCTATTGCATTCTCCCAAACTCTTAGGATACTCATCCTCATAGAGAGAGTACTTAAAAATACTATTGATTTGTATATGGGAAACAAATGTATCCTACCAGTCTGCTAGGATTTCTTGTATAGTCAACCACTTTGGACCCAAGAACCATATAAGAGATCACAGGCTTCCAAAAATTCAGAAGAACTGTTTATGCTCACTCACAGAATCAGCTTTGTGTTTCATTATCCTCTCCAACATACTTCTGGGTGGGAGAAGATCCTTGAAGTACTCAATTTTGAAGCTTACACAACCAAGGTATCCAAAGGAAAAGTGGCTTGCTCTTATCAGATATCTACAGAGTGACTAAGCCTAGCCTATGTGGATCATCCTTATCATTAAAAAAATTAAAAAACCAAAATAAGTTATCTCTCCATTGCCCACCTCCTCTTCCTTCTCTTGGGTTTGCTCTGAGTTGATAATCATTCAGTTTAGATGCAACTCTAATTTCCCCAAGAACATTTTCTTTTCCCTTTGAACATATGTTTTATTTTAAGAGTTCTTTTAATAACTCATTAAAATTTAGTTCTCTGCAATGACTGAAGGAAAGATAAACCTTCAAATAAGTAACATATTCCTTTTTTAACATGTTGCTTTTTCATCAACAACCCTACACTGCTCTTCCAAATATTTGAAATTGGACTGCAAATGGCACTAAGTCAAAGTTCAAAGGATTCGGGAGGAATATTTGGTTTCTGTATTTGAAACATATAGGTAAAGGTGTAGGGCTAAGTCACATACATGGATGCTACAGAGAACATTTCACCATCCCTTTATATCTTCAAATACAAAGGAGAGTTATCACACAAAGAATTGAGATATATATGTGGGCACATACAAGTATGGATTTATGTTCAAATACGTTTATGGCTTGGGATGTTTCCAATTTCCTTAGACCAGGGATTATGGCTCCTTAATTTTATCTTACTCCCTGAAATGTTTAGAGTAGTGCTCTATACAAAATACTGTTGATTTATCATTGACAGAAAATATAAAGCCTTCCCTCTCTCAGTGACTGTGAAAACTTAGATATTTATGCCATGTATCTCTGAAAACTGGGCTATTGTGACATGCACCATCTCTAAGGACCAGGTATAGATTTTTGTCAGTTTTGACAACAACCCCTAGATAAAACGCCTCCTGTCACCAGTCAATTATCTATTGCAACAAGAGGTGACTGTTATTTGATTGAAAGAGGCAAAGTGACCATGTTAGGGTGGCAGGGATTGCACTCCAACTCTCCCAATCCTTCTGACTCCGACTCATACATACAGTGGCAGGCTGTGTTTTCATTGCCGTCTCTGTCCACTGCTCCTGGAGCCTCTGCAGTAGGTGATAAGGATGCCCCAGATAACAGATTAGGTTGAAAAAACCAGAGGGCCAATTTATCAATTGAATTTATTGAATGCTTACTATGGAGGTAGTAAGCAGCGTGGCTCAGTGGAAAGACCCCGGGCTTGGGAGTCAGAGGTCATAGGTTTGAATCCTGGCTCTGCCACTTGTCACTGTGTGACTGTGGGCAAGTCACTTAACTTCTCTGTGCCTCAGTTACCTCATCTGTAAAGTGGGGATTAAGACTATGAGCCTCACGTGGGACAACCTGATTACCCTGTATCTCCCCCAGTTCTTAGAACAGTGCTCTGCACATAGTAAGCGCTTAACAAATACCAACACTATTATTATTATTACCTTTTCTCCATAGAATGCTTAGATTGTGAGCTTTGTGTGGAACAGGGACTCTGTCTGATCTAATTTACTTGTACCTACCCGAGCACTTAGAAAAGTATTTGACACAGAGTAAAGGCTTAACAAATATCATTTAAAAAAGGTGGTCATAATTCCAGAGCCCAAATTTCTACCCTCAAATTTCAGTGGCCACCCTTCATTTTAAGGCTTTTCAAACAATACTGTGTTTGTCCTGACCAAACCCTTCACAATTTTATAAACTTCAACTGTGTGCTGTAAAGTCAAAGAAGAATTTGTCATCAGCCCTCTTCCCTCCCTCTTCAGAAATTATAAGGGGATATATTTCACTGCTGACATCTTCTCTTTTATTACTCTAACATCTTCCTTCTATTACTCCATTTTTCTCCTACCATATTTATTTTTTTGATACATTTCTATTGGGGAGAATTGTGCACTTAGTTTTCTCACTTCACTTGCTGTTAAATTGGGAGGACTAAGAATACACCACAATTGGAATTAATGCTAAAGAAAAGGGAATAACTGAGGTGTTCATGCTTTTATTATGGTCACATTTCATGCCTTGATGTATCTAAATATACCGACATGCCATTGTTAAATAGAAATCCATTTCAAAAGGGAACGGTGCATGGTGTTTTTATATTTTTCCCTGTATTGGCTGACATAAAAGTAATTAATTCAATATCAGAATGTCTACAAATACATTTCAGTGAAATGTCTCACTGCCATTTATTCTGCTATTGAAATGTATCTAAAGTACCTGTGGATATTTTTATAATAAAACTTTTTCATTTGTGTTTTTAAATCAATGAGGTTGTAAGTGTCCAAACTGACAGAAACATTTCTTTTCAGGTCACTGAAGAATGGCAAAACCCAAAATGTTGATATGATACCATATGGAAGGAAAACAATATTTCTATCCCCAGCTGTTTGGGCTTCTTTCCCCAAGGCCCAAGGTAGTAACTTGTATTTATCAAGTGTTTACTGTGTGAAGAGCACTGTAGTAAACAAAGCTCTTGGGAGAGTAGCAGCGTTGATGATAATAACAGTGGTACTTAACACACTGTATTAAGCAGTGGAGGGTGGGGAGCTAGATACAAAGTAATCAGTTTGGATTCAGTCCCTGTCCCATATGGGGTTCACAGTCTAAGGGGGAGGGATAACAGGTATTGAATCCCCATTTTAGAAATGAGATAACTGAGGCCCAGAGAAGTTGTGATTTGCCCAAGGTCACACAGCAGGTAAGTGGCAGAGGCAGAATTAGGACCCAGGTCCTCTTCTCTCCCAAGCATGAGCTCTTTTCACTAATCCATGCTGCTTCTCTCTGCCCTCAGGGAGCTTCCAAGCTAGTTGGGAAACTACAATCTAGTGATGGCTTTTCTGTCTTTTTTTTTTCTTGGTCTGCAATAAATACACCTCTTCTTTGAGTCCTAGATGTGAAAACGGAAGTTTCAGGGAGGTTTCTGTGGATGTAGAGGAAAAGGTAGAGGACTGGAGCTCAGGAAAATTCCCTGTTGGTTTTCTCCCTCCTCTCTGCTCCATGTTTTTACCAAAGAAGAATTTAATGTAATCGTGGTCAAAAAGGACTCTGAGAACACTGACAGGAAGAAGGTAAATTTTCAGCATTTGTGCTTTTTTCTCTGGGGTAATTCCCTTTGATTTTCTGTTGGCTTTTTTTCTACATCATGTTCATTATGTAACCTTAGCAATTACTCTGTTTTAGCCACTGTGGGCTACTTCGGTCAGTCCTTGTTAATTCTACAATTAAATTGCACTTAATGGACAAAGTGGCATTTCCTCTGATGTTTTTTGTAGATTAGCTGAAGAAAGTAGGAGAGAATGCCTGTTTCATATTCACAATGTAGTTTTTTCTCACCTTAAAATCTAACCTGCAGAGAATTTGATTCCCAGGGTGCTCAATTTTTTAAAAGAGCACGGACATTTCCAAGTATGCTGCTTATACACTTGTACATAAGTGTACTGCAAGTACACTTGTTTTGTAGTCTGTCTCCCCCTTCTAGACTGTGAGCCTATTTTGGGTAGGGATGGTCTCTATCTGTTGCCGAATTGTACTTTCCAAGCGCTTAGTATAGTGCTCTGCACACAGAAAATGTTCAATAAATGCATTGAATAAATATAGACCACTATAGATCTTACAATGGAGATTTTCCCCTTTGTTTACTCATCTCATCTTAATAAATCGATGACTGAACTCCTACTTTATGCTGGGACTGTGCTGAGCTCTGCACAATGTACATCAAAAGTAAGAGATGTAATTCTTGCCTTCAAGGGATTTATAATCTAATGAGGGACACAGGAAGATATAAATCATTTACAAATAAAGAAGACAGGAAAAATAACAATAATAATAGTAATGGGGAATTTTTCAAGTGCTTAATATGTGTCAAGCACTGTACTAAGTTCTGGGGTAAATCAAGTCCCACTGGGACTCAGAGTCTAGGAAGAAGAGAAAACAGGCATTTAATCCCCATTTTACAGATGAGAGAACTGAGGAAAGAGAAGTCAAGTGACCTGAGCAAGGCCACACAGCAGACAAGTGGCAGTTCTGGGATTAGAACACAGGCCTTCTGACTCCCAGGCCCATGCTCTTTCCATGAGGTGGAGTATCACTGCAACTGCATACATTGGATAAATTCAGTTAACTTCTCTTGTGTGTCAATCTAGCAAAGGTATTTAAGCATTTACTGTGTGCAGAGCACTGTATTACGGGCTTAGCGGCTCAGTTTTTCCATCTGTAAAATAAGCATTAGCCGGTGACTGTGATCTGACTGAACTGAATCTACCTCAGCATAGTGGTTGGCCCATAGTAAGCATTTATCAAATGCCATTTTTATTAAGTGGAAATGTTTTTGGAAAACAATGTTACATTCAAGGTACTGTATCATTTGCAGGCAAATGCATAAGCCAGGAAACTTTCCTGTCAAATGTACTTAACCTAAAATGAAACCAATTCCTCTTCCCCAAACATATGAAACCCTGCTTTTTCCGTTGATTAATTTGCCCTCAGATGGAACTAGACACGTGAATGGCACTCAATGGATGTAGTGGGTAGAAAGTACAATGATAGGGAACCAAGTCAACGCCTCCCCTTTCAACTTGCCTTATATCATTAAGAATCATGATGGAGTTAGTTTAAAAGCACTATTTGTCTACAGTTTCTGCCCTTAAAAATTATCTTTAACCTTCAGACTATCAGGAAGGCTGTAGCTATCTTCATGACCATTGGTTTCAATGCCGCAAGGAGGCCAAAACTTTGCTTCTCTAACTGCATCACCTTATGCCTCTGAGTATGTATAGTTGTCCTTGTCTTCTGTATTACTTTTGCATTTTTATTATTTCTTTCTTCTTATGTGTCTGTTCTCCCCTCCGCTTTTCATAGCTTATGAGTCCCTTGTGGGCCAGGGACCACGACTGATTTTCACCTGTGCATTTTTCCTAGCTGTTAGTTCAGTGAGCTAGACAGGGTAAACACTTTTTTTAAGAAATAGTATTTGTTAAGCATTTATGTGGCAAGCACTCTATTAAGCACTGGAGTAGAAACAAGACAGTTAGGTAGGACACAGTGCCTGTCCCATACAGGGCTCACAATCTTAACTCTCATTTTACAGATGAGGTGACTGAAGCACAGAGAATAATAATAATAATAATAATAGTGTTTGTTAAGCACTTACTATGTGCCAAGAACTGTTCTAAGCACTGATGTAGATACCAGGTAATCAGGTTATCCCATGTGGGGTTTACAGTCTTAATCCCTATTTTATAGATGAGGTAACTGAGGCATAGAGAAGATAAATGACTTGTCCAAGGTGTCACAACAGATGAGTGTTGGAGCCAGGATTAGAGTCCAAGCCCTTCTGACTTCCAGGCCTTCTCTAAACACTTAATAAATACTTCTACAACTGTGATCAATGGTATTTATTGAGAACTTACTGTCTGAAAAGCACCAAATGTAGCACTTGGAAGAGTACAGTATAATAGGCAGACAATCCTAGCTTTTGAGGAGTTTACAGTCTACTACTACTAGTACTACTACTAATGATAATTGTGGTATTTGTTAAAGCACTACTATGTGCTAAGCACTGTACAAAGCACCAAGGTAGATACAAGATAATCAGGTCCCACATGGGGCTCACAATCCTAGTAGGAGGGAGAACAGGTATTGAATCCCCATTTTGCAGATGAGGGAACTGAGGCACAGAGAAGTTGAGTGACTTGCCCAAGGTCACATAGCACTCACGAAAGATCCAGGATTAGAACCCAGGTCCTCCGATTCCCAGGCTCGTGCTTTTTCCACTAGGCCATGCTGCTTCTCGACTCTATTCATTGCCATTGTTCTTGTCTGTCCATCTCCCCCGATTAGACTGTAAGCCCATCAAACGGCAGGGACTGTCTCTATCTGTTGCCGACCTGTTCATCCCAAGCACTTAGTACAGTGCTCTGCACATAGTAAGTGCTCAATAAATACTATTGAATGAATGAATGAATTCTACTATTAATACTACTAGCCACCCAAAGGAGTAGTGATGGTAAAATCCTAAAATCTCAATAACCTCTGGAACAAGGATGGGAACATAAAATTTTCAAACACTGAGTAGAATTGCTTCAAGAGATGTTTCCATTGGGATCAACTGCTGCCAAAAGGTTGAAGTCTGTCCTGGTTCCAGTCCGTGCCAGCTGCCTGACCCAGATGAAGTTCAGACACGGACGGCTGAGGAAGCTCGTAGAGTCTGGGGCTCACAGAGCATTGAAAGACTTCTCTTTCCCTTAATAAAGTGCTCGCCTGATGTGGTGGGCATTATTTTTTTCAATAGCGCTCAGCTTTAAATGTAATGAGGAAGGTTGGGGGTTGTATGGTTACAAATTCCTGAAATTCAGGAATAATCAGAAACACAAACATCTCTAGGAAGAAAAACAAGGATAAAAAAACCTTAAAACGTCACACTTTCAAGTCGGATTTATCCCTAATGTAATTAGATGTTAGAGCTATTTGGATTTGTTGAAACATGTGCCTTCATTTCTTCACCCTCCTCCCCCTCTTCTTTTCGAGGGAAACAAAAGGATTATTCAGGCTTTGGAGAGAATCTGTGAAAAACACAACAGATCTGAGCCTCTTTCATCTTCAACCTAGCAAATCTCTCGCCTGGACAAGACCAAGAAGTATTAAGGCTCTTCCTGTTTGTAAAGAAGTCCTAGTGAATTAATCTGCAGAGCAGGGCATGAAAACTCAGGAAGGGAGCCCAGTTTTCACTTTAACCCTAGCACTGTTGGATGCCCTTGAAAGAAATTAATCGGAGTAGATGCAGAGCTCAGGGCTTTGTGTCCATATGGATTGGCAGTTGGCAAACCTGGATATTAACGGTGCACAATTAATAAATAATATGGCTCTGTTTGCTTCTGTCATTATGAATGCCATCAAAAAAGCTTACAAAAAGATGGCTCAGACCAAAAACCCACATATGGACAAGGTCTCAACCCACGTTGTTCCATTTGCATTCTTCATGGCACGATGCATCCAAAGAGTTGATTTGTTATTCATTCTTACCAGGTTATGCTAAATGGTTGTGCACTGTGATTATGAATCCCTAAAATCTATTTATGACTCAGTCACTCAGCCAACAAGAAGCTTAACTAAACGGAAGGGCAGTGTGGTTTAAGAGGCATCCAAGTGGGGACTGTTTGTGTTGCATGCAACATGGCACATCCTCCTCTGCACCTTTTCTTCCCTAAATCACAGCAAGAGAGAGGCATAGTTGAAAGAATGCCAGTATGGGAGATTCCAGAAATCTGAGGTCTAATCTCAACTCTGCCATCTGCCTGTTTTGTGACCCTGCAAGAGTCACTAGATTTCTTTGTGCCTCAGTTTCCACATCTGTAAAATAGGAATTTAATGAAAGTTCCTCCTCACCCTTAGACTGTGAGTCTCACATATGGGACTTTGTCCCAGTTTCCTATCTAACCGATGGCTTAATACAGTAGTTGGCACATACCAAGCATTTAACAAATAACAATAAAGGTTCAATTTCCCTCTGCTTCAGCTCCCTGCTGTTGAGTTCTGAGGCTCAGAAGTGGAGCCTGTGTGCAGAGAAACTTGGAAGAAACTCTGTGCCTCAGTTATCTCACCTGTAAAATGGGAATTATGACCATTTATCCCTCTTGATTAGCTTGTACCTACCCACCACTTAGTAAAAAGTCTGGCACATAGTAAGTGCTCAACAAATGCCATTTAAAAAAAAAAGTAACCTGAGGACAGAGTGCTTAGTACAGCATTCTCACAGAGCAAATTGTCAATAGATACTATGGTTGGGTTGATTCTTCTGATGCACTCTTTCAGGGGCTGAGTATAGGGCTCTGCACAAAATAGGTACTTAATAAATCAATCATGTAGTCAATCGGCTGGATGATTGATTTGACCTCCTGCAGTCACCACCCCCACCTTCGATATTTTGATGTGCTCCCATGATGCTCTTGATTGAAAAACATCTGCACTAGGGCAGATGATTCATTGACCTAGGGCCTCATTCTGATAGAATAACTTCAAGAAACTAGTCAGTCCACACAAGCTTAAAAATTCCAACTAAGTCTTCCATCACTGGCTTCAAATAAATAAAATCACTTCAGTTCTTTCAAAAATCATAATCTGATTACCCCAGAGCAGCTATGCAGTAACAATACGATGAAAATTGAAATGCCTGTACTCTGAGTCTTCAGTGGCTCATCTCTATGGGTCTCATGAAGGCTTTTTGTTACATTGGGTTGCAAAGTCATTATTCTTCTCTCACACGCCCTGAAATTCCTGTTTGCAAAAGGCTGTCTACTAGTGCATTACTGGGCTCTAATTTTGTTGTTGTAGTTATTTGTTCATATGCTTCCTTTTTCTCACCCAATTCATCTATGTTATTTTGCATTGAATGGAATGGCATGTGCAGATACAGAGGAAAAATTCAGTTACTTTTGAGTTCAGCTGCAAACATTTTTCACAGCAATTCAATTGAACAGACACTTTAGGAACGTTTGGCCTGTACTCCATAGCTTGCAGTGCATCTACGTATTCATCAATAACCTTATTTCAGATTTGTTGAAGAATGGCCTCAGTCTGAAATCTATTGCTTATTGTATTATTCTAAAGCACATAGTGCATTAAATGCCTAGCATATGTTTTATAGCTTTAAACATCTTTCCCTCTGAAATTAGTACAGTAATGTCGTTATTTTTTGTTGATTTATTAAACACGCCTATGCCAAGGATTCTGGGCAAATGAACAAACAGAATCATTAAGGGAGGTAAAAGAATAAAAAATTCCTCTGCTGCCATTAGCAGACTTCCTGGTCCTTTAGTGAACTATCGTTGAAACTTGTGCTGCACTTTGATGTCAACCCAGAGACATGCAAGCAAGAAACAAACAGCTAAGAGAAGGACTGTTGCCTAATGGAGAGTGCACAGGTCTGGGAGCGAGTAGATCTGGGTTCTAGTCCTGGTTCCGCCTCTTCAATCAATCATATTTATTGAGCCCTATATGGAGTTCACAGTCTTAATCCCCTTTTTTACAGCTGAGGTAACTGAGGCACAAAGAAGTTAAGTGACTTGCACAAGGCCACACAGTGGATGCATGGCGGAGCGGCATTAGAACCCAGGTCCTTCTGACTTACAGGACTATGCTTTATCCACTAGACCATGCTGACTCTCACACTGTACTCTCCAAAGTGCTTTGTACAGTGCTTGATACAAAGAAAGAGCTTAACAAATGTCACAAAACAAACACAAAACTTCCCAAGAATGCAATTATAAGAACAATGGTAGTATCTGGTAGTATCTATTAAACACTTACTTTGTGCCAGGTCTTGGGTTATATACAAAATAATCAGGTCAGTGAGTTTCCGTCCCTCATTATGGGCAGGGATCACATCTACCAATTCTGTCATATTATACTATCCCACTTAGTAGTATAGTAGTACAGTGTACTGCACACAATAAGCTCTCAGAAAGTGCCACTGGTTGTCTGATTGACTGATAGGGCTCTCAGACTGTGAAGGGAAGGGAAAATGGGTATTTAACCCCCATTTTACAGATGCGGGAACTGAGGCACAGAGAAGTGAAGTGACTTGTTCAAGGTCATAAAAGCAGACAACTGGCAGAGCCCTGATTAAAACGCGGGTTTCTTTCCTTCCACATCCCTGGTTTTTTAGCTAGGGCACTGCATTTCATATAGATGCTAGAAAGGAACTTTCCTTGTCCAGCCCAGACCCAGCAGCAGGCAGGATTACCGTTTATATTGTACTGTAGATTTAATGTCAACCTGGTAGGAGGTGGCAAGTTGGGTATCCTGTCAGTCCCTGATTTACTGCTTAACTGTAAGAAAAGCTTTAGTGCAACCCCCAAGGACTGTCATAAGCGCTTCTTTATTGTCAAGGTGTCAGGATACAACACAGCATAGCCACTAAGCTTAAAAACAATTTATGAAAAAAGACCACCTGGAGATGAGTTTATTTTTATCATCTTAAAAAGAACACAAAAAGATCTTTTAGGTTATATACTTTCCCAGGTCTCTGCCCAGCCCACAACAGAGCACTTAACTCATAAAAAGGCCATATATTACCAGAATGTTCTAAATTTCTACATTGTTTCCGCTTTATAACCTAAGTTAACATGTGGTACATTTTTACATACAAAGCTTGATTGTTCACATATTTAATTCCTACACCCTGAAAAGTGATATTTTTTAATACAACCAAGCCACCAGGAAATGATTGGCTTCTACTAAATATTTTAATATTAGCCTAGAGTTGTGAATTGAAACTTGAAGGTGAAAGTGGTTTTAGAGCCTGTGACATTTCACACTATTCCTTCAGTGGGAATGAATTATAAATCATCTTCCGTAGACTGTAATTTGGGACTTTTAAAATCCTAATAGAAATATTATAAAATACATAATGTAATGTGATATATAAAATCAACAATAAAGCTGGCCTTTAATAGAGACTAAGACAGGGTTATTACATTTTTATTACTTTTTTGTGAGTCCCTTCTCCCATTCCCAGACTGCACCCTGCCAAGAAACTCTAGTTTTAAGTGACTCCGAAGTTGTCACACAAACAGGAAATTCAGAGTTCAGGCTGCTATCAGGATCCTCAAAAGAGCTGATTAAAGTGAGGGTGCACGGCACATGCTATGACGCCTGCTATTTCCCTTGAAATGCCATAATGTTGCCACTGAGCTCTGAATTTCAGTCTCCCCAGTATATCAAATAAAGAGTTGAGTGTCTAGTAAAGGCCCATCTGAATTTCTCCTTTTTATACTTCCAGTGATATTTGGGAGATTTGGGGGAAGAGATTATAAACTGTTTGAGAGCAAAGATGATATTCACTAGTCTTACTGTACACTCCCAAGCGTTTAGTAAGAGTGATGCAAAGAGTAGATGCTCAATAAGCGATGATGACAGATGATTATGTTTAGACTGTGAGCCTGATACTGGGCAGGGATTGTCTCTATCTGTTGCTGAATTGTACATTCCATGCGCTTAGTACAGTGCTCTGCACATAGAAAGCACTTAATAAATACTATTGAATGAATTAATTAATTATGGTATTTAAGTGCTTACTTTGTGTCAATCATATTTATTGAGCACTTACTGTGTGCAGAGCACCGTACTAAGCATTTGAGAAAGTACAACATAACAGACATAGTCTCTGCCCACAATGAACTTACCGTCTTGACATCAATATAAATAAATAATGGATAAGTACATAAGTGGTTTGGGCTGGGTAGGGGGCAGTGGGAGGGTGAATATTCATTCATTCAATAGTATTTATTGAGCGCTTACTATGTGCAGAGCACTGTACTAAGCGCTTGGGATGAACAAGTCGGCAACAGATAGAGACAGTCCCTGCCGTTTGACGGGCTTACAGTCTAATCGGGGGAGACGGACAGACAAGAACAGTGGCAATAAACAGAGTCAAGGGGAAGAACATCTCGTAAAAACAATGGCAACTAAATAGAATCGAGGCGATGTACAATTCATTAACAAAATAAATAGGGTAACGAAAATATATACAGTTGAGCGGGCGAGTACAGTGCTGTGGGGATGGGAAGGGAGAGGTGGAGGAGCAGAGGGAAAAGGGAAAAATGAGGGTTTAGCTGTGGAGAGGTAAAGGGGGGATGGCAGAGGGAGTAGAGGGAGAAGAGGAGCTCAGTCTGGGAACGCCTCTTGGAGGAGGTGAGTTTTAAGTAGGGTTTTGAAGAGGGAAAGAGAATCAGTTTGGCAGAGGTGAGGAGGGAGGGCGTTCCAGGACTGCGGGAGGACGTGACCCAGGGGTCGACAGAGGGATAGGCGAGACCGAGTGACGGTGAGGAGGTGGGCGGCAGAGGAGCGGAGCGTGCGGGGAGGGCGGTAGAAAGAGAGAAGGGAGGAGAGGTAGGAAGGGGCAAGGTGATGGAGAGCCTTGAAGCCTAGAGTGAGGAGTTTTTGTTTGGAGCGGAGGTCGATAGGCAACCAATGGAGTTGTTTAAGAAGGGGAGTGACATGCCCAGATCGTTTCTGCAGGAAGATGAGCCGGGCAGCAGAGTGAAGAATAGACTGGAGCGGGGCGAGAGAGGAGGAAGGGAGGTCAGAGAGAAGGCTGACACAGTAGTCTAGCCGGGATATAACGAGAGCCCATAACAGTAAGGTTAATAAACCTTAAAGGTAAACAGTAAGTGAATAAAGGGAGCAGATGAGCATGGAGCAGAAGGGAGTAGAAAAAGAGGGATGTGGGCTTAGTCAGGGAAGGCCTCTTGGAAGAGATGTGCTTCAGTAAAGCATTGAAGGTGGGGAGAGTAATTGTCTTTCATATACGAAGCGGAAGGGTGTTCCAGGACAGAGGCAGGACGTGGGCGAGAGGTCAGCAGTGAGATAAATGAGATCAAGATAAAGTGAGTAGGTTGGCATAAGTGACAACCACTGTCCTATGTGTTAGGGTAGATACAAGTCAATCAGGTAGAAAATAATCCCTATTCCACATGGGACTCTCAGTGTCATTTTCCTGAGGCACCTTGGGCAAATCACTTGACTTCATTGGGCCACAGTTTCCTCAACTATAAAATGAGGATTCAGTACCTGCTTTCTCTCCTTCTTAACTGTGAGTATCATGTGGGATAGGATTGTATCTAGCCTGAGTAACGTGTATCTCCCCCAGTATTTAGAACAGTGCTTGACACATAATAAGCACTTAAATACTATATATCACTATTATTGTTTCAAATGCTCCAATATTAGCCCTTTTTGTAACACAGTGAGGTCCTTTACTGAGGTTGCTTGCTTTTTCTCCAGGTATGAAATTATCTCAATAGTTTTCACTTTGTCACAGATTGCTAATGATTATTTTCTAAGCTAGGATATCATAGTCTGAAAGCATGCCTAATTCTTTCCTTTCATGTCTTTGTTGATTCTGATCATTCTTTATTTTTTTTTCTCCCTGACAGCATATTTGTTGGTGAAATCATTTTATGGAACTAGGGCTGGGAGAATTCAGGAGGTTCCACCTGACAATCTTGTTTTGCTAAGCTTGCAAGCCCAGGGATGACTTAATTAAATTCAACATCACATTTCAAAGTGGGAAAGAATTAAGGAGCAACAAAATAAAAATGATGATTTGGGAACCAGCTCTGTACATCATAAACATAGCTGGTATCTCCAAGAGAAAGAAAGAGATTAAAAGTGATTCTTCACTTTTGTTTATTATTTTCTGCACTTCTCATCTTCCTGTCGTCGGATCATATTAACCAAGAAAGATGGAAAAATTTCCAGTTAAAATTGCTGTTTTAAAGTGAAAATGTCTGGAAGTTATCAGCAAATAGTTTTCATTTCTATCAAGTTAAAAGTGCCTTCTTGGGAAAATAAGAATTATATCTATGTTATATTTGAAAAGAAAGTTAATGCAATAAATGAATTTTTTTCCTATGATTTTCTCTTTTCTCTGATGGTCCAAGGATGGGAAGGGGCTATAATTAGACCTCCATCTGCCTTAGCAAGTTTAGTATTATAACAGCAATATGGTATTTATTAAGCATTTACTATGCACCAAGCACTGTACTTAGCCCTGGAGTAGATATAAAATAATTAGATCAGATAGGGTTGAAGAAGTAGGGAAAGCAGATATTTTAATCCCCATTTTATAGATGTGGAAACTGAAGCCGCAGAGAGGTGAGGTGACTTTTCCAAGGTCTTCCAGAAGACCCCTGCCAGAGTTGAAATTAGAACCCAGGACTCCTGCTTCTCAATCACATATTCACATGCTACCTATATCTCTCAGATGGGAAGTTCTTCGCTCATCTCTAGCTTAGTGGAAAGAAGTTGAAACTGGAAGTCAGGAGATCCAGGATCTAGTACCAGCTCTGACACTGGCTTGCTGTATGACGGACACGTCCTTTAACCTCTCTGGATCCTGATTTCCCCCTCTGCAAAATGGGGACACTCTACCTGCCTCTCTCTATTAGGTTATGAACATGTATGAGAAAGGGACTCAATCAATGATATTTATTTAGTGCTATGTGCAGAGCATTATACTAAGCAATTTGGAGAGCACAATGCAATAGAGTTGGAAGACACAATCACAGACCACAAGGAACTTACATCTAGAGGGGTTTTGTCTGACCTGATTCTTTTATATCTACTCCAGTGTTTAGCCCAATGTTTGACACATAATAAGTGCTACCAGTCCTGATCTCTTTCTCCTAGGTGACACCGATTTTCTAGACTTGAACAAGATCAGTTTGCTACCCACAAAGATGATACTTTCTGTCAATATTTGAGTACCCCAAATGCAATAGGTTTAACACTGAATACATACGTATATCATCTCTGACCTATCTAAAGAACACCAACAACCCAAGGGGATGAAAGAAACTATTCATTTAAAAATTTTTCTGCTTGTCTCCCATTAGAGTGTAAACTCCTTGTGGGCAGGGAACCTGACTCTACTGTTATGTGCTTTGCAAGTGTTTAGTACAGTGCAAAGCACACAAAGGGTATTCACTAAATGTTACCACCAGGAAAAATTGAAAAGTTTTTTTCTGCTGCTCAAGGTTGCAATTAGATCTACGACACAATGTAATATAGCTCCCTGTAATCATCCAGTACTAACAACTCATGATTTAGTACTACTGAATGTGACTTCTTTCCAGCAAACATTAACATATAGCTATATGATTCCCTTCCTTTGATAAATTATTTTGGGTTCACAAGTGGAAGTCTATGGGGAATCCACCAATGAAGGAAGATCGCTTTCCATAAAGTCACAATGGCTTCATGGTACCAGCTTTGATAAGCCAACTTGAAAATGGTAAATTTTGGGGGAACTTGCAAAAGACAAGGATCACTGTCCATTGGTTTCATGGTACCCATAAGTTCAGTGGTAGTTGTGTCTGGTCTTATTTCTTTCTTAGCTTCTGCCTTTTTTTTTTAGCTTCTGCTAATCAGATTGGACACCGTCCCTGTCCCTCATGGGGTCCACAGTCTTAACCCCCACTTTATAGATGGGTAATAGAGACAGAGAAGTTAAATGACTTCCCCAAGACCACACAGCAGACAAGTGGTGGAGCTGGAATTAGAACCCAGGTTCTTCTAACTCCCAGGCCCAAGCTCTAATCATTGCTTAGGCCTTGCTGCTTCTCTCTCCCTGCCTTTCCATTCTACTGTCCAAGTATTCAACCCCATGTTTCAGTGATCTGGGTTATTACAGAAGAGATGTGATATCCAATCTTTCCTTAAGAGTCATTTCATCTTGGGAATCATATCTAGTTAATTTCTTTTATCCATCTGCTTTCATAAGACAAAGAGTTTGTGATGGTTCTTATAATAGCAACTTTTCTAGTTGACTATAATATAGAACTACAAAACGCCCAATAAAGTTCCTGGATAAAATGCTTTCCACCCTTAAGCACAAAATGAAAATTATGCTCTTGGTGTATTTCTTTCCTGTAAATATTGGTTTCTGTCATTTTATTTAGATGTCTGATTATAATGAGATATTTGTTTTATTTCATAAATTATGCTCTATATTTTAGCACCCAAGGCATGCCATGGAATTCTGTGGCAGAAATGTTGCTTTGTTTTACATTTATGTTCCTATTTATTTCAACCTATCAAGGTAAATGCTATTTGCTTTGTTTCTATTGTTAGTTTTCACTCTGAACATTTGTCAGCTTGAGACAACAAACATTCATCCCATTAAAGCATAAGTTCACTATGGGCAGGAAAAGTGTCACCCCTTTGTTTCACACTTTTCAGGTGCTTAATGCGATCATTGCATTCATGCGGGCAGTCAAATAATAATAATTATGGTATTTGTTAAGCGCTTATGTGCAAAGCACTGTTCTAATTGCTGGGATAGATACAAGCTAATCAGATTGGATACAGTTCCTGTCCCACAGGAGACTCACAGTCTTAATCCCCATTTTACAGATGAGGGAATTTAGGCACAGAGAAGTGAAGTAACTTGCCCAAGATAATAATAATAATAATGTTGGTATTTGTTAAGCGCTTACTATATGCAGAGCACTGTTCTAAGCGCTGGGGTAGACAGAGGGGAATAAGGTTGTCCCACGTGGGGCTCACAGTCTTAATCCCCATTTTACAGATGAGGTAACTGAGGCACAGAGAAGTTAAGTGACTTGCCCACAGTCACACAGCTGACAAGTGGCAGAGCCGGGATTTGAACTCATGATCTCTGACCCCAAAGCCCGTGCTCTTTCCACTGAGCCACGCTGCTTCTCAAGATCACACAGCAGACAAAAGGTGGAGCAGGGATTAGAACCCAGGTCCTTCTGACTGTGGCTAATCAATCAATCGATTGATGGTATTTACTGGGTGACAGATGAAAAATGCCATTGCTACTATGGAGAGCTTAGAACAGTACATTGTACCCAGTGCTTAATAAATGCCATTGCTAATAAATGCCATTGCTAATGCCATTGTTAATAGCAGTCGCTAGAGTGCTTGTTTTGTTTTGTTCTGTTTTGCTTTGCTGTCTGTCTCCCTCGTTTAGACTATGAGTCCGTAATTGGGCAGGGATTGTTGATATCTGTTACCGGATTGTACACTCCAAGCGCTTAGTACAATGCTCTGCACATAGTAAGCACTCAATAAATACTACTGAATGAATGAATAATATAAGAAACATGGCATTTGTCAAGCACTTATGGTGTGCCAAGCTCTGTACTAAACCCTGGGATAGATATAAAACAAGCAGGTAAATCACAGTCCTTGCCCCACATGAGGCTTATAATCTAAGAGAGAGGGAGAAAGATATTTAACCTCCCATTTTACAAATAAGGGAACTGAGGCCTACTGTACAGCAGTGTGCCCTAGTGGAAAGAGTGGGGGCCTGCAAGTTAGAGGACCTGGGTTCTAATCCCAGCTCCACCACACATCTGCTATGTGGCCTTGGGCTAGTCACTTATCTTCTCCATGCTTCATTTCCCTCATCTGCAAAATGCAGATTCAATACCTGTGCTCCCTCCTACTTAGAATGTGAGCCTCATATAGGAACATATTATCTTTTATCTACCTAGAGCTTAGTACAGTGCCAATGCCACCATTAATGCTGTACTCTCTCAAGGGCTTAGTACAGTGCTCTGCACACAGTAAACACCCAGTGAATATTATGAATCTATTGATTGATTAGCCACACTTAAAATAGCTTAGAACACTGAATTGCACCTGGAGGAACCCTCCAAAATGCCACTGGTACTATGGTTTATAATAAAAGCGATCTCTGTAGACTTTCAGTTTCCACTTTAGGCCAGACATCAAGTCACACACCTTCACCTTCAATTATTAACATTTAAGGAAAATTCAATGAGCAGAAATATGGTACTCCATTTAACGTTTTAGTTAGAAAATTAAATAAACAAAAACCTAGTAAGAATCTCTGATGCTGCAAGATGTTAAATCATATTCAAACCACTGGGAGGTAGAATTTGAAGTCTGGCTGCCTAAAAGCTTTTCTTTTTTTCCAGCTTTCATTCAAATCTTCAGAGTGTGACACACTATCTATAGGGAATACCCAGAGATCAACAAGGATGTGGTGGGGGGTGATGAGCTGATCTGCTTGCAATTGCTTCAGGTACTATCAATGCTCACCGACCTGTGCTCTTTTGCTTGCATTTCCTACGCAGCTTACTGACAATTGACATTCTTGTTTTCCTTCGTAAGCGGTGTATAGACAACGAATATGCAGAAAGCAGAGGTGGATTTGCAAGTGAGATGATGGTTTTCTGCGGCGATCAATATGCATAAAAACCCCAAGCAAAGTGCACCCTCTCAAAAAATGATTACCTCCTGAAGTGAATAAAAGTAACTCCTAATTATGAGAGAAATATGGCGACTTCTCAGTTTAATAAAGCTCTTAACAAAAACTGGATAAGATTAAGAGGTTGTCAGAAATACGTCAAGGGATTTTGGGGGACTATTTTCTAAAATCATTTCTAATTACCTTTTAATGGGGCCGATTTCTCTGAGCATTAAAAAAAAAAAGCCAGGTCCAGATGAAAGTCAGCCATAAAGAAAACCAAACTGATTTATTTAACAGATGAATATTTAATTTATCTCTGTACAAGTAAACTGATCCATATTTCTAACTCCTTAGAGATCCTATTTCATGCTTCCAGTGAAAAGAGAGAATCTGAGAGCAATGTTCACACTGCAGTGTGAGCTGTTATAGGGTGAATATAGTAGAGGTTGCAGCTCTCAGGAATAAGACCAGAGTGTGTCCAGTTGAAATCCTGGAGTAGTCCTTGTTAATGGCTAGAGGGCAGTGTTAATAAAGCTGATTTTTTTTTATATGACCACTGTAAATGCTGATATGTTTTAGATCTTCAAAAAGAATTTCAACATTTTCCATTGAGCTTTGGTATGTAAATTTGTCATAGGATTGGTAAATTGGGAATTTCTTGGAAATAGTTCCTGTGTTTCAAAAGGACAATGTGCTACTGAGGTCTTCTAGACCTCTGCCTTGAAATAGGTTTCTGTCAAGATTCATCCACTTTTCTTACAGGATGTGCATTTGATATTTACTAATAAAGATAAATTGGCACTAAATTTTCATTTACTCTATTTTATTAAACAGAAAAATGAGAACATATTGTAATAATCTTTGTTGTCAATGAATATCAGTTTAAGGGTAGCTAATAATGAATTTTTAAATATTTTTAAAATTCCAGTAAGTTCCATATGGGTCAGAGCCCGTGTCCAAACTGATTATTTTTTACCTACCCCAACACTTAACACTGTTCTTAGCACTCATAATAAACTCTTGACAAATACCACATCTACTACTCTTCTGATCACAGCTCCCTATCAGAAATGACCTCGAATTTCTTACCCCTAGATTAGGTATTCTGGTAAAATATGGCACTATATAAGAGTAAAGCACTCCAGACCCAATCTTTTCCATGGAGTAATAAAAGTAAAAATAACAATAATTGTGCTATTGGTTGAGTGCTCACTATATGCCATGCTCTGAAGTAGGTACAAGATAATCAGATCAGACACAGTCCCCATCCCATATGGGGCTCACAGTCAAAGTAGGAGGGAGAAGAGGCATTTATTCCCCATTTTACAGATGAGGAAACTGAGGCATAAAGAAATAAAGTGACTCGATCAAGGTCACACAGCAGCCAAGAAGCGGAGTAGGAATCAGAACCCTGCTTGACTATTCCTTCAGCTAGGTCATGCTGCTTCTCAAATCAGAGTACATCTTCTGTTCTTTCTCCTCCTAAGAGCTTGTGAAGCAGCATGGCCTAGTGAAAAGAGCCCAGACCTGGAAGTCAGAAGGACCTGGGTCCTAATCCCAGCTCTGCCACTCATATGCTGTAGGACTTTGGGAAAGTCACTTAACTTTTCTGTGACTCAGTTATTACCTCATCTGTAAAATGGAGATTAAGACTATGAGCCCCATGTGGGACATGGATTGTATCCAACCTATCTTGTACCTAACCCATTGCTTAGGACAGGGTCTGGACACAGTAAGTGCTTAACAAAGACCAGAAAAAAAAGGGCCTGAATCCCAGGTGGACAGGGCTTCTGTGTCTGATTGGCATGTTATAGCTATCCTAGTGCTTAGTACAGCATTTGGCCTTATAGTAAGTGCTTAACAAATACCACAACTATGGTCATTATCTCCTGGGTTCCTTGTCAGGCGCTCTACTTCGCAAAATTGGCCTTTTCCTGCTTAGACTAAGCTGCTTAGACTAACCTCTCACATGTCCTGTCTCTGGCCGGATTTCTTTCCTACTTTATATCTGACAGATGATCACTCTTCCCACCTTCAAAGTCTTATTAAAATTACATCTCCAAGAGGCCTTCCCAGACTATACCCTTATTTTCCCTACTCCCTCTCCTTGTGTATCACCCTTTTGACTGGATTTATATCCTTTATTCACCTCACCCTCAGCCTCACAGCACTTTTATACATAGCTTCTATCTCCCAGTATAGACTGTAAGCTCCTTGTAGGAAGGGAATGTGTCTACTAAATCTGTTATATCATACTCTCCCAAGCACTCCATACAGTGCTCTGTACACAGTAAACCCTCAATTAATATGATTGAAAGGGGAGAACTGGGCACAAAAAATTAATAATAATAATAACGATGGTATTTGTTAGCACTTACTATGTGCCAAGCACTGTTCTAAGCACTGGGGTAGATACAAGGTAATCAGGTTGTCCCACTTGGGGCTCACAGTCTTAATCCCCATTTTAAAGATGTAACTGAGGCACAGAGAAGTTAAGTGACTTGCCCAAAGTCACACAGCTGACAAGTGGAGGAGCCAGGATTAGAACCAGTGACCTCTGACTCCCAAGCCCATGCTCTTTCCATTAAGCCACGCTGCTTCTCAAATTACATTCCTATAAAGTTCCTGTAATCCACCCCATCTGATTTTCAAATTCTGAAAAGGGGGTTGAATGTTGGCATTTTCTACTCTTCTGAAAATGTAACTTGCATCACAGTATAAGAAATGGAACACTGACTAGAAGTGAAAACAAATCCAATTAAATCCAATTAAATTACTTTTATTTTCAAAACTGAAATGTAGAAAGCAAGCATGGACAATGCTTGAAATTAATTTGGTTGTTAAAACATCTCAACCCATAAAATGTCAGACACTATTAATTGCAGAAGATAGGTTGATTTATACTCAAAGAATATCATTTCTAACCTTCCAATTGGGATAGAATGAACTGGAACTGGACAAAATCTAATCTATCACTGCTATTTCTTGAGTGCTTATTTTATGAAGTACACCGAAACAAACCCAAGGAGAATTCAGAAAAAGCCAAAGACCAGTCCTCTGCCTTCAAGGGGCTTGCAATCTAACGTGGGAGACAGGCAGTCATAAATTGTTTTCAGATAGTGAAACCCAGAGGAAAACCAAGTGTATACTAGAACGGTACGAGTATGTTGGGAAAATAGTTAAACAAATAAAGTCAGCTCAGTCTTTTCCACTAGACTGTTGGCTCCTCAAGGGCAAAGATCATGTCTATCAACTGTATTGTACTCTTTCAGGAGTTAGTACAGTGTTCTGCATGCAGTAAGCACTCAATAAGTACCATTGATTCATGGAAAGCAAGCAGATCCAGGATTTGAGATGACTCATTTTACAGAATTAACATATACCTACTTACAGTAATGGACAAATTACTGATTTTACAGGTGCTCTCGAATGACTGGGTGGATTGATGAATCTTTGTGGGTCCAGGAGAACCTGATTGACCAGCATGTTCCCTTTCCAATTCATGCTTGTAGAAGATACCACCTATTCTGAGCACCAATCGCCTTCTAGGGAGCAGGGTTTGGCAGGGGGGCCGGAAGGAGGGGGCATTCAGGGCCATCTTATATCCCTAGCAACACAGGTATATTGCTAGGCAGAGCTGTAGTTTCACCAATGTCCAAGAAACACAGACAGCAGGGAGTTCCCTCCCTGCCTCCCCCACCATCTAGCCACTACTTCTGGGTACTCCGAGTACTTCTAGGGTTGCCCAAAGGGGAGTCCTTTATAAAGACATCACTCAGTGTTTCTGGAAAGGGGAGGAAACTCTGCTCTTCCATTTCCAAATCTATGGAGGAAAACCTCCTTGGGACAACTCAGTCATCTCCTCACTTTTTCCCCGGTCATTGCCACCCACAGATATATTCATTTTTCCCTTTTCTCACTCTTCAATCCTTCCACCCAGCATGGCCCAAACATACATAATCCCCTATGAAGGAACTACCCCCACCTTCAGAGATGATGATGCTAACAACAACAACCATTTGTTGGCACATATTCATTCATTCAATAGTATTTATTGAGTGCTTACTATGTGCAGAGCACTGTACTAAGCGCTTGGAATATACACCAAGTACTATGCTTATCAATACAATGGAGTCAATACAATCAGATAGAATCAATACAGTAAGATCAAACAGTCCTTATACTACAAAGGGCTCAGAGTCTAGGGGAAGGGAGGTCAGGTTTTGAGTCCCCATTTTACAGAAGTGGAAACAGAGGCACAGAGAAGAGAAGCAATCTGTCCAAGCTCAAATAGCAAACCAGTGGTGGATCCAGGATTTAGAATCCAGGATTCCTGACTCCTATCCTAGGCTCTTTCCACCAAGCCATCAAAACCTTATTAAAAGCACAATTCCTCGAAGAGGTCTTCTCTGACTAAGCCCTCATTTCCTCTCCTCCCACTCCTTTCCACATAACCCTCACCATGAATATGCACCCTTTATTAACCACTCCCTCAGCCCCACAGCACTTAAGAACAAATCTGTAATTTATTTATATTTACATCTTTTCACCCTCAGACTGAAAGCTCACTGTGGGCAGGGAACATCTACCAACTCAATTATATTATACTCTCCCAAGCGCTTAGTACAGCATTATGCACACAGTACGTGCTGAATAAACATGAATGATTGATTGATTTTAGCAATGTTGTGAAGGTTGAATCAACAGGATTTGGTGACAGACTGAATATGTGGGTTGAATGATAGAGATGAGCCTAGGATAATGCCAAAGTCAAGGCTTGTGAGAGAAAGAGGATGGTGGTGCTGTCAGCAGTGATGGAAAGTCAGAGGAGTGCAGGTTTTGGGTGGGAAGATAAGGAGTTCTGTTTTGGACACATTAAGTTTGAGGTGTTGATGGGGCATCCAACCGAGTTGTCCTGAAGCCAGGAGGAAATATGAGACTGCAGAGGAGAAGAGAAATCAGGGTTGAAGAGGTAGATTTGATAATTACCCACATAGAGATAGTAGTTGAAGCCACGGGAACGAATGAGTTCTCCAAGGGAGTGAATATAAATGGAGAACAGAAGGGGACCAAGAAATGAGCCTTCAGGGACTCCCACAGATTGGGGGTGGGAGGCGTAGGTGCTCAATAGACATAGGTGCTCAATAATTCACCATGATTTATTGAGCATCTATAATGCAGAGTACTTTGCTAGATGCTGGGGAGTATATAACAGATTTAGAAGACACGGATCCTGTCTTTGAACTATTTGCAATTTAATGGAGGAGTCTGCAACTATTCAGGCACAAACTTAGTGAGATTCACTCACAGATACAAACTGACAATTCAGTGTAATGAGCCAGGTAAGCTTCTATCTCAATGGAAAATACTACAGGCTCACCCAAAGGATATCACCCATCCCCACCCACTCCACTCTTCTAAAGGGTATTGTCTGAAGCCAAGACTAGTTTTCCCCTACTCCTCTTTCAGTTCTAGAAACCAAAGTCACCTGAAATCTGCAACCTAAGCGATTCATTGCAGTTTCAATTATCTGTAGGGACACCATGCTACAGATAATTGAAAATCCAAAAGAGTCACTTACCTGTCTTAGAAGAGAAGTGGATTTCAAGCCAGGGACTGGGTTCTGTATTGAGTTTAAAAGTTCCTTAGCCATTTGCAAAAAGTGGCATGGAGTTTCCCAGCAGCAAAACTGGATGAGGTACAGAGTCTTGGAGATAAAGATACCGCTGTAGATATTGGTGGTAGCATTTGGTAATAGAAATGATGATGAAATATTTGCCCATGAACAACACGAGGGCGATGGAGACTTACAGGCATATTGATTTGCAGTTGATGAGATGCAACAATTAATTGGAATTTATCATCACTAAAGGTTGAAAGTGAAAAGCTGTACAAAATTCATCCCTGTGTTTAAAGATCTTATATGTATCAGATACTTTTCTGTGTGTTTTGATCAGCATAAAACAACAGTTCCTGACCATTAGCTTCAGAGATTTGTATCCTCAAACTCTTTGTTACCTATCTGGTCTCTTTCTTTACAACACTCTACCTTGCATTCTTCACTCCCCCCCACCTACTAAGCATCCCTCATTTTCAACTCTTCCACCTATGACCCCCTACACACTCTTTAAACCCCTAAAACATTGTTCTGGATCAATAGTTCCATGTCACGTCCCTCCCCACCTTCAAAGCTTTCCTTTCATTCATCCATTCAATCGTATTCATTGAGCACTTACTATGTACAGAGGACTGTACTAAGTGCTTGGGAGAGTACAATATAACAATAAACAAACACATTACCTGCCCACACTGAGTTTACAGTCTGTAGGGGGAGAGAAACATTAATACAGATAAATTACAAATATGTACATAAATGTTGTGGGGCTGGGAGAGGGGATGAATTAAGGGAGCAAGTCAGATTTACTTCCTCCAGGAGAATTTCCTTGATTCATCTCTGTACTCATCTTGACAGGCAATATCCTCAATCACCTCAGCACTTCTGTATTTGATCTGTTCATTTCTATTTTCACTACTACAACTAGCAACTGTGGTATTTATTAAGCAGTGACTATGGGCCAAATGCTGGGGTATATACAAGATAAATCAGGTTGGACATGGACACTTTCCTACATGGGCTCATAGTCTAAGGCGAAGGAGAATAGGTATTTAATCCCCTTTTTAAAGATAAGGAAACTGAGGTTCACAGAAGTTAAGTGACTTGCTCAAGGTTACACAGCAGGCAAATGGCATAGCTGGGATTAGAACCCAGATCCTCCTGCTCCTGTGGCCTTTCCATTGGGCCACCCTGCTTTACTAATTCTCTATTGATTTTTACTTATATTCAGTCTTCTGTCCTGATTCATTAGGCTATGTCTGCTTGTCTTCCTCAATAGCCTGGAAGCTCCTTGAAGACAAGCAACATAGCTATCCTCTTTTGTATGTTGCCCAAAGCCTACAGCAATGATAGGTGCACAGTAAGTACTTTAATAGACATAATTACCATCTATGATATTGATATTAAAAAATTACCTTCTGCCATTTGAGCTAAACACTGTCAATATTTCTCGTCTTCCATAATATCGTCTTCCCAAAATATAGTACAGTAAACTGCTTTTCCTCTGAATTAGAAATAAACATATTACCTGAGCAAAGAATTCTAGGCAGTCTTGAAGAATTGGGTTAAAACTGCATTCTAAAAATGAATGAAGAATTGGGCTATTTGATTTAGTTCATCTTTACTTTCTTTCACTCTCATACACAACACACATACGCACAAACAACACACCTCAAAAAGCTCTGTCTTCTTTTAAAAGTCATACATAATGTATTTCAAATGCAATCTTAAATATCATTTCTGATTGACTCTTTAATGAGAATTTTAAAATATCATTATAATGGCTTGATTTTATTTTTGGTATGACTTACAGTGTTTGACTTTACTTTTTGTCATAGTGATTTTCCTGCAAAACTAAGGCTCTTTAATGCAATGAACTCTCAAGTGAGAATGAGGTCTGTTTCCAAAAGTGACTAAAAAAAGATAAGAAATGATGAACGATAAACTAAATGGTTTCCAATCCTTTCTTGTCCAGTAACTCATCAGAGCTCCCGGATTTAATAAAGGATGAATGGGCAACTGTTTAATAAGTGCTGTGATTCCCAGAATAAATACAGAGGAATGCTGCTTACAATACTATGCTTAAATGATAGTCACTGTCTAAGTTCTTTATGTAGCAAACTAGATGCTTCCAATGAACAAGGAAGCTCATCAGATCAATGAGGCAGCTCTCCCATCACTGAAGCACAAATAGCTCTCAAAGCAAATAATAATGATGATCATCATGGTATTCTTAAGCACTTTCTGTGTGCCGAAGCATCATGTTAAGCCCTGGGGCAAATACACGACAAAACAGATTGGATAGAGTCCCTGTCCCACTTTGGTCTCACAGTGCAGGAGGCAGGAAGAGCAGGAATCATGCCTAGTTCAGAGATGAGAATACTGAGGGCTAGACAGACAAGGTGACTCGTTGAAGGTCACACAGTCAGCCAATGACAGAACTGGGGCTAAAACTCAGATCTTCCGATTCTCAGTCTCACTCTCCCCAACTGGCCATGCTGCCACCCCAAAGCAGAAAAACCAGCCAAAAAGGTCTGCTGTCCTTTAACCATGAAAGTGATGACAATAAAATATCTCTCATCAAGCCCACATAAAAGTCAATAGAAAGACGATAAAAGTTTTCAGCTTTTCAAATGAGGGTGACTTTTTTTTCTTTATAATGGTAATTTGTTAAGCACTTATTGTGTACCAGTCACTGTACTAAGCACTGGGTAGCTACAAGCTAATCAGGTTGGGCACAGTCCCTGCTCAACATAGGGCTCACAGTCTTAATACCCACTCTACAGATAAGGTAACTGAGGCACAGAGAAGTGAAGTGACTTTCCCAAGACCACCCAGCAGACAAGTGGCGGAGCTTGCAATAGAAACTCCACTCAGGTTCCAAGGCCTGTCCTCTTTCCACTAAGCTATGCGGTTTCCAAGCATGGACCTGGATATGCCATAGTTGTCTTCTTGAGTATTTCAATAAAAATAATAATAATAATGATAATGTTTATAAATGTGGCATTTGTTAAATGTTTACTATGTACGAAGCACTGCTCTAAGCACTGGAATAGATACAAGGTACTCAGGTTGGACACAGTCCCTGTCCCACATGGGGCTCACAATCTTAATCCCCATTTTACAGTTGAGGCAACTAAGGCACAGAGAAATAAAATGACTTACCCAGGGTTTCACAGCAGACAAGTGGCGGAACCAAGATTAAAACCCAGGTCTTCCGAATCCCAGGCCCGTGCTCTTTCCACTAGACCAGTCATCTACAAATCATACTGAGGATGCACAGACTGTAAGCTAATTTTGGTCAGTGAGCATGTCTGTTTATTGTTGTACTGTACTCTCCCAAGTGCTTAATACAGTGCATGGCACACAGTAAGTGCTCAATAAATACAATGGAATGAATGAATAAATGCAGAGCTCTCCCAGTGAGGTCCTGATGCACTCCGTCCCCCAGCATGGAGGCAACGTTCATGGAAGTGAGGCCTCACTGGGAGTGACATAACAGCAACACAACCAAAAAGCTGCTGAAAGTGAAGTAAAAAGGAATGAACGTAATCAACAGAAATGCTTCGAAGACCAAATGGAGCACAATCTCAACAGATACAGCACTGCAGTCAATTTATAGCAAACTCTTTTTGGCCTCTAAGACCCTCAAGGGCAGGAATTACATCCTTTATTTTGAGATGGTCAGTCATCAGTTCAGAAACCAGAGCGGCAAACAGGCCAGCCACACGAATGGCTTTAGAAAAAAAATTGAAAATAACTCCAGATATTGCGAAGAGCAATCATAATAGATCAATCCAGATCAGCTTCCGTGGGTGCCTGGGATTGAAACCACATGTGCACAAAAACAGAAATTTCTCATTGGAACCCAAAAGTCAGCTTGCAAGTTAATGAAACAGTTACATGCCAGGAAAGTTCCTGGTGCTACAGGGCTGAATCCAAACTTTTTCAAGGATTTGGAAGCCTGACACCCAAACTCTTCAGAGAAACCCATGCACCCCGAGAAGGAAAGAACAGAGGCCTGGAAGTCAGAGGACCTGGGATCTAATTCTGGCTCTGCCACCTGCCTGCTTGGGCAAAATCATTTAAATTATTTTGTGCTTCAGCTTCCTCATCTGTAAAATGTGACCTAAATAGCTGTTCTTCCCCTTAGACTGTAGGACAGGTACTGTGTCTCACCTACTTATATTGCGTTTACCCCAGCGCTTAGTATTCATTCAATCAATCGTATTAATTGAGCACTTACTATATGCAGAGTACTGCACTAAGTGCTTGGAATGTACAATTCGGCAACAGATAGAGAAAATCCCTGCCCAACAACGGGCTCATAGTCTAAACAGGGGAGTGCTTGGAACACAGTAAACGTTTAACAAACATCATTATTACTAGTAGTAGTAGTAATAACACAAAGACCAGACTGGGATGCAGTCTCCAATCTTACTTCTGCAGATGATTGTTCTTTATACCCAATTGCTTCTTTCTCTGCTCTACACATGAAGTTTCAAATTGCTCTAAATTCCCCTTGGGCCTTATCCTATTTCAATGCTTTCCTCTCTTGCGGCTGACCTTTGGGTTATCCGTTTTGTTTGTTCTTGATCTCAATCTTTTCAGCCTACCTTTGCTTACATGTGGAACTGCTCTTTGGTTGATCTAACTTTGTTTATGACTACTCTCTCCTCCCCTTTCCTATCTGCACCTTGCTCGACCTTAATCCTTGTTTCACTTCAGAACCTTTCCTTTCAGGACCCAAAGGGAAAGTACTCCCCAAGGGCAGTCAACCAGCTCTCTCCCTCCTACCTATCCTCACTTGTCACCCACTACAACCTAATTCACACACTTCAGCCCTCTATCATCAAACTACTTACTGCACCTCTTTCTTTCTCTATCACTGTTGAATCCTGGCCCACAACCTCCCTCCTCCATATCTGACAGACCACTCACTCCATCTTCAAAACCCTCAAAAAATCACATCCCCTTTAGAATGTAGAGCCCTTTTGGCAAGGGACATATCTACCAACTCTGTTATACTGTACTCTCCCCAGTGCTTAGGACAGTGCTCTGCACTCAGCGCTCAAGAAGCATAATTGATTGACCTCTTTCAGGAAGCCCTCCCCAACTAACCTCTTGTCTCTCCACCCTATTCTTTTGTCCCTCTGCACTTCAGTCCACACCTTTTAAGCACTTTGATACTCACCTTACCCCAGAGGACTTATTTACATAATCTTACATTTGGTCTCTGCCCCATCTGTAATTTATTTTAATGTCCGTCTCCCTCACTAGACTGTAATATTCGGAAAGACAGGGATTGTGTCTGATAACTCCATTGCACTATTCCAAGAAGTTAGTACAGTGCTCATCTCACAACTAAGTGCTTATTACCACTGAATTCTTGTGATTTCCAAAGTGCACCCACTTGTCCTAGCACGTTCTGGCAAAATCCAGGGTTAAGGGAAACTCTTATTGAAGTTCTTCTATATCTTATGTCACACACTTTTTTTTTAATGGTATTTGTTAAGCACTATGTGTCAGGTACTGTAAAAGGGACCGGTGTAGATACAAGTTAATCAGGTTGGGCAGGGTCTCTGCCCCACAGGGAGCTCACAAAGTCCTGTGTCCATTCAAGTGATATTGTCAGACAAATGTTTCCTAATTTCTCAAAAGCTTTAAGCCAAAGTGCATCGTATAAATTTGCATTATGGCAGAACAGACTATGGCAGAGTACATTTTTTCCCTAAACAATGCTTTTGTATACAATTTCCTTCTTAAGTTTAACAATTCTAAATGATTTCCCCATTTTCACTATTATAATTAATAATAACAATAATTGTGGTATTTGTTAAGGGTTTACTAAGTGTCAGGCAGTGTATTAACCACTGGGGTGGATATAAGTAAATCGGGTTGGACACAGTTCCTGTCCCACCAGGGGCTCACAGTCTCAATCCCCATTTTACAGATGAAGTAACTGAGGCAACAGAGAAGTGAAGTTACTTGCCCAAAGTCACAGAGCAAACAAGTGGTGGAGCTGAGATTAGAACCCACATGTGGGAATATTTTAATTTCAAGATCCTTGCAACTAATTCTTACTAATTTATACAACACAACTACATACTGCTACCACTTGTAAATCTTCATTTTAATACTGGAAATTATTCAGGTTCAAATAAGGGAAGGTCTTTGGTTAAGACATTAGGAGTGCATTTCACTAGAAAGATCTCTTATATCCTCTCCTGATATCATTGTTGGGATAATTTGTTCACCATATCCTGCCGAAATGCAGGCTATTCAAATACAATCCAAAATGATTAGAGTAATGCCAAGAAGAAAAGAGAAGGTCTATGGAGACTGAAAGAATCAATCTCTTAGAGGCAAGGAAGGAAGAAGTTCTTAGAGAAACAAGGCATCAGCTAAGAAGGCTAAGCAGTGCAGCAATTCAGTCAAATTTTATAAATTTAATTTAAAATACATGAACGGGTTCCAGCTGCTTTAACAAGACTCCAACTGACATTTTCTAGAAATAAATGATCATCTCCAAGTGAGAAATCTAGTATCTTGGTAATCATTAGTACTGTACTGACCAACTCAATGCCATTGAATAAAACTAAAACCAAACAAGTTGCATGAAGAATAAAATCACTGTAAAAGACCAGCCCTACTGTAATATTAAACTACTTAAATTCATTTAATTGGAGAAGTTAAACACTTTCATTCACAGACTCTGCACCTATTTCAAATAAATATCCCTTGAGTCTGTATTAACAAATACTGAATCAGTGAAATCTATGAAAGCTCACAAAGTCTAATGACCATGCTATATTTAGAACACATTTTCCAATTAATAAAATACAATTATTTAGAAATGCACCTCTATGCTCCCTTCTATGATCTCCTTCTTGCTTCTTTCCATAATTACTTGTTTCACAGTCTTGCTTTGTATAGGGTCTTCTACAGCACAAAGTAATCTTTGTAGAATTAAAAGAGCTCAAGAGATGCTTTGGCATCCCTTTATGCCGGGGAGAAGCCAAACCACACAAAAGATATGACCACTTTACAGCCACCCTGCCTTGCGAACAGCTCCATAGGAACATGGTCTGGGACGGAGTGGACAGGAGGCTTCCCATGTGTGCTGGACCAGATTAAGGTGATGATTTATATTTGAACTGGCTACAGTCAGCAGTCATTTACAGTAACCAAACTGAGCTTCCTTTATACTATGGCAAAGTGCTTTGACAACCTTCTATTCTATATAGTCAGGGAGGACCCTAAAGCCACCCAGCTATGCAATCAAATGTTCCATGAAGCCCCAGTTGAAACATATTTACCTGCAACCCACAGGGCTGCTACTTCTGGCTAGGCGATTCTCCCCTCCATTCCGTCATGAGGAGAATACTGTGAGAGTTACAATACGACAAAGTTGTACTCTCCCAAGGGCTTAGTACAGTGCTTTGCACACAGTAAGTACTCAGTAAATGCCACTGATTGATGGATAATACTGGGGAGGACAAAGGGCCTGCAAGGTGGGCAAACATGGAAAGCCATGTGGCCCAGTGGGAAAGGCACAGGTCTGGGAATCAGAAGACCTGGGGTTTAATCCCCGCTCTGCCATTTACCTGCTGTGACACCTTGGGCAATTTATAACTTCTCTGGGCCTCAGTTTCCTCAACTGTAAAATTGGGGATTCAATACCTGTTCTTTCTCCCTCTTAGACCTTGAGCCCCATGTGGGACAGAAACTTTCTGCCTTGATGCACTTGTATCTAACTCAGAAGTAAGAACAGTGCTTGACACAAATACGATTTTACAAATATGATAATAATAATAACAATAATTATTCATTATTTCTGTGCCCTGGGGAAGAGGAAGGAATGGAGCACACTAGTACAGAGCCCTTGGAGCATTTCAGGTAGAGGGTATGCGGAAGGCATGTAGGGAAACTGAGGCACAATATGATTATGGGCATCATGATCCAGCATCCACTAAGTCACTGCTAACTTCCTCTATTGGGTTCACTAGTTAGCTTTGTTTTCCCTGCCCAATACTCAAACAGCAGTTCTGCCTTCAGCTTTGAGGATTGCAAGTCAAACCAGATTTATCAATCTCATTTTATGGTTCTGAATATGAAAATATGGAGTTCACTTTCTGCCTTACTCTATTGAAATAACCAGATACCCCCAGCCATGAGAAGTGAAGTGACGCAAGATAAACCTAAAAGTGATAAAACCAAATTCTTGGCAATGAAATACCTTTCATTTTTCATTAGCTAAAGCATTTATTAAAAACTTATTATGTGCCAAGACCTGGAAGCTACAAGATAATCAGATTAGAGACAACCTCTCTTCCACACGGAATTCATAGTCTAAAAGATCAGGAAAGCAAGTATTTGATCCCCATTTTATAGATCAGGAAATTCAGGCCCAGAGAGGTTAAGTAACTTGCCCAAGGTCACTCAGCAGGCTGATGGCAGAGGTGGGACTACAGTTTGGTCTCCTGAGTCCTAAACATAGGTTCTTTACACTAGGCCTCGCTGCTTCCCATTTTTGTTGTGAATGAAGATGTATTAGACTACTAAGTAGCATGCACTTGTGAAATGTGATCCATTTAGCAAGAGCAATTCCTTTAGCTGTCAAAAACTGCCAATTGAATTGACAAAAAGATTCTCTTACAACTCAGTGGAAGATACAAGTCTTTGTTTCTACATTGAGAGTTGGCGGCATTGATCATTACGTGGCATTCCAAATAATATTTCAGCCTAGAAGAAAGCCGTGAGCCATCAGCCAAAAACAAGTGGGTGTTGAGAAAGGCATTGTGGCATTTGTGTAATGGCTAAGTATTCAAACTTCGGGCTTCTAAGACATAGTTTTCACCACTCAATTTTAATAACTGAAAGGCAGTGTTGCCTAATGGATAGAGCATGGGCCTTGGAGTCAAAAGAACATGGGTTCTAATCCAGGTTCTGCTACTTTTCTGCAGTGTGACCTTGGAAAAATCACTTAACTTCTCTGTGTCTCAGTTACCTCATCTGTAAAATGGGGATTAAGCCTGTGAGCCTTATTTGTGACATGGACATCAATGTCCAATCTGATTAGCTTGTATATACTCCAGTGCTCAGTACAGTGCATGGCACATATATGCACTTAAATACCATTAAAAAATGTAAATAAGCCATGGAACCATCATTAAAAAAAAAGGATAATTTTTTGGATCATAGCTATATGGTATTTTTTAGATCTCAAAATGTTCAACTGTGCAATTTCATGGTGTTAATAGACCAGAATGTTTAATTTATATTGATATTTCTTTCATTTCTAGCCTGAAAGCTCGCTGTGGACAGGGAGCATGTCTACAACCCTGTTACATCGAACTCTTCCAAGCACTTAGTACATTGTTCTGTACCCATTAAGTGCTTAATATAAATATCACTGATAGAATCAATGATTAAAGAAAAAGAATATAGCCATATACTTGAATATATGTTGTAGATAGATAGAAAGATAGTTTACTATGCAATTCAATATCGCTCATAATGTTTCTTAAAATATTCGGGAATTAATCTATAAGAGTTAAACTGCATGAGAGTTGAATGCTGCAATGGTTTTCATCTCCTAGTATCAAATTCATCCAGGCTGTCACAATGTTTGAAAACTGAGGTTCTCCAAAGTGGAGGAGGATTCATCAAAGAATCCTGTTAGAAGACATGTTATGCTGTCCTCTATTCTGCCTTCCTCTCTTTCCTCTCCTCTATTCCTCAATCAAGCACTGGTATTTATTGAACACTTACTGTGTGCAGAGCACTGTACTAAGCATTTGGGAGGGTACAATACATCAGAGTTGGTAGACATGTTCCCTGACCACAAGGAGTTTACAATCTAAGAGTTTGGGGGGGGGGGGTAATGAACATTTTTATAAATTACAGATATCCCTCACTCTAACTCTTCTGTCCTATTTCTCCCTCACACACACATATGCACACCCTATCTCATCCCAAAAGAGAATAAATAGAAGGGAGGATAATAAAGAATAAGGGGTAAGTGGAGTGAAGAAAAGAGAGAGGAGACAGAGACAGCAATCTAAATATAACATGGAGCCCTCGGAATGGAAGAAAAGGAGTAAGGAAATAAAAGATTACTGAGAATCAGTCCAGTTCAGCAGTACTGAGGTTGTTTGCAGTGACTATTG
The DNA here is from genome assembly GCF_004115215.2 of Ornithorhynchus anatinus. Lineage (NCBI taxonomy): Eukaryota > Metazoa > Chordata > Mammalia > Monotremata > Ornithorhynchidae > Ornithorhynchus > Ornithorhynchus anatinus. The sequence continues at coordinate 30,147,953 of NC_041746.1, forward strand.
TCACACCTCAGGCAACTGTCATGCATATCCTATGGAATTTGGTGGAACTTTCTCAACACACAGATTTTGGGCATAACTCTCTGTAAACATTTGCTCAACGACATTGTAAAACACACCATCAAATTCCTTAGCTCTCACTGTTTCACATTTGATATAACCTTATAGTGACACAAACTAGGACATGACAGATGATTCGGCAGAAGAGTTATATAACATTTTTAGTATGTGCTTTGGGATATTGATTTATAGAATGATCTCTAGGGTCAACAACCATGTACTGAGTGTTCCAGAAGTTGTAGACGGAAAGATCTAATAGATCATATCCTCTTACCCTTTAGGCAAGTTAACCACAAATTTGTTTCAGATAAAGTTCATACCTGATAGTAGGGTATTTTTCTTTGTCAAATGGGGCAGAGTTAAAATATTAGAGCAGGATATACTAGCAGGAACAAAACACTTTTATTTAATAAATGTATTTATGAAAGACACATATAAAGAGAGACAAAATCTCAGTTGATTATTGGCTCAAATCAAGATGGGAAAAGATGGGTCTGTTGTGTCTACCCATGTTTCATTATAGTAAAAGGATTAGTTGATATTTGTTACCTCTGATATTAAACAATAAACTTACATATGAATGTTGTAATCAAATCAGATGCATAACCCATTGACAAATAATTATGAACTGAATTCTGGTGAGGCAGGTGCATTTGATCAAAGAACAGTTGTGGTATTTGTTTTAAACGTATTAAGTGCCATGCATTATATGAAGTGCTAGTATAGATACAAGATAATCAGATTGGGCACAGTCCCTGTTCCACATGGGGCTCACAGGCTTGGTGGGAGGGAGAATAGATATTGAATCCACATTTTACAAATGAGGAATCCTCAGGGACAGAGTAATGACCTCTCCAGGTCACCCAGCAGGCAAGGGGAGAATGTAGGATTAGAACCCAGGGCCCTGACTCCCCAGTCTGTGCTCTTTCCACTACACCACACTGTTTCTCAACTAGCAATCCAAGACATTTACTGTATTGACTGCTTAATGATGCTTACAAGGGTAAAACCATTGTAAATATTTTGCATTGTGCAAATGAAAACTACTATTATGGGTGAATATTCTCTATTCCATTCACTGGCTCATGGATCAAAGAGCCTCCAGGAAATGTCAATTTCACATGCTGTCCCAGAATACACAATTTAGCATTTGGATTTTTAATTTAGTGAATATATTTGTAAAAAACATACAAGCAGACAGCTCCCTATTGGCTACACATCTGTGTGGGATTAGATGCAAAAGCTATTTTAGCAAGCACTGGCAACAACTTATATGGATTTACTTGAATGTAATTAATTATAAGAAATGGAGACAAAAAAGTGGTGAAGGAATCACAAAACACACTGCTTTCAGCAATAACAGCATTCAGGAAGGAAGGATTGCTAGCATGAGCCCGGGAAAGGGGATAAATCAGGCTTTTTTCACAGAGTAAGTCAAAACAGTTTGAAGCAGCCAATGGCTCGTTGATAAAACAATCCTTAGTCTGCCTGATCCTACTGTTGAGTAGACAGGAAATAGTTCATCTTTCAGGTTACTAAGTTCCCAGCTGGCAAATTATTGTGTCAGTGGCATCCACATAATGTGTTTCACCTTGAAAAACAGTTTACCGATATTTACATTTCCTAAGTTGCACATGGCAGGTCCAGGAGCATCTTGGGAAAATACTAGTTGATGATGATGAGATGAAAAGGGGAAAGGGGGAGTCAGTGTCAAGACATGAGTTTAAAATCAGGATATCCTGGATCTTGATCCTGGACACAGACTACTACATTATGCCTCTCCCTCATCATCTACCATGTGTATATTTCAACTCTTTCAGACACAGGAAAGAAATGGAAATATAATTTTCAGGGAGAACTGTGACTCACCCCTGAAGGGAGCCTGACTCTAAGAAGATAAAAGCAAGCTCACAGATGTTCATGGAGTTAAACTTAGAATTTTGGAAATGCAGCTTTAAAACAACAAAATAATGTCGATCAAGGAGAGACAGGCCTTCTGTAGTCTCCCATATTTTACAAAAAGATAAAAATACTTGACATTTATTTTCTCTGATGTTAAGGAGAAAGCTCTTGAAAGAATAGAATGCTCAGACTACACACATAACAGACTGTTTTCTGTGGAATGATGCCCTGTGAATAATAATTAGGGTATTTATTAAGTCTTTACTTGGTGCCAAGCACTGGGTAGGTACAAGATAATTAGTTCCTGTCCCACATGGGGCTCACAATCTAAGAGTTAGGGAGATGACAGGTATCTAATCATGATTTATAAATAAGTAAACTATGAAAGGATAAATACATGAATAAGTGTTACTATGAATCAAAGATAGAAGTGCTAAAATGCATAAAATTAGGTGGTAAGGGTAGTTGTCTCCTTGGTTTTTTTTGTATAGATATATTAATTAAATTAAAAATCCAAATGCTAATCTCTGAAGGTGGAGCTTGATCTGAGAATGCCTCCTGGAAGAAAGAGCACAGGTCTGGGAGTCAGAGGTCCTGGATTTTAATCCTTGCTCTGACACAGGCCTACTGTGTGACCTTGGACAAGTCCCTTAACTGTGCAGATTAAGAAACTCCATAAATTGGGATTTAAATCTCCCTCCAACTGTGCCTGACCTGATTAATTTGTATTTTCCCTAGCACTTAGTGGTGCTGGTAATATAGTAAGCACTTCAATATCACAGTTATCATTAGGAGGGCTTTAGAAATGGGGAGACGTTGAAGCTTTGCTCTGAAAGCACTATGGCCTAATGGATAAAGCATGTGCCTGGGTCCTAATCCTGGCTCCATGACTTCTCTGTGTGGCCTTGGGCAAGTCACTTCACTTCTCTGTGTCTCAGCTACCTCATCTGTACTATGGAGATCAAGATGGTGAGCCCAGTGTGGGACATAGACTTTGTCCAATCTGATTAGCTTGAATCTACTCCAAGGCTTAGTACAGTGTTTGGCACATGGTAAGCACTTAATACCATTAAAATAAATCAATATTACATTATTTATAATCAATATCATTGATAGATAAATACTAGAGTGAAAACCCCTCACCAAGTGTGTGTTGGGTTTATTTCTGTGTGTGGTGTAATGTATAGGTAGTGTGTATTAGTCTCACTCAACAGCATCAAATGCAATAATCTCCCCCATCCACCTCCTCACTTGACTATGTGATTGAATTTAGAAGAATTGGTCAAAGAAGGGAAAGTTAGGGGAGTCACACTGCAAATTTCCAGCATGGCCAGAGAACAGATTTCAGATTGCTTACTTAAAATGAAGCTCATAAATTCTTTAGAGTGCCCAGCCCATTAAGCAGTTATAAAAAGACAAATGGTCATGGTGATTTGTGGTGAGGAAGGGAATGGATTCTAGCTAGCTCTATTATCCACAAGGAAAGGGGAAACTGCAGGGAGCTGAAGAGATGAGGCGGAGATGTGACTTCGACAGCGGTGAAGTGAGAGGAAGGTGGTGAACAGATAAGCGGACATTAAGTAAGTGGGGGATGGAAAAAAATGGTTGGGATGAGAGGATTTTTACGGATCGTGGAGAATTTTTTGAAAACAGGAAAAATCATCTGAGTTGAATTTGTAGATGAACAGAAACCCAGTCAGTTAATGTGATGAAGGAGGGCAAAGTGGGAGCTGTGGTTTTGCTTCACCGAACAAGATAATAGCCTACTCAAAGTATTCCAGGCCCCCGAAATGGAGAGACCAAAGATTTAAGATGGCTGTAAAAGAAAGAATTGTAGTCATTGACATAGGAAGGATGAATAAGGATATCAATGGGAGTCTAGTCAATACAAAAAAGAAATTTGGCAATGTTTCAGTATAGTTGATAGGCAGAGCTATGTGAATGGGGGAACACTTTCTTTTCCTCCGCACAATTTTCCTGTACAAGTAATTTTTAAGGCATCCAACCTCCATGGGCTGGAAGGTCTTTTGAATTGTCTTTTCTCAGTCCATAAAGATTTTGCCTGGCGGATGGCAGCAGCTAAGAGCTGTCTAGCTCTTGACTGCAGATATATGCATCTCCATTTTAGGCAATGCTTAATATTAAATTATTTTTATTGAGCCATAAATAGTCAAAGCGTCATGCACTCGATAAAATTGTGCCCAAGGAAAGTTAGACTCCCAGTGTCCAAAGTTTTAGTCTTAGTATATCAAAGGATAGAGCTAATCCACTGAAAAACTAAACTCTTTTTCCACTGGGTTCCTGGCAAAGCCTTGCCATTTCTCTATATTTGCCCAATTGGAAGGGGAGCAGAACAAAAGACTTAAATGAGTCAAATATTCACTGAAATACTGAACTCTCTGCAACAAGATTTTGATCCATTTGGCTCTGAAACATAATGAAAGTGGTTCAAATCCAGGTTGAATTATGTTTTGAACAAAGGTCCTGTCCCACCTTTGGGCACATCTACTCCTTATAAAACTCAGAGTGGAGACAGGAAGAAAGAGGTAAGGTCATGCGATGAATTTGGGACACCAGGTATATAAGAGGATCTTGGCCTATCAAGTTCCACCCAGTGAATTTGTATGGGTCAGGTGAAGTCACCCAGGCTCAGGGGGTAAAATGAAACATGCTCTCTGATTTTCTGAGAGTTTCCAAACCCACTGGGACCAATCCCCAAGTAGCTTGGAATGGGTGGGTCATTAGGAGTGCTATTATGAGTGTGGGGAATATCTATTTTCGCAGAAATACCAAGTACTCTCCCTCGTGTACATGAAGACTCTTACCTTTGCCTGCATGTGCAAAATGTGATGTGGAATTATGGAAGGCTATTCGATTACTGAACATAGGGGTATTTTTGCCTAGAGGTGTTAAATAGAACTTGTTTTTCTACAAGACCCAACTCAATGAATAATTGGTTTACTGTGGGGCCTAAGGGGGCAATTTATCAAAGCCCAGCAGTGAAGCCACTCAAGGGTGTGGAGGAGGGTCTTCAGATCGTTGGCAGAAAAGGGTTGCATGTTTAGGATAGTAATCAATCAATACTATTTACTGAGTGCTTGCTCTGGGTAGTCACTGTACTCAGATCTTGGGAGAGTACAATTGTGTTGGTAGACATAATTCCTGCCCTCAAGGGGTTTACAATTTAGATCAGGGACAGACACTGAAATAAATTATAACAGAAGCAACTGACTCTAAAGAGAGACACATAACGGCTGAGGGGGGTGGATAAAGCTATGAGTATCTTGGGGAGCGAAGCCTCTAAACTGTAAACCCATTGTGATCGGTGAATGTGTCTGCTAATTCTGTTGTATTGTTCTCTTCCAAGCACTTAGTACAGTGCTCTGGACAATGTAAGTGCTCAATAAATGTCATTGATTGAATGAATGAATGAAGCAGGAAGGGATTTTGAGTATAAGCTCCTTGTGGGCTGGGAATGTTTCCACTAACTCTGTTGTAGTTTACTCTCCCAATCACTTAATACAGTGCTCTGCAAACAGGAAGCCCTCAATAAATTTCATCCATTGACTGACCATCCATTGAGCAGTCAGGGAAAAAAACTGCAGTGGCTTCTTTTCAGCACTGCCTTCTAGAGAAATCAAAACACTACTGCAGCAGGGAAGAGCAATTCTCTGGATTTCATACAAATAACCCCACAGGACCTTTGTTCATATACATAATTTATATTAATGTCTGTCTCCCCCTCTAGAATATAAGCTACTGATGGTTAGGGAACATGTCTTTCAACTGTTATATAGTACCATGCTGTAGAGTACAGTGTTCTATAGTACAGTGCTCTGCACTCAATGTAATTGATTAAAATCTTAATCTAGACTGAAATATGTCCATGCAACTCGGATTCTAGTTTCACCAGTTGTTCTTGAAAGCACAAAGCTATAGACAATAATATTATAATACAAGGGATTTTTATTCCCAAAGCACTCCCACTCTACTTAGCTCATTTGTGTCCTCACAACATTCCTGTGAAGTAAGAGGAAAGTCAGGTATTATTATCTCTGTTTTCCAGAAGAGGGATCTGAAGCTCAGAGAGGTTAAGTGACTTGCCCGAGGTCTCACAGCAGGCCAGGGGCAGAGCTGGGCCTAGGATCGGGGTCATCCAACTGCCAGATCAGTGGCCTTTCCAACCCATCTCATATATCATCTTGCACAGAGGATGCACATTTTTAGTAAAAATTTATATCAGTAAATACACTCCACTCCCATCTTGATTCTGAAAATCTGCCCAATTCTAGTTAGAATAAATATTTGAAGCATGCTGGGAAAGCATCTATACTAATCCATGTATGTGTATGTGTGTATAAATTAAATTTCAGAATATAACACAAGTTTCAGAACATTTGTAATTAATTAAACTGGTTTCAGAGCCTTTGAGAGGAATATTTTTCCCAATGTAGCAGAAATGTTGGCTGCATAATGCGGGGTATGATTTATTTATAGGCTCCTAATGAAGACATATCTAATCATCATAATTAATTGGTATTTTTGTGCTTTGAGGCCTAATCACAGAAACTTTCATATGTTGGCTCACACTGAACTTGGCTGTGGGGCAGAACTGCAGAAGAAATCTCTCCTGCTTCTTCCATACAATCTGTTTTCTCATTATGTTGACCAGCTGATATCAATCAATACCATGTATTGAGTACCTACTGTATGTAGATTAATAATAATAATGATGATGGTATTTGTTAAGCGCTTACTATGTGCAAAGCACTGTTCTAAGCACTGGGGAGGATACAAAGTGATCAGGTTCTCCCACGTGGGGCTTGCAGTCTTAATCCCCATTTTACAGATGAGGTAACTGAGGCACAGAGAAGTTAAGTTACTTGCCCAGAGTCACACAGCTGACAAGCGGCCAAGCCGGGATTTGAACCTATGATCTCTGACTCCCCAGTCCGTGCTCTTTCCACTGAGCCAGGCTTCTGTGCTAAGCAGAGGTGCCAACTCTTCATTGTGAAAGCTGGGGTGAGAGGGGATGGGAATGATACGGGGAATGGGGATGGGGAGGGAACAGGCTATCTGATGGGAAATTTTCACGTGTTATCAGAGACCTGAGATGAGTCAAGCCTGGGAGTCCACAGGGTCATCTATGGATCTAAGTGCTTGGAGAGTAATAGAGTCCACAATCTCAGCCTTCGGGGAGCTTACAGTCCACCAGCATTGGCAAATCCCGATGTGAGAATCCCGCCAAGAGTTCATTACCATTTTAACTACCGCAGGTGATAAAATGACTTGGGGAGGCAGTGTGGCCTAGTGATAAGAGTACGGGTCTAGGATATGAGGATCTGGTCATTCCAACTGAGGCAGAACTCACTGCTTTCAGCTTTCATGTGAGATAGGTGTGTGGGCGGGGGGGGCGGGGAGGGGGAGAAGTGAATGGTAACTGCATTCAGATCTGCTATTAGAGATCTGACACAATAACTCAGACCTCTGCCTCATTCGGGTCATCTGCTCCTTTCCTCCCCATTTATCAGTTGACCAAAAAAAAATCCTAAAGTGCAACGTTTGACCCTCAGTATATCAGTATACCAATTCTGAGCCAAAGGGTGCACCTATTCTCTGCAGTCAGAACTGAACTGCACTGACTGAACTGAACTGAAAATAACTAACTAACTAACTAAATAAATAAATAAATAAATAAATAAATTTTAACCACCTACCCTAATGGGAGACATTAAAAGAAAACTTGACTGCAAAAATTTAAGATTTTTCAGACTAGTGTAAGTGATACACTGATCATCAGACCTAAACGGAGTTTCTTGACAGGATATGGATATTTTTCTTTCATCCTCATCTGCTTCCATTTTCCTATTCCCCATCTCCACCATCATGGTGGGCTTCCTGACCTCTTTGGGGGAGATAAGTCAGGATATAAGGAGAGCTATGTTAAAGATACTTTCTACATTCAATGATCTTCTCATCTTTGGTCTATTAATATCCAAAGGAGTTACAGCTGGAGACTTCTAAATGAGACGAAAAGCCCTGGACTCCTTATCAGGCAATGATATTTGAGCAGTCACTGTGTCCAGAGTATTTTCCAAAGCGCTTGGAAGAGTACAATTCAATAGAGTTGGTAGGAGTTTACAGTCTAAAGGGGGAACGAGGCATTCAAATAAGTTAGAGATAAGGGAAATGGCATATAAGGATATATACCTGTCAATCATATTTATTTAGCACTTACTGTGTGCAGAGCACTGTTCTAAGCACTTGGTAGAACACAATATAGCAATGAACAAATTCCCTGCTCACAATAAACTTATAGTCTAGAGCATGAACTTACAGTCTAAGTGCTTTAGGCTTGAGGCTGGGGTGACTATCAGGTGCTTAAAGAATACAGATTCTAGTGCACAGGTAATGCAGAAGGGAGAATGAGTTGGGGAAATGAGGGCTTAGGGAAGGCCTCTTGGAGGAGATTTTTAGGATAGGTTTGAAGGGAGGGATAGTGGTGGTCTCATTCACTTCTTTGTCTTCTTCAATAAAAGGAATGTTTCCTTAAAAGTGCTATGAGTGTGGGTGTTAATTTTAACTGGGCATTGTTCCGTTAATGTAGTAGTAATAATAATAGCATTTCTTGAGCATCTTTTGGGTTCTAGCCACTGCTCTAAGCACTTGGGAATACAAAGTATCCTGTTCCTTGCCCTCAAGGAGCTTGCAAGTGCCTCTAATAAGCAATAGAAATCCTAAAGATGCTACATAGCATGATGTAAAAACGGTGTTTCCCAAATGAATACTGGAAATAGTTGTGGTTTCTATAAAATATACCCAAGGCACTTTCTCTTTTCTTCCTTCTTTTGGGTTTAATTGTTAATCATTTGTCATTGGCCCCAAGGTAACAGGCAGATGACAAAGTCTTTGCATCTTGAGTAATGAATTACACCGAGGAGACAAATGAAACATCAACTTTAAATCACCCTATAAAATGCTGCTGATTTTAACTAGCACCTAGACACAAAGAAGTGCCCTGCTTTATGCCAAGTTTATATATCCTTAGCACAAAAGCACTGTTTCTCAAAGGTCTTTGAAAGATGATGATCAAGGTTCCAAATACTATTATGATTAATCACGTTTACTCTGACTGATTAAACTAATTGAAAAACCAAGGTAGAATCTCTCTCTAGACAGATTTTTATTTTATTTTATTTCTAGGGTAATAAAAAACAAATGTCATCCTCAATCCTCAAAAATAATTATATTGTTTTTAGGCTGCCAGAGCAGATTGCTTGTCTGTTTGTTATTATATAAACAGGTATGCAATCTGTTTTGGTGACCTAAATGTTCCCTGTTTAGCCATTAAAAAAAAACTTGGAGATGATCAGGAACCAGATTTATTTCTCGGTAATTATATTGCAATATTGTATCAATTACACCTCATAACAGGTGTCACCTCTTTTGTGGGTCACTGTCTGGGGAGAGCTCTAAGATTGAGTGAAAAAACCTCCGCAAATAGGAAATATTATCACATTTCAATGTTTCCTCCACCCCTTTAGGGTTTTACTTTATGTACAACCATAAGCCTTGATGAAAAGAGCCCATTAAACTAAAAAGGTAGGGAATTGTTCCTGTAAAACTGGTTGATGACACCATAAAGAAGAGCTTGAACAATTTCTTACGGCCCTACTTTGAGTTTTGCAGTTAGTGAAGGTTAAGTCTCAGTTAGAGATACTTAGCTCAACTGTATCTGAATTTGTTGATAAAGGAATTGGTTCATAAATGGAGAGAGAACAACTCTTAGTACTGTGCTTTGCACAAAGTAAGTGCTCAATAAATGCGATTGATCTTTCAGATTTACTGCTTCTCTTCCCGACCAACAGCCTACTAGGAAGTACAGTTCAAATACCAAATTCAAAGGAAATGATATTCCATCTTGTCCTGAAGCTGAAAAGAATGTCCTGTATCTATTTGGAAAAAATGATATTGTATCCCATAATAAAAGGAATGCTTGCTTAAAAGTGCTGTGAGTGTGGGTGCTAATTTGAACTGGGCAAATTTTCTTTTATGTAGCCTTTCGTGAGCTTCTTTTGGGAAAAGCACTTGGGGAATAATAAAGAGTGACCTGTTCCCTGCCCGCAGGAGTTTACAAGTGCCACTTTTCTGCTCTGTGACCTTGGGCAAGTCACTTAACTTCTCTGTGACTCAGTTACTTCATCTGTAAAATAGGGATTAGGACAGTGAGCCCCACATGAGTCATGGACTGCGTCCAACCTGAGTAGCTTTTATCTATCCCAGCACTTAGTACAGTTCCTGGCACATAGTAAGAGCTTAACCAATATCTTCTAAAAGAAAAAAACAACAATTCAACTTTAGTAAATCACACTTGTACTCAAATTCCCATTCTCGAATGGCAGCTCCTAGAATGATCCTCATATTTAAAATAATCATAATACTTCAGGTATCCCTCTCAGATTTCTCATGGGAATCTCAGGTAACTACAGCAAACATCATTATTAATTAAAATGTATTATGTGCAAGGCAATATTTTAAGTGATTTGCAGTATGAGGGGAACACATGGCCCCTGCCCTGAAGGAAGCTTTAGTCCAACAAGGGCAGTGCAAAGAAAAGTAGTTTAAGGAGCTGGGGTGGTAATTTAGAGAGGATGACATTAGTTGACTATGGGGCTGTGGGTAAGGTGTCACGCTTGATTTCCATTTTCGGAAGGTGTAGTTGGCAATAGTGGAGGTGTAGTTGAAGAGAAACAGCATGGCCTGGTGAAAAGAACACAGGCCTGGGAATCAGATGGCCTGGGTTCTAATCCCAGCTCTCCCACTTGTCTGCTGGGTGAAGTTGGGCAAGTCACTTAACTTCTCTGTGTCTCAGTACCCTCATTTGCAAAATAGGGATTCAATACCTGCTCTCCCTTCCACTTACACCATGAGTCTTGTTTGGGGCAAGGATTATCTCTGACGTGATTATCTTGCAACTTCCCTGGTGCTTAACACAGAGTATGCAGTTAATAAATACTATTATTATTATTAAGGAAGTTGGTTCTCTGGTGAATTTTTGAAGTTGGAAGAAAGGACTAAAGCAGGCCATTCATTCCATTCTTGTTGAAAACAGGACAAGTTATACCACCACAGAAAAATACACCTCTTTTCCTGTCTCCAGTGAATGTGGGAAAGAGGAGGAAAGAGTAATGCTAAAGTCTGCAGGATTTGGGGACAGCTCTACTACAAGTCTACAAACTGTGTGATTGAAATCAAACAGACACTGGGCATGCTCCAACCTGGATCTGGAAGAGGAAATCTTTAAATGTTTAGACTACAGCTGTAGTCCTTAATCTGAATCACGAACCAAAACCTCCAGCCTAAAACACGAACCGATAGATCCCTTTCACATTGCCAAACGGACAAAAGCAATGGACAAGATTAATCAGAATCACCAAAATTGGTCAAAAATGGGTTCCTACTGGGTGCCAAAATGGAAGAGCTCACCACAGTTTGAATAGGCATAGATCAAAATGCACAAAACATCATTAAACTACAGTTTTCTGATACTACAACCCATTTTATATCCGCTTGAATTCATTCCTCAGAACTGCTTATAATAAGCAGCTTCTAACAAGCGTTCTGGAATTAAAACTAGAAACAATCCAAGATTAGAGATCTCAGCAGAAGTTAATTGAATACTTATGCCATGCATCTGTTCAAACTGAATATAACACGTTTCTTTAGGTCCCCAAATCTGCCTCATGGTTCAACTCTAAATGAATAATGCATATGTGTGTGTACAAGCGTGTGCCTGCAGACTCCACATTTTAGATGAGACTATCTTTTAAGAGGTGAAATTGGTGTTGATGTCCCTGGAACAGTGAAGAGACTGAAGACTGCCCCTTCACGTACTGCTTATCTTCTCAGTATTCTTAATTTTTGAATTTTAATAACTTATTACTTGGGATTTCTTCCTGCTTTCTATGTCCATTCTGTGCCTAGACTGTGGCTATGTCTGACTTCTTTATTCTGGTTCTGTCTCAATACTTAGCACAGTGGTCAGCACAAACTAAGTACTTGATAAGTAAAACAACAATAATGTTATAACTATTATTAGAGTTAGGGGAATAAAATGGCTAAAGTCCCATTCTCTGTACTCAAAGCATGGTGTACTGGATTCTGGGAATCAGAAGGAAATGAGTTCTAATCCTGATCCTGCCACTTCTCTGCTGTGTGACTTTGGGCAAGTTCCTTCACTTCTCTATGCCTCAGTTACTTCATCTATTAAATGGGGATTGAGACTTTAAGCCCCATGTGGGACAGACTCGGTCCAACCCAATTGGGCTCCCAGCATTTACTACAGTACTGGGCACATAATAATCATTTAACAAATATCATAATTATTATTAAAGAGGTTACAGTTTTTGCCATGAACTGTCCTCAGAGGGAGTACTTGGAGTGGATACCATTTATGGGTTCTAGGATGCAATGGATAGCAGCCTTCTGAGGTAGCACAACAGCCACAGCAGAGCCATGGTGACTATGCTGAGGTTCCTAATGCTGCCACTGCAATCTCACCAGAAGTGGCTACTTCACAGGTGGTGGGACAAATGACAATTTTGGGACTGCCCTTTGGGTTAAGGATTGTCTGGGCACATTGACCATGGCTTTATTGTGCAAAAAAGTTTATTGACTTCTTCGCTGAGTAGAGGGATAATGAGTTCAACATGGCTCACTGCTCATTTAAATTGGAACTGAAACAGACATTTTTGGGAAACTTCAGGAAATTTAGCTACTCATTTCTAACCATCTGGCCAATGGGGCTTAGATTGAGCCAGGTTTAAAATAAATTATCCTGTTGGCAAGCCAAAAAAAAAAAAAAGGAAAAAAAGGAATAAGAAAAAAGAATGGAAACTGGTCCCCAACATCTAGCATTCAATGCTTTTAGGCTTCTGATTCTTAGCGTCACCAAATGTATTCCCTCTCTGACATTAGAATCTGTAGATTTGGTTGAAATTTGCCAAACCGATAATAATGTTATGAACTTGATTTCTTTTTTGAGCCTAGCTGCTAGTCTGGTCTATCTTACTTTTTAAAATCTCCAGAGAAAATAATTATATAGCTTGTTGACCATCATACCCACACTGCTACTATTCTATTATGAAAGGAAAGTTTATCTATGTGTAGAAAAATTCCCCATTTGCATGCTGTGAACACAGTGTTCTCTCTTCAACGACTTCATGTTCTACAAATGAAACAACAGGTAACAAAACAAAAATGTAAATTATTGAGCTATCAAAGGCTTCAAATCAGAAAAGTGAATGGTTCTGAAGAGATTAAAAGAGGATGTCTAATTTTCACTAGTGTGACAACTTCCTTAAGTGAACAGTTTTGTCTGGACAGTCTTTCAATCAAATGAGTATCACTTTTTCTGGAAATCATATCACTACATATCTCACTTATGAAAATATTAAAATGTATTGATTCCACCCCACCAACTGAAAACCTTATATAGCAATTTCTATTGTTCTAGATTTTTACTCTCTCCTTTTTCCCCCCACTCCACATTCCCAATTCTTTCTCCTCCTCCACATTGTCTTTTTGAATGTAGTCAATGAGTCATGGAACTGGGAAAAATGCAGTGAGTGATTCTACCTAGCATCACCAATCAATTGTTAACATTTATTGAGAACCTACTGTGGCCGGAACACTGTACTAAGTGCTTGGTACAGTAGAATGAAATAGCCCTCAAGGAGCTTACTGTCTAATGGAAGACACATTCACAAAATTATGTCTAGCCATCTTAGAAACTCCCATGTGTAAAATGTAGAAATGTAATATATAGCAAGCCTTTTTCCCCATGGGGAAGGCGGTATTCTCTGCTTTCTTGGAGTTACTGCCCTCAGAGAAGGTGAGAGGAAAGCAACGGGCTTTTTCCTTTTTGCAATCAGAAATGTGCCCTCTCCCAGAGAAAAAAAGAATGTGGTCTCAAGGTTGAGCAGAAATTACCTGATACAATCTTACACTGTAAAATGCAGTAACCTCAAAAATCCCAATGTCATGGATGAGAAGTAATTACTGAGAATGGATTATTGAATGAAGAGATTATCTACAATCAATTCTATAAATTCAAAGCGATTGTGTCCATCTGGGTCACTTGGAGACAACTCCCGAGCTGTGATTGGTTGAGGGGTCTGGGATACAGCAGAGAGGAAACAACAGGAAAAGGAACTAGGACAGATCGGGGGACAGAGACAACTGGACCCAAAATTTCAATTAACTTCCACCAATTTTTTATTCAAGCAGTCATATTTGAGTACTTATTGTATGCAGAACACTGTACTAAGTGCTTGGGAGAGTACACTATATAAATATAATAGACATATTCCCTGCCCACCACGAGTTTACAGTCTAGCCAGCTGGTAGCTGGGTCTTGGAAAAGAGGTTGAGATGGTTGGGAAAGAGGATGGTAATGGGTGAAAAGTGGACCCATTGTGACTGAAGAACTAATAATAAAAATAATGGTATTTATTAAGAGCTACATATCATTTACTGTATTGAGAATTGGGGTAGATGCAGTATAGGTAGATTGGACAAGTGCCGATTCTATGTTCTACACTGGACTCACAATTAAAGTGGGAGGAAGAGCATGCATTTAAGCCCCATTTTGGAAATTGAGGCACAAGAGACATCTTAGAGAATTCCCCAAGGGTCCCACTATTTCTTCAAATTCTTGGCTGGTAGTGTCAGCATTCAAGTGAAGCCTAAAGTAGGAGAATGAAGTTTGACTTTGACTTGATTATCAAAAAGTGTCTCAATGAGGGACTCTGGGCTCATTTGAAAGCCGTTGCCCAAGTGTCCTGTGGATTTTATTTAACTTACTGTCTATAAAAGCTCATGGCACTGGAAAAAAGAAAAAAAATGAAATACTTCCCATCACTCTAGCCCTGAAATGCCTTAAATGTCATGAATAAGAATGGAGCACCAGAGAACAGAGCTTGAAATAGAATAAGTGGAACCACAACAAAAAAATCCCAAACAAGTGAACTGAGAGCCAGCAATCTCAGCCCTAATGAAAGCTGAGAAAAATAAGAACAGATTCAATTAAATGCTACAGTTTCAATATAATGTTAAACTCACAAACAAAATGCAATTAAGTGTAGAGGCAAGACCCAGTTCCATAAATAGCTAACCATAATCATATCCAATTGGCATGCTATTATTTCCTATTAGGAAAAGGAAAGAATGAGAACAGAATGCGATATGAAAAGTCAGAGAGATGGGCGCTTCTAATTATGTCTTCATATGAATTAAGTAAGCTTCCATCTCCTGCTCACTTCAACTCCAGGCCTTTCAAAAATGCCTGAAATTATTACTGTCAAAATAGATGTATTCTTGCCTGTTCTGAGCAATATGAAATTTGGCAAGGGATAAAAGAGCTTAATTCACCACCAGATCAGAAAATCCTACATTACCTGGGCAATGATACTAAAGAAGGCAGCTTCTTTAGCTGTAAAATAAGTGTACCTGCCAAATCCTTCATCTCCCTATCCCATTTACCATCATCTCCAGCTTCTTCTTATTTGAGAATCAGTCTGTTCTTCTATCATTCAACAAAGAGATGTTCTGAGCTAAGATGTTTAGAAATAGAAGTAGTACCCAGGAAGTAAAGGTGCCATTTATAAAGACGATTTTTTTTAACCTCCTGTGAGCAGGCCTATTTTCCCAGGGAGTTCCCCTCTGCTCCTTCCATAAACTTTAACCCTCAGAGACTTCCATTTTTAGCAAGTCTCAATTTTGCAGCCCAGAGAATGCATAGAGCCTTTCACCTCTAAGTAGCCCTTATGAATTTAGGTCCCGATATAAAGTTCACCATTTGGTGGCCATCTGGGAACATGAGTGCTGGGACAATGAGTTAATGACCTCAGTTCATTTTCTAGTGGACAAGCTGTGTCCACTCCAGAAGCAAAAACGTGGGTCGTCTGAAAGTCCCAGCAGAGGGCTCAAATAATAAGTGGTTCTAAGAGAATGTGTACTTATTTCACACCAGGTTTGAACAGTGTGGAAGAGCTTGAACTCCTTCTTAGACTGCCCCAACTTGTTCCAAATAATTGTGAGCCTAAAGGTTCATTTAGAAAATGCCCAGCTATTAAGTACAAACAATCATTTTCCTTTATAAACCCCAAAGGGACCTTCAGAATAACGTTTTTCTTTGACAGACACTTTGGCCAACCAGCCAGGTTTTAGCACTCTGTTTTAACAAGTCTCCCAGGTCTGAAAGGTGATGATGAGGACAAGTCTACTATGACAAAGGTTTTCATTATGGGGAAATGATTAAAAGACCAGCAGCTTCCATAGAAATTAAAACAGATAAAATAAAATCAAGGACTCTCTCTAGTCAATCTATCCTTTAATAAGAACAAGGTTTCATGCCTCCGGCTAAAGCATTTTTTCAAAAAATGTTGAATGACTTAAGAAAACACTTGACTATGAGAAGATGATGGTGGTGAGGTGAAATTATGTCCATTTTACAGATGCAGAGGCTAAGACTCAGAAACATTAACTAGTGGTCCAAAATCACTGGGAGAGCTGGAAAATGGTGATAGAAATAAACCATTCTGAGGTGGTTTCCGGTTCAATGCTCCATCCACCAAGCCTTTCGCTTCCCTCTGCCCTTTGTGAAATGTTCAATTTTATTTTTTCACAATTTGGGAATTAATCTTTTGTCTGACTGGAAATGAGAGTTTACAACCTTTTGGTTCCACAGCTTAATAATTGTTACAATAAATTGTTTCTGTGCCTATCCACCACATTTAATTTCTCATTTTCTAATCCAATGACCTATTTTCCCCAGGAGGGAGAGATATTAAGACAGAATAGAGGGGAAAAAAGATTCATCAGGGAAAAAATGGAGAGGAAAAGGAAACAGAGTAATTTACAATATTTAGAGGCAAGTCCTTTCTCAGCTTCTTTTTAACAAATGTAAAACATAAGCATCTTCTTCCTTGCCACTCGGATCCAATAGAGATGTTTCATCTTGTTGCTTCAGCATAACTATTTTGGTATCTACAAAGCTTTTGGCACCATCCTATTCATAGAAAATATATTCTGGCACTATAAATCACTCCAAAATTTGTAGGAAATTATAATATGGAAAACTATCACACACATATCCATTTGGGTTCCAGCTTTAGTATGCTTCGGGACTCTCAGGACAGTTTTGAGGATGCTAAATCTTGAAACATCTTCCCCGATACTGGTTATCTCTAGCCACAGACTAAGTCAACTCACTTCAGAACTAAATAAATTGCTAATCTCAGCTTTGATTTCATATTCCTCTCACTATCTCTGTGAGGGTTCACATGTCGTATTAATGGAAGAATAGCTTAAGTGTTTTTTCCTTATTTGGAAAATAGCATTTTAATAGCAATTTAGATTTAGTGTGCAATTATTAGTCAGCCCTTATGCTTCTTTTGTGAGGCTGATTGGCGCTATCACTAGTTTTCCAGATGAAAAATATGTAAGATACAGCAAATAAGTACTATTGCTAATAAATCAGCCTTGTCTAGGTCACAGGACCAGTACTATTTTCTAAGTGCTTACTCTGGGCAGAGCACCCTACTCAGTGCTTTGGAGACTGCAATAGAATTAGAGATGATCCCTGCCTTCAAGGAGCTTACAATTTGGTGGAGAAGACAGACACCAAAGTAAATTATAAATAGAGAGAAGCACCAGACTTTAAGGTTCTGATGGGGGCAGGGGGTGGAATGACTAAGCTACTCTGGGGTGATGACTCAAAAGCATAAAGTGATTAAAAAAAAAAGAGTGGACCTACAGTGAGATGAGAGGTTAGTCAGGGAAGGCTTCCTGGAGAAGATCTTATTTTAATAGGGCTTTTAAGATGGAAAGAGTAGTGGTCTGCTGGATGTGAAGGGGGAGGTAATTCCAGGCAGAATAGAGGATATATATTAGAGGTCAACAGTAAGAAAGATGAAAAGGAGATACAATTAGTAGGTTGGCATTAGAGGACCAAAACATGCAGGTCGAGGCATAGGGCAGGTGGGAGAGAACTGACTGAACATTTTGAAGCCAAGGAGAAGGAATTCCTGATTGATGAGAAGATGAATGGGTGACCATTAGATGGTTTTGAAGAGTAGGAAGACGTGCAAAATTATGTTTCAGAGAAAAGACCCCGACAGCAGACTGAGGTATGGACTGGAGAGGAGAGAGGCTAGAGGAAGGGAGGTTAGTGAGGAGGCCTGCCCAGATCTGAATGACATTGGTGGACAAAATCAGTTAGCCACAGGAGAAGGCCTGAATCCCACCTCAACCCAGTCTCCAGTGCTCCACTTTTCTGGGACCCTCTTGCCTAGGCATTAATAGAGCATGGCTGTCAGGAAAGGCAGGTTCCTTTAACGATAACTGTCAGTCATTTCCTGGGAGGGAACTCTTGGTTTCCACTGGAAAAGATAATCCTAGTAGTCTCCACAGTTGTGTCTTTGAACGATTGCCAATCAAAAGGGGTAAAGCTAGATCCATTCCCACTCTATCTTACATTTGCACCCTCCTATCTTACTCACTGATTTCCTACTACACTCCAGCTAGCACACTTTACTCCTCTAATGCCAACCTATAAACTGTACCTTGATCTCATCTATCTTACCACCAGCCTCTTGCCTATGTCCTGCCTCTGGCCTGGAACACCCTCCCTTTATACATCTGACAGAATATCTCTCTCTCCACCTTCAAAGCCTTATTAAAACAACGTCTCCAAGAGGCCTTTATTTCCTCTTCCTCCACTCCCTTCTGTATCACCTCTGCTCTTGTAATTGCACCCTTTAAAAATAATAATAATAATAATGTTGGTATTTGTTAAGCACTTACTATGTGCAGAGCACTGTTCTAAGCGCTGGGGTAGACACAGGGGAATCAGGTTGTCCCACGTGGGGCTCACAGTCTTAATCCCCATTTTCCAGATGAGGTAACTGAGGTACAGAGAAGTTAAGTGACTTGCCCACAGTCGCACAGCTAACAAGTGGCAGAGCCGGGATTCAAACTCATGACCTCTGACTCCTTTAATCACCCCTCCCTCAATCCCACAGTGCTTATGTACATATCCATAATTTATTCATATTAATGTCTGCCTCCCCTCCATACTATAAACTCCGTGGGCACAGAACATGTCTGCCAACTCTGTTAAACTGTATTCTCCCAAGTACTTAGTGCAGACCTCTGCACACAGTAAGTGCTCAAATTGATGCAGATTGGTGATGCAGATTAGTTACCCTGCCACAGTGAAATCAGGAGGTGGGGGCTGGTTCTCAGAGTGGGAAAGGGGTGACAGTGAGCAAGAGAGAGACAGGGAGCGAGGGAGTGAGCATGCACAGTCAGTTGCCAAATAGGAGGAAGGAAGGTTCCCTCATTCAAAGAGAAAACTTCCAGTCAAATTTGATTAGCTAAGATTTGGTCTATGATTTTGCAAAGGAATTTCCACCTCCCATGAAATGGAACCCCTTTAACTCCCAGTGGACCCATCAGCCATTTTGTTGATGAGCAAGAGATCTTCAGATGTCATTTTCCCCAAGGTCCATTTTCACCTTGTCTCTGTTCTCCTGCTTTGATACGCACATTCTCCTCCTTCCTAACTGTTTCATAGGTGAAGCTCTGATGATTGTTTGAAATCTAATTCTCATCACCTGTTTAAATCTCCCAAAATTTGCTGCCATCATCTAACTCTTCATTCTCCTTTGACTCTCCTATGCCTTCAAAGTTCAAGCCTCCCTTATGCAAAAGCACCTCTCAAATCCACCATACCCTCTTCTTGTTACCCCATATCCCACTGGATTGCAAACCATTTGAGGGTATTGATTGTGTCTACCAACTGTACTGTAGCGTCCAAAGGATTATCAAGTACTCTTCACAAAATGCTCAATAAATATCATTGATTGATTCATCATCTGATACAACTCCTTGAATGGGCTGTACACACCTACTGCCTCTATTTCCTATCATCTCTCTTTTGGACCTCATGCAACCACTGCTCTACCAAAACTCTACCCCCAAGTTCTGCAGTGATCTTTTGTTGGCTAATTTAGATCCATTCTATCCTGTCCTAATCCTACACAATCACCCAGGCTCTTCCTAGAAATGTTCTTGACTGTGGTTCTCTTCCTAATCAGTAAATGGTAAGCTAGCAGGTATCGTGTCTACTGTATTCTCCCAAGTATTTCGTACAGTGCTCTGCCCACAGTAAAAACTCACTAAATATCAATGATTGTTCTGCAAATAATAGGTACTAAATAAATACTATCAATTGAGGGCAAAGACCACACCTTTGGCTTCTGTTGTGTGTCTACAAGAGCTTAGCACAGTGCTCTACATACAGTAGGGACTCAGTGAAAGCTGTTAATGATGATGAATGAATCAGTCTATGGCATCTAGTGAACACCTATTGTATGCTAGGTACTGTTCTAGGCATTTGGGACAGTAGTACAGTGCCAAGATAAATGTTCCCTTCGTACAATTGAATAGACATGGAAGTGAGATGTTGGGAGGGATCCACTTTCTCTGTATATTGAGAATTCTTAACTGAGCCCTTGTGTGCAGAGCACTGTACTAAGTGCTTGAGAGAGTACAATACAACAGAGATGCTAGACATGATCCCTGCCTTGAAGGACTTTACAGTCTAGTGGGTATCATATGGAACACAGTCTCTCTGCTTACCCTCTGCTGCTAGGAAATACCCATCAGAAACTCAGAGACCTTAATAGACAGGAATGCTGTAGCTATTTCATTCATCTTGTTTTCAGAGTCTTAGAAGGCATGTGATTTGGCTCATAGAGATAGCGTGTGTGTGTGTGTGTGTGTGTGTGTGCCTTGGAGGATCTCTTCTGTCCATTTACTTTAACCTGAAGGAGTCATGCCCAACAGAGTGGTGGAAACAATAAGCATGGGAAGGATTTTTCAGTCAGTGTTGGCCCAGGCTGGCAAAAATCCGTCATGAATAGCTAGTAAGAGAAATGGACTGCTTCTCCCCACCACTCTGCCCCAATCCTGAGGCATCGGGGAAGGTTGAGTCAGTCTGTTTACCATCCATCCTCACAGAGCAGATAGAGGGAGCAGATGGAAGAGCAGGAGGAGTCACATATTTGCCTGATCCTAACTCTATTTGGTATGAAAATCCTGGAACATTTGGGTGCCTGCACTGGAGAAAGAGGAATCTGCACATAATGATAAATAAGTGACAATCTGTTTGAGGACACAGCCACAGACGGGATGGCTTTATTTCATTTCCATTGAAGTTGTGGAATCATTTCAAATCAGCACCCGCCACATATAGTGCATCTAAAAACTACAGCCACCAAGGCAATAATAATCTATTTTAAGGGGTGAGCCTTCGTATGTTGTAAGTCTATTTTCATCAAGAGGGACTCCGGTTTCTGGATTGCTAATTCTTATATTTTAAATCTTCCACCCAGTCACTTTGTAAAGCTGCACCAACACAACATTTACTAAGAATCCTTGGTCTCTTAGGAAACTGGTTTTACGCAAGTTTAATATTTATTCTAAATTTTCTGTCCATTGGCCAAAGGGAAAAGGCATTTAGAATGAATCTGGTTCTCCCAGTGAGTGTCACTGAAATCATCTTCATTCTGTAATGGACACTTGGAAGGCAATAGGAGAGATACAAAACCTGAAATGACACTTACTGAAAGGCCAGATATAGTGGCCCTCAGTTTGTCACTGTTTTCAACAGATTAATTTCAGTGCCTCTGTTTCTTCACCTGATTTTTCAATGTTGGATTGCCTTCATCCATAACTGTGAATCCCATGTGGGACAAGGTCTGAGTCTAACCTGATTCCCTTGTATCTATCTCGGTGCTAAAAGACACCTAAGAGAAGTCGTGTGTCCTAGTGGAAAGAGCATGGGCCTGAGAGTCAGAGGACCTGGGTTCTAATTGCAGCTCTGCCAAACTGATTGCTGTTTGACCTTTGGCAAGTCACTTAACTTCTCTGTGCCTCTGCTCTCCTGTTCTTCCACCTAATTAGACTGTGAGCCTCATGCGGGACGAGTATTGTGTCCAATCTAATTCACTTGTAGCTACCCCAGTGTTTAGAACAGTGCTTGACACATAGTAAGCACTTAAATACCATAAAATTGCTTATTCAAAGTTCTGCACACAATAAGAATTTAATAAATACTACTGCTGCTACAGTACTACTTCCTTTGGCATGATGTATGGCCTTAGAATTATAGAAAGCTTAGGATACAGTTGTTCTTCATTTCCAAAGGTGCTCCACATACAATGAGATCCTATCTGTGTAATAACACTTCTGAATTCTGTATTTAATTAACTGTTTGGCTTACAGTCAAAATTTGTCTATAGCTTTATCGATCCAATATTATCTATTTTCATAAATACCAACCCAAATACAGGCACCCTAAACAGTAAATTCATGGATCATTACATCCACTATTCTCTGGTGGAAATATATTAAATTATGTGTGCCAAATTATTACTATGCACAATTGTTCAAGTAATTAAGCTCTGATAGTAAAAAATAGTAGTCATCAGTAGTTGACTTTTTCCAATAAATAACATACTCTAACCTTAGTTTCATTTTATCCTCCAGTTCTTTCATCTGAGTAGCTCAGGGTATGTTCAGCAATTTTTGTATTGATTCTCAAATAAAATATTGTATTATACATAGAAAATTACAGAAAATGTTTGCCAGGGAGAGTAGCTAATTATAGTCCTTCATATATATTCAAAGATGGATTGTTGGTAGCCTGCAAGGATTTCAAACCTTTTAGGAAGGATTTCCATGATAAGAAATATTGTTTGGGGAACGTATAATCCCATGAAGATTGGCATTTCCATTTCCCTGATTGTGTTGTCCAGATTTGCTTGTTGGACTCTTAGTAATTGCCATGTCTCGGAGTTCCGCCAGTTTACTGTATTTGTTTGGAGACTCTTGCTGCAGCTTTCTTAGTCGGTAGCTGAAGGATTTGATTTGTATTCTCTGCTCTAAAAAGAAACCCAGCATGATTAGTGTGCCTGTTATGGCTTCTATGCCTTGAACAAGGACAAAAGTGAACACACCAGGACCAAGTTGGTGAGAGGAGGCGAATGAGAGTGTTTTAAAGATTTATTCTTCCCAAGGGGAACTGAAATAACTATGTGTGTGTGTGTGTGTGTGCATATATATATATATACATATACACACACAAATATATAGCTGTACTATTTTAGGTAAAAATAAATGTGGGATTTGTTAAACACTTACTAAGTGTCAAGCACTGGAGTAAATACAAGATAATCACATTGGACGCAGTCCCTTTCCCACGTGGGACTCACAGTCTAAATAGGAGGGAGAATAGGTATGAGGCCCCATTTAACAGAGGGGGAAACTTAGTAACAGAGAAGGTATGTGATTTGGCCAAAGTCCCACAACAGGTAAGGGCAGAGTCAGGATTAAAACTCAGGTCCTCTGACTTGTAGACCTGTGCACTTTCCACTATCCCCGTAGCCTACTGAAATTGAGTCCAAACTGCCAATAGTCAAGACTTGATTATAGTTCTCCAAACACAGTAAGCACTCAATAAATGCCATTGATTGGACATTCTAAACTGGGGACCCTCCACTAAATATTCCAATGAAATGCATGCCCATGTCCAAAGGCCCAAATTAGACAGCTTGACTCCAAATTGCACATGCCAATTTCCTCTTGAAAGCACTTGCAAAGGAGAAATGGCTATATGCTGATCTAAGCACCCAAATGCAGGATGTGGGAGTTTAATTTATCTATTCAAATTCAAAAATTTGACTTGATGACTTTCCAATTTTGAATAGGAAGTGTGATGTCATGTATTTGCAGAAACAAAAACAATCATAAAAAATTTCGCAAACATGTGCCTGGCATCCAAAAGTGGAAAGGACTCCCCAGAGACACAAACACACCATGATTAATCGCAGAATTTGAGAAGAATTTGAAGAGAAAATGGGCTTCATAAAGATCAATATGTAAATGTGAAATCACTTGCTTCAAAGAACTGGATAGAAAATAAATGTTCAATAACCACGTAACCATTCTTCTTTATTTCACTTGGGTAAAGTGACTTGACCAACTTGGTTTGTCAATGACATAGTTGATCAAGGATCATTGATCCTGTTTTCTTCCCCCAAGCACTCAGTATGGTGCTGGGAACAAAATAAGCACTTAATAAATACCATCGATCACTTTGATCCTGAAGCACCTCATTTCCCCTTTTGCCCTGTTGGGCTGCTGTTAAAATCCTAAGTCTTTGAGGCTTCAGTAGCTGTGGGAAGACAGTGGAAAGGTGATTCCAGGCTCTCCATGAGAGCTACGCAAGCTGCTCACACTGGTTTCTTCCTGCTGCAAAAATGCCTCCCTTAAGCCTACTCTGGCAGAGTCTAGATTTGGATGTGGCAAAGTCAGTCAATTGAGGTGTTGATATTCTGGATGTTGGCCTGTACTTGATCAAGGGTCACAGTGGAATCACAATTCCCAGTACCACCCGAATTGCCCTTGAAATGGGATAAACCCATCCCACTCAGGAGAGTTCTTTTCAAAAGTCTGCAGGGTCCCTGATCCCAACATTCCGCCAATTCCAACCTCCAGATGCAACCAATTTCATCAGGGAATAAAGCTGATTTCTTTCCTCACTACATCCTTCCAGCCTTGACCCCATCCCTGCAAAGCTTTTAACACTTTCAGATGGCCCACATGCCTAGACTTCTTGGCCATAAAAGACAGCCAACTGTTGATTTGAAGAGCACCTTCCATTTACCAAGTGGTTTCTAGGAGGCAAACATTCTGGTCACCTTAAATCAGACTAGATTGTGGGCTGAAAGTGGGAGGCATCAGGGATGGACATAGAGGAACAATTGATCACTCCTTCTTTATTGAGCACTTACTGTGAACAGAGCACTGTACTAAATACTTCAGAGAGTACAATACAATGGAGATGGTAAATATGTTCCCCGCCCACAAAAAACTTACAGCTTAGAGAAAGAGCTTACAATTGATAGAATGAGGTCAGCATGGGGAAAGCAACAGGAGTGGGGTTTATAGCCTTATATAAAGAGATGCTTATAGCCTCCAACCCCAGAAGTGAGGGCAGATCTCTCCACAAAAACCCTAGTGGCTGCTGGTAAATATATGCCATCAGCCCCTTTGCTTCCCAGGAGGTGTAGACTTCTCCTTTCCTTCCCTGCAATTCCCTTACTAGCTATCAACCAGACCTCTGAGTGGAGGGTGTGGAATGACATAGGTCTCACCCCAAAAACGGTCTTAGATACAGTCGTCTTATGCAGGGAAGTCTTATTTTTTTCAAGACAAACATACCCAGAAGCCCCTAGAAAGGGGGAGAGGGAAGAATGAGGAGACAGACTCTTAAATTTTAGGGTAATCCTGTTGAAATTAGGACACCTGGGCCTCCTAGGTACGACTAAATGTTTTGCAATTCTGGAAACAGCACCAAAGATGAATTCAGTTTTCTGATCTGAGACAAAGCCAGTCATTGGTGGTAACCTGGCAACTGAAATTTCGAAGCCCCATATGTTTGCACAGATCTATACATTAGAAAACTCAAGGACACCCACATTGTGAGGCATGTTAAATGGAGCTGTTGCAATCTTTTAGAAGAGCACTAAAAGGAACAAAATAAACACTATATAATAAAAAAGACCTTCCAATGTCAGGCCTTGTATTTTAGTTAATTATTCTTCATCTCAGTAGTGGTGTTATACTGAGCTCAGCCCTGCTCAGTCTGTCAATAGAAATTTTGAATTTATTTCCTTATTTCATTTATTGCCTTATATTATTGTATTGCCTTATAAATAATGATAGAATCTTCTCTTTCTCCCTAAAAAAAATAAATAAAACACCTGGTTGCATTTTCTTGAGGACAGTAAATTAGAGGAAACAGAAATCTATTTTCTTTCACATTTTCCCAGGCCGGAGGCTACAGTGATGCATTACTAAGGCATCTCATCTGTCATATTGTGCAGCATACATGACATGAGCCAATGTGACATGCTGATGGCAGAGGGCATAGATTATAGTCTGTCACTCTGACCTGCCACCAGCATCAAGGGAAATCCTGATGTTCAGTGGGAAAAGGGTCCTGTATAGGAGAAGCAGGGTGGCCCTGAGGAAAGTACTCAGGCATGGAAGTCAGAAGGACCTGGGTTCTAATCTTGGCTCCACCACTTGTCTGCTGCGTGAACCTGGGCAAGTCACTTAACTTTTCTGTGTCTCAGTAACCTCATCCATAAAAAAGGGGGTTAAAACTGTGAGCCCCTTGTGGGATATGGACTCTGAGCCCTATGTGGGATAAGGACTGTGTCCGGCCCGATTATCTTGTACCTGCCCCAGTGCAGTACAGTGCCTGGCACAGAGTAAGCGTGTAACAAATACCACTACCATTAGTAGGTTCTGCCTAATCATGCAAGAGTGGCTGAAAGGACTATTCATTCATTCAACAGTATTTACTGAGCACTTACTATGTGCAGAGTTCTGTACTAAGCACTTACTAAAGTGGGAGAGATGCACTGTCCCACAATGCCAACAGATAATAATAATAATTACTTTACAATGCTATGTATTAAGTGCTTCTATGTGCCAAGCACATAGTGAGGAGCAGTGTAGCCTAGTGGAAAAAACACAGGCCTAAGAGTAAGTAGAACTGGGTTCTAATCCGGTGCCTCCTATGTGACCTTGGGCAAATCACTTAACTTCTCTGTGCCTCAGTTACCTCATAGATATCAGAGGCTGAGGACCCAGAGAAGCAGTGTGGCTTAGTGGATAGAGCATGGACCTGGGAGTCAGAAGGACCTGAGTTCTAACACCAGCTCCATCATGTCTGCTGTGTGGCCTCGGGCAAGTCACTTCTCTGGGCCTCAGTTAACTCATCTGTAAAATGGGGATTAAGACTATGAGCCCCATGAGGGACAGGGACTGTGTTCAGCCTGATTAACTTGTATCTACCTCAGTGTTTAGAACAGTGTTTGTCACGTAGTAAAGTGCTTAACAAGTACCATAATTATTAGGACTGGAGTGTTCCACCCATAGTCATCTCCCCTCCACAACACCCTTTATGGGACTACTTTTACAGAAACCAAATTCAAGCCCATTGTATCAGTGCCCTTCCTCCATGATTCCTCTCAAACCAGGAAGTGAACACAAGCCTGGGCCTGGAGAGAACAGCCTCAGAATTCTTCTCACAAACCCAGATTCCTAGCAAAAAGGGAACAGAAAAGGGATGCTGGGGTATCTCATCTATCCAGACAGCGGTATGGTCTGCATTCCCACCAGGATATTTTTGTTACCAGAGAGTCAGTTGGTACTTATTCTTCTGGTTATAGGAGATGGCATTGTATTTCTAGATAGTTGGATAATTACCAAGGCATATCTTTATTTACCCAATAGCTTCAAGTTCAGGTTCATCTGGATGTTAATTCAGAATAATTCCATGGAGGAATGATGGATTAAAAAAAGAAACAATTCTAACCAAATATCAATGGAATAGTACCAGGAACAGAATCAAATATTACTTAAGCTTGACAGATCATTCTGAGGCAGATAATATACACACAGACAGGATGCATGGACCCTCTTGTTTATAAGCGTGCAGTTTAAGAAAGAAGCCATAAATAAGGGAAAATACAAATGAAGGTAGGTGTATTGGTGGAAATCTGAACAACCATCTCAGAGATGAGAGGTTCAGAAAGTGAAGTACAGGAGGCTTGGGTGATAGAATTCAAAAGATAATCCTTCCCCAAGTCAAATCCTTCTTCAAAAAGATTTCTAATTGCCTATACATTGGTGTTTTTTCTTTCTTTCTTTCCTCTACCCCCAGAAACCCATTCAATTCTTAAAATATTCCAAATTTCTAAATGAAACAATTTTAATCATCTATCTGAAAAAATCGGTGGTGCTATTGAAAATTGACAGGCTGGCATCAGCGTTAAAACACCCTTTTAATTCTCTTTGCTTTTAATTTGTATCATTACCATATCTTATTCTGTCAAAGTAATCAAAGCCATCAGTGGGGGGAAAAGGTGACATGTGTAAGAGTTCCAAGTATTTATTAATATTATTATTTCAATCATTAGAACTGGAGGCTCATTTCCAGCTAGGAGAGCAGTTTAACATGCACATTCTGCCTTTCCTCAGCACCCAGCAGGAAAAGAAACCTGCATCCAGGCAACTGAAGATGTCACCTGGGGTGAGAGAAGGTGGGTGAAACCATACAGACCCCATTTCGCAGGACAGCACCAGCCCAGCTGAAACACCATTAGATGCTTGCTCATCTTATTTTATTCTTCAATTACAGTAATGTTGTGCCTAGTGGGTTTATTAGCCCAGGATACAAATCAGAGCCCCTCACTTTTATGCACAGTGTGCATGTTATCGGCTGCCATGAAAGCAATTTCCCCCACTCAGCAACTATTCCTTTCTAAGATCTTACCTGTCAAGGACCCAGCTGGTGCTATGGGATAGGTAAGGGGTGATCTATATCTCCCTCTCGCTTTCTCTACAAAGGAATCTCAAAAAGGAAAGAGCTCTTCTGTTCACTAAACCTTCTACCCTGTTCTTGACTTGAATCCTCCCCACTAACTCCAAACTCACAATTTAGAACCCCCCTCCCCGACACATGCCTAATTCCAAGCATGAGTATCCAGACCCAATGTGACAACTTCTTGCCCAGTTTTCCCAGGATGCGCTGCTGGTAGTTCATCTCCCTGAAGATGGGTTAGCTTGTTGGGGCCCAGCCAGACCTCTTAGCTTTAGTTTAGGATGAGTCTTGTTTTACGAGATGTTCTTCCCCTTGACGCTGTTTAGTGCCATTGTTCTTGTCTGTCCGTCTCCCCCGATTAGACTGTAAGCCCGTCAAACGGCAGGGACTGTCTCTATCTGTTGCCGACTTGTTCATCCCAAGCGCTTAGTACAGTGCTCTGCACATAGTAAGCGCTCAATAAATACTATTGAATGAATGAGTCCAATCTGACACTTCGCTAGTGGCATACCTTAAAAGTCCTCAGTAGGCTTCCAGGAAGACCTATCAAATTAGGGCCCTCTACAAGGGTTTGAGCCACTGTTTTCAGGCTCAGTTTGGTTCAGGACTCCCCAACATAGCCAAAGGTTACCCAAACCCATGGCCAGGGTGGATGGATCCCCTTGAAGACCCATAGGGTTTCAGAGAAAACCCCACAGACATTGAGTGACTGCACTGATTGCGGGAAATGCTTCACAGAACCAAAGACCTTTAACAGCCAACAGATCTGAAAGCTGTCACGTAATTCTGTTACCTAGGCAACCCGCTATCCAATGTTGCTGTGATAGGAAGGGAAGTAAAAAATGAAAATGAGCAGGCCAGTTCATCCTGTGGAAGAAAACTGCTAGAGAGTAAAACATTGAGCTTCATGCCCTGTGTGTAATACAGTCAACCAATAGTATTCATTGAGCACTGACTACAGAGCACTGTACTATGAGTTTGGGAGAGTACAATACAATAGAGTTAGTAGACATGATTTCTGACCTCACAATGCATGCTGCATAAATACTATTAGTACTACTACAGACCAAACTGAAGGTCTCCTCAACTTTAGTTAGAGCTGAACATCTTTTTGATCTGGTTGGGAAAGCTGGACCCACCAAAATAACCTCATCCAACAGTATCACATAAAGGCCATATTAAAAATTAAGTTCAGGCAGGATCACAAGGTCCCTCTCAGGGTTGCACGGGGAGAGTTTCCAGTACTCTACCTGTCTCGACTAGGGGAGAGTCAAGGAGAGGCATATCCATTCCATTCCCAGCTTGGGCAGTGGTTAGCAAGTGGAAGGCCATCTGCTACAAATCATAACTCATCTGAGCTGGGCAGTAGCGACATGGTAGAGAGTTGAGGGTGGAGACTCAAGTTTACTGTGCAGAAGGAGGTAATGCTAAACCATTTCTGCATTTTTACCAAGAAAACTCTACCAATACACTACTAGAAAAATTGCAGTTGGAGGTGGGGCATTCTGGGAGAGGTGTGTCTATGGTGTCACTATGGGTCGGAGATGACTCGACAGCATAAGACAAGATGTACTAAATACTGAATTAAGGGCTGGGTAAGATACAAAATAATCGGGTCAGACTCGGGACTCCAGTTAAGGAGGAGGGAGAACAAATGCTAAATTTTACATTGAAGAAACATGCACAGAGAAGTGAAGTGGCTTGCCTGTGGTTGCATAGCAACCAAGTGGCAGAGGTGGGATTAGAACATAGGTCCTCTGACTCCCAGGTCTGTGCTCTTTCCCCTGGGACACAACGTTTCTCACTCTCCAACTCATGTGGCACTTGAAAAAAAACAAAAAAGAATCAAAGCTCAACTCATTCAGGAAGATGATACCTTTCAATGGGCAAGCAAGCTTTCATTCGCTGAAAACATTTTCAGCTTTCAGAAAAATAAATCTTAGGAGGGATACAGGAAGAACTACCAAGGTAGATGAAAGGAAAGACCATGGTCTTTGTACAGTCCTTCTTGTCTTCACTGTCCTTCGATCCTCTTCACCTTCTGCCCCAGCAGATTCGCTGACCTCCTTTCTTTCACTCCCTGTGGTGACAAGCTCAGAATGGCATCCTAAATCCTAAATGAAAGGGGGCAGGGTTTGGGTTTGGAACAGAGATCACTGTGCCTGTGAATTCTGTGGGGTTTTTGAACTTCAATCACCCATTATGAAAAAATGGTCTTTCCATCACTAATTTTGAATCTGAAAGACAGTTTTAACACTAAAAATTCACAAATACCAATTTGTTGAGAGGTAAAGGTCGAAGCATGAACAAGACCCCCTCCTTCCTGGTCATTCTAGCCCCTAGTCTTCAGGATTTTATCTGCTTATTTTTATACTAGTAATATAAAATTTGTGTGATGCTCTGCATTAGGGACATAGGAAGAACAGACTAGCAAAGAGACACATTCCCTGCCCACAAGAAGTTTGTACTTTGAAGAGGAGAGCATTGTTAACATAATTTACAGTTGGAAATATTTATCTTCATGTGTTCTTCAGCTAGATTTACTTGCCCCTTCTGTTAACTATGATAGATTAACTTGAATCTAGTTGTCTTCCCTATTAGATTATAAACCCCTCAAAATCAGAGATTGTACTTTATCTGCCTTTTCATGTTTCCTAGGTCTGTACACAATACAGCTGATGATACTGAAAATTACAAGTCAAAATAACTCAAAAACAGAAAGAGTATCAAGGAATTGTGATATTGCAGGTGTGTGCTTTCAGGTGCAAAAACAGAGGTAATTTGGAGGAAGTGTGAGCTCACCAGTAAATATGGGGTGTTTGTCTAGTTTGTGATGTTTGCATTACAGTATTTTATGCATGCAGCATCCTTAAAAGCAGGACTGTGGAATCAATAAAACATTCATTCACTTATCATTGTACCTCGACAGGCCTGCTGTGGATCCAAGGAATACATCACTGCTCTGGCAGTCAAGAGACTCTGGCTTCTAGTCGAAGTTCTTTCAGTAGCTGGCTAATGTAGGCAAAAAGGGTACATGCACATTGCAATTTGCTGCATCCCTGCCCCACCTACTCATTCGTTGCACTTTGAAAACCAGTGGGAATTCAACAGAAAGGGATATGAGATCGTGCTGAACAAATCAATTCCTCTCTGCAGTTCCTCAGTCCTGAAGTCTCAGGACAAGGCTCATCTGTTGTTGACAAGCTTACAGTCTGATCATGACTTGATTCTGTTACCCTGTCTCCTTATATGACGCAAAAACTTCAATTTATTCCCAGTAAAGATTGTGATGCAAGGAGAGAGATAGCCGGACGAAGCTGAAAAAACACATTTCCCAAAAAACATGCCACCAGGCAAAAATCAGGGGACTTTCTGGGTCAATACTAACACAGAAACTCAAAGTGAAAAATTTCCTGTTCAGTAATCCAGTCCTAGGGATTCAATCATGAAACTCCCAACAGTTGATTCCCCTATTCTCTACAATGATTTTCTGAATACAGAAAGTATCTAGAGATTTGGTTTCCCTTTATTATGGTATTTATTTAGTGCTTACTCTGTGCCAGGTACTAAGCACTGGGGTGGATACAAGCAAATCGGATTGGACACAGTTCTTTGTACCATATGGGGCTCACAGTCTCAAACCCCATATTACAGGTGAGGTAACTGAGGCCCAGAGAAGTGAAGTGACTTGGCTAAGGTCACACTGCACACAAGTGATGGAGCTGGCATTAGAATCCACGACCTTCTGACTCCTAGACCCTTGCTCCATCCACTATGCCATGCTGATTCACTTTGCCCCCATCTCTGAGTCCAAGATGCCCAACACAATTGATATGTTTCCTGTAATCAAAGCCCCTGTGTGTGTATTAACAGTTGGACTCTCCTGCCTTAGTCTGCTTCTCTCCCCTTATCTTTCTATCATCTCTTACTTCTCTTACATTGCTGCTTCGGAACCAAGTGCCGCCTGCCTGCTGAGATCCCATAGTCTCCTAGCACCTGACTCATGAGTCAGCTCCTTTCTACACTACTGAACACGGATAGGTAGAAAACAATGATTTTTTTTTTCCAATTCTTTTTAATGATTTTTAAAATAAATGACCATTCTCAGTATTCAGAAATTAAGTAGGCTACACATGACAGTGTAAATACAAGTGAAGAAAGGAAATATTTTCATATGGTTTAGCTCATGGTGGCAATGTAATTAAACTAGACGGAATCTTTCACTGACCCCAAGTTTCATAAAGAAGAAGGAAGTCGCTTCAAAAGGTAGCGTGAAACCCTCTGAACAGCTCATTGTCAATCAGTGGTTTCTATTGAGCACTTTGAGTGCAAAGCAGTTCTCCTCATGTTCAAATTCTACCTCCTCCCACCAGACTTCCTGGATTGATTTCCCACACCCTGAACCATAACATCCCTTTAACCAAGTGTAGCACTTAGGAACTTATTGACACCCTCCTTAGTACTCATGTATATGAGTGTCTCATTTTTATCTTGTCCACTCCAGTTGAGAACGTTTTTATTCATCACTTTTAAGTGTAAGCTCCTTGTGGGAATGTTTTACTTCATTTTTTTGTACCTCCCAAATGCCTAGTATATCTCACTAACTGGGTGCTCAAGAAAAGCTACTAGGAAGGTACAAAGCTAGGCACATGTTCCCTGCTCTCAGGGAGCTCACAATCTAATTGGTTTGCAAGCTAACTGGGGGAACCTATCATCTATTTCAGGATCTGGAGACTTGACAGGACAAAAATTGCATTATGGTGATTGCCACATAGAAATCATGCTGAACTCAGAGCTGAGAACGCCTCTGACAAAGTTATTCTACTGAACTCCCCTTTCTTTAGGAACAGGATGCAACAAGTATATGCTCCCAAGCACTTAGTACAGTGGTCTGCACACAGTGAGCCCTCAATAAATTATTAATTTCTAATGGAGCAATTGCAATTCAACAACTGCATTCTATTCCCTATTCTTTCAGGACATCTTATTTACAGAGATTTCAAAGCACTTTAGAAACATTCTCTCTCTACTCCCAAAACTCTTGTTAAGGAAAGAACTGCACTATATAATCATGGGTGTGAGAAATTCGAGGTAACTAGACTCTACCTAGTCACCTCAGAGTATAATCTGACAAAATGATGCATGCCGTTCAGAAGCCAGCTTTTCTCATCCCTGACATTTTTTGAAGGATCTTTCAAAAAAAAAACAAACAAAAAAACCCATGAATTAAACAGGTTAGTACTTCCCATCCACAAGCAAAATAGTTTGAAGTCTAGGTTTCTGGTGTGTAAATATTTTCTGGTTAACTCCTATTAACTAGTTTTCTAACACACAAAGAGTTTCAATGAGTTTCTATACCGAATGTAATGCTAACCATTTTTCTTCTTTCAAAGCCTCAAAATTCAGGTTTTCAAGTTGCAGAGGGGATATGGTCTGACTGGATGAGTCATATGTAGTCTGTATGTCTTAATAGTCTATAATGAAGCAATTTAATGGCTGCTTATTGTTTTTAAGCATACTAACCCCAACCTACATCAACAACTTTCTGACATTTTATCTAGCTTCTATTTATTTCACTGCTATTGACCTCAGGTCAATTTGAGATGTTTGTTTGAAAAAAAGACACGCACACAAAGAAGTAACACAGCATTTTAGCAAATACATCCTGGTCTTACAGGAATT
Source organism: Ornithorhynchus anatinus (assembly GCF_004115215.2). NCBI lineage: Eukaryota > Metazoa > Chordata > Mammalia > Monotremata > Ornithorhynchidae > Ornithorhynchus > Ornithorhynchus anatinus. The sequence goes on from NC_041746.1 coordinate 30,182,121, forward strand.
ACAAATTAAAACTACTTTGGGTCAATGGGAACCACATTAGTGCCAAGATTAGAACAAAATACATATTAATCACAAAAGAACTCAAATACTTCAAAATATCTTACTACCCATCACTGTTAGCTTTACTTTTCCTTTAGACTGCTTTTGAGTGTAGGGATCATGTCTAGTTACTCTACTGAATGCTCCCAAGTGCTTAGAACAGTGTTCTGCACTCAGTGAGCACACAAATACTGTAGACTGACTGATTAGACAGCATGAGTTAGTGCACTATGCCTAGGTGGGAGTCTGGGCGTCAGGACCAGGATTCTTATTCCAGCTCTTAGCATACTTGGATCTTCTTTCACCGTGTATTCATCGGGCAACAGTAGGAGGTTCAAAAAGTGCATTCATAACTGTTGTCAGTCTTATTCATTGAGCACTTATTGTGTCTAACAGACACAATCCCTTCCCTTTCACCAGCAAGCTCCCCCAAACAAGCTAAAAATACCAGCCACGTGCCAACACCACCAATGCTCTTCAACGCTGATGTTGACATCAAGACAGAAAATAAAAATCAACTGAACTCTGAGTCATCAAGATTCCTTAATCCCTTGGCTCTCCATGAATGGGACAGCTGTTACTGTTTTTGACTTTGTGCTCTCACTTGCCTTGTGCATGCCGTTTTACTAACAGTTGGACAAGTTGGGCTGGATTGGACTTGAGCTGTGGAGATGAACAGTTCAGCTGACTTTGTAGATTCTTCTTACTCACATTTGCCATGCTTTAAGAAAGCAAGTACATACACTACAGACAATGAGCTTTGGTGAAAGTGGAGCATATCTTTGTGAGTTTGCAATAGTCTGTGAGCTAAAGAAAGGTACAATCATAATCATCTGCTAGGTTCCCATTGAGACTCTGAGTCCCTTCATTCATTCAATAGTATTTATTGAGCACTTACTATGTGCAGAGCTCATGTGCTATCCCCTGTGAAGCAAGGACTCTGTCTGACCTGATTTACCTGTATCTACTCAAGTGCTTGATGCCTAGGAAGTGCTTAAATATAGTAATAAATACTACTACTAATAATAATTTCAAGATCTTTCAAAGTAGGGATTGTGTTTATTATTTTACTCTTCAAAGCACTTAGTATGGTGCTCTGGACAGAGTAAATGCTCAATATATACCAATGACTGATTAGGGAAACATTGTAGCCTAGCACAGACCTGGGTGTCAGAGGACTTGGGTTCTAATCTTGGCTTTGCCACTAATCTGCTGTGTGACCTCGGGCAATTGACAAATTCTCTGCGCCTCAGTTCCCTCATCTGCAAAATGGGGATTCAATACCTGTTCTCCCGCCTACTCTAAATTGCGAGCCCCATGTGGGACCTGATTATCTTTTATCTATCCCAGCATTTAGTACCATGCTTGGCACATAAGTACTTAATAAATGCCACAATTATTATTGCTAATAATGATAAAGATAATTTTGAAATTTATCAAGCACTTGATGTGTGTCAAGAATCACTCTAATAGCTCTGGAGGATTCAGGATAATCAGGCCAGATGCAACCCCTGTCAAAGCCCCCCTTTTCCTCTGCTCCCCGCTCCTCAGTGCCCCTACTTGCTCCCCTTGCTCTACCCCCCTCCTCACCCTTGTGTATATATGTAGATATTTATAATTCTATTTATATTAATGTATATATATATATAAATTCCATCTATTTATATTGATGCCTGTTTACTTATTTTGATGTCTGTCTCCCCCCTTCTAGACTGTGAGCCCACTGTGAGTAGGGATTGTCTCTATTTGTTGCTGAATTGTATTTTTCAGCCACTTAGTACAGTGCTCTGCACACAGTAAGCACTCAGTAAGTAAGATTGAATGAATGAATCTAAGAGGAAAGAAGACCAGACATACTATTCCCTCTTTACAGGTGAGAGGTTAAGCAACTTTCTCAACATAAGTATATAAGCACTACGGGGAGGAAAAAAAAACGTTAGGAGAAATGGAAAGGAGACAGAAGAGGGCCAATGCTAAATGACAGTTTTGAAATTACAGAATTTTGTGTAAAACATACAACAGGCAGCTGCAACAATCAACATACTGACTAGAATGCAATGGTATGTCAGGATGGAGTCTAGGATAATAATATTGATTGTGGTATTTGCTAAACGCTTAGCTAAGGACTCCAGTAGATTAGATGAAAGATCATCAGCTGCACATGGTCCTTGTTTCACAGTCTAATGGGAAGGAAGAACATGTATTGACTCCCCATGTTAGAGATGAGGAAACTGAGGCAAAGAAATGTTACGTGACTTGTCCAAGGTCACACAGCAGGTGAGTGCCAGAGCTAAAATTAGAACTCCTATCCCTAGACTACCAGGTTGGTGCTCTATTAGACCATACAGCATCTCAATTTATGCTCTTCTTACTGCTACTCTTTTCTCTAGAGTCTCTGCAACATGACTTAATCCAAGTAACATGGATAAAATGAAAAGAGGAAAATAAAGCAAAAATTAAAGAAAAAAGGAGTTGTTCCCAAAAGTTGGATCATTACAAAGATAATAAAAGGAAATATATTAATATATCACTAAATGTATGAAACAATAATGAAAGCATAATATGAATACATAAATATGTATAAAACTAAGAATAAATTCATCAGAAATGCAAATAAGCAACACAAATAACACATTTCAACACTGTACATTGGTTGTTTGATAGAGATCAAAGAGGACAACCACCACTTTTCCCCCCTCAAGGATTCTATTGCCCTTCGCAGTTACGGAATAGTTCCTTGGATGGTCCCTTGATCTGACCCTGGCTTGATGGCAATTTATGTCTGATGAAAATTGGTACATTTTAATAGGTAAATGTTTGCAATATAAATCTATTAACTTGCTGTTGCAGTGGTCATGTTAAAACTTTAATGTGCAATTCTATCAGAATTCCACAAATATCCACCTTTTGCTAAATATATTTGAAACAGAGGGATATCTTAGTCATTTATTCCGGTTTCAGAGTATATTTAAACATCATTGCTGAAAGCTTTGTGCATTCTGCTCCTCCTCATTTCCACCCTCACTTTCTGTACTGTTTGAATTGCCTGAAATTAGCTGCAAAAGCAGTATCCCTGAGACAGTTATTAAGATGTTCCAGACCTGATAGGGCTCTGTTACCTCCCCCCCACCACCACCTCAACTCACTTCTCTCCTTCTACAACCCAGGCTGCACACTATGCTCCTCTGGTTCTCACCTTTTCACCGTGCCTCAGTCTCCACCTGTCTCAATGTCAACCCCTGGCCCACGTCCTTCCTCTGTCCTGGAATACCTTCCCTCCTAAAATGCCAATTACTCTCCCTGTTTTCAAAGCCTTACTGAAGGCACATCTCCAAGAGGCCTTCCTAGACTAAGCCCCACTTTTCCTCATCTCCACTCCCTTCTGCATCACCCCAACTTGCTCTCTTTGCTCTCCCCACCCTGCAAAAAAGTCTGTAATTTTATATATTTATTTATATGGATCTCTATTTGTATTGCTGTCTGTCTGCCCCCCTTTAGACTGTGAGCTCATTGAGGGTAGAGATTCTCAATCTTTATTGCTGTATTGTACTTTCCCAAACATTTAGTACAGTGCTCTGCCCACAGTAAGCACTTAGTAAATACAATTGAATGACAATTTATTTTCCAGTTTCTTTTCAGTAGTTTTTTGTATCTTTAAAAAATACATTGATGGCAAAGAAAGTCTTTGAAATAGACTAAGTTTTTGCATATTTATTTTACCAATCAATGGTATATCAGCACTATATGCAGAACACTGTACTAAGCACTTGGGAGACTACAATAGAGTTTTCAGACATGATTCCTGACCTTGAGGATCTTGCAATCTAGTAGGAGAGACACATGATACAGTAAACTACAGATAAGTGGAAACAGCTGAGTAGAAGTGCAATGGGACTGGGTTGGGCATTACCCATCCTCAGCTAGAAGTTTAATTGTACATTCCAAAGCTTTTTCTGAGTTCACTATTTCCAAAATTCTGTTTCTCTCCTCCATTTAGGTGTAATTTCCTTGTGGATAGGGAATATCTCTTGTTTCTGTCTTACTTTCCCCCCAAAAGCTTAATACAGAAGTACATGCTGCATCTATGCACTTGGCAGTGTATCCCCTAAGCACTTTGATTCTCACCCCTTCCCAATAATAGTTATGTGAATATTCTTACACCCTATTTCCTCTAGCCCAAATCTATTTTAATGCCAATCTCACCCTGTGGATTCTCATCTAATTGTAGGCAGGAATGGGATGTATTGTACTTTCCCAAATGCTCAGTTCAGTTCTCTGTACATAAGTGCTCAATAAATACCATTGATTGATTGATCACAGTGCATTGCACTCCGTGGATATTCATTAAATGCCATTACTGCTACAGGCACTGGAGTCTAATAATCCCGATCACATTCTTTTCTTGCACAAGATATATAAAGCATTTGTGGTTCTTAGTTGAAGGCATAACCAAATCATTCCAAACGGTGATTATCATTATCTTTAAGTATTGTTGCAAAATACTCCTGAAAATGCCTTAAACACATGCAGTTGGTCATTTAGCAAGTGATAAGCAGCAATGGCTTGTTGTCTTGCTCATTTTGATGTTGTTCATTAAATCAAACCAATCATGATTTAATGATTAAAGCTGTTGGCACATGTGCCATTACTTTAAAAAATGATGTAAAGTGGAGCTATGTTCAAGAATGCTCCCTTAGAGGGAGTACCAGGCCTGGGGATGTGACATTATGTATTAGAAATGGAGCCCTTAATGGGGGAAAAATATTATATGTTCTCAGTGCATAACTATTTACGGGGTGATCTCTGATCTTTGACCTGGGATGTCATCCACAGCCTGGGGAGAGCCTGACTGCACATCACCCTGTGCACAACCACAACCTTGGGGAAATTACATTGTACAAACAATCAACTAACAGGGCGGAGTAACTCTGGGAAAGTCAAACCTGCACATCATTATCAGCCTCATTGTTTTGCAAATCAGCAGCATAAAGTGGAACATGTTCTGATGCCTCCTGCAGATGCTCGGGATCTGGCAGATTTTAACTATGTGAGCCCCAGTGATGACCACAAATCAGTGGCACATTGGTATCCCTTTAACCATTTCCTGGCTCAAATTCCTGTTGAAATACTTTAATACCTGCATGCATACAGTCAAATTGATCCCTCTTTTAAGTTCAAGCCTTTTTCTAATTTACAGGTTTTTGGGGATCATTCCATCAGGCGCCAGTTGATCTCATCTCATGGCTTAAAACAGCTGACACTGACATTTTGGGACAGTTTCTTATTTATAGAAAATGAAATCTGGAGGTGCTGGAAACGCTTCATCTTAGAGCCCCTTAAAAATCACTCTGCAAAACTAATTCATTTGAGGGGATTCTAATTCTTAAAGTTATCAATTTCCAGGGCTGTGTGTCACAACAAGTGGATAAAAAGTGATTTATTGGAAGTTTAACTGGCTGGTTTTTTTCTTTGTAATGCACCTTTATAAAGACCATTATTCACTTTCTGCAGTAGGTGACTACGTTGATCATATTTCACTTATGCATATTTAATATTCATTTTCTTGTAATGATTTTTCAGTACTGTTTTCCACAAATGTCAAAATCCTGACTTGTTTATTTGATTGCTGAGTTATTGTTATAATAGCAAGGAGCTATAATTATGGAGTAGTCTGAGTTGGGTAGCAATGGTCTTGCCTCTTAGATAGCTTTAATATAAAGGTGCACAAAAGCAGCTAATAAGCTTTGCCTTATATTAAAATAGGAAAGACTTAAGGGGAAAGCCATTCCACACAAAGTGAATGTAATTAGGAAAATGAGGTTTGCTTTTTCTATGAAATAATAATGTATCATTTGTTTTGGGGACCACTGTCAGCCAAATAAATGCATGATTTCCTGACACTAGGTAATAATTTCCTCAAGTGGATTGTACATCTTAATATAGAGAGGCAGATCTTGGTGTCAAACCACAGGTAATGCCTTACATGTAATTTGAGCCAGGCAATAGCTTCTAGGCAGGTCAAAGAGAATTATCTAGGTTGGTTGGGGGTGGGGGTGGGGGGGGTCTATCGTAATTTAGAGATCTTCAAAAATGGAGACTTTGATCATCCCTTTTAAATACACTTTTGTTCAATAAATCTCCTCCAAGAGGCCTTCTCCAATTAATCCCTCTTTTTGCCAGCTCGCTCTCCCTTCTGTATCATCTATGCACTTAAACGTGACCTTTGGACATTTGATATTTGCCCCACCCCAATCCCACAACACTTACATACATACCTTTAAATTATATATTTATTACTTTTAATGTCTGTCTCCCTCTCTAGACTGTAACCTTGTTATTGGCAGGAAGCATGCCTACTAATTCTGTTGTACTGTACTCTCCCAAGCATTTAGTAGAGTGGTCTTTGCATAGTAAGTGCTCAATAAATATGATTGCTTGGTTAATGAATCCTGCTTTAGACTGAATCAAATTCTCTTGCCGCAACTTAAACCTGTTTTGTCTGTGTTTTCCCAGTGAGATGGACAACTGATCAGCATACAGTTCTCAGCTCTATATGCAAAGAGCAGCAGTAGCACTGGAAGAGGCAGTGTGGATGAGTGGTAGCCGACAGCTTACCACCTCATTAAACAAATCACTTAGCCATTAACTAGCCAATGGTTCAACAAATGATGTGTCAGTTCAGCAGTCAAACAAAATTACCTCTAGCCAAAGTATTCTGCCTTTTCCTATATATGCTATCTTTACCTTATCTGTTTGATGTCTTCTTTTAATAGTTCTCTCTGCTTCCATTGCTGGGTTTGTGATTATTCATAGGTTTATTGACTCATCAACATTGATTCCTCATTAGATGCTGATAAGCAAACAAGTGTATTAATTGAGCTTTGATTATGAGCATACTATTTAAACAATATAATTGTATACAAGAACAGGGAAAGCAGAGAAAAGAGTTTAAACCAAGCAATGGACTAATTGGGAAACCACTGAAACAGACTATATCGGCAGATAACAATCAGAAGAATGTTTGTTTCCTTTGAGCAAAGACTCCTAAGAGTCTGGGATACCAATCCCACCTGTGTATTATCCGCCAGCACTTAGTACAGTGTCTAAAAACAGTAAGCACTTAATAACCACTACTGCTATTACTACAGGCCTATTATGAGGCAAATCAGCTGCCACAGCAGTGCCAGCTTTTTGTGCAAACAATGCAGAAAATTATTTTGGCTGTGCCTCTGAACTTTTGTGTGTACAAGCAGGAGCGGATAGGAAATTAAAATTATCTTTGAAAATGAAGGACCATCATACACATACACATATGTATATATAGTGAGAGAAAGAAAATCTTTATCTATAAATTAACATTTGTATTTCTGAATTTGTGCCCCCCATATTTTGAATATTTAAACTAAATTTGAAAGGGGTAAAGGAGTTTAAAATATGCATAGAGCATCCTATTTTATGCAAATATATCTGAAAAAAACCCAGATATCTGAATTGACAAGACTTTCAAAATGTGAAAAAAATTAAGACAATGTTTTTCTGGAATAAGTGAAATACCTAAATCAGCAATGTATTTCTTTTTGAACAAATGAAAAATGTGCCATTGGATCTTTTGGCCCTGACTACATTGTTACAATTTAAATTAGAGTCAACTGCATGGAGTTGAGCTGAATTAGTAGATATCCAATATTTGTCAAGTATTGAAATTTTCTGAATATAGACTGAATGCTCTCATGATAAGGAAGGCAATTACTAAAAAACTGAAATAAATGTTCTCTAATTCATGAGATCATTAAGAAAAAAAATGTGTGAGTGGCACCCCCTGCTGACTTATCAGCAATTAATGAAAATACAAGACCTGGTGAATATTATTGATTTTGTTATAGAGCCTGCTTTAAAAGGTAGTTACATAATAAAGATGCACTTTAGAACTCAGGAAAGTCTCATGTTTTCCAAAAGGAAAAATAAAAGATAGAGAAAACTTTATTTTAACCTTCAAGAGGGGGGCAATTGAAAATGAGATGGAAAGTAAACTTATCCAAAATAATTGTCTCTCTCAAGTGATCTAACAGTTATGCAGAATATATTTTCTGGCAGCTCCATTTTTGAACTGTTGGCTCAAGGTAAAGAATATTGATCTGGTGCTGAATGTATAATGGAAAAATCCCTGAAATCATAACAGTGTATTCTTTCAAGTAACAAATATACATGAAATACATGAAATTTATGCTAGGGGAATTTTCACAACCAGGAGAAGAGTATATATGCAATGCCCCTAGTAATAAAGACCAAAGGTCCGTCCACCCTATATTTCTACAGTGGCAGTAAGATTAAGATACTCGATGACTGCCCTTTTAGATATGCATCCTGTTAGGGATGGTCCCTCTAACAGTCAATTTTTATTCCTCTATCAATTCACCATACACCTACTGTCCATGTATTTATCTTCTTGAGTCTTTTAATATTCCTAAATCTTCCCCCTCTAGTAACTCAGTAACATCTGTTGTCCACAAATGTATCCAACACTTATTTTAAAGCCTCAGTTTACAGACATGGCTCGATAAATTAACTTGATTATACAAACCCTTTTTGGTCCTACTGATATTTTCAGCTGGCACAATTTCCTGAGGCAACAAAGTATAAACCCTCACCACCTGCTCTGGAAAGTAATCTCCCTTCATTTGTTTTGAATCTACCACCTTTAAATTTCCAAGTCAGCTTTCTCATCCCCGATGGGTGAGCAAAAACAAGATAAGAACAATGGAGGAAGCACAATGAAAGACATAAAAATCACAAGGAGCAATACTCTAGAAAGACATCTCTGATAAATATTGTAGTTCATGCCAATTCTAGGAAAAGCACCTTTTTAATGGTTACTCTGTGAATCACCTACTGGAATCAGCTCAGCTAAATAGTAAACTGCATACATTGACATCTTTCTCTAGAAAATTGCTCTTGCCTTGTCGGTCTGAGCCTCTCCCAACTGAATAAATATCCAGGAACTGCTCCTCACTCTATTCAAAGCAAATTCCAATATGAGAGTTTGGTCTTGTTTTTTCTGCCCATCAAAAATTTATTTTAAGGATATTTTAAGGGGAGGACAGGAATAGAATAGGCATATAATAGAGGAAGGGAATTTATCCCAAAGAATAATTATCCTCAACACCAATCCTGCACTAAATTGTTTTTTTCCCCTTAAATTGATGTGTCATAGGAGAAAGATTGGCTGAAATTAACCTCTAATTTCAATCTCAACAATGTATGTCTTTCGCACAATTAATGGGGACTTGGAGACCGGTTTCTCTTGTTAATGAGAAACATTCAAAATGTATCTATGTTTGTATCAGATCCCCTTTTTAATATATTTAGTAAGCTACAGTTTGGATAATATGTGAATAATATTTGATCTTCGAATTTCACTTGGGCCAGATCATGTGGATCATAACCATTCTAAAATACATAAAATGCCCTTCAAAGCTTGACAGTGGTGCTATTAAAAGTGAACTTTAGTTTGAGTAAGTATGCATTTGTATCTTCTAAAGCCACTGAATGACTCAGAGTGTTTTGCACATAAAGATTGCTTGTTTATCTGCTACCTGACTGTGTCTAATGCCAATTCTGATAATCTATGTAGAATATATCACTATTTTAAAAAGTTAAGGCTATTATTAATGTTTCTATGAAATATTTTCTAGGTGATTGCTAAAATTACAGCTTCTCCAGGAAGCCTTTCGGGCTAATCATTCCTCCCTATATTTTTCCTCCCTATTTCACCCAAGTTTTCCAGTCACTACCGGCTAAGCACCCTCCTGTGTGACCTTGGGCAAATCACTTGACTTCTCTGTTCCTCAGTTACTTCATCTATAAAATGGGGAGCAGGACTATGAGCCCCACGTGGGACAGGGACTGTGTCCAACCCAATTTGCTTGTATCCACCCCAACACTTAGTACAGTGCCCAGCACATAGAAAGCACTTAAATATAATTATTATTACTTCACTATTACCCCCACCCCCACACACTATCTATATGTATTTATACTTGCTGGCTTCTCCTGCCTGTAATTTATTTTAATGACTGTCTCTCTCACTAGATTGAACACTAGGGATCAGGCCTATTTGCTCTATTGTATTCATTCATTCAACTGTATTTGTTGAGGGCTTACTGTGTGCAAAGTACTGTACTAAGTTCTTGAGAGAGAGTTCAATATAGCAATAAACAGACACATTCCCAGCCTAAAAAAAGCTTACAGTCTCCCAAGAACTGGGCTCTGCACAAAGAAAGTGCTCAAATACCATTCATTGATAGAAACAAGCTAATCAGATTGGACATGGTCCCCTGTTCCACCCAGGGCTCACAATCTAAATAACGAGAAGCAGCGTGGATCAGTGGAAAGAGTATGGGCTAAGGAATCAGAGCTCATGGGTTCTAATCCTGGTTCCACCCCTTATCAGTTGTGTGACTTTGGGCAAGTCACTTAACTTCTCTCTGCCTCAGTTACCTCATCTGTAAAATGGGGATTGAGGCTGTGAGCCCCACATTGGACAACCTGATTACCTTGTATCTACCCCAGCACTTAGAGCAGTGTTTGGAACATAGTCAGTTTAAGAAATATCATAATTATTATTAAAAGCAAGGAAGTCAAGAAACTTTATCGCCCCTTTTAGAGATAAACCAGCATAGAGAGGTTAAGCGAATTCACCCCAGGTGACATAGCAAGTTAACAGCAGAGCTGGGAATAGAACCCAGGTCTTTCAACTCCTGGGCCCAGTCTCCCTGCTAGGCTATCCTGCCAGGCTTGTGTGGGTCACGGGAGACACATGTCCAGTGCTCCCCCCTGGACCAGGGGACAGGAGGGTACTCGAGCAGGGGCAGGCGGGGGTGGGGAGTGGGGGGATGGGAGGTATATCTATCTCCCCACTTTGTCAGAGCTTTTCCCTCCTCATAGCAGGAAAGCACTTGAAACTGAAGCGAGATCTTGCTGTCCAGTGTCCATTTTCCCATAGAATGGGCAGAAGAGATTAAGAGAAAGCCTTATGTTACTTTTATTTTACAACAGGAGTAGTTGTGGTCACTGTCTGGCCCAGCAGGACCTTGTGTGAGGGGAGGGTTGGCACAGCAGACCCATGTCAGATTACATTGTATGACTGGCAGGGGGAGGTGTTCCCATATTGGATTTTAGTTCAATTTCTTCACTTGGGGATTGGTAGAACTGACAGGATGTCCAGACAAATTCTTAAGCCAGACAATGCCTCTTACGTAAACTGCATCCCCGTCCCTGACCTACTGGAAGTATATTATTAAAGGGGATAGGTTTAGTTGTGTTTCAAAGTTGGGGTGGATGTCCATTCTACTGTGGATGTTTATCTCTGGTGGGATTCCTCCAAGTTTGAGGAAGAAAGAGAATTAGCCCCACAAGAGTTCAGTGATATTTTTAAGACCTGCTAACTAAGAAACTGTTTCCTGTCCTTTTCACTCTCTCCTAATTCATGTATAGATTTGTTTCTTTAAAGTTCAGAGAGGCCTATGAAATTGGTTTTACAGGGTTAGTCCCTGACTTTCCTTTATTCTCAACCAGACTCCCTCTGAGCTCTCTTTCACAGACGCCCTGCCAAAAAAGAATCCAGCTTATTGGCCTTGCTGAACAAATTACTTTTTCACCCGCTCTCTCATGTATTCCCCTCTCACTGAGGATTGCATTTAATTGGCCTCCAGCTATAATTAGCTCATTGTAGTGGGACTTTATTTTTAATGTGATCAAGCTTCAATTCCATGATTTCCTTTTCTAATTCATATATTTTCACTAGTCCCATTTCTTGTTGTATTTGACTGCCTCTTAAGGTCATCTCACCCACCTTCAGAAATGTGAAAGCAGTCACATCTTGTCTTTGTCATTGGCTTCTAGGGATTTTACAGTTTTATACTCCACTCTTTATTCTGTTTACAGGGTAAGCCATTTCATCTAGTATTGATTTCCATACCTTGGGCACAGAGCATTTGGGTGCCCTCGATATGGGGAAAATAAATTTTTTTCAGTAATCCAAGGAGCTAATTTTAACCCCTGAAAGGAGAGAGGATTTACTTCTCATTTGTACACAATGATTTTCTTAAATATTTAATCATTATTTAATCACTGAATAGTTAATCTGATCTCTTTGACATCTGTATTGAAGAATCCAGTCATAATCCAGTCATATACCTGATACACCTTAATTCTATTATTATTATTATTATTATATCCAAAAAGATAATAATGTTGGTATTTGTTAAGCACTTACTATGTGCAGAGCACTGTTCTAAGTGCTGGGGTAGATACAGGGTAATCAGGTTGTCCCACTTGAGGCTCACAGTTAATCCACATTTTATAGATGAGGTAACTGAGGCACAGAGAACTTAAGTGACTTGCCCATAGTCACACAGTGGTGGAGCCGGGATTCGAACCTATGAACTCTGACTCCCAAGCCCAGGCCCTTTCCGCTGAGCCACACTGCTTTTCTAAGTATAAAGGCTAAAATTCAAAAGGGATAAGGAACCCAAAATTGTATACCCAAAAGTGATCTAGAAGGATTAAACCCTATGCATTTAAGGTATGCATTCTTTCCTCTTAAAATTAGAGTTTAATGCTAAATTAAGCTGCCTTCATAAACCCCAAAATGCAGAGCACAAGAGGTTACAAATTATTCAAGTACATTCTTTTTAAAACTCTACCTAAGCAATGTATTAAAGCCAACCTAACAAATTTTCAATATTGAAGACCAAAGAAACAAAAGGTTTAGTTCTGGACTGAACCAAAATAGTAACCAAATTCCTTACCAGTAGTAGAAGAAAAAAGACCTTGTGAACTAGTGGGAAGGGTAAATTGTTTGAGCTCCTAAACTTCATTTTAATAAACTGCACATGGGCAACTGGTCATAGCCAATGACCAGAAAGAGTTAAAATATTTCCATCAGTTGAGTAATGGTGATGCCACACTCCTTTGGCTTCCGTTTCAAAGCTCATCCTGGCTTTCTCGACATTATTTCTAGTTTCCGTTTACTAGAAAATGCCCTTAAGGCTTAGCAGCACCTTAACGCTATCATCAAACATCGTTAAAAAGCATTCTTCTGCACCGGGCAATCAATACATTAAATAGCACCTTTAGGAGGTGCTATTTACCAAACGAATTCTTAATTTGTAACAAACGATTTATTGAGGTGATACTTGCATAGAGATAACTGACTGTAAAAACCCTATTCAACTCTGGGACACTAGCCAGGATACATTATTTCAAAAGATAATTAGCCTGGATTCAAATTGCTTTTCTGACTAGTATGACATTTTTAAGTTTTACTTTTGCATTCATACTGGATTTATTCTTTTTTTACTTTGATTCTAAAATGGACTCTCAGCTCCTTCTGGACCAGCTTTCCAGCTAAGTCGAAGACATTTTCATATCCTTAAAGATGTGTAACCAAGACTCTTAAAGCAGAGTTTGGATAGTTTTTTCTGGGTCCCAAAATCTACACTACCTAGTATTGTATTGTACACCTAGGGATGTATTTTTATTTCAGTAATGACTGAAAAGCATGTTGTGCTGGACAAATCTCCAAGAAATGATGGTAGACTGCAAGGAGCAGGTATATAAATTAGTCCTTTTACATTGTGAGCCCACTGTTGGGCAGGGATTGTCTCTGTTGCCCAAACTCTACATTCCAAGTGCATAGTACAGTGCTCTGCACACAGTAAGCACTCAATAAATATGACTGAATGAATGAATTAGAACAACCAAATGTCAGGGCTTTGGTCCTACCAAACAACACTCATGACAGTATGGGCATGTAACACAATGATATCTAGATTATGAGGTCCTTGTGTGCAGGGAACATGTCTGCCAACTCTGTCATACTATATTTTCCCAAGCACTTAGTATAGTCCTCTGCATAAAGTAAGCACTCAATAAATAGGATTTATTTCATATCAAATATTTTGCTGAAGTTCATCCAGAACTCATTCAAACCCAAAGTGACAGTGACACTCCCCTCCCTTCAGAACCATTACATTTCCCTCCCAGACTATAGCCTAGTTTCAGGAGCGCAGGCCTGGGAGTCGGAGGACCAAGTTCTAATCCTGGTTCCACAACATATATACTATGTGACCTTGGGCAAGTCACAATTTCTCTGTGCCTCAGTTGCTTCATCTGTAATATGATGACTAAATCCTTCTCCCTCTGACAGACTGTGAGCCCCATGTGCAGCAGGAACTGTGTCTAACCTGATTGTCCTTTATCTACCCCAGTATTTAATACAGTGCTTGCCATATAGAAAGCACTAAAGTACCATTAAAAAAAAATGTTGTTACAGGCCATGGAACTCTGAGTGGAGGGTGGCTGGAAACTTAAAATAAAATACCCATAAATTACCTAGCATAAATGACCATATCTGTACCAGGTTGGGGGCAAATGAGCTGAAAACTGGTCTGTCCAGTATAAAACCAGACAAATGGCCAATATATGTAGGATTGACATACACTACCAATTACATTTTCTTGAGCTCAAAGGAGAGTTGAGTGATAAGAAACCCAGTTCAGCTCCTATTTTTGTCTACAAGAAAGTGGTATGGAAATACGAACACTCAAACAAAACTGTGGAAAAAAAATTCCACTTGGGTTAAGTTTGCCATTTTTAACCTAGTTCTAGCTCCCTGTTTTTAACCAAACTTTTGTTCCTTGACAATGCTTCATTTTGCTTCAGGAATGAGGGTCTCGTTGACGTCATTATTCCTAGACAGTGGTCTTAACATGGACATAAATCACTTTCACGTACTCCTTCAGGATGGCTTTGGCTCCCAGTTATTCTATCCTACGTCTCTCTGACTCAACCCCATTTTGTCTAGGTTGACATTGGAACATCAATAGTCCTTTCTTCTCTAAGCCCTCAGGCTCCCTTCACACCCAACCAGTTCTCGAAGCCAGTTGGCCCAATACAGTATGATTAGCAAACTCAGTTTAGACAAGAGCCAGGTTTTCAATAGCAGGTGCATAGTAATCCAGAAGAGAAGATTACTATTAGCACTATATAATTAGTTTACAATGTCAGGTAAATTGTCCTCTTGGAACGGGATTATATCATTACCTGAGAAGAAATCCAAGTTGATTGGTCCATAAACACTAACAGAATAGAATTAGGACGACATGGAATCAGTGAATTTCAGGTCACCTCTCAACCTCATTCTTATTTAAGAGGCCTGTTGGTTTTGACTGAAATGATAGTTCTTGGGCACTTTTGCCTCAATTTTTCAAAATTGCTGTTTATCAGGTTGGTCTGTCACCCACTGCTTCTCCCAACTGTTCATGCGATACCACTGTCTTGAGAGGTGGTGTTTCCCCCCCCCCCCCCCCCATTCTTCAATTCTTTTTCCTTCTTCATTGTTTGTGGTTTTTCTGTTTCAGTTCATCTTAAACTGAAGAGAGCTCTTTGGCTCTCTTTATCATCCATTTTTTTTACATGCCTGACACAGCAGAGAAATGATGTTATGAGTACTGCTTTAATGGTGGTGGGTCTCCTCCCCACTGAGAGCACTTAAAAATCTCTCTTAAAATTCAGGGTTTTCCCCTACCTCTAACATTTTAGTGTCTGCCTCCTTTACAAGACTGTAAACTCCTTGAGGGCAGAGATCATGCCAACCAACTCTGCTGGACACTCCCAAGCCCTTAATACAGTGTTCTACACACAGTAAGCCCTCAATTATTTTATTGTGGTATTTGTGGGTAGGGAATGTGTACCAACGATGCTATATTGTACTCTCCCAAGCATTTAGTATGCTGATTTGCATATAGTAAGCACTATTCAAGTGTGATTAAGTGCTTACTATGTGTCAAGCACTCTTCTAGGCACTAGGGTAGTTACAGTATTAACAGGTTGTACCCACATGGTACTCACAGACTTAATTCCCATTTTACAGAAGAGATAACTGAGGCATAGAGAAGTTAAGCCATTTACCCAAGATCACACAATAGACTAGTAGTGGAGCTGGGACTAGAATCCAGGTCTTTTTGTCTTCCAGTCCTGTGCTCTATCCAATATCAAGAAATGATATTGATTTACTGTGGCATCTCAATGTTTGTGATTCTGCCTTGCTGTTTGATGTGATTTCTGCTGTATGAGGGCTTTTGATGAGCAGTGGGGTTCTGGGGTCCACATAATGCTTACTGAGAACCAGGATAGGCCCCCTCAATCCACACTACCATCTTTGGGAAGTCCCACGTCTCATACGAGTGCAGAATGTTCAGAAATTTTTGCATTAAATGTGGAACACTGAAGGTTGGGGCAGTTTCTCGCCTCCCCCCCTTCATACACACACACTCCCCCCAACAGAGAAACAGCACGGCTTAGTGAAAGAGCATGGGCCTGGGAGTCAGAAGAACCTGGGTTCTAATCCTGGCTCCACCATATATCTGCTGTGTGATCTCACTTCTCTGTGCCTCAGTTACTTCATCTGTAAAATGGGGGTTAAGAGTGTGAGCTCCCATGTGGGACAAAGACTGTGTCCAACCTGATTGATTTGTATCAATCCCAGCTCTTAGAACAATGCTTGCCACACAGTAAGCACTTAAGTACCATAATTATTATTTCCCTGAAATAGTGAAGTACTGAACTACTGGATAGAAAATAGGGGCTTCACATTAAATAATGGTAATGGCAGAAAGTTTAAGGCACAAATACCATTGCAGTTTTCTCACCAAAACAAAAGCAATTTATTGACCAACCTTTCACAATAAAAGTGTCTAAGCAATCATGGCCAAGGGGCTCTAACAGTATCTCCTAGACTGGGAATTTTGTAATCCAAGTTCAAATCTCATGGAGGAGAGAGCAGCCATGGAAGTACTGGGAGTGCTGTGTTCATTTTCCTAGAGGAACTGGGTAACTAAAAGCATATAAGGCAATTTGGGCAAAATAAAAATTGAGGGTGCCATTTGGGAGCAAGTAGAGATAACAGTGAGAGATGCAGGATCTATTTATTATTATAGTATTTGTTAAGCACTTAGTACATGCCAAGCACTGTTCTAAGTGCTGGGGTAGATGCAAGGTAAGCAGGCTGTCCCACGTGGGGCTCACAGTCTTATTCCCCATTTTACAAATGAGGTATCAGGCACAGAGAAGCTAAGCGACTTGCCCAAAGTCACATAGCTGACAAGTGGCGGAGCTGGGATTAGAACCCATAACCTCTGACTCCCAAGCCCAGGCTCTTTCCACTAAGCCACGCCAACAGGAGAGGCAGTGTGGCTTAAAAAGGGTCAAGGACAAGGAACCAGGACACTTGGGTTCTAGTGCCAGCTCCCCA
Organism: Ornithorhynchus anatinus; assembly: GCF_004115215.2. Lineage (NCBI taxonomy): Eukaryota > Metazoa > Chordata > Mammalia > Monotremata > Ornithorhynchidae > Ornithorhynchus > Ornithorhynchus anatinus. The sequence continues at coordinate 30,199,474 of NC_041746.1, forward strand.
TGCTGTGTGACTTTGTGCAATTTTTTTTTAAACTTTTCTGTGTCTCAGTTCCCTCATCTGTAAAATGAGGATAAAAGACCTGCTCTTCCTCCTTCTCAGGTTGTGAGCCTAGGTAGGCCAAAGACTGTTCATTCACTCAATTGTATTGGAGCACTTACTGTGTGTGGAGCACTGTACTAAACGATTGGAGAGTATAATACAACAATAAACAGACATTCCCTGCTCTCAGTGACCTTACAGTCTAGAGGGAAGGACTGTACCCAATTAGTTTAACTTATATTTACCCTCATTTTTAGCACATAGTAAGCATTTACTAAATACGCTCATTATTAAGAGAGCAGGTAACAGTGTTTTCTCCAATGCTCAATGGGATTCTCTGGACATCACTAAAAATCACAAAATATCCTAGGGCACCTCACCCCTTCCCTGGCGAAACTCTGCTATCTTAGGTTTTTTGTCTATTCAGCAAAGCATGTTTACCTTATCATGTGTAGCTTTTCCCCTGATACGAACAGATTGTTCACTCAAGACTAGAGCAATACCAGCAAATTCAATTTCATTTGTTACATATACCAGAATTTAAACGTGTGTATCCAGAAGTAAAGAGTCAGCAAGTAAACCAACAGGCCATAACACTAACCCAGCCTTACAACTGCTTTTTGACAGAAGATCAATCTTTTAAGAAAAAAAAAAAAGAGAGAGATTAAATCCTTGTGGTTCCTGACACCCACATGCTGAAGAATCATCAGCAAGATATTTTATCAATTCTAAAGTCCTCTAAACATGTTTTGGATGTGACCCAGATTGGAATTAATTTGTGGTGGGAAGATGATTTTGGATCATATTATGATTTAATTTGAAAAGTATCTTGCACAATTGGTGCAGCATGTAACATGACAGAATCCATCCCTGCACTCAAAAAAAAAATACTAAAAGCATTTTACATTTAAAGGCTAATGTGTTTCTCAACTTCAAAATTGTCCTTGCCCTCATGCACAATTCATCTCGTGGGATTCTGTGAAAAGACAAGTGTGAAAGAGGGTTTAGGGCAGAAAAAAGGTAGAGAAATAGAAGAATAGGGTAGAGCTTGAGAGAGGGGAAAAAAATGAGAAACTTGTGAATTTCATCCACAAACACCTGGAGAAGTGGACCTGGATTATGATTTGATCTCTTTATTCTGAAGCTGTCACCTGAGAATTTAACCTTTCCGTCAAAGATATAGTGTACTTCAACATCACTTCCTGTTTAAAAAGAAATCAAGACCAAGGAAATGTTTTTATTATAAGGCTCTGTCTCTGTACATCTTAAATGAAGTTAGTTATTAAGACTAAATGATGGCTTGTAGATAGAGAATTTCAGGAATCCATAAGTTTTGTCATTGGTGTTTGCATTGTCCATTCACTGAGAACTCTTCCCCATGCAGCTCAAATGTTTATTTTTTTCTTCTTATAGAGATTGCAACCTGGCAGCTCTGTAGGAATATTTGGATGAGTTAATAATACTTTAAGTGGCATGGTTTTTTCCACCACATCTTCATAACAAAAATGAAAATACTGCTTTAGTCTTGTAAACATTTGGGGGTGGGGGTGGGTGGTATGTGAGTGTGTTGGGGTGTGTGTGTGTGTGTGTGTGTGTGTACAGCACTCTGCACATAGTAAGTGCTTAATAAATACCATTGATTGAGAAGAGGAAAAGGAAAATACTAATCAAATATGATGCTTCCAACAGCACTTCAGTGGATTTTGTTTTCCAGGCCATTAGCACCTCGCTTTCAAGGAATAATAGCCTTAGATAAAATAAGGAGCTTAGATTAGATGATTTTCCAAAACCAGCTATTTTGGGAAAAAAATTCCAAAGATTTAAATAAATGGCTTGCTCTTCTCCTGCTTTATTACAAATTAAATGTTTTATTTCACATTAAAATTATATATTTAGAAAACGTGGTATAGTTAGGTCATTCTTAAGTCATTTAAAGAAAAATATATGTAGTGTGATTTTTTCATATTTAGTACCTTAAAAAAAAACAAACAACTTTCAGTATCAAGATGGAAGTGACAAGACAAGAGATGTTACCAACTGCTTATCTGACTAAGTTTCCCAAAGCTACTAAGCTTAGATCTGTGCATTCAGTAGACTTGCAACATATTGCAAAAAAAAAAAAAGCTGCCATAGCACTGGCCAGAAAAGTCAAACTACAGCAAGTTGGAAAACATTTTAGTTTCCTGAAGCCAAAGAATAGTTAGAATTCTTTCAAGGGAGCAAGTTAAGAGCGTGGGTGTAGTCCCTTTTTAAAAATGTGTTTTCATATTTAAATAGGAATAAGGATACTTTTATTGCAACCACATATTCACATTTTTAAATAATACAAATGCAAGGTATAAACCAGAAAGGGGAGGATGAGGTTTATAGTGCATCTCAAATCTGTATCCATTCTGGGTGATTTATAGGGTTTAGAAATGGGTCTTTTGCTGGCATGAGGCAAAGAAATTAGAACATTGTGTTCTCACTACATAAGTCCTGCATGAACTTTGCATTATGAACAAATAAGGAAGAACAATGCTTTGAGTTTCCACGGGAATTAGCTCATTTAAATGCCTGGAATTTCAAATGATAAATGGTGTTTCTCACATAATATTATCTAATGGCAGGAAGCAAGATATGGAGTAAATGGAAAATTGAATCATCATTTAGCCCATTGCTGTGGAAAAGAATGTGAGGATTTTCTGGCAAACCAAGTGCTCTTTAATGGTCCAATGTTTGGGACTGATGATGAAAACTATATCAGAAACAACAGATGAGCTTCACTCTTGATACTTCAGGATGGGACACTTATGCAGTAGAATTCATTCTAATGCTAAGAGTCAAGCGGTGCTAACTGAACTCTCTCCTCTGCTGTGCTTCTTTCTGCTTGGGTGCAATTTGCAATGAGTAAGTAGATGGGCAGAGGTGCAGCACCCCACAAAATGCATAGAGCACAGGATTGGGAGTCAGAAAGTCATGATTTTAATCCCAGCCCTGCCACTCATTTGCTGTGTGAGCTTGGGCAAGTCACTTCACTTCTCTGTGCCTCAGCTACCTCATCTGGAAAATGGGGATTAAGACTGTGAGTCTCACGTGGGACAGGGACTGTGTCCAACCTGATTTGCTTGTAGTCACCCCAGCGATTAGTATATTCAATAGTATTTATTGAGCGCTTACTATGTGCAGAGCACTGTACTAAGCGCTTGGGATGAACAAGTCGGCAACAGATAGAGACAGTCCCTGCCGTTTGACGGGCTTACAGTCTAATCGGGGGAGACGGACAGACAAGAACAATGGCAATAAACAGCGTCAAGGGGAAGAACATCTCGTAAAAACAATGGCAACTAAATAGAATCAAGGCGATGTACAATTCATTAACAAAATAAATAGTGTAACGAAAATATATACAGTTGAGTATAGTGCCTGAGACATAGTAAGCACCTAACAAATACCACAATTCTTATTATGTGCGGTGTTCACCTGCAATAGCCAGCTACAAAAAGAACTAGAACTAAAAGCCAGGACCCCTTAGTTCTACAGCTGTGCTCTTTCACAGGACCAACAGTGGGTTTTCAATGTGGGACTGAAAAAAGGCAGACAAAGTACACTCTAATTAGTGAAGGATTTGCTAAATCTCAGCTGAAATGGTGCAACATACAAATAGTAAAATGTTATGCAAATCAACTAGTTCAGTGCTCTGCCCACATAAGTGCTCAAAACATATACTCAATGAATTGTGAGTGTTAAATGTGTCTACCAACTGTTATATTGTACTCTCCCAAGTGCTTAGTACAGTCTGCACTTAGTAAGTGCTCAATAAATATGATTGATTGTTAAACAGGGGAGCTCTGAAATGATCCTAGCTGTTCTAATGGGAAGAGATGAATCACAGAGTAAATAAATATGGTTCCTTATACAAAAAACCCCACATATACAATATATTCAAATGTAATATTTTCTTCCTTCAATATAGGATTCAATATAGGATAGGCTCACATGCTTGATAAGAAAATACGAAGATAATATTCTTTTTTCAGAGAAGAAGAAGAGATCTGTTTAGAAGCATTTTATGTATACAACAGCTCATTATATTAGAAGACAAAAGATTTGTGCAGGCGTGACTGTGAAGATCAGTGCATAACTGACAGTATTTCAAAATGTACGCAAAAGAAGATATTTCTTTGTAGTGATGGATTTGACCTTATAGCACTGGTCAGTGTTTTAACATCTGCTCTTAGTCACCTGGTGTTCTCCATCGCTATTCACAGATAGCAACTCCTCTCCTGATGACCAAATTTCAACCAGCTAGTTTTGCTGCCTTCTGATTGCTAGTCACCAGATCTTTACAATGTTTGGTTTAGCCTCTCTGCTTATGACCCATTTCAGCTAACTATTCATAATATGGACAAGCAGTTTGAAGAACAATACACGGTAGAGGACATACTCAAACTACACCACCTCCTAAAGGCTTGGGGCAAGTTACCTGATCTTGCTGTACTAAGAGCCAAGCAGGGAAAGCCATTCCTGACTTTATCTATGCAAAATATTTTACTAAAATCAGGAAAGGTCAGGGTAAGTCTCAGCTATCAAAAAAATGGGAAGCAGGTACACCTGAACTAGTTTATCCCACACTGCTCCAACTGAACCTCATTGATCTCAATTTTGAAGGAATTTGAGCCTGCTAATTTTTCACCCAGCCCATGCAACTCAAGAGTTGAATTTTGAAATTACAAGCTGTCATGGTGGGTGCTGAACACATTACAATCTAGATGCCCAAAATTCAACAGAAATTCAGATAGCCCCACATACGCAATGAAAAATATATTGGACTGGAATCCGACTCAAAGAATTAGGTGATTGTCATCTTTCTTTCTTTCTCTTTTAACGAGGATTATTTCTGTTAACAATATGTGCTGATAAGTGCATCCAGTTACCAAGGATATTTCTTTGAACATTTTATTCAGTCAGGTTATTCATATGCAGTAAAGAGCAAAGCTATACAATCAAAGTCCCACTGCAGCACTATTGTCTGCAATATAATTAGCACAGGTGGATTTAGCAGGAGAGGAGAAAACTCTAACTTTGTTACTTTCTAAACCTCACACTTTGTTTCCTGCTCTTTTGGTCTGGGGGATTTTACCTGACTTAAGGCACTGTTTGCATTCTAAATGGTTGAGACTGGAAAATTTAGCTGTAATGAAATCAGGGTTGGAAAAGATTTGGCCTGATTTGTTCAGGTACTTCTTAGTTTGTGAGACTGTGCCTAATGTGCAGCTTTTCAAGCTCTTTAAAATTGTGCTCTGTACACTGCAAGGGCTTAATAAAAGGATGATTATTGCTACTAATCTAAAGATTTTTGTCAAATTTTATGGAATAACCACCACATCTGGCTTTCCTATTGAGAAATCAGGGCTATGTTTAACTGGGGAAGCTAGAGAGTATGCTACTGGTTGAAGGCAATTTAATTTAAAATCCATCAACAGTATTACTGAGTGCAGAACACTGTACTAAGCACTTGGAAAAGGGCAAAGAATCCCTCTCCTCAAGAAGCTTCCAATCTACCAGGTGATAAAGAATTAAAAAGCATTGTTGATGAAATGCTTACTTCCCTGACGAACACTATGCTAGTCTATTTACAAGATAATCAGACCAGACACAGTCTCTGTTCTACAAGAAGCTCACCAATAAATGAGAGCAAGAAACTCCTCCCCATTTTACAGATGAGATAACAGGCCCAAAGAGGTCAAGTATTTGTGTGTGTGTGTGTATAATGATTATTATTATAAATAGTAATAGTTTTTGTTAGATACTTACTGTGTGCCAAGCTGGGGTAAGTAGTGCTGGGTTAGCTACAACATAATCAGGTCAGGCAGTCTCTTTTCACAGTAGGGCTCACAATATAAGTCTGAGTGAGAAAATGCATTGACCTGCTGCCCACCCTGCCAAGTCAAATGCCACTCCATTTTACAGAGCAGGAAACTGAAGGACTGAGAAGTTAAGTGCCACGCTCAAGGTCACACAGATGTTCAGTGGAAGAGCTGGGAATAGAACTTGGAATCAATCTCCTGACTCCCAAGTCTATGGTCTTTCTACTAGACCACACCGTCTCCTTCAGGACTTGATCTTTGCATCTGTCACTAACTGGAGGAAACATTCATTATGCCTCATCACAGCTGCTGCTGAACTATGTTGGGAGGAAGCAAGTTCCTGCCTGCTAAAATATGCTGCCCTACAAAAGAGGTATGGAAGGAATAGTTTGTCTCTTCAGTTGGAAAGGAGGTGATATGGGGCAAGGGGAAAAAAAAGGGTTTTTATTTTATTTATTTTTTTACTATCACTAGGTTAAATAATTATCCTAAGGCTGTTGCTGGTCCTAGAACTGCAGGAATATTTTGCCACTAATAGGCCACTGAACTCTCTAATCTGACAGACATTCACAGAAAGGATGCTGATTTTAGTCACTAGGTCCCTATTATGCACAGTTCCTTTATCATCAGGAGATATTCAAAATTTTCTATGGACACAGGCAGTAGTATCCTGACCTACCATAAGTGAGATTAATAGTTGGGGTAACCATAGTTACCCTGTGGCAGAGACATCAGACAATAGATGCCACTAATTTTTATATCTCTAATGGATTTCCAGTTTACACAATCCTTTGCTCAGTCCTTGCTGGAGATTTGTTTCTTAGTGACTGACCCAGCAATTCCATTTTCTCTTTCCCAGAGCCAATCAGATGAGCACGGAAGTCGACCCACCTCCCCCCAACCCCAACCTTGCCTCATCCTTCAAATGCTTTTCTATGCCTTACAAGCTGCTTTCAAACTGGAAACTTCTCCTCGCCCATTAATCATACAGAGTTGTTTCCATGTTACCCGGAGTTTCTCGTGCCTTTTCAATGATGTGATTTATTAAATTTCCAGGTAAAAAACTGACTTCTCTTCAGGATCAGGAAAATGCCTTCCTGACAGATTCAGGCAGCACCTCACAGCAGTTAAAAGTGGTAATTACCGTAGACATACTCTAGTGATTTCTTTCATTTCACAGTCATAACTCACAACCTACTTTATGCCCAAGATTCCAGAACCCTGTTGATGTAACGTTTCTGCTCTGGCTCTAGATACTTTGGCCAAGGGACCAGAAGCTATGCTGATCTCAACTTGGGGGATAGGAGAGGAGAGGACAGGGATAGAGAGAATGGAGGGAAAGATGGGGGGGGGGAGAGAGGCAGAAGAGGAGGGGAGAGAGAGAAGAGAAAAGTGAGAAAGAGAAAGAAGAGAGGGAGGGAAAGAAGAGAGGGAGGGAAAGAAGAGAGGGAGATAAAAAAGAGAAGGAAAGGGAGACACACAGAAAAATGCAGCTCCCCTCTGTTCTATTTTATGGGTGTTGGGTTAGGGCTACAGTTCATTCATTATCCTAAAACACCACCTCTTCCCAGATTAAAGAAGCTTGGACTAGAAGTTTAGCAGAGCCTGGATGCTGAAATGTGGGGGTGGTGATTGAACATTTTACCAAGTTCTCTCTGAGGAAAATGAGGGAGCAGTAATGTTTTGGAAACCTTCAGAGGGACAAGTCATTTCAAATCTATTCCTCCCACTGACTTTATCAATGATATTTATTAAGCACTGTGTCCACCCTTATTATCTTGTATCCATCCCAGTGCCTAGTACAGATTGGAAAGTCCTTGATGGAAGGGATTGTGTCTACCAACTCTGTTGCACTGTACTCTCCCAAAGCACTTAGTACAGTGGTCTGCACACAGTAACTGCTCAATAAATATCATTGTTGGATAGTTAAGAGTTTACTATGTGCCAACTACTGGGGTCATATTCAATTCCCTACTATGGATTCTCCCTCAGTGCTTATTACAGTGCTCTGCAGCCAGTAAGCATTTAATACTAATCAAATATCACAATTATTACGCCAAACTTTGGAGGAGATACAAAATAAACAAATCAGACACAGACTCTGCCCACACAGGGTCCCTATTGAAGAGGGAAAATATTATTTTATCCTCATTTTACAGGTGAGGAATCTGAGGCACAAAGCCCAAGGTCAGAGTGGGCCAGTGGTGCTGGGATTAGAATTCCAGACTCCCAGTTGCATGCTTTGCTTCTAGACCATACTTTCTCCCAGTTAATATTTAAGAAATGGCAAAAGCACGAACAGAGTCCTGGCAGGGCTGCTTCTGGAAAGCAGAATGGGACAGTGTGGAAATGCCACCATGGGGAATCAGGTCTGTCTTTGATACCAACCCCGCCACAGCTAGGCCTCCTGCTGGCCTTCCTCTCCCTCAAGCTTCCCTGAGTTATCTCTATCCTACTGTCTTTCTACCTATCTGAGGAGCAGCATGGTCTGGTGAAAAGAGCACAGACCTGGGAGTCAAAAGGTCATTGGTTCTATTCTCCACTCTGCCGGTTGTCTGCTGTGGGACCTCAGAAAAGTCACTTAACATCTCTGTGCTTCAGTTCCCTCATGTGTAAAATGGGGATGGGTCCAATCCAATTATCTTATATCTACCCAAGAGCTAAGAACAGTGCTTGGCCCTTAACAAATACCATGATTTGTTAATCATCGAGAAGCAGCATGGCTTAGGGAAAAGAGCATGGGCTTGGGAGTCAGAGGTCATGGGTTCTAATCCTGGCTCCTCCACTTGTCTGCTGTGTGAGACCTTGGGCAAGTCACTTCACTGTGCTTCAGTTAGCTCATTTGTAAAATGTGGATTAAGGCTGTGAGCCCCAGGTGGATCAACCTAATTATCTTATATCTACCCTAATGCTTAGAACAATTCTTGGCACATAGTAAGTGTTTAACAAATACCATCATTATTATGATTTTTATTATTCAATTCGGTGTTTAACAAATACCAATGACCTGGGTTCTTAACCTCGTGCTGCCCCTTGCTTGCTGTGGTATCTTGGGCAAGTCATTTATCTGTGTCTCAGGTTCCTTATCTATAAAATGGGGATTCAATACCTGTTCTGTTGTCTGTTTAGACTGTCCCATGTGGGACAGGAACCCAATTACCTGGTATTGGTTTAGGGATATGTCCAAAAGGCAGTTCTCTGTGTCTTAATTGGATTAGAGCATTTAAAAGTAAACCTTTTCTACAGACTATCAGTAACCAGTAGACTACAAAGGTCTAGAGGCATAAATAAATGCAGTGCCCAGGGCTGTAGCTCAGAAACTGATGGGCACACAGTGAATATACCATATGTAAAATGATGTTCTCATTACTCTGAGTGATTCTTAAGGTATGGGAATTGGAAGCTGTTGTGCACTTTTAAGTAAAAGGAGCTCTGCATTCATTCCAGGCTGACATGCTGTGAGACGTACAATGTAATTGCAAGATTAGCTAACAAGACATCTGAAAGAAGTATGATGATGAATTTAAACTCTGGCAATCCAAGGGCTTCCAGAAACCCTGGCTTCCTATCAAGCCTCCCCTGAAAGAGAGCTCTGGCCCTCATTTTCACACAGGAGTCCTAATCTTTAAAATGCAGGGCACAACATTCGATTCAGATGTGGGAAATTGCAAATATCTTCACTCACCGTTGACAAGGCACATTGGAGAAAAAACGATTCTGAGTGGGTGTGAAACAGCTTTACAACTGTTAGCCATGCATCCCACGCCTGTATCTGCTAGTTGATTGGGGAGAAAACATTTAATAAGAGGGACTCCTATTTATCTAGTGCCTACCTTGAAGGGATGCAGAATAATTTACAACCATTTTCTAATTGTTGAAATGTTCTCATTAGTCCTCATCCTTGGGAAGAAGATAATTTGATGCACATTTCACAGATGATGAAATGGAATCAAAGAGTGTTAAGTGCCCCATAGGAAGCATCTAAGGTGCAATTTGGGAAACCACATGTTGACAACAAATGGCTAGTTCCAAAATTTGAAATCCACCCATTTATAACTTCAACTGGGGAAAGATTTAGGATCCTTTAGGTCAATAAGCCCACAAGACCTAAGATGAATGATGTTCTCAATTATATTTGAGTGTTTATTTTGTGCAGAGTACTGTACTAAGCACTTGGGAGAATACAATATAGCAGAGTTGACAGATACATTTCCTGTCCATAACAAACTTACAGGCTAGCGCGAATGGAAAGAGCCTCAACTCTGGCATCCATCCTTGTAGGCAGGGAACATTTCTACGGACTCCTCTGTTACATTACACTGTCCTAAGTACTTAGTATAGTGCTTTGCCCTATACTAGCATTCAGTAAGTACAATTGATTGATTCTGAGTTTTGAAAAGATTCCACTTCCCCTTCTCAGAGAGACCACAGCTCTCCCCATCTACAAAGCCCCTCTGAAGTCACATGTTCTCAAGGACTCCTTCCCCAGTTCAATTTCTCATCTTCTCATGTATCCCCCAACAGCCACTTAAGCATTATTCATTCAATAGTATTTACTGAACACTTACTGTGCACAGAGCACTGAACTAAGTGCTTGGGAGAGTACAATATAACAATTCCCTGCCCATGATGAGCCTTAAGTATTCACAACTCCTCAAAGTACTTTTGTACATATATGCACTCTACTTCTTTCTGCCTATATTTTAAGAGTTTATTTTGCCCCTTAATCTGTAAACTTGAAGACTGTATTCATAACACTGTCTAGCACTCAGGTAAGTCCACAACTATCAGACCAGACATGTCCCCTAAGCCACAGCCATCTAAGGGGAAAGTAGAGTGGGTATTTAATTCTCATTTTACATGAGGAAACTGAGGCCCCAAGAAATGAATTTCCTAAAGTCACACTGCAGGCAAATGGTGGAGCATAGATTAGAACCCAGATCGCCTGTCTTCCAGGCTCTTTCCACTTGGTCATGCTGCTTCTCTCTATTAATCAATGATATTTGAGCACTTATTATGTGCAGAGCACTGTACTAAGCACTTAAGAGGATAAGTGCTTAGTACAGTACTCTGCACACAGTAAACACTCAATAAATACTATTGAATGAATACAATATAATGGGGTTAGTAGACATGAACCCTGCCCTCAAGGAGGTTACAGTGCAATGCACTTAGTAAATCTTGTCACTATTCGTCCATTACACCTGAATCTCGGCCTATTGCCTGAGTAGATAAGGCTTCGATTAGAGTCTTACCAGGGTGAATGTTTCAATTGGAAAACAGCCACTCTAGAGCATGGGATCCAGCCTCCTCTGCTCTAGAAAACAGGGTGGGAGGTTCGGCTCTGTCTAAATCCTGGGGTGGAAGAAGTGGCTGGTCCCTCCTTGCAGAGAGAGGAAAGGGAATGAGGAAAGTTGTAGCACTGTGGCACTTCTATCACTGGTTGATTGATAAAGCAGTATGGCCTAGCGGAAAGAGCACAGGCCAGGGAGTCAGAAGACCTGGATTCTCATCCCTGCTCCTCCAATTGTCTGCTGTGTGTCCTTGGACAAGTCTCTTCACTTCTCTGGGCCTCAGTTACCTCATACATAAAATAGGGATTAAGACCGTGAGCCCCATATGGGACATGGATTGGACCAACCTGATAAACTTGTATCTATCCCAGCACTTAATACAGTGCCTGGCACATAATAAGCACTTAAATGCCATTTAAAAAAATAAATCATATTTATTGAACCCTTTGTGTGTGCAGGGCACTTATGGACTTCACATCAATGCTTGGTCCCTTGGGGGTAATTTGAATATTGCAGACCATTTGGGCAGAGTGGATAGGATGAGTGTTTTTTTTTAAAGGAATTCTCTAAAGATTTGGGAAGGAGACTATAAAATTATTGTCAGCAGGAAACATGCCTATGCCTAACAATTCTGCTGTACACCGTACTCTCCCAAACACTTGGTACAGTGCTCTCCACACTGTAAGCACTCAATATGATAATGATGATGAGCATACCCATTATCAATAGGTGATAAGAATACAAAGGCAATTCAGATATTAAATACATAACCAAGAACAAAGTGCTCTATCAATCGTACTTATTGCACACTTACTGTGTGCAGGGCACTATATAACAGAGTTTCTAGACACATTCTCTGCCCACAGTGAGCTTACGGTCTCAAGGGAGAGGTGGACATTAATATAAATGAATTACGGACAGGTTCATGAGTCCTGTGGGGCTGATGGAGGGGTGAATAAAGGATGAAAATCCAAATACATGGATGGCACAGAAGAAAATGGTAGAAGAGGAGTGCTCAGCTTGCGGACAGGGCCTGGGAATGACTCTTGGAGGGGGGTGAGGAGGGTGACCTTGTAGGAAGTCAGCTAAGCAGGAAAGGCCCTTGATTTGGTGAAACTGAATGGGGAGAAAGGTTCATTTGTGGGCAAAAAGGTCCGCGATCATGGATCAGGGACAGGATAGTCATAAAAGAGGAACAGTGAAAAGGTTAGCTACACTACACAATATTATAAAATAATTTCTGCAATTACTCTTCCAAAGTGCTTTTGTGCAGAAGAGTTTATACTACATTGTTCAACTCTGGCCAATAGTAAGTTTTAGGGAAGCATGCTGCCTAATTTAACAAGTTTTCTGAATAATTCAGGGCAAAAGTATTGGCTTGAAGTATGCAGAACAGGTCTAGCATTTGCATGGATTTTATTCAAGTCTGCAGATTTGTCAAATTTAACAGACATTTGGAAGTTTTTCAGTTGGGGAACAGTTTTATGGTCTAATGAAGGTTCTTCAATCTCCCCAGTAGGAGTGTAAACTCAATCAATGGTATTTATTGAGTGCAGAGAATTGTACTAAATGCACAGGACAGTAGGTAAACAGTCCCCACCCACAAGTGTGAAGATGATGACTGTAGTATTTGCTAAACTCTTATTTGCCAAGAACTGTTCTGAGTGCTTGGGTAAATAAAGGATGATAAGGTCCCACAGGGAGCTCACAGTCTCAGTAGGAGGGAGAAAAGGTAGTAAATTCCCATTTTTGCAGATGAGGGAATTGTGGCACAGAGAGGTTAGGTGACTTTCCCAAGGTCAAAAAGCAGACAAGTGTCAGAGTCAGGATTAGAACCCAGGTCCTCTGACTCCCAAGCCCATACTTCTATCCATTAGGCAAAGCTGCTTCTCTAATGGAAAAGTACAATTGAGAGTATTTACAATTGAAAGTATACTGCAATCTAACATTGAATTGCACTGTTGCCAGGGTCAGACTTCTGGTTGTTCATTCACTGGAGGTCTTACATGAGCTGTCCACCTGTGACAAATGTGTGCTCAATTATTCATTTTAATGACAAATTTTTGTGTCTCCTTTTAGAATATAAACTGCTTGTGGCAAGGAAGGTGTTTATTCCATAGTACTGAGGCACTTAATACACTGTACTGCAGAATGGCCCAATGGAAAGCACATGAGACTGGGAGTGAGGAAACCTGGGTTCTAATCCTACATCTACCACCTGTTGGATATGTAGCCTTGGGTAAGTCAGTTAACTTCTCTGTGCCTCAGTTTCCTCATCTATAAAAAAGAAAAACAAATAAACAAAAAAAAGGACATATCTGTCTCCCGCTCCCTTAGACCGTGAGCTCCATGTGGGACAGTGACTATTTCTAATGTGATTATACTGAATATAAATTAGTGCTTAGCATAGAGTGAGCAGTTAAATGCCACCATTATTACTTTTTTGGCATCATATGCTGCTATTTCTTGATACATATTACCAGTGATTGTATGAAAAATTTAGATTTATACCAATATGATACAAAATGATATGTGCTTGTTACAGACTGTGGGAAACAAAGTCTTTCATTTTCTGACAAGTCCTGACATTTATAGAACAACTCCTGAGGCCCTTAATGACCATAATGTCAAGTTGAGGATACTATTAATAGACTTCAGCGATGAAGAGCAAATGTTCAGTGTTTTATCCAGCTTATGAAGGACGCATAACTCAAGAACCATAAGCCTACTTGAGGTATTAAGGGATCTTTTTCATAAGAAAGGAAACAAAATCCCTTCTAGTGAACTCTTATAATTATGTTACAGAAACTTTCTTTTGTGAAAATGAAAAGCTGCCATGGCACCTAATAAAAAAGGATCATTAAAAATATTTCAAACTGGGTTTAACTTACATAGGTTTGTGAAGTTTGGGAAAATAAATTGGTTTTCCAGCATTATGGTTGTCTATACAGGGTAAGGTCTTAGAACAGTGAGAAGAGAAAGATTTGCTTAATACATGTATTTCCCTCTCAACAGATATCACCTGAGGCTTATTGTTGCAAAGATGATTAGGATTTCTTTAAAAATCTATGGTTTATAATCAATGCTTATGAACCTAAAATAGAAACTGGCTAGTCTATAGAAATAATGTGACACCTTTTCCTTCCCCACATTTTCACATCAAATCATCGTTTTTGTTGCTTGAATTAACCAGATAATGATCTCAATTCACCTCTTTGCTTTGGCTAATAGGCCCTACCCATAGACTGTCAAAAGCCAAAAAAAAGTCCTCCTCTCACAGTTTTGCCAGTTAAACGTTATTCAGAAACACCTGGAGTGATTAACAAAAATGCATTTCATGCACCTGAACTTCTGAACATAACCAAATCTCCAACTCTTGTTCTTCTAAACAGGTGTACTGATTTGTCAAATACCCAGCTCCTTCACATAAACCTGCAGGCCCTATCAGCAATATTCAGTGTACAAGGAGATATTTTATTTACACTCTTTATGTAACCAAAATAAAAAAGGCTGCAAAATTCCTGTCAATTCATAGTTAAGCCTCAAAATTCTCCTTCACTTGGTGAAATATTCCATTTTTCATACCTCTTTTTCTTTCAAAGAAACAAGATATTTCTGAAGCTGTTTTTGTAATTTTTTTTTAGTAAGGACTGACTACTACATGATTCAAAATGGTTGATATTTTACCTTCTCTGGGGAACTCTTCCCATTCTAACAATTATTATCTGTAAGTGTGGCAAGGGAAGCCAAGTTACAATAACTATTAAACATTTATTACATAAGAGCAATGCTAGGCAGCTGCTAACAATCCCTCCCCTTCTGGAAGAATATGATTTCTCAGAGAGGTTACAATAATTGAGGGGGAAAATACCAAAACACTTCTGAGAAAGAACTGAACCTGGGGCCAACATTCAAAGCTATTTTCCTTTTCGGGTTGATTCTGAATTTGTGGAGGCCCAGGCCATTTTTTTCTTGAAAGGAGTGAATTTTGAGGAGAGGAAATGTGACATTCCTGATCATAGGGTTAATAAAATAAATGCAGCAGCATGGCAGAATGGATAGAGCATCTCTGCCACTTGCCTGCCATGTGACCTTGGGGGAAGTAGCTTCTCTGTGCCTCAGTTTCAACTGTAAAATGGAAAGCATATACCTGGGTTCCTATTAGACTGTGAGCCCCATCTATAAGGGACAGAGACAGGGCCCGATTTGCTTTTCAATCAATCAGTGGAATTCCTTTTGTGCTTACTCTGTGCAGAGCACTGGATTAAGTGCTTCAGTGAGTATGGAGTTGGTAGTTATGTTTTCTGCCCATGAGAAGATTACAGCCTAGAGGGAGTACTTATCTGCCTGTATATTCTGTATCAATCATACTGCCTGGTACATAGAATAATAATAATAATAATTAGGGTACTTGTTAAGTGCTTACTATGTGCCAAGCACTGGGGTAGATACAAGTTAATCAGGTTGGACACAATCTCTGTCTCACATGGGCTAACCCATTTTACAGGTGAGGTAACTGAGGCACAGAGAAGTTAAGTCACTTGCCCCAGGTCACACAGAAGACATGTGGCAAGGCTGGGATTAGAACCCATGTCTTTCTGACTCCCAAGCCCATGGTCTATCCCCTAAGCCATGCTACTTTAGGAAGCATTAAAATAATAATAATAGTGGTATTTGTTAAGTCCAGGGATGGGAGGCAGGAATTAAGAGCTAAACAGTATTGTAGGGTAGATGGAGAAGATTTGTAAAGAATGAAGGCAAAGTGCCCTAGTGGGAAGAGCAAAGCAATCAATAAATGGTATTTGAGAGCTCACTGTGTGCACAGCACTATACTGAGCATTTGAGAGAGTACAATATAAGAGAATTGGTACAAGATTAGAGGGCTGAGAGTCAGGAGACTCCAATATTATTTTACATATTGTCTTGTATCCACTCCAACACCTAGTTCAGGGCTTACCAAAGAGTAAGCAGTTATTACCACAAATTATTATTTCTTTCTTATTTCTTATTTTCACTTCTCTATACTTCAGCTTCCTCATCTGTAAAATGGGGATAAAATGGAGTAGTGATCATATACGTAGCTTATATATATAGCCCATTAAGCACCCACTCTTGTATATTCACTTTTCTTTCTTTCTTCTGTCTGTAAATAAGCTTAATGTCTGTTTTCCCCCATTAGATTGTCAGCTCTTTGTGGGCAGGCATGATGTCTACTCAGTCTATTGCACTCTCTCAAATGTTTAGCACACTCTTCTGCTCACAGTACCAACTCGAGAAAATATTGTTGATTAACTGACCCCAAGAAGAAGAGAATATCACAGAAGTAGTTACAATGGGTTAGAATGATACAAAACAGAAAAGGAAAATGCACAAAACATGGAATGGCTCGCCTTATATTCATTGATGCTATTGCAACAATGGCACATTTAAAATTCACATCCGTAGCATCATATTCTAATCTGAAGGTTAACTATTCACTGTTTAAGCACCGGGGCATTGGGGCAAGTGTAGGTCTAAAATATAGACCTTTGGGGGGCATCAAAAGCTTTCATTTTGCATCAGTTTCTAAGCATTAATCATTAATTCAATCCCCCAGGAGGCCCAGAATGAGGGTAATCATTACTGAACCATTTTCCAAATGGGTAAACAGAAATCAAAGGTTAGGTGGAATACCCAAGGTCAGCAAATGAGTCGGTGAGAAATCTACTAGTGGAACATCTCTCTATTCTGATCACCATTCACTAGACCGTATCTTCCCCCATTCACTGGTTACAGGGTGTTATAACTTTCAGGCATTTTAATCGGTGATCTGGGAGCAATACATATCGGGGAAATGACTGCAAAGGTTGATTATGATGATTATTACTAATAATTATCTTCCAAGTGTCCAGAGCATATTTCATGCTCCAAAAGACGTAAAAATTAAAGTCCTTGTTCTCCAAGAACTCATACATTAAAGCAGAAATATGGAGCTACAGAACTGATGGTAAATGGAATCCAGATTCTCTAAAACATGGATTAACCACTTTAGTTATTCATTCTGAGGGCTGTTCATTCTCCATGTTCCCTGGCTCTGTCAGTGGGGGCGGGGGGTAGTCAAGATTCTTTCCCTGCCCCTCCTCCAACCCCCCCAAACTTCATCCACCATCTGGAACTGAAACACATTCCTTGCTTCGTAATCCCTAGGTCAGAAAATCTTCCCATTCCCTTGCTCCATGGCATACAGTCTAAACCCTCTTGTCCTGGTTGGCTTTGGCAGCCACCTAGTAAAAGTCCATCAATTGATTCTATTTATTGAGCAATTATTCTGTGCCGAGCACTACATTAAGCCCTTTGGGAAGTACAGTTTAGTTAGTAGATATGATCCATGTTCTCAAGGAGCAGAACTTTAGAAAAGGGAAAGTAACAAATGGAATTTATTTATTGACTATAAACTGTAAGCTCATTATGGACAGGAAACGTGTCTACCAACTCTTTTAAATTGTACTCTCCAGAGCTTAGTACAGAGTTCTGCATACAGTAAACACTCAGTAAATATGATTGATTGATTGATTGATTAATCTCTCCTTTGATGAAGAACTGGTGAATTTTGGCAGTTAATCAGAAAATATTTAGGATTTCATGTTCATTCCTTAAAGCAAATCTTAGCTTACAGTTACTACCAAGACGCCAACTAACAGAGCTTTGAAATGAAAAACCTTCTTTTAATGAGCTGCAGCAGAAGGAAATTGATTTAAGTGAAAAAGTCTTTGTGTACCACTGTTCCTTTCACGCATTATTTAATGCATTTGAAATCTGTGCGTAGAATAATGCTTCAGCAGCATCTGACTCTAAAACAGAATCCAAACCATAAAAATGTGACTTCTCCATCAGCACATCTCCAACCTCCTCCAGAAGATTTTTAAAACGACCCATCCTGAGTGAACATTTCATTTTAAATTCCACACCAACTCACGCTGAGATGTTTTCCTTATTCCTTATGTGCAGGTCATTCGGCATATTTCTCACAGAATTCCCACAGAGGACCTTTGACATGTTCATGAAGTTACAAAAACATTTGGATGATCCAATCTAACAAAATGGATAAACATTCCAATCCTTTTCCCAGAAAAACACTAAGGATACAGCCCCATAAAGCAAGTCAGTTACCTTGGTAAGAATGTGACTTTTTAAATTCCCCACCATGAATCGTTTTGGGGTGTCTTAGAGGGGACTAGAGGCTGTGTAGATTAGAGTTTAAAATGAAAATGTCACCTCCCTTACCACTCCGGGCCAAGATTCTATACAAGATATTCAAATTTTTTTCCTCCCCCATCTTGGTGGAATTGCTGGATATCCAGTGAGGATGGTGAGGCAGGGGAACTGAGTTATGTTACTGGTATTAATACGATTGATTGATTGGTATTGGAGTCTCACTGATCATGATATTGGCAGCTTGTTCAAAGTGCTTGGAAGGAGGTCCTCTGTTTCTCAGTGAAGCATTAAAATGAATTCATTTAGTATGAAAAATATTCATAGTGTTGGCTCATCGATTAGCCATTCATTATTTCCTGAATGCCCACTAGGTTCTGGTCATTGTTCTGGAATCACTGTTAGAAGAGCAATATATTTAGCAATATATCGGGATTTTTTCAAAATATTGCTTGAGTCCTTCATTTACAGATGGTCCACATACTGCTGTAACTCATCATCAGTGACTATACAACTGATGGTTTAAGTATCGACACATCCCGACTTCCATTACATTGAACATGCTAAATGTCAAAGAAACCAAGAATTTAATCTCAAATGCTTAGTTCAAGCGGCATGGCAGATGGAATGCAGGATTGGAGATCAGGTAAACCAAGTACTAGTTCTTGCTCTGCCACTGGCCTCCTGTGTGACTCTGGTAATGTCACTTAATCAGTGTCCCTGTTTCCTTTTCCAAAACACAAGGATAAGAACCAGTTCTTCTAGTTCCTTACACTACAAGCCTCAGGAGGGGCACGGGCAGTTTTCAAAATAATTATCTTATACTTAATGCCAATATTTAGCACAAATAAATAATAGCAAATAGCTCCAGGGAGTCCTACATCATGTTCACATGAGGTTGGTATGGTCCGAATAATACCATACCAATGCCATATCAATAACATTGATTAATAATAATGGTGGTATTTATTAAGTACTAACAATATGCCATAATTACAGTACAGTATTACCCCACTGTAATAAGCCCTGGGGTAGATAATAATAATAACAGTATTTGTTAAGTGCTTACTATGTGCCAAGCACTGTTCTAAGTGCTGGAGTAGATACAAGGTTATCAGCTTGTCCCACGTGGGGCTTCACAGTCTTAATCCCCCTTTCACAGATGAGGTAGCTGAGGCACAGAGAAGTTAAGTGACTTGCTCAAAGTCACACAGCTGACAAGTGGTGGAGCCGAGATTAGAATCCAGGACCTCTGATTTTCAAGTCCATGCTCTTTCCACTACTCCATGCTGCTTTTGTAAGATAAGACAAGATAAGACAATACCTGTTCTACACAGGGCTCATAATCTAAGGGGGAGGGAAAACAGGTATTTAATCTTTATTGTTACAAGTGAGAAACTGATGCCCAGAGAAATTAAATAACTTGCTTAAGGTTACACAGCAGGTCAGTAGTAGAGGTTGAACTAGGAACCATAATCTCCTAAACCCCTGGTATTTTGTTTTCCCAATAGGCTACAGTGCTTGTAATGGTTAACTACACTTCCATGTGTGAAATGCAGTTAGTTCTGCACTAACAAGAGGTAGGTATGGTTTCATTTTGTCAGTTTTGGAATTTCTAGTGGAAAGTGAAAGCGCATTTTGCAGCTAAAAGAAAAAGGGAAGACATCTAAGAGTCAGGATCTGTGACTATGTCATAAGTAGTGTGGTATTTGTTAAGCACCAACTATATGCAAAGCACTGAACTAAGCACTAGGATAGACACAATATAAGCAGATCAGGTACAGTACCTGTTCCACATGCAGCTCACAGTCTAATGGAGAGGGAAAACATATTTAATTCCCAATTTTACAGATGAAAAGCTGAAACAATCAGATGGGACCCAGTCCCTCTCCTGCATGATGCTACAGACTAAGGAGGGAGAACACACATTTAATACCCATTTTTCACAGATGAACAATGTCCTAAATTTTGGATTTCTTCTCTGACAGCTTCAGAAAAAAAATAAACCCCAAAAAATCCAATTATTCAGGTGCTGATTCATCTTAGCTTTCACTGGTCACCCTATTACACAGGCATAGTTTTCTCATTCATTATTTGTACTTGTTTCACTTATTCTGAAATGAAAGAGCATTTGTGCAGATTAAAGGGAATCTGCCCTATCACTTTACTTTGCCAGTCAGTCTATTAGGGACTGTCACTGCATTGACATGGCTAGTTTTCCTCACCTTTGAATTTTTGTGGAGAGTGTTTATGGCATAGAAGCAATATGAAAGCCTGAGAGGTAGGGCAAAAATAATCACCATCATTCCACAAAGCAGCATGGCTAAGTGGAAAGAGCATGGGCTTGGGAGTCAGAGGTCATGGGTTCATGGCTCATGGGTTCTAATCCCAACTCCACCATTTGTCAGCTGTATGACTTTGGGCGAGTCACTTAATTTCTCTGTGCCTCAGTGACCTCATCTATAAAATGGGGATTGTGACTGTGAGCCCCAAGTAGGAAAACCTGATCACCTTGTATCCTCCCCAGTGCTTAGAACAGTGCTTTGCACATAGTAAGTGCTTAACAAATACCATTATTATTATTAAGGGTTTTTGAGGGCAGGGATCTGTTCTACCTATTCTGTTGTACGTATCCAAGTACTTAGATTAGTGCTCTGCACACTGTAAGCACTCAATAAATAGAAATGAATAATAATAATTGAGGCATTTTAAACGTGCTAGCTATATACCACTCTCCCTCCCGCCCTCTCCAGAGTCACTCCTGGAGAGTTTCCAGTACTCTACCAGCCTCAGTTACAGGAGGGAAAGTCAAGCAGAAATATATCCACTCCATTCCTAATATGGGCAGTGGCTAGCAAGTGAAAGGCAAACTGCTACAAGTCAAAACTCACCTGTGCTGAGCAGCAGCGGCATAGGAGAGAGTCAAGGGTGGACACTAGAGTTAACTGCACAGAAAGAGGCAATGGTAAGCCACTTCTGTATTTTTACCAAGAAAACTCTACGGATACACCACCAAAATGACTGTCAGTGGAGGTAGGGTGATGGGAGAGATGCATCCATGCCATCGCTGTGGGTTGGAGATGACTCAACAGCATAAGACAATCTATATGCCAAGCACTGTAATTAGCACTGGGGTTAATAAGGCACAGTACCTATTCTACATTGGGTTCACAATATAATGGTGAGGGAAAACAGATATTTAATACCCAATTTTACAGATGAGAAACTGAGGCACAGAGAAATTACATGACTTGCTTAAGGTCACACAACAGACCAGTAGCAGAGATTGAACAAGGAACCATATCTTCCAAACCCTAGAATCTTGTTCTTCCTATTAGGGTGTAGTGTTTTTCGTGGTTAACTACTCTTCCATGTGTTAAATAGTTCTGCATTAACGTGTTTTCAATGCACAACTTGGCTATGGTATGGAAAAATTAGGGAGCATGCTTCCAACAACATGAGCCTGTTCGGGAATAACAATCCACAAATTGGCACACGTAGATTTTATATAGGTTGTGCACATGCACATAGAGTGGATCAAAGCTAAAAGCCATTATACTATGTAGCTTCCACCTCATTCACTATGTATCACAAGATACATTGGTGTTTCTTCATGTTTTTATTGCTGAATTGTACTTTCCAAGCGCTTGGTACAATATTGTGCACACAGTAAGTGCTCAAAAAATACTATTGAATGAACAAATGAATGTTGCTGCAATTTGACAGTATTTCATGGAAAAAAGTAAAAATGAGTGGTAAGAAGTCCAATCATTCCTCTAGGAACTGATATAGGGGAACCTAGGAATTTGTTTTGAAAAATGTCAGTCATGGTCAATTGTACTTATAAAGCACTTACTGTGCGCAGGGCACTGTGCTTGGGAGAGTACAATACAACAGACTTACAGAGTTGGTAGACATGTTCCCTGCCCACAATGAGCTTATAGCTTACATATGTATACGCCATATGCCCCTCACCAGTAAATTCCCATTAGTTACTGATGCACAACTTTCTCAGAACACAATTTTCTTAGTGAATATCTGTACTCCTAGGACTGTGGATCTCAAGTAAAATAGGGTCTGGGTCTGATCCAATGACTTTATATCCACCTCAGTGCTTCACAGAATAAACACATAATAATTGTCATCA
Source organism: Ornithorhynchus anatinus (assembly GCF_004115215.2). Lineage (NCBI taxonomy): Eukaryota > Metazoa > Chordata > Mammalia > Monotremata > Ornithorhynchidae > Ornithorhynchus > Ornithorhynchus anatinus. Next base: position 30,221,994 of record NC_041746.1, read on the forward strand.
TTGTTAGCACAACTATCCTATACGTAATGGTCAAAAGGACTGAACCTTGATTTCTCGTGTCCATCTGCAGGATAGAAACTCAAAGAAAGGGTCATATATGAGTTATATGTAAATATGCTTGCAGTAAGGGAAAGTCTTTAGGACCCACAATAGAGTTCATAGATCTACTTTCCTCCGTGTGGCTTAGTCAATCAGCAGTGATAGGTTTGTTAAACTATCAACACTGAAATATTCCTGAGGGTTTCCAGAATTCCCCTGCCCCTCCCTGCCCCACCAACCAAACCATCTAAGAGTCTTTCTACAATTCAGCCAAAACAAATTTGTTTGTATATGAGGGGACTTCAAGGAAGAAAATGTGCATTTAAAAGAAAAAGTTCACCTTTTATAATGGGGGTTAGGAAAGGTATTCAGCATCACCAATTTTGCTAAATCCCTAGCCAAGAGGGTTAATGCTTATTGAAAATATTTCAGAACTTTCAGATGATTGAATTCATGCAATTTCCAGACCTCTCCAGAACTTCCAAATGTGTGCAGCTTGCACAGCCCAATCCTTGACTTTTTGTACTCTGGAGCACCTATTCCAGACTCATTTGTAAAGTGAAGAAACTAGTTTCACTCAGTACAAAACTTGCTTAATGAAGCACAGATCTGTAGTACATTTTATTACCACATTCTACTGCCTAAAGTCTGAAGATTTGGAAGTTGAGCAAGCACTCAGTGCTGTTCACCTATGAATTCAAACATTCCATCTGGTTAGTCCAAACCACTATGCACAGATTCCATTAGTGGGATTTATTGAGTGTTTCTTGGGTCCACTGTACTAAGCACTTAAACTCAGTTTCCAAATGCTCACATCTCCTAGGCTAAATCCATTTTTTCCCTGAATGCTTATCTGCCTTGTTAATACACTGATTTTTTCAACCACCCTTGTCTGTTGTGTGGCCTTGGGCAAGTCACTTCACTGGGCTTCAGTTACCCTATCTGTATAATGAGAATTAAGATTGTGAGCCCTGTGTGAGACAGGGAGTGTGTCCAAACTAATTAGCTGTACCTACCCCAGTGTTTGGTACACTTCCTGGAACATAGTCACTGTTATTTTTAGCCATTAAAAAAAAAAACCAAAAAATCACCATTCTCTCCACTCAGTAAACCTCCAATAAATACTGTTAATGCTGGAGAAAAATTCCTTTCCACTCAGATCTGGGACCTCCTATTGCAGTAGCCCAAAAAGAAAAGTCCTAGAGAAAAGGATGTTAACTGTAATCTTTTACAAAAAAAATTAACAGCATGGGCCCTTCTGGTACTGCAGTGCCCACCAACCTACTCATCCAGACTGTGCTCAGGTGACAACACTGTTAAATAAATTCTAAAGGTGACCTCAGAGCTAAAGTTTTGGGGATATTTCATCACTGCCCCAAACCCTAAATTCAAATCAGGTCAGACCCAAGGAAAATACATTTATAAATAGTGAAATGAATTGAGCTTTTAAATATCAAATGGATATAACTAGAAAATGCAGCAAAGCTTAACAGTCACCCAGATTTATGAGGAATCGGACATCAAAACTCTAGCCAACACTCTCCATTAGAACCTTCTTGATTTTCTCTGTAGTTCCTCCACCTCACTGAATTTCCCTCTTTTTCTTGTGTCCAGGCTGTCCTAGCTCCTCCTACATACATCAAAATTTTCAGAAGCCAGAACTCACCCAATTTATTCCTCTGCTTCAATTCTTTGCTGAGCCCAGTCAGTATATTTCTCATGAAACTGAGTTGCTTTCTGAATAAAAAAGTCAGTCTATTTAGCCGGATACAGGGAGGGAATTTTTTTATGGTATTTGTTAACCACTTGTCAGGCACTGAATAAAATGCTGAAGTAGATACAAGCTAACCAGTTTGGACACATTTCTCTCTCTCTCTCTCTCGTTCACCCCACACATCCTATCCGTTACCAAGACCTGCCGGTTTCACCTCTACAATATCGCCAAGATCCGCCCTTTCCTCTCCACCCAAACGGCTACCTTACTATTACGGGCTCTCGTTATATCCCGGCTAGACTACTGTGTCAGCCTTCTCTCTGACCTCCCTTCCTCCTCTCTCGCCCCGCTCCGGTCTATTCTTCACTCCGCTGCCCGGCTCATCTTCCCGCAGAAACGATCTGGGCCTGTCACTCCCCTTCTTAAACAACTCCAGTGGTTGCCTATCGACCTCCGCTCCAAACAAAAACTCCTCACTCTAGGCTTCAAGGCTCTCCATCACCTTGCCCCTTCCTACCTCTCCTCCCTTCTCTCTTTCTACCGCCCACCCCGCACGCTCCGCTCCTCTGCCGCCCACCTCCTCGCCGTCCCTCGGTCTCGCCTATCCCGCCGTCGACCCCTGGGTCACGTCCTCCCGCGGTCCTGGAACGCCCTCCCACCTCACCTCCGCCAAACTGATTCTCTTTCCCTCTTCAAAACCTTACTTAAAAATCACCTCCTCCAAGAGGCGTTCCCAGACTGAGCTCCTCTTCCCCCTCTACTCCCTCTGCCATCCCCCCTTTACCTCTCCGCAGCTAACGCCTCATTTTCCCCTTTTCCCTCTGCTCCTCCACCTCTCCCTTCCTATCCCCACAGCACTGTACTCGTCCGCTCAACTGTATATATTTTCGTTACCCTATTTATTTTGTTAATGAATTGTACATCGCCTCGATTCTATTTAGTCGCCATTGTTTTTACAAGATGTTCTTCCCCTTGACTCTGTTTATTGCCATTGTTCTTGTCTGTCCGTCTCCCCCGATTAGACTGTAAGCCCGTCAAACGGCAGGGACTGTCTCTATCTGTTGCCGACTTGTACATCCCAAGCGCTTAGTACAGTGCTCTGCACATAGTAAGCGCTCAATAAATACTATTGAATGAATGAATGAATGACACAGTCCCTATCCTGCATAGGGTTCACAGTCTTAGTCCCCATTTTTCCAGATAAGGTAACTGAGGCATGGAGGAGTTAACTGACTCCCCAGGTCACACAGCAGGTAACTGGCAGAGTCAGAATCCTTCTAACTTCCAGGTACAGGCTCTATTCAGTAGACCGCACTGCTTCTCATCTTTTGGATGAAGTTTAGAGTGGAGTCACTGAAAAATAAACATTAGTCAAACTGTAGGAATAATGAAGCCAAAGGGAGGAGTAGAGGGAAACATGGTTATGGTATAAATGCTACAGCCCACTTACTGTGTGCGGAGCACTGTATTAGGCCCCTAAGAAAGCACAGTACAATAGCGTTTGTAGACATAATCCCTGCCCATAAGATGTTTACACTCTACTAGGAGAGACACACATTAAAATAAATTAGAAGTAGGGGAAATATTCTAGTATAAGGATATGTAGTGGATAGAGCACGGTTCTGGGAGTTAGAAGGTCATGGGATCCAAACCAGGCTCTGCCACTTGCCTGCTCTATGATCTTGGGCAAGTCACTTCACTGTGCCTCAGTTACCTCATCTGTAAAATGGAGACTGAAACTATGATCTCCACATGGGACAGGGACCATGTCCAACTCTATTTGCTTATATCCACCCCAGCACTTAGACCAATTCCTGGCATATAGTAAGTGTTTAATAAAACCATTATTGTTATTACAAAATGTTCCTATGCACTTTGGAGATGGGGTGAGTAATAAAAGTACTTAATGGGTATGAGGATCCCAAATATTGTGATATCATGTAGTGTGAGCACAACTCAGTCTTCGTTGAGACAAGGCTTTGGAAGCATTTCAAAAATTTAAATGCAGTTCATAGAGAATACACACACAGCACACACAGCACATCTTCATTTACAGAAATGACGCTAGTGATGGTGAGATCCTATCCACATTTGAGAGTGGCTGAAATGACTGACAGATGTTAGGATTTTGACTCCCTTGTATGGCATTTGCATGGATGGTCCCCCTGTGGAACATGTCTACTAATTTTGCTGTATCACACTCTCCCAAGTGTTTCGTTCAGTGCTCTGCACACAAGAAGCACTCAATAATTATCATTGATTGATTTATGTGTGGTAGCACCTAAAAAGTTGAACGAGACTGAACTTAGTACTCAGCCTTGTTTCATTCTGACAGTACAGGGGAAAGGACCCCAGTAGAATTTTTTTTCCCAACAAAAGTTAATGCAAATTCACAAAATTAACACAATGCATTGCTAGTCCAACAGTTTCGGTATTATCTATGGGAATCCCCAGCTAACTCTACCATGAAAGTTTTGCAAACATTTAACTAATCTACTTATCTGAATATGTGGATACATTACAAATTGTTCAGCTGTGAAGGCAGTGTAATGAATCTTGTAATCAATAACCCATTAGAGCCACAGGTGTGAAAGCATTCCCCAAATCTCCCTTGCACAAACAGCCACATCACAGATGGGATACTCCCATTTCATACCATCCCACCTCCTAAGGGACTTTACATCTTTTCATTTTAATATGCTTTCGCCATAGGATTAATTATACCACTAATCACTTAATGCTGTTGCTCATTTCAATTATGCAAGTTTTTTTCAGGTAGTTTTAGGGTGGAAAAACTGCAAAATGCGCATTTATGAGAGCAGTAGGCAGAAAGATATAACTGATCTTTCCTGTCTTCTGTGGTGGACATCACTGGGTTGTTTGTTTAGAAGTGAATGAAAAAAGGCTTAGAAAATTAAATTGAATGAGGCTCACATTATTGAAGATTATGGTAGAGAATTTTATAAAGCAACAGCTTCCAACAGTCCAGAAAGCCTATATTTCTGCACCATAATTATTAACACCATGCTAGGCTCTGAGTTCTTTGAAATGTTTAGGATCAAGTTTCCAAGCAACAGCATAGCAATTACTGTACATATAACACTCTACTATCCTTTCTAACCCTAACAGAGTTAGTTGTGAAAGAACCTGAGAAACATTCCTTGTTCTTCCAGATTGTTCTTCTATAACCAGAGTACAGAAACCTTTAGGGTAACAATGAGGGACAAAAATGAGAAATGGCTAAAGCAGACTCAATAGCTGGATTGCATGCTTCAGGTGAACCTAAACTGCACATGGAAACCTTCAAAAAATACTCAAGCAAAGTTCTGGGTGCTTGTACTCACCAGTCAGCACATGAAGGAAGCTTTCCAAGAAAACTTCCACAGCATGACTCAGCAAGCAGGAAAGAGGAAAAGCTGCCTTCTTTGGAATTTAAAGGTTACTCCCAGCTGGCTGATTGGGTTTGATTCTCCAGGGCCACTGGGAAATGTAGTCCTCTGAGCAATGCAGTTCCCAGGCAGCAGGTGTTACAATAATAAGTTTCCTATTTCCCTTTCAGTTCCTTTGACCTCAGTTCAGCCTCCACTTGGGACCTGACCATTTCCACAAACAGGTTATGCCAAACCGCTGTTAATTACAAGAAGTGTTCAGCTTCTTTGTACCTAAACCTTGCTTATGTGAACAGCGTGATGGGGCCTCAGTTTTTTTCTTCCCTCACAAAGATGGTTTAGGGGAAGAATCAGTGAGACACAAGTGACACAGTCAGAATCTAGACCCATTCTCAGTGGGCAGAGATATTCGTGACCCAGATAGTCACCCTACCTCTGAACTTGCTTCCAAAATTCTGAGTACACATTTCCTTAACTGTAGCACAATGGGGATTGCTATCCCAGGTGTATGATCTAAACATCCTGCCTACCAGATCCTCAGTGAGAGGTTCCAGGCCTCTATGGGAATGTCCCTGAACACCAAAGAGTAGCAGTATGGTTTACCGGAAAGAACACGGGCCTGGGATTTAGAGGACCCGGGTGCGAATCCCAGCTCTGCCACTTTTCTGTTGTACGAACTACTTTGTGCCTCACTAAATTCGCTCAACTACAGAATGTTCTCCTTCCTACTTAGACTGTGAACTCCATGTATCTCCCCCAGTACTTAATACAGTGTTTGGCACATAGCAAATGCTTAATACATATTATTACTATATTTTTATTTCCAATATCTCCAAGCTCCCAGGAAGAAACCTTCCAAGAGGAATTATTGGAGTCAATTACCAGTTTCTTCAACTTTATTCTTTCACCATCGGAAGTGGACAACTGGAGCCATAATACATTATTCCAAATACATCTGAAAGATGTCTTCTTTCATGCTGAATGTAAACGTCTTGTTACTTTTACTGGAAAAATGAACGGGATGAACCCAGGGAAGAGAGTGCAGGCCTGGGAGTCAGAAGGACCTGGGCTCTAATTCTGTTCTGCCACTTGTCTACTGCGTGCCTTTGGTCAAGTCGCTTAACTTCTCTGCGCATCAGTTTTCTCATTTGTGAAATGGGGATTCAATACATTTTCTCCCTTCCTCTTAGACTGTGAGCCCACATGGGACAGGGACTCTATGACTGTAGTGTATTCACTAAAGCACTTAGCACTTATGTGTTGCTGGAGGAATGCTAATTTGGCTACCATGTTCTATCTAGTACTAAGTGTGAAAATACGCATTCTGACATAGATAGTGGCTTGCCTGTTGAGTGTGGAATGAAAAGGATGCAGAGATTTTGTAAGGATGGGGACAGAGAGAGAAGAAGCCCCAAAGACTGAACAGGACAGAAAGCCATGATTTGGGGGTTTGTTAGTTTGACAGGAATTGTGTCAGGGGAGGAAGGTTCTGAGTCCCACTCAGAAAGCTTGGTGGGCAGACAAGGGTGGGGGGGGCTTATGCACCCTTGAAACTGACACCTAGACATTCCAGCAGAACTGAGTGCTGGTAAAGTATGTCTTATGCATCATTGGCTCTCTGATTATGTCTGTGGTCTGAACCTCCCTTTGTAACTTTCTTTCTGTGTATGTGTTTCTCTGATCCTATTTCTATGTGTCTGCTTTCGGGTACCATCCTGCAGAGGTCTTTCAGTAGTTCTTTGCTTGGTCTGTATTGGGGAAGCAATGTAGCTTAGTGGAAAAACAGCAAGTCTAGTTGTCAGAGGAACTGGGGTTCCTATAGCACAATTCTTATGTGACCCTGGGCAAGTCATTTAACTCCTCTGTGCCTTAGTTTCCTCATAAATGAGTTTCATCACAAATGCCAATTCTCTTTGCCTCTTTTACTGGGAGCCTTATATGGGGCAGGGATTGTGTCTGATGGGTAATCTTGAAACTACCCCAGGGCTAAGGGCTATTTTTTTTCTCTTTGTTTTGGCTGTGATTTCTTCCCCAAGCCAATGGAGCATTCTATTGACTCCTGGGGTATCACCTCCTCTCTCTGCCTCCCACTACCCTCCAGGAAGTCAAGACGAGGATGTCAAGTGTCAGAGGACGTGGTGAACTGAAAGTAGTTAGTACTGGGAAGCAGCCTGGCCTAGCAGATAGTGTACAGGCCTAGAAGTCAGAAGGAATTGAATTCTAAATACAAACTTGACTCCTTTTTCATAGTATTCGTTTGGTGCATTCTATGTGTCAAAAACTCTTCTAAGCAATAGGGTAAATACCAGTGAATTTGGTTGGACAGAGTCCCTGTCCCATATGGGGCAGCTGTCTAAGTAGGAAGGAGAACAAGAAAATTGAGGCACAGAGTGGTTAAGTGATTTGCCCAAGGTTACCCAGCAAGCATTTGGCAGAGCTGGGATTAGAGCACAGATCTTTTTGACATCCTTCTGACTGCTATATGACCTTGGACAAGTAACTGAACTTCTTTGTACCTCAGTTACCTCATCTGTAAAATGGGGATTAAGACTGTGAACTCCACGTGGGACATGGACTATGTCCAATCTGATTAGGTTGTATTTACCCCAGTGCTCAGTTCTGTGTCTGGCACATAGTAAAGTGCTTAATAAATACAATTTAAAAAATGAATTCCCAAGGTATTAGCCCACTCCCAGTCAATTAGTCAATCATATTTATTAGGGCTTACACTGTACAGAGCATTTTACTAAGCAGACACAATAGTAAGTACCCAGTAAAATATGATAGACTGGCTTCCCTCAAGAAGTTTCCAATCTCCCTTGTAGCATCAGCATCCTGATTTTGAATTTTAAAAGATCTGGTTTCTCCAGGTATCATTATTAAACCCTTCGGTTACAAGAGGCTCATTTGGAACAAAATTTGGCAATCATCAAAAAATCCTGTGGTTTGATTGTGTTACAGCTGGACTCTTTTCTAAAACATTTTTAGAGCTCAAACTTCATCTGAATTGATTAAATAGCTCCCTTGTTTTCCACCTTTCCCAGAGCCCTTGGTCCTTTATTAAAATAACAAATTAATTGCACTCAAACTACTAGTTTCGATTTCCATGAATGGTGCTAAGTCCAAAGTGACATATTGTTGAGACAGAGGAAACAAAAGGCCCAGTCACATTTTCGGCAGCAGGTATACTGTTGCTCTAGTGGTTAATGAATGAGATATTTGATTACAAAGGAATAAGTAACCTCTTAGTAACCTGCAATTAACATTTAACTTGATATGGCCAATGAAGCCCACTGGAGGTGAGTTAGACAAATGAAAAGGACTCTTTCTCTTACTTAGAGGCACATCATCACTCATGCATGTTAAAACTTTAGTGAACGCCCTGTCTTGATGATTTCTGGTTGCATTTCCAATAGCGGCACTCCTGATTTGATGATCCTAGATCCAAACCAGCCTCCAAATAAAAATAAAATGCTTCTCTGTGCTGGGACTCAAGAAAGAAAATAAAGATATATTAAAATACGGTTCTGCATGCAGCAGGAACTAATTAATGCTGTTATAGGTCTTTTTAATGAGATTTGATAAGTGCTTACTATGTACCAGGCACTGTACTCAGCACAGTAAGCGCTGTGGTAAATATAAGCTAATCAGACTGAGTCCCACATGGGGCTCATAGTATTAATCTCCATTTTACAGATGTGGTAACTGAGGCACAGAGTAGTTAAGTGACTTGCCCAAGGTCACACAGCAGACAAACTGAGGAACTGGAACCCAAGACCTTCTTATTCCCAGACAAGTGTTTCTCTGTATTTTCACATCTAACAAATCCCAACGTAAGGAACAGGGAATGGTATAAAGCTATTGGGATTATGGGGAGACTCTATTTCTGGAGGCAATTTTAAAAATAACATAATTGTTGGATATTAAATACCCAGTCTCTTGGAAAGATCACCAGACAGGGAGTCAAGAGATATGGCCTCTACTCCTACATCTGCCACTGACCTGTTGCATGACCTTGGGCAAATATCTTAACTTCTGTAGCTGTGAACCCTATGAGGGTCAGGGTTTTTGTCCTACTTGATAACCTTAAATCCAACCCAGAGCTTTGCCCATTTAATTAACATAATTATACATGGAAAAATACAGCAGTTACAACTGCAGAAGGGAATTTTTTAAATTTGTGAACCACTTACTATGTGTAAAGTACTGTGCTAAGCATTGGAGTGGATACAAGATAATCAGGTAGGACACAGTTAATGTCCTACATGGGCTCATGGTTTAACGGGGAGGGAGAACAGGTAGTGAAACCCGATTTTACAGTTGAGAAAACTAAGGCACAGAGAAGTGTGGCCTTGTGGATAGAGCACAGGCCTGGGAGTCAGAAGGACCTGGGTTCTAATGCTGATTCCTCCACTTGTCTTCTGCATGAGCTCGGTCAAGTTACCTCATCTGTAATGTGGGGATTAAGAAAGTGAGGTCCTTGTGGAACATGGACTACTTCCAACCTGATTATCTTGTATTAATCCCAGTGCTTAGTATGGTGTCTGGCACATAGTAAGCGCTTAACAAATACCATGTTTACACAGGGTCACACAGCAGGCAGGAGGCATATCGGGGTTTTAAAACCCAGTTCCTCTGACTCCTTGGCTCATTCTCTTTCCACTGCGCCAAGCTCCTTTCCAATTTCTTCTTCCCAATTTACTTTCAATCCTTCAGGATTTAATACTTAAATGTGTTTTATTTATCACTGGAATCCTCCAGTTTTTTACATCCTCTTTGTTCATTAAAATGCACTGTGAAACTTTATAAGGCAAAAGAAAATATGCAACAATACTTAAATGTAAGTAGATTTAAAGTTTGTCAATGCCTTTCAATCAATCAATCAATGGTATTTATTGAGCACTTACTGGTGCAGAGCACTGTTGGACTAAGGTTTGTCAATGGCTTTCAATCAGTCAGTCAGTGGTATTTATTGAGTGCTTACTGTATGTAGAACACTAAACTGAGCACTTGGGAAAATACAATATTGTAGAGTTGGTAGACATGATCCTAATCTATGGGAAAACAGAAATTAAAATAAATTATAGTTAGTCGATTAGCTCCAAGAAGGACAAGAACTATGTGTGATCTGCTTGTATTTACCCCAGCACTTAACATAGTGTTGGCACATTGTAAGTGACTAACAAACACCACAGTTACTATTACTATTAACTTTTTTCTAATTGTTAAATCATGCCTATCTTATTTTCAAGCCAAGAATCAGTGGAATTTACTAAGCACTTCTGGTGTGTAGATCACTGTGCTAAGTTCTTGAGAGTATATAAAGAAACATAGTCTCTCTTTCAAGAAATTTACAAAATAATGACAAAGACTGACAGACCAATGTTGTTTACAAATAGTTTGGTTATGAAGGAAGAAATAGTGCTACAGCTGCTAATAGCAAAAATATGAATGGATAAATAGAAAAATACATAATCATAAGTCTGCTATTCTAAAGCATCAGGCACCTCATTTTTCACTAACAGGAATAATCAGATCATCAAAGAAATCCTCTTAATAAATAATATATTTTTAAGTTCTGGGAGCTGTGATTAACGGGTGCCATCATTTCTGCTTACCTTTTCCCTTTTTACTATTTTTTAATAGAATTATCCAGACAAAGTCTATCATGGATTTTTTCCTAAAGGGTCACTAGTTTATCGTTTTGGATTTTGGTGCTATCAAACTTGGAAGCTGGCAAATTAGGTAGAGATGAGGAAATTATATTGGAAGGAAGTAAAATAGTTTGTCAAATTTCCTCTTTCTTGATCCTCTGAAAACTTAGACTTCAAGTCAAACTTCTGTTTGAGATTATGCTGGATTTTCAATTAACAATTAAATATAAAGAGCAGATATTTTATACTTAGAAAGCAATTGAAATTTAAGTGCAATCGGGAGATTAAAAACTGTTATCCCTCTTTTCCCCCCACCCCACAATCCTTTTTACCTTTGTTACCTTAGCTTTGATGGTAGGTAGTGATTCTGAAGTGCCAATTAACGAACCAGTTAATATTCATCATTACAGGAAATCCTTCAAGAATGATTTTCCTTTGAAATTACCTATTTGAGAATGTGCTGCAACTCTAGAAATTTTTGTTATAAAAATTACTGATACAGATTTCAACTTTTAATGTTTCAACTACCAGTAGCAAAATTTGAGATCTAAGGATTTTCTGAGCTAAACAAGTCTAAAAGCGATTGCTTTGAATGATCATAAAACATATTTTTTTTTCGCTTACATAATAATGCCTTCTTTATATTAATTCTCTTATTTTATCTTCACAACTCACCTTTAAGGCAGATGGTGTGATTTTCAATTTGGAGATGAGGGAAGAATGATACAACAGAGATTGAGTTTAGAATAGTGCATTGCTCTCAGTGGGTGCTCAAGGCTCAGTGGAAAGAGCACAGGGCTTGGGAGTCAGAGGTCATGGGTTCGAATGCTGGATCTGCCACTTGTCAGCAGTGTGACTGTGGGCAAGTCACTTAACTTCTCTGTGCCTCAGTTCCTTCATCTGGAAAATGGAGATTAAGACTGTGAGCCCCATGTGGGACAACATGATTACCCTGTATCTACCCCAGCGCTTAGAACAGTGCTCTGCACATAGTGTGTGCTTAAAAATACCAACATTATTATTATTATTACCTCTATAACACAGTTGATCTGGGACAGAACACATCCTTTGTTGTTGAATGTCTGGGGGGAAATAATGTAGAAACTTTAGGGAGGATGGGTTAGTTTTCAATCAATCAATCATATTTATTAAGTGCTGACTGTGTGTGGAACACTGTACTAAGTGCTTGAGAGACTTCAAAGAATTTGCAGTCCAGAAAGCCACAATTTGGGGTATTTTTAGCCCTCATTGAAAACTCTCAAGTTGTGTCGAAGTTCTAAGATGAGAGACTGTGATTGAGCTAAAAAGCATATGGGGCAATTTCCTCTCATCAATCAATAGTATTAATTGAACACTTACTGTGTGCAAAACCCTATGTTTAAGCATTTGGGAATATGCAATACAAAAAGGTTGGTAGACCCAATTCCTGCTCTTAAGGAATGCACAATCTAGTTGGGGTCATCAGTCCAGAGACAATCCATGTCTCCTAATTTAGGGCATGGGGCTGGGAGTCAGAAGGACCTGTGTTCTACTCCAGACTCTGCCACTTGTCTGTTATATGACCTTGAGCAAGTCACTTAATTTTTCTGGATCTCAGTTAACTCATCTGTAAATTGGAGATTAAGACTGAGCCCCATGTGAGACTTGGACTGTGTCCAACCTGATGATCCTATATCTACTCCAGCGCTTAGTACAGTGCCTGGCACATAGTAAGTGCTTAATAAAAGAGTCCAGGTCCTCTGCCTCCCAGTCCCGGACTCTTTCCACTAGGCTACGTTGCTTTTCTGGCCATTCCTTGATTGACCTTTCCTTCCTGACCAGTGTTTTTAAAATCTAAAATCCCAGTTTTAACAGACAGTTGCTTCCAATGCTTCTGGGTAAGTGAATGTTGAAACATTCTCAAGGTTTTATTCTGGCCAAGAGTACTTCCTATATTATGGGTACCAAGGTCAGAGGTTCACTGTCCCAGAAGTCTGACAAAGTCAGCATCTCTGTGCCTTGAAGATATAGCTTTCTCAGCCTCTACCTAATACCATTCACATGAGCTTCTTTAGTCTGAACATTGGTAGAGAAGTATGTAAACATTCTTAGAGGTTCATTTTGATGGGCTAGTCTATAAATCAAAAGTTGCAATAATGATATTATGGCCACAGTGTATGTCCTCCAGCAGTTACTAAATCAAAGTAGGCCTTTAGAATTAGCGCAATGCATACCAAGTGAATATCACTTTGTCATTATAGAGCATCAATTCAGTTTGCATTATTGGTTGTCGGGTTCAGCTTCCTCTTGGAGTCATAGGTGTTTATTTAAACCACACCAAGTCATTAATGCTAGTGAAATGGAGCCCAAGTTTTACAATGATTTAATCAAACAGATATTGACTACAGTTAATAGCTTCAAGGAGGAAATCATCTCCATTAAAGGCCAAAAAATGACTGATACTGGCATCCTGCCTCCCTAATTGGGTAGTTATGAGATTTTATTTAGGCTCTGAAAGGTTTTGCTTCTTCACAAGGGGTATAACTGTTCAATGCTAATGATCCATCTACATTCAGTGTGAAACTATAATCATCCAGCAAAAATCAGACTGATATGATTTTCTCAGTTTGGCCAGGGTATAACATTTGTTTCCCCTCTGAGGGTTGCGCCTGGAAAGTTCCCAGTACTCTACCATTTTGGACTACAGAAGGGAGAGTCAGGCAGAGACATATCCATTCCATTCCTAGTTTGGGCAGTGGCTAGTGGGTGGAAGGCAATCTGCTACAAGTCAAAACTCTCCTGTGCTGGGCAGCAGCATCATGAGAGAGAATCAAGGGTGAGGACTCAAGTTTACTGCACAGAAGGAAGCAATGGTAAACCACTTCCGTATTTTTACCAAGAAAACCCTGTGGATATACTACCAGAATGATTGTCAATGGAGATGGGGCATTCTGGGCGAGATGTGTCCATGGCTTTGCTATGGGTTAAAGACAATTCGACGGCATAAGACAAGAATAACATTTGTTATATCGGTGAGCTGGAGAATACTCCCTGGGTCTTTACAGAAGTATACCAGGATCATGCAGTCCTCAGAATTGGAGGCATGGAAAGAACTTCAATGACTTCTCTTCCATGATTCCCATAAGTCAAGCTGGAGCCATGTCTGGATGTCAAGACTCTGCATTTGAGTTGTCCATCGGTGAGTTGCGCACTGTTCTAGAGGGTGGTTGATAAAAGGCAAAGGTAACTGTGAGGTAGAATGGCCAATTGTCTGCTTTTATAATGGGTTTTAGTTGCCCTCTCTCCTCTCCCATTCTTATATAGAACAGAAAACTTGTATAACCAGTTTTTATTTTGTAGCTCCAGCCACCGTGTTCTGCATCTTGGATGCCATGTAAGACAGCACACCGACCTAGGAGGGTACCGTGAAGGCACTGGGATGACTGGAGGATTCAGGGAGTCCCTCTGGAAAAATGGTCTAGGACTGCACAGAATCTACATACTTCTGGGAAACGATGCCCAGGATGTCATCATGTTTCTCCAGGGGGTTGGCTTAATATGTGAGGTAGGTCATGTCTCCCTATTCGGTATAAAAGAGAACCATCATTGGCCATCCTACCTCAAGGGTGGTCAAGAAGATGAGAGTTCTGACTGAAGGATAGTCCACTTTTCAAATGTGGTAGCAAAGTTGAAGACCGTTGAAGATACCCACCAATAAACAATGAAGGCGTGATGGTGGAGTTGGAATGACAGAGACAGTTGACCTGGGGGTAACACTGCCGGAGAAGAGTGCCTGAACTAAACTCTTTTGGAGTGGGACAGAAATTTACCCAGTAGCTCACAAAACCAGAAACCCTCTGACAAGACTGTGATTATTGTCCCATCCTACCCTCTTCCTCCTCCACTCACTTCTCACATTAGTTTCTGCAGACAGAAGGAAGATACACTACAGTCTTGCTCCCACAGCTCCACCTCTCTTTCCCCTTTTGAATTTCCAGTTTATCGAGTGTATTTGTGCTCTTGTGAGTAATGTTCAGAAGTTGTGCTGACACTGTTTCAGGTTGTTTCATTTGTAATTGGGCCTGCATATGTATCAAGGTAAGTAGACATTTCCTATTGCCCGTGTAGATGAACTCTTTCTTTCTCTCGCATTATTTTTCCTCATAAAGTAGCATGGCACATTTAAATGTCTCCCTGGATTGTCCAGTTATCAATTGGTCAATTGTTCACAGCCATTTGCCTGTGGCTTTTCAGGAGTGATTCCTGCCTTCAGCTGAGTGTGAGGTTGCTTCTGGAGGAGTATCCGACTGGTGGAAGGGGGAACTATTATGTTTATTCAGTGCTCAGGAAGAAAACTGGAGAATCAGTCTTGATGCTACATTTAATCAAAGCATAGTTGTTTGCTTCTGAAAAACTTTCACTTGATTCCATCAGGTGATCTGTGGACACTGTTCTTCAGCATCAAGTCTGATGGGAAGCTAGACATTCTCTGGGTGAATGCATAATGTGTACACATTTGCTTTTTGAAATTCAGTGTGCTCAGATTTAATAAGTTAACTGACAGGTCCGTAGCAAGAGGCAGAGAGAGGAAGATTGAAATACTGAGTTCAATACTCTGCCCATGTGGCAGAAAATAAAGCAGTCTATAATGGGGAACTGTTTGTTTTGGGGTTTCTATGTCTTTAAGCCTCAGGTGCTCAAGTGAGGTGGTTCTCATTTCCTTTGAAGACATTTCATGGCCAGGTGGCCTGTCCTGTGATCCTGCCGATAGGATTTCTTCCCATTAACTCTGGAAAGGTGCTGTGGAGTTTGAAGAGGAAGATGATATCCCTTGGGAATGGAAGGTTTCATTCCACCTTCTGGCCCTGATTCAAGTTTTTTAATGCCTTAGTTGATCTCTGAGCCTTACTGTTTGTGACCCTCTGGGATATGGACACTGACATCATGTACTGCACTTATGTCATACATATTTTAGAGTAACAATTAATACTAGTTAAAACAATTATTGGAAATTCATCTGTGAAAGTATCTAAATGCAAAAGGTGGTTTTTATTCCACATACTCTTATACCAAATATGAAAACAGGGTGAAGAAGCAGCCTGGCCTCATGGAAGTAGCACGAGCCTGGGAATCAGAGGACTCCCTTGTCTGCTGTGTGACCTTGGGCAAGTCACTTAACTTCTCTGGACCCCAGTTGCCTCATCTATAAAATGGGGATTAAAGCTGTGGGTCCCATGTGGGGCATGGACTGTGTCCAACTTGATGATCTTGTATCTACTCCAGTGCTTAGTACACTGCCTGGCACATAGTACATACTTAAAAAAAAGTACAAATAAAGACACTGTTTACCATACCAGCCTGTGAACTTTGATAATTCCAAAAAGACTATCCAACATCCTGACATGGCCCAGCAGAATTTTTTCACTTGTACATCAAATGTTCCCAAGGTGTTTATTGGCTAAGGAGGCAGTATGGGGAATAGGGGTGAGGGGGAAGAGAAATGTGGCCCTATAGAAAAAACAAGCGTCCAGCAGCCAGAAGACACATTTCTAATCCAGCTTGTCTACCGACCTGCTATGTGACCTGAACAAGACAATTACCCTTTCTGTGCCTCAATTTCCTCATCTCTAAAATGGAGGCAAGTCCCCACCTCTCTTTACCTCTTAGGTAGTGAGATCAAGTGGAACTGGGGCTAAATCTGACTGAATATTGTGTTACCTACCACAGTGCACATAGTAAGCACTTAAAAGATGCCATTAAAAAACTGCTTAGCTCTCTGCTTGGCCCCAAGTTAGGACTTAATAAATATCCTACCAATATAACTAACTAACTATCTGAGGATCTGCTGGGCTCCTTTACTGATACAGAGCATAGAATTCCTTCAGTCTGGGGATTCTGGGCCTGAAGCAGGTATGTATCCCCTGCTAGATTGCAAACTCCTTAAGGCCAAGCAACCTGAGAAGTAACTCTGTTGTAGTCTTCCAAGTGTTTAGTATAACACTTCTTACATAGTAAACACTCAATAAAGGCTATTGATTAATCTGATTCAATCACAGAATGGCAAAGGGCAAGGAGCATGGCCCTAGTCCACTAAGATTTCTCTAGGGCTACTACTTGCCTACATTGTCTAAAGGGAGAGAGCAGACTCACTGTCAGTAATGATGAACCCATGATGCTGATGAGAGATTTACATTTACCATTTCTCTGCTGAGTCAACTCCTGCAACTGGTAGCTTATACTATGGGACCTTAATTCTGACACTGGTAATCATTCAGGTGAACTATTTTTATTCTTTTAATGATATTTGTTAAATCATTACTATGTGCTAGGTACTATACTAACCACTGGGGTAGATACAAGCTAATCAGGTTGAATACCATCCATATAATAATAATAATGTTGGTATTTGTTAAGCGCTTACTATGTGCAGAGCACTGTTCTAAGCGCTGGGGTAGACACAGGGGAATCAGGTTGCCCCATGTGGGGCTCACAGTCTTAATTCCCATTTTACAGATGAGGTAACTGAGGCACAGAGAAGTTAAGTGACTTGCCCACAGTCACCCAGCTGACAAGTGGCAGACCGGGATTCAAACCCATGACCTCTGACTCCAGAGCCCATGCTCTTTTCACTGAGCCACGCTGCTTCTCCCACATGGGGCTTGCAGTCTTAATCCCCATTTTATAGATGAGGTTAATGAGGCACAGAGAAGTTAAGTGACTTGCCCAAGAAGACACAGCAGACAAGTGGCAGAACTGGGATTAGAACCCAGGTCCTTCTGACTCCCAGGCCCATGCTCTAACCATTAGACCATGCTGCTTCTCTAAACATTCAGTTCTGCTTCTCTAAACATTCAGTTTAGAATTTTGTGCTCTTCATATTTCACTGTCTTTGTTAAGAGACTAAATAGGCAACTTTTGGTAGCACAAAAGCAAAGCACATGGGAGAAAATAAGAAGTAATATGAACTGCAAATGATTATGCACTTGCATACTGTTTAATGGTCATACTGTTAGATACCCACTCTTCCCTTTCTAGGAAATACATATGAAACTCATGACCAGAAAAGGTATGCTGAAGGAGAAACTTTCAGTGGAATTTTATATAGTTCTTCTAAGCTATTTGGAAAGCCCTAAGGCATCATTGTGAAATCCCACAATGCTCTTCAGTTTTTGAATTCCTTGAATTTATTTGCTATTCTCTATTGCAGGGTAACAAGGCAAAGAAACAGTTCACACATTGTTCACTTAGCACCTGAACATGAACCAAAGCATCATGCACCGTTTTAATGGGGTCTATTGTCCTCTTGGTTTGCCACTTCCTGTGTCCTGTATTATACAATAAAACCTCTTCAGTCCTTCATAAACCATCTAATCAGTTTGCAAACCTTTGCTCCAAAATGTATATAATCCTTTAAACTGGATAAAACAGTGAGCATGCTTTTACTTGGAGGATCTTCTAATATGGAAATGGAAAAAAATGACCCCTCACAAACAAAAGTAGCTCCTCTTCCCACACGCCAACACCCTCCCCCCCAATTAAAAAAAAAGTCCCAGTGGAAACAGCATGGATCTGAGAGGTTTTATTCTTGGCTCTGCCACTTACCTGCTGTGTGAGTTCGCACAAGTTACTTAACTTCTCTGTGCCTCAGTATCTTCAGCTGTAAAATGGGAATTAAATAACTGTTCTCCCTCCCCTAGACTCTGAGCCCCAAATAGGACAGGAGTGTTTTCTAATCTGCTTATCTTGAAACTACCCCAGTGCATAGTGCAGTTCTTCCAATATAGTGGGTGCTTAACAAATACTATAATCAATTAATCAATCACATTTAATAACATCATTATTATTATTGTTATTATTATTATTATTATTGCACTCCTTCCTCTGCCAATTCCCCCTTAGCCAAATGAAGGATTAAACTATCACTAAAATGTCGTGGCTCTATATATTATGGATTTTTTTTAATGGCTTGTAAATTTTTTTAAAGGGGAGAAGAATCTTTTAAGCCTTTTTTTTCCCCTCCCATATTATTGGTCTTTTCAATGAAATGGAATGCTTTATCTTCTTGACAGAACAAATTGACTGGAAAATTACATAAACCCCTTAGCAGATGTTCGCTCCCACATTGTTTGGGAATTTATCCCCATTATACAGTGCTTCTAAGACCCATGCAGGGTGGTATACTTGGGGGACACAATGTAGACTGAAACACATTTGGTTAGAGAGTTACCAGTGATTTCTCAGTTCTGTCGACAAAAACAACTTGGGGTATAAACCACGCCCTATTACCTAACGTTCTCATCACACTAGCTCAGTGACAGCATACATTTTTGCAAATCAGCTCAATACTAACTCAAGGTATTTCTTAATGAGCAAAAAAATAAATAAAACAAAAAACAAAGCCCGAACTCTTAAAAATGCAGTATGCCATAATGAATGAGTCGTGGACTCAGAGATGGGAGGCAACAGACAATAGGAAAAATAAACCAATTCTGACTTCCTATTCCCTGTAATATATATCTCTTGCTGGATGGTATGCTAATCTGTGCAAATCAGATGGCTTCTTCAAAATTATAATGCACACCAGTGAGTTAAGCATCTGTATAACAATACGATTTGTCATCCATCATTCTGTGAACAGCATAAGGCAACTTACTGTCACTTATTGCCAAGTGACATCCATCTAGATTGTCTTTCTGTCGGTCTTGGTAAGCGTGGAAGGGATTTCATCTATTACCTTATTTTTTAGCCTTTGAGCCCACACCTCCTCAGGCTGCAACTAAAAATAAAGGGAATGAAAGTAACTTATAGTGAAAGACCATCAAGTCTCTGAATAATTGTTACTAAATAATATTTCCAAACATGCTTATAGTCCCATCATCCTGTAGATTCTAAGAGGCGATAGAGGATATTTTGATCACTGGAACAGAAGAGATTTTTATAGAGAAAATGAAAGCCATCCTGTACCTGGGAAAATGCTGTTCAAGATGTTTCTAAAAATACCATGAGAGGACAAAAAAAGACTATATTTGAAATGACACTTGTAAATTAAGAGACTGATTGCAATTGCAAAATGATTCATGCACAAACTGCTATGTGGGGTGAGGGGTGTAAGAGTCGATCTCCTACCAGGTGAAAAATAATGAAGGGTGACTATTTGGAGCAATTACCCCCTTAATGCACCCAAATCTACATTCAAATTAAACTGGTGGAAAGAGCAGCCCTGCTTTCAATGCTGATTGATCTTCCATAGGGGCTTCATTTAAAGGCATACTAGATGGAAAAGGAGTGCAAAATGCTCTGATCCATTGAGAAACCTAACAGGGATGGTCATGGGTAGTCCTGATACCAGCACACACGATGACACATATGCTATCCCAGGAAGGCAGAAGTAAAGGAGCGATGTCATACGGAATGTCAGGTGGAATATTTTGAAGATGGTGAATGAGTGCACCCAGCCCTACAGCATTTCTTCAGTGGGACCTCTAACCTTCCCCGCTTTCCCCTGCCCCCTCTCTCCCACACATTTTGATTTCCCCTCACAGGTCTGGCAGAACATGGCCAATTCCAGGTTATGGAACTCGGCAAAAGATGCAGAGGCAGAGGGAGGCTGGACCCTGAAAATGAAAACAGTGACTCTATAGGTATCCAGTACTACATCAGGAAAAGACAAGGCAAGGCACCAGCCAGCTGGAAATAGGACTGCCCACTATAAAACTGGACACATCACCTCCCTGGTAATAACTGAGAAGCAGCCATAGCCTAGTGGATAGAGCCCGGGACTGGGAATCAGAAGAACCTGGGTTTTAATCTCCACTCTGTCATTTGTCTGCTGTGCAACCTTGGAAAACTCACTCAACTTTTCTCTGTCTCATTTCCCTCTTCTGTGATTAAAATTGTGAGCCCCATGTGGGACATGGACTGTGTTCAAGCTTGTATCCATTTCAGCACTTAGAAGAGTGCCTGGCACATAGTGAGCACTTAACAAATACCATAAAAAAAGCAAAACCTAATAGGATATAAAAAACAGGACTCAATTCTCTCCATGAGTTCAATCTCTCCTTCTCCCATCTCCCCTGGGGTTCCTCTCATCCACTTAGCATGACTCTGAGGGCAGTGGTGTACGAAAATAGCCAAAGTGGAATTTATAATCTAAATGTTCCCAGTAATCACCAGGGAAGGGATGCCTGTTATTTTTAGGTGAAGGTGTTCATCTCACACCATGAAAGGAAAAACTTACATTTCTTTAAAAAAAATCCTGCTTTTTATTTTATGTAGGCCACAATTACAGGAGCCTCATAGAAAATAAAATTCTACTGAAATAAAATAACACAGGAGAAAGCCAAAGCTACACTTTAACCTCTACTTCAGTTCCTCTGGGACCAGAATATTTCCTTCCAGGTTGCCTCTTTGTTTTCAGCAAAAATGTAGTTATCTTTTGGTGTAATTCTGGAAAAAAATCTACTTCTTTCCTATGTGAGTTTTCTGGGTTGATGTCTTTGAAATTTCTTCAAATCACTTTTCTTCCTGTCAGAGAGAAAGAAAACAGTTGAATCTGATGAGTAAACACAATCTACTCAAATTATACCTATTCTATACAAAACAGCTTCTAAATTCAATATTAAAAGCCCCTAAGAAACCTATAAGATGAGGATGTAGATTATGTGCTAAATGATGCTAATAATATGATTTCTCTCCATTTTCCAAAACGGCATCACAAAACCAGGTTAGTAAACCCTGATTTGAAAGATAAGAGAATGAATGCTGTTTATACTTACAAGACACTTTAGGTATTTTTCAAACCTGTGAAGTGTGTAACATAAGAAATTAATACACTTCCACATGTCTTTTATAAATGAACACAAAGGTGCATTTGTGAACAAAACATCATGGACAAAACCTATTTCAAAGTGATAATAGTAATCACTGTAATGAAAATGATATTTATTAAGTTCTTACTCTGCAGCAAGCAGTGTTCTAAACACTGGGCTAGGTAAAATTCCTGTCCCATATGGGATTCATATTTAGAAGAAAGGGCAAGGGTCTGGGAGTCAGAAGACATGGAATCCAATCCTGGCTCTGCCCCACGTCTGCTGTGTGACCTTGGGCAAGTCACATAGCTTCTCTGTGCCTCAGTTACCTCACCTGTAAAATGGGGATTAAAACCATGAACTCCATGTGGGTCAGAGACTGAGTCTGACATGATTACCTTGCATCTATTCCAATGCTTCAAACAGTGCTTGGAACATAGTAAGTACTTAACAAATACCACAGTTATTGTTAGTAGTAGTAGTAGTAGTATATTTTATCTGCATTTTACGGATGAGGAAACTGAGGTACAGAGAAGTGAAGTGACTTGCCCAAGTTTACCCAATAGGTGAGTGGTGGAGATACCATCAAGTTAATTTGACTTTATGGCAGAGATATGTACCTGGGTGGAGCCACTCTTTGAATCTCTTCTTAACGCAGAGCAACAATGAAGACAATCCTACAATTGAAAAAAAAAATCAGCCCCATCTAAGATGATATTCTAATAATTACACACACATTATCGGCCCTTGGGTTCAAAGTTACGTTACACAAATGCACTCACACATGCACAAGCGCACACACACCCCACACACCCCACCCCTGCTAGACATTCCCATTTCTATCAGCGCTACACCAGCCTGGGTACCAGTGAATAGTGTCTTCCTTATCTAATTCAACACCAAAGTTTTCTAAAGCCATAGGGTCCCTTGCCAATCTCCAGCCTCAATTATTCAGCCCCATTTTAAATTTTTCTGTGTAACAGAAAATCGCCCCCTTTGGGACCATTGCTTATTAAGCTCTCTGCGCTAAAACGTGGAGAATCAAATCCAGTACTAAGTCTCACTAGTTCAGCAGTATTAATTTTTAAAAACATTTCCAAGGCAAAGAGGCCTAGATTCAGGCCCCCCCCAGCAGTATTTACTGGTAGATTTATATTGGGGCTATCTGCCCCACGTATTTCACAGCCAAACAGTCACAAGCAAATAATATTCAATGTCCCGGCAAAGAAGATGTGTCTACAAACACACTTGCAAACAGACACAAAGAAAATCCCATCTGGGGGATGGGAGGAAGAGACAGTAAAATGTGTGTGATCACTTCACAACATCTGAAAGGCATATTTTCCAGGGGTTTGGACAGAAGTATATACGATGTAGAATGGAATACCACAGAGAAAATTTCCCTGAAGTTGTTCTCATCTAGAGAGCACAACATTCTCTCTTTAAGAACTGCAAAATGGGAGTGTGACTGATGTGTTTGATAGATCCATAGTTAGTTTCCAGGGCTGGCCATAAACCTCATCACCCTGTGACAAAGCATATCTTCTCTCTGAAAGAAGAACAGAAAAAGTATGGCCAATGGAAAGTGTAAGGGAGTTGGTGTAACCTTCAGCCGTTTACCTGGCTTGCAGCAATCCTGCTTCATTTATATGTACAGGGGAAGGGCAGATGATAGGGAAATCCAATCTCTGAATTTCCCTTTATGCAGGACACTGAGACAGGGGAAAATGTGCTGTCCTTGAGATGCAGTGTGACCTAAGGGAAAAAGCCTGGGCCAGAGAATCTGGAGATTCTAGTTTGAGTCCTATTTTTGTTACTAGCCTACTTTGTAATTTTGGGCAAGTAACTTAAATTCTCCCTGCTTCATTTTCCTGATCTGTTAAATGGGAGTTAAATACCTTTTCTCTCTCCCCACTAGACTGAACCACAAGTGTAGAAAGACTGCACCACAGTGTCACAGCTCCCAGACCCTCTGCTCTTTCCATTAGGACACATTGCCTCCCACCTTGTTTTTGGTCTGAAAATTCCACCAGTTGAGTTCCTGAAAGAGCCTGGCTTGTGTCAGGTGCTTTCAAATGTTTGTGCTTAACAACCAGTGAGGTGGTCAAAACCGTAAATCTGGAGGAAATTCAGGTTGTGCATCCAGACTTTTTTTCTCCCTGTTTGGCCCTGCAGTCTCTGCTCTTGTTCCTGCCTCTTCCCCTTGGCTTCTCAGCCTCTAATAAACTGAGGAGTAGAGTTAATGGATATGACTACTTTCTAGTTCTGGGCAAGATCAGAGCCATGAGCCATTTAAATTACAAGATGGAATTGTCTCTGCTGGGCTTGTATTTGGGATATAGGGTTGTAAACCTGAGATTCTCAATCATACTCTAAAGGATCATCCTAATAAGCCTCCTCATTTTTCTCCCATTTCCCCACATTTAGTGGAAAGAACGCGGGCTTGGGAGTCAGAGAGGTTATGGGTTCTAATCCCAGTTCTGCCACTTATCAGCTGTGTGACTTTGGACAAGTCACAACTTCTCTGTGCCTATCTGTAAAATTGGGATTAAGACTGTGAGCCCCATATGGGACAACCTGATTACCTTGTATCTACCCCAGAGCTTGGTACTGTACTTGGCACATAATAAGTGCTTAACAAATGCCATCATTATTATTATTATTATTATTATTATCCCTGGCTGTGTCACCTGTCCAGAGGTGAAAGATGAGATGAGGTAAGAGGTGAGGAGCAAAGCAGATAGCCCTGTGACTCTTGGGATCCACATCAACAATGCCAATTTCAATCTTGAATAATAATTATGGTATTTGTTACGCACTTACGATATGCCAAAAACAGTACCAAGCTCTGGGGTGGGAAACAGATAATCCAACTGGACACAGTCCCAGTCTCACATGGATGGGACTTGCAGTCTAAGTTGGAGGGAGTACAGGTATTGAACCCCCAGTTTACAGATGAGGGAACTGAGGCACTGAGAAGTTAAGTGACTTGCCTTAAGTTGCACAGCAGGAAAGTAGTGGAACTAGGATTAGAACCCAGGTTCCCTGAACCTTAGATCTGTGTGTTTTCTACTAGGTAATGTTAATTCTCAACAAAGGCAATTTCAGTGACATTTCTTTTTACAGTGTGAGAAAAAAGGTTACACCTATGTTGTTATGCTCATCCACCATTAAGTTTATTCCACCTCAGTGTTTGGTTCTTTGGCAGAAGAAGACCAATTTGGTGGACTTCTCATTCCCTTAAGAGCTCATCAACCAGAGAACATCAGTTGGTGGTCTAGGGGAGAGTTTAGGGGCTTAAGGGACCTCTCAAAACTCAAAGTTCATTCCTTTTGTAATTAAGTTTGCTAAAATAATTATCAGGAAAACTCATTTTACTCTAGGTGTGCCATAATTCCGCAGGCCAAAGAGAAAATTTAAAACTCCCAAAGAGAACTGGAAATTGCTGGGGCCAGCAGTTTAGGTAATCAAAAGCCCCAATTTAGTAGCATGCTAGGTATCCGGGAATGGAGGGAATAAATGTGTTTGGGGAAAAGAAAATGAAACTCAGGGAAAAGTCAGATATAGAAAGAAGTGTTACAACAATACAGCAAGTTCCTAAAAGTGTGAGAATTCCATGGGCGAAGCTTTTAAAAAATAAGTTTTATTTTTGCTCTCCTACCAGGTCATTGGTAACATAGGTTTCACTCAGGGAATTGACCAGGCTCTGTGTGGAGGAGCAGCATGGCCTAGTGGAAATAGCATGGGCCTGGGAGTCAGAGGTCGTGGGTTCTAATCCCAGCTCTACCACAAGTCACTGCGTGACCTTGGTCAAGTCACTTACCTTCTCTGTGCCTCAGTTATCTCATCTGTAAAATGGGGATCAAGATTGTGAGCCCCACGAGGGACATGGACCGTGTCCAACCTGATTAACTAGTATTTACCCCAGCACTTAGAACAGTGCTTGGCACATAGTAAACGCTTAACAAATTCCACAATTATTATTATTATTAGGAGAAAGTAACAGCTGTAGTACTAGCTACTGCGTGCAGTGTCTTGTTCCGAGTGGCAGTGTGGCCCAGTAGAAAAAAGATTATCAGAAGTGGGTTCTATTCCCCACTTGCCTTCTGTGTCACTTTGGTCAAGTCACTTAACTTCTCTGCGCCTCAGTTTTCTCATCTTTAAAATGGAGATTAAGTACCCAATATCCTTCCCTCTTAGAATGTGATGCCTATGTAGGACAGGATCTGATTATCTTGGATCTACACCAGAGCTTAGTACACTGTTTGGCACATAGTAAGTGCTTAACAAATATTATTGAAATTGCTATTTTCATAAAAAATATGGTATTTGTAAAGCACTTACTATGTGCCAGGCACTGTATTATGCCCTTGGGATATACAAGAAGAGACTTGACCCGTCACTTGCCTAAGGCCAACCTACTCAGTCTACTTTGATCTTGTCTTTGTCGCCGCCAAATCCTCACCCATATTCCTGCCTCTGCCCAGTAACACCCTCCCTCTTCATATCCGACAGATGATCACTCTCCCCACCTTCAAAGCCTTATTAAAACTGAATCTCCTCCAAGAGTTGTTGCCCAACAAACCCTTATATCTTCTTCTCCCATTCCCCTCTGTATCACACCATACTTAAATTTGGACCCTTTATTCACCCCTTTCTCATCCTCATATGTAATTCATTTATTTGCATTAATGTCTGACTCCCACTCTAGACTCTATGTTTGTTGTGGGCAGGCAATGTCTCTATCAACTTTGTTATATAGTACTCTCTTAAGAGCTTAGTACAGTCCTCTGCTCATAGTAAGAACTCAATTAATATGATTGATTAATAACATATACCCTGTCCACCAAGAGTTCATACTATGTGTGTGTGTGTATTCATTAATTCATTCAATCATATTTACTGAGTGCACACTGTGTACAAAGCACTGTACTAAGCACTTGGGAAAGTACAATATAACAACAGACACATTGCTGTGCACAACGAGCTCACAGTCTCGAGGGTGTATCCTTTGTGCTCAGAGATGATTAGGGCTTGACAGAGAAGACTTCTGCAGGGTTGATGATCTCATTCATATTTTGTCCTACTCATATATGTTACCTTTTCTATCAGTTGCATTTTGCCATTTTTGATACTTCACCTTTGTATTATGATTTTCCCATATATTCTGGGGCCACCTCTGGAGAAGAGTGCAAACAAGGTATGTATGACTGCTGTGGTTTTCCTACCGGTCACTGATCAGACCGCACTGGGTGTTAAAATGTTTGCTCCTCTCCCAGCTCACCAAAAAACCTCTTGTCTTTGTGATGCCTGGGGCAGTAGATTCAACAGAGACCCTGAATCCCTCTTTCTACTCTACTTATCTGAGAATCTGGGCTCTTTACTGACAGGTTTAGAATTCTCTTCAGAAGCACCCTGGGATCCTTGGAACTATGAGAACATTGCACACATTGCTTTAAACAAGAGGAAAATGTGTTCTTAAGTGAAGGAAAATAAATGTTTTGTGCCTGACCTTAACTCACTCCACCTAATTTGAATCAGCAGAGCCTACCAGCAGATAGAATCTAGCAAAATGCCCACAGTGTATTGAGAACTGGCCTGATGCCCAAATGATGCCACTAGATGAAATAGGCTCTCATTATCAGTTCTGATACTGAAGTAGGCCAGCAGGTGAAGTGAGATATAGAGGCAGTGGGGCCTAGTGGAAAGAGGAGGACACCGGGACTCAGGTGACTTGGATGTCCCTACCACCAGTCTACTGGGTGACCCTGGATAAGCCACTTAACCTCTGAATACTTCAGTTTCCTCATCCGTAAATCAGGGAAAAGATATTTGCTTTCCCTGTAACACTGTGAGAGACAGAGACCATGTTTGATCATTACCCTAGCCCTTGAAATAAAGTAAGTGTTTAACAAATGCCATAATTAAATAGATTAGAACAGTGCTCAGCACCTAGTAAGCACTCAATAAATACCACTGATTCAATGGTTTAGAGTCCTTCACAGAACCTTTTAAATAAAGGGCACAACTTACATTATTATCATTTGGCTCTCCTGTCTCCTGGGTACAGGGAGAACAGAGTTTCTCCCATTCAAAAGGTTATGTATAGATTTACAGAGGAGGGGAGTTGGGGGGCCACTCTATAGAGTTTTTAAAGGGCATACCCTTCCTGTAGAGACCACATTAAATAACAGTAACGATGACAGTTAAAGAAGCAGTGTGGTCTAGTGGAAAGAGCATGGGCCTGGGAGTCAGAGGACCTAGGTTGAATACTAGCTCCTACACTTACTTGCTGTGTGACCTTGGGCAAGCCACTTCATTCGTCTGCCCCTCAGGTCCTTCATCTGTAAAATGGGGATTCAGTACTGCCCGGTCTCGCTCCTATATAGACTGTGAGCCTCATGTGGGACCTAATTATCTTGTTGCTACCCCAGTACATAATAATAATGTTGGTATTTGTTAAGTGCTTACTATGTGCAGAGCACTGTTCTAAGTGCTGGGGTAGACACAGGGGAATCAGGTTGTCCCACGTGGGGCTCACAGGCTTAATCCCTATTTTACAGATAAGGTAACTGAGGCCCAGAGAAGTGAAGTGACTTGCCCACAGTCACACAGCTGACAAGTGGCAGAGCTGGGATTCGAACCCATGACCTCTGACTCCAAAGCCCGTGCTCTTGCCACTGAGCCATGCTGCTTCTCATGGCACATAGTACATGGTACATAGTACATAGTACATGGCACATAGTAAGCAATCAATCAATCAATCAATCGTTTTTACTGGGTGCTTTCCTCTGTGCAGAACACTAAACCAAATGCTTGGGAGAGTACAGTACAACAGAATTGGCAGATACATTCCCTGCCCATAATGAGCTTACAGTCTACAGGGGGACTTAACAAACACCAAAATTATTATTATTTCAGGCTCCTAGGGAATAGGCAAGAAAAAGAACAATATCACTTCCATTTCTAGTGTACGTCTCCCTTCATGGCTGGTATTCACTAAATACTGTTGATTGTTGAATGGCTAATACTTGTACCCCATTACAACAGTCAGCATATTGTGCTGTATTCTCCTAAATGCTTAGTACCATGCTCTGCCCATTGAAAGTGCTTAAGAAATACCACTGATTGATTGAGCAGTATCCAGCAAAAGACAACACTCCTACATATATCTACATCTGATATCATTGGGATTCTGTTGCCTTGATTCATAATAGTTTCTCGAAGCCATCTGAATAACCATCTGAATAGAAAATGAGCATCAACAATCAAGTGTATTGTCTCCTCTAAAGACTTTAGCCCATTACGGTGATCTACCGTTCAGCCATTAATACATTATATATCCCAGCTCGTTTCCACTTTCATATTCATTACTTCTTTAATGAAAAAAAGATATTTTTAATGGTCACAAAAACCAAGATGATTAATCTCATACCTATTAATGACATTTTTAAAACTATCTCAGACTGGAAATGTGACACTACAATCATTAAAAATCAGATTCAATTTCCAAAGGTACTAATCTAAAACTTTATACTTCTGGCAGAAACATAAAATGATATCCAGTGAGCTCAGAAGCTCTAGGGGATGGCAAATCTTAGGAGTCAAGGGCTACAAGAATAAAACGTGCTCTCCCTAGTTTGGCAAATTGAGCACAGAAAAATAACTGACAAGAGTATGACAGAGTGAATGGATTGGTTCTTTCAAGCCAGAGAAACCCCAATCCAGCAAGATCTTTTCTGTGAAACATGGATTGAAGTCTAAGAAAAGCGTAATGGCAGGAAATGGATAAAAACAACAATAAAGGTCTACTCATGCATAATGCATCCACTCTCTCTATTGGAGTTTACATCACCATCTGGTGTTTAATTATTCCCGCCTTATTCCTACCACACCGTGGTGTGCACCTAATGGAATCTCTGTGTACATTACAATAACTCAACACACAGATTCTTCGCGGCTAATTATATTATACCAGGCTCCAAAGAAAAGAAATCTTCTAAAACGCAGGGAAATTTGAAATTCTTTCTGTGGAGAAAAAAAAACTCCTTTTGCAAAATGTAACTAGGCAAAGAGAAAGTTATTTTTGCATTCCACAGAGATCTATTGTTCTTTTGGGTCTGGTTAGTTTCCTTTAACATCTGCACCACATACATTAATTATAGCTTCCAAATCCCCATCCTCATCCCACTATCATTTTTTTTTTCGGTAGAATTTGGCCAATTTCTGAACAGGCCTTGCTGTTGGATTGATTTGTAGCTTGGTTTCCTTTGTTTCACCCTGCAGAAAGGTTAACCACCATCTTTTTGCAAAGCCTTATTACATAGCCAATGCATTCTTTTTTCCCTCTTCTCGATCTATCTCCCGGAGACAATTAAATTCCAACCTGCCGTCGTAGCATCTGAAACCACAGTTCTGACACTGACCCTCATTGTGGTCAAACCCTTGCGGAAATATAAGATATTCAATTCTCCCAGAAATGGGACTGAAAAAAAGACTGTTTCCCCATCAAGAAATGACCCAGATACACACGGTACACTACATATGGAGTTCAAAGACAACTGGAAAGGAAGAGAAACTGTAGAGAAACATGGTGGGGGGGCAGGGGAGTAAGGAGAGGAACATTTCCACAGAATGCTCCATAGAGGATAAATGGGACAGTAGTTCCTAGTATTTAAGTTTCCTGATTCAAGTTTCCATTCTCCAGGACATGACGCCTCTGTTCATTTCCAGTCAACTCCTCTTGCTTGAAAGCTTCACTCTGTAAATGTTGAACCAGAACAGAGGTAAAAGTTAATTTCTTCAGTATATCCACTTTCTGCTCAATTGTAAATTTATTTTAAATGAAACAAAAATGATAGATATTTGAAAATCTTATCAGCTCAGTGAAATAGTCTTTATGTGTTTTGGTGTGGTAACGTGAGAGTTTTATAACCTTTCTGATGCACCAATTTGATTCAGCTTCTGAAAAATAATAGAGTCCCATTAAAGTTAGAATTTCAACCATGCTCATAATTTCAATTTAGAAAGAGCTCCATATTCTCAGAAAAATAGGGCAAGCCAGTCTTATGAGTTTTAACAGGAGTGTTAGCTTATTCGTGGCCTGAACATTTTAGAAAACAAAGTTGTGATACAAACTCTTCCATGGAGTGATGATTGCCTTGAGACAGGATCTACTGTGCTGTAGAGAAACAGATTTAGTTGTAATCAAGATAATCTCGTTAAAAAGTTTGCTTGCCAACTCTCTCTGCCATTTGAGATGAGTCCACTGAAATGTGTGACCTAGCAGGTGTGAAAGGAAGCCAGGGCCAATTCTGCATAGGGCTGATGAAGTTACTTGACTTATCCAGAAATGGCCCATCTGAAAAGGGGTGGATTAGGGCTGTTAGACCTGAAGGGAAATGACCATATGGGTTTTAAATGAGCATTATCTAATCAAGCTAAGCAAGTTGTTTCTGGACTTTAAGCTCATCATGGACAGGAAACGTGTCTGCCAACTTTATTGTATTGTACTCCCCCAAGTGCTTAGTTCAGTGTTCCGCACATAGTAAGCGCTCAGTCAGTACCACTGATTAATTATCTGGTTGATATTCAATACCACTAAAAGATACCAGTGGAACAGGAGGAGAGCAGGTAAAAGGAGAGCACTAAAAAGGAAAACAAGTTGTTTCTTATTTGAGATCAAAAGGTTGAAGGGAGGAAAACTTGTTTTGATGAGAAACCATTAGCCAGTTAAGAGTTTAAATATCAGCTGAAAGTACAGTGCTCTTTCATCCCAGTTATAAATTTGTTCCTCAAGAACAGGGGAGGAAAATATTCAGCTCTTGGGCCTCCAGGTGATTCACTATCAACTGTGGGATCAGTCAGTAATATTTATTGAGCAATGACTGTGTGCATAGCAATATGCTCAGTGTTCAGTAGAGTTCACCAGAGCAAAAGACTTAGTCCCTGCCATCAGTGGAGTTATAAGCCAAAAAAGAAAGAGTCAGGCAAAAATTATTTACAAATAGTGGTAACAGATCCATGTCAGGATGAAATAAATGAATAAATAATTGAATGTATATTCATACATTCCCAAGTGCTGAGGATGGGTAGAAATACCTAAATGCTATGGCTGTTGTGTTAATACAATTTGAAAAGTTAGGAATAAAACAGGGAAGGCTTCATAGAGGAGGTGGAGTTTCAGGATGGCTTTAAAGATGAGAACAGCTGTGATCCGGTGGATTTAAATGGAGAAGGAACTCTAGGCAGGGAGAAGGAAGGGAGCAAGGTGTTCGAGATACCAGAGTAGAGAACGAGATAGAGTTTGAGCCATTAGAAGAGAAACTGTAGAACAGTGACAGTAAGTTGATGAGCACTGAAGATAAATCTGTGCTCCCAATTTGGATGGTGGAGGAAAGAGAGCACTGCTGCCTGTGGTGGCTCAGAACTCTCTTGCATTGAGAAGCAGTATGATCTAGTAGAAAGAGCAAGGGGCTAGGGGTCAGGGGATCTGGGTTCTAATCCCGGGTCCACCACTTGTCTGTTGATTGACCTTGGGCAAGTCACTTCACTTCTCTGTGCCTCAGTTTCCTCATTTGCAAAATTGGGATTCCATATCTGGTATCCCTCCTACTTGGACTACAAGCCCCATCTAGGACCTGATTATCTGGTACCTTCCCCATTGTTTAGTACAGTGCTTGGCACATAGTAAGTGCTTAACAAATACCACCCTTATTATTATTGTTATTATTGTATTCCCCCAAATTCTTAGTTCAGAGCTCTGCACACAGTAAGTGCTTAATAAATACCATTGATTATTGATTGATTGACTGAGCTTGCTGTGGGTGCAGCCCCATGCAATGGCCCCCAGAGGAACTGGACAGAATAGGGGTCTTGTTACTTACAGGAACACATTTGACATCATCAAGACCCTACTATACTCACAAGCATTCCAAGAGGCCTTTGCAAACTTAGCTCTTACTTTCCTGTCTTCCTTTCTGCATTGCCTATGCACTTCGGTATGTCCCCCTTAAGCACTTTGATATTTTCCACTCCCCAAGTACTTATGTACAAATCCAACAGTAACTCATTTAATATCTGTCTCTCATTCTAGACTGTAACATCCCCGTGGGGAAGGAGCCTCTGCCTTCTCTTTCATATTGTGCTCTCCCAAATGCTTATTTCAGTGTAGTCTGTACCCTGGGCATTGTACTGAGCTCTTGGGAGAGTTCAGTAGTATAGAGAGACAGATTCTCAAGGAATGTACAATCAATGAATGCATTGGTTATAGGCTTAAAACTCTTAGGATATGATATGGGTGGGAATTTACTGTCACCTCTCAAATGTCCCTTCTGCCTTCCCTCACTCTTCTTTCAACAGCCTGCGTCACCTCTCCCAAAGTATGGAAAACTGCAAAATATGGTTTGCTTCTACATGGTAATCAGTTGAGGGGAGAAGTTATAATATCTTGAGCCTTGGACTCAATAGTGAAAGTTTTTATGGCAATAGTAATAATAGTAATGATGATGATGAAGTTGATGATGATGCCTATTCCTTTTCCCATCATATGATGTGAAGTTGAATAAGATTAGGTTTCTAAAGTACTTGGGGCTCCTTAGAGAGAGGCACAGTGTAAACACAGCATTTTATTGCTAATTAAGCATTTATGTATATTTGGAATATTGTTGCAAATGAACCCTGTTCAATTTGTGTTTGCACATAAGGCTCTGCTCCACTCATCACTGTTGTGAAGTTCTTTCTCATGTGCCTCCTCATCAGTACGGTTGCTGTACAAGCAGTCAGTGACTCACTCATAGCGCTTTAGAGGCTCTCTGGAATGCTGGACCCCAAGATGCGATATTTCAGTTCTTCCCCATTTCTGCGTTTTGAGCAAAGTGTTTCCATGGTAGTGGAAAACATAATTACCTTATAATCAAGAACTGCATTTTAATGCAGTTATAAGCCTCCACAGCAATGCAAGCTTCTAATCTAAACTATTCCCCAGATGAACTATTTTATGAAGTGTCATCTGCATGTATGTTATTAATTTTCTCTTCATAATCTTAGGCCTCATTAACCTATCTCAAATTATATTTCTTTTTTATATAAAAGGAATTATTAAGGTGGAATACTCAGAAATGCATTCACTAAAAATATTCCATCTACTTCCATTTTGATCAAGAAACTATAGGGCAGTGTTAATGAAGAGAGGAAGTGAGTTGCACAGAGGGAGACATTTTGAAACCAAGATCTGTTAGTTTCCTAATATGGAGAGATCACCCTTTCAATTTTCTTAATTTGAAGGTCAGGCCAGCCCATTTGGTTTAAGTAGAGATGCAAAGAAAGCAGAGGTTGTCTCTCTGGATCACTGCTGAGGACTCTGATTGGCTCAGAGACCAATCCCTAGCATTAATTGGCTGGGAGGTTTGCGACCTGACAGAAAAAGTGGGAGGAGGAGGAGGGGAAAGGAGGAAAAAGAGCAGCACAGGGATGCAAGAATATTTGGTCTTGAGTACCAAGAACTACCCAGAAATGCTGGGGCAGAAGAGGCACAAAACCAGCCCATAGGGAGAAAGAATGAGTCCACTGTGAGAATCAGAAGTTGGCATAGGAACATGATCTGAGGAGAGAACAAGAGAACACACACACACACACACACACACACACACAGAAATAAAGACCTCAGTCCTACTTTGGCCCTGCCAATGGGCTTGTCAACCTCTGAGATGAATCCTCCTTTCCTGTATGAGCTTTCATAATACTTTTCGGGGGCCATATGAAGTTCCCATCCCCATTCCAAAATGACTGTGCTTAGCTGGACAGGGTGCCGGGGATAGAGGTGGCTGAAGAAAAGGAAGAATACCCCAAACATGGCCACAGTAACTGAGGCATTCTCACCTACAGGCTAGACCAAGCAAGAGTCAAACTTGGCTAATCTCTCAGCAAAGAGATTGACCATTTCTGGCCTAAGGACATAAATTCTTCTTTGAAGTTGCACATTTTTCTGAAGCTTTTGTGTTGTTTATATCACTTCTTCAGCTGATTACTGGGAGTTGGTGAAAAATAACTCAGGAATAAATATATCAGCAATTGTGTTTGTAATGATTACAAAGCATCCCATCCAAAATATTTCTGAATTCAGAGAAAATGATGTGTTTTAATTACTTCCCAATCCCAGAATGCAATGTAGCTAGCATTGAGAACTAGGAATGAGCTCTGTATCTTTGGTATTACCAAATACCTCAAGCCTCAGGCTGGTCCCTGTATTTATTTTATGTCTCCTTAGAAGTGATCTTGTTTTGATAATAGGAGATGTTGAGATGGCCAGCCATGAGAAAGTACTAAAGGTTAAAGGCACTAAAGTACTTGTTTGTCCATTGAAGTTCAAATAACTTTCCTCCTGTGCTGTACTTCACATTTCATTCTTTTATTATTGGCACAGTCAGAAAATACATCTCATTCCCATTGATCATTACAGCTCATGTCATGAGGATAGACATTTTAGAATACTCAAGTATAAATCAACTACACACCAACCAGCCTCAAAAACTAATATAAACAGTGAGTGCTCTGTGGATAGTAACTCAATTATATATGTGGACAAGCAACAGAAGGCAAGTCAATATATCCATAATCTTTTAACGCTATACGTGAAGCGAATAAGGAAAAGGGGGAATGTTCCATTTGGAAGAGATGGGACAAACAAGAAAGGCAATAATTGTTTATAACTTCGAATTGAGGCTATGCTGGATCTTGAACTAATTTTTATTCTACTTCTAAATCACAGGGCTTCCCATAAAGGAAGTTCATGATATAATAGAGGATCAATCCATCGCTTACTATGTGCTTACTATATACTTCTATGTGCAGAGGTACTAAGCACTTGGGAAAGTATAATACAACAGAATTAGCAGACAGGTTCCTGGCTCATAATGAGCAGTCTAGAGGGGGAGACAGACATTAATATGAATAAATAAGTAATTTATAATATATGATTTAAAGTCACATATATAAATGCTGTGGCATTGGAGGTGGGGAGAATAACAAGTGTCCAAAGGTCACAGATTGAGGTGCATAGACAATGCAGAAGAAAGAGCAAGCCAGGGGAAAGAGGGCTTTATCAGGGAAGGCATCTTGGAGGAGATGGGGCCTTATTAATGCTTTGAAGGTGGAGAGGTTACTGGTCTGGCAAATATGAGCAGGAAGGGAGTTCCAGGCTAGGAGGATGACATGGGAAAGGGAGAGGTAGTTGAGATAAATGAGATCAGGGATCAGTGAGTAAACTGGCTCTAGAGGAGCAGAGTGTGTGGGTTGTATGATTTGGGCTGTAGTAGAAGATTAGCAAGGTGAGGTAGGGTAGGGTGATTTGACTGAGTGCTTTAAAGCCAAAGGTAAGGATGATGATAGTTTCCTTAAGGCTCTGGGTTCTGTTCAATGTTTTCAATATATCCATCAATCAGTAAATCAATGGAAATTACTGAGTGCTTACTCTCTTACTATGTGCAGAGCACTGTACTAATTGGTCTTGTTTTATGCTGTTGAGTCATCTCCAACCCATAGCAACTCCATGAACACTTCTCTCCCAGAATGCCCCACCTCCATCTGCAATTGTTCTGATATTGTATCCGTAATATTCTTGGTAAAAAGTGGTTTACCATTGCCTTCATCTACACAGTAAACCTGAGTCTCTGCCCTCAACTCTCTCCCTCGCTGCTGCCGCCCAGCATGGATGAGTTTTGACTTGTAGCAGATTGCCTTTCACTCACCAACCACTGCCCAAGCTAGGAATGGAATGGGTATTCCTCTGCTTGACTCTTCCTCCTGTAGGTGAGACTGGTAGAATACTGGAAAATCTTCACATGCAATCCTGAAAGGATACTGTAATAAGTGTCTGGGAGAATACAATACTGTTGGTAGGCATGATCCCTTTGTTGACTGTTTTTATCATCCTCAAACTGATTTCCTTTAAATGGTTGAGGATTCCTCTTCTATGTCCAAAGCTTCTTATTATCTGTTACCGATTTGTACATTCCAAGCGCTTAGTACAGTGCTCTGCACATAGTAAGTGCTCAATAAATACTATTGAATGAATGAATTACATTTATATTTAGAAATATATGAATAGAATTTGAACAAGCATATATACATAATGCTGAGGATGTGTATTAGTAAATATGAAGAGAATATTCTTCTGTTAGGTGCAGTTCATAGGATGACATCCCTATACTTCTCCCAGATTATTTCTGGTTGTAAATTATACCTCAGGAGAGAGTTAAGCATTTAGTAAGAAGTTGCAAATGCCTTATTGTCCCAGCATGTGATCTTGCATACTACATCTGGAATTTACTGTTGTTACGCTAGACATGTGAAAGAGTTCATTCAGCTACCATAAAGTCTGACATACACCCACTGACACATTCAGGAAAGTTGTGACCTACTGCAAAGATTCTGGGGCTGGGAGTCAGAGGACTTAAGTTATCTGTGCCTCAGTTTCTTCAACTGTAGAATGGGGATTAAATACCTGTTTCCTATCCTATTTAGAATATGAACCCTATGTGGACAGGGTCTGTATCCAACCTAATTAACTCTTATCTACCCTGGCCCTTGGGGTAAATAACAACAGTGTTTGACATTCAGTACATTTAACAAATACCATAAAAAAAACCCTAAACAGTTCCTCTGGCTTCCAGCACTCTTCCACTAAATCACTCTGCTTTCCCTAAAGGTGCTTTTTCAAAGGAATCACCTTATCTGGAAGATGAGTGAGAGAAGAGGAGAACCACATAAACTGGGAGGGAAGAATAAAAAGCATAAAAATATAATGAAGTGCAGTGTCAAATGATGGAACTTGGTACCGGACTGTCAGATTAAAAAGACAAGCCTGGCATGCAGAAATCAGGAAAGGGGTGACTCACTTTGAGGAAAAGTTATGTAAAGATCAAGATACAGGGAAGGAAGTTCAAAAACAGTGCTTGTATGGGGAAATATCAGCCTGTATCATAAGCATTTAATCTCACCTGTAAACAGTGGTCTTCTATATTTGTTTTCCAAGCTGCATTCACAAGCATAGATGGAATTTCATTTAGAATAGCATAATATACATGTGTATATTTCATGTAATGAAAGCATAAGTACTATATGAAGTTGACTACCTTTCTTGACTTAGAATGGGAACTCACCAACCTGTCTTGGTTTCATCTGACCCTTATCACATTGAGGACAGCCAGTGATTTATTTATTATTAAATCCATAGTAAAGGGAACTGCATAAATGACTACAATTTATTCCGAATGTACCAACTCATTTTGTAAAATTGGACAGGAGTAGTCAGCAAAGTAGTTTTTTTCAGCTACTTTCTGCTTTCAAACCCAGTTGAGACTATTTAAATGGGAAAAAGGGTCCTCCTCCATCTCAATATTCTACCATCTCATTTTGACTGTAAAAAGTTTCCTATTCTTGTTAGGTTGGGCCCATTGGTTTCTTCACAGAATTTAAATTTTCAACTTTAATCACTTGCCTGTGTAATTTGATGTACCACAAGATGATGTTATGTCTGTGTTTGAGACAAATCTAATTATGAAGTCTTGATTTGTGTAATGTGAAAGAAATTATTTCCACTTTCTGTACCTTGCAAACAGATCAATTTTCTCATTATGCCTTTGCATCCTTTCTGATTGCTTTCAGTTTCCATCTCCTGTATGGTTTTCATCAAGTCAAACCTGGTCTCTTGCTTACATGTACTCATATATGTCCCAAGTGGAAATCATTGTACATAATGACAAATGTTAACAGCTAAAAATTATATTATATTAGTGAGAGTTTATGTTTTGTTCTTACTGGAAAGATGTAGGATTTAATAGACATGCTAGGTATCAATACTGGACTTCCTACGCAAAGATCCTTCTTGCAAATGTCAGCATTTACAAAGAGCAAACTGGGGAGATGGGTTTTCAAGGGATGACAATAGGAAATGAAGAGGAAGTGGGTGGGATCATTCATTTTAGGAGCAAAGCTTCTGATAAAAGGCCTTAAAAGCTCTAGCCCATAACAAAAGGAGTTATGGGGTGGTGGATAATTTTCCCACAGATCTTTTGTCCTTTGATGTGTTTGATGCACAAATAAAAAATGTGAGGGGAGAGTATGCCCAGTGTTTTCATGTTTACAAAGCAAGGAGGTAAAGAGAATGTGTTTCAGCATGTAAAGTCAAGCAGAGGCTAGATAAAAGACACTTTCTGAGGGGAACTCATGGCAAACCTATTGGAGAATATCCAAATGCTGTTTTGGAGGCTAGCTTTTAAGCATTAAAACATTTTCTAAGCAACCAACCCATTTATACTCCCTATGCAAAATATACATCTGTGAAAGTTCACTTGATATATATGTATTTTCCCCTTAATCTTAATGGTGCCAAAAATAGGTGTGACCAAAGTATGGGACTATATCATAAGAAAAAAAGTAACAGGGAAAACAAAATGATGGAAGGCTAAATAGGCATATGAAGTCAGAAGAGGAAGAAAAAACCTTTTCTTTGGCTGTTTTTGATTTTGCATAGACTCTAGCATTAGTAACAATATCAGTTTAATAGCCTTTCACCTATAAGTTTCTACAGGTAAAATTATATTCATAGGCACTCTCCTTTCTTTCCAATTCTTTCTCTTTCTCTCCTCTCTTCTCCCTTTCCTCTTCCTTTCCTCCCTCTCTCCTACTTTTCTTCCTTTCAGTTTTCATTCTCTTGCACAGTGCCTCTCTGTCTTCCTTATTCTCTGTCTCTATCTCTGTCTCCTTCTCTCCCATCCTCTCACCCTCTTTCTTTTATCCTTCTTTCTCTGTTAATGAGGGGAATTCCACGTAATTGAGCAGGCTGATTAGCATACCTTGCCTTAGAGTGCTCCCTTGAATCGACACAAAAACTTAACTTAATGACTTTTGAGGTAGCTGTTCCCTGATTTGCTCCGGGCTAGCATTTTCTGGCTTCCTTCTACTAAAGCACCAAGGTACAGTCAGAGAGAAAACACAACTTAGAACAAGAGCTCGTGAAAGTAAGAGAAAATCCCTGGGGATGATTGGTTCAGTCAAATGTTAAGAGAATATTCTGTGTGCCTGTCAGGTACCTTGAAAGTCTCCAACTAGTAATTTGGATTCGCTTCATTATAGCCACTGAAGTATCTTTAACAGAGACAGAAAGGAGAGTGGAGAGCCAGAAAAAAGAGTAATAACCCTTAAATGATGAAACCTCTCTCATAATACAACTACAGAAGTATCAAACAACGATTCAGCAAATGACAACACAAGCCCAAGATGAACATAAAGCCTATTGGAAGGCAGAGAAGAGAGACAGAGGCATTAGACCAAAGATATATTAGGTACGTCTTACTGTTGAAACTTTCCACATTGTCTCACTCTTATGAAATTAGAGTTGGTTTCTTCCATTTGGAAATCAAGGCAACCTGCAAAAGCAAAGGCATCCACTTGCTGAGTTCACTTTGCAATTTAAACCTAGAAAATTGACATCTGTGTTATCTAGTATGCCCAGATAAATATGTTCCTCATCTGAGAGTAGGAAGCAGAGGCAGTATGATCCAGTAGAAAATAATATGGGATTGAGAGTCAGAAGTCCCAGGTTCTAATCCCAGCTCTGCCACCATCCAGTTGGGTGACTTTGAACTTGTCACTTGACTTTTCTTTTCCTCATTTCGTCATCTATAAAATAACTGACTCTCCTCTCTCAGACTCTGATCCCTGAGTCAGTCAATTGTATTTTAGAGTGTTTACTGTGTGCAGAGCACCATACTAAATGCTTGGGAGAGTACAAGACAACAATAAACAGGCACATTCCCTCCCCACAAAGAGTTTACAGTCTAGAGACTCTTTAGTAGAATCATAATTTTATCTGATTTGTTTATCTTGCATCTAGCTCAGAGTTTGGCCCATACCAAGTGACTAATAAATAAGCAGTTTGGAGCAGAGACCAATCAATTTTACTCTAGCCTCTCTAAAGGATTGAATTGGGAAACATGTGGCATTAAAATGTTTATATGGTAAATATATATTCATCAGTCTGTTTTTAAAAAAGAGCAATACGTGCAGGGACAGTGCAGAAGAAATGTCCACAGGAGGTCTCATATTGGTGAGGAGAGAATTTTTTTAAAAAGATCTGGACTTTTGCCCAGAGGGTCACCTTGAGCTATTGCTGAACCACTCCCTTCATCTCTTGTATTCACAACCACTCTTGTCTCTGCTCTCCTTCACAAAGGAGCTTCCAGCTCTCTGCTGTTTTCCCTCCAAGAAAACCACATACTTTGTAACCAAAGGGAAATAGATTAAGAGCTAAAAGCTTACTTTGAATGATACGTAGATCCAATTGCCATTTCACTCAAAACATGAACTTAATTAGGTACCACGAAGCCAATGCAACTGTGTGGACAGAAATTCCTCCTTTCTGTCATTATAGATGAGCAAGATGTCAACTTTTCATTTATCTAAGAGTGCTCTAATTTGGTGGGCTGATCCTTTCCCTTAATATTACCAGTTCAAGCATTCACTCTTTGAATCAAGGTGCAATGTGGCCAAGACTGCATAAGGTAGTAGGTAGAGGACAGAAAGGCATTTCTAATGGGAATAGCTTGGGATCAGCTGATTTGTTCCATTTTAGTTTGTAGAATGGGGCAGAAGATGAATGTTTGGATAGATTTGGGTTGCATTTTCTAGTGATTTTCATATAAATGAAACCACCGTGGACGTATGTGGGGCTTTGTTTTCTATCCAAATATGCTGAATATATTTGTTCTAGTGGGAGTAATAATAGTGACATTTATTTTAATTGACAGTATAAGCTGGACAGGACATGTGTCTTTTGCCTCTGTTGTACTTTCCCAACCTTTTAGTACAGTGCTCTTTGCATACCCTAAGGGCTCAATTAATACAACCTATTGATTCTTTGTAGTTTCACAAATGCCTATGGAAACATCTTTAAACTCTATTACATTACTTCTCCCTACCTGTAATACCAAATTGCATAGCATAAACACATGCAATGGGAAAACTGGATATGCTCTCTTTGCCACCTCCCAATAGATGCCCTTTCCCACTTCAGAAGGAAGGATAAAATGGAAGAGGCGGCAATCTATGAGGTCAAATTGTGTTTGGTTACGTTCAAAGGAGAGACAGACATTGAGCCCATGGTCCTGCTGCATTTGGAATCAGGTCCCAGTGTTCACCTCTTGATCCTAAACCATCCCATAGTGAGATTTTGCACTGGGGAGATTCACACAAAACAGTGGAAAATGCTGAAGTGCTATGTTACATGCTGAGTTTTCTCAGTGGTTATGGGACATAGCTGTCGCTAGCAGGTATGTTTTTATAATGTAATGAGAATCCAATTCATGACAAATGTGTCTAGCCTTCCAAACCACAAAAATGTGCTGCTTTGTTTTTGTTCATTGAGTGTGTAGCCCGGGAAAATCACTGATTGACATTTTCATCTTATGCCCCCCTAAGGATTTCATTTCAAAGTAGTTTTCAAAGGAAACAAAGCCCCCTGTCTAAAGAAAACCCAAACAACCTTTTGGACTTGGAGTACATTGTGAGAAGATTATTCAAAGACAGGAGCATTCTACTCTCTAAAGCCTCCAATGCTCATCAACCATCTTCTTCCTTTCTGGGTTTAGGGCTCTCTTGAATGTCTGATGGTGCCTTGATGAGATGGGACAATTGTCTTCTCCCCATAAAACCATCCTCAGTGCACATTCCTGGGACTGACTAATGGCTCATCCAGCCACTGGCTACAGGATGCTGGGAGGAACCGTGTAATGGTCGCCCTCCCAGAGATATATTCTACTTTCAGGATGGACCATCTAAGCAGCATGGCATAGTGGAGAGAAAATGGGTCTGGGAGCTGGAAAGTTGTGGGTTTTAATCCCAGCTCCACCACTTGTCTGCTGTGTGATCTTGGGAAAATCTTTTCACTTCTCTGGGCCTCAGTTAC
This sequence comes from Ornithorhynchus anatinus, assembly GCF_004115215.2. NCBI lineage: Eukaryota > Metazoa > Chordata > Mammalia > Monotremata > Ornithorhynchidae > Ornithorhynchus > Ornithorhynchus anatinus. Next base: position 30,264,542 of record NC_041746.1, read on the forward strand.
CTCATCTGTAAAATGGGGATTCAGACTGTGAGTCCCATATGGGACAAGGACTGTGTCCAACTTGATTTGCTCATATTCACCCTGCCAAGGTTAGAACTGTGTCTGGCACAAAGTAAGCATTTAATAAATACCAGAATTATTATTATGATTACCACTCACTTTTCCCTGCTAGCTCTTTTAGATTGCTAAATTTTTGTTTGTGTATATGTACTAACAATTTGGGAGACAAGACATGATCTCTGTCCTCAAGGAGGAGAAGCAGCGTGGCTCAGTGGAAAGAGCATGGGCTTTGGAGTCAGGGCTCATGAGCTCGAATCCCAGCTCTGCCACTTGTCGGCTGTGTGACTGTGGGCAAGTCACTTAACTTCTCTGTGCCTCAGTTCCCTCATCTGTAAAATGGGGATTAAGACTGTGAGCCCCATGTGGGACAACCTGATTCCCCTATGTCTACCCCAGCGCTTAGAACAGTGCTCGGCACATAGTAAGCGCTTAACAAATACCAACATTATTATTACCTTCATCTGAAGAATACTGACACTCTGCTGCAGTGATCCTCTTAACAACACTGGTGTTTGTTAAGTGCTTACTATGTGCCAAACACTGTACCAAGTGCTGAGGTAGACACAAGATAATCAGGTTTGACACAGTCCTTGTCACACATAGGGCTCACAGTCTAAATGAGGTATTGAATCCCTTTTTCACAGATGAGGAAAATGAGGCATAGAGATTTTAAGTGACTTGCCCAAGGTCATCCAGTGGTAGAATGAGAATTAGAAACCACATCCTCAGAGTCCAGGACCCCTTCTCTTTCCATTAGGCCATCTTAGTGTCTTGTCTTGTCATGCTGTCAAATCATCTCCGACCCATAGTGAAGCCATGGACACATCTTTCCAAGAAAGCCCCACTTCTATCTACAATCATTCTGGTGGTGTAAAGTTATCTTGGTAAAAATACGCTAGTGGTTTAACATTGTCTCCTTCCATGATCCTTAGTGTACTGGGGAATAATTAGGGAAAGATTTTGAAGGAGGTGAGGTTTTAAGAGGGCATCAAATTTAAGCATAGCTGTGGTCTCTCAGATTTGGGCAGGGAAAGAATTGCAAAGCTGGGGGAGTAGACTGAGTGAGAGGACAGAGGTGGAAGAGTCAAGAGTGAGAGAGTTAGAGGGTTGTTTTGGGAGGAGCAGAGTGTGTTAGGAATAGCAGGTGAAGGAAGCAGATAGGTAAGGAATGCAGAGTTGGAGGAGAGCCTTGAAGCCAATCTACTGCAGAGGAGGACAAAGTGGATAGTCCTAATCCTATTCTCCCTCCTACTTAGACTGGAATCCTCATGTGGGATGGGGACTGTATCCTACCTAACTTTTATCTTCACCATCACTTAAAAGAGTGCTTGACATATAATAAGCACTTAACGTATGCCATAATAATACTGGCAGCACATACACACACACGCACAAGCACACGCACACACAAATAGTGGAGAAGCTGTTAGTTAGATAATGCAGCCCACTGAGCTCAAATGAGCTGATGCTGCTGGAAAATACATTCTTTAATTCTCCTATCTCGTTCTAGCCAAGGGGTGTATTAAAATAGATGTTTTGGAGTAACTGAGTGCTTTCTTGTGCTACACGGATACACACACTCACACACAAATGTATACGTACAAAGCACTCTCCCTATACATATATACGCTCAGACATATATGGCTTTCCTTTTGGTTCAAAGATGCTGCTCCTAATGTAGACATTTTCTATGTTTGCAGGTGTGGAGTAATGTGTAGATGACAATCTCTTCCTTCCATATGATGCTCATATAAGGTTAGTCTCTTGCTGCATGGTTGCCTTGACTCTCTATAGCTTCTCTGTCTCAGTTTCCCACTTTATTTCAAGCCTCTGTTCCAAGATAGTCACCACATGTCTATTGCTGGATACCTTTGTAGTTGATCAGCTGCTGTTTTCCAAAGGCACTGTTTCCTAATGGCTTTTCCAATGGTCCATGGCTATTTTTGAAAGAATGGTGTTTTTTAAGTGCTTACTATGGATCAGGCACTGTACTAAGTTCAGGGACAGATAGATAGAAGATGATCAGGTTCGACAGAGTCCACATCCCACATGGGGCTCATGGTCTAAATCCCCATTTTACAGATGAGGTAACTGAGGCACAGAGAAGTTAAGTGACTTACCAAGTTTACACAGCAAACAATTGGCAGATCCGGTATCAGAGCCCAGGTCTCTGACTCCCAGTCTCCTGACTATTCCATTTTGTCCAGATTTTTACTCCATTGGGTTTATGAAGAAGACTGACCTATGGAAAGAGCCCAGAATTGGGAGAGAAGACCTGGGTTCTAATTCTGCCTCCGTCACTTGCCTGCTTGGGAAAATGACTTGTCTTCTCTGTGCCTCAGTTTTCTCATTTGTAAACTGGGATGGCACCAGCTGCTCTCCCTCCTCCTTAGAATGTGAGCCCCACATTTGATTGCACTGTACCTACCCCAGATCTTAGCACAGTAAGCCCTTAATGATATCGCAGTTATTGTTATTATTATCCCTGTTTATGGTTTCCCCATGTCTGTTCACTGTAGAGTAGCTGTTTAGATGTCTCACTGTCACTCACTTTTCTCACAAGACCAGTTTGGAGAAGGTGAACTGTGCTAACTATGGCTTCGATGCTAGTGAATTGCCTTTTTTCTTACAGATAGCAAATACAAAGTGATTTTCCCAAGAATGCCAACCTACAGAGCCAGGAGGAAATTGTAGAATTTTCTACTCCAATTCTGTGATATAAACATCGGTCGCTCACCCTATCCTAGACAGGGAACAAAAGTAGGCTTCATTAAGATGGAGGGCCACACGTGCCCTGTCATGGCTTATTGCCTAATTGACCATCTCTAGTTGTAATACAGTAGGCTTTATCACAGAAATATCATATTGATTTATCCAATTCACAGATCACAAGCCAATGTACGTGAGTCATAAAGTCTCCTTTAGGCTTGCTGTTATCTAAGACCCAGAAGAAATGTATTTCAGATCCCATTCAAAAACAATATAGTGATTGTTGTTATCCTTGAATCCATATTTAATTTTAATTTAATAATGTATCTTCCTTCACAGGCCTGGTTTTCCTTGATATATACTACACTAATGGCTTCAGTGAGAACAACAGTACGGTAAATATGAGAGACTTAGCATGGACTCGCAGTTAGAAAAAAATAATGTACAATAGTATAGAGTATAAAAACTCAATTTGTCCCTAATTTATTGGAGGCATTTGAGTTCTTAATTGTTCTCTTTGCCTCATAAACCTCAAGGTCTACATTTGGTAGACCCAGTAGTTGGGCTAGGTCATCTACAGAAACATAACTGTCTCTGTGATTAACCCCCACTACCAAGCTAGTCTTGCTCTGACACGATTTTCTGTTCATTCATTTATACTGATTAATTTATCCATTTTGTATTTCTTTATTCATGTCGAGCCTCCCATTCTTATTATTTGGCTTTTTATCTATTCACACTAACTCATTTTCCTCATTAGATGGTAAGCTCTTCAAGGTCAGGGATCACCTCTTCTGGATGTCCCCAAGTGTCTAATGCAGTGCCCTGCTCCCAGTAGGTGCTCAGTTAATCCTGTTGTTGTTGATGATGATATTAAGAGAAGAAATTTGCCTGCGGGATAAACAGAACATTTATAAGTAGCTGAAAAAATTAGGAAATTTAAAGGCATTAGAAAGTTAGAGGCAGTGTTTCTTCAAGGCCAAGCTCAGTTCTGGAAGGGACTGGGGCCAGGAAGGGAGGAAAAAATCAGGTCAAACCTAAGGTTTTGCCATCTGGGGTAAACTCTCCAGAGATCTTCATATTACTGTAGTTATTAAGTACTTCACAAGTGCCAAAGCACTATGATAAATCCTGGGTACCAAGATTAGGACCCAAGTCTTTCTTGACAATCTTACGCTAATCTGAAATTCAGACATATAGGTTAAGGATTAAAAGTCAATCAGAAGGCTTTTTGGGCTAACTTTCCCACACATCACCTAACCTTGACTCTGCCTCAGCATGGGTACTATTCAGACAATTAGTGGGGTCAACAAAGTTTCCTGTATGTATTACCCTATCTGTAATGAACTGATAGGAAATGCTTCCATCCTGAGTCACAATCGGTCCATTCAGACCCAAGATTCTGTCTCCAACAGTAGCAACAGGATGCTTGGAAAAATAGTCTACTGGTTTCCCTCCACATGGTTAGAGATAGTTTAGATTATCAGCAGCTTGAGGGCAGGGATCTTATATATTAATTCTACTGAAGTCTCCTAAGTGCCTATTATGGTACTCTACACTTTCGATGGATTGAAAAGAAGTTTCTAGCCCTAAAGTTCTCTGATTCCAACATTTTCTCAGGAACAATTTACCAAAAGACTCCAATCCTGATTTAGTTGTGCTGTCTTAAACATCTCTGAGCAATCCCTGGTCAGGTTTTCTGCCCTGACTTGCCCCTTTAGATTGTGAGCCTCATAGCCCAGGCACTAACTCAATCAGTGAGTATTTATCTTACTTAGTGCTCAGAACAGTGTATTGTACATCTCATGTAGTTAATAAATGTTATTATTCTTTCTTAGATTTGTGAGCCCCCTGTGGGGCAGGCAATGTGTTTGATCCGATTGCATTACATCTTCCTCCACACTTAATACCATGCTTGGCACATAGAGAGGGCTTTGTGAAAATCATTATTATTATAATTATTATTACTACTATTATGGATTTCTATTAATGAATGCAAGTGTGTCCTTGCCTTCCTATCACCTGGATCATCCCCAGAGGGTTCCCCTTTATTTTTGCCTTGGTCTCCAATCACCCTAATTTTTTTGTGGGGAGAGGAAGGGCAGAAAGCAGCATAATCTTTGATTAATCAATGAAATCTTATGAGATGTTGCATTTGTGCCAACCTCTGAAGATGATAAATGATAAATGAGGACTGTTGGAGAGAAAAATGAGAGCAAATGGAAGAATTTCAAATAGAAAAGACCATTTTAAAATGCATTAAAACATTTCTATTAATACCAGGTCCTGTTCAACTTCTTTTTCAGATCAAATCTAGATTTTTGAAGTTTAATTATCTAAAAGACTCTTTCTAAAGGGCTAAAAGCTGGATTTTTAAGTGACTGCTTTTCATATATTTTTCATCTTTTCCTCTTAGTTGAAAGGAATCTGGCATCCAATCAGTCATATGCAAAGAACAATAGAATGATGTGGGATATTTTAAGAAATTTTTGAAATCTTAAGTACCATTAAGCAAGTGATTAGAATCTATTTATTGTCTTGATATGTTTGTTTTATAAAACCTAACAGCATCGGTGAATTTATCAAGGGGTCCACTGAAAAAAATGGTATTTCTGAACTGCACTTTACTGTTAAATTGCAAACTCCTTAAGGGCAGAGAATATGTCTTTTATTTCCAAGTGGCTATACAGAACTCTGCCCATCTGAGGTGCACAATAGACACTGACAAATAAATGAACAAATTGCTAACTGTCCATGTCAATTAAGTATTTCATTTATTAATGACAAATGTAAATCCTAAATTAATTGTCAAGTGGTATTTATCAAAGATTATTTATGAAGGCAGGAGACTTCTTCACTATATTAACTTTAAATAGAAAGTAACAGGAAGTACAGTTTATGGGAATTGAATTTGAAATGGAAACTACAGCAGACAAACCTAACTTTGGTTTATGCTTAATATTTATGCCAAAATTAAAGTTTCTTGTTTTCCTTAAGGGGAGGCCCACATTCTTTCTTCCAATTGCAATAATATATCTTCCAATATATCTCATTAGCTCATGAAATATTGGTGGTTTCTTCTGAATGTACTTTGGGGGAGTTAACACTGGAGCTTCCTTAATATGAATACAGCTTGCCTGGCTAATCAGATTGATAATCTATTCACTTGGGGAATTGTATACCATTGATCTGCACTCTGCTTGCCTACTAAATTATTAGAGTTCCACAGAGTTCCACATAGAGCACAATGAAGAAGGTCATGAAACTAGGTATGTAACACTAGCCTTAGTGGTCATATTTAAGTTCATTGATGGGGCTTATTTAAACAGGCTGCAACTATAAGACTTTTTTTAGATTTCAACCCTAGCAGGAACCTTTGGAGATGTGAGTTTATTGCTGGATATATAGCTTCCTGGCTAGTGGGACCTGATCCTGCTGGTGGTAACAGCTTTAGGGTCACTTTTAGGATGAATATCACTCAATCCTTTCATTTAAGTCTACGCTGAAGTACACCAAATTCTTTTTCTCTGCTAGAATGTGAGCTCCTTAAGGGTAGGGGTTCTGTTTGTAAAACTACTGTGCTCTCCCAAGAGCTTACTATGCACAGTAGTGCTCGATAATAATGGTGGTCTTCTCCCATTTCCCCACGTTTAGTGGAAGAGTGAGGGCTTGGGAGTTAGAAAGGATATGGGTTCTAATCCCAGTTCTGCCACTTATCAGCTATGTGACTTTGGGCAAGTCACTTAACTTCTCTGTGCCTTAGTTACCTCATCTGTAAAATGGGGATTAAAACTGTGAGCCCCACATTGGACAACCTGATCACCTTGTATCCCCCCAGTGCTTAGAACAGTGCTTTGTACATAATAAGAGCTTAACAAATACCACTATTATTATTATTACTATTTGTTAAGCATTTACTATGTTTCAAGCACTGTTCCAAGTGCCAGGATAGATCCAAGATAATCAAGTTAGACACAGTCCCTGTTCACATGGGGCTTACAGTCTAAGTAGAAGGGAGAACAGATATTAAATCCCAATTTTACAAATGAGAAAACTGAGGTATAGAGAAGTTATGTGACTTGCCCAAGGTCACACAGATACAAATGACCGAGCTGGAATTAGAACTCAGGTTCTCTGTGCTCTTTCTCCTAGCACACTGCTTCTCAATAAATACTTTATTGAATGAATGATACTAGACCCTAGCCTTCTCTAAAGAATCGTCAGGCCTTATTTTCCATTGCTGAACAGGAATAATTATGCTTGTAAATTTGTACTTCAGAAAGACTTAGTGCAGGAAAATAATGGTCACCTCCTTGCTTGTGTAGTACTAGCAGGGTCAGACTAAGCCAAAAGGAATTCAGACATGTGCGCTTAATGACCTATGAGAAGCTGCATATTTTATACTTACAAAGCAATAGCATCTCTGGGGTATTCTTGAGTCCACACCTATAAAGAAACTATCTAAATTCTTCTGGGTCTTTGTCCTGCTCAGCTTATGATGAAGTGGTAGAAGTTTCTTTTGGAAAATCCAGGAAGGGGACTTAAGCATAATGTTCAGAATGTCAGTTTTTGCTGACCTACTTAAAACAAGTACAGATATTTATTGGTATCTTCTCTTCCAAGATTTGCTGCCTCATTCTGTGGATGAGAAGAGATAAGGACCTCTTAGTATATTTCAATGGAGGAAAGAACTAAGAACCATGGTCCAAATATCAATGAGTGGACATGAATCTAAACAAGTAAAGATGAACCCTGAAAGGCAGGATTCAGGCTGATTCAATGGCTGCTTTTTGTTGCAGATTTTGAGGATTTCTTTTTCCATTTTGAGGCAGATTGCAGTGAAGGCTCTCGATCTTAATCAAAATGGCTGTTGCTTATTCTAGTAGAATGAAAGTCCTTATAGAACTCACACACTCTCTGCTGGTCAACTAAACTGATCCTATCGGTTGGAATTGGGAGGCTATTAAACTCCCCAGATAAACTTTTATTTAGCCAGTACTTTTGCTTCAGATAAAGTATAGTAAACCAAAGGAAGAACAGATAGAAACCACTCTATTTTCAGTTTTTAAAATACAGAAATATGGTATTTAATGAACTATGAGTCATATGTGTAGCAATGCCATAATTGCATTTATGCAGACTACATCTAATTACCACAAACATAAAGAAAAAACATTGCTTTGTGACTGTAAAGGAAACATAGTCAGGCAATAAAACTGACGTCAGAATCTACATTGGCTTAAGAGTCCCAGTTATATTTGAATCGTTAGCTAATGAGTTATGAGAGGGATTTATTATTATTACCTTTTTTTGTTGATTCAATTTTGAAGGGTTTGCAGCAGGTTGGGGATTATTTGACCTTCATTTTCTTCTGGCTTCTGTATGTTTTAGTGCTTTCTCCGATACAGAGGTACCACCAGAGGATGTTAGGAGCTCTGGTTCTATTCTTCTCCCTAGTGTCAGATGCCTGGGCTCTTAAACGTGCCTTCAGACCAAGATTTGCCTACAATAATCAGCCCACTCATATTAATGAGGCTTTGAGCACAAAATATAGTAGCCAATATAGCTGCACTGGACTTCTTTGTAAGAGCCAAATTAGTAAACCCATTCCACATTTGTCCTAAGTGTGAATGTCATTTCTACTTCAAAGTACACCTGCATAAGACAAATCCGCAAGTATAAATGCTCTAAGTTGATCAACAGGGCTTTCAGTGCATGAAAACAGTGGCAGGAGTCAATAAGTAGTTACAATATGCTCGCTGGAAAGATGCTGAGCCTGAAAGCCAGAGGACCTGGGTTCTAATTCCAGCTTTGCCACATGCTTGATGTGTGACTTTAGGCAAGTCATTTAACTTCTCTATGTCTATGTTTCCTTATCTGTAAAATGGGGAACCAATACCTTTTCTCCTTCCCACTTAGACTGTGAGCCCTGTACAGGATAGAGACTGTATGTAGCCTGATCACTTGATATCTAATTCTTAGTACAGTGTTTGACATGTAGTGAGCACTTAACACAACTTACTATTTTCATGATTTTTATTATCATTATTATTATTATGTGCGGTGGGAATCTGATTCCTGGTGCAGTAAGATTAAATCTTTAAATGGAACTCTTCCTAGGACTTTCCCAAATCTAAAGATCATCAACTATAGCACTTGAAAAAGGAAAGCTTCTTTCCTTTTTATATCATCTCCTACTTATATATTTCCCATATGATTTTTATTTTTCTAGTAATATAAGGACCCAGATAGCACTGCACAGATAGCTGACAGATGACAAAGGGAGCTGGAAGAGGAGGTAAATCCATCAGTTAACCTAGCCCATGGTTGGTTTGTTGAGAAGTCCAGAATTAGGCATGTGAAATGAGCATGCTCCACTGTGTTCTTAATGTGCCACAATTTGTATTCCCCAGTAGCACATCTGATTAATGTGGGCTGCATTACAGCAAATTGGAAATGGTTCCACTCCGGGTATAAGTATCGTAGGCCTCTGGCCCTATTTAGCTAGGTAAAAAAATAAAGTTTCCCTGAATCAGCCTGGAATCATCTGAATGCTCTTTGATAGAGTTCTTTGTGCATGAATATTATCTCTTCCAAGAGTTAAAACTGTTCTAAATACAGAAGAAAGGTGTATGAAAAGTTGCAAGAAAAGCAATCCAATACTTAAGGGCAAAGGAGAAGGGAAAGAAAATGGAGAATTCTGAAGTCCAAAGTTCTGAAATAGTTGAAAAATAACATTTCACTGTAATCAGCAAGGCAGCAAGATAAAAGCCCTAATCTACTTTAAATTTGAACAAGATGCCACAGATCATTTCAACATAAATATAAGAAGCATTTTACTAGTTTGGACAGACAAAAGGTTTTTGATTATACTTAAATGTTTATAGCTTTAGAACAGATGTTATTAAGGGACTTGAAAGATCTGTTGGCTTGCCTATTGGCTCTAATGATTTTACTATCTCACTGTGTATATTTTTCCAAGCATGAAAACAAATGATTGCCCTAAAAGATAGATCCTCTGTTTAGTGAAATCTGCATTATTATCACAGTTTTCAAATAAAAGCAATTAGTAAACTGTAAACATCAGAAGAAGGTTGCTGTCAAAACACTGTTCAGTTTATCTGTTAGAAGAGGGCTTTTAAAACGTTTTCCTCTGTACTCATTGATGAAATGCAAGAATGATTAAAACAATATAATAATTAAAGTGTGTTTTTTTTAAAATCCATGGTCAATTGCAGAGATTTCTCATTTTTGAGCTGAATTATCAGTGAAAGCGACAGAGAAAAGGAGAGATGTACTAGCTGTACTACAATAATCCAATTATTTTCCAGAGTGTAGAAATAACATGCAATTTCCACGCTTGGGATTTACAAGACATGTTATTTGCACAGTTTGGATCTGAATAGAGAGCAAAATTCCCTCTTTTCTATGACCAATATTTTCAATGTCAATCTTTTGATCTCTTTTCTCAGAATGTTCATGTCTAAAGTTGTGTATTTCTAGCATGCTATTTAGCGTCACCTGGTCATCTACAACATTTCTCTGTATTCTCCACTGTTTAATACACTCCCTAATGTAATGTATACCTAATCAGTACTGAATAAAATATGATTATTATAATAAACAATTTTATCAATCTATATGAATCAATCTATTAGTGATATTTTTTGAGCAATTACTGTCTGCAGAGCACTGTACTAAGTACTTGGGAGAGTACAATGTAACAGAGTTGGTAGATACATTCCTTGCCCACAAAGAACCTACAGTCTATAGTATGTATTGAATGTTTACTGAGTGCAAAGCTCAGGACCGAACATTTAGTAATGTACAAGAGCATGAATCCTGCCAGAGAGAGCTTACAATTTAACGTGGGAGGCAGACATACAGAGTTATTTACAAATAGGGGAATAGATTGGGGAAAAAAATACAGAAGAGCTAAAATAGAAATACATTACTTATCAGTGATAAAGAATAAAAATAAATTAATGAATAACAATAAATTAGTAAACAAACATGCAACTGAATAGGCTAAAGGTGCTTGCTGGATTGATTGGACTTGGGGTTGGGAATTAATTGGAGAAGTCTTCCTGGAAGAGGTGGCATTTTTTGAAGAGGGCTTTTAAGGTGGGAAGGGTTGTGTTTTTCACTGCCCTTTTTCTTTGGGAAAATGGACATGACCTGTACTAAGCCTGCATTAAAGTCATTTTCTTTATGCCATTTTGGGGATATTCAGGGCTAAAAGAATGGTGATCGGCCAGGTGCCTTTCTAAGGTAGAAAATGTCGGGGAGACCCTTAGTGATTGAGGGTCTAGAAGCAAAGGTCTACACTGCCCCTAGTATGTCAATCAGTGATCTTTACTGAGCACTTTCTTTGTGCAGGGCAATGTCTTATGGACTTGCAAGCGTACAATAAAGCAGAATTGGTAGACATGATCCCTACCCTCAAGGAATTTACAATCTTATCCCTCCACCTTCTGTAGGCAAGCCAACTCTCCAAAATCCTAGTCAGGCTAACCAAATTGTTTTAGTCCAAAATCCAAACATCAAGATGCCAACTCATGTTAGTGGACCCTCCCCTTCCTTCTTGGTGAATGCAAGAGCAGAGAATATGGAGAGATAAGATAGGAGATGGATAGAATGGGTTAAGGTTCCACTGCATTCTAGGAATTCATGTCTCAGAATGTTGTGGGACCTCAAGCGAGCATGTACTGAGCATACTCCAGCATGCAGGAGGATGTACAAACATTTTGAAGTAAGGAACATTGGGGTCAGTGCCAGGTAGGTTGGCCACTTTATCCAATATAGTCCCAGTTCCTTGTCATTTGTATGTTTTAAGTAATTACTTGGGCCTGCCTACACAGAAATGTGTGACTGTCCCAGCCAAATTAATAAAGCAATGAATCAATCAATCATATTTATTTACTACTTACTTTGTGCAGAATACTTTTTTAAGCACTTGAGAGAGTTCAGTACAGAGGTAGACACAATCCCTGCCTTCAACGAGCTTACACTCTAACAGGAGAGACAGATATTCAGATAGGTGAAACAACTGAGTCTAAGGGTATGTATGTAAGTTCTGTGGACATAGTGGGGAAGTTCTGAGGGGGTGGGTTCAAGTGCATGGAAAAAGCAGAAGAGAGAGAAAAGAGTACGGGGTTGAAAGCTAAGTCTGAGAAGGCTTCCTGGAGGAGATATGATCTCTGTACTGCTCTGAAGATTGAGAGAGTACTGGTCTGAAGGGAATACAGACAAAGGGAGTTCCAATACATATGGGAAAATTAACCTGGAATGGTCACCTGCAGCAAATTTGGTGTAAAAGAGAGGGGAGATAAAATAGCTGTTCTTTTATTATGGACCTCCGAAATTTGCCAGAAAGCTAAAGATTTATTTAATCTTTAAGGTCAAACTACAAACAAGCCACAGTGCCTGAAGACCCAGCTATCAACAGCCTAAATTTAGTTTGAAATTCAGGCAGGGCCACACAAATATTGGAGCACTGATTTAGGGAGGGAGATTCATGTGCAGTCTCATGGCAGCCCAGTTGTCATCTCTATTGAATTTAGCCCTAAATGATTATGTTTTAAATGTTCTACATTTGAATTTACAACTACCAAGGAATTATTGACTTCAGCTTCATAAAGCCAATTCATTCTCATCTGTCCTTTTTAATTTGGATTTGAAGCATTTCATTTTTAATGCTTTGGTCTAGTCTATGAATTTTGAATGGAGGGGAGCCAACTCCTGTTGGACTACTTATCTGCAGCAGAGAACAAATTTTCAATGGTCTGCTGTTAAATAGAGTTCCACTGCCATCCTGAAAGTAGGCCCTGATGGATATAGGGATTGGTCATATCTTAGGTGGCAGTGCTTTGAGATCTTCTGCAGTAAATATTTTGATCAATGGCTCACCATAAAACACATGATAGGGATTCCTTCTCTTCCATGGCCTTGTAGCCTGGCTTAGTGGAAAGTGGGACTGTAAATCAAGACACTAGGATTCTAAGCTTTGCTCTGTTACTTTCCAGCTGTATAGCTTTGGGCAAGTCACTTAACCTCTCTGTGCCTCAGTTCCCTCATCTGTAAAATGGTGGTAAAATCATTTTTCCCCCTCTCTCGGATTGTAAACCCTATACAGGACAGGGGCTCTGTCTGATCTGATTATCTTGTATTTCCCCGCTAATCACTGAAAATATTAAGTGTTTAATAATTGGGGCCCAGGTTAGGAGATTTCTTCTTTGCCACAAGACTTTTGTTGAAAATCTGCTTTCCCATAAATCTTAACATGAAATTAATCATACTCAAGTCAGTTTTTGAAATGAAAATCTCACTGAAATGATAACAATATTTTGGACTAAAATTTCAGTAGATTCATTATTCATTGCAGGTCTAGTCACTTGAGACATTCATGTAAGGTTCATAAGAATTCGGTCACTGATAAAATTTTCCCATTTCTATTACACAACAGTTGATGACAATTTTGATGTGCTTTTTTTTGTTCTCCTCTACCTCTTTGACAGCCAACCTTGCAGATAAGATAATAAAACTGAAACTAAAGTAGATGAATTCTGATTCACCTGTCACTCTCAAGAATGTTTCTCTGGGTGAGATATTTAGTATTCATAAACTGTATACTGGTCACCTGGTGATGGACAGAACATCAGGAGAGAAATTTGACAACATTCTGAATGTGTCTTAGTTCCCCTGTCTGCCCTTATCTTCCTAATCTACCTACGCATGCATCTATCTATAGCTATATCTATCTAGCTATGCATGAATGCATGTATGTATGTATCTATCTATCTATCTATCCACCAACTGTCTATGCATTGATTTGATCCTTCAGAAGATGTAAAAATGAATCAAGGCAGATCTTTATCTTGCAGAACAGCATGCATATTTACAGGAGACAGATTTCTTGGCATGGTTATTCAGCAGGTCAGCGGAAGAGGTGAGTATACAACCAGAGTCTGCTTACTTCCAGACTTGAGCTCTTTCTACTAGGCCCTGTTGTCTCATCACTGAAAACAAAATAAGCATCATCAAGCCTGCTTTGATTGCTGGAAAAAAAATATTTATTTTGTTAGAACAGTCATCAATTAGAAATGATGGCCTCTCCCATGGGCGTTAATCAAAATTCCAAGCAACCTTCCAACAAGGTAATAATTGTTCCTAATAATCGCTCAGCCCTATAGCCTGCTAATGATCTGAAGACTTAGTTTGCCTCTCTAACTGATCCTGAATATGCTTTTTGTTTCCATCAGCTTTGTAAACATTCAGACAGTGCTTCTCTAACCCAACAAACCTCATACCGACAAAACTCAATTATTTTAAAGTACATGTTCCTTGACCAATTCCACATGCTTTCCCCCAAAACCTCGTATCGACATTACTCAAGTATTTTAAAGTACATGTTCCTTGAGCAATTCCATGTACATGCCCCAACTAGTTTCTTCCCACAATGCATAGTGCAGTATTTGGGCATTTGTGTTGTGTGAAGAAAGTTCTATAGTTCTATCCTACTGGGTTTTATCCAATATGCTTAATGAAAAAACGTTCTGTAGAATAATTGCCCATGTATTTACCTACATAATCTATCTCCCATTTTAGAGAGTAAATTTCTGGAGAAGTAGGGTTAGATCTAATAATCATAATTATTATTATTAAGGTAATTGTTAAACGCTTACTATGAGCCAAGCACTGGATTAAGCACTGGGGTAGATGCAAGGTAATCAGGTTGTCCCATATGAGGTTCACAGTCTTAATCCCCATTTTACAGATGAGGTAACTGAGGCACAGAGAAGTTATGCGGCTTGTCCAAAGTCACACAGCAGACAAGTGGTGGAGCTGCTTTTTCCACTAGCCCGTCAAACGGCAAGGACTGTCTCTATCTGCTTCCGACCTGTTCATTCCAAGCGCTTAGTACAGTGATCTGCACATAGTAAGCGCTCAATAAATACTATTGAATGAATGAATGCTTTTCCAATCTTTTATCTTTCATTTCCATCATTTTCACCTCATTATTTGCTTTTCAATCAATCAAAGGAATTATGGAGTGTTACTATAAGGAGAGTACTCTACTAGGTGCTAGAAAGAGAGGACAATAGAGTTGGTACATATGATCCCTTTGAAAGTCTTTCTCCTCCTAGACCCCACTCTCCCCAGAATCCCTGCAGCCTCTCCCAGACACAGTCAAAATGAAGTTGATGATAATAATGTGTGGTATTTGTTAAGAACTTAATATGTACCAAGCACTGTACTAAACACTATGGTAGATACAAAATAATCAGGTCAGGCACAGCCCCTGTCCCACATGGGGTTCACAGTCTAGGTAGAAGAGAGTTGTATTTAATTCCCATTGTATTGATGAGGGAATTGAGGGACAGAGACACACCCAAGGTCACATTGCAGACAAATCGTGAAGGTGGGACTAGAACCCAGGTCTTTCTGACTCCCAGGCCTGTGCTCTATCCATTTAGCCATGCTGCATATTAAAAAAGTCTTCCTTCTAACAACAGCAATAATAGTTACTAAGTGCTGCAATAGAGAAAAGATAATCAGATCTGACTCAGTCCCTCTCCTATATGAGGCTCATAATCTAAGGCTTAGGGAGAGAAAATATCTAGTCCCATTAACAGATGAGGAAACCTGGGTACAGAAGAGGTCAAGTGGCTTTACTAAGGTCACACAGCAGTCTTTTGCGGGAGGTCTAGAATTAGAACTTGGATCTCTTGGCTCCCAATCTCATGCATTTTGCACTAGAAAATGCTACTCCTTGTGTGTTTCCTGGGGCAAATCAGAGTCCTTTCTTACTTTTAAGCTATTTCTAGACGGAGTTTAATTGAAGGCCTGCCAGACTTTATCCAGAGCTACAGAAAGTCTCTTCAGTTTTAAGTTTTAGGACTTGTTCCAACAATTGCAACTAGAGTTGGATTTCAGATTTTCAAAAACCATTGTCATTTTAAGCTTCTTTAAAGTATTTCCCTTTTCCATTCATTCATTCATTCAATCGTATTTATTGAGCACTTACTGTGTGCAGAGCACTGTACTAAGCGCTCGGAAGTACAATTTGGCAACAGATAGAGACAATCCCTACCCATCAACAGGCTCACAGTCTAGAAGGGAGAGAGAGACAAAACCAAACAAGTAGACAGGCAGCAATAGTATCAAAGGTATCCCTGTGAAAAATCAATAACTTTGCGTTGTCGGGTCTATTTCAAGTGTCTCCAATCGAAGTTACATTCCTTTTTAAGAAGTGGGAATACCTGTGAGCACTAGTCCTCTATTTTCTTAACAGGATCATGTAAACTATTTGCACTCCATAAGTGTGTTGACATCTTTTTACAGTTAGGGATTTTTTCCACGTTCTAGTCTATCTGATAGGAAGCCCGCTACTATCATTCTGCTTATAGGGCAAGCAAACTTTCTTTGGTGGAGTGAAGAGGAGCTGAGGCTGGGCCTGCCATCTTTGAAGGAAAAATTCATGGTTTGTGCAGGGAAGGGAAATTAAAATAATGTTTACATGAGGGGAGAAATAGATTTCTTAGGGAACCAGAGGCTTGTGATTGCACTTTGGCTACATTGGTTAAGTGAATGTCACAGGGTTACAAGTACATGCAAATCAAATAAGTTAAACACGTACGGAACAGGCTTTCACTATTTGAGATCCTTGAGAAAGTTCACATCAGAAGGCCTACTGCATATTAAAATAGTTGGCGTGACGGCAGGGATTAGAAGGGGAGGAGATGGGAGCAGTTAAATTTGCAGGAGGGAGTTGAAGGTCTAGGATGGACATTAGCAAAGGGGAGAGCAGGACGCCTCTTGGGTTTGGGTCCATGAGAAGCTGTTTGTTTTCCATCCTCCAAGTGTCTGATTGCAATTTTTTGTGTAGACTTTTCTCTGGTTATTATTCTCCAACCTTTCTTGTTTGTTTCTACCAACTCTGTTAAATTGTACTTGCCCAAGTGCTTAGCATAATATTGTGCACACGGTAAGCTCTCAATAAATATGATTGAGTGATTGATTGATTAGCTTGGCTTTCGTCTGGTCATTCCTCTGTCTGGTATGTATACAGCCCTGGATAACTTTATGCCTGTTATTTGCATTGGGACTATCCTGCCTCCTTCCACCTTGACACCTAGAAGCAATGTGGCCTTGTGGAAAGAGCACAGATACTGGGACAAGGGACTCATCTACTTACATTGCCTTTTCAACTTTAGAGAAGAATTTGCCATATTTAAATTGAACAGCAGCCTTCTTTTTGTCTTCCTAAAATACCCCCTAGTAGGTCAACTCCTTTTCACATTTTGGAATGCCTTACTTCACCAGGATCCTCTTTTTTATGGCATTTGTTAAGTGCTTACTATGTGTCAGGCATTGTCCTAAACCCTGAGATAGATACTAAGTAATCTGGTTGGACTTAGTTCATGTCGCATATGGGGCTCAGAGCCTTAATCGTCATTTTTTGCAAATAAGGTAACTGAGGCATGGAGAAGTTAAGTGACTTGCCCAAGACATAGCAGACAAATGGCAGAATCAGAATTAGAACCCAGGTCCTTCTGACTCCCAGGCCTGGGCTCAATCCACTAGGCTATGCTGTTTCTCTTCAGCTGTTTATATCAATTATTTTGCTTTCTACAACACTGATGATGCGGATCTTCTAAACTCCAAATCTTAAGCTGCTGGTGGAGATACTGTAACTTTTTCATTTATTGTGTTATCTTGCAATAATACACTGGAGCACTTAGGTGTCAAACAAGCAAGGCTGTATCCCTGGATTATTTGTATCAGGTAGTGGTTATAAACCTGGATATTCCTGTTCTAGACTTAAATACTTGTCAAAATTGCTTTTAAAACCATGAAAACTTGAGTTCTAAAAGCCCAGTGCCCATTTACAATTGACTCAATGACCTGGAAGAATTAGCACCTAAGATTAACATTTTGCACAAAAGCAATTACAGTGATGTGAGATGTTTTGCTGTACTTGGCTTTCTTTTTCCTGTAGAACAGAACTCAGTAGGGAGTTCCTTTCTCTGTGAATTGGGGCGTTGGAAAGTGCATAGTAGTGCTCAATAAATGTCAACAGTCACAGCAGGTGAGCAAATGTCTATGGAGGAATTTTTCTTTGAAAAGTCACCTAGTCCCTGCTACCACAACACACCTATTTTATTCAATTCCCCCACCTCCTGCCTTTAAGACCAACAATACCATCAGCTGCCTATCTTAAATTGTCAGCCAGGGCCAGGCAGATTTAGGAATTGATCATTCTGTTTCAAATTATTATTTTTAGAAAAAAGAAAGAGCCTCTTGTGAGTGGTTGTTTACATATATCATAAACACATCAGCAGCGTGGCTTAGTGGAATGAGCAAGGGCTGGGAGTCAGGGGTCATGGGTTCTAATCCCACCTCTGTCACGTGTCAGCTGTGTGACTTTGGGCAAATCACTTAACTTTTCTGTGCCTCAGTTACATCATCTGTAAAATGGGGATTAAGACTGTGAGCCCTGATTACCTTGTATCTACCCCGGTGCTTAGAATAGTGCTTGGCACATAGTAAGCACTTAAGTACCGTAATTATTATTACCATATAAATTATTTATACACATATTAGACATACATCTATACACAAAAATGTAAACATGCATGGATGCATTTATATATTAGACCTATGGATCTGTATCCTTTTAGCACTTAGTATTCACCCCACCCTCAGTCCCACAGCACTTATAGTGCATATCTCTAATTTATTTATATCTGGCTCCCTGTCTAGCCTGTAAGCTCCATATGAGCAAGAGAACCAGTCTACCCACTCTGTTGTATTGTACTATCCCAAGAACTTAATACAGTGCTCCGTATGTACACATCTACACACACAAGCCTATACACACACAAGCCTATATATATATAATACAGTGCTCCGTATGTACACATCTACACACACAAGCCTATACACACACAAGCCTATATATACACATTAGAGAAGCAGTGTGTATCAGTGGCAAGAGCCCGGTCTTGGGAGTCAGAGGTCATGGGTTCAAATCCCGGCTCTGCCACTTGGCAGCTGTGTGACCATGGGCAAATTACTTAACTTCTCTGCGCCTCAGTTACCTCATCTGGAAAATGGGGATTAACTGTGAGCCTCACGTGGGACAACCTGATTTCCCTGGATCTACAGTGCTCTGCACATAGTAAGCGCTTAACAAATACCAACATTATTATATCTTTATTAATATGCACAAACTATATACATATATTCATACATTTATACATATACACACATATGCACATATGCATAAACCTCCTTGTTAGCAGGGATTATGTTATCAACTGCATTGTACTTTCCTAAGCCCTTAATACTGCAAGCCCTCAATAAATACCATTGATTGATTGACTGATTGATTGGAGAAAGGAAGTCCAGAATAATAAGGCTTTGAGTCCCACCACCTGCCACCTTCCATAAGATCAAAGGATCATCCACCACACACTTTTAGTAGATGGGTCAAAACTCTCACAGTCAAGTAGAGTCAACAGCAGAAACCACATATGTCTTCATTCCAGGGGACAAATGGGTTATCTCTTCCAGTTTTCTTTGTTCAAATCTTATAGTTTGTGACTGTGGAATGTGTATTTGACCCAGGAAGTCCATTCTACATTATGCCAAAGATTCTTAAAAATTTCTGAAAAGAGACATTTCCAAAAGGAGAGCTTCTGAGTTATAATTAAAGACATTTTTACTTTTCCTCAGTCCCATATGAAGCTTTGACGACATGCTTACTGTTTGTTTGCCACTGGCCCGATAATCCTCTGCATGCTGGGAAAAATCTTTGTTCTCTGATAGAGGCAATCAAGCCATAGGCACGATTGGCTCTTTTAAGACTGGTCGCATTCCTATTTTATTTAATCTATCAGTGTGCAACCTATTCAAAGTAAACATCACACATACACCCATCAGCGAGATAGGCATAGAGTCAGCCTGAGGAGGTGTGAAAATTCAAAATGACTCTGGAATGAGATAATGGTGTCTCTAAAAGAGATATGATTGAATTTTAAAAATATTAATAGAAAATGAAATTCAAATTAAAAATGTTAAAATGAAACACAGGTCAAAGCAGACCTTGACTCACTTCTTCCAGGGCAAGCATCCTCTTTTACAAGTACTTCACAACCACTGCCCCTCCCTGCTCCATTCAGGCTTTCCCAGTGAATAGAAAAGGATGGAGAAAATGAAGAGATCTAAATGCCAGCAGGAGGCGGCTGGCTACATTCTTCTGGGCAGGGCGTGACTCAGTCACCCAGAACAACTTGTGATCCCTAGACAAAGCGAGGCACAGCAGGTGGCCATATCAAGAAATTTTCCTCCTGGAATTAGATATTATCCCAGGAATCACTACTGAGTCAAACAGAATGCCCCGTCCTGCTGGGTCAAGTAGGATTTCATTTCAATTTCTTTACACAACGATGCATTTCATCTTGTCTGCGTACAATGCCAGTGTTCAGGCATGAAATAAATTGAGGTGCTTGAAAAGCAGAATTATCCCTTGAACCTGTAGCATTCCCAACCCCAAAAACATACATTGTCAAGTGAGTTCCAGATAAGCAGGGTCTTCAGCGAGTGTTTGTGCTGCTTGGCTTCCTTTAATCATACTCCCTTTTGTAAAAGGGATTTTCGAGGGGAAAGATAAATCATTGCTGAGGAAAAAGGTCATTTTCAAAAGGCTCTAAGAGCTTCATTTTGTGTGGCTTTTCAAGGTGAAACAGGTAATTCAGTGTAGTGAAAGTCTTTTGTGCTCAACTTAATTCAGACTTCACCCTACCCGGGAAAGTAATGAAATAAGCTTGAATAAAGTTCTTTATAAAAATGTTCCCATACATGGAAAGCTTTTTCTCTCTGGTGAGGTCACAGACCAGACTCCTGAAAACCAAACAGGATTTGATTCAGACACTTTCACCCACCTGTACCGCTGGCATTGGAACGTTTGTCTAGTTGTTCTGAATAAAGTGTGAGAACGGCATTGCAATAACTGCATCTTTAACCCTTTCTCGATCTTCAAAGACTGTATAAGGATGATCCATAGAGACATGTCTATACCAACACGTGGGTCATGGATTGTTTTATTTTTAAAGAATTTATACCCAGTCCCCCAGGCCGTGTCCAAAACCCATAACCTTGGACAATCTGGAACTCCAAGGGTGATAAAAGTGTTTTTCGTTTTTCACTTTTAGACTGTGAGCCCTTTTAGACTGTGAGCGCGTTGTTGGGCAGGGATTGTCTCTATCTGTTGCCGAATTGTACATTCCAAATGGTTACTACAGTAAATACGATTGAATGAATGAATGAATGAGAAGATGTAGCTTTGTTAATTAGGTTTTCCATTCTCAGACTGTAATCCAAAATGATAGCTGATTTTCCTCAAAGTCATCAATTTATAGTTTGATTCTTGGTTTATGGTACAAACATATCAAAATCAATCTTAGGAGTTGGGTATTTGGTCCCACAAAATAACAGATCGCAATGGAGAGCAAAAAAAAAACCTCTTTGCTGTTACTTAGACCTTGTCAAAACAGGCTTCAGTAAACACTTAATGAATACCATGATTGATTGAGTGGTTTTGTAGAGGAAGAATCTGTTTTGTTTTCTCAGAGAGGAATAAATACCTCTTTGGGAATCAATTTTACAGGTCTTGGAGTTGAAATTAATCAATCAAATATCCAATTGATCAAGAAATTGACCAATTAGGTATTTATTGAGTGTTTACAGTGTGCAGACCACTACTTTAAGCTCTTGGTAGAGTACAATAGAGTTGGAAGACCAAAATCCCTGCCCACGATTAGCTTTTAGTAAATTTAGATTTAACTCTCTTCTGGGATTAACATGTGCTGATAAAGCATGTCAATAGATTCAAGAAGGGTTTGGAATTATTAATGGCTCCCTCTAACTGCAAGCACATCACCTGCAGTGAATGGCTATACTAACTCTGTTGCATTGTACTCTCCCAAATGCTTAGTACAGTGCTCTGCATACGGTAAGCACTCACTAAATCTGAATGTTTCATCTATACATGCTATTCCCCCCAAATTATCTGGATAATTGCCTCAATTTTCTCCCCATTTTTAAAATTTCTACTTATAGACTTAGGATTAGTTGTTTGAAGAATTCACTGAAAATTTAAAATTAATTTGGTAAATTTCTCTATTGAGAGGAAAAGCTCACTTGGAAAAAGGAATTTAGACTGCTAGAATTGTATTCTTCATTCGGCACAGTAAATAGAAAATTCAATAACAAGGCAAGAGAAGTTAAACTTAAAGAAAACTTAGAGATAATACAAGTTGTGAAGTTCAACATTGAGGGTCACTGTAAAATCAGGGCTGTAGTTTATTTTTCCATCAATTTTAAAGAATGCTACAAAACAAGCTGTTTTAAAGGTTAGGAAGGTGGCGATGTAGTGTGAGTTAAAAATAAATGCCTTAAAATGCCTCTATATCAAGTTCTCAGGACAGAAATGCTCATAAATATCATCCTTTCTCCCCCTCCCATTAGAGTGCAAACTCCCTGTGGGCAGAGAATGTGTTTTGTGCTTATGCTGTACTTACTGAAGTGCTTAGCACTATGACATTCAGCAGGTGCTCAATAAATATCATTATTACTACTGCTTTCCTTTCCTTCTTCCCACTTTCCCATCCTTGCTCCATGGACCAAGTTAGAGCGTAAGCTTATTGTGAGCAGGGAACATTTTCTTTGTTTCATTCTTCCCAAGTGCTTTGTACAGTACATTGCACTTACTAGGCACTTAGTAAATACAGTTATCGCTATCATGGGTACTTCAGAAGGTGATTCACCAGGTCTCCTTATAGAAAGCATATTATGGTTTTAAGGTAATTACTAAGATTATCAAGGCAAAAATCCCCCTTAGGGACTGAACATAGCTTTAGTCTACATGCATCTAGACGAAATGCGTCACTCTGGCTGAGTTTTCCCTGCAAAGCAGAGTTTAGGGCTGAGGAATTTATCCACCCTTCAGACAGAAGTAGGACAGATTCTCATATGATTGGAGAAAGAAGGACTTGGCAAAGACTGAAAATAAATTTGGCAGAGAAGATAACACATATTTTGCCCAGAGGCTGCTTTGGAAATCTGCATGGCAAATCATACATCCAGTTTGTCTGGAGAGCTGGTTAACTGGCAATTTTTTAGATCCGTATCAATATCCTCTGTTCCGATTCCAGTGTCATGGAAGGCATTTTGAACTTAATGGTGTCCGTCATAGTGTCATTAGTGGTAAGAGTGCTTAAATCCTGAAACACTTTTCTGTGTCGGAGACTGTCAGAAACAGTACTGAACACATAACAAAGATCAATTCTACAATATCTTATTCATTCTAAACTGCACCTCACTCCCACTTCTCCTTCCTTGGCCACTTTTCCTATACTGTTCCCCTGGCCTGGAATGTCCTCTCTCCCTTCAGTTAACATTCAGGGCCTTCTTTAAATCATACTTTTATCAGCAAGCTTTTCCTGAGTAGTTCCAGGTTCACAGCACACCAGCGATCTCCAGAATTTATATGCCTATGAGTATCCTCCCTAGGCAATTGCAAATACATGTTATTCATCTGTACAATTACTTTTTTAGATTATGCTATTTGTAAGTTTGTTTTTTTCTAGGCTGCCTCCCCTATTAGAATGTAAACTCCTTGTTGGCAGAGAATGTGTCACTACTCTCTTCTGTATTTCCCAAGCAGTTTGTACGGTGCATTGCACCCTCTGGGTGCCCAATAATGGCTACAGCTGCTTCTACTGGGGATTAAAAACATCCTTTGAACTGCTAGTCTGAAGGTAGAAGGAAGAAGTGAATAAGGAAGGCTGAAACTCCAGGATACAAGGTGGTGTTGGAGAAGAGGTGCAGTGAGGAAGACTGAGGAGGAAATCCTGAGAAGTTTTCTCGAGGTGGCAGCCAGCCTCCAGGGAAAATAGAGACAACTTGACAACTTGAGGAGGGAGAGCTGTATCTGGGAGTGAGCAGGGTAAAAATAGATGATGAGCCATCCCAGGGAACAGACGTGCCTAGAAGAAATGGACAGGCAGCCCAGAATAGCACCTCAGGCCCAGCATTCTTACTGGGAAATTTGGAAGGACCTTAAAAAGGGAAAATAACAGTAGGCAGAGGAGTAGGGCAGCAATGTACAGAAGGTGGTTTCCTGGAAGTAAAGGAGAAGGATCAACTTCTGGAGAAGGACATTTTGCAAGAATGACAGAAAGGTCATAGAGAAATTGTAAGCTCTTTGAAAGCAGGGTTTGTGTCTACCCATTCTATTCTAGTTTATGGGCAAGCTTGTTGTGGGCAGGGAATGTGTCTTTTGTTATATTGTATTCTCCCAAGCACTTAGTACAATGCTCTGCACACAGTAAGTTCTCAATAAATGCAAATCAAAGAATGAATGTTGCCTTGCAGGAACCAAACAGAGGACACAGGTCATAAATCAACCTCTTCAGCTGGATGGAGGATGAGCAGAGAGAAGCACGCAGGAGCATCGGTAATCCAATCAAACACATCTTAGACAATTTGCTACCCTGCCATGTATCCTAGTACCCTCATTACAGTGTTCTGTATATAGTACAGTGTGTACATTGTGTACAGTGCTCTGGGTACAGTGAGTGATCAAAAAGTATTATTATTTGATTGATAAGGATTTTTAAAAATTAGAATAATAATGGTATTTGTTCAACTTGGACTACAGCTGAGTGATGCACTAATTCCTTTGAAAAGTGTACTTTTGGAGAGGTGTTAGAGACATATAAACTACTGCAAAATAACAATTCCCTTCTAAATTGGCTCAATCCAGCCCACTGCTCTGACAGTAGCAACAGAATGTTAAATAGATGTCATTATCCAATGCTAAATTGAAATAGGCTTTAATCAGTTTATGAAGTCAATAGAAATGCTTTCTTGGGAGGGGAAGGAATTTCTTAAACCCAGGTAAACTTTGCAGTGTTATCTCAAAGAGAGAGAGCACTATAGGGAACAGCAGTACTAAAATTCAATAGTGACTCTGCAAAGAATCCTAAAGGAAGAGTGTTTTTAAGGAAGCTGATTGCAATAGAACTATGGATCTCAACACTTTGTTTCTCTCCCATTCCCAAGCCAACCAGACAAGAGTAAATATACTCAGCCTTAGGAGAGATGTCAGCATCTCTTCTCCCAGAACAGATTAAGCCAGGGGATTGGAGAGTGAATCCGGGAATAGGGAAACTTTGGCCATGATTCACGGAGACTGATGCTACTGCAGAGAATGGAATTTCTCAGGGACCCTGAAAAAGCTCTTTTCCAGCAACATTATCAGCTTGATGCCTTTCTGACATGCTAAAAGTAGAAAACATGAGCACTTTATCCAGCTGATAGCTAATTCAAAGTGACCTCCCAGCAGGGTTAAACATCAACTGTCCGGGCAGTATTCAGAAACAACTGTATGTTAAATCTATCGTTGCTCTTTTGTGCTTAAGTAGCCAGGACATTCTACCTTCCCCTGATAAATCAGAGTGCAACCAAGAGAGACAGAGTGGAGAATGAATGACATCTCCTTTATGATCTGTTCTGCACCTGTGCATCGTTTAGTATAGTATCATGAGTCTTAAAATCAAAGGGGTTATAGATAATTGTCGTCTGTATTCAGAGAATTCACTATTGATGCTGGTGATTACCTCTGCATGCTTTGGACACTCTAGATTAATTCCAGGGGGATGTTAGTATAGGCAGAATGAGGTTCAAAAATCATATCTGGTCCATCATGCATATCAAGTAATCTCTCAGAAAACACTGAACTGAGATCTGGGAGGAGTTATTAATGAAAATAAGTTGTACCTGCCCACAAAGAGTTTCACACTAATGGTTTGAGTCAGACAACACAAATATTCCACAGATCATCAACATATAACCGAAGTGAAAAAAAAAATACAAACAACAGAAGAGGATTCATTTACAACAGTAAACATGGATTGAGTCTACACAGAGCAAAACAAACAATCACTGGACAGAAGAAAGTCCTGAAGCCACATGATTCTTAATGGCAGAAATATTTTCAATTTCCTTTCCTTCATGATGAATGAGGTATTTGCAATGGCAGACTTTTGTGTTGTTTAGACAGACCAGCTAGAAGTTGCTTGTTTGAAGGTAGGAAGGTAAGATTGTCACCCTGGCAAGTATGGTGTTCTTGGTGTCTGGTTCCTGATTAGCAAGGGAAACTGTCTGAATGATGTTTCATACCTATCTTTTTCCTGTCTCATTGTCTCATATTCCCTTTCTTTCTCTCTACACTCAGAGTACAATTAACTGGTTCTTTGTTGTTGTTGTGCTGAAGATCTATAGTCAAAGATTAATTAGGTCTTAAATATCAAAGTGATTTTTTTTGAATTAGAAAACTGAATCAATCTCTTACTTGCTGTACTTCCCAAGTACCTATTCTGTACATGGAACTATGGCATGCTCAATTATCAATGAATTATATTTATTGAGTGCTTACTGTTTGCAGAGCACTGTACTAAGCAATTGAGAGAGTACAATAAGACAGAGTTGGTAGACATATTTCCTGCCTACAACGAGCTTACAGTCTAGAGGGGGATACAGATGTTAACATAAATAAATTACGGTTATATACAAAAGTGCCAGGGGGCTGAAGGAGAGGTGAATAAAGGGTGCAAATCCAAGTGCAAACCCAAGGAATCTTTACAAACAGTGTGCTTGGTTTTTTGCTTTTGGAAAAGGAGCAGTATGTTCTCAAAGTTTTCTTTAACTTCCCTGTTTTATTTTTATTTTCAATTCCTAGGCCCACAGTGAGACTCCACAAGTTCATTTCTTTGAATAAAGGTGGAGGATGCAAAGTAAATATTAAGTGGTCTTGAGTGTGATGCTCTCTATACTGGTTTAGACAGACTATATTAGACTAGAGATTTTAAGGAACTGTGTAATTAAAAGAGTATCTTTACAGTGACTATTTTCATCATTAGCACAGCAGTTTATACTAAGCCAGAATTGCTTCTTCATAAGGGCAGTGAAATGTGATCATCTCCTGAGCTTATTCTGCCGTCAGTCATCTGATTTTATACCTACTAAGATCATTTTAAGTTACCTCCATCCCCAGTTTCCTCCCTTGTACTGACCAAATAAATGTGAATTGAAAAATCAGGAAAGTGCTTTAAAGAAAGAAGTTTACATTTTCAGTATTACCCAACCTTACAGGGGATAATTAAAAGAAGATTATCCTCTTCTTAGTATAGTAAAAAGAACATTGAGCATTCTGGGGAGCAGATTTGGATTTTCATATCATCCACAATCTAGTTACATGAAACAAGAACTGGCTTAAAAAGATTCTTAGTGGAGACTTTTAAAATTATGTTTGAACAGACATCATTTTCCTTTTATTTCCGAGTTCTTTGGTAATATATAAAAGGGGGAAGACAGAGTGAAGCAGCAGGATCCACTTTAATAGTAGCACAGACCTCTACTTCAAGCAGTCTAAGCTGTTAGACTTTTGTACCTAACAAAGGTTCCTTCATTGTATGCAGTGCTGTATTATGATGTAACAAAGTGGCAGTGACATGAAGCTAATGAATTTTTTTTTCAAGCTGCTGTTTGCTGAGCCTCATTGGGAAATATGAAACGATATAAATGAAACATGTGTTCAGCTGGGGAATGTTTACTAAAGAAAGAATGTGGGTCAGCTGAACGGGGAACACGATTGTGTTTCTCACAATAGTGGACTTTGTGTATTTGTACTCTGCCTCATAATGGGATGGAGTTACAAGAAATGAAAGGATATTGTCTTTTTCTTGATTATGTAATTGATCCCGATGGTTGGGGTGGGAGAGGTGCAAAATTAATGAGGGGGAACTTCAATGACTCAATATTTCTGCTAAATCACACACAATACAAATAAATGACCAACACTATTACAGATCCCTTTAAACAAAATAAGTAGTGTGATGGGCCATTCACATTGCCATTTGGATTCAGATCAATGGCAGTTTTTCCCTTTAATTCAAGATATGAACCAAATCGTTTCCTCCCTGTGAACTTGGACAGACTGAGCCATTTCAAAAATGCCCTTTATGGATGAAGAGGTACAGGAAGAAGGCAGTAGCTGGAAAGTTTAGGACATTTTTCGTTTCTGAGGAGGGGTTGTGTGGCACTAAATGGACATTCTTTTGGAATTTAGGATCAACCTCACAAGGCTGAGGGACACACACACACACACACACACACACACACTCACACAAACACACCCACACGTTCTCCAGTCATTTAATGGCCAAGAGTTCCTGTTACCATTTGAACTGATTAAGACATATTTATAAATGGGCTTTTTGGCTTTTGAAATGGCCCTGTAATACCCGACTGACATAATGCTGGACTTCTGTAATTCAAATGTGTTGCCATTGAGTCAAGGAAAGCAAAGTGCCTCCATGCAATTTTCCTTCTTTTTTGTGAGTTAAGCAGATTTACTCTTTAACAGTGGAGCTCCAGTGGATGATTATGACATCAAAGTGTGACAGACAGTGATTATGTACTGCAGGGGGAAAATGCGGATAAAAAGAGACAATTCATTCCCTTAGCTTAGAGAGATATTTTCCATGGCCACTAGAAAGCTAAGCCATTTCTGCCTTCTTCTGAAAAAAAAAAAACCCAAACTGGGATGGTGACTTAGGCTTCCTGACTTTTTAATAGTTTTTCTTTTATAATTTAGCTTTATGCTACTTCTTTCCTGTCACCACACTAACCCAGGAATATCTCTATATGCTTTTTCAGTCTAATTATCCTTTGAATTTTAAACCCTCCAAATGTAAGCTTTTTTTCCATTTTCTTTAAAATTTTATCCATTTGGCTTTATTTTTCTTTCTTCACTTTCCATTCAAAACACAGTTCTAAAAAAAGCCCCTCGACTGTATAGAGATTGACATCAGCAAACACACAGGCATTTTATCTTAATAAAAGAGTCTTAGTCAGCAAAAATTCCTAGATTTCCAAACAAAAGAGTAGTTGTGTTCCACCATCTGATCCATATCATTAAGTGCAAGACTTTACTTCAAACACTTTTACCTTTGCTCTCTAAGAGAGTAAATGGAAAACAGAATAAAGGCAAGAGATAAAATTCAGTTTTATACACTTCAGGAAGGAAATGTGTCAGTTTTTTTTGAGGAATTTCTGTATTTGAAACTCATGATTTAGCTGCCGAATTATCCGTGTGTGAATTTGTAACTAACAACACTTTATACATTGCCCAAAGATATTTGTATTTTATTTTTCACCATAGAGGGAAATTCAATTTGGACTTTTTCCTTCATAGATTTGTACTCAAAGGTGAGGAGAACTTTGCAGAATGAAGGAGGTGATGGATTGAAAGGAGAGTCATGGAAGGAATGGGATTGCTTATACAAGTGGCTTCCTTAGGGTTTGGTATTTGCCACTTTTTTGGAAGACTACAACCCAATTCTAGTTTCTACTGCCATACTGATGAAGCTTCTGGGGAGGTTTTTCAGTGGTGAGTTTTTTGGTCATGATCCTTAGGTACGAATATTACAAAAATCAGAGATGCAGCATGGCCTAGTGGAAAGAGCATGGACATGGGAATCAGAAGGACCTGGGACCTAAGGGGAAGGAGCATGAGTTTGAAGCAATGTACATTGGCGCTGAGGAAGAGTGCTTGGGAGGTAAGAACACAAGTCTATTGATGATGCAGTAGGGAGGGCTTCTTGGAGGAATTGTGATTTTAAGAGGGCTTTGAAGATGGGGAGAACTGTGGTCTGTTAGGGAGAGAGTTCCAGACAGGAGGGTGGGTGTGAGCATATATTCCATAGGAAAAGAGATGAAAATAAGAGGCAGTAGGTTAGGTTGGCATTATCCCAGAAACTAGAACAGTGCTAAACATGTAGTAAGCTCTTGATAAATTGCATCATCACTTCTATAAATATAGTTGATAGCTAGATATTTAGCTATTCTTTTCTCTAAAGCACTTAGAAAATTGAAAGAAAAAGGAAAAAAGGGTAATGCATTGGTATTTTCAAATGAGGGAGATTTCCATTACATATGTGAGTACAAATTCTGTAAATACTTATCTGAACCCAAGAATCAATTTTTTAAAAGAAGAATTGACTTCCTTTGGACTGCCAAATCCCAAACTGCAAAGTCTAGTTTTTGTGGCCTGCTGGAATTGTTACTGAAATTGTTTCTTATAGTCCACTTTCCTCCTACTAGCCTCCCTTGTTCTATCACCAAAAAATGTCAAGAATCTGGATGGCTTTATGCAACCCCAGGTTTCAGAACACAAAACAGGAAGCCGTCCCTAATGCAGTCTCGGCTGATCCATCTCTCTGCCGGGGACACAATGCCTCCAAAATCCACCTGCTGCAAATCGGGTGGTTTATGAGAAAGGACGTCATGGTAATTTGGAAACTGTTGAATGCCCAACGGAGGCTTGTCCTACCCCCCCACCTCACCACACTGGTTTGCCGAGCTCATTAGATGCCAAAACTTTTGATTGATGTACTCAGTTCAGTCACGGGTAATTTTCACTCATATATTAAGTAACTCCTGTTTCCACTCCATTATCTTTCCTTGTATGGGGCAAATCAGAGCCCAGGCTTGTCTGTATTGGACTGACCTAAAAGCCATGGTGTTCTTTTGTTCAGTTTCAAGTAGGAGGCAAGCTAATATTTCAAAACTAGCAAACTTGTACAATCTCTGCTTTTCTTAATTGTAGGGATCCCTGTGGTAAAGAGCTTTCTATTGCTACTACACAGCTCTTTGTCAGCCCCAAGGAGGCCAGAAATGTTGCTAAAGGCTCTCTAAATACTTATAAATTCCTTTGAAATTCAGGAGATTTAAATGGATTAATAGCTGCACATACAATGTTGCCAGCTCTTGGTGCATTTTGTTTGCAGTTATCAGTGTTGGCAGTTTGGGGAAGATGACTTTGAACGGATTTGGATCACTTATTTCAAGCCCTCTGTTAGGTTTGAGGATTAATACCAGACCCATCAGAATCTGCAGCAGCTGCAAGGATTCATTACCTTGACTGCTCGAAAGGAAGGCTCCTTTAAAACACCCTCCCAATCCACAAGAAACCTAAAATATAACCCGCTGATTCCTGCTTGTTACCCTGTCTGCATTATATTAATGTTTGGGCCTGATGACCATCAGAGCACATCAAGAACTAAAGTCTCAAATGATGGAAAAACTGAAATATTTAGAGGCTCTTGGCATCATGCTCTAAAAGCCATTTATTTTAGAAAAGGCTTGAAAGACCAGGTAGAATGGATCCTCAGTAAAATTATTATTCTTTTGCATAATGGCTATCAATCAATCATATTTAATGAGCACTTACTGCATGCAGAGCACTGTAGTAAGCATTGGGGAGTGGACAATATCACAATATAACAGAGTCAGTAGATGGGTTCCCTGCCCACTGGGAGCTTACAGTCTAGAGGGGGAGACAGACATACATAAAAAATACATACATTACAGAGATGTACATAAGTGCTGTGAGGCTGAGGGAGAGGGAAATAATAAAGGGAGAAAATCAGGGCAACACAGAAGGGAATGGAAGAAAAGGAAATGAGAGCTTAGTCAGGGAAGGCCTCTTGGGAGAGATGTGCCTTCAGTTAGGCTTTGAAGGAGGAGAGTGTAATAGTCTATTTGATATGAAGAAAGAGGGTATTTCAGGGCAGAACAGGTCGTGGGCAAGAGGTAGGTTGTGAGATAGATGAGATAGAGGTACAGTGAGTAGTTGTCACTAGAGGAGCCAAGTGTGCTGGATAGGTTGTGGTAGAAGAGCAGTGAGGTAGAAGGGCACAAGGTGATTGATTTTTTTTCCAGTGACATCAAATAAACCAATAAATCCTTTCATTTTGATATCTTTTATCAGAATATCTGAAAATGACCTTTTTAAAATCAGAAAATTATTATTACAATTTTTATTATTATAATAATGGTGACGTGTTAAGTGCTTACTATGTGCCAAGCACTGTATTGTGCTGGAGTAGATGCAAGATAATCACATAGGCTAGAGTCCCTCACAGTGCTCACAGTCTAAGTGGATGGAAAAAAGGCATTAAATTCCCATTTAACAAATGAGGAGATTGAGGCACAGAGAAGTTAAGTGACTTGTCGGGGTCACACAAGCAGGCAAGAGCTGAAAATAGAACACATGTTCTCTGATTTCCAATCTCATGCTCCTTCCACTAGGCCATGCCAGGTATTTTGTTTATTCAGAAATCATGGTTCCCCTAAATAAAAGTTGACTGCCTCCTTTTTACCATTTTAGATTGAAACTCTGTTAGCTCTTTCTATCTTCAAGGCTTTTTTTGTTCTACTCCCTATCACAGCAGCACCTAGTAATCAATGCAAACATCACTGAGATAAGGTAAAGATCAATGAGGCATTTAGCCACCTACTCCTGACAACTTGAATGGAGTGGGATGGTGTAAAGCTTCACTTTGCTTTCATCCAACCTTTGTTGCTCTTCTCAAGGCACATACAAACACACACACACATGTACACGAGGAGGAGGTAAATATGTGTTACTTTGGGCATCAAGTCTGAAAGGGGTTGTTGGAGCATAAGGGATAATAGGCCAACATTGCCCAAATAGAACTAAATTCTATTTAGTTGCCATTGTTTTTACGAGATGTTCTTCCCCTTGACGCTGTTTAGTGCCATTGTTCTTGTCTGTCCGTCTCCCCCGATTAGACTGTAAGCCCGTCAAAGGGCAGGGACTGTCTCTATCTGTTGCCGACTTGTTCATCCCAAGCGCTTAGTACAGTGCTCTGCACATAGTAAGCGCTCAATAAATACTATTGAATGAATGAATGAATAATGACTGTGCTGCAATGCCTAGGGCCTACCAGTGTGCCACTCAGTGCTCCGCACATAGTAAACTTAACAAATACCATCATCATCAACTCAGCTGACATTGTTAGGCCCACTGTGACACGAATATAACACCTTTTCTGCTCACCACCAGGGAGACTTTTCTCACTTGGATGCATCTGGCTCAGGGGAATGGGTGAGGTGGAGGTATAGGAGGCTGGAAGAAGAGAGTTTCTTCTGTGGCCATGATGGAAGGAGAGCTGATCATGTGCACAAGGTAGCAGCTTCTCAGTGGTGTTTTGCTGTAGGAGGTACTCCCCCAAGAGTTTAATACAGTGCTCTTCACATAGTAGAATGCAAGTATAATGCTGTGTAGACAGTGAATGCTCAGTACAGTGTTCTGCACATAGCAGGCACTCAACAAATGTCATTCACTCTTTGGAGAAACAATCGGAGTTGCTTCTCTCAAGTCTACACAATCAGAAGTGAAGTGGACATATATAATGTCAATATCAAATTGATTTCCCCAGAAATAATTCGTTCTGTAAACAGTGTATGCTGTAAGCAGGTATCCTCCTTTATCTCACTAGTTCATTCATTAGTTGGACCTACAAGTATGATCTAATGAAAAAAGCACAGGATTCAAAGTCAGGAGGTCCTGAGCCTAGTTTCAAAGCACAGGATTCAAAGTCATTGTCCTGCTGTGTGACCTTGGACAAGTCACTGAGCTTCTGTGTGCCTCACTTTCTTCATCTGTAAATAAGGATAAAATAGAGTGCAAATTTGGTGGGGCAGGGACTGTATCTGATCTGTCTATAATCCAGCGCTTAATGCATAATAATAAAGTCCTTATTGTGTGCCAAGCACTGTACTAAGCACTGGTGTAGATAAAGGATTATTCTTTCAACATAGCGCCTGTCCTACATGGGGCTCACAATCTAAGTAAGCACTAAATAAATGCTCAAATACTCATTATCATTATGACCTGCATTACTATCTTTATGAATATTTGGTTCCTGCATTTGTCTTTCCAGGCTTTAAATTTGGCATGAGGAGTGTCCAACAATGAAAGCACAGACAGTGGCAAAACATAATTTCCTTCTGAATCAAGCAGTGTGAGTTTTTTCTACACTACGCATGTCATTCCTGTCATGTCATCCTCCACGATGAAGCAGCGTGGCTCAGTGGAAAGAGCATGGGCTTTGGAGTCAGGGCTCATGAGTTCGAATCCCAGCTCTGCCACTTGTCAGCTGTGTGACTGTGGGCAAGTCACTTAACTTCTCGGTGCCTCAGTTCCCTCATCTGTAAAATGGGGATTAAGACTGTGAGCCCCACGTGGGACAAGCTGATTCCCCTCTGTCTATCCCAGCGCTTAGAACAGTGCTCGGCACATAGTAAGCGCTTAACAAATACCAACATTATTATTCCTGTGAATGCTAGCCTCATAAACCACTCAGTAGGAGAAAAAAATTAAAATGTTTGTGCCGGGTGCAAGTGTAAACACAGTTGCATCCTTATTTGTTTCTATTTAATATGTATATGTATAATGTATATGTATAATATGTATATATGTAATATATATATGTGTATATACATATTACATGAATAATAATATTATATAATATATGAACTCATTTTGTGCAGGAAATGTGTCTGCTAATTCCACTGTATTGTACTCTACCAAGAGCTTAGTGTTATGCACATAGTAAGTGATCAATAAATAACACTGATTGATAATGTTATATATGGCAAATATACATATTTATTATTTACTTTAATACATTTAATATGTATTTATGTCAATTTTGCAAATTAGAAGATTATCCTATTGACGATAAAATGTGAATTAGACTGAAAACACCAAAGTGGGATTGACATTACTGCCTACATTGTTTAAGAGTAAGTATTGGTCCTTGTATTCATTGAGTTTGTCTCACACATGAACTTTCTTTTCCACAGAGCCTCTTTACACTGGAGAACAAACCATTTCCTGCCCCTGCCTATCAGGATGGTCTGTTTGATGCAGGAGAAACAGAATGGCCTGATGGATAAAACACAGGTCTGGGAATCAGAAGGACCTAGCTTCTAATTCTGGCTCCGCCAGTTGCCTGCTCTGTGACCTTGGGCAAGTCACTTAACTTCTCTGTGCCCCATTTCCCTCATCTGTAAAATGAGGATTAAGACTGTGAGCCCCATGTGGGACAGGGACTGTGTCCAACCTTGATTAACTCATTATCTACCCCAGTGCTATATCCAATGTTGTGTCCAATGCTGTGTCCAACCTTGATTAACTGTGCTACCCCAGTACGGTGCCTGGCAAATAGTAAGCTCTTAACAAATACCAAAAAAAAGGAGTCTCTCAACAGTTCACTGCCCTGCTGTGTGGCATTGTTGGAGATTATGATGCCACATGGCTTGCAGCATGGCTCAGTGGAAAGAGCCCGGGCTTGGGAGTCAGAGGTCATGGATTCGAATCCCCGCTCTGCCATTTCTCAGCTGTGTGACTGTGGGCAAGTCACTTCACTTCTCTGGGCCTCATCTGTAAAATGGGGATTTTTTACTGTGAGCCTCACATGGGACAACCTGATTACCCTGTATCTCCCCCAGTGCTTAGAACAGTGCTCTGCACATAGTAAGCGCTTAACAAATACCAACATTATTATTCTTGTCCTTCTGGTTTGCATGTGTCCCTTTTCAGGTGCCCGTACTCCCATTCTCCTTCCACATACACAAACATCTACTGAGTCTGGAATTGCAGGTAGCATCCGTGTGTCTTGCAAGAATCAATTTAATTAATTCACCACAATGAGTATATCTGAAAGGATCTGAAAACAAAGGGGAGGGATTCTATTAGCAAGTTGCATTGTCTCTTTGCAAGTCCTTCCTTTGATCTCTTTGGATGACAGAAGATGTGTCTTAGGAATTAGAATGTAATACAGATGTCAGAGATGATTGATGGAGGGGTCTCAGTGCTGAGCTATATGAAATCCTGAACCTTTGCATGGCCCAGCTTTTCTATTTTTCAGCTGGACCTCCTGCTAGCTGTGGTCCAGAAAGGTTCCTTTCCACCTTAGTTTCTGATTAGTGAGTGTTGCACAAAGCAACTTCCTCTGCCCCCCGTGCAAGCTACCCACACTTTGTTTTAAAATCTGTTTCCCCTGGCTTTGTTTGTTTTTTCATCCAGATTCTGTAGTCTGTTGAAGGGAAGTGGAGCGATACCTTTTGCCCCAATTAAGATGGCAATCTTGTGAGTTGAAAGCAATTCCTGATTTTGTCCATCTTTTCTTGCAAGATATTTCTGGGGTCTTTATGTTGGGGTCCACAGAAAAAATGTGAGCTACTGCACACTATTAGGAAAAGTACTGTATGATCTATTCCCATTCAGAGCAGAAACATAAAATGATGACCAGGGAAATGCTACTTTTCCTCTGCACAACTTTCTGCTAGAAACACAGTGCCCCCTAAAGTAATTCTGGATGGAATGAGTCCAGTTTTTTCAGAAAGAGCGAACCAATACTTGTGTCATTGCAGCCTGATCTATCATTAGACCAACTCTGAAACTCTCTCACCAAAGTAAATGGTAGCTTTTTTTTTTTTGAAAGACGCAAGAAATCAACATCCCTTCATTAATTGGTTTTTAGCATGGGCTTCGCTACAGATTTAAATGGTCCTTTTGACAGCTAGGTTTCCATTTCATGCTGATTGAACCCTAACTAACGAGGTGAAATAGGCTGGGGGTGGGAGGCTTGGTTCAACCGTTTCTCTGATTTAAAAAACGACTCGTGTCAGTAGTAGTTAAAAGAATTCTCAAATCCAATTGGAATGCATTTGGTGAAATTTGAAGGCTTAAATCCAGAATGCTTTCCCAGCCTGGAGCTATATCAAAGCTATTTTAAATTCAATGAACAAACCAAACAGAAAAGTCAGTGAAGTGCTCAAAGTGAATGAGCTAGAATGATGCTCCTTATAGGCCTCCTTAGGAACATTTGACCCTGAGTTGTGCTTGGAAGGAAACCTGTCTTTACTTTGAGTCATTTTTGGGTAAACGAAGATACTGACTTCAGTAAAGATTGTGTTAATCCAGCACTTTACTAACTGTAAAAATTCAAGTACTCAGAATTTTTCATAGAGCCCAATCTGAGAATATGTTTTCCGTAGTGGGAACCAAGTCTATCCTGTAGGCCTAGGTTCTAATTTTGGCTCTGTCACTTGCTTGCTGTGTGATCTGGGTGAATCACATTTACAGAACACTCAGTTTCCTCACCTGTAAAAATGGGAATGCATTACCTTTTCTTAACCTTTAGCCCGAGTGCCTCTTATTATTATTATGTTCTCTTGGGATTCCCACAGTAACCATCCTTGTGGGTCATCACAAGGCACTTGGGAAGCAAGGGAAAGCTAAACAATGGATGGGGCAGAGAGGGCAATTATTCAGCTCAGTAAATGATCCTTCCTCTCAAAACATTGCTTGAAGCATGTTGGGGGACCAGATTTCCATAACTTGTATTTATTTATGGTGTTTGTTAAGCACTTATTATGTTCTGGGCACTGTACTAAGCACTGGAGTAGATGCAAGATGAACAGGCTGGACACAGTCCATGTCCCATATAGGGCTCACATTCTTAATCCACATATTTCAGATGAGGTACCTGAGGCACAGAGAAGTGAAGTGACTCGCCCAAGGTCACAGAGAAGACGTCTTGTTATGGGCAGGGAAAATGTCTGCTAATTCTGTTGTACTCTCTCAAGAACTAAGTACAGTGCTCTGCACATACTAAGCACTCAGTAAATACCAATAACTGACTTGTTGATTGACCAACAGAGCCGGGATTAGAACCTAGGTCTTTCTGACTCCCAGGCCCATTCCCCATCTACTAGGGCATGCTGCTTCTCAACCAAACACACTTCATTCTCTTGTAGCATAGGGGTTGTATTTTTGAGAAGCCCACATTAAGAAAGATTTGCGTTGGAATACTCACCATGTCTCATACTTCCTACAACACATCAGATTGTTTCCAGAGAGATCTTGTTACTGGAAGAGTAGTCCCCAATTCTGCTGAAAATACTCGGCACTTGGGAAAACACAATAGAAACACTAGATGTGTTCATGTTCCCTGCCTACCAAGAGCTTGCAATCTAGCTCCACCTAAGCTCTTCAACTCACCTTGAAATAGACCCACAACTTCGAATTAGCTTTGAAAATGATCCTTTGGACTAGCAATTACCTAGCCCCAAGCCAGTCCTCCACAGGCTAACATTAGTCTGAACTTAATCCAGTCTGTGAACATTAAATTAGATCAATGGAATCAGACAGAAGCATGTACCAAGGTCCCAGTGTGTGTGCAGAGAATGAATAACTAGAGAAAATGTCAAAGGAATTAGAAAAAACAGTCAATCAATAGTACTTATTCAGCAACAGTAAGTAATATTAATAACAGTGATGGTATTTGTTAAGCAATTACTCTATGGTAAGTAGATTCAAGTAGATACAAGAGAATCAGGTAGGACACAGTCCCTGCCTGACATGGGGCTTACAATTGAAGTAGGAGAAAACACAGGTATTGAATCCCCATTTTACAGATGAGGAAACGGAGGCACAGAGAAGTTGTGAGTTGTCCGAAGTTATGCAGCTGGCAAGTGATGGAGCTGGGATTAGAACCCAAGTCCTCTGAATCCCAGATCCAAGCTCTTTCCATTAGACCACATTTCTTCTCAGTTAGTATGTTAGTATGTCAATTAGTCCAGAACACAGAGCTTGGGAGAGTTCTATAGAAAACGCAAAGTGTGATAGTCCATGTTATTAAAGAGCTTACAACTGATACAGGGAGAATGGTCCTGAGTTTCTCTGGAATCAGTGTGAGGGGAATAGATTTGATCAGGTGAGAGATCTCTACAAAGAAATTGCACAAGAGAATAAAAAAAATGCAGGTGCATTTTAAGGATTGCCCAATAGGACCTTTAGAGAAAGCTATTTCCCAAACCTAATAAATAGAAACTTACATGCCTTTTTACTAAAGCTGTCTCCAAACACCAGCATGTGTTTGTAATTTTAATGAGATAAGAGTCTAAGGGTTTCCAAAATTGAGTGAGAAATGGCATGTCAGGATTACATGGATTTGCTTGTGCAAACACAACCCCTTTTTTCTCTGATAGATGTTCCCATCTTCTACAAGATGATCAGAAAGAATCATGGAACACATTCCTCTCCACAAAACAAAAGCTGATAGTAAAAACCAGCTTGCAAAAAAGGGAACTTTTGGCAATTATGATTGGGTTGGAATTCTGTTATTGTTCCTGATTTATCCAGAAGAGGATCTTCTTAGTGTGGATGATATTGCTACCTTTATTTTCTTTTCTCTTTCTGGATCTGTACCCTCGGCTCATACAATCAGCTCGAGCTCCTTCTTTCTCTTTCTCCCTCCACCTTCTTGTTTTTGTTGTTCCCAGATTTTTGATCCTGGGATTATTTACATCTGATGAAGCCTTTCATCTTCAAAATTATTCCTCTGCTCTGAGTGATTACATACTGGAGGTGTGTTTTTTTCTAAATCCATATCTCCCTAAATGAATATGTATATGTTTTTCATTAAGAGATACCAAATTCCAAGAGAACAGTTCCCAGGAAAAGCATTAGAAATAATCCCTGGGTGCATATACCCTAAGGAAAGAGGAATACGTATAAACAGACAGAAAGAGATGAGGTATAGGATCTTAGATCTTGAAAGCTACACTGGAAACAACCTTTATTCATGAATTAAATACATATTGTCAGAGGCATCATAAATTAATTAAACAGCAGAACTATGAATGTTACAGTAAGCCACCTGTGGAGATCTTATCTATAAATTTCTTCTTTTGATTCTTCTAAACCGATATATACATATATCTATTAATTGATAATTATGTATATTAATATCTGTCTCCCCCTCTAGATCATAAGCTCACTATGGGCAGAAAACATGCTTACCAACTCTAACGTTTGAACTCTGTGTCCAACCCAATTTTTTCGTGTTCACCACAGCTCTTAGACCAGTGCCTGGCACATAGCATTCAACAAATGCCACAGTTATTATTATTATTGTCTCTTCCTAGAGCTTAATGCAATGTTCTACTCACAGCTCTCAATAAATACCATCAACAATGATGATGATGGTTTGCTGACAAATGCTTCGTTACAGCCTTTAGTATATCACCAATATTTGAATTGAAACTGTAATCAGTATTGATTAGAGAAGGAAAACAAAGTTCTGAGAGGCTAAATAAGTTTCCCAGTGGTCAGTGGGCATGTCAACCAGAACTCAGAGTCCTTAGGTGTCTATCAACTGGTTCCAGAAAGGTCATGGGTCAGGAAGAGATGCAGGGAGGGAGACACACTGTCTTATTTTCTAATTCAGTTTCACTGCTGGGCATCTTAGTTATCAAAATTTTCTCTTCCTCCAGTTCTATGTAAAATTGGAGAAATATTTCTTTGGAGTATGGGGAAATTTTGACAAATACTATTCTCTGCCATATATTCAAATCTTTACTAGTTATCAAAATTAGCTTTTTGAATTGCAGGGGCCTCTGAAACTTGATAATCATTATTTCTTCTTGCAGCTTCAGAGGTCCTGTTAGCTGGAAGATGGGGAAGGTGTAAGCTAAAAGGACTTGGAGCAAACTTCCCTTCAGAGACCCTCTCAGGATCACACCTGGAGAGTTTCCAGTACTCTATCAGTCTCAGCTAAGGGAGGGAAAGTCAAAGTACAGGCATACCCATTCCATTCCTAGCTTGAGCAGGGGCTAGCTAGTGGAAGGCAGTCTGATACTAGTCAAAACACTCCTGTGCTGGGCGGCAGCAGCATGGGAGAGAGTTGAGGGCAAAGACTCAAGTTCACTGCATGGAAGAAGGCAATGGTAAACCACTTCCATATTTTTACCATGAAAATTATCTGAATGCGCTACCAGAACGATTGCAGAGGGAGGCAGGGTCTTCTGGGGGAGATGTGTTCATGAGACTCCCATTAGTTAAGTAGAAGTACTAACTAATAGTAGTAGCAGTAGCAGCAGCAGCGGTGGCCCACGTCCTACCACTGTCCTGGAATGTCCTCCCTCCTCATGTCCACCAAATTAACTCTCCTCCCCTCTTCAAAGCCCTACTGAGAGCTCACCTCCTCCAAGAGGCCTTCCCAGACCGAGCTTCCCCCTTTACCCTCTGCTCCCCCTCCCCTCCTGTCCCCACCCCACTCTCTGCTCCTCCTCCTACCCCTTCCCCTCCTCTCAGTACTGTGCTCATTTTTATATATTAGGTATTACCCTATTTATTTTGTAAATGAGGTGTACATCCCCTTGATTCTATTTATTGTGATAGTGTTGTCTTGTTTTTGTTTCGTTCTGCTTTGCTCTGCTGTCTGCCCCGATTAGACCGTGAGCCCATCATTGGGCAGGGATTGTCTCTATCTGTTGGTGAATTGTACATTCCAAGCACTTTGTATAGTGGTCTGCACATAGTAAGCGCTCAATAAATACTACTGAATGAATGAATCATAATACTAGTAGTAGCAACATCAGTGGTAGCAGAAATAGTAGTAGTGCTGCTCTACTTTAGACTGTAAGCTCATTTTGGGCAGGGAATGTGTCTATCAACTCTGTTGTACTGTACCCTCCAAAGCACTTAGTACAGTGCTCTGCACACAGTAAGTTTCAATAAATACCACTGACTGATTGATGAATGGATTGATTAAAAGGTCAGGGAAAGATAAAGGAGTTGAACAGGACAGGCATTTGGGTGGGCCCACCTTCCGTGAAGAAAATCTGGTTCAGTGGGTTCCATGGTCAGAACAGGTCGTCCTAAGAGCTCAAAGAGGGATAGGTGGGGAATGGGTTGGATTGAGCCTAATGTGACAGGTTCTAAGGGGGGAAGAAACAGTGAAGAAAGGGAAAGGGAAACAGGAAAAGGAGGAAGGGTGAAGTGAAAGAGAATCAATCAATGGTATTTTTTGAACAATCACCATATATAGAGCACTGTACTAAACAGTTGAGAGAGTACAACAGAGATATGTACATATATTTAAATTATGTATTATATAATGCATATATTATATATTATTTATATGAATGTCTGTCTTCCCCACGAGACTGTAAGCTCGTAGTGGGCAGTGAACTTGTCTAATTTTGTTGTACTCTTTCAAGCGCTTAGTACAGTGCGGTGCCCATAGTGAGCACTCAATAAATCTAATTGGTTGATTGAGTAGAGTTGGAAGATGTGATCCCTGCCCACAGCCCACAAAAATCTATAATCTATATCTAATATATAATATTATATCTATAATCTATAGATTATATAATACAATCTTTAAGATTGATTATACAGTCTATAAGATTAGTATATAATACAATCTATAACAGGAGACAGAAATTCAAATACAGTTAGGGGAAATAGTAAAGTATCAGTAGATGTACATAAGTGCAGTCGGGCTGCAGTGAGAGAGTGAGAGAAATGGGGGAAATATAAAGAAGGAAAGAGGTAAGCAGAAAGACTGGGAAAGAGAAGAAAGAGTCGGTGAAGAGGGGGAAAACAAGGACAAGATAGTCTGGTAGTTGGGACTTATGTCTATTCCCCACTGCAAACCACAAATCCCAACTACTTTGCTTTCCAC
Source organism: Ornithorhynchus anatinus (assembly GCF_004115215.2). Classification (NCBI taxonomy): domain Eukaryota; kingdom Metazoa; phylum Chordata; class Mammalia; order Monotremata; family Ornithorhynchidae; genus Ornithorhynchus; species Ornithorhynchus anatinus. The sequence goes on from NC_041746.1 coordinate 30,306,793, forward strand.
GTGTCGGTCAGCATCCTCTCCCTGTTGCTACCAGTCTTCACTACCCTGAAGTCTCTGTCGTCCCAGTCATAGCCACCCACTGTTACCTGGCTTCACAGGTTCTGCCAGAGGCAGACTGTGGGCAGGGGGGGATGGGAGCCTAGAGTAAGAAGTTGATTGGGCAGGGTCTAACCCAGCTACTAGTCATGTAGCTTCCCCCAAACCAACTCTGGGGGCCATGAATAGTCATACTTGAAGGAGTTGGGAATATTCCGCTTAGTCCGGGTTCAGTGATGGTGGTGATGGGGGAGGTGGTGGTAGAATGATCAGCTGGAGATAAGTTGAACTATCTCTTCCTAGGCCTTGTTTTGGAATAAGGAAGAGTTGAAACCTATTTCATACAGTAGCAAGCCTAGAGTGTAGTAGGGAATAAGCTGGCACTCATGGAAATTTCAGGAAAGCATTTGTGTCCAGTGAAGGGCTGATTACCTGTTTCTGAATGCCTCCTTATTGCCTGTCAATGGGCCACTGGTAAAAGAGGAAAGACCAAAAAATATCACCAACTGATCACCCCTTCTTCTCTAACTCATTTATTAAGAGGAGTATTCATGCTATCCCTTCACCTTAACCTTCTGCTTTATCCCTACCATCCTTTCAAATTGCATTCTGTTGTCCACATCCATCCTCATTACCTTTCATTGTTGTTGATACTTACCTCATATTCCAAAATAGAATTGGAAAACAGAATCATTTTCCAATCACTGAAGTTAAGGCTCGGGCCAAGGGAGTGGAGATTCTGGGTGTCTAAGCATCACAGTTTTTCTGAATAAATGCTTTCTCTTAATCTGAAAATGACCTGATAGTTTTCTGATTCAGCTTACAGTTTGCCTTTGAAGTTTCCTTTCCACCTTTAATTACCTTTGATGGCATGGTAAGACTCTTTCCACAGAAGAGTTTATATACTTAGGCCGATTTATCATAAATGAGAAATCTTCTGCTTGAAGCAGCATTTTCAACTGTAAGGACACATCACAGTGACATACCTTCAATAATAACATTTTGCAGCTTTTAACTAAGCTCGTAAGCGTTCTTTTTTTTTTTTCTCCAAAAGACAGATGCCCCATCCTGCTCACGGAGACTGTTTTTTGCTGATAGACTGATGTCTTTATTTAGAGAGTTATAAAGAATTGCTTCGAGTCATCAGCAGTTTCAAAAACTAGCCATTGAAGGACGGATAAAGCCTATTCAGAAGATGGATGACAGCTTTTCATTTGAGGATCATACAGAAGGGTACTTCCTTCTATAAAAATAGATCCTGCCATGTCGCTTGTGACTAGTGTTTTACAAGGAATCGCCGCTCTGAAAAAATTCCGTTGAAATCGAAAACGAAAAGACAGAGAGATCCTTTCTTTTCACATAAAAAGAACCATCAATAACAAACATGTGTCAAATCAACTTACACCATTTAACATGCAGAGAGAGATTTCTGAAACACGTGTTTACCATCATAATTTTGGTTCCAGAATGCTGAAGCTCAAAAAAATCAGCTAAACCATTTCATTTTGTTTTGCTATTAAAGTCATGATTCTGTCTCATTTCACTGATTTGAATCGAGTGATTTATGAGTACAAAGTAAAAAGAAACAAACTGTGTACCATAATGAGGCATGTTTAAATTTTCCTTATTTTAACTTCTGCTAATTGACAAGGAGATGAAGATGTTTAACCATTTAGGAGAAGTGGAAAGTAAAGAGAAGGTACCGAATTAGGAGCTATGCAAATGTTTGGCTCCTCCGAAGTCTTTACAATCGAGTCTTCTTTATTAGATTATTAGAGTGTAAGTTCACTGTGGCAGGGAATGCATCTCATGCTTCTTTGTAAGTGCATTCCACCAGTGAATCCTCAATAAACATCCCAACTACTACTGTATTAAATCATTCTTTAAGATCTTAGCCAAACTACAACTGCAAATACCTTTTCAGGTGTTACAGAATTAGAATGTACACAGGACTTCGGTGTCTTGAGTCTGTTGTACTCAAGTCAGACGGCCTAGTTCTATTCCTAGCTCCATCACTTGTCTGCTCTGTGACTTTAGGCAAGTCACTTAATTTCTCTGCGCTTCAACCTCATCTGTAAAATGGGGATTAAATATCTGTTCCTTCTACTCAGACTGTATGAGTCCTGGATGGGACAAAGACAGTGTCTGATCTAATGATCTTGTATCTACCCCAGTGTTTAGTACGGTGTTTGATGCATAGTAAACCCTTAACTATTATCAAAGTTATTGTGGGCATACTGCAGTGTTTGATTGGCTGCTGGATGCTGAATAAGATTGGAAATTTTGGATTATTTCAATATAATAAGTGGTTTCATCTCTATACAACCCAAACTGTGACACTACTAGTGTTTGGGATAGGGTAGGATACTCTATATTATGATACTGAATCCCATTATCCTACCTGAAACGGGGAGGGAAAAGAGTTAGGTCACTGTACTGATTGCTTGGGGGCATCCAGTAGATGGAGTCTCTGCTCTTGAGGAGCTTACAATTCCTTAGGCTGGGGGAAGTCACACCCAGGTAAATGTTACTGTCATCTCCCTCTGGCAGAAGTAAAAACTGCTATACTCCCTAAAGGGAAGCTGAGCAGGAAGAATTATTGGGGTGGCTGAACTTCCTTTTCTATTGGATCCTTCTTTCTGCTTCTTGAGTTCCATTAGAGCCAGGGTTGTGGGGTAAGGAGAAGTATAGAGAGGAGTCCCTCACATTGTTCTAAATAAAGGAAACAAATCCAAGTTCAAGGGCAATGTGCCCTTGATCAAGAGCATGGCATGGCACTCCAAATTTGGGGGCCCACCAAATTGGAGCCCATTTCTGATTTTTTTGAAAACTTCCCTTTAATCCTTGGGCTCTTACAAAGCTAAACCTAGGTTCTTGTATGTATTCTATTAGATTTAAAATTCCTAAAATGTGTAATTCATCAAGCCACAATACACATTTTGCATGTTCCTTCCCTTTTTTCCAGTCCAATGCCTTTATCTCTATTAAAAAATCTGCATATTTGGATGCCATTGTGGTGTCTAGGTTTTCGCATGATTATTCCTGACACTTTGCTTATCACAGTGCAATCTTTAGATAAGTAAAATAACAACTCACTTCCCTTCACAACAAAGGATAAACCCAGAGATAACAATGAAGGGGGGATTTAGAAACTCAACTAAATTCATATGGTAATGAACAGCTGTGATGATACAGTGAGGCACTTGCTAAAAAGAATACAATCCCCAGGTTTCTGCATAGTTTTTGGAAACTTGCATCAGGTCTTAAACTGAATGCTGAAAGCAGAAATAAAGGGTTGTTTTAACCACCTTTTTCAGGCAGGTTCAGGGAGTTTAAAGACATCTCACGGGAGAGTCAACGCTGACGCATTTTTGTTACCAAATCTTCAACGGAGGGTAGACATCTAATTACAAATCAACATATTATGCGGTTGTGAATATTATGAGCTATTCAGCTATTAAAATATCAAAAGGGGATTAAGGTCATAGAGAATGAACTGCCCTTGACACAGCTCTATTTTCTGCTGCAAGTGACCAGTTAGAGTCAATGCTGGAGATTTGCAGAATATTTTTTTCCAGGTAGTATCAATGAAGATATATAAGGAGGCTATAGAATAGCACTGTTTCTTCAGAAGGCCTAGTTAAATTCTAGTAAATCCAGATTACTCTGACTCAGCCCAAGAGCTATTGTGGTTGGTACACTTACACTTTATTTATTCCTTCATCATCATTACTTCTTCCCTCCAGACTGTAAGCTCACTGTGGGCAGGGAACGCACCAACCAACTCCGATGTACTGTACTTCTCCCAAGCACTTAGTACAATGTCCTGCACACAGTAAGCACTCAATAAATGTGATTAATTGATTCCAGTGGTATGAGCTGAACATCTTATTATGTGCCAAGCATCATGCTAAACAGTGGGGAAGATGCAAGGCAATACAATGTGAAGCGGAGTGATCTAGTGGATAGAGCATATGCCTGGGAGTCAGAGGACCTGGCTTCTAATCTGAGCTCTGTCACTTGTCTGCTGTGTGACCTCGGACCTCAGTTACCTCATCTGCAAAAAATGAGGATTAAGACTGTGAACCTAATGTGGGACATTTGATGGTATCCAACCTGATTACCTTGCATCCATGCCAGTGTTTAGAACAGTGCCTAGAACATAGTAAGCACTTAATAAATACCATAAAAAAATTAGACACAGTACATGGGATTCACAGTCTAAGGGTGGGGTAAAACAGATTTTTATTCCCCATTTTACAGATGAGGTCACTGAGACACCAAAAAGGCTGATGATTTGCAAAAGGTCACCTGCCAGGAAAGTGACAAAGCCAGAATCAGACCCAGGTCTCCTGGATTCCACTCCTAAGCTCTTTCCGCTAAGGAGTAGCCATGGTAATAGCCTTTATTAAGTGCCTAATGTATGCAATGGTCCCTGGTTCTGAAGGGTCTTACAGTCTTAGAATAAAGGGTGGGGGAAAGGTTGCTGACAAATAAGAAAATTCATAGGAATAAAAACATGAGAACAACATAAAAAGACATAGATAAATAGAATTAAAGTGATGGGGTATGTGACTGGTAGAGCAGAGTGTCAGCTTCTTGCACCTCAGAATCCAACAACATTATAAAAAGAGAGCTCCAGTACTATATAGGAGGGCTTCAGCCTAAAATCCTTAGGATCTGTTGTAGGGAGATTCAAATTAGCCATATCTGCCTGGACTAGAAAAAGCTTTCTTTGGTTTAGACCTTCATCTTACATGCATAAAATATGCTCTAAATTATGGTTAATAGATAGGTTGATGTTCTGAGTCATGACTAACCACTCCTTCAAACCCATTTGAGGAACTTCAACACCAACGTAGGTCTATCTGATTGGTCAATTTCATTCTGGAGTTCTCCACCTCTCTCTCTCCCGTGCCCAATCCCTGCTTATCCCACTACTGCCCTGTGGAATAGCAGTATAGCCCTCAATTTGGTAGCCCAAGGAAAATACATAGCCACTCTTTTTCCCTGGGAGAAGTTGTCAGTCAGGTGGAATCCTGGGCCAATCACAAGGATGCAATCATCCTCAAAATATAATGCATCTGAGCAATCTCAACATAAGACTTCTCAGCTTTTATATAGGTTGAACTGTGACACATATTAGAGTAAAATTTTTACATTGTTGATGGCTACTGAATAAGATGTGATGAAGAGACAGAGAAGCAGAGATACTTTTCCAGCCTCACTCGGCCTATTAGGAGTAAAAAGAGAAGTCTTGACATCAGTTCTGGATCCAGTGAATGTCAATCCCAAACTTGGCAAGATGGAACAAAAAGAAATCAGGCCTCCAGCAAAGTTGGGAGTGCCCCTATTAAAATTCTGCCTGGGAGTTTACAACCATTCCAAACCACCTGTTTGTACATTCCATTACTCTAGTTGCATGCATAAATGTGAGGTTTTACAAGCAAAAACAGATGCAATCCTAAATTGGGTCAGCACATTTTCTAATGCCTGCTGAAAATGTTCCTCATGTGTCTGTTGTCTTGGTTATAACTTATAACAATGGACAACATGAATCTTTTATTTTTCCTTCAAGTCTCAATTTATCTAAATTTTTCTACCCATATTATACCTTGCAAGGACCTAAGAAGGTTAAATCTCAGAAAATGGATCCATCTTCCCTATCAACAAATGAAAGGGAGTAGTTTCACAGTGAAATTTGCCTGTGATGAATTTGGGGATATTTTGAAAATAATGAAGATATGGCATGATACCAAAATTTTTAGAAAATCTCTGTGCTTCTTTCCCCATGAACCAAGGGCCTTTTAACTATTGATTAGTTACCCTAAGTAGAGGTAAATATATCTATCCTCAAGACAACTTACAGACAAATGGACGAAGCAGGTGCCTATCCAAACATTTGTTATGGTAAATTGAAAAATCATTCTGGGGACAAACTGAAGCAATGCCTATCAGCAACAATGAAACAATAGCAAACAAGCCATTCTAGCAGACAAAAATCAGAAAAGAAAAGACAAGTCTTTGAAGGAAATAAGGCAGACATAGAGATGCAGACATAACTACTCCAGGGGCTAGACCAATGTTAAGTATATGGTAAGGACTTAATGTATTGGGTAATTCACTTAGCACAGTCTCAGTGAAATAATTACTCCTGTTTATTAAGACCAAGCTATATATGCCAAGCATTGTACTAGCCACTGGAGTAAATACAAAATAATCAATCAATTAATCACATTAATTGGGCACTTACTGTGTGCAGACCATGGTACTAAGTGCTTGGGAGACTACAAAACAGCAGAGTTGCTAGATAGGTTCCCTGTCCACAAGGAGATTACAATCCAGACGGGGGAGACAGTCATTAATATACATAAATGGAATTGTGAACATAAACACAAATGGGGCTAAGGGAGGGGTGAGATAAGGGAGCAAATCCAAGGGCAAGGGCGAGGCAATAGGAAATGGGAGAAAGGGTTTAGTCAGGGATGTTACCATCTAAATTCATCTCCACACTTAGATTTACAATCAGCCAGATAAAATGCTGCAAAGGAGGACCTTGCAAAGGACCTGAATAATCCACAAACTGGCTGATGGAGCATTGAATGCTGTAGGTGGGAACTTCAGCCCCATTTCATCAAAGAGCCTAATTCTGAAAATACCTGCCTATTTCTCTCTAAATGATCATTCCCAGTTTCCATGCATGAGGTCACTTTGAAGTCATCATGACAACATGGCAGCAGATATTCAGGGGGTGAGATTTAAAACGTTTATTCAGCAGGATAGCTTTTCAACATGATAAAGACCTCCCACTTCCCTCAAAGGGACAGGGTATATTTTTAACAGTATGACGATGTTTGAAATCGGGCTTTGTTATGGGCCTTTTAACTTTACTGTACTTCTTTTAATGTAATCTATTTCTCTTTTACATATGCCTTCTATCAAAGCCACCTGTCTTTGTCTGCAAACTTCAGGGGGCCAGAAACTGTGTCTGATTAAATTCTATAAAGCTTTCCTCAAAACGTTTGGTTTGGTATTCACGTATCCCTGAATCCATTGCTTGACAGTGATGATGATTGTAAATAAGACACAAGAGTGATCTTATTTAGTTCGATATAGTAACTCAGTACAACTAGGGAAGCAACTGGAATGTTGTATCTGGAATTTTGAACACACTTCACTGTTAGGTCAATGGCTTCCTTTAGCAGATAAATGTGCTACTGCTATTTAATACATAGTGACTACACTATGCATTTATATGAGAAACTGGCATAGTGAATGGAATGTGTCTGATATAGTGCACTTTCCCCAGTGCTTAATATAGTGCTGTGCACACAGTAAGTGCTCAAATATGATTGAATTAATAGTGAAATCTACCAAGGTATTCTCTCTGCAAACAGTGTCTCCCTATGCAATTTTTTGTCTTTAAAAGACCCAGCCAAGACCTACATGAGGTGTATCCCATTTATAATATCAGTTTTCTTATGTCCTTTGATAAAAATTATGAGGAAATTCTATCTGAAGAGATGAGAAATTATTGGGCTCAATTGAGAACAATTAGGAGGAGTTTAATTTGTGCTTCAGTAACGACACTTAATTTGTGGCCTCTATCCACCTATTTTCCTTTGTTCTGATCCATCTGCTTCCCCTCAGCTTTAACGCTGAAAGCCTTTTAATTTTTTTTTAATTTAAAATATTTTTATAATGTGACCCCTTGACCACCTAATAAATCTAGCCTCTTATCTACTAATTCCCTCAAATCCTGAGTAGTTAAAATTGTTCGAAGTTAACTTTGGTCAAGGGGATTATACTGTTACTTGCGATTTTATTCCCCAAAGTTGATAGTATATTCATTGTAGAATCTTGAATAAAGCCATAATCCTAAATAAGTTGCTGAATAATAATTTAAACTTCTGAGGCCTTGATTAAGAATGTTAGTTAGAGGATTAGAAATGGGAATTAAAGTTACCACGTGCTGGGGAGCAAGAGGCAAGGTCTTCAGATATTTTATTTTTGGAAAAAAAGTACTATTGTTTGAAAAGAATTACTAAACTTTTCTAAGCTTTTCTCTGGGGAATAATCTCACTAAAGACATATCACTCCACTTCCCAGAGGGAGTATAGTGCCTGTAACTTGGGGGTTGTGTTCTTGCAGAACCTTGCATTAAGAAAAACCCAAGCTGTAGCACTTATTGTGACTGTGACCACATTCGCTAACACAACTTCTTCCAGTACAGCCACATCACGTAAGCAACATGCTCCCATTTTCAGAAGAGTGCTGACTCATTCTCCAACAGCATTCAAACCAAAACATGTAATAATAATGTTGGCATTTGTTAAGCGCTTACTATGTGCAGAGCACGGTTCTAAGCGCTGGAGTAGATACAGGGTAATCAGGTTGTCCCACGTGAGGCTCAAAGTCTTCATCCCCATTTTACAGATGAGGTAACTGAGGCTCAGAGAAGTTAAGTGACTTGCCCACAGTCACACAGCTGCCAAGTGGCAGAGCCGGAATTCGAACCCATGACCTCTGACTCCCAAGCCCGGGCTCTTTCCACTGAGCCAAACTGCTTCTCTGCGTGTTTCTCATTATTACAACAACAATCAGTGGCATTTACTGAGCACTTACTATATGCAGAGCACTGTACTAAGCAATTGGGAGAGTACAATATGACAGAATTAGCAGTGAGCCTACTCAAATGCTAATATAGAAAAAAAAAAAGAAAATTTTGGCATGCATTTAGCACCTTTGTAAAAATGGTATACGTCATTCATTCATTCATTCATTTAATCATACTTCCTGAGCACCTACTGTGTGCAGATCACTGTACCAAGTGCTCGGAAAAGGACAGTATGAGCTTACTGTTTGTCAAGCACTGTTTTAAGTGCTGGGATAGATGTAATTAAATCAGCCATAAACAGATTCTGTTCCAAATAGGGCTCACAGTCAAGTAGGAGGGAGAACAGGTTTTCAATCTCTGTTTTGCAGTTGAGGAAACTGAGGCCGAGAGAAGTGACTTACCCAAGGTCACATAGGAGCCAAGTGGTAGAGATGGGTTTAGAGCCCAGGTTCTCTGGCTCCCAGGCCTGTGCTCTATCCACTAAGCTACCATGCTTATCCATGCTCACTAGCTGCCATCCCCTGTGGGAAGAGCTGAGGTATGGATAAACTAATCAGATTGGATTTAGTGCCTTCTGCTCACACTTGGAGAGCCTCTATGAACACTGCTCTCACTGATGAAAATGAAACAAGTTACTCCATTTTTGATGGGGAGCTGACACATCTGGTTCAGTGTGGTGCAAGAGTTTGAGGAGTTCATTCATTCTTTCATTCAATTGTATTTACTGAGCACATATTGTGGGCTGAGCACTGTACTAAGCACTTGGAAGAGTTCAAAACAACAATAAAAAGACACATTATCTGCCCACAACGAGCTTACAGTCTGGATGGGGGAAACAGACATCAATACAAAAAAATTACAGATATAGACTTAAGTGCTGTGGGGCTGGGAGGGGGGAAGCACAAAGTGAGCAAGTCAGGGCGACACAGAAGAGAGTTAATAATAATAATCATGGTACTTGTTTAGCACTTACTATGTGCCAGACACTGTACTAAGCGCTGGGATAGATACAAGATCATCAGGTTGGACACAGTCCGTGTCTCATGTGGGGCTCACAGTCTTAATCCCTATTTTACAATTGAGGTAACTGAGGCCAAGAGAAGTGAAACAACTTGCCCAAGGTCACACAGCAACAAGTGGAACAGCTGGGTTTAGAACCAATTATCATGAGTCCCAAGCCTGGGCTTTATCCACTATGCCATGCTGCTTCTCACTCTGATTCAACCACTTCCTCTCGTCTACTGCTCTGAGACTCAAGGACTCCATCAATCGGTAGTATTTACTGAGCACTTTCTCTCTGCTGAGCACCCTGCTTAGAATTTGAAAGAGTGTAATACAATTAGCGGACACGATCCCTGCCCTCAAAGACCTTGCATTCCTAGCTTGCTCCTAGCGTGTGCCATGAACTTTTATGGGACCCCTTCCAAGAATAAAAGATATCCGAACTCTCCCGGAAGAAGCTGGAGCTTCAGCAAATCCCAACTCAAATGAGGCCCTGAACACATGTGCTATTCAACATGTTTCCTAGGTCAACTGAGGACCATTTTAATCTGTAAAATTCCCAAACTGCAAAAGGCAGCTGTGTAAGAGGACAGAGACCCGATACGGATTGACATTTACCATTGCACATTACCTTGCAAAGGATTAAGTTTACCAATAAATGAGAAATTAATTGTGATTAAATTCAAGTGACCACACAACACCTTCATATCAATTGGTATTCTAAATCCTTTGCGGCATAATGAATTATAGCATTCCCAGATCATTGCCTCCATGTCAATTTGGTGACAGAGGATACCCTGAAAATCCCAGACACATCATTAATCTATTTCACACACTGAGAAAGGGGGAGAGGGAAGGGAAGGGAACAGAAGGATGTGGTGGAGCTGAAAATGGGGAGCTAGGAGGAAGAGGAACCTTAAAAAACTAAAACAGAGTGAGGCAGAAGGCATTATATCACTACTGCTAAATTTCACAGCGTACTATGGACAAATAATAAAATTGAAATGGTAATCAATCATTAGTATTTACTAAGTGCTTACTCTGTGCAGAGCACAGTTCTAAGGACTTGGGAGAGTACAATACTAATAGAATTCGTAGACATGGTCCCAGCGCACAGCAAGCAAAAAAAATACACTTGGAAATATATTCTGTGGAGGTGATTCAGCCACTGTGATGTAGTACTAGTCTTATTTACTGAATACCACTAGGGGCAATGTACTATACTAAGCCCTTTTGGGGAGTAGAATTCAAGGCACACAAAGAACTTACACTCTAATAAGGGGGACAGACATGAAACTATTTACAAACAATCTGGTATTTTTTTGAGCATTTACAGTGGGAAGAGCACTGTACTAAACTCTGACAGTATTGTACTCTTTATGAGTTCGGGGAGTTCACAGTCTAATGTGTGAGACAGATACTAAAATACAGATCAGGGAATGAGACAATTTAAAGATATTTGCATAAGTTCAGTAAGGTTTTGTGGGGGCTGAGTATCTAAAGTGTTTAGGGGACTAGGACTCAAGAGCCTAAGTGATGCAGTATTTTTCAAATCCTGTCAAGTCATTTCCAATTCATAGAGAATTTATGGATTTATCCATAGAGTTTTCTTGGTAGATATATAGAAGTGGTTTACCATTGCCTTCTGTGTGGTGAAAACTTAAGTCTCTGCCCTTGTCTTTGATCAACATTTTGATCACTTGCTCATCTGCCTTTGACTCTTTCCCATACCTTTGCTGCCCAGTACAGGTAAATCACCTTTGTCTTATTCTTCATTTTAGACCTTTCCATCATAGGTAAACCTAGTGAGAGAGTATCTCTCGCTATCACAGTCCTAAGCTTTACTGGCACATACAAACTCTCCTGCTACCGTAAGGTGTTGATTCAAAGGAGAGAAGTGATGCAGTAGGGAGGGGAAATGGGGAGAGGAGAGATTAGTCAAAAACGTTAGTCAAAAACGGCTTCCTGGAGGGCTTTGAAGATGGAGAGAGTAGTGGTCTGTCAGATGCAAAGAGGATGGGAGTTCCAGGCAAGAGAAATCAAAACTGAACAGTGGGTTTTAGAGAAGCCATGTGGTCTAGTAAAAAGAAAATACGAGTGGGAGTCAGAAGACCTGGGTTCTAATTTTCACTCAGCCACTGTCTGCTGTGTGATCCTGGGCAAGACACTTCTCTGTGATTTAGTTTCCTTATCTCTAAAATGGGGATTAAGTGCTTATTATCCTTTCCCCTTAGATTATGAGCCCTTTATGAGGCAAAGACTGGCCAGATCAGATTGTATTGTATCTACTCCAGTGATTAGCACATAGTAAGCACTTACTAAATGCTATTATTATTATTATCATTATTATTATTGTTGTCAATAATTTTTACCCTGTATAGAACAATAGAAGGGAGTGGGTGAGACCAGAGGAGTGATAACAGTGGGAAATATGTAGTGAAAATCAAGGGAAAGAGGTGCACATTCTGTGAGCCAAATAGAGTTTCCAGGAGCCTGTTGACTTTGGAAACATCTGCCATTCAATCAATTGATCCATCAATCAAAGTATAAGGTATTTGTTGAGCATTTACTGTGTGCAGAGTGTTGTACTAAGCATTTGGGAGAGGACAATAAAACAGAGTTGGTAGACACAGGGCGTCAAGAGCTGTTGGTTTTAATTTGACTCAGTCCCTGGCTTTCTGGTAAACTGCAAGCATGTCATTTAGCCTCGGTCTTCCACAGTTTCGTCATCTGCAAAACGGCATGATTATCCACCTGAGGGGGTGGTGCGCTACAGCAAGCGTATGATTGTGAAGGCCTCTAGAAGCACGAAAGTGTCATGTCAGCACTAAACAATAAGAATGACAAATTATGCTGCCAACTCCGAATTTATACATGCCAGATTCCTGTATGCTCATTCTTGAGGTCGGGAGGACTTGGGATTCACACTGATTTTCCATGTTATCCAGCAAACAATTGTCTTCAGTTGCCTGTCTGCAGACACAGGTTTGTTAAAGGCCAACACACTGAATAGTAAAAGGCAAGGGATAGGTTGGTTAAATTAGATACCCATCAGAGCTTCAGCGAGCAGTCTACACCTCAAAGCTGATGCTCTACTTTCTCTGCCTGACAAGAAGTATGAGCTCCCCTATACAATGAGCCCGATTCTTCTCTGCACCCTAAAAGGAGGTAGGGTAGCTTAATGGAAGAGCGGAGGACTGAGAATCAGAGAGATGGTGTAAACTAGTGGATGTACCACAGGACTGAGTGCCTGAAAACCTAGCTTCTTATTCATGTCTGCCACTTTTCTGCTCTGTGACTGTGGGTGACTCACTTTTCTGTGTCTCAGTTTTTTCCTCTGGAAGAAGAGCTGAAACACTTGTCCCCCTTCTTCATAGAATGAGCTCCATCTGGGACTGAGTCTGATCTAAATATCCTGTATTTTCCCTAGTGCTTAGCACAGTGTTTGGCATTTAGAAAGCCTTTAACAGCCATAATTATCACTGCTATTAGTATTAGACCCAGGTTTTAATCCTGGCTCCACTATTGGCTTGCTGTGTGACTTTGTGCAAGTATCCAAACTTCTCTGAGCCTAAATTTTATTTTCCTTAAAATGGGGCTAAGATAATTTTTCTGTCTGTCTCTCTCAGATTTTGAGAGAGAGGGACAAGGATCATGTCTGGCTGGATTACCTTACTTCTATTTGTACCCTTTATTCACCCCTGCTCCCCTGTCCCCACACAGACAGCCTCCCAGCACAACTGAAGATGTCTGTAATTCATTTATTTATATTAATGTCCGTCTCCCCCTCTAGAATGTAATCTCATTGCCAGCAGGGAACGTCTCTACCAATTCTATTATACTGTACTTTCCCAAGTACTTAGTATAATGCTCTGCACATAGTAAGTACTCAATAAATATAATTGATTGATTGATCGACTGATCTAACCCAGCATTAGTGTGGGGCTTGGCACAGTGTAGGTGCCTAATAAGTATGATCTTTACCACACTGATAATTGGGGCTGTTGTACCTGCCTAAGTGCCCAGGGGTGTTTTGTCTAACTACCACACCCCCTGCCATATCCTGACTGAGCTAAAAAGAACTTGTCAATTCTTTAAATATCTTAGATGGGTCTAGTCCCACGAAGAGAGTCCAGTGTTTGGGGAGGGATTTTGACCTCAGAATGACCTTTGTGATTCCAGGGGGTACCACTCTTCAATCCCTAGAGCAACCCATGAGGGTAGAGCCACAGCCCCTCTTTGGAACTCCGGAAACAGGAAGGGTGTTCAAACCCCAGACTGTCCCCCTGTAATAATGATTCCAAGAGTATGAACACTGCCACCCCTCAGCAGGAGGTAAGGACAAGAAGGGGACCCTTTCAAGCAGGTTTACTTAGACCGAAAACTTCATGTGGGACAGGGACTGTGCCCAACAAGTTTATCTTCTTATTCAATCTGTCACCAAATTATTTTGGGTCTACCTTCTCAATATCTCTAGAATCCATCCTTTCCTCTCCACCCTAACTGCTATCATGCTGATCCAGGCCCTTAACCTACCTGGTCTTGACTACTGCATCAGGCTTCTCACTGTCCTACCTGCCTCATCTGTCTCCCCTCTCCAATCCACATTTCACTCTGCTGCCCAGATGATTTTTATAAAATAATTCAGTCCTCTCTCCTCAAAAACTTTCAGTGGTTGCCCATACATCTTGAATCAAATGGAAACTTCTTTCGTTTGGCATTAACCAGCTCTCCCTCCCCTACCTCACCTCACTGATTTCCCCATACAACCCAACCCATACTCTTCAGTCATCTAAAACCCACTTATTCTCTGTACCTTAATCTCATCTTTCTCACCTCCAACTCCTTGCTTACAACCCTGTCTGCTTTAGAACTCCCTCCCTTTTCATATTGGACAAACCACCTCTCTCCCCATCTTCAAAGACCTACTAGAATCACATCTCCCCCAAGAGAATTATCCAACTAAGCCCTCATTTACCATCTTAGTCCTCCCTTCTGTGCCACTTATGCACTTGGGTATATTCCCCCCATGAGCATGAATATTCACTCCTTCTCCAGCATTTATGTATATATCTCTCTCTAATTTTTTAATATAGGTCTCCCCCTCTCATGTGTAAGTTTCTTGTGGGGAGGGATTATCTATTTTACTCTTTGGTATTGTATTGTGTGCTCAGCACTGAGTGACTGCTCAATAAGTACCATTGACTAATCAATCGATTGATCTTGTATCTACCTCACAGCTGAGTACTGGAGTTGGTGCATAGGAATCAGTCATTCAGTGGTATTTATTGAGCACTTACTATGTGCAGAGCAGAGCACTAATACCAGTTAGTAAGCACTTAACTGATATTGTTATTATTATAATTATTTTCCAGATCATATTCCATACTGCATGATGGTTGTCCTACTCCAGAAAGTATTCAGACATTTTTTTAGGACATATGGGATAAATATATCTATCTAATCTGAGCTCCGTCACATGTCTGCTGTGTGACCTTGGGTAAATCACAACTTCTCTGTGCCGCAGTTACCTCATCTGTAATATGGGGATTACTCTTATGAGCCCAGTGTGGGACATGGACTGTGACCAACCTAATTAACTTGTATTTACTCCAGCACCTAGTACGGTGCCTGGCTCATAGTAAGTTCTTAATAAATACCATTTATACATATGTATATGTATATACATGTGATTATACATATATATACGTACATATATGTACGTTCATATATATTTATAATTTGCATTTTCCAGAGGAATTTGGGAACAAGGGGCATGGAAGCCCTTTTGTCTTACCTCCTAAGATTGTCACGTGGATGTCATGAATTTTCCAAAGCACTGGCCCTGGAAGTTCCACTCAAGATTTCCTAAGTCTGCTAAGGCAATCTGATCTCACTATGAAGGGACTACATATGAACTGAAGAGTTGTCTGGTCCTAATCTCTTGGAAGACGTCTCAGTTGAATGGAAGTGAACTCAAGTCATATCCAAAAGGCAAGTGGCTGGTTTCAAGCCTGAGTTTTGATTCCATTCTATTATATGGAAAGACAAAAACTCACTTTCAATTGTGACTTCACTGGGCTTTTAATATAGACTTCCACAAGGGCCACCCCAGTTGGTTTTCCCTCCTCAGACTCTCTGTATGCCTGAACTCAGGTTCATGGGTTACCCTTGTGTTTCCAGAACACTCGCTTAACTTGAAGGAATGTTAGCCAATAAAATGTAGATTAGTGGAGATTGCATTTAATCTCACTGATGTGGAAGAGCCTATTCTTGACGGAGGACTTCTAAACTCAACAGAGGCCAAAATTAAGAGACAATGTGGGAAAAAGGAAAGGTGGAAAAAAATCTAGGCAGAGATTGTGGGCAGAGATTTGTCACGCAGGCAAAATCAGGAAAATAAATCTGATAAAAAAAGCTTTCACCCAAAACATGTGGAAAGTAATAATGAACAGCTGAAATGAGTTCTCAAGTTCCTTCCTGGAGCAGGAAGCAAAACATGGATAGAGCACAGGGCTGGGAGTCAGAAGGCCGTGGGTTCTAATTCCATCTCCGCCATTTGTCTGCTGAATGACCTAGGGCAAGTTACTTTACTCCTCTGGGCCTCAGTTACTTCATCTGTAAAATGGGGATTGAGACTGTGAACCCCAAGTGGGACAGGGACTGTATCCAACCCGATCCACGCCTGTGTTTAGTACAATGCCTGGCACATAGTTAAATGCTTAACAAATACCATAACCTGGGTTTTGATTACATAATACAACATGATTCTACTAACTCTGTAACAAGTTAGTACAGTGTCCTGCCCACAGTGAGCATTCAATAAATCCAAATAACTGATGGTTCTAATTAGATTTGATGGTTATAATCCCAGCTCTGCCACTTGTCTGCTGTATGACCTTGGACAAATCATTTCTCTATGCCTCAGTTACTTCATCTTTAAAATGGGGAGCAGGACCATGAGCCCCACATGGGACAGGGATTGGGTCCAACACAATTTGCTTTAATACACCCCAGATCTTAATACAGTGTTTGGCACCTAGTAAGCACTTAATGAATACCATAATCATTATTATCATTATGAACCAATGATTAAAATGTCAGCTGGCTTCATACTGTTCAAACAGGTTCAGTGGAAGACACCTCATAGGGATGAAGGGATGTAATAAACATTGCCTGATGGAACAAGAAAGAGTCAGTAAAGACAAACTTGGTGATGCAGGTAGTTTTGTGTTAACTCAAGGAGTTGCAGTCACAACATACATTTTCCTCCCCCGAAATTCCATTCTCACACATAGAGACATTTGCGTAAGGGGGTGGGTGTTTGGAGGTGTTGGCAGTGTTTTGCTAAAAACCCACAGGAGAAAGGGAAACCCCCTAGATTTAACTGGCTGAATTCCTGTGCATATCACTGCAAAAATACAATTCTTGAGGAAGAATCTGAAAGTTAAGAAGGAAATGTTCCAAAAGCTTGTGGAGCAAAGGATAAGATGGACGGGAAAAAGGCTATATTGTGTACTGTAACTTTAATCTGTCTCCAACTGAATTTCTTTGGAAGAACAGGATGGTAAGTTATTTCACAGAAAGGGTAGAGATGTAGAATGGGGAGGTGGAGTCAGAAGTTCATTGTTTTCATCTGAAACAAATGCATGCCTTGAGGAGAAACGGATTTTGGCACCTCGCTGGTTTTGTTTAACTACGTGAATTTAAAAAAAAATTGCAGTGCTGTTCAGCCAAACAGATTAGAGGCAGCAGGCAGGCTCAGGAATGGAAGAAGAGTAAAAATGCTGAGAGGCATACACTATTCCCCTTTTTCCCTGAGAAAAATCAGGGCTGCATTTGTGGAAACTTAACTAGGCAGAAACCTACAGGGTCTGATCAGAGCTACTGACCTGCCAGCTGGAAAGAGCACTGAGTTTAAAGGGTTTCCAGCTCTCAAAGAAGCCAAGTGTTGGCTGAAGCTCTCTGGCTGTGCATATTGTGTGGCATATGAACACCATTCAGAATGGGCTGAAGAAAAAGAGAAGGGAATTGAAAATCTAGTCACCTTGGGCCAGTAAAGATGTCATCTGTTCTCAAGGATTCATCATCATCTAAGGGGCATTTTGATTGACTTGCTCCTCAGGGAAAGCCATCAAAAGCTTATTTTTGAGAGCTGGAATACTGTTTCCAGGTAATTGGCTTAATAGAAACAGGCGTTATTCAGTGATCAACATATGGATAGGCCGATCTGTGACAGCATTTGTGAGTAACGGACACATAGGTACATAAGATGTCAGATGTGGCTCACTGGTCAAGAGCATTAAATGCTGAGATCCGAAGCACCATTTTGTGGTAGCCCACCTGCAGCCTCCTAATAGTAATAGCAGCAGCAGCAGCAGCAGCAGCAGTAGTTCTGTGGTATTGGTAGCACCACTGTGCCTCAATCTCTCCTATCTCACCATCGACCCCTTTCCCATGTCCTCCCTTAGCCTGGAACTCCCTCCCCCTAGGTGTACACCAGACCATCACTGTATGTGAAGGGGGAAGGACTATGGGACAGACAGGAGAGTGTGAGCAAGAGGCTGACAGTGAGAGAGACAAGAGTGAGGCTTGGTTTTGGGGGTTGGCATTAAGAATGAGAGCCTTATCAGCAGGTGAGTGTGTAGCAGCTCAAAGGTGGGAAACAAGGATGGCAAACAAAAGTACTCAAATGGCAGAAAAACTATGAGTCCCATACTAAGATTGGGAGAGTGCAATAAAATGGATAGAAATGATCCCTGTCCTCATAGAACTTAGAGTCTAGCAGATTACTTTTAAAGTTTTCATAGAAGGAAAAGATGTATATTTCACGATGAAATGTTTTGGGGGCTGGGACTAAGAAGTAATTATGCATTAACTGAGGGTGATGGAGTTTATTTCTCAAACTGGGAAATTTTCAGGGATAATAAAGGTGATGAATAGTGTTAAAATCTGATCGATATCTTAAAATATCAACTGTCTCTAGACTTTTGCAGCAGGAGAATAAGAGGTTGTGGTGGTGGGCAGAAACACAATGAGAAGAAGGTGCTTTCTCCTTTACAAAGTCCTAGTTCATTATCTCGGTGAGAATCCTTATACGCCACAGTTAATTCCCCTCACCAGAATTCCCAGATACAATGCCAATGACACCCGCCATGCCACCAGTGTGATTGATTGCATCAATCCAAAACACAATACTAAGGATAGACAAAGGTCACTACTTTCACGCACTTCAGATTGCTCAGTGCCCTGGGCCAAACACCGTCCACAAATCTATGCTCATCATTTCGACTGAAGACAGGCATAATTGCTAAATTGGGAGCTGAATCGTGATCCATCATTTGATTGACAGCTCTTTGAGGCACCATATACATGAGCTCGTCTCTCCGGTCGTGGTGAATGGTTAAGCTCGGAGCAGTCAATCATTTAGAGGTCTAGTCTCATGCAGAAGTCCAATTTCCAGGCTCTTCTCTCGGGGGATGGACATAGGTCTGTACGGTGAGATAACTCTCTTCGGGAACAGACCAAATCCTGCCTATGGTTTGAAGGCACATTAGACGTGTATTTCTTTTTCAGAGGAAACATGCTACTTCACAATTGGCCTTGGCATTTCACTTGATGTTTGCTGGAAAATCCAACCAATGTATATTAGGACTCACTACTGCTGCAATAACAAAATAGAATATTACATGTCTGGATTGCAAAGCTGGGAGGTCTGAAGAAATTCTTCTCTGAGCCCAGGTTTATTCAATTATGTGGGACCCCTGCATTCAAGTTGCTTTATAAAAGATAACAATTCTGGCAATGTGGGCCAATTTCGCACTCCACTGTACTTGCGGTTTAATTAACGTAAGGCCGTTCTGGGATTATGCATTTCTGTCTAGAAACATATAGTATATACTTTTCATTCAAAATAACTGACTTCTTACCTCAGACCAGCTATAACTATTATATCTATGCAGGAATTTATTTTTATGGAGTCCTTTTTAGCCAGAGGCGCTGGGACACTGTCCCTAATCCATCCAGGCAAGGGGGTTGGGTTTTATTTGTTAAAGATCATTCATTTTAATTCCCGGACAAATAGGCTATGTATCAAACATCTCCCACTCAGAGTCCACAAACTAGTTTATGTGGACCTGTGGCCTCATAGGAAATTCTGAATTGAGTTTTTCATTTCAGGAAGCAGGTTTCCTTTACTATCTGCTGTTCCACAAATTCATTTCAAGTTGGATGTTCTCATCCTCCCCAACTCCAGGTTTATAAATTGTTCAACTAGGATCTTCAGTGTTTTTAAATATCCTGTTTGCTCTCCAGACCAGAAAAACTAGACTTTTTAAAACTTAAAATGTGATCTCTTGAATGTAAAAACTTGGACTCAAAGGGCAAGTGCAGAGGACAATTTGGGAGGAAAGGATACTGTCATGGATTTGACAAGATTTGGTTTGTCAACAAGGCTGATCAAAGTGTTTGATATGAGACATTCTTTACCCAGAATTCCTAGGGTGATTCGTCAAGCTGTACTTTCTCAGCCAAGGTCTAATGGCTGCAACTCACTTTACCTTTTAAAAAGAGGCATTGCTCCTGAAGCAGGAAAACTAGAATTCATCCTCAATAACCACAGCGGGAGTTGTTAAGTAGAACTTTACACTGTGGTTATGGCAGGATAGGAGATTGATTCGTGGTGATCACTGAGGGAGAGTGTTTCATCACCTGAAGTATCGGAGCTTGATGCAGTCAGGTAGAAGAAAGGGATTCCCTGCCACCTGCAGAGAAGAATGTTCCATCCTGCTAATTCCACCTCCCGGACCAAAGGAGAGTCACAGTGTGTTACCAAAGAGATTTCTTTCTTGTCTGAAATGACTGGGCTACTTGGATGAAGCCCACCTTTCCACAATGCCCAGGGTCTTGTTTTAACAAAGTGAAGGGGATCCAGTGTTTGAATGAAAACTGGACGAATAAATCAGGGCTGAAAGTTCTGTAGGGCATATCACTGGCTTGGCTGGAGCAACTCACGGAGGGGTAAGGAAGCTTGAATCTGTTACCCTTGGACATGTTTGTCATTTCTACCAACTAGGCAACTTAGAAAAGCAGTAACCTTTGTTCAAACACCTCTTTCAGGATAGCTGAACACAGCCTGGCTCAAGGCAGTAAGACAGAAGACGTACATGTGATTCCCCCCAAGGAACTCTGAGAATTCTAGCTGTTCAACTGTGGACATTTGAAAATGGGCTCTTTTGAAACACACATAACATTTAGAATCATTATCGCCTCTGGTTTTGAAAGAAACCATTCACCCCTCAGCATTTTACCTTTAAAATAATGCGGTCTTTCAAGCAAGTTCATGGCCTGTCCTATAATTATAGGATGAAAAGCACCTCTTCCTCAAGTTGAGCTCCCACTGCATATTCAGTAATACCTGCAATTTCAGTTTAATTTGGGGAGGGGTGGTTATTCTGGAGTTCCAATTTGTAAATTATGCTCTGTAAACAAAGCTGATAGCTCACCAGATGGGGTTTAGAAGTTAGACTTCAACTTTCCCAAATGAAGTTTGCTCCCATGAAAGAATCAGTTTTTGAATCTCCTTCTACAGATAAAAAATGCTGCCTGAGATGTAAACATGATGCTGGTGTCTTTATGACTGATAGGTTGTAAGGGAGAATGGCAATGATCTAAAACCTCTAATGTCCTTGTCACAGTCAGGAAAAGGAGAAAAAGCTCCCTGCAAGGGGAAAAATGAAAGGGAATAAAGTGGACATTTCAATGAGATATTCCTCTGGGCTTTGCCCAGAGGAAGGAGGGGGAACAGGGCTTCTTTATGATATTTCTAAGTGCTTACTAAGGTTTACTATGTATTAATACATAATGTTATTCTAGGCATTGATTATGTTGATGATGATATTTGATAAGCACTTACTATTTGTCTAGCTCTGGGGTAGATACAGGTTAATCAGGTTGGACACAGTTCCTGTGCCACATGGGGCTCACAGTCTCAATCCCCATTTGGCACATGAGGTAAATCAGGAATGGAGAAGTTAAGTAATTTGCCCAAGGTCACACAGTAGACCAGTGGCAGATTTAGGACTAGAACCCAGATCCTTCTGATTCCCAGGCCCAAGC
This sequence comes from Ornithorhynchus anatinus, assembly GCF_004115215.2. Lineage (NCBI taxonomy): Eukaryota > Metazoa > Chordata > Mammalia > Monotremata > Ornithorhynchidae > Ornithorhynchus > Ornithorhynchus anatinus. The sequence continues at coordinate 30,328,565 of NC_041746.1, forward strand.
TTTATCCACTATGACATGCCGTTTCTCCACTGGATTAGGAATAAATTAATTAGGTAGGACACAGTACTTGTCCCACAAGGGGCTCACAGTTTAAGTAGGAGAGAAAGCAAGTTTTTAAACCCCATTTTAAAGTTTCTATAAACTAATGACAATGATGATAACAATAATGATAAATGTGATATTTGTTAAGCACTCACTAATCCCTCTAGACTGTAAACTCCTCATGGACAGGGAATGTGTCTACCAACTCAGTTGTACTGTACTCTTCCAAGATCTTAGTACAGTGTTCTGCACATAGTAAGCCCTCAATAAATACGATTAATTGATTGATGATGGGGATGGATACAGTCCTTGTGCCTCACTGGGCTCTCACTCTAAGTAAAGGAGGGAGAACAGGTACTTAATCCCCAATTTACAGATGAAGAAGCTGAGGTGCTATAAGGTTAAGTGTCTGTCTGAAGTCACTGGGTCTGAAGGGAGTTAAAAAACCAATTTCCTTTCTCTTTTTAGGACTACAGAAAAATATTACAGTTTTTTAAAAAATCAGATTATGCCTACTTTTGTTTTTAAAAAGTATCTTTTTGCACGTGAAGGTATAAAGTATTTAAGGTTTTTTCTTTATTTCCTCTCTATCCCTGCTATACCTAGACATAATTACCCTGAAGGAAAAATGTCACCATGTCCTGCACTGACACATGAAACATTCTTACTTATTATCTGATTCAATATACAGAGTGTCTGAATCTGAATTTAAATTTCAAGTTAGAAGAGATCAAACTTATTCTCAAAAGGGAACTGAAACATTCAGCTTCAACGACCAGGAATTAACCTAAACTGAAGGCATTACCCACTTATTTCCTGAGATTTTTATGATATGGCATATGCCTCCTCTACTGCAGCGATGGGCAGACCATTTCTTGGGCCACTGGCTGGGAATCTTCAATGGAAGGAATAAAATGGAAGCTCTCTGGGGTCAGTGACTGTGTCTACTAACAGCTGAATGATGACTATGGTATTGGTTATTATATTTGATATACTATTCTAAACCTTGGGGCAGATGGAATATAAGCAGATTTGACACAGACCATTTCCCATTTGGACTCACAATCTAAGGGAGAGGAAGAATAGCTATTGCATCTCCATTTTACGGATGTCAACACTAAAGCACAGAGAAGTTAAGTGATTTGTCCAAGGTTACACAGGAGGCAAGGATTTGAATCCAGATGTTCTAACTCTCAGGACCATGCTTTTTCCACTAGGCCTACTGTACTCTCCCGAGTCTCTCCCAAGTTCTCAAGTCTGTAAGCTCTTTGAAGATGGGAATGATGTCTACTATTTTTTTCCAAATGCTTAGTAAACCTGTCTGCACAAAGTAGGTGTTCAGTAATTGCTGGTGATTGATTGGAAGAACAATGCATTGAGCACAGAAGTTAATGACTATTACTGATTGATTGAAATCATCTTTTTGCTGATCTAGCCAATTACTCTGACATGAATCATGAAAGCTGACTCCCACAACTTCACTGAGAACTGACTTACTGAAGGAATAGAGGCATTCACTATCATTCCCTTCAACTATGTGATAATCTGAAGTGTAGCCTCACCAAAAACAGGAAGTGAGGACAGCCAAAAACAAGCATAGAAGCATATAGCCTAGTGGAAATCAATAAAACAATCGTATTTATTGAGCACTTACTATATATAGAACACTGTTCGAGGCACTTGGGAAAGTTCAATACAAAAGAGTTAGCAGTCACGCTGCCTGTCCATAACAAGCTTACAGTCTAGAGGAGAAGAGGGTGAAAGAGCATGGCCTCTGGTTTAGAGGACTTGCATTCTAATCCCAGTTCCACCACTGGGCTGCTGTGCCTCAGTTTCCTCAATTATAGATTGTGAATCTCATGTAGGACAGGGACCATAGCCAATTGTATTGTTTTCACCCCAGCACAAAGCACTGTGCTTGGCACATAATAAACAATGTTACAACTGTTATAATGAACAAACAGGGTGGTATCGTACTGTCCCTGCCTCACTACCACCAAGGTCGACCTTCCTAATGGAAACAATGGTTTCAAACTTCCTTCCCACCTGACCTGCCCTGCTTCTTTCCCACACACCTGTGTGTTCATGAGTCTCAGCATATCTCTGTGGGTGGTCATGTTTGTGTATGATAGCAAGTTTATATATATATGTGTGTGTGTGTGTGTGTTTGCCTGTCTGTGCAGATAGGATAACAGGATATAGATCTTACAGAGAGTGGAGGTGGAGCTCTGTTTTATGACAAATCTCACTTATGAGCTTTAGAGACCAGCTAAGTTCTTCAAAAGGGTGACTGAGATGAAAATATTAAATTCAGGTAAGAAAGTAAAGTAAGAAAAGGAGGCAAAGGTGAAGAAATAAAGAATAAAGGGAAGGTGAGAAAATGGAAAGGAAAATGTAAAAGAGCAAACTCTCTTACTGACTCTTCTAAAATCCAGGTAGGAGGAAGAGAGGGAGGGAAAAGAAAAGAGGAGAGGAGCATTGTGTAGCTAACCAGGAAAAAGCACAAGGAGGAGAATTTCAGTTCACTGACGTATCATCATCTTCCTCCTTGGCACTTTGACTTCTTTCCTGTACTAAAGTGAAGATTTCCAAACCCCAAATTGAAACCAATCCCTTCCTCCTCTACTAACTCTAACTTTATGAGACACATGAACATAGCTAATGTTTATATTATTGATTAAGCTGACAATAAAGGATTAGTGTTTGGACTGTTCAGTGCCTGGAAATCTATTCTTATTGCCGTCTGCAGATTTTGGAGCAGTGATATTGGCTTAGGTCAAGGTCTAGTCTTCTGTGATTTGTTCAAATCAAAGCTCCTGTATTATACTAGTACATCAACAGCTACCAAAACCAGACCTTCCCTTAATGTCCATGTAAAGGCAAATGACACCAAGCGTCAAAGAAATCCATATTCAAAAGAATCTGCTTAGAGAAGCAGCATAGCCTTGTGGATAGAATATGGGCCTGGAAGTAGAAAGGATCTGGGTTCTAAACCTGATTCCACCACTTGTCTTCCATGTGACTTGTGCGAGTCACTTTACTTCTCTGAGCCTAAATTTCCTCATCTGTAAAATGGAGATTAAGACTGTGAGCCTTATGTGGGACAGGGACTGTGTCCTGTCACTGGGCAGGGATTGTCTCTATCTGTTGCTGAATTGTACATTCCAAGTGCTTAGTACAGTGCTCTGCACATAGTAAGCTCTCAATAAATACTATTGAATGATTGAATGAACTTGATTAACTTGTATTTACTCCAGCACTTAGTACAGTGCCCAGGATATAATAAGCACTTAAAACAAACCCAAAACATAAAAAAAATTTTAAAAACCCATAAAAAACACTTAGAGAAACAGGTGAAACTTTCTAGAGAGTTTTCCACATCATGTTTACTGTGTACAGTGTTGAGAAATGGCTAGAGAGGTTGTCTTTATTCATTTGCTTCTTAATAGCTACCTCCCTTTCAGATGTCCTCTATTCAGAGACCTGGCTCTAGGAAGTCCACTGACTGATATGGTTGTCTGTACTGATTGTGTTATTTAAGTGCTTACTATGTGCTAACTACTGTTCTAAGTGCTGGGATCAATACAAGATAATCAAGTTGAATATAACAAGGAAAAAAAATAAAAACATGAAACTGAAAATTAGGAGCTCTGAGTCCTAGTCCCAGGGTTACCACTGGCCTACTGGGTGACCTTGAAAAAATAACTTAATCTTCATAGACCTTGGTTTTCGTACTATAGAATGGGGAGAAAATAGACTGTGAGCTCTGTGGGACAGGATGTGTGTCTAAACTTATAACCTTGCTATTGTAATGAGTAGCTCATAGTATGTGCTTACTATAAGTTATCTTCTTATTATCATCATCATCAGAATCCCTGTTTCACATAAGGTTCACAACCTAAGAAGTAGGGAGAGCAATTCTTTGATTCCCATTTACAGATTCCCATTACGGGAAGCAGCGTGGCTTAGTGGAAAGAGCCTGGGCTTCGGAGTCAGAGGTCATGGGTTCAACTCCCGGCTCTGCCACTTGTCAGCTGTGTGACTGTGGGCAAGTCACTTAACTTCTCTGTGCCTCAGTTACCTCATCTGTAAAATGGGGATTAACTGTGAGCCTCACGTGGGATGACCTGATTACCCTGTATCTCCCCCAGCGCTTAGAACAGTGCTCGGCACATAGTAAGTGCTTAAAAATTACCAACATTATTAGATTAGGAAACTGAGGCACAGAAAGGTAGAGTACTTCCCCAAGGTGACCAGCAGGCCAGAGTCTGAGCTGGGACTAGAACACAGGTCTTCTGACTTTCAGGACCACACCCTATTGACTGGATCTCCCTGTGTCCCATCATCTTCCAAGGTGCCCGACAGATTTTTGCAGAAATTCTCAAAGGTTCCATTCAACCACTCTGCAGCTCCAAATTCAAAACATAAGTTCACTGTTTTGAGAAAGATGAAAATAAGTCTCCTGGGTTAAAATTCAGAAGAGATATTTCTTTATCTTGTTCGCCTCACGACTCTCAATTACCCGTGGGTGAAAAATCCGACAGGCAAGTAGAAGTGCAACGGCGGCTGGTTCCACGTGTGGCCAATTAGTGGCTCAGGCTTCATTAGTTCTAGCGGAGAAGAGACTACCAGAAGCCCTTTGAGATATTGCACCCGGGATGGTGAACATCTGATCCAAATTGATTTGGCGCCTTCATAAAAGCTCTCAGATGTTAAGGGTAGCAAAGTGGGCAGACCTTCTTCTAACAGATTATGGATACCATGTGTGACAAAACAACATGGAAAAAATATTCCTTCAATTGATGAAGGGAAAAGGCGGGACCGCCCCTGCAGTTGGCTGGGGATGGCAGGCATTCACGGACACCATGGCAAAGTTGGGTGGCATATTGTGTAGGGCATATGGCAGGCTCCACTTCTGGAAGTTGTACTCCACATGCCCCAGAATCCCGTGGGTCCTCGGTGCTTTCTTTGTCTCTTTGTTCTAATAGTTTGGTCTTACAATCAGTTACCTCAAATAAAACAATTTCCAATGCACGGTCATACTTGACCAACAGACACATTCCCTTTTAACAAACTATACAATTGCTCTTGTACGTTCTCAGGTTTCTTTCTGTGAAGTCAAGCTTTAGAAGGCAAGAGGACTGAGAAAGAACACACTTAGGAAAACATCCATAGCTCACAAGGTCTTATGCAGGACAGTAGTGATAATAGTAATTTTATTAAGCACTAATGGTGTGCCAGGCACTGTACTAAGTGCTGAGTACTGCCTTCAGGAGATGTCAGTGAATAGGTGTTGTCATTTACAACCACCTATGAAAATTTAACAATCTGACAGAAGTTTTTAGCTCACAAATGTACACCATTGTATTTTCTTTAATGGTATTTGTAAAGTGTTTACAATGAGCCAGGCACTGGACTAAGCACTGGGATAGATACAAGCTAATCAGGTGACACACAGTCCCTGTGTGAGTTGGGACTCACAGCCATAAACCCGATTACAGATGAGTAACTGAGGCATAGAAAAATTAAGTGATTGGTCCAAGGTATCAAAACCAACAAGTGGTGAAGCCGAGAATAGAACCTAGTCCTTCTAACTCCCAGGCCCTTGAGTGGGAGGAGCAATAAGTATAGAATCTCAATTTTACAAATGAGGAAACTGAGACACAGAGAAGCTAAGTGACTTGCCCAAGGTCATGCAGCAGGCAAGTGGTAGAGACGGGATTATAACCCAGGTCCTCTGACTCCCAGGGCTGTGTTCTTTTGGCTAGTTTTAGACAACTGGTATTCAATAAATGACCTGTGATCTGCTATTTAGATATTACTATCTTCTAAATGCATTTTGGGATCAAGACAGCTATGTCTTAGAGAGACCACTGACTGCTCTTACAGATCCTACACATCCCACTACACACAATGTTGATATGTGGTATGTAGAGTAATAGGATGATGTAATTCAGAATGTTTGGCAGCAGTTTGCTTTGTAATCTAGAGTGCTTCTCCAGGGGAAATGGTTAACTCCACTCCCTTCTTGCTCCAGATCCACTAAGGTTATCCCCTAGGACCTTGTGAACATGGAGACCACACTTTCCAGTATGAAACCAACGAATGCTTATTGAACTACCTACTAATTGTCGGTCTTCAATTCTCAAGGCTGCTCATATCCCTGGATTATGCCACTCTTCTACAAATTCCTTAGTATTAGCAAACAACACCTAGAATATTTGAAAAGAAATCACTTGAGGTACAAAAAAGGAAAAAAACTTCTTCACTGATACTATTTAAGATGACTGGGGTAGGAATTCCATTTGAAAGTGAAATTTCCTTCCAAATGATAGTTTCCTCATTTTTTACAGATTGCTTTTACAATTTGGCACAGTGAAGACGCTATACCATGTTTATTTGTGCCTAAGGCCGATTTAAGTTTGGTTCCCATGCGCTATCAAAATATTTCATTGTTTTGGATGAAAACACCAAGGAAGAATCGTTATGTTCCAGGAAAAATTCTTTTTCGTGAATTTTTTTTTGCAATGCTCTTTCCATTTCTCCAGTATAACGGATAACATATTTGTATACTCTCTCCCTCACCATTATATTTTTTTTGGTATGTTCCTTTGCTTTTAAGCAACTTTCAGATTTTGCATTTAGCGTTGCATTTATTTTCCAAAAATGCTATCATGTGACGGGGCTCTAATATTAATAAAGCTATTCTCTGGTGCCAAGGTAGGAGTACTGACTCTTTAAAAACATTATGGGACAGATTAGTGCACTGTAATTGGACATTTGCAATGAGGGCCAGGCAGTCAAGATGACATCTTAGTGACTGAAAGAGATGAAGCAGCTTGGTGTAGTGGATAGAGCACGGATTTGATAATCAGAAAGTCATGGGTTCTAATTCCATCCACCACTTGTCTATGGTGTGACCTTGGGCAAATCACTTCACTTCTCTGTTCCTCAGTTCCCTCATCTCTAAACTGGGGATTAAGACTGTGAGCCCAAGTCTCATGTCCAATCCAATTTTGCTTGTATCCACCCCAGTGCTTAAATACAATTGCCTGGCACATGGTAAGTACTGAACAAATACCATAATTATAATTATGGGGATCTTCCCTAAATGGTTAACTACTCACAGAAAGACATTTTTCAGGAGATAGGAGTTACAAGGTGGAGGAAGGTGACCAATCTGATTGGTTCTGGCCTGACACCTATTCCTAAACTGTTCTGCATTCCCCTTCAAGCTGGGGTGGTGGAGAGAGGATGACCAAGGAGCCCAAGACCCAACAGTCAGGAGTGTGAATGAATGAATACGAAAACATGGTTGATGAAAGAAGAAGAGAAGTGGGGCTATTGGTGGGACAGAAGTCTGGTGAGATCATCATCACAGCTGATAATGATCAAGTCTCCTATCAGGAATGATTGATGAGTGTCACAGAGTGGAGACTTCAAGATGAAGAATTTAGGCAGAAGAATTGATTCCAGTACTTGAGCTTTGCTCAGGGCCAACTGAATCAACAGGATCCCTAATAAACTTTATACACTGCCATGAATTTCCATTGGAGACAGAACTGAATGCTGCCCCTGAATTCTGATTCCTAGGCAAGCCACAGCCAAGGTAAACAGAAGCAGAAAATAGAATCAGGCAGGCTATCATATCCTTTGTGGTACAGACTGTGGTGCTGACAAGGCATCAAAGCAGCCATCTTTACATAATGAGATAAATATCTTAAAGTTAGCCATGCTCCCAAAGAGGAGCAGCAGAAAGAGCATTGGCTTGGGAATCAGAGGAACTGGGTTTTAATACTGACTCTTCCAGTTACCTACTGGGTGACCTTAGGCAAGTTACTTAGCTTCTCTGCGCTTCAGTTTCTACATCTGCAAAATGGGGATGCAATGCTTGTTCTCCCTCCTAATTAGACTGTGAGCCTCATGTGAGGCAGATACTTGATCTGAATTGATTAACTTGTAGCTACCCCAGTTCTTAGTATAGTGCTTGGCTATAGTAATGCTTATTTACCATTATCATTAATAATAATTAATATGATGAGATATGATTATTATCAATCCTAATGGCAGTAATACTAATAGAATCATAATTAGCACCTGTGAATCTGTGCTCTCTTTTTCTTTTTCCCTTTCTTTGTTTTTTTCTTTGTTACTCATTCTCCCCCACCCCTCTTTTTCTCTCTTCCTATGAGTATCAATACCTTTGTGCATGTTTATAAATACATATGTATGTATGGGAAACAGACTAATTTTTCAAATAATTTTTCTGCTATTAGTAAAAGGATGTCACAAAATTGGCAAAGTGATTTGATTATTAGGAGTAACATATATTAGTAAGAGATGAAGAGGGGCTTTATTAAATCTTCAAACCAGGCTGGCAGAGGACCTTAGTGGATTTTCAAACTAGAGTGGAGGAAAAAGAGATCTCCACACCAAACCATAAAGAATGGATCTTCAAACTGTAGCCTGGCATGCACCACCAAGCTAACAACTTTTTCTGGGTATCATCATGTCGTGGGAAAATTAGCATCTGTCTTCTCTCATTTCTCTTAAATCTCTAAGAGATGGAAAATAGCAAAATCAAAGAACAATGAAGCAGACCTCTAATGAACCCTGAAAATATACGCTTCTATAAATAGTTCTGTGTTTGGAGTTTACATGGATTTGAAAACAGAGCTTGCAGTATGTACAGGGTAATAGGAATCTGATATTCACAGGTATTAAAAAAGAGGCATGTCAAATTCAGACCATTATACAAAATTGACTCCAAATGGATTTTGAGTCAAAGAGAGATAATTAGGTGCTTCCCTGAAGAAAGAGGCTTATTAGGAAATTAATCTCCATGGGATTGGTTCCCTTTTAGAATTTAAGTGATTCCTTCCTGTTCTCATATTTGAGTTGGCAATCCAAATATCTGCAAAACCACAGGCCCACCTTCCTGACAGCTACTTGATCACTGACAAAGGAGAGAAGGAAAAACATGATTCTGATACACCATATTGTAAAGGAGTATCAGAAGACTGGGGAGTTGCTTAGCCAACCTGGAAACACCAGGAAGGGGCAGAAGAAGTAGCGGGGTACAGGAGAGAGCGATGGGGAAAGATGAAGGATGGAGATAAGAAAGAGAGCAGCTTTAATACTTTAGGGGCATTTGTATCAGTTACTCACTGTGAGCATGGAAGCAAGAAGAAGGAAGGGAAGCATGTGTCCTAGAGGAAAGGATATATATGTGGAAGCCAGAGGATTTGGGTTCTAATCCTAACTCAGCCTTTTGCCCTCTATGTGATGTTGAGCAAGTTGCTTCAGTTTTCTGTGCTTCAGTTTCCTCAACTGTAAAATGGGGGTTCAATACCTATTTAGTCTGTGAGCCCCATTTGAGACAGGGACTGTATCCAGTCTGATTATCTTGCATCTAACACAAAGCATTTAGAACAGGGCTTGACACATAGTAACTGCTTAAGAAACACCTTTTTAAAAAAGGGATTGTTGGGTGGGGGCAAGTGATGGAGGAAGAAAACTGGCAGGGGCCAGACTTCAATCCAGAGAGAAGCCGTCTTGTATTTCTTCAGATGAGTTTGGAAATACTCAGACTTTGTCAAAGAGCTGGGATGAGTCAGGCTTGTGATCAGTTCAGAGCACTGTGGGAGCTGTCCCACACATTTCCCCAGTGGACTGGGCACCTATTTTTATGAACATCATCTGCAACATCAGCTGAAGAACAAGAGGGACCAATTAGCATAATAGGATTGAGATCATTGCGGCATGGTCCTTTGGACAAAAAGAAAAATTGCCCACTACGAAATGGAGCTTTTAGTGTTCAGAATGCTGAGCTATGAACAATGACTTCTATTGGTTTCAGAGAGACAGTGCTCTTTCTCCTTCATCCAGAACCATCCATTATTAATGAGTACTATTTCCGTGTGGGAGAGAACTGTTTGAAAAGTATTAACATAGCCCACAGAATGAGATTGACACTTCATTCCTTTCATTTTGCTGTTGGCGAGAGGTATCCCTGTAGATTTGTGTGCATCTGGACATTCCTAATATCCTTCGTGTTGGGTTCTCTGGACAGCTGTGATATGGAAATTTTCAGCCATGCCATCTTATTGCTTTACTTTTTTAGGTTTTATGTTTTAGAGTTTGTTTGCAGCAAAATGTCGGAATCAAGCGCTTGTAATGTGTGAACAAGATCAGTCAGGAAAAGTGGCTTATATCTCATCTCACATAAAATTTACCCTGGAGAACAAGAGAATACATTGAGGTCACTACTCATGTCGATATCCCCCTTTTTTCTTTCCATCAGTCCATAAAATACTTCATGGTCTATCTCCCCTGCTAAATTATGAATTCTGTGAAGGCAAGGATAATCTCTATTATCTCTATTACACTCTCCCAGCTGCTTAGTACAGTGCTCTGCACACAACAGAAGGCTCAGCAAGTACTATTGATGGGTTCTGGTTTGGTCACATTTTCAGTAACGGTTTTCTAGATAACTGGTTTAAACTTTGAGACCAGGTCCACTTGATTTGCTTCTCTTGACATCAGCTTTCCAAATTGATATTTTTAAAAAATTGACTATGGTTTAGGTGCTGCTTAGTGACATCAATCCACAACTTTCTTTCTCACCCATCCTTTCCCCTAGCCCCCTCTTTAAAATGACTTTTCATCAACAAATTTTCAAGATCAAAGTGAGCAGGGAACATATCTACTGACTTTGTTGTATTGTATTATTATTATTTTGGTATTTTTATAAGTGCTTACTATGTGTCAAGCACTGTTCTAAGCACTGGGTAGATATAAGTCCCTGTCCCACATAGAGCTCACAGTCCAAGTAGGAAAACAACAGGTACTGAGTCCCCAGTTTGCAGCTAAGGAAACTGAGGCAAAGAGAAGTGAAGTGAATTGACCAAGATCAAATAGCAAGCAATTGGCAAATCCGGGATTAGAAGGCAGGTTCTCTGACTCCCAGGCCCATGCTCTTTTCACTAAGATATACTGCTTCTCTCCCAAACACTTAGTACAGTTCTCTGCATACAGTAAGCTCTCAATAATTATCATTAATTGATTGAAAGGTGATGATATGATGCACTGAGGAAAACTGCAAATGTCCATCTTCATAGAGGTGAAACATTTGCACGGTAAGCATTCTCTGTCTCTCAAATTATAAGATTATAAATTGCAGGAAAAAAGACAGCTGCCTGTTTTAACATTTAATTTCAGTGCCCAGTACAGTATTACTCACTCTTAAGTTGTCCATAAATTCTTGATGACTGAATACCTGATTCTAGGACTTTTTAAAATTGCCCTTAGTTTTATTACTTCTCAATGGTTTTTCTCCCCATTTTTTTTTTTTGCATTGAACACCATTTCCCCTGGTTAGAAAGATGTTGTAGTTGTATTAGCTATCTTTGTCAAGTCTGTGCTATTTTGCTAAATTATCACTTGATGATAAAGATCTTAATAACAATTATTCAGCAAGATAGAGCTTAAGCACTTTTGGGTTTTTTTTAAAAAGCACATTATGGTTCAATAATGATACAGTTTTGTTCAAAGATTGCTGTTTTTCTGTTTAAAAGATGGCTGTTTTCAAATAAATTTTTTTGGGGAAAAATTACTATAATAAAGAAAGGGAAATGAATGAAAAATGTTGTCAGGGTTTTGGCACATAACTGAAACAATTGCAACCCAGAATTTATTTTCATTGCACTTAATTGCCGGGAATGTAGTGCTGAGACATGGGTATTTATCACCGAAGACAGATGTGGACAGAACTGGAGTTTAAGGGATGTCCTGCATAGGTCTACAATGATGTCCTACCCAGATGGACACCTCAATACATGTCTCAATGACTGCAGTGTCATTGCTCCTGACTAAGCCACTCATCACTGACTTAATTATCTGCCTGCTCTTATCTGGTCAAGCCAGGAATAGAATAATAAAAAGGAATGAGTCATTCTTTGTTGTTCCTGTTATTTAAGCAAATTTTCAAATTGACACAGGTCCCCAAAGAAGGAAAATCATGGAGTTATTGGTGTTGAAGTCTGAAGATCCCCATTCTACACTGCTCTTTAAAGGCTAAGTTATAAAGCCTAAGAAGAAGACTCATTTTTAATTTTTGGTTCTTCGGAGCATGATATAACTTCCCTTTGGGAGTTATAGACATGGCACCCATGTTCTGGATTACCTTTTAAAACATAGCAAAAAGAAGAAATTGATAGACATGACAAGATTCCCCCATTCTCCACTCCTCTACCTATCTCTCTCTCCCCCTCTCTTTTTCTTTCTATTTAATGATGCCTGTTGAACAATTACTATGTTCCAAGCACTGTACTAGGCACTGGAGTAGATGCAAAATAATCTGGTTGGACACAGTACCTGTTCCACATGAGGCTCACAGTATAAAACTGAAGGGAGGATGCTTTAATCCCTATTTTAGAGATGAGGTAACTGAGGCACAAAGAAGTTAAGTGACTTGCTCAATATCACCCAGCAGAAAAGTGACCAATCTGGTATTAGATCACCAGATTGGATCTTCCAATTCCCAAACCCTAGCTCCATCCACTAGGTTATGCCGCTTTCCCAAGCTTTCAGAGTTGCAGCCTCTTGGTAGCTAGATCGAACAAATATGTCCAGCATTATAATTTCATCTTTTGGGCCTTGGACATTTGGAATTGCCTTCCATATACTGAGAGATGATGATTGGACTGAAAAAGAATGATTGTGGAAAAACGTCCAACTGGCTGAACCACTCTAGAGAAAAAAAGTGATAGTGAGAAAGAAAGAAATACTGATTAAAGAAATGGTTTTTAGATTCATGCTTGCCTTGCTTGTTTATGTGCTTCCAGGGTTTTGTCATCAGCAGCACTGAATGGGTAATTCCACTGATGAAATCGAGGTATAGTGAATAGGTTGGTTTTAGAGGATTAAAGTGTACAGTCTGGGTTGTAGTAAGAAATCAGAGAGGTATGGTAGGAGGGGGCAAGGTGATTGAATGCCTTAAAACCAGTGGTAAGGCTTTTCAATTTGATGGAGGTGGATAGGCAACCATTGAAGATTCTTGAGGAGTGGGGAAACATGGACTGAATCACTTTGTAGAAAAGTGATTGAGGAAGCAGACTGAAGCCTGGACTGAAGTGGGGAGACACAGGAGGCAGAGAGGTCAGCAAGGAGAGTGATGTAGTAATCAAGGTGGAAGAGGATAAATGCTTGGAATAATGGTATTTGTTAAGTGCTTATTATGTGACAGGCTCTCTACTCAGTGCTGGGATAGATACAAGATAATCATGCTGGACACAGTCCATTGACCACATGGGGCTCACGTTTTCAGCTCTCTTTTATAGATGAGGTTACTAAAGCACAGAGAAGTTAAGTAACTTGCCCAAGGTCACACAGCTAACAATGGGTGGAGTCAGGATTAGAACCCAGGCCCTTTGATTCCCATGCTCTTTCCAAGTAGTTATTGTCTATTGTCTTCTGCTTCCTAACTTTTCTAATTTCCCCTTCCACGTCTTTTATATTTTCCTCTGGTAGCCTTGATGGATCTCTCATTTGTAATGGACCTCTTTCATAACGGCCCTCTCATTCATTGTTTTATCTTAGTCCTATATGAACATGTGGTTATTTAATGTTGACACAAATTTCTGTAGGTTTTTAAATATAATCTTAGGCTTTGGGTCTTAGTTTTTTTGTTTTGCTTTGTTTTGTTTTAGCTGAAAATTCTGAAGTGAACGGATTTTGCAAGGGTGATTTTTAAAAAGGACATGGTTGTATAGTTCTTTTTCCTTCACTCTCTTTCTCCGCTAACCAAAACCAAAGCCATTCTATACAAACAGCATATTTTCCTCTCAACTGTTCTTGTCTTTTAAAATATTTCTCAGTAATTGTGAGGTTTTGCTGCAATATCATCCATTCCTCAATTTCCTCAGGCACAGGACAGCAATCACTCTGTACACCTTCAACACATTACTTTCTCTGGAGGTCCTTAAGGGGAAATCTCCTTTTCTCATTCCACTTCAATCCAAATTGTCAGCAGCCCCATATCGATTACAGACATCAAAAAGTCTCACTTTGGTGTGGAATAAGGTGAATAGTTTGGGAAGACCTTCTCACACGCCCCTTGCTCCTGCCTCTCTTTCTTTCCTTTCCCTTTTCACCAACTCTCTGTCCATCTCCTTTCACTGCTTCTCTGTTACACCATGGGAGATGAGCTCTTGTGTTAGGTTTTTCCAAGTATGGAAGAACCTAAAGTAGAAGGCAGAGAGGAGGAAAAATTAGGAGGCCACCATCTAAAAGATCATGTTTGATTCCCTCACTTGGAGTGAATAAACAGCTTTCTTAGGCTCCTGCTAAAATAATTGGACTTTTCTCCATTGTCTGCTTCAGCAAAGATGGGAGAGTAATACCTTTGGTAGAGACCAAAAGACCTTAGAGAAATATGACCATTCCTGGCTTGTTTTTTTCATGGAATGTCACAAAGCAATTGTTTATAGGAGTTTGCAATCTTCTAGATTATTCCCATATCTTCTTTAAGCTTGATGCTTAAAAATATAATTATAATAATAAGATGTTGGATATTTCCTTAAGGCCCTCACTCAATCAATTAATCTATCAATAAGAAATATTTATTCATCACCTATTATGGGCAGATCACTGTAAGTGCTTGGGAGAGTACAGTGGAGTTAGTAGACATGGTAGCCCTATAGCAGTTTGCTACCTAGTGAAGGAAAAAACATGAAATAATTTGCATGTAGTTGGAAGAAGGAAAGTGGGATATGTTTGCAAGTAAAGATTCCACAGAAATCACAGTACTGTAATGATTAGGTGACAGGCTAGAGTGCCTTTCTGTTTCTTAGTTGGATAACAGGAAGCACATGAATTGTGTTTTCAGCGATTTACATTTGTACCTACCATATTCCTACTGCCGAGAGATGAAGTGATGCTGAAATATTACTGGAACCCCCTAAAAGAAGGATATGTCAAGTCACTGGATAATTTTGCTATTGCATTGCTCGGTAGGTATGACCACTCTTCAAAAAACTACAGTTCATGTTGCTTAGGTATTTGATCCCCTGGAGGATAAAATTAGGATCTGAATCTGGCAGAGGGGATAATAACTGTAATAGAAGTTATTATAAGACTATCCTCCAGCTAGAATCAGAAAATACAGAAGTTTGGAGATATTAAAGAATGTATATCTAATTCACCGAGGGCTCATTGATGTCACAGGGAGCAGAAGGAATCAGAATTTTAGAGTCACAGCATCAAGCTGTTGCTGTTTCTCCATTCCTGATCCATTCCCAGTTCTTTGAAGCCAAATCAAGACCATCCTTTTCCATGATACTAATATGCCCATCTATTTAAGGGGGAGGCAGGATGGTTAGTTGATAAAGTTGCCCAACTATTAGGATCCTGCAACTCCCTCACATTTCAACCTAAACAAAGAGTAGTGAGCAATATCAACTTTGCTTCTCCAAACAATTTTTTTTAAATAATCCTTGTTAAGCTCTTATTATGTGTTGAGCACTGTTCTTAGTACTGGGGTAGATAAAAGTTAATGAGACAGACAGAGTCTATCTGAAATAGGGCTCCTGTCTAATTAGGAGGGAAAACAGGTATTGAGTCCCCATTTTACAATTCAGAAAACTGAGGCACAGAGAAGCAAAGTGACTTGCCCAGTGTCACACAGGAAGCATTGGCAGAGTGGGGATTAGAACCCAGATCCTCTGACTCCCATGCCCTTACTCTTTCCACTAGGCCATGCTGCTTCTTTTTCTTTTAAATGTTTGTCAGACATGCAGCTACAAAAGTGGCAAGTGCTTACCAGAAATCAGGATGGGCCCAATTAAATTTAGAAAATGAAACTAAAAGTAATTTAATATCCTCCTTCTTCCCATATCTCCTTTGTGTTTAGCTTCTTTGGAATGTGCCAAGTTTGAGCTAGTTCAGTGTACTGAATAATGATATTTGTGGTATTTGTTAAGCTCTATGTGCCAAGCACTGTATTAAGCACCGGAATAGATACAAGACAATCATATTTTACACAGTGCCTGACCCATATGGGGCTCACAATCCAAATGTAAGGAAACCCGGTATTTAATGCCCACTTTCATATGAGGAAACTGAGGCACAGAGAAGTTAAATGATTTGCTCAAGTCACACAGCAGACAAGCGGCAATGTAGGGGTTGGAACCCAGGTCCTCTGACTCCACTACACTCTGAGGGTACTTGGAATTGGTGCCATGAGATGTCTTACCCCAACAGAGTCGTATGTCCAGTACATTGTTCCACACTCAATACGTAACTGCAGCTAGAAGATGAGTAGAGAATTAGAGGAATAGGGGCCTGAAGGAGGATCGGTAAAAGGAGATAAGACAAAGGAGAGTGGAGAATATCAGTATGCCTTCCTGGAAATAGCACTAAACTTGAAGTCAGGAGACCTGGATTCTAATCCCTCTTCTGGCACTGGGCAGATGTGTGACCTTGGGAAAGTCACTTAGCATTTCTGGGCCTCATATTTTTGGTTTTGTTTTCTTATAGTATTTGTTAAGCACTTACTATGTGCAGGTTTCTGATTCTTCATCTGAACAATGGGGATAAGATAAATGCTCTCATCCGCCTTTGATAACAGCTTATATTGGTCCAAAATCTCTGCTCATCTATCTTGTATCTATACCTGCACTTAGTAACTAGGAACACCTTAAAAATGTTATCATTATCATGGTCAGTGATAGACAAAATACACCTGATTTTGCCAGTTTGGTCTAATAACATTTTGGCATCTCTAACTCTTTAAAACTTATTTGCCAAAGTACTTTACCATATCAAAATGCTTCTCATATTGATAAAGAATTTTAACCACACTTTAATAGAATTCTTTAACATTTCTATTGAATCTGCATTAAAAAACATACAAGACAAAGCACCAACTTAAAAAGAAATTAGGGCAACTGAAGAAAGTGGATAATTAAAGTTTTAAAAAAAACTTCCCTGGATGTGATTAAACTGTGCCGAATCTAAATTGTTGCATATAATTTCACAGACTTCTGAATTAAATGCAAATGTGTGCAGCTCGAATGAAAGTAACAGGGAAAGGGAGATGCATGTTGTTTGGTACTATTAAATTTGCATAGCAGGTGTAGGCAGTCGAGACAATGACAAAATCAGACATGATTGGCCTACAAAGAGAATGGTGTTATTGCTGGAATCCGTTTGCTAGCAGTAGCAGGAAATCTAAATTTACTGTGTGAATCTAGAAAGAAAGAAGATCACTAACTCCGGACAGTTGGTTGCCCATTCGTTGATAGGTACTTCATTGTACATTAGTACAATGTGGGCATGTCTGAACATGGTTTATAATCAGGTTTCAATTTGCTGTCTCAACAGTTTCAATACTGTGCTTATTCTCTACCAGAATGATTGTAAATGCATCCCCTAAACTTAGCTGGCAACTGTATGGCAACAAAGTGTAAGAGAATAAGAATATAATCACACATACCAAATCTGATTTTCAAAGAATGTGGCTATTTCACCTCAGAACAAGCCCAGAAATGATCAGAGATGGGTCATCCAGCCTGTCGTATTCAATTATAAATAATTGAGCAGGAAAGAAGATTTTGGGCAGACTGTGAGAGCTGTGTGGGGCATGAGGGGGAAGGGTAAAGAGAGGACAAGGAAAATCAAATGCCCAACACTCCTGAAATGGGAAAATAAGGGCCAGGTGAAGAGAGTTAGATGAGGTGATGGGTAAGATATTATGTGAGGGATGAGATTGAGCCATTCAAACCATGTCAAAAGCAATAATTCATCATGGTTTGAATTACATTATAGTATGCACAAAGCTTAATATTCCCCGGGGAATGAGTCTGTCACTTTCCAAAGGGAACATATTGTGCCAATATCACGCAGTGATAACTGTACATAGCATACCAACACAATATCACATGAAAATAATTTGATAAAACACAGGATCATTTTTTCCTAATTAATGCTGGACAGTCAATCCTTTCTAAATTCCAAATATCCAATATTTCACCCCATGTTTTTGGATGGTACACTCCTAGGGAATTAGGGAACTTTCTTCTGCCTGTGGGTGTCAGAGCAGAAGAAGGCAAGATGTTAAAAAAAAATAGTTAAGCTTGCACATGTGAAATTTGTCAAGACATAGAAAATATAATGCAAATTTTATTTTAGAGGAAAACTCAGAATACTCTCTTTTGACCTCTGTTTCCCTACTCCCTCTCCCTCCCGTGTTGCCTATGCATTTATATCTGAAACCTTTAAAAGCACCTGATGTTCACCCCAGTCCCACAGTACTACTGAACATGCCACACACGATTTATTAATTTATATTGATTTGTCTCTTCCCTCTAGACTGTAAACTTCTAGTGGGCAGAGAATCTGTCCTTCAACTTCCTGTTGTACTCACTCAAATGCTTAGTACAGTGCTCTGAACACAGTAAGCACTCAATAAATACCATTGATTGATAGGGATCATGGGGTCAAATATCATCTCATGATTTCAATCAAGCAAAACAGGTGAATTGTATTGATGTTGAAATACAAAGAGCAGAGTAAATGTTTGCTCAGATCGCATTGGACACCAGGATTCTAGGAGTAATGCCATCAGGTGGGCTGGAAAAAAATATTGGACTCCCCATTTAAAAGGCATAAAATGAGCAGTTCTGAATCATGCTGGTTGTTGTTAGTAAAGGAAAAATGAATAGTGCCCAATTTTTCTTAAAACTCATTTCCTTAATGTATTTTACAGGGTCCATTTTAAGGGAAATAAAGAAGAGAGCTTATTCATTCCCATATGTGTTTCCCACAGATAGAGCAGCACACTTGCTGGAATCTGGCTATCTCCCAGGATCCACTGAGGATAGGCAAACTGTGTACCGGCCTGCTGTTAAGCTAAAGGCATTCGCGTGCAGTTATTTTGCTGCTGTAGAAGTGATAGCAGTAGCAATGGCATTTATTGAGTCCTCTCTGAGTGCAGTACTCTATCCCTAGCCCTTGGGGAGTACAAAACAAGCAGATAGATCAATCATCAATCAATCAATCAATAATATTTATTGATGTTCTGCACTAAGCTCTTGGGAGAGTATAATGCAAGAGACACATTGCATGCCCATAAAGAGCAGTGTGGCCTAGTTGAAAGAGCAGGGGTTTGGGAGTCACAGGAAATGGGTTCTAACTCCGGCTCTGCCATAAGTCTGTGGTATGTGACTTGCCCAAGGTCACAAAGCAGACAGGTTGTGGAGCCAGGATTACATCACAGGTCCTTTTGATTCTCCGTCAAGCAAACCGGGTTGGAAACAATCCCTATCCTACATGGGGCTCAAAGTCTCAATCCCCATTTTACAGATGATATAACTGAGGCACAGAAAAGTGAAGGGAGTTGCCCAAGGTACCCAGCAGACAACTGGTGGAGTCAGGATTAGAACCCATGACCTCTTGACTCCAAGACCTATGCTCTATCCACTATGCCATGCTACTTCTCAACTCCTTGTGAGGAGTTGTGCCTGTGTCCTATTCACTAGACCACACTGCTTCTCCACTGTACCATATAAAAAAGTGCCTAAAAATAAGGGCTCAGGCTAAATGTACCTAAATGTGAGACTTGACTGATAGGTTAATATGACTTGGGATGCTGGGAATTAGTATTGGAAAGCATTTTGGAGGAGGTGGGATTTCAGGAGAGCTTTGATTTTGGAAGGCTGTGGACCAGTGGGTTTGTAGAAGGAGGAAGAGAGTTCTGAATCAGAGAACTGTGTGAGGAGATGGGGATAAGCAACATCTATCCATAATGACAATTCTCTTCTACCAATTCAGTAAACATCACAGATGTCTTAACCAAAGCCTTCATTTGTAGAATTGCATGCAAACCAAGCTACATGATAATGCAATCCTGAAAGCAAGGCACCAGATTCTAATTTAAAATAACACCTACTATAGTCCACTTTTGAAGTTTTTGAAAGGTGTATTTTTTTAATAGTTTACTGCTATTTCCTTTGATATTCAGCCTTGAACAATTTTCATTTGAAAAGGTAATTGTATGGTCCCCTGAGTCCTCAAAACAACAGTAATTAGATATTCAAACACTGATTCAAACAAAAAGATTTCTCAATTACCAAAGAAAATGGTGTGAACATCTTGCCTTTTGTCTAAATACATTGATCATTTTAATTACAAACTATAGAGAAAAGAAATAGAATCACAGTATTCAGGATTTTTGAACACTTGATTTCTAAAGATAAAATAGTGCCCCATCGACAGAAATACAGAGAGAAGCAGCGTGGCTCAGTGGAAAGAGCACGGGCTTTGGAGTCAGAGCTCATGAGTTTGAATCCCAGCTCTGCCACTTGTCGGCTGTGTGACTGTGGGCAAGTCACTTAACTTCTCGGTGCCTCAGTTCCCTCATCTGTAAAATGGGGATTAAGACTGTGAGCCCCACATGGGACAACCTGATTCCCCTATGTCTACCCCAGCGCTTAGAACAGTGCTCGGCACATAGTAAGCGCTTAACAAATACCAACATTATTATTACTTATGTTGGTATAAAAAAATCATATCTGGTTATCATGAAGTCAAGAATATAATAATATTTGGAAGGTGAAAAGGTGCTGAAGTTTTGACTTGAGATCCATAATGCAGTTTTTTGATTTTATATATCCTCCATTTTGCTAGTTCTTGGTAAAGGTGTTCCTGAAAAACCTCTTAGTAATTGTAATAACAATAAACAGCATGGAAAGAGCATGGGCCTGGGAGTCAAAAGACTGGGTTTTAATTCCAGCTCTGTCAATTGTCTGCTGTGAGACCTTGGGCAAGTCACTTGACTTCTCTGGGCCTCAATTACCTCATCTGTAAAATGGAGATTAGGGCTGTGGGCCCCATGTGGGACAGGGCCTTTGTCCAACCTGATTACCCTTTATGTACCCCAGTGCTTAGAACAGTGCTTGGCAAATCCCATTATTATTATCATTATCATTATTATTATTATTATTATTTAAGAAGTAAAGATGCCAACAGGGGAAAGCTATTTGGGACATGAGCCAAAACTAAGTTAGTCAGTCGAGTCGTGAAGTAGCATGGCATAGTGGATAGAGCACAGGTCTTGGAGTCAGAAGGTCAAGGGTTCTAATCCCATATTGAGTAATCTAATCTAATCCCATTAACTAATCTAATTCCATGATAAATGCTTAGTACAGTTCTCTGTACAGAGTAAGCACTCAATCAATATGACTGAATGAATGAATCCTGGCTCCATCAGTTGTCTGCTGGGTGCCTTGGGCAAATCCCTTCACTTCTCTGTGCCTCAGTTATCTCACCTGTAAAATGGGGATTGAGACTGTGAACCCTATGTGGGACAGGGATCGTGTCCAAGCTGGTTTACTTGTATCCACCCCAGCACTTAGTACAGTTGCGAGTGAACAGTATTCACTTGAATACCATTATAATAATAATTATTATTATAATTACCTTTGGGTCAAGGGTCCGTCTTCTATTGGGAGAAAGGCTGGAATTAAGAGACCCAAACAGCTCAGATCCAGGGGCGGATGGCCTCATGTGGGGTGTTGCCAGTGTGGGAAAAAAACATGAGAGAGAAAACTCAGGGGAAGAAGCTCAGCTTAGGCTTCCAGAGGGTTAGAAAGCTGAAAGGACAAAGGTAGCGGGGCCTGGTGGGAGGGAGGTGTGGTGGGGTTACATGTCCTCTAGTCACAGACACTGGGGAGGAACAACCTGTCCGTTTCATTTCCGATGAAGTAAAAGTTGGCTGCTGATTCTATAAAAACTTCAATGTAGCTATAGGTATTGCCATATTGCTTCATCTACACTCTAAACTCATCGTGGGTAGGAATGTGACTGCTAACTCTGTTGTATCATACTGTCAGAGCACTTAGTATAATAGTAATGATGGCATTTGTTAAGCACTTACTATGTGCAAAGCACTGTTCTAAGCACTGGGAGGATACAAGGTGATCAGGTTGTCCCACGTGGGGCTCAGTTTTAATGCCCATTGTACAGTTGAGGTAACTGAGGCACAGAGAAGTTAGGTGACTTCCCCAAAGTCACACAGCTGACAAGCAGCGGAGCTGGGATTTGAACCCATGACCTCTGACTCCCTAGTCCATGCTCTTTCCACTGAGCCATGCTTCTGCACATAGTAAGTGCTCAACAAATACCACTGATGATGATGATGATGATCTATAGCTGAAAACACAACTGTGGGTAATTCTGGTAAAATCAGAATGGGTTCATGAATAGTATTCCTATAAGAAAATTGGTTTCACCTTAAGATGTGGTTTTTAGGAACAGATTATGTTGAACATTCTGGAAAAGTATCTGTGTCTCCTTTCTTCACCTTGGAGCAGGGACATCTATTGCATTGATTTTCTTGCCACTGGATGAAGAATTAAAGTTTCCAAAATAAATCTTGAATATTAGCTGGTAGTTGGTGGTGTGGTGGGGGAAGGGAGAGAGAAAGAAAGAGGAGCAAGCACCGAGAGGAGAGAAATGGGGAGAAAGAAGAGAGGTGAGAAAGAGAGGAGAGAAGGAAAGAGAAGGAAAGTAGGAAGAAAAAGAGAAGGGAGGAAAGTGGGGATGATAGATGAAAGTAAGAGAGAAAAAGAGGATAGAGAAGGGAGAGAAAAAGAGAGAAGAGAGAAAAAAGAAAGAGCAGAGAAGAGAAGATCACAGATTTTAGATTAGGACAAACTCACCAAATGAAAACAAAAAAAGATGCACAGCTTTCAGTCAGGGGAGTGGTAGCGGGGGGAATCTATGCTTTTATCCTTATTATCTTTTCCTTTGGTGCAGGCTAGCCTTAGGCAAAGATTTGAAACATCGGCTTGAGAAATATTTTCTTCTGTGGAATGTCCCCGGGGAAGCTTTGACTGAGATCCAAATTCAGTCTATTGTAATCTGCTTTCATGATGGGACATATGGAACGACAGATTTGCGCAGGGTGGCAATAGGCAGATGTAGGGTGGAGATAATGCTCAACTCCGCAGTCAGAGAGAGACAGAGAGAGCACGTAGGCTTGTTCGCTTCTATCCATTTCACTTGGGAACGGAAAAGAGTAAAATGGGATTTCATTGTGGAAAACTAATGAACCTAGAGAAAAACACTAAGCTGCATCCAGGTATTTAATGGGCAAAGGAAAACTGGGACTTTGCTGTGCTGACAAAGTCCTGGGGGCAATAGGAGAAATTACATTACATCAGGGTTTGAAATGAGGTGAAGACTCGAAGAGTACATTTCAGGTCCTGATCTTAGAGAAACCTCATCCAACAATGAAATTACATACCTGAGTGTGAGAACGATGTTGACAAAGTGTAGGAAGCCTAGGGAGGAGGGGGAAATGATACTTAATGGGATGGTGGAATTAATTTTGAACATTTTTCTCTTCAAGTTATCTAATGAGGATATGATAGCAGCTTTCAAGTATTTGGAACGTGAGGGGAATTTTTATGATGTCGTCTAAGACAATATGATGAGGGGGATATTAAAAGGAACAGAATGAGAGAGGGAAAAATTAGGTTCTGCTTAATTGTAAGGGCTCCACCATTCGGTTAGACAAGTGGCTGGTAAGTAGAGGAAGTTTTCTTGCTTCAGATCCTTTAAGAAATAATTTTGAGCCTTGGCTGGGACCAGACCTCAGCCAAGCTGAATCTGGAAGAGCATTAACTATAGGCATAACTGAATACTCAATCAATTAATTGTATTTATTGAATGCTTACTGTGTTTAGAGCAAAATACGAAGCACTTGAGGGAGTGAAATATTTCAGTGTTGGTAGACATGTTCCCTGCCAAAGATGAGCTTATAGTCTATATAGAGGGAAATACAGCTATTAACATAAATAATTACTGATATGTTCATAAGTGCTGTGGGGTTCAGGGAGGGGTAAATTAAGGATGCCAATCTAAATGCAAAGGTGACATAGAGAAGAAGAAATGAAAGCTTAGTCGGGGAAGGCCTCTTGGAGGAGATGTGCTTTTAATTAGACTAATAATTTAATAATTCTGCTCTTTCTCCCTAATATATTTGATCCAGTGACTGAGAGATCAGGAAACGAGGCAGAACAGGACAAAGAAATGAAGCAATGGAATAGGGAACAAAGGAGAAAAGGGTTAATTTAGCAACCCTGTCCTCCCAATGCCCTGAAACTTATTGAACTCATCCTATACATAGGACACTATGAAATCATGGCTTCCTCAAATGTGGATAAATCTTCACACAACTGACTGGCACTTAGGGCCTGGGAATCAGCTGACTAGTTTGAAAAACTCGATTGAAGAAAAGTATACTGTGACATGAAAATATAGAACAGGGAACTCCGAGTGGAAAACGTTGAAAAAGAGATTGTGAGTTAGAGATAAAGATTGTTTTCTTGAACTTGAAAGCAAAAGGGTAACGGATTCCCAGGTTGCATAATTATCATCTCTGTCACACCTGGTAACACTAGAGAGCAAACTAATCCGGGAAAATTCAGACTTCACTTGCACTTGACTGCAGAGTCACCATATTAGCATATTTTACATTTGAGTGAAACCTTTTCTTTTACCAAAGTGCCTTTAGGATTCCTTTTCAATGGGCCAGAAACCATTATTGAGAATGAATTCCTCTCTTATCACTTACGCTGGCCACTTGTATGCCTTGGAAACACAAGCATTTCAATCATGCAATTAATCAGTCAGTCAATCAAAGCATTTACTGAGCACTATCTTGTGCAGAATACTGTACTAAGCACATGGGAAAGTATAATTAAATTAAACAGACATGATCCCTGCCCTCAAGGAGCTTAGTTTCAAGTTCTCCCAATCAATCAGTCAATCAATGGTATTTATTGAGTGCTTATGTTTTGCAGAGAACCGCATTAAACACGTGGGAGAGGACAATGCAACAGGAAGGAATGTGGACATGGAAGGATGTGGACCTTCATTTTTTAATGTTGTGGTAATTTTAATTATATATCACTGTTCTCTTTGCTAATTTTGCCCCTTTGTTGCATTTATCAATTGTGGGTGTGAGGGTGAGATTTAAAGGACTGTAGACCATGCTATCAGTCACCTTGTCTTTTTTTATGGTACTTGTTAACTGCATACTATGTAATAGTACTAGTCTAAACACTGGCTAGATTAAAGTTAATTGGCCAGATACAGTCCCTGTCCCACATGGAGCTCACAGTCTACATAAGAGGGGGAATAGGTATTAAATCCTGCATTTTGCAGTTTGAGGAAACTGAAGCAATGTGAAGTTAAGTGACTGGTCAAGGGTCACACAGTAGGCAAGTGGCAGAGACACTAATTTTCTGAAATGAATCCTGACTGCATATGTTAGAATTGCTTCAAGATAGAAATAGATCAATCAATAATGTTTATTGAGAACCTGTTCCGGCTGAGCACTGAATGAAGAACATGGGGGAGTAAGGTAGAATTAGAAGTCACCATCCCTGGCCTCAAGGATCTTAGCATCTACTCTTTGCAGATCAATGTACTAAGCACTTGGGAGAGTACAACAGAGTAAGAAGAAATGATTCCTACTTTTGAGCAGATTACAGTCTAGTGAGGAGCATACATTTGAGCACACGATAGCATGTCTGCTTTTAAACCTTTAGATATTTGTAAGTAAAAAAAGAAGAAAATTACTATTTTAACTCTCAGATACTCAGCAAATTACTAATCACAGATCTCTCTCATGAAAAATTAATCCCCAGGCGTTATGCCTGGCATTACTTTGCCATAAGAAATTGCATTTTATCTCTCATGCAATGAATGGGAGATTTAAGAAAAAAAATCGATAAAAGAAATTAAATAGAGTCAGTCTCCCTCAGACAATAAAAATCAATTCTCTGATAGCGGTACCTAAAAAAGAAGGTTTATTTTCAATATTCATCTGGATACTAGTTTCAAAGAAATTGATTTTTTATACTTAAGCTGTCACAAACTATAACAAGCAATGATTACTTGTAATTTTCCAAATTATTTTAAAAAAAGAACTGATTCCATAGAGATTGTTTTGTTTGTGTGTGTGTGCGCACACACGTGCATATGTGTGCATGTATGTTCATGTGCGTGCTTGCGTGTGTGTGTGTGTGTAATGCTGGACTGGCTTTTTCACTAAAAGAATGGCTTATCTGATTTCTGGTAATGACTAAATTGGAAAATAAATATTTACTAGCTGTGTGGAATTGAGTCTCTTTGCAAACCTATGACATCTTATTTGAGTTCATCATAATGAAATAGTTCAATTGTTATATATGAATATATGTTTTTCCCTTTTCTCACAAATGGATACTATTCAAGATCAATCTACATTTATGAGGTAAAGAATACATTTCAAATTCCCTGATTATTGGTGCAGAAAGTCAGCTTATTCTCATTTTTGGTAAGAAAAAGAAATGTCATCCCTATATTCAATTAATATTCCTCTATTCTATTCCTCTGTATAATTCCTAACAGGCAAAAGCACTAGGTAATATACTTATATAATATGTAATGTGTATACACATGCATACACACACAAACACACACACACAATATTTAATCTAAGTAGATGACCCAAAATGAATTTGAAAATAATTTTGTCCTAAAATAATGATCATTCTATTTCAGGGAAGATTGAGTGTCTATAATTCAAATAACCCTAAAATTAAAGTACCCTAAAGGAAATGTTCCAAGTGTCTGACTTACCAGGTTGCAGGACTCTTCCTTTGAAGCTAAGATCACTTTGACAATTGTTCTACAGTACACGATGTAAAGAAGAGCAAAGAAAAACCTAGCAATTACCATATTGCTTTTCCAAATGCCATGGTGGATAAGACAAATATGGTTCACAAACAATCATGGTAAATTCTTGGCATCCTTTTCATGCTTTCATTAATATGGACCATTGTGGTGACTGTCAAATCTCAGATAAATTCACTAACCACTGTGTTTAATAACAAGTACAGAAGCATTTGCTAAAATAACCTCATCTCACAGAATTAGATGTTCCTGCTGTGGTCTTTATATCTTACATTTATGGTGTAATATTCTCCTCTTTATTAACAATAAAGTGCCACTAATCATAATAATAATGGCTTTTTGAAGCTTCATAAAGCCTCATGAAACAGTGCCTATTGACAAAAAGGATTTTGGTGCATCTTAAGAAAAAGAGACTTAATAGAAAAGAAAAGCCTATGCCATCTTTAATCATCATGCCTGTCCTTGAAGAGGCTTCATAAAATCTACACAACCTTAAAGATTTGCAGAAATTCTCAGCATTTCATTCTTCAAGGCCCAAATTCACCCCAGGAACTTCCATATTCTCTCCCAGGGTAATCACAATTTAATGATATATCTGATTTCTGGAATTCTAGGATACTTGTCTTTAGGTGGGTAAACCTACTCTTTAAATGGAGCCACAGTTCTCCATATTACCCATAATGACTTGCCCATTTCAACAGTCGGGGATTTCCAGGGGAATGTGTAGTGGAAAACCACATTTCTTTCATTTCTTTTCTATTTGTTGAGGAAGGTGAAGAATTGCAATTAAACATGATGTTTCAACTTCACAAGGGCACTTACCAAATGACTTCAGAACTGGGAACAAGTAATGATTTCCAATATAGAAGAATGGATCTGTGAATTCTATTGAGTAAGTTATGAAAGTGCTTTAAAGTCAGCAAGATTAAATGGCTAGGTTAAGTGTCTAATTTTGTAGTTCTTTTAAACCCGGTAAACTCTGAGACTCTTCTTAATGGTAGGATTAAATGTGGTTTTCAGTTACAAATATTCCCTGTAGGTTAGATTCTGTATTTTATGCTTATCACAAACAGTGAGGAAATAACTTTCTGGGTCTTTTACGAGTCCTTTAAAATGCACCCACTTGGGGAAATCATATTTTCTTGAAGGAAATGAGGCGTGTCCAATCACACAAAACGTGAGAAAATCCCCTGAGAGTTGACCTCTGCCACATGTAAAAGAAACTGTTCAGCGCCTGAGGTTTCATGGGTTTCATGCATGAAAATCAGATTTTCTGGCCACCAGTGCTGTTCAGTAAATAAATAATCCATCACCGTGTCAAAGAGTTGAAACATGGCGTTGTGGCCATCACTGACTGAATAGAGATTTTTAGGTAGCAACTTAAGCAAGCTGTCTGCATGTCTGTGTTAGCAGTGAAAGTCAGTGATTTAA
This sequence comes from Ornithorhynchus anatinus, assembly GCF_004115215.2. NCBI lineage: Eukaryota > Metazoa > Chordata > Mammalia > Monotremata > Ornithorhynchidae > Ornithorhynchus > Ornithorhynchus anatinus. The sequence goes on from NC_041746.1 coordinate 30,356,783, forward strand.
TTTCTTCTGTTTTAAGTTATGGTATCACTAGAAACTGCAATGGATGGTGAGATCATTCATCGGAATGAATGCGGGAGCGTAAAAGAAGTTTACATGGCAGCTCACCTCAGAGTGCAGAACTCAACAGCATTTAATGAGAACCCATGTGCAAAATACAGGACTTAGTGGTTATTACAGTTGAGTGAGTGTTTATGATGCCTTCTCTCAAGGAGATTACTATCCAATGGTATTAACATGACTTGCTGGTGATGTGACATCATTGAACAAAATGGAAAAGTAAATGTCTTTCCGTTTTATATTTTACCTTGTGATGCCCCTAACGTTACAGATAGTATTTTTTAACTCCTATTTAAATAACTGTTGGTTAAAAACTAAACTGTAAACATTCCTAGTAAGGTTTCAATATTCTCTATGCAAGTTCTCAACAGCAAGCAATTTAGATCCACTGAGGCTCAAATTTCAATTTTATATTAATTGTGCTTTATCATTCTCACTTAAAGCTGTCTTTTGTCCAGTTACAGGAAGCAAAATCCAGAACATCAATTAGCATATAAAATCTACTTAGCTCCCAGATCCTTATAATTACAAATCCACAGCTTTAAATTTTCCACTTTTTATTGCTTTCCCTAAATAGAAAAGGATAATCAATCAATAAATCAATCAATTATATTTACTGAGCACTTACTGTGTGCAAAGCACTGTACTAAGTGCGTGGGAAAGTAAATATAACAGAGTTCATCGACACATTTCCCATCCAGTGGTATTGTTACGTGTTTACTATGTGCCCAGCACAGTTTAAAATACTGGGACAGGTAAAAGATTATAGGATCGAATCCTGTCCCACATGGGGCTCACAGTCCAAATGGGAAGAAGTAGGATTTAGTCCCTGTTTTATATATGAGGAAACTGAGGCATGGATAAGTTGAGTGATTTGCCCAAGGCCATACAGCAGACAAGTGGTGGAGCCGGGATTAGAACCCAGGCGTATGCTCTTTCCACTGGGACATGCTGCTTAGTATGGCATAGGTGGGCATATATATATTTTGTTCCAGGACTGGAGTGGGTGGAAGGGGTAGGATTGTGAGGACCTCATCCTGAACTTGAATCTCTTCCCTCGGCTCTCGGTAACGGTGAGAATGGGTCAGACCTCAAGTCTACCCACACTTTTGCTATTCCATAATACTGAGCATCCTCAACTGAGTATGAACTGAGCTTTTCTGACTCTAAATGTGAAAATCCAAGCATTTAAAGTAAGAGTTGCTGTTGGGGTCTGGGGCAAGATAGGGTAACAAGAATTGTTCCAATTCTAAGGCAAGTTGGCCTTGAGAAAAAACAGATATCAGAAGATGGATATTCTAGTCCCAGCACTGCCACTGGTTTAGCATATTTTAGATTGTAAACTCCTTGTGAGCAGGGATCATGTCTTCACCCATATTGCACTTTGTTCAAGCACTTGGTTACATGCTTTACACACAGTAAATCCTCAATAAATCCTAATGATTGATACAATTGATTGATATTCTTTAAACAATTTCATTCCCTTCAGAATACCATAAAACAGTACCTTTCCTCAATCATTTGTATCTTTTAAGTCTTGCAAACAGCTCATTTATGGAATTTCTCTGTCATCTTTCCCATTGGAAGACAACTGTAGTCAAAATACTGTGAGCACCCATTCATTTTAATACACAGCTGAAACTCCGTTCACTCTGTCAAACATTTCAAGCATGACATTCCATTCAAGAGGAACACCCTAATGAAACTATTCACCAACTGGATAGAAAATAAAATGGATGAAATTTCTCATTGTAAGGAGAATAAACTTCTCTGTTCGCTTCTTTTTAATCTATCAACCCTTCATTTGTATTAAGGATTAACACGGAAATCTGCATACATTTTCCACTTAGATGTTTTCAAAGAGAATTTGGTCCTGTTTCTGCACTTATAATATGATATGCTGAGGTTGGCAGATAACCAGGGGAAAAAAAAAATTCTGAAAGACATGGATCCTCAGAGAAATCATTCTTAATTTGGTCCTTCTCCAGAATTCTACTATTATCAGGAGTATTTGGTTTGGAAATGCATAATGGGAAAATTAATTTCACTTCTCAACTAAATGGGCCTATTTCTTAGTCAAAGGAGCCAAAGGAAAGCCCAGTCCACAGCCAATTTAAAAATCAAGTTGAAAGCACTGAATTTGTTTTAAAAATAAAAGATAGAGACTCCTTGCCATAAGATTCAAGACACTCAATTAGCACTTTCTCCTTTAATTATCCTTGCTCTTTTTCTACTTCCCTTCTTTAGGGCCAATCTCTCAACCTCTTTCTTGCTTGCTTCACCCACGACTGATTAGTTGCTAATGTCCTCCCCAATCCCTGGGTAAAAATCTCTGCCTATATATCTGATAGATGAGCATTCTCGCCATCTTCAAAGCCTTACTGAAATCATATTACTGCTATTACTACTATGCTATTTGTTAAGCACTTACTTTGTGTCAAACACAGTTTTAAGCACTGGGGTTGATACAAGGTGATCAGATTGGATACAGTCCCTGTCCCACAAGAGGCTTGCAATCTAAGGGAGAAGGAGAATAGATATTAACCCCCATTTAACACATGAGGAAACTGAGATACAGACAAGTAAAGTGCCTTGCCCAAGGTCACACAGGAGTCATGTAGTGGAGCCAGGATTAAAACACATGCCCAGGCAACTTGCAAAGCCAGAATTAGAACCCAGGTCCCAGGCCCCAGGTGTGTGTTCTTTCCACTAATAATAATAATAGTGAGAGTTGTTAAACACTTACCGTCTGCCAAGCAATGTACTAAGCGCTGGGGTGGATACAGACAAATTGTGTTCAACACAGTCCCAGTCCAACATGGGGCTCATGGTCTCAATCCCTATTTTACAGATGAGGTAACTGAGGTTCAGAGAATGGAAGCAACTTGCCCAAGGTCACACAGCAGACATGTCTCAGAGCCAGGATTAGAATACATGACCCTCTGATGCCCAGGCTCATGCTCTACCTACCTTACCTTGCTGCTTCTGTTGGCCATGTAGATTCTCTACAAGGCTTCACATATTTACTGAACCAACTTATTTAGAGAATCTAAATAAGCTTGCATGGGTTTAAACCTCACAGATTATCACGTTGGCTTTGAAACTGCAAAAACCTGAATGAGGCAAAATTTCTTTTAAACCGAATTCCTGACACCAGAATTAGCATTAAGTCCCATCTGCCTTTAAGACCAATCTTAACTGTGCTTAGAGTAGACAGCCATTGGCTATGGTGCCACTGACTCGATCACTATCCAAAGAGAAGGAATAACCTGATGCTTTCCATCTTTTCTCTTTGGTGTTTTGGATAGCAGGCATCCTACCCCAGCAGCTTGCTTAATGACAATGCGGCACTTTGCCATGGAGGGGATTGAAAGAACTAGTGAAAAGGAGCATTTCGTGGGAGAAACACACCCACCTGCACATCCTAGGGTCTTTTATTTATTCTCTCCCATTCTGGCTGGGCGATCTATAGCAGGAACCTGGGCACACGTCCATCACTGAGTAATCTTATGCCAACCTCCAGCAAAGACCATCCTTTCTTTCACAACTTTTCTGCACCACCACACAGAGACATTTCTGCTGACAACATGAGGTTAATGACAAAAATGGGTAAAGTTGGGTATTTTGCTTCTAAGAGTCAGTGGACTTTCATTAGTCACCTGCCAATTTGCTCTGGCATGGACATGTGGATTCCTCACTTCCCTTACTTACTTTGGGCAATGCTCTTTGTTTCTGAGTTTCCTTTGAAGCCTTATTTATAGCATAGCATTGATCAGCAAAGGCAGTTCACATATGGGGAAATTTATAACTGGTCTCTCCACTCTGTGATTTATGCTATTAGAAGTCTAACACCTTTCAGAAAATAAAGGACAGATTTGGGCCTCAAAAGGTTTAGAATACTATCGAGTTTAGTTATGGGAGAAATCGTTTGAGGAGAAGTGACAGACATGTATGGTTATCCTTCATGGTTGAAGACATAATTCATGGCACAATTCATCCATGCATGTTTAGGCTGCGTGTTTGTGTGTGTGGCTGATAGGTCCAATGTGGATCCCACAGTCTGGCCATCCTCTTCACATACAAAGACTGTCCCTTGTTATATTGTCCTGTCTGTTTGTCTCCTCGTTTCACAGCTTTCAGAAGCTTTTGCCCCTCTTGCTACCAAAACCCAGCCCACATATTTTGCTTCTCTAATGCCAATTTACTCACTGTACCTTGATCTCTTCTATCTCACTTCCACTCTCTTTCCCACACCCTTCCACTGGCCTGGAACACTCTCCCTCTTTATATCTGACAGACAATTACTCTCCCCACCTTCTAAGCCTTATTTTAGGTAAACCTCCTCCAAGGGGCCCTCTCTGACTTTACCCTCATTTCCTCTTCTCTTAATCTCTTCTGCATCACCCTGATTTGCTCCCTTTATTTGCACCCCATCCCGCAGCCCTGACCTCAGCCCTACAGCACTTACGTACATATCCATGATTTATATATGTATATTGATGTCTGTCTTCCTCTGCAGACTGTAAGATCATTGTGGGCAGGGAATATGTTACTCTGAACACAGCAAATGCTCAGTAAGAAAGATTGACTGGTGATGTGCTTGACTGATCTATATAATCACATTTATGAAATTTTGGGAAGGGAATAAGAAATCATAATACAGACATCGATTTTTCTACTTTTGAAGAAAAACCAATGAGTTTGCATTAATGTTACTAATTACATGTCTACATTTCCAGATTGATCAGTTAAACACACCCATACACCCACACAAGGATCAACCCACACTCTCTATTCACTTTCCATTCTTATGGTGATCAAAGATAAATGATCAGGTGATTTATAATGAATTCAAAAAGCAACCCTCCCTAAAAGACCCCATGATGCATTGAAAGAATTTCTAAAAAAGAGTTCATTTTTTGGTGCTTTGTTGAATGTAGAAAGGTAAAGTTTAGATCTCAGAAAGCCTTGATTCAATTACAGGAGAAACAAGTTTTCTTTAATATAAATTACTTATTTATTCATATTAATGCTTGTCTCCCCCTCTACACTGTCAGCTTATTATGGGCAGGGAATGTGTTCACTAGTTCTATTGTATTGTACTCTCCCAAGAGCTTAGTTTAGTGCTCTGTACATAATAAATGCTTAATAAATGCAATTGAGTGATGGCTTGTTTAAAGGGAAGATGTTGATTCAGAGTTATCAGTTCTTGGTTTAGTGCTGTGTAATATAGTTTTGGCCACCACACTTTAAAACAGAGAAATGGAAAGGTGACCAGAGAAGAGCAACACAATCATTAAAGGGCTAGGAAATGGGTATAAATTAAAATGAAAGAGAGTCAAACCCTTAGTACAGTGCTTTGCACACAGTAAGCACTCAATAAATATGATTGAATGAGCATCCTTGACTATTAATCTACACTTCCTTGTTTTATGGTACAGCATACTGCACCAAACGGGTACTGAATATGTGCTACTATTACTAATTGATCAGTTAATCAGTCAATGGGAAACACTGTACTAAGATTTTGGGAGAGTACAATAGAGAAGTAGTCACAACCTTTGCCTAAAGGAGATAAAAATTTGGCTACTATTAGTGTCTAAACTCAGTGACAGAATAGAATGAATTTTGCTTCTATTATACATCCCAGATAGTGTGGTGCTTTTTACATTAATACCATTGACTGATTGACAGATCAAAAGATAAAAGATTCTATGAGAAGTACAAAGAACTGGAGTTTTTAGCTTGGAGAAGATTTATATACATATATAATTTGAAAACTACAATGGATAATGTTGACCTATTGTCTTCACATGCTTTGAGGACTGGAGAAGAGGAAATGGGGTAAAAATAGGAGAGATTTCAGTTGGAACGACTTGACATTTGGTGATCAATGACTCGATCAATCGATTATATTTCTTGAGTGCTTACTGTGTACAGAGCACTGTGCTAAGTACTTGGGAGAGTACAACATAACTGAGACTTGTTCCCTGCTCACAACAAGACTATTATCAAGAGGGGGAGACAGGCATTAATAAAAATAAATAAATTACAGATACGTATGTAAGTTCTATGAGGCTGAGGGGTGAACAAAGGAAGCAAACCCAAGTGCAAGGGCTATGGAGAAGGAAGTGGAAGAAGAGGAAATGAGGGCTTAATCATGGAAGGCCTTTGGGAGATATGCCTTCAGTAAGGCTTTGAACAAGGATTTAACAATGATGTAACAATGGCATGAAATCCAAGGAAAATTGGGAGGTCCCAAATCTCCAAAGCAGAGGTCCCAGAGCAGAAAATCTCAAGAGCCTTTCTAGTTCTAGGATTCTCTGTAGTATTATAGGATAGTCTATATCCACTGTGTGAAATTTCCAGTGTTCCTTGCTCTCAGACATATTCACCAGCAGCTTTGGTTTCAAGATTGTTCCCTTCTACCAATGTCACATGGAGAGCAATGTGGCTATAATGGCCAAATGATTTGAGAAAATATCTACCTGATATCTAATTTGCATAGAAAAAATCCTGGGTGAAACCTACTCTGCTGTGGATTTTATTAATGTCTGGAAAGCACCACCATTTCAAAATGGCGTGGGCTTCATGAAGAACAGTAGTGGGATCAGGAAAAAGCACCGTCTCTCTTCTGTCACAGAACTCTTAGACATTTTTAAATGAAAACTCCTCAGGCAGAGAAGTCGATCACTTGTCTTCCTTCAGAATAAAATTCCCCTACTGGCTCATGCTTACTCCTCAGCTGGGAGTAAAAGTATTTATGTGCAAAGCACTGTGCTAAGCACTGGGGAAAAGTACCCAGGTGAAATTTTACATAATAATAATAATGGCACTTGTTAAGTGCTTACTATGTGCCAGGCATTGTTCTAAGCTCTGGTATAGATACAGGGTAATCAGGTTGTCCCAAGTTGGGCTCACAGTCTTTAATCCTCATTTTACAGATGAGGAAACTGAGGCACAGATAATTTAAGTGGCTTGCCGAAGGTCACCCAGCAAGCAAGTGGAGGAGCTGGGATTAGAACCAGTGTCCTCTGACTCCCAAGCCTGTGTTGTATCTTCTAAACCATGCTGCTTCTCAGGCATAGTCCCTGACCATCAAGGGGATCACAGTCTAAGAATAAAAAGAGAGTGGGGGGACTGGAGGCAGGTTCCTAAGGATATAAGAAACAACAAAATGATAAAACAACATAAAAGACCAGGACAATTTTCCAAGTAAACGAAATGGTTTAGGGCCCTTGGATATTGAGGGGAGAAGTTTAGGCTTCTCTCGGCTCAGAGTTCAACAGCACAACTACAGCAACAGGTTCAGCCATTATTGTAGACTTCCTAACATTCTCTTTTGTCATGGAGGCCTCACAGTCCTACTAATTCAGGCCTTCCTGCTTAAGTGTTGCAAGGCAGGATGGAAAAGAGGCTCAAGGATGATGTGAAGGGTTCTGGCATGGATTATCATGGAGGTGGCCCTCCTATGGTGAATAAGATAAGATGCAACAAGGCCCTATTTGCAGATATGCCTCCTATTGGCATGAGTAGTTTTTAAATATCAGACAATAATTGTAAATTTCAGCACAGAAGCAACAGGAAAACATTTCCAAATTTTATTTGAGTCTAGGTATCTGAAGAACTCATTGAATATAAACGATCGTATTTTTAAGTTCTTACCACTACTAATAATTATTATGGAACTATGTGTCAAGCAGGGTTCACAGTGAAGTTCACAGTCTTAATCCCCATTTTACAGTTGAGGTGTCTGAGGCACAGAGAAGTGAAGTGATTTGACCAAGGTCACACAGCAGACAAGTGGCTGAGGCAGGATTAGAACCCATGTTCTCTGTTTCCCAAGCCCCTGCTCTTTCCACTAAGGCATGTTATTGAAGGACTGATTAAAGAAATTTATTAATCTAATAGCAAATCATGGCCATACTGTATATTTTTTTATCAACAACCATCATTTAGAGTACTATATCTTTGTGGAAGTGGGTATATAGAACATATTCATATCTGAATACCGTGAAAGCTCTTTTTCCTAATCGTTTATTTTTAAACTAAAAGGAGACCCACTGTAATCTTTCTTTAAAGTATCAGCACCTTCACTATATTTTAATCTGCAATAGTGAAGGTCAATTCTGGTAAGACTCAGCATGTTTTGAAAGCACCTAATGTGTTCTAGATGAAAGACTCCTTTTTAAACTACATTTTAGGTTCACTGATTCAGCTTTAAATGCACCTGTATCACAAAGGTCACATCTACTTGAATTTGTTCTTTGCTGCTCAATCCATAGTTTTTGTGTGCCCTAAGTCGAAATAAATTTATTTTCTTTTTTTTTTGCACCTAGCATAGCCAAATTTAAAAAGCAACCTGCAGCTCAAAATAAACTTTGCACCTGTTTCCCAGTACGTTTTTTCTAAAGGGAACGGGTGATAATATTTCCTTTCCATTTTTATAATAATTCTCTACACATCGGAAATGAATCTTCTAAGTCCCTCCCTCATTTAAAGAATGACTTTGTGCCATAACAGGAGAGTAATTAAAAAATAATTATATACAATAATCATAAACCAATACATTTTAACATAAAATCCTTCATATATAATTGTGAAGATCAGTGAAATTCCTCTGAAGAAATCATGAAACCGCTTGGGAGAGAGAAACAGTAGGCAAAAATCATAGTGTCTTGCTATCCAAAGGAAAGAGATAGCAGGTCAAACAGTTTGCTATTTTGTTTAAACCAGCCATGAAAAATACATTTACACTAAACATAATGGCAACATACACCTTTTTCATTGTGCAAGAGGAAAATCCCGAAAGGCCCTTCATAAAAGCATGAACCCATCCTAAAAACTGCCTTTCCACTTTATCTTGAAGAAAACATAAATTATATACTTTGCAACCATCTGTAATAGTAGGCAGAAACAGCTGTTCCCAATTGACTGTATAGCACCATTGTATGTATTGTTTGATGCACAAATTACTTGTAATTTCTGGAAGTGCATCTTTTCACTTTGATATTTTTTAAGCCATGCGCTAAGACTCTGAAAGCGTGTAGATTTTCAGAGAAAATAACTCTCTAGAGACTTTACCACTGACTTTTTTCTTCTGACAATTTACAATAGTCCGTATTCAGAAAAGCTTAATTTGGATTATCGGAAACAGCTTAATGAGACACAAATTTTTTTATTACGATTTTTGAACATAAATTTCTGCTCCCTGCTCCTATGCACTTTTGGAACAGCAATGTCTCATGACAACTGAGACCATAAGGAGAGACTCACATCCCAGCAGAGTTTGGATCTTGCAATTTAGTGATTCAGTATAAGACGCAGAAGGAATCAAAAATAGTTTAATTGTGACTGAATCCTAGTCAAAGATGTACTACCAAAGAGATCTTTGCATTTGTCTGGCACAAAGGTTCCTTGCATGACAGACTCCCCTTTTCATACCTTGGAAATGAATAGGTTGCCCCCTGCTATGACCAATCAGTGGTATTTATTGAACACTTAACTTAGTGAAATATACCACACTGTTTGGGAAAGTAAAATACAGTTGGTAGACATGATTCTTGCCCTCAAAGGGCTTATAGACTAACGGGGGAACAATTATGCCCTTTCCATTTCCAGTTGCCCTTGTAGAATCAGCCGTTTCTCTTCTCAAGTGCACAAATTATTGAACCATGGCCTAAATGGTTTAGACTATTAGTTCACAAACATATGTATGCTTTCCATGGGTAAGGTGAGCTATTTTCCTTTCAGATTTTTGAACTGGACTCCTAGACTTGCTCATCCTAGGCCTTTGACAAAACTTAGTGGCAACTGACCAGGTCTGAAAGGATCCAAAATGATGTCTTTACTGATCTTTCATTTCTTTGAAATCAGGCCCCTTGCAGTCCTCGTTTCCCCCCTTATGACTTCTCCCAAGCTTAAAATGAAATATTAGCACCTATGTTTGAGAGTTTCAATGGCTTCATTAAAGTCTTAGAGGGCATGGTTGGTTAAGATGTGTTAGTAAAGAAATGACAAGATCTCTATGAACATAGAAAAGAGAAGGATTAGTAAAGGAAAAGAAGACTCAGATACAGAATACATCTTTCTATGCCTGATGGAGAGGAAAGGAAATGAAGAACAAATGACGAGAATCCATCGGAACTGACTTTCTAAATATTGAATAAAGACAGAGTAATAAAATTATCTATTCAACATATTACAGATATAGGGCATGTCAAGTGTGCTACACAGTAATCGTTAAGGGAGTTCAAAGCTTTGGTTTATTTCTGTATTGTTTAGACAAATCAGAAATTCCTAACTTGAAAATAAAAACAGACGAAGGTCATCTCAAAGCCATAATCAGATTGCTAAAGAGGTCTGATCGCTATTGCCAAGATAATTTTATAAGTATACTTAGTTATGCTATAGAACGTGATTTCAATACATGATTGGGATAGATTGCAGTGGGAGAATTGTGGAATATTTGAGAATTGTGAAATATTTTTCTCCCAACAGGAGTCTAATCTGGGTATAATTCAGTCTACAAATTGGTTCAAATAGATTTGCCATGACTATTGCTACTAATAGTAATAATGATTGCAGTATTTGTTAAACCCTTTCTATGTGCCAAGTACTGTGCTAAGCATTGGGTATCTACAGGATAATCAGATTAGACACAGTTCCTGTCCTATCCAGGGCTCACAGTCTGAGGGGGAAGGACCATAATTATTTCATCTGCTTAAGAACTCAAGAATATTGGATCAATAAACAATCTACTAAAACCAAGTAGAAAAACACACAAACCTGGGCATCAAGGGACCTGGGTTCAAAACCCAGCTTTTCCACTTGTCTGCTGGGTGACCTTGGGTAAGTCACTTAACTGCTCTGTGCCTCAGTTTCTTCAACTGTAAAATGGAGATTAATACCTGCTCCCTCCTAGTTAGACAGTGAGCACCATGTGGGACAGGGACTGTGTCCAACCTGATTACCTTGTATCTACACTAGTGCTTAGAACAGTGCTTGGCACATAGTAAGCGCTTAACAAATACTATTATTATTATTATTATTACACTCTCTGATCTTCAGAATGCTAATCATTCAGTGCTTCCTATGCACTAAGCATTGGAGTGGATACAGAGTAATTGAATCAGAACATCCCTGACCCAATCTAAGAGATAGGGAGAGCAGGCATTAAATCCCAATTTTATAGATGAAGAAAATGAGTCACAGAGAGATTAAGAAATTTAACCAATGTCCCACAGTAAGCCAGTGACAGAGATGGAACTAGAACTGGCTCTCCCGACTGCTCCTTGACAGCGGGGATCGTGTATACCAAGGTTATTGTGCTCTTCCAAATGACTCATACAGAGCTCAATATGCAATAAGCCCTCAGTAAATACCAGAGTGATTGATTACAATTCTCCAGGTTAGCCTCCTAGGGGTCAAGAGTCAGTATCTATTTCTTAATGGTCATGAAAGTAAATATAGGCAGAAGGTGGACATTTATAATAAAAATAATAATGATGACATTTGTTAAGGGCTTACTATGTGCAAAGCACTGTTCTAAGCACTGGGGAGGATAAAAGGTGATCAGGTTGTCCCACGTGGGCCTCAAAGTCTTGATCCCCATTTTCCAGATGAGGTAACTGAGGCACAAAGAAGTTAAGTGACTTGCCCAAAGAACACAGCTGACAGTGGCTGAGCCGGGATTTGAACCCATGACCTCAGACTCCCAAGTCTGTGCTCTTTCCAGTGAGCCACGCTGCTTCATGTGCCATTAGAATATGTTCTCAAAGCAATGCCCAGATAAAGCTTCCATTGGAGAAGCAGCCAGGATCCATAGCTTCCCAAATAGTGCAAGAGGACACACGGAAAGGAAAACAGAAAACATTAGAACAGTTACTCCCTGCAACTCATGTTATAATGAGTTATAGCCACATGTCAAAATCATTTGACAACCCACAGTTTAAAATGTCCAAGGGGATGCTTCAAAGAAGTAGTTGCAAGTGAAGATGGAGCTTTGAACCTAAGAAGCCCTTTCTGAGAAAAATGTGAATTCTCATCTATACACAGATGTTCACCACATGAACAGGTGAAAAAATACTGTTCTTTTAGGTAAATCTATCAAGGTTGATCTGCCATTTGACTGCAGATGGACCTTATGTTTCAGCTGCTCTTTATTTGAAACTTCTATTAAGTTTGGATAGGATTGGGTGCATTCATAAAACTGAAGAGCAAAGATCCATAAACTACTATCTTAGGTTTCTTGCTATAATTTGTACTTTGTATTTAAATCAATCAATCAATCAATGGTATTAATTGAGCAGATACTATGGGCAGGGCACTGTACTGAGCACTTGGAAGAGAAGGAGACACCACTGATGGTGTATACTAATAGTGATCATGGAGATCCACTTCTAATCTCCATTTACACCCACTCCTTTGGAGAACTCATTCGCTCCTATGTCTTCAACTACTAACTCAATTTAGATTAATACCAAATCTACGTCTCTACCCTGCTCTCTCTCCCTCTCTGGAGTCTCGCATTTCCTCCTTCCTTCAAGAAATCTCTACTTGGATGTCCCGCCAACACCTCAAACTTAACAAGTGCAAAACAAAACTCCTTCTCTTCCCACCCAAACCTTGTCCTCTCCTTGACTTTCCCATCACTGTAGGCAGCACCACCATTCTTCTTGTCTCACAGGCCTGTATCCTTGGCATCTTCCTTAATAGATCAATCTCATTCAACCCACACAGTCAATTTGTCACTAAATTTTGTTGGTTCAAGCTTCACAACATCACTAAAATTCACCCTTCTCACTCCATCCAAACTGCTACCATGCTAATCCAAGCACTTATCCTATCCTGATTATTGTATCAGCCTCCTTGCTGATCTCTCTGCCTCCTGTGTCGCCCTACTTTCATCTACACTTTACTTTGTTGCCTGGATCATTTTTCTTCAAAAACATTCAGTCCATATTTCCCCACTCCTCATGAACCTCCAGTAGGTGCCCATCTACCTCTGCATCTGACACAAATTCGTTACCATCAGCTTTAAAGCAATCCATCAGTTTGGCCCTCCCACCTTACCTCCCTGATATTCTACTACAACCCAGGAAACTCATTTTGTTCCTCTAAAGCCAATGTACCTCAGTCTCAGTTATCCCATTGCCAACTACTTGCCCATGTCCTGCCTCTGGCCTGAACTCCTTCCTCCTTCATGTCCAACAGATGATCACTCTCCCTTTATTATAAGCATATCTCCTCCAAGAGGCTTTTCCTAAGCCCTCATTTCTCCTACATCCTCTCCTTTCTGTGTCACCCTTTAACTTGTATTTGTACCTTTCATTTCAACCTACACTCAACCCCACAGCACTTATGTACATATCTATAATTTATTTTAATGTCCACCTTCCCATCTATTATTATTATTGTTACTATTATTATTATGGTATTCATTAAGTATCTATGTGCCAGGCACTGTACTAAGCACTAGGGTGGGTGCAAGCATATCAGGTTGGACAGAGTCCCTGTCCCATATGGGACTCACAGTCTCAATCCCCATTTTACATTTGAGGTAACTGAGGCACAGACAAGTGAAGTGACTTGTCCAAGGTAATACAGCAGACATGTGGCAGAGTTAGGATTAGAACCTATGACCTTCTGACTCCCAGGCCCATGCTCTATTCACTATGCTACGTAAGCTCCTTGTGGGCAGGGAACATGTCTACCAACTCTGTTAAATTGTACTCTCTCAAGTGATTAGCAGCATGCTCTGCACATAGTAAATTATCAATAAATGTGATTGATTAATAGCACAGTAAATCATTTTACATTTAGAATTTAGAAGTTTGGGTACTTAACCAAATAAATTAAACAACATAATTATTAAGAAAAAAGACCCTTCAATTTCACCTCTGAATATATCATAATGTTGAAATCACTGAAGAGCACTGCCCACTGAAATATGTCAGTCCTTCTTACATACAGGACTCCATTACAAGGTCAACTTTTGTCATTTCCCCAAAGGGGATAGGGAGATGAAAATGGTCTATAGGCTGCCCCTGTCTCTATAAGTTGTAGAAAAGGTTGGGACCATTCCAGGGAAAGCATAGTTGTGGTAAGGAAACTGGTAGAAACAGTCTGGCTTTGCAGAGGCTCCATGTGGGATCGATTCTCTTCATTCTACATGGTGTTTTTTTTATGTATACGAACAGTGTCACCCCAATGATTTCACAAAGGATAGAGGTCTAATAAATAATGTTGGTCAGTTGATGTTGTCAGAGTCATTAAAAATAAAAGCAGGTAATACTAAATACGTACTAGAGGCCAATTTTTTTTTTAAGTTACAGTATTTCATTTTCTTAGCTTATTCCTACATTTGCCAGTCCTACCCAGATGTGAGGGTCTATTGTGGGTATTCTGAAGAAGGGAGGTTGTAGAGTTTCACTTGAAAGGGCAAATCAGACCAGATAAACATGCAGGGAAAAGGAAGTAGAAGGGACTCCTTGATAGGAAGACAGAAGAAGGAGAGATAAAGGGTATTTGATTATAATCAGAAAAGACAGAGTCCTTTGCTTGGGCTGTAAGTCAGAGGCGCACTGAAAGAGAAAATAGAAGGAATCTTTTTCCACATAGGAAGAACTGCTTCGGGGAAAACAGGAACATTGCATAGGAAGGACATTCAGCACTGGGAAGATGTTAAGTTGAGCTGGCACTTTTTTTTTTTTAGGGCATTAACTGTAGTAAATGGGAAATTGCAAGTTGTGGGGGAGTGTGTGTATGGGATGTGGCATGTTGAAATCCACTGTCACAAGTTTATATTTAATTTGGAAGGAGAGAGAGGTTATGGGGGATTTTGAAGAGTCTTCCTTTCATAGAAATATTCTTTACCATATTCCACATTCTGGGTGGAGATGTATAGAGAATGAATATTAATAAATAGTATTCATTCCAATGGAAGACACTCAAAATCTCACTACATAAAGACTATGCATATGCTCAGCACCTACATATTGGTTTCTATCTCCTGTTAAAAATACCTTTCCAGGTACAGTGTGATACAGATATGCACAAGTGAGTGGAGATGGACACAGGTACTTCAACAAGAGTTTTCTTTCATGAGGATTTCTGCAAGATCACAAAACCCCATTGGAACTGAATGTTTCCATGAATGAATGAGCAAATAAAGTTGAAGCTGATGAGAAGAATTCTTTAACCGACATAAACGGCCCCAATCTTTAGAAAAGCATTAAACTTACTAAGCACATCCCCTAATGTTTTAAAGTATTAAATAATACAGGACAACTAAAAGTGTATGGTATAAATTATAGAAAATAGCAGTACTGGCTAAATTAAAGTATTTAGTCATAGTGCTGTTAAAAGATGGAATGGGGATTAAGAAGCTAAGCAAGGGAAAAACACATCTTAAAAGTCACACAGAAAGACCTGAAGACATGTGCTTTAGAAGACACCAATTGGACTTGCTATTCAAATTATGGTTAATCTGTGAGAGTCAACCTAAATATGTGGAATTGGAAAACCAGTAACATTTTGATAAAAAAATTTATTTAGTTAAAAGCAGGGTGGAAGAGAGACCCTCGAAGAACAAATGAGATGCAAAAGAGAGAGTGCCTATTGCAAACATTATTATTATTGCTAATATCAATTAAGATAAGGAAAAAACTAAATTATTATAATTATACTTATATGCTAATTATGTGACAAGCACTGTACTTAGCTAGATACAAGATACAACGTTAGATAATTATAATCCTAATGATGGCGGTATTCATTAAGCTCTTACTATGTGCCAAGCACTGTTCTAAGCGCTGGGATAAATACAAGGTAATCAGGTTGTCCCACAATGGGCTCACAGTCTTAGTCCCCATTTTACAGATAAAGTAATTGAAGCACATAGAAGTTAAATGACTTGCCCAAAGTCACACAGCTGATAAGTGGCGGAGTAGGGATTAGAACCCAAGACCTCTGACTCCCAAGCTCGTGCTCTTTCACTAAGCCACACTGTTTCTCTATATAGATCAACCTTTAGTTCAAGATTTCATACTTAATACCAAGTACTAGATCAAGATAAGTATCATTATGGAAGATACTTTGTTGATGAAATTTGTCTTTAAAATATTTAATTTTTCATATCTGGGTTCAAAATATGGTAGTACTTTATAATCAAAGATCTCTCTGATGGTGAAATTCACCTATGAGTGCACACATGACTAAAGATTTCTATGCTAAATTCAGAGTTCCGGTTATAATGGACACAAAGTCTGTCACTTGTTGAACTATCATATGATGTTTGCAATGCCTGGCTTGAATTTAGTTACTGTAAGCACTTAGAAACAGCAGATCAGATGCAGTCCCTGTCCTATAAATCACATTCAGAATCTGTCCCACCTGGGACTCACATCTGGGTGAGGGTGGATAGATAAGAGTTGCCACAACAACAACTACAAGGAAAAAAATGAATAACCCAAGAAGATAAGTAGGGAACTCTAAATGCAGATCATTAGCTATTTATTTTTGTGATAAGAATCAGTCAACAATATTTATTAAGGGCCAAAAGTGCGCGAAGCATTGTGTTTAGGACTTGGGAGAATACTCTCCCTTTTATTCATCTTTTTTCTCCATTTCCTCCTCTTTCTTCTCCCTTTTCTTCCTCTTCTTCTTTAGATGGTGAGCCCCATACAGGACAGGGACCATGTTTAATTCTTACCTGTGGTGCATTCTCCCCCTGCACTTAGTACAGTGCCCTGCTCCCAGTAATTGCTTAACAGATATTTTAACTACTATCAAGTAGATATGATTCTTGCTCCTACGGAGCTTACAATCACATACTACAGAATGCACAGCTAGGAGGTAGAAGGAAAATGGTGTCAGTAAGTTAGTGCATAAGTAAGAAGGATGTAAACCTCGGGCCTATGTAGTATGGGAGTTTGATCTATCCAACAGTGGTATTTACTGAGCATTTACTTTGCCCAGAGAACTGTATTAAGTGCTTGGTAAGGAAGCAACGTGACAGTGAAAAGAACACAGGCCTGGGAGACAAAGAACCTGGGTTTGAATTTCAGCTCTGCCACTTGTCAGTTGAGTGATCTTGGGCAAATCGTTTGACTTCTTTGTGCCTCTGTTTCTTCATTAGTAAAATGGGGATAAAATCCTCTTCCCTCCTACTTAGACTGTGAGCCCCATGTGGACAAAGATGTGTTCTGTCTGATTATCTTTATCTACCCTGCTCTTAGTACAGTACATGGCACATAGTAAGCTCTTAATGAGTTCCATAATAAGTACACCCTGTCCTGAAGAAATTTACAGTTTAAGAATACCTCAGTGCCTCTCTGTTTGCATCTTCATTTAGATTCCGCTCCCTCTCTCCAAACGAGCAGGAAACGAGCCACACTCTTTCCCGGACATCTGCTGTCAGGGCTGCCTCCTCGGTTTTTGCCACTAACCTTTCTGTTGCCTCTAGGAACACGAGGAAGAAGTGTCACTCTGCCAGGTGCGAGCTTTCACAAGACTACGGCCAGAGAGCAAATTAGAGACTCAGTCTTTTATGGAGTGAGTGGAAAGCTGTTCACACAGACTCAGATGGCTTCTGTAAAATGCTTTGATTAAGTCTAGGAGGGAACCTTAATAGACTACCGTTTCTTCGAAAGAAACCTCTCAGAGACAAGCATGGGGAGGAATGAAGTCTCATTTCCGCAGTCCAGTTCCTTCTTCTCTCAACAGCTGATGCTTGCATTCAAGGAAGATCAAAGAAAAACTTATACAGCATTTTCCAACCAGTCAGGGAGCAGAATGCGAGTTAAACTCTCTTAGACTTCCTCTGATGTCAGCTAATATAATCCTGTGTGATGGGTCATTCCTGCAAAGTACTTAGTATGGTAATAAGGGAATCTCTTCACCATTTTTTTCATTCACTATTAGGCAACACAATTTACATATATTCACGCCATTGCCCGAAACTAGTGAACCCGAGAACTGTATGCATGACAGTTTCCATGGTCTGGGGATTATTTAGATAGATCCTAACCCCATACCTGGGTAACAAATGATAAACTTTTGTTTTGCAGCATTTCATAACAGCATTAGTGTTGGGATAATTGAATCGTTGAAAAGTCCATCCTTTTCTCCCGGTGCCTTTCAAGACCAGTGCTGAAGATAAATGGGAAACCCCCAAAAGACATTTGGAAATGATGTTCTTACCTCAAGGAGCTCAGAACCTAGAGGAGGAATTTATTCAACTAAGGTAGCAGCCAATAGGTAAATGGAAGCATGAGGAAGAGTTTACCCATTTCCTTTTTCTCTTCCCCCCCTTTTTTCTCCTTCTATTTCTCCTGTTCTTTCCTCCTCTTTTCCTTTCTTAATCTACTCCTCATTCTCATTTTACCCTTCCTCCCCTTATCCCACTTTATCAATCACTTCTCTTCAACATCCTCCTCCTCTTCCTCCTCATCCTTCTGTCACTCCCCTTTTTCCACCTCTTCTCTTTCCTCTTCCTCCTGCTCCTCGTCCTTTTTCAACTTCTCAGCCTTTTCCTCTTCTTCCACTTCTCATACTGATTCTTGGAGTTTCCTGGTCACTTAAGACTTTAGAAACCACGTCGGGGTTAGCCCCAGCATAGCTGCAACAGCTGCTAAATACTAGTGCAGATATAGCCATTTAAAAAATGGAGAAATCAGCAGACCTGTGTCTGTGTGTCTGTCAGCATGCCTGTCAAGTAAGCCAAAATTTAAAGTGAAAATATTATAAAGCAAATGGATGGATAGGTGTTTTGATTGTCAAAAACCATATTGCCTATCTATGTGCTCCACACATGGAAAATTCTGCATACCTGCTGTTGATCAACTCCCTAAGCTAATCAGCTATGAGATGGACTCATTTGGCCACTTCAACTCATGCAATGCGTTGTGTCAACACTGGCTCTAGCATTCTGTAATGTGATTGCATCGTTAGTAAGGAGCAGTTCTCCTATTTCTATTGGTTTGAAAAAAAGATTTAAAATTTGCATTTAAATGAAAAGGAGAGAATTGTGATATAAGCTTCAATTAAAAGGCTTCCTGCCTTTGTTAATTCATTTTTAATAGGAGCAGTAAATATTTTTCAGTTGATATAGCTCTTTAACACACTATCTGCTCCTTTTTATGTAGAAAAATCAGATGGTGGTCATTAAAAAAAATTCTAATGCCATTTCCAGCTATTAAAGAAACACTGCACTGATCCTTCTAGAAGAAAAAGTAAATCTCTATACCACTTGATCCACTGAACTAACAACAATATGGTTGTCTGACCAAACTGTGAGGATGCTTGGAGTTACAGAAAATTTCTTTCAATAGTGAAAAATTCTTTCAACTTGTAGTGGTCACTAGGATCAGCAGGAATTGTCTTGCTGGAGGAACCTCAAAAAATAGGATTTTCCTCATTTTCTTTCCCCAGCAAGGGAACACATACTACCACTAGGGAGATGAGCTTAGTGTTTAAAATGCTACTTTAGGCACCACAACATAAACTGTTCATTTAATGCATTTTGTCACCTATTTTTCATTTTATTTAGCTGGTATTCCACTTATGTTCTAACCAAATGTCATGCCTTGACTTGTTTTTCTAATATTTTCCAACCCCATGTAGCAGTAATTATTCCTCTTTTGCATTTACAGCCATGGTAAGCTACTAATTATCTAACAATGGCAGCACTAGTAATAACAAAAGTTTCTAAGAAAACAGCTAAAGTAAGTTTGTTGGAAAAAACCTAAAACAATTTGCCCAGGACCTTCTTTCCTTTAGGCTGCAATGTAAGCATTTAAATAAAGAACTGAAGCATTTAATTAGTGTGTCCTTGCTTCCTGCTAGCAGGACATCACACTAATAAGTAAATGGATTAAGTTTCTTGTACTGCCAGCCAAGAGACAATTTGACAGTTTTGTATTTTATTCTCAGGTGTCCAGTTGAGGAACACACTGGGGTTAGAGTCAATCCTTAAAAACGTGCTCTTTGACTAGAAGTTAATCAGCATTGAGAAACAATATACATTTTCTAATGCTCTCTGAATGAGAAGAGGAATGAATAGAAAATGTAAATAGATCATCTTCCATGGGAAAACCTTCTTTGTATATATTAGGAGAGATTTATCTCTCACTGGCCCCATTCCCATCGCATCCACAAATAACTGCAGAGGTATTCAATAGGAACATTTCTCCCACTTAAATTGTCCTTGTGAAAAACGGTCACCCTGATACACTGAGAAGTGTGGTCCGGAAAAGGAGGGACATTTGAATGCAAATTCATTCCTGAGTAATATCATTTGGTTGTTTTGTTGCATTCTTAGGGGGCTTCTCCTCTCTGCCAGTGAGTCATCTCCCTGCTCAAAAGTAAGCTATTTGGGGAAACAGCAGTCTTCTGAGCCCCAGGGCACCATTTAATATCCTACCATTAGTACAACATAGGTGTATCTCCTTCTAACAGTGTGCATGCATTAACTTTAAGAGGAAAAAGAAGAGCAGCTTCAAACAACATCAGCCAATCTTTCAACAGGAAGAGCAGTAAGAGAGAATTGCTTCAAACGCCCTCCACTCTCCTGACTCCCACCACAATCATATTAAATGGCTGGCTTTGAGGAGTGTAAGTCTCAGAGGAGGTGAACACCAGGTGTCCTCTGATGCCAGTGGCTGTTTCTCTTTGGCCTATGAGGAACCACATTGGTCCCAGACTGGACATTTCTTCCAATTCAGAAGTATCAGAGAAGGATGGCTGTCCCGTGGTTACAGCAGGAAGCTCATCAGAGCTCCTGTACCTCTTCTCTACAATCAAATATCAAACCTCCCTCACGTGAAACTATTTAGACATTACCTCTCTCATATGGAGTTCAATTAGTATTCATAACATAATGTGAGCAGCTCAAACAATAAGAAGCCTGAATTACAGGGTAATAATTTGAACTCTGACATTTGCATTCCAGAAAACTCCAGTCCTGATTTCCTCGATAATATCAAACTGTGAGTTTAGCCCAGGGTTACCCAGAATAAGCTGCAATTCAAATACATTCCAGGTATATGCAGTCAAAATTTGTCTCATCAGATGTGGACCCAATTACTGGTATGGATTTTGCCTTGATATCTGTTAGTAGATAAAATTGTCTTCACTTGGTTCTTCTTTCCTCCCTATATTTTACCTGATCACCCAATGAAGGCCCTGTAATAAGCACTTGGGAAAGTGCAGTAGTAAAAAGACACACATTCCCTGCCCTCAAGGATCCAAGCAAATCAAGAGATAGTAGTCATAACTGTAACTGATACTGTGTATCAGAGCACAATATTAAGAGTGGGGATAAATTCGAAAGCGAGGTCAAATAATAATAATAATTATTATCATATTTGTTAAGTGTTTACTATGTGCCAAGAACTATTCTCACCACTGGAGTAGTTAAAAGTTATAAGTAGTTACCTTATTATTATAAGGTAATTAGGTTGTCCCACGTGGGGCTCACATCTTAATCCTCATTTTACAGATGAGATAACTGAGGCACAGAGAAGTTAAGTGACTTGCCCAGCATCAAATAGCAGACACGTGGCAGAGCAGGGATTAGAACCCACATCCTCTGACTTCCAAGCCTGTGCCATTTCCACTAAGCCAAGATGCTTCTCTGAAAGCACCCAGTGAAACTTGGGGTCCACAATCAGAGGTAAACTGTAATTAATGCCTACTCTAAGCCGTAAACTTGTTGTGTGCAGGGAACACATCTTCCAACTCTGCTGTACTCTCCCAAGTGCTTAGAACAGGGCTCGCCACACGGTAACTGCTCAATAAATACCATTGATTGATTGACTTTATGAATCCCTGCTAATGGGACTCCAGAAAGCTATGAATGCTGCCATGCTAAGCATGCATTTTATTATAGTGAACCTAATTCTACTTAGAGAGGTAAAAGATAAAATGAGGGGGAGAGAGAGATATTGTCCTTTGCATTTGAAGGTAATGGTGAGGTCCAAATTGTGAGGATATGTAATCCTGAAAAAATCAAAGTGTGCCCAACAAGCCATTCCACTTTTTAGCAGAGGAAACAATCCCCTGCTGGGGAAGCAGTGTGGTCTAGGGGATAGAGCACTGGCCTGGGAGTCAGAAGAAACTGCTTTCTAATCCTGGCTCCTTTATACACCAATACACAACACTTGAAATGATGGAGATGCTCTCATGTAGTTGATTTATTTGCTGATTTGAATTGGTATCTGTCTCCCCTCTAGACTGTGGACTCCTTGCAGACAGTGAACGTGCTTACTGATTGTTGCGTTGTGATCTCCTAGGGGCACGAAGTAGCACTCTGTCCACAGTATGTGCTCAGTGAATACAGTTGATTGATTGATTGACTGAGTGAATACTATTTCTTATTTAGCTTCTCACTGCTCCCAGTTTACATTGAAACTCATCAGATTCCCAAGGCTTTCCACTTTGGCAAAATGTGAACTATTAGAAAATTAAATAAGTATACTTTTACAATTCCTGAATTGATACTTAGACTATGAGCCCCATGTGGGAAAGAGACCATGTCTGACTGATTAACGTTTATTTACCCAGTGCTTAGAACAATGCTTGACACATAGTAAGGACTTAGCAAATACCATAATAATAATGGGTAGTGATGATGCATTTTTTTAAATTTCATTTTAATTTTCATGGATCTCAGGGAAGTGGGTAGCTGCATAAAATCAATTAAAGGATGCATGAAGACACTGAATCAGTTTGCCTATGTCTGAGCTCTGGTTCACTAAAGCACAATGCAGTATACTAATAACCAGGATAAAGTAATATTGACAAGCATAAACACTCATATCTTAATCTTGTGCTTCAAAAAGATTATGTAGGAAAGCATCAAAATGATGATGTATATCATAAAGAGAAGATGAGAAATAAAAGGGAATACACAAGTTCACTGGGTAGATTTTTTCAGAGTATATTCATGATGATTTTGCAAATGAAAATGAAAATTTCCCAAATTATTTTGGAGACTGATGCCATTGTGGTCAGTGCGGTTTCAAAGGACATCTTTGGCTAAACTTTAATTAGGATTAGTCAGTCAAAGGTCATTTTGTACTCTGGTTAATCCCAGTCAAACTATCTAATAATAAATGGATTACGGGATTAGCTCTTGGTTTCTGAAAACTCATAAGTGAGCATTGAAGTCTGTGGATGGCATTAGAAGTAAATATAGTTTCACCCTCAGACTTGAAAGAGATGCTCTCCTCTTGAAGGAGCATAAAGCAGTGGAAAGAGCATGGGATTGGGAGTCAGGACACCTGCAGTGTGATCTTGGGATAGCCACTTAAACTTCTTTATTCCTCGGTTTCTTCATCTTTTCAATGGGAATCAAATACCTGTTCTCCCTGTCACTTAGACTGTGAGGGGCTGGGTCCAATCTGATTATTTTATACCTACCCTCACTCTCAGTGCAGTGTTTGGCACAGCGCAAACTCTTAACAAATATCATTATTGACTGTATGATCTTCACGGGTAGGGAATACGTCTACCAAATCTGTTATATTGTACTCTCCCAAGTACTCAGTATAGTGCTCTGTGCATGGTAAATGCCCAGTAAATACGATTGATTGATTAATGTTTGGGAAGTAATTGGACAGGAAGTGACTGGACAGGTACAGGGAGTGTGGTGGGGAGGTTGGGGAGGTAGCCTGAGAATCTTGTTTGCTTTATTAAAGCCAGCACTGTTAGTAAATAAATACAGTGGCATCCTAGAGGTGACAGTAGCACACTGGAACACTGAGTTGAAATCGATCAAAATTAAAATGACTTTTTAGGTAGGCAGCTGGCTCAAGTCACATACATGGCTCAAAGAACTCTCACCACTGGCGCTCCATCAGATACTGGTAAATCAAGAGGTTGGGTTGAAGCTGGGGTAGCTTCTGCCAATCAATCAATCAACCTATCAGTATTAAGCAATTACCATTTGCAGAGCACAGCACTAATTATTTAAAAAGAGGACAGTACAAGTAGAAGTCACAATCACTCCCTCTGTGAGTTTATACTGTCACTCGACACTCCAGAATCCAGGTTTTTCTTCTAAGAATTAAAATTAGCATCTTCTCCTGTTTTTGTTTTTACTTGATTTTATTTAAGGTACTTGTTATGCACCTACTACATTACCAGATCCTGTCCTAAGCATTAGGTAGATGCATTATGATCAGGTTGGACACAAATCCTGTCCCACATGAGGATCACATGTAAAGAGGACCACTCTTTATACTATGCCATGTTGTTCCTTAATTATTTAAGAACATTTAATTTGTTAGCTCATCTAAAATCAAAAGGTGGAATTTGGAAAAATTTCCCATATCTGGCAAGAGTATTCTGATAGTATTTAAGCAAAGGCTAGGTTCAGGTTAACAAGCAGCTTAATGTTCAGTGGCAGTTAGGAGAGCTGAAGATGCAACACCTTTTTAAAGCTACTAACTTTATATCCGAATATGACAGATAGAATAGAAATATAGAAGAAATAAATTGAAGACATATACTCAGTTACTCTATAATAAAAAATGTAACCATCTAGCAAGTGTAAGAAAAGCCAAAGAGAGTTGAAATATGTTTTATATGTGTGTGAAAACATCTACACTGTACGCACTTGAAATCTATCTTCTCTATATGTCATCTTACTGACACCCAGTATCACTTCCTTAGAGAAATAATAGTCTTTTTTTATAGTTCACTGTTTCTCTTATTAAAATGGATTCCTGGATCACCCAATACACACATACCTATCTATCTACATAGATAGATAGGAATGTGTGTTCCTCTGGGTGTTGAATATTTTTCCCGTGGCCTGTGTGTACTTATATGTCATTTTCCTTTCACTGCTTTTGTATGTTATTTGTGCATGTACATGTGATTCACTGCATGTTTTTATAGGAGTGTTTAGGAGAATATTTTTATATGTGTTTTTTGGAGTGTTTCATGTGTCCCTAGATGATTTCATTGGTTGTTTTCCTATCTGTATTTTTCTGTTTTCCTCTGTGTTTCTATGTGATTTCATGGATCTCCATGTCAGTATTTTGGGGCAAGTGTTATCATATGAGTATTTCAAAGCAACTATTTTTATGCAAGTGTTGGTGATGGAGAGTGTGAGTATTTCCATGTGAGTGTTTATAAGAAAACATTTTAACACAACTGCTTTGGGACAAGTATCTTCACATAACTTTCTTTATGTGAACATTTGAACAAAGGGCCTTTTATGAGGTTGTTTTGGGGTTTGCATTTGAAATTAATGATATTGGAGAAAGCTTTTGGAAGGTGTTTTTGTTTAAGGATTTCTGTGTGTTTGAAGGGAAATTTATTGGGAGTGGTCGTGTGTGAGCAAATTAAATTCATGTTTTCTTGCCACTCCTTACTTGTGAGTGTTTTAAGAGAACTGTTTTAATGCAAATGTTTTTTTGGCTAGTGTGTTTGTGTGAATGCTTGGAGATGGATGCATTTGTGTACATTTTTTAATGAGCTTTATTTGAAATTGATTTGGGGGTTCTTCTGAATGTTTTCTTCCAAGGGTATTCATGCAGTGTTTTACTGATTTTGTACGTGCTTTCACACGAGTTTTACTTTGAGTTTTTTGTCCAATATTTTCTAGGAATTTTTAATGTGTCCCTGCATGTATTACTATGACCATTACACCAATATTTTTTTTGTGATGA
Source organism: Ornithorhynchus anatinus (assembly GCF_004115215.2). Classification (NCBI taxonomy): domain Eukaryota; kingdom Metazoa; phylum Chordata; class Mammalia; order Monotremata; family Ornithorhynchidae; genus Ornithorhynchus; species Ornithorhynchus anatinus. Next base: position 30,382,522 of record NC_041746.1, read on the forward strand.
TTTTTGTGTGTTTTGGGTAGTGAATAAGAGTGTGTCTGTATTTGGGGGTTTTATGAGTCTTTCTAGGTGAAATTGCTATTGAGATATTCAGTGTCCTAGTGTGTGTGATTTGGGGTCCATGTGTCAATTATTTCATTGTAAATGTGAGTTGTTTTACATGAAAAATTATAACATTTACTTTTGGGGTGCCAAACAACATTCAGCAGCTGTTGTTAACCTTTGCGTGTAGCAGGGAGATACATAGACTGATGTGTTTTCTGTGCCGGTCATTATTCAATGAAGGTAGAAATATAAGAATCTGCAAAGTGATTAGGGCCTTGACAGGAAAGCTCAAATAAAGTATGCAATCCGGACACTATTAAACCTCATCCGTGATGTTAGAAATTGATAATTAGGGTCACTGTGAAGAGAAATTAGGCAGATGTAACGAGGATTCTTTGTAGCACAAAGGCAATTTATCTGACATTTAAAGTTATTTTCAGGACTGGGTCTGAACCAGAGGGAGTTTTGAATTTTCCTCAGAATAGACCTTGGAATGGAACAGAAGAAAAAACAAGACAGCACATTATTCCTGGCAATGCCACTCATCTCGTCACCCTATGAAGAAGAAGAGAGGCAACGTTTCTTACTGGATGAAGCACAAGCCTGAGAGTCAGCAGGACCTGGGTTCTAAATAGAAGAAAGAGTTGAAAAAAATGGCCTGAGTCATGGGCTCATTCACCTATAACAAATGAGGAATAAAGCTTTTAGTTTTTTGGTTTTTTTAGCGTGGTAATTGTCAAGCACTTACTATATGCCAGGCACTGTTCTAACCACTGTGGAAGATACAAGGTAATCAGTCTGGACACGTCATTGTCCCATATGGAGCTCACGGTCTTAATCCCCATTTTTTATAGATGAGGGAACTGAGGCACAGAGAAGTTAAGTGACTTGCCCAAAGGTCACACAGAAGACAAGGGGTGGAGCTGGGACTAGAACCCAGATCCTTCTGACTCTCAGGCCCATGCTCTATCAACTAGGCCATGCTGCTTCTATCTTCTTAACTCCAAATAGAGAAAAAATATTTTGTGGGGTTTTCTGTATCATGAGTGGTTATTAATCATGATGATATTAATAATTATGCAATAATGGCAATTCTATTCCTAATAATAATGTTTGATTTTATTATAACTGACCATCAAGGTGAGGAATCTAAAAGTAATCCTGGGCATGCAACTGAAGTTTAAAAAGTGATCTCAGATGTTGGTATGCTGCTGCAATCACAGACACACTCACAAGTGTGGAATATGTAGGAGTGCAGGTTAGGGTTCCTGCTTGATCTTTTTGGGGTGTTTTAATGGAATTTGTTAAGTTCCTATTATGTGCCAGGCACTATACTAAGCACTAGGGTAGATGCAATATAATCAGATTGGAAATTAAACCTCACAGCTTCAATCCCTATTTCACAGATGACAGGGGATGGAAGTGGAATTAGAACCCAGGTCCTCTGACTCCCAAACCTATGCTCTTTCCATTAGACCACACTGTTTTTCTTGATCAGTCCTTACAATCTATCAGTAAATAGTATTCATGGAGCACCTAATGTGTGCAGAGCTTTCGACAGTAGAATGGAATAAACATGATCCCTTCCCACATTCATATTTGTAGCTTTAGGTCTTTACAGGGTTGAAGGAACTGACCTACAGGAACACTTGTGTTCAGTGAAGTTGTCATCTGAACTCAAGAAGTCTGGACAAAACAGCAAATGATGCCTCTTAACTAGTCATTTAATCTCTTGAGATGATTTCACCTCCTACATCCTCTTCTGGCTTCTACCTCTAATGAACAGCCTAAGCCATTCCAAGGAAAACCAAAGATTCCATGTCTAGAGAAGGGAGAAATGGAAATTGACAAGTCTTTTGTGCAGGGATTACTCATCATCCCATTCTGCTAGATATAATTTTTTTCTTTTCTTGTCCTTTAACAGCATCAGTCACACACTGGTATTTATTGAGCACTGTACTGTTTGAATTGCATGGCCCACTGGAAAGAGCACCTTCTTGGTAGCCAGGGGACATGGGTTCTAATCCATCTCCACAACATACCTGAATTGTGACCTTGGGCCAGTCACTTAATTTGTTCAAGCTTCAGTTTTTTGTAAAATGGGAATTCAATGAATACTTGTTCTCCTTCCCCTTTAGACTGTGAGCCCCAAATGAGACAGGGGATGTGTCCAAACTGTTTATTTTATATCTATTGCAGTGCTTAGCAAGTGCTTCATAAAACACCACAATTATTAGTATTATTATTATTAACTGCTCAGACACACACCTCTATTACGAGCCCTCAAAAGCAAAAACAATCAAAAAGCCTCATATCTACAGCATCATTCCCCTTTCTTCCCCCAAGCCTCACAACCTCCTCCATTTGGAGAGTATGTGAAACACTTTTCCCCTCAGAGCATTTGACTGAGCAGGATTACATACAATACTGGCATCTTTTGGAGACTCATTTTCTCATCCTAGGCTATCCTCTGCTCTTCTGCCAAAGCTCCACATAGAGTAGGCAAAGAAAGTCGAAGCTGGAGATCAGTGTTGGCTATGTTTGCTTCTGGGCAGAGATGGTGTTAGTCGGCTTCACAGCCACTATCAGAGTTTCCCAGGTTTTGGGCTTCAAGGCACTACTTCTCTTCCTTGCAGAGAAGACTCTGTATTTTGCCAGCATGGCAGTGAACTGTAGCCTTGAATTGGAGGAAATCCACAAGTGCCTTTTTTGTGCCATCAGGCTCTAAAATATGAATTCCAAAGTAGATGCATTTGCACTGTGCACTGGGCTATGTACCCTTTAAGCACTTTGAGACTCTTCCCAGCCACATATTATTTATATAATGCTACTCTACTATTTCCCCTAAATGTACTCTCTTTTAATGTCTGTCCCCACCTGCAGACTGTAAGGTCCTTGGTAGCAGGGATTGCATCTACCAGTATTATTGCATTATACTCACCCAAATGCTCAGCACACTGCACTACACGCAGCAAACCCCAATAATGCCACTGATGGGTTAATCGATTGATTTATGAAATGGGTTTCACTTTCTTGTCCGCCCCTCCTAGATTCTGAGCTTTGTGTGGGACAGGGACTGTGTGTGATGTGATCATCTTGCATCTAACACATAACTTGGTTTTTTAAAAAAAACATGGTATTAATTAGACACAAACTATGGATCAGGCACTGTACTAAGCTCTAGGGTAGATACAGATAATTGGGTTGGACATAGTACCGGTCCCATATGGAACTCACAGTTTAAGTCATAGGGAGGAAGATTCAATCCTTATTTTACAGATGAGGTAACTGAGGTGCAGAGAATTAAAGTGTGTTGCCCAAGGTCATAAAGCAGACAAGTGACAGAGTCAGAATTAGAACTCAGGTTCTTTGACCCCCACACCCATCTTCTTTCCACAAGGTCACGCTGCTTCTCAATAAAAGTTATTATCATCATTTTTATCATTATTATCATTATAATTATTGTTGAATTAAAAGTTCTGAAGCATGAACACTAAAAAAGCATCTGTATGGCATCAGTGGAAAAGAAATAATGATTTCTTACAGAGATTTAACTATATTTATCCATTCTTCCCTTGTTCAGACATATACATGACGTTTTGGCAAAGCACTGAGTGTTTAGAATGGCTATACTCTAGAATCTTTAGCTAGGTTTCTCTGTGGATCCTGGGCCTCTTCCTGACACTCAATATTAAAAATACTTCAGAAGGGAAAACATTCAGGCCATAACTTGGCTCTCACTGGAACCTGCTTCTAACTAGTTTGTTTTCTAGAAGACAGGAGTATAACCTGCGAAGAACACGTAGTCAGTGTTTGCTCTGGTAATCTGAGTTTGATCCCCCGGGCCCTCGGTGAGCTGACAATCCCATGTATGACAGTATCAGCAGGGGACAGAATGAAGTAAAGAGGATAGTATCTGACAGAGCTCCTTAAATAAGTTGTTCAATTGACTGGAGAGGTAGGAAACCTTCCTGGGGCTATTAATTCAGAATGACCCAAATCAGTCGATGCAGGCGTGTGCTTTTAAGGGGGATTTTGTCCATGAATTTTCTCTTTAAGGATAACCCAGAGACTACAGGACAAGATTAATGTGCAAAGGTTGATCTCTTCTATGTGATAGTCTGTGGACCAGAGTGAAAGCTACAGCCTTTGTAATCTTGAGCATCATAAAATACTGAAGGGAAGCCCAAGTGGATAGTGGAAAAAGCATGAGACCAGCATTCAGGAAACCCAGGTTCTAATCCTGAATCTGTCACTAGTGTGATCTTGGGCAAGTCATTTTGCTTCTCTGGGCTTCAGTTTCCCCCTCTGTCAAGTGGGGGTTAAATAGCTTTTCTCCATTTCCCTCAGACTATGAATCCCTTAAGGGCCAGGTACTGTGACCAATTTAATTATTTTATATCTATCCCAGTGCTCAGCACATAGTATGTGCTTAACTACCATGATTCTTCTCTTTCTCCATCTTATCCTTGTCATTATCATTATTATTATGGTGAACCCTCAGCGTGGTGATTTACATGGGATGAATATGAGCAGTGTATTTAGTCTAGCAAAATTTGTGTTGGTAACGAGGTCCTCAGAGGTGAAGACAGATGTTTACATACCAATACATCAGTCTTCAGGTTACAAGTGAAAATGTTTTGAATTCCAACCTATAGCAGGGTTCCAAACACCTCCATGTCCTGTTTTTTGCTTCCTTAGAGGCCCTCGCTCTTCCTCCTGCTTTCTCCATTTTGTCTGTCTCCCCCATCTGATTATAAGCTCCATGAGGTCAGTGATCTCATGGTTCACTTCTGCATGAAGTGTTTAGTGAGGCAAAACAATCAATCAACCAGTAGAACTGCTGAGTACTTACTGTGTGCATGGCACTATATTGAACACTTGAGAGAGTACAATAGAGTAAGCAGACATAACCTTTTCCCTCAAATTGTTCTCAGTACATTCCACTGATGGATTAGCTGATTGACCTTTGCAACCAAGCCTGGCTATGGTTCAGGGCGAAAAGATAAGCTTCCTCAGTAATGTAGGTCTTGGCAGGGATCGGAATGAGTTGTAAAAACCTCCTTCTTCCACTGATCATTTCCCAGAACTGGCTGCCTGAGGCAGATGTAGTTGGTGAGAAGGTTTTCACAATGGAAATGGTGTTCCCTCTAGTCTGTAAACTCCCTGTGGGCAGGGCACATGTCTACCAACTCTGTTAAATTGTACTCTCCAAAGTGCTTAGTTCAGTGCTCTGTACACAGTAAGTGCTCAATAAATATGATTAATTTATTGATGGATTCTCTAACCCAGACGTGGGTGAGGTTAAAACAAACTGTTGGCATCATACAAAATTCCACAGAGAAGTCCTATGAAGGCAAGGATAGAGGGAGTTATTGGGGGTGGTATAAACTCCCAACTCTGTCCCAGAGTCAGTTATGGACATCCAGACACCCACAAAGCACTCCTTAATGGACAGACTGCAACTACTTAAGTCTCATATATGGACTCGGTCAATCAATCACGCAATCATACAATGTTTACTATGTGCGGAGTACTCTACTAAGCACTTGGGAGAGTACAATATAATGGAATTTGGTAGACACATTCCCTTTTGACAACAAGCTCACAGTCTAGATTGGGAGAAAAACATTAATATAAGTGAATAAATCATAGATATCTACATAAGTGTTGTGGGGTTGGGGGTGGGGCAAATTAAAGGGGCAAATCAGGACAATGCAGAAAGGAGTGGGAAAGAGGAAATGAGGTCTTAGTGAAGGAAGGCCTATATCAGGAGGTGGGCCTTCAATAAGGCTTTGAAGTAGGTCCTGCTGGTTTATTTAAGTGGATCTCTTGTCCTCCTCCTCCTCCTTCTTCTCTTCATTCTGAATCTCCTTTTAAATTGAAGCTGGGCTCCATTTTCCCCATTAATAAATACCTGCATTTGGGGACTGATATTTGGTAATATATGTTCATTTCCCTAAATGCAGGCTTGGCCAGTGGGTCCTTGTTATGTTTCTTATTAAGAGGACTATCATTCCCTAACTTCCCACTATAGAAACAGCTCTAAATACAGGAGTAGAAGCATTGCCCCTGCTCAACAATTCTCACCCCATGTGATGGATTTGGTTCTCCCTAATTATTCCCACTTGTGTAATATGAATTGGGTATCCTCCCCGTCAATCATCCTATGGAGGAAAACCACTAGGGATCATTTCTTGGAAATGAAAAATGTTTATGGACAATGCAGAATATTTTTTGACAATGAGGAAGTTTTCTGGACAAGGGAGAACATTTCTGAACAATGAGAACATTTTTCAAAAACAGTACTTTTCTGGATAATGGAAAAACATTTCTTGCCAATAGAGATCTTTTCTGGGTAGTGGAGAACCTTTCTTGATAATAGAGAGCATTTCTGAGCAAGGAAGAATATAATTGGTTAATGGAGAACATTTCTGGGAAATGGAGCATATACATCTTTGCCTGCTTCCATGGGAACTGTGGAATGTTATAAACTAATAAGGATACAATGGAAACAGACATATGAGGATAATTTGGGGTAATGGATGGGTAGTGGTGTTAGTTTCTCAGTCTGAAAACAAGTTCTTCGCTCAAATACGTTGGCTTCTATTATTCCAGTATTACATGGAATTTTTCCAGACAAAATTTCCTGATAGATATCCATTAGATTGCTTTCTTCTAAGACCCCATCATGTTTCTGAGTCATATGCTTGCCAGCTCTAGGTTAATGAACAATAAGGAAAAGTGGGGAAAAGCACATTTTACCCATGAGAGAACTGAGGCCCAGAGAAGTTAAGTGACTTGCCCAAGGTCACACAGCAGACAATGGGCAGAACTGAGATTAGAATCCAGATCCTTCTGATTCCCAGGCCTAGGCTTTATCCATTAGGCCAAACTGCTTCTCCACATAAGTAGCCTGGGAGTGAAGTGAGTATTGAAATGCTTAGGGGATAAAGACCTAAGACTATGGTGATGCAGGAGAAAGGGCAAATAGGATGGAGAGGTGAAAGGTTAAAAGCTTCTTGGAGAAGATATGATTTGAGTAGGGTTTTGAGAGTAGTGGTCTGTCACATTTGAAGGGAGAAATTCCATACCGGATGATGTGAGCAAGCAGTCAATGGCTAAAGAAGTGAGAGTGAGGTACAATTAGGAGGTAGGTATTAGAGAAGTGAGGAGTCTGCTGGGTTGTAGTGGGAGAGGAGCAAGTTGAGGTAGGAGGGGGAGAGCTGATTGAATGTGATTTGGGTGAGTCAAGTTCCATAAATTTCTGAGTCTGAAAACTGGATCTGAAATGACAATGGACAATTCAGCAAGCGAGGCTAAAAATGAGACCCAAGTGTCCCCTGCTCAACTACTTAAGTTTAAATCACTTACTCCTCCTATTAACAGCACCCGACCCTGGGAAAGGGAGCCAGATGGGGAAAGCAGCACGTTGATCAAATTATTATCTCTGAGAGTTAGCCCAATTTGAAAAAATAAACAGAGCCTGTGAAAACAAGAGGGTAGGCCATCATTGTTATTTCTAATTTTATTTTGGTCTGCTTAGCTGGGTCTGAAAATAGAAGGTTGAAAAGGGTCATTAGGTCATTTTGTTAAGAGGTCAGATTTTCAGGGATTAAAGAAAAATAATATTCCCTGTGGGGAGATCCTGATGCTGCCCAGTCTCCTGGCCAAAGTCCTAAGGTCTAAGGCTATGGATAACGCTTTTAGGAGTTATTGGTATTAAATCAGGATCATTGATAACCCCAGCTTGACCCTTTAACCTCAGCCATCTGATCTCCAGGGTGCCAAGGTAAGAACAACACCTGGGGGAATGAGGACTGATAGATGCAGCAGTGGCTATTGGTATGGATATCACTCAATCAATCGTATATATTGAGGGCTTATTGTGTGCAGGGCACTGAACTAAATGGTTGGGAGAGAACAATGTCTCTCAGAGAAGCAGTGTGGTACAGTGGAAAGAGCACCGGCTTGGGAGTCGGAGTTCATGTGTTCGAATCCCGGCTCCGCCACTTGCCAGCTGTGTGACTTTGGGCAAATCACTTAACTTCTCTGTGCCTCAGTTACCTCATCTGTAAAATGGGGATTAAAACTGTGAGCCCCACGTGGGACAACCTGATCACCTTGTATCCCCCAGCGCTTAGTACAGTGCTTTGCACATAGTATGTGCTTAACAAATTCCACCATCTATTTATTTATTTTTAACAGTATAACAGAACTGGCAGCTCCATTTCCCTGTCCACATGGAGATTACAGTCTTTAGGGACATGAGTTAGCTTTTGCTCCAAACTAATAAGTTACAGTCATCCTTCTAGGATTTCTTCTAAATACAATAAGGGGCATTTTTGGATTGGGTCCACCCAGACATGTAATATATGTGGATATAATAGCATATATGCAGCTGCTCTTTGGCCTCACAGGAAAGAACTGTACACACCTGGGCTTCAAATGCTCTAAGGTGAAGGATTGAGGGAAGGGTTGAAGAAGTATTTGCAAGCAATACTTTGCCAACTGACCTCCACATTTGTATTTTAATGGTATTGATTAAGCGATTCCTATATGCCAAGCAATGTATTAAGCACTGGAGTAGATACAAGTTATTCAGGTTGGACAAAGTCCCTGTCACAAATGTGTCTCACAGCCTTACTCTCCATATTATAATTGAGGCAATTGAGTCACAGAGAAATTAAGTGACCAAGGTCACACAGCAGACAAGTGGCAGAGCTGGGATTAGGACCCAGGTTCTTTGACTCCCAGGCCCACGCTCTTTCCATTAAACCACACTACTTCTACATAGGCTTTCATGTTATACTTGACAAATGCTTCTATATGAGTACATTTAATTCCCTCTCCTACTGCTTTTCCAGTTTGATCACAACTGCCTTTCCTTTCCCCTGACCAAAATCATTTTGTCATTATCCAATATAAAAAAAAGTTAGCACAGAAATTGTAATGTGTTCACAAATCATCCAATTGACTTACTGGAATAATGGAGCTGAGTGATACAATTACATTTTTGTGGATGTTGTTATTCTTCCTTGTTTGCTAGAAGACCAGGGAACTTCTCAGACTGTGAGCTTCTGGTAGACTGTGAAATTGTTAGGGGCAAGGAGTGTGTCTACCAACTCTGTCAAATTGATACACTGTACTCTCCCAAGTGCTTAGTTCAGTGTTCTGCCCACAGTAAGCATTCAATAGATACAGCTGATTGTTATTGCACAGAGCAGATATGATCTGGTACTGTCCAGTCTGAGCAACAGTAAACCTTGGACTTGAGTGTCCCTCTTTGGGGGAAATCTAATAAACATCTACCAGGATTTTCATTTTAAGGTCAGGCTTAATATTAAACATGTCAGTACATCCTACAAGCTAGAGAGGAGCAGTCTGCAAGAAAATGCAGCTCCAGGCTCGAACAATTTTAATCAAACGAATCCCTGCTTGGAATCTCATCAGTGTGCAGAGACTTAAATAAGAGCAAATCTTCTGCTGGAGATCATTATTCGACTACCACGTTAGAAGAGGCGACATCTTTTCACCTGGAGTTTCTGAAGAATGGTTTGCTCTCCCACCTTTTCCTGACGTGTGACTATGAGATGATTATTTGCTCATGCAAGCCATTTCAGAAAGTCTCAGTGCAGATCAGTGCTTCTCCATTCTGACCTGTTATTTAACCACATACAATCTTTAGTAAGGAAAAACATTGTTCTTTCTCCTGACATTTTTGTTAATGGCCAAGAAATGCACTGAATATCAAACAGCATAGAGAAAACAGGAGATCAAACCTACTATTTCATAAACATAAATTTTAAGTAAAGAGGCCAGTTTGAAACATGGAGAACATTCCTCAATTAGTCAAATAATCGCTAGCATTTATTGGCTACCTACAGTGTGCAGAGGACTATACTAAGAGCTTGGGACCAAAACCACTTGATATTCCCCCCACTAATAACTTGTATATACATATCTCTAATTTATTGCCCATCTCCCCCTAAAAAATCTAAGATCCTTGTTGCTAGGACACAGTGTCTACTAATTATTTGATATTGGACTATCCTCTGCCTGGTAAAATTATTTTTCCATCCTTATTGTTACCCGTGTCCATTGCCCTCATCAGTTGTTTCAGATGTTTTACTCCCTCCGTAAACCCATTCATTCATTCATTCAATAGTATTTATTGAGCGCTTACTATGTGCAGAGCACTGTAAAGCGCTTGGAATGAACAAGTCGGCAACAGAGACAGTCCCTGCCGTTTGATGGGCTTACAGTCTAATCGGGGAAGAGCCCCCTCCTCCTCCATCTCTTGCCCCTAATGATCTGGCTGCCTACTGTACCGAGAGAATTGAAACCATCATTTACCTTCCTAAAACCTCCTCTGCTACTCTCCAGTCCCTAATTCCTCTTGTTCCTTCTTCAAGTCTCCCATCTTTCTTAGTAGTATCCCAAGAGGTAATCTCTTGCCTTGTCTCAAACTCCTCCCCCTCCACCTGCACATCCAACCTCATCACTTCGCACCTTATCAAAGCACTTGCCCACTCCCTTCATCCCTCCCTGACCTCCATCTTTAACTATTCACTCTCTCCGATGGCTTCCTCCCCACTGCTTTCAAACATGCTCATGTCTCTCCTCTCCTCCCTTGACCCAAGGCTCTTCTGGGATGAGCTGTGCCTTCAATAAGGCTTTGAAGGTAGGAAGAGTAATTGTATGTTGGATATGAAGGAGGGTGGTCCAAGCCAGAGGTCGCCGGTGGTGGGGGGGGGGGTCGGCGGCGAGATAGATGAAATTGCAGTATAGTGAGTAATTTGGCATTAGAGGAGTGAAGTGTGTGGGCTGCATTGTAGTAGGAGAACAGAGAGTTGAGTTAGGAGGGGGCAAGGTGATTAAGTCCTCTAAATTTCTGTTCTTTGTGGAGATGGAAGGGCAATCACTGGAGGCTCTTGAGGAGTGAGGAAACATGGACTGAACATTTTTGTAGAAAAAAGATCCAGGCTGCAGAGTGAAGTATGGATTGGAGTGGGGAGAGACAGGAGGCAGGGCAGTCAGTAAGGAGGCTGATACAGTAATCAAGGTGGGAAAGGATAAGTACCTGGATTAACATGGGTGCCGTTTGCATGACGGGGAAAGGGCAGATTTTAGCGATGTTGTGAAGGTTGAACCAACAGAACTTAATGTAGATTGAATATGTGGGAGAGACAGGAGGCTGGTAGATCGGCAAGGAGGCTGATACAGAAATCAAGGCCGGCTAGGATAAGTGACTGTATTATCGTGGTAGCAGTTTGAAGTCAACAGTAATGATAATAATAAATGATGGTAATTATTAAGAGTTTACTTTGCTCCACTTGCTAGGGTAGATATAATAAATACCATTACTCTTATATAAAATGATCAGATTGGTTGCAGTCCCTGTCCCGCATGGGCCTCAAGGCCTAAAAAGTAAGGAGAGAAGGTATACTTGAGGTAACAGAGAGGTTACATGACTTGGTCAAGGTCACACAGCATGCCAACAGTGGAGATAGGACTCAACCAAGGTTTCCTGACTCTGAATCCCTAAATCTTTCCACTAGGTCACACTGAAGTATGGGGTTGAGGGTTTTTTTTTGTCTGAACAAAGGAGAAAAGGAAGCTCCTTGTGGCAGGCATCATGAAGACCAACTCACCTGTATTATACTCTCCCAAGTGTTTATTACAGTGGCCTGCACACAGTAAATGCTCATTTAATACAACTGATTGATTGATGGAAAAGATTAAATGAATATGCAACTTGACCATTCAAATTTCTTTCCAGTTCATATTTCTTTCAAGGTGTGAAGCCCATGAAGGAACATTTAAATAAGACAGAGTAACTCAGGAGTGATATGCTGTTTAAACCAGAGCAAAATGGGTGTTTCATGGATCTGTCCCTCAGTTTTCACCCAGAAGGCATTTGTACAAAACACTACTAAAGTTGAGAGGAAGATAAACATCAACAGAAAAAGCATCCTCATGAGTTTATTTGGCGAGTCATTTTCTCATCATGTTATGAGCTCTCTCTAAGTGTCCTTTGAAAGTACAGGCTCTTCAGGAAAAATGATAACTATTCTACACTAAATATCAGGCAGAAAACAGAGAATGCTAGTCCAAAGTTCTGCTGAGCTTGAGGATTATGTTCCATAATATAAGGTTGGAAAACCTCACAAATTTTTTTCCAATACCATTTATTTGGCATTTAAGCAGTTTGGAGTCTGGTAGTGGAGAAACTACTTTTTAGTAAATCAGAAGGCCTGTGCTTTCCTTCTAAACCCCATAGACTGGCTACTGGAACCCCTAGAGCACTTCACTTCTTAGTCTCAGTTTTTCCATCTAAGAAATGGAGATGCCAACAGCTGCCACCAAGCCCAGAGGGTTATTGTGAGGATTAATAAGAGGATATTCCCAGGGCACTTTGTGCTCATTTGTAAGTTTGAAGGATAATTAGTGTCTGTATGCACCACTAGTGTTTCCTGCCTTGGGCTGCACCAGAAGAAGAGATTAAATACCATGAAAAAGGTGATTTTAATGATTTTTATCCTAGCTATGAATGCTTAGAAATTGAAACTAGCTGAAATCTGGTTGAAAGAGTGGTAGAATGTCAGGGTGTGTTTTTATTGCTGGTAATACTGCAACTCGGGTTAATCAATCAATCAGTGGCATTTATTGAACCAGTGCTCATTGTGTGTAGAGCACTATACTAAACGATTGGGAAAATACAATACAAAAGTTTTGGTAGACACAATCCCTGCTCCAAAGCTTGCATTCTACAGGTTCACCTCATTGTACTCAGATCTTCATCCCCCTACAATGGACATTAATTTTGATAAACTGCAGGCTGTGCAGCTGGAGAAATAGAAAGAAAAGTTTGAATTTAGCATGATCTTGGAAATGCTTTTCTTGGTATATGTCACATATATCAAAAGTTTACCCCAAAACAATTTTAGACAATAATGTATTCAGTGAACTAGAAGGCTCCAAATACTTATTCAATATTTATGCTGAATTGCTCATCACAGGCCTGCGCACTGAACAAATAGTCTTTGAGTGTAACCTGATAAAATGGAAAACAACCAAACTGAAGAAGTAAAGTAACATTCCCGAGACATAGATCCAAGAATTTCATTTTTCCTCCTCAAAATTAGTACTGAGCAGAACTGATCTGATATAATACATATTAACCTATATCTATGTAAGATATTTTCATGTATCCTTTAGTATTATAAAATCCTGTGGGAAATTTTGAATTTAAAACTCTGTCTTTTTTCCTTTCTTCCTCATTTAGTTTGCTAACTAAATTCCTAATTGTGTGTTCTGAAGTTGGCTTTTTTTTATTTTTACAGTATCTTAAATTTCATAATTATTTTAGGAGCTATTTATATTCAACTAGCTTCCTATCTTCATCATCACACTTATGACATAGTAATTTGTGAAAATTTTGAAAAAAATGGGTTCAGGTGAAAGCTAACCAGGAAAGATAATTCACAAATCCATATTTTTGTTACAGCAGGGCTTAACCTAGTAGTTCAGTAAAGAGTTGACAAACAGGGACATTTCATCCATCAATCAATTGATCAATACTATGGACTGCATAATTTGCACAAAGCAGGGTACTTATGCTAGGGAAAGGACAACGGAATCAACCAATCAATCAATCAATGGTATTTATTGAGTGCTTACTGTGTGCAGAGCACAGTACTAAGCTCTTGGGAGAGTACAATACAACAGAGTTGGCAGATATTTCCTGCCCACAAGGAACTTGGGGAAGTTCAATAAGATATAAATAATTTTTCACCAAACTTTCTAAAGAAACATGAATGTTCTCTGCTCAGTGGAATTAATTGGTTGAATGCACTGTAGGATCTGGGCTATTATATAAAATGTATCCTAATCCATCACAGTTTAGCCTAGGTAACTGTGGGATGGATTGTTGAACATACTTCCCTAGCCAATCCACAGAACCTGATCAATCCAGGTGTTTCCATTGTTCTGATTCAAAGGCCTTCAAAATCCCATTCCTCACTGAGGAGCTCTTTAATCTAGACCGAAGGCTGAATCAAAAACCACAATCACACATTGTCTGACTGTCGGAAATTGTTTCTCTTGGTTTGCCTGTGCTATCTTAGCTGGCTGTCATTGGCATATTTCTGAAGAACACGTGAAAAAAGCCAAAAACTAGGCAAGTCCCGAAACCTAAACCTCTCACCTAGCCCCCCCTAAAAAGCTTCTTCATTAGTCACAGCCGGCAGGTGTGCTGAGAACACCACAGAGAAGTGTGATGAGCGGAAATTCTCCTGCATTCCTTCCAAACTGCACATTATGGACTTAAATATTCTTTCATTCAAGCCATTTGCAGAGTTAAAGCCCCTGTCACAACATCAGACACATTAATGGTAGCAGTGATTATCTTGATTACCACGTATGTAAATCCTACTCACTCCTACTTAGACTGAGATTCCCTCTGGGACAGGGACTGTGTCCAACCTGATTATCTTGTCTCTACTCCAGCGTGTAGTATAATGTTTGGCATATAGTAAGTGATTAATAAGTACCATAATTATTACCTACCTCAGTGCTTAGTATAGTATCTTGCACAGAGAAGGCACTTAACAAATAGTAGTAGTAGTAGTAGAAATAAATAGGGGATTATAAACCTGAATGACCTTGTATTATGAAATTCTGTCCATGACAGTACCCACCCACTTGTGTTCAGTGAGTTGTATCTTGGTAGAATTCCTCAAACCTTTGAAAGACATGAGCATCCTCTTATACCATGTCCTTGCAAAATCAAGAATATCATTATATCCACCTGTTCTAGAATTACTCTCCCCCAGGAGGCCTTCTCTGATTAATTTCTAATATCTACAGATTATAATCTCTCCTTGGTTTCAGCTGCCACTTCAGCACTCCCATGCCATTTAATGCACTCCTGTGCCTATCTTACGTTCCCTGTTACTTAAGTGCTTAGCACAGAACTCTGCTCAAGCTATTGATTCACTGAGTTACCCATTGGGTCATTGAGTGATCCACAGGTGGATCTTGGACTATCTTGTCTCAGCTTCTCCACTTTCTTAATTGATAAGGCTGATGTAATTTCCAAAGCAAAGCCTGGACCTTATCTGAAAGAAATGCTGATTTGACAAGCTTTACATAAATCCGGGAGGATGGGACATGATGAAGAATCCTCATGCCAATATCTAACAGAAAAGAAAGAGTCAATTCTATCACATTTGAAAAATATTTTGGCCTGTGGGACATCCTTCATACAGTCCTTCAATGTGAATACATGAATTTTACCATATGACTATGAACAAAATTTCCCATCTTTTTAAAGCCATAGTCTATGCACATTTCCAGTTGCTTACTCATCTTCCAGACAGAACACACTGCTGCATCCTTTTCTGTAGTTAAAGTGTGACCAAATGTAATTTAGTGAGGAGAGAGGTAAAGTGACGTGAAGCATGAAATTTAAATATGAATGTCACACTACTTTTTAGATTGAATATTTAGCATTCATTCATTCATATTAGAAATAACTCAAAGCAAATGTTGTGTTGCCGAACAGAGGGAAGAGCAAGAGGCATGCTGTATTTGCTCTAGATTAGAAAAGTTTAGAAAATTGCCATTTAAAATTCAAATATCTAACTTTTTTTCTCCTACATCACTTAAAACTTCTCCAATCCAGTTACCTAAGCAATCTAAGTAACAGAATTGAAGATTCACTTCTGTCAAATCTATTCTTCAACAGCATCTTAAACAAGGCTGTGGCATGGCGGACAGCTATCAAGAAAAGAGTGGCTCTTTTAAGGAAAAGTTTCATAAGGAATGAGAGACAAGGAGCCAAAAGAGAAAATGACAACAAGCACTCCAAACATCGTATAAGACAACACAGCCAGGGGCAGCTTTTTTGTGCACACAATGTAGCTGACTACACTGACCTATACAGTCACACATTTACCAGAGAGTGAGTTTCATTGCCAGTGATAGTGTCTTCAGATATGAAGGATGAGTATATATGTATATACAAACAAGTACTAAATTAGCTTTGAGTAAAATTTCAAGTAAAAGTAAAGGCAATCAGCATTCATTGTAGAAGAAGAAATTCTACTTCAGCAGTTCATACTTTTCCTTCGAAAAAACAATGATTTGTTGACAATATATATAGTATTTCCTGTTTCCGTGCCAATAAATTGGTGTAGATTCAAATGAAAGAGAATATTCATAGAAGAAAATAAACATGATTAAAATGACATGTTCAAATATATCCACTAAAATCGATGACGTGCA